>NC_140590.1:177455902-180385543 GCF_964204655.1 Triturus cristatus
GGCTCAATCAGTCCCAGCAACATCTCAATTTTACATTTGAGGCCAAACACAACGATTTACCGTTCCTAGACGTTACCATACATGCTGAGGACGGTCTAATCGGTACACGTCTCTATCGAAGGCCCATGGAACGTAATACTCTCCTCCAATACTCGAGTTATCATCCTCGTGCCCTGCGCGATGGGCTTCCTTATGGACAGTTCCTACGGATCCGTAGGAATTGTAAGTGCCGTAAGGATTATTTCCTTGAATCTGATATTCTATTACAAAAACTAACTGACAGAGGATATCCCAAACGCCTTTTAACCCGAGCACGCAAAAGAGCCTGGTACTGTCCACGCGAAGTACTTCTCACACCACAAACTAAACAAAGTATGTCACGTATCCCATTTGTCTCAAAATTCAGTCCCTGTAGCAATATGGTCTCCAAAATCATCAAGCGTAACTGGTCTGTACTCAGACAGTTGGACTCCTTTAAGGAACCCCCCCTTTTTTCTTACCAACGGGGTAAAAATCTGGCCACACATCTTGTTCATGCTATTACATGGCCTACTAATACAGGGGATACCAACACCATCACCTCGGCCTGGGGTCTTCCCCCAATTACGGGGCACTACAAATGCCAGAACTGCTCAGTTTGTGATCTCACACAAAATACTAAAGAATTCAAAACAGGTACTAAAACCTATATGCTCAAAACCATGACGAATTGCAGGTCACAGAATGTGGTTTATTCAATCAGATGTCCCTGTGATCTGACATATATTGGACAGACTACTCAAATGATAAAACTGCGGATCATCCAACACAAAAGTCGGATACACTGTAAAACACTGACTGCTCCTTTGGTGAGTCATTATTTGGAAAAAGACCACAGCCCCACAGATATTACCTGGCAAGTGATAGAACAGCCAACACTACCCCAACGAGGTGGTAATATCAAACTTCTGCTAAACAAATGTGAATCAAAATGGATGACCATCTGCAACTCTGTTAATTCTGGGTTGAACACCATTGATGAATGGAACAGCACCATATTGCTCTGAACATTAATCACTTGCCACAATACTGATTCTTGACTGCAATATTGACTATACCCTGAGGACTTTTTACTTTCTTGGTCCTTGTTATCCTCCTTTACGTTCTCTGATTGCATGAATAATTGCGCACGCCTGTTAACGCCTTTTTTCCAGTTTAGATTTTGGTTTTTAAATTACATGAGAGGTCTTTAAATAGACCCCTCTGTCTCTTTGATTCCAATCGACTTTACTTGGCACCATAAATTTATATGTTTTTGGATTCAATTCCGTGCCCTTTGAATACATTGTTCTTTAATACATTGATGCTTATGTATGTTCCTTTACAATCGCAAACTTTAATAGGATTCATTACACCCCTATCTATTTCCTTCCTCGTCCCTTCCTCTCGTCTGTTTTCTCTTTCATTCTCTTGACTGTCCACACGGACGCAACCCACGCCCGAGTCACACCCCCTTTCTCATTAACTTCCTGTCACATTCCTGCTGACTGACTCTCGAGCAAGATCGCCGGTGACTGAGATGCCGCTTTCCTGACCTTCGATTCATTAGGTAACTAAGACGCACTCGGTTCTTACCTACTTCCCTCCGTTAATTTACCCCGCCCCTCTCACCCCAAGTTGTTATTTCCTTTTTAGACTGTCAGGCTTGGGGCGATTTATTCGCCACTTGAAAATACAAGCCGGGTATCCGTGCTGTTTCGAAATATTCCTTCCTCGTGACTCACGACGCTCGACCCAGGGAAATCGAGATCCCCTTTGCCCTTCGCTCTAATCATTAGGTACCACACACTACTTTTCATCCCCTGTGTTATTTTTGAATTAATTTTAGTTATCTGACGTTCACCTTATGTTCTCTTTTTAGCCGGCATTCTTTGCAGTTTTGAATTATTCCTGCCTTCTGATTCACAACGCTGGACCCTTGTGAATCGAGATCCCCTCTGTCCGACGCTCTATCCATTAGGTACCCGTCAATTATTTTGATCCCCTCTCTGTCCATATTTATGTTTTATCTCTGGTTACCTGACTTCAACCTTATGTTCCCTCTCTAGAAATTCGCCACCAGTACACCTTGTCCACCTCCAAGACTATGAGTTTCACTCTCGCTTTTGCTCCAGGTAGAGACATCTCTTTCCCCCCCTTCTCCCCCCGGCCCCCCCTTTTTCCTGGTCAAGCGTCCTTTGAATACAATGTCCTTTCTTAAATTGCCACGCAGTTCCTTCCCTTTCCCTTCCTTTGACATTCGCATTAAATTGCTTTTTCTTGCTTCTGGAGTCTCTGTGAATCTTTACGCTCTGTCCTGTTCCCTACCCGTGACCCCTTTTCCTACATTTAGGTAATGCTGTGAATTTGCTCGCACAATGGCTCTGCTACGTATATTCTGCCCTTTACAATTGGAAATACACTAGTTTCTCTCTTCACATACCTCTACTTAATAATTACAGTCTAGTGCTGTCTTACATCTCCCTGAATTGCCTTCCCCACAGGCAACCATTGTTATATCTCACCTGACCTTTTTCCTTTTTTCCTCCCTTCTTTTCCCTTCCCTTTCTTTTCCTCGCCTTGCATTTTCCTCCCTTCCCACTCTGTTCCCTCTTTTGATTTTTTTGCGCCCATGTGATTGGATAGTATTATCCCTAGGTTGATTCAGTTCATTGTTTTTCGCAATTAGATCACATTTATAAGACCTTTGTCTTGTTTGCCTGCCCCTCATAAACTGTTGGTTCTCCTCCTTCATTTCATCTCATACTCCTCTAACTTTTCTTGTACAGCACTGTTTGAACCTTGAATATTGCAACCCAGTCCTGATGATGATCCCAATTTAACCGGATCGAAACGCCGTCGACCTTTCAGCTCAATTGATGGCCGTACGGTTCTTTAAAATGAATATGTAATCATTTTTATTGTATATAAAAAAAGTGAATTTAGAACCCTGGTGTTTAATTTTTCAACTATTCACTCTCACTTCACCTTGCGCCGTCTCCTGCTGTTCACACCTTGTCACTTGCGTCGCCGTCATCGTGTCACGTACACTTTTAAGCACCAAGTACAAGTTTCGGTTGTCCTTATGTCTATTGATATTGTGTACAGTGCTGATACAACTGTTCCATTACTCTGCTTAATTTAGTTTGTGCATATCCCTTTGTATTTACTTTATTTAATACAATATGTCTTTTTCCAAACTCTCTTACTCAGAGTCTTCCTTTCCTCTATTGTAATGTCTTGCACATGCATTTTATTTGTCTAGATTGAATGATACCAATTGAGAATGTTGTTGTCTCGTATACTATTACCCCAGTCTCAACGAGGTTTACGGGTTGATGCTCCTGTTGTTTATTATAAAATTGATTTAAATGGGGCAGCAGGTGCAGTGGCAATGGGGCCAAAAGTTGCCATCACTCCACTAAAAACCTAATATTGCTATATTTTACTACCGAAAAGGCAGTTAGGATTGCAGTTACCTTGCAGTTAAAAGGGACTTGATTTGAATGGTAGAGCAGGTGCGAAGGCACAGAGGCCCAAAGTTGTCACAACTCCACAAAACAATAAATATTGCTATATTTTACTATTAAACAGGCTGTCAAATGTGCGGTTACCTTGCAGGCAACAGGGTCATTATTTGAATGGTACAGCAGATGCAAGGGCACCAAGGCCAAAAGTTGTCATAATTCCACTAAACATCTAATATTGCTTTATTTTACTACCAAACAGGCAGTCTCAATTGCAATTACCTTGCACTGGTGCCTAAACCTCTAGGGACCCCACTAAACCCACAATTTTGCTAAATTGTACTAGTAAACAAGACAGTCACAAGTGCATTTCTCTAGCAGGCAATAGGGTTATGATTTGAATGGTGCAGTGGCACCAGGGCCAAAAGCTCTAGGAACCCCAAAAGGGCACCAAATATTGCTATATTTAACTACTAAATAAGCAGTCACAAGTGCAGTTACCTTGCAGGCACTAGGGTCATGATTGCAATGGTGCAGCGACACAGGGGCCCAAAGCTCTAGGAGCCCCTCTAAACACCAAGTATTGCAATATTTTACTACTAAACAGGCAGTCAACAGTGCAGTTACCTTGCAGGCAATGATTTGAATGGTACAGCAGGTGCAGTGGCACCAGGGTCAAAGGCTGTCATAACTCCTCTAAACGCTTAATATTGCTATTACATCAATTAATTTGATTATTTCCCTCTTTCTTTCATTTTTTTTTAAATGTTGCTATTACTTACCCGCACAAACCTTTTTATAACCTTTCCATAAATTCATAGTAGTGTTTTACCATGCCCAGAAAATGAATCAAGTCTTATTAAGTGGAGGGCAAAACCAGCTGCCCAATGGTGTTTACTAACTCCACTCTATGCTTTATTCATCTGTCTGAAATTTCATATCCCTAATACTTTAATAGAGGTTTCTCTAAATTTAGCACTTTTTATTGTAAGATTTACATTACTGAACCTCTTAAGAACTTTATTCATGTTCATGCTCACTCCACTTACAAACTAAGTGTTGTATTCATTGGCTTTAACCCCAGCAACCCCTTTCAATAATTTTTCAGTCGCTGTCTAGAATACAGAGGCTGCTGAGATTAACACAGGGCATTCTAACAAACCTAAAAGTACAGAACAGGGTAACAAACGCTATCAGTTGTTTGGATTTCTCATCAAGTGTAATCTGATGATACGCAAAAGTGAAATCAGTGGCACTGCTCAACTTCAACATCTCAGAAATATTGGGACTGGGAGGCCCATTTACCACTACGCATTTATTCAATTCCCTCTGATTTACATACGTTTTAACTCACCATTGGACTTACTGTAGCAACTGGAGCTACCCAGTTCATTTCCTCCACTTCTATTGTATATTCACTCTCTAGTCTTTGCAAATTGGTCTGCATTTCCAGTTGTAACCCCAATGATACACATCACACTTTGCAGTGTTTTGCCTGAGCACCCTTAACTACACAAATGCAATGCACCTTCTTTTCAAACACTGAGGGGGACTCAGTACAAATCTTCTGTACAAACACCTCCTTACTACACCCATGCCCAACTATATGTGTAAACTGGCTATAATCCTTTAAAATTATGGAAGGTTCGCTATTGGGATCTAACATGAGACCCAAATCTGTTTGATGAAACCAACTCAAAATGCTATATTTATTTAATGAGACATATATCTTGCCACTCACATACCTCCCCTTACACTCAGATAATTCATTGAAGTTTCTTTTAACTTGATGGGCTCACTCCCATAAGCATACAGTCTAATATCAGGCTTAAAACGTTTAATAGCTTACTCTCTTAATTGTTCCTCAAAGAACTTTCTGGAAAGAAGTTTAAATTTGGCTCCAGAGTCAAACAACACTCATGTTACTTTTAGTTCCACTACTATATCATGTATGGAACCATTCCTTTGCCCATTACTTATTTGTAAGACAATTGCACTGCGCTCCAAGTTAGTTATTTCAATTTCCCGATTAAACAAAGAGACGTAGTGCTTTGTACTCAGGGGATATAGGTACGGTGCAGTGAACCCTTGTGCTTCAATCACCAATTGTAAGTCTTTAGGTATTTTAATTTCCCTCAGCAGTCACTTTCTGTACTTTATTCAAAACAGGCTTGCTCTTGCAACTGTTATGAAAATGACTGTATTACCACATGCTTTTCCATGCTGCACAGTCTTCTCTTGAAACTCAAAGTGTGAGGTTACCCTCCCATTATCCTTCTTTACAACATCAACACTTGATTGAATTTTCTGTCATTTTCGCTACAACTAGAATCTCATCTAGGGTCAGATCATCTTTTTGCCACTTTATCTTTAACCTTTTCAGTGCTGCAACCCAGTAATCATTGGTCCCATATTCTCACCTCTACACTGTTATTAAAGACACACGTTTCTACAAATCTGTTACTTAACTTTTTGAATAGTTTCTACATCTGTCTGCATCATTTTCCTAAAGTGAACCAACGTTAAAGAGCGGTTAGGGTCACAGAATCTGTGTGCACAGGTGAGTTTTCTAGGTGTATCACTTATTGGTTAGATATTCAAAGAAACCGCTCACTTCTGATGTTCCAGAGGTCATCTAACCAAAGATTAAATCCACACAGAAGGAGCGTACAGTTATTCTGAATTCATCCACAATTGATTATTGAAGTCCATAAATAATCAAAATTCCAATGCAAGCTTCCTTGTCCGCTTGTCTTTATTGACACTTGTTCCAAACTCTTCAAAACACAGATCAATCAATATTTTAATACAGCCAGCCTTCTGTCTGTTCTTATTATTTTTCCAATTTTCTGATATTTCTAAAGTAAGGGGGACTACACTAAAGAGTGGTAATTCTCATTTACAGAATTTTCATCATAAAATAGAAATATCGGAAAATTGGAAAAAGAATAAGAATGGACAGTAACATGAAAATGATTCAGGTGAGATCACTTTGAATCTAATGATGAGGAGTGAATATTCAGGATTTTTCTGGAAATTATTGGGACAGAGGCCTGTGTTTCTTGATAAACACACATTAAATAGGACTAAGTGGAGTGTTCAGGGTTTCAACAAGTTAGAAGGAGGATTAGAGCTAACTGATGATAAAAACTGATAAAAACTTTTGATAATTGAAGTCAGAGGCCCGTGTTTCCTGATAAATACACATTCAATAGGACTAAGTGGAGTGTTCAGGGTCTCAAAAGTTAGAAGGAGGATGGGTGCTAACTGATGATAAAAACTAATAAAATCTTTTGATAATTGAAGGCCAGGTTAGTCATGATACAGCATGGATCATTGCACACGTACTATTCTGATCAACAATATTTTGAACAAAGATGGGTAATTATTATGTATAGGTGAATATAAGTTGGAAACTGTCTAGGATTGTGGCTCTAAAAGAATGTCATGAAGGCAGGCTGCTTTATGTTTGATATAAGTACATTTTGGATGAGTCAATGATATTGGGCTATAACTTATCAGATGAGTATAGACGGTTCTATAGGCAGGTGGTAATGAACATGTTTTCTAAACATTTTGGTACTTTGTTTTAATTTGTATGTGCAATCTTAAATTGGAATGGATTTTTATTTTTTTATTTCTTTTTACAGCCCTGATGATGTCCCATGGGGGACGAATTGCGTAGGCTGGCTGTATTGAAATATTGATTGATCTGTGTTTTGAAGAGTTTGGAACAATTATGTCATTTTAAACGTCAACCCTGCACTGCAAGCTGCTTTTATATTAAACTTATAAGCATCTTTGGATATAAAGGTTCTTCCAAAGTATAGTACTACCTTATTTTTACATACAGGTCACCCCTAAGGTATATCCTAGGGTCCCCCAGGGTAGGGTGCCATGTAAAAGTAAGCAGGGACATTTTTAAAGATGTTTTATATGCCCGGGTGAGGGAAATGCTGCCAATTCCGTTTTCCCCAATTGTAGCATTTCAGCGTCATAGGCTAACATGGGAATACTTTAACCCCTTCCCCGCTCATGACGGAACCGCTCTTTTCGGAGGCACCCTGTGCCCCATTGGTCAGGGGTGCCCCCCTGCTTCTCACCTCAGAACACTAGATAAAGATGGGAGGGCTACATAGTAACTGAGATCCCCTGTCTGAAACTACAAGGAGAGGAAGGACTGCCCTGCTGGAACCCTGGCCGGCACTAAAAGGACTGTACTTTGAATGACTGCGCCTGCTGCAAACTAAGGAAGTAAAGCCCTAAGAACTTTTCCTTGCTTCAAAAAGAGGTGCGGACTCCCTAAAAGCAGCAGGTGAAAAGAGCTCCACCTGCATCATTTCCAGCAAAGAAGAACCCAGATTCCCACTTTCAGCTGGACTTTAAAGGATTTGGCAAGGTGCATTGTGGGAACTGTAGTCCCAACATCTGAAGAGCAACTCAGAGACTCTGGAACCTTGGAATTTATTTGTGGACACGTTGAACCCCTAAAAGAAACTTAAGGAAGCCCTCTAAGTCGAACCACAACACGGCCTAGATTTCAGATTCATCCCTCTGAAAGCTCCGGAGCTCAAGACTTCCAGGAGTTAACCAGGTGCTCCCGCTGAACCAAGCCGCTGCGAATCCGGCCTGCTGGAGATGCCCGCTCGACGCTGAGTGAAAATTAACCCTGAGCGAAGTTCACGTAGCCGCGCTACGCCAGGCTACGCGAAGTAGCACACAACATCCGCAGCACTATGCGTAGCTACGCGAGCATGCGGATTTGCTTGTTTCCACATGCTCGCGTATATTCCCATATGCTCGCAAGATGTTTTTGACGTTCAGCAACGTGGATAACGTTTTGGGGGGAAATATCGCGCAAACTTCACCACGCGGTCGCCAATGGGCGCAGCCATCTTGTTTTCCTATCTTTTGCATGGTTCTGGGGCCTGTTTTTCAGTCCCTCTCCCATCTTTTCAATCCTTTGTTTTTTTATAACCCTGGGCGTAGTTCGCGAAGTAGCACTTCGCGAAGCTACGCAAAGTGCACTTCGCACTACGCGAGCTACGCATAGCACTTCGCGAACTGCGTAGTACCCTGTTCGCACGTGCAAGATGTTGTTTTCAATGATTACACAGTGCAGACAAGCAACCGGCACTGTGCAATCATTGAAAACGGCATCTTGCACAGTGCGAGCTGTAGTTTTCTGCTGCTTGAGTAGATTTTTACTCGAGCAGCAGCTTTCTCAACGTGGACTGGTAGTTTCTCATCGCGAGCGGTCGCGAGCATACGCGACCACTCGCAATGAGAAACATGACCTCCTCGCGTTGAGAATCTCGCCAGGAAGTTTATTTTGCACGCTCGCGATCGCCAACTTGATGTTGCTGATCGCAAACGAGGAAAAAGTCTCGCCGGGATGTCATTTTGCTTGCTCGCGGTCACCAACTTGACGTTGAGGACCGCGAGCAAGCACCAAATGACCGCTGCACTACGCAACACTATGCTACGCGTGTTTGCACTGTGCTACGTGCAATTCGCGTAGTGCGAAGTAGCGCAAACTTCGCAAACTACGCGAGCGTAGCGTAGTGCTTTGCCCAGGCTTATTTTTTTACACTGTTTTTCTGATCTTTTTTATTTATTATCTATCCCTCTCTGTCCCTAAGTGTATATTTGGTGTTTTATTTCTACTTTAACTGTGTTTTTTTACTTTTCTACTGTTTTATATTACTTCCTTCTTTACTCTCCTACTTCTTCCCCTAACTTTATTTTTTACTGCTAAATTTTCTTTTCCGCCCCAGAACCATGGTAAGGGAAAGGGTACCGGCTCCAAGGGCAGGGCGCCTGCGCCCAAGAGCTGCAGCCTGCCTTGCATCAGACTGCGCCTGCCAGGGGTGGAGGCCAGGTCCCTTTTTGGCGAGGCGGGGTTGGCCACCCTTGATTTTTTTGTGCAGGACCACCTCCCCTTGACCTTGGCAGTAGGCGGCAGGCCTGGCTCTGGGTGCGCTACCCAGGAGCTTCATCGCTGGTGGGTGGGTAGTGTTTCGCTGCTCTGGGGTCTGGCACACCCATAACCAGCTGACCCACTGGTGGTCAGACATCCTGCTGGACCTGCTAGGTGTCGAGGTCGTGGGCTTGGTGAGTAGCTAATACTAGTACTAGTAGTAGAACACAGTGTTGACCGAATACCTGGATGTAAACAACCTGCTGGACACCTCTCAACATGGCTTTCGCTCACGCCATTCCACCGAATCTACCTAATCCTTGCCGCCAAAGAGATCTGCAGGGTGGTGGATGAGGGAGGGAGGGCAGTCCTCGTGCTCCTTGATCTATCAGCCGCGTTTGACACCGTGAATCATACTATCCTGCTGCAGCGGCTGAGGGACATAGGGGTAGGGGGGGCCGCCCTGGCCCTCCTGTCCTCCTTCTTGGAGGCAAGAGAGCAGAGGCTGTTCTGGAATGGCATGAAGTCGGACAGTTTCCATCTTCCATGTGATATCCCACAGGGGTCCGCCCTTTCCCCGACCATGTTCAATCTCTACGTCACCCCTCTGGCCAATCTTGTCAGGAGGCATGGCTTTGCTCTGGTCTCTTACGCTGTTGACTCCCAACTTGTTATCTCTGTTACAATCCAGCCAGAGACCACAGCAGTCAGCTTCCGCGCTTGTCTCACTGAGATCATGGCCTTGATGAGTCAGAGTTATCTGAAAATAAATACAGATAAGACAGAGGTGATGGAGTTTAGGCTGAGCCAGTCCCAGTGGAATCGGTCCTGGTGGCCAACTGAAGCCGGAGAATGTCCCCGCCCAGTAGGAAAGGTCAGGAACTTAGGGATCATCTTTGATGATAAAGTGAATTTTGGTTCCCAGGTAAACAGCCTTACTTCATCGTGTTTTTTTCTCTTGAAAATTCTGAGAAAAATCTTTGCATAGATCTCTCAGGAGCTACAGAAGACAGTGATGGTTGCTCTTTTTTTATCCAAACTGGATTATTGTAACGCTCTATTTTTGGGAATCGATAAATTCCAACTGCAAAAATTGCAATCCCTACAAAATGCTGCAGCGAGGCTTCTACTGGGCATGCCCAGAGGACAGCCAACCTCGGATGGAATTAAATCACTTCATTGGCTGCCCATTAAACAGCGTATAGAATTTAAAACCTTAAGCCTTGTGCATAAGGGTGGAAAATATGGCGGCCGCAGGCTAGTGCGGCTCGCGCGTCCTGAGCAGTACCCCCGGAAAATCTCCACTGTTTTGGTTTCTAATGGCGTTTCTAATGGCGGCGTCTTTCTGACCTGAGAGGTTCGGGGTGCTGTGGTTTCGTAGGAGTTTCCTTTTCTCGCTCTTTTCTCAGAAAATCCCTGTGGATGTGTTTTGCTGGGGCAGAGCTATCGCCTCCCGCCTTCCTGCCGTGGTGGAGCCGTGCAGCCGTGGAGCTTAGACGCGGCCACGCGGTGGCGGCTCGCAGATTCCTGGGGGGGAGTCTCGGCGGCCCCACGGGAGGCGCGGCTGCCGCTTGCCAGGAGGTGGTTGCAGGTGAGGTTGTGGGGGCTGGAAATCGGGACACAGACCCAGAGGCGTTCGCTCTGGCCGGCACGGAAGAAGACCAAGGTTCTGTCAGGGAGCCAGAAGGCAAGTCTGAGCCACGAGATAGAAAGGAGGAGGGTCGCAGGAGTAACGATAAACTCGATAGAGGACAGGGCATCGGCAGAGCGAAGAAAGCGGGCAAAGGAGTCAAAAGTGTGTCTCATAAACAGGTTCCGCTTAAGAAAGTGACAAATCCTGCAAGGGTGGTTGAGAGGGTTAGCGAAGAGCTAAACGCGGACGAAGACAGGAGGGGTCATTCGGCTGGCAAAGGAGACCTAAGTATTAGAGGGGCAGGTCTGAGTCAGGAGGCTGAGTCTAAAGAAGCACATAAACGTACTAGAGGGAAAATCATTTCTCAGAAGGGGGCAAAAAATAAACAGAGCAGTGTAGTACGAATAACTCCCTCCCTGTGCTCTTTTTTTAAGGTCTTGCCTCAAGTACTGGAGATTCGAGCTAACAAAACCCCTCTGTCAGTCATGGCTGATTCCCCTCCTGACCCTGCGATTGATATAAGGCCCTTAGTAAGTGATGCACAAACACTAAGTGCCCAAGAGGACAGGGCCACAGAGGAGGGGGATCGGAGAGAGAAACCCCTATTGGAGGTTACGGATGTTGGTGTCAATATTGGCAGTGTTAGTTTGGAGGGAGGAAATACGCTGGAGGCCCTCATAGCAGCAATAGCAGAAATGAGGCAGGAGATTAGATCTGACTTTTCAATCTCTAAGATCAATCAGGCTGAGATAAGGGCCACATGTGAGACTCTTGAGAAAAAAGTTGATGATCTTGGGGGGAGGATAGAGATTCTTGAGACCTCCGTTGATGCCCTGAAATCGGATATGGAGAAAGCCGAGTACAAAATCCAGTCCTTACAGAGAGAGGGGGACGCTATAAAAGAAAAAGTTGAGTCCCTCGAAAATGTTTCACGGCGAAACAATCTCCGACTCCTTAAGATCCCGGAGGGAAAAGAAGGAGGTGATATCAAGGCCTTTGTGGTCAATTTGCTTAAAGCCTCTTTAGTCTTTGAGGAGGATGTTGAGGCCTTAGAGAAGGACATACAGCGGATTCATCGGGAGCCTCTTCGTTTAAAACCCGGTAGGGTAAAACCGAGGACATTTCTGATCAATTTTCATACATACGCACTAAAGGAGAAGCTCTTAAATTTGGCGTTAAAAGAAAAATCAGTTAAGGGACCTGAGCTCTCCTTCGAGGTGCGGTCAGACCTGTCTAAAACTACACTGGATCGACAGTGGGAGTTAGGCCAAAGAATGGAAAAGTTCAGATCATTGGGTGCAACGGTGCAGAAGAGGTTTCCTGCCTTTTTGCGGGTGATGCATAATAATAAAATGCTCAATTTTAGATCTCCCCAGGAGGCGGATATATGGTTGAATGATATTGCAGGGAACTCACAGGGGGGGGAGTTAAGCATTCAATTCTGGGTCTGAGAGTGTATGTCTTCTCTATAGGAGAATAAAGAAAGAGACAGACAAAGGAAAAAAAAAAAAAAAAAAAAAAAGGAAGGATCTCATAGAAGGAATGGAAAAAAATAAAATAAGAAAGTTTCAAATTATAAAAAAAAAAATATATCTAGCACAAGAAAAAAAAAAATGAAAAGAGAAATATATTCTTCCGCTCTTGCTAGGAATTTTCTTTTCCCTCTCCTTGCGATTGTTTTTATTTATTTTTTTTTTTTTTGGGTCAGAAGGGATAATCGCGTAAGCAGTGGGGGGGATGGGGTTGCTGTTCAAGAACGCAAATCTGAGAGTCCAACAGGTCAGAGGTAATATGGGAGGGTTTTCCAAGGGGGGGAGGGGGGAAGTTTTGGGTGCTGGGTCGAAAATGTTTAAAAATTCTCATTTGTCAGTTCCTTTTAAGATTAGGAAGTCCCCAAGTGTAGCAGTTATTTAAAATCTATTTCAAGTGGGCATGGTGAGCTGGACGGGAGGGTTGGCTAGGGTGGTTAAGAAATGGGCAGTGAATAGGGACTATGCCTTATATACAGTATTTATCCTGGAATGGTAATGGTTTGCACGTGAGGAGTAGAAGAGATCGTATTTTTCAGTACTTGAGAGATTCTCGCGCGCAGATCATTTTCAATCAGGAATTACATCTTCTTAAGGCTGAAGCCTCTGAAATTCTGGGGAAACGAGATGGATCGACAAATTTATATCTACGGACCATAATGCCAATATAAGAGGGATCCTTATTATCTTTAAGAAATCAGTTAAGGCCCAAATATTGGATTATAAAGAAGATCAGAGTGGCAGATGGATTTTAACACGAATTCTGGTAGATGGCCGAACGTACACACTAGTGGGCTATTATGGTCCTAACCAAGATGACCCTTTATATTTGGATTGTATGAGAAACCATCTGGTCACATCTCAAGATCCTGTAATATGGATGGGGGACTTCAATATAGTTATTAACTCTAAACTGGATAAATCAACGAGTTGTAGAGCCCATGTACTATCCAATTCTAGGCAAACCTTGGTGGCAATTATGGTGCAGCTGGGTTTAGCAGATTTATGGAGAGAGAGATCGGGTAATAAATTGGGCGTCTCCTTTCAGAACTCCAAGTATAAGCACAAATCTAGGATAGATTATGCGCTATTTAGCTACTGCCTAAAGAGCTCGTTGATATCAATAGATTATCTCCCACCTCACTTGTCTGACCACTCAGCCATCTCTTTTTCCTTAAGGGGCGACTAGCAGCCTAGACATGCGTTGTGGTCTTTTGATAGTACAATACTATTAGAAGATGAGGAAATTACTTTTCTGGTAGCAGAAAGTAAGACCTTTTGAGAGATCAATCTAGACTCTGCTGGCATAACAACGGTGTGGGAGACAATGAAAGCCTTTCTTAGAGGCATCATTACCAACAGAGCCTCTTATAGGCGGAAGGTGTATAGGGAGAAGATAACAGCTTTAGAATCAGAGATGAAGTCAGTGGAACAAAATCTCGGTATCTCTATGTGCTCAGCCGATGAGCAAAAGAGGCTCATGGATTTAAAGAGTCAGCTGGAATTTATCCTACAAGAGAGGGTTACAACAAGGAGGTGGGAGGCGAGTAAGATCTCTCAGTTTCAAGACTGATTTGCATATGGGTTTGTCTGAACTGGGGTGGCGTGGTGAACAAAATAACGATGAATTAAACCCAGTTCTGTGACTGGGGGTGAATGTTTGACAATGTTCAACATTCCATCCATCATCTTTTTGTGTTGCATTTTCACCCTAAGTGGGTCCCGTGCTCACTACACCACTGGAGTCAAGCTATCCTGGCTGATGAGGGCTGAAAGCCTAAAACCGTTCCTAAGATGCTTGATTCCTGTCCAGGGAAGACATGGCCTGGCAGTTCAGTCTGGACTTTTCCCATGAGGCACAGGGTCAAGACTGATTTGCATATGGCTATGTCTGAATTGGGGTGGCGTGATGAGCAAAATAACGATGGATTAAACCCAGATCTGTGACAGGGGGGTGAATGTTTGACAATGTTCAACATTCCATCCATCATCTTTTTGTGTTGCATTTTCACCCTAAGTGGTAAGGGTATGCCCAGATGTGGGTCCTGCGCTCACTACGCCACTGGAGTCAATCTATTCTGGCTGATGGGGGCTGAAAGCCCAAAACAGGTCCTAGGATGCTTGATTCCTGTCCAGGGAAGACATGGCCTGGCAGTTCGGTCTGGACTGTTCCCATGAGGCACAGGATCAAGACTGATTTGCACATGGCTCTGTCTGAACTGGGGTGGTGTGGTGAGCAAAATAATAATGGATTAAACCCAGATCTGTGACTGGGGGTGAATGTTTGACAATGTTCAACATTCCGGCCATCATCTTTTTGTGTTAAAGTTTCACCCTAAGTGGCAAGGGTATGCCCAGACGTGGTTCCCGTGCTCACTACGCCACTGGAGTCAAGCTATCCTGGCTGATGAGGGCTGAAAGCCCGAATCCGGTCCTAGGATGCTTGATTCCTGTCCAGGGAAGACATGGCCTGACAGTTTGGTCTGGACTGTTCCCATGAGGCACAGGGTCAAGACTGATTTGCATATGGCTATGTGTGAGCTGGGGTGGCGTGGTGAGCAAAATAACGATGGATTGAACCCAGATCTGTGACTGGGGGGTGAATGTTTGACAATGTCCAACATTCCTTCCATCATCTTTTTGTGTTGCATCTTTTTGTGTTGCATTAAGTACACACTCCCCTATTACCAAGCTTTTCATTAGAGCTGTGAAATCATCGCTGGATTTCACACGCTAATGAGGATTATCGCAGTCTATCGCTGGATTGTACTTCACCTGCTAGCAAAACATTGCTAATACGCTGCTAACACGGCGAGGTAATTCAGCGATAGAAGGTGAAACTGAAAAACGCGCTAAGTGCATTTTGCGATATTTATTGCAGTTTGTAGATAATATGCCCCTTTATTTTTATTTAAAAGATTTTAAAACTCAGATTTACCAATAGCTCTAGCCACTGAGTCCAGTCCTTTGGGTTGTCCTCTTCTAGTCTTCTTAATCTTGATAGGCTATGACAATTCCCACCAACAAAATGCCCACCCGGATATTTTACTATTTTGGATAGGATAGGACATACTACTCTACTCTAGTACCTGATTTGTACTAGTGATGCACGTGGAATATATATAACTATTTTTTCAATCTTGCTTGTGAAAAAGAATAAATAGGGGGAGGCATATGGCATCTAAAAAAATGTATAATGTTTTTTCTAGGCGTACTGACCACCAGTGCTGGTGCCAGTGACGGAGCAGGTGACGCCAGCCAGGAGGGAGCAGCGGATGCGTTAGCTGTCACTGGGGTTGGTGGCACAGCAGCAGTGGCGGGCGGAGGTAAGTTATACTTATATTTCTTACCTATTGACAATAGTTACACACTCGCTGCAAGGGTGTACAGTGTATGTTGAGACTAAGAGACTAAGTTGTTTGTGAACAACAGTTAAAGACACCCTTTACTTAGCATTAGAGCAATAGCATTAGCGGTGGGAGTAGTAGTTGAGTAACAAATGGCCTCTTCTATCTGACTTTAACTCAGCTGGGAACATTTTAATGGAGAAGACTAAGAGTCAGATGACCTTGATGGATGGGTTGAATGAAAAGGGAAAGAAGGATGGAAAGAGGAAGGACG
Source organism: Triturus cristatus (assembly GCF_964204655.1). Lineage (NCBI taxonomy): Eukaryota > Metazoa > Chordata > Amphibia > Caudata > Salamandridae > Triturus > Triturus cristatus. The sequence continues at coordinate 177,472,091 of NC_140590.1, forward strand.
GGCGAGATGTAATATATATGACTGGCAGAGAAGGATACCTGCCACGTGGGATGCATGCATAGGTGGCTAATAGGAAGGAATCAGATGCACGGATGGTTGAAGGATGGGTGGAAGGTAAAAGAAAAGATGTCTGTCTGGGTGGATGAAACTGTATGGGTGATAGCAAGAATCGTCCGGGGTGTTTCATGGGTCAAACTCACAGGCAAGCAAGGAAGAAAGGACGCATGGGTGGTGGTTTAATTAAATATTAATACATGTTTACTGTTGCAACAAACTAAGGTTTGTTGAGAGGTTAAGAAAAATGATAGACATGTTTACTTTGAATGGATGGATGGCTGGATGGTATTCATCATAGCATAGGTAGAGACTGTCACTGGATGTTCAGAATACTCCCTTGACTCACAGTAGTTTGCAAGCACAGCATATATTTTGTGTATGTATGTTATAAATCACCTCCCTCCAACTCACAGGCCCACTCTCTACCTATGTTAATTTATTTTCGATTGTTTCAGCCTGCCGTGGTGGCCTATCGGCTACATGGTTACACAATCAATCAAAATAAAGTACCTCATGTCGTCCCATACATATATATATAAGCAATGATCATTTGGATAAGATATCATCTGCCTTGTTGTAGTAGTAGTCAGGGCAGGGTGAAAGTGAAATTGAGCAGTTGCTCTGGCTTTGATGTAACAGAGTATGGCCAGTGCCACCCATAGTAGAAATGATTGTGTGGTCAGCTTCCCCACCTGCAGGCAGTAGTAAATAAAAATACCGTGAGTTTGCGTCACGAGTATGTTTGTCTTGGGCGAAAGCTGACTGAGCTGGCATGCCGGCTGTAACAAGGTTACTTAATTTAGCTAAACCAGAGAGAAGAAGACAACTGGTGTACTCAAGTCCATAGATACCACAAATGTTATGTCATGTGCTGGCTAGTACTACTGTGCCACTATGTGTAGAATTAATTTTGTGTTACTATTTTGTGAAAAGTATTGGTTACAATAGTCTTGTTTCTCTTTTGATATAACTACTCCTTCCCAACCAAAAGCAGCAAAACAGACAGGAACGAGTTGGCAGCAATGGCCCGGCGCCGGAATCTTGAGGCCATCTGAAATGAATATTGGCAGCTGGTGGCACTGGCGGAGGAGGATGTGGCAGCAGCTGTAGCCTCCTCCTCCTCCAATGCCCTGGGTCCCAGCCAGGCCCCTCGATTGGTACGGTGCCGTGGTCTGGCAGCTGCCCTCCACACTTTATCCAGCACTTCTGCCCCACCCTGTGGATGCAATTGCCGAGCATTTAAGCGTTGCATGCTCTTCCTGATTGTATGCCTAGAGGAGCACCTAGAGGAGTGGGTAAAGGAGGTCCTCAAGAAACAACGAGCCAGTGGATAGATTGAGATCCCGTTGGATTGCCCCTTTTTTATTCTTTTTTTTGTTGGGTGGGCATTGGGCTACATTGGGGAAAAGTTGGGCTTTATATTATTTATGGACAATTTTATTTTTGAAATGTATTTAACGCCACGGACATTGTTTTGACTCTATCTTTTTTGACATTGTTTGGGGTTAGGGAGAGGGGTGGGTCAGGTGTTGTGTGATTTTTTACAATAGTTTATTTTGTTAGGGGATTAAAATATTTATACTTTATATATTTTGTGGGGGGTTACTATTTTACATCACATGGTTACCTTCCTTTGCTGTTGCAGGGCCGCAGCCAGTTTTTGACTTAAATAATCTGCCAATTTTGTAACACATGAACAGATAGATGCGGTACCGTCACTGAGTGACTTGTCCTACTAATCTAGTCAGTCTCTCCTAGTCTATGCAATCTGCAACACGAATCAAGGGTGTGGGTGTGTGAATTAATGAATTAAGTTCCATTATTAATTATGCCTCCCCCAAGCTTCTTCTCTTACCTGTGATTGATGTTTAAAGTAAACTTAAGCACAGCGATGGCTGCATGGTGATGATGGTTTGGTTTTCCAAGATGCCATGGTTGCGGTGGTGGTAGTAGTAGTACAGTATACATTGGCATTGGCATTTGCACACAAAAAAATGAGACAGTCAGTCGCCTGAGAGAGACTAACGAAGGAGTAGTAGACAAAAGACTGGCAAAAGACTGGCAAACAAGAAAGCTTAATAATGATGATTGGCAATGCAAAATTAACATAAAATATAATGGTGGCGGGAATAGCCTAGTACAACAAGTTACAAACTGTAGTTGACTCGAGTCACTCGACACAAGCATAAGCTTTAGTGCTGTAACTTAGGAGGGGAATGATTAATCCAATCGATGCCGGCAATTAATTATTATGGATTATGTTCCTTTGAAAAAAAAGAATGGACTTGCAAATATCTTGAGCATGGGGGGCATTGGCAAGCAGAATTAGATCCTCACCCTGCCTTGATTGAAATTGAATTAGTATTGCTTTCACCACATCCGCCCCAGCAAGTGTGTGATCAATTAGTGGTGTACATTTAATTTAGTCACACCTCAATATAAATCACACAGCCCGGGGAGAGAGGGTTAGGGTTTGATGAATGGTTGGGAAGGGTATTTGAGGGAAAGGTTTGACAAAGACAAACACTACACATGGACGAAAGAAAACACAATCTTGGCAGACGACCATCATATTCATAAATCTGTTAAGGAAGAAAAATGAAATGCATGCATGATGATGACTTGATGGTTAATGATAAGTAGTACTAGACTAGTAGACAATACAGGGTAGCAGTATATTATTAATTATTATTATTATGCAATTGCCTTGCCTGTCTGCCCTCAGGGAGACCCAAATTACATACTGTTTATGTTCTGTTGTACCAGGCTTTCTTTTACACCTAGCAATGAGCTGCTAAGTATATGAGGCCACTGCTAGGTTTTTGATTTCCTCCAGCCAGTATACCTGTTGAAAACTGTTATTTTAAACTGTTGTTCGTGCTCGTGGAATTTTAACTTAGCTTATTTTGCACATGTCCGATCAATGCTATATTGGCACATCTTTTTAAATCGTTTGTACCTCATACTGTCTGTTTTTCTGCTAACTGCTGCCTCGCCTACTTCGCCGCCCCTGACCCCGTTCCGCCACGGCTGGTGCCGATTGAGCGGAGGGTCCTCGGGCTAATATTCACTTCCGGCTGTACCGGACATCGCAGGCTAGCAGTCTAGCTTCACACGCCTCGCACGCCCCCCTCACTATTTAATCTGACTGAGGGCGCGGACGCGCGCAGAGCTGCTAAGTATATGAGGCCACTGCTAGGTTTTTGATTTCCTCCAGCCAGTATACCTGCTGAAAACTGTTATTTTAAACTGTTGTTCGTGCTCGTGGAATTTTAACTTAGCTTATTTTGCACATGTCCAATCAATGCTATATTTGCACATCTTTTTAAATCGTTTGTACCTCATACTCTCTGTTTTTCTGCTAACTGCTGCCTCGCCTACTTCGCCGCCCCTGACCCCGTTCCGCCACGGCTGGTGCCGATTGAGCGGAGGGTCGTTGGGCCTAATATTCACTTCCGGCTGTACCGGACATCGCAGGCTAGCGGTCTAGCTTTACACGCCTCGCACGCCCCCCTCACTATTTAATCTGACTGAGGGCGCGGACGCGCGCAGAGCTGCTAAGTATATGAGGCCACTGCTAGGTTTTTGATTTCCTCCAGCCAGTATACCTGTTGAAAACTGTTATTTTAAACTGTTGTTCGTGCGTGTGGAATTTTAACTTAGCTTATTTTGCACATGTCCGATCAATGCTATATTTGCACATCTTTTTAAATCGTTTGTACCTCATACTGTCTGTTTTTCTGCTAACTGCTGCCTCGCCTACTTCGCCGCCCCTGACCCCGTTCCGCCACGGCTGGTGCCGATTGAGCGGAGGGTCGTCGGGGCTAATATTCACTTCCGGCTGTACCGGACATCGCAGGCTAGCGGTCTAGCTTCACACGCCTCGCACGCCCCCCTCACTATTTAATCTGACTGAGGGCGCGGACGCGCGCAGCGGCGCGCCAAAGGCAAGCCCGTCTGCGGCCGTCCGCGCTAAGTCCGCTGCACGCTGCCAGTCCCCCTGTGCCTCTATCTCCAACATGTCAATATATACACGGGAGGAGCTTCTCTCCTATCGGGATCAATCAGTCTGCACCCCCCACCTTTTTCATCCTGGCTCCCCTATGGTGCAATGCCCTTACTGTGGCTTCACGACCACTGAGACTCCCTTACCCTCTAACAAGTTAACACACCTTAAGGTGTTTAGTTTGAACTGTAGGTCCCTGGTCAGTCACTATGAAGATATCTACGATCTTCTAGCTGACCAGACTCCTGACCTATTGTTTCTTACGGAAACATGGCTAACTAAAGATACTTTAGCCATTCCAACTTTGTCCCTCCCACCAGGAAACTTAATACAAATTCAGAACAGACCTGTAAAGAGAGGGGGTGGCCTAGCAGTGATTTTTAAATCCTCTTTTTCCTGCTCGCTCTCCCCGGCTAATATTGCGGACTGTGAGAGCTCTCTTTTCAAGATCAAGATCCTGGACACCTTCCCTCTAACCGGGCTTCTGATTTACCGCCCTCCTGGTCCTGCAAGTTCCTTTCGGGAATCCCTGGTGGCCACGGTCTCCACTATGACTCTAAATTCCGCTAATTTCAGCCTATTGGGAGACTTAAATCTTCACTTTGAATGCAATGAGACCCCCACGGTGAGAGGTCTCCTATATGATTTAGAAGCATGCCAACTTATACAACTTGTTAAAGGGCCCTCCCATGCAGCGGGCCACTTATTAGACCCATTTTTTCAAACATTCCGGCCATTACTGCCTTTTTTCCAAATCCTCTTAGTCGGACGGACCACTATTTGGTTCATATTTCCATCCAGGTAGCTGATAATTTTAAAAGACAGCCCCCCCCCCTCATATCCCAAGGCGCCCATGGCACAAACTAGACAGCAGTCTGCTTATAGACAACCTGAAAACCACGTGCCCTGTCTGGTCGGTAAATCTGGAGGAAGCAGATGCCGCATACAGAGAGTGGATTAATAAATCGCTAGACCAGCTGATTCCTGTAACACTGTCTAAGTCCAAACGTGGACAACCTCACCTCTGGTATTCAGAGACACTTGCTGAACAAAAAAAGCAATGTAAGCTGCTTGAACGCGCTTGGAGAAAATCCTACGACCCCCAAGCCAAAATTACATTCAGGTCTGCAACCAAAATGTACCATAAACTAATAAAAGAAGCTAAGGCCAGAAACTATACTGACATGATCTTGTCAAGTGTAAATCAATCTAAAACAATATTTTCTATGGTGAAAGACATGACTAAGCTACCAGAAGGCCCTAGTAATACGATTACTTCCAATGGTCACTGTAATGAGATTGCCACCTTCTTCATAGATAAAGTACAGGGTATTTCCCTTAAATGTTGCAAGCCCCGACTATACCACAATCGAGACACTACAAGATCTTCCACATTCTCTCTGCACCCTTCCATCTATTTCTGCGGACCAAATGGATAGGCTGATTGTTAAAATTAAATCCGGTTCCCCTGAGGATCCAGTAAAACCCGAAATGGCACGACTTCATAAGGATCCCATTTTGTTAGAAGGTCTGAATCTGATCAACAAAACCCTGGAATCAACCACAATACCTAGATCCTGGAAGCATGCCAAGGTCGTCCCTTTATTAAAAAAAACCCACTTTGGATCCAAGCCGGAAAATTTTCGACGGATATCCTTGCTACCTTATCTATCCAAGATAGCGGAATCCCATGTAAATTCGATTCTGATTAACTATTTGGAGGTCAATGGAATTTTAGATGACTCCCAAAACGGTTTTCGGGCGAATCATAGTACTGAATCGGCCCTATTAGCCGTCACAGAACAACTGAGGGAGGTACAGGACCGAGGTGGTACAGCGGCACTGGTCCTGTTGGACCTGAGCGCAGCATTAGACACGGTCTCCCATGAGATCCTCTTAAGAAGACTGTGGGAGATCGGGGTCCGAGATGGAGCCCTAGAGTGGTTCGTCTCATTTTTGACGGACCGCTCCTTCCAGGTCCATGCCCCACCGTATAAATCAGGAAGCTTCCCGCTTTGCTGTGGCGTTCCCCAGGGTTCCGCACTTAGCCCAACGCTATTTAATGTGTACGTCCGCCCCCTGGCCGTACTGGCCAGAGCTCGTAACATCAAATTAACATCGTATGCGGACGACACACAGTTTATTTTCTCCTTCTCCAGTGATACCAACGCCGACCAAATTAAATTCCAGGAAGATTTATCGGCCATTTCAAACTGGATGACTGAAAATCGTCTCCAGCTTAATTCATCCAAGACGGAGGTACTACTGGTTAGAAAGGAGATTCAAAAATGGGACGATCAGTGGTGGCCATCTGCATTGGGGCCTGCACCCACCCCTAAGAAGGAAGTCAAAAACTTGGGTATTATGGTCGATAATCGACTAGACCTTGATTCCCACGCCAAAAAGGTGGCAGGCATGTGCTACGGCCGTCTTCGGTCTCTGAGACCCATTTTGGGCTTTTTCGAACCCCAAGTCCGTCAGATGATCATTCAGGCCATGGTGCTGTCAAACATTGACTATTGTAATGTCCTCATGCTGGGCTCTAATCAATCCACGATTTACAGACTTCAAAGAGCTCAGAATGCGGCCGCACGCAGTCTGTTTGGTTTGCCAAAAAAATGCCACATCTCCCCCATCCTTCATCATCTGCACTGGTTGCCTGTTAAGCAGCGTATTCAATTTAAGGCACTTTGCCTCATCCATAAAATTCTCTATTCCTCGGGCCCCAAAATTCTGCAAAATCTAAGTTTTCTATATGTCCCTACTCGGGCTCTCCGTTCTGCAGATCTGTTTCTGGCCCACATTCCCATGATTCGGAGGAGCAGAGCAGGAGGCCAATCCTTCAGATATCTGGCCCCGAAATTGTGGAATACAATCCCGCTTGAAGCTCGTGCTATCACGAATCATTTGTCTTTCAGAAAGAAAATTAAGACCTGGCTATTTACCACTCTTTAGGCCCGGCTTTCTGTGGTTCTTTCCACACCGGGCTTGGTCGCTACGTATCTGGTTTATCTGCAAGCACTGGGATGCCCCGTTGCTGGGGTAGCCATGCGCTATATAAGCTACCCTAACATAACATAACATAACAATGAAAATTAAAAAATAGCTGTAGGGATCAATTATAAACAAAGAGCAAACATAACATAAACAGCAACACACAGTCGTAATGATTGAAGAGAAAAAAATGAATCAAATTAATTAAAAGATGATGAATGATACTGTCTAGGTTACTGTTATCCTGGTCAAGTTGCGTCTCGGCATTCCTCTTGGTCCTCCCTTCCATGGACGCTCCGTCCATCAATCTTGGGTGCCACTGCCTGCCTGGTGGATGCGGATTGGTAAGGTAAGTGTGAGTTGTTTTTTCCAGAATAGCACAAGGTAAAGGCCGGCCTGTAAGTGTAGATGGAAAAGCAAAAGGGATATTGAAAAACCAAGGAAAAAACAAATGCATAAATTACGGAGGAGTGCAACACAAGCACACTCTCAGAGGCGGCATAGCTAAATCATGTCTACTCTGTTTCCAGTATTAACCTACAACAACAACAGGAAGAGCAGGCCCACGGCGCCCAACCAACTTCCACTATGCTTAGATTTTTTTTGACCAAGCCAGACAGAGCACACATATACAGCAACATAGCATTTTCCAAATTAAGTAACTAAATCATTCAAAGCACCGCTTTCAGTCATGTTAAACACTCAACTACACTCAACTCCACTGAGTCGACTCCACCACTACATAGACATGTAGGTCTACTGTGGTTGTTGTTGATTTATTTACCTTTTATGCCACTTCATGAAACGCAGTCCCGAGTTATTCCATCAATCATTTCCGATCCGACTGACTGACTGCGAAGAGTACTGGTCATCATTGTGTAGTGTACCAAGTGAGTCCATCCAGATTCCATATTCAAAAATGCAATGGATCGGCCTGCCGTAGAATTACAATTTTGTTATTAAACAAGAAGGCAAACATTGACTTGAGTCACTTTTAGGGTGTAGATTAAATACTAGTACACTTCGACTTCATTCATGAACAACAACAGAACCACCAATCACTCAGAGTCAGGGTCCAATGCATGCCATTATTACCTGTTCCTTCTCATCTTACATTAAGGAGCAGTCCCTCTTGGCTCGGAAAGGAGGATATCTATATAAGTCATCAAGTTCCACTTCTTTTGGAGGGACTCAACGAGGCAACATTTCTTGTACTATTCTCCATGCAATGTCTGGCTTGTGGGAAATGGATTTAGGGCGAGTTGAGAGGATGGAGTGGGATTTGGAGGAGGGGACTTCATTCATTTCATAAGGCTTTATTCGGAACAAAAAAAAGCAATGTCCATAAAAGCACACATATAATAAAAGACAATAACAGTACAATTACAATCACATTAGACAGCTGATATATAAAAGAAACATATAATACAGGCAAGGGCAGAATAAATATTTAAATACTCATACTTTTCCTAACATTGATAGCTTTTAGTAGGAAAGTAGCAGTAAAAAAACAGATGTCGGGGTGGTGCAGATTAAAGAGATATTTCATAGAATCGTGTACTGTCCTGACACCAAACTTAACAAAAATGGGTTTTAAAAAAGCTTTACGGAAGTTCCCATATAATTGACACAGCAAGAGAAAGTGCATAGTGCTTTGTGCTGAGAAGTTATCACACGGACAGGGACCAACAGGCTGCTTGTTCACGGAAGGGAAGGCAACCAGATTATGCACAATACCCATTCTTAATCTAGCTAAAACAAACTGATGAGAAACTCTGGTCACTTGGGTCAAATAAGGTTGATAACCCTCCATTTCATTCATATTGCTGTAACGCACACAGGTGGATAGAATGCCAGTATTACAGGCCCGCATCTCAGTTTTACACATCAAAAAGATATGCTTCATTTCTGACTTTGGAATTTCTGAAGCCCCATATCTATCAGTTTTAATATCAAGGCCATAGATCTCCTGGAAACTGTTGATAATATATTTAATCCATGGGATCTTTAAATGGTTATCAACAGTGAGACAATCATTAATAATGGCTCTGTTTAAAGATGTCTCTTCTTTCAGCCAAATTGACCGCCACAGCAATAGTGGCCTCAGGAGGATCAGATCGTTCAGAAATGGAATACCAAGTTCTCTATGGACTAAGTCATTAGAAGCAGATTTGGGCAGACACAAAAGTCTTTTTAAAAAGACATTCTCCTCCACCTGTAAGCACCCGGCCGGGGCAAGACCCCAAACCCCCGCCCCATAAAGGGCGGTGGAGAGGCATCGTGACTGGAAGATCTTAAGCATATCGCTTATCCGTTTATCCCCTAATTTAGTGGCAAAAGTAAAGACCCCATTAGCGCTCCTTACCATCTTAGCTCTAACATTTATATGCTCGCTGGCCCAACTGCAATTCTTGGAAAAAGTGATACCAAGATAACTGAAATTATCGACTTGTTGGACCCTATGTTCGTCTATATAATAAGAGTGGGGCTTACTCTTCCCCGGCCCACACTCCATGGTATAGGTTTTGGTTTTATTAATCACTAATTTTCTGGATTTAATAAACTGTGAGAACCCATCCATTAAGCGTTGAAGGCCTATCGGGGTCCTGGACAGTAACACGGCATCGTCCGCATAGAGTAATACCGGGACACTGATGTTATTAACTCTAGGGGCGTCTGCCGCTACCGTCTGTAGGACGGAGTCCACTTCATTAATGAAAAGGGTAAAGAGCAGGGGGGCAAGAACACACCCCTGTCTTATGCCCCGCCCAATCAAAAATTTGGTGGTACACTCCCCACTAGAACCATATCGTACGCTAGTACGTAGTTTGACATAGAGTCGGGCCAAGAAAAAAGACAATACCCTCAGGGGCCCCCATTTCAATCAACTTGGCCCAGAGAATTGCATGGTCCACCATATCGAAAGCACTACTCAAATCTGCGCAGCAGAGATATATAGAGCCCTTCTTAGCCTGGGTGTATTTCCCGATCAAAAGTTCGAGATTTAAACATTGCTCAATCGTCCCGCGTCCCTTTCTAAACCCATACTGGCAATTTGCCAGGATGCCATTGGTTTCTACCCATTCTTCCAGCCTGACCAAAAGTACCCGGCTCATTATTTTCACAGAGGAATCCAGCAGGGAGATGGGACGATAGTCCTTCACGTCCCCCCGATCTCCTTTCTTAAATATTGGTATTATAATTGATTCCTCCCAAGTTGGGGGTACCCCAAAACAAACTGCTGCATTAAAAACTTTAACCAACATGGGTCCCCATACCTCCTGGACTAACTTATAAACATCGATGGGCACCCCATCGGGACCCTGAGCCTTTCCCCCTTTACTTGCACCGATGCTATCGAAGACCTCGGTGATGCTAATGTCAAAGGGGACAATGGGCCAACAGTCATTATGATTACCCAAGGCTTTATCCGAAACAAAAATTATAGAAAAATGGGAGATCCATGTTTCCATACTGACCGTAGATGTTAATTCTGGTACCTTCTCACCTTTAAAAAACGGACAGTTAACAGTGGCCCAAAATAGTGTACAGTCTTTCCTTTCAGCAGCCTGTGTCAATTTATCCCAGGCCTCGTATTGTAACTCCGTCTTCCTTCGCTTAACTGTTATCTTATAATTTAATCTAAGCTGGGACACCTGGCTCCTAACTCTAGGTTTGGATGCCAGTGCATCTTTAAGCTCTTTAAGTGCAAGGGTGCAAGCATGGTTGAACCATCCCCTTTGCTGATTGGACTTACGCTCAGCTGATTTGGTAAATTTTTGATCAATGATAGAATTAATTCTAATAAAATGTTGAATAGGATCGGCAGTGACGTCAGCCTGCTCAAGAATCTCAATAATTTCAAGTAAGCAGCTATTTATAATTAGATCGTCATTTCCGCTTTGTCCCCTTTCCATCTTAACCTTGTACCATTTGGTCTATGTGGTTCAATATTAGCTATAACTCCCGAGTCAGGTACAGGTTTTTCATTTCATAGAGTGACCTCTACAGTAATATAGTTATGGTCGCTAAGCATTATATCCACGACCTTAGGTGCCAAACTCCAGGGGACAAGGTTTGATGACATACTGATAAAATCAATAACAGTATTTGCCCCCCTCCCATAAAATGTGGGAATACTCTCACCTAGATCATTCTTCTCATTGACCAATATTTCCATATCATGTGCCGCTAAGAGATTGTTCAGGGATTCCCCATACTTATTATGAGGGAAATGGAGATCCTCATCCCCAAAGTGGTTGGTGACCCCACACATACAATGGTTGGAGAGGGGACATACTGCAATATTAAAATCCCCCGCCAAAATAAATTCAAACACAACATTTGGACCCGCTATAATATCAACCAGAGCACTACCTAGTGCATCTACCACCAGGTGCCTGGTGCTGTCAAAGATGTTATTATAAACATTGATTAAAAGAATGTTTCTTCCATCCCCCTGAGAAAGCCATACAATCTGGGAATGGGCCCCCACTAAAACAAGTTTTTTTAACAATAATGGGTAGTTTGACAGAGATCAAAACCAGAAGCCCTCCCTTAGCTCTACCAGAAGTAGATGCCATAGCAGGTAACTGATAGGAGACAAAACCATTGTAACCGGAGAAATTTTTGCACCAAGTTTCCTGGAAACAAAAGATATCGAAAAGGTCGATAAATTCTGACCACCCCAGACTGTCTTCTTTAGATGCTAACCCTGCAACATTCCAGCTGGCAAGAAAACTACTGGAGGACCCAATGGATGTTTCAATAACTTCATCCTGGATAAGTATGCTTGGACTCGGACAGTGGTTTTCTACTACAGGCAAAACCCTACTACCCCCCTCAGCATCACCCACGAAGCTGGATATCGTGCAACAATCAAGAAGCACACTAACGTTAGCTGGGAGCCCTGTAGTAATTCCTTCTGACTCTACTCCACAGAATACTGTTCCAACTTCAAGCAGCGCCACATCAAGATCCAGTCAATCATTAGAGTCTAAAACACTCAGGGATTGGTACCGGTTGGATGTAACCACCTCAAACCTACTGGACACACTAGAGACACAGCCTCTACCCCTTCTAAAACCATTAGGGGGCTGATCAATTAAATGTTGATAAAAAAATCCCAAAGGTCTGAGTAAAATTCCCTGATCGTTCAGGGGTTGAGAAGTGGCTCTGAACAAGGTAGTAGTAGCAAGTTGGGGATTTTTTTAAGTTAACAATTACACAATCACCACTGATACTTTTGTGTGAGTTCCCTATCCAATTGGCTCTGGTAGTGGTTAGAATTTGATCGGACAAAGCTACTGGGAAACCGCACTCTCGGTTAAGCCAAGCCACAGTTTTATACTTCAGGGATTCATGGGTTTCTTGGTTACTACGAGTCCCGGTGTCCGAGAGTGGTGGAACGTTAGTTAAAACTGCCACATATGGTGCACAATCCGGGGGTAAGTTAGGCGTCGAGTAACCATATCGTTTAGACTTCACTTCGATGTTCCCTGGCTTATCCACTGTCACAATTTTAGTTGGAGTACTTAAAGACACCATTGGGTTTGGTACAACTACAGTAACTGGGCATGATCCCCCATTAGGTATCTTAAGAGTCTCCATTACAGGGCCATTGACCTTTTTAGATTCTTCTGGGCTAACCTTTGTCCCAATATGTGAATTCAAAAGGCCTCCCAACCTCTTTATTTCCCCCGAAAAAGTATCAAGTTTGTCCATTAAAGGTTTAATAATTTTGTCAAACTTTGCATCTATAATGCTAATCAAGAGCTCTAGCTGCTCGGGGTCTAGTTTTACTTGAGAGTTGTTAATTACTGTACCTGGGTCACTGACAACACACTTGGATGGGGGGTCAGATCTTTTTTTGTTATGATTCCCCCCCCCCCGTTTTGGAAGGGTTATCCTACCTAAACCCCTCCCTGATCTTAGTACTCTCTGGGCTCTCAGAGCCGGAGAGCATGAAACTGGTGGTACATGGGAAGACTCTGGCGTGATCAGGTTGGGGTCTAGTTCTACATGGGTAACCGTAGTTGGAAGTGCAGGAAATTCCAAGTTACCACTAACATCCCCTGATGAGGTGGACAAGGAAATAGATGAATTGGGAGCACTAGGTAATGGAGCAGAGGTACTCCCCCGACCCAAGGATTGTCGGCGCTCTTTATTAATTTTGTCAACTACTTTAACAAGATAATTGTCAAGGGTAGCTGAAGTAGGACGTGCGTTCTACTTGTTAACTTTAGACATATTTGGCTCTCTAAATGTGCGTACAGCCAAATATATGGTTAAAAAAGCCTTAATTTGGAATAGCCAGTATCCCTTAATACAATTATGTTAAAACACAATCCTACAAGCAAACAAACAGGTAGGCAAATGAGGCACAATAACAGTCCCTAGGTAAAAGACCTAATAGTGATATGTTCTATTACCCAGTTCTGTATAGGCGATTTCAAAAGGCCAAGGACCAAAATCTATGGCCCAGCCCAGCCTCGTACTGCCCCGGATGGCCACAGACGGCCCGCCCTTTGCCCGGGCTTCGCCCGGCGTCCGCGACGCGGAGGGAGCTGCCGCAATTTAAGTGCCTCCGGGAGCGCTGGTCCTGGAAGTGGGTGGGCGGTGCAGGATGTTGGCGCAGGGCTTGCTGGGAGCTGTAGTCCCCCCCCCACTGCGGCCGTGAAGCTGGAAATCAACGGCGGCGGGAGGAACAAGCTGCGTCAGGGCCCCAGCAGCAAGTGAGGGGAGGTATATCCGCCTGGTCCCCTCCTCGGCCCGTTTTGATTTTGAGAGGGGACTTAAATGCACACAGCTGCAACTCTAATATGGCAATAAAAAGAGAAGACGGTGGTGATAGATTTGTTGTGATTTGATCCAGAAAGACAGAGACACACACAAATAATAAAAGTAAATGAGGAAGAAAGAAAGTAACAAGTTAAAAGCCTAGTTGTCAGGGAAATAGAGCTCTTCCTCAAACTCTGGTGGTTCAACCAGAAGTAGGTAATCATCTAATACACTACTTCTGTCACTTAAGTCGCTATCCTCATCTTTCTGCTGTAATTCACGTATTTTGTAATTCGGTGGTATAAAGTGCTGATTCATTTTGATCATGGTTAACCGCTCCACGTTTTTAGGCGAGAGACTGGTCCTTTTCACTGTTACAATAGCACCAGCAGCACTGAAAACACGCTCAGAAGAGACACTTGCGACAGGAAAGCCAGATAGTTTATCGCCAGCCTGCTGAGCACTGGGCAGTGATGCATTTTCCCATACCAATACACCAATGGGTTTTGATCAATGAAGACCTCCGTTGGGTCATCCAGATAGGCCGGGACCATCCTCTCAATGCTCATGGGTGCTTCGCTGTGCTGAGCCTCTTTTGCCTTTGCATCAGCACTGGACCTAACAAGCCCTTGCTGTAGTTACCAATCCTGTGCTGATTTTACTGGGGGGGGGGATGATCTTGTTCTTGCTGTTGTTGATAGTGTTGGTGACTGCTTTGAGCCAAACGCACTGCCCTCAGGCTCTGAAGTTGAACTTGATGCTGGGTGCCCTGCTGCAGTACTTGTTGTGGGTTGGAGTAGTGGGCTTTAATTAACAGCCATTAATTTTCCAAGTCACTGGCTGCCTTAGCTATCCAAGTTTTGTACTGGGCAATATCCACTTCTGGAAAAGGAATTCATGTCTTAGTGTTCAGTGCTGATTTGTACCGTGGATCCAGAATTGTCACACAACTGTAATATTTGTCTGACACTATGCGAGTTTGCACCCTTTTATTTTCAGCTCAGTGAAGGGCTAAGCTCTCCACCAACTCATATGCTTCTTTTTTTCCTCCACACCTTCGTGCGATTCAAACACCGTCTTCATCTGTTGCTCTAGCATGTGCAACCATGGGAAAGCTTGGCCCATAGTACAGTCCTCCTTGCTGACTACCTGTGTGAAGAACTCAAAAGGAGGTAGCATCTCCGTCAGGCATTTAACTAGGCCCCATTGGTCCATCTTAACAGTCATGCCTTTCACAATAGCATCCCTCAGTCTTTGCAAGACATAGTCAGTGATTGGTCTGTACTGATCAAAGAGACGATCAAGCATGTTATAAGTTGAGTTCCAACGTGTTGGCACCTCCTGGATGAGTGCTTAGACTGGCATTCTATGCTCACGTTGAATGAGCCTCAGCTGCTTTCGGGCTATAAAAAAATGGCTGAAATGTGTGCATATTCTTCTGCAGGTGGTCAGTAAGTTGCTGACTCGGTTTTATTTTTTTCAGAAAGTCTTGAACAATGATGTTAATGCAGTGCGCAAAACACAGGACCCTGAAATAGCCACCAGTGCGCATGGCCTTCACTATATTACCGCCATTGTCCGTGGCAACAAAACCAATGTTAAGCCCTCTTGGGTGCAGCCATTCAAAGATATTTCTGTTAAACTTTTCCAAAATTTTTGAAGCAGTATGAGATTTCTCCATGGCGAACATGGCTACATTTGCATGTTTACGAGTTAAAAATCTCAGCAGTTTCAACAACACCTGCTGCAGATATCTTTTCACTAACCCCCACAAAAGAGATCCAGCGTGCAGTGATGCACATGTAATCAGTGGCTTGGCAACTGGTCCACATGTCTGTTGTCAGGTGGATATTGTGAACAGCACTCTGCTGCAAAGCTTGTCCAAGCAATTCCAGCACGTTGTGATGTGGTGCTGGAACAACAACCCTGGCAAAATAGGAGCGGCTGGGAACCTTCCATTTTGGGCAGATGGCTGTCACAAATTCCAGCAAACCCACCCCTTCCACAACAGAAAAAGGGAGAAGGTCCGGTGCTAACATTTTCGCCAGCTTCGCATTGTAAAAAACGTGCCTTTGGGTGGTTGCGTTCGTACTGCCCCGCCGACCTAAAGATGGTGACAATGGTAGGCTGGATTTTTTCCCTTTCTGGTGACGCTGATGCAGGTGACTTCTTGAACCCAGTTAGGCTCAACGATGCACTTTTTGTCATTGAGGTAGTCTTTTGCCTTGGTGTCTCAGCCTGACTCTTACTACGGTGCCGCTGAGATGTTGCTGAGGCTGATGAGGATGTGGGCGGTACCACTGCACTGCTGGAATCAGGGCTACTTTGTGTACCCTCTTGTTCACCTTCCACCACGATCATAGCTTCTTCTACTTCTTCATCACCACCAACAGCACTGGGTGCAGTTTTACTTTTTTGGCCGCTAAGGTGCGCCTCCCACTGGATCAAGTGGTGTTTATTCAGATGGGTTGTTTGGCCTTCGGTACCATAGTTACCAAGCTTACCCCAACTAACACCTTGTCGACAAATTGAGCATATAGCAATGTTCTCCTCATTACTGCTAACCAAAAAGAAGTCCCAAACTGGGGAGGTGAACTTTCTTGCGCTGCTGGAGGTGCCATTTTCAATGCCAGATGAACTGGAGGGTGTGCCTGGTATTTGACTCCGTGCAGTACCAGTACCACTACCTACTGAGGTAGTGGTTGTGCTGGATGTAGGTCCATGCCGGGTCTTTGCAAATGCAAATATGGAAGCTGGAGGTCATGTTGGTGTTACCTATGTTGGTGGTATCCATGCCACATCCCTCACAGCAACTTGGGATGAGATAATAATGTTGCTCTCTATCTCCACTGGAGCGGGAGTGATGTTCATGATGACTGGCTCGTCATCATCCTCCCCTTCTACATCTACCTCCATGACTCTAAGGCTTTCTGGAACCTTCCTTTTCCCTAGCCTTCTCATGTGGCGTGCCTCACTCTCAGACTGAGATGGCGGCTTCCACGTGGCATCTAGATCATCAGAAGGGGAGCTTGAAGAAGAAGTTGATGGACTAACCCTCCTTTTCCTTGCTGGGGATCTGGAAGACGGATCTTCTGAAAGAGTGGCTTGCTCTTCTTCTTCCTCTGCAGGAAGCTCGATTTCCTGAACTGCCCCTACTTTGCGAGGAACAACTACTATTGTGGGCGGTAGTTGCGGCTGTTGTTGCGGCTGTTGTTGCAGCTGTTGTTGCCCATTTACCTGCATTGATTGGGTACTACTTTGCAATAACGATAAGTCAATTTCAACATCACTGCTCGTTGGCGTTTGAGCAATTAGACTGGCTGCCTCTGCGACTCTCATGGACTTGGGCCTAGGTTGGTGACGTGGGCCCACTGAAGCAGAGGTGCTGCTCCCAGCTTGGTCCCTGGACAACACTGTTGCATTCGTAATTTTATTTTTCTCAAAAAACATCTTGGGCGGCACACCAGTCTTGGTAAGTGCCACTTCCTTCTTCTTTTCCTTCTTCTCGCTGGCAACTTTCTTGGTACTGGAGGACTTGGTACCTTTCTTTGGGGCCATCTTCTTCAGATTTCAGCAGGTCGCAGTTGCACAAGTACATCAGTGAAATGTTGCATTTGTTGTTGTGGTTCAATTACTACTAGTACAAACAAACAAATATAATATATTACTTATTGTGTGGTGGTCACACTTATTAGTGTTATATTATTAAATTTTATTAACTCAGTTCTTAAAAAAAAAAAAACAGTGTAGCCATTTGTGAGACTTTGACAACAAAGGCTTTCGTGGTATACTATGTACACTCAAGAAGGATAGGAAAGAAGAAGAACAAAAACAAAAATACAAATGTAATGGAAGTGGAACCTGTTTGGCATTAATTTGCGCATCAGGTCATTCAGGGAGCTGCAGCTGGCAAAGGGAATGGAAGCAGTGAGCCAAGAGGAACAAAGGAAAGACATGCAGGCCTATATGGCACACTACTGAAATATCCCCACAAAATGACCACCAGCCACATGGTCACTCACAGTCACAACAAGCAGGAGCCCTGGAAAACCATGAACTCAAGCAGGCCTATAATGGCCAGGCGAAGGAGGAATGCAAAACAACACAGCTTTAAAGCAAAAATGAAAATTCACAGTGCTAAACAAGGTTTGCAAGTTACACAACAACCACACCACACTCACACATCCAACAAAGGCATTTATTTAACAAACACCTAAAAAGTTAAATACCCCCCAAAAAACACATTTTGCAATTCAATCCAATGTCATCCATGCCCTAAATGATGTTTAAATTCAACGGACACCATAGAGACAGTTGTTTCATGCACCCATGAGTAGCTCTGGGCCTACTGGCTGAAAGGCCTATATTGGCAGACTAGGCCACAAGCTTGCAGGCCTATGGCAAAAGCACACTGGCTGACTCCACAAAATGTCCGCCAGCCACATGGCCAGGCCACCCACAACAACAAGAAAGGGAACACAGACCATGCAGGCCTATGGCAAAAGCACCCCGCCTGGCTTCACAAAATGGCCGCCAGCCACATGGCCAGGCCCCGACAACAAGAAGCATAGGCCAAGAGGAACAAAGGAAAGACATGCAGGACTATGTGGCAAAAGCAGCACACTACTAAACTACCACCACAAAATGACCTCCAGCCACATGGTCACTCACAGTCACAACAAGCAGGAAGCCTGGAAAAGAATGAACTCAAGCAGGCCTATAATTGCCAGGCAAAGGAGGCTTGCTAAACAACACAGCTTTATTGCAAAAATGCAAAAACGTAAATCCACAGGGATAAACAAGGTTTGCAAGTTACACAACAACAACCACATCACACACACACATCCAACAAAGGCATTTATTTAACACACATCAAAAAAGTGAAATACCCCCAAAAAACACGTTTTGCAATTCAATTCAATGACATCCATGCCCTAAATGATGTTTAAATTCAACAGACACCACAGAGACAGTCGTTTCATGCACCCATGAGTAGCTCTGGGCCTACTGGCTACCCACTATAAATTAAAAAAAAATATTGATAAGGACACAAAATTGTAGTTGCAACTTACAATGCCCCAATCAAACAAACAAAACAAATTCTCCAACTTACTTGTAAAATTCCAAATCCAAAAATCCTCAAATCCAATGATATATGATGCAGCAGACACAAAGAGTGATCCTTCTAGCTCCAAATCCAAATGACAAGTGAACAGAACATGGACAAAGCACCGGGAGGAGCCTGCTGAACAGGAAAAGGAAGTTGGAGACTCTGGGGTACTTCCTTCCCCTTAAAAAAATAAATAAAAAAAGAAAGAAAAAGGACTCCTTGCGCAAAAATGTACAGCCAAATGTCAATCTGAGTAGCTTTTTTCATCCAAATCATCATTTTCAAGAAGGCTTCATTCTGCTCGAGAGATATTCTTCTCCAGATTGCAATTTCTGCATGTTCAGAATCGCAAGCTTCACTGAACTTCCGCCGGATGTCCGATGGCGCGTCTGAATGATGTGTTCGCGATCGCACACTCACGCGGGATCGTGCGGCCGGCTACCAAAATCTCGTGGCACACGCGAACAGATAGGAAATCTCGTTGGCGAACCTGGTAAGTCGCTACCGTGCGTGTGAAAACGCATTTTGAAAGAGCGAACAAGGAAAAAACTCCACTGTGCCGCAGAACAAGGAGTTTTGGTAACTCCGCGTTCTACGCGGAGTAGCCGAAAATCCTGCAGAAAACTTTCTAAGTGTTGAAGGACTGGGTTTTCTTAAGACCCAGCGGTGCCAGGGGACAACACCTGAAACCTTCGTGGGTTACCTGTTCTGGCGTACAAGACACAGAGACACGGGACACTTCCAGCGACGTCAGAGATCAGCGTTTATTTACTGCAGGGATACAGAAGTCACAAGAAGTACACAGCGTGTAGGTTCTCGGAGACTGCTTCAAATTCGTAGAAGTGGGTCGCTCCTTTTATACACGTTTTTGCCATAGCGCAGTATAGCGAACAAAGGTTACAACTCAGTTCCCATAATAAACTTCAAAAAGGGTCGCGTTCATGTTTCAGGAGGCCGGAACATAATTACAACAGTCTTGCCGGTTCCCAACTGTAAAAACATATCCCTTCCGCAATAAACACATAAAGAGGAAGGACGGAAAACAGGATACGAGGAAAGGATGAGGATGCACAACAGGTTAGAAAAGAGTGTTAGAGGCAATAAAGGAAACTCGAGAGAGGGATCAAAAGACCTCGTGTCTAATGTATGCGTGACTGAAACAATAGACCGGAGCGGCAAGATGAGCCTCGAGCGGGGCCATCTGCCTTACTCGTGTCATTCCCCTTGTCATAAAAGTCACCTCAAAGAAACACGTGTCCTTCATACTATCTTGAAAGTCCCAGGGTCACGAAACGGACAAAAGCCCGTTCGCTGGCTACTTGAGGGCAAGAAACAAAATGGACGCTGTATCTAAAATGGAACCCGAGGGTTCGAATGAACGAACACAAAAATGAGACGAACCGTACAAGGCTGCATAGCGAAACTTCGCACACCCACTGTACTCGTCGTTTGCGGTTCATAGATACCACACTCGTCCATATTCGTCACCACTCAAAAGTGCCGTCCCGTCTCACACGGAACCTCAGACGCTCCTTTTGCCCTCATGTAGGCAAGCACTAGTCTAGATCAGAATCTATATCGATATTCATCAGATCGTTCAGATGCTGCTGGAACATCATTCTATCCATCAATGTCTCCTTGGTAACAGATGGCCGCCTTATACACGTCGCAGCACATTGGCCACATAAGGCAGGACCACACTGAACACAAAGACAACACGTGAACAGAAACGCTACAACAGCCCCTACAATCATCAGAATACTCCAACCCCAAGTTGACATCAGGCCCCAAAACCATCCTAGAAGCGTCCAATTACCTTCGTCCACGTGTATGGACTCGGAAATCTTATGCAACTGCGAGATGGCTTGATATACAGTCGGAGCATTGTCAGGGATGAAAATGCAACAACTCGAATGGATAATTTTACACACACCCCCTCGATCTGCAAGAACAACGTCTAGAACCATACGGTTCTGCAACGTCATGAGTCTATCCGCCTGTAGTTCCGCTGTCAGATTACCAAGGGCGTTTGCAGTAATATTAGCGGTTGATTCCACCACACGGGTCAACTGTCTTAGGTTCCTACTATTAACCATAGGTCCCCAAAACGGCAGGAAACCCTTAAAGAAGTCTCCCGCTTCTTGACCGGCAGTATCCTCTTTGCTAATTACGCCTCTCACGACTCTGGTTTTGTGATAGTCAGAAGCAACTGTGAAGGTCGGAGGTAAGAGATTCGCGATATAACAGGTACCCGAAAAGTCGCGGGGTAACCATGTATATGCGCGCTCATAACACACAAAATAGGTGCCCTTGGCGGTCAGAAAAACAGGGGAAGAGAGCATCGGTAGGACATACGTTTCAGTGCAAGCACTGTTCCCAAGTTGTGCTCTCGGATTTCGACCCAAACCTTGCAAACAGAAATTACCAAGGTGCGGTACAATCCATATAGGGGACGAGCTCTTCAACTGTCTATCCCCCACTGACGTACCATACTCAGCCT
Organism: Triturus cristatus; assembly: GCF_964204655.1. Classification (NCBI taxonomy): domain Eukaryota; kingdom Metazoa; phylum Chordata; class Amphibia; order Caudata; family Salamandridae; genus Triturus; species Triturus cristatus. The sequence goes on from NC_140590.1 coordinate 177,493,538, forward strand.
CACTCAAATCCTTATAAGCCTGTACTTCTTCGTCTGGAATGAGTGATGCATCGAAAACATCTCTGTCCAGATCTGCTATGGCTATTGCCAGAGGCTTGTGGTACGGACCAGGACCGGACTTGACAGATCGCGGCTCTCGACTGGGGTAAGAGTCTAGTGCACTGCGAAACATGGTTTGGAATGCTCGAGCTGAACCCTGGGAACTGTATGGAAGGACCAAGTACGGAATACCCCTATCCATGGTGTGTGGCATTAACCCACATACCCAACAATTTGTAGTATTCACCACTAACTGATGCTGATGTAGGAGTTGGACAAAAGAATTATTCCTGAATTCCGCACGTCTAACCTGTTCGTGTTGAGGCAAAGGATGAAAAGAATGTGGGGAAACAGTAGTGCGGGAACTTAGGTTAGGAGAAAAGGTAGGCGAAACAGAAGGCAAGAATTTCGATACCCCAAAATACACTCCGCCCACCAATAACATAGATACAGTTAGGAATAACAAAAACACCTGAAACAGAAAACATTTTGTTCGCACGACCCCCCATAATTCTGATCTCTGTGCCAACACCCTTTCTTCTTCCACCAGCTTAAAGAATGCCATCCTCTACAAACCGTCCGTGACGTTCTTGACGCACTTTGTTCTGAGCAGCGATTATCAATCCCCAGGAGTTCCCAGGAATCGACAAAAGTAACCAACCTAGCGTCAGAAACCTGCTAAACAGAAAGAAGTACCCGCACGGCCCTACGGTAACCCGGATGGAGAGGTTCAGATTTATTGCAAGTCTCTTAGCAGTGGAAAGCACGAAAAACTTAAAAAGAAAGGATGTAATTGTTCATAACATTCATAACGTCAAAACCACTATACTATCAATTTTTATTAGTCTTTGAAGTCCTTGAACGAAGAAAGTATCGACTTCTTCCAGGTTGAGTTTGTTCTACGAACAATTGTTCAGATGGCGCAGCAGTGTTCAATGAAGCAGATGACGAGTCAGACCTTGGGTTTTCTGCTACTGATGACTCCACTTGTGGATATGGCAATGACGAGTCCTCCACAAGTTGAGCGTCGCTGAATGGCACGAAACGCGAGGGAGTCTCAGTCTCTTCGACCGAGATCCCAGTTCTCACCCAACCGTCAGTTGGTAAGGGGATCGGTACCTTCTTTGTATGACTGGCGTGGACCCAATTCTTCCGGCCCTCCAGTCGAACTGCTGTCCTCGTCGTCAACAAGACTAAGTGGGGTCCAACAAATCTTGGCTCCAAGTTACGCTTCCGACCGAAATTTCGGGTGACTACCCAGTCACCTGGCCGGAGCTGATGTCCAGGACCCTCTGTCTGCGCCGGTAGAGCTTCAAAGACCTGTTGATGAATTAATCGTAGTTTAGTGGTCAAATCATACAAATAATCGATCAACATTGGATATTCAAGACTATCAAAAGCCCTAGGTCTCGGGACTCCCCAAATATTTGCAGGGCGACCGAACACAATCTCATATGGGCTGAGCCCTACTCGAGAGTGTACCGTCGCTCTGGTCGATAGGAGAGCCAGAGGCAAGGCATCAGGCCATGACAGACCAGTCGAAGCCTGGATCTTAGCAAGTTTTAGCTTCAGGGTACCATTGTACCCTTCAACCAAACCCGCTGCCTGAGGATGGTTGGCACTGTGGAATTTCTGCTTTATTCCAAGGCCCTTACACACACTCTGCATCACACTACCCACAAACTCACTTCCATTATCCGACCACACAATCCGCGGCATTCCATACCTAGGGAAGTATTCCTTCAGCAAAATTTTCGCTGTGGACAGGGCAGTATTATCCTTAAGAGGATAGGCCTCGATCCATCTGGAGAACGCACAGACCACAACCAAAACATACTTCAGGTTATTGCATCTCTCCATATGGATGAAGTCTAACTGGATAACCTCAAAGGGACAGGTAGGAGGAGCGAAATGACCAGGTGGAGTGGGGGTGCCTTTTCCAGGATTGTGCATCAAACACACCATACAATTCTTAACCACTCGTTCGGCACATTTAGCAATACCATCATTCCTCCACACAGGGGACAAGAACTTGCATATTCCTTTCGCACTGATATGTGACAAACCATGAGCCATCGTCACAACAGCTAACACGTATGCATCTGGAAGCATCCATCTCTGACATTCCGTCCGATCAACCCAACATCCATGCATATCCAATTTCCCTGTACTTTCTTTCCACTTGGTCTTTTCAGCTTCAGTAGCTCCATTCTGAATTTCTTTCACACTCTCGACAGTATTTTCACACATACCAGTCTCTTCCGGCCATCTCACTGAACTCGTAACGTACATTCGAGTCGCAAGATTTTTAGCCGTTTCTTTAGCAATCTCATCCGCAAATGCATTACCACGACCAACATCATCCGTCACTTTCCGGTGCGCACTACATTTGACGATCCCCACTTGTTTAGGAAATGTAAGTGCATCCAAAAGATCATTCACTAGTTGCCCGTGTTGAATCTTCGTACCATGCGATGTCATAAATCCTCTCTCTCTCCACAATCTTCCAAAGTTGTGCGCAACACCAAATGCATACTGACTATCGGTAAACACATTCACACGCTTTCCTTTTGACAGAACACACGCTCTCGTTAATGCAATTAATTCTGCCGCTTGTGCTGAATTCTGGTTCAATCTCGCAGTTTCCACGACCGTGCTCAATGTCACCACAGCATATGCAGTCGTCACATCGCCATTCGGCAACTTGAAACAAGAGCCATCCACATACAAAGTACCATCGGGATCCGACAAGGGAGTGTTTTTCAGGTCCACACGACCTTTTGTTTCTTCCTCAGTTCGTAAATAACAGTCATGGGGCAACACGTTATCTGATTCTATATTAATCGGCAACAATGTCGCCGGATTCAGTACGTTACAGCGCTTAATCTGAATATGACTTGCCAAAAGGGTAAGCTCATACCCAGACAACCGTGCACTCGTTAGATGTTGAGTCTTTGTCCGATTCAAGAGCGTATCGACTGCATGCGGAACCATTACTATGAGCATATTGTCCATGACCAAACCTGCGGATTGTCGAATAGACGCCGCAGCTGCCGCCGTCGCCCTCAAACAACTTGGCAACGCTCTAGCTACCGGGTCTAAGGTCGAGGAAAAATATGCACACGGACGCTGCTTATCACCCAATTGTTGCGTTAGGACACTCAACGCACAACCGTCCCTCTCATGGACGTATAATGTGAAAGGCTTACTGTAATCTGGAGTACCTAACACAGGAGCCGAACACAGTGCATCACGTAGTTCAGAAAAACTTTTCTGACATTCCTCCGTCCAAGGCAAAGGAGTCGAAACGTCCTTGCACGTGAGAGCTACCAATGGCTTCGCTAACAGTGAAAAATTCGGGATCCACTGTCTGCAGTACGACGTGATACCTAAAAAGGCACGCACATCTCTCTGAGTTGTCGGCACAGTCATTCGAGCAATTGCTGCAATTCGTTCAGGGGTCAACCTTCTTCCCGCCTTTGACAATAAGTGACCGAGGTAGGTTACTTCTTGACAACAATATTGTAGTTTAGAAGGTGACACTTTATGATGCAAGTCGCAAAGGTGCTGTAACAAAGACACTGTAGCGACTTTACAGAGCTGTTCAGTGTCAGCAGCAATTAACAGATCATCAACGTACTGAATCAAGGCTGCACCAGCCGGTAACACAAACGCATCAAGTTGACTTTTAAGAGCTTGGCTGTAGATTGATGGACTCTCACAGTAGCCCTGTGGAGCGCGTTTGAATCTGAAGCTACGCCCACCTAATGAGAAACCAAACAAATCTCTGCTTTCTACAGCAATCGGAATACTGAAAAACGCATTTTTCAGATCGATGACCGAGAACCATGATGCAGTGGCTGGAATCAGAGTCAGTAAAGCTGTAATGTCTGGTACCACAGGAAACTGTGGAACAACAACTTTGTTTACCTCTCGCAAATCGATAACTAAACGATACACGGGAGGCTTGGAGGGATCCGTTCGTTTCAGAATAGGCAACACGGGACTATTGCACACATTACCTCGTGTCTCCTCAATAACATCTTTGCCGATCAGATCGTAAATGATCGCTAACAGTGCCCGTTCGCCATCAAGGGAGATACGATACTGAGGTATACGTGGCAAACGCGCACCCACTTTAAGTTGGACAACATAAGGTGGTATATCCAACAGGCCCACATCGTTGGGACCTGTTGCCCACAAGGAATCCGGAAGAGACCTCAATTCCGGGGGGAGTTTATCGATCGACAAATACATAGGGGAAATCACACTCTTACCCAACGTAAGCTCCACACCCGTAGGAGAACAGTACAGAGTCGCATGTAGCCTCTTCAACAGATCTAAGCCCAAAAGATTCTCACCACAACCAGTAGTCAAAATCAAAGGAGCTTCCAGCTCATGAGACCCAATTGTAAGGGGCAAAGGGCTGGAGACCGGATTGCTAACAGGGGCGCCAGAAAATCCAACGGAAACATTCGTTAAGCCAGACAAAGGCGCGCCAGGGAGTTTAGAATGCATGATGGAACTTTTCGCTGCACCAGTGTCCAACAGAAAAGGTTCAACAACGCCCAAAGTGGCTACTGCAACATAGGGCCCTCTCTGATCAACCGGAACTGATACTTCTCCCTTCCTTTGTCTATGGCTGTCCTAGTAGATACCATCCGCATCAACATCACACTCAACATAATGATCGTCCACATGATACTGTGCAGACCGATCAGACGATGATTCGCGTCGATCGAAACAATTCTGCGAGTCCGAAAACGTCGCAAAGCGTTCGGTCTGGTTCTGGGTAACTCCGCGACCTCTACCACGAGAAGTCTGTTGAGGACCACCACGTCCTCCCCGAGCCGACACACCATTAGCCCTATCACGTAAAACCGGACAATCGAACTTAAAATGACCTTCCCCACGACAATATGCGCACTGATTATATCTCAGCACAGTGCGGGGCGCAGGCGAAACATTGCGCTGCTGTGGTTTAGAAAACTGTGGTTGCGATCTAATTGGCTGCTGCGCATCACTAAAATTCGAACGCGGAGGATAAGCTTGCTGCAACAAGACCTTAGTTTTGAGATCCTTAGTTTTCTTTTCTGCACGCTCACTTTCCTCTTTTTCCCTATTCTCATAATATTGGGCCGTAGCTAATATTTGGGCAGTGGTAGAAACAGCCCACGCACTCTCAGAATTTTTCAACTTGTTGCTCAAGTCGGGCAACAAATTTGATACAAATTTGTCAACGAACAACCGTTGACCACCCTCAGAACCCATATCTTGACCACTATGATCAAGGAACGCCTCTTCGAACCTCGTAAAGAAGTCGGACACACTTTCATCCTTCTTTTGCCTGCATGCTGATAGTTTGTCCCAATTGACGCGCATCGCTGGCATAAGCGTCTTCATGAGGGTAATAATCCTCTGGGGCAGAGCCGCAATAACCTGTTCAGGTTTAGCCCCACCGACCTGCCGGGCATCTGCCGCTGTAAGAGCAGCCCAGTCACCGCCTAACTCGGCTACATGATTCTCATGACGGATTTTCGCCCAAACCGGCTGAGGCACCACGTTACCGAACAACATGTCAATATCGGCTAAGTTCATAACTGTAGCATCCACCAATTGGGACAGCTCCTTATAATAACCCGCAGGGTTCTTACGAGGATCGGGTAGGGATTGCTTCACTTGCAAAACTTCCGACCGCTTCCAAGGGAGGTGTATCCACACTCTCTGGAAATGCGGTTGGACAGGAGGGTTAGCAGCAGCATCACCTGGCATCCATACTGGGGGAACTTCTCGCATTGGATACTGACCAGGTTGTGCCATCCATTCCGTGGTCGCGTCCTTAAACAGTGCGCGTGGTTGCACTGTACATCGAAAGGACAACAAACGTTCTAAAGCTTCTCGGACTTTATCGCCTACGATGACACCCGTGGCAAACCGGAGCTGTAGCTCGGAAACCTCAGGTGGTATATCATCAGCCATATCATCATCCCACTCCTCTTTTAATGACTTACACAATTCTTCGAATACAAATCGTTGCGTGGGCGCATTGAACTGAGAAAATGTTTCGAACACTACACGTGGGGTGTATCTAACAGGGTTGCGAATCCATCTGCGCGCCGTTTTTACCAATGATTCACGTTCCCTATCATCAGGAAGCTGACTACGCCTTTGAGCAACATCCGAAAGAGTCGAGCCAAGTATCGGCCCAAAGAACGGAGAATAAAGAGAAGCAACAGCAGCCAAGAGACGGTTACGAACAGAAGGGGAGGAGGAAGAAGACGAAGGTGTAGCAGCCATAGGGGCAGAAACAGTAGAGGTAGATGCAGCAGCAGGAGTAGCGGGAACAACAGACTGAGGAGGGACTGGGAAAGGCGCAATAGGGAGAGAAGCCGGACCAAGGGGATGTACGATCTGTGGCCCAAGGGGATTCGGGAGTACAGGAGGAACGGCGGGCTGACCAGCAGCCGCCAAAACAGCAGGTTGAGGAAGAGGGGGATTAACAAGACCCATAACATCAGGAGCATAAGGAGGTGGCGATTTCATCAGATAAGACAAAAGCGAATCTTCCACCGATTCTTCTCCTGTCTTATCGATCGTAGAAGGTAGCGTCGGGTAACATTTGTCCACCGACATATGGTGAAGCCGAGCACTAACTTCTTGCTCCTTCTCATTTCTGTCTAACTGATACTGTTCTGAATTGCGCATCACCGTAATGACACCTTCTCGTTTATTTTTCTTGTTCTGTTTGTTTTCTTTCTGCTTGGCCTCTTTCCGCCATAACCGGAAGGAATCAAACATGGCCGGCCTAGCTTTCTTTTTAAACAATTTCGCTTCCAAGTTATCTAAAATGGCAGTCTCAAAACTGCCATGAGGTGGCCAACTAAGGACACCATCCTTTTTAGTATAGCGAACCCAATATTCATTATATACGATAGGACCCACGCCATGGCGACTATAGAGCTCATAAAGCGGAGTTCCAACCGGAGGTATCGGGCAGGAATCCTCCAGCCGGGAATCCATGCTGCAACATTTGAGAAACCCAAACAAAGTACTACGGCCAGGCATCGTGCACACTAACCGAGTATACAAACTTCAAGGGCTATCGAATTACGATGTCCTCGCAAAAATGCAAGACCCTCGGTTTTTGGCAATTGCAATCGTCAAATAAAACCCAACAACTAAGAACCAACAACTAAGAACCACAAATGCAATGGAACCATGCAACCAACAAAGCAACACTGGGAGCGACCCACAAATACTTAACTGAGAGGGAGCAGTGGCGTCACCAGGAAGGCCCGTCTATCGTCTCGCCGTACAAAGGACTACGCCAGGCGCCAAACAGGTCGACAGTCAGGGCATCGGTCCGTCGCAGCCGTCAGGAGGCGGGGATCTTCGCGGAAAGGACGTCGGGCCACTTATTTCGACAACTGGATCGATGAAGCGGGGTGCACCTTCCCTCGGAGATTTCACACGAAGTTCCTCACGATCGTCGGGCTTTGGACCGGTACCGTTGATGTCGCCCCACGTTGGGCGCCAACTGAAGGACTGGGTTTTCTTAAGACCCAGCGGTGCCAGGGGACAACACCTGAAACCTTCGTGGGTTACCTGTTCTGGCGTACAAGACACAGAGACACGGGACACTTCCAGCGACGTCAGAGATCAGCGTTTATTTACTGCAGGGATACAGAAGTCACAAGAAGTACACAGCGTGTAGGTTCTCGGAGACTGCTTCAAATTCGTAGAAGTGGGTCGCTCCTTTTATACACGTTTTTGCCATAGCGCAGTATAGCGAACAAAGGTTACAACTCAGTTCCCATAATAAACTTCAAAAAGGGTCGCGTTCATGTTTCAGGAGGCCGGAACATAATTACAACAGTCTTGCCGGTTCCCAACTGTAAAAACATATCCCTTCCGCAATAAACACATAAAGAGGAAGGACGGAAAACAGGATACGAGGAAAGGATGAGGATGCACAACAGGTTAGAAAAGAGTGTTAGAGGCAATAAAGGAAACTCGAGAGAGGGATCAAAAGACCTCGTGTCTAATGTATGCGTGACTGAAACAATAGACCGGAGCGGCAAGATGAGCCTCGAGCGGGGCCATCTGCCTTACTCGTGTCATTCCCCTTGTCATAAAAGTCACCTCAAAGAAACACGTGTCCTTCATACTATCTTGAAAGTCCCAGGGTCACGAAACGGACAAAAGCCCGTTCGCTGGCTACTTGAGGGCAAGAAACAAAATGGACGCTGTATCTAAAATGGAACCCGAGGGTTCGAATGAACGAACACAAAAATGAGACGAACCGTACAAGGCTGCATAGCGAAACTTCGCACACCCACTGTACTCGTCGTTTGCGGTTCATAGATACCACACTCGTCCATATTCGTCACCACTCAAAAGTGCCGTCCCGTCTCACACGGAACCTCAGTGTAAAGGTACATTTTGGGCCACAGCCTACCGCTTTGTGTATCCGACGTGGGTTCCATCGCGTTCAGCCTCAAATGTTGACTTTGTCCTTGTAAAGCGCGTCCAGATGTGCCACTTTGGCGCAATTGTTTTTTAGTTCTAGAAAGTGTTTATTCTTTAAAAATTCATAACTCTGGTGCACTACATTGGATTTTTGTTGTTTTGGAGTCTTTTAAAAGATAAACATATTTCCTCGTTTTATAAATTGCTGTTGGATTTGATTGTGTGCTGTGTCTTACTTATTTAATGTATTGGTGTTTTTAAATGCTTTACATACCTGCCTCCTCAGTTAAGCCTGCTTGCTCATTGCCAGCTACCAAGGGTTGAACAAGGAAATAATTTATCGCGACCTTGTCTAGGCCTTATATTGTGTTGGTGGCTATATTGCTAGTGGTAGGTGCATGCTTACCTCTACCAATAAACCACCATCCACAACAATGACATGCTCCCAATAGTACCATCTTTTGATGGAGAATGAGGTTCATGCTTAAGACAACCTCCAGATTCCAAATAGTAGAATCATAAATCAAAAAACATCCTTTGATATTATTACCCATACCACTTTGTGCTCCTTGGCAATCAAACAAAACAATATTGTTATGAGTTCTTGTCTTGATTATTTCTTTATTATTCTTTGTACAAGAATTACTTTTCTAGTTGTTCAGGCTGTCTTTGAGTATCCTGCTTATTTGAGGTAGTTTAAAGGGAAGGTCATGCTTGATAACCTCGTTGATGATGTTCTCTCATTTGTTTTCGCTTTTCTGTTAGATCGTGAGCAATACACTCTTCCAAGTCCATTGGAAAAAAATAGTACAGGCAAGTGTTCTGCCTTTTACTGGTAGGTTTTCCTCTATCTTCCTCTTGTCTGTTTATTTTCGTCTATGTCTTTTCTTACTTTATTTCTTTTCTGTTTAGAATTCACCTTCTGACAGTTTTGATTTTTGTTCTAGTTGGGTCTGTTATTACTTCTCTAGTGTCTTATGGCAGTTTGCTCTTACCATGTTTATCCCCCTATTGTTAAATCTCTTTCCTGGTTTTGGAGTAGAACAATTGAGTGGAAAGAAAATAGAAATAAGAAAAGAAATAACTAAATATACTAGACTGCTGGACCTGTCATCCTTAGGGTGGTCTTTCCCGCAACATTTTGCTTCCCATTTTTGCTGGATCCTTATGTTGGCCTTTGAACTCTGACCACTTTACCACTGCTAACCAGTGCTAAAGTGTATGTGTTTCTCCCCTAAAACATGTTGACAATGGTATATACCTGATTGGCATATTTTACTTGTAAAGTTCTTTGTAAAGTGCTATACGATATACCCAGAGCCTAAATGCTACTAGTGGGCCTGAAGCACTGGTTGTGCCACCCACACAAGTAGCCTTTCAAACGTGTCTCAGGACTGCCATTGCTAGGCCGGTGTGTGCATTTTACTGCCAGTTCGACTTGGCATTTAAAACCACTTGCCAAGCCTTAAACTCTCCTTTTATTACACATAAGTCACCCCTAACCTAGGCCCTAAGTGCAGGGTGCTGTGTAAATAAAAGGCAGGACATGAACTTTCTAATTTTATATATCCTGGCAGTGACAAACAGCTGAATGTGTTTTTCAGTGCTGTGGGGCCTACTTCTTCCTTAGGCTAGCATTTGGAATTACTTAAAATACCTTTTAAGCTGTAATTCCTGATTGGAAAGGAGTAGCTACTTCATGTTTAATATCTTTGGAATTGGGGTGATATATCCTCTTTAATGGTAAAGTTGGATTAGATTTTCCCATTTTTAGAAATGCCACTTTTAGAAAGTTGACATTTCTCTGCTCTTAACTTTGCTCTGTGTGCCTACAGCCTGTCTCCAATGCGGAGCCCAATAGACTGTACACCGCCTGCCACCTACTTGCTACTCTGCCACAGCACACGGGGACTTGCTGTCTCTGCCACCGTTACTGCAAGACCACAAGCTACTTCCCGGGCAATTGCAAAGACCTGGAGCCTGGGACTACATCCCCCAGTAGCACTAGCGGCGCGCACGCCGCGCACCTCGACACATGCGCCAGGAGGCTCTTAAGAGGGGGCCAGGGCTCCCGCAGCACGGGACGCATGCGGGCATGCCCGGGCTGTGTCTGGGCTAAGCCCGGGCCAAGGGCGGGCCCGTCTGCGCCCGTCAGCGGCTGGAGGAGGACGGGCTAGGCCACCCCCTTTGTCCCTCTAAAGGAGCAAGCACACTAAGGAGCCTGGTAAGGTGAGCAACCATTTTGTCAGTATCTATTGTGCCTTTCCCTAATCCCAACTTTTGAGAAAATGGGCAAGAGGAAGCTACCACAACCTGTGAAGAGACAGCAAACAAATAATGTGCCTTTTACAAAATATTTAAAATCAGCGGTGGGCATGATAGATAGTGAGATTGTCCTTGTGGAAGAGAAACTAGCTGACACCAAAACCGCATTAGATACAGCCTTCATGGAGGTGATATAGAGACCAACCAAGATTCTATCTCCAAGATGGGTATAGGGAACAAGTCGACATCAGTGTCTTCAGTGACAGAGTTGGAACTGCCAGTGGACAAAGACCCTAACACTGACATATTCCCAAACTTAGATAATCCATGCATTCTGACAACTAGTTTGGAGATTTCAGTGCTATCCAATGATACAGATTTAATTTCACCACCAGCAAAAAGGCAAAGCAATTATCGAAATTGAAATTGAAGAATGGCCTTGAGGAAAGTAAGGTTGTAAGGCCAAAAATAGAGCAAAAGGCACAAAAGGAAAATCATCTGGGCCTATACAGAGAGAAAATAACACAATAGATAATGCCAAGAAATACAAAATTTGGAAATTCTATTAAATAAATTGCACTTCAAAATGGATAGCATCAAACAGCGCATGCTGATTGAGATAAAACTGGTTCAAAAAGACATAAGTTCCATAAAGGACCTGGTTATGGAACTAGTCTCTTCAAGAAACAATTGTAACACAACTGTGAGTAGTAATTCACAGTTAAAGCCAACGGAAGTTTGTGATACCCTAGTAATTGCCAGACGAACAGAACACACTGTGGCTTGACCTAATTCACTTGCAAGGGACAGCACCAATATTCGACCCACACTGCAACACAACATAATAATGTTGAGGTGGGTGAACTGGGTGGGTAGCTTGAGAAAAGACTACCTGGGAGACTCTATAGTAGTACATTTTCGTAGTAGGGAGTTGGTAGGGGGATTTATGGAGTTTTTATTGAACAGCCCAACACCACTAAACCGTAATATGAATGACCATATAACTCCTGTCCCGTTAGGTTTCTTCTATAGACCAAGATCTAGAAATCTAAACCTCCTTAACATGTATAAAGAAGTACCAACTGTCCCAATTTACAATAGATACAAACTGCTCAGAGGTTGTAGTGAGATAGATTGACTTAGTGAGGACATGGGCAGTCCTCCTAGGAGAAAAATGTATCATATCCCTACTACTAATAATCAGGACGGGGATCTCTATGTACAAACATTCTGGGAGGTCGAACGTGAACTAGCAGATAATACTGGGTATACTATAACCATAAACTCCCCTAAGGATCTGGACAAAGATGTAGCAAATTTACAAACCCATGAGTTTACTAATATTATGTCTTGGAATGTGGCAGGAATCAAAAATAAGATAAACAACCAAGAATGGCAAAAAATGATAGAGGGCTGTGCAGTGGTTATATTCCAGGAAACCTGGATTACTGAGTCTTTCGCCATTAACGACTTCCAGGTTATTTGCACAAACACAAGCCCATCTAGAATGGGGAGGCCAAAAGGTGGATTAGCAACTTTAATTGCCCTCACATCACCTTTGATTTTAAAGAAAGTTAATAATAAGTCACAGTATTATCAAATGATCCATTTATGTTTGGAGAGAAAACAGTCTATTGTTCTGATTAAATTTTATAATAATATTTTCAATGGTACTAGATTTAGAATCACTAAGGCATTGGAGAATGACTTGGATCATTTTTTAAATGAACTTGGAGGGGAATACCTACTGATATGGGCGGGTGATTTTAATATTGAAACGTGTGATATTGCCACAGGTGAGCAATGTGGTTTTTATGACTGCTTTGGGGAATGTTCTCATCATTTTCCGCATGATACTTATAGGGAAGCAATTAATAATCTCACTCACAAATATAATTTAGCGGTCTTGGAACTAGAAAACTCGGATGGAGAAGCCCCTATATATACTTATCTAGGTGTGAGATCAGCTTCATGTATTGATCACTTTATTGCATCAGTTACATATAGGGGTCTGATAGAAAAATGTGTCATCCGTCCAAGCCTGTTTAGTGACCACCATCCACTTATCCTTATATTAAGGCTTAGTTTGATTCAGCAATCTAGGGGCAAGGTATCAGATACAGATATAAAGTTAAAGGGAGCTATTAGAGTCACCATTAAATGGTCCGGTTTAAATCCAACAAATTTCATGGATAATTTGAGAGAAAAAAAAAAGAAAGGTATCGACATCTGTATGGACAGATCCTTAATAGGTCAGACAATTATTTAAGCTTTTAGTAATATCATGGTAAAAATTGCAGGGGATTTAACAGTCCAAAGGAAAAAATCGATCCATGAAAATAATCCTAGATGGTTTAACCGGGAATGCTCCAGGCTGAATAGGGAACTAAAAACAGCATTAAAGGTAAAACCAAGAGATAGTGAGAAAATTAAGACCCTGAGGAAAGAATATAAAAATACCTTGACCTAAAGAAAAAATGAAATCCGTGAGGATGCTTGGGAGAATTTAGTGCAGGCTGCAGAAACAAGAAACGCAACATTATTTTGGAGGATAATTGATCACCCATACATTAAAGAAAATTTGACAGTGAAAATTGAATATGCCGTTCCCTCTGAAGATTTGATCACACATTTCGAATGCATTTTTAACCCTGACTCTGTCTTAGTCACTAATGTAAAGTATAATAATTTTATAGTAGTAGACCAAGTAAAAACATCTGTAATTATGCCAGAGGAAATTAAATCTGCCCTACAAAAAAGTAGTAATGGAAAAGCAGCCGGCCCGCATGGGGTACCCATAGATGTATATAACTGCAACATTGATTTTTGGATCCCCATCTTAGTAAATGTTTTCAATGCTGCTATACAGGGGGTTTTGCTAGCCTCCTGGGTGGAAAGTGTCATTGTTCCCATATTTACAAAAGGGGACAGAGGGAGGGCGAACTGTTACTGACCCATATCCCTTCTTGACTCTACCTCAAAATATATGGGGAGAATCCTGTTGGGAAGATTTGAACAATGGGCTGATGAGAATAATATTCTCTCAGATGTACATTACGGGTTTAGAAGGGGTATAGGAACAGTGGAACAGTGCCTAAATCTGGCGTTACTGATAGGAAATATACCCTAGCTAATGATGGAGTGTTACACCTCTGCTTTGTAGATCTCACAAGTGCATTTGATCTTGTTAATCACGCTAAATTGTTAGTAACCCTGAAAGAGCTAGGAGCTCCTATAGATATTATTACATATTTATCAGAGCAATGGTTTTTTAACCTCCAGAGTACGGTTTGGAAAGATGGGGGAATGCACCCAGGATTTTAGGGTCACAAGGGGAATACGCCAAGGTTGCGTATTGGCGTCTCTCCTATTTTCCTTATATATTAATAACGTGAATTCCGTCTTACAAAAACATGTAGACGCCCTTAAAGTAGGAACACGTATAACCCCAGTACTACTCTACGCAGATGATGCGGTGTTACTGTACAGGACAGCAAATGGATTACAACACTTAATAGAAAAATTTGCAAGGTACATGTCAGAAAAAGATCTACAGTTAAACCTCAGCAAAACTTTTGTTATGACATGTTGGAACAACAGGTCAAAGCATACATCGCATCATGTGGGAGGAGTAGGGATAAGTAGAGTTCCAACTTTTTGTTATTTGGATTTACTTTTTAATAGAAAAGGTACCTGGGATACACACATTAAATCCTGTGAATTAAAATTCATAAGAATCGTTGAGAGCATTTTTAGATTCTCAGCGAAGTTAAGAAATAAGCCGATTAGGGAAATTCTTACCTTATATAGAAGTAAATGTGTGACAGGAACCTGCTATGGGGCAGCTATATGGGGAGAACGAATTTTGTGTCATTACAAAGCAAAGAAAATACATTTCTAAAGAGAGTGTTTGCAGTTCCAAAGTCTACAGCTAATTATATAGTGCATAAAGAGTTGTCTGTTCCATATATAAGCATTTTTATCGATACAGCAGGTCTTACCTTTTGGAGAGGAATATGGGTGAAAGAAGAAACTAAGCTAACTAAGGATTTAATAAGGGATTATTTGTCCCTGGACCGTGGTAGAAAAATTCCATGGATAGAGTATACCCTCAGTTTGCTAGCATACTGTAAGATAGATTTTGATAAGACGAATCCTGAGCTTATTCAGAATGTTAGCAAAAACTGATTTAAAGTCGAGATATGCCAACACAAAGGAACATGATAGAATGGAAAATTTAAGTCGAAAACAAAGTGGTGTTAACTACTTTTCACCCACCACCCGACACCCCACCCTCACCCACCCCCTGAGGAACCCCCCCAACATACCTGACGGTGAAAACCGTCTATTGTGCTCTGGGAGAACTGCCTTTGGGTCTACGTGCATCCACGGGAGTTTTTATCATTGCTCCAATTACTCCAGTCATATAAAACTATAATAAAAGGGTAAATGCAAAAATGCGAGGGAGCTATGTGACAGATTGTTTTTTTTTTTTTTTTTTTTCTCCCCCTCTCTTTTTATATATCTCCATTCTCTTTCACCTTTACTATTCCTATTAGTTACTTAACCTCTATACCCCATGCCCCCCCTATTAGTCCCAATGTGACCTATATTACCTCCGGAGTTTGACACCTACTTTAATCCATGTCACTTCTGTCTCATTAAAGTTAAGAGATCATCTACTTCTGTAACCTGGGTGCAATTGTGCATTTTATTGTTCCACGTGATCTTTAAGAGGGCTGGGAATTTCATTTGTACTTGGGCTCCAAACGATCTTAATTCTGGCATTCTAGTGCCCAACTCCCACTGCCTCTGAGCTGTTCTACCTCCTATATCCGATCTAATTAGATATGGGGTTGCCCGATAGTGAAGATCTACT
This sequence comes from Triturus cristatus, assembly GCF_964204655.1. Lineage (NCBI taxonomy): Eukaryota > Metazoa > Chordata > Amphibia > Caudata > Salamandridae > Triturus > Triturus cristatus. The sequence goes on from NC_140590.1 coordinate 177,509,190, forward strand.
TTAGAGAGGCTTCTCCCTAAGATTAATTCTTTGACATTAAAAGACTGAAAGTTTACCAGAATTTTCCTAGGTGCTTTTCTATCTGCGTGTAACTTAAAGGTGTCTCTGTGTACTCGTTGAATTTCAGCCTCCAAGTCGATGTCTGGACGATCTTTTAAAACCCCTTCTCTTAACAGACTACAGACAAAACCCTTGATGTCCTCCAGCTCTGCTCCTTCAGGTATTTTCAGGATTCTCAAGTTGTTTCTTCTGGCTTGGGTTTCTAGCCTTTCCACATCTGAAGCAAGGGATTTATTCTGTACTTTCAAAGTTTCAATGTCTTTGAAATTCCCCTGGGCAGATTTATTTAGGGCTACCACATCCAATTCCAATTTACTGGTCCGGGCGATAACATCATCTAATTTAGCTTCCAATAAATCAAACCTATCATGAATTGCCTTTTGATTGCCCTCCGAGATCTCAAATTTAGTCATCAAATCCCCCCTTAGGGACTGAAAAAGGGAGCCCAATCTGTCTGTCTCTAAGCTCTCTGGTTCCCTTAAGCTCCCCTGGCTCTGACCCTGATCACGGGCCGGACCCAGGCCCAGAGCTAGGTCCTCACCTTGCTTTTCCTGAGTTGCGACCAATGTAGGAGCATCCTGGGGTCTTGGACCTTTAACCGCCCCCTCCACCTCCTCAGACTGTACCAGCAGTATCCCGCTCCCAGTGTCAGACAGACCAGCCAAGGGGGCAAATTGATTCTCAAGGGGGATTGCTGAAGTCTCCGCACTCTGTTTTCCTTGTGGAGTAGAATCGGACTCCGCTTGTTTATTCTGACCGGCAGCCTGCTCCATTATTCTAAAATAAGTTTTAAGTGAGGGCGAATTTCTCTTAAGAGGCAATTGCGCAGGTTTCGGCACCTTTGCTTTTTTTATGTTTCCTACATTTTTTCCTCCTTTGCAGGGGGTTAATGGCATGGGCCTTTCTCTGTCGACAGAATCCAACTCTCCACCTGCGTTCAACTCCTGTGAGCGGAGTTGGTATCTATTCCTTTGTCTCGCAGGGGGAAAGGACAATGAAGCCAGTTGTTGCCCTTGCTTCCGACTTGATGCTTTTACTGCAGGTACTATAGCCGGTGTAAGGAGCGAAATTGAGCGTGATCTGCCCAGGGAGGGAGGTTTCTCTATTACCCCCGCAGTTGGCCTTTGCCTCATAACACCCTCCTGAATTAGCTTGGAGTGCTGGCCATCAGTAGAATTGGGAAGGGTAGAAACACTTATACCCTGATCCATAAAATTGCACACTGGCGCTTTCCCCCCACCACAACAGCTTACCACCTGTGCCTGCGCCTGCACTGGCGCCACGTTACCCTGCGAAAGACTCAAAACTCTCTCACACACTGGGCCACGGAGCTGGAACAGAACGAGTGCCAGACGAGAGCGAAACCATCAGCTCCTTCGGCATACGTCCGAGTTCCCTGCTTGCACTTCTTTCCCACACATGGGGCCAATAGAGCAGGTCTTGGCAGGTCCTAATGCCGCCCCCTCAGCCGTATCTCGAGAAACAGAGAAATGAGGTCGAAATTTAAAAGAATGAACCCTCTCCGTCACTGCACCAACTCCATCCAACTCTTACCGCCTTGAGGTGCCAGCTACAACCGCATACTGTCCCGCTTCGGTTATCGGCGTTCTCAGCCTCGGCGTTCTCCCAGAGCCGCTGCAGCCGGCGCTTAACCTGCCGCCATGTTCCTCATCGCTGACTCCGCCCCCCTCATAGTCCTCATATATAGGAATAATTTGTCTAGGATGAGAGAAAATGCAGAGTACAGTCATGAGTAGATCGATAAGTATTAAAACCCTCTCTTGGAATTTGAACGGAATGGGCGATAAAAGAAAACAGTCCACGGTTTGTGATTTTTTAAGAAATCCTGGCGCCGACCTCATGTTAATACAAGAGACACATCTTGAGTTGAATGTCTGTATGCCTGTTTTAGAAAAATTGGGGTGGGTGCAGGAGATAGTGTGTTCCAGACAGAAAGGAGTGACTAGGGGGGTTGCGATTGTTGTTAGAGCAAATAGGGGGATAAGACTGATAAAGTCTGAAACTGACCAAACTGGTAGATGGATAGTGACAGCCCTCTCCATTCATGGCTTCCACTACACATGCGCAGTATATTATGGCCCTAATGATGATGACCCTGGTCCTCTACTGAAATTGGCAGCAGGTTTATTAGCGTCCCTAGGCCCTGTGATTTTGGGGGGAGATTTCAATCTTATTTTTGATTTTAATATGGATAGGACATCGAAGGTTAAATATCATGCCCCTTCCAAATCACTTTCTGTCCTAGGAGCTTTGATGAAAGACTTTAATTTGCTGGATGTTAGGAGGGCCAAGTTTGGCTCTACTATGGGGTTTACATTCTATAGCAAGAAATATAAAAATTATTCGAGAATCGACTACTTCCTAGTAGATCAACATTTGCTTACAGATATAACCTCTCTTTCCCATATTCCAGTAGGGATATCTGATCATGCGGTTGTTGAAATGGTCTTTTCATTAAGCTCTAGACCCCCAGCCATTAGATGGACACTGGAGAGGACACTGCTCTTAGAGGATCAAGTAAAGGTAGAAATAAGGAAAATAACAACTGAATTCCTAAATATTAATATTGGCTCCTCTACCATTCAGACCGTGTGGGAATACTACAAGGCTTTTTTACGTGGCATGTTGAGTTCCCTTATGGCCCACAATAGAAACATTCTTAAAAGAAAAAAGCAGGATGAGTTGAAAGCGATTATGGAAAAAGACATGGAATTACAAGCGGCCACCGTTTCAGATAGAGTGAAGATCTCTAAACTTGAAAAGGAGCTTTTAGAATTACAACTTTCTCTTAAAGCCAGCGAAGAAAAGATTATTAGGAAAAAATGGGAAACTAGCAAGCTGAAGAATTTCGAATACGGGGAGAAATGTGGGGCCCTCCTCGCCTGGAAAGCTAGAGAGGAAAGATCCAGGAACAATATTAAAGTTTTAACTCAAAGGGAGACAGGCATATCAATTTTGGAGGATAGGGACATTAGGGAGGAAGCAAGAGGGTTTATGCAAGACCTATACAAGGAAGATAAGAGTGTTGAATCAGAGAAAGTTCAATCTTGGTTAAGTCAGAAAAATCTACCCCAAATCTCAGAAACCGATAGGAGCTATTTAGAGAGTGAGATAATGGATGGGGAAGTAATAGCTCAACTCAAGAAAACAAAACGGGGGAAAGTGGCGGGCCCAGACGGGTTACCAAGTGAAATTTACACAGATTGCTCAGAGCAATTGGTACCTGTCCTCACTTTACTCTTTAACCATCTATTGATTTCTGGCCAGAGCATCCCCCCTTCCTGGGCTGAAGCGACGATCACTTTAATTGTAAAACCCAACAAGGACCCAAAAAAAATCGAGTCCTATAGGCCCATATCTCTCTTAAATTCTGATTTGAAACTCTACTCTGGGATTCTAGCAACCAGGCTTGCCAAAATTATAAAATCCATAATACATCCGGACCAAAGAGGGTTCATTCCGGGGAGGCAGCTGAATGAGTTGACCTTCCAGGCGATTGGAGCCATTGATTATGCGGAAGACAGAGGGCTCCCATTATCCTTAATTGCAATAGACGCAGCCAAGGCCTTTGACCAAGTAAACTGGAATTATCTATGGGCCACTTTGGCTGGGTTTGGGTTCCCTTCAATTTTCATAGAGGGAATTAAATCTCTCTATCAGGGCCCTAGAGCTAAAGTACTGGTCAATAACGGCTTGTCTGACTGGTTTCAGATATCTCGTGGTACGAGACAAGGTTGCCCTCTTTCCCCCCTTTTGTTCGATATTTATTTTGAGCCTTTTGTCTGTGGTATTAGGGCTGACCATGTAATTCAACCTTTTAAGATAGCAGATTTAGAGCTAAAGGTCGCTCTTTATGCAGACGACCTTCTTTTATACACCTCGAATCATATGGAAGCCATACCCAGACTGTTTTATTTAGCTGAAGAATTCGGAAGGCTCTCGGGGTATCAAATAAATAGAGACAAGACCGAAATAATGGGATTGAATAATACTACATCTATACAAAATGTAAAACATAGAATGAGATATTTGGGAATTCATTTAACTCAAGAACTGAAAAATATTCCAAAAATTAGCTGGCAGATAGTAGTAAAAGAAATTATAAAAACATTAACTAGATGGGGTAATCTGCCATTGAATATTTATGGACGCGTCAACCTCATTAAAATGTCCATACTTCCCAAATTAACCTTTTTGTATAATTCCATCCCCCTATCATTTCCTCAGAAAGAGATCAAGTGCCTTCAAGGTAAGATTGGCTCTATTATTTGGGCTTGTAAATCTCCTAGGATAGCCTGGAAAAAGCTAAGGAGAGGGTTAAGGATTGGGGGTTTAGGCTTACCAGATTTACTCATATACTGTCATGCCTTTCACTTTAAAAATTTTAGGCTACTGACCAATAAACTGGATTCAACCTCACAGGGCCGTCTATTTCAGGCTTTGCTTCACGACCTACCACAGGGTCAGGAGTTTTTTTTATTTAAATTTGGCGACCAGAAATTCTACAAACAAGTCCGTTTGAAGATCCTGCAGGCTGCCCTTAGGAATTGGGTATATGTTCGGAGGGCTCTGGGAATCCCATATTTCCATGCTTACGCCCCAATCTGGGATTCCCCGGGTACTCCGGAATGCCTTCAGGACCAGTTGTCCCAACCTTTAAAAACAGCAGGCGTGAGGATATGGGGAGATCTCTGGGGCAACTCGGGCCTTTTGGACTGGGATTCCTTAGCTTTACTAACAAATGGATCTTTAACAAGATTTAAGTTTTACCAACTCTCCGCCTGGTGGTCAAGACAGATGCTACAGCAACAGAGGGACCTTGAGATACTTGAATCTGTCAGCAGGGTAGGCGGGTGGAAACGTGAGGTATCATTTTGGTATAGGGCTTTATTGGGGCCAACAGAAATGTTAACTACTGCGTAATCCCTTCTATACCGGGTATACAAATATATCTATCCTTGATCAGCAACACCCAACACAGATTTTATCTAACAAGGCTTATATTTGGTACATTGCATTATATAGTAGCGTTTCGAAGCATGGAAAAGTGGTCCAACAAATTTCCAAATTGCCCGCTTAACGGAAAAACCCCAAAGACTACTTTGTTTTTTTCTATTATTCTGTAGTTTTTATACAGAGATAAGGAAAACAAATTAAAACCATTATTTCTGACCAACAGAATGTATCAATATAAATGTGCTTTTCACTGTTTATGTAAATTATAAAATGTTAAAACTGAATATTCTGTAATTTCTTTCGTACAAAGGGCAATTAGGATTAGAAAAGATTTGTCTCACTTAGATGCCTTAACATATGAAGACCTCAGAGATTGAATTTAATTAAATTATTTAAAATTTATATTATGTACTCTTTTTTGCACATGGGGGATTTTAAGAATGTGTATTTTGTATTCTTGATTTGATAAATAGAAAGACATGAAGTTTTGGTGCATTTAACATTGTAAATATTTGAAATTGCTTTTTTAAAGTGATTACTGTATTTGTTTAATGCTTTTATGACTTTAAAACTTACTCCGAATAAAGCTGATGACTCTTGACATCTAAGCTAGGTGACAGCTACTCTTTGTGCATACCCTCTAGGCAGCCACAACACAGTACACATGTACACAGGGCTGGGTGTGACAAGGGATACATCGGTACTCATTTGATAGTCTTCCTGGACAAGAAGGGGGAGAGGTGGCTAACACTTACATCTGAATAGGCTATGTCCTGTTTTTACACAAAGGGGTTGCCTATCCCCCCCACCCCCAGATAACCTGGCAGATAGGACTTGGCCGAACGGATCCTTCAGCACTGCAGAAAAAAAAAATTAAGTCACCCCCTACATTACATGCACTTTTGAGTAGAAGTACCAGGGCTATGGCCCTACAAAACCAATAAACTACTGGACTGGGAAGACTGTTATGCTGAAAGGATTGCCACCTTGCTGTGATTGACTGTTCTGAGGAACTGCTTCTCTGCTTTGTTTAGCTGCCCTGCTGCCTGCTGATCTCTGCCCTGCTGAGGTCAAGGACTGGAACCACTCCCTTGAACCCAGAGTGACCCCAAGGGCTTCTAATCTTGCCTCCTGTTATTTTCTGAAGTCTCAGGGACACAAAAGACTTCCAGCAATCCTGCTGGTGCTGCTGGACTCTGCCATCTGTATATCCTATCCTTGCCTGAGGTGCCCCCTCCAGTCCTGGGCCTCTATAGTGGGTTCTGCAGCTGATTCCTGTTAAAATCGACTCATTGCCTTGACTGTGAGAATTCCTGGTGCATTGGCTGCCCACCTACGCAGAGGCTGCTTGAGGACAAAGAATCCACAATCTGCGTGGCTCAACGGCAACAGACAGGCTGCTCGATGACAAAGCTTTTTTCTACTGATTGCAATGGAGCTGTCGACAACAGGGAACCCTCGCTGCATGGCTCAACGATAACGCAGTGGACTCATGATGTCAATGAAAGCTTCATCCAATGTATTTCTTCAGCAGGGTCCGTCTGGATCCTGTACCAGTCCTGCCATCCATCGGGGTCAGGACAAACTTGGATTTTCCACTATTCCCTCGCAACTGCAAGTAACCTTTTGACCACTTGTGACTTCTAGGCACTCTTTTCACAATTAATCTTTAAAAATTCATGTTTTGACTTCTACTTTTTGGCTGTTGTTATTGTTGGTCTTTTCTTACTCAGATAAATATTATCGATTTTTCTAAACCTGTGTGGAGTCTTTTTGTGGTGTTTTCATTGAGTGACTGTAATTTAAGTATTACAGAAATACTTTACATATTGTCTCTTAAGATAAGCCTGACTGCTCTGTGCCAAGCAACCAGAGGGTGAGCACAAGGTAATTTAGGGTGTTTATCTGACTTACCCTGACTGGAGTGGTTGTGAGAAGTTGGCCTGGTATATGCTGTCCACTAATTAAAGTGGGCATCTTGTACCAGTCCAAACAGCCCTTCTGGTGACTAGGTCAAAGATAATTGTAGTAATCACGTGAAATGAGTCCAATATAAGCTTGAGGTAACTTTATTGAAATTACAGGAATAGCTGCAACAACCTTCAGCATACAGTCTGATACTGGTTACATTTAGAATCCCAGCTATGATGCAGTTCTATTACATCACTACAGCATCATAGCATTCCAGATATTGCCACATGTCTCCCCCTTACAGAACACAAAGAATAGAAAGAAGAACAATGTATAAACATGTCAACTGTGAAATGTAAACATTAATAATTAAAACAATTAACAATTTTTTTTTTGTATCACAATTTCAAAAACTAAAAATCTCATTAATGATACACATTACACACATTACTCAATTTTTCATAAATGAGAGACTTTACATAAATTTCCAAAACTCCAACTCTTCCCATCATCCAACTTGGCCACAGAACCTTTGACTGATAATACTTTATGTGGTTGAGAAAACTTACTCTCACCCTTCTTCACAAATCCAAACCTCTTTATCACACCCCAATCACCTTCCACAAATATTAGCTCCTTAACACCTTTTCTAATGTCAAAAGCTCTTTTATTGCGTTGCTGACACTCAACAACCCTTGTTTTCATCTTATCTCTATCGACCCAAACCTGATTCTTTTCTTTCAACCACATGGGAGGTTCCTTAGTGCCTGGTTCTCTGCCCTTTAAAGCAATAAAAGGAGAAATCCCTGTCACTGAATGTGGCGTAATCCTGTGGGCCCACATCATTCTCCATAACTCATCCTTCCAAGATAAACCATTGGAAAGTGAAAGTTGGATACACTCCATGACAATACGATTAACTCTCTCGACAAGACCATTTGCTTGTGGACGGAAGTAAGCAACTCTATCATGAGAGATTCCAAGACTGTTAAGAAAATTACTCCTTTCAGAAGAGATCAACTGAACTCCATTGTCTGTCACCGGTGTTTTTGGTACACCTTCTTCCAAGATGACTTCTTTGAGAAATTTTATCACATTAGCAGTTGTGACCTGTCCCATGGATTTACACGCAAACCACTTGCTGTGATAATCCACAAGTACAATCAAAAATCTATTATTACTACCTAATTTTTCAATTGGACCTAACACATCTAGTGCCAATTTCTCCCATGGTCTCATTGGTAACTCTACACATTTCAAAGGTGGTTCTCTTAAAATCTTCACTTTGTCACTATTGATACATGCATAGCAGTCTTTCACCAATTCCTCAACATTCCTATCCATTTCTGGCCACCAGAAAGATTCCCTCAATATTCTCTTAGTCACACTTCTACCTAGGTGCCCCTCATGTACAATCCTCAGCAACTTTCCCCTCCATAGCACAGGAGGAACTATCCAGTTCCTTCTCAAAACCTTGTCACCTTGCACACTAAGCTCATCTTTTACTGACAAATAGTTCTTATGCGATTCCACAGCAACAGAACTATCCCAATACCTCATAATGAGCTCCTTCAGCTTCTAGTCATTATCTGTGTTTATTGCTTCCATCCATTTCTCCTGACTGATAGCAAATTCACTATCAATATTTACAACGTGATCCTCTAAAATTTCCACACAGGAGTCATCCACAATTGGCATCCTGGAAAGACAGTCAGCAATGACGTTTTTCTTTCCCCGTACATACTCAACTACAAAGTTATAATCCAACACAGACAGTAACCACCTAGATATGCGAGGAGTCACACTCCCGTCTAGTCCACATCCACCCTTGAAGATATGGACCAAAGGTTTATGATCAGTCTTGACCACAAAAGGTATGCCCCATAAGTAGTACCTAAAATGTGCCATCCCCCAACAACATGCCAAAGCTTCTTTTTCTATGATAGAATACGTTTTCTCTGCCCCTTGTAATCGCCGTGAGGCAAATCCAATAATTGTTTCGTATCCATCAGACACTTGTAACAATACACCTCCTATGCCAACAGTGCTCGCATCCGTGACCAATACAGATTTCTTTTTAGTATCAAAGTGACCTTATGATGGAGCACTGGAAAGGCACATTTTCACTTTTTTAAATGCATTGTCACATTCAGAATCCCACTCAAATACAGCCCCTTTCTTTAACAAAAGTCTCACTGGTTCTACTAAGTCTGCAAACTTTAGAACAAATTTTGAACAGTACTGTGCGAGCCCTAAAAAGGACTTCAACTCGTCTTTATTAGTTGGACAAGGTGCGTCTTTGACAGCTTTCACAATACTACTTTTGGTTTGATTTCATTTGCCGATATTCGATGGCCCAAATAGTTAACTTCACTTAACCTCAATTGACATTTTTCTTTTTTGATTGTCAACCCACATCTAGAAATCCTTTCTAGAACTTCTTCTATAAGTTTGTCATGCTCATCAAAAGACCTCCCTACAATCATTATATCGTCTTGAAAACACAATACTCTTTCCATTCCTTTGAACCTATCCTGCATGACTCGCTGAAATACAGCAGAAGCCGATGCTAATCCAAAAGGCATTCTACAATACCTAAATGCACCTAATGGTGTCACAAATGAGGTTAAATGACGTGCTTCCGGATGTAAATTTATCTGATGACAGGCTGAGGACATGTCTAATACACTAAAAACACACACCCCACCCATCATACACAACATTTCACCAATGTTCGGTAAGGGTTGTCTATCCGCCCAGATGTTTCTATTAAGATCTCTCAAGTCGATGCATAGACGGGTTTTATTATCATCCTTTGGAGCACCGACAATCGGAGATAACCACTCCGATGATTCTATCGGCTCTATGACCTTTGCTTCCAACAATTTCTCTAATTCCTTACGAAGTGGTTCTCTCATCATATGCATGAAATGTTTCTCTAACATCTGTAAGGACATTTCATAAATATTCACTGGTTGACCATCCCCCATTCTCAAAGATATTTCGGGCAAGTCATCATATATCCTCCTTCCTTCCACTCCGAGATGATGCAATAGTATAGCTTGTCTCCTTACTGGACCATATTTATCTCCTCTAATTGCTAATAAATATGTAAAAAATATATTTTTCCAACATTTCCATGGAATAGAAGGTTCTCCTGGAACAGGTACAAATTTTGGAAGTGCAGACATAGATTCATCACCCATACCTGCAATTAAAACTCAAATAAGAAACTAAAATAAACATTTTAAATAATTAGTTATTACAATTAACTAATATAATAGACTGAAATAACAATCTAAAATAATTAGTTAAAATAATAAATTTCAGATTCTTAGTAGATGGTTTTTCCTTTGAACAGTCTCTTTTTTATTTCTTAAGAGGAAGCTTGAGGTTGTTTTAATAGTCCTTCTTCTGTTTCCTTAGAAAGCTTAATGATATTTTAACAGTCCTTTCTCTATTTTTTTTTATTTTAACAGTCAAGTTGAAAATTCACCCAGCGAGTATCTTTGAAGAAAATCCAGATGAAAGGCAAGTAATCCTTGTCTTTTCTTAAAACAGTAAATAACAGTAATACACTCCCAAACTGTGTGTTATTTGTCTCCTTCAGCGCCTTGTTGATTGCTTTCTCTCATTGACTTCACGCGTGTATTTATAAACTAGCAGGATTCCTCGCGCTCCTCACGCTTAAACACACACGCGCTTTTCCAATATTTATTCTTCTGATAAGAAACTTGACTTCGCACGTGTATTGTTTACTTATGACCTAGCAGGATTTCTCGCGCTTGAGACGCGTTCAAAAAGCAATATGTACACGCGCTCAGCAGGGTTCCTTTATCGCGCAATTGTCAATTGGTTTAACCACGCATTGTTTAATTATGAACGAGCAACAATCCTCGCGTGCATTATTTATTTTAGAGGTGGCAGCAACGCTTGAGACGCGCTCAAAAAACAATATTCACACGCGCTCAGCAAAGTTCCTTTAACCCCTTCAGTGCCCATGACGAGATAGTCTCGTCATGGAGCGCGGTTGCGCTGTGCCCATGACGAGACTATCTCGTCATGAACCCCGCCCGCTAATGAAACGCCCGGCACAGGGCGTGGAAAGGGCGGGACACTCAAGGGGTGAATTGCTAATTGACATACACGCGTATTGTTTATTTATGAACCGGCAGCAATCCTCGCTATAATAATAATCTACAAGCACTGTCTTCGTTTTAACACGCTTAGCAGGGTTCATTTAACTCTTAATTGCAATTAACAGACTAACTTGTCTTCGCACTTTAACTCCATGCGTGTATAATATAATATTGTTGAGACGGCAGTAAGTTTACTTGCTTTCGCGCTTGCCTTTGATGTAGTAGGAATAACGTGCTTGGAAAAATATATTTTCTAGGCGCTTGTCTTCACGTTTGCCTTTGATGTAGCAGCCAGCTTCTCTTAGCGCGCTCAGCACATTTCAAACAATGCCTCAACTGTAGAAGAATTTATCCATGCACTAATTTGACTATTGGTCAAAATAAGATGGCTATCATGTATAAATAATTGAAGGCAAACACTTACAGTTGGAAGTTGGATTGAAAAGAACTAGAAACTTCTTTGTATCTTCAATAGTGCTAATTTCGGTTTAGCGGCATTCCAGAGGTGAAGGTTGTGCTTCTCAGGTGCCCTCTGCGCAATTTCTCGTCGCCAAAATTTGTAGTAATCACGTGAAATGAGTCCAATGTAAGCTTGAGGTAACTTTATTGGGAATTACAGGAATAGCTGCAACAACCTTCAGCATACAGTCTGATACTGGTTACATTTAGAATCCCAGCTATGATGCAGTTCTATTACATCACTACAGCATCATAGCATTCCAGATATTGCCACAATAACCCTATTAGAAAGCTTTCTCAGTGGTAGCTATGGGGAGCAGCCTTCAGGCTAAGTCTTGAAGGTATGTTAAGCACCTTGTTTTACCAGAATGCAACCTTATAGTATTGGGTAAATGAAAGGGAACCACACAGTAGTTGTAAAAATATGTATTTATTATTTATAACACTCTCTAGTATCCTCCACACGAAGATAGAATGCAAATCAAATAATACAATTGCAAAGAATCAAACGTAAGTAGCATAAAATACACAGTGGGCTCCAGGGGGAGCCCAAACCATACACTAAAGAGGAAGGCGGGGCCAGCATCGGCCCCGCCGCCATTATGGTGGTCGGCCGTGCCCCCGTATCCTGCCCACTCCTTGGCCCCGCCTTGGTTAGGGGCCGTGCCCCGGAAGCGATTGAATCGCTTCCGGGTCATGGGAGGCTCCCCCGCGCCCCGGAAGTGATCGGATCACTTCCGGGGCGTGGGAGACTCTCCGGGACCTTTAAAGCTGGGGGGAGCGCGAAGGGCGATCTCTTGCTCCCCTCGGCAGCACACCCGTCGCATGTGCCCCCTCCCTCGGGAGGACAGCTAATCCTTTTTTCCCCACCCACCATCCCTGAAATAAGAATTTGTTGAAGTAAAAGTGGTTTATGTATTTTTCCACAGGGTGTTAATTGATAAAATATGTAGTATGTAAATGCCTTTTTTGTCGTGTTTGAGGCGGTATTCCGTGGCGGGCGGGGGCCTCTGTTAACGCAGAAATGCCAAGACAGGATTCGGTACATTTGTTTCATTCCTAGCTTTAACAAAACTCTAATACATAAATGTTCCTATCCTAGTCTAAACACATTGCTGATCACATTTCTGCGTATTCCTTTGGGCCTACGGCAAGGTCAAACGCTGGCCCCACCCCCTTTAATCCAGATTGTCCCGCGCACCCCATCTGGAGTGCGCATGCGCAGGGGGCCCAGCTGACCCGGAAGTACTTACCCCCAGGCAACCCCCATACGTTCAAGACTTACTCCATAAAGGGGCCATGCAGACAATGCAGCTTACTTACGCCCGCGTGCGGGGTGGCCAACCAGCCAATGGAAAGCATAACCCCCCCTTTGTCCCCGCACAGTTCCAACCAACCGGTTGTAACTGCCCCTGGAGTCTGGTGAGTGCCACATGTCCCTCCCCTTTGGGGGGCCTCTGTTAACCTGCTGTGGTTTTGTTTACAGCTGCTGGGAGCTCTATCACGGTACACGCATCGTGGAGGGAGCCGGTGGTGCAATCGACGAGCTCCTGTGATCGACGAGCTCTGGAAACTGACGGCCTGATTTGTCTCACGCATCACGAGTGACCAGGGGGCTTACAGCAACGCTTGTGAGAGGGAATACTGGCCATTTTGAGCACACCGGGAAGTGCACATGAGGACGTGGAGGTCGCAGAGGGTGCCTGAGGACACGGACAGGGGTCTGCATCCCGGCGCTGCTGGGAGCCAAGCGGGTTAGAGCCTGTTGCTCACCTGCCTTGCTGGGTTAGCCAGTATTGGAGGCTCCGGTAGCGTGGGTGCTGTGGCAGGTCGTGTTTCCTCCATCAAAACAGCGGTAACAGTGTTAACAGGTTTTAGGGTAGTCATGCCTCCTAAGGCTAAGCGCGGCGAGCGGCGCCCTGGTATCGCAAGTGTTTTAGATGCCCTGATGAGGAAGATTGGGGAAATGGATAACACCATGGCGCAGCTGGCAGAGAGGCTGGATGCTCAGGAGGGGCCATCGGGGAGGTCACGCAGGGACGCATTACCCCCTAGAGAAGCTTTCCCTCCCTTGCCAAAAAAGAGTAGGGCAAAGAAAGCGCCGCAGGTTGTCCCTGGGAATGGTGGGCCCCCAATTTTGCCGGTAGTACCCGCATCTCCCAACACACCGGGAGGCGAGCCTTCTCATGTAGAACCGGTGGGTGGGTCTGTTCCCTTGGTCCCGGCAACGCCCGGTATCTCACCACCGGCACCTGGGGATCCGGTGCCCGCACCGGCGGTACCAGTGGTCCCTGCGATGCCCGGTATTTCACCACCAGCACCTGCGAATCCTATCCCCGCACCGGCAATACCAGTGCCAGGGGTGCCTAATGTCCTGTTACCTGTTCTCCCCGCATCCGGAGGGGTACCAACGCTTCCCGCCGATTTTGTCTCCAGCCTAGCAGCCGTGCTTCCCTGGCTCGGGGGCATGGGGTTGAATGTGAGTGCAGCGGGTGTGGTCGGGGCGGACGCATTGGAAAAGGCAAGACAGCTTATCGATCAAACCAAGCCTAAGGAAGTGCCGGCGGTCGGGGCCCCCAAGGACACCGCGGGACCTTCGCATGGTAAGCAACAGACTTTGCCGTTGTTGGGCATGGGCGAGGCACGCACATCTTACGAATCTCTCTCATGCCACTTGTCACAGGAGGTTAAGGAGAGAATATGGAAGGGGACATACATTGAAATTTTTTCACTCTTGATAGATGAGGTGGAGAGGGAGGAGATGAGGAGGAAGAAGGATTATATGCCCGCGCGTGAATGGGCGAATGAAATGTTGAAGTACAGGGTTGAAGAGAACATCAGGCATTGGATGCTGGCTTACAATATTTACATGGCTGTGATGATGGAGCGTTTTCCAGAGGAAGCGCCCGCAATGGCCTGTTATATGTCTAGAATCAGCACGGCGCAGGCGACAAAGGGGGGCTCAGGGTGGTTGGATTATGATAAAAAATTTAGGCGCATCAGGTCATCTGATCCAACGCTAAAATGGAATCAGGTGGAGGGGATATCTTGGTTGGATCATTTGGGCGGTCTTTCAGCAGAGGCTGCAAGTGACCCGCCGAAACCACAGCCCTTTCGGTCGTTCCCCTCAGCTGCACCAGGTGGGGGGGCGGGGAAGAAGGGATGCTGTTGGGATTTCAACAGGCGCACCTGCGGTAGGGCACCAGGGACATGCAGATTTAGGCACGCTTGGAGTTTCTGTGGCAACTCATGGCATGGCGAGGCGAAATGTCTTAAAAAACAGAGGGATAGGGGGGCCAAAAAATCGGATTGAAGGGGTTTCCAGCAGAGCTATATCCCCCATTCTCCTCCACGCAATGATACCTTGGTTAAACAGATATAAGTGCACGACCTCAGCAAGGACGTTAATGGCGGGTTTCAGAGAGGGGTTTAGAATCCCGGTGGCGGATTTTGTGGGTCCCTCGTTTTGCAAGAACCAATTGTCGGTCACTCAGAACGCTGGGGTGGCGGCAGCCAAGATTGAAAAAGAATGTAGATTGGGCAGAGTGGCGGGGCCCTTTGACAAGATTTCCGTGCATAACTTTGTGTGTTCCCCCCTGGGGGTAGTCCCTAAGAAGGAACCAGGAGAATTTAGGCTAATTCACAATTTATCAGCGCCAAGGGGGCAGTCGGTGAATGACTCCATTGATGAGGATTTCTGCTCTGTGCGTTATGCATCTATTGATCAGGCAATTGAGATGTTGAGGGGACTGGGACCGGGGGCAATGATGGCAAAATCTGACATAGAATCTGCTTTCAGGCTGCTGCCCGTTCTCCCGAGCGATTTTCACCTCCTGGGCTTCCAGTTTGAGGGCAAGTTTTTCATGGACATGTGCATGCCAATGGGGTGTTCGGTGTCGTGCGCCTATTTTGAAATGTTTAGTACGTTCTTAGAGTGGTTGTTCAGACAAGTGACAGGGCATAGGCATGTGCTGCATTGCCTAGATGACTTCCTCTTTCTGGGGCCACCAGGGAGCGCGGGTGTGGGCAGGCGCTGGAGCATTTCTGTGCGTTAATGAAGAGTTTTGGGGTACCACTATCTCAAGGAAAAACCGTGGGACCATCCCCGGTTATCGAGTTCTTAGGGATCGAACTGGACTCAGTCGCGGGTTGCTCACGGCTTCCCGCTGACAAAGTGACTAGGTTTGGGGATGCACTGAGGCAATGTCTGGAAGCTAAAAGGGTAACGTTGCACCAGCTACAACAGATGGTAGGGCAGTTAAATTTTTCATTACGTATTATACCAATGGCACGTCCCTTTTCAAGATCCATTGCACAGGCAATGTCAGGCCTTAAGCAGAAACACCACCACACCAGATTGAGCAGTGAGGTCAAGCAGGACATGCGTATTTGGTTGGCATTCCTGCGGGATTTCAATGGCTCTGTCCTGGGGCCCGGCCCGGTCACTTCTTGCGCGGAGTTGGGTTTAATGACAGACTCCGCGGGCAGTGAGGGGTTTGGCGCCATTCTGGGCACTCAGTGGGTGGCACAGCGTTGGCCAGCATGGTGGGTGGACAATGGACTCACCACTAACATTGGTTTCCTGGAATTGTTCCCCATTTGGGTGGCATTGTGCGTCTGGCCGGAGCAACTGCGCAACAAAGCCGTTGTTTTCTGGTCTGACAACATGGCAGTGGTGGAATGCATAAACAACCAGTCAGCAAAATGTAAGATGATCTTGCGTTTAATTAAGGAGATAGTTTTGAAATGCCTGCAGTTGAATCTTCAGTTTAGGGCGAAACATGTCCCGGGGGTATTAAACCACGCTGCTGACGCTCTGTCTCGTTTCAAGATGCAGGTTTTCAGAGCTCATCTCCCGGGAGCAGCACCACGCCCAACGCCTTTCCCCGAACAGCTCTGGCAGATTGGTGCCCTCACTTACCGGACTTGATGGCAGCGAGCCTAGCGCCAGGAACAAGAAAGGCATATGAAGGGGCGTTTGGGGCATACTGTAATTTCTTGAAAGACCAGGGTGGGACGCATTGGGCTGATTCGGCCGGGGTGTGCTCTTACTTGCAAGACCTGCGGGACGAAGGGAAGTCAGTGGGGTTTGCTAGGAGTCACATGGCAGCCATTTCATTTTTTGCACAGATGGGCGGCAGGCGGGATCCTACTCAGGCATTCGTAGTGCGCAAAGCATTGAAGAGTTGGCAGCGGTTACAGGGGTCTGCGCCCGACACTAGGCGCCCGATAGGGTTGACTACCTTGGCATCAGTCCTGGCAGCGCTAGAGCAGACTTGCGCCAATGTAACAGAATGTTTATTATTCAGGGCAGCCTGTAGCTTGGCTTTCTATGGGGCCTTTCGAATAGGGGAATTGGTGGCTAAGAATAAAAGGGACCTGGGGGTGGCTTACAGCTGGGTGACATACACTTCCATAACGGGGCATTGCAGGTTACAATTAGGCGATCGAAGACAGATCAGGAAGGGAGGGGGCAGGTGATGTTTCTCAGACGGGCACCGGGCAACCCCTGCTGCCCGGTTTTTCATATGGAGGCTTTCCTGCCATACAGACCGAGTGATAGGGGGGGGGGGCATTACTAATGCACACGGGGGGGATCCACTGACAAAGTTCCAATTTAAACGAGTCTTAGATAGGGCAATAGGCAGGGCGGGGCTGGACCCCAGTAGTTTTGGAACACATTCCTTCAGAATAGGTGCCACCACTGAGGCGGTTGCGCGGGTACTTGGGGAAGAGGATGTGCGGAGGATTGGGCGGTGGGCCTCCAACTGTTTTAGGCGCTATGTGCGAGTTGATATGTTATGACTTTTTGCGACAATAGTACTGATGGCGCTATCTTTCTTGTTCTACCGCCAGTTCCCTCGGCCTGTCACGCAGGAAGAGAGACAGCGACGCCCCACCAAGAGCGGGACACAGTCAAGACAACAGCGATTTCCCCGGATGCAAAGTTGGAACGTCATGCGTGTGTTTTTGGTCATTCATATGTTTCTCGGTTAGGGAATTTTTTCAGGGCAGGTAATGGGGCAGCACGCGCAAAGCAGTTAGGTGTCAGGGTTTCCTTTTTTGGCCATGGTGGGCTGCGTTTTGACAGGTTCAGAGAACGGATAGGTCACATGCTCACTTCCTTGGACACTCCTCCCGATGCTATAATTTTGCATCTGGGGGGTAACGACTTGGTGCACCTGAATAGGAGGGTCCTACTGGAAACGGTGCTGTCAGAGTCGGCATGGCTGGCCAGGCGCTGCCCTGGTACGGTTATTGTGTGGTCACACATGATACCACGGCTTCAGTGGCGGGGAGGGGTATCGGTGAAGGCTCTCAATCACTCGGCCCAGAGGATTAATAATAAGATAGACAAGCTGTTTAGGACCCCCAGATTGCAGGTAATTGCCCATGGGTGCATTAAAGGGGACGTATGCTATGTGCAAGATGGGGTGCACGTGTCGCGTTTGGGCAATGAGATATTCTTGGGCAACATTTTAGCGTGGCTCGAGCGAGCTCACTGGTAAGTATGACCTTGGGTATAGGAACCATGACTCAGGACTAGACCTAGTCTAGGAGGTGTAGAATTGCTGGGACCCCAAGGAACCACCCAAGGTGAGTGAGTAGGGACCCCATGGAGGACGGGGGCAGAGTGAGAACACGTCTGCGTGCTCTGTGCAATTCAATGGGAAAGTCGCAGTTGGAAAATTAGAGATTAAGGACCCTTCCCAGCAGATTACGAAGACAACCCTTGGAACTTAAGAGGTTGGAGAGCCACCCCACCCATGGATACCTTTGCACCAGAGTTACGTATCTCAGAGGGACCGGGTGCATCGGCTTGTCATTCTCTATGGATGTTGACAAAGAAATGCTGCAGCTGGAAGTACGAAAAGTGACCGGTGGAATCCAAATGTGAATTCTAGATGAGAAGAAACTGAAAGCAGAGGGGACAGAGTCTAGGTCACTTTGGAGTGCCCAGGGACTCGGTAGACGAATGCCCAACGATGTTGGGAGCTTCAGGTGTGTTGACAGTGATCTTGACTCTTCAGCTATGCAGACCAGGAGCTTGATACAAGCTGTCCCACGAAGGATGTCAAGTGCTGAGGGGTCGGTGTCCGGAGGGAGTACCAACAAGCCTTGGTAGCGGCAACCAACGCAGATGGTCAAATCCGGTGTTGATCTGGCCCAGCAAGGACCACGAGACTCACCACAGCAAGGGGAGTCAGGGCAGTCCTGGAGCAACCAGGGAAGCCCAAGTAAAGCAAAGTTGACCCTCAAGTGGACCCACAGGCCGGAGGCACAGGAGTCGCAAGGGGACCTAAGGCAGTTTCACAGGACACCAGCTAGCAGGGCAGAGTGCGAGGATGCCAGAGCCCTTCTCAGAAAAGATGCACTGGGGTCAGGGCTACAAATGGCCCAATGCACAGAGTTGTTGCATGACAACAAGCATGTGCAGCAGCAAATATATGCTGTGCACAGGGGTACAGGTTATGCGGTCCCCACAAGGGGTATCTGACTCAAACTCGGTAAGAGAGCAGCTCAACCTCGGAGACTTCTAGAAACCCACCTCCTGTGTTGCTGGAGCCTTCGGAGTCTGCAGGAGCTCAGGATCAGCAAACCGGTCAGAGTTTGCCGGGGAGTGACTCCTTCACTCCAAGGGAGATTCTTCTCTTGTCTTGGAGGTCCACAGGGTCCTGCATGGAGCCTGTATGGATCACAGACAGTGGTGAGACTGGGGACAGCAGGGAAGACAAAGTCGAGCCCAAGGGAGGTCCAGCGAAGTCCAACGTGTCCAGACGGTCGAAGTGTTCTGATGTGAGGAATCATACCTCCCACACCAGTTACAAGTGTGGAGGTATGATTCCAAGGTGTTTTGACACCAAAGACGACATACTTCGTTGCAGTGTTTTTCGAGATAGCATTTACCGCGAGGTTATAATGCACCTCTACCTATATGTCTGCCAGTATCACGTACAGCCCTGGAAAATGGTCTCTGAAGACTGCAGAGGGGCCTTGCTCATGCAGGAGCACCCTCTCACATAAAACCCAGCACCCTGCCTTCAGGATTGTTAAGGCCTGGTATAGGGGGTGACTTATACATTTTTAAATGTAGTGATATATACAGATATAGTGATCTATATCTCTCGTAAGTGGTGCAAGCACCAGCTTACAAAGGCTGCAGTAGCAGACCTGAGGTTCTATTTTGCATTGCCTCTCAGGGGTGGCATAATATATGCTTCAGCCCATGGGAGGCCTCTGGGGTACCTATGCCCTGGGTACATGTTTACCATATATTAGGGACTGATAAGGGTACCCCAGTATCCAATCTGGAGATGTACCAAAGTGTGTACATATCAATTTAAGGGAGAAAGCAGATAGGCTAAGGTCCCGAATAGCAGGATCACAGCCAGACTAGTCAAAACAGTGGATTCAAAAAGCAAACGTAGGGGTAACCATAAGAAACAGATCCTACTTTCCTACAGTGGTGATCCCTACTTGGACAGGGTGCTCACCTCTGCCAAATAGGGACCCAATTTCTAACATGGACTATTTGTCCCACACTAAGTGAGCTTTTTCCAATATTATTCTGGTCGAAAAAAAAGATCTTGTTATGCTTGAAGACCCGTTTTCTCACTTTATTTTTCCCGGGAACCTTCCGGCTTTTCCCTTTCCTGCCCTCTACCCCTGTAATTTCTCACGCACCGGGTGTAACTACTCTCCACTTGGATTGTGACAGGTTCGAGGGCCTTTCTGGATGATTCCCACCTTCAAGGGTCTCCAAGAAATCAGCTTCCGTTGCTGCTGTGTCACCCCAATATCTCGCTGCACTGCTCGGCATCTTCTCTGCTACCAATATTTCTGATGAACCTGGTTTTCCTCACCATTGCATGTGTCCCATGGTGATGTCTCCTTTGCAGCTTCTAAGGCTCCGTTTTGCTCGCCACACTCTTGTTGTTTCTCCTGTTTCGCCTATCGGCTCTCCGTTTCTAGGACACGTAGTTCCCTGTTTGTTCCTCTGTCGGCTCCTGATTACTCCTCTCTCTCTTGCACTTTGGTTCCTCCGCAATGTCTTCTCCCATTTGAGTAACCTGAAAAAGAGAAGTCCTTCCTTTGTTTTCTCTCTTGTAACTTTTGTTTCCATTAGTCAGTTTTCTGTGTCAACCTCTTCTATCCCTTTCCTTTTAGGTGTAATGGGGCCACTGCAGCAGACCTCATTAAAATTGTCATGCCCGTTACTACTTAGTAATGTCATTCATTGTTATCAATCAAGCCCAATATATAGCAACCCTTATTATGGCTCTTACACCACACAATTCAACACCACATCCATCAGTATTCACAAACAAATGATGAAATTCACAATCTGTGTTGTGGCCCAATTCTTTGGCCCTTAAACAGCAGATCCATTTGCCTCAGTCTGTCTCAGAAATAATACCCTGTCACCACCCAAATATTCAGTGGTATGTCATCAATCCCTTGGAAACACAATCTCGGATTATCCAGATATCATCAATGTACCTCCCCCAAAAGATTATCTGCTCAGTCCAGGGGAGGTCCATCGACCCCAGGCATGCTCCTGCTCATACTAGCCCATAAAGAGGCCGGCTAAGAAGGAGCAAAGCTGGAGTCCATCGCAGTACCCTGTAATTGATGGTACCAATGTTCATCATGCAGGACATAATTCTTGGACAGTAATATATCAGTCATCTCCATGATCATCAAATCTGTTCATAGTAATGAGCTATCATGGTTTCTTCATCAAACCCAGCATGTAGATTTGAGCCAATTGCCAGACGTTTCAGCACAGCAAGCAGTTTGGGGATTGGGAATATGGGAACCCGTATACCAATGTTACAGTGTGCCATCAGGAATTCGGGATGTTGTGTATCAAGTATGTGAGAGTTTATGGCCTAGACCACAGTAATGGTTTAGAGGTTCAACCTTGTCTTTGGACCATGTCCTTTCTTTTCTGTCTTTGGACTGGTAGTGATCTTTGATGCCGGGCAGCCTGGTTCTCCTACTCTTGGTGTATGAAATACTAGACCAGCACAGTAATCTGGTGGAGCAGAATGAAATAGCCAAGAATGAGTGTGACCATCGTGGTGTTCCGCACTGTGTATGAGTGGGGATGGATTATAAAGACCTGTGTGTTTTAGTCACCTGAGTTTAGAATGTGTTCAGGTGTATAGGTTTTTCTGTTTTAGGTTTGGACGATATTTGGGGAGGTACTTGGTGATTTGCATCTTGATTGGTAGACATTTGCTCATATACTATAGCCTGGCCTTATTTACCACTTGCTTTTGGTTAAAGGTGGTTTTCAGAAATACATTCCCCTCTTTCTCAAAGAGCCTTTTTCTTCTAGAAGTGTCACACTGTAGAAAATCTTGCATAGGTGACAGATGCTTCTAATATCTGGTTCTGACTTTATGAAATTCCCTTCCTCTGAGATTAAAACATTTGGCTTTTCACTCAGTAATTCTCAGCTTGCGAAACCTTACATGTTTCTGAAACTTTTGAAAGTAGCGTGTGTATGGTTTTCATGCCCATAGCACATTCAGTCCTTTTGGTAATGTTGTGTACTTCTTAAATTAAACTTAAGATAGCCTAAATTAACTTGACACTAGCTTCCTTGAAAGATGGATGCCACAGACTAGAAGGCTCAATGTACCCATTTGAGAGAAAAAGATATGCACAGAAGTTATGTGATTCTGATTTTCTCTAAGACTGAGCTCATGACCTTGTCTTTTGGGATGGGTTGGAGGAAAATATGAGTGGGGGTAGCTTAAGCCAAACCCAGTTTTAGTTAAAACAGTTGGTGAACAACCCCTCCTTCAGCTGTGGCACCAAGGAACTCGCTCATAGTCTTGAGAATGGAAGAAAAATATTTAGGAATTATGACATGTTTCACTTGGGAACATTTCACAATCACTCTTGGGTTACACTTCTAAAAGATTGTCAACCCAGAGAACTGATTTGGACCACCTGTGTAGAAGCATTGCTATATGTCTGGTGATGTATGTACCTAGACCCGAGAGACTCATCTGAAAGGCAGAAAATCTAGCTTCTTGCTGACCCACAAGGCTAAGATGGTCCAAGGTCGCTCTGGGAGAAGATAGCATGAAGTGGTCCTTCTTTTCCATAAAGAAAGGTATGGATGACCCAAGGAACAGACCGAAGCACGAAGGAAGAGGTTATGAGGATTTCATGCAACTGAAAACTGCGAACTTGTGTTTTTGAGAATTGGACATTTATTAATTTCCTACTTACTGAACTGGAGCATCAGTTTCTAGTGAGTACAAAAGTGGTGTTAAAAAATGCAAGAAATTGGGTTATTAGTTGAGAGATATGGAAGCTCCCACCCAAATAAAAAACACAATCCTTCCAAGTATCTGTGCAGCACACAAACAGTAATAAAGTGACAACGCAACACAAGTAAAATCCCGAACTAGTTTTGTAAAATAGAGTACATAATACATAAAATGACACCTAAACAACAAAAAGCAAATTGGAGGAACAGGAGACATGATTTTTTTAATTTTTAGCTGAAATTAGAGTCAAAAGGCACAAAGTGCCAACTGTGGGCATCTGGTCACACTGGACTGGGACGCTGGACTGGGACAAAGTCACAAGTTCAAACCGATCGTGATGAAGTCCAGGCCGGGTACATGACCTAGTTCAGCTCTCTAGCAGTAGTACATTAGGCCCATGATGCAAGAGCTACATTAGGCATATGATGCAAGTTATTTGTGGGGCTTTGCGTCACTTGGCATTGGATAAGATGAAGCTTTCAGCTGTGAGGTTTGGTGGGGCTGTGCTTCGCTCAACATCTGATCTGATGAAGCCCTTAGGTAGGAACTGCACGGCTCTGCGAAACTCGGCATCACCCTGCACAAGTATCAGGAGTCTTTTAGAAAATACTGGGATAATGAACATTGGAACATGTTCTTGTTGTATCTTAGCAACGGCAGCTTAGCTGCCCCAGCATCTGGTTGACATCTCCACTGGATTCTGGAATGTGTAATCCAGGGTACAGAGAGCAAGCATTTGCTGAGGGAGAAGGACCTTGGTGTCTTGGGGGGTTGTTATACATACAAATAAACTTTTCCTGCCAGATAAATGGTCTCTTGTGGACTTTAAAATTGGCGACGAGGATGGGATGCTTTTGAGGGTGCTGCCCTTCTGTGGAGGAAGAAATTTGAAATTAAACCAATCACTTTTTTAAAACCAAAAACCCCTGGGGCGTGCTGTGGCTATTTACGCCATGTGAAGACCATGAAAAAAACTGTGTGGTGAGAGGAGGTTTCAGCGATTTGCTGTTTGGCCAATACTACACCCTTTTGTGAAGGTATGGTCAAAAGAGAGCTGTTCGCCGCCTTCATGTTGACATTGAATGGTGTGGGAGGTTTGTGCGTGCCTACCTCAGTGACGAAGGTTGCAGCGATCTTTATCAGCACGGTGATGACCGGTTACCTCAGCAACCTTCTTGGTGGTGCCATGCCGGAAGAAACGTAGGACATACCGGCGGAGTGAAGCATTGACTTGTCTGACTTGCCTGACCTCAATTATGACACGCCTACCTCAGCAACGCATAACGAGGGAGAGCGTCTAGCAGGGAGAACAGGGATGCGTCGACATCAGTTACCTGGCAACGATTAATTACTGGCTAATGCAGTTAGCAAAGCAAAACACAATGAATGGTGGACAAACAAGCTTACTAAATACTGTTGTGTGAATGCGCATACTGCCTGCTATTGTGCGATCTGAATAAGCATTTGGGGGCAGAGCGCGACACGCTGGTAATTGATTGTACTGAGAAGGTGAACTCCCCCAAAGTCATCTAAACGCAGGACCAGTTGGAGCTGGCAAGGTTCGGCGTAGTGTTTTGGTCGACGGTGACAACTTTTGATGTTTTAATTTTTTATGTTGCCAAGCTGTGAAATTGGCATCAATGGTGACTTCCTCATTTATTTTAATTTATTGTGTTGCCAAGTCCTTCGTGTGCTTATGGGACTTTATCATTACATCGTTGTTTAGTCATTAGCATTGCTGGTGGGTGTTAGTTTACCATTCTGAATTTACATTTTCCATCTTATTTTTTTATTAACACATTATATATTGTGCTTTATCATGGATGCCACATCTGTGTTAGCTCCACCAAATATTTTACAAGAGCCGGGGATTCCAGTCATGATATGGGAGGATTAGCGTGAATCTTTTGAGACCTATCTTGAAGTGATAAAGGGAGAAACTTTTGTAGCATCTCAGAAACTCGCATTGCTAAAACACAATCTAGGTGTACCTAAACCTTTACATGTTACGTCCACCAATCAGGATGGTGAAGGTGAGGAGGATGAAACCAGTTCTGATGAAACAACAGTTGATGAGTGTTTAGTAGCCTTGAAGGCGCTGGAGGACAATTATGGTATAAAAAACCAGCATAGTGGTGGAGAGATACAAGTTTTTTTCAAGTGAGCAGTTAGTGGGTGAAAGTGTGGAACAGTACGTGGCACTTTTAAGAACTTTGGCTGCCACCTGCAAGTTTAGAGACTTGCATGAAGAGATAATTAGGGATCAGTTCATCAATCGGACTAACAATGTTGAGATTCAAGAAAGATTGTTAGAGTTAAAGGATCCGTCAGTGCAAAAGGCTATTGATATTACAAGAAGAGTAGAGAACACCTCTCGATATGTTAAGGAGCTCAGCAGCGATCAGGGAAGGGACAACGCCGATTCAATGAATGTAAATGTAGTTCACAAAGTTAAGAAAGTTGCAGATGAAGTAAAAACTTCGAATCGAGCTAAACCATTTGTAAACAATCACAAAAAAACAAAAACAGACGAACATGCTACAGGTGCGGACGTTTCAGACAGACTGCTGAAGCTGAAAGATGCCCTGCCTCTAAGGTCAATTGTTTCAAATGCAAGAAACTCAGTCATTTTTCTAGAATGTGCAAGTTGGGTGGTAATGACTCTAGGAGACGTTCTGTAAATTTGTTGAGGGAATACGAAGATGAATAGTATTCAGA
This sequence comes from Triturus cristatus, assembly GCF_964204655.1. Lineage (NCBI taxonomy): Eukaryota > Metazoa > Chordata > Amphibia > Caudata > Salamandridae > Triturus > Triturus cristatus. The sequence continues at coordinate 177,534,745 of NC_140590.1, forward strand.
GGGTGATCAAAACAATGACATTGAGGTTATGGTAATTTGTGGTGATAATGTGAATGAAATATCAGAAGGGTATCACCCACCAAATGTATATTGTCAATCAACAGAGTTGATGTATCTTTGTGGGCAGATTAATGTTCTCCTTATACAATAATCGACAAGAGAACATGGGAAGCCACAGGCGAGTGTGAGCTGTCACCGCCAGATGTTGAACCTGAAGGGTATTGTGGCCCAAAACTACCACTATTGGGATACTTTATGTGTCATCTGTTTTACAAAGGCAGATGCACACATAGTAAAGTGTATGTGGTGGAACAAGGTAGCGCTCTATTGGGTTGGAGAGAACAAAGGAATTTGGGTATGATACTAGATCCCAATCACCCTGAACAAGTCCTCATGACCCAAGATACTGCATGATCGAACTGGCATATGAAATACTCTGAATTATTTAGTAACAAACTGGGATGTTTAAATAAGTTTGAACACTGCATTGTATTAAAGGCTGGTCGTGTTCTTTTTGTCCACATGGTCAGAAACGTACCATTTGTTCTGCGCGCACAACTTAAAGAAGAATTGGATAGGTTGTGTAAGGCTAAGGTCATTGAACCAATAGAGGCATCGGAATGGCTCAGTCCCATAGTTTTGTCACGCAAACCTAACGGCAAGTTGCGCATGTGTGTGGACTTGAGGGATTTAAATGGTAACATCTGGGTGGATTGCCATACTCTACCACGTATCAGTGAGATGGTGGCTTGCATAAAAAATGCCATGTATTTTTCCTCTATCAATTGATCCAGCGCATACCAGACGGTGAAGTTGCATTCTGATTCCAAACACTTAACTTCATTTATAACACCCGAATGAGCATTTCAATTTCTATGCATGCCATTTGGTCTGGCAACCGCATCTGCAGTCTTTCAAAGACTCATGAGTAGTATTTTAAGGGGTGTTGTAAATGTAAAAGTGTTCCAAGATAACATTTTAGTTTGGGGAAATGATATGAATAATCATTATGATGTGCTGAATAAAGTCCTGAGGAGGTTGCAAGGGGCCAGTTTGACTGTGTGTGCTGAGAAGTGCAAGTTTGGAGTTAAGCAAATAGATTATCTTGGGCACACGTTATTAAGGGAAGGAGTTTAGCCCCAGAAGAATTTACTTGAGGTCATTGAGAGAGCTCCTTCACCATCTGACAAGGATTCATTGCATTCCTTCCTATGACTGGCTGAGTATTACTCAAAATATGTACAGCATTTTGAAAACAAAGTCCATAATTTGAGACTCCTCGTGAAAAAAGGTACCCCGTTTGCATAGTCGGATGAATGTCAATGTGCGTGTCATGGTATAAAGGCTGACATAGAGAAAGCTGTGGCTCTCAAACCGTACGACCCACACGATAAGTCAGTAGTGGTGGTAGATGCTAGTGAATTTCTCCTGATCTCTCCCTCTAAAGTCAACCCGGAGATTCAGATGTGGATCAAGGCCATCACAGCCTTAAACTGCCCGCCGACCATCGTGGACTCTGCCAAATCATTGGGCATATTCCTCGACTGTAACCTGAACATGCGAGACAACATTAACTCAATGGCTAAATCAGACAGATTCCACCTGAGCTACCTTTGGAAGGTGAAACCCTTCATCGATGCTCCTGACTTAAAAATAGCAGTCCAAGCACTAGTCATCTCTAGACTGGAATATGGATGCTCCACCCTCACGGGATTACCCAAGATCTCCTTGGCACCTCTAAAAGCCTGCCTCAACGTGGCCCCCAGACTACTCACCGACATTAGGAAATTCGACCACATCTCTCCACACATGAAAGCACTAAACTGGCTCCCTCTAGAGGCCAGAAGACAGCTGAAACTGGCATGCATTACACACAAGGCCCTATACGCAAACTCCCCTGCTTACCTGGAACAGAAATTTGTGATATCTGAAGCAAGCAGGAACTCCCGGTCCGCTAGAAATCTCTTGCTCCAACCTGCCCATTTTCAGAAAAAAAGAACCTACAATAGGGCATTCTCCGGCGCAGCACCAAGAATCTGGAACTCTTTCCCACCCGACATCAGAAAAATCCCTTCTCTAGCACGTTTCAAGAAGGAGGCCAAAACCTTCCTCATGGGTAAATTCCTGGTCTAAGGCCTGCTTTCAACCACCACAATGTGCCTGTTGAATCTAAGACTATTGCTTCTTCCTCTGATCACCAACTCACCCCGACGAGAAAATGTGGGGCTTCTGTTTTTACTGATTCTAACTATAACTGTAACCACACATTTGTATCCACTTTTGTCCCAATTCTCTCAGCAACCCTACTCCGCCCCAACCTTTGTATATTTCTGTACTTGAGACTTTTCTGTTTTTCTGTTTGTTTACCTCTGTAAACCGTGTAAAGTGCTCTGATACCCTCACGGTTCAAGTTCGCGCTCTATAAAAAATTAAAATAAAATAAAATAAATAATAACTATGGTTTAGGCTCTGTGCTCATGCAGAAAAAGGAGGGTGTTGAGCGAGTAATAGCTTTTGCCTCACGCTCTTTCAAGGGTGCAGAGGCAACTTACTCCGTAATTGAAAAGGAAGCCCTAGCCTGTTGGTGGGGAGTCAGTCATTTTAAGAAAAGCAATGCCTGAGATTGCAAAATGGTTATACCATTTGCAAGAGTATGATTTTCAACTGAAATATGTACCAGGGCACAAAAATATCAATGCTGATTGTCTAACTCAGTTGCCCTCTCATCATCTAGAGGAAAGTGTGCATGAAGAAAAGAAGGAATGGCTGGTGGCCAATTTAGAAGAATTGTGTAAAGGGGCTGTGAGTGAGGAAACTAGCTGTGGCAGAGAATGTTGTGATGCAGCAAATAATGTTGTGTTTTCAAGCAACACAGGAAAAAAAGCCTTGGTGAAAAGGGAACTCACTGATTATAAAATGGTGTGGGCAGAATTATTATTCGGGGCGTCACGCCAGACTTTAGAAGTTGTTGCATGAGGGACACAGCGGCATGTCTGGCATGAAGAGGAGAACCAGGTGCGACTTTTGGACATGGCAGGGACAAAGAGATAGAAAGATGTGTGCATAACTGTGTGGTGTGCATGTGCAGAGATTAGTCTCACAAGTCACAGGAAACAGCAGTATCTTCTACCATTACGCCAAACAATCCCTGGGAAAAAGTTGCGTTGATATTTGTGGCCCCTTCAATGCTGGGGCATTGACAACAAATACGCCATTGTTCTGGTAGATTATTTTACCAAATGGCCTGAAGTTGTATTTGTGAAGGAGATCAGATCTTCTAATGTGATTGACTTTTGTGAAGAGGTGTTTCGCCGGGAAGGATATCCTGATTCAATTTTAACCGACAATGGACCACAGTTTGTTGCTGGCGAATTTGAAAGATACTTGGTTAGGGTTAGGGTAGGTGTTATACAATTTACCATGGCAGTTCATAATCCCAGAGAAAACGGTCTTGTGGAAAGATTCAACTGTGTGTTGAAGGAGTGTGTGTGGTTGGCCGATGCGAGTGGGCAGGAATGTAAAAACGCTGTAAAGGAAATGTTATGGAGCTACTAAGGAGACCCCTTCTAGCCTAGTTAAGGGCTGTGTCGTGGGTAACAAGGTGATACCAGCTTGGATGTGCAACTCGAGTTCCGCAAAAGTAAGTAGAGATAGTTTGGTGCGCAGGGTGAAAGATTATCAAGATAGATACTCTGGCAGACATAATGACAGAATCAAGAGCTATGCACGAAATTTTGAAATTGGTGACTAAGGGGCATATGTATCAACATCACCATTTGTGAATCTCAAATAGCGATTTTTAAGGAATCGCTATTTGAGAATTGCAAAACGGGATGTATTTAAAAAATTGCTAACTTTTTGCGATTTCTTAAAATTCCTTAATTGCGATTAGCAAATTGCGAAATCACAATTAAGGAATACCTGCCCATTCATTCCTATGGGCCAGGAGACCCATAGGAATGTATGGGAAGTAATTCTCAAATTGCGAATCGCAATTTGCTAATCGCAATTTGAGAATAATTACAAAGGTGCAAGGGTGTCAAGATGACACCCTGATACACCCCTGAAATTAGCATGTGTGGTCATATGGCGCACATACATGCCCTAAGGGCATGTATGTGCATCACGTGGCACTTTGTAAAATTACAAAACGTGCATTTTTAAAAGAAATCGCAAATTAACACCAACTAGTAGTTGGTGGTAATTTGCGATTTCTTAAGGATTAATCGCAATCCTTTGGTGAGTGTTACATTTCATTTAAGAAATCGCAATTTGCGATTTCTTAAATGCTTACGCAAACTTAAGAAATCGCTAAATTAGCGATTCCTTAAATTTGCGTTGGGAATTTGCCTAATACATCCCGTTTTGGGAATTTTTAATCGCAAACGCTGTATTTTGCGAATCGCAGCGTTTGCGACTAAAAATTCGCTTGATACATATGCCCCTGGGTGAGGACACATCTTAGTGGGAGTCAAAAAACGAGTTTATCACGATGGTCTAAACCCAAGCAAGTCACAAAGGCTGAGGGCAACACTGTTCTGTTGGATGATGATGGAAAAAGATGGAATGTGAGGAGTGTGACTGGTTGTAATGACTTGGAATGTGATGCATGGTTGAAGGAGCATTCTGTTTCTTCGCACGATGATTCTGCAAGAATACAGGAATATAAGAAAATGGTACAAGTCAGATCCAAACCTGTTTGGCAGAAAGATTATATTTGCACTTAGAGCTGGAGCATTATGCATCTTTATGTTTTACATGCATTGTATTTTTGTTTAATGTTTTTTTTTCCTTTTTGGGATTATGAGAGAAGATGTGTTGTATTTTAGCAACGGTAGCATCTGGTTGTCATCTCCACTGGATTTTGGAATGGGGAATCCAGGGGACAGAGAGCAAGCAGTTGCTGAGGGAGAAGGACCTCAGTGCATCGGGGGTTGTTATACTTACAAATAAACTTTTTCCTGCCACATAAAAGGTCTCTTGTGGACTTTAAAAGTTCTTACCTCTGCTGGATCGCAGAGGCAGCTGGATCTCAACGATTCCAGGAAACCATCTAATGGGCACTGAACCAGAGTCCGTAATGCTCACACGATGACCCTAAGGGAAGGGGATTTAGGAACACACAATAAACTAAAATAAGAAGTTAACAAAAGAAGTTAAAATACAAAACGAAGCAACAGGTGCGCACTCATGCTAGTGGAGAAAGCAAAGGAAGGGTCACTAATTCACTTTGGGAATTCAACTTGTGGTACTTGATAAGGATTTACACATGACCATTTCTGGCTGAAGTAAAGCACGTAAGGCACACACTACCTAAGCTTTTCTTTCTGACAGGGCACTTGACCATCATCACCCCCTATCAGAACATCACACATATAACTGCATCCCAAGCTGATCTCAGACATACTGCTACCACTGTATTGATAGATGTCTACAGGAATTAAATGTCTGACTTGTAATGTAAGACGGCTAAATGATTTGAGAAAGTCCCGTCTTGTACATACTTAACTCACCAGATATAAGATTGACATTTGCTTCCTGCAGGAGCTTCATGTCACCCCCTCCACTGCATCTCATCTTCGCACACAGGAAGGTGCGCAGAAATACACACATCCTATTACTCTAATTATGTTCGTGGAAAAGCTATATTAATTCGTAAAGGCATACCATGGAAACACACACAAGTTAAAATTGACAGGGAAGGACGCTTTGTCCTTTTGGCAGGCACCCTGCACCAACCCCCAATTATATTTTCTTGCATATACAGACCAAACACTGATTGTCTGGAATTTCAATGTTATTCTGGATCTGAATCTACATAGATCTATCACCTCCCATAGACCACACCCCAATGCAAGATCAGGGCTTAACTGATGCCTGGCAATCCTTGAATGGAACTTGAAGGGAAGGCACGTCCATTACATCAGCACAGGGATCCTGGTCATGCATTGACTATTGGTTAACCACCTGAGAAGTCTTAACGTGGACTACCAGGACAACGCTGCTCCCCCGGACACTTTCAGGGCACACCCCTGTGCTGCTGGAAGTATCAATGCCATTAGCTATCCCGCGCGCCTTCACTTGGCGACTTCCAGCCAGAGCTTTAAGGGATCAATTGTTTCACACTGAAATTCAAACTGCCATCCTTGCTTATTTTGCAATAAACGAGGGCTCAGTTAAGTCCCCACTGGTGCTCTGGGAGCTTTTTAAAGTAGTTATAAGAGGTGCATGTATTGCTAAATAAGCGGGGGTCCCTAGGGTGATTAAGAACAAGACTAGCACACCTAAAGAGCGACCTTAGAGCACTGGAACTAGAGTATTTCCATTCCAGAGTCCAAGCTACGATAATGCTCATACAAGAAGAATGTATCGAATTTAATGAAGAGGCAGAATGTGAATTACATTATTTAGGCCTTGAGGCGACAGGCCGCAGATATAGGGAAGGAGAATGCACTGGCAAGACACTGGCTACTATGATCCGACCCCACAAAGCCACTGAATATATCGTAGACCTCATTCATGAGCATGGGGAACATCAAACTAATACCACTGCTATTCTCAATATGAAGGTCATCTATTATTCAAAACGCTATCAAACTAAATCTCAAATGTCCACGAACAAATTAAGGCATACTTGGAGTCTATACAACTACTGTGGTTAGACCACGCACATTCCCAATAGCTAGATTCCCCATTCACAGAAGTGGAAGTCCTGCACGTGAGACACAGCCTTCCCAACGATAAGGTGGCCAGTTTAGATGGACTCATGACCTCCTTCTACAAGGAGTATGCCACCATATTCACCCCATATCTCTTATCCATGTATCAGGCCTCTGTGGAGACAGGTAAACTGCCCCTGTCATGACGCGAGGCGGTTATTGTTACCATACTTAAGCCTTAACCCAAATCACTACGATTCATACAGGCCGCTTTCAATGATTAATGTAAACATTAAAATACTGGCCAAATTTATTGCTAACTGTCTTGTCCCACTTCTTCCAGATATAGTCCAACTAGGCCAGTTGGGCTTTTTACCTGACCGATCCACTGCACACAATCTCCGTTCCCTATTTGCGGTCACGCACGGCGTGGAACTGAGTATAGCATTGATCGCTACTCTCTGAGATGCCACTAAAGCATTTGACTCTCTAGAATGGCTTTTCTTGTTTACCCTTCTTCAACACCTGGGATTGAGCCAGCGGTTTATGACCCTCATTCAGCTGCTGTACACTTCTCCTTCTGCTAGAGTGCGAGTGAACCGACTACTGTCCAATCCATTTCCGATCACACATGGCACACGTCAGAGATGTCCTCTATCCCCACTTCTATTTGCCATATCCATGGAACCCCTAGCTGCCCATTTACGTCAGCATCACGCTCACAGGGGGCTTAGATTCTGAAAGAGAGAGGAATGCTAATTTCTATTTAGGGGGATGATATTGCGTTATACATTAGAAACCCTCAGGATAATCTAGATCCCGCCATCTGAGAGGTTATTCAGTTTGGGTGGATATCAGGCATAAGAATAAGTCTGTTATATTTCCTCTCACTGTCAGCACCACGCAATTTGATTCTGAATTTACACTGAAGTGAGCAACAGAGTCAGTGCGATATCTAAGCATGTGGCTTGGCCGCGACATCGGTGAACTATGGCAAGACAATTATGGCAGGGCGATATCTTGACTAGAAGAGAGGATCTTGTCCTGGAAACAGCAATCACCAAAATGGTGGTGTTGCCAACATTATTATATCTTTTTCTGAACGTTCACATACTGCTCACTTAGCAATTTTTCCAACGCCTACGGTCAAAAATGATATCACTGACATGGGCCGGCAAACAGCCCAGATTATCATGGTAAACCATCATGCTACCTCTGAGACAGGGTGACCTCAATGCACCTCACATGGCATTATACGCCCAATACTTACATTTTTGGCTATATCCAGTTAAATTCCAGCCACATGTGGTGGTGCAGGCAGACCTGACCTCCCCGATCCCGCTGCCCACTCAGCTCTACCAAACTTATAAACCTACACGCATGGGGGTTGACACTGTGAATTGCGTCAGGTGGGCATGCAATGCATGACTCTAAACTGCAAATAGGCTCCCTCCATCCCCATAACACGCAATCCTATGGTACCAGCATTGCTAGATGACGGAATGCGCGCCCGGGCTTACAACAGACACTTACTTTCATTTGCTGAGCTATATCCGAACCAGCAGTTCTTACCACCACCCGCACCAACTGACAGTCCATGCCCCACTGTGATGGATATGCTTCTATATCAGATTCCTCCAACACCGTTAGCCAGCCTCCTTGGCTATGTTCAAGATTTGCCACAGGCATCTCGCTGCCTAATTGCAATACTCTTAATATTGGCTGAGAGCCAACTAGCCAAACTTTGGAGGAGGAGAGCGGTCCCCAGGGCCACACTGTGGCTACAGGACGCCACGTACTGCCAAGAACAGTTGGCCACCTATTGGGAGCTGATGCCTACTCAAGCCCATCCTAAAGATACCTGGGTATCGTTTCTAAAGTATTTAAGATCACATGATACACCCCCACCATTGAAACATGTAGTTGTGAATTGGTAAACTCCTGTTTGCACCGAAGATAGTGTCATATAATGTGAGGTAGTATAGTAAAAGGTAGACCTAACCTATAATCCATGAGATATTATTCAGGGTGCCAGACATGCATTCAGACTTTTTACTCCAACAGTTATACCTAAGACTTTCTGATTGTCGTCCATGATTGCACTATCAATGTACAACTTTCTGTATTCAATTTGTTGCGATACTCCCTGTTACGCCAACTGGAAGGTGCTGAATAAATCCTATCCCCCTCTCACACCCCCTACCTCTTCGCCCTCCCTCCTGCCTCCCAGAAATGTTGAAGTTATGTCAATCTCAGTAAGCGTTGTAATACATGCCAATAAATACATTTTGAAAAAAAAAGATATCTCTTCACTGTGCATCATTTCATTCCTGTGCCTCCTGTGCCAATAATTCCACCCCTCGGCATCCATCCTCGTTGATAACAACCTCATGTGTCAAGCACCACCTTGGCTTTCTAAGAGTGGGACAGTGGGTCAGTGCTGTGATGCAATTGGCTCTCAAATGGTGCCTTACTGAATTTCTGCTGTCCCTGACATTTTACTCAGTTGACATCCATGTTTAGAATAATAGACAAGCACTCTTCCAGTTGTTCTCTAGTGAGATAGATCCCATTCCCCAGTTGTTTAATTTCCCATGTGTGCAGTTTCTTTCCTTTCAAAGCAGACAATAAAGTTTAATATTAGAATGTGTGCATGACATTTATCAATGCATCCATGTGTAGTTACAGTCTGAATAATAGCCGGTCTCGGAATAAGATGACAGTCATACTAGGTATCGACATTTACAAAAGGCCAAGAAAAAAATTAATGTATTTTTGAAGACATGGGGCCAGAGGCATCAATCACAAAAAATGAGCATTATTCAATCGCAAAATAGCAATAAGCAATGCATCAAACGAATTCACAGAATATCCCAAGTATTGGCTAATGTTAGCGATTACCAAATTTGCGATGACCAAAATCTGCAAATCTCTATTTGCGAATAGCAAATGCAAAGCTATGCATGAAAAATAGCAAATTGCGAAAAACTAAGGAATCGCAATTTTGCATTCGCAAAATACCACCAAATCAAACTAGGGCATAACCAGGTGAAAACACTCAAAACAGGTGGGAAAGATATTGGAAAGTATTTAAACAGGCCCAGAAGGCCTCAGAATGATTCACTATGGCAGCACTCTACGTCATAGCGAGGAGGATGAGGCTAAGAGGAGCAGCACAGAGAAAAAGGAGGATACAGGAGCGCATTACTCTGTTGGGGCAGACAGAGGAGGAAATCTATGAGAAGTATAGATTAAATGCAGCAATGAAATATGATCTAATTGCAGATTTAGATCCACTGCTGCAGCGTCAATCTCGTAGGACACATGTCATCCCCACCCATGTGCAGGTCCTGTGTTCCCTGCACCTCCTAGCGTCTGGTAGCTTCCAGGGGGTAATAGCTACGTCTGGCGGAGTGTCACAAAGTTCACTTTTGCATTTCTTCAACATGTTCCTGGACGCTATGTTGCTGCGGATGCGCCAATACATCAGATTCCCAACTACCCCACAGGAATTGTTTGAAACTAAAATGGACTTTTACCAGATAGCCAACATCCCCCATGTAAAAGGTCGCACAGATGGGACACATGTAACCATATGTCCACCCTCAGTGAATGAGTATATCTTCAGGAATAGAAAGTCATATCATTCACTGAACATACAAGTGATCTGCAATGCGAAGTACATAATCAAGGACATAGTGGCAAGATACGCATGATTCCTATATCTTTAGGCGCAGCGGCATACATACACATCTTCTTGGGGGTGAATTTGGAGAAAGATTCCTGCTTGGTAAACACATTCTACTCTCTTATGCATGTCTACATTTTAATGTGAAACATATCAGTGACTAATATATATGCTGTTTCTCCACAGTTGACAGCGCATATGCTGTGCATCATTTTATCTTGACATCGTTGTTGCATCCAAGCACACCTAGTGAACACCGGTTTAATGCAGCACACAGGACAATGCAAGAAAAGGTTGAGAGGACCTGTGGGCTGCTGAAAAGTCGCTTTCGCTGCATCCATAAAACTGGCGATGCCTTGCAATACAGACCCGACATCTGTTGTAAGATATTTGCCACATGTGCCATTCCAGAGGCGTACCACTAGAAACATCGGATATTGACCCCGATGAGGACGAGGATAACATACGCCCACAACAAGCAGGAAGTGCAGCGAGTGCAGCTGAAGGGAGAATGCGACATGCTGAAATCACACAGAATTATTTTTGATGTGAGTATTAATCAAATCCAACACAACACTGTTACTTTGCCAACTAGATTTATTCAAAACAACGTAAACTATAGTGTTAAAGCACACTTGCATAGTCTGAATATAATGAGGTCTATGGCATAATGGTATGCCGTGGTACTTTACTTCAGTCCAGACAAATGTAGTCTCTGGTTGCTTCACCAGAAACAATTGCGGTAGACATGGCAACACTATTTCCTGCATACTCTCACTCCCATTGCCCATTCTGGCGGCTCAGACACATCCCTTTGTGAGCTCTCTGATCCTGCCGTATTCCGTGTGCTGCGCCTCCTGCATTCCGTCACTGGTGCCAAGCTGCTACTGTGGCTGGAGGCATCCTCACTTTCCCCCCCACCCATGACACTACTGCCAGCAACAGCATTGGTCTGCATCTGCTCCACAGCATTTGTGACTTGGATCATCCCCCTGGCAACATCTCCGCAGCAATGGTTCATTTCCAACTGCATGGCTATTGCATGTCGGGATAGTTGTGCAGTTGCAGTGCTAAGACGGGTGGTGGCCCTAGTGTACCCATCCAAGCGTCCAAGAAATTGGTTGTGTCTTTAGCGATGGAACACCTGATCATCTTTCAAAACTTTTCATAGGTCCCTGAATGCTACAGTCATCTGTCCAAATTGTTCTCTGCTTTCCCTGCAACCTTCCTGCACAGCTGATGTTAGATGCTTGATACTGTCACTCGTGTACCCCATTTTGCATGCAAGAGTGGAAAGGTTTCCCTGCATTAACCGCATGTGTTTCACCTGCAGGCGCTGTCCCCTTAACATGGCACTCTCTAGACCATCATGCGATGTGGAACTCTCGCCTTAACCAGATCTCACCAGTGGAGCTGCCCTGCTTCTCCTGAATCGCACATTCCCACGATGCAGCTGTCCACATGGTCTGGATGTGGTTGTATTCAATGGTTGTGCTATTGTGGGCTCAGGTTGCCCCTCATCCCCTGTTTCTAATGCTGGCAATGGTGCCACAGTGGTCGTGCATTTGTTTGGAACTGGGGTTGTGGGTGCTGGTAAAACTGCTATGTCCTCTTCTGACTGAGACTCATTCTCTGGTGGTGCATGTCCATCACTGTCCTCGGACTCTTGGTCACATGCATCTGTGATATGGAACGGTGTATGATTTCTTGGCATTTAGGACCTGTTTTCATTTTTGTACAATGTTTTGTTCAACAAAGTTATTTTGAAATACACTGTGTGTGTAGAATGACTTCCACAATGGATTTGAACTGATCTTATTTGCTAGCCACCAGACTTCCCTTGTGGTTTTGCTGACTACAATTCCCATAATGCATTAGTGTGCTATAAGTAAAACATTGACTGGAATACTATTTCCTGCACAAGCAAGATCTGACTTACACTGTTTGTTTGCTAACACTAAAATGTGGATATAAAGTGGCATGCATCTTACCTTGGGACATACTGGGTGGTGCAGAGGAATCTATTGTTGTTACTCCAACTACTGCCTCCGGCTGCAGGGTAGACTCCATAAGGTCCTCCATGGCTGTGGGTGTTGTTTGTGTTGATGGGGCGCCTCCAGTTTTTTTTTGCTTCTGCAATCCTTTCCGCAAACCTTTCTGTGGCACGACTACGCAGGTCACACCACCTTTTGTGCAAATCTCCAATGCTGCGCTGAGCAACTCCGACTGCATTAATTTTCCTTTGCTTTGCCAGCCACAATTTCCTTTTTCTGACTCAGGGACTTGCAGTGACTTTTTCCCAAACAATTTGTCATGACTCCTCACCACCTCTTCGATTAGTAACTCAAATTCCTTTTCACTAAACTTCTTTCGCCTTTTTCTCTCCTTCAGGGGTGTTTCTGTCGCAATGGTCTGGCAGGAATCATGGGCATTCTTACAGTAGATTGTCTTTGTGGTACTGTCTGGTCTTGATGGTCTCCATGTGTTAGGCCAGACGAGGCGTTCAACTTGCCGCCCAGCTTGCCGCCCATCTTGCCTGTGAATATTGGATAAAGCAGTCTTTTTGTATTTTCGCTTTATGAAGGGGAATAGTTTATACTCAGTGACTGCGATTGTCTCCGTTTTATTTGAGTCTTTTTTATTTATTTCCTCAGATTTTATTTTGCACTCCTAGATAGGGGGGCTTATGGCATGTCTATTGAGCTTGAGGCGCCATGATCGTGGGTGATTATTGTCGGGACGTCACATTCCCTCCCGTTTATCTGGTGTTCGCCTGGAGTTACATCACGCCCTTTAATGGGGCTACCTGGACCTCGAGCTTGATTCTGTTTGTCTGTTGGCTTCAGGCTTGATGGAGCTGCCTCCTTCCTCCTTAGGATAGAATGATATTCGTTTACAACCACCCGTCCATCTGTTGTGCTGGGCGTCGATAAGCCCCTGCTTCCTCTGACAGTCTCAACTATGTCCGCTAGGACCTCCAGAAGAGAGGCCCACTTATCAATGAGTGCTGGGCAGGAGCATACACCGGGCTTGGTGTTGAAGTACTGGGCAATTCTGTTTTCCAGATCTTCCACCCTGGTGGTTAAATTGACTAAGCGGATTGCTATCGATTGCAGGAGATCTATTTGGACCTCCATCTTTGATGATTGCCACAGTAGTGCTCTGCTAATGGAGCTTGTTAAGCTGTTGATTTCATCTGAGAGCACGGTTTGCAGGTCTTCATTACAATGTCGTCTGATTGATTAAGGTCTGCCATGGTGTCCCGTAGAAGCTCCCATGGGAGCTCAAATAGCCCCAGCAATTTTGGGTTTAGCTCCAGAGTTCTTTCCATCTTTTGCTCCAGTTTCTGAAGAAAAGAGGCAGTAAAGTCCCCGGCCACTGGAGATTCCAAAGGAATATTGCCTTTGAGTGAGAGAGAGTTTGAAGCGTTTGAGGCTATTGGAATGGGTGATACATATATTAGGCTCACAGTTCTGGCCTTCGAGTTTGTGATTTTCAGTCTGATGTATTTGTGCCACTGTCACTGGCGCGTGTTCCTAATTTTTCGTTGTTGCCTCCTGATACCAGTTGATTGGGGAGTCAAGCGCCTTTTCTTCAAGTGTGGATATGTTGTCCCCAGTGGATACCTCAGTGGCAAGTAGGGAACCTGCCGCTTCCACCCACACCCCAACTTGCCAGGCTTAGGGACAATCCTCTTTTAGGGGTGTGCGAATGACAATGGTGGGAGACCATTCCAATCTCTTTTGTGTTTCTAATTTCCTGATGTGTTGGCATGTCAGGGCCGATGACCTGAGAATTATCCATTTGACAGCCCTGAATAATATCCTGAGTAGTACTAGGGCTCCCACTCTTTTTTGAAGCAGTGCGTAATTAACCCCCTTTGCGAGGTGGCTTGTAGAGTTTTATTAGCGCTCAGGGGCAGGGTGGCACTCCTTGTGATCCTTTTGGTAGGTGACTGCAGGCTATCTTTCTCATCTGAGGTCGTTGTTGCACGGCCAATGTCCTTCTTTTTTGGGCCCATCTGCTGACTGTCTGTGGTGAAGGAGCACTTTACTGCCTTTATCTAATCCATCCGGTTTGCCAGTACGCAGTTAGTACGCAGTTTGTATGAAGCCCCTTGCTAAGGCTGCTAGGGCTGCTTCCTGGGACTGCAGGCGCTTTCCGGGTGATGTAGTTGCTAAGGTTTTTCTCTGCTTCTTGCTTCTTTACTTGGCCCACTCCTCAGCGTTGGGCTCAGGGGGCTCAGAGGTCAGACATTCTCACCTCTCCGCTTGAGTCACCCCGCTGTACCACTGTGCTACCTCACTTCGGTGTTGTGCAGTGTAGTAGGGCAGGAGGGCAAGGGGGAGGGGCTCTTTTGCTGACTTATTGCAGGCTTATTTGCTGGCTAGGGTGGAAGGAGAGCAGGGGCGATAAACGCAGCTTGCTTGCAGTCCCCAGCTTCCACAACTTCCACTGCCCCCAGACACAATAAGGCGGTCAACACCCCTGCCCCTACAGCATGCTGGCTATACCTGGTTGCTGGATGGTTACTGGATGGTATCTAGCTTCGTTGGTCACTGGTGACTGGTCCAATCCAGAAGGAGTAGTACATATAGATATGCTGGTGATGCTGGGGGCAGCCTGGGTGTGATGGGCCAGTGTTTTTTTCTTTTTTCCTCGCAAGGGCAAGTGGGACTTACTAGGAGGTCGCAGGCTGCACCTGGAGCTAGCTCGGGCTGCCTCCGTGGACTCCCCTGTGGTGCACACTCAGTGGCCATCGACTGACAGTGACCACACTCACCGGAAACAAGCAATGCAGGCAGAGCAGGGGGAAGCACGGAGAACACCGCAGCTTGTGATTCAGCTCCCTCGCCTCCCTCACCTCACCTTAGGCTCCTCACTCCTCGCTGGCTGCTCCAGCGCCAGAGATGGAGGCGAAGTGGCTGATTGCTCGTCTGTTTGTTGGCGGTGTTGTTGGCGGTGGCCGGGCTCACCCCCTGCGGCTCGCCTCGTGGCTCCGATCACCGTGCTGCTCGCGACTGTCCTCGCAGCTCAGGCTCTGGCTCATTGCAGATGCAATAAGCATTGGCATAGCCAATAGCTTTTGCTTTTGGGACCTTATAAGTATTTAGTTATGCAGCACAATATCCTTGGTGCAACAACATCATAGCTAAACACTTATAAGGTCCCAAACGCGAGACCTATTGGCTATTCCAATGCTTGATTGTTTTACTTACAGGAGATGATCTCAAACCACCTGTTTTCTTCTTGCATCCCCTCTTTTGTCCTTGCTAATTTCTGTTGTCCTCCTCCTTTCTTACTACTTTATTTTCCAGACATTTGATTTTTGGGTCACATTTTTGAATACTGATGAATTAGTGTTGAGGTGACACCAACATAGAACATTCCAATGTTCCATCAAGTATGAGTGTTATAGCAGGAAGAGTGACCATTATCTTAATCTTCTTGGGTTCATAATCACTGAGCCCCTCTTATATGGTACAGCATTTATTAAATGTGCTCTGTGGGCTGATATATCCACGGCAAACCCTGCTCATCAGAGTGGCTTTATCAGAATATTGAGACATTTCTTGTAGTGATGTTAGGATATATAAAGATTTAAAAAAAAATACAACAAGTGCAAAACACATCCAGGTAAACCGCAAAGGTATTTATTGGAAGCAATTATTCCAAAATATTAGGAGAAATTTTTATGAGCACAGTTTCCACTTTGGTGACAGAAAAATCGTGGGGAGAATGGATTTATTTTGTCACTTACAATGTCCTGCGGTATATGTCGGATCGAATGTGAATCACTGACCCACTTCTAAGCATATGACCAGGACTAAAGAATCAGAGAATATTTTACTTATAGTCAGCTTTTAATATAAATAATTCACACAATGCATTCTCCTCCTTTTGTTCAGGGGATCTACAAATACTGATTGAGTTATCAAATTCATAAAGCACTTGAATAGGTTAATTAATGTAAAAAAAAGGTTACAAATTAATGCTTTTTGTATAAAGGGTCAAACTAGGAATAGAAATTGATTTTAAAATGATGCTTTACTCATAAAGGTATGTATACCCCAAATTCAGATGCAATTGTATTTACTAATACCCGATTTACCATAATCTAATGCAAAAAGAGTCGGAGACAAATAATCTGCATTCGGTAACATCATTCTTGAAGCAAACTCCTCAAGGTCATCTTCCATGTGTTATGAGGCAAACATTGTTAGCATGTTATGCTAGAGGCGTCTTCAGTTGTGCTTTAGACATCTCCTACATTCAGAGAAAAATAAGAGAAGACAACACTGCGCACATTGCGCCTCTCCAAAATGTTAAAGGAAATTCTGCAGAAGTTGTAACTTTTAGGAAAAACCTTGGTGCAGTAGAGGTTGGAACGGATGGAATGTGCTTGCTGGGAAGGGAGATCTTTCTTGAATGAAATCAATGAAACAGTATCTTGATTACAAATCGTGTAGAATCTCACACACCCATTTATAAACCCCGGTAAACACAGTAATGTTCAGAACAGATCTATGCCTATTTCTTTTCTAGTATTCACAACGTTTTGCAAAACGATAGCTATTTACTCCAACTATGAAGAAAGAGGGATATACTTAATGTAGGTGGGAGGTAGTCAATGAAAAACAACTTACTAAAGATGTGTAAAACGAAGAAGGCATCTCCATTCCACCTTTATAGTCATGAATACTTGCATTAAACTCACGTTTTCTCCATACAGGTCCAGACAATAATAGCAAGAGACCACACAGGAAAACTGTGAGGCCCACAGGAATGTATATTCTAGAGGTAATGTGGTTTTATACTCCCAAAACAGAAAATATGTAACTAAAACAAGCATTTACAATGCAACGGTCTCGGCATTGTTAAAGTTAGAGCTATTGGCATTGCTCAAGACAATGCCGTTTCTTTAAATGTTTTAAAAACATAAACAAAAATAATGTCATGAGCAATGCCAATAGCTCTAACTTTACCAATGCAGAGACCATTGCATTGTAAATGCTTGTTACACCTTGCCCTCGTAGGAGCAAGTGTGAAAAGGGGTGCAAATGTTATTAGCATATGGTGTAGCTCTTGTTCGTGTGCCTAAGAGACCTTGTTAGTGTGTTCTCAGAACCTGTCCTATAGGAAACAGCCCCTCCCCCACACCCAAGCACTGCTCTCCGTGGCTTATTTATTTTGGATTTTATATAGCGCGGGCCACGTGGCCAGAGCGGTTTACGCTGGCGAAGGCAGAGCGCAGAGAGCCATGTGCAAGCACACTGTGTGCAGTACAAAACACAGAAACAACGAGGGTGTAAATGCAAATGCAGATCATAAAATTATAGCTGCACCGTCAGTTGCCTTGCTCGGTGAGCCGCAAACAGGACAAAATGTGTCTTTGATTGCCGAACATCCTTGAGAGAAACATGTCTTCAGCAGACAGTCTTTTTTCACTCACACCATTGAAGGTGACAGGTGGCATCCCAACATTAAAAATAAGAGTCCGCCACTTTCTGTTTTTAAACTAATTATTTTGTTCCAAAAAAATCTGATGACTAAAATGAAACATGGCGCAGCGGTAAGGTAATAATGGCACACTCGTATTTATGACGCTGAGAAACGTCAAACTTTCAGAGAGGCGCTATTTAAAGAAAACAGATATTAATGTGCCTAAAAGAGAGGCTATTCCAAAACCTAAAAGTTTACATAAATAATTGTGGTAGTAGAGGTAGTGCTCCCAAGGAAGGTTTTCCCTGGGGAATTATGTTTACAAACAGGACTATGGACCATTTACAGGCTACCCATACAAACAGGCGCCAGAAAATGTGTCTCCCAGTCCGTGAGGTGGCAAAGGCAAGATTTAAATATGGTCTCATTGTGTTGAAGTCGTCAACTTTGCCAGCAGAACACATTCCTTTCCCACCTCCTCCCATCCTCCTCACATTCCGCTTCCAAACATACGCGTTTTACATTTACATGGCGCAAGGAATCTTAGCCTGTTGCCTGGCTCGTGGCAGGGGTTGGAAGAGCTTTTTCTTTTAAAATCGGGCTATTGTAGTTGGGATGAGCAGGGAGGCTAGACGGATGTATTTTTTCAGCATCCCATGATTTTCTTGTTGAAAAAACGATATGGAAACAGTATGAGAGAGGTGTCTAATTTAAGGATGTCGTTTTCAATGGCGCAGCAGGTGCAGTGACACCGGGGGTCACTTGACCCCAATCCATGGCTGTTTTTATTACCAAACCACGGGATGGGGCCTAATTTTGTTGCTTCCATTACCGCCCATGGCCACTGGTCTGATTGTGGGCTGCTGAAGTCTCAGACTCTTTCGGTTCACGTGGCTAAAAACATGTACCAGGATGAGATGTCCTTTCACCAGCAGCAGCTACCAGCATAAGGTGCACGGCAGAGGGTAATCCACACCGTGGAGGACAACAGCAGATTTCAGACAGCAGGGCCAGGGTGTTACCGGCGGGAAGAGGCAGACTGCCCCACCCCCTTGGCTTCCATCACAACACAGGGCGATTCCAAAACCATTTCCTGCAGCTCCCGCGACGCAGGGGTTCCCTAATCCCCCAGGGGGGCACGCAACCGTTCAAGTGGGGGGGCACATTCAGCCCAAGGCCAATGAATAGCAGCGAGATTTGGGGGGGGGGGCATCATTTATGCTTTATGCCACTGACCTTAGAATGTCAGTGCTAAAACCAACATGAATTTAGCACAGGGAGGGCACTGTTGATTACCCTAAAATAAACGAGGAAAGCGAGAATGGAGAAGCCTGCAAAGCTAAACAGCTATTTTGGATCCGTTAGGGATTGGAAATAATCAAGCATGAAGGTGCCTTCTTTAATTAAGTGTTAATGAGGGCCTCCTGTCACCTCCTGCGACATCTTTAGCCAAAAAGGCTTTGCATTGTGTGACTTGTAGTTTAGTTCATCCATAGCATATGCGCTTTCAAGCCGTGCAAGCAGCCCGTTTGTCGCTGGCTAAAGGTTTCACGCGGGCAACGTGGCCCGTTGGCAGTTGTGTTTGATGGACCTGCATTGTGGTGTTCCTGTATCCGGCTCAATGGCGGATCGAGGGAGGAGATGGCCCCAGGGGCTCGCTACACGCCGAGGAGCTCTTCTCTGCGGATTTCAAGCAGAAAGCCACGAAAGGCGGGGGTAGGTTTATTGCAGCCATTTGTCCTGACACCAGCTGCTCTTCACTTCCTCCAGGAAGGAATGCGAACGAATCCTACGTTGGATCTCTCCACCGTGACCTACTTGGAACAAGGAGGAAGAAAACATAAATGATGTTGCATAGTTAAATCCAGGGCTGTAAGTGGACCGGGTCCTGCCCGTGCTTAAAAGCAGCTGCCGAGACAGCCATGGTTTAATAAGTCAGCAAAACAGGTCTCTATGACGACGAAGCGTCGTATTACTTCTGCAGCAGCTGAAATGGCGCCCGCAGCGTAACAAACAGCTGATCACGATGCACGGACACTTCCTTCCCAACGTGGGCAGAGAGAAAACAGAATATTTACGGATCGTGCAGGAAATCTATTCAGGTGAACGGCAGAGGGAGCCGAGAGCAGGGGGAGAAGACAAGCACACCACCGCCTTTCTCCGAGGCAGAGCAGAAATGCCTCGGAGAAACGCAGTGTCCATTTCGGATTCGGGGGCGTGTTTTGCTGTTATCTCCTCCAGCCATTGGCTGGAGGAGAGAATGAGACTTTCTGCAAAAAACACGCCCCCCGATCCGAAAAGGACGGGGCCTAATCGGAGTGACTGACCTCTTCTCCAGTGGCTGGCCAGCATTTACGAGGCCAGCCAATGGAGAACAGGGGAGAAGAGGGGCTGGTTCCAGCCCCTCTTCTCCAAGTCATTAAATCTCCGACTTCCGGTTCTGCCTTTCGGCAGACCGGTAGTCCTTGACCTAAAGAAACAGCCCACTCTTCTTTGCCAATTGCAATGTTTTCCTAATTGTTTATAAAAACCTCTCATTTCATTTTTCTTTGCTGACTGTGCAAAAATTCTTCCTTTGTTATCACTTCAACAAAGGCCTTAGAGAATTACCATATGCAAATTATTTTTTTAAAGTTCTCACCTATACAAAATATGAAAATGAATTCTAAGCCAGGAGGATTGTCACCTCGAGCTCACTGGCAGTCGAAGAGTAGTGATGCTCACACAATAGGATGAACACTTCTAGTGGGGTGGAATGAAAAAGTACAGTGATGCTTTTTAGAAAGCAAACAGCAGCCATAAGACAGTGTGGAGTGTGAAGAGAATTTTGACATTGTTATGCTTCGTGTGACTTAGTTAAGGAATAACAGATCAACACGGTGATACATGGAAATCTGGACTGACTTTGGCCTCCAAACACTAGAGTAGTGCTACTAACCATGTGTAAGAAAAAAACGCTATGCTGCTCACATCTCACGAATCCACAAGGCGGCACGAGCCCCACTAGGAGGGAAAGTAGGCTCTCCTTACTATACCAGATCACTGAATGACAAGATTGCCTGCTGGAAAATTCTTCTCATGTTCTGTCAATATTTGTAAAAATTAAAGTATTAGAATGTTTTGAGCGAAATGGAAACCATGATAAACTGTATGTGTTCCATATTCGAGGTGGGTAGGCCTCAGATATGGAGACGCCGAGTCACCTCCAAGCGCACAGTTCAAGGAAAATGCCAAGCATGGGGTGCACTTGGCTTTGTTTTCATAATCCAATAAATCACTCTGTCCTTCATCATTTTCGAGTAGGCGACATTTTACCGCATGGAGCCCTGTTGCTAAAGGACAAGGCTGGACGTTACACTTACCACGCAGAAAGTGGCAGTTTAATAATCACGCTTGTGCGCTGCAGCAGTTAAGAGTCACACAAGTGGGCCTGTCGCAGCAGCACACACCGCCCACCAACGGGTTAGAAGTTTCTGTTTATAAAACAGGCCATGAAGCTTATCCAATGAATACAAAGTTGGGAAATAATACGTAAACGCGGACGCTACTTTACAATTTAATTTCCGGGTGTAAGCAACAGAGAACCTGCAAACGGCAGACCCACAGTTTAAGTCATAACATCTCATATCTTTGTATTTCGAAGATTTTCGATTATCTGCTTTCTCAACCTTTCTGAATCGAAACATATTGCCTGATGTGGAGCACGGAGCCCAAATTCAGCAGCTGTAGGAGGAGAAAGGAACTTGGTTACTTATGACTTCACCTCCAGAGGCAGGGGGCTGTGCTTCCTCAATGACGCTGTGAGCTGCCAGCGAGCGCCGGTGTTGTGTAATATCTGGTATCCCCTTGGGATCTGGTATCCCCTGTTCTTCGGCCGTCTTCGGAGAATTAACTCAGCCCGAACAGGATCAGACAGAAGCAGTCGATCTCTGCTCGGGCTGAGTTCAGGGATACACGATTTCATGGGATACCAGACGTTTCTTTAATACAGAAGCCACTGCTGCAAGTGCAGGGATACACGATTTCTTGGGATACCAGCCAGGCTCACGCTATAAATTATCTCACGTTTCTTTAATGCTGGAGCCACTGCTGCACAAAAGACAGGAAGCAAGTCGCAGTCTAAAGACCAAAGGTTAAATAAATGAAAATGATATGCTTACACAGAGTCGGAGTGAAAGAATGGAATTTATTTTCCAAGCAAATCGCAACTAGTACAAAGAAAGGTGAAACTAATGAAAATTAAATAAATGCACGCACGATTCGGAGTGAAGGAATGGAATTTTTAATTTTTAAGCAAATCGCAAGTAGTACAAAGAAGGAAACGTAAAATAAATAAAAAATAAACATATTCGTGGAGTAGAGTGGAAAATGGAATTTTATTGTTTAAGCAATCGCAAGTAGTACATAGAAGGAAACGTAAAATAAATAAATAATTAACATATGCATGGAGTCTGAGTGAAAGAATGGAATTTTTATTTTTGAAGTGTTGGAATCACATTGTAAATTAAAACATGAGGAGAAAGAATGACAGAAGAGGGAACACAGCTGCCAAGGTTTTCAATACTGTGTGTGACATTCTCATAATTCCAGTGTAATTATGAGTGACATTTCAACAACTGTGAGTGACTTTCTCGCAAGCAAAGTTAAGTGATAAAGATGAGGCAAGCATTTAAATATCAGAAATGACACCCATTTCACCAAAGAGAAACTCTAAGAATTCTTAAAATTACTGCAAAGCACCAGATATGGAAGGACACTAACCAAGTACTCGCAAGCCGCCCCAGACAGCATCAAGGGCATTGGCAAGGCTCAGGAGAGTGAGGCGCACACCTTACAGCCAGCCAGGATGCTGTTTGTTTCAAAGATAGTACGGTTTAATCAATCCGCATAAAAATGATAACTAAGGAGTGCAGCTGAGCGGTGTCAGCCCGGTTGGCATGCCACTATCTGCCCCACCCCGCAGCACCAGATCACACCAGCAGGCTGCAACTGTACCAGAGCTTCCGAAAACACCAGGCTCGTAAGTGACACAGCTGCTGGCCATGCTGAAAGTTGGACCGGCACCATTACCTCTTCACCTCATTACCATAACCAGGTATCAAGTTGTCGATGCTATCAATCAATCAATCATTCAGGGGTTTATAAAGCGCACTACTCGCCCGCGAGGGTCTCAAGGCGCTAGGGGGGAGGGGAGGCAGCTCCGGATCAGTCGAAGAGCCAACTCTTGAGGTCTTTCCTGAACCTGTGCAGGGTCGGGGAGCGTCTGATGTTCATGGGTAGCTCGTTCCAGGTCTTGCCTGCGATGTGCGAGAAGGATCTCTCGCCTGTTCTGTTTCTGCGGATGTGGGGGACCTCAGCCAGGGCAAGGTCAGCGGAGCGCAGATTCCTCTTGGGTACGTGGAAGGAAACTCTCGTTATTTGGGTCTGATGTTGTAGAGGGATCTGTAGGCTTGGGTGAGGAGTTTGAAAGTGACCCTTTTCTCGATGGGGAGCCAGTGGAGGTCTCGTAGGTGTTGGGTCATGTGTTCGTGGCGAGGTGTACCGAGGATGAGTCTGGCTGCGGCGTTCTGGATGGTTTGGAGTCTGTGTTAGAGAGTTCTGTTCATTCGGCGTATAGGGCGTTGCCGTAGTCCAGTCTGCTGGTTATGAGTGCGTGGGTGACGGTCTTTCTGCAGTCGGGGGGGATCCACTTGAAGGTCTTGTGGAGGATGAGCAGGCAGTTGAAACTGGTGGAGGCGACGGCGTTGATCTGGCGGTTCATGAAGAGGGAGGAGTCGAGGATGATGCCGAGGTTTCGTGCGTGGTCTGTCGGAGTGGGTGGGTTTCCGAGGGCGGGGGGCCACCAGGTGTCGTCCCAGGCGGAGGTGTGGAGTCCGAGGATGAGGACCTCGGTCTTCTCGGAGTTGAGCTTCAAGCAGCTGTCCTTCATCTAGCTGCCAGATTCTTCATTCCTTCCTGGAAATAGAGTCTGGTGGCTTCTGGGTTCTTCGTGAGTGAGCTCGGTGTCGTCGGCGTAGGATACAATGCTGAGTCCATGCTGTCTAACGATGGAGGCGAGGGGGGCCATGTAGATGTTGAAGAGCGTGGGGCTGAGCGATGATTCCTGGAGTACTCCGCAGTTGATGTTGGTGGGTGCGGAGAGCAAGGGAGGGAGTCTGATCCTCTGGGTTCTGAGTGAGAGAAAGGATTGGATCCAGTTGAGGGCGGCTCCTTGTAGGCCCGTGTTGTGAAGTCTGGCTGCAAGAGTGCGATGTGAAACGGTGTCAAAGGCTGCGGAGAGGTCTAGAAGGATGGGGGCTGCAGTGTGTCCCTGGTCTAGTAGCCTGTGGATGTCGTCCGTGGTGGCGAGTTTGGGCGGTCTCGGTGCTGTGGTTGCTGCGGAATCCAGACTGGGAGGCGTCTAGGATGGAGTTCTCTTCGATGAAGGTGGTCAGCTGGGCATTCACGAGTCTCTCAGTGACTTTGGCCACGAAGGGGAGGAGAGAGACAGGTCGGTAGTTTTTCAGGTCAGTTGGGTCGGCAGTGGGTTTCTTGAGGAGGAGTTTAACCTCTGCCCGCTTCCAGTCGTCTGGGAAGATGCCGGACCTAAAGGAGGCGTTGATGGCGAGTCCTATTTCGGGAGTGATGGTGGTGGCGGCCCTGTGGAATATGTGTGGTGGGCAGGGGTCCATTGAGGCTCCTGAGTTGGTTTTCTTCATAGTGGCAGCGATGTGTTCGGTGGTGGTGGGTTCCCAGGCCATGAAGGTTGGCTTGGCAGTGGCGTTGGGGGGGGTGGGTGTTTTCCGTCGTCGGTTCGCTGAAGTTGTCGTAGAGGGCCTTGATCTTCAGGTGGAAGTATGAG
This sequence comes from Triturus cristatus, assembly GCF_964204655.1. Lineage (NCBI taxonomy): Eukaryota > Metazoa > Chordata > Amphibia > Caudata > Salamandridae > Triturus > Triturus cristatus. The sequence continues at coordinate 177,559,376 of NC_140590.1, forward strand.
ATTCCGGGGCCGGACTCACTCCGCTAGGCAAGCGCCAACAGACTCAGGCTCTAGGGAGGCTGCATCCATTCTGGTGATTGCTCCCTAGGGCTCAGCTTCCAGTTTAGCTTGTTTATGTGTAGACCGCACTCACCTGCGGCAGTCCCGTGGGCAGGGGTGTGCCCGGGCAGTCCTGTGTGAAAGGGAAGTATGGAAGCGGGGATGCTGGGATGCTGGGTGGAGAGTGGGTGAGTGTATGGGTTTCTCTGGTGTTTTTGGAGGGTGTGTGGGAAAGATTACAGGTGTAGGCAGGTGTCTAACGCAGGGTCCCTTACTTCTTGTGGCGGTACAGATAACTGCTGTTTATCTGCTGTGAAGCGCCGGCGGTGCAGCATGCCCTTTTGCGGGGTTAGGTGCTAAGTGCAGACACCTTCATCCCTGTGGCGCCCATTACCTACTGAGTGCGTGAGTATAATCCCTAACTTTTTTTCTGGCCTGCTCTGTGGGAATTCAAGACCAAACCAACTGGGGAAGCTAGTACTGGCTCTTGTGGAGCGAGATTAAGTTTCAAGGTGGGAGCGCAGGTTCCCTTACCTGTTGCCGGTGTAGGCACACTCTCTCCCTCCTGGGTGCTGCTGTCTTCGGAGTCGGCTGCAGCCGTGCTCCTCCAGGAGTCAAGTTGACAACTTTTTGCAGGCTGTGCCACAACATGCAATCTGAGATGAGCTCAGTGCTGCCTGTCAGACACCACCAATCCTGCGGCTGTCTGTACTAGGACAGGACTGGCCGCGTGTCAAAAGACTGTCACATTATTCCATGCCTGTCGCGTTTTCCGCTCGCACCGTGCCGGCTCGCCAATATATAAAGAGAGAGAGTCTCTTGATAGAAGCTGTGGGCCATAATTTTAACACTGACTGTGAGGTGACGAGTCACACAGTTAACCTGAATGGATTGCCGGTGTCAAGGGGAAGTGAATAAACCTGCTTACATTGTAGCCTCTGCTCTCAGCCTGCTTAAGACACCCCAGTCACGAGCTGAGCCGGCCACCCCAAGCCTGCGCAAGCAGCGCAGACCGTGCGCTGCAACCTGGATTATAGTTTCTAACAGTGCACTAATAGCACTCTGGATTGATACTGAGGCGCTACAAATGCATGACTATCCATTTCAGTGCGGTGATGTGGACCACCACACTGAAATGCGTTAGTCTAACGCCTGATGCGTGGTACTTGGCAAAGCTGAGGGAAACAATGGCAGAGATTAAAAAACCTAAAAGGTTAAAACCCATCAATATGGGAGAAATATTAAAGTGTGAGGGGTAGACAAAAGGCAATGGGAAAAAGCAGGATAGGAAAATGGAGAAATAAAATATATCAGATTAAATTTTATTTTATTTATTTATTTTATTTTTAGTGTTTTCTATAGCGCAAACATGACGCAATCCTGGGTGTCAGAATGCTTTACAGTTCCGCCACAAACAGTTTCGATCACAGTTTACAAATTTACAACTAATAAACATCTTCAGTCTTACTAGGCAACCACTAGGATTATAGTAGTAAATGTCACAACATACTTGCATTTAAAAAGTAATAAAAAATGTAATATCCTTTCTAAAGAAAACCTGGTTTCAGAACTGGATGCACAGTTACAGGTACAGATCAATAACCATGTGGCTTGATAGAGGTATCTTCATTAGCTATTGTCCTTGAATCTTGCATATGGACTTGGGTATCCATGCCGGTCTGACTGAGGTCCATAGGAGAGACTCGATGAAAACACAATGACTTGTGCTATCTCTGAGCCATTACTCTGATATTCGTAGTACAGTCATCCTGTTATCTATTCTCCACCTATTAACACATCTGAAAATAGTAGATTCGGGGATGATTAAAGGTCTCAAAGGAGTCGCAAGAGGGCCGTAATTAGTTACAGGAGAAATTTATTCATGAGAAAGAACTTAGCCTCTTTTTTGAATTGTGAGACAGAGGGGATTCCTCTAATATTTAGTGGAAGCGCATTCCAAATTCTTGGTGCCGCTCCCGAGAATGCTCTATCGTACATTCTCTTCTTACGGAAAATTGCTGATTTCCGAAGGAAACCTGCAGCCCCCCTCGATAATCTAAGGCCTCCAGAAATCATAATTTTCTGGGCAAGGTAAAGTGGTGTTCTGTAGTGTAAAGCTTTGTGTGTAATACACTCCATCTTTAGCTGAATTCTTGCCTCGTACGGTAGCCATGTGAGCGCTTTCAGATGTGGAGTGATGTGGTCACATTTTCTTTTACCCGTTACGAGTGTCGCTGCAGCATTGAGGCAGGCTTTTAGTGGGGCTGTTGAAATCTTAGGAATCCCAGCTAGAGTTGTGCAACCATACTCAATCCTTGAGATAACCAAAGCTTGGACAGCCGTTTTCGGGTCAGCAGCGTCAATGAATGGTTTCATTTTTCTGAGATAGCTCAAATGGAATGGGGCGTTTTTTCCCATAGTGTTGATGTGAGCTCTCATGTTTAAATCCTTATCCAGCGTGATTCCAAGAGACTTGGTAGAATCAACTAGAATCGGAGTACCATTTAGCGCTGTGATCAATTTGGTCCATTCCTTGATCATCGTGGAGGACTTACGGGGGGAGATCAGAAGGAATTCTGTTTTCTGTGAGTTGAGTTTAAGATGATTGATAGAAAGCCAATGTACGGTCTTTTGTAGTGCGAGGTTCATTATTTTGATCTCTTCAAGCAATGTGATCTTCATATACAGCTGAGTGTCGTCTGCGTACATGTGGAAGGAGATGTTAGCCTGCTGTAGTATTTCCGTGGTTTGCTCAATGTAAAAATTAAATAGGGATGGGGATAGCGTTGAGCCTTGAGGGACTCCAATCTGACTCGGGGATGAAAGGGATAGATTATGGTTCACCAAGAATCTTTTCGATTTTTTTCTCTAAGAAGGAATGAAACCATTTTAGGACTGTCCCAGAGAAACCCATCCTATTCTCCAATCGGTCTAATAATTTGCCATGATTTACGGTGTCAAATGATGAAGATAGGTCGAGGAGGACTAGTAGACAGGTTTTGTTACGGTCTAGAGCAAGCACACCATCATCAGCTATGTGCATAATTGCTGTTTCCGTGCTGTGGTCTGGTCTAAACCCTGATTGGCAGTCGTATAGTAGCTTAAATTTAGAGATGTGAAGGTTCAGTTGTTGTTGAGCAAATGTTTCCAACACCTTAGCCAGTAAGGGGATGTTTGTTACAGGCCTAAAGTTGTTTGGGTCCAATGGATTCTCGGTAGGTTTTTTCAGTAGAGGGATGACCTGGCCTGTCTTTAGAAAGTCAGGAAAGGAACCTTGGGAGAGCGAAGCATTAATTATTTTAGTCCAGCTAGGGATGACCATGTGGTTGACCGTAGGCCAACATTTTGCGGAAAGAGGATCATTGTAATGGTTGTTCGGTTTTAAGGCCAATAAGATTCTAGCAATGTCTTCCTGATCATAAAGTTTGAAGGTTGACCAATGGGCCTTATTTTTTGGCACTGTGTTTGTGCAGGCTGGGTTGGCTGCTTCACTTGAGTGCTCTTTTGAGTCACGAGATTATCAGCGGTAACCTTGAGTTCATTCTTCATAGAACTAGCTTTGTTAGAAAAAATGCTAAAAAGTATTCACAGCTCAGAGCCGATTGAGCTGTTAGTTGAGAGGATTTGGCTAATTTGTTCGACTGATCCTTCAGTAGATTGAAGAGTTTTCACAGTCTGTTCTTAGCATTATCAAGTTTCATTCCCCAAAAAGTCTTTTTGTGACTGAAGTATGCTTCTTATTGTAGGCTTTCCTAGTCTTTCTTAGCTGATTTAGATGAGGGGATGATGGGAGCTGTCTCCATTTCCTTTTTGTGATTGAGTATCCGTCTTTCTTCATTCAGAGAACCGTTGAACCAAGGGTTTTTATCTTCGACTTGAATTCTTTTGAGTTTTAAAGGGGCTATGTTATTGAATATTTTAGACATCGTACTATTGTAATGATCCGTAAGCTCGCTGAAGTCCACCACTCCAGGAGGAGGTTGAAGTTTGTTCTCGCAACTTGCTGTTAGCAACTCCATGTTTAGGCCTTTAGTATCTCTGACCCATTGCTTAGGCTTGACTGCTTGTGTGGCTCTTTTCTTCTTAAAGGATGTTATTTGAAAGGTGATGATGTGTTGATGCGACCAGTCGCAGGGTACAATATCGATTGAATCCACCTAATTTTCTTTGGAGATGATCCAGTCTAATGTAGCGCCTTTTGAGTGAGTTGGAAGACCACATGCCTACACTAGAGAATGGTCTGCTAGGAAGTTTTTTTAAATATTGACCTGATTATCTATGAGGTCATTCCAATGTAGTTTGAAGTCCCCTACAAAGATATTGTTGGAGTGTGGATCAGAATTTGCTCTGATAATTTCCATAAGTTGGTCTATGAACATTGCGTTTTTACCTGGGGGTGGTAGAAAGCGTGTAGTGTAAAGTGTTGGTTATCTGAGAGACGTAGAGAGAGCCCCAGGTATTCACAGGACTCAAGCGGGTCGGAGTGGGCTTTAGAGATTGAGATGATTGATCTGTGTATACAGGCCACTCCTCCACCTGTTTTGTTTAGCCTGTCTTGTCTCACAATATTGTAGTTTGGTGGAACCAATAGGTCTAGCCATGGGGATGATGCATTAATGAGCCACGTTTCTGTTAGGATAGCTGTGTCAATACCCCGGGTCAGGATTAGGCCGGCAATGTCCGCTGCATGTTTCATAGCTGATCAGCAATTCATTAGTAAGCACATAAGCGGTTTCAGAGGGGTATTTAGAATCTAATCTTGCCTTAAAGGTATTAATGTTATTTCTTTCAGGTTGTTAACATTTAGCTTTCTAGGATTTACCTATGTTATTCTGTTTACATTGATTGGAACTGCTCAAATTTGTTGATCATTTCTCTTAGGGGTGGGACTGGGTGACAACTCGTATGATTGCATTAAGGATTGTGTTTTGGAGTCTGTTAGATAACTAAGGATTTTGCTAGGATGAAGAATCCTGTTTGACAGAGGCAATGGGGTTGTGTTAATCCTGTCAAGTTTGTTGTGTAGTGAGTGTACTGATTTTTGAATCTGGATGATTTTAGAGAGATAGCTTTCTGAGATAAGTAAAATAGTCTTCATGTTTCTGATGGCGTTTTGCATGTCTATTGTTATCCCATCCGTCTGGGCATTGAGCGATTCTAGCTCAGTTCGTGGGGGAGAGGAGAGAAGTGGAAATTATAGCTTGTCTGTAGTCATGGAGATCTGAACGCTAGATGTATTTAGTTCCGCCTGAATGTGGCCATTTATGGTATCTTCAGATAATCTTTCCTTCCACTGTAAGGATAGATCGGAACTAGTATAGTGATCTAACCTACTGAAGTTCTGAACGCCGAAGCTGCATCCGAGAAACCCTCACTTTGCAGAGTATTAGATGTATTCATGTGAGAAAGTACCCTCTTTCTTGCATGGTATGCCCCCACTTTTTGCTGAATAGCTGATGTACTTTGACTGAGTGTGCCCTGGGCTCCTGCCAATCAGGTACCCAGGGCCTGTGTTCCTTCACTAAAACTGCATTGAAGCCTAAACCCAATTGGCATCTCTGGCCACATGTCAGCCCCTGGTAAATGGTACCATAGGTACCCAGGGCACTGTGACCAGAGAAGGCCCCTAAGGACTGCAGAACTTATTGTGCAACCCGTAGAGGCCTTGTGCCCTGACACACACACACGGCCTTTGTAGGCTGAGTGTCTGAGTGCAGAACAAAACAAAGAGACGACATGGCACACATCCCTGTGTGCCATGCCCACAAACCACTGCCCTGGCATACAGCAGTCACCCCTCTAGCTGGGTGCCCTATGCCAGTGGTGAGGGTACAGGTGCATGAGCCCTGTACCCCTAGAGTGCCCAGGTCCATTCATGGGCCCTGTAAGTGCAGTGCTGCCATTAAGAGTATATGGTGCTGGGAGGTTGTCATTATGAACTCCACAGCACCATAATGGCTGCACTGAAGACTGGGAAGTTTGGTATCAAACTTCTCAGCACATTAAACCCACTCTGATGCCAGTTTGGGATTTAATGTAAAAAGCACCACAGAGGGCATCTTAGAGATGCCCCCTGAACAACGGCCAACTACCAGTGACCTAATTGAGTGGCTGCGCAGGCTGCCACCACCAGACATGTTTCTGGACCCCTGGGTCGAGAGCCTGCTGCTCTCGGGGGCCTCAAACAATGCACATACTGGGACGAGGTGCCAAGCGTCCTCCCACAGGATGGGCAGGGTTCACAAAGGAGAAGCTTCAAAGGCATACCGCCTTTGTGAGCCTCTCCAGACCACTTGCTGTACTCAGCAACTGGTCCCCACTGGTTCTACCCCCCACTTTAGGCGGGAGACCCGGTGGGAAAAACAAAGTGAGGAAGAGAGGTGTGCCCACCTCTGCCAACTCCACCCCTAAGGTGGGGGAGGCGAGGTGAAGCACAACCTCGAGTCCCCGCCATCTTGAGGATGGGGGGACCCAGCCAACCAGGGACAGGCTCCTGCCCCCCTCCCACTGGAGAGTGGCAGAATAGAGGGTACACCCACCCCAGGGAAGGGACCAATTGGTCCCTGCCCTTTACCTACCTGTAACGCCCCTAAATTTAGTATTTAGGGGCACACTGAACCTTCCTTCCTCAGATCCAGCAACCACAAGAAAAGCAGAAGAAGGACGAGAAGCCGTGCAGAGCTAACAAGAGGACGACGCCCACTGACTTGGCCCCAGCCCTACAGGCCTGTCTCCCCTCGAACCTGCTCCTGCAAAATCCTGGCGTGTCCAGTTGCCAGCAACCTCAAAAACCTGCCTGCTTTCACTTTCCAAGCTGCTTTTCCCGTGAACACCGGACGTGTTTGAACTACAGCTTCTAGTGCCAGCCAGAAACCGCGAATCCAGCACACTCTGCACCCGCCGAGCCCGGCCTGTGTTTGAGTGAAACAAACACCACGAGGAGGTCCCCCCAGCGATCCTGACCCGAGATCCGGCGACCCCCGACCTGCCTCAAGTCTCCAGACGACGCCTGCAGCCTCAATCCAGGAGACCCCCCCCCACCGCGACCAGAGCAGGTAAGAAAATCCGACGTCCAAAGGCACCCCTGCACCCGTCACCCCACGGCCTTGTGTGCCCAACTCAGTGGTGCCTAACCATCCCTCTACATCCCAACTTACCCCTCGAAGTGGTGGTCACTCCTGGAAGATCCTCGTCCCCGAGCCTGCAGTTTTTCTTTGTCCCGGAGAATATCCATTGAACTCAACAGGGCACCCGACCTCAAAACTGCACCCTGCACCCGGCTGCCCTTGCGCCGCTGAGGGTGCCCCTTTGGTTCTAAGTTGGTCCCCAACTTGCCCTGAGCTTAACCCTAGGAGCTTTGCTCACACAACCCTGTGGCCTGCTTGCCAGCAGCCACCAACCGGAGCCCCCCTATCCTCCATAGGATAACATTGGGCCTCAACACTCTGCACCCAGCCGCCCTAGTGCCACTGGGGGTGCAACAACAGTGCATCACTGACCCTGGGAGGCCCCTGAGTTAACCCCAGAACCCTAATTCAAAAGACTGATTACTTACCTCGAAACCGATAGCTCATTTTTCCTCATAGGATAACATTGACACTTTTTCTCCCAAAAAGTTTCGACTTTTGAAAACTGCAAATATTCCTTAAAAATCAGCCGATTAACCAAAATGCATTTTCTCAACTGTTTTCAGGAAATCTCCCAGTGCTGAATCCAAGATCCAGCACTGAGTAAGAAAAAGTAACAATAACCTAACTTACCTGCTAAGTAAATTTCCTCCCATAGGATAACATTGGTGATTCTATGTGAAAAAGTTTCTAAGTGTCAATGCAATAATATTCCTTAAAAATCGTACCTTTAACAAGAACGCATTTAATCATCTGTTTTCAGGAAATGTCCCAGGGCTGAATCTGGGATCCAGTCCTGTGGTTACAAAAGTAATCTGAAAAGTAATTAACTGCATTTTACTTAAAAAGCCAATTCAATTGAATGTACTATACATGCAATGTGTTGCAAACTGCTTTCTTAAACCTGTAACCAAAACCAGTACAAGTTATACTGCAATTCTGAACTGTGTTCAAACAAGTAAATTACTACTGCAAAGTATTTATATGCTGACCTGTACCAGGCTTGCTTGGTTCTAGAAATAAAACAACGGTATATTTTTTTATATACAAAACAATTGGCCTAGAGTTCAATTCTTGAGTGTGTGAGACCATTTGCTGACTGAGTGTGAACATCACATGCTTTACACTGTTCTCTGATACTGCCTTACTGCGCGACCAAGCTACCACTTTAGAGAGTAAGGTTCTATCTAACTTTCAACTCTGCCAAACCTCTGGAGACCCTTGGACTCTATACACACTGTAATTCACTTTGGTGCAGTGTATATAGAGCCAGTTTCTTTCAATTCGCCTGAGGTGTGTGAGGGATGGACAATGGGCTAGATTTTAGCTGGTTTGCTACTATGGGGTTATTGTTACCTGCTTTGGGTATGTTCAAAAAACGATTTTAGGCTAACATGCACTTCTTAGCACTGAATCTAATGCTGCGGGTTAAAGTATGGGGGCCATTGCCTTGGAGTAGTGATACTGACTCTGTCTGCTGTATCCTGTTGTCACTAGTTTCAGTGTTACTGAGCAAAGATTTAGTCTGTTATATACAATGAACAATTTACAAAACTGTTTTCAAAACATATAACTGACACTGTAAGTACAACAACAGTGATTGCATCATTATATACATACAATTATAAGGCTGCCACCTTACTGGCATATCACCAGCCTGCATTATATTTCTGTGCCAATTAAAACAATCATTGGCAATTTGTTTTGCCTTTTAGAGAGTTATTTGTCTATGTTTTTAAGTAATGTTGTGTATCAGCATGGCTGGAGTGCTGCATGAATGAAAGTAAAACAAGCATTTACAATGCAAATTGGTCTCAAATTTATGAGAGTTAGAGGTATTGGCGCTGTAAATGGCAACGTCTTTTACCCATGTGTTTTGAATTGATGTGAAGTGGATATATGTGCTGTGGAGTGGAATTATGTGGGTTGGATTGGAATTATCAGTTGGGGAAATGTGTGGTGTGGAGTGGATTTGTTAAGTAGAATTATGTGGAATGGTGTGCAGTTTAAATATGTGGATAGTAATTATGTGATATTGAGTTAAGTGTACTGGAATTATGTGGAGTGTACTTGTGTGTGATAGAGATTTTAATTATGTGATGCGCTGTTGAATTTTGTGGTGTGATATGGAATTATATGGTGTGGTTTAGATGTATTTGGTGTGTTCTGTACTTGTGTTGTTGAGTTGAAATATGTGGTTTGTTGCCGAATTGTGTGGTGTAGAAGGAAAATGGTAGAGTTGAATTGTGTGGCTTGGAGGTGTGCAGCATTGAGTGAAATTATGCTGATTGGGATTATGTTGCATGGTGTGGAGTGTATTTGTGTGGATTGTGTTCCCAAGTTTTAAAATGATGACACATAATTACGAAGAAAGGCGGCATTTCATGGCGCACAAATTTACAAAACCTTGTAATGTGCAAAGACTTGTCCAAATATCCTAATTTTAGGGGGGGGGGCTTGAACAATGTGGGGCGCTGTTTTGGTTGCAAATGGTGCTAGGTCTATGCACATCTGTGGGGGGGGGCATGCACCATATTCATCTAAACTTAGCTTGGCACATTTGTCAGGGGAGTTCTGATTCTGGTGCTCCAAACCATGCACCCATAGATGTGTATGTGGTTCACAGGATTTTGAATTCTCTGTTCAGTAGGCAACGAGCAGGTTACTTTTAAAACTGTAAACTTATCAAATGCCAAAAGCTATTGAGTGAGGTAAAAAAACAAGCAAACATTTACGGCAGATAAAAGAGGGAAGACACCCGCATCATTGCTTCTGACAGTGCAGAGTTGGGATACTGGTATTCCTGACCTTTTCCTCGCTACATTTTCAAGCTATTGTTGCCTTGCTTACCTTATGAGACGTGAGATGGTGGTTGGATCTCGCTTGGGGCAGTCTTGTTTCTTTTATAATTATGCTGACCCATGCCTGGCCTGCCTCAACACCAATGTGATTGCTTCATGTGTTTTTAGCTGGTGTGTTTGGGATGGTCGTTTGCCACTGGTGACTTAGATAAACTTCCAAAAACAATGAATCCCACTTTCTTCGCAAAGGCTCAGAAGGATGGCAATTTTATTATTATTGTACTTCCTAAGAAGTAGTCTTATTTAAGCAGGATTCTAGTTTTCCTGCACAATGATCCCATGCCAACTGGTCTGCTCGGTAGGTTATGTGCTCCCTGCTGTTATTACTGGGCAACCAGCCAGGTTGAATTCCAGCAGGGCCAGTTCAGCATTGCATCCATCCAACATAGATAAAATGAGTAGCATTAAATTGAGTAACATGTGTTATTAAAGCACCTACAACTGCAAACCTCTGGCATTACATACTATAAAAAACTATTTATCATCATCATTATTGTTATAAACCTCCTAGTCACTGGTTTGATAGTGGCAGGGTCAACTGTCTGTTTCATAGTTCTAAAATCAGCTAAGTGAGTTGGGCAATGATGACCACTTGTTATTTACAGCACTATAAACGGTAAACACTTGCAAGCACTGTAAAAATAACCAGGTTCTTATTTGATGGTAAGGCCAATGAATACACCTAGCAGGTAATCTGCTTTAGATACCACCTGTCCTCTTCTATTTGCAAAACCAAACAGAGAAGAAATGCGTGGATTTTTTTGCTCATATGGCTATCGGGCAAGAGAAAACAGATTGTGAGTCACAATGGGAACAGAAAGCACATTTTGGAAGAGGTGTGATGAGGGGACGCCTGCCTGACAACAGACGGAGTCAAGAGCCACATCACCACTACTGCAGACAGTCGTAGTGGAGGGCACGCTATGGAATGGGGGCTCAGTGTTGAAAAGGTCTCATCTTCCAGAGTCAGTTTAAAACACAAGGGAAGAGCAGGCCACTGCCTTAAGTCTAGAGGAGCAGAAGACCATCAGCATTATCATAAAATTAGCAAAGACTACAGGGAGTGAAGAGGCGCAAAATGTCACTTTGCCAAGGGTGGCAAAAATCCATGCAACAGCCCTAGTTAGCTTTCGCTGGTACCCACTGTTTCCCTTGGAGAATTTTTGAAGGGAAGAGAGGCATGCACAGCACTTTAAGGTGCACTACACAATGCATCTAATATGGTGGGATTTCACAAATTTTACCAAAACTCCGCACTATAGCTTGGAGAAACAAGGGATCATGTGCATTAATAGTTACAGCTCTGAAACGACGTACGGGATCACTTCTCTAGAAGCAGTATATACTCACAAGCAAGCGAGGCACCGAGCGCACTCAATCTAAGTCTCTCGAGTTTTTTGTGCTTCCGGTGACCGGTCTTTCAGGTGTAAACATAAGAACACATTGGCAGATCCTCCTCACTGCAATAACGCTCATTTGAGCAGAAACATACATACACAGAGAAACACGCAGCGGTCATGATTTCCGTCTGTTTGAATCATGCAGTTTAAATTGCTAATGAGTCCATGCTTAAAGTTGATGCTCGATGTGCCACACAGTTGAATGGATAAAGCACTGCATGCTGTGCTGATCAAGTTGAAAAGAGCAGCGGAAGCGCGTGTTGCGATGGCCAACCAGGAGGAACCATGAACCTGTGGTAACCAATCCGAAGGAACAATTAGTGAAATCGCCTGAACCGCATGAACCAAGCACCCAAAGGAGGGACAATTACAAGCAATGCACCAATAAAAAGGCAGCATTTCTGAAAGGCACAAAAATGAACGAATGGCAATTGATGGGCTTGGTTAAAGCCCATATTGTAGATACATACTGCCTCGCAGAGCAGCGCATGCACTCTGACTCTAGGCTTGACCTAAAAAAGAGATATGATATGGTCGTAACCCTTTTTTTTAATTGCTGGCGGGGTAGGAGGGAAGGCAGGGGATACAAGGAGGGAGGGAAGGAATGGGTTTTGGGGGCAACATGGACAATAGAGGGTGTGGGAATTAAAGCACTTTTTTGTTTTTTTCAGGCTGGAGGTACAGCACTGCCAAGTATCATGCATCAATGGTTAGACAAATGCAGTTTAGCACGGAAGTCCTCATCACCACAATAAAATGCTTAGTCATGCATTTGTAGGGCCTCCTATCACAGCGGCACTACTAGGCATAAGAAACTGCAAATAGGAACAGACCATTGCAAAAGCGCGAGCAGCGGGCTGCCTGCTGGCAGTGGTGTGGAAACTGTGCTGCCAGTGAGCCTGCATTATACAGTGCCACCTTCAAGGTTGAGTTTCTTCACTACCAATAATGAACACAAATTGTCATCACACAGCATAGGGCAGCCTCAGGCTCTGGCTGCAGTACAACATAAAGCTGAGCCTCAGGAACCCAGCCATGTGACATGCCATGGCTAAGTCTGTCAAACAGACTCTTACAATTAAATCCACTCTGGAGAGTAGTAATCACCCTGAGACTACCCTCATATCCCCTGCCTTCCCTCCTACCCTGCTTGCTCAGACTGAGAGTGATGATGAATCCAGGGGGCGGCGACTTCCCTGTTGTATTTCAAAAACTGATACCACCTGCACTGCACCGTCACTGACAGTTAACTCAATTCCACTTAGTCAGTGATTGGATGATGATTGGCCAGTGACCCAGCAACTGCTGGGCAAAATTATGTTTTTGTGTTACTGCATGTTGTGTGCTCCCCTGCAGGCATAGAGTGAGTGGGGCTGTCGATACCTCTCAGGCCACGCAGCGCTATACACCCATGCCTCATTGGCAGTGCTTTGTTTTTACTACCTTTTATTTTATAGCAGATTACAGGATCTTTTCAGATTTCTTACACCAATCCCACAAGATTTTACATCTAGTTCCCATTGGGGATACCATATATAATGGACTAGACCGGCAATACTCTCTGGTATCCCTGTGTTTCTGGGGTTAGAACTTACCAGTATTCAATTTGATATGGTCTTATGTTGGATGGATGAGCACAGTATTTCTATGGCAAATAGTACCCTTCCTTTTGCTTTCCAACATCGTTTACAAAGGGATACCAAATAATATGGCTCACGCATTGCTGTAATATCTTGTATCCCCTACGTTTCATGTGTTACCCTTTATCCATTGACTACTTGAAGTTGCCTTTTATTTGAGAGCAGACTACAAAAACTTTTCACATTTTTTACATCATTCAACAAGATTTTACATCTGGTTCCCTTAAGGGATACCAAATATAATGGCCTAAACCGGCTATAATATCTGGTATCCCTGGTGTTTTGGAATTTACCAGGATTCAATTAGACATGGTCTTATGTTGGATGGCTGAGCACAGAATTTCTATGCTGATTATAACCCTTCATTTTGCTTTCCAATATCATTTACTATGGGGATACCAAATAGTACGTCTCACACATTGCTGTAATATCTCATAACACCTATATTTCATAGGTTACCCTTTAGCCATTCACCAGTAGAAGTTACTTTTTATTATATAGCAGATTACAGTATAGTTTCAGATTTTGTACATCAATCCCACAAGGTTTTACAGCCGGTACCCTTAAGAGATACCCCATTTAATGGCCTATACCAGCTATAATATCTGGTATCCCCAGTGTTTCTGGGGTTAGAACTTACCAGTATTCAATTTCACTTTAGCACAATATTCCCATGGCAAATAGCATCCTTCCTTTTGCTTTCCAACATCGTTTTCAACGGGGATACCAAATATTATGGCTCACGCAATGCTGTAATATCTCGTATCCCCCTAGTTTCATGGGTTACCCTTTAGCCATTGACCACTTGAAGTTGTGTTTTACTTGATAGCAGACTACTGTAACTTTTCGCATTTTTTACATAATTCCACGAGATTTTACAACCAGTTGTTTAAGGGATACCAAATATAATGGCCTATAACGGCTATAATATCTGGTATCCCCAGTGTTTCTTGGTTTAGAACTTCCTAGGATTCAATTAGATATGGTCATATGTTGGATGGGTGAGCACAGTATTTCTATGCCAAAAAGCACCCTTCCTTTTGCTTTCCAACATCGTTTAGTATGGGGATACCAAATATTATGACGCATGCATTGCTGTAATATCTCTTATCCCCTAAGTTTCATGGGTTACACTTTAGCCATCGTCCACTTGAAGTTGTCTTTTATTTGATAGCAGAATACAGTATCTTTTCACATGTTGTACATCATTCCACAAGATTGTGCGTACGGTTCCCGTGGGTGATACCATATATAATGGCCTATACCAGCTATTATATTTGGTATCCCCTGTGTTTTTTGAGTTAGGACATACCAGTATTCAATTCAACATGGGCTTATGTTGAATGGGTGAGCACCTTATTTCTATGCCAAATATCACCCTCCCTTTTGCTTTCCAACATCATTTACTATGGGGATACCAAATATTATGGCTCTTGCTTTGCTGTAATATCTTGTATCCCCTACATTTCATGGGTTACCTTTTAGCCATTGACCACTTGAAGTCGCCTTTTACTTGATAGCAGACTACAGTAACTTTTCAAATGTTTTACATCATTCCACAAGATTGTACGTCCGGTTCCCTTAGGGGTTAGCTTATATAATGGCCTATACCGGCTATAATATCTGGTATCCCCTGTGTTTCTAGGGTTAGAACTTACCAGGATTCAATTTCACATAGTCTTATGTTGAATGGATTAGCACAGTATTCCCATGGAAAATAGCACGCTTCCTTTTGCTTTCCAACATCGCTTACAATGGGGATACCAAATATTATGGCTCACACATTGCTGTAATATCATGTATCCCCTACGTTTCATGGTTTACCCTTTAGCCATTGACCACTTGAAGTTGTGTTTTACTTGATAGCAGACTACAGTAACTTGTAAAAATTTTTACATTATTCCTCAAGATTTTGCATCTGGTACCCATGAGGAATACCATATATAATGGACTATACCGGCTATAATATCTGGTATCCCCCGTGTTTCTGCGGTTAGAATTTTACCAGCAATCAATTTGACATGGTCTTATGTTGGATGGGTGAGCACAGTATTTCCATGCAAAAAAGCAACCTTCCTTTTGCTTTCGAACATCGTTTACTATGGGGATACCAAATATTATGGCTCACGCATTGCTGTAATATCTCGTATCCTCCACGTTTCATGAGTCACCCTTTAGCCATTGACCACTTGAAATTGCCTTTTACTTGATAGCAGACTACAGTAACTTTTCACATTTTTTACATAATTCCTCAAGATTTTGCATCTGGTTCCCATTGGGGATATGATATATAATGGCCTATTCCGGCTATAATATCTGGTATCACCCATGTTTCTGGGCTTAGGACTTACAGTATTCAAATTGACATGGGTGAGCACAGTATTTCTATGCCAAATAGCAGCCTTCCTTTTGCTTTCCAACATCATTTACTATGGGGATACCAAATATTATGACTCATGCATTGCTGTGATATCTTGTATCCCCTACGTTTCATGGATTACTCTTTAGAAATTGACCACTTGAAGTTGCCTTTTACTTGATAGCAGACTACAGTAACCTTTCAAATTTTTTCATCATTCCACAAGATTGAACGTCTGGTTCCCTTAGGGGATACCATATATAATGGCCTATATTTGGTATCCACTGTGTTTCTTGGGTTAGAACTTAACAGGATTCAATTTGACATAGTCTTATGTTGGATGGGTGAGCACAGTACTTGTGTGCCAAAGAGCGGTCTTCCTTTTGCTTTCCAATTTCGCTTACTATGGGGATACCAACTATTATGGCTCACGCTTTGCTGTAATATCTCATATCCCCTATGTTACATGGGTTACCCTTTAGCTATTGGCCACTTGAAGTTGTCTTTTATTTTATAGCAGATTACAGTATCTTTTCACATTCTTTACATCATTCCCACAAGATTTTACATCTAGTTCCCATTGGGGATACCATATATAATGGACTATACCGGCAATACTATCTGGTATCCCCTGTGCTTCTTAGGTTAGAACTTATCGGGATTCAATTTGACATGGTCTTATGTTGGATGGGTGAGCACAGTATTTCTATGACAAATAGCAGCCTTCCTTTTTCTTTCCATAATTGTTTACTACGGGGATACCAATTATTATGGCTCACGAATTGCTGTAATATCTCGTATCCCCTACGTTATATGGGTTACCCTTTAGTCATTGGCCACTTGAAGTTGTCTTTTATTTGACAGCAGACTACAGCATCTTGTCACATTTTTTACATCATTCCACAAGAATGTATGTCCAGTTCCGTTAGGGGATACCACATATAATGGCCTATACCGGCTATAATATTTGGTATCCCCTGTGCTTCTTAGGTTAGAACTTACCAGGATTCAATTTCACATAGTCTTATGTTGGATGGGTGAGCACAGTACTTGTATGCCAAATAGCGGTCTTCCTTTTGCTTTCCAATTTCATTTACTACGGGGATACCAAATATTATGGCTCACGGAATGCTGTAATATCTCGTATCCCCTACTTTACATGGGTTACCCTTTAGCCATTCACCAGTTGAAGTTACCTTTATTATATAGGAGATTACAGTCTCTTTTCAGATTTTTTACATCAATGCCACAAGATTTTACATACGGTACCCTTAAGGGATACCATATATAATGGCCTATTCCGGCTATAACATATGGTATCCCCTGTGTTTCTGGGGTTAGAATTTACCAGTATTCAATTTCACATAGTTTTATGTTGGATGGATGAGCACAGTATTCCCATGGCAAATAGCACCCTTCCTTTTGCTTTCCAACATCGCTTACAAAGGAGATACCAAATATTATGGCTCGCGCATTGCTGTTATATCTCTTATCCCCTACGTTTCATGAGTTGCGCTTTAGCCATTGACCAATTGAAGTAGTCTTTTATTTGATAGCAGAATACAGTATCTTTTCAGATTTTTTGCATCATTCCACAAGATTTTACATCCAGTTCCCTTAGGGGATACTAAATATTATGGCTCACACATTGCTGTGATATCTTGTATCCCCTACATTTCATGGGTTACCCTTTAGCTATTGACCACTTGAAGTTGCCTTTTACCTGATAGCAGACTACAGTAACCTTTCACATTTTTTCATCATTCCACAAGATTGTACGTCCGGTTCCCTTAGGGGATACCATATATAATGGCCTACACCGGTCTTGATAATTGGTATCCACTGTGTTTCTTGGGTTAGAACTTACCAGGATTCAATTAGACATGGTCTTATGTTGGATGGCTGAGCACAGAATTTCTATGCTGATTATAACCCTTCATTTTGCTTTCCAACATCATTTATTATGGGGATACCAAATAGTACGTCTCACACATTGCTGTAATATCTCATATCACCTATATTTCATAGGTTACCCTTTAGCCATTCACCAGTTGAAGTTACTTTTTATTATATAGCAGATTACAGTATATTTTCAGATTTTGTACATAAATCCCACAACATTTTACAGCCGGTACCCTTAAGAGATACCCCATATAATGGCCTATACCGGCTATAATATCTGGTATCCTCAGTGTTTCTGGGGTTAGAACTTACCAGTATTCAATTTCACTTTAGCACAGTATTCCCATGGCAAATAGCATCCTTCCTTTTGCTTTCCAACATCGTTTTCAACGGGGATACCAAATATTATGGCTCACGCATTGCTGTAATATCTCGTATCCCCCTAGTTTCATAGGTTACCCTTTAGCCATTGACCACTTGAAGTTGTGTTTTACTTGATAGCAGACTACAGTAACTTTTCGCATTTTTTACATCATTCCACGAGATTTTACAACCAGTTTGTTTAAGGGATACCAAATATAATGGCCTATAACGGCTATAATATCTGGTATCCCCGGTGTTTCTTGGTTTAAAACTTCCTAGGATTCAATTAGATATGGTCATATGTTGGATGGGTGAGCACAGTATTTCTATGCCAAAAAGCACCCTTCCTTTTGCTTTCCAACATCGTTTAGTATGGGGATACCAAATATTATGACTCATGCATTGCTGTAATATCTCTTATCCCCTAAGTTTCATGGGTTACACTTTAGCCATCGACCATTTGAAGTTGTCTTTTATCTGATAGCAGAATACAGTATCTTTTCACATTTTGTACATCATTCCACAAGATTGTGCGTACGGTTCCCGTAGGTGATACCATATATAATGGGCTATACCAGCTATTATATTTGGTATCCCATGTGTTTTTGGAGTTAGAACATACCAGTATTCAATTCAACATGGGCTTATGTTGAATGGGTGAGCACCTTATTTCTATGCCAAATATCACCCTCCCTTTTGCTTTCCAACATCATTTACTATGGGGATACCAAATATTATGGCTCTTGCTTTGCTGTAATATCTTGTATCCCCTACATTTCATGGGTTACCTTTTAGCCATTGACCACTTGAAGTCGCCTTTTACTTGATAGCAGACTACAGTAACTTTTCAAATGTTTTACATCATTCCACAAGATTGTACGTCCGGTTCCCTTAGGGGTTAGCTTATATAATGGCCTATACCGGCTATAATATCTGGTATCCCCTGTGTTTCTAGGGTTAGAACTTACCAGGATTCAATTTCACATAGTCTTATGTTGAATGGATTAGCACAGTATTCCCATGGAAAATAGCACCCTTCCTTTTGCTTTCCAACATCGCTTACAATGGGGATACCAAATATTATGGCTCACACATTGCTGTAATATCATGTATTCCCTACGTTTCATGGTTTACCCTTTAGCCATTGACCACTTGAAGTTGTGTTTTACTTGATAGCAGAATACAGTAACTTTTAACATTTTTTACATTATTCCTCAAGATTTTGCATCTGGTACCCATGGGGAATACCATATATAATGGACTATACCGGCTATAATATCTGGTATTCCCCGTGTTTCTGCAGTTGGAACTTACCAGGAATCAATTTGACATGGTCTTATGTTGGATGGGTGAGCACAGTATTTCCATGCAAAAAAGCAACCTTCCTTTTGCTTTCGAACATCGTTTACTATGGGGATACCAAATATTATGACACACGCATTGCTGTAATATCTTGTATCCTCCACGTTTCATGAGTTACCCTTTAGCTATTGACCACTTGAAATTGCCTTTTACTTGATAGCAGACTACAGTAACTTTTCACATTTTGTAATTCATTCCACAAGATTGTGCGTACGGTTCCCGTAGGTGATACCATATATAATGGGCTATACCAGCTATTATATTTGGTATCCCATGTGTTTTTGGAGTTAGAACATACCAGTATTCAATTCAACATGGGCTTATGTTGGATGGGTGAGCACCTTATTTCTATGCAAAATATCACCCTCCCTTTTGCTTTCCAACATCATTTACTATGGGGATACCAAATATTATGGCTCTTGCTTTGCTGTAATATCTTGTATCCCCTACATTTCATGGGTTACCTTTTAGCCATTGACCACTTGAAGTCGCCTTTTACTTGACAGCAGACTACAGTAACTTTTCAAATTTTTTACATCATTCCACAAGATTGTACGTCCGGTTCCCTTAGGGGTTAGCTTATATAATGGGCTATACCGGCTATAATATCTGGTCTCCCCTGTGTTTCTAGGGTTAGAATTTACCAGTATTCAATTTCACATAGTCTTATGTTGAATGGATTAGCACAGTATTCCCATGGAAAATAGCACCCTTCCTTTTGCTTTCCAACATCGCTTACAATGGGGATACCAAATATTATGGCTCACACATTGCTGTAATATCATGTATCCCCTGCGTTTCATGGTTTACCCTTTAGCCATTGACCACTTGAAGTTGTGTTTTACTTGATAGCAGGATACAGTAACTTTTAACATTTTTTACATTATTCCTCAAGATTTTGCATCTGGTACCCATGGGGAATACCATATATAATGGACTATACCGGCTATAATATCTGGTATCCCCCGTGTTTCTGCAGTTGGAACTTACCAGGAATCAATTTGACATGGTCTTATGTTGGATGGGTAAGCACAGTATTTCCATGCAAAAAAGCAACCTTCCTTTTGCTTTCGAACATCGTTTACTATGGGGATACCAAATATTATGACTCACGCATTGCTGTAATATCTCGTATCCTCCACGTTTCATGAGTTACCCTTTAGCTATTGACCACTTGAAATTGCCTTTTACTTGATAGCAGACTACAGTAACTTTTCACATTTTTTACATAATTCCTCAAGATTTTGCATCTGGTTCCCATTGGGGATAAGATATATAATGGCCTATTCCGGCTATAATATCTGGTATCACCCATGTTTCTGGGCTTAGAACTTACCAGTATTCAAAATGACACAGTTTTATGTTTGATGGGTGAGCACAGTATTTCTATGCCAAATAGCAGTCTTCCTTTTGCTTTCCAACATCATTTACTATGGGGATACCAAATATTATGACTCATGCATTGCTGTGATATATTGTATCCCCTACGTTTCATGGATTACTCATTAGCAATTGACCACTTGAAGTTGCCTTTTGCTTGATAGCAGACTACAGTAAACTTTCACATTTTTCATCATTCCACAATATTGAACGTCTAGTTCCCTTAGGGGATACCATATATAATGGCCTATACCGGCTATGATATTTGGTATCCACTGTGTTTCTTGGGTTAGAACTTAGCAGGATTCAATTTGACATAGTCTTATGTTGGATGGGTGAGCACAGTACTTGTATGCCAAATAGCGGTCTTCCTTTTGCTTTCCAATTTTGCTTACTATGGGGATACCAACTATTATGGCTCACGCTTTGCTGTAATATCTCATATCCCCTATGTTACATGGGTTACCCTTTAGCTATTGGCCACTTGAAGTTGTCTTTTATTTTATAGCAGATTACAGTATCTTTTCAAATTTTTTACATCATTCCCACAAGATTTTACATCTAGTTCCCATTGGGGATACCATATATAATGGACTATACCGGCTATACTATCTGGTATCCCCTGTGCTTCTTGGGTTAGAACTTAACGGGATTCAATTTGACATGGTCTTATGTTGTATGGGTGAGCACAGTGTTTCTATGACAAATAGCAGCCTTCCTTTTGCTTTCCATAATCGTTTACTATGGGGATACCAAATATTATGGCTCACGAATTGCTGTAATATCTTGTATCCCCTACGTTACATGGGTTACCCTTTAGCCATTGGCCACTTGAAGTTGTCTTTTATTTGACAGCAGACTACAGCATCTTGTCACATTTATTACATCATTCCACAAGAATGTATGTCCAGTTCCGTTAGGGGCTACCATATATAATGGCCTATACCGGCTATAATATTTGGTATCCCCTGTGCTTCTTGGGTTAGAACTTAACAGGATTCAATTTGACATAGTCTTATGTTGGATGGGTGAGCACAGTACTTGTATGCCAAATAGCGGTCTTCCTTTTGCTTTCCAATTTCATTTACTACGGGGATACCAACTATTATGGCTCACGAATTGCTGTAATATCTCGTATCCCCTATGTTACATGGGTTACCCTTTAGCCATTCACCAGTTGAAGTTACCTTTTATTACATAGGAGATTACAGTATCTTTTCAGATTTTTTACATCAATGCCACAAGATTTTACATACGGTACCCTTAAGGGATACCATATATAATGGCCTATTCCGGCTATAATATATGGTATCCCCTGTGTTTCTGGGGTTAGAATTTACCAGTATTCAATCTCACATAGTTTTATGTTGGATGGATGAGCACAGTATTCCCATGGCAAATAGCACCCTTCCTTTTGCTTTCCAACATCGCTTACAAAGGAGATACCAAATATTATGGCTCGCGCATTGCTGTTATATCTCTTATCCCCTACGTTTCATGAGTTGCGCTCTAGCCATTGACCACTTGAAGTTGTCTTTTATTTGATAGCAGAATACAGTATCTTTTCAGATTTTTTACATCATTCCACAAGATTTTACATCCAGTTCCCTTAGGGGATACTAAATATTATGGCTCACACATTGCTGTGATATCTTGTATCCCCTACATTTCATGGGTTACCCTTTAGCTATTGACCACTTGAAGTTGCCTTTTACTTGATAGCAGACTACAGTAAACTTTCACATGTTTTCATCATTCCACAAGATTGTACGTCCGGTTCCCTTCGGGGATACCATATATAATGGCCTACACCGGCTCTGATAATTGGTATCCACTGTGTTTCTTGGGTTAGAACTTACCGGGATTCTATTTGACATGGTCTTATGTTGGATGGGTGAGCACAGTGTTTCTATGCTGAATATAACCCTTCCTTTTGCTTTCCATCATCGTTAACTATGGGGATACCAAATATTATGGTTTACGCATTGCTGTAATATCTCGTATCCCGTACGTTTCATGGGTTACCCTTTAGCCATTGACCACTTGAAGTTGTGTTTTACTTGATAGCAGACTACAGTAACCTTTCACATTTTCTCATCATACCACAAAATTGTACGTCCGGTAGGGGATACCATATATAATGGCCTATACCGGCCATAATATTTGGTATCCCCTGTGTTTCCTGGGTTAGAACTTACCAGGATTCAATCTGACATAGTCTTATGTTAGATGGATGAGCACAGCACTTGTATGCCAAATAGCGGTCTTCCTTTTGCTTTCCAATTTCGTTTACTATTGGGATACCAAATATTATGGCTTATGCATTGCTGTAATAGCTCGTATCCCCTACGTTACAGGGGTTACCCTTTAGCCATTGGCCACTTGAAGTTGTCTTTTATTTTACAGCAGACTACAGTATCTTTTCACATTTTTTACATAATTCCACAAGATTGTACGTCCAGTTCCCTTAGGGGCTACCATATATAATGGCCTATACCCCCTATAATATTTGGTATCCCCTGTGTTTCTTGGGTTAGAACTTACCAGGATTCAATTTGACATAGTCTTATGTTGGATGGGTGAGCACAGTACTTGTATGCCAAATAGCGGTCTTCCTTTAGCTTTCCAATTTCGTTTACTATGGGGATACCAAATATTATGGCTCACGCATTGCTGTAATAACTCGTATCCCCTACATTACATGGGTTACCCCTTAGCCATTGTCCACTTGAAGTTGTCTTTTATTTTATAGGAAACTACAGTATCTTTTCAGAATTTTTTCATGATTCCACTAGATTCTACATTCGTTTCCCTTAGGGGATACCAAATATAATGGCCTTTACCGTCTATAATATTTGGTATACTTTGTGTTTCGGGGGTTAGAACATAGCAGTATTCAATTTGACATGGACTTATGTTGGCTAGATGAGCACAGTATTTATATGGCAAATAGCACCCTCCATTCTGCTTTCCAGCATCGTTTACAATTGGGATACCAGATATTATGGCTCACGCATTGCTGTGATATCTGGTATCCCCTCTGTTTCAAGGGTTACCCCTTTAGCCATTGACCACTTGAAGTTGCCTTTTATTTGATAGCAGACTACAGTATCTTTTCATATTTTTTACATCATTCCTAAAGGTTTTACATACGGTTGCCTTAGGGGATACCAAATATAATGACCTTTACCACCTATAATGTTTGGTACACCCTGTGTTTCTCGGATTAGAACTTACCAGGATTCAATTTGATTTGGTCTTATGCTGGATGGGTGAGCACAATATTTCTATCCCAAACAGCACCCTTCCTTTTTCTTTCCAACATGGTTTACTATGTGGATACTAAATATTATGTCTTACACATTGCTCTAATATCTCGTATCCCCTACATTTCATGTATTACCATTTAGCCATTTACCAGTTGAAGTTACCTTTTATTTGATTGCATACTAAAGTATATTTACACATTTTTTACATCATTCCACAAGAGTTTACATCCGGTTGCCTTAGGCGATACCAAATATAATGCCCTCTACCGACTATAATATTTGGTCAATTTAATTTGACATTGTCTAATGTTGGATGGGTGAGCACAATATTGTTCTGCCAACTGACACCCTTCCTTGAGTTTTCCAACACCTTTTACTATGGGGATACAATATATTATGGCTCACACGTTGCTGTTATATCTTGTATCCCCTTCTTTTCAAGGGTTACCGTTTAGCCAATGACCAACTGGAGTTGCCTTTTATTTGATACCAGATTGCAGTTTCTTTTCGCAGTTTTGATTTCATTCCACAATCTTTCACATCTGGTTCCTTTGGGGGACACAAAATATAGTGGCCTTATGAACCATACTTTATGGTATCCCCTAGGTTTCTAGGGTTACAACTTACCAGGATTCAATTGGACATGGTCTGATGTTGGCTTTATGAGCACAGTATTTTTCTGCCAACTGGCACCCTTGCTCGAGTTTTCCAACAAGTCTTACTATGGGGATACCAAATATAGTGGTTTATGCAAGGCTGTTATATCACGCATCCCCAACTTTTTATGGGTTATCCTTTAGCTATTGACGGACAAGTTACTTACCTTTGGTAACACCTTATCTGGTAGAGACAAGATCTAGCTGCAGATTCCTTAACCTTGAACTTCCAGGCATCAGGCTGGATCTGAAAGATTTTTCTTAGCTGTACCCCTGCTCGTCGGTAGATGGCGTCGGTAAACTCTGCGTGACGTTGTCAGCATCGTGTTCATCGTTGTCGTCACATATGCGTCATAAATCTAACAGCCACTCTGGCGCGCTGACGTAAGTACTTTTCACGACTTTCCACTCCAGAAGCACGAAGCCATGAAGTGACTGACCCTGGTATGTTTAAAAAGAAGCTAGGGCCCTGAAGGGGATAAACCCTGACAGTAAAAACAGTTCCGCAGAGCGGGGAGGATGGGTGGATCGGTAAGGAATCTGCAGCTAGATTATGTCTCTACTAGATAAGGTGTTACCGAAGGTAAGTAACTTGCCCATCTGATAGAGACATCTAGCCACAGATTCCTTACCTTTGAACAGATATCTAAGCAAGACCTTCCCCAGAGGAGGGACTGCGGAAAAGTTTTAGACTAGAAAATCCTACAGGTCAGAGTGCCCAAACAAGCTTTCTCTGTGAACCTGAGAATCTAGGCAGGACTGTCAGGCAAACGTTTGCAGAGACGTCCCCATGGCAGCTTGCCAGATATCATCGATTGGAACCCCACTCTGAAGCTCTGTGTTGGCTGCCTTTGCTGTGATGGAATGAGCCATAAGGTCCTCAGGAGGCTACTTCTTAGCCAAGGTGTAACAGATTTTTATACAGAGGATGACCCAACAGGAGATGGTGCTCTTTTGAACTACACGCCCCTTCTTTGCCCCATGTATCCTACAAAGAGTTGGTCTTCCACCCAGAATTATTTAGTACGATCGAGATAAAATGATAATGCCCTTTTTGGGTCCAGAAGTTGGAGACGCTCTTCTTCCTTGGAAGGATGCAGAGGTGCTTAGAAAGTGGGCAGGGTAACTGACTGTCCCAGAAGAAAGAGAGTTACAACCTTGAGCAAAAAGGATACCCTATTTCTCAGTACCACTTTTTCCGGAAAAACTGTCAGGTAAGGAGGCTGTGATGACAGTGCTTGCAGTTAGCTCACCCTCCAGGCAGAGGTAATTGCCACCAAGAAAGCTGTTACTATTGTGAGCAACCGTAGAGGACAGTTGTGCATTGGCTCAATGATGTGTACATCAAGTAGGTGAGTACCAAATTATGGTCCCATTGTGGCATAAGAAAGGGAGAATGGGGAAACAAGTGGGTTAACCCCTTCAAAAACCTCTTTAGCAGAAAGGACTTAAAAGTGAAGGCTGATCTGGTAGCTGAAGAAAAGCTGAGAGGGCCAAAAGATAGCCTTTCACAGTGCTCAAGGCAGGACCCTGCTGGACCAAGGAAAGTACAAAAAAATTATATCTGCCAGAGAGGAAGACAAGGGGTCAATGGACCTTTCTATAATATTTTCAAAATTTGTTCCATTGGCAGGCATATACCAATTTTATTCAGGGACGTCTGGCTGTCACAGTAACCTCACAGACTTCGGGAGGGAGGTCAAAAGCTGTCAACTTTTGCCGCTCAGTGTCCACACAAGGAGGCGGAGAGTAGATAGGTTCAGGTAAAGGACCTTCCCCTACTGCGACAGAAGATCCTCCCGAAGGGACAGCCTGATCGGAGGATCGATACTCATGTCTAGAAGCTCGGGATACCAAACTTCCCGTGCCCAGTCTGGAGCCACACGAATTACTAGTGCTTGGTCTCTCCTAATCTTCTTGAGCACTCTGGGCAGGAGTGGTATGGGGGAAAGGCGTATAGGAGGCCTGAGCTCCAATCATGGCGAAAAGCGGCGCCGAGCGCGAACCACCTTGGAAATTCCAAAGTGCAAAACTGCTGACAATGCGCGTTCTCTTCGGAGGTGAACAGATCTAACCAAGGCTCTCACCACTGCTGAAAGAGTCCCTGTACCACCTCCGGATGGAGACACCACTCGTGATCCACAAGGCACCTTCGGCTGAGCGCCGTGGCCCTGGCGTTCAGAGAACCAGCCAGGTGCTGAACCACCAGGGAAATGCACTGTTGTTCTAGCCAAGTCCAAAGACGCAGGGCCTCTTGACAAAGCATCCACAACTCTACTCCGCCCTGTTTGTTACAGTACCACATGGCGGTAGTGTTGTCTGTGAACACTCGTTTCAGCCTTCCCTTTATGGACCGTAAAAAGGCTTTCAGTGCCAGTAGGATCACCCGAAGGTCCAACAGATTGATATGGAGCTTTGCTTCTGATGGTGACCAGAGTCCTCTGATCTCCACCTCTTCCAGATGGCCACGCCATCCCAAAAGAGAC
The DNA here is from genome assembly GCF_964204655.1 of Triturus cristatus. Lineage (NCBI taxonomy): Eukaryota > Metazoa > Chordata > Amphibia > Caudata > Salamandridae > Triturus > Triturus cristatus. The sequence continues at coordinate 177,586,220 of NC_140590.1, forward strand.
ACATCCATCACTATTGTAAGGCCTGGGTGGGGAAGGGAGAGGGGTCTGCCCTCGATCCAATCATGGTCTGCTAGTCACCTCTGCAGCTCTTTCACAGTGCTCTCCGAAATCTGAACCAGGTCGGTGAGATTTCCTCAATGCTGTGCCCATTGGAATTCAGGTCCTACTGCACAGCCCGCATTTGCTACCGTGCATGGTTCACCAGCAGGATTCAGGAGGTCATGAGGCCCAACAGCCTCCGAGCCATTCTCACCGAAATCAAGGAAAGAGGCTGAAACATTAGTATTATAGCAGGAGGTCGGCCATAGTCTGGAGGTGGGAGACGACTGTTTGGGATGAGCCCACCTTAAACAACCAGTTGTCTAGATAGGGAAAGACTGGAATCCCTGATCTCCGCAGATGGGCTGCAACCATGCCATCACCTTTGTGAGCACCTGAGAGGCACTGTTGTGGCTGAAGGGGAGCACTCCTAAATTGCAGGTAACGACGATGGGCAGGCAGGACAGGGATATGAAAATAGGCATCCTGCAAGTCCAACGCTACCATCCAGTCTCCTGGGTCCAAGGCAGACAGGAACTGAGCTAGGGTGAGCATCTTGAACTTCTCCTTTGGAGAAAGTAGTTGAGGGCTCTGAGGTCCAAGATAGGATGTAGGCCTCCGTCCTTCTTTGGGACCAGACGATAGCAGGAATAACAACTACAGCCTACTTCTGGCCTGGTGACCCTCTCTATAGCTCCCTTGGCCAAGAGAGGTTTTTTGTTTCGTAATTGTTTATTTTGCATCACAAGGGTAATTAATACAAGACAATAAGACCATGGCACATTAATACAACATCATCTATAGAACTGAGTACATCATTGCGTACAGGGTTATACACTGTAGAATAGGGGGGTATAAGTGGAGTTGTTGAGGGAGAAGGAAGGATAGCGGGGCAGTGGGGGGAGGTCAGGAGATAGGGGTAAGTCAATTTGTGCACACAATAGTATCTTCAATGGTTATATTAGTGTGGTAACAACAATAACAATACAGCTGCTCATGATTGTCAGTAGGTTATAGGTATCTGGTGTGGAGACTACATGTTGCAGGAGCATTTTCCAGCATATAGTATGCAATAGAGCCTGTGGTACGGGTACAATGGTGCATGTACGACATAGAAAATAGGGAAAATGGGGAGAGGGATCCTCGTGTTGGGAGGGGTTGATGATCTTTATGGAACAGGTACTGGAGGCAGGTAGGAGTGAGGGTGATAAGTGGACGAGGTTAGGCAACCCCTGGTGCTATTCGGGTATAGGGGGATCAACAATGATCGTTTGTAGGAAAGAGAAGAGGGTGGGCACATATTGTTGTGCAGGAGGGGGATGCAGGGGATAGGTTGTGTCTGAGTCTCAGGGTGTGCAGGGTGTTGGTCCAAAACCAAGAGGGGGCAGTGTAGACCGCAGTCCCACATGTAATGGTTGCATGCCAGCATGCTGGGATGGGATAGTGGTAATCAGCTCTAGATGGGAGGGGGACATGGGGTGAAGGTGGCGCCCGCCTACGTGTCCAGATGGTAGCTGAGGGCATAGCAAGAAGTCTGGGGGTAGAGGGGCTATGGAAGGGGGAGGGGGAAAGGAAGTGTGGAAAACAGAAGTGATAGCAAGAGGAGAGGAAGAGAAGGAGGAGGGGGAGAGGCAGGGTAGAGGACATAGGGAAGTGAGTTACTATAGGGCAAGGTGGCATTTATGGCGGGGGAATGGGTGCTTCCTCTAGCTATGGTTATCGATCTGACCGATTGAGTTGGGCTGGGTGGGGCTGCAGGGTCTTATTTCTGTGGCCTTTCTGAGAATGGAGGCCCACGTCTGTGTATATACCTCTGTCTGGTCCTGAGGCCGTATATAACACATTCGTATGATGCTGTTTGGATCATCGCCGCCATCCATTCGTCTTGGGAGGGAGGGTCAGGCGATCTCCATTTCCTTAAGATGCAGAGTTTAGCTGTGAACAGTGCTGCATGAAGAAGGCGACGTTGCGGGCGTGTGACGTCCGGGGTGGTGCTGGTGTCATGCAGGAGGATAACTGGGGGTTGGAGAGGTAGGCAGAGGGGTATCACCGCTCCCAGGGTGGTCCCTACCAAGGACTAAAAGGATTGGACAGAGGGACACTTGCATAGTATATGGGGAGATCACATTGCACGCCTGGGCACCTCCAGCATTTGGATTGTGGTAGCAGCCGGCCCTGTTCGGTTTCACTGGGGTCCAATACCAGTCGTGTAAAGTTTTAAAGAGACAACATTTTAATCTGTCTCCTTGAGTTCCCTTGTCTAGGTCTTCTACTATATCTGTCAATCTTCTGCTGCAACTGTGTGTTGTAGCTGTGCCTGCCATTGGCGTGGAGACCGTGTAGGAGGGGGGGTGTGAGAACAAGTGATTGATTAGGATACCATAGAGTCCTGACATGACACCTTTGTGTCTGCCCCAGGTTGACAGCTATTCCACCACCGGCAAGTATGGAAGGGCCCAAGGTCGGTGGCCAAGGCATCTTTGTAGTTGGTGTTGCACCTGCAGGTATCTCCAGGCCTGCTGTGGGGGTAACCCGAATTCCTCTTGCAGTAGTGCGAAGGGTTTCATATCACCGTTAAGGATCACCTGATCGTGGGAATGTATGTTCAGGGCTTTCCATACAGGCCAATGGAGTGTCTTTTTCGCAATTCTAATGCTATCATTACCCCTGATCGGTGCCTTGGCGTGTAGATGGTGGCTGGTGCCTATGAGGGTGCGCGGTGTTATGCCTTGTGTGTGGCCTGTAACAATAGGTGTGGAATTGGTTTGTGCATGATGGTATCCCCATATAAGAGACCCAATCCTTTGCCATGATTGAGAAGTGATCTTTCCGTTTTCACCCATTGGAGGGGTCTGGTGTTGCCGGGTGGAGGTAGGCGAGTTTGGAAAGATGTAGGGTCAAACTGTAGTGCTCTACTGATGGAAAGCCCAGGCTGCCACAAGAGCAGCGGGCCATGAGCTTAGGTGCAGCCAGACGGGGGCAGGTAGTACCCCAGACAAAGGCCCGTATTCTCGCATCGATAGTATGTAAAGTTGACAGAGGTATCACCATGGGCACCATAATTCGGACATACGTGAAGCATGGAAGCGTGACCATGCACATAGCCTGTACCCTGCCCCACATGGAGACTCCTAGTAGGGGCCACTTATCAAAGTCTATTTTTATTCGTGCAATTAGGGGTGTGAGGTTATCTACGACCATTCCCTCCAGGCCACTGTTAACTAGCTCTCCGAGGTATATAAGCCGAGAGGACTTCCACCGGAAAGGGTATCCCTGTATTGCGACTTTGATGGTTCCTGAGGAGAGCGGGAGGGCCTTGCTTTTATCCCAGTTTACCTTATAGCCTGACAGGGTTGCAAAGTCTTCTATGAGTTCCATTAGTGCAGGGAGGGAGCGTGGTAGGTCTCTGAGGGTGAGTAGTATGTCATCTGCGTACAGATATATTTTAGAGAGGCCAGCCGGCATGGGATACCTGTTACTCTTGACTAGTGATGTATGACAGAGGCCAGGGATTCCATGACCAGGAGAAACAGTAGGGGAGAGAGTGGGCATCCCTGACATGTGCCTATCTGCATCCTAAAAGTAAACAACAGAAACCCTCCGCAGTTGACCTGGGCCTCAGGCAGTCATAGAGTAAGTGGACCTTGGAGCTGAATTTGTCACCGAGCTCGAAGCGTTTCATAGTGGCTAAAAGGTAATTCCAATATATGCGGTTGAACGCCTTTTCCTCGTCAAGGGAGAGGACTACTGCATCTTCCGGCAGATCTTTTGCTGTCCATAGCGTATGAGAAAGTGTGCGGAGATGCTTTTTAGAAGATCGTCCTGGAACAAAACCAACTTGCTCATAAAGGATGATAGAAGGGGTGACTTTCTTTAGGCATGCAGCGACGACACTGATCAATATTTTAATGTCTCCATTTAGAAGTGAAATAGGGAGGTAACTGCCACAAAGGAGAGGATCCCTCCCCGGTTTCGACAAGACCGCGATAACTGCCCTGTTGGAGTTAGGACCCAACAAAGGAGTTCTGTTGCCTACCTGTAGGGCCGCATGTAGGGTGTCTAGTGCTTCCTCCCCCGTCCACTTGTAATACTCAGCAGAAAGCTGTCTTCACCCGGGGCTTTATGATAGGGCAAATTGGCAATGGCTGATGTCACCCTCCAAGAGTTCTCTGCCTTTGTCAGATAGGAGGGGGAGGGCAATCCCCTCGAGGTACGTTGAGATCCACTCCACTGGGGCTGGTGCCTCTGGTGTGTACAGATGCATGCAAAAGGACGTAAACTGATTGACTATGTCTTGGGGCCTGATAAGAATCTCCCCTGTCTTGGATTGTATGGCGGGAATGACCATTGCTGCTTCCCTCTGCCATAGCTGCACCACCAGACGGCGGCCAGCCTTTTTCCCCTGTACATAGTGCCTTCTCTTAAGGTGCTGGAGGGCATATTCAGCTCTGGAAGTGAAGAGGGTATTGGGATAGCGGTGCCACAAGGGAAGCAAATGCCACCACAATACCTGTGCAGGGCCTGCACTTTTTACTTGGTATCACCAAGTGTACTGCTGCGCGGAAAAGCTTAATGAATTTCTGAATTTAGGTTTGGCGTTGGCAGAACGGAGAATAGCTATGTCCTGGAAGTCGAGTGCAGCTCCCAGCATACGCACTTGTCTGTTGGATCTCCGCAAGGTGCTGGTGGTGGAACATATGGTGCAGGCAATGAAGGCACCTCATAACCCTCCACAGATTAATCCCATGCAATGGCAAGAATACCTGTCTTTTATGGAAGGCAGATTAAATGCACCCAGCTCATCCCAGGGATGAGACGGTTTCTCACTTTGGGTATTTGTAGTAACATGCTAGCATATTGGCACAAGCAAGTTGGGACCCTACTCAGGTATGACCTAACTGGGCAGGAGCTTAGGCTACCACATGCATGTGTTGGAGCAATGCATGCGGCATTCCCCCCTTCTCGCTGTTCCCGCTGTCTTAAAATGTGCACACATAAGCAGTTACCCTAGCTCATACATGGTCTGAGTCGCAACGTACATGTAGGTTAGAGGAGATCGTACAGTTCTGTGTTCATAGCGGTCTGGTTGGTTGGAAAATATAGAGACAAGGGGCCTGATTCACAAAAGTTACCTGAGACAAAATCCTAACTTTAAGACTTTCGGTATTCACAAAAGGCATTTAGGAGTAGTAAAGTTTGGATTTTATCTTAAGTTTTGGTCTTAAGACAAAATCCTAACTTAAGTTAAACTTGTGGCCATGCTGAGGTAAGTTCCGTGCCTCCACAGTGTAAAAGGGGGTAAACGGGACACGGGTTGTAGAGCTACTCTGACACTCCCCTTCTGATACAGCGTGGTGGTGCCGCCACCACCAGATGAGGCATCATGGGTCAGCATTCCAGATGAGGATAAGTCTGCCCTGGTGAAGAGTAGGTGGACAGCGCTGTGCACTAGGCCTCTGCCAGTGGGGCCTGGTAATTACCGTCTCCAGGAGTGTCCGTTAACCAGGGGTAGGGTTATCTGCAGGTTGGGCCATGTAGTGTGGTGGTAGGTGGCCCCTGTCTCCCACCTCGCTCCCTGGGGTGCTACCTTGGCATGGTAGGTGTATTTGGCCCGCTTCTGAGTTTGCAGGCAAACGATGTGGGAGGGGGAGAGGATGGAGATTAGGCCCAAGGTCCTCGTTTGGATCCCTGTACCCTGTAATTAATCGCAACTGGGGGAGGGGCACTCACCGCTGCGTCGCCTGCCCCGCATCTGCTCCAAGTAGAGGATGTGACTCCTTGGCCATCCCTCCGAGGATGCCTCCTGTGTTCGTCTCAGTTAGGCCACAGCTGCATGCTCCTGTGTCCTCCCCTGAGTCACCCAGGCACCGTGGTCACCAGCACCGTGTCAGCGGCCTCTGTCGCATTGGAGGGCATTTCCTCTCCCGTGGAGGATTGTGCAGGGAGGGGTGTAGCCGGTGGCCCCCAAGGCACAGCTCTACAGAAGTCAAGTCAGGAGGGTGGATTGGGAGGCCAGGGCACTGTGCCCCACCTCAGGACACTGGCAGCAGCAGGCGCCCGACTCCCCTGGGCATTTGGACAGATGTAGGGCCCGACCTGAGCCGTGGTCATCAACTTTGGTGTAGGTTACAATCTCAGGCCACACTCTGGGGATGCTTTTCACATAATTCCCTTGCTCGGCATGGACGATGTTTGGGTCCGCTGGCAGGTTGTCACATCAGGAGCTCATTTGTGGCACCCCTGTGGCATTAGAGATGTCGCCACCGCTGTTCGTGGTCTGTCCAATCCCGGAGCTCGGAGACTAAGCAGCCATCGCATTTGTGGTCGATCCACGCCCTTGGCCAAGAGAGTCTTGACTTCCTTGTGGAGTAGGGCGAGGTGATCCTCCGTCAACCAATCATATACTTGAGCCATGGATGGAGGGTAAGCCTCGAAGGGAAGGGAATAACCCCTTCAGACTATTAGCAACACCGACCTGTCCGACGTGATGTCCGGCCAGTGGTGGAGATAATGGCGTACTCTGCCACCCAATGGCTGTAAATGATTGTGGGGTATCGGACTAGGAAAGTTTTGCAGTGGAGCAGGGGTTTGTGGCATGGCTCAAATTCTGGCCCCCCCGACTGGGGTCTGGGTGAACTGTGTCCACTGCCCCACAGAGGCTGCTGAGCTTGCGGGGCCCTCTGGCTGGAATAGGGTTGGTGCAGTTGGTAGCCCCTTCTGTAGCCAGGAAAGGAGTGAAAAGAAGATGCCAGCCAGGAAGTTGTGGTGAGGGCCAAGGACTTGGCCGTGGCCCGAGAGTCCTTGAAGCGCTCAAGGGCGGCATCTCCCTTGTCTCCAAAGAGACAGGAGCCATCAAAGGGCATGTCTATGAGGTTAGCTTGGACATCTCCCGAAAAGCCAGAAGTTCTCAGGCTGGCGTGGCGTGGCGATGGACGGTCACCGTTCTGGAAATCGCTCTGCCCAGCAAGTCTGTTGTGTTCAACCCACATCTGATGGTGAAGTTTGCTGCATCTCTCCCATCGGAAATAGCTTGGGGGAGCAGAGCTTGGTCCTCCTCCGAGGTTCTAGGCAGCACTTGTGCAACCGTGTCCCAAATAAAATGGGAATAATGTCCCAAAAGACAGGAAAATATTTTCTTTCCATAATTCTCCAGTCTCTTGGATTCTCTGGCCCAGGGTGCGGAAGGGAACCTGCCACAGGAAGTGTGGGGAGGGGTGGGTGTGGAGGAAAAGTGGGTCGCACTGTGCAGGGTGATGGTGGCGGGCAATCGTCCTATTCACAGGATCCTCTGTGCTGGGTTTGGACTAGGTGCCCAGAAGGATGTCCGTTAAAGCCTCATTAAAAGGCAGCAAGGGTTCTGAGCTGGAGACCCCATGCTGCAGGACCTCTGTCAAGAATTTAGTCTTGACTTCCACCGTAGGGAGCTGCAGGTCCAGGACCTCTGCAGCCCTATGCACCACCGTATGATGCTCCCTCCTCCGTAGCCAAGGTAGGAGGAGACAGCATGCCAGAGTCTGGGGAGGTATCTGAACCACTGGCATCACCCAGATTTCTAAGGGATCCTGCTCAACCTCCCAATCTTCTTCATCCATCCCTAACACTTCAGAATTGAGCAGGTTGAATGACATGGCACAATACGGCTCTGTCAGCGCCGGTCTCGGCGTAGGAGGACGCCTGACTGGCTCCGTGTTGTCGGGTATAAGAATTGGGGAGGTGCTGCCAGTGGGCGCTTGTGACGTAGAGTACCTCGGCGCTGTCGCTGTGGAGGTGTGACCAGCACTGGTCCGGACCCGGGAATGGGTCCAATTGGAGGCTGTGGCAGCGCAGCCGCAGACGTGGAACCCATGGGACTCCATTATCTGAGCCCGCGGGGCAGAAGGTGCGCCGGCATGGTCAGACTGCCCGAATATGGCGCACATGGTGTCATAAAACTCCTTAAGCTAGGCAGTGGTGGCTCCCGGACTCGGAAAGGCAGGGAAACGTGGAGTCAACTCAGGCATTCACTCTGCTGAGTGGGGCCTTCAATGCCAAGGTTCCTCTGCTGCGCCGTGAGATGGGCGGGGTGATGTCGAAGAACTCTTTAACTTCTTGTGTTTCTTGTGGTGCCTCTTACTTGACTTTAAGGAAGAGGACTTCAATTCAGAGCGGTGCTCGGACTTTCCTCTCGACCGATACTTGGACTGGGATCGAGACTGACTAGGTGACTTCTGCGGTGCCGAGCGCCGGACAGCAAGCAGCTTTAGGGACTGCTCCCTCAAAGCCTTTGGTGCCATAGCCTGGCAGTCGGAACACAACTTCGGGTCATGGTCTTGCTCCAGGCCCCAGAAACACACTAAGTGGGGGTCCGTGACCGACATGGTGCGGTAACAGGTACCACACGGCTTGAACCACGACGTCTTCTTACTCGACATGATTTCCTACACACTAAAAGAAGTCGACAAAAAGTTGAAAAAGTCGGTCAAAAATGGCAGGCGGTAGCTCTCTGCACGGATCGGTGCTGGCTGGTGCGGAGAGAACAGAACTGCCAGACTGGTGGTTATATTGGTGACGTGGACGTCACTACAACGATGAACATGACGCCGGTGATGTCACGTGGAGTCGACCAAAACCACCTACCTGCGCACAGGGGTACTGCTAAGAAAAATCTTCTGGATCCAGCCTGACGCCTGGAAGTTCAATCATAAGGAATCTGCGGCTAGATGTCTATCAGATCAACTGAAATTGCTTTGTATTTGATAGCCAATTACAGAATCTTACTGCATTTATGATTTCATTCCACAAACATTCGCATCTGGTTCCTTTGGGGGATGGCAACTATAATTGCCCACACGGGCTATAATATTTAGTATCCCCTATGTTTCTCAGGTTAGAACTTACCAGGATTCAATTGGCATACTCTTATTTTGGCTGTGTGAGCACAGTATTTTTCTGCCAACTGGAACCTTCCTTGAGTTTTCCACCACCTTTTACTATGTGGATATCACATATTACGGCTCATGCGTTGCTGTAATATCTTGCAACCCCTACCTTTCAAGGGCTACCTTTTTGCCATTGACCAATTGGAGTTGCCTTTTATTTGACACCAGATTGCAGTCTCTTTTCCCATTTTATTTAATTCCACTAGCTTTCACATTCGGTTTCTATGGGGGATACCAAATATAAAGGACCATAAGGGTTATAACATTTGGTATCCCCTATGTTTCTCCGGTTTGAACTTACCAGGATTCAATTTGACATAGTCTTATGTTGACGGGGAGAACAGGGTATTTTTATGCCAAATAGCACCATATTTTTTGTTTTACAACATCTTTTACTACGGGGATACCAAATATTACGGCCCACACATTCCTATAATATCTCATATCCCCTTCATTTTATGGGTTATCCTTTGGCCATTGATCAACTAAAGTTGCCTTTTATTTGATAGCAGTTTATAGTATTTTTTCACATTTTTGATAACATTCCAAAAGCTTTCACATTGGGCTCCTTTGAGGAGGCCTGGCGGACACCACACGCAGCACCAGCACTGCACTGCAGTCACCTGCAGCCTGAACCTGGTGGAGAGTTTGGGCAATGGCGCACTGTCAAGAACATGCTGGATCATCCACTTGGGGTTGATACCAATGTGGACATGATGGTGAAGCCCAAATCTGCTAAGAACCCCACCCCAGGCACTGGGGATGCAGAGGGCCCTTCCGCCCCTCATGATAATGGAGTTGGCACTCTGGGTCACTCTCCACAGTCACTCTGTCCGGTTTGAAAAGATATTGCATCCAAGATCGATACAGTCTTCTTGGATGTGAACCTGCTCTGGACGGATAACAGGAAACTGGTGAACTGTGTGGACAATGCAGAATCCACATTAAACACAATGCGACCCACAATTGCAGGAACTCCAAAACCAACTGAAGCACATGAGGGCAGAGGTGACCTCTCTACATTGGAGGACGCAGATGGCTGTTCAAGGCGTAATAGTGTCCACTTCTTGGGCTTTCTTGAGTGTTTGGAGGGCCTGAGTATGGAACTCTTTCTCGAACAGTAGTTGATGACCACAGTTCCGAAAGGTAATGTATCCAAATTATACTCTGCAGAGAGAGCACATTGTCTACCTGGTAAGACGCCGCCAGAGGGGGGCCAGCAGAGTCCTGCAATTGAGGAACTACTTAATTATAGGGACAGAGACTTGATTCTGCAGTTGTTTTGGATGAAAGGTCCGTGGCACTTAGAGGGCAGCAGCATCACTGCTTAGCTTGGTCAAGCAATGCCTCCGGGAGCAAGGGTCGGATTGGGAATTCGGGCACCGGGGCGATGGCCGAGGGGCCGGTATTTGAGTTCCAGATGTGGGCCGCTTATTTGGACAGCCTGGGGGCTGATTTGGGCAGTATCCGTGCTGTTCGGATGCCTCCAGCGGCCCAGTGGGTGCTTGAGTGAATGTTCTGGAGGCAAATGTGCCTCTATTACCTCCTTTTTACCAACGGGCTGAGGTGTCACTCCCTTTTTCTCGCTGGACTGGCCCATTAGTGTATGCAGATTGAGCGGGGGTAGGGGGCATGAGCTGAAGTTGCCTCACTTGTATTCAGGTGTGGTTCACTGGTGTAAACTAATCTTTACCTTTTTTTTTTTATCTAAGGGAATTTATCAAAACATGCCTCTGTCAGAGACCTCCCCCCTCCTTTTCATAAAACTTCACCGAAGAAGTGTTTTGGGAAAGGGTAATCCGCAAATGTGGGCCACTTTTGTTTTAGTGTTCACGGGCCTATTTTTGATCCCAATACAACCCTGCTGGGAGCTAGGCCTGAAGTATGCTCTTCTCTATCCTGCTAAACTTAAGGTGATGGATGAGGAGTGAATCCATTCTTTCTTGACTCCTGGAGATGCATAAACCTGGTTACAAGCCAAGGAAATTGCGAAGCCCACATGAGATGACTGGAACACTGGTAAATAGCTGATATCGCAGGTGAGGCATAGGAGGAGTGGGGGGTCCCAGAGCCGCCCCTTCATTGCACAGACAGGGGAAGTGGTGCTGCAATATCGTCAGAACTCTTTTGAGGCATTGCGATCTTACCGTGCCTCTGACAGTCGGATACTAATGGCTCCATGGCCGCTGCTGGGGAGGACTCCCGGAGGTCGGAGTTGACGCAATGGCTGGCAGACGATCCGCTATGAGGGGTGGTGTTTGTTCTTTGATGTGTGATAAGTGGTGTGGACTACTCACCGGTGACTATTGAAGACACTTTGGGGCCTCATGAAAGAGGGTTGAACCCCCAGATCATTGTAAAGGACCTTTGTGTCTGTGACCCCTGACCTCTCCAAACAGGACATGTATTTTATTACGCATTTCTCTTTGGCTGATGTTCATTCATTGGATGGTTATGGCTGGGCATGAGAGGGAGGTTATATGTCTTGTGCTTTCTTTTCACACACAGATGAAGTTTCCAACATATAATTATGTGTCATGGTCTTGTACAGCACTGCTTCTCTTGAACGCCGATGGGTCATGTGGGGGACCTGCACACTGGAGTTGTGGGGAATGAGAATTGCAAAACGTATCACCATACCCTATGGGCTCACTTACAGGGCCACACTACACCACACTATAACTTGCTGACATCGAACATTAAGGGTATGGCCACTACCACACAGAGATACTGAGTTCATACATATCTTAATCGCAGCTGCACACACATAGCTTTTTTGCAAGAGAAGCATTTGACACAGAACTACAACATTGGCGAATTCACAAGGGTCATGATAACGATTGCCGGGGGGGGTCCCATTTGTGAGAGACATGCACAGAGTTGACACTGAGGGTAGGTACGTGGTGGTGGAAGGACATAAGGACGATGCCCCCCTCACATTGGTGGTTGTTTAAGACCCAACACTAATCACTCTGATTTTTTTAGGCCTCCTCATCCCAGCTCTTTTCCAGGACCCACACAATCTCAGCATATCGGGCAATGACTTTAATTGTGTTCTGGATAATGGCTGGGAGTGCTCCACCTCTCCGCTGAACGGCGCTATGTGTGTCAGGGTTTACAATACTTTCAGGACTGAATGGTTAACTAGAGCGTGTTCAATATGTGGCGCTTGCACCATCCAACCACCAGTGACTTTGTGTTTTATTGCCCGATCCATGACCTCCACACCATGCTTGATCTTCTTCTCTGCAATGAACTAATAGGCACGCAGATAACTATGATGGAGTCCTTGGCACATACCCGCTCAGATCGCTACCCACTGCTGATGGCATTACGGACCTGGACGGTTCACACTGAGGCACCACAGAACCCCCCTTCAGGGAGGCCCTATCAACACATATTACCCAATATTTTGTATTTAACACAAACATCACCCCCTCTAGAACTCTGGAGTGGGATGCCCACAAGGTGGTCATCAGAGGGCAATACATTGCCACTATATGGTGGGGGTCCATAAGGCCCTGCGCAGGGTGCTTCTGAACATGGAGTGGGAGTTAACACTACTTGAGACTGAGGTGTCACGTGGGCTGATGGGACAGAAAGCCACAACGATCTAGAGGCACGATTGGGAAAACATGACTATAGGCACTGCTTTGCCATTCTCCATGTGGAGGGGGATCACTCGGGCAGGCTATTGGTGTGGGCTTTCAGTTGGGGGACCAAAGCACATTATGGCCTGGCCAGGCCCCGCTTGCACCCCCCCCCCCCCATGGCTACAGCCCTGCCTGGGCCCCTCTGCTGTGGACCAGGCTCTGACAAATGGTGCCAAATCCAGTCCTGGGCCCTTGGAAGTGAGTTTCTGTGCTGCAATCAAGAAACCAACGTATCGACTCCAAAGTGTCATTTTGGAACCTGTGCATCCCCGGAAAACTGGTGCATTTCCACTGCCTGCACCGAATCCATGGACACCGCTCACCGAGTTCATGACGCAGCAACCTCGACTTTCAACAAAGACCTGATTTTTCCACAGCACCTCTGAAGAATAACTGCTGCATGAGTCTTGGACACCGCATCACCGACATCCATTGTGCACCGTCCCGACTTCGGCGCAATCTCTTCCCTTTGTGGCTTTTGACCGATGCATTGCCTTCAGCCCAGCGGTTCGACTATGACACCATGAAAATTGACTCACCTTGCTCTTGACATTGACACATAACCAACGCTGCATCGCCTTCAGAAACTAAAGCATTGCTTCCATAACCGACGCATCACCTCCTTTGCACAACGCATCGTCCCCAAGCACCAACGCCTCAAAGATCAGGCATCGCCTCCAGGAACTGACACATCACCTGCACCCATGATGCATCCTCTCCGTTGTGCACCACTTCATCCCCAAGCATTGATGCATCCAAGGATTGTCAGCGGGTATATGTGACTCCTCTCTCTGGTCTGCGCTTCATCGCGGTCAAACCGAACTTTAGGATTTGCCCTGTTCAAGCGTGACCAGATAGCCCCAGTTAGAGTTGTTGACTTTTAAGCACTGCATTTTGAGTTCAGCTTGAAAAATGTATATCTTGACTTGTGAATCTTGAATTTCTGTTGTTTCGGTCTTGTTTTATATTCACTATTTATGTAAACTGGTGTGGAGCTCTTTTGTGGTGTATTCGCTGTGTTACTGTGTGTCAGTATGTGCACAAATACTTTACACATTGTCTCTTTAGTTTAGCCTGACTGCTCTGTGCCAAGCTACCAGAGGGTGAGCTCAGGTAAACTTTTAGTGTGTACTACACTTACCCCAACTGGGACTGTGGTTCCTGCTTGTACCGGTTCATACCGCTGCCAACCAGAAACCCGATTTCTAACAGTAAGGAAGAAGCATGTTGTCTTCAAGCTGTAATGAACATATTTTATTGTAAGAATATGGACAGGTCATCGACCTGCTTCTTCAGAAGCAGCAGGAGAATGTATAAAATACTGAGTTACAGCACTGTAAGAAATATGGTTATTTTTTTTCCTAGCATTTTATATAGCGCAAACTTGACCCGAAGGTTTCAGGTATCAGAGCGCTTTACATGAGCACCTCTTGTGTTACCAGAGGACACATTCAGTTTTGTTAGGCATGGGGAGATTAAGTGATTTGCCCAGAATCACAGGATGTTGAGCATCCCTGCAAAGACTCGAACCCGGTTCCCCAGTGTCGCGGTCGACCGCTCTAGCTGTAAGGCCACATCCTCTCTTATTGGTGGAGGGGATGAAATGCTACTCAGTCACAACCACAATCCTTGTCACTGTGAACCACAAAAGTCACTGAATTAAGCTGTGCTTAGCCCTCTGGTAGCTTGGCGCAAAAGATTTCTGGCTTAACTTATAGTCACTGTGTAAAGAATCTATGCAGTGAAAACATAACACAAGAAAAAACCATCCCAATTTTGAAAAATAAGATACATTATAATAAATAAAATAACACCAATACAAATTAAATCCTATCAGTACAAACAGATTTTTTTATGTTTTCAGTGAAATCTAACACCTAAAAGACCAAAATGCCAACCATGCGTATCTGATTGCATAAGACCCGGATAAGGTCAAAAGTTACGTTTTGCCATGATGCAGCACAAGTCTACACAAGGTGGATTGGGCCTGGTCTTGGTTGACCTTCAGACTGAGATGAAATTTTGAAAAAGGCATGCTGCATCCAAAGAGGAGTTGTTATCACCGGAGAGCGCTGGACAAAGTCTTGGTGAAACCATAGACAATGGCAGGAAAAAGCTCTGAGCAGAAGTAGCATGATTTCCAGGCTGAGGAGTTTGTCATCATCGAAGGGGAGCTGGTCATCATCAAGCCCAGTGAAGATTTTTAACTTCAGACTTAGACAACTTTTTGGAAGTCAAGAACCTCCAGTGGGACAGAGTTACAAGCTGTAGCAGAAGAGGGCTCCATGAGGCCAGAAACTGTCACTGAGATGTCCTGGTGAACAGGATTTGCTGCTGCATAGAATAACATAGCAGGAGCTACTGCAAAGCCAGACCAAATGGCAATGCACGTTGGGCAGCCACGGCCGCTGCAGGTAAGAGCGATGGGATGGTGGGGCTGGCTGGGAGGGGTTTCGAGAGACGACCACGAGGTGAAGTTAAATAAATAATTAATTTTCCCTTGTGGTCGTCTCTCGAAATCCCCCTCAGCCGGCCCCACCGCACCACAGCTCTTACCTGCAGCGTCCGCGGCAGACCTTAGGCAAATCAACTGTCAGATAGACCCTTGTTTTCTGCCAATTCTTTGGGTACATTCCGTGAAACTATTTCAAAGTCCCATGTTTTAGGGTTAGGCAAGAGCAGCACCTCTAACACCACTTTCGAGAGTGCAGGACCTGGGAGGCACCATTTGGGGGGGGGTGGCGGGTTAAGGCTCACTTCAGCAAAAATGAGGTGCAGAGTTCAAGGTTTCTGAAGCTTGTTATGCACCTGCAGCTCACAAAGAAGGCCAGCCAACTATCCCTTGGACTCATGTCTGGTGGTCCTGAGTTCATGGAGATGGTACAGTTCTCCTTCAAGCATCAAGGCAGGTCTCTAACAGCAGGGCAGGCACCAAATGCTGTACCATTCTGCTCTGCTCTAACGCTCTGACATTTACAGCCAGACCTGTCGACTTTAGAACTGGGTAACCAGGTTCAAGTCTCAACATCAGCTCAACATTCTGTGATTCGGGGCAAATCACTTAACCTCCCAATGCCCCAAAAAATTTGTTTTTTTTTAACAAATTTTATTGAGATTTTATTGGTACTACAGCATGGCCTGAAAGGCCCATATAGAAACATATCAATCGTGGCACAGTTCTGAGCAATAACAATGTTTCAGAACTTCTAAAACACGGGCACAGCCCGGATACTACATCCCATACCACTCAGAATATCAGTCAACTGCAGTGAAATAGTGAAAACTATGAGCTGTTGTTGTGTCCATGACTATATTTCTGTATTTCCTGCTCTGTGAGGATTACTAGGGGCTGTGCATAAGGCAGGTCAATACCCCTGTACTCTGCCCACCGCTTAAAGATTTTTTTGTGTTTCTTAGGACTTCCCCATGCCTGGAATACTTCCAGTTCCATCCCAATAAATCTGCCCATGGCTTACTACCACCCACCCACCGAGGGTGGGGAGACCACTTCCAGTGTTGAGCAGTATCTCTCTTGGCATGTGTTGGACCCAAAAACAAGAGGTTTTGTTTATGCCTGTTCCCTCCGATCGCATCTGTGCTATGTAGGAGAACTAGTTTGGGTTCAAGGGGGAGCTTCCAGGACAACACTTGAGCTAGCCAAGAAATGATCCTGTGCCAAAAAGGTAGGAGTGCGGTGCAACTCCATACCATACCGTGTGGAGGGCAAGTCCCCTCCTCCCTGCTGCATCGGAGACATGTGGGGGAAGATATTACTCCCATGCACCAGAGGCAGGGCCTTGTGTCATATCCTCGGTGTAGGTATTTGAACTGGATTAAATGATACTGTGTTGCAATGGCAGCACCTCTGGGACCTGCCAAGGTTTTTGTCCAGCCATCGTCATTTAGGTCTGTGATATCATCCTCCCACGTCACCCGCAACACACCCAACGTGGTGTGATTATGTGTGACTAAAGTTTGGTATAGTTGTCTGATCTTGTGGGCACCCATATCACCCATGTAAATCTGTCAGATCCTTAATATACGGTGTCAGTGCATGCCTAGGTTGTAGATACTTATAGAACTGGCTACGGTGGAGCTGATATTCATCCTGCAGCTTTTTAAGGATTTGAGCTCCGCCCCCGACATAATATCTCCTAGTGTGGATAGTCCAATAAGGTCCCAAGCACTGAACCCAGGCAGCCCAGCCACCTGCCACACATAGATTCCATTCCACAGTGGGGTCGCCTGAGTCAAAAAATGGGACCTTGTTTAATGTAAATATTGCTGATGTAAAGCACTCCAATGCCTTAGGGTTGAGTTTTTGTCAGAAAAAAATTACTGCAAAATGCACAAAGAGGTAATAACAAAGACTTAACATAATAAGGAGACACTATCACACGCATTTAGTGACTGATTTTTACAAAGTGAATCGCAGCTTCCCTCCTAACATTTTGTGATCTTAGGCATATTTTATTTCACAAGCACTTTCAAATAAGTGTTTCAGAATACCAGCTGCACAAAATCCTACTGTGTTTGAGTCAATTGACTGCAAAGTTGCTTGCTAGTGATCTGGGATGCAGACAGGGTTCACATAACAACTGTCTTGCCTCTTATTTTACTGAAGCCGCAGTCACCAATTTAGGGTCGGGGCAGAAATGGTTCTAAATCCATGGTTTTAAAACTATCACTTTTTTTTCTTTTTTTTAAATTTCAAGGTATTTTTTTTTTTTTTTACAAAAACATGTACATTCGCATTTTCGTTAAGGGTTCCAGATAAACGTAGCTGACATTAAAAAAATTACATGATACTGTTTTGAACATGTCCAACTGGACCCCCCTGTGCTGTCTAGCAGGAAAAAATTACAGACAGGGTAGGAAGAAGAGAGTAGAAGGGAGAGATAGAGTAGAGGTAGGGTATAAGTAGTGTTCATTCGCTCTGAGCCTAGTCTGGGTTTGTGTCACTATGTGCGGGCAAGTTCTTTTCAGTGCAGCGCTATCATGTGACCTATTAATGTCAAAACTTCCCAATATTAATGCATTTGTTTTCAAGGTCCAGCTCCTGCACGGCTCTAAGAGCCAAGGCAGACCCTTGGTTTGGCTGTCCGTGTTAATTTGTTGTATAATCACGCCTGGGTTGAATAGGGAGGCAGAGAGGTGTCATGTGAAATATCACCACCAGGCAAATGTCTACATGCAAATAAGGAAAGCTTTTGCTGCTTCTGTCCATGTAGTATCTCGAAGGCTTTGAACATGTTTTATTATTGAAAAGCCAAATTGTTTTCTTTATCCATTTTTCCTCTCATTAATTCTCTCTCGTTCGTTTTCAATTGTGAAATTATTCCTTGTTCCCCCTTTGATTTTTGCATTATTTCCTTGTTTTTTCAATTACTGTGATGCTTTCCTCTCCCTTTAAATTCTGTTTAACTCGTGTTCATTTGACTCTATTTCCTTAAACTAATCTTTAAGTTTTCTTTAGCATGTATTGTATTGTACTGTAATTGCAGTTATATAGCGCTTACTATCTCTGACGAGGTGTCGAAGCGCTTTTTTGCCGAGTAGTACACTACTCCGGAACCCATATAGGATTAGTGGTGAATTAGTATAGTGAAATATGAAATTAATTTGAGATGTGGATATGTTAATTTGTTCTTTGGTTTGTGAAGGATAGTAGAGTAATAGAAGAGGGAAAGGTTTTGCATTTATATAGTGCTTGCTACCCTGATGAGGTGTTGAAGTGCTTTTAGGCGAGTAGCACGCTACTCCGGAACCAAAAAAGGATTACTGGTGAATTAGTCTGGGGAAATATGAAATTATTGTGAGCGGTGGACATGTTAGTTTGTTTTTTGGATTGAAAAGGATAGCAGAGGTACAGAAGAGGGAAGGATTTGCATTTATATAGTTCTGGCAACACCTGATGAGGTGTTGAAGTGGGTTTTGGCTAGAAGCACGCTACTCTGGAACCCAAACAGGATTAGTGTGTAATTAGTATAGGGAACAATTTAATTAATTTGAGTTGTGGACATATTAGTCTGTTATTTGGATTGAAAAGGAATAGTGGAGGGCTAGAAGTGGGAAGGGTCAACTAAGTATTAGTTTTTTGGGGGGAGTTTATGGCAGTAGGAGGGTGTTGGGATGAGTAATGGGGAGGTGGAGGGGGAATAGTCAGAGGGAAGGGTTAATAAAGGCTTGTTCGGGAGATCTGAATAGTAAAAGAGGTATGAGATGATGCAAGGAGGGGTAGAGAAGGGAAGAGTCTAGAAAGGGTTTTTTGGGGGATCATAGTAGTGGTATGGGGTTTGGGATGAATGACAGGTGTAGAGGATATATTGATAGAGGTATAGGGAGAGAAATAGGGTAGTGCATTGGAAAGAGTGGTAGAATGAGGTTTGAAATTAGTTAGAGAGTTGAGGTAGAGGATATATTGAGAGCGGTATAGGATGAGAAATAGTGCAGTGCATTGGAGTGAGTAGTAGAATGAGGTTTGAGATGAGTCAGAGTGGAGATAGAGGATATATTGCGAGAGATATAGGCTGAGATGTAGAGTAGTGCATTGGACATGTTGAATTAGAAGCAAAGTAATAAATATAAAGATGCAGAAGTACATGGAGGGTATATATATATATATATATATATATATATATATATATATATATATATATATATATATGCGCATAAGAAAGGTAACATATGTATTTTAAACGTGCATTTAATAAACTCAGACTTTCAAGTGTTGCTGTACTTTAATTTAATTTGTTTGAATTTTTTGTAATTCATAGTGAAGCAATTGTAGATAAATAGTTATGATAAAAAGATTTACTTATTTATGTAGTCACTTATATACATGTTAAACATAGAGTAATGTAACTGTAAGAAATATGTACATTTCTAAGCAAAACAAAAATCTATATCTTTAAAAACAAAAATTTATGCACACTTATACAAAGCAATACACTTATGTAGGTACACATCTACAGTCCAAATAAATGCTTACATACAGAGGGATTTGCTGTATATTTATGTTTGAGTAAGGTGGCTGTATGGGGAAGAGCCAGTTTTTGAGTAATATTCTAAAGATAAGGTGGTTATCCATGGATCTTATGTTCGGGGGGTAAAGAGTTCCATTGTTTGGCTGAAGGATGTGCCACTCATGTTTTTTTCCTTTTATGAAGAGCAGTCCTATCCCATGTATCGCTTTGTGGGAGATCCAAAGCAGCTTGAATGTGGGTCTTCTGGCAACCGGTAACCAATGTAGGGCTTTCAAGGCAGGGGAGATGTGGGCTTGCATCTTTAGAAGTAAGAGCAGTCTGGCAGCAGAGCTCTGAATCAGTTGTAGTCTTTTCATTGTTATTAAAGGTGATCCGTGGTAGGGGGGCATGGCCAAACCAAGCACCAAGATGATGGCTTGATTCAGGACCTCTCGGGTGGCCGTTCTGATTTAGCTGCTCCACGATGCTGTTTCGCAGTAATCCTGGCCCCTGAAAGCTGCTGCCGCCATCGGATACATCAGTGCAGGGATGGAGTGAAGCGAAGCTCGCGAGGGTGCTCCTGATCCCCAAGTGCGCTGCCCCATAGCGGCGACCTGACGTGGCCCTCGGAGGCCCAGCGACAATAGGGGTCCCGGGCGGGCCTGAGGGCGGGGCCGCCGCTGCGGCAGTGACAGAGACCGCAGCTTTTTGGCCTATGAAGGAGGAGAGGCGGTGATGGCTGTGCCATGAAGAGTTTATTGGTACTGGAAGGGGTGAGTCTTGCTCATAATCCTGGGCTCCCCCAATGAAGTGAAATCCGCATCCTGCACAAACATGGCAACCGCATAACGCCAGCGCAACTTAAATGGCCGGAACTGCGAGGAGTAGCACCCGGATCATAAAGGCATGGCTTTCTTGCACTATACACTGCGTGGCAAGGAGGATATCGGTGGGTGATGCTCCCACGCACCCTATGCGCCCTGATATTCCTGCTCTGGAGTCAACTGAACTTGAGGCCACTCCTGGCTCCATTTACCATTTAGATTGGATCACTGGTAATGCGACCATGTGGTGGGATACCCGGGATTCCTAGTATCTCCAACTGGGCATCATATTAAACGTATTGTGCTGCTGCAGTTCCTGCAACTGGGGAGTACTTGTTAGCCCTGCAACCATCCGTACACGTGCATTTTGGCCGCCTGCCTGTTCGTCATGGGGCGTGGTGCCCCCAAGGAGCAGCAGCTCTCCTTTGACACAACTAAGACCCCCTAGACGGGGAGGAGGAGACGACGCAACATGGGGAGAATCAACAGACCCTGAGCAGCCCGCACTGGAGTGCGCTGCCGCCATAATGGTGGAGTTGCAGGTGGGCTTTATGGACATCGACGCGCGTTTTTAAGACCTGAGTGTGCGCATTGACACCATTCATAACCGAGTGGAACAACATGAAACCCGAATAGATGTGGCGGAAAAGGGCATCTCAGAGGTGGAGGATACGCAAGCAGCAATGTCTAAAAACCTCGACTGCACGGAGCGCCTCCTCAAAATGATGGTGGCGAAAGCAGAATACTTGGAGGTGAGGTCACGCCACAACAACCTTCGGATGGCGGAAGAGGCTGAGATGACCATCACAGGCCCTATGGAGCTCTGTGTTGAGAATTTACTAACCAAACTGGTTGGCAGAGACTGCTTTTCCACTACATTTGCTGTGGAAAGAGCCCACAGATCTCTCGCTCCTAGATCATCTCCTGTAGCTCCCCACGCCCCATTATAGCGCGACTGCTTAACTACCGCGACCGTGATGCCGCCTTGTGTAGAGCCAGAGGTGGGAGATCTACTATTTCAGGGTACGTCACTGTCCATACGCGCAAGTTTCGGTTCTTCAAACATATTTTGAGAAATGCCAATGCCCGCTATGCAATGCTGTACCCAGTGCACCTTCGCATACAGGTTGACGGCAAAACCTCAGTCTTTAACACTCCTGCAGAGGCGTCTGAATTCTGTATGTGCCACAAATCAAATAGAGGTTCCTCTCCTGGCAAGTTACCTACAATTGTCTGTAATGGTTTATGCTCTGTAAAGCGGCACTCTGGGCACATATGATGAACGCATTGTATGACAGCTCTATAAACATTTCAAAGACAATGTAGCAGTATCTCCCTTTCTATTTTCTAGCTGACTATTGCTTTGAACCCCCTACGTGAGCAGTTATATACATATTTGCAACCTATACCATTCATGTTCAGCGGTTCACTCGGGGAGTTGCTGCCTCCCCAGGAGATCTCCTAATTCTTGTAATTCTTTGTTGTCTTTTCTTTTTTTTGTAGAGATGGGTTGGGATTCACCGGATCCAAGTTGGGTGGTTATCCGATGATGGAGGAGGGTAGTGGGGTGGGCAATTAAGTTGCGTACGGTTCAATTTGTTTATATGTCACAGGTTGCTCGTATATTCACTGGGGCGCTATTCATATTTGTTCATAAAGATGCATTGATCCTTCTAAGTCTGCATTTAACTTGAGGGGCAATGTACAGGGGGTGGAGGGACTGGAACTTAAATGCATTACATGGAATGTGAGAGGGCTCTCAAATCCCCGCAAGGATGACAGATACTGGCCTATCGGACACAACACAAAATACATATTGCTCTGCTTCAAGAGGCCCATTATGCCCCAAACTCGAATAATCGATTTGCTGCTTCCTGGGGCAATAATAGATTCTTCTCAAATTACAGCACTTATTCCCATGGTGTGTGTGTGCTCATACACAAGACACTTCCCTTTGTATCCCAGTCTGTCATTACTGATCCTGAGAGGCGAGATCTGCTGGTGACTGGAAGTATTGGTGCAAAACAAATACTTATCATTGAGGTATATGCCCCCAATGTGGATGCCCGAGGCTTTTTTAATACTATATCCGCACACATTACCGCCTTACCAAGAGACTCCATCATATTTGACGGGGATTTCAACCTCACACTGCAACCGAACGCAGACACCACGGGTACAGGTCACGTCACAAAACCGTGTTCCACTCCAGAACTTGAGGCATTGCTACGTGCGCATTTATTAGCGGATTCATGGCACAACTTACATCCAATAGACAGGGGATTGTCATTTTATTCGGCACCACATGGCACCTGGCATGGTACCTGGTCTCGTATAGATATATGGTACATGACACCGGACCTTTTGGTTTCATTACAAGAGGTTGATCACCTACCTCGTACCCTGTTGGACCACTCGCCCGTATTGTTGTTGGTGCTCCTGCCCACTATTGCATGCCCCTACAGACCCTGGCGTTTTCCCACTGATGCCATATTGGATACTGTTTTTAAGAGAGAAGTTCAGGATGCAATTGTAGATTATTTTCATACCAATATGGGCTCTGTATCGCGCTACGCCACCATATGGGAGGCCTTCAAATGTTATACTAGGGGTGTTTGCATCACTAAGCAAGCTGGGGTATTGCGCACACTTAGAAGAGACCTCGACAAAACTGAGTAAGCATTGTGGGACCTAGATGCCAGGACCTTGGGATCCCCTCCATTACAACAATGGGCGAGTCTCTTGAGTGATTTCCAGGATCTTGCATTGCACAAGGCCGTCTATTTGGGGAAGTATGCGTGTGCTCGAGTGTCTGGGGAGGGTGAGAGGCCAGGGCGCACGTTGGCCCGTCGACTTACCCCTCGACAGCAAATTACATATATTACCCGACTCCAGTCTGCGGACCACGCCTGGGCCACACACAACGCAGATATCCTCTCCACCTTTAAGTCATATTATACTCGGTTATATGCCTCATGCTCCCTGCCGACTGGTACAGCCCTCTCGGACTATTTGAACGAAATAGCGATGGTTTGGCTGGAAAAGGGGCAACAGCCCTTCAAAGCTTCACCTATCGGTGCGGATGAAATTGAGGAGGCCATTGACAGTCTGGACGGCCCCCGAGCACCTGGCATGGATGGCCTTACTGGGATGTTTTATAAAAGTTATAAAGCTTCATTGATGCCACACCTTTTGGAGGTCTATGCGGAGGACCTAGAGTCGAGTGAACTACCTACTACTATGAGAGAGGCAATAGTCACATTGCTTCTTCAACCGGGCAAACCGCATAATAGGTGTGCGTCCTACAGGCTGCTATCTTTATTGAATCAAGATTATAAAATATTGCCAAAGGTCCTTGCAACATGGATATCACTCATAGTTGATCAGATAGTTACTCCCCCCAATCAGGCTTTACTCCAGGCCGCTGTACATCTGTAAATCTATGCACGCTGTTTGCCATCATAAACCAAATTAATCCCACACTTCCCGCAGCTGTGGTACTACTTGATGCTGAAAAAGCGTTTGATTCTCTAGAGTGGGAATTTCTCCAGGCAGCGCTCACCAAACTTGGCTTTCCACAGAATTTCTGCTCCTTAGTCCGTTTATTGTACACGAACCCGGTTGCACAGCTTCGGGTCAATGGGTTATTATCGGATGAATTTTCCCTATCACGCGGCACCAGGCAAGAATGCTCGCTATCATCCCTATTGTTCTTAACAGCGATAGACCCGTTGGTGCCGCATCTAAAAGAGCATCACCTCCAACGCGGGATTGGGTTCCACTGGGCCCCCTTCTGGCTTCATTATATGCGGACGACATTCTCTTATTTGTTTGTGAACCCACCACAAACCTCTTCCTGATTATCTGTGACTTTGGTGCGGTTCGGGGTCTTCTCGGGGCTGGTCATAAACTGGTCCAAGTCTGAAGTCTTTCCACTGATGGAGATCACCCTCCCCTTTGCACTGGACTTCCCCTTGTGCTGGTGCAATGATCCTCCCAGATATCTTGGGGTAGTCTTACACCGCCCAGCTATGGAGGTCATCTGTCTTAATTACGGAATGGCCATAGTGCGGCTGACGGGATAAATAGACCGCTAGATATCGCTTCCATTATCTATCGCTGGTCGTATAGCGATCATTAAAATGGTAGTACTGCCCCGTTTTCTGTATTTGTTCCTGAATATCACGATCCCACTCATGGTTACTTTGTTCAGCACCCTCCGTGGCATGTTGACAAGACTGATTTGGGCAGGGGGGCAGGCACGGGTGAAATGGCAGATACTCACTCAGCCGTTTGAGCGGGGTGGGTTTGGAGTTGCTGATTTTTATTTATACTATTTAGTGACGCAGACACACTATGCATATTTTTGGTATTATCCAGATGCGCAATTGCAGTTTCTTAAACCAGGGTTTACCCACTCGCCCTTCTTCCCTCTCCTCCATTCTCCTGCTTGGGCTCACTAGGACTCCTGCTGAAATCCACACTTTGCAAACCACTAGCTGGGCTTGGGGACGTCTTTGTAAATATTTAGGGACTGAACATTTGTACTCTCCACATTTGCCCTTACTGGACAACCCATGGCTGCCTCCTACTACCGAAACACTGACGCAGTGGGCGATTGCCCACAACTGCCTTCAGACTTTGGGCGATATGTTTGATAACGGTCAAATGCGCTCCATAGCATATTTGACGAAGGATCGAGATGTGAGTGTATTGGACCACTTCCTGATACACAGAACGAGCACCTCGTTGGCTACAGCATTATGTCCCCTGGCAGCAGATCCCCCTGAATTCATGCCCCTCACCAAAATAATTACAACACATAACAATGCACACCTGGTCTCTAGAGTGTACCATCTCGCACAGACACTCCGACCGACGGTGGGTGGGCGAGGGTGGCCTGGAGGGAGATTTGCCACACCCTTTGACAGACAAAATGTGGACCTATTGTTGCGAACAGACCCGATATGTATCGAATAATTATAAACATAAACTTCTGCATTTTTAGTTTTTACATAGAATGTATGTTACTCCCATGTTGTTTGCCAAGATGAATCACGTTAAGCCAGACAATTGCCAGAGGTGTGCGATAAATCATGCCGATTTTATCCATTTGGTGTGGAATTGCCCCGCTGTCTTAACTTTCTGGGAGTCAGTCTTTGAACATCTCGGTTTAATGGATGAGACCAGCCTTACACCTTCACCTTTACTGGCGCTGCTGGGATATGTTCTTCCTCTGTGGGTTTGCATAAGGCATTTTACTGCAATTGCGCTCCTGTTGGCCAAGCGACAGGTCTCTTTGGATTGGGGTAGAATTTACCCACCATTAGTGAAGGTGTGGCTAAAGTATTTGAGGTACTGTGACACTATTAGCGATGTCTACTCATCCTTGCTTCCTCCTACCTCCCGGCCAAAAAATATCTGGGAACCGCTTTGCTCCTACTTGCTGCTTCATTCCAAACTCACTGATTGATGTGTCCTTCCACTATCAAACAATTGTGATGATGGCTGGCCAATTGTGATATAATGTGTTCTACAATCCACTGTTATACGAATCTGCACTGTGTTGTTTATTGGTTATTTTGCTCTCTTTACTATTATTTGTTTGCTTCTTTTTTGTTTATATTCCATATTTGTCAGTGTAATCTGCAATGCTCATCTATATGTCGACTTGTAGATCAGTATTATGCGCTTTATGGCTGTTATTCTTTTGCTTTAAAAAAACCTCAATAAAAACAAGTTAAAAAAAAAAGGTTATCCGTGGTAGAGGCTATCAGCATAATCGAGTTTGAACAGAACAAGAGATGGTAGCAAGAACCTTGTGTGTGAATCCCAGGTGGGAAAAGATCCATCGCAGAGTTTTGATATTAAACTTGCTAGTTTGTCCACTTTGGTATTCATTGATAGCTTGAAGTCCATGGTCATTCCAAGGTTTCTTACTTCCTTTGATACTTGATAGTTTGGTAGCAAACTTATCGGCACATTGAACCCACACAGATGCCAGTGTGGGATATTATGAAAAATGCACACAGAGGACATCTTAGAGATGCCTCCTGAAAATCAGCCAGCCCATGTGTGGTTCCTGAATGGCTACCCACCATTTTCCACCACCAGACAAGTTTCTGGACCCCTGAATAGAGAGCCTCTACTCTCTGGTACTGAAACAAAGGCCATCCTGGGCAGAGGTGTCATGCCTCTCCCAGGATGAGCTGGATCGACAATAGGGGAAGCTTCAAAGCCTGACACCTTTGCACACTGTCCCTGCCTTTTACTGCCCCCAGCAACTGTCTCCCACTACTTTTGGTCCCCACTGTGGGCAGGAGAATAGGCAGGAAATCCAAGCTAGGAAGAGAGAAGGGCCCACCTATGCCAACCCCACCCCTCCGGTGGGATAGGCGAGGTGAAGCACACATCTCAGTCCCCTCCATCTTGAAGATGTTGAGACTCAGCCAATTAGGAAGAGTATCATACCCCCTCCCAGTGGAGGGTGGCATGATAGGGGGTGTACCCGCCCAAGGAAGGGACCTATTGGTCCAGACCTGCACATTCCTTTAATGCCCCTAAATCAAGTATTTAGGGGCAACCCTGAACCTTGCCTCTTCAGGTTTGAGGAAGAAGGAAGAAGGACCGAAGAGCCGTGCTGATCCAAGAAGGAGAAGAGGACACCAACTGCCTTGGACCCAGCCCTACTAGCCTATCCCGGCTATGACCTGCCAACAGCAAGAACCCTGGCTAGTCCAGCAGCCAGCAACCCCTACAGCCCAGAAGACCTGCCCTGCGACCTTCTCTGTCTCCCTTGAGCACCGGATTTGCTCAACCAAAGACTCACCTCCAGAATCCAGATTCCATTGCACCACTCTGCACCGGACGCCCATGACCCGAGTTTGCGTGTCCCGACACCCCAAGGAGGGCTCCCCAGTGATCCTGGCCTGGAATCTGGCAATCCTCAACCTCCCACAAGACTCTAGATGACGACTGAAGGGTCTCCCAGCCGCCATGAGAGCTGGTAAGAAAAGCCGACGCCAGAAGACACCCCTGCATCCAAACCCCCACGGCCTTGGGTGGCCCAACCAACTGTGCCCTGGTATCCCCCAAGATCCGTTCTTACTTCCCCAGCCAATGGTCGCGCTTCAAACAGTTTCCCAGCCCGAGCCTTCAGCATCTTTCAGAAACCGAAGTTCTCCATTGGAAAGCACAGGGTCCCTAATGTCCAATTTGCACCCTGCACCTGGCCGCCCGAGTGCAGCTGGTGGTGCAGCTGTGCTGGACATTGGGTCCTGCAGTGCTGATATTAACCCCAAGAGCTTGCCTCCCACAACCGAATGGCCTGCTTGTCAGCAGTCCCTAACCCAAGGCCCCCTTAGCCCCATTGGCTAACATTGGGCCCCTGCACTCTACACCCAGCTGCCCCAGTGCCAATGGTGGTGCAGATTGAGTGACCTTGGTCCTAATCCCCAAAACTCACCCTTGTAGGTTGTGTACTTACCTCCAAAACCACTAACACTTTTCCCACATAGGAACCCATGTAAAGAGATATTGGGCCTAAAAAATATCCAAGTGTTGAACTGTGTTGTATGAAGAAAAGGAATTCCTGCAAAGTATAAAAAGTCATACTTACCTTGTATGTAGGTATCTTAAGGTGTACTCACTGTAATCCTGAAGTAACGAAAAAGTAATCTGAAAGTACTAACTCTATGATACAAACTGCATTTAAAAGTGATACAAACCTGTAACAACTGCAATTTCTAGTACAACTGCATTTCCATGAACAGTCTTGCATTTTACGGTATATTTTACTCACCTGTGCCAAGTCCTGCTTGGTTCTAAAATAATACATAAGTATGTCTTTTTTATACTTACGTCATTGGTCTGGAATCGGTATGTGAGTGTGTGTATTAGTCCTTGATTAAGTGAATACAATAAATGCTTAACACACTCTCTGGATAAGCCTACCTGCTCACCCACACTACCACAAAGAAAGCTGTGGGTACCTACCTAATTCAGCCTCTGCTATACCTCTGGAGACTCCCTGGACTCTGTGAACACTATACCTTACTTTGGTATAGTATATAGAGAGCCAGCTTCTTACACTCTTCCTGGACAGAATCCTGTTTGGAAATCTGAAAGTATAGTATTATCTTCAATGAACTGGGACATCTGGGCAAATGCTGCTCTTTCTATCAGTTTGTCCAGGAAAGGTCCATTTGTAATCGGTCTATGGTTGTCAGGGTTCAGCGGGTTCAGGTTTATTTTTGGGCGTATGAATTACTTTTTTAGTTCTTCTGGAAATTTTCCTATAGTTAAGGAATTGTTAATGATTTTTTCTTAATGGTGTGGCAGCAGAGGTTGTTAGAAGAATACTCTTGAAGGTTTGTGGTGGACTACTTGCTTTGACAAGGTTGATAAATTAATCGTGTGAACATTGTTGGAAGAAATGGAGAGGCTGGGTTAGAGTATTCTTGGGTTGTTTGTTTTGGAAAAGGGTCAGTGATGGTGCTTTTTTGTTTTAAATATGAGTACAATGGTGTGCTTCATATTCCACCTCACTAAGAGCCTCCGATGGATTAGATGTTATAATGGCTACATCATCCGCGTATGCCAGTATTTTACACGCTCTTCCATTAATCATCACTGCAGGTATCTTAGCATTAGCCTCTAGGTTACGTAAATATGGGTCTATAAAGAGGGCAAATAGTAATGGGGATGACGGGCACCCCTGCCTAGTCCCTCTGCTTATCCTGATTATTGAAGAGCACCCTCTATTGACCCTTATCCTGGCTATAGGGTTCCTATATAGTGTCTGAATTGCACGGATATATCCCTCCCCTATATCAAACCATCTCATAATTGCCCAGAGGTAATCCCAGGAAACCCTATCAAACGCCTTCTCTGCGTCTAAAAATAAGGCTGCCATAGGGTTTCCCAGGACTTCTGTTGCATCGAATAGTGTCACCAACCGTCTAATATGGTGGGTGGTGCCTTTCCCCGGAATAAATCCATGCTGTGATGGACTAACCATCCTCTCAATGACTCTGCCCAATCTTTTAGCCAAAATTTTAGAAAATATTTTAACATCTGCATTTATTAATGTAATTGGTCTATAAGATCCGGGGAGTATCGGAGACTTTCCTTTCTTCAAGATTATTACAATGTCTGCTCCCCCCCATGAATTAGGAACTGATTCCCCTGTCTGTGCTAAACTGAGAATATCGAAGAAGTCTTGAATGAAAATATCTTGAAAGACCTTATAGAACTCGAGTGGAATCTGGTCAGGGCCAGACGCTTTGCCTGAAGGGAGACTATTCAGTGCTGTTTTAACCTCCTCCATCTGTATTGCTAAATCTAAGAATGTTTTCTCTTCCTGCGGGAGATTTGGTGAGGCTATATTATTAGTATACCCTTCAACATCATTTATATAAGTTCCACTCTCTCGTGAATATAAATCAGAATAGAATTGTCTAAAAACTTCTCTAATAGTATCAGAATCTGAAATCAGGTTACCCTGTCCGTCTAAAACCTCCTTGATATCTGCCGCAGCTGTTTTCTGTCTTGTGCGGACCGCTAGTATATGCCCCACTCTCTCGCTTAATTCATATGAATTCTATTTTCTTAATAGATAGCCAACTGCTGCTTTTGTGGCAATACTCTCCACGGTTTTGTTTTTAATCACCATAATTTTAAGCAAAAGATTCTCTAAAGGTAGTTTTAATCGAATTCCCTCTACCAATTCATTTTCCGCCTTCCCCAACTCCTTAATCAGATCGTCCAATCTAGTCTTATCTATCTTACGTTTGTGACCAGTATAACTTAGAGTCTCCCCCCTAATACCGGCTTTGAAAGCATCCCAAACCATTCCTGGGGATGCTGTTCCTCTATTCATATCCCAAAACCCCTTTATCCATGTGCTCATATGCTCTCTATATCCTTCGTCTTTTAGTAGTGCTCTCTCAAATGTCCACTGTGATACTTTCCTTTGAGTCTGCCCTAAATTCACTGCTAAAATCAGGGGATTATGATCTGAAATGATCCTAGGTTGCTTTTCCATTGATAATCCTGTAGTGAGAGTGCTAGAAATTAAAAAATAATCAAGTCTAACCATAACTTTGTGTGGTGCGGAAAAAAAAGTACTACCTTCCCTATGGGGATACAGCTTAATCCATGGATCAATTAAAGAATTATGGTGTACAAGGGCAGACAAGGCCCTGTGCGTCTTCTTCTTTCTACCAGTGTATTTCCCCCCTTCTTGCGCAAATGAACTACATGAATCATGTATATTAAAATCACCACAGCATATTATGGGTTCTGGCCAATGGGCCAGTTCAGTATCTAAAAATTGAAAAACCTCCGGATCGTCCTCAGTAGATCCATATAGTGTAGCCACCGTGCACTTTTCTTCCTTATATATTATTTCCACCAGTACCCACCTCCCCCATTGATCTTCTTTTTTTCTATTCACCACAACGTCCCTATCCTTAGCTAGGATTGCGACTCCCCTTTTCCTTACCCCCTGCTTTGAAAAAGCCAACAGATGAAAACCCAATTGCTCCAGGAGATATCCCTTCCCTCCTTCAATATGTGTTTCTTGAAGACACAAAATGTCTACCCGAAGTGTTTTGATTAGAGCAGCCGCTCTCAGTCTTTTGTTAATATCATTTAGTCCGCATATATTAATTGATGCAATTCTTAATGACATTAAAAAACATCAAGTGTACCCCTACTTAGAAAACACAATACCTTAAGATAGCTTAAATAAACATTGAAAAATATTAACAGACGAACAAAATGGTATATGCTGTGAATAATGCATAAATTACAAAGCCATCCACCCTCCCCCTCCCCCCCCTCCCTTGACCCTCCCTTCCTTACTCGAACCGCTCGAGCACCCGCTTCCCTCCCTCCCCCCCACCCCCGCCCCCATCTACAGGCAAATAGGTCAACCATGACCTATGTGTGGTAGCTTTTGAAAGCAGCAGTCGTGTCACCCCCCCCCCACCTCAAAGAGCATTAACCTGTTTACTCCCTCTCGCCCCCCACCAATAATAGTAATACTCATCCTTTATGTGGAAACCAATATCTCAGGTGGAGGAGACCTAAATTAAAAATGAATAGAGTTACCAACCCTATAGTTCCTGACTAAAAATATAATATCGGTAAATCGCCTATCCCACCTTTTCTCCCTTAAGCTCATCAATATATAACTGAGCTTTTATCTCAGAGGTGAACATCTTGACACTTCCATTAACAATAATCTTGAGTCTCGATGGGTATAGTAGGAACGCTTCGTAGCCTAACTTCTGTACTGGGGCTATCAATTGCCTAAGGCGCCACCTCCTCTCACCGTAGCATGACAAAATCTGGTCTTGCGAAAAATGTGGCCCCCTCAAAGCTACGCCTAGCCTCTGGTCTTGCTTTATCCAAAATATCTTGCCTGGCTAAGAAATTTCCGATGTATATAAGGATAGCTCTAGGTTTCAGAGTCTGCGCAATCCCCATATGCCCTTCTTTGTAGCAGTGGAAATCGGTGCACCCTCTGCACCTCGTTCTCCCAATTCCATTTGGTGATATCTGGGAAAGCCCCCTTTAACAAATTTATTACATAGGCCCTTATACTCTCTCCCTCCGACCCTTCAGCAACCCCCAGTAGTCTAATGTTGTTCTGACGCTGTCGATTTTCATAGTCCTCCAGTTTCCATCTTATGTCCTCTGACATCTTCTCTTACGAATCTCTAAAAGCCTGCCAGCGAGAAACGTCATCTTCTAGCCTAGCTGTATGCTCCTCCACATGTGACACTCTGTCCACCATTTCCTCATATAGTTTATTCATTTTCCTCATGGAGCTCTGTATCTTTTTTGTTGCCACCTTAGCTCTCCGACTCTCGTTTCTGGCCTCGACCTGCATCTGAATGCAGGTCGGTAGACCCAATGAGGGTGTTGGTGTACCCTCACTCACTACCTCTTTGACTCCCCCCTCAACCTCTTCCTCCTGATATAGTGAGGCCGTTGCAGAATAATCCCAACAAAGTTTCGAGTCATTAGGTTGAGGTTGGGGGCTGTTTGAGGGGTCTGTTTTAGCTCGCCTTTTACTTCTCTGGGGGTTTGCATGCCCTGGTGGTGCTTTCTGAATAGAAGATTTAGCGGCGGTATCAAAATCAGAGTCAGAGGCAGAACTTACATCTTGACTTACATCACCAAGCTCACTAGATAGATAAGACTCTGATCCAGAGTCCTCATTCACGGAAAAAAAGCACTCCCCATCGGGTGTTGCAGAGACTCCGTTTCGGACACTTGTCTGGATATAAAATTAATAGCACTAAGACACAGATTGTTAAAAATAGATATACGTGCTGTACTGACAACCGAGTTGTTAGTTCAGCAGTATATCTCGGTGTTCAGCTTTCCGCAGAGGTGGAGAATGTGGTA
Source organism: Triturus cristatus (assembly GCF_964204655.1). Classification (NCBI taxonomy): domain Eukaryota; kingdom Metazoa; phylum Chordata; class Amphibia; order Caudata; family Salamandridae; genus Triturus; species Triturus cristatus. The sequence continues at coordinate 177,619,039 of NC_140590.1, forward strand.
GAGCAGAATATGGCCCCGCTTATAGCAACTGTACGATTAGATTTGGAACGAATGAATAACCTTCATTTGTCTTTGGTTGGGTGTACCAATGTAATTAAAATGTTAATACTGCTGAAATTTCTTTATTTTTTTAGATCTATTCCTCTGTTTTTTGAGGCTAGGTGGTTTCAAATATTAGAGTCAATTTTGAACAGATTTATTTGGGCTCAGGAGAAAACACGCTGGGCTTATAAATTTATATCTCTTTCCAGAGAAAGGGGGGGTGGGGTGCACCGGACTTTAGATTGTATTATTGGGCCGCAGTGTTACAACATATGCAGGGTTTAATTGGGGGGGGGGCACATGACTGCTGGGACATCAATAGCTCCTTGGAGATATATGCAGTAGTTTTTGGCGAAGAAGTCGAAAATTGTTTTTTGAATTGTATTGATTTTTCATATTACAAAAGGACTAGGTTTAAGACAGTTAGTGCAGTTATTAAGATATGGACTGCATTTAGGAAAAAATACGGAATTGGTAGGTTTAACAGATATATTCGACTATATCGGAATAACTCATTCCCGGAACTGATCTTTGCGGATAATGTTATGGCAGAATGGGCGAGTAAAGGGATAGAGCAAATAGGAGACATGATGAGCCAAGAGGGAGTAGTGCAGTTTGCGGACCTAAGAACTAAGTACCAGCTGGATGCTAGAAGTTTTTTTAAATATCTTCAAATCAGGAGCTTTCTAAATACTAAGAAAGGGGGGCCCGCTGGGTTTGGGAATAATGCAATTTTGGATAAAATAAGTAGGGGGCAGGGCTGTACAATACGAAGTTTTTATGCAATATTAGCAGAAGCCAAAACGGATGATATTTCTAAGTTTGATAATAAATGGATGGAGAAGCTATCCATTGAGTCGGGATGTTTCCAGGAATCATTGGTTCTTGGATATACTGTTTTGTGCTCAGCCCCACTTCAGGCCCAGCATTATAAAACAATATATGCCCTGTACTATACTCCTGCTAGAATTGTACAATGGGGGGGGTACCAGTGGGACGAGTTGTCCAAGATGCAATTCTATAGGAGCTGATATCATTCATATATTTGCATCTTGTCCCCAGTTATATACACTAAAACAGGATTTGGAAATGTTCTTAGCTATACACTTAGGTATTCGTGTCGCATTGTCACCAATCTTAGTATTACTTGGGGTCAGCACAGACCCACCGGTCCCACATCGGGAATTCCTGTTTATAGCAATGGCAGTATATAGATTAATGATTGCCAGGGCTTGGCTGGACACAAGACCTCCGGACATGCACCAGTGGTTGGCAAGCTTATTGGGTGCTTATAATCTGGAAAAAGCAATTTATGCACGTAAGGGTAAAAAAAAGAGGCAACTCGGGTTGAAAATCTGGGAGCCTGTAAGGACATGGATGGAGGGAATGGTGTTAGCTTAAGGACTTTGGATTGTTTGTTTATTCATCTTTTGGTATAGTTGTTTATATACCCATTTATCCTTTTTTTTTAATGGTTCTTATGGTCGTGAAGTAATGACCAAAAAAACATCAAAGATGTATATTGAATGAGTTATAAAGTAACGTAATGTCAATACTAACTGAGTTAATGTTGTATATAGGATTATTTTTAAATGTTATAATGCTGTGATCATGATGTATTAATGTTGGAATATAAGGAAAATTGGGAAGAAAATCAATAAAAAAAAATAAAAAAATAAAAATGAGTACAATGGTTCTGTTGTGGCCATATAATGATTCGACAGTTTGACTGTGAAACCTTGAGTAACGGGATGAGCTCGTTCTACGCAATTTGGTTTACAAAATTCAGTGAGACTTTTATAGAATTCTTTATTTACACATTTAGCATTTTGAATTCATTCTGAATAGTACCTTTTCTGAGATTTTTCGATAGCTGTCTTGTATAATCTGTTAGGTTTCTTCAGCACAGTTTGTCTTGATTGGTGTTTGTTTTGAGCCAGGCCTGTTGCAGCATTCTAATTTGTTATTTTATCTTTTTTATCTCTGTATTTCTCCAAGGTGCCTGTTTTCTTTTGTTCTGTTGTTCAGATTTTAGTGGTATTAGGATATCAAAAGCTTCCTGTAGCCACTCATATCGTTTTGTAACTGAATTTGTAGTATCTATATCTGTACTGGATGTTAGCTGTGTTTCTAAGTGTTCCAAATTGAGTTTGTTCCACGGTCAGTAGGTGGATGCACGTAAAGTGGTTTTAGGTGTGTTGCTTTGCGTAGTTTTATGTTGGAAAGCAAGCAAATGGTGGTCTGACGATGTGAATCAAAAGTAACATTTAGGATGTGTCGAGTAATGTGTGTGGGTTTGTGGAAGATCTGATGCAGGTTCAGTGCGTCTAGGCCAATGAGGATCGTTTTTGGATGGGGGCATATTGAGTTTGTCAAACCAAATGTTGAGGTCATCCAGAATGCATAGATTGGAATATAGTGTTATCATGTTTTAAACTGTGCCTAGAAGTTTATGCAAAAGTTGGTCGCACACTGCTCGTCACACCAGCAAGTTGCCCCAAAGGACTGTGGTAAATGTAGTGGCGACGGCGGGTACGCCTATGCCACGATGTGTAAAAAGAACAGTATGTGTTGCGTTAGCCATCCCTGGACACGTGTTTCGAGGTAGTTGCCTCTCGTCAGCAGGGAGCAGGTCAGTGTAAAGGGGTGCCGTGTGGACTGCCAAAATGTAATTAAAACAGGTCAAGTACCTCTCATGGCGCGCAGGTGCAGATCCAAGGCTCGTCAGCCCGTTGGCTCAAGGGAGCCGTAATAAATTATGCAAAAGTTGGTCGCACACTGCTCGTCACACAGCAACCCCACACATTTTCCTACTCCCTGCTGACGAGAGGCAACTACCTCGAAACACGTGTCCAGGGATGGCACACGCCACGCATACTTGCATTCACACTCGAGCATAGGTGTATCCGCCGACGCTGACCTTCAGGGACCATTTTCATTGGGGGAACACGCCTGGTAGGTGTAGCAGTGTGCGACCAATCTGGTTTAGCTTTATATTCAGGCTCCCTTGAGCCGGTGGAGTCGACGGACTCATGGTTACGCACCTGCGCGCTACGAGAGGTACTAGACCTGATACGATTTTAGCAGCTTACACAGCAACCCCACACATTTTCCTACTCCCTGCTGACGAGAGGCAACTACCTCGAAACACGTGTCCAGGGATGGCACACGCCACGCATACTTGCATTCACACTCGAGCATAGGTGTATCCGCCGACGCTGACCTTCAGGGACCATTTTCATTGGGGGAACACGCCTGGTAGGTGTAGCAGTGTGCGACCAATCTGGTTTAGCTTTATATTCAGGCTCCCTTGAGCCGGTGGAGTCGACGGACTCATGGTTACGCACCTGCGCGCTACGAGAGGTACTAGACCTGATACGATTTTAGCAGCTTACACAGCAACCCCACACATTTTCCTACTCCCTGCTGACGAGAGGCAACTACCTCGAAACACGTGTCCAGGGATGGCACACGCCACGCATACTTGCATTCACACTCGAGCATAGGTGTATCCGCCGACGCTGACCTTCAGGGACCATTTTCATTGGGGGAACACGCCTGGTAGGTGTAGCAGTGTGCGACCAATCTGGTTTAGCTTTATATTCAGGCTCCCTTGAGCCGGTGGAGTCGACGGACTCATGGTTACGCACCTGCGCGCTACGAGAGGTACTAGACCTGATACGATTTTAGCAGCTTACACAGCAACCCCACACATTTTCCTACTCCCTGCTGACGAGAGGCAACTACCTCGAAACACGTGTCCAGGGATGGCACACGCCACGCATACTTGCATTCACACTCGAGCATAGGTGTATCCGCCGACGCTGACCTTCAGGGACCATTTTCATTGGGGGAACACGCCTGGTAGGTGTAGCAGTGTGCGACCAATCTGGTTGTGCCTAGAAGTTTGTTGGGGAATGTTGCATTGCTATGTGGAGGACTGTAAAGAAGCTGGAAGTACCAGAAGGACGATAGTGTAGGGTTGCATCTGGTGAAGAGTGTAGTGTGGTGGAATCTGATTGCATGGTTGCCCCCACTTTTTTCCTGGTGTTTTGATGGTTTTTGACTTAGTTTGGCTGGGAACCTGCTATTCAGGTCCCCAGCCTATCTGCTTTCTCTTATAAATTGATTGCATGTACTTTAGTTACACTCCAGATTGGATTCTGTGGTACCCTTGTGAGTCCCTAGTATATGGTGTACTATGTACCCAGGGCATAGGTACCCCAGAGGCCTACCAGGGGCTGAAGCATGTATTGTGCCACCCCTGGAAAGCCATGCAAAATGACACCACAGGTCTGCTACTGCAGCCTGGGTAAGGTGGTGCATGCACCCCTTACTGAGGTATAGGTTCACTATACCTCACCTATCACTGTACATAGCAACCTATTAGTTACCCCTATTGCAGGCCTTATCATTCCTGAAGGCAGGGTGCTTGGTTATATGTGAGAGGGTGCCCAGGCATGAGCTGAGCCCCCCTGCAGCCTTCGGAATCTCTTCTCCGGGGTAGTCAGTGGTGCAGCCTGACCATAAACTCTTAAGTGCATTATATCTAAAACAGTTAATGCTAACTTTGGACTGGCTGCAGGGAAACATGTTGTGTTTGGTGTCAAACACCTTGGAATCATAACCCAACATCAGTTCTTGATGTGATGATATGATCCCACCCTTCTAGAGGGAGAGAATTAGCAGTACTGGTATACCTGGTAGAAATCTAATAGAGCCCTGGCATCACAAAATGGATGCTGCAGCCACAGACACGGGTCTGGCCTCCTGCTGCTGACCGAAACTCCAGCAGGGAAGGCCTGGATAGTAGGTTCCCTGTCACAGTTCTGAGCTGTTTATAGTATGCATCAGAATGTTGGCACAAGGGCCTAATCAGCATCTTATCCTTCTGAGCTGGATATAGTATGCATCAGAGTGCTGACACGAAGGGCCCAGTCAGCTCTCCGTCATTCCAGTGTGCTTCAGAATGCTGAGACGAGGGTCATAGTCAGCATCTTATCCTTCAGAGCTGAATGTAGTACGCACCAGGGTGCTGGCACAAGGGGCCTAGTCAGCATCTTATCCTTCCGAGTTGAATGTTGTACACATCAGAGTGCTGGCACGAGGGGCCTAGTCAGCATCTTATCCTTCCCAGCTGGATATAGTATGCATCGAAGAGCTGACACGAGGGGAATTTTCAGAATCTTATCTTTCTGAGCTCAATAGAGTGTGCATCGGGGTGCTGGCATGAGGGGCCTAGTCAAAATCTTATCCTTCCAAGCTGTAATATGTATGCATCAGAGTGCTGGCACGAGGTGCCTAATCAGCATCTTATCCTTCTGAGCTGGATATAGTACGCATCAGAGTTCTGGCTCGAGGGCCCAATCAGGATCTTATCCTTCCGAGCTGAATATAGTATGCATCAGAGTGCTGGCATGAAGGGCTTGATTAGCATTTTATCCTTCTGAGCTGTATTTAGCATGCATCAGAGTGCTGGCACAAAGGGCCTAGTCAGCCCTCCGTCCTTCCAAAGTTGATACAGTGTGTTTCAGAGTACTAGGATGAGGGGCCTAGTCAGCATCTTATCCTTCTGAGTTCGATAGAGTGTGCATCAGAGTGCTGGCACGAGTGGCCTAGTCAGCATCTTATCCTTTCTGAGCTGAATGTAGTACACATCAGAGTGCTAGGATGGGCCTAGTTAGCATCTTATCCTTCTGAGTTTGATAGAGTGTAGATCAGAGTGCTGGCATGAGGAGCCTAGTCAGCATCTTATCCTTCTGAGCTCGATAGAGTGTGCACCAAAGTGCTGGTACGACGGGCCTAGTCAGCCCTCTGTCCTTCCAAGGTCGATAGTGTGCTTCAGATTGCTGGGACGAGGGTCCTAGTCAGCATATTATCCTTCTGAGCTTAATGTAGTATGCATCAGAGTGCTGGCAAGAGGGGTCTAGTCATCATCTTGCCCTTCCGAGCTGGATATAGAACACATCACAGTGCTGGCACGAGGGGCCTAGTCAGCATCTTATCCTTCAAAGCTGGATATAGTATACAGCGGAGTGCTGATATGATGGGCACAGAAAGCTCTCCATTCTTCCAAAGGTCGATGTGCTTCAGATTGCTGGGACAAGGGGCCTAGTCAGCATTTTATCCTTCCAAGCTCAATAGAGTGTGCATCAGACTGGCAAGAGGAGCTTGATCAGCATCGTATCCTTCTGAGCTGGATACAGTACACATCAGAGTGCTGACACGAGGGGCCTAATCAGCATCTTATCCTTCCGAGCTGGATAGAATATGGATCAGAGTGCTGGCATGAGGGGCCTAATCAGCATATTGTCCTTTGGAGCTGGTTATAGTACGAATCAGAGTGCCCACAAGAGGGGCCTGATCAGCATCTTATCCTTCCAAGCGGGATATAGTATGCATCAGAGTGCTGGCACGAGGGGCCTTGTTAGCATCTTATAATTCCGAGCTAGATATAGTATACATCAGAGTGCTGGCACGAGGGGCCTAGTCAGCATCTTATCCTTCTGAGCTGGATATAGTATGCATCAGAGAGCTATCACGATGGGCCTATTCAGCCATTCGTCCTTCCAAGGTTGATACAGTTGGCATCAGAGTGCTGGCGCGAAGGGCCTAGTCAGCATCTTATCTTCCCAAGCTGGATATAGCACGCATCAGAGTGCTGGCACGAAGGGCCTAGTCAGCCATTCATCCTTCCAAGGTTGATACAGTTGGCATCAGAGTGCTGGCACGAAGGGCCTAGTCAGCATCTTATCTTCCCAAGCTGGATATAGCACGCATCAGAGTGCTGGCACGAAGGGCCTAGTCAGCATCTTATCCTTCTGAGCTGGATATAGTACGCATCAGAGTGCTATCACGATGGGCCTATTCAGCCATTCGTCCTTCCAAGGTTGATACAGTTGGCATCAGAGTGCTGGCACGAAGGGCCCAGTCAGCATCTTATCTTCCCAAGCTGGATATAGCACGCATCAGAGTGCTGGCCCGAAGGGCCTAGTCAGCATCTTATCCTTCTGAGCTGGATATAGTACGCATCAGAGTGCTGTCACGATGGGCCTATTCAGCCATTCGTCCTTCCAAGGTTGATACAGTTGGCATCACAGTGCTGGCACGAAGGGCCTAGTCAGCATCTTATCCTTCTGAGCTGGATATAGTACGCATCAGAGTGCTGTCACGATGGGCCTATTCAGCCATTCGTCCTTCCAAGGTTGATACAGTTGGCATCAGAGTGCTAGCACGAAGGGCCTAGTCAGCCCTTCGTCCTTCCAAGGTTGATACAGTTTGCATCAAAGTGCTGGCACGATGGGCCTAGTCAGCATCTTATCTTCCCAAGCTGGATATAGCACGCATCAGAGTGCTGGCACGAAGGGCCTAGTCAGCATCTTATCCTTCTGAGATGGTTATAGTACGCATCAGAGTGCTGGCACGAGGTGCCTGATCAGCATCTTATCCTTCCGTGCTGGATATAGCACGCATCAGAGTGCTGACACAAGGGGCCTAATCAGGATCTTATCCTTCCAAGCTGGATATAGCACGCATCAGAGTGCTGGCTCGAAGAAGTGCCTAATCAGCATCTTATCCTTCTGAGCTCAATGGACTGTGCACCAGAGTAATGGCACAAGGGGACTAGTCAGCATCTTACCCTTCTGAGCTGGATATTGCACGCATCAGATTGCTGGCACGATGGGCCTAGTCAGCCTTCCGCCCTTCCAAGGTTGATACAGTTTGCATCAGAGTGGTGGCACGAGGGACCTAGTCAGCATCTTATCCTTCTGAGCTCAATAGAGTGTGCATCAGAGTGGTGGCACAAGGGGTTTGGTCAGCATTTTATCCTTCCAAGCTGGATATAATACGTATTAGAGTACTGGCATGAGGTGCGTAATCAGCATCTTACCCTTCCAAGCTGGATAGTGTTTGCATCAGAGTGCTGGCAAGAGGGACCTACTCATCAACTTATCCTTTTGAACTCAATAGAGTGTGCATCAGAGTGCTGGCACGATGGGCCTAGTCAGCATCTTATACTTCTGAGCTCGATAGAGTGTGCATCAGGGTGGTGGTACAAGGGGCCTAGTCAGCATCTTAACATTCCAAGCTCTATAGAATGTGCATCAGTGTGCTGGCACAAGGGCTAGTCAGACCACCTTCATTCTGAGGTACAGTGTGCACGGGTGTTCTGGAAATCTTCTGCATGCTTACAACAGCCAGATTGTCTGCAGAAGGGATGACAGGACTAGCTAGCCTCCCACCCTTCCGAGCTTGATACATTGTGCCTCAAAGTACCGGCACGATGGGCCTGGTGAGCCTCCCATCCTTCTGAGCTCGATACAGTGTTCTGTGCCGTGATGACTAGATAGATAGATAAGAAAAATAACGAATGGGGGAGGGAGTAAAGAGGTAACGAGATAGAATCAACCTCCTGTTCAACCTTTTTATAAACAATAAGATTCTACCCTTCAATACGAAGAATTGTTTTTCATTTTTTTGTGATAAGGGAAAGGTGTATTAGTGATCCATGAGATGTCATGGAAAGGCACTAAGTGTTTTTAAAATACCCCTCACACACTAAGAATTCCTTAGTGTCATGCTTCATCATAGGGGTCTTCCCCTCCCTCTAAGGGGCGGGGCGTGCTTCAACCTACGAGTACGTGGGAGCACTATTTTGTGAAAATAGGTAATGTATGCTGTTGGAGTGAGAGAGGTAGGGTCTGTGAAGAATATGAAGTGAGTTATAAAAATTCCCTGGGTAGTGGAAAAAAACTAATTTTATTCACTTCCCTAGCTGGAAATATTTTGAATGGGGATGCGTAGGGGGTATACTTTAATGTGATGCCCCCTACTGGTTCAACATGTTTAGTAAGCCGTCCCCACGGCTTGCTCGTCAGGACCTAATATGATCCCTACTGCACTCAAAATATATCTATTGTTTTTTATAAATATTGTATGCCTATTTTTCAAAACAAAACATGCAACATTGGCATGTCAGAAAAAGAGGGGGAAATCGCCCTAGTAGCCTCGAAACCAAATTGGTATCTATAAGGATAGAAGAACATTGAATCAACAACGTCGATTGTATTGTTAAACACATCACCATAACGTGGAACCACATATGTGTGTTTCATTTAATAGCCTTGAGTTATCACCATTTGGGCAATATAACACCCGCTTTTAAAGAATAAGTAGGGTGCACCTGAACTTAGAGAAAATATATCTATAGACAGACAGACAGACAGACAGACAGACAGACAGACAGATAGATAGATAGATAGATAGATAGATAGATAGATAGATAGATAGATAGATAGATAGATAGATAGATAGATAGATAGATAGATAGATAGATAGATAGATAGATAGATAGATAGATAGATAGATAGATAGATAGATAGATAGATAGACAGATACACACTGCGCACCTTAGACACACCACCCCAGTTTTTTAAAATCTTCATAACTTTTTAAAGGAAAAATGGTTCTAATGTACTGGCAATTGCTGTCTTCAAATAAACATCAGGGACTTGGTTCTTCATGGTTTTGGAATGTTATCCTTCTTGAGAATCCCTTACTGCATACCTGCGTCTCATGAAAGTGCTCGGCATTAGGACCGCTTATTTTGTACATGCCAAGCATGCAGTGCCCTTAGGGCTGAAAGGGCTTCAGCCCCTCCCGTCGTGTGTCCCAGCCCATGCTGCTGCAGCTCGGGCTGCTGTGGGCTAGGCTGGGTAGTGTCTGGAGTGTCCGGCACGGCCAAGTTTTTTACAGGTCTTTAAAGACCATTTGCATATTTACATACCTTTGTAAACTGGTCACCGAGGCTTAGTTTTTTTCAGGTTCCAGTACCCCCTGGGCCCCCTTACATTTGTATTTTACATTTACTGTTGTAGTGTAAGAATGCATTTCATGAAAAGGAATGCAATGTAAGGTTGCCGAAAGAAAAATGCCAGCCATGTGTTGTTTAAAGAGCCCGCAAAGACCTTGTCTTGACCCTAAATAGGGTTATAAATAAAAAAGTATGTATTCATTTGTAATGTGACTTCTCTGTCCGTGTTCCCTTTAATTATCAGTCATGGATCATTCAGGCAGCCCTAGAACACAATTAAAAGTGCTTTATATATATATTTGCTGTTTGAAGTATGCACAGACAAAAGCTGAAAATACGGCATTATGTGACAGTTCGTTTTTGTACCGTCTGGGACATCAAACTAATGAGCTGGCAACCCTAATCATAAGACTGGAAGTTTGTTGCAGGATCAGCACATTATTTATTTCCTCTTCCCTTAATCCCTGATTAATGCCATAATAGCAGGACTTTAAGTGGGCCGGGTCCTGCCGGTGCTCAGCACTGCAGTTCTTAAAAGCAGGTGCCGAGACGGGTATCTATAGGGCTCTACATTTTCACCTTCATACTGGAATGGAAACAAATCTTAACTCTGCAGCAGTTCACTGTTTTGATGTAACTTTATTTTTTTTGCTGTTCTGTATTGCCAAACTCAAAGTGCTTTACATCAACACCGTCTTCATTTATTTTTTGGTAGGCACGGACGATTACGTGATTTGCCCTTATAACACAGGATGTTGAGCCGACGCTGAGACTCAAACCTGCTTACTCAGCACCAAAGTTGACAGCTCTATCCATTACGCCATAAATGCTTGCGCAAGAACTAAAGCATTTTCTATTATAATATACCACAAAGCCATAGTTGTATGTATGCACGTAGTGTATTTATCTTTATGCAACTAACAACCTTTGACAAAGCCAATAGTCCTGGCTTGTTGTACGTGCAATGTTACTTATTTGGAGGCAATAACAGAGGCAGCGAAATACCAGTCGGGTGGCACATAATGCTGAGCACAGATTTTTAGCATAAATGTTTTCATCATATCATCCACGCCCCTTTGAGAGAACCCCCCCCCCGTTTTTTTATCCCACTCAAAGCCCTACATATTAGCAATAATTTAACTGTTATCTGAAACCCTACGCCACCTTCAATACCATGCTGAGTTACTCCAAGTGTCTGGGAATGCACCCTGCATTCAGACAACTCACTCCTCATTCTCGCCCCTTCACTTTCAGCTCACCCTGCACTCACAGCAATCACAATGCACTCACACTGATCACCATGCACTCACACCATTCACCCGCTCACCCTGCATTCACAGTGATAACTCTGCAATCACAATGCACTTGCGCTGTTCACCCTGTACCTCACCCTGCAGTCACACGAGCACACTACTCACCCTGCACTTATGTGACACTTTACTCACCTGTCGCCCTCAATGCTCACTCTGCAATCTCACTCAAACAAACCCATCACTAACCATGCATTCATTAGTCCCACTCTGCACTAACATGTGTGCCCAAATTCATATGGTCACCTCACTCACCGTACTCTCACACTGTCCCATCGCTCACAGTGCACTCACATGGGCCCTCCTGCCACCCACACAGTGCAGAGGGTTAATGTGCCTGCTACCAAGAAAATGTACCATGCAGATCACAGAACTGAGTGTAAGTAAACTATAAGTAGCGCTATAAAAAATTAAATTTTTGTCAGAAAGGTCCTACAGCGAGATGAGGTGCATTGTTGGTGACTGGTAGTGAGGGAATTCATGAAGAAGGAGGAAATGGGGCAGGGGGCCCCAAAAAGGACTGTTACACTGTGAGCAACCAGTGCTAGGGCCAACCCTGGCTGGGAGGCTTAGCAAACCCCCTCCCCCGCCCCCGAAGTTCAGGTCTTGTGCTCAGGCGCGCAACGCCCATTGGACTCAAAGGGCTTCAGCACATCGTGTGTGTCAGCGGGGGTTGAGAAAGCTTCTCGGGCACACACAGAACAGCACCCAAGTACTTCAAGGGTCTTTAAAAGACCTTTTGCTTGTTAATGAGGCTTTGATGTTTTTCTTTTTCACCCTTTCTTAGAGCCCCTGCAGCTCGCCTCTGCATTTTGCTTGAAGAATCAGCCCCCCCCCATCATTTCTTCTTAGCCCATCCCCCCCCCTCCCCAACCCCCCGAAGTGTGGCTCTAGTTGCGCCTCTGGTTGTGCCCTTGGTACATGTCCGCACCCAAAGCGCTCTGGGGCAGGGAATTTGTGTCTTGTAGCGCTTTACCAAAACCCCATTATAAAAATAAACTTAAAAATTATCATAATACATATGACAATATACAACATAGCGCTGTGCTTACACAGATGTAAACCCCTCAATTAATTAAAGAACGAATGTCTGGCAGATAGTTTTAAAGTTGGAGCAAAGTACACGCATTTCACAGTACTAATGCGGCATTTCCTCTGTTGCTTTTTAAATGAGTGAAAGCGTGTCCGAAATACAAGTTAGAGGGAAAACAACTCTTACAACAAGGGCTCCTAGTAAAATAATACGAACATAGAAGACATGCCACCAAGCCTTTCGGGTCATGGCCATGTTTTAAGCATCCTGTTTACGGGCTGCCGCTTCCAATCCTACGATTTCTTATAATTTGTAAACTGGTGATTTCCTTTTACAATTGTCATGAGTGAATCGACAAATGGCGTCTTAACCCTGTATGAATGCGATGGCTCCTCGGCTTTAGAGCAGAAAGGTGCAGTTCCAACAGCAGCTTTGGTCGGAGCGCTGCTGCTTCTGCCTGCTAAAGCCGAGGCTTGCCTCTCCAGCGGTGGGCGGGGCTTCCGTGGGCTCGTCCGAGTTGTCCAATAGACAGGACCTCCGGATTCTGCCGAAGGCAAGGTATACACGATTCCGAGGGGATACCAGATATTACACAACACCGGCTCTCCCGCTGATACTGCTTCGCCTTGTTGTAGCAGAACACCACGACAATGACCAGGACCGTGCCCACCGCAGGGAGGCTGGTGAGCCTGTTACCGAACACGATAAAACTGAGCCATATGGAGAGGGCGTGCTTCACGGTGCTGGCGACGCTGTGGAGGAGACAAGACACAGAGAGGGGCGTGAGACGCGCTAGGATGCACCAGGCATTGCAGCTCAGTTTTACATACAGTACACACTGCTCCCAACCGCAGCCATTAAACACAAGCGCGAGCCTCGCGAGGCAGCAGGGGAGGGGGCCTGCGCGATTTCCTTGCGGGAGCGTGCGACCATATGGTGCCACGATATGGCGCCGCGCGCTTCCGCAAGGAAATCTCCACACGTGCATGCGTTGCCATTGAAGGCAATGGAATGCGTGCATGTGTTTGGCTGAAAAGCCAAAGCGATCGCAAAAGGTCATGTGCGCTATGTAGGCGAGACCTAAAAACTCCACACAGTGCGTTGACTAGTATCTCAGTCACCTTTACTGTCGCCCCCCCAACCGCTCGCGCTGAGATACGCATCCACCCTGTAGTCTTGTTCAATTATCACTCCATCCTTCACAACGGACACTGTGACAGTTGTGGATGCATTGGTTGACTGTTCCACCTGCTGCCCGTTCACCGACAGAGCAAGCACAAGAGTGTCATCCTAGTAGCATGCAACTTGTACACCTCTCAAGCAGTCTGTTGCCTACACAGCTGTACTCCCTCATGGATGCCACGAGAAGATGAACTCATTAAGCTGCACCAACCTGCTCCTCTTAGATGATACCAACTTTTAATTTACATATAACATCACACCTTATATATGATAATTGATATACAGACAGATGGCTAGATAGACAGACAGACAAACAGACAGATAGATAGATAGATAGATTCCATTGGTTCTATGTAGAACTGTTGTATTAGCTAAAGCTTTTATTTAAAATCTACAAAATAAATTAAAAGTAACTGTATCCTGAACAACTTCATAAACATTTACACAAACTGTACCCTCAGGTGTTATTTTTACCTAAAATCATTATCATAAACCTCTAAATAAATTTTTTGACACTAACTCTAATGTTATCCCAACACCCTTCTGCGCCATGTCTTTAGGCAAACTATTATAGCAAAGTACTTTAATGTCCTGCAAGCCCACCATTTCACCAAAACAGTGCATATGGGTTTTAGGCAAACTGGATTGCAAACCTTGTCATAGACTTTTCCTAAGCTCTGTAGATAATGTATCCTGGTGAACTTTCACAACATGCTCTAATTAGCTAGTTCTACTATTAATCATGTCCAACATTTTTCATTCAGAGTTGTTACTTGTATGCATTTAAGAGCTCTCTCTACCAGTTAGTCAGTGCTTAATTTGAGCCAGGGGTTTCCGGTGCTCAGCACTGACATTTAGGGGCCGATTCCGATGGCCGGTCGCCTTACCCTGCGAACGACATGTACCCGGAGCCGGTCCGTCCTGTAGAGTAAGTACGATGCACATAACTGCCAAAAACACGACCGACACGTAGGCAGTGAATCAAGACCCATTCTCCGTCCGAGCCGTAACTCCCAAAGAGGAACCGTGTCGCCCGGAAGCAGTATCCATAACAGTTTCCGGCATGACAAGTATGATGCGTACTTCCTACGCGCCGGACGGGTCGTCACGTACAGCACGTCACAGCATCCCCAAAACAAGCATATCAGCTACGATTCGCACCACAAATCAATACACGGCTACGAGACGGACCAGCTTGCAGCGGCTACGAGACGGAGCAACAAGCAGTGTGTACGACAAACACATCATGAATCCGATCGCGCAGGTCATACCAGTACTCTACATCTATGACCGGATCAGGGACCGACGCCGACGGCGCAGACGGTAAGTCAGACAACTACAACACAAATAAACGAAACGTACACGCAAAATGGCACACACACACAGGGGATCCACATCCTGGCCACTAACAACAGCCCACCATAGGGGTTGCATGGCCAGCATCACTAACACCCCCACCCATAGGGGGCCTCTTGCCCATCACTACTGCCACGCCCACCCATAGGGACTATGTTGCCCATCACCCCAGCCACCCCCACTCACAGGGCTTATGTTGCCTATCACCCCTGCCAACCCCACTCACAGGGGACCGGTTCTCCATCACTTCTGCCACCACCCCACATAGGGCTTATGTTGCCCATAACCCCTGCCACCCCCACTCACAGGGGACCTGTTCCCCATCACCCCTGCCACCCCCACTCACAACGGACCTGTTGCCCATCACCCCTGCCACCCCCGCCAATAGAGCTTATGTTGCCCACCCATCACCCCTGCCACCCCCACTCACAGGGGACCTGTTGCCCAACACCCATGCCACTCCCACTCACAGGGCTTATGTTGCCCATCAACCCTGCCACCCCCCTCACAGGGGACCTGTTGCCCATCACCCCTGCCACCCCCACCAACAGGGGACCTGTTGCCCATCACCTCTGCCACCACCCCACATAGGGCTTATGTTGCCCATCACCCCTGCCACCCCCACTCACAGGGGACCTGTTGCCCATCACTACTGCCACCCCCACTCACAGGGGACCTGTTGCCCATCACCCCTGCCACCCCCAGCCATAGGATGGGTGATGCGCAACACATCCAGCATACGCAAACATCAGGTATGTCCTTAAATACATCCCCCATGACATCATGACAACAGTGTGTAGTCTGTGACAAATGCCCACAACAGTGAATATGGCTACGAGCATACAATGTGAGTAACAGCACATGTGTGACCAACACATGAGTGTGACATACATAAGGCAAGCATCACCATAGCACTGTGGCAATGTAAAAAGAACACCCCCTCACTGTGTAGAACAGAAGTTAAGTGGGAGCTTCCAAACTGCAGCAGATGTTGAGCATTGTGGTGATGGGGTCTAAACCCCCCCTCATCACAGTGACCAAAAGGTAAGTTTCAACATGGTCAAAGCTGCAAATAACAAACAGCATGTATGATCTCTGCTCCCAACACATTAAACACTTCTGGGGCAAACTAGTGGTTGTGTCCCATTCCCACAGAGATGTGGTGAGGCAAACAGTGCTGTGAAAACATAACACACACTTGGCCATGTACAGACAAGCACCACACATGGGGGTTGACAATGCATACACTGTACAATGACACAACAGCAGAAGTGACTATTACCAAGCATACAAACATCTCGAAAATAGACACACTAATCAAAACAACCTGTGTAGACTGTAGGTGTAAGGTCACAAACTCACATTCCATGCCAGCAATGACACCTAACAACCAGGATGAATGTGCACAATGATGTGATACGACTCATAGCAGGGAAAATCACAGAAACAGCATCCAGACAAAGGCCCACAACAGCAATACCAATGCACTGGTGCAGATGCACAAACACACACAGGCAACCTCACACTGCACATCTGACACAGCATGTGTGTGCGTGTGTCACAGTATCCCCAGGCAACTACACAACACATGAGGGGGGCTGAACAACAGTGATACAGATGTGGACACAGTGCCATACAAAAGTAAACCATCATTGGGACACCCTCAGTGGGCAATCAGGCATTGGGAGATGAGAGGGAGCACAAAACACACATGTGACACAGGCTGGACTGAACACCAACTAACACAGCAAGAGACTGACACACAACACTACTATCCCCAGGGACAAGACATTGGGGAAACCCAGACGTGTCCTGTGCCACAAACGTACATCACACATACACAAACACAATGAAGGCTCTGGTCACAACAGCCTGGGTATGGGAGTCACCCCTAAGTCAGCTGCACATACCCCAAACATATGTGTAGCAAGTTGCACAGAGGACCCAGTTTCTCCTATTACAATGATGCCCACACCTGTCGGGCCAGTAGTGATGAGCACGAAGTATGTGGAAGTGACAATTTGGACAATGGTAAGCACATCATATGTGCAGGGGTGCAAGCCACAGATGTGACCATGGCAATTAAATGCTCACAGAGAGATGTACACAAATAGTTGATCCAGACACACCCAGGTAGCTGCAAAGGATGACATAGATACATGATACAGAATAGGATACATATCTCATGGACCACAGGGAGTACCTCACATCAACACATCAGTATGCAACATTGTAAACCAAGCATTGCAGGTGCAAGGGCATGTAAAACAACCTCAACATGATATACAGCTAAATCAAGTTCACAGGGACAAAGTAAAAAGCTTTATTCAGCATATGAAAAGTGAAACATCTGTTCCAACAAAAGGCCAACGGCCAGTCCATGTCCAAATGGCAAGGAGTGAACTAGAGTGACAAATTCAGTATATGAAATTCGAAACGTCTGTGCAACCAAAAGGCCAATGGCCAGTCAATGTCAAAATGCCAAGGAGTGAACTAGAGTGACAACTGTCACACCTTGCTTGCTTGCACTGCTAAGGACCGGGGTCATCCCCTCAGAGGGGCATACAAGGGGGCGGGCCAGGCACCGCAGTGACAGGATCAGGGCACAGCAGAAGGAGGCAGTGAAGAGGTGGGGGATGCAGGCGAGACACTTGCAACTGCAGTGGAGATGACTGAAGTGGTGGGTGCTGTCACAACTGTGGGGCACAAGTCAGATGGGGTGGGTGCCAGCACAACTCCAGTGGGCAGGTCAGATGGAGTGGATTGGCTCACCACTGCAGTGCCCAAGTCAGACGGGGTGGGCGTGGACTCCAAAGCAGTGCCTACATCCATGGGAGCGGAATGGGGGACAGGTGAGGTCTGCAGGGCAGGGGGTGGGAACGCGGTCCCCACATCAGTGGCAACAACTGTCTGACCAGGTGTGGAGGAGCAAGTGCTAGGGGGGATGGCCTTAGCATTTTGGGGATGGTGTATCTGTGTGTGGGGGAACCCGTGGCAGGGAGTGGCGGGGGAACCTCTGGAGTGGAGGCCTGGGGGATGGAGGACGGAGACTTTGCCTTGGAGCTGCATGCTGGTGGGGGGGTCTTGCTCTTCTTGCGCCGGGGGGACTTGCGGGTGGGCGTCTCGGTCTGACTGTGCCTGGGGGAGGGTGTCCGGGTGTGAGGGGCACTCCCTTCTCTGTGTGGGGACTTCCTCTTCCCCTTGTAATCAGGATCTGCTGGGTCGGTGGGGAAGAGGCCAAGGTCACAGAGGAAGAGCTTCTGGGGGGATGGGGTTGCAGGTGAGGCAAGGGAAGGGGGCTGGGAGGGAGAGGTCTCGGAGGACTGTGGAGTGGTTGTGGATGACTGTGTGTGCGTCAGCTAACCAGCCCCTGTGAGTGTGGAATCAGTCCCCTACGCTTGCTTGTGTGCACGTCTAGCCCTTGGTTTGGGGGTTTCTGTGCTTGGGACAGGTAGAGTGCTAGGAATCATGTGTGCTGCAGGGGAAGGAGGGGTGTGGGACTGTTGGAGGAGGGACACTGCTGCCGTCAGGGAGGAGGCCACAGACTGGTTGGTCCTCTGTAGGGCAGACATGCCCAAGGAAACGCCCTCCATGAATGACACCAGTTGTGTCAACAGACCTGTGTGTGCATGGAGGACCTTCAGCATCAACGTCTGCCCTACATGCATCTGTCGAAGTAAGTCTACAGACTCCTCACTCAGGGCAGCAGGGGACACATGGGCAGGGGGTGCGGTGCCTGGCACAAAGGAGACATGCTCACGAACACGGGAGCCCACAGGGACCTCTGGGATGGGAGTCGATGGGAGGGGGGTGGTGGCGGTGGCAGAGACAGCCTCACTAGCTGGGGTTTGGTGGCTGCTGACACCCGCCTCCACAGGGGAGTCATCCTCAGAGCTGCTGTGGCCTTCAGCTGGGGGGGATGGTGCTGACGACTCCTCTGTGTCGCTCAAATCGCCCTCCGTGCCACTGGGTCCACCTGACTCCTCTCTTTCTGTCCCTGTAAGGCTCTGTGGATCCTCCTGGTCCATGGAGCTGTCCCCTCCTGTGGCCGTGGATGTATCTGGATAGGAATAGGAAGTAACAGAACAACATCAGTCACCTGCACCGACTGCACACACCACAGTGAGTACATCACATCACAGGGCAAGCCCTGGCATCATCAGCTGAACACAGCTCAAAGTGCCAACACTGTTTAGAATAAGACAATTGTCATTTTCAACATCAACCCTGGCACACATATCCCTCCTTAACTTGCACACATAAGTCTGTTGCATGTTGGATGCTAATACCACGATCTGCCAACATGCACCACCCATACATTAGTTGTACATGCAAGTGAACATGTAGGAGTATTTCACTAGACCCACAGCACATCTCTTGCGACTGACTCAGCACAGGTGTCTGGATGAAGGGATGGGCAGAGACTCATTTCACATGCTTGGGATGCATGCCAGCAACACACACTATGATGTACTCATGTCCTGATGGGCAAGGCCACAATGGGGTGCATGGTGTACACTTGAACACAACGCAGGCTCACTCATAGCAAGTTCAATGCCATGGCACTGGGATGCCCTGAAAGTCAGTCAACACTGTCTCCTGTCACAGGGGCAGGGCATCCAGACAACAACAATATGCACTGACTCACAATCCTAGCTCAGGGGCAAATCTGACTCTGCAGATGACCGGCGCACTTGCCCATCCCATGCAAACAACATATCCAGGACCCAGAAGACCCCACATCATGAAAATCAGACATATGAGTCTCAGCAAACACAAATCCATGTACATTAACACATCACAGTCTGCCATGCATATAACCCAGCTGCATGAGGGACAGAGTTGCATACACCATTGTGTGCTGTCAGATGATCACACACCTATATGTCACACAGGTCTTGTCTCCCACAGTCACATTGCAGATGTCATGCCGACCCTCTGAATCATGGACACCCCAGTTGTACGTAGCAACAAGCCACACCCTAATGACACAGAGGCACACACCTGAGGTCACATGTCACGAAGCACAACCTGCAATTTCACACACAGGAGTGGGATTACAGAGTGTTTCTGAATGCCCTAGAGAGGGCAGGACTGGGCAGGACTAAGTGAAACAGTGTTTTGCCCCGGACAGTAGTCAGGTGGCTAAGCAATTGTGGCATACTTGCTATACCTACTCCTGATGCCCAAAAATTGGAGTCCCCTGCTGCATGGTTTTGTATTGAATACCCCAGAAACATGTTGCGAGTCAGACCAGCAATTGGTACACATCTCAAGGGCACACACAGTTCACATGTCAGATCTCAGGCATTGTGTAAACAATTGACCCACCCATGAAATACACAACAGAGTCACGGGAACTGATGCTGACTGGTACCTGATACATAGCTGACTGCAGGGACACAGTGCCCTAGTGACACAAGCAGAAGACTGTAGGGGCCACACCTGTGGAACAGATGAGGAGGGTGCATCACACAGACGAGGGACCTGATTTTGGGACTACAAGACCTATGTAATGTGGAAGTGTGACCCAGACAAAAGACTGCTATTTGCATGTCAGACATAGTACACAGATCAGGCATGGACTTACCCCCTTCCTGCTGCTGTCTGGCCTTGAGCTGCCTATCCAGGTCCGGGAAGACCACCGCCAGGATCAGCAGCATGTGGGGAGTCAGGGTCCAGTGTCCGCCCCTCCTGCGTGGAGGTGACAGCTTCAGCTGGACTCTAGCTATCCTCTGGGTCCTGCCACCTCTTCTGGCAGTTGCGGATGCGGCGCTTGTAGACCCCCACAGAACGAACAGCCCGGGCGATGGTCAGCCAGATCTCCTGCTTCTGGTGGGCATCAACCTGTGATGAGGACAAAGTGAAAAGTACATTAACACACATGCCTCAGATTTGTGCAGCACACAATTAGATATACATGTCATCATCACAAAAGGAAATAAATTACACAGGTAGTGCAACCCTGGGGAATGAAAACTCACATGCATGTCTGACATGTTAACAATGCCTGGATAGTTTAAGTTTGCAAAAATGAACTTTAGCAGCAGGAAAACTATTCATTACATGCACCTACACACTTTGGGTGATGAAAGTAGTCAGTGAGAATGCTTGCCACTGGTGTACACACTGCTCGTACTGCTAGTCAGACAACATGCATAATTAGGAAGGCAGTGGACAGCACACTCACCTGCTCCCTTGGTGTCCCATAGAGTTTTCTGTACTCTGGAAGGAGCCCGTCCAGCGGGGCCTGGTTCTCCTCCTCAGTGAAGGCTGGGGCCCTCTCCAGTGTACGTGCCATAGCAGGAGCCAGAGGATGCAGAGACAGCAGCAGTGGTAGCAGGGATGTAGTCCAGTAGCATGTAGTGCAGGCAAGTGAGCCCCCTGGGGGCCAGCCAGCCTTATATCTGTGCTGCAGAGGCAGACTCTATGCCATGTGTCCAAAGTGATAGGTCCAACACAGTTGCATTCTATGAATCTGGCCAATCCATTCAGAAGTACGACTCGTCCACGCCTTCCGCATCGTTCAAATCTTCACCTTCATGGAACACTTGAAATTGCAACATTGTTGTAGGCATCCAACTGAATTTCCAGTGCACAACTCGTACAGGTTTTGAATCCGCATCCGCCTCCATAACAGTCCTGAGCCAATGGGTGCGCCCGGCTCGTTCAACTGACTGTACAACGCATATTTTGAATGTATACATGCACCCGTCTCCATACGATTCAATGACCAAGGCGTACGCCTGTCTTGGACCATGCCTGTCCGACGCGTATGCATGATAGTCACCCGCGTCGGACCTCATTGCATTCAATGACAAGGCGTACGCACGGCTCGGACATGACCCGTGCAATGCGTACGCATTGTCACCCGCCTTGGACCTCATTGCATTCAATGACAAGGCGTACGCACGGCTCGGACATGACCCGTGCAATGCGTATGCATTGTCACCTGCCTCGGACCTCATTGCATTCAATGACAAGGCGTACGCACGGCTCGACCATGACCCGTGCAATGCGTACGCATTGTCACCCGCGTCGGACCTCATTGCATTCAATGACAAGGCGTACACACGGCTCGGACATGACCCGTCGAATGCGTACGCATTGTCACCCGCCTCGGACCTCATTGCATTCAATGACAAGGCGTACGCACGGCTCGGACATGACCCGTGCAATGCGTACGCATTGTCACCCACCTCAGACCGCATTAGTGTGACAATTAGACGGATGCAACACACATATACTGGCCATGGACACCTGCACACACCTGCCACACTATAGCATTGGCCACACAGTGTCCCATGGCATTTGAGGCTGCATTCCCTGGGTATTTAAGGGGGCCACCGCAGTTTTTTAGTCTGGCACTTTGTGCTGCCACTCCCAGGCTGTTATCTTGTACATGGGGGGAGAGTTCTTTGTGTGTTGTGCACATTAGCACTGTGATGTGCAATTGGACAGTAATTGGCATGAGTGAAGGCCACAGTGTCAGGTTGGATATGTTTGTGTCATGTCACATACACCCTGAGTCCTGGGGGTGATGGCATGTACGTCACAGTGAGACTTGTAGCCCCAATACTGATGTGCACCCACAGTCTGTGTGCATGTTGTGTCTCAGATGTGGATGATCACATGTTACCAATGGGTGACAGTCTCCACATCCATGTGGTATATGCATCAACCTTGCTGGTGTGTGTGTCTAAGACGTACATGTAGGGCCGGCAGGAACAACAGTGGCCACTACCTGTGGGACTTACGCATGCCTTGTGATGTGTACGTGCTACGCCATGTCCATTGCAGTGTTCATGTGGCAATACAGGGAGCCTGGGTTTCTGCATGGCAAAGATCTGTGATACCTGGGAGACATGAGTCCTCATTTGTCACTTGGGTGGGTTTTTTGAACGTTGCAGCAGCACATAGATTGGGTGACACAGCCAGATGATTAGCCCATTGCACTACATGGGACTCATGTGGACATGTGGAATTGAGATGTGAGGTGGTGGTCTTGTAGGTGACTTATGTGTCCATGTCCAACAACACACACCTCAGTACATTGTGTAATGTCATGAACTAGCATGTGATAGTGATCGTGGTCATGGCCACATGGGTGGATGTACTGACAACCTTCCTTTGTGCATCTCTGTACTGCAGGGCACCAGCTGTCCATCGTCCGTTCCCAGACCTTGCAACTTTGCAGGAACGCAACAGCATCAGACGGTACCGCTTCACCAGGCCACTGATTGAGGAGTTGGCGGAGCAGTTGGCGCCACATCTGCTACCTGGCCGGAAATACCCTACAGCACTGACCCCAGAGGTGAAGGTGATGGCAGCCCTGCACTTCTTTGCTACCGGCACCTTCCAGTACTCTGTGGCTACTGCTGGTGGGTGGTCGCAAACGATGTTTAGTCGGGTGCTACGTGATGTCTTGGAGGGGATGTTGCAATTCCTAAACCTGTATATCAAGTTCCCGAGCCAAGATGAACTCCCTGAAATTAAGGATGCCTTTTATACACTGGGGAGGATGCCAAACGTCATTGGATCCATTGATGGGACACATGTTGCCCTGATACCACCACAGGCACATGAGCAGGCATACCGTAACAGGAAGCACTACCATTCGATCAATGCTTTGGTGGTCTGTCTTGCTGACATGTTGATCACACATGTGTGTGCACGGTTCCCTGGTTCTGCGCACGATGCCTACATTTCGAGGAGTAGTCACATTGCAACGCTGATGTCACAGATGCCAGCTCAGCGTGCCTGGCTTGTCGGTGTGTACTGACTGTTTCTCGTTGTGTGTGTTTGTCAGTGTTGTATTCCGCACTCCTACAAAACTCAGCTACTTGTTCATTTTTGTGTGTGTAGGTGACTCCGGATACCCCAACATGCCGTGGTTGCTGACACCCCTCAGGAACCCTGTGACAGCAGCCGAGCTGCACTACAATGAGGCACATGGTTTTATACAATCAAAAACTGGTATAAAGGAATAAATAAAGAAATATTTTTTGAGTAGAGCACATTTAATTACTCCCTCTCTGATAATTACTCTAGAAGATTATATCAAAGCATTTTACACTCTACATCAATAATGGCATCTAATCATGAAGAAAAATATAATACAAGTATACACCAAAAAATGTACATACACAATCACATGACATAAATCACAACATATAGAAAGACATCCATATAAAATACAATAACCCCAAAACAAGAATAATTTCACTAGTGTCCTCATTGCAACTCTAGACGGACCACTAAGAGGTGGTCCGGATGGTACACAAAAAGTCTTTTAATTAATATAAACCATCGCAATGTACCATCATGCAATGTCAAAGCATTACTATATTTCAGCGACTCCTCCTTTTGAAGTGTCTACGCAACCACGTTTCGGCCTTACTCCTCCTTTGGCCTCCTCAGGACAGGGTTAACACATCACTGCACACACAATTTTGACAGTGCAGTCTGCAACCACAATTTCACTAAAAACGGCAAATTCTATTTATCAGGGGGCTGAAGGCAATAATGCACCTCCCTTGCCTGTGGCAATGGCTGCTCCCACTCAAACGGACCACGCCAAAGTCATCATTTTCAAGCTCGTTATTCCGCTAGGTCTGGACACCAATTCGACTTAATCGATCTTTAGTCCGAGTACTTCTCCGGTCCACCGCGATCCGGCACCCAGCGAGGAAACTAGGAGATGAATCCCTCGTCTCTAAACGAGTATTCCTTGACAAACAATGAGGCACATGGTCGGAGCAGGAGGGTGATTGAGCGGACATTCGGCCTCCTGAAAAGCCGCTTTCGCTGCCTGGACAAGACCGGAGGAGCCCTCCAATATGAGCCTGCAAAAGTGTGCAAAAAAATACTGGTCTGCTGCATGCTACACAACATGGCGGTGCGGAAGGAGATGCCTCTCATCCTGGATGAGGATGACGACGACCAACGTCCGGCACCTGTGGAGGATCCCGGCCTGGGCCAAGATGCCAGTGATGATGAAGCTGATGGTGACATCCGCTCCCAGCTTATCAACAACTTCTTCACCTGAATGTGAGTTTCCAGGGTTGTTATGTGAATGTATGGAGGTAGGCAGGAATGTGTTGAGCCAGCTCTGTTGCTGTCTGAGTGTGTCTGTGTGCCACTTGACTGGATGTGTGCTGTGATGTGTCCATTCAGCGGGTGTGTACTCCACAATAGGGTAGTACTGCTAACTAGTATTTGTGTAGGTGTTTTGCAACATGTTTTGTGCATGTGTATTGCATTTCTCTCCTGTTCGTCTGTGCTTTTGACTGTATCTTGTCTGTCCTTCCCAGGATCCTTCGCCTGTTGTGTGGTCAACACTGACCCCCCAACACCCAGAAGCCAACACCAGTGTGGAAGTTGGGAATTCCCATCAACTGATGTACCACACATCCCTGGACTTCCATTCTCCAACACATTGTGAGCGTGTGTCCACTTTTACGTAGAATTACCGTGCAACTAGTGTGGAATAAACTTGTTGCTGATGTGTAATGAACCTGTGCTACGCTTTGTTATGTGCGTTGTCTGTCTTCCCACATCTGAGTGACATCTGCTTACCTCACCTGTGGACTTGTTACCACTGACTGTGCTTGGTGTTGTGTCTGTGTTGTGTTGTGCATGCCAATGTGTTTCAGGTCAACATCATTGTGTGTGATGAGTGACATGGTCATGGTGAGTATGTTTTGTGTTGCCATAGTGGTGTGTCTCCCTCACATGTGTCACATCCCATGACTGACCTTACGTTGGTCACATTGTTGTAGTATTTGGCATGCACTGTGTTGTGTAGCAGATCGACTTTGCCCTGAACATGACGGGCCCGATTCACAGAACTAACTTAAGACAAAATCCTAAACTTACTACTTTCGGTATTCACAGAAGTTAGGATTTTGTCTTAAGTTTGTCTTAAGACAAACTTAAGACAAACTTAAGACAAACTTAAGACAGACTTAAGACAGACTTAAGACAGACTTAAGACAGACTTAAGACAAACTTAAGACAGACTTAAGAGAGACTTAAGACAGACTTAAGTTAGGATTTTGTCTTAAGTTTGTCTTAAGTTTGTCTTAAGTCTGTCTTAAGTCTGTCTTAAGTCTGTCTTAAGTGTGTCTTAAGTGTGTCTTAAGTTTGTCTTAAGTTTGTCTCAAGTCTGTCTTAAGTCAAACTTAGGACAAAATCCTAACTTCTGTGAATACCAAAAGTAGTAAGTTTAGGATTTTGTCTTAAGTTAGTTCTGTGAATCGGGCCCGACGTGTTTGAATCACAACAGAGGCAAGTATGGTGTACTGGTGAATTTATTTACAAACATGTGTGAGTGAGGTGCACAGGATGGTGGGTGCTGTACAGTGGTTTGGGAATCCAAAGTTCACATTGGAGTTGGAAGTGCTGGTAGATGAAATGTCCAGAGTAAAGTCCACAGTCATCCGGCACATTGGCCCAACATGAACCCTCCATGTCATGTGGGCGAGTTGTGTGCGATTGGACAAGGTGAAAGGGTTGCACACAAAGAACATTGTCCAGAACAGGTTTGGAGGCCCTGGGGGATGTGCTGGGACATCTGCCTCTCACATGTCCTTCTTCGGACGATCCCTCTTCTTCCAGGGGGGGGGATCCTCATGTGCAGACCTCTGCAGTGCAGGGGACTCTCCGCCAGAGTCTTTCTCCCTCCCTGTGGCGCTGGCAGATAGCGTTGCGACAGATGTTGTGGGAACACAGGGGGGTGGGGACAGGTTGGTGTTGATCTGGCAGAGGCATTGTAGTATGTCCCGATGCACCGCAGTAAGGGCATCCCACTTTGCCTCCATGCGGGCATGGTGGGCGACCTGCTCGTGTTGGATGTCCTTGAGGATCCCCACTACCTGGCCAAATCCTCCGGTGCTATCCTGGTACGCATCTGTGATGCATGCCAGTTGGGGGTCGTCATGCAGTCCAGACCCCTCTGCAAGGTGTGCCCTGTGCCTCCCACCCCTCCCAGCACCCCTCGCCACACGGGCAGGACCAGCGGCGGTATGCACAGGTGACACTGGGACCCCTTGGGTGGTGTTGCTGGTGGTGTTGGCTGTAGCTTCCGGGGGGTCCTGTGTCCCTGTGCTGTGGGTGTTGATTGCCCTTGGTCTGTCCGTGTTGGCGGGGGTGCCCTGACGGTGTCCAGATGGTGGAGGCGTGGGTACAGGGGGGGCAGATGTTGCTGCTGCTGCATGATGGCTCACACCGGAGGGGCCAGGTTGGTCGTCGTCATCCGAAGAGGAAAGTGAGAGAGTCAGACCAGAGAGCTCAGTGTCCAACAGAGTCTGGGACTGGGTATCCTCGTCGTTTGGCACTGGGTGGCCAGCACGACCTGGGTTTAGAAGAGACACACAATGTGATTTATCTTTCTACATGCATCGTTGGTTCACAAACATGAGATTTTCTACTTTTCAAACAGATGCCTGCCTGTACACTGCTTTTGGCCAGCTTGTAACAGACAGAGTTTGATCTTGTTGTTGGCCATTTGCCATCATGGCCTTGTGCTCCCCACAACAGAGCCCAGTGTCAGACATCTTGTCGGTCCCTTCCCACTCCCTGTGAGGCGAGTATGTTTCAGGTTGACCTTGCTGGGCCATGTGGGTGGGTGTAGGTTGTCTGTGACTGCGAGTCCCATCATACTCTTGGCTACACCCACTTCCCAGCATGCCGATGCTTCCACCCTCTTGACTCTGCTTCCTTGTGAGCAAGATGGCTGACTGTGAAATCCTGGTGTTTGTTTGGCTACCATTCCCAAGTGAGCCCCTGTGCTTCACACAGCAGCACCCAGTACGGGGTATCTTTTGCTGATATTTCAATGAGGTGTGTGTCAATGCATTGTACCCGGTGAGTTGTGTGGAGTTTGTGTTGGGGGGTGTCTCCCCATGCTGATTAGTATGGTCAGGGCTGTCAGTCCTCCTTCCCATCATGACATGTGCTTCCATTGTAGGGCGTGCAAGTTGTCTTTTAGGATGTCAGTCAATGGTGTCCTGCTTCTGATTTGTGCAAATGCCTTGTGCTCCCCACAGCAGGACCCAGTGTCAGCCATCTTGTCAGTCATTTTCCACTCCCTATGATGGGGTCATGTTTCAGAGAGGTCGTGATGGGCCAATCAGGAGGGGGAGCATTATCTGTGACTACAAACACCATCATGCTTTTGTCTACACTCACTTCACCTGCATCCCCACTATTCCTTCCTGACGGTCAGCTGCACTGTGAGGTGGTGTGTTTGTGGTGTCAAACTGTCTGGCTGGCTGTATTTGGCTTATTGCCACTGGCTTGCGGTATTTGTTTGTAGGTTGGTGCATGTCATAACACAGTCCCCAGTCACTATGATATGGCAGGTATTGTGTTTGTGTGACTGGCATACACATCTTGGGCTGATTATCTATTGGTTAGTGTAGCTTTGCTTGGGGTGCATGGTTTCACTGTCCCCTTGCCCCACAATCTTGGGTATGTTGTTTGTGTACTCACCAGTCTCTGGGATGTCTGTTAGGCCATGGACGCTCTCTGGCGGTAGGATATCCCGCACCTTCTCCTCCCAGGTCCTGAAGTAGACTGGTTTGGCAGGAGGGCCACCACCGGTGCGCTGACTCAAGGCGTGATCTTTCTCGATGAGTTTCTTGACTCTCTTGCGCACTTCATACCACCTGTTCTGGATATCGTCCTTTGTGCGCAACGTTGGTGCTTGTGCGTTCACCTTGTCCACAATCCTCGCCCACATCTTGGTTTTCTGTGAGATGGGGGTCCTTTGAACCAATGTACCAAACAAATGTGGCTCTACTCTGATGATCTCATCTACCAGCACTTCTAACTCACTATCTGTGAACTTTGGATTCTTCTTTGGAGGCATAGTGATGTGTGGTGGTGGTGGGGATGTGTGTGTGAGGGTGCAAGTGATTTTGGGTTGGTGTTGGTTTTGCTGGGTGTATGTGTGTGTGCTTTTGTATGAGGTGCTGATGGTGTGTGAGTTGTGAGTGTGTCTGTGGTTGCTGTGTACTGGTGTTTGCTGCTGGCTGTGTCTCCTGTTTGCAAGGGATGATGGTAGTGATTGTAGTCCTTTATATAGTTGTAGTTGTGGGTGTGTCTTTGTCCAATTAATTTTTGGGGGGTATTTATTGGCTTAGTCATTGCTTGTTTGGTCCTTTTTTTGTGTTTTTTCCTTTGTGTTTTGTAGGCATGAAGGAGATGTTCATGTCACGGAAACGGACGCTGCTGTTGTCTCGTGTGGGCACCTCTGCCTCGTTCACGCTGCCTGTCTTCTGTGTTTGGTAGGCGTCGTTCGCGGCGGTCTCTATTGCTTGTGTGCTGGGTTGTCTGTGCGTGTCGGTCGTGCGGCTTGGTCTCCGTGCGAGTCGGTTGGGTTTTACACACATTGCATCGTACTGTGCTAATCGTACACCGCGGGTAAGGGTTGGTCGGGTTGATTCCAGGTTCGTGTCGGTCGGTGAAAATCGCGTCGGTTTTCCCGCCGGATCACTATTTTCCCTCCGGCTCGGTCGTACGGCTTGTATTCCGTACGTGTCGGTTGTAATTCACTTGCGTTGCATCGTACTGCACGGGTCGTACGGCGCTGGTCCGTGTCGGTCGGTATTCGGTCCGGGGCTGTGTCGGTCGGTTCGTTTTGCGGCTGGAATCGGAATCGACCCCTTAATTGTTAACATCGGCACTTATGACAGGTGCCACATGGTGGCGCAGTCTGTCCAATTTAGAGATGAGCAGAACAAATGTTTAGTTTTAATATAATATAAATTAAAAATGACTAATAGATGCCTCCCAAACCATTCTTATAGGTTTTGGAGCCTTGAATAGTCTGAATTGTCAGTGGCAGCGCTGGTAGGGGCAGAAATCGGGTAAGCTGCACAAATTCTGGTACTTTGAGTTTTACGCTCGAGTTTCAGATATCTTGATTCAAAGAATAACAGAAGATTGGGCATTGTAGCAGCTTTTTGTTTAGAGGCTTGTGATAAAGCATCATACATGAGGCATGTAAATGCCACAAGTAGGCACACTGCAAACTTGCAAATGTTACATTTTACCAACAGTTACTGCCTATTTCGTAACAAGGAGATACCTATGTTACTGCTGGGTGCAAGTTGGTGCTGAGCAAAGAGCATGACTGTGAGAAGTTGGCCTGGTATATGCTGTCCACTAGTTATAGTGGGCACCTTGCACCAGTCCTAACTACCCCTTATTGATGATAGGTTACAGACAACCTTTATTGAAAGCTATCCTTTTGGTAGCTATGGAGAGCAGCCTTCAGGCTAAGTCTTGAAGGAATGTAAAGCAGTTTGTTTTACCAGTCTATAATCTCTTGAGTGGCTAAATGAAAGGAGACCACACCAGGTATATTGTTAGACCTGGCACCATTGGCGTGGGTCTCCCGTCCATTTTTCGCTGTTATCTCCTCTGTTTTTGCTGGTAATAGATGCTCTGGACACTGTGCCACTGCTATTCAGTGCCACAGCGCAAATGCTCCCTGTGTAAATATGACATGTGAATTGGAATATCCATGATTGGCTTATTTGGTTTACCTGTTAGTCCCTAGTAGCGTGGCCTGTGTGTGCCCAGGGCTGGTAAACCAAATGCTGCTGGTGGGCCTGCAGCGCTGGTTTGCGCCACCCACAGAAGCAGCTTGTAAAGTGTGTCTCAGACCTTCCACTGCAGAGTCTGTGTGCAGTCGAGAACTGCCATCTTGGCTGTGAAGTGCACCCACTTCCCAGCCCCTGACCCTTCCCTTGGCATCATGTGAGTCACCCCTATGGTAGGGTGCATTGCATGTGTAAGCATGTGTAAGGTAGAACATGCTCTGATGTGTGTAGCATGTCCTGGTAGTGGATTACACCCAATTTAGTTTTTCACTACTGTAAGGCTACCTGTTCTCCATAGGCCAGAATGGACAGTTTGACTATTACATTCTATAGTCCTAACTGACCCAAAGAACATGGTAGAAAAACGAATTTAGTATGCCTGAGCTCAGAATATTAAAACACATCTTTTAGTGAAGTTTATTTTTATATTCTGTGTTTGAAAATACCACTTTTAGAAAGTAGGTATTTTCTTGCCTAAGCCTTCCAGTGTGCTCTGCTGTTATGTGTATTGGCTGTCTGGTTTTGGAGGGACAGGGCAGGCTGAGTCAGACCTGGGTTGAATAGAGAGATCTGCATTGGAGTATGGGGAGGGGTAGCTCCTTGACTTGAATAGGGCAGTGCCTGGCAAGGTGAAAGCTGGCTCCACCTCCCACTGTGCGTCTGATGACAGACCCCCTCTTTCTGAAAGGAAGGATGCAGCCTGGTAAACAAAGTGCTCCAGGACTGGGCAGAACTGGTTCTGGCTGGGTTCAGTGATTTGTAGCTTCTGAGAACAAAGACTTTTGGGGTATAAATATCTGTGCTGAAACCCCTACAATTGGTAGTGCTCCTGGACAACAAGAAGAACCTCTGTCCGTGTAACTGAAGGAATCTGCAGGAGGTGACTGTCCTTGTGCTTCTGTGCTGTTTCTTGGATTGGCCTGCAGTAGTTGTCACTGGACTTGGAAGAAGAGGAAAAGGACTTTGAAGAGAACTTTTATTTCAACTTGCTAAAGCAATCACCCAAGGGCTAGAAGAGAGCTAGCCTCCTGCTGGAGTCACAAGCACATCAGACTCCACCACCAGCCTCCAGTTTCCTCCCAACGAGGATTTCTATCTGCAGGTGGGTCTCCTGTGAGTTCCAGGGCCTCTAGTTCTACTACAGAGAAGAGAGTGCTGAAAATCGTCATTAACGCCCGTTTGCGAGCCGCCGCAGCTGAAGAGCGTACAAAAAATCATTGCGCTGCTGCCGCAGAGTGCTCGCTACCTGAGAGCATCGCATCACACGTTTGCGAGCTGCCAAATGCTCGCTAACCTCAAGATTATTGCATCGCACGTTTGCGGGCTGCCAAGTGCTTGCTAACCAAAGATCATCGCATCAAGTTCATCGCTTCACGACATCGCACCCGGATAGTCACTCCCTCGCGGAGCGTCATTTCTTCTCATCGCAACAACGTCGCACACGCAACAGGCTCGGTGCATCATCCTTCCTTGCAGCATGGATTTCAACGCATCGTTGGCTTAGCGTGGAGAAGTTTGTCACTTTGTCCCGCACGCATCTGTAGATCAGCACATCATCCTCCCTTGCGGCAAGGATTCAACGCATCGCCGGTCTCGCGCGAGGAAAATCATCGCTACAGCTCCTTTCCGACATTTTGGTTGTTTTGCTACAGAGTCCAGGTACTTTGTAAGTAAAAGGGTCGCAGAGACCACTGCTTTGAACTGAACTCCTCTTTGCACACTTTGAACTATTTTTGCAGCATTTCAAGAGTAACCCTATTTTCTAGTATTGTGGCTTTTCTACTGTTATTGGTCTTATGTTAAGTTTATAGAAAAAGATACTTATTTTTTATAACTACTTGTGTGGTGTCCCTTTGTAGTGTTCTTCACTGTCTTACTGTGTATGGTCATAAATGCTTCACACACTGCCTCTGAGATAAGCCTAGCTGCTCGTGCTACATTACCACAGGGTTGAGCAGGGGTTATCAAAGGGTGTAGCTCACTTTCTCTGACTTAGGAAGAAGGGTCCCTACTTGGACAGTGGCCAGCCATTGCCAACTAGAGACCCCCATTTCTAACATATCTATATAAAATAAATGTATTTATTACAAAACACACCCCTCTAGTCTCTTTATGAGGCTATATTTATTTATTTAGAAGGTTTTATATAGCGCGAACGTGACCCACGAGGTTATGTTAATGTTAATGTTAAGCCGAACTTTTTGAGCACACGGCTACCCCAAAAGGGTGTCCCGGCGCTTTAGCAAAGAGGCCCAGAGAAACAGGAAACCAAAGGCAAAACCTACTACAGTCACAGCGGATTACTTGGTAAAGAGCAGAGTCTTCAACTCCTTCCTGAAAGCCAGGAGGTTGTTCGCTTTCCGAAGGGAAAGTGGGAGCTCGTTCCACAAGCAGGATGTCACGTATTGGAAGGAACGACCTCCCATCCGAACACGTTTGACCACAGGCACCTCCATTTTAGCCAGGTCCGCCGACCTCAGCAACCTCCGCGGCACATAGAAAGCAATACGCTTCCTCAGATAGTTAGGGCCAATCGCATGGAGGGCTTTAAATGCCAGAGTGAGGAGCTTAAATCTGATTCTCCCCGAAATTGGCAGCCAGTGCAGCCTAGCCAGGAGCGCAGAGGCGCTAGCTCTCCTGGGCAGCCCATAGATGGCTCTGGCCGCCGAATTCTGGAGCGCTTTACAGTATAAAGTTATAGAGACATAAGAAATAAAGTAATATACACGCATTAGATATTCGTCATTACTTACAAAAGAGGCAAAAGGTATAAGATAACATAGGTATAAGACGACATAGTAGACCAGTGGACGAAAACATGATGATCCCAGAGGGCAACGTCATATTGCAGACAATAAAGTTATTGGGCCTTAGGTCTGCATTGGGATATAAACAAACCAATAGTGTTCTCTTTCAATCCACACAGGGTATCCAGTGATATGAGGATCGTATCGGTGGCTCAAAGCCATTATAGGGTCAGGTCTTAGGACGTAAATTTGTTCATTAGGAGGATTTTTACCTCTTTTTTGAAGGCGGTAAAGGAAGAGATTCCCCGAACCAATGGAGGTAAGGAGTTCCAGATCTTTGGAGCGATCCCTGAGAAGGCTCTGCAACCAGTTCTCTTTTTATGAAAGGTTTGTGGTTTCAGAAGTAGAGAGCTCGCGCTTCGTAATTGTCTGCATCCTCCGGATCATTCTAGCTTTAGAGCTAGGTAGCTGGGTGTGTTGTGTAGTGCTTTATGGGTCATGCAGGCAACTTTTAGTTGAATTCTTGCCTCATATGGTAGCCAGTTCAGCATTTTCAAGGTCGGAGAAATGTGGCTATTTCTTTTAGCTCCTGATACCAATCTTGCTGCAGCGTTAAGTGAAGCCCTCAACTGAGCCAGC
Organism: Triturus cristatus; assembly: GCF_964204655.1. Taxonomy (NCBI): domain Eukaryota; kingdom Metazoa; phylum Chordata; class Amphibia; order Caudata; family Salamandridae; genus Triturus; species Triturus cristatus. Next base: position 177,652,773 of record NC_140590.1, read on the forward strand.
TTGTATCTGGGGAGGCCACAGAGAGTGGTGCATCCATAGTCTAGTCTTGATAACACTAAGGCTTGTACTGCCATTTTTAAGTCGCTCTGAGGGAGGAAGGGTTTAAGTTTCCCTAGTAAATTAATCTGGTGATTGTCTCCCTTGGTAGCCTTACTGATGTGCGACTTCATATCCAGGTGTTTGTCTATGGTGACTCCCAGGGATTTCACAGAATCGATGATGAGGGAAGCACATTCAAAGACGGATAGGTGTTTCAGCCACTGCTCTATCTTTGGGGTGTGATTAGGTGGGGAGATGAGAATGAATTCTGGTTTTTTTGTATTGAGCATGAGGTGGTTGTTCCTGAGCCAGCTTTGCGTGTTCTGTAGAATGGTGTTGAGGGAGATGAAGTCTTCTGGTGTGGAGATTTTCAAATATAGTTGGGTGTCAATCGCATATAGGTGGTAAAGGATATTCGCTGATTTCAATGCATTCGCTAGGGGTTCCATTAGAAGGTTAAAGAGAATAGGGGATAGGGCTGAGCCCTGAGGAACGCCAATGTCGACCACGGATGGTTGAGAGAGTGTATTCTTCATCTTGATTCTTTGTGTCCTGTTATTAAGGAAGGAGGAGAACCATTGTAGTACTTTGCCCGAGAGGCCCATCCTTCCTTCCAATAGGGACAGTAGGTTGTCGTGTTTAACCGTGTCGAAGGCGGAGGATAGGTCAAGCAGTGTCAATAGGCAAGATTCGTTGCAGTCAAGCATAATTAGTATGTCATCAAATATGTGTGTGAGTGCAGATTCTGTGCTGTGACCTTGACGGAAACCAGATTGGTGATTGTCTAGGAGGTTCTAGTTCTCGGTATGGTTGCATAATTGTATTTGTACACATTTCTCCAGCAATTTAGCCAAGGTGGGGATGTTAGATATAGGGCGGTAATTGTTGAGATCTGATGGGATGGCGTCTGATTTCTTTAGAATAGGCGTAACCTGCCCAATTTTAAGACAGTCTGGTATGGAGCCTTGCCTCAGAGAAGCGTTTACAATTTTTGCCCATAAAGGAAGGATGGATGTTTTTATCATTTTGAATAGGGTAGGAGGAAGGGGGTCAGAGAAGTGATTGGAGGGATTGATTGCTAGAAGAATGTTATAGATTTTTAGATCAGATATTGGCTCGAAGGTGTTCCATGTGGCATTGTTTTTTGTGACTTCCCCTGGAGTATTGGAAAGTACCTTGAATTTTGAATAAGCTTTAGCATCCTGGTTCACAGGTTGTGGGAGGACCTTCTTAGATTGGATGTGGAGCTCGATGGCCTATATCTTTTAACGGAAGAAGTTGGCAAGCTCATCGCAGGAAGGTGTAGCCAGGTCGTTTAGATCTGTAGAGCTAGCCGTGTTGCGAGCTTGTTGCTTGACGATTTCGAAGAGTTTTTTTGGGCGGTTGATTGCTTGGCCTTTAGAATCTTTCTGTTGTATGAGTTTCTTAATGTTCTAAGGTGAAGTAGGTGAGCGTCTGTGGGTGTAGATTTCCACAGTCATTCAGCAGCTCTTAGTTTGCGTCGCTCCAAGTTCAGGGAGTCATTGTACCACGGTTTGGAAATTTTGGCGGAAATTTTTTTTTCTTGAAGGGGTGCTGTAGATTCCAAGATTTCAAGCCTCATGAAATTGTGAAAGGCTGTGAGGTCATGGACATCCTCCATGTCCGTTGTGGGGGTCAAGGCGGAGTCGCATCGGTTTACCAGGGTGATGGGGTTGATATTCTGTATGTTCCTTTTCCATTGTTTTGTTTTTGGAGGTTGACTCCTTTTTGAAATTACTTCGATATTGATGAAGAAGAGAATGCTGTGATGGTCAGTCCAATCGCAAGGGGTGATGGATTCTAATGAGATGAGGCTTGATTTAGCTATGATGAGATCCAGTGTCTCTCCCTTGTTGTGTGTTGGACTGTCACAGAATTGGGATAAGTCGTTATCTGCCAGAAACGTTTTAAGACATTCTGCACCATGTTCGTTTGCATTGTTCCAGTGGAGATTAAAGTCACCCAGGAAAATTTGTGGTATTGGTGAATTGACATTTGAGGAAATGATTTATATTAACTCGTCGATGAAAGTCAGGTTATCCCTCGGGGGGTGGTAAAATAAATGAAGCTTGCTGGCGAGGCGCTTATCATCGGAGATATTGATACATAGATATTCGCAGGAAGTTAGAGTGATGGCGTCTACTTGCTTGACTGGGATTGTGTTACGATAAATGCAGGCTAGCCCACCTCCAGGTGCCACGTTTCTGTATAGGCGGATTAGGTCATGACTAGGAGGAACCAATAGATCAAGGATGGGAGCGGAGGAACTGTTTAACCATGTTTCGGTGAGGAAGATAATATCGAAATCATTCTCTATGATGAGGTCGAATATGTCTGATGCATGTTTACTAGCTGATCTGCAATTAATGAGAGCACACTTCATCTTGTTAATAGACTGGGTTGGGGTAGTCTGCTCTATGTTGATATTAGTGAGATTATCTCTGTTTACAGATCTGTTGTTGTGGGTAGGTCCCCTGAAGGGGTTGTTTTGAATGGATTGGATAGTACCACATTGTGATGAAGTTTTATCTATTGCTAAGGTATAAGATAAGAGGAGGTCGTCTATGTCGCTGTCGGATAGTTCAACGTTTGTCCTCGTAGTCCAAGAGGAGGAAGGTAAGTTAATTTGAGTATTGTTGTCAGGGTTTAAGATCTTGGGGATCAGTCTACTAATTTGTGGACTGATTTGGTTGCTCTGACTAGTTTTCTCGTGGTTTGAGCTCTCGGTGAGGAATCTGCTAGTTTGGAGACTGATTTGGTTCACAGTAGCGTTGGTGGCTCTGTGCACGTTTAGTAGTTCATTGGTGATGGTAGATAGGTTATGCATCTCGGTCTTGAGATGGGCTAGGTCTAAGGCTAACTCATTGAATCGTGTAGACCAGGCGGAGTTAGGAAGGTTAGTAGTATGTGTAAAGGGTGGTCTGCAGGTGGAGTCTGTATGTGTGAGGAGGTTCTCCGGTTGTAAGGGTATATCATCATTAGGGGTCGGCGTGGTAAGATGAATGAGATTTGTCGTGGAGTCCCAGTCGGTGTGTGGACTGGCCATAGTATGTTGTGTTCGGATGGGTGGAATGAGAATTGAAGGCGTTAAAGTCGGATCAGGAGTCATGTTAGACAGAGGGTCCGGGGGATCTGTGTAATCTAAGTTAGATGATAGTGGGGGTAGAGACAATACGTCTTTGGAGTCCGGGTTGATGGCTTTATGTATGGTCGACGGGGAGGACCGTGATGAATCATCAATGCCGCGATTGGTGGTTATGATTAACCCAGACCCTTCTAGGCCGGGGGATCCAGGTGTGGAAGCGACTGATGTGATTGGGGTGAAGGAATCAGTGGGTGTGTCTGTAAAGAAATGGTTGGTAGCGGCAGGTCGCCCAGCCCTTCCTGGGCCTTGTGACCCGTTTGTGGTTGTGATCACCGTGGCTGGGAGGAAGAGCTGGTTGGGAGTGTGAGGAGATGTCAGTTCGGAGGAATTTGATATGTGGCTTTGTCGTGGCATTGCGATGTCGTCTAGAGTCTGAAGATGGTGAGATGTGGGGAGTGTGCTATTCTTGCTGATTACTGCTTTCTTGAGAATAGGGAAGATCCTGTCTAAGATATCTAGATTGTTGTCTGAAGCTTGTATAAGGATATTACCGTTGTTATAGATGGTGATAGTGGCATTCGCTGGGCAAAAGACTGATGCTGTTACTGACAATTTGAAGGCATGTTGGGTTTTTTTAACATTGGAGATTCGGAGCATCGAGTGAAAGACGTTTCTCCACTGGGCGCGTTTCTTTGTGTGGAAGATAAGGTCGTTGGATAATAGGCCTTTGCTGATGCAGAAGTATGGGTCTGAAATAAGAGTTTCAGGATGGGTTACCATTAGCCTGTGCTTGAATTTCTTTGCAGCATTTTTGGAGAGATCGTGTGGGTAGAGAATGGTAAAGGCATGATGGCCTGAAGGTTCATGGTTTTTATCCATTTTTTTTTTCTTCTTGTCCTCTCTCTCTTCTTCCGGTATCAGACCCTTCTGTGTGCAGTAATAGTATTTAGTATTCGGTACTCAGTACCATTTCACAATGGCCACTCCTTAACCTTGTTCTTGCAATGCAGTCTGTATTAGTAGTTAGTATTCAGTACCAGTTAAAAATGGCCGCTCTTTATCCTTCATCGACCTGTTCCTGCATTGTGGTCCTATTTTGCTTTCAAATATTGTTTTTCTTCAAAGACCTCCCACTTAACTGTAGTCCACTTTAGCTGTCTGTTAAGTGGATCTCTGATGGTGTAGTTCTGTTTCTCTGTTTATGGCAGCTTAGGGGTGAAGTACTTTCTAAGTTATCAGTGATATGCCCATCTTTTCAATGAATCCCTATCAGTGATCAATGAGAGGCATCCTCACAACTTTCGGGGAAGCATAAACCTTGACCTAACCTGACAGATGAAGGCGAGGATTAGCACCGGTAAAAGTAAACAGCCACCAACTTGCAAAGTTGACGCCAGCCTTGCTGAGTGAGGATCACTTCCATCATACCAGGACACCACAACCGGTGTCGAGTATGAGTGCTGGCATTACAAGCATGCATCAGAGACTCGCGTTATCTAGGCGCTTTCCCGAAGTACCCAAAAACGTAACTGCAATGGCACTGGATTGTGCTTCCAGTGTGACATCAACGTCGTTATAGTCCTTGATGGGCGACGAGGTCGGGGTGTCTCAGGTGGAGGGAGACAAGCGCCAATCCACAACCTTTCCCCGAGCGCTCGCACAAAACAAAACAGCACTCCAGAGCCAATAGAGGGCTCCTGCATCACTTTCCCGCTTCAGCGGCTGTGTTGGGAGAGGCTCGGACCCCCGCAGCGGCTCGCAGAAGCAGTTCTCCGATCCAGCTCCATGGGCGAAGGGCAGCACGGGAGCGCCTTGCCAGGGAGCGGCTTGCCAGGGAGCGGCGCGGTGCATCGGCACTCACCAGGGTCGGCACTCACCAGGGTCAGGGTCGCTCTGTGCAGATCTGTGAAGGCGACTGTGTGGCCGTCGGGCCTCGTAGCGCTCGATCCAGCGATCCGCTCGATCCGATGCCGGTAAGTCTCGTTCAAAGATATCCCAGGAAGCAGGGCGTACGATCTCGGGAGGAGGGAGGGGTAGGTGGATGGGTTAAACAGGGATATGCACCGAAATGGTGATCCTCAACCCAAGAGCTCCTACAGGGGGGCTTCTACTCGGCGGCCATTTTGTACCGTAGTTGAAAAAAGGCAAAAGCACATAATTTACAAATAGACAGTAAAGTAGCATAAATACACGTTAGGCCCTAGGGGTGGACCAAACCATATACTAAAAAAGTGGTATAAGAACCACGACTTAACTAGACACAAGGCCTACAGCCTGTAGAATCGCTGGGACCCCAAGGAATCACCCATGGTAGTGACACAGGGGACCCACGGGGGCCGTGTGCAGTGTGAGAACACAGCCGCGAGTTCCCGTTAGCTTCTATGGGGAAAGTTGATGTTAGATTTTTAGAGTTACAGGACATTTAGAAGTGGACTAGGACCAAAGCCTCTTGGACTTAGACAGTTCTAGGGTCAACACCCACGGGAGCACCGGAGTACTCGAGTTACCTCACCCAGGGAAGCCAGGTGCATAGGTGTCAAATGGTGTTGGGTCGCGTTGTCGTTTTCAAGGGAAGCTGCTGCTGCCGGGAAGATGCGAAGTGTCCTAAGAGTTCCAAGCCTGGATCAGAGATGTGAAGAAACTGAAAGCAGAGGGGACAGATTCTGGGTCACTTGCCAGTGACCAGGGGCACGATAGACGAATGCCCACTGATGTCGGGTGTTTCAGGTGAAGAAGGTGAAGCTTGACTCTTCAGCCACAAGGACCAGGAGGTGTTGAGGACAAACAGGAGCTGGATTCGAGCTGTCCCACAAAGGATGTCGAGTGCTGCAGTGTCGGTGCCCAGATTGGACACAACAAGCCTTGGCAACAGCAAACCACACAGAAAGGAGAAAGATGCTTTGGTGCAGGCCAGCAAGGTCTGAGGGACTCCACCAGCAAAGAGGGGTGAGGGCACATCTGGAGCAACCAGGAAAGCCCAAGGAAAGTCAAAGTTACTTTCACAGGGCCCCACCAGTTGACGGACCAATGATTGCGAAGGGACCTCAAGAGGAATCACAAAATGGTGGCTGACAATCTTCAGTGGATTCTCTGCTCGGGGTCTGGGCTACAAGTAACTCACTGCACAGCCTCAGGGAATGTCGAGAAGCTGATGCACTTGCAAATGTGCATGTTGTCCAGGGGTTCCGGTTCCCCAGTACCCATGAGGGCTATTGGTCTCAGCTTTGCTGGGTACTAGGTTTGGCCTCTGGGAAGTCTGGAAATCCACCTCTGGTGTTGCAAAGTCTTCAGCATCCGGCGGAGGCTTCGGAGATGCAGACCGGACAGATGCGTCTTTGGTGCCTGCCAAGCAGGGAAGTAACTGCTTTACTCCAAGGAAGATTCTACAGTCATCTGGCATTGAACAGATCATCGAAGTTCCAGGACTCAGTTTCAGAGTTTCGTCCAGGGATATCTAGAGATCTGGTTACAGAGGTTCCTTCTTTATACCTAAGGAAGGGGTTGGACTAACTCAGGGGACCCACCAATGGGAGGGTTTGGAAAGAGGGGTGGCTACACCCATTTCCTTTGTCCAATTTCGCTCCAGTAGCCCCTGCAACAGGATTGAGCTGGACTATGCACAGGGACCCCAAATGTGCCCCCAGTGCAGGACTTCAAAGCACTCTCAGAGTGCACCCACCCAGCCCCAATACACTAAAGCCTGTCTGGGAGGTGGTGACACCTCCCTGTGACAGGAAACCTATTGTCCAGGCCTCCCCTGCCAGAGTTTCAGTCAGCAGCAGGAGGCCAGACTCGTGTCTGTGGCTGCATCATCCATTTTGTGATGCAGGGCTCTGTTAACCTGGTATACTGGTGCTGTCATGTCTCTCCCTCTAGAAGGGTGGTATTATACTCCCACACCAGTTACTGGTGTGGGGGTATGATTTCAAGGTGACTGACACCAAACAGGACATGTTACTGTGCAGCCAGTCCAAAGTTAGCATTTACCGTTTGGTTATAATGCACTTAAGAGTATAGAGGAAGCAGCTAGACTGTGGTCCTGAATAGCAGGGCCCCAGCCAGACTAACATCGAAAAATAGTGTTACAGCAGCAAAAAGTGGGGGTAACCATAAGAAGCACATCCTACTCTCCTACAATGACTTTTCTGGATAATTGTTTTTAAAGTTCAGCCCTGCCAAGTATTACGCATCAGGGGTTAGACTAACACACTTTATTGCTGGTGTACTCATCACTAGGGACGTTCTTTGCTCCTGAGGCGGAAGCCGGGAGCTAGTTAGCTATTTTAATTCACGTAATTTGTATTGCCTGTACTTCTATTAAAAATAAACTTTTAGTTGCTTATTTGCACATCACGCTCGTATGAGTGACTGGTTACATCCACATAGCGCCGCACCCTTCGGGGACCTCGTTGTTTCCTCGAGCCGAGTTGGGCACTCTGTTGCCGGGACCTAGAGGGGCCGATCCATTACAGCGGCCATCTTGGGGAGGACGAGGTTGACGTGCTAGTTGCTGGGAGGTAGGGCTGGACACGCTGAGAGAAAGCGCATAAATTGAAACAGTCCATCTACGCGCTAGCGTACGCGTTTGCGGACGCGCCTTAGAGCGCCGAAGGAGCGCCTAAGGAAAGCCCGTCTGTGCCCGTCCGTGCCAGGCCGGACTAGGACAGGGTACAGGGCCATACTAATGGAACCCCCACATTCTAATACTCTTGTTTATAATGCTGACCTGCTAAGGGCTCTTAGTGGTGTTGTGAGGCCCACTTGTCCGATAGAGGCCTTACCAGAGGACGTAATTTCCTTCTGTCCCTACTGCAAGCCTTTTAAGCCAGGGAAAGCTAATAATACCCGCTTTACATTAGCCCTGTTAAATTGTAGATCTCTCCTGAGGCACGCCATGGAGATCCACTTGATCCTAGAGGAACATGGCCCTGACATACTCTTTTTAACTGAGACGTGGCTGACCGAGTCATCACACCCGGATATAGTCCAGGCGCTCCCGTCCAATTATTCGATCATCAGACAGGATCGCCTGATAGGGAGGGGAGGAGGTGTGGCAATTATCCATAAGAACTCCTTTAGATGTAGAACCTATGAGAGTCCACTTATAGAGTGTGAGAGTCTTGGCTTCTCCATATCCTTCTCGCCCACATGTACCTTTTCAGGGATTTTGGTGTACAGACCTCCGGGTGATTACAGTGACTTCTGTAATAACCTTCTAGACAAGATCTCTCTCTCCATTAGCAGTACCCCCAACTTTTCCATCTTGGGCGACCTCAACATTCACCTTGATGAAGGCGATGCAGCTGCATCGCAATGTTTGCTCGATACCTTGGGTCTAGTACATCTGGAACAAATTGTGACAAGCCCCACGCACGTAGCCGGGCACCTACTAGATCATTGTTTTACTAACCTTGCGAACATTGTGTGTGACCAGCCCCACTTTGTCCCCTGGTCAGACCACGCTCTACTCTCTTTTGTGTGGTCTCCAGAGACACAAAATTACAGGGTTACCCATTCAAAGAAAGTTGGCCGAGTCTGGTCTAGATTACCGGTCAGGGATTGGGAGGCAGCCCTGAAGAGGTGCCCGCCTATTCCCCATGAGGACCCAGTGGCTGCTAATGAAGCCTTTGATAACTGGCTTAATTACACCCTAGATGCCACCCTCCCAAAAAAAGAGTTGCGGCATCGGGAGGGTCATAATAAAAAACCGTGGTACTCTGGAAAATTTAAGGAACATAAGCAACTGTGCAAACGAGCAGAAAGGAAGTGGAGAAAGGACTTTGCACTTGTTGCAAAAACTGAATATAAAGCATCCCTCAGATCATACAAAAAATTATTGAAATCTACCCAAGCAGCATACTACCAGGGAAAAATCTCAGAAGCAGCCAATGCTCCTAGAGAGATTTTTTAAATCTTTCAATCTCTGGTTGCTACTCCAAGGGCTATTATTCCTGCTCCGGACCCTCAGAAACACTGCGAGGCTCTAGCCGTTTTCTTTGCGTCCAAAGTGTCCAACATCTACTCTAGCTTTGTGACAACTCCACATACTCTCGACGAATTGGAGAGGGGTAATGAAAGGTCGGAGGTGGTAAATCCTAATTTATCTGGAGATCTCAAAGCCTTTCCGCTGCTAGATCTTCTTACTGTTGAAAGGCTCCTTAACAACTTAAAATCGGGCTCCCCTCAGGATGCTGCTCCTCCGACGGCTCTTAAGCAGGTTTCGGAAACAGTATGCCCGGTGATAATGCAGGTCATCAACGTGTCTCTGGCCTCAGGAGTAGTACCTCCTAACTGGAAGAAGGCAAAGGTCCGGGCCCTGTTAAAAAAACCTAATTTGGACCCGGAAGATCTGGCTAACTATAGACCTATTTCACTGCTCCCAAGTCTTAGCAAAATAGCTGAAAAACACGTTAACCAGGCCCTCTCTTCATTTGTTGAGTCTTCGGGCTCATTACATTCAACCCAGACTGGATTCAGAGCTAAGCAAGGAACAGAAACAGCGCTGGTAGCAGTAGTGGAGGCGACTAGGGGTATTGTGGAAGCGGGAGGCTGCGCTGCGGTGGTCCTATTGGACCTAAGCGCAGCCTTCGACACTGTAAACCACTCTCTCCTGCTGCATCGGCTTCGCCTTGTAGGGGTCTCCGGATTGGCCCTTAAATGGCTTCATTCCTTTTTATCGGACAGATTCTTCTCCGTTTTTGAGGATGAGGTGTCATCGAGCCAGCTGCAACTGAGTCACGGCGTTCCCCAGGGATCATCACTCAGCCCTACGTTGTTTAACATTTACATGAGACCTCTGGCTGAGGTGGTGCTTCCTTGGGGAATTCAGCTTGTCACCTATGCCGATGACACGCAGCTGGTTGTTTCTTTAGTGAGGGATGATGCCTTACTTCAGGGGATCAACAATCTGACCCCGTGCCTCACCAAAGTCCTTGAGTGGATGACCTCGTCTTGTTTAAAGCTAAATGGAGCCAAAACGGATATTATGCTGTTGGGATATAAAGCCCCAATCAACCTGGACCTCTGGTGGCCGTATTGTTTGGGACCCCCTCCGAAGCCCGAGACCAAAATAAAAAGCTTGGGGGTCTGGCTGGACTCCGCCCTGAACTTCCAACATTAGGCTAATAAGGTGGCCGCGACCTGCTATGGGTTGATGAGAGCTATAAAAAAAGTCCTAGATCTTCTTCCATTTGAAGCCAGACGCATTTTGGTCCAGTCGTTGATTCTTTCGCGACTGGACTATGCAAATGCTATCTATATGGGGACATTAGCAGCTACCATAAAAACTTTGCAAGCTGTGCAGAACTGCGCAGCTCGCCTGCTTATGAAGGTCCCCAAACGATGTTCAGCAAAGGCCTCAATTCGATTGCTTCATTGGCTACCAATTCAGGAAAGGATTGTGCTCAAGACTATGTGCTTGGCACATAAGTCTATCCACAATGTTGGCCCGTCCATTCTGGACCCCCTGTTTTGTCGCCATCAATCGGTCAGATCCCTTAGATCCAACCAACGAAATCTGCTTGTAGTTCCTAGGGTGAAGTTGGCCCGGATGGGCGGCCGCCTACTCTCGGTCCAAGCAGCCAAAGGATGGAATAAACTCCCCGACAACATCAGGCATGAACCGAATCATATCGCTTTCAGGAAGCAATTAAAGACATTTTTGTTTCAATAATGTCTTCTAATGTCCTCCGGTCTTACAGCGCGGGGATGCTCCAGGGTAGCCATGCGCTATACAAGAAAGTACTCATTCATTCATTCATTCACTACACTAAAATGCATAAGTCACACATAATGGCTAAGAGCAATTGCAAGGACCTGCATAGAAAAATCAGCCTGCTGGCTGACCAGGGCTACAGCTCACTCAGTCGGCCTGGGGGGCAGAGAGCTAAAATTATCCCAAGTTGTAACTTGTTAGGTACAATCAATTCTGGCTTCAGCAATTTGCACCAAGCCGGTTGGCTACCCTCAACAGTGGCCATGATTCTCCGCAGATGGTGAGTGACGCACTGGCGGCGGCAGGTCTTTGTTTTTAGGTCGAGCCTAGGCAGCGCATGCGCTTTTTCTTTTAGACATGCTGTATTCACTCTGTGGACTTACATCCCATCCATAGGCTTGCTTTTTGCTAGGGTCAATGTCACTTCTATTCTGTCTTTCTATTTGTATATGGCATGCAATAGCCCTCTCCCCGAGAGCAGCAACTAAGTAAAATCTCACTGCACCAGTTCGAATTATCCCATGTGTTTTCCAAACTACTTTTTCTTTGTTTGCAAAGCAATTCAGGCTTTCAGCGCCCATTGAGGCTTGCAGTTCACTTAATATCCCCTTGCTGTGTCATACCCCACCACCAGCACCTCTCGCCCCATCACTGCTTGTTATTTTCATTGTTTCAGCAAAGGAGAACAGACAGATAATGTGCAGCGCAGGCTTTGCCTGTAAGTAAAACAATATCTTCCCAGATGCTGTGTTAATCCAATAAACTGCATGCTAGCTGTTTTCAGTAGGCTATGAGCGGCACACGACCACTCAAAAACCAGCAATGCAGCAGGTGCCGAATCTAATTAAGAAAGATAAACCTGCAAATCAATTAGCCACAGAAAGACAGCTATCAAAGAACAAATTAAAACAGATGGAGGTTTGCCTCTCCGTCGATAGGCAACGCAAACAATATCTAATTATAGAGCCCGAAACGGCACACTTCTCAGTTCCAGGCTTCACTCCCCACCTCCTGCATCCACCACCCTCTTCCCCGCCTCTCGCTTTCATCCCACCTACTGTGAGTGACGGGAGATATTTTTGTCTCCATTTCCCTCAAAGTTAACCTGTTTGCAAAGTCGAGAAAATCACTATCGGATTCATGGCTGTACTGGGAACTGAAACCGGCCCTGACAAACAGCCCAGCCTCCCCCCCCCCCCCTAGTTAGAAGCAGCACTGCAACTTTTGTAACAGGGGGCCGATATTGCAGTAACAAAAACGGCCCCCCAGGAGGCCAAACCTGGCACCTACACTGACAGCCCACTGAGGAAACGCCGGGTGTCCACTATGTCCAGTCTAGCATGGATCGGATTTCGGAGATTAAACCTAATTCCAATCTTAGCCACGGGGTAGCCAGTACTGCTGGCAATTAATACCAATCAAAACTAACTGAGGACCTGACGCTGCTGGTTAAGGATTGCTGAGATTAAGATGGCACCCAACCTTAGTTTTAAGACATTGTCTACTCACGAAGGGGCATATTATCAAGCAGGGCGTTAAATTTATCGCCGCTTTAATATGCCGCAGAGAATTCCCATAGAAGCCCATGTTGACACTGGAACATGTGCTTCTATGGGAATTCTCAAGGGCATATTATCAAGCCCATTATCGCCGCTTTAGCGGCCGTTTTCTGCCGCTAAAGCGGTGAAAAGTTTAACGACGTTTCTTGAAAATATGCCCCTAAATTCCCGCCCTCCTTTCCTGCGCACTGGGGCGTTTTGTGAATGATCTGCAGTTTAGCCAGACAAGCTATTCACGAGCACGGACAGGGTTTGCTGTGCTTCACAGTTTTATTTCTACTGTGGTCATCCACTTTCATCAACCTCATCCCAAAGTGCCTTATTTACATATTCAAAAAGGCTTTCCTTCCACTACTCATGACCTCTGCGAATATCATGGAATTTTTAGTACTTCGACTTCCTGGCATAGAGAGATATTTTCCATAAAATTTAGTCAATCTGCACACAGATTTTAGACTTGTTTTTGTGAAAAAAGGTTGCATTTAAAATGTTCTCCCTTCAGACTTTTCAGTATAAACAAAAGTTAAGATTCTGCAGCAGCCCATTTTATTTCATTGCTTCTTTTCCCTGCTAGACAATGGGAAATCTGTCTTAATTTTTGGGGGGACGCCTGTCCTGCCAGTGCACTGGGTCCAAGCTTTACTCTACTATCTTTGAAACTGCATTCTTTATATAAGCTGTGAGTTTCACCTATATGATGAGCAGCGTCAGCTGAAGCTATTTTCTTCTCACCGAATGCTGCAGCTTTGAATGAAGCCCTTTGTCATGGGGTCTTTCTTGGACTCTTTATCGTGATCCAAAAAAAAGCTGCACCCTTTCGAGCTGACCTCTGGTTTCAGACAGCCACCTCCCTATTCCCTTCAAGTAATCATAGCGTAGAAGGGAGGGGCTTAGCTGTGATTTGTGTAGTAGGTGCAGTTTTATTGTGTACTTGCCTGAACCATCGCAGTTGACTAATTGCTGTGTTCTGTAGGTTGCTCTCGAATCCCAACAAGGCATTTTCCTGCTTCCAAGGTTCATACGTCAGCACAATAAATTGGGCCAATGTAACTTTCTTTACAGCGCTTAGAAGTGACACAAGTACGATACTTAGCGCTTCATAAAAACAGTTATCATTATTATATCATCCTTATGTTCCGTCACTATGGATCGTTGCTGGGGGGAGGGCCGGGCCAGCCCTTATACTATTCACCCCCCCCTCCCCCGTAAACTGCTGGCAGGGCTGAGGTGCTCAAAGGGCAGTTCTTTTTGGAAGAACTACTTAGCTGATATTCAAACATACCTAAAGAGGATATATTTATAGCTATTAAACTGGGCTACTCTGTGCAAATAACTTTTTTCTCCTTTTTACAGTATCTCCTTTTCTGAAACAAGAAAGACAGATCACAGTGCTAAAATGTGACAAAAACATTTTTGATAAAGTTGCTTTTAATGTCCTATACAAACATGCTCCTGCCTACAAAGGTCATCAAAATGGGTGTGCGGCATTAGGTGAAGCAAGGATCTGAACCTGGTGGTACTAGTGATTCTGATAAATGCTATTAATGCTTTTGTTAGAAATGGGAGTCTCTAGTTGGCAAGGGTTTCCACCATTGTCCAAGTAGGGACCCTTCTTCCTAGTCAGGGTGAGGGAGTTACACTCCCAAAATAACCCCTGCTCACCCCTTTGGTAGCTTGGCACTAGCAGTCAGGCTTATCTCAGAGGCAGTGTGTAATGTATTTGCACATAACCAACAGGAATACAGTGAAAACTCTAAAAAAGGACACAACACTAGTTAAAAAAATTATCCAATATTTTTATATATCCAAAACAAGACCAAAAATGATAAATATCCAACATGCAGTACTTTAAAAATATGCACTTTGCAAGAATACTTGAAAAACACAGTTCCTTGAAGTCGGTACCTCTGTCTACCACAGTGCTGTAAACAACAGAATCCAACAGTTCCATCTGAACTTGTTGGTCAGGGGCATCAACAGACTCGTAAACAGTACCTTTTGTGTTGTGGCCGACACGTTGGTGTGGGCCAGTCATTTCAACCATCACGTTGCTGTGTGAAGTGGAGCGGTACGGCATGCAGGACTCTAAAGTCATGGTGCAGGCAGCGACTCAGTGACGGTCGTCCAGCCGCATTGGTGAGACCGGGGCTGCGGTGCAGAGTGAAAGCGTTGCTCATTGAGGTGCTGTCAGATCACGGTGCTGGCAACAGAGCCGGTTGCGGAGGCGGTGGTTGGTCTGGACTGCAGTGTGGGACGGGGCGGTGCATCGTGTGACTTACGAGCGGTGCCCCACAAGCCACGGTGCAGTTATGGAGGTCACGGTCAGCGTGCAGTAACATCGTCATTGAGACCAGGGCGGCGAAGTGAAGCGAGGCAGTACGGAGTGCGGTGCCCGTGACACAGGTCACGATGCAAGCAGCGGCTCAGTGGCGGCGGTCGTGGTGGTCGGTGAGACCAAGTTTGCGGTGTGAGATGCAGGGGTACCCTCTGCGATGCCTTCAGGACATGGAGCCAGAGATGGAGTCCGTGACGAAGTCGGTTGCTTTTCCTTTCTATGTGGCAACTGAAACAGTGTTCAAGAAGCAGTTACCAGAGATTGGTGAAGTCTTTGCTGTCCCGTAGACTTCAGAAGAGGAGGCAAGCTCTTCTTAAAACCCCCTTGGAGATACTCAGCACAAGTAAAGAAAGATCAGACCAGTCCTTTCAGTGCCCAAGGTAGAAGCAGCAACTGCAGGCCAACCCAACAAAGCAACAACACAGCAAAGCAGCTGGCAGCTCTTCCAGCTCTTCTTCTTGACAGGATCCTTGATTGCAGTGAGTTCTCTGAGTTCTCTGACGTCTTTTACTCCCTGAGACTTCCAACAGGAGGCAAGCTCTACTTCAAGCCTTTGGAGAAAACTCTAACAGCAGGATGCTAACAGTACAATCAAGTCTTTTCTCTGCCCAAGACAGAAGCAGCAAGCAGCAGGCCAACACAGCATAGAACACAGCAAAGTGGCAGTTCCTCCTGACAGCTTTTCCAGCCCTTCTTCCTGGCAGGTTCTTTAGTTCAGCAGTAATCTAAAATACTGAGGTCTGGGCTCTAATATTTATACAGCAAATTCCTTTTTTCTCTTGGTGCAGAGAAGCTCTGTGCTCAGCCAAAACCAGTTCAGTCCTCTCTGGTCCGGCTTCCCAGCAGGAGATGTAAACAGCATTGTCCAAGGCAGATAGGGCCTATTCAGGTGCAAGGGAAATCTCCTCCCACCACTCTTAATGCAGACCAGACCTATTCAGGTGCTAGTGAAAACTCCTCTCACTACTCTAAATGCAACCCAAGTCTATTCAGCCCAGCCCTGACTCATTCAGGAAAGGCAGGACACACCCCCAGTGGCCATTTGAAAGAATGCAAATCCCCAGTCCCTGTCACTCCAAAGACAGACAGTCCATCCACAAACCAGCAGAGGCACACAGGATGGCTAAGAAAGAAAATACCCACTTTCTAAAAGTGGTATTCTCAAATGCAGAACATAAAAATCATCTTTACTAAAAGATGCATTTTTATATTCTGAGTCCAGGCATACTAAACTCCACTTCCCAATCTTGTCCCAATGGGAAGTTATGCTTATAAGATGTTATGAGTAAAACTCCCATTCTACCCTACGGGACAGATAGCCTTCCCACAGTGAAAAATGTAATGCACTGTAATTCACTACCAGGATATGTTACACACCAGTAAATGTCCTACCCTTCAAATACACTGCACTCTGCCCATGGGGCTAACTTGGGCCTACCTTAGGGGTGTCCTACATGTAAGAAAAGGGAAGATTAGGGCCTGGCAAATGGGTGCCCTTGCCAGGTCAACATAGCAGTTACAAACTGTGTGCAGACTCTGCAGTGATAGGTCTGAGATACCTTTTCAGGGCTACTCATGTGCGTCGCACAATCACTGCTGCATGCCCACTAGTAGCATTTGGTTTCAAGGCCTTGGCACAGTCAGTGCACTTTACTAGGGATTTATCAGTAAATCAAATACGCCAATCATGGAAACACCAATCCATAATAACAATGTACACAGAGGGCGTATGCACTTTAGCACTGAATAGCAGTGGTAAAGTGCCCAGAGTTCTATAACCAAAAAAAACAGGAAGCCAAAAAGCAAAAAGTCCGGGGGTAAACCTGCTGAAAAAGCCAAGTCTTACAGTATTATAAACCACATGCATGTGATTGGTATGCTCTTCCTGCTCTAAGCAAGTGTTCCATGAACAAAATGGAATTTCACAACTTCATAGTTTAGCACCCAGGACAGCGGCAGCTCCTCTGCTATGGCAGAGGAGTGTCCACCCCCGCTAGCAGTTTATTTATTTTTAAATAAAATGATAATAAAACAGCTTTAAAACCCATTTTATTATAATTTTATTTAGCTTGTGCCGAGGCTTGGGTCGGGGCCAGGGTGATGATAGGCTGGAGGGTTTGACTGCCATCTCAGGACCTAGCTGCATTGCTGGAGTTTTAGAGAGCTGTCCTGGAACGCAAATCATTGGCACTGCGGCCAATCCTGAAGCTGTTCTCATGCATGAGAGCAGCTTCAGGATGGGATGTAGAGCAGGCTGGAAGCCTGTGCCTGCCTGCAGCAGCACAGATGAGCAGAAGAGTACGACGCAATACTGGAGGGCAGCAGGTATGTTTTTATATTTTTTGTTTTGTTTGTCTCTGTTGTCTCCCACTGTCCCCCTCCTCTACCCTACCTCTTTTCCCTGATACGATCTGCTCCTAACCCAGGATAATATGTTGCATTGTTAAATACTTATAAGGTCCCAAAGGTGAGACCTATTTGCTATGCCAATGCTTGCTTGCCCCTGTTGCCACACCCTCCAAGACAGGTGCCGTGTGCAACCCTCGCAGTGCTCTGGTGGATACGTACGTGGGGGACCAGCATGTTTCCCCATCTCTGCAGCAGGCCCCCACTCCCTATGGGCATAATTTAATATTTATTAAACATGCCCTCATTTACATCACCCTTACGTGCAGCCCTTTGATCACTTGTGATTGTCTCTGTCCAGTGGCAGAGGCCGAGAGCCCACTTTTAAAGCGCTGGCCTGCTGCCCTGAGTCAGCTCAACTTCCACTGGACTCTACTCATTGACTGAGACAGGGGAAGTCAGAAGCATGAAGAGGCAGTGACTGCAACTCTGATGTGAGCTGCAGCAGAGTGACACAGCAGCTGCAAGTAGCCGTGCAACGGCAGAGCAGGCCTGAGAGGAGCAAAAACTATCCCGCAGTGTGTGCAGCGTAGTCCTGATGAAGCCGGATTCTTATCTACCTTACCATCACCAAGAACCCTCTCTGGTCGCCAGGATCTTTTTATCTGCTAAATAGTGGAGGGGGGAGGAAATTCAAATTTTAGTACATAATCGACGAGATCAAATCTTAGCTCCAAAGGACCACGGACTCCGAATCTCAAATTTTAGGGATTTATTACAAAGCCAAAAATAAATGCACATACAAACATCTCAGCACGAGGTTAAGGAAATAAATGGGCACTAATACAAAGAATATTCTACGCAGGAGTCTCATTCGACTCAGAATAAGAAGAATTGTCAGCTCCAATAACATAAGGCAAGTGTTGATCGCTCCAATCTCTACATTAGAAGTCATTTACCTAAAAGGAAGTCAGTTAGTCTATCCCTACTCTATCTCTAAGGTGAAGTCCCTACTTAGCATTATCCCAGGCAAGAGTAAAAAGGTGTCAGAAGTGAAGACTTCCTTAGAAGTACACTTACTTAGTTAGAGCTTGCTCTAAGATGCTCCTTCTAGCTTCCCATCTAAGCCTCAACTGCTCAACCCACGGGGCACTGTCCCTAATTCAAAATCCCAAAAACATAGAACACGCCCTCCGGCACACCTCTTCAGCCAGGTCTTCTTTCAGTAGTTTTCCACTGAAACTTGTCTCTCATCCAACGACGGTTTACTCATCCTTGAGTTCCAGGCACCTTCTCCGCCGAAAGTATCATCCCTACATTCCAGTATACTCCCATATTGGCTGCTCAGGCCATCCTAACTCCTAGAACAAAGGGTTAGCCTCTCTAACGAGCTAAGTGTCCTTGTACCTGCAATTGAAACATGGGAACGAGAAACGTTCCACTTCTCTGAGATTTTCTAACATCCTGAAACCCAAAGCCTTACCAAGGGAAATCAATTTTGGCCTACAATATTTAGCTAAGATAAGAAATGAACAGGCCTTTTTCTTTAAACGTATATGCGATCAGGCCTTGACACAATTTAAACACACACACTTCTAAAATCACACTATAAGCATTAACGTCATTACACTTTATATATGAATAAGCAACCTACATGTGCAGACTTTAATATGATGCACGGTTAAACCTAATGCATCACATTACATGATAACCAATCATAATGCGTTGATACATTTGCAGTGAACTATGACATTGCTCTTCATAAATGGCACGGTTACATTTCTAATCACACTATTTTAAGCAAATTTTAGTAATACAATTCTAAGTCACACATTAATAAATTCCATTAACATAGGTTGGTGCCGACTAACAGTGATTATGGTGCACCCCTACAATTTTCAGAATAATGTGGCGCTCTATCAGTCCTGTCTGCAGCAATGTGAAAGCAGTGGTTCAACTCTCTTTCCGTTAGCCATTGAGCACAGCTGCAGTCTGATAGTGCGGAGCTAGGAAGTCAGGACAGAAGAGCAGCACAGAGGTCCGAGCATTCCTTGATGGGCGTATTTCCATTTTTACCTAGTAAAATATCAATTTCTCTGAAGTTAAATATGTTCAGTAGTGCCTCCTGTAACTTGTGTGTGCTGTTTCAGAGCAGTGTGTTTTTGCCTGTAAGAGCATTTTCATGTTTTAGGGTTTGGAAGTGTGACACCCACTGTTACAGCTGCCTTTTCTTAGCTCAATATCTATTTGTATGCTGGGACAGAGGATATCCTTACATTCATGGAAGAAGCTAAACTACCTGTCTCATAATGATAAGGGCAGTTCGAAAAATGTCAGGACTAGTGGCTTTTACTGGAAACAGCCTTCACCACAAAGATTTTACCATGAAATACAATTAAAACACATTTTTTACATCGTAATTACTTTTACGACGCAAGTCTTTACCATGTAAGGGGCATATCAGCAAGAACCGGAGATAATTATCTCTCAGCGCGCTTAGCGCGAGGATAATTATCGCCGGCTATCGCTGATTTTTATCGCTGAGATAGCGTGCTATCAGCAACGCTCATCTCAACAGCGATAAAAATCATTGTGCAAACTGCCAAATGTGCGATTATCGCTGGAAATCCAGCGATAATCGCACAACGTTTGGAGAATGCTTGCTGATAGGGCAGGGACAGACTTAGCCATTATATCCACCTTCCATAGGATATCATGGCTAAGTCAGATGAAAAGCAGGTGTAAGGAAAGTAGCGATAACCGAGGTTAGCACTACTTTTCTTATCGCTCTGCAGGTTAGCGTGGGGCATGATAATAGGAGAAATGTCGCTTAGCGACATTTCTCCTGTTATTCTGGGGAGGAACACCCACTTTGCATCTCATTAGAGATGCAAAGCTGGGCGTTAAGGGAAAGTGCGTTGAGGCAAGGATTCACGCGATAGTGTTACCTTGCTAATAGGGCGATACAATTATTGCCGCTTTCCGTCCGAAAACGTCTGCTAAAGTGGCTGACATGCCCCCAAGTCTTTACAATGAACATATTTTATGTCGGTGTGTATGTGGTAAGTAGTTTATATATTTTTAAGGGTAATTAAAAAAGAGGGGTTTGGGGGTACCCTCCCAAAAAGTAAACCTGTAATCGACATAAATGTATTTTTTTAAAATATATATATTTCATTTAGAATAGTGCTTTAAAATGTATTGTGTCATTTTTTAACAGTAGGTGGCAATGTTAGACTGTGACTGGATATTTCTATAACAGTAAGCGTGTTAAAGGTATGCGTGGTAGTGGATCGCGTGGTAAAGATATTTCAGAGGTAGGTGAATGTAAATGTTTGATAGCGGTATGCGTTCCAAAATGTGCATTTTAAAAACATGCGTGGTAAAGGAACGCATGGTATTGTCATACAACCATTCCCCAGGAACCCTGCCTGAGCCAAAAAGTGCATTTTACAATTTGAATGACAAAAATCACAGCATATTTTCAGATTTACGTGTAAATGTTTTAAAAACACACAAGCACAGTCTCTGTGCTTATTTGCATTTCAGCCCCTGGTTGGGCCAGGTCCTGGGGGGAATTCATTTATTGGGGGGACATATGGGGAGTTACTTGTAAATCCGTATTTGTAAAGCGCAAACTACTCACCCTTACGGGTCTGAAGGCGCTGGTGGCCATTGTGGAAATTAAGTGACCTATTGCCCAGAGTCACATGGTGCTAAGCTGAGTTGCCGGCAGAGCTGGGGATCAAACTGTGAGCCCTGTGCTCCGAAGTCAGCTGCCCTGGCCGCTGCACCACACCTCTCCACTTGTCCGTACGTACATACTCCTTGCATTTTGACAGAGGAGACTGCAATGTTTCAGGGTCGGCAGCGCTGGCACATGCCGCAAGACTACCTCATTGCACATACTGTTGTGTCACCGGAAATCCAGAGGGATACTGGGAAAGTTGGTGTTAAACGCACGCATCTGTCTGGGCGAGTGTGCACTTTGGGGACTGCACGCACGTGGTAACGGTGTACATATGCCCTTATTGCAGAGGGCTGAGCTAATGCGCACATATGCATCTAAAACATTAGGCAGGAAGGGGAAATCCCGCCCGGCCCGCTCTCCTTTCTTGAGCTATATCATGGTGACAAGTGAAATGGAAACAACGTGGCCTGTCTGCATACAGTCATAGTGCTTGTCTCTTCTCTGCTTTTATTGTGACTGTAAATGGCTATCGGATCTAAGGGCGCAGTGCAGGAGTGACCTTTGACCCTGTCACCAGGCAGGTCGCTCTCCCCATCCGCCACGCAGCCCCCTGTGGGTTGAACCTCCGTTGCCGCTTTTGCCACCTGACTGCTCGCTCCGATTTTTATTCTGTACCCCTGCGCTTGGCTTTCTGTGCCACTTTGTTTTTTCATTCTGTGCCCCTGTGTTTTGCTTTCTGTACCCCTGTGCTCTGTTGTCCCTCTCCCGCCGTCTTTTCCTGCCGTTTTTTCCACGGGTTTTCCCCCGCCGCTGAGCCCCTGTGGCCCCGCCCTCTTCACTCCCATTGGCCGCCCCGCTCCCACCTCCCAGCTGCTCCTCCCTCCCTCTGCCCTCATATGGAGGCCGCGAAGCGGCCGCGCAGCGGCCGCGCGTAACGGGCGCGCCGCTGGCACGACGCTGGCACGCCCAAAGGCAAGCCTGTCTGTGCCCGTCCGCGCCTGGACCGCAACCAGCGCCAGAACCCCTGGACCCCACACCCCCCGCAACGCCAGACTGCACTACAACGCAAGCACCCTCCACGCACTCAACACCAGACGAGACCACCCCTGCTACCTGGCCACCCCGAAACGCATCCAGAGGCCTTTCACCTGCCGGAACTGCAGATTCACCAGCATCCGACCCTCCACACCACCAGCCAGAGAACCCAACCACCTCCGCTGCATTCTCCTCAACACCCGCTCCGCTCGCAAGCACGCCATCGAACTCTGGGACCTCCTAGACTCCACCGCCCCCGACGTCGGCTTCCTGACGAAGACCTGGCTGAACGCCACCTCAGCACCAGACATTGCCATAGCCATCCCACAGGGCTACAAGATCTCCCGCAGAGACCGCACCAACGGAGTGGGAGGAGGAATCTCCATCATCCACAAAGACTCCATCAAAATCTCAACAAACACCGATGACACCCTCACCGCCGCCGAGCACATGCACTTCCAGATCCACACCGACCCCAACACCACCCTCCGAGGAACTCTCATCTACAGACCTCCCGGACCCCACCCACAGTTCAGTGACACCATCGCCGGCCTCATCAGCACCCACGCCCTCGCTTCCACGGACTACATCCTCCTCGGGGACCTGAACTTCCACCTCGAGAACAACGACACCAACTCCACCGCCCTGATCGACAACCTCACCAACCTCGGACTCAAACAGCTCATAACGACACCTACTCACGCCGCTGGACACACGCTCAACCCCATCTTCTCCGCAAGCCCCCACGTCTCCTTCAACCACACCACCGAACCACACTGGACCGACCACAGATGCGTCCACTTCACCTTCAGAAAACCCACCACCGCACCCAACAGCTACCATGCCGCTGCTGGGGCAGGGTCACCGAGGACCAACTGACTACTGCCCTCGCCCTGACACCACCAACCAACCCCACCGACCCAGACACCGCTGCGACCAACCTCACACAGTGGATCAACGACTGCGCCAACACCCTCGCCCCTCTCAAGACCTCTACAACCAACCACACCAACAAGAAAGCCGCCTGGTTCACCGAGGACCTCCGGATCTCCAAGCACACCTGTCGGAAGCTGGAGAAGAAATGGCTCCACGACCGAACGCCAGACAACCACACAGCCCTCAAGAGCACCGCCTGCAGACACCACCAACTCATCAGGACCGCCAAGAAGACCTCCTTCAAGGACCGCCTAGACAACAACGCACACAACACCAAAGAGCTCTTCAGCATTGTGAAACAACTCTCCAACCCCAGCTCCAACACCAACGACATCCCGCCATCTCAAGACCTGTGCGACTCCCTGGCCACCTTCTTCCACCGCAAGAATACCGACATCCACGACAGCTTCAACTCCAACCCCCCCGCATCCACCACCGAGTCCACCACCCCTGCGACTACCACTCGCACCAGTCGCCTGACCGTCTGGTCCAGCGTCAGCGACGAAGACACCCTCAAAACCATGAACTCCATCCACTCCGGATCCCCATCGGACCCCTGCCCTCACCACGTCTTCAACAAAGCCAGCGCAACCATCGCGCCCCACCTCCGGAAAACAATCAACTGTTCCTTCAAGACAGCAACCATCCCAGAAAGCTGGAAGCACGCCGAGATCAACGCCCTTCTGAGGAAGCCCAAGGCGGACCCCAAGGACCTCAAGAACTTCCGGCCCATCTCCCTGCTCCCTTTCCCGGCAAAAGTGACCGAGAAGATTGTCAACAAACAGCTGACCAGCTACCTCGAAGTTAACAACATCCTGGACCCTTCCCAATCCGGTTTTCGCAGCAACCACAGCACCGAGACCACCCTCAGCGCCGCCACTGACGACATCCGGAACCTGATGGACAAAGGAGAAACAGCCGCCCTCATCCTCCTGGACCTATCAGCAGCCTGTGACACGGTCTGCCACAGCACCCTATCAGCACACCTCCATGACGCCGGTATCCAAGAGAAGGCCCGGCAGAACCCAGAGCGTCCGCCTCCCACCCTTCCGCTCCAAAACCACCGAGATCATCTGCGGCGTCCCACAGGGATCCTCCCTCAGCCCGACGCTGTTCAATATCTACATGGCCCCCCTCGCCCACGTTGCACGACAAAACAACCTCAACATCATCTCCTGTGCCGACGACACCCAGCTGATCATATCCCTCACCGAAGATCCCCACACCGCCAAAGCTAACCTCCACAGAGGAATGAAGGCCATAGCCGACTGGTTTGAAGGACATCAGACTGAAGCTGAACTCAGACAAGACAGAGGTCCGCATTCTCGGACCCACCCCATCAGCCTGGGACGACTCTTGGTGGCCCACGTCACTAGGCACAGCCACAGAACCCACGGAGCATGCACGCAACCTGGGGGTCATTCTCGACTCCACTCTCTCCATGACCAGGCAAGTCAACGCCGTCTCCGCGTCCTGCTTCAACACCCTCCGTATGCTCCGCAGGATCTTCAAATGGATCCCCCTCGACACGAGAAAAACCATTACCCAGGCCCTCATCACCAACAGACTCGATTACGGGATCACCCTCTACTCAGGAACTACAAACAAGCTCCTGAGACGACTCCAACGCAACCAGAACGCCTCGGCCCGACTCATCCTCTACGTCCCCCGCCGCAGCCATTTCACACTCCACCTGAGAGGCCTGCACTGGCTCCCCGTCAACAAAAGGATCACCTTCAAGCTCCTGATCCACGCACACAAAGCACTGCACAACACCGGACCCACCTACCTCAACAACCGACTCAGCTTCCACACCCCCACCCGAAGCCTCCGCTCAGCCAACCTCGCCCTCGTCACAGTCCCTCGCATCCGAAAAACCACCGCCGGCGGTAGATCCTTCTCCTACCTCGCCGCCAAGACCTGGAACACTCTCCCCACCATCCTATGACAGACCCAGGACCTGCTGGCATTCAGAAGACTCCTCAAGACCTGGCTCTTTGACCAGTAGCACCCCCCCCCCCTCCCCAGCGCCCAAATGCAGTGATTGATTGATTGAGTGCAGCAGTGGGGATATGCCACTGTACTGTGCAGTTGCTATACTCAGAGTGAGTGCATACTTAGTTAGTGCATACTGCTTGGGTCGGTTGGATGACTTGATTTGCACAAGATCACACAAACTCACATTAGAATTAGAGCAGAGGGATTCTAGAGGGAAGATTTACAAGAAGGTGCCTTAGCGTGGCACAGCAAGCCCTTTGGCTGCGCCAAGCTAGGCACTTTCAGAGCTAAGGAATGCGACATATTTACAATGATATGTCACATTCCTGTGCTCTCCCCTGAGCTGGCGCACAAACAGCTGCAATGCACCGGCGCAGGCACCCTTGCATCATGGTGCAAGGATGACTGCGTCATCACTACAGGCATTTCCCTCTTTCATTGTGTGCTGTAGAATGCAGCACACATTGAAAGAGGCAAAAAACGAGGAGAAATGAAAACATTTCTCCTCGTTGTGCCTCGCTACGCCACCCCTAGGGTCGTATAGCCTACTGTCGCATTTCCAGGTTTACTAATCCTCGTAAATCTGGAAATGTGTCTGGTTCCATGGGTGTTGTATGGGAACACCCACAGCAGCACCCATGGAACGCCCCTTTCACGCAAAGTGCTGCATGTAAAGGGTCCGTATTTACAAGGACAGGAAAAGCCACGCAGGGTGGCTTTTCGTGTTCTTGTAAATATGGGGCATTGAAATGCGCTGCCAGTACGACACAGAAAGGGACGTACTGGTGGCGCAGGGGGCTTGTAAATCTGCCCCTAGGTTCGCATCTCGATCACTCACCCATGAGACTTCCTTGGTCGTGGAAAGACATCTTTGTCTATTGTATGCATCTTTGGAAGGCTCTTTTGCCTGTTTATGGTTGTTGATAAATGCGCCGCAATGTTTTTTCCTGAAATATGTGCTAAGCGCTTCTGTTACCATGTTAGGCACTGTGCGAGATAACGTTTGCATGATGAGCAAATTGCAGAACTGGCGGCGAGTTATCATAAAATAGACCTTTCCTGTAATCTGTCATCCGTGGGACTGTCAGACACCCAGCAGCAGACCTAGTTAATGTTGTGGTGTGCTGATCTGTGCGCTCTTTGCACCACTCCCATCCTGCTGAGCACATGTATTCCAAAGGACGGCCAGACAAAAGAGGCGAGTTTATTGGGGAATCCCACCAACAGCTGCACTCGTTTCCTATTTGATGTATGAAAGAAAACTGGTAAATCCATGGCTGTCAACGAGTTGAAACCACAAGAGGGCGCTATTAATAAAGACGTTAGCTGAAAGAGTACCTTAAAGACTGTGCAAACGCTCAAGTGTGTATTAATGATTTTCTGAAGGTTTACCATTGTTTGCAGCAGCGACGCATAATCATGTTGCACAATAACCTTTTCCCACCCTTCATGGAAAAATTACTGCAATATGAATAGATGTGGAAAAGAGAGCTTTGCCAAGAGTAAAGCCTGCTGTACCATTCATTCTTTGTCCCAGTAGTACCACAAGTTACCACTTACTCCTGAATGAAACACTTCAGATTTAACCCATGGAGTGCCGTGGCAAGGGTGCAGTTGTCTTTGACCTCTAAATTGTAATGAAAAAACAGCCACATCTAAGCTGCATTGCGCCTTTCACTGGCTGGGCCCTGTCGTGTTATGGGTCCTAGGCCCACATACTGTTTAAAGTACGACACCGACACAGGGAGTATGGTGGTTAACTGGCCCAGGGCACGTGCGCCCGGTCCCTTTTATTAGCAGGGTCGCCTTACCGGTGATGCCTGTGATGGGTGGGTGTACAGTGGGGTTACAGCACAAGGCTGAACACTAGAACATGCCCAGCAGGACACTACATCCCTCCCAAACTTTATTGGAAACAAAACAAACAAAAGTCCAACCTATGGAAAAACAAACAACAATACACAGCACCAATGAGTCTCTTCAGGCCATCTGCCGGGCGGTGCTGGAGCTCTGGATCACGCGGTCAGGAGGCTTTGGTCCATCTCGGCGATGTAGTTCAGACCGTTCTGGTCTCGCAGTGTTGGAGTCTATTAACACAGATCAAATAGCGGTGCATATGGCGCATTGGTTGAGTCCACTTTGAAGATCTTCCTGAAGGCACTCAGGTTCCGGTGGACGACAAACATGCAAATACTGAGGATGACTTTGGTGCATGAGGGCCTTCCTTGGAGGCGATGATGCTTCCCAGTACCTGCTGGCAGAGCAGCTTCATACTTGCCTCTGCTGCCAGGACTCCCCTCTCACAGGAGTCTCCTGGAGGGCTTTCCTGCTGGGCTGCCATGGGACCGTGTGGACTATGAGGGCCTCTCATGAGCCACGCGAAGGCGTCGCTGAGAAAGTGCCAACAGGATCACAGCCACATCGCTCATGCAGCCGCAAAGGGTGGTGTCTCAGTGTCTATGTGCTCTTGCTGTCAGGATTCAGATTCACATGCCTTGATCAGATGGCCTTTAGGTGACCAGTCTCTGTCTGTGACCCCCATGCTACACAGTGGCTCTCGTGGCACTGCTGCAGATGCATCTCTCCGGTTGGGATTCCCCTCTCTCAGGAACTCCCTTGAGGCCCTTGTCCCTGGATTGCCATGTGACTGTGTGGGCTGTGCAAGCCTCTCGTAGGACGCGCTGAGGGCTCAAGAGGGCCACGGCCAAGCCTTGTGTAACCCCAAGGGTGGATAGTCCAATGGTTGGGTATGCTCTTCTTTGGCAGGCCTCAAGTTTACGTGGGCATACAGAAGGTTCCTGGGTGGCTAGCCTACCAAGGCGCCAGGAATGTCTTGTTGAACTCTGGATGTCTTGAGCGGTTGGATCCACTCTGGTGGTGTGATGATCCTTAGATGATCTTGGTGGTGATGCACCTGGATAATGAATACGATAATTTTCTTACACTTGGGCAACAGGAAGCGATCTCTTGCTTTAGGTGACACCGTGGAGTGAAAAGGACTGGAAGGACTTCATGGGCGCTTACGGTTATCTTCTGGCAGGTGAATTTGCTAGACATGATGTAGTCAATGAGAAATGAAATGAAATGAAATGAAAAAAATATTTAATAAAGCGCACTGCGGCCAAGCGGCTTCCTGGCGCTGAGGACCTGATCAGAGCTCACAGAGAACACCCCGGGAGACTAGGAAGGGAATGCCTGAGCGAAAAGAAAGGTTTTGAGGGCCTTACGGAAGTGAGTGTAAATGGGAATAGAGCGAATGGAAAGTGGAAGACTGTTCCAGAGCTGAGGGGCTAGGACTGAAAACCGGGTACCCCCCGTTCTGGATTTACGGACGCGGGGGATGTGCAAAAGAGACAGGGAAGAAGAGCGAAGAGTGCGGCTGGGGGCGTGAGAAGAGATAAGAGAAGTGATGAAAAGGGGAGCAGATGCCAAGCAGCCGTTGACAGGTGAGTGGACTGTCGCACTGTGAAGCGTAGGGCCTGGACGCAGATCATGCTTGCCAGTGGCTCATGGTTGGTCCTCCCGCAAAGCTTTCTCCAGTGAAGTCTCTGCACCCCGGTGGCTGGTTTGTGTTGATGAACACCTTCTCTAGTGCTGGCACAAGTTCTCTGTCTTATCTCTCGTCTCCCTTTTCCCTTGCAAGCCTGTGATGGTTGTTTGCCCTGTGGCATCATGCCACGCTCCTTTTCCTCCTTTGTGAAGTGGCATACTGCCACGCTGATCTCTCCCTTCACAATGTGGCATCCTGCCATGCTCTTCTTTGCTTCTGACCCAGTTCCTCACTCTGATGTGGAGTCCTTTCACATCTCACGTTTGGGCCACATGGACATCTCGCTGGTTGTGTCTGGTTCTTAGGACTGTGACCTTTCTTTGCTGCAGACCTGTTGCAGGTCTGTCCTGTCGCTAGAATGTACTACTTCTTCTCCTTGTGGACCTTTGACAGGAAAATCCCTTTCTCAGGGATTTTCACGGTGCTCCTTTGCCAGGGTGGCAGGTCACCTTCTTCGCTCGAGGGCATTGTGCTTGTGCCTCGAGCCAGTGCCGTTGTGGCACCTACTCCTGCCTGCATGCAGATATGCTCGGCAGGGTAACTTTGTGCTACATGCTCCTTGCTTGCTGTGCAATAAGGCGTCCGGCCACGTGTCGCATGTTGTTGGGGCACAGCTTGCAGTGGCATCTTGCCATGTGGAGTGTGCGACTCTCCTCTTGCTTGTCTTGGGCCACTGGTAACTCCATCTTGAAGCAATGTGAGGGAGGACACCCTTTTTCTGTCTTAGGCCCACTGCATTGCTTCGCTGTTGCAGTGGAGATAGAGGCTCTCTCTGCTGCCTACGGCATTGCTTCTTTTCTGTGGAGAGGTCTCTATCTCCTGGGCACCTGCCCGTGCTGTCAGATTCGCTGGTGCGGCCCTCTGTGCGTCTCTGATCTTATGTGTTCCGTTCTCTTCGTGAGCACCCTCTTCTGGCATTTTGTGTGACCAGTTTTTTTCTGGCTTGCGGGGGTTTTCATTCACCACTCGGGGTGTGGCACAATTTACTTGCGTGTGGTGACATCAGACATCCACTAGGGGTTTCTTGCTCTTCTCATGCTTCTTGCTGGGCTTGTTGCCTTCTTAGGCTTTTCTTCCTGGTTGTTCTGGACTGGGCAGCTTTTGGTTCTCTGATGCTTCTCATGGGGGTTGAGTCTATTGCTTCAAATGATAGGGGTGTGTCTGATGCTCACTTGGCTAGTTTCTCTTTGCTTATTCTAGCATCCTTTTGTTCATGATGGTGGCCTACTGCCACTAGGGGGCGTGTGGCGCACTCAGCACTAGTCCTGGCTGTCTGTCTCTCATAGTCTCAATCTGCATTCCCACTTTTGCAATTCTGGGTGCGCTGTAGCTCTGTGGCCACCAGGTGGTGCTGCAACCACCATCCTCACTTGTGGCAGGCCTTTGCACTGGATCTTTTTGGTGCCTCATGGCGAAGCCGCTGCTGTGCTTGCCTGGGTTGAGGCACTCCACACCTCATGGGCCTGGATAGGGCTTATGGTTGCGGATCGTGGCAAAAGACAAATGGAGAGAGGGCCCCCTCATTAGCAGGTAACACTTGGAGTCCGCCCCCTGGCTCAAGATGCCGCAGCACCTATGCTTGTTCTCCAGGGGCGTAGTTCGCAGAGTTGCAGAGTGCAGTGCGAACTGCAGTTTGTGCTGTATTCCTGCCGCTCAGGTAGAAATTCTACCCGAGCGGCAGCTCACGCTCGCAAAATTACCATTTGCGAGTGCGAACTCATAGTTCGCGATCGCGAGTGGGGAGAAAACTCAGTTGCACATCAAAAAGCGAAGCTCGCGGAGTGTGGAGTGCAGACAACTCCACAAAACTCAGCAAACAGAGCGAAGTTCACCGCCCAGGCTTAAAATGCAGCTTATAGCACAGGGTTGGGGGAATGCGGGTGTGGCAGGCGGCGTACTTTATTATTTTTTTCAAATTGGGCCACTCCCGTTTGTCTCTAACTTTGAGGCGGGCCAGCAGTTCACACCGTGTGCCACTGCGACCACTTTGGGAGGCCACTGCAGCTTTTCCCTTGATGTGGGCCGCGGCGGTACTTGGCATTATTCTCTTCAGCTGTTTTATTGTCTCTGTGGAAAGTGCCGGTGCAGACTTCTTGGAATGGTGTTAAAGCCTTGGGCCATCATTTCTGTGGCTGGCTGGTCACCATACACCTTTCCTGCCGTTCGTTCTTCACTGCTGGTAGGTGAGGCGTAGCTGTTGTCAGAACAGGGCTGTGGAGACGCCATGGGCCTTCCTCTTCCTGGCAGGGGAACTGGCCTGAATTTAGGAGTTGTGTTTTTTCTTTTTTTTTCGGCTTTGTAAGTGATTACCTGCAGACGCCTCTCGTGTTAGGCCGCAGGAGTATCTCCTCAGACTGCCGACCTTGACACTTACTGGAGATGCCGATGTGGGACTCGAGTGGTTGTCAGTGGTGGCAGATCGTTCTGGGACCCAAGCTGGAGACTCGCTGCGGAGGTATGCTCTGGGCTTTTAGTGTGGGGGCATACACTGCCAGCAGGCTCGTCAACTGCGTGCAGGAAGGGCATTTTTCATCTGTCTGAGCAGATATGTGGCATATACACAATCACAGTGCTGATTAGCATTTGTGTCGCCAACAGGCACCTCAGCTGGAGGCACTGCTCCGGGTTTTCACTCAAACTGATCACGCAACTTCTTCACAGCCGTACTTCAGAACATACCAGGGTGCACAATTGGCTGGCAGGCTAGATGTGCTTTCTTTTCTCACTTGCAGGCCCTTTGCCCTATGTACTGGCAGCGCAGTTCTTCTGTCTGCCCACGTGGGCACTACCAGGAATGGGGGAGGTCTCTCACCTCTTGCAGAACTGTCGGTGGCATGGTGCTATCTGTGACACCCCCCTTACACCGATGTCTCTCTGGCCCTGTGGTCTTGCTTGAGGTGATCACACCAATCAACGGACTGGATCACTGAAGGTGGCGGCTGCTGAGGCCTCATGAGTGGGGGCCGATATCCATGGCGAGTGCCTGTCTTCTCGCTCTGTGCCCTCTCATTCACCAGCACACTGGCAGCAGACGGGGGGCTTAGGAGCAGGCTGAAACCTCTCATCGCCATACTCAGTTATGGTCTCTAGGCCCACATACTGCTAAATGTATGACACAGACACGTGAGCCCGGCCCATTTTATTAGCAGGGTCACATGACTGGTGACGCCTGTGATTATTGGTTGTACAGTGGGGTTACAGCACAAGGCTGAACACTAGAACATGTCCAACTGGACACTACAGGCCCCATTGCCACTGCACCTGCTGCACCAAAGGTAACTACGCCCCTGAACCCGTGGCAAGTGAACTCCTAATTCCTTTATGGGGTTCACATCTACAGCCTCTTGGCCAGTGATTCTTCAGTCCTCTGAGTCAGCTTTATAACAGCTTTACCACATCACTATAAAGGGACTAACATCCAACAAAAGAACTTTCGAGCTGCTAATGTTATAACCTACTCACTGTAGGCTGACACACAAATACTGTCACAGATTGCAAACTAAAGTTAGTCAGCCCAGCTACACATTTCCGTAACAGAATAGCATATATGTAATAAGTGTTGCGACATTCCTCATAAACAAGCAAATATATTTTCCAAATATTTTTTTTTGTCTAAGTTTTCATTTGTTACTCAGTGCTTAGTTTGAGCCGTGATTGCAGGTGGTGCCCACCAGCACTCACTTTTTTTTTTTTTACAGAGTTTTATATAGCGTGAACTTGACCCGAAGGTATTGGGTATCAGAGCGCTTAGCATAGCACCAGTTGCGTTACATGAGGACACATTAATTTCTTTTTATTAGGCACAGGAAGATTAAGTGATTTGCCCAGAATCACAGGATGTTCAGCGCCATTGCCGAGACTCAAATCCAGTTCCCCAGTTTCGAGGTCGACCACCCTAGCCGTTAGGCCAACTTCTCTCCTCATTTTGAGAACAAACACTTGTTTTTTCTCATCAGATTTTGAGCAAGAGAAAAAAAACACACAAGGAGAAAAGAAGGAGAAAGAGAAAGGCATAAAAACCGTGACAAAGGGAGAAAGCTAAATGAAAAAGAATACTGAAAAAATGAGATAAAGGGACACAAAAAGGCAAAAAACCCATAAAACATACCCATTCACACACACACACACACACACACTCACATAACTAAACAACTATTCACATACCCACCCACGTAACCACTCACAGCCGCTCACAGACCCATATGGCCACTCACAAACCCACTCATAGACCCATGCAACCACTCACAAACCACTCACACTACTCACACACCCACTCACAGATGCATACAGCCACTCACACACCCACTCAATTCACAAATTCACTTACACACCCTCAAAACTACTCATATACCCAATCACACACCCAGACAATCACTACTAACAGACCCATACAGCCACTCACACACCCAGTCACTGACTCATAAACCTACTCACACACCTACTCACAGACCCATACAGCCACTCACACACCCACTCACAGACCCATACAGCTACTCTCATACCCATAAAGCCACTCATCATTCCATACCGCTGCTCACACACCCACAAAACCACTCACACATCCACTCACTCACTCACAAATCTACTCACACACCCTCAAAATGACTCACACACCCAGTCATACACTCAGACAGACATTCACACACCCATTAACAAACCCTCATACACCCAGTCACTGAATCATACCCCTACTCACACACCTACTCACAGACCCATGCAGCCATGCACACACCATTAGATTTAATGGGGTAACCCAGTAACCCTCAGAACCTGGGTACGTATATGAAAAGGAAAAATTGGTTCTGTTGGGAGTGAACTTGATTTAAGGGACACTGAATGTGTACAAAAGATTATTACAAAAAGGTGTACCTAATCACAAGAAAAACACACACACATAACAAACATTACTCTAACCAACGCAAAGTGATTTTCATTCTCAATATATTTAAATATACATGATTGTTATTGCAATATAGAACTGACCCAAAAGACAATACATAAACACATTTAGTGATCAATAGTGTACAATAACATAAACAATCAACATAAAATTGACATCATGAACATATACTTAGACCAAAAAACACTTTAAAAGAATGATGATCCGAGGTTCGTAGCATATAACACCACAATATGTATTATTCAATATTTCAAAGGTGGAATTGCATGGATCAATCAGATAGATAACGTCGACGTTTCGACCCTAGGAATACGTGTAGATTTATACGCATCAAAGACGGGTCTTCATCAGGACAACAACAACCGGTCAGTCTGTAATTACAGAACATATAATCAAAAACTAAAAGTTATGTGTGTGTCTTAGTAGTTATTCCATGCACACACCCACACACACACAAAACGACTCACACACCCACTCACAGACACATACAGTCACTTACACACCAACTCACAGACCCATGCAGCCTCTCACACACCCATTTAGCGATCTATTACAGTCACTCACACACTCACTCTCAAAGGTTACAGTTAGGAAATAACATTAATAAACCTTTGACATTCACTAAAAAGCCAAAGGTTACAGGGGAATTATAGTTAGAAAATAATATTGTAAAAAACGTATAAATTCACTGAAAAAATCAAAGGTTACAGAAACGTTATAATTAGAAAATAGAACCATAGAAATTCAGCAGTTCTTGTTACCTGAGCCAACTATATATTACTACCCTGCAAAGCACTGCTTATGACCTCACATATTGCATCACTCATAGCGCACAGGTAGAATGGTTGGGGTTTACTATTACCACACTCCGTACAGTTCCCATGGTAAAATATGCTCCTAGGTGTCGTGCTCTTCTTTGGATGGATGCACAGGAGTCAGGTAGGAGGGTTTATATTTACCTCTTTATTCGCTACACCCGTGATCGCTGCTCCGTGTCCCACATCTGGTCTCATCCCCTTACCCTCGCAGTAATGAGTTCCTTCCCACTCCCCTGACCGGAAGTGGTGTCCGGTTCTCATCCCCTCCCCACCAGTCGGGTACAGAGTCCTAGTGCCATTGTGCCCAGGTCACGACATCTCCCCCTTTGTTGCAAGAAAATGACAGAAGAAAGTGGTGAGAGGTATCGAGGTATAGAGGGAGAGATAGAAAGAGAAGAGAAACAAAAAGAGAGAGAAGATAGATATAGAAAAAGACGTTTCGTTGTCCCCATCATCACATTTCTTCGATCAGTCTTTTTGGTCGTTTGCATTCTCTTCTTGGATGAGGCTCTCCCTTGTCTTTCTGCCATTCCTCATCCTGTCTCTTGTCTGTGCCTGTGTATTTCCTGCCGCCATGTCTCCTCCGTCTTCCTCCATGCTCTTTAATCCCTTAAAGTGAGAGCTGTTTCTTGTTATCCGGTAAGGGCCTGCTGTCGCTGTTATCATAGGCCCTTTCACATGTATCACCGTTAATGGTTCCTTTGAAAACGGACTGTCCGATTTCCTCAGCTGCTGCTGTCGCACCACCACTGCGTCCCCTTGCTTGAAGTGCGATGGAGTGGCGTGTCTCCTGGTGTCGTCATACGCCTTCATTTTTTCCTTGGCCTCATGGTCTCTGACAGCAATGCTGCTATGCTATGGTGGCGCCGTTGCTTCTAGTTGTGGTAGCCTTGTCCTGCTTGCTCTACCCAGCACCAGCTCGGCGGGGCATCGTCCCGTGGAACTGTGAGGGGTGTTTCGATCGTCTCTTAGTACTTGACAAAGGGCCTGTCCTATTGAAATCTGTGCCAGCTTTGCTCTTTGGACAGCCTTTTTTATGTTCCCCATGAATCTTTCCACCATGCCATTTGCTTGTGGCCACAGAGGTGTTTCTTCCTGTGGTGAATGCCTAGGTAGTCCATAAACTTTCGAAACTCCTCCCCTGAGAATGGTGCACCATTATCTGTTTTGAGTGTTTGTGGGGAGCCTCAGGCTGCGAATATGTCATCCAGTATTGGCAGTGCTGCACTTGCTGATGTGGACAAGACTTGGCGCATGATGGGAAATCTTGAGTATTCGTCAATGATCACGAGCAAATAGTTGCCCATGTCTAGAGGTCCATAGAAGTCTGCTGCCAGTTCTGTCCACACTGCCCGTGGGAGTTCTGACATCTGTAGTGGTTCAGGCTTTGCTGGCTGCCCTGTCATTTGGCAGATGTGATGGTGTCTTCCACCATATTGACCAAACCAGGGAACCACACTTTCTCCCGTAGCAGCTTCTTTGTCGCAACCATGCCTTTGTGTGATTTGTGTTCCAAGTTTACAGTTTGTCTGCATAAGGTCCTTGGCATAACTATTCTTGTTCCTCTCATTACTATTCCATTCACGGTCTCTGATAGTTCTTCATGAATCTTTTTGAACGCCAGCATTTCCTCCTTGCTGACTCCTTCCTCCATGATGCTGTTGTTATTGATATGTCTCCATCTCTGCTGTCTCGTCATCATTTTTACCGCTTGCATCGTGGCATCCCTCGCTGTTTCTTGCTCAAGTTCTGTTATCGTTATTGATGCTGGAGTGTTTTGTTTTAGCACAAAGTTGAGATATTCCTCCGCTATTGATGTGTCCTAAGATGTCTGCGGTAAGGGATGCCGTGACATGTAATGTGCCGGGTTATGTTCTTTTCCCGGTTTGTACACGATCTTGAAGTTATAGTCCATCAGTCTTATGCCCCAACGCTCGATGCGAGGTGGTATTTTTGCATATGGATTTCCATAGACTGTCACTAGGGCCTGATGGTCTGTGACGATAGTGAATAGTTTTCCGTAGATGAACATAGTGTTCACACGCCCATACTACTGCTAGGCTTTCTTTTTCTGGCTACGAATATGCCCTCTCAATGTCAGACAGGCTTTTGCTTGCATATGCCACGATCTTCCTTGGAGAATGTGCGCCTGGCATGTGCTGTGTTAAAATCGGTCCTAGTCCCACCAGGCTGGCATCCACCGTCAGTTCCGTACATAGCAATGGATCGAAATAGGCAGATGGTCCACCGCTATCACTGCATGTCTGATGCCCTCAAACGCCTTGTTACATTCTTGTGTCCAGATGAATTTTGGACCCTGCTTCGTTAGTTTCCTGAGTGGTGTGCTCACTGTGGCAAAGTCTTTTATGTACCGAGCACATTAGCTGGCAAGCCCAAGTAATTACCTCACTTCTGCAATGTCTGCCAGAGGACTCGCTTTTTCCAGCGTCTCCACCTTGCTGTGGTCCGGTCTCATTCCTTTTCTGGAGAAGATGCGTCCGAAGAATACCAGTTAATTTCTCCCTATTTCGCACTTGTCTTCATTGAGGGTTAGGCCTGCTTGTTCCAGATGCGAACATATTTCCCGCAAAGCCCTGTCATGCTCCTCATCTGATCGACCGAACACCAGAATGTTTTCACAGTAATTTAGGCTGTTCTTTACTGGCCTTATGACCTGCCGTATTGTTTTCTGAAATATCTGGGCTGCCGATGAAATGCCATAACTCAGTCGTTTGTAGCGAAACAGACCCATGTGTGTGGAGAATGTGGTAATGTACCTTGATTGTGGGTCAAGCTCCAGATGATGGTATCCTCTACACAGGTCCAGCTTTAAAAACCGGCAGGCGCCAGTGAGGCAGCTGATTATATCATTTAGGTGCAGTCCAGGGTGTCTTTCCCTTTCAATTGCTGTGTTTGGTATCCTCATGTCTACACATATGCGAATCTTGGATGTGTTCTTCTTTGGAACTGCCACTATTGGTGACACCCATGGGGTCGGCCCGTCTGCCGGCTCTATAATGTCTTGACTAAACAGGCTTTGTATTTCCTCTTCTACCTGTGGCTGCATGTGTATCGGCACTCAACGGTGATGCTGAGCCACAGGTTTAACTGCTTTATTGATGTTCACTGTTATTTGCCTTCCTTTTAGTTTTCCTAGTCCTTGTAGTATTGCAGAATAGTCTCGCAAGATGTTCTTTTTTTCTGACACGTGGTATGTCATTGCGAGGAGACCCATCACCTGCGCCGTAACTTTGCTCAGCAGACATGGTGCTGGAATTTCGCCCAGTAGTACATGTATTTCTTCTTTGCTTCATCGATCTTTGTACATCAGTGTCTCTGTGAACTTTCCCATGTTGATCACTGGTTTCTTCGAGCTCCAGGTGAATACATCAACAGTGGATGGTGATAGTGCTGGTTGTATTTTAATCTTCTAGTATTCTGATATGCACATTATGTTTCAGGTGGCACCGCTGTCCAGCATGAATCGTGTGCTCTGTCTTCCCACATCAATGTCAACAGTCGCCGTTTTCTTTACTTGATGTTTCTCCATTATATGAATGCGCCTCTCTCTCTGTCTTCCGCAGGGGCATCGGACATCAGGTATAGTCGTTCCATGTTCTCTTGTACTGCCTCCCCGTCCGACTCAGCTTAAGAACTGCAATTTGCTGATTCCATGTGTCTGGCATATCTGTTCGTTGCTGTTCGTGGTCTTCAGAATCGTCCTCTCTCACTCTTGAATTGTGCGCCCATGCAGGCACTTGCGAAATGGTTGTCCCTGTTGCATTATCTGCATCTCTGACCCATTGCTGGGAAGGCGCCGACGTGTAGAAACTCTAGTCCACACCTGTACCACGTTCTTTCATGCGGTTTTCTTGGCAGGTGCTCAGTGTTTTCTTTCTTCCAGTTGCTTCCGGTCATGCGGCTACTTCCGGTCATGCAGTTAGCTTTTTCTATTCTTCTTTCCTTTCCCATTTCCATCTGCTTTGCGTGCGTGGTTGCTCTCGCTTCTGCCCGTGTCATGGTCTGAATTTTCTCCAACGAGGTTGGTTCTTTCAGAATTCGTGTGTGGAACTCCACGGACTGACAGCCTTCAATGATGCGCAGTCGAATTGCTTGTTCGTTGTCAAACTTATCGAATTCGCAGTGTGCGTGACTAATTTTCGCAGTCGTGTTGTAAAGTCGTCGAGGGACCCCTCTGCTTGTTGGTACGCGATGGTGAAGGTGTATCTTTCAAAATCAATGTTTTTTTTGAGGGTCAAACTTGTCTGTGAGGCACTTGATCAGTCCCTTGTATGTTGCTGTTTGCTCTTGAGGGAATGTTACTAGCAAGTCTTCCATTTCATCCCCTACGAGGTTTAAAAATAGATCTATATGCTTGGCCTCTGTGACGTCTGTGGGCCGCATGTATCTTTTAAACTTGCAAATCCATCGTTCCCATCTGATGCCTGGCTGTGGTTCAGATAAATTGAATGGAAGGGGCCTGAGGAATACTGCTTGCCTGCTGTTCTTGTCATTTGTGGGGTCAGCCATTATTAATTGGCATGCAGTCTGGCCCAAGTCTTGTTATGGCGTACTTCTTTTTCTTGGTACCCCCGTGATGGTGTATACTCCTTATTGATTTGACCCTTTAATTTTGCTGTTCTTCATTCTTGTGTCTTGTTTACTTCTATTCCTGCTTTGTTTCCTTTCTTTGCTGTACGTTTTGCTTTTTCTATTTTTTTTTTCCTTTATTGCTTCTAATTCCTTTTATTTGAAGCCTTTCTTTTGTTTTTGTAATTTTGCCTGATTTACAAATGGCTGCCGGGCCTCCCGTGCTGCTTATTGGCTCGATATGCCTGATCCTTAGATGGTCACCCAAGTCTCGCGAGATCGCGGGTCTTCTGGGGTCTTCTCCTGACCCTAAGATGGCCGCTGGTCCTTTAGGGATGCTTATTGATTGCTCCCGCCTGGCCCAAAGATGGCCGCCGTCTTCGCGCAAGACTTCGTTCAATTTGCCCGCATGCTGACTCTAATGCGGAGGGCGGCTTGAATCAGATGCGGCGCGTTTACTTTAATCGGATGTCGGGTGCACCTCTTTGGCTTGTTCTTGCACTCAAGGCCTACGCGCTCAGATGGGTGCACTGCTCAGGGCAGGTCGGTCCTCTTACCGCTCGTCTGCTGCAGCCGGGGTGGGCTCCCGCGTAATTTCTTCCTGACTCCGCATTTGGACCAGGGTGGGCTCCTGGCTCCGTTTCTCGACCACGAGGGACCCGGGGGCACAATCGTTGTCATCTTAATCCCGCACTCGTCGCCAGTTGTCGTGCTCTTCTTTGGATGGATACACAGGAGTCAGGTAGGAGGGTTTATATTTACTTCTTTATTCGCTACACACGTGAACGCTACTCCGTGTCCCACATCTGGTCTCATCCCCTTACCCTCGCAGTAATGAGTTCCCCCCACTCCCCTGACCAGAAGTGGTGTCCGGTTCTCATGCCCTCCCCACCAGTCGGGTACTGGGTCCTAGTGCCCTTGTGCCCAGGTCACGACACTAGGGTCAACTGTCTAAAATGCCCCAAAATTCAGAAAGCTCTCAGTGGGCATAAGGAGCACCTTAGTTAGATTATGAGTCTACAGAAGACACTTGTATACCTGTATTTGTAGCAATAAATACTTACAAATTGTATTGTTAATTTACTTGCATCTTTTCTGAAATTGTTTTCAGATGTCCATCTCCGCGAATATAACACCTTTTGTCTCTATCTCTGAAATACTTTTTTGCATTGCTGAACTTTCGCAATAATCAATACAATTTATTGCTTTACTGGTTATTTTTCCATGGTTTCTCCCCTCCTGCTTCCCTTCCACCCTTTTTCCCGTCCTTGTCTCCAGGAGTACCAGTTTAGTCTTTTCATCCCCCGCGCCGACAGTCTAGTGTTGAGACCACTCATTGCTTTTAAATCCTCCAGCATGCCCTTACATTCTCATAGCCTAATGAGCACCCAAATCGGCATAGCGATGACCTGGCAGTGAGCACTCTTCCTTTGGTTAGAGGCTCTACGCACTTATTCACTGAAAGGAGCTTGGACTCCCTTTTTCCGCGCTCCATATACGCTCACTTTGATCTTCTAGTGCCCATTATCACTTGTCCCTTTCCCATTGAGACATTACCTGACCTGTCTTCCTCTTAATATCCACAGGTAGACTTCAGTTGACCACATTCACTGCTGTACTCCTGCCTAACCTCTCAACATCACCTTGTTGACCACCAGCTCTAACACATTACTGTGCTCTTGTTGCACCGCTTGGCAACACGCATGATGTTTTTACAGTGCCATACTTGATAAATTCTCCAATAGCTGCACTCCAACATTCCCACTAAGGCACGCCTTGATTCTTTTAGTGACTGTGTGTTGGCTTGATTGTTCCTGCATGTAATTCACTGCACAGCCACTCCATTATTGCTTTACGCTTTATTTCCCCTCAGTGTCTGAACTTCAGGTTGAATGAATCCCTGATGTCCCATTGTCCCACTGTCTTGGCTGATTTGCAGTGATTTCTATGCTACTCAAAGGCCTTATTTAATACCTCTAGCCTCGTTGGTTCCAGCCACCAACTCTTGGTGAGCTCCTTTCCCACCCCAAACTGATTCATTCCAGATCATTCATTACACTTCCTAACCATTCTCATTATTACAGGATTGCTCTCCGTGTGCAGCTGTCATGCACCTACCTCGAGTCCCCGGGTTCTACAGGTGGTCTAGTAGGGACTCCTTTGTCTCCTAAGACTCCTTCCAGACTTGCTTCTGGACTACTTATTAGGTAGCTATCCCTCTGCCAGTTGCTCCTGCCAACGCCACCACATATGCACACAACATATACATTAGCCACTCTGGAAAAGAAATGCAAAGTTGTCTTTCCATGACCAAGGAAGCCTTATGGGTGAGTGATGGAGCTGCAAACCTAGAATCCCACCGCTCTAATTCTAATGTGAGTTTGTGTGCAAATCAAGTCATCCGACTGACCCCAGCAGTATGCACTCACTCTGAGTATAGCAACTTCACAGTACAGTGGCATATCCCCACTGCTGTACTGATATCTGAGAGCCACTAACAGGCACAGTAAAAGCAGAGAAGTGCAAGCACTGTTACTGCATGCAGACAGGCCACTAGTTTCCAGTTTTACTTTTCACCAGGATTAAGTTCAAGAAAGGAGAGCAGGCTGGGCGGGATTTCCGCTTCTTGCCTAATGTTTCAGATGCATGTGTGCGCATCAGCTCAGCCCGCTGTAATAGGAATACTTGTACACCGTTACCACGTGCTTGCAGTCCCCAAAGTGCACACTCGCCCAGAGAGATGCGTGCATTTAACACCTACTTTCCCTGCATCCCCCTTGATTTCCAGTGACACAACAGCATGTTCAGTGAGGCAGTCTTGCTGCACATGTGAGCATTGCTGACCCTGAAACATTGCAGTCTCCTCTGTCAAAATGCAAGGAGTATGTATGGCCTGAGGAAATTCGATTTTTGATCTCGATCGTATTGATCCGCCATTTTGTAAACCGCCGCCATTTTGTGTTACCCTCACTCAGGCAGCACGGCGAACGAAGTCTTTTCTGCTTTTCCTGCAATATTGTGTCAAAATAGCCTTCTGCCTCTGTTTACAAAGCTGGTGTTAGAGACTGGCCGAGTACACTAATCCCTGTCTGGATTTTCTAATCCCTGTCTCAACTATCTGTTGGTTCACACTATTCTCTTCTGACTTTATCTTATCTTCTGGCCTTCGCTGTCTTCTGCTCGTATTCTCTTGTTTCACAACTGTCCTCCAAAACACACATACTATCTCACCACCTGCGAGTCAGCTACGGACACGTTAATAGATTAACCCGTAAGGAGGAGCGACAAACACAGTTGAAGGAGAGGCTTCTTTGGGTTACTCGATACTTTGTTTTTCAATCTTCTCTATTGGCTCTATCCTATCTTAAACTTCCCTCATTGGTTCTCGATGTGTGCGCTGGGTGTGTTTTCTGGTTAATGTATATGTCTCCTATACACTATAAAAAATTGTATGCCACGGAGTGAAGTGGCAGTCTCCTGAGAACATACCGTGTGTACTTCTAGGACAACTGTACTAGCGGCAGCTAATAAAATCTGATCTTTTATGCCGACAGAGTGTCCCCGTGTCTCTGTTAGCTGAAGCAGGAGAACCCAGGAGATTAAGGCGTACCCTGCGCCTCCAGACCCAAAAGGTTCTGGTTCTTCAACTGGTGCCCAACGTGGGGCGGGTTTCAGAGGTAGTGGTTCTGCCTGAAGGTCGTGAGGAACACCGCAAGAAAATTCTGGAGGAATCGCGAGCCATGTCAAGCGACCCCTGTATGTCAAAAGTGGTCCGAAGGTCTTTTGCAGCGTGGTTACTCCTTCCTGACGGCTACTGACGACTGCTGCCCTGACTGCCGCCCTGCCTTGTCCCTCTTTTTGGTGATGTATGGTAAGGCGAGACGAAAGACGGGCCTCTGTTGGTGTAACAAGATATCTTAGTTAAGTATTGGTGGGTCGCTCCCACATTGGTTCTTTGGTTCTTTGGTTCTTTGGTTCTTTGGTCCTTTGGTTCTTTGGTTCTTAGGTTCTTTGGGTCTTTGATTCGGGTATTTGCAATAACCGAAGCCGAGGGGTAAGTACATTTGTGCTGTGTTGAGTAATTAAACCCCCTTGATGTTTGTGAACAGTCCAGTGAAATAACGATGCCTGGTCTGACTAAGTTTAGGAAACTTTGTTGCTTTTGTTGTAATAGGGATTCCCGGCTGGAGGACTCTTGTCCGATTCCTTCGGTTGGAACTCCCACTTATGAGCTCTATTCTAAACATGGTGTTGGCCCCATTGCCTTTAACGAGGCATGGATCCGACACACGAAGATGGTGTTTTAAAATGGCCAGAAAATGGTAGTTTTGAGCCTGACATACTAGATAATTTGGAATCTATTTTATTTAAAAGAAAAGCCCGGCCGGCAATGTTTTACTCTTTCCGCCTTTGGCGTAAGGAAGCCAAACAGAGAAAAATTAAGCAAGAAAAACGAGATAGGAAAACACAGGGTATGACAAATATACAGGCTGATCATAAAACAGGAGAATTATGAAACTGCAAATCAATCTGATGTTCCTATGGAACCCTCACTCACCAACATAGTTGGTGACATGCTTCATCATGGGGTTCTCCTGGGGGTACCTTGTGTACCTCCAGTGTGCTTCAACGCTATGTTAAGGCGGAGCAACAAGATCAGACTAAAGGAATAGTGATTGTTAGTGAAAAAAAGAAGGTTAAAATGTCAAGATTCAAGAACGAGAAAGGTTAAACTCTCTCGCTCGTAAATGGATTGAGAAGGGTCCCCAGTATAATGTGCCCAACATTAGGCCTACCTTTTTACAGTGGAATGCGCCTATGCAGAGATATGTTTTCAATGTCATGTGTGATACTCTCGTTAAAGGATGGGAGGATATGGATTTGGGTTCGGTTCCTCAGGGTCTGTTAGATATTCAGGCTGATTTTGATAAGGGACTCATTGTGGGTTCCAAGGTTGAGGATGCCGTAAAGCGACTTGTTACCTTTAGAACCTTATTTACCTCTCAGACGTTTCTCGACTCCGATCCCTCATTTAGGTTGACACTGAAAAATTATCCAATGAGAGAGGTTCCTCCAGTATGGAGAGAAGAGGTTCCAGCAGCAGGTGCTAATCTAGCTATTCCTGCTCACTTCCAGCGTATATGGGTACATGTTCCCTGGAAAAGATCTGAAGTTTTGGCTCTTAAACAGTCTCTACCGGATCCTCGTAAGAACCCTGCAGGTTATTATAAAGAATTGTCACAGACCGTTGATACCTGTATCAAGAATTTAGCAGACATTGACATGTTGATGGGGAGTGTAGTCCCACAAGCATTATGGGCTAAAATTCGTAAAGAGAATCATGCCCAAGAATTAGGTGGAGATTGGGATGCTATAATTGCCGCAGATAGAGACCAAGTGGGTGGTGCGAAGCCTGATGCTTTGATTTTAGAGCTCCCTGGTAGGATTATTACATTAATGAAAACGATGATGCCTGCCTTGAGAGTTAACTGG
The DNA here is from genome assembly GCF_964204655.1 of Triturus cristatus. Taxonomy (NCBI): domain Eukaryota; kingdom Metazoa; phylum Chordata; class Amphibia; order Caudata; family Salamandridae; genus Triturus; species Triturus cristatus. The sequence goes on from NC_140590.1 coordinate 177,696,883, forward strand.
GATAAACTAGCCGCGTGCAAACAGAAGAAAGATGAGAGTGTCTCCGATTTCTTCACTCATTTCGAAGAAACATTCATTGATCACAGTGGTCAGGATATGACTACGGAGGGTGGACAGAGATTATTTGTAGATAAGTTTGTGTTCAACCTGCTTCCCGAACTGTCACACAAGTTAAAAGACTCTGAGAGTTCATGGGCTGTTTCTTCTTCAGCCCAGATATTGGCAACTGCTCAGTATTATGAAAATAGGGATAAAGAAGAAAAAGATAAGCAAGAGAAAAAGACTAAAGAATTAAAAACTAAAGTTCTCTTGCAACAGGCTTATCCACCTCGTTATGCTCAGCTCCAGTTTCAACAGCCTCCACAGTTTCAGAGGGTGTATCAAAAACCTGAGCCATATATTCTACGACCTTTGTTAGGTCCTAATCAATGTGCCTATTGTAGGGAGGAAGGTCATTTTAAGAATAGTTGTCCGGTTTTATTGCAGCGTAATGGCACACCATCTGCTTCACGAGGTCGTGGTGGCCTCCAGTCAGTGAACAGAGGAAGAGGTTGAGGTATGTTGACTCAAGAACAGCGTTCCTCCTCCTAATTCCGTGAACTACTTTGATCAGCAAAACGTTCGGTCTACACAGTACTACAATGAGGATTGTTATGTTGAAGGCGATAATGAAGGTCTTCATACTAACTAGGACAGCCATGGACAAAGTAAGGGAGTTGTGTCGATTCCAGTAGATCAGAATGGACCTTATGTTAATGTCACTACAATGGGTGTTTCAGAGCCATTTCTTTTAGATACTGGTGCGATGAGAAGTTCTATCATTCATTCAAAACTCCCTGGGGCACCTTTGTCTGGCTTAACGAATGTATCTGTAGGTTTTTCTGGCGCCTCTGTTCGTAATCCCGTCTCTGGCCTTTTGCCTATTTCAATTGGCCCTTATGATTTGGAAGCTCCGCTTCTCTTAACGAATGGTTGCGGCGAGAATCTATTGAGCTTAGATCTACTAAAAAGAGTACATGCTACAATATCTTGTTCTCCTTCTGGTATATATCTTACTCTAGGACAGAGATTGACTTCTCCAATGTATTTGTCTAAAGATCAATTCCCACCTGAATTGCTCTCTCTTCCTGCGACGCTTTGGGCTACGGGTCCAAATGATGTTGGTTGTCTTGAGATCCCACCGTATGTTGTTACTCTCAAGCCCAATGCTGAATTGCCACGCATTCCTCAATATAGAATTTCCACTGAAGGTGAAAAAGCGCTTTTGAAAATCCTTCATGATTTGATTCAGAAGGGAGTGGTTGAGGAAACGAGAGGAAACATATGTAATAGCCCTATTCTTCCTGTTCTTAAACACACTGATCCTTCTCAGCCTCCTGTTTATCGATTTGATTGATCTTCGGGAGGTAAACAAAATTGTTGTACCACAGTTTCCAGTTGTCCCAGATATCACTGTGCTGTTGACAATGATACCTTCTACAGCGGTTAGGTTTTCTGTTATCGATCTAAAAAATGCTTTCTTCAGTATTCCCATTGCCGAAGACAGTAGAGATATTTTTGGCTTCTCTCTTGGAGGCCGAAGCTTCCGGTTCAAGCGCGCACCTCAAGGTTACGACACTTGTCCGATCTTAATCATAAGGTTTCACCTTCTAAGCTACAATATGTTTGTAGAGAGGTTACCTACTTGGGTCATATCTTGTCAAAGGAGGGAAGACGATTAACCCCAGAACGTATCCAAGCAATTGCGCAAATGTATGTGCCATCCACACAAAGAGAGGTACGTGCCTTCCTGGGCATTACTTCCTATTGTAGGCAGTGGATCCCTATCTTTTCTCTGTTGGCCAAACCTTTGTTGGCGCTCACTTTGAAAGATACGCCTCAGCCCCTTCCGTGGACTGACGATTGTCAGAGGAGTTTTGCTGACTTACGTGCTGCTCTGTGTTCTGCTCCTGTACTAGGTACTCCTGATTATAGTAAACCTTTTACGCTCTATGTTCATGAAAAAGAAGGTTGTGCGTTGTCAGTCTTAACGCAGCGATTTGGAGACAAACAGTGCCCAGGTGCCTATTTTTCGGCTACGTTAGATCCAGTAGCTAAAGCATTGCCTAGCTGTCTTAAAGCGACAGCAGCAGCAGCTATTTCCATTCGTCAGTCGGCTGGAGTGGTGCTAGATAATACTCTCATTGTTATGGTGCCACATGCAGTGGATACTTTGCTAAACAGAACAAAAACACGGCATCTTACGAGTGCCCGTTTGACTGGATATGAGCTGACGCTTTTGGCTAGTCACGTACACATCAAACGATGTAACACTTTAAATCCAGCTACTTTGTTGCCTCTTCCAGAAGAGAGAGGTGTTCAAGAACAACATGATTGTTACCTCCATACTGAGGAAGAGACAAAAGGTAGAATTGACTTGACAGATACGCCATTAGTGAATCCGGATGGAACGCTATGGGTAGATGGTTCTTGTTTTAAGCTCCCTAATGGAGAGACAACTTCAGCTTATGCGGTTACTACTTTGCATACAGTCGTGGAAACAGCACTCATCAGACATAACTCAGCTCAGGCAGCCGAACTGATAGCCTTAACTAGAGCGTGTGTGTTATCCAAGGGAAAAAGAGGGAACGTGTATACCGATAGCCAATACGCTTTTGGTGTAGCGTTCAATCAATCAATAGAGACTTTATTTCGGTTTTGATTCAAACCATAAAAGTATACATATAAACATCACAGTTAAAAAAACACAAGGATATCACCAATACTGTACAATGAATTCATAATCAGTAAAGTGCAAATAGCGCAAGGTATAGTTTAGTCCATATAGGTTCCTGAGGTAGATGAGGCGTTCAATTTCGGACGTCTGTGGAAAGAAAGGGGATTCCTTACTTCCCATGGCGCTAAGATAAAACATGGTCAGTTGGTGACTGACCTTCTTGAGTCACTTGCTTTACCTACTTAGATAGCAATCGTGAAGTGTAGTGCGCATAAGAAGATTACTGACGATGTTGGTCGTGGAAATGCATTTGCAGGCGAGGTAGCTAAAAAGACAGCCAGAGATGCTGCAAGTCACATGTATGTTGCGGGCCCTGCAAATTGGGTCAGGGAAAGAGGAATGTATGAAGACACAGTAGAGATCAATGTGAGATCAATTCAAGAAGAGGTTACAGAGAAAGAATTGAGTAAGTGGAAAGAAAGTACAGGAATGTTAGATGAGATGGGTTGTTAGGTAGAATTGTCAGAGCACCAACGTTGGCTGTTACCAGACGCCTATGTACTACCTGTAGTTACTATGGCGCATGGTCCAGCCCACCTAAGTGCGAAAGGAATATGCAAGCTTTTGGCTCCCGTGTGGCAGAATGAGGGAATACCGAAGTGTGCAGAAAATGTAGTGAAACATTGTATCATTTGCTTAATGTACAATCCGGGAAAGGGAACTCCAACTCCAGCAGGTCATTTTGCTCCTCCGACCTATCCATTTGAGGTGTTGCAAATCGATTGCATTCACATGGAACGATGCAACAATCTCAAATATGTTCAAGTGGTGGTATGTGCCTTTTCCAGATGGATAGAGGCATATCCCCTGAAAGACAATACTGCTCTATCCACAGCCAAAATACTTTTAAAGGAGTTTTTCCCTAGATTTGGGTTGCCGCGCATTGTCTGGAGTGACAATGGGAGTGAATTTGTGGGCCAAGTCATGCAAAAAGTTTGTGCGGGTCTTGGCATCAAACAAAAATTCCATGCGGCAAACCATCCACAGTCAGCGGGTCTAGTGGAGTGCTATAATGGCACTCTAAAGCTTAAACTGGCTAAAATACAAGCCAGTACAGGCCTTAGTTGGCCCGATGCCCTACCTTTGGCTCTCTTATCCACCAGAACGGCTGTGCATTCTCGTTTGGGACTTAGCCCTCATGAGGTTGTTTTCGGACGCCCAGCTAATATATAGGGAGTCCCTCGCCCTAAAAAGTAATCTGATATACCATACCCGATGTTGATTGATTATTTGCATGACCTCACAACTAAATTGCGTATTCTTCATCAACAGGTTCAGAGCGCTTTGCCCGAGGCCTCCACAGACTCAGGTCATACCATCCAACCAGGTGACTGGGTCTGTGTGAAGAATTTCGAAAGGACAAAGAATTTGGAGCCTCGCTGGAGAAAGCCTCATCAGGTGCTACTAACAACACGTACAGCAGTGAAAGTTGAAGGAAAGAAGAATTGGATTCACGGTGTGCACTGCAAGAAGGTGCCTTTGCCTTTGCCTTTCGATCAGTGGGTCTGCAAGGGTATAAGAGACTTTGAAAGCGAGAAGGTTCCTCGTTTTGTACCATTTAGTGATGTACACTTGAATGGAACATTGTCAGAGAAAGAAAGCGACGACATTATCCAGGAAGCTGTACCACCGCACCTTCGTCTGAATACTACAGATCCACGAACATTGTTTCAGGATCAGACTGTACCTGATAAGGCTCGTTATATTTTGAGACCTAGGCCGAAGAAGAAAACTTGAAATTCTCTCTTCCATGTAGATTCTATCCCGGTTGCAGGGTCATGGTAGGAGTCTTGGTTGTGACCTGAGTAGTGGCAATAGGTCTGCAGGACGTGCAGTGTCATAGGACGGCAGATAATCATAACCAAGTGATTGAGGAAGATTGCCGTGAGCATCAACTTAGAAGATGGATACTACATTAGGAGAAAGAGAGAGAAAGGAAAAAATGAAAAACTACTGTAAATTAGTATATAGTCGTTGTGGTATAACCTTATGTATTTTCATATTATTGTGTATTTTAATGGCGTGTATAGGTTGGATTGTTCATGCTATGCAGCAAAAAGTTGTCCCTTCTTCTATCACTGTGCCTTCTTATTCCACTATCTCTCCACATCTTTTTCATACACTTCCTCAACATGAACTGATTCGAAGAACCGAATATTACAATAACTCCTTTATCCAGTTATTACATCAAATTCAACACCAATTAGTGATTAATACAACCGACTGTTGGGTGTGCGGACTAATGCCCCATGCCACAGAAAAAGGGATGCCATATTTAGTCCTTCCGTTCTCTTATGAAGGTTCTGCTTGGGCTTATTTTGTAATCTTCTCTAATGCTTATCAAAGCCGATTTAAACGACCTGTCAGTTCTTATATTGGTGGACCAGATTTCAGTCATAGTTCATTGATAAAGGGAATGGTAGCTATGGCTAAAATCATGGAAAATAGTAAAATTTCTATCGATGAGAGAAAAGCATACACTAATTGGAACGTCACCCATTACATCACTAGTCTTAGTGATAAGGTTAAACAAGGAAAATCTTCACCAATTTGGACTGTACCTCATCAAGGCAATTTCTGTTTGCAAATAAATGATCAGACTGCTGACACCGAACAGAGAAAAAGTTTTTGCTCCCATACGTACATCCATTCATCTCAGAATTCGCCGCCGTTAGTACCATCTCAGGGCACGTATTTCATCTGTCATGATAGAGCCTATACATGGTTACCGACTGGTTTTTCTGGAACCTGCTATATAGTTTTCCTTCTTCCCCCTACATATACTGCTTCTTCAAATTTTCATAAAAACAGATATGGCAGAGGGATTATTGATTCCAAAGACACAGCAGGACAAGAGGGAGGAGACTTCCTAAAATGATTTCTTCCTTTTTGGGGTCCTATGGCAAACAGTAGGAATATGAGAAAACTGGTCCGTGTAGTAGAGACTACCATAGATATCACTGTAGGAGCTTTGAGTAATATTACAGCGGAACTACAGGCGGATCGTCTTATGACATTACAGAATCGAGTTGCTTTAGATATTATTCTTGCAGATCGTGGTGGAGTCTGTAAAAATCAAGTTGCTGTATTTATGTACCTGATGACGCTCCAACAGTATACCAGGCCATCTCTAAATTACACATAATCTCCGAGTCGATTCATCAGGACAAAGGAGATTGGTCGTTATTGGGGTGGTTTTGGGGACTACTGTCCAAGTGGGGTTGGAAGGTATTAACATTCCTTGGAATGGTTTTGGCCATCATTTTCTCTTGTTGTCTCTGTATGCACTGTGGTCCCGCCATTTGTGACCTTTGTGCTCCCAAACCCTAAGTCACAGAGAACAGAGAATATCAAAATGATGTTGCAACAACAGCTTGATGACCTCATGACCTCATGACCATTGACATCGACTCAGATTAACATGAGTCCGTATATTATTGCCTGAGTTCTGGCAAAAGGAGGGTCTGAGGAAATTCGATTTTTGATCTCGATCGTATTGACCCGCCATTTTGGAAACCGCCGCCATTTTGTGTTGCTCTCACTCAGGCAGCACGGCAAACGAAGTCTTTTCTGCTTTTCCTGCAATACTGTGTCAAAATAGCCTTCTGCCTCTGTTTACAAAGCTGGTGTTAGAGACTGGCCGAGTACACTAATCCCTGTCTGGTTTTTCTAATCCCTGTCTCAACTATCTGTTGGTTCACACTATTCTCTTCTGACTTTATCTTATCTTCTGGCCTTCGCTGTCTTCTGCTCGTATTCTCTCGTTTCACAACTGTCCTCCAAAACACACATACTTTCGCCACCTGCGAGTCAGCTACGGACACGTTAATAGATTAACCCGTAAGGAGGAGCGACAAACACAGTTGAAGGAGAGGCTTCTTCGGGTTACTCGATAATTTGTTTTTCAATCTTCTCTATTGGCTCTATCCTATCTTAAACTTCCCTCATTGGTTCTCGATGTGTGCGCTGGGTGTGTTTTCTGGTTAATGTATATGTCTCCTATACACTATAAAAAATTGTACGCCACGGAGTGAAGTGGCAGTCTCCTGAGAACATACCGTGTGTACTTCTAGGACAACTGTACTAGCTGCAACTAATAAAATCTGATCTTTTACGCCGACAGAGTGTCCCCGTGTCTCTGTTAGCTGAAGCAGGAGAACCCAGGAGATTAAGGCGTACCCTGCGCCGCCAGACCCAAAAGGTTCTGGTTCTTCAGGCCAAGTAATGCCCGATATGACGCCATCCCTGACTCCCTCTCTTCTTTCTCCCTCTTTCTACAGCAATTTTAAATGGTATGTGTAATCCCGTCCTGATGATGACCTGAAATACGACCCGTCAAAAAGCTGCTGACAAAATACAGCATACTTACAACTTTCTTGGGGTCATATTAACAAGGAAAGGGGAAAAGTAACCCTAAGGGTGCTTAGCGTTAATTTTTTTAACGCCCGTTATCGCTGGATAATATCGCCTGGTTATCGCGTTATTAACAACGCTAACCGCCTAGGCGATAAAAAATCCAGCGATAGCGGCCTTTTGGGAGGTTATCGCTGGTAATGCAGCGATAAAACTACAAGGATAGAGATATCCTTGTTGATAGCCCATGGTGGACTTAGCCATGTAATCCACCTCCCATTGGATTACATGGCTAAGTCTGAAAATTAGCAGACGTAAAAAAGCAGCGATAACCGTGGTTAGCGCTGCTTTTTTTGTCTCTAACAGGGTTAGCGTGAAGCTTGATAATAGAAGAAATGTCTCTTAGCGACATTTCTCCTATTATTTTGCTCTGGAACGCCCACTTTGTATCTCATTAGAGATGCAAAGGGAAGCGTAGTGAAAAAGGGTGCTAACATGCGATTTTGCATGTTAGCACCCTGTTGTTGATAGGGCGATATTTTTATCTCCACTTTTTTGGCTTTTAAAGCCAAAATAGCGGAGATAAAGCCCTTGTTAATATGCCCCTAGGTTCCTAACATACTTTTAACTGATTGTGTACAGACTGTGATATTCTACCGTGGTGTTTCTCCATTTTGCCACCTTCTTGTAATTTAATTTAAACTTTATTAATTGTCTTTCAAATATTACCTGTGAAGACATCGTCGTTTGTTACCATAATCTCCCAGGTCTCACCTAGGTTTACAGGGTCTCCACCAGAACCTGTTGGATACGAACCATGTATAGCCTTTCCAAGAGCCACAGGAGCTGTGGTGCTATTGGCCTTTAATAAACACAAGAAGCAAACACTATACATCACAAGTGAGACAGGATGTGGCACAGCACAAAGAACTGCACATTCTGCTGAGGCTAGAATGAAACCTTGATCAACACTTGTTCACCCATCCAACCTACCTGTAGTGAGTGCCATGGCCTTTCAGCTGGTGGTGGGTGGTGAGTGTCATCCGAAGAAAGTATTAGAGTTCTCCACCACCTTTTCACTTTGTCTGATGATAAATAACGTCTTCGGAAAGAGAATCCTGAGGTTTGTCCCCTTTCTGTGCCACCTTCCACTGTCTACTGTTGGTTGAGATTGTAGCAGTAAACACTGAACTTTAATAACTTTGATTTTGTCACCTACCATTCCCAAATCATCACAGATTGAAGATCTGGTCCTGTATATATATGTTCACTGAAAAACTAAGGTTAAAGTAACATTATAGTTTGGTGAGATGCCTGTAGTTACGTAATATTTTAAACTCAAAACTCCACTGAAATTCACCAGTTATAGCTATAGTTAGAACAAATAACTATAATGTGTGCCCTAAGGTAACTTTAACTTGCACCTCTGCCATGCACAGTTTTCTCATCAATAATTTAACTGCAAACGTTGCAGTGATATTATTAGTAACGCCATAGAACATTTCATGAGTGATGTAATATGTGGGGTCATTAGCAGTGCATGGTGAGGGTGCGAGTTACAGTGACTATGGGGCACAAGTTATAGGAACTTGAGATGACTATAACTTGTGAATTTCAGTGGTTTTTAGAGATTAAAATGTTCCGTTGTTACTGAACATTTCAACTATGACCTTACTTTAACCTTTGTTTTTTTGGGTGAAATAAATAAATGTAGTATATATGCAGTATATTTATATATTGGGAGGGCCATAGAAATTTAAGGGAGGAGGTTTGAGCCACCTCGTCATACGGCCGCATCTGAGGAAGGCTAATTCAAGCTGAAATGCATCATGCCACACAAGTTGTAATAAAGGAACTCCCGCTAAGCTACCCGCTGTGTCCTCTAGCTTCTTTGAATGAGGGGCTGTTTGTGGATATTTTACGCGCTTGCCAGTGCGCGTTCAGAGGACCCGTTCTCAAGTGTCCTGCGTTATTCTGGCAACGTGGCAAGTTTTTTCCGAGGTATCGGACAACACAGGACGGCCTCAGGTTCAGGCCAGGCAAGTGGCCGCTGTGAGTAGCAGTCCGTGACTCCACGGAGAAGAGGGACCATTGAATCACCGCTTCACGGCCCGGCTCGACTCTGCATGTTAGGGCGGAACATTGCGGACTAAAGGGAGTCCTGGATTTTAATTACGGGGTTTCGCCACATCATCAAACCCCCACCCTTACCTGGTATTGCAGCGTCGATTGAAGGACATTACTCAGGCTCCACAATCCGCATTTACCGGAACATGGCATTCTGGGAACTGCAGTCCATGACACCAGACTGCAGCTGTAATCACTCAAGGCGGAGCCAGCTGACCTTCCATCATTGGGAGGGTCATAGAAATTTAAGGGAGGAGGTTGGAGCTACCTCGTCATAGGGCGGCATCTGAGGAAGGCTAATTCAAGCTGAAATGCATCATTCCACATAAGCTGTAATAAAGGAACTCCCGCTAAGCTCCCTGCTGTGTCCTCTAGCTTCTTTGAATGAGGGGCTGTTTGTGGATATTTTACGCGCTTGCCAGTGTGCGTTCAGAGGACCCGTTCTCAAGTGTCCTGCGTTATTCTGGCAACGTGGCAAGTTTCTTCCGAGGTATTGGACAACGCAGGACCGCCTCAGGTTCAGTCCAGGCTAGTGGCCGCTGTGTATAGCAGTCCGTGAATCCACAGAGAAGAGGGATCATTGAATCACTGCTTCATGGCCCGGGTCGACTCTGCATGTTGGGGCGGAACGTTGGGGACTAAAGGGAGTCCTGGACTTTAAATACGGGGTTTTGCCACATCATCAAACCCCCACCCTTAGCTGGTATTACAGCATCCATTGAAGGACATTACTCAGGCTCCACAATCCGCATTTACTGGAACATGGCATTCTGGGAACTGCAGTCCATGACACCAGACTGCAGCTGTAATCACTCAAGGCGGAGCAAGCTGACCTTCCCTCATTGGGAGGGCTATTGATATTTAAGGGAGGAGGTTGGAGCTACCTCGTCATATGGAGGCATCTGAGGAAGGCTAATTCAAGCTGAAATGCATCATGCAGAACAGCAGACCCTGAGATGTAATGTGGTGATCGCCAGAAGAGACAGGTGTTGATATGAGGACTGTGAGGTAGCAGCTGCACATTGTAAATATGTCACAACAACCCACTGTGGTATTTTAATAACTTTGATGGATAAACTTCTTGCCACCTCACTTGAGGAATACAATTGTGCACTGCAAGTTCCAGAATGCTGTGAAAGTGACTATGCCCACTGGAGCGGTTACTTGGTTTAAATAAGTGCACGAGTGGCTTTACAGTTTTGGAGAATAGAGCCTTTGACAAAGGGCAGGAGCCCGAAACCGGTCGCCCAAAAAACTGTTTGTGTGCATTATTTCCTGTTTATGCTGCAGTCCTCATAATAAATGAAGCAACATTACCTACCTGAGCGGGCTTTTGCTTTGAGGGCAATTTGTGCGTGTGGATATAGATATATATATATATATATGTGTATATTATCTACTGGCGGTCGCCAGTAGATAGTTATAGTTAGGACCGAGTTCCCATAGGAAATCTGAAAATTCTATTTTGAATAACTTTGGCGCCGGTTGACTTATCTTCGTGAAATTTTCAAAACTAATGGAGCGCTCCTCTCAGCTCCTACCCTGAAAGTCTCGGGGTGATTCGTCAAGCGGGGGCTGAGAAAAAAGGGGAGTCCCAAAACACGTTTTCCCCATGCATTTTCCCATAGGACCTTTAGTCGAAGGTACAGCCCGAACGGCTGAACAGAATTACTTGAAATTTGGCAAAGAGGTAGTCCTCAGGTCAGGCATGTGCCTTTTGCTTAAATGGTGTAAATTCGTTCAGTAGTTCCTGAGAAAATCAAAAGTAAAATCACATATATATCTGGGCGGAGCCTAACCACACATCTCATCGTGAGATCTGATTGGCTGTCAGCACTTCATCCAAGAAGTGTTGGCAGCCATCTTGGGACCAATATACATGATAGCACCTCATTAAAAAGCATTGCAGTTAATAGAAGGTTTTAAGACTTTAGTTACATTATAAATCATTTGTTGATGGCACCATACTCATTTTAGGAATTGTGGTGTGTTCTAAGGTGATTTTACCATGTGAAAAAGCCTTCTGCTGTGATATCATGAATCATGTTTGAGAGAAAAATATTTTCTCATACTTTTCCCACAGAGGTTTGGAAGGTGATTGTAGGAATCTTCTCCAGATGAAATGAATAGTCTTGACTCAGAGGATTCTTCATAAGTAGGCAGGTTTATTCCAAAATATGACAGGACCCATACAATCCTACAGCCAGCTCAACATATATCCCAGCTTCTCCTCCAACTGTCACTGGTGTTTGAACCACCCTCATATCATCGTATTCTCTCACCTTGGTAACCTCTAGAACCTACCTACGACATAACAATACACTAGGAATACTTAGATGTCACAGAAAAAGCCTCACTAAGACATCCAGAATACCACACACCTCCCTCCGTTAACAAACAAAACAAACATAACAAAAAACATATTAATCAAAAACATGAGTTGCACATACATGTTTGCAATATATACATAACAAGTTTTACAAACGCTATGATGGAACGCAACAATTCAAGAAATATAATCTTTCAAATACTCTTTTTTTTTTAATTCTAGAAGATTTGCGTGGTAAATCAGATAAAACTGTATTATCTCTCGATGTATTCTTTGAATCTGCAACAAAATCAGAACACACACAGATTCTTCCTAAGCTCCAAATCTTGTGATCACTGGTTCTTACAGCATTATTAAAAACTTTAACCACATTTAAAGGTTTAGAAAACTTTACTTTAGAACCCGGAAGCCTTACCACTGCCTTATCTCCAATCTTGACCTCAGTACATTTATCTTCCTTTCTACACACTTGCTCTCTTCTCTCTCTCTCCACCCTTCAGTGTTCTGTATGACAGAAGAATTGGACGCCAAAGCTCCCAAACGTCGAACCCACGAAGGTTCTACCTGAGTACAAGGAGCCCTCCCCTTAAAAAGTACAAAATGAGATTGACCAGTTGAACTGTGAGGAGACATCCTATAGTCTACAATCCTCTTTAAAACCTGTTCTTTCCAGTTTTTACCAGAGCTTTTAGCTAAGGAGATTGTTTCCTTGATCACTCTATTGAACCTCTCAACCATCCCATTGGTTTCTGGGTGATATAAGGAACATTTTTTATGTTTAATGCCTCTATCTTTAAGAAATGTTTCCATATCTTTTGAGACTAATTGCACCCCATTATCCGTTAAGATTGACTCTGGGAAACCCTCTCTAGCCATGAGATTTTCCAGAAAACTGATCACATGAACAGTCTCTATACCAGATGTAAACTGTATCTCAGGCCACCTTGAAAATAAATCCAAAAGCACAAATATATAATTTTGTTGCCCATTGAAATGAATGGGACCCACAATATCCAGAGCTACTTCTTTCCATGGGCCACTTGGAAGTTCCCTGATAATCATCGGTTGAACTCTAACAAGTTTCGACTTTTCACTTGTGGCACACACCATACAATCTCTGATAACCCTTTCAACTTGCAAGTCCATACCAGGCCACCAATAAGAAGATCGAAGCCGCTCTTTGGTCCTGGACATACCAGAGTGTACTTCATGAGCCATCTCCACCAAAGCTTTCCTTATCTCTAACGGAGGAATCAAACTTGTTCCACGTAATAATATACCATTACACACACCCAACTCATCCTTCACACGCCAAAACTTTGTAGCTTCAATAGACCCAGCATTTTTTCTCCTCCATCCATTCTGAATTAAACTTATTACTTCAGATAATACTGAATCTTGAGACAACTTTAACCGCCATTGATCCTCATCAATAAGGCCAGTATTGACCAAACACACATGCGAGTCACCATCAACCCAATCATCTGCATCATCGTCATCACAAGTACCCTCTACCAGCCGAGAAAGAGCATCAGCTACTGTGTTCTCAATACCAGGAATGTATCTTATCTCAAAATCATACTCTTGTAGAGCTATGACCCACTTGCTGATTCTACCAGAAACCTGATCAATACCTTTTTTCCCAAAAATCTCACATAGGGGTTTGTGATCTGATTTAACCAAAAATTTGGTACCCCACAAAAATTTCTTTAACTTCCTGATAGCCCAAAACACTGCAAGAGCCTCCCGCTCAATTACGGAATACCGTGATTCTGTATCCTTAAGACCTCTAGAAATGAATGTAATGGTTTCCAACCCTTCTTCACTCTCTTGTTGCAACACCGCACCCAAACCTTTAACACTTGCATCCGTAGTTACAACAGAAACTCTAGAAGAGTCAAAACCCTTAAGGTTAGGTGCATTACAGAGCTTTTCCTTAAGCCCAACAAACTCCTCATCACATTCTCTAGACCATTTAAACTCCACACCTTTCTTCAGAAGTGCTCTCATGCTCGAACAATGTTCTGCAAATCCCTCAACAAATTTATTATAATATTCAGCCATTCCAAAAAACTTCATAAGTTCCTCTCTAGAAGATGGAGGTGGCATACGGGAAATTGTGTTGACCAAGTCAGGTTTAGGAGAGATACCAGCACCAGAAATTACATGTCCTAAATAATGAATTGAAGAGGTTTCAAAACAACACTTCTCTAACTTTATGGTTAAGTTGGCATTTTCAAGTCTCTTTAACACCTCAAAAAGTATCTTCCTATGCTCCTTGTGATCCTTTGCAAATATCAAAATGTCATCCTAATAGACACAAACCCCCTCACACCCTTCAAGAACTTTATCCATGGCACGTTGAAATACTGACGCCGCCGAGACTAAACCAAACGGCATCCTAACAAACCTAAAAGTTCCGAACGGTGTGATAAAAGAAGTCAGGTCCCTGGAAGACTTCTCCAGCTCAATTTGGTGATATGCAGATGCCAAGTCAATTGTGCTAAAGACTTTGGCACCACCTAGCAATGTGAGTAACTCCGAGATATTAGGTAGTGGATATTTATCAACAACAACACACTTGTTTAACTGTCTCAAGTCCACACACAAGCGTAAAGACCCATTGGCCTTGCGTGCAGCGACAACCGGAGCAAGCCACTCAGTATTGGAGACTTCTTCAATTATTCCACCAACTTTGAGTTTATCTATTTCATTTTTCATCTCCTCCCTCACTGCTAAAGGAACACTTCTAACTTTAGAAGTAGAAGGTTGAGAGTTTGGACGTAGAGGTATGTTCAATCTAAAATCTTTAAGACATCCTAATTCCTCTCTAAAAACTTTTGGAAACTTACTTTTAATGTCACTCAAAATACCTCCATCAGAATTTTGAAAAACAGTTTGAATGTTCTGTTTAAGAATGATTGGAGAGGAACTCCCTGGATCCAACATAACCCCTAAATCGGCTTGGTGAAACCAGCTGATGATACTGTCACCTTTCTTGGAGACATACACCTTCCCTGAAACATATCGTCCACCATATTCAATTAAACCAACAAAATACCCACACAATGGTATGGGTTCACCCCCATAAGCCAAAGGGCGTATATCTGGTTTCAATAGGTTGACTTTCCCAGCAAGCTTTGTCTCATAAAATGTTCTTGCGACAATAGTAATTTTTGCCCCTGAATCAAAAAGGACTCTTGTAGATTCACCCTCTACTTGTATTATGTCCAAAGGACAAGACCTATGCTCCCCAGACTTGTTTTGTTTTACATCATACTGAACCTGAACAACAATTTGACCACATACAAAGTCTTCTTCTTTATCCTCCGTCTCAACAGTCTTGACATTGCTAGAAAAATTTCTTGTTTTGCAAACAACTGAAAGATGACCCTTGCGCTTACATTTTGCACAGATTGCCTTTAGAGACGGACATTTTTTATCATTTGCATAATGCCCCAGTTTATCACACCTAAACATTTCGGAACAAAAGATTTTGATTTACCTTTAACTCCATCATCACCCTTTGACAGATTTTTACTAACACTGCCTTCCTTAACAGTTTGAACAGAAACTTTCACATCATTCTTCAAGGTGTCAACACACTTCAATGAATGTTCAATCCTTTTCGCAACTTGCAACACCTCATCTAAGGAGGGTTCATCTCTTAACCAGAGTTCTTCATGAACCTTCTCTAAGTTGCATCCTAACATAAACTGATCTCTTATTCTCTCCTCCAATAGTTGGTCAAATCTACAAGAAGACGCAAGCTTCCTTAGATGAGTAACATGCACTTCAACTGATTCGCCATCATTTTGGAGCCTCTTAGTAAACTGGTATCTCTCAAGTATCGTGCTAACTTTTGGAAGATAATGATTATCTAATTTTTTAATTCAAACCTCATATTCATTGAGACCTCTGCCTTCAACAGTAGAGAGATCATCTAAATGATCAAAAACATCTTGCCCCTCTGACCCAAGGCAATGCAAAAGTAAAGCAGTTTTCCTCTCTGCACCTAAATTCGCACCACACACCTTAGCATATCGTTCAAATACTTTCTTCCACTTTTTCCACTTGATAGTGGGCTCACCAGGTTCAGATAAAAAGAAGGAAGGGGCAGTTACATTCTGCATGGTTAAATGCAATCACAATGAAAACCAGCGACAATTAATTGTTAACTGTAGGAGATACCTAAGTCACTGTGTTTCCGGATATTAAAGCAAATTTCTACATATAATACATTCACAATATAATGAAAACCTAGAATGTTTCTTCTACACCTCCACAGATTAGAATAAAATAATTAAATTCACTAACAGGAACAGTAGGTGGCAGTGTCCTGCAAAAAGAAGCTTAGAAAACTCTTGTTCTGCAATGTTACCAACACTGAAATGTTCGTAAAACAAATCACAAGCAGCAGAATTAAGTCAGATCTCGAGCAGCACCATCACGAGCAGTAGTACGAGTAACTGTTGATGAAGAGTAATCGAGCACCAGAATCACAAAAAGTAGAATAAATTACTGTAGATGAAAAGAGGTTTTCCTTTTCAGTTCCTAAACCCCCCTTCTCTAATCCAAAACAACCGAATGAACTGAGAAATTCTTGCCTCTGTGTTACAGCTGATCCAAACGCTGGTTGTTCATGCAAAGCGTTATTTCTTCGACATATTCCAGTAACACAATACTGGCAATAGTGGGTTTACTTGCGCATGCGCGAAAAAACGATCATCCAGCTCTCTCCGTGATTTAATGCACCACCACAGATTCGAGAATAAAAGGCCAGGTGCTCTAGGAAGACATGGCTTCCCTGAAAGACCACAGTGTACATAAACACCAACCTGGATAAATTCTTTGCGCAACGTGAAGAAACAACAGTCATTTCTTAGTATATTTATTTTACTTCCCGGTGATGAATCTGCTGCGAGTGCCGAGAACACTCATTTACACCAAATTCCTTCTTCGACGCTCTGACTGGCATGCTAATGATGACGCTCGTAGGTTGCCGAATCCTCTTGCAGGATTCCACTACGTCATTATTTGCACATCGGGATCACCGGAGGAAGAGCTCCCCTGTGGCAACAAGAAACGATGCACCTGTCGCAGTGACGAGGCCCCTGCTGCAATCCCACAACAGCACAAGCGTCAGACTTTTGAAAAGGACAGAAGGAGGCACAGCGCTTCAAAAAGGTAGATGCCTGAATAATTTCTTTTTCTCTTCTTTTTTTGAATTAGAGAAGCGTTCTTCGACAAATACTACCCTTTTAGGGACGAGCCCGTGACGATCCACAATGCCGTTATCATTAGTTTCACGGCGAAAGCTCCCAGCCCCTCGACTTAAAAAAAACAGAGTACCTCGTAAACAAAATTAATGCAGAGCGTTGTGGATGTTGGGTCCTTCTTCTGGTCTTTGGTTTGCCGACTACGCTAGTGTAAGAATCTTCTCCAGATGAAATGAATAGTCTTGACTCAGAGGATTCTTCATAAGTAGGCAGGTTTATTCCAAAATATGACAGGACCCATACAATCCTACAGCCAGCTCAACATATATCCCAGCTTCTCCTCCAACCGTCACTGGTGTTTGAACCACCCTCATATCATCTCATTCTCTCACCTTGGTAACCTCTAGAACCTACCTACGACAGAACAATACACTAGGAATACTTAGATGTCACAGGAAAAGCCTCACTAAGACATCCAGAATACCACAGTGATCTATAAGCTAACGGAGAGCATATTTTCTGTAAATTCACATTATCTTTCTCAGTCATGTGAGAATGAAGTCTGACATTCTCAGTAAAACATGTACATCCAACAAGGGCAGAGACTGTCAGTTGATTCCTTTGTGTTCTACTGCAGCTTCCCAGAGTGTTCTAAAGAACAACTAAATCGCTAACAGTCCTACTTATGACAAACTTATGGCACACCTGAAGCCATCTTGATTGGAATAAACTGGTAACACTTAAAACATTTACTTTAAAAAGGAACACAATGAGGGGGTTCATTTTGCCATAGAAATTATGATTAGTGCTGAAGAAAGAAAAATTAGGGCACATTTTGAGTGACTTCTCAAATCCTCTTCTATTTCATTAAAAATTCTGATATGCAGACTGAAACATGCACTTTTAATACCTGTAGCAGACTTCCGTGGTGAGCAGTAGCTTTACTACAGTGATCTAATGAGCAACTAGAGTGCTAACATTCAGAATTTATGGCAAATGTGTGACATATCTGAATACCTTCTTGATGGAATCAAAGTAAAAAACTGAAAGCATTTCCTACTGAGGAGACTGCAGTAAATGAGGAAATTAGGAAACTTCAAAACAAATAAATCTCCCAAGATGGCGACCAGAGACAAAAGAGCCCAAATGTAGCCCAAATATCACCCAGATGTAGCCCAAGTATAGCCCAATGACAGAGTGTCCCAGAGTGTTCTAACGAACAACTAGAGCGCTAACAGTCTTACTTATGACAAAAGTATGGCACACCTGAAGCCATCTTGATTGGAATAAAGTGGTAACACTTAAAACATTTAATTTACAAAGGAGCAAAATGAGGGGGTTCATTTTGCTATAGAAATTATGATTAGTTCTGCAGAAAGAAAAATTAGGGCACATTTTGACTTCTCAAATCCTCTTCTATTTCATAAACAAATTCTGACATGCAGACTGAAACATGCACTTTGAATACCAGCAGCAGACTTCCCTGGTGAGCAGTAGTTTTACTACAGTGATCTAATGAGCAACTAGAGTGCTAACATTCAGAATTTATGGCAAATGTGTGACACATCTGAATGCCTTCTTGATGGACCAAAATAAAAAACTGAAAGTATTCCCACTGAGGAGACTGCAGTAAATGAGGAAATTAGGAAACTTCATAACAAATAAATCTCCCAAGATGGCCACCAGAGACAAAAGAGCCCAAATGTAGCCCATATATCACCCAGATGTAGCCCAAGTATAGCCTAATGACAGAATGTCTCAGAGTGTTCTTAAGAACAACTAGAGCGCTTACTGTCTTACTTATGACAAAAGTATGGCACACCTGAAGCCATCTTGATTGGAATAAACTGGTAACACTTAAAACATTTAATTTAAAAAGGAACACAATGAGGGGGTTCATTTTGCCATAGAAATTATGATTAGTGCTGAAGAAAGAAAAATTAGGGCACATTTTGAGTGACTTCTCAAATCCTCTTCTATTTCATTAAAAATTCTGATATGCAGACTGAAACATGCACTTTTAATACCAGTAGCAGACTTCCGTGGTGAGCAGTAGCTTTACTACAGTGATCTAATGAGCAACTAGAGTGCTAACATTCAGAATTTATGGCAAATGTGTGACATATCTGAATACCTTCTTGATGGAATCAAAGTAAAAAACTGAAAGCATTTCCTACTGAGGAGACTGCAGTAAATGAGGAAATTAGGAAACTTCATAACAAATAAATCTCCCAAGATGGCCACCAGACACAAAAGAGCCTAAATGCAGCATAAATATCACCCAGATGTAGCCCACATGTAGCCCAATGACAGAAGTGTGCAAAACACTTATTTTTTGTGTATTTGCAGTTTTATATAGTACAGACTTGTCAGGTATTGGAATGCTTTACATGAGCATTGGTTACATCACACAAGATCAAATTCATTTTGGTTGTAGCATGGGGAGATTAAGTGATTTGACCACAATCACAGAATGTTGAGCTGAAGCAGAAACTCCAACCTGGTTCCCCAGTTGCAAAGTCTGCAGCTCTGGAAGTAACACCACATCCTCTCGCCAAGGTGCAACATTTAATCAAGTGGTCAACTGGACAAAAAAACATAAAGATTACAAATAATTTAAAAGTTCTTTGTCGCTATTTGAAAACTCAGAAAATATGTCCTCATTTTAGTTTTTTAGAGCACTAACCATAATTTTGATGCAAATAAGACCTTCTCATATATGTAATTTCTAAAGGAAATACTCTAGGTATTACAGTTTTGATTACATCAAGATGACGTCAGGCGTTCCACACTTTTGTAATAAATATAGAATGTTAGCAATCTAGTTGTTCATTGGGATACTGTTGAGAGGCAGAGGCCAGGGGCACGGACTCTGAAAATTGAAGGCAGGTAGGAGAGTGCAGAGGCAACAATTTGACCACACTGGGCAGGCAGGACGGGCAGTGGCAGCACAACAGACTATGGAGGGCAGTGGAAAGGGGGGCAGGGGCAACAAACCAACAATACAGGACTGGCAAGAGAGGCTGTGGCAATATAATAGACCATTGTGGGCAGAAGGAAGAGGCAGTGGTAGTACAACCATACATGCCAACAGACCCGTTTCAGCCAGGAAACGTCCAATGTTTTTAAGCTCAAATGGACTTTATTTGATCTGTCTCCTGTCTACAATCTCCACTTTTTCAATGTAACTCAAAGGGGAAAATCAATACCCCAGTTTTTTTTCAAAATCTCCCTCTAACCAAGTTCAAAATGTTCGCAAGTATGGTACATTGAATCATGGTAGGCAGGAGGAATTGGGGTAGGGACATGGACTCGGATAACAGAGGACAGGAGGGACATGGAGAGGTGCACCAAACTGACCCTACAGGGCAGGCATCAGGGTTTGCAGCAGCACAATACACCAAATAGCGCATGCGGGACGGGAGTGCAGCACAACAATCCATAGAAAGCAATAGGGAGGGGACAGGACCATGCACATGGACAACAGAGAACAGATGGGAAAGAGGCAATGGTAGCTAGCTGACCATAATGGACAGACAGGAGAGAAAGCTGCAGCATAACAGACCATAAAGGGCAGGAGGGACAGATCAGGGGCATTACAATGGAACAGACAAGCCAGGAGGGAGGGAATAGGGGGTCTGCACATGGAAACAGAGGGCTGGGGGCAAGGTGGCAGGGCAGGAGCAGCAAGATGACCATGGAGGTCAGGCAGGATGGGCACTAGAAACAAGACACACCATGGAGAGCAACAATGAGACTATGGTGGCATACACACAGACCATGGAGGGAAGGTGGGAGGGGGTCAGGGGCAGCTAGCTGACCACACAGGGAAGGTGGGAGGGGCCATGGCAGCACAGAAGACCATGCATGGCAAGCGGGAGGGTTAGTGGCAGCACAATGGCTATGATGGGCAAAAAGGAGGGTGCAGGGGCATACACAAAGGACCATGGAGGATAGAAGGGATGGTAAGGACCTGGGCACAGACAAGAGAGTTCAGGGGACGGGGCCTCACAACAGACCGCGCGGGGCAGGCAGGAGGAGCAGTTGCAGCACAACAGATCAGGGAGGGCAGAAGGGTGTGGCAGTAAAATGGACCATGGAGAACAGGAGGAAGGGGATAGGGGCATGGCATGTGGACAGGCAGGGTGGAGGTGGCAGGGACAGGTTACAGTCATCTGACAATGCTAGGCAGGTGGTAGGGGAGTGGCAGCTCAACAGAACACTCAGAGTAGATAGGAGTGGCAGGTCCATGGAACATAGTGGGCAAAAAGGATGGAGCAGGGGCATGCACAAAGACATCGGAGGGCAGGGGGGAGGAGAATAGGGGCAGCAAGCTAAGCACAGAGGCTAAGCAGGAGGTCAATGATGGGCCATAGAATTGGGCAATGGAGGGCAGGAGGAGTGGACTGGTACATCATGCTAAATGGAGGGCAGTGGCAGCACATTAGACCATGCATGGCAGGAGGGAGGAGGATTCAGACAACAGAGGATAGGGAGGAGGTGGATGGGGCAGCAAGCTAACTGTTCAGAGAAGGTGGGTATTAGGAACTTTATTGTTTTTAAAATGTGTGTCTGTGCGAACTACTTAAAATATGAACAAGTATGCAGCATAATCTCACTTTTATTCAGGAAGAAGAGGACGTTTGTGACTGTGACTCCGGGCTCACTCGGCGGAAACACCCCCTGACCCTCCACCCCCATCGCAAAATATAATGCCCGTGAAAAGGGTAGGTGGACGCAGTGTTATATAGAACATAGTCCTGAGAGCACGATTGAAAATGAAAACTAGATGTAGTATATGGTATAAACTATGCACCAAAAAGTGTGATATAAGATGAACCGGGTCGTGAAATATAATATGCAATACATTGTGCGCAATGACAGATTCATTTGAGAGCGCGAGATAGCACAGGCACTAGCGCGTGCTATACGATATGCGCCTTGGAGTGTAATATGCACAGGGCAGTGTTGTGTAACATAACTAGTCTCTAAAGTTGTAACATAAAATATGTGCTAGGGAGTGTAACATTGCATATGCACTGTGACAAAGATTTGGATCCCAGATTGTAATATGTATGGCATAGCGCTGTGCGTTATAACATACACATCGAGGAAGGCACGTTAGATGGGGCAATATAACCCGTGCGAAGGCAAGTGTGGCATGACATATTCACGGGGTGGTGTTACAGTGCACATGGGCTAGAGAGTGTCATAGCATACGCACTAGCTGGTGGAATACAACACAGAGGTGTGAGGCAATTGGCGGGCACTGGTGGGTGTAACACAGCATTGGGCTCAGCCAGGAGCAGGCTGTAACTCTCAAGTGAGGTTCGTCTCCTTTCCAGAGAGTAAAATAAAAAGTGTTACACATCCGGCGGTGGATGTGTTTTTTATTAACCGTGAGGGGGGTTTCTTGCATGGTTTGGTCGAATTTTTGTCGAATCCCCTTTGAATGGCTTGGTGTGCGTGTATATTAAATGTGCCCATCAATAGCTACCCATGTTTGTATAAATAAACAACAAGGGTGTCTACTTGGAGAGTACCCACCGGCGGGGGCGCCGGGATTAGGCACGGTAGGGCGTCAGACACGTCAGAGCTTCACTAGCGGTGTAAATACATTCCATGTGGATTCATTGTATGCATAGTCGCCTTTTAATGAATATCACGCAAATCGTCATGGTGATAGGTACATATGGTTTGTCCAGCATGTCCTAGGTGTTTCTATAAATATATATATTTTTAAAATAATAAAAAACAAAGCCCGGCCCCGGGGGATGGGGTCCCTGGAGCCATAAGTGGCCTGAGGAGGGGGGCATCGCAGCCCCCTCCTAAAGAATTTAAATTAAAAAAAGGCTATTACCCGGGGGTTGGGGTCCCCGGGGCCGATAAAGGCCTTGGGAGGGCCAAATTAATTTTTTTCAACAAAAGAAATTAGGGTGCAGGCCCTGGGGGATGGGGTCCCCAGGGCCAGTAAATTAGAAAAAGAAGGGGGGCCACACAGCCCTCCTTCTTAAAAAAATAAAAAAAATAAAAGACCGGCATCGTGCTGGAGGCCACGCCCCCTCCTTGCAGCACTCTGCAAACGCGCCCCCTGGTCAGTTGTAAGTTGGGGAATTAATTCCCCTTCAATACTGAGGGTCCCTAAGGGCCAACTATCCCAACAGGTATCTCCAGTGTGCGCCAGGGAGCTGCGTTGCAGACAGGTGTTCTGAGGCCACGCCCCTTTTTACACCTCTATGCAACGCAGCTCTGTGGCGCTTACTGGAGGTACCTAGTGGGCTAGTTTGACCCTAGGGATCCTCAGGATTCAAGGGGACTTAATCTCCCAACTTAAAACGGCCACAGGGCGTGTTTACACAGTGGGGAAGTGAGGGGACGGGGCCTGAGGTGACGTGTGCAAACACGCCCTGTGGCGCGTTTTAAGAGGTAGTTTTAATCCCCTGCCCTATTATATACTAGGGGCTTACAGAGGAGGTCATGCTGATCACAGGGGGACCCCAACGCAGAGTGTTCCCTAGTGTATGTAGGTGTTTTCACTGTATTCTGAGTGTCATTTAACATAGCGCTGGCTCTAGGACTGGTTAGTCAGACTCAGTTACCACCAGTATCCGTCTGAAAAAGTTGAGGGTACAGGATGATTTTGCAACAAGGCTTCTTTCTGCTCTTCTGTTGGTTCTTTCTGCACGTTATCGTTCTTCCTGCACTTTTCTTCGTCTTTGAGGACTTCTGTTGCTTCTTTCTGCATTTCTTTTTTTTCTTTCTGTGCGTTTTTTCTTCTTGCTTCACATGTCCTATCTCTGTTGGCATAGTTAGAAATTAGCATTTAAAAAACCTTTGCATTTCACTGAAAAAACCATAGGTTTCAGGCACGTTATAGTTAGGAATTAGCATTTAAAAAACATTAGAAATTCAGTGAAAAAACCATAGGTTTCAGGAGCGTTATATATAGCTGGACTTTTCACTCGTAGAAAACCATTGAAATTCCCCCGTTATAGTTAGTTCAGCTAACTATAACTCGCGCGCCCGCAATGCACTGCTGATGACGTCACATATTACATCACTCATGACATGGTCAGTGACATCACTCATGACATCACTGATGACATCTCATCTTTCTGGCATGCAGCCAAGTTGTTCCTTCATCTACCTCTGGGCTGCTTTTAGCCAAAGTGTCTCCCATAGACTTGTATTTTCTGTAAGAAATCGATGGGGTTTTGGGCAATAGATGTCCAATTATCGGCTCGTCTCATATCAGGGACCAGTTGCATTTAAAGATGCCTCTGAGCTGTTTCTGTTGTTTACAGTAAGTTAAAATAATTCCGATAGGTTCAGACTTCTCTAAATAGACGTCACAGTTAGGCTGAGATTTCACTCATACAAAACCATAGAAATTCAGTAGTTATAGTTACCTGAGCTAAATATTACTTATGCCCCTGCAATGCACTGCTTTTGACCTCACGTATTATATCACTGATGACATGGTCAGCGATATCACTGATGACATCTCAAATGACATCACTGATGACATCATCCAGTGAGTGTAAGTATTGTCTAGGAGTTTATGATTGTATTGGAGAGGAGTCTGTGCACTTTTTCCCTGCTAACCAGTGGTAAAATGCTTGCGCTCTCTCCCTAACACATGGTAAAATTTACCTGCACCTGATTAGTACATTTAATTATCCCTAGTTGATTGCTACATTTAATCATCCCTAGTAGATGGAAGTACATGTCCCCAGCGCCTGCAAATTAAATGCTGCTAGTGGGCTGCAGCACTCATTGTGTCACCCATTAAAGTAACAATGTTAACCATGTCTCAGGCCTGCCACTGTAGCCTGTATGCAGTTTTAAAACTGCTATTTCGACCTCGCAAAATAAATCTTTGCCCAGTCCTAACACTTTCTCTTTAATACCTATACGTCACGGCTAAGGTAGGCCCTAGAGCCTCGTACAGCAGGGTGCATGGTATTTAAAAAGAGTTGGACCTAGCCTGCTCTGCAAGAGTCACCCCCAAACCTATTGCCTTTGACCTCAACTTTTTGGTGAATTTGTTCTTGTTGGCCGTAGGACTCTACGAACATTACTACTGCTAACCAATGCTAATGTGTGTGTGCTCAATTCCATAAAACATGGTTAAATTTGCATATTTAGTTTACTTGTAAGTCCCTTTTAGAGCGGCACACCATATCCCCATGGCCTGTACATTAAATGCTACCAGTGGGCCTGCAGCACTTATTGAACACCCATTTATGTATCAGTTTAAAACATGTCTCAGGCCTGCCACTGCATACTGAATGTTTTAAACTTGGCATTTAAACCCCCATGCCAAGCCTTAAAATCCCCTTCTATTACATATAAGTCACCCCCCAAAGCAAGTCTTGGGTAGCCCAAAGTCAGGGTACTGTGTAATTAAAAGGCTGGACATGTACTGTTAAGTTCTACATGTCTTGGTACTGAAAACCTCCATAATTAGTTTTTCACCAACGTGATGCCTACCCTTCCCATGGGATAACATTAGGGATTCCTTATTACATTTAATAAGCTGCAATTTCCAGTTGAGAGAAGGTAGCTAATGCCATTTTTGGTGTCTTTGAAATTGTAATGAACATGAACTATTTAATGCTAAAGTCAGGTGTTTTATTACAATTTTGAAAATGCTACTTTTAGGAAGTTAACATTTTTCTGCCCGTTGCCCTTTTGTGCCTGTAGCTGGACTTGGGTCATGAACGGGGTAACTAACAATTAGACTTTGTGAATTCCTCCCACAAAGTCACACAATAGAGAGATTAGGTGTGCCTAGATGAGCCATCTGCTGGCAAGATGGGGGTCAGAACTGAGCACTGCCCCACTTGCAACTGAAAAGGGACTGCTTTGCCTTCACACAAAGGGCCTATCACCTCTACATTTTCACTTCAGCCAGCTTGAAACCAGGACGGGGGAGATAGCAAATTCAATGCATTCAAAGCCATTGTATAGAAGCTTTTCCCAACAGGGCACCAGGGTATAAAAATAGGACCTCAGACACCAACTCTTCAGTTCAATTCTGGACTCCTGTGGACTCTGCCAGGAAGGACTGTTGTGCTGCTGAAAGGACTGCTACTCTTCTGGACTGCTGTCCTACTACGCAGCTGCTTTATTCAACTACTGCTCTACTGCCTCGTGCCTGTGAGAGGGTAATTGGACATGAAATTTCATCTTGAGCCCAGGGCTACCAGAGTGACTCCAAGGACTAGTTTGCTGCCCTCCAAGTCTGAGCCTCAGGGACCTAAAAGGCTCCCCAACATCCTGCACCAGCATCGGACCCATCTGAACAACGTTCCTGACTCCCAGGGTGTGCCCCTCAGGTCCTACACTCTTGGTGTGGCCTCAGAGAGCTGTATTGAAGTTTTTGAGCTTTTTGTGACCGCAAGTGGGCCCGTTTGTACCAAGTCCATGCTGCTCATGCCACCATTCAACATGAAGCTCTGGGAGCCACATCTTCAAGCTACAGTGTTGATCGCAAGCAAGGACTGCCAACACAAAGCTCCAGCAACTCCCATCCACGATGCCTGGCCTGTTCTTCGAGCTTCTCCAGCAGCCTTCCACAATGCTCTCCTAGCTCCTCGCAGCCCCCTTGACCACGGTCAGGTCTCTTGTTACTAATTTGAGAAGATAAACTTAAGGCAGGACTAATCTGGTGACTGTAGCCAGTGTGTTCCAGTACGACTAGATATCCATACTTGGTACTTTGTACTTGTTTGGGCTATTTTTGCTAAAATCTTTACAAATTGATATCTCCAGTTCTACCGATTGGATTTTGTCATTTTGGTGTAATATATTTATTAAAATGTACTCTATTTCTCTAAATTGGTTTGCTATATGGGTGCTGCAAAAATACTTACATTGTCTCTAAGTAGTATGAGGCACAGGTTTGTTCAGTGACTTTTGTGGTTCACACTGACATGGATTGTGTTTATTATTTGAGTGAGGCTTTTATCCCTCTCAAATAAGCCAGTTTCCTACAACATGCCAAACCAAATTGGAAAACAGAATACAATTTAATGAAACAAAATGACTCCAAAATGCCAAAAATCCAGTAAGGAGTACAAGGGATATGAATTATTAGATTTTGTGAAAACACACAAAATGCCAATGATAATTAATGGTTGCAGTCAACTGGGACCTATGAGCAATTTTGGGCTGTCTACAATGGAGTTTGGATCCGATACATCAACCAGGTTCTTCCTGGTCAAAGATTTTATCTTCTGGCATAGCTCAATCAAATCACTTCAAAGCCAACGTCTATAATCTTCTCCCAAAAGAGCACCAGGCTACTCAAATAGGGCCTCAGACACCGACTATTCATTACACTCTAGACACATGTTGACTCTGCCAGGAGTGCCAGGAAAAAGGAATGCTGGGCTGCTGAAAGGACTGCTACTTGTAACGTCCTGGCTTTCTCGGGGTTGGGACAAACAGACGACGGACCAGAGAAATGGAGGTTTAAGGATGATTTAATAAACAGATAAACAACTACAGAGAACAAAGAATACCGGTACTGGAATCACCAGTTAAAGTACGATACCCATTCACAGCTCGTCTAACCGTCCTCCGCATGCACACCGGACCCGGTATGCTCCAACGGAGGGCACAGTGCTAAGCAGTGGCCGACAATGCCACTCTACCGCTGTGAAGGGTAGTTCCAAGGTTGTGGAATCTACGGGGGGCACGTGGGAGTCACCCGGCCGGGCTCTCTACCACCTGGGAACAGCCGCTCTACCAGTATCCCCCAGAGTACTGCCACAACACAAAGACGCTGGGAACACCTCCTAGTGTGCGTCTCTTGTATCCGGGTTTAAGTGATGATACCCAAGGTGGCGCAGAGAATGGATGGGAGCAGCCGCTCTACCTATCCCAGTTCTCCTACGAGTGTCGATGGCTAAGACGCGGAAACACCTCCTAGATAGCGTCTTAGCTCTAAGCGTGTGTTTACCCAAGGAACGAGGGTTGGGAGCTTCAGCTCGCACCAACCTCGTTTTCTCCAAATTGTCAGGCCGTTGGGAGCTTCGGCTCTACCAACGGGACTTGTGCCCAATGACGTTGAATACGGCTCTCAGAACAGGACAGGACACGGGCAGGAAGCACACGCCAGCACCTCTCCTCCGCTCCTTAGAATGTTCCTTCTGCCGCTCAACTCACCAACGGGTCCGTGTACCTCAACCAGGTACTCCGGCAAAGATCAGAATATCCGACGCCGAGTCCCAGTGATCTTCTCCTTAAGTAGTACTCTCGGCGTTGTATAACCATGACTCTTGAGTTGCATAACATGAAAACTAGGCGTTCCCCTTGGTGTTATGCAACCAGAACTCTTGAGTTGCATAACATGAAAACTAGGCGTTACCCTTGGTATTATGTAACCAGAACTCTTGAGTTGCATAACATGAAAACTAGGCGTTTCCCTTGGTGTTATGTAACCAGAACTCCTGAGTGGCATAAGGCAATTGTTGCCGGAGGGCATTCTGGGAGTTGTAGTCCGCTCTCCTCCATGCGCACCAGGTTCACGGAAGTGGCATCGTGGGAGGGAATCCATGTGCGGGAGGGGATTCCTGACAGTACATCCCCCTCCCATCAGCGCCCCCCATCAGGACCAGCACAGGAAGGATATCGACGATGGAACGACGATACCAGACGAGGAGCGTGAACCCCCGCCGCAGGTTCCCATGACTGCTCCTCGGGTCCGTACCCCTTCCATGCCACCAGATACCATAGTTTGCCCCTGCGCCACTTGGAATCCAATATACCAGCCACCTCGTACTCCACCTCCGAATCCACAGTCACCGACACCGGCGTACGAGGCCTCACCGCATTCGCGGGTTTCAAGAGAGAAACGTGGAACACGGGATGGATCCGCAGGGACTGGGGCAGGCACACTTTCACGTTCACTGGGCTGATGCATCAAAGGATCCTATATGGGCCCATGAAGCGGGGATGGAACACGCTACTTTTCTTGAATCTCATGTGCCGAGTAGAGACCCAGACGTAATCTCCAGGTTTGTAGACCGGTCCAGGCCTTCTCCTCCTATCAGAAAAGGCTTTATACGTGGCCTTAGCCCCCTCCAAGGCAACTCGAGAACTCATCAAGGCCTCCTTGATGCGGGCCACCCTCTTGGCTGTTGTCGGCAATCTGTCTTCCCTGACCGAATGCAGAAACGGCAAGAACCGGGGATGATGGCCGTAGTTACTATAAAAAGGGGAGGCCTTGGTGGAACAATGTGTGGCGTTGTTGTACGCGATTTCCGCGATCCAAAGTAGGTCCACCCACTCATCCTTCCCTTGCTCTACAAAACAACGTAGATATTGTTTGAGCGACTGGTTCAGGCGCTCCGTCTGGCCATCCGTCTGCGGGTGATAACTCGTGGACATGGCAGACTTGACGTGTAACGCCGAACACCAAGTTTTCCAGAAGTGCGACGTGAACTGAGACCCCCTGTCCGACACGATCACGTTGGGTAGGCCATGTAGTCTCACTACATTCTTCAATAACAACGACGCCAGCTCTCCTGCCGAAGGTACCTGTTTGCAAGCGAGGAAGTGCCCCATCTTCGTGAGATAGTCCACCACCACCAGTATGGCCGTCTTTCCTTGATCCTTTGGTAGCCCGACAATGAAGTCTAAGGATATGTTTTCCCAGGGTTTGGTCGGTGTAGGAAGGGGTTGGAGGAGTCCTTGCGATCTTCTGTGGTCCGATTTCATAGATGCGCAAACGGTACATGATGAACACCAATTCCGGACGTCTGTTCTCATGGCAGGCCACCAGAACTGCCGACCTAGGCTCGCTACCGTCTTTTCGACACCCAGATGGCCGGCACAGGGAGACACGTGGCACCAGGTGAAGGCCTGTTTTCGAAGCCTAGGCGTGGGTAACAACATACATCGTCCTTTCACCGGAATCCCGTCCTTCATCTGCCACTCCTTGTGACTGCGAAGCCACCTCCGCCACATGAAGGTATGGGTCCCCTTCTGGACCCCCCTGAGGAACGTCTGTGGTTGAATCACCCCTATCACAACTCCTGGAGGGACGATGGAATGTTCGGCAACCGGCTGCGGATCCCTGCCATTCGATTGCCTCGAAAGCGCGTCCGCTTTCCTGTTCTCCGTACCGGGTCGGTATGTGATGTGGAAATTGAAACCGGAGAAAAAGATCATCCACCTCATTTGACGGGGAGACAAATGCCGCGCCGCCGTCAGAAACTGGAGGTTTTTGTGGTCCGTATACACTGTAACCACGTGTCTGGCCCCCATTAACAAATGCCTCCACTCAGCAAATGCGTCCTTTATTGCGAGTAGTTCCTTCTCCGCAATATGGTAATTGCGTTCCGCGTCGTTCAATTTACGAGACATGTACGCCACAGGATGGAGCAAACCCGATACCTCATTCCTCTGAGATAGAATGGCACCCAGCGCCACATCAGAGGCGTCCGCTTCTACCACATAGGGTAATTCCGGATTCGAGTGAGCTAGCACCGGGGCGGTGCTGAAGGCCTTCTTGAGGGCCACAAATGCTTTTTGTGCTTCCGGTCCCCACACGAACTCCTGAGACTTCCTTAGTAGTTGCGTGATCGGGGCAACCAAGCCAGAAAACCCCTCAATAAAACGCCTATAAAAGTTGGCGAAGCCTATGAAGCTCTGGACTTCCTTTACTCCTCGGGGCACCGGCCATTCCTCCACCGCTCTGATCTTGCGTTCCGCCATCTCCTGTCCGTTGGGGCTCAGCATCACCCCAAGGAATTCCACTGTTGTGACGTGGAAGTCACATTTGCTGAGTTTGCAGTATAGCATGTTGTCCCTCAGTTTTTTGAGAACCGCGGATACGTGCTGTACGTGTTCTTCCTCTGAGTTGGAGTAGATGAGTATGTCGTCTATGTAAACGACCACGTAGATATCCAGTACCTCCCGGAACACCTCATTGAGGAAGTATTGGAAGGCGGCAGGGGCATTGCATAGTCTGAACGGCATGACGAGGTACTCAAAGAGCCCGAACCTGGTCTTAAAGGCGGTTTTCCATTCGTCGCCGTCCCTCATGCGCACAAGATGGTATGCCCCCTTGAGATCAAGCTTTGTGTATATTTGGGCCTTTTTTACCTGTTCCAGGAGAACGCTTATGAGAGGCAGGGGGTACCGGTTTTTTATGGTTATCGCGTTCAAGGCCCTAAAGTCCACGCAGGCCCTCAATTCGCCATTCGCTTTCGGAATGAAAAAGAGAGGCGATGCGGCAGGGGATTTCGACGGCCTGATGAACCCCAGCCCTAGTAACTTATCCAAATATCCCCGTAGATGTACGTTTTCGGGTTCTGTGAGCGCATACAGCCTGCCGCTGGGAACGCTAGCCCCCGGAACCAGGTCAATTTGGCAGTCGAACGGTCTATGTGGAGGGAGCACCTCCGCTCGGATTTCATCGAAGACGTCCCCGAAACTGTGATACACTCTGGGCAGCTTTACGTCCTTTTCTGCTGCCGTGGCGACCGTGTGACCTTCGCCTACCTCACCTTCGTGGGGGTCCTGCCGCATGCCGCACCATTGTTCACAAAACGGGGAAGTCATCTCAATGCGTAGGCCAATCCACCGTTGGGTTATGTTTTTGGAGCCAGGGTAGACCCAATATGACCCCGTACTGTGGGGCTCTGATTATGCTAAAATCGATACGTTCGTTATGCAGTTTTCCGAACCTCACCGGTATTTCTCCTGTGTGCTGTCCGATAGGTCCGGTCACCAGACTTCTCCCATCCACTGCATACACCTCCTCTGGTATCTGTTTGGGAAGGAGAGTGAGACCCAGTCTCCGTGCTTCATTGTAGTCCATGAACATGCCCGTGGCTCCTGAATCAATCATGGCTACCACAGGTATCCACTGGTCCTGCACTCCTACGTGTAAGGTAATAAACAAATGTCTTCGCCCTTTTTGATTCGGGCTCAACATGGAAGGGATGTGGGTGTGACTCCAAGATGCCCCTTCCCTAGACCCGGAGTCCCTCAGTTTTCCGCCGGTGCGTCCACCACTGCTGTCACCGTTTTGTTCGCTCGGTATCGTGAGGTTTTTGGCTTGGCTGGACACTCGCGTACATAGTGCCCCTTTTTCCCGCAGTAAAGGCAAAGGCCTTGCTTGCGGCGTGATTCTTTTTCAGTGGCTGTAAGGCTCGCCCTTATAGCTCCTATGTCCATGGGTTCCGTCCTGGTGGAGGAGTTGGTCTCAGGGCCACCCATCGAAACATACGATGGCAGTGCTTTCCCTTTCCTCTTGTGATCGCCCTTTCTTTCGTTCAATCTATGGTCCAGCCGTAGCACCAGGTTGATCAAGCCTTCACATGTTTTGGGTTGGGGGTCGATTTGTGCTACCACATCTTTGAGCTCTTCGCTCAAGCCCTGGTGAAACAGCGCGGTTTGTTTGGCTATGGGCCACTTGGTTTCGGCCACTAACCTTCGAAAAGCATTAAGGTACTGCACCAGATCATTGTTGCCTTGCCTCAGCTCCAACATCTCTCGATCGGCAGTATACGTGTCCGCCCTTCGATCAAACACCTTCAAGAATTCCTCGCGGAAGGCTCCCCAATCACATAGGATAGGGTCGTCCCTGCTCACCAGTGGGACTGCCCATTGCGCCGCGTTCCCAGCAAGATACGAGATCAGAAAGGCCACTCTGGCTTGGCTGGTAGGAAAGGCCTTTGGTTTGCAGGACAGATGCAGTGCTACTTGAGTGAGGAAAACCTGCACTGTGTTGGGGTCTCCGCTGTACCTCTCTGGTGTCGCCAAAGGAATGACTACGGGCATCTCTACCACAACCGCAGGAGCCGTGGCCGTGTGAGAGGCACCCGCCTGTAGCGGATCGTTCTGCAGAGCATCCATTCTAGCCTTAACGTCTGCTGTTTCCTGTCTGGAAGCGGTGAGCTCGATTTGCATCGCGGCTAAGACGGCCAACACATCCTCAATCGTGGCCATGTCGTTCGCCCAACCAGGAGATAGTTATGGAAGAGGTCGGATATTATGTAACGTCCTGGCTTTCTCGGGGTTGGGACAAACAGACGACGGACCAGAGAAATGGAGGTTTAAGGATGATTTAATAAACAGATAAACAACTACAGAGAACAAAGAATACCGGTACTGGAATCACCAGTTAAAGTACGATACCCATTCACAGCTCGTCTAACCGTCCTCCGCATGCACACCGGACCCGGTATGCTCCAACGGAGGGCACAGTGCTAAGCAGTGGCCGACAATGCCACTCGACCGCTGTGAAGGGTAGTTCCAAGGTTGTGGAATCTACGGGGGGCACGTGGGAGTCACCCGGCCGGGCTCTCTACCACCTGGGAACAGCCGCTCTACCAGTATCCCCCAGAGTACTGCCACAACACAAAGACGCTGGGAACACCTCCTAGTGTGCGTCTCTTGTATCCGGGTTTAAGTGATGATACCCAAGGTGGCGCAGAGAATGGATGGGAGCAGCCGCTCTACCTATCCCAGTTCTCCTACGAGTGTCGATGGCTAAGACGCGGAAACACCTCCTAGATAGCGTCTTAGCTCTAAGCGTGTGTTTACCCAAGGAACGAGGGTTGGGAGCTTCAGCTCGCACCAACCTCGTTTTCTCCAAATTGTCAGGCCGTTGGGAGCTTCGGCTCTACCAACGGGACTTGTGCCCAATGACGTTGAATACGGCTCTCAGAACGGGACAGGACACGGGCAGGAAGCACACGCCAGCACCTCTCCTCCGCTCCTTAGAATGTTCCTTCCGCCGCTCAACTCACCAACGGGTCCGTGTACCTCAACCAGGTACTCCGGCAAAGATCAGAATATCCGACGCCGAGTCCCAGTGATCTTCTCCTTAAGTAGTACTCTCGGCGTTGTATAACCATGACTCTTGAGTTGCATAACATGAAAACTAGGCGTTCCCCTTGGTGTTATGCAACCTGAACTCTTGAGTTGCATAACATGAAAACTAGGCGTTACCCTTGGTATTATGTAACCAGAACTCTTGAGTTGCATAACATGAAAACTAGGCGTTTCCCTTGGTATTATGTAACCAGAACTCCTGAGTGGCATAAGGCAATTGTTGCCGGAGGGCATTCTGGGAGTTGTAGTCCGCTCTCCTCCATGCGCACCAGGTTCACGGAAGTGGCATCGTGGGAGGGAATCCATGTGCGGGAGGGGATTCCTGACACTACTCTGCTGGACTGCTGCCCTGCTAGACTGCTGCTTTGCTGAACTTGCTGCCTCTTGCCTAGGAGAGGGTAATCGGACCCGCAACTCGAACCCAGGGCTACCTGAGTGATTCCAAGGACTAGTCGGCTGGCCTTCTGATCTGAGCCTCAGGGACAATAAAGACTCCCAAACATCCAGACTCTGCACCTGGACCCAGCTGAAGCGAGTTCATGACCCCAAGTGATGCCCCTCAGATCCTGGCCTCTTAGTGTGGCCTCAGAGAGCGATATTGAAGTTGTGGGGCTCTGTGTGATTACCAACAGGCCAGTTCATGCCCAGACCATGATTCCTGCACCGCCCTTCGACATGAAGCTCCCGGTGTCAACTCTTCATGCTACAGTGTTGACCACCTGCAAAGACTGCCAACGCAAATCTGCAGCAACACCCATCCAGGATGAGATCGTCATAGGAGGCTGCTGGAAAAGCTCGAAAACCAGGCCTGGGCCTGGTTTTTGAGATTTTCCGGCAGCCTCCTACGATGCTCTCCCATCTCCTCACAATCTCCTCCTCCATGAATGGGATTCTTGCCACTGATTTCAGAAGGTTATCTTAAAGCAGGACTAATTTGGTGCCTGCCCAGTCAGCGTGACCAGATATCCATAGTTTGCGCATCGTACTTTTTGGTGCTATTTTTACTAAAATCTTTAGTTCTACTGATTGGATTTTTGTCATGTTGGTATAATATTTTTTTTATTAAAATCTACTCTATGTTTCTAAAATTGTTTGAGATTTTTCTTGTGTTCTGTTTTCACTTTTTTACTTTTGAGTGCTGCAAAAATGCTTAAATTGTCTCTAAGTTAAGCCTGGCTGCTTTTGTGCCAAGCTAGCGAGGGTTAGGCACAAGTTAGGTTAGTGACTTTTGTGGTTCACCCAGACAAGGATTGTGTTTATTATTCAAGTGGGCTTCCACCCCTCTCAAATATTAACCCAGTTTCTTACAACATGCCAAACCA
This sequence comes from Triturus cristatus, assembly GCF_964204655.1. Taxonomy (NCBI): domain Eukaryota; kingdom Metazoa; phylum Chordata; class Amphibia; order Caudata; family Salamandridae; genus Triturus; species Triturus cristatus. The sequence continues at coordinate 177,731,866 of NC_140590.1, forward strand.
AATTAGAAAAACTGAGTAAAATGTAAATAAAGGAAAAGACTCCAAAATGCCAAAAACGCAATAAGGAGAACAGGGGACATTTGTTTTTAGATTTTGTGAAAATGCCTATGATAATTAATGGTTGCAGTCATCTGGTACCTAGGAGCGAATTGGGGCTGTTTACGATGGAGTTTGGATCAGATATATCAACCAGGTTCATCCTGGTCAAAGATTTTATCTTCTGACATAGTTCAAACCAACCACAGAAATGCACTTCCAAGGCTCCCAGGACCACCTCAAGGGAGACACTTAGGGACTCACGGGGTGTCAGAAAGTGGTCAACAGCAGTGTCCAGTCCATGTCCAGTTGTCACTGGTTCGCTGGGTACTTCTAGTAAAAGGCCTTTTATACATTGTTGTTTCCTTGTAGCCACAAAGTAGGTCAGCCTACTGACCCTTGGAGCCCACTGGGTACAAGAAGAAACATGCCCAGTCCTTCGGGGCTTCTCTTAGGTCCAAGACAGCAGGTCCAGTCCTCTTCTGATCTTCCACAGGACCAGAAAGTGTTCTGAAGGGGGCCCCGGCGAATGCCATAATTATGCCTAGCACTAGCTGGTGGGGGTGACACCTGGCCCCTCCCTAGCCAATGGAGTAAAGGTTTCCGGGACCAACCCTACCCTCATTTTCAGTGGTTCCTGTTTGCCTAGTGGCAAAAAGGCTCAAAATGCCAAGTTTGAGGGTACTTTAAAGATGACAAATGTCTTTGGCCACACTGAACTTGGGCTCTGAGGCTGGTAGTGTGAATATACTATGGTAATTCTAGTGTCCTTCCACATATAACACTAAAATACAGTTTGAATCAGGCACTGTATTCACCACAAACCCAGAGACAGAAGTCTGGTCAGACAAAAGCAGGGTCCTTCTGTTGTGAACAATGTGACAGTTCCTGTTTAAGTTTCTTCTATTTCTATCCTGTTCTTGCTTTCGGAGTATTTTGTCTTTTTAGTGTGAAGTTTTAGACATATGTAGAATTGTTGGTATCATGTCTGCTTAACATCTAGACATACATATTTTGTTATTTGTAGTTATGGACTTGGCCATAACATCATGGACACTGACTGCATTAGCTGACATGCTGTTTCTGTTTATAGTAGGAGGAGCATATAATGTAATGTTAATTGAGATGACACATCACAAAGTTTATTTAGTCTTGTTGAGGCTTTACTGTCCGCAAGTACTGTTTTATCTCATAAACATAAGATAAAATTAGCCATTAGATATTATAAAAATCCAGGTTCTGACCACAGGTTAGAGGGGCTTCGAGAAAGGACTGTGAAGCCAGAGGTCATGACGTTTTGTAACGCCAACCAGCCCTACTTGGGGGAGATGATCAGGAGCAGTATAGAGAAGAGGACTTTAGCCTAGCACTATATCCCTTCCCAGGCAAAGCTGTGATACAGAGAGTTTCTATGTCTCAAGAAAAATTGGTATGGTGCATGATCCATTTTAAGAAACTTGAATAGATTTACCATTTACCGTGTCAGCTAACATTTTGCATGCCTGTTTTCACTGACTATGACATGCATTGCTGCATTCCTTTTTGCATTCTGTGTAGTTACCATTCCTATTGTATGGTCCAGACAAAGATTTTAACCCGTTCCATGTGGGCTGTCCGATGTCACGGTGAGCGTGTGTGGAGGACGGACAGGGGCCGTCCGATTTTCGCACGTGTGGAATTCGCCCGCACGGCGGGGGATTGTGTACCGCGACGAAGCGGTTAAAATAATTATATTAAAGTTCCTCTCCTGTTTCTGTGTGCTATTTTAAGTCCGCTACTAATTGAAGAAAGAGGGTTTGGTGTTCCACTGTGTCCCTGACCAAACTTCTGGAAATGATTGTTACTGGGAACACTTCTTCAGCAATATTGTCACACATTTGAATACCGTGCATCCTACCTTGTGGGCTACAAGGTTTACATAGGGGCGGCTTGCTAATATTTAAAAGGGATATTTTTTCCTTTCAAACAGGTTATTTTAACAGGTCGCAACACAGGTTTAAACTTCTGAAATCAGGCTGAAATGGTAGGCTTGAAGTCATGTTTTCTTTGTCACACTAGTGCATAGCCCAATAAGTGCTACAGTCCACAAGTGACATTTACATATTTATCCCTAGGTGCCTTTTTTACACCATATACTAGTGACTTACAAGCAAGTTAAATGAGCCAATCAGAGTTAACCCAATTTAACCTAGTTTAAATCGGCAGCACAGGCATGTCACTATTGGCTAATATGAGCAACGTGCACAGAGTGCTAAAGCCAACAAAAATATCGGGTCCAGCACAAGGTGAGAAATCTGGGATAACCACACAGAAAAGTCAGATTTCCTACAAATATCATAAGAAAGAAAATTGTATTTTAGAGATAATGAAGTAGAGATAATGATCAGAAAAGGTAATGATATATCTCCCAGGTGACAAGAGAGTCTTTCCTCTTTCCTCTATGAACAGAATCAAAGTTCAACCATACTTTGATTCCTTTAGCAACTTAAACAGAGTCCTGAAAATAGGGACATAGATGGAATTATTACTGTCCTAGCCATTCCTGCTTTCATTTCACGGATTGCATTTGCAGGGTAATGACTCATTACATTAAAAGGTCAGGAGGTCATTTAAAGTTTGGCAGAGGGGGTGTATCAAGGTAAACCAGCACTGCACCCCCTAAGAAAATCTCAGCTTTCCCCCATGTAGAGTTGGGGGCCATGATGCATCTCTACAAAGGAAGGCACAGCTGGCTCCACTCTCTGAAGCCTGTGAACTAACGGCCTCTCTGCCACAAGCCATCAACTCCCAGTGATGCTCATCTTGCCCTATTGAGGTGGGGCAGGCATCACTAGCTTTCTCTACAAGACATGGAGGCCCTGAACAGTGACTACTCGGAATTACTGACTGATGCACAGGAAGACAAAGGGCCAGATGCATCAAGCATGTTTTGCCTTCACAAAAGGCCGATTCACAGAATAAGCTGTTTGTGAATGCCAAAAAATGCTCTTCTGATGCAGCAAACCCTATTTTGCGATTATCCCCAAATGGGTTTGCGATTCGCTACTAGGAAGGGGTGTGTTTAGAGCGTCCCTTCCTAAGACGGAATCGCATTGGTATACATCACGTTTTTGCGACCGAACTGCGGTTGCAAAATATTGACATTTTACCAACTACTTCAAGTAGGTGGTAACCAATTCGCAAATGGGAAGGGGTCCCCAAGGGACACCTTCCCCTTTGTGAATGTCTGGAAATGCATTTTCTAAGAGCAGCCTGCTCTTAGAAAATGAAAGGAAAAGTTTTCATTTTCTCTTTTGTAAATGGTCTGCTTTACAAAAAAAAAGATTGCTTTATTTAAAAGCAATCACGGATATGGTGGTCTGCTGACCCCAGCAGGCTTCCATCCCCATGACTTTTGCGATTCATTGGGGATCGCAAATTCCGACCTACCTTATTAATATTCATGAGGTAGGTCATTTGCGATAACAAAGGAATTGCAGAAAGTGTTAAGCACACTTTCATGCATTCCGTTTTACAATTTTCTAATTGCGAAATGCAAGGATTTGCAATTAAGAAATCGCAAAATGGTTTGTTGATACATCGGGCCCAAAATGCTGTGCATCAGAGGCACTGATTTTTTTTCTTTCTGTTTATATTTCTGGTACTTTCCTGAGTCATTGGTGTATATATTATTATCAACAATTATATTTTGTTTCGGTTAGTATATAATAAAGATTTGTAAATGTATTACTATTGATGTGTTTGAATTCTCAGAATTCACAAATGTAAATGAAGCTGTAAAAGCTTTAGGAAGGTCTGGGGCGGCCTTAACTGGGTCAAGGAGACCCCTGTGTGTGGTCTGAGCTCTGCAATCCTACGGATTACGCACCTGGGTATGAGTAATCTGTCTAGTGGGCAACATCTTCTTTCCTTGACTCAGCTCAATTGGCTGCCAGGTCCTGGTTGTCTCGTAGCATAAAGTCCCACGGATGTTGGCATCCCTGCCTTTACTCCTCTCTCCACTGGCACCATCTAACAGCCGTCTCCAGCACTACATGTGCAAGACACTACCATAGCTCCTTTCTTCATCTCAACCCACTGAAGCTGCAGAGGCGCTCACCTCTCCAGCCCTGGCAGGGGAATCCTGGCAGTTCAGATCCTGATACCCACATATAAAGAATGCTTCTGAGCATTAGGCAAGAGTGGAAGCAGTACAAGGGAATGTAAACATACTTTTTGGTTGCATTGCTAAACCTCAAAATGTATTCAGATTATATTTAGTCCATTCTTTTGTGTAGCTGCCTTCTGTAACAAAGCCACATCGTTTTGATCCCAAATAGTCTGTCACTTTGTTTGGATGGCATTTTAATTTCCTAGGTTGCAGTGAAATTATTGTTTATCAGTGTTTACCTATTTCCCTGTTAAGTGCTGCCTCCCAGTTGGTAAGTTTTACTTGTGTTTTAAGTAAAGACATGAACGCAGGCCTGTGGCCTCTGGGTTCCGTGCAGGCCTGTAGCCCCCGGGTTCCGCGCAGGCCTGGAGCCCCCGGGCTCTGCGCAGGCCTGTCGCCTCTGGGTTCTGCCCAGGCCTGTCGCCTCCGGGTTCTGTGCAGGCCTGTAGCTTCCAGGTTCCGTGCAGGCCTGTAGTCCCCGGGTTCCACGCAGGGCTGTATACTCCGGGTTCCGCGCAGGCCTGTAGCCTCCGGGTTCTGCGCAGGCCTGTAGCCCCCGGGTTCCACGCAGGCCTGTCGCCCCTGGATTCCGCGCAGGCCTGTCGCCTCCAGGTTCCGCGCAGGCCTGTAGCCTCCGGGTTACGCGCAGGCCTGTCGCCTCCGGGTTCCGCGCAGGCCTGTAGGCCCCGGGCTCCGCGCAGGCCTGTAGTCTCTGGATTCCGCGCAGGCCTGTAGCCTCCGGGTTCCGCGCAGGCCTGTCGCCTCCGGGTTTCGCACAGGCCTGTAGCCTGATTTCCTCCTGCACGAAGCAAATAAGAAAAAGAAGCCTAAGAGATGTTGGGAAATAAGGCTTGTTCTGTACACTAAAACAAAAATGCACATGAGTTCTGATCAAGACTAATATATTTCCGAAAAGTACAACAACGTGAATGGTGTCAATAAAAGTCCACACTACACGTGTCCAGGATACTCAAGAGGGCTGCTATGCAACACATAATAACCGGGATTGTGCTGTCCGGTTATAGAAATGCACCTGGCGCATTAAAGTTTAATAACCAGGATTTGTTTTCCAAATCACTTTGCCATAGTCAAACTGGAGCTTTTGTTTAATTTTCTAAACATAAATTCAATGACATTTTGAATCAGGTTCGTCTCAAACGTTTATGTGATGTTTCAAAAGGACAAATTATTGCTATAAAGCTTGCTTTACCACAAAATTGCAATTTTCAAAACAAAGACTGAATGTGTTTCCTCCTCTAGGGACTTCTCATGAACTGCTGCCTCCTTCCTCAATCCTCAGATGTTAGATTGCCCCTTCAATTGGGTCACCAGTGCCCTCTTAGAATTAGTCAAGCCATTAAATGGGGTTGAGTTTTTGGTGTTATGCAATCTTGTTGCCTGGCCTGAGACATTGGTTACCTGCACTACATGCACAGCTTTGGTTGAAACCAACAGGATTGTATTCTTTGGACTACAGTTTCCAGGATGCTGAGCACTGATCCCATTTTAATAAGTCCCAGTATAAAAGGATGCCCCACCCAACCAACCAACCATCTGCAGAATTGAGAGACTCAAAAAAGGAAGTTTCCAGTCCACCCAGGTTGTGGCATTGCATTCCAGAACTTGTGGTCCAGGTCGCCATGGGAGTAGGAGGCCATGAGGCTCCATTGTGTGCTTTTTTCGAGTTGGGTCAAAACGTTTGATCAAAACTATAAATAGTACTACATTTTGGTGATTTTGCGTTGAATTTTTCAAACTGACCTGTGGTCTCATCTGTGCCGCATTCAGTGAACGGACCTGTTGTGTATTTTGTGATGCATTAGTGTGAGCTAGACATTGACTTAGACATGTTTAGCGTTTGAAACACATTTGTCACAGTGAGGTTTTTTGACGATCTGATAGAGTCTTATGGTTGAACGACAGTGTTATCTAAGAACTGAAGGACTTGTTTATTCTTGAAAATTGCATCAAACATTCAGCGAATCAAGGCATTTTCGAGCAGCGTATCACTAGTTACAGATGAGAAAGTTTTGTTTCTCTTACCCAGTTCTATAAATCATGACATGCTGGGTTACATCACAGCTGTGAGAGAGCTTGGGGCCAGCTGTATCATTGTACTCGGGCAAAAACTGGTTGAGGTTTGCAAACAATATTTTTGGAAGCCAGTACTGAATTTTGTGAATTAAACTATTTACTAATATGTCGCTTCATATGTCGGAATGAGTCGAAATCCGCCTACCTAATTGTTATTCATTTGGTAGATTGCCAGTTGCAACTTCCTTTGATTGGATACAGGGATGGTGGCCTGCAATGCTGAGCAGACCACCATGCATGTGATTGTATTTAAATAAAGACATCTGTGGGCTGACCGACAAAGTCGCCGCAGGGGACCCTCATAAGAGGGCGGCCCCTTTAGTGCCACAGGATGGCACACTGGGCAGCCTAGTGTTCAGAGACCCCTTTCGGCCGGGGTGGGGTTCAGGGAGAGGTATAAATTCCTCCCCTGCCCACCTGGTAGCCTCTTTGTCCCCTCGCCCTGACGCCGTTTGACCGCTGCCTGTCTCGCTGTTTGGGTCGTGCCACCCTGGTCTCCTCTGGTGCAGTTCTCCGGTAGTGTGATTCTCCCCCCTCCCCCTTTGACCAAGCGGCAATGCACGGCCATCGCCGGGGCAGCGGCCGCCATGGGAGGGGGGGAGGACTGCTCCAAGGGGCAAGGGGGCTCCGGGCAGCGGCGCCTCTCCTCCAGTCGGGGCAAAACCTGAAACAGGAGAGAGGCCATGTAGGGCGAATTGTGGTGAGCCCGCCGAGTCTCTGCTCACCTTTCAACACAACGGCGTTGGTCCCGGCTTGCCTACGGTGATGCTACTCTGTGTGGGCACGGGTGCCAGGAAGCCAGTGGAGTCACCGCAATCTATGCTCTGGCGGTATTGGTCCTGGTTGGGGTGGGGAAGATAGTGTGGGGTGGCAGCTAGGTTGCGAGGTACCCCGATCCCCACAGAGCCCCACTTTAGAGATGACACGCCGTCTGATCTCGAGCGGACCGTGCTCTCGTTTTTATTGGCAGCCACTCGAATAAAGCCGAGGGGGCCTCGAAGGAGACAGATAGTCCATGAAAGTGGTTTTCCATCGGTTCACTTAATTTCCTTCTTCCTAATCTGACGTTACGCGCTGTCTCGGTGCAGAGGCCCGACCCTCCGCAATAGCGCCGAGGGTCGGGGATGTTAGAGCGGAGCCAGGCACCCCTTGAGCGCTGGGGAGGGGGAGGGTGGCGAGTCGTGTTGCCCCCACCACGTTTTGTGCAGACGAGCCCCCGGCAACAGCGCCGTGGGGCGGGGAGGTCAAGGCGGAGCCAAGTTTGGGGACACTCGACGCGTGCGGGAGTGGGGGTAGAGCAGCGAGTCGCGTTGCCTCCCACGCTGCATCTGGGCGGCAAAGCGCAGCTCTCCAACTAACAGTTCCTCATTAGCACGCTGTGGTTTCGTTGGCTTTATTTGTAATAGTATAGTTGGGCCTCTCTCCTGCTTAAATGATTAGCGCACATTTCGAAGGGGGAGGGGCAGGTGAGATACCGTGATCGTGATATTGGTAGTCTCTGCAGAGAGGCAAAGGATTATATGGCTTGAAGGCTTGGGTTGCACTATGCCAATAAGTTCAGTTTTAAAGCTTTATTCGACATTTGTCATAAAAGCATTCCCCTATCCCTAATACAATAAATACTATATATAAAAATACATATTAAACATGGAATGTCGAGTAAATACATAATAAAAATACAAGTACTTCAATTTGTCAAATTTCTTAAAATATAGATTTTTCTATAAATAAAATACAATAATTCATACGGGAGAGTGCAAGATTGAGAATATACATAATTTCATTACGATACGATTGCCATAAGTGAACGAGTACGAATTGACCATGACCAGGCCAAAAATTTTGCTACCCCAACCACAAGCAATATGGAACAATCTGTTTCAAGTATCCTTAGGGCTGCGGATTGGCTACGGGTTCCCAAACTAGAGCACACAGGTTTTAACCATTTGCGTCTGGGGGACGAATACAATGGGCAACAGAACAAAAGATGGGAAATGTGCTCAATTTGTTCTTTACAGTGGTGGCAATGTTCATCCCATACTGGGGACCAGTGCTTCTTAAACGCATTCACCGGGAGTGTACCTATGCGAAATTGAAAATAGAGTTTTCTATCAAAGGGTTTTTCAATGATATCCCAAAAAATTTCGCAAGAAGGGTACATTTTTATGTCCAAGAAGCGAGATGTTAGGCTTGTACTTGTGACGTCACTAAACATTGTAAAATATACCATTTCCCAATATAGGTCTTTCAGCTTTGCCTTCGTAGGAAAGCAGGTTACGTCTTTGGTATCCCATAGATGATTCAAATTCATTTTTATAAGGAGTCCCCGGAGCTCCCTTAACCATGGGATAGTATGGAAACGGTCGAATTTAATAACGTCCGTCAGTGCCGCAGCATAATGGCTCAATTCTGGGGTCACCATAATCCGTCTCCAATATAGAAGAGGGCGTAGCCTCGCTATGTCCTCTATTCCTTTTCTTCCCATATCCAATTTTAGTGGGATTATGGGTGTGCTTTGGGGGACCATCACAATACCTCGTAAAAACCTGTTTTCTGCTCGGCCCAGTTCTCTCAAATTAGAAAACCCCCATAGTTCAGAACCATATAAACAAGCCCCTAGTACTTTCATAGAATATATTTCCAACACACAATTTACTGGCTTTGTCAGCGAGGAGCGATGTTTTAGGGTAATTGCGCCTGCTAGCTGCCTAAACTTTAGTAAAGTTGTGGTTATGTGTGGCTTCCAACTCATTTTTCCTTGGAGAGTGATGCCTAGGTAAGAGAAAGAGTCCACCCTTTCTAGGGGTGTACCTTTATATTTTATTACACCTTTAAAGGTGGACTGCTGGTTGAGGCACATGAATTTTGTTTTGGAGGTGTTCAGTTCAAGGCCCCTCTCGTCGCAAAATATACCAAATGCATCAACCACTTTTTGGAGCCCACTGGGAGTGCGGGAAAGTAGGAGCGTGTCATCTGCGAACATGAGGATAGGTACACGAGAGCCTGCGATTACTGGGGCGTCACTAGCAATCTTCTCTAGATGCTCAACAATGCCGTTTATATAAATTGAGAAGAGAGTCGGTGCTAGGACACACCCTTGCCTCACCCCACGTTCTACCGGAAAGGGATCAGTTACTTCTCCTTGCTTGCCCCACCTTATTCTTGCAAAATTATTTTCGTGGAGACGAACAAGGAGTGTGAGCAATTCCTGGCTTAAGCCCTCGTCCGCCAAGGTCTGCCAAAGTTTCTCTCTGGGGACCAAGTCGAAAGCGGCTTTTAGGTCCACAAAAACTGCATACAATGTCCCCTTCTTTAGGGTAACATTTCTCCAGTAGATGGTTAAGAAGTGGAGGACTTGATCAACGCTGCTAGTTAGAGGACGAAATCCAGCTTGGTAAGATGACAAAATATTGTTTTCGTTGATCCATTGCTGCAGTTTATTTTGGACTAATCGGCCCATTAGTTTTTGTGCTGTATCAATCAAACTAATGGGTCTATAATTTTTGGCCAGGGTTCTATCACCTTTTTTAAATATGGGAATGATTTCGGCTCCCTTCCAAGAGGCAGGCACTTTCCCTCCCATTGCCACCGCATTAGCCAGCAATGCAAGGTATGTACACCAGGAATTACGATCCGATAAAAATATATCAGCCGGAATTCCGTCCATGCCTGGAGCTTTGCCCCCGGCCACACAATCCAGTACAATACTCACATCCTTTTCATCAAATATTGGAGATTTGTAAAAGACTTGTGGAGGCGGACAACCAATGGAAAATATGGGATTACAGGCATACTGTGGTTGGAAGTATTCCACCCAATTGCTTTTCGGAACATGGTTCATAGGATGGGGTGCTGTGCCACCCTTATCCCATTTTACTGTGGACCAAAAGCGCTTAGAATCCTTAGAGGCACACGCCTCCTTGAGTTCGCGCCAATAAACCTCATCCCAACGCTTCTTTGCCAATTTTTGGGCCTGTCTATACTGGTTTCTTGCCAACCTTACTGCTGCTGCATTTCCTGTTCTCAGTTCCACGCTAAGGTTGTCTCGTGATATCCTGCAACTCCTGTCATACCATCCTTTACTCTCTTGGACTTTTTTCTTTTTATTTGGGGCTACTGTTTTAACAAAGAAACTTTGGATTTTTGAAAATAGTTTCTCGTGAGCAGCCATCATGTAGTCTGTAAAATCAGTCCTCCCATAATGGCACTTTATCTTAGATACCTCAGTCGCCACTAATTCCTTTAGAGTCTCTAAGTTGTCAACATCTTCCAAGAGCATACTCCACTTCAGGTGGCGAAGATTGTTTGAACTTACAAAATCTTGCGTCACCATTTGGTTCCCTCTTGGGAGATCGGACATTTCATGGTAGGGATGGAGTGTCAGGCACAGTGGATTGTGATCACTTTCTATTTTGTCTTTCACTTCCATATCCACCAATTTATCCCAAGCCCTTACGTCCAGTAGTATATAATCTATTCTGCTGGCTGCTCGGCCATTGTCGAATGTGTTTTTCCCCATTAAGTCAGAGGATGCCCGTCCATTTACTGCTCTAAGGCCTCTTGATAGACAAAGACTCTTCAGTTGGATTGCTACTGTGCTCCATTTTCTAATGACTGGGATATCCAGTTGGGGAATTCTCCACTTGGTATCCTCATCTTCGGCCAGTGTCCTATCCTCTTCGCCCAAAGGTTCGAAGGTGGTGTTAAAATCCCCGCCTATTATTACATGGGGAAGCACTGGTAGCATTTCAATATAATGCTCAAGGGTCGTTAGGGTCTCTGATGGTTTACCCCTACCAACTCCCCTGGAGTAAAGATTGAACAGGGCTAGTTGTTGACCATTTTGCCAGCTAATGTCAAGAGCTAGGATATCATTAGAGGGTATGGACCTTCGTTTAACTGAGCAATTCAATGTTTGTCGTACCCAAATTAACAGGCCCCCAGAGTGTCGACCCACTCGGTTTCTTATGGCTGGGACATAAAAGTTCAGATATCCTTGTCGGAAAATTGGGGTGAGCGCCCAAGTTTCTTGCAACATTATTATATCGTACAGGCCGATAAAATCGACCCAATCTGGGATATTTAGCTTGTTAGCAATGCCAGCTATATTCCAAGAAATAATAGATAATGGCAATATGTCCAGTTGGTGCTGGATCTGGTCAATGGCAGAAGTGTATATACGATCTTCAGGTTCTATACCTGGCACTAGGTCACTATTCAATATTAGTGGATTCTCAATTGCCTCTAGTGTTCTTTTTTGTCCCATCCAAACTCCACTTAGATCCTCTTGGGAGGGAGTGGGAGATGTCTTAGAGGCCGGGGTCAATTCATCTAGTACAGGCTCAATAAAAATCAGTGACCTATCATGTCCCTGGTGCAGCTGGAGTTCAGGGGCGACAGGAAGAACACATGTGAGTCAATCACACTCGTTTAGGTCAGATAGCACGGAGTAGTGATTATCCAACCTCAACCCCCACTCACTTGATGGGTCAATCCTGGCCCTTCTATTTCCCACAACTGTCCACTTTGTTCTTAATGTGCTAGGTTTAGCTATTAGTCCTCTTCTACTATAGAAGAAATCCAGTGTCAGTGGTATTATTTCTGCTGTTCTAAGTTGTGGAGGGAAGATGTTCCGTAGGACATCAGGTAGAGCTTCAGGACCCTTAAAACTCAAAACCACACAATCCCCTTGAAATTTCTTTGCCTTAGTGCCTATCCACTTAACCCTTCTTGCTGTGAGCAGATCATCAGATAGTTTTACCTTACCCCAAGGGGATATGTGCATATTATTGCTAAGCCACTGCAAAGCCTTATTTCGTAGGGAGTCCGAGGACTCGGTCTGCCCTGTTTTCAACGTTGGTGTGTTTGCGAGTACTAGGATCATGGGGGAGGCTTCAACAATTAATTCAACTGGGCCAGTTTCTGGATTAAGAGTCTCAGTGATAGTATTGCCTACTGGTTGTGCTGTTTCTAATGTTGGGGCAGTATTAGGAGTCTCACCATGTCCAGAGCAGGCTTGATGAATATGGTCAGATGGAATTTGTAGGCCTGTATTTATAGTACCCCCAAGTGATTTCCCTACAGCATCTATGTGTTCAAATTTGGATATTATTAGGTTTGATATTTCCCCCATCCCCTCATTGGTTTTTCTTAGGAGGGTCTCTAGTTTATTAACTTTATTAGCTAATTGGTCTACTTTTGATATAAGAGGTTTCATTAGCCCTGATAACTTAGACTCCAGTGCTCCCATGAGCTTATTTAAAAAGGTATCCTCCCAATCTACACTTTCGTTCTCTTCTTCCCTTATCCCTTCTTCCACCCTTTTCTTTACTCTTCTTGGTGGGGTTACAGATTTAGTTTTACAGGAACGTAGGCCACCTCTTCTAGGAGGTTCCTTAGTAATCCCTTTTTTAACTCTTGGTGCAGGGACAGGAGTGGGAGGAGTATTGCTCTCAGGGTCTAGCTCCACAATTGTGTCGGATTGGTTTGGCTCTTCTAAGATAAGTAAATCAACAATAGGATCGAGTTGTTGAACAGTAGAAGGCGTGGATACATTTGTTATAGAGGAGTCATAGGGGACCTCAATCGGGACATTGGTAACAATTTCATCTCTAGCAGACTGAAATATCCCTGATTGGTTAATTTGGGCACAAGGTGGGGAATCCATAAGACCCAGGGAAGACCTCCGATCATTATTAATCTTTGCCACCACCTGGACCAAATAATTATCCATTGTATTTGCCAGGGTGGCAGGTGTTTTTTGTCTCGACATTATAATCTGGCAAATCCTGTATAGATCTACCCTGATAGTAACTGTAATAAGGCAATTTCACTTTCAAAAACAAATATATATCGTCTTACCACAGGTAAATTTGAGGTTGGGGGAAAGAGGGGTGGCCCAGTCCAGTCTCTCACAGTCTAGAACGGGCTAAAACGGGCCCGCCCTTGGCCCGGGCTTCGCCCGGGCGCTGCCCGCGCGCGTCCCGCGCTGCGTGGGGCCTGTGTGTAATTTATACAGCCCGGGCGCTGCCCGCGCGCGTCCCGCGCTGCGTGGGGCCTGTGTGTAATTTATACAGCCCGGGCGCTGCCTGATGACATCAGCGGCAGGCGCCCGGAGCTGAGGGTGCTGGGAAATGTAGTTCCGCCGCCTCCCGGCGGTGTCCCAGATCGAGCAAAGTTCCTTTTGGCACCGTTGAAGAAGCCGTTCCCCTCACGGCGAGCCTGGTTCAAAGTTGTGGCAGTGGTAGGTTCAAAGAGCGCGTCCCGCGCTGCGTGGGGCCTGTGTGTAATTTATACAGCCCGGGCGCTGCCTGATGACATCAGCGGCAGGCGCCCGGAGCTGAGGGTGCTGGGAAATGTAGTTCCGCCGCCTCCCGGCGGTGTCCCAGATCGAGCAAAGTTCCTTTTGGCCCCGTTGAAGAAGCCGTTCCCCTCACGGCGAGCCTGGTTCAAAGTTGTGGCAGTGGTAGGTTCAAAGAGCGCGTGCCAATAAGCACACGCTGTATGATTAAACCTAACCTGGGGAGAGAGGCAAGACTTTTATCTTGTTTGCTGCTCACATGAGGCTGGGGCTCCGGGGTGATGTTGGGTGGGCAGTTGGGATGCCGCTGCCCTCGCGGTCAGGGGGCAGCGCGGGCCCGTCGGCTACGCGGGTGTACCGATTGCCCTGTGTGTTGCCTCCCTCACAGGTTGATGAGGAGACAGGCTCACGGTCGCGTCCACATCCTGGAATTCTAGGCAAATAACTGAATAACCCCGTGCCTGTTCCTATGAAGGCGGCGCGGAGTGGGGCAGAGATATGAGCCCCCGGCATTTTGGGGCACGAGTCTGGCCGCTTGGCAGTGTATGGAGAGGCATGGCTTGTCCCCCATATATATATCATCTGCAGTCTGTCCATCAGTCCTTGCCACAAGGAGTCCATCAGGGCAGCAAAGTGGTATTCTCTGCAACGCCGTAAGGCACCCTCCGCGTGAATATATCTACTCTTGCCTGGCAGTAATACCAACCCTGCTACTGTACGACTCATGGTAGGGTGAGACATTTACTTATGGTATTTCAGTGCCCTTACAATCCTTGCAGCTCTCAGACCGGCAGGCGTGCCCTATGATGGACTAAGTGAGGAATGTTCTTTGTAGAAAACATCCATCAAATACCATGGCATGGGAACGGTTAGACGCAGTTAACACGCCAAGGTATATAGCGATAAAATAGTACCTTTGTGTGGGCAACAAGGACACCTGTGAGTCAGTGCCAAGATACCTACGGGTGTACGCATGCAGTACTCATACACGTTATTTTACTGCTTGAGATTAGAGATAAATGAGCCTCACTTTAGTTCTTTTTAGTCTCAAAAGTCAGAAGGAAAGCTTGTACGGTATGTAATGCAAATTGTGAGTGAGTGTAACCCACCTTTAACAAGTATGCTCCTCCGCTGTTTTTTCACTCAGTGCTGTGCTCAATACGGTCTCTCGGAACCAGAGGTTGTGGGAGTTGGGGGAGCCTGCAAGCGTACGGTGGGTGCGGCGAGGTCGCGTTGCTCCACCCGCTGGTTGATTCACTGCGGAGCAAACTGTGTTCACACAATTCCCAGTTCCAATGGTCAGTACGCCGGAGCTCGCCATGGGAAGGGTGGCGGTGCATCCCCTGGTGCATCTATGAGTTGTGGTGGTAAACAACACATATAATCTTGCCCGCTTTGTCCTCGGCCCCAAGTAGTGGCAGATTGCATGACTATCTAGTTCTGTTTTCATTTACAGTACACTGCAAGCTTTACACTTAGGTCTTAGTTGTTGGCATGGGATAGTGAGCATGCAGGGTATGTTGCTGTTGGTAATTTTATATGGCACAACCTACTGTCAATATGTGCGCGCAGTGTTTCTACCAGTGTTAAATCTGTGATGTGTCAGTTGCAATTGGGTCAATCAGTGGGAGGACACCTCAGCAGTTTTCTTTATCGGATTGTTTTAATTGCGGTTGCCCAGAATGCAATTTTAACGTGGGCGATGTGTGAGAAGATATTCGTATCCTACAGAGTAATACTATGTGCTTGGTACAACATCCTAAACAGTATCTTAAAACATCTCAGGACCTCAAAATGAGGGGTTGGTGGTCATATATGATTGGCAGTAATATTAGGGAGCTGCTGCTGAGTTGCACGAGTCACTGTCCCTGAATATTGATGCAAACACAATTAGAACACAGGGGCCAGCAGGCGGGGAAGATTTCGGCAATAGGAGGAGCAGGCTTGTTAACCTATACTTTTTTCGATCTGAAGTATTACATGTACTTGAATATGAACTGTCAGTTTTAATACTGCCCACATTTACATAAGTTGCTTGCATTTTAGTTGGTTCAACATTGGAACTGGGGCCTACAATCTGCTCGCAATTTTCAGTTATAGAAAGATAACTGTAAAGGAATAGCAGTGTATGAACTGTGCACACTTGGCAGTAAAGCCAGGAATTATGAAGAATTGGGGGTTGTCAGATATTATTTGCAGTTATATTAGGGAGCTACGGCTATGGTCCAACAATGTGAGGTACGTGAATGACTGTCTTGTTTTATCCACAGGGTAGTAGACGTGTTATATGATAAGGTTTTGAACCTGCAGGGGGAAGGACTCAATCAACTTTCACCCTCCTAATAGAGTCACAGTGATACACACTTTACAGTCGAACTACACAGTTGCTTGAACTATGAATATTGATGCAAAAACAATTAGAACACAGGGGCCAGCAGGTGGGGAAGATTTCGGCAATAGGAGGAGCAGGCTTGTTAACCTATACTTTGCTGGATCTGAAGTATTACATGTGCTCGGTTTTTTTTCCCGCACACATTTACATAAGTTGTATCACAGCATCGCCAGTTTCTTATACTCAGGCCCATTGGCACTATGAGGATGCATTATTAATTTGCACAGATTTTTGGGCCTGCATTTTTGGGCCTGCATTAGCCACACATACCTCCTCCAGTCTGACCCCACTAAGACCATTCAGCTCTGGCTCCACTTCGGGTCTGGCTGATACAATAAAGCCTCTAACTTGTTTAATCACATTGGACACATGTTGGCACGTTAATGGCCATGTAGGTGATTGGTTTGGCTGGTTTTACTTGAAGGGTCCGGATGTGCGCAGGCAAAATCAACAGTCGAAAACTCGACAACAGGGGTTGACATGCAGTGTAGGGCCCCTGGCTTGGTGCACTGGTAATCTTTTACCTAGACTGTATTTATTTAGTGGTTATTCAGGTACTAAGGTAGGGATACCTTTTGCAGTATTTACATGCCCGGAAGTACGTAGAGAGGAAGCAATAGTTCCCTAGTTGCGCAACATGTATATACATTTGTATAGGGTGCTTGTTAAACGCTTCTTTGGGTCCAACAAGTGCCAGGCAAACGGGGACCACTTGTACAAGAGATAAACATGAATAGTTACTCAACACGGTGTATTAGAAGGGATGTTGCCTAAGCAGAACTCAAACTGGCCTTAAACGCATGATGGAGACAATTAGTGACATGCCTAAAGAGGAAAAACCTGTGTTAAAGGGAGGGTATGCCAAGGGAGATAGCTTACATATTTCACGGAATTCCGTGAATCCAACATGCCTAAGTAAGCGAGGAATGCCCGAGTGATTGGTTGGACCTGTTATTAGTTTTATTAAACACACCAAGTACTGCGAAGTAGTGACATTTGAACTCATATCAATGGTGCTTCCAGGACACATCTCCTTAAGTACACACACCGCCAGATAGGGCTGCTCTCCACTGGAGCAAAGGGGAGCTAAACACCATAGACGGCATAACGCCAACGTTGGGAAGCAACAAAGATGGTGATGGAGTGGGGAGCAATGAATCTTGGTCTGTTTGCACAGGCAGGCGATTTACGCAGGGGCTGATGAGCTGTTGAAGTGGAAAAGCGACTGAGGGGGCTGGGTGAGCTATCCCTAGCACCCAGGACAAATAAGAGATATAAGTCCTGTGTGCAAAAATGTTGTTCAGTGTCGGGGGCATGAGATGAAGCGAACTATCTTTAGAAAGCAGAGTGCAGTCCTTCATATTGTGGGCTAAAGACAATGGGAAGAGTCATTCGTGGATATCGGGCCATCTTGCAGCAATCAGCCAGCACGCTAGACTAAAGGGCCAGTCAGATCCAACAAGATCCTTTGTGATCAAAGCTGCATTAAAAGGGTGGGCCAGGAGTGAACAAAAGGCACTGGACAATAGGTCCCCCATAGACTTTGAGACACTGCAGGGGATGCTAGATTGGATGCATAAGGCCACTCACTCGGCGTTTGAGGCAGCATTGTTTGCTGCCACGTTCAGCCTGGCTTTCTTTGGGACACTTCGAATTAGTGAGTTGGTGGCCAGAGCGAAGAATGATACGTCTGGGGTGGCACTGAAAATACAAGATGTGGTGCTCTCAAGGGATTCCCTCAAAATAACGCTAAGAAGGTCTAAGACTGATCGGAGCGGGGAGGGAAGGGTTTTCTGGCTGCGCAGTCTGGGGTATGGCAGGTATTGCCTAGTCAGTCTGTTCGCCGCCTATCTGGCCCTGCGCCCGGCAGCAGCCTGTTACTTTTTTTCCCACACAGACAGCACGGCCCTTACAAAAGTACCAAGTGGAACACATTATGCACACGTGCCTGGCACTGTCTGGCAACAGGGACCCTAGCAAGCATTTCTGCAGCCACTCGTTCTGAATTGGGGCAGCAACTACAGCGTTTAAGGAAGGCTTGCCAGCAGAGGGTATCAAACAGGTGGGGCGTTGGCAATCCCACTGTTTCAAGAGATACATACGGCCATGAGCCCACAAACTTTAATGGCTGTTCAGCAGCCGGGTCATGGCGACTGATGGATGTCTTGTGTGAAGTTAATTTCCTGTTTACAATTTTGTATGGCCATGAGCTACGTAATTTGATTTGGTCGCAGGAACCGGTTTGCCGGGTACTGGCGGCAGTGTGTTGAATAGTGTAATTTTACTGTTTCATTTTGCGTGCTGTGTTGTTAATAAATGTTTTGCAACATCACATTTCTTCATTTACCAGGAACAAAGGTCTGGGTGATTGCCCACTCTGGTGTCAGCAGATTGGCACAGTGGGCTGAAAGCAGGAAGTGGAGGCATGGCTTTTCCAACACCGAGATAACTTGGCTGGGGTAGCCGGGCATGCGATGGAATGGGTTGTTGGACAAACTACAGCAGAGACAGGGGGAGTCACCAGTCCCCCCAACGTGCTAGTTATACACCTGGAGGGTAACGACCTGATGGCCCTGGGCAAAAGGACATTGCTTCAAAACATGAAAGCCACAATTTGCAAATTAAGCAATCAGTTAGGGACATGTGAACTGTGGTGGTCAGAGATCACTCCACGGCTCCTGTGGCAGGGAGCCCGATCAGGGGAAGCAATGGAGGCTGCGCGCAGGACAGTCAATTGCGTGATGCGTAAATTCACCGAACAAATTGGGTTTAGATTCATAAGACATGGGTTGCTTCATGCTAAATCCACAGGGTGTTTCGAGGACGATGGGATACATCTCTCCAGAATAGGCATGGACTTGTTCCTCCTGGACCTAGGGGAGGCCCTGGAAATAGCGGGATGTAAGTAGGAGCGCCGGCCTTGGTGGGGGGACCCTGGCTGCGACGGTCGCCACACCCAGGGCTGTGGCGGAGTTACATGGCGATCCAGAGGCGGAAAGGTACTCAGGGATACCCTCTTCAGGAGCACAAAGGGTGCTGATGCCGAATATCCCCAGGAAGTCTGTGCGGTGGACCCTGGGGTGCGACGGCGCCCCATCTGTCCTACGACTGTTGGAAACCTGTACAACTGGGGGTCGCTTGAACGCTCCGCCCCTCGTAGGGGGGTCGGCGTGAGTTATATGGTGGACCAATGGTTCACCGGAAGTGGGAGGGTCTATCCCCTCACCACAACCGCTAAGCACCAATTGGCTAAGGCCACAATGCAAGTTGGCCCATCAGGTGGTAGGCCGTGAGGGGCAGCCTGCCTTTGGATTGCCTGTAAGATAACCCACCATGTTGGCATATTTGGTATGCTAATAAACCTGCAGCAATTTTCTCCACCAAAAAGTTGTCTTGTCTGCTTATTTATGCTACCTGTATGTTGCTGCGGGAGGGCTGGTGAGTGTGGCCGATATTGGCGCTATGTGGGCTGACCGACAAAGTCACCGAAGGGGACCCGCATAAGAAGGCAGCCCCTTTAGTGCCACAGGATGGCACACTGGGCAGCCTAGCATCCAGAAACTCCTTTGGGGTCCTGCTCATCACTTCCGGCCAGGGTGGGGTTCGGTATAAATTCCTTCCCCGCCCACCTGGCGGCCTCTTTGTCCCCTCACCCTGATGCCGTTTCCCTCCCTACCGCTTACCCGGAGTAATCAGGGTGGGGAAGGAGGTTATAATCTTTTTATTTGTGTTGCAGGCGGAGTTACATGGCGATCCAGAGGCAGAACGGTACTCAGGGATACCCTCTTCAGGAGCACAAAGAGTGCTAAGGCCGAATATCCCCAGGAAGTCTGTGCAGTGGACCCTGGGGTACGACGGCACCCCATCTGTCCTACTGGCGGTTGGAAACCTGTACAACCGGGAGTCGCTTGAACATGAGTTATATGGTGGACCAATGGTTCACCGGAAGTGGGAGGGGCTATCCCCTCACCACAACCGCTAACCACCGATTGGCTAATGCCACGATGCAAGTTGGCCCATCAGGTGGTAGGCCGCGAGGGGCGGCTTGCCTGTAAGATAACCCACCATTTTGGCATATTTGGTATGCCAATAAACCTGCAGCAATTTTCTCCACCAAAAAGTTGTCTTGTCTGCTTATTTATGCTACCTGTATGTTGCTGCGGGAGGGCTGGTGAGTGTGGCCGATATTGGGACTATTTTTTAAACCAGTCAGCTTTTCTTGAGGGAAACAGGGCAGCCATTTAACAAAACGTTTTCTTACTTAAAATGTTTCTACTGGACATGGCGGTTTTCAGCTGACGCTGGGATGGCCACTTGTTCCACCTCAGAGAAGTGCTCGGCCCTGCAGCAGGCAGGCCTGACAATCAAGAACAAGCATTTGCAATGCAATAGGTCTCGCATTTACGCGAGTTTAAGCTATTGGCATTGTAAATGACAATGACTTTTATTTATGTTTTTGGTTTTAAAATGTAAATAAAAGGCATTGTCATTTACAATGCCAATAGCTTAAACTCAATTAAATGCGAGACCTATTGCATTGCAAATGCTTGTTCAATGTTGGGGGAGCGGGGGGGCACTATGGAAAACCCAGGGTTCAGCTTTAGTGATTCTGAGTGAAATCACCTCGTATAATGACAATAAACAGAATCCCTTTAAACTTGGGTGGACTACATTTTGAAAACCAAGCTAAGACAGGTATATTGAATAAACATCGAAGTAGGACTACAATTTTGCATTGACTGTGAAGAACTGTTGCAGGAATCGCCGCATACAGCCTGTCTTTGTTATGGATCGGCAGCCGGATTTTCTCCTTATGATGGACCTCTTCGGAGCCCTCTCCACGACTAGTTCACTCCAGCTCAGGGAGCGAAACCGGCCCCTGATGCTGCAACTACCATGACCCGGATTAAGGGTTTATCGTCATGTCTTGCAACGGACCCCTGGTGTTATTCCTTTTTAGTAGCCGGTTTGTGGGACTTGAATCTAATTCCAGACACAGGATCTATTCCCCTTCCCCTTCCACTCTCAATGTTCACCGTTTTCATGCATTTTATGTTTTTTTGTATACCTGATGTAACTAATGCAACTATTTATCTACTGCATCTATGTAAAGCGCTCTGATACCTCCGGGTCTAGCTAGCGCTATATAAAACTCTACAAATAAAATAAATAAAACAGACTTCATTGCCAGCACTCCCCACCATAGAAAACACATAATGAGCCAATAGGGGTGATGAAGTGTAACTTTTACACATCGTTTCATCTGTATCAACAACATTTTTTTCTGCTGGGGACTGCTAAGAATTCTACAAAAGCAAGAAAATGTGCCTAACACTGTGTTCAGTCAACCGTCTCTGACATATGGGCATGTGTTAAATTTACTGACGTTTGCCAGGATAAATGGTGGAAATACGCGGATGGTCAGCATGTTTAAACTGCATTTCATTAGTCACTGATATTCTCAAAGATGTTCCACAACCAAAAACAGACATGTCCCTGTTTGAATTCTGTTGCTATGGTGTAGCTGCTATGATGCGAGAGAAGTGATCCTCAAGGGGATGTTTGAAGCTAAAAGGCGAGAGGTCCCCACCGGTAATATCTATGGATAGAAGAGAACCTTGCTTGAGAGCGGTCATCGCAAGATCTCAAGGGGGTGGATTATCATGGAAACCGTCAAGGTTAAACACAGAGGGACAGAGTCACAAAGGCATTTGTGAATATGGAGGTAACACCTCAGAAGTACTTCTTCAAGTACTCACACATGCCCTTGGGAATTGGCCTGAAATGTGCAACTCCCTCTCAGTAAAGTTGCAAAGAGGGCAGAATCGTTGTTTTGTACTTTTAGTATACGAATATTCCCTTAATATTGCCAACGTATTCTCATTTTAGATGCTTAAAGTACTACAAGAGTACGTAAAGTAGTACTACAAGAGTATTTCTTCCAGTACTCATCAATGTTTTCTTGAATGGGCCCCAAGTGAATGGTTTGATTTTCACAGCGCCTTACTCTGCAGCCCTACCAACAGGTTCAATCAATTAATCATGGTTTTTATACAGTGCAACTACACACCAGTGAGAGTCTCAAGTCAAGTAGCTGGTTGCCAGCACTGCTGGTCATTTTGGTGGTATTCCAGTCTGACTGCCTTCATTTTGTGTGGAAACCTGATTATGTCTTCTTATTGCATCGTAAAATCTGACTCTGATACTCATGGGTGGGTGTCACTGACAATCGGTCTTTTCCTTCTTAGACAATTGTTTACATCTGTTTTTCTCTGGATCTTTCATGGGCTGCGTTGTGCCTCTCAGACCCTTTAGGGGTACACCATCTTTTGACAGCTAGCATTTTGTCACATTGGAAACTGATTGATCATGAAAGATAGAGGGGTCACTTAAAAGAGCATTTATGAGTAACAGAAGAAATACGGCAGGAGTACTCCTAATTACTCCTGCATTTGTTTGTGAAGTATCCAGAAATCACATCCCTGTAAAAGTTTCAAGGGCACAGCCCTTCCTATTTACTCCAAATGTATATTACCTTCCCCGGATATGCTCATGTTATTGTAATTGCTGATGTTTTGGGGACCGTTTACAAAGGCGGGTAGGGGACGTATATGAGAACTACAGGAATATTATCTTATTTACTCCGAGGTGCCTTTGTAAGTAGGCGGTAGGCACTTGTAGGCGGAAGCATGGGCGGGCGGTACATACCTCATGTCCGACTTGTGGCTGCTCTTTCTTCACAACCCCTGCCGGGTCAGCGGTCTCCAGACCCATCCTCACTCATTCAGACGTGTCTTCTGTTGCACGTCTCACAGTTGAATCACAGGTGCCAGTGCGGGCTGTCAGGCTGGCCCACTCTTTGCCTGCTGTCTGCGAGAGGAACCTCGCCACCTGGCTGTCAGAAAAGACCAGCTCTTACTTCCAACCATGCTTATCACATTGTCGGCTTCCTGTTGTCTGCTACGGCTCCGCGAGGCAATAGGGCTTTGGAGGGGGTTGGACGACCAGCGGGAGGCCTGCCCCTCCCGGGAGTTTTTGGGCCGGGGGACAGCCAGAGCCCAGTGGGCTGGTTGGGTCCCCTTGGGCTGTTTTCGGGCTTCTTGGGCTATGGCCAGGCTATTTTTGGGCTGGTTGGTTATATAGACGGCCATCTTATGTCACCGGCCACCATTTTGGTGGTTTGTGACACAACAGCCGGCTGGGAGGGTTGTGGCAGTTTAGCTTTGTCAGTTTAGCTTTGTGGTTTGGCTAGTTATTTGGGTGGTTAGCGTTGTTGTGGCCTATAGTGGTAAAGTTGTGGGTTTTGGCCTGCAAGAGGAAGTGTGGACATCTCTGCGGGTGGACTGTGGCGATTGCGTTTGGAAGAGAAGCGTGGGGAAGTGCGGCTTACCGGGAGCATTTGCAGGACTACGCGGCCGGTGCCCATGGCGCGACTGGAGGATCCGCGTGTGTTGGAGGTGATCTGCCTCTTGGAAGATGCGGGCCGCACGGACATTCTACGGCCTGACGTAAAGGTGAGGCCCCCTAGGCAAGCAGCGAGCGGCGTCGCGACATATGTTATCGCATGCGAGCCGCCGCGAGCCAGGAAGCGGGTGACAGCGGAGGCGGGGGGTGCGGCCGTGCCTTTCAAACGCTTGCAAGGCGGGTGGCGGGGCGCGCCTCCGCAGCCTGCATTAGTTTTTAAAGAAGGGGCTGGGGGGATGGCACAGCCCTGGGAGGAGCAGGGGACACAGGGAGTGAAGTGGGCGGGGGGGGGGGAGGCGCCCAGAAGCAGGGTAATAAGAAAGTGGTGGTGGTACCAGGGCATGATCGGAGCGGTGGGGGGACGCCTCCGCGCTGGGGAACATAGGTGAATCCTCCCCATTGCTAATTGGCAGCGCAGATGAAGCGGAGGGGGTAGGGAGATCATGGGGTGCCAGAAGGACCGAGGGGGGAGCTCTGGGGCATGGGGTGCAGAACAGGCCACAGAGTCCGGGTGGGGGGGAGGGGCCAAGTGAGAGGGGGACATGGGGTTTGCCCAAGCGTTACGGGAGGAGGAGAATACCAGGCGAGGGGCAGAGGGAGAGGTCAGGGTGGTGGGTGGGGATCTTCCATGCTGTGGGTCCATGCTGGTGCTAGACATGGTGTGGAAATTTAGCTCGCAAACTGAACATTATCTGCGCCATCTTGCCCCTCCCCAGCACCACGCGCAGCGAATGCACAGCCGCCATTTTAGGCACCCCACTCTCTCCCCGCTCACTCTCGACCGCCAGCGCTTTCCCCTGGCGCTGCAAGCATCCCCCCCCGCGCGCCGGCCACCCCCGCTCTCTCATACAGGCCATAAACCCTCTCCTTCTGCGCGACCCTGCTACGGAACCACTTCCAACCGACAACCCATACATGGTCATGCCTCTCCTTTGATAACCCCCTTCCTCTGCGCCCCATTGTCTGAACTGGTCCCAGGCCATCACCTAGCCCTGCGGATGCAGTTTACTGCCCCTACTGTAAGGGAAACACCCCACTTCAAAGGGATTACAGTAGATCAAAGCCCCTACCCCCTGAGACCCGGCCAGTTGCACACACCCCCGGGAATTAGCGGAATTCCCTGCTGCGCGATAGCCATCTCCCACTGCGGGTAGGGTGGGAACTTCTACTGTATCTATGTGTGGGATCGGATCTGAGCCGGGGCTTCAGGGGATGTTCTTTCAGGCATCAAGGGAATCTCAAGAATGTACTATATGTAATAAAGCAATAAACCAGTGTATAAGAGACCAGGTCTCAGAGATGCAGTTAGAGCACCTCGTGACGATACCTTGCTGTCTGATCTGATGTGTTCTGCTCCGACGGAATAAAACTTTGTTTCCTGCCTTCCAGTCTCCGGCGCCTGCCTCTTTTATTGGTAAATTATCGAGTGGTATGAGAGGCGATTACCGCCGGGCAAATACTTGAAAGATTATCAACTGAAACTGCCGCTACCATTTAACAATTGGCGTCCCAAACGTGGGGCCCATCAGCGACACGTGGATCCAGTGGGAGAGGTCCCGACGACAGAGTGAACGACTGCAACGATCGGGAGAGCTCCTGCCCAATAGACCCTCGTCTGGCAGCCGATCATCCGAACTTCACTGGTTCCGAGCAGACCTCTCTCGAGTGATCTACGGTCCTGACTGGGAACCATCAGGAGTGCCGCGGCAAATACGGAGAATAGAGGACGATCGGGCGCTGGAGGCGGAAGACGAGAAACTGTCCACGCGGTCCGGGTAAGGTCGTGAAATACGACAAAAGTGCGAAATAATTGATTGATTGTTTGAATACTAGTATTGCTCATTGATTATGCTCATTGATTGTTCTCTTTGAGATATTCGCTGTCTACAAACGGGGAGGAGTAGAAATACTCTCTCTCTCTCCCTTTGCAGATGGTGAAGGGTAGGTAACGCAGACTTTTGTCCCCGTTGAAACCCGTCGTGCCTATCTTTATCTCCCCATTGATTGATTGTCCGAACATTGATTGTTTTGAAGAATAGTACTTTTTGAGATATTCTCTGTTTGCAAATAACGTAGAATAGGAATATTCTGTCTAGTCTTTGCAAATAGTGAAGGGTAGGTAACGCAGACTTTTGTCCCCGTTGAAACCCGTCGTGCCTATCTTTATCTCCCCATTGATTGATTGATTGATTGTCCGAACACTAGTTGTTCGATATTGGTTCTTTGGAGGTATTCTCTGCTTACAAATAACGAAGAATAGAGATATTCTGTCTAGTCTTTGCAAGCAGTGAAAAGATAGGTAGTGCTGACTTTTGTCCCCGTTGAAACCCGTCATGCCTATCTTCTCCCCACTGATTGGTAGTTGGTTCTGCCCGGACCGCTTATTAGAGGTGAACCACCCGGCTCCACTGGAAGGCACCCCTAATAAGGACATGTTCACTAAATATGGACTAGTCGCCGTAGCTTATAGCAAGCTGTGGCATAAATATACCAAGAAGGACCCCGAAAGTCAGTGGCCACTGATGGGATCCTTCGACGACCATAAGATAGAAGCGCTAGAAATAGCTCTGCGTAGCAATAAGACGACGCTTACTATGCTTGACAGTATCGGCATGTGGCGCAAAGAAGCAACGCAACGGAAAAAGAGGGAAGAAGTAAAAGCAGAAAAGGAATTACGAAAGGCAGCTCACCTTGCCGCTAAAAAGTTAGAAGAAGACATAAAAGAGAGAAGGGAAACTAAACTAAGACAGGAGCCCGAAACCTCAGGCCAGTACGCTGTTAGGACCCCTTCTTTGCTCTACCCTGTATTGTCCTCCAAGCAGCAAACGAATGACGAATTACTGTTAGGTCCCCCGATCATTTACATGCCCCCTCCGTATGCACCCTCCCAATCAATAGTACAACACCCACAACCCCCGAACACGAGCGAAAGCAGTACAAGGGCCTCGGCCCTCACGGCCTCCGCGCCGGCTGAGCCTCTTGTGCCGAACCCAACGTCGACTACAACGCTAGACGACCATGAGATAGGAAAGAAAGAGTCCACCAGAATGAATCGATTAGCTAAGGATGAACGAACAGGAATCGACAAGATAGTAAAGGCACTGGTAGGATCCTTTTTGACCTTACAAAAACTAAAATAACGCTAGGAGTTAGCCCTTTGTGGGACATATGAAACCAAGGGAAGGAGTCAAGCTCACGGTCGAGACGACCACGAGGTAGCCCGACTCCATTACTCTCGCTACCTAAACATGTCTGCCCTACTGCCCACCCCGCCCAATAAGCATGACAAAATCCCGCACAAACGGAAGCCTGCTGACACCCACCATCGACGTCACCGAACTAGGGCTAGCTCGCGCACAATTGGGCTATGTTATTTTTCCGATTGCACAGTCACCTCCTGGTGCTCGTCATCTGACTACAAATATGTACAAACACTCCAACGAAGTAATGTAGTTATAACATTTTAATAACTTATAGGATATAACAAACACACCAACAGGGTAAACAGGTTAAAACACGTTTTAAAACAACTATTTACATGACGGTCTGCTGCAACCTCCATCCCAAAGCCTTAACGTCCACGTGACACCGTCCTCGCCTCTCCTTCCTCGAAATTGCAACATTGGCCTGTTTTGGGCGGTCCCTCTTAGTTGACTTTGGGCTATAAAAACCATGCAAAAATCCATTGACATCAGTGGCGAGCGATTGTGCGAATAGGCCGGAGGCTATACGAAGCGCCGAAGTTCTGGCAACACCAAGGCGGAGCCCGCCACGCTGTGCGGACCTTCCCGTTTTCTTTCTTCTTTCTTCAATTATGGCTGCTGCCCTGGCGGGGGGAGGCGACGCGGACGGACCTCCCCCACCTCCCCAGGTGGAGGCTTGCCAGGCACCCCAACCGCCTTTGACTCGCCGGCCAGCTAAGCTGCACCCCAACCGCCTTAAACTCTCCGGCCAGCTAAGCTGCACCCAACCGTCTTTCACTCACCGGCCAGCTAAGCTGCACCCAGCCATCTTTTTCATCGGCCTGCTGAATTTCACCCTGGCACGCTGTGCGGGTCTTCCCAGTCACTTCTTCCTTCAATAACGGAGGGTGCCCTGGCGGGGGGAGGCGACGCGGACGGACCTCCCCCACCTCCCCAGGTGGAGGCTCGCCAGCAGATGAGGGCACCCCAAACCACACCTTTCACACGTCGGCCAGCTGAGTTGCGCCCTGCCACTTCATTCGCCGTTCGGCTGAGCCGGCACCCCTGCACGCGGCCGCCAGGCAACCACCCCAGCACCGGGTTCACCAGGACTGCCGCTAGCGCCCGACGTGAGGAGTGGGCCCCCGCAGCAAGGTAATCGGGGACCCACCCCGGTGGTGATACCATCCAAACTGCTGTCGTCACTGCTACTGGAATCACCCCGGTGGCAGCACCACCCGAACTGCTGCTGTTACTGCTGCTGGCTCCTCTCCGGTGACTGTACTGAAGAGCTGCTGCTACTGCTGCCCTTGAACTCCGGCGGTCGACCCCTCCGGTTCCAGGCCTGGCCCACCGTGAGACAATTCTGGACTCGAAAGCTTGTTTGCTAGGGCATGGGCCCCACCCTTGACAGAACGCTCCCCTCAGCCTTGCAGAATTGGTTGGAGTCATTTGACGTTCGACTCCTGCGGACTTCCGGTAAGGACAAAACCACCACCATTGCTCTTTTTGCCCCCGGGCGGCAGCCACCTTGCCTCCGCTTGATACAGTGAGACAGTAAAGCGTCGGCGGAAGAACCCGCCTGCTGCCCCGCCCTAAGAACAAACCGTGGCATTGCTACAAGGTTGCAGTGACGCAAAGTTGACGCTAACGAAAGTTCTCGAACTACCGAAAGGGATTCTGGTTCAACTGCTAATTCATGGAAAGACTTAGACTGTGCACTGGCCCGACCCCGCCCTAAGATGGCGCTGATGTAGGAGTGGCCTACAACTCCTTGTGGCGTTCCAGTCACGTGACATTCGTGTTAAAAAGAGATATATATACATGTATGCGATGCTTTCACACATGGCGGTGGGGGAGAGGGGGGAACCGATTTTTATGTTAATCCAGTGTTGCTCATGTTGCTCGACGCCTCTCACACCGTGGCCGGTCTGTGGCGGCTGTAGGCCCGTATTTCCATACTGACATTGTTTTAAATAAAGGGCTTCTTAAAAAGGAATTACGAACTCAGTGTCATGACTAATCATCTAGGTTGTTGAAGGTTTTTCTTTTTGAATAAATGATTGTTACTCCTAAGCGAAAGAATACAGATAATACAGACACAATTTGCCTAAAAATCTTTTTGTTTAACGGAATTTGTACCCATCACGCCTGCCCTTTTTCCAAGAATTGTCAAATCAATAATGAACTATAACTTAAGGTATATGTCGCATGCAAGGTATGGTATCCTGCACCATAATACACGACCAATTGAGAAATACATGCACGACCAGGGAACGCGAATTTAGGAGATGAATGAACTAGAGCATCTTTGCCTCAAACTAAAGAATAATGGGTCCGTGGTATTACCCAACCCTGCGGCTAGCCTGGTACATGGTAGGTAGAACCTTTCGTGTCTGCGCGCGCTGGGGTATTTTGAATACTGCACCTCCCCTCCCCTCTTATTTCCCCTCTATAGGTCACGACGAAGTTCCGACTGAAGAGTGGAGTGGACATGGACCGCACCAAGTTCAACATCAGGGAAAACATAGACAAACGTTGTGAGATAGTGTGTAAAATTACAGACCACCATTGAGAACATGAAAAACTGTATGATATGATTGTGCGTGTGTACTACGATTATACGATATGAATGTGTATGCATTTCATGTTCGGATCACTTGAAGAGAGCGTCATTGTATGATTGAAGTGTGCGTCCACCGATCAAAGGGAGGAGAATAAAGGGTCAGACAACCCATAAGATGAACTACAAAATACTGAAGGTACGCAGCATGCATAGGAATAGAGGACAGGAAAGGAGAGGTCCCCGTGCTCGACGCAGCCCTGAGTCTCCGTCTTGACGCATGTACTGTCACACCCTATCCGGCATTTGTGTGTACGTGATCACCGAATTTATGTCTTTTCCCCGCTTGTGTTTTCTTACATGGAACAGACCCATGCTACTCCATGTTGTGTGTGCACCAAGTGACCTATTATCTTACCCATCTCTCTCTCTCTCTCTCTCTCTCTCTCTCTCTCTCTCTCTCTCTCTCTCTCTCTCTCTCTCTCTCTCTCTCTCTCTCTCTCTCTCTCTCTCTCTCTCTCTCTCTCTCTCTCCCCCTCCCTCGCAAAAGGCTCTTTCTTGCCCTCTTTCTTCTTGAATAAATTAACGACATACACCTCTTTGGTAAGTGTATAATTGGCCTGAACACAGTGGTGTTCGAACAAATTGATAGAAACAAAAACGACCATACTTTACCACGTTACTACCTCTCCTTTTTACAAACATTAAGCCTAATCGGCTGAGAAGGAAAGGACAGGTAAGACGACTGATGTCTCCCAATCTGACCCACAACACGGGGACTATATGTCAGTGGTTTTTGTTCTTAAAGGACACCATCTCCACCACCCAGAATTACCCCTGACCAATTGGCCCGGAATAAAATGTCTAAAGCACCCTGTTCTCCCAAAGATAACTCCAGCCCTATACTAGCCGTCTTAGAGTATCCCGAACAAAACAGCTGATGGCCCCTGTTTTAAACTGATAAAGGGTCACCTACTGTATGAAAAGGATACTCGTGAACGCATGACCATAGCACCTCGCACTTACGGGTATTACCAAACCTTGCATTATAGGGCGCAGAAACTGACACCTAGAAGGCCAGACGATGGACAGGGACACCCACAGAACCCTGCACCACAGCAGTAATTAATAGATTAGTAACACGCACATTAACATCAGAGTTAATAGACACCAATCATATAGTAACAGATAAGAGCATTTCCGCAACTACTCAGTGGTTGGGAGAGAGAATGAAGTATGTAAATGTCTTCCCTGCCAAGATCTCTAAGACTTTCGTTTCTTATAACCTATTCAAGGATAACCTGCAGCCATCGGAAGAGAGGGGTCGGATGTGACGCACAGTCTGGCTGCGGATCATAAAACATCTATGACATCGACCAAGGGGGAAGCGACGAAACAACAAGAGTGTGAGACGAGGCACCATTATCAGAACGATGAGCGCGAAGGGCTACATCGAGGCCCCTGCTCACTGACCAGCGTGCCTGAAGTCTTAACCCGTCGGGCCCGATTGATGGGCCCAGTGCTGAAAAGATTCTGCTCTCCTTGGTCCGCATTTTTGATCTGATCCCATGCCACCCCATTCTCTCTTCCTCTTTCATTTGGACTATGACTTTGACCTACTACCGAGGAACAAAAGGCCGGCACCCTGTCTCAAAAGTACCTGTGGTGAACTGTGTTAAGGAACAGGACTGTGATCAAAGAACAGTGAGTGGTCACACCCTGCCACGTGAAGAAATCGGATTTGAGCTGGACCTTAGTTCCACCGCCGGTGCTCAACAGTGCCAACGAAAGAAGAACAACAATGAGAGCTTACCAGTGATAGCTCTTTATAAACAAGGACACTGGAAAGAAGAACCCATGTCAAAGTTGAAAATCCTCTCCCAACCACCTTATTATATTAACTATCTTCTTATCAAGTTTTCATGATGTTGCATCAATCACTTCCGACTGTACACTGAGAAGTTAAGAAAATGTAACTTTGTATAGTAACATTCATACAACACCAGCCATGTACACAACTATACTGTAACTTTGAATGTACTTCCTCCTCGCCTGCTTCATCAAACTGTATGAGACAATGTACAAATGTGTCAGATTACTCCTGCCTACCCTAAAGACTCTGTATCTTTAAATGTGTGACGAACATTGACGATACTGTAACTGAAAGGCTAACAAAGGCGAATATTGGCCGGACAAGCTGGCGAGATATGTTAAAAGGGAGGACTGTGGAAATTTAGCTCGCAAACTGAACATTATCTGCGCCATCTTGCCCCTCCCCAGCACCACGCGCAGCGAATGCACAGCCGCCATTTTAGGCACCCCACTCTCTCCCCGCTCACTCTCGACCGCCAGCGCTTTCCCCTGGCGCTGCAAGCATCCCCCCCCGCGCGCCGGCCACCCCCGCTCTCTCATACAGGCCATAAACCCTCTCCTTCTGCGCGACCCTGCTACGGAACCACTTCCAACCGACAACCCATACATGGTCATGCCTCTCCTTTGATAACCCCCTTCCTCTGCGCCCCATTGTCTGAACTGGTCCCAGGCCATCACCTAGCCCTGCGGATGCAGTTTACTGCCCCTACTGTAAGGGAAACACCCCACTTCAAAGGGATTACAGTAGATCAAAGCCCCTACCCCCTGAGACCAGGCCAGTTGCACACACCCCCGGGAATTAGCGGAATTCCCTGCTGCGCGATAGCCATCTCCCACTGCGGGTAGGGTGGGAACTTCTACTGTATCTATGTGTGGGATCGGATCTGAGCCGGGGCTTCAGGGGATGTTCTTTCAGGCATCAAGGGAATCTCAAGAATGTACTATATGTAATAAAGCAATAAACCAGTGTATAAGAGACCAGGTCTCAGAGATGCAGTTAGAGCACCTCGTGACGATACCTTGCTGTCTGATCTGATGTGTTCTGCTCCGACGGAATAAAACTTTGTTTCCTGCCTTCCAGTCTCCGGCGCCTGCCTCTTTTATTGGTAAATTATCGAGTGGTATGAGAGGCGATTACCGCCGGGCAAATACTTGAAAGATTATCAACTGAAACTGCCGCTACCATTTAACAATGGGGTGTGGCGCTTGAGGGCGTCGGATGGCCGGAGCAATTGGTGATCGTCTGCTGGGGGTTGGAGGGAGCCGGCGGGGTCGTCGGGTGTTGCGGGGGTGCAGGGGTACCGGGAGGGTTCCGGGGGGGCGACATGGTTCGCCAGGAACTGGAGTCTTTGGTATGGAGTGACTGGGAGGAGGGTGCAGGTGGTTGGGGGGCAGGGGTGTGGGGCACTCGGGCAGGGGAGAGGGGCCTGGGGCCTGGCGGTCTACCCCATCTCGGCGGAGGGCCATTCGTCCGGTGCGGTGAGGGCAGGGATGGGGGGGACCCCAGGGGGACGTTTGGGGGTGTGGCAGCCTAGGGGACAGGATTAACCCCGGTATGTCGGACTCCATTTCATTCTTTTGGAAGGACTGCATGGCGAGGTGCTCGGGAGAGCAGCATGCGGCTCCAATCCACTGAGAGGATGGCCGACTCTGCCTTATGCAGGCGGTCGCGCTCCCATGAGGGATCTGTATGTGGCGTCCTGTGAGAGGCGGGGCGGTAAGTCCCTGTTAAGCCCACCCCGACGGGTCCATGCGGCCACCGGGGGACTGGGGCGGAGGTCAGCAAGTACAAAACAGGACCCAGAGGAGTGGCGCGCAGGGCAGAGGAGAGGGAGTGTGGACTTGAGAGACCTGCTCCGCACTTGTAGGAAGCGGGCAGGATTGAGTAGGTTGGAACCCACAGAGGGTGGCCTATGGCAAGAACGTGTAGGGCTGACAGGGCTGGAGTCCGAGGAGGACAGCCCTTCCCCGTTGGATTACGATGAAGAGAGTCTTGAAGAAGGAGAAATAGTGGAGCAGGGGCGGGGGAAGGTCAGGACGGGAGGGCTCTGAGTAATGCTGTGCCTAGTTTCTTACAGAGAGGTGCGCAACAGGGTGATGGCTCCACCTGCACGACTGGTTAGGCAGCGGGATCCAGTGCGGACACCGACTTTGATGCCAGTTAAGGTTCGACACAGCGTGGAGAGCAGGTCGGGCCCACAATCCATGGTCTTGGTCGGCACTGATGCGAGGGGGCAGGGAGAGGACGGGGGTGCGTTTGAGTAAAGGAACGTACGTGCGGGATACAGGGGTGGGGCCGGAGGAGACGGGTCCAGGCACGAGTGGAGCCGTGGCTGGACAGGACGATGTTGGGACGCCCGAGGAGGGGAAGGAGGGGAAAGTAGGTAAGGAGATCCATGATGTCCCGGTGCGCAAGCTGCCATATATGGGCATCACAAAACCTTTTGGGGCCCACTTGTCGTTGGCTACCAAGGAGAAGATATGGAAGGGCGACTACGTGGATATCTTGAAGCTCCTGCATCGCGAGCTGACAGCAAAGGAGGGGTCCAAGGAGGAGGAGTGGAGTTGGCCAAGAAGCCGAGGGTGCCCCTGAACATTGAAAATTGGTCGGCGGGTTTCTTGATCTTCGCCAGTGTGTACTGTGAAAAGTACCCTGACAGGTCCGTTGCGTTCTTTAAATATATGGATGTGATCCGGCGGGCGCAGGTCACATATGGGGGATATGCTTGGTCACATTATGATAAAGAGTTCCGGGCACATCTGGCCTAGGACCCAGAAGCGAAATGGGGAGAAATCGATTCGGACCTCTACCAGCAGACCATTGGAGGGGCGAAATTCGGTAAAACGATACACATGGCCAGCGGGCTTCCGCTCACGCCTTGCCCGTTTCCAACCCGCCCCACCCGTGGGGGGTGGGGTAAGGAGGGAACACAGTCGGAACCACTGTGGGAGCGTGTTGGGGCAGCCAGCGGGGGGCTGGGGAGGTCGGGGAGCACAGGGGAATCTGGGAAAAGGCTCATACGCCAATTGAGTTGGACAGGCTCGAAACCTTTTTGGCGTCTTATCCACGGACTGAAGACGCGGAACTGCTGCAGAAAAAGGTTTCAGGAGGGTTTCCGGCTGGAGTACGAGGGTCCGAGAGCTGCCAGATAGGTCAAAAATTTTGAATCTGCCAGAACACATGGGCGGTGATCCAGGACAAATTGGGCAAGAAGGTCAGGGAAGGGCAGATGGCGAGGCCTTTTTGAGAAGCCCTATTCGGGATCTGATCATCTTCCCTATCGGAGTGGTGCCGAAGAAAGAGCCTGGACAGTATCAGCTGATTCAGCATCTGTCATGGCCGGAGGGGGCATTGGTCAATGATTACATAGCGGCCGAGCTGTCGTCGGTATCTTACCCCTCCGTGGATGTGGCACGGAGGCTGGTCACGGCGGTGGGGACGGGTGCCCTCATGGCAAAATGCGATATCAAGTCAGCTTTTTGGCTGCTCCCGGTACACCTGGATGACTAACACCTGTTGGGGATACAGTTCGAGGGTTCATCTTTGTGGACAAAGTGTTGCCAATGGGGTGTTCCATATCTTGCGCCCTGTTTGAGCGTTTCAGTACCTTCTTGCAGTGGGTCTTTTCGTGGCACACAGGCAAAGAGACGGTGACGCACCATTTGGATGACTTTTTCCTGGTGGGACTGCCCGGTTCGGTGGACTGCCAGCAGCAGCTGGACAGTTTCGCAGAGCTCATGGGCTACCTGGGTGTGTCCCTGGTGCCAAAAAGAAAGCACGGTCCCTGCACGGTGCTGTCATTTCTCGGCATAGAACTGGATTTGGTGGCCATGGAGGCCCGTTTGCCGGTTGATAAGAAGGTTCACATGCTGCTGTTGGTGGACACCATGTTAGCGAAACAGAAGATGACTGTACGTGAGGTGCAGGTTCTCTTGGGGCATTTGAACTTTGCGTGCCGGGTGGTGCGTGCAGGGTGCACCTTTTGCAGATGACTGGGCTTGTCTCTGTCCATTTTGACACTGCCGCACCATCATCTGCGCTTGTCGGCGGGTACAAAGGAGGACCTGCGCATGTGGCGGGCGTTCTTGGAGCGATTTAATGGTATTCCCATGGCTCCCCCGGAGGAGTGGGAATGTGACGTTACCATCTCCCTGGACGCGGCGAGGATGAGTGGTTTTGGGCTATATTATATGGGGAGGTGGTACGCGGAGGAGTGGCCTCCACAGTGGCAGAACTGGGGGAGGAGCATTGCATTTTTGGAACTGTTCCCCCTGGTGGTGGTGGTGACGGTGTGGGCACAGGAGTTAGAGCACAAAAAGGTGACTTTCGAGGTGGATAACATGTCTGTGGTACATGTCGTGAACAGACAGTCGGCCAGGGACCCACAGGTGCTTAAGTTGTTGAGGGTGTTTGTGCTGCAATGTTTGGAACATGACATTTTGTTTCAAGCCCAGCATGTGCCAGGGGTGGACAATGACATTGCAGATGCTTTGTCTCATTCACAGTGGCAGAGGTTCCATGGGCTAGCCACGGAGGCGGACAACTACAAGATGCCGGTGCCAACGGGGATGTGGTCGGTAGGAGAGAAAGGGTCGTACAACTGATAAGAGGGTCAGTGGCCACTTCCACCTGGAGGGCGTATGAGCAGGCTTGGCAGGAATTTTTGGACGGTGGGGCGACACGTCATGACAGTCATTGGGTGAGGGGCGAACAGGTGGTGCAATTTATTCTGGCGATGATGGACAAAGGACTGTCCAAAGTGACGATTGCAGGCAAACTGTCAGCCATAGCCTTTATGGGGAAATTGTGGTGGGGCTATACACCGTCAGCGGGTGAATTGGGTGCACGCTTAATGGAAGGATGTGCGCAGGAACGATGCGCCAATGTCCTGCAGCACCGCCCCATAACGGTGGGTATTCTCGGTGGCTTGATACGGCTCATGCCACACATCTGCCGCAACCGTGAGGAAGCCATTCTGTTTTCCACGCTAAAGTCGTGGATGTATTTTAGGGCTTTTCGGGTGGCAGAGCTCTTGTGGGCATGGGGGAAGCAAGGGGTATGGTGGGGTAGGTGGAATTGCAGACCAGGGAGGTGGCGGTTCTCTTGCGGTGCTCAAAGACCAAAGGGGTGTGGGAAAGTGGGTTGTCATGGGACCTGTGGTGGATCGGGGGGTATGCCCCGCAGTTTGGGGTAAGATTTTGGCATCCAGGGCAGATGAGGAGGCTGGTGACGTCTTTCGCTGGGCCGAAGGTAGCGGGGCGACAGCGGCTCAATTACTTTGGGTTCTTAGGCACGCCCTTCATGTTATGGGCGAGAACACCAGACAGTTTGGGACGCACTCTTTCTGCATAGGTACAGCAATGGATGTAGCAAAGAAAGGGTGGGGGACGGATGAGCTGAGGCAGTTGGGGCGCTGGAAATCAGACTGTTATAAAACTTACATCAGGATGCGGGGCTTCGGAGAGGAGGAGGCCTGATTTTCTGTCACTTGTCTCACATATGTGTCTTTTCAGGTGCAGTGGCGGGGCCGGCCGTGGCAGGATTGTCCATCCTCATCTTAGGACACTCTTTTGTGAAACGAGCGGAACGTTACGAATGGGACAAGAACAGGAGTTTAAATCTAGAATTGGATCCTAGGCTGTTCCATTGTCATTGGCAGGGAAAGGGGGGCATGAGGTGGCATGAGTTATTTCCAGCATTGAGTAAGGTAGTTAGAGGGGTAATCTTCCCAGATGTGTTGGTTATTAATTTGGGAGAGAACGATTTGGTGCAATGCAAAGGCCTGGCGTTGTTGACAACAAATGAAGCGGGATTTACTGGAGATTCAGCAGCAGTGGTCAGGTTGTCATGTCATATGGTCCGAGTTTATACCTAAGAGATGTTGGAGTGGGGCTGAACGGCCGGGGCCATAGATAGGGTGCGGAGGAAGATTAATAGGGACATGAGAGTTTTTTGCGACATCGAAAGTTTTGGAAGGATGGAACATCCAGAGCTACGTTATGCAGCGGTGTATTTCTTCAGGGAAGATGGGGTTCTTCTGTCCCGCAATGGCATGGAATTGTATACAGTGCAGCTGAAGGAGGCTTTAGATAGGGCGATAGGTGTGTGCAGATACCCGAAGAATCAGGATTCCTAGTTGGGGGGGTCAAAAAGCCATCAGCGAGGACTTTACAAGTGGCATTTTTTCCTAGGTCATTTGTGGTATAACGATTATAGTTATAGTTATGAAAGAACATAGGAAGTTAGGTAGGTGAAGAAAGGTTAGGAAATTGCAAGTTAAGGTTATAATTGTTGCAGGGGGGAACATGTTTAGGGGAGGGGGTGGGGTAAAAGTAGGAGGACAATATTTAGTGAGGTATAGTTTTGTACGGCACAGGCCAAGGGATTTTGTATGTAAGGTGCACCTGTTTCCAATAAAGCGGCCTTTTTCACACCAACGAGCTAGTCTGTGGTCTGTGCTGCCCCCCTTTTTGGCCCAATGGGGCTTTGGGAGGGGTGGCCGACCAGCGGGAGGCCTGCCGCTCCCTGGGGTTTTTGGCCGGGGGGCAGCCAGAGCCCAGTGGGCTGGTTGGGCTCCCTTGGGCTGTTTTTGGGCTTCTTGGGCTTCTTGGGCTAGGGCCAAGCTATTTTTGGGCTGGTTGGGTATATAGCCGGCCATCTTATGTCACGGGCCACCATTTTGGTGGTTTGTGACACGACAGCCGGCTGGGAGGGTTGTGGCAGTTTAGCTTTGTCCTGCCCTCCCTCCCTAGAAAAATGTTTTTTGCTTCTCGGTTATCCTTTTGGGGTTTTTTTTGTTGGCAGTCTATACCCCTTTTTATGTTCGGTAGTTTTCTTGCGAGCAGGTGCATCGGGGGAAGTTTGTATTGGGGTTGTTGCTGGAGCAGGTGCTGGTGTGGCTCATTTTGGTTCTATGGGGGGCGTTTTTTCCTAGGTCATTTGTGGTATAACGATGTATAGTTACAGTTATGAAAGAACATAGGAAGTTTACGTAGTTAGGTAGGTGAAGAAAGGTTAGGAAATTGCAAGTTATGGTTATAATTGTTGCAGGGGGAACATGTTTAGGGGAGTGGGTGGGGGGTAAAAGTAGGAGGACAATATTTAGTGAGGTATAGTTTTGTACGGCACAGGCCAAGGGATTTTGTATGTAAGGGGCACCTGTTTCCAATAAAGCAGCCTTTTTCACACCAACGAGCTAGTCTGTGGTCTGTGCTGGCCTCCTTTTTGGCCCAATAGATCTGACAAGCATGTTAGAAGTAAATATACTGTGGTAAAGATAACGTAAACACAGCCTTCTGCGATGATCTCCTTTCTCGCCCAATATGTTATGGCCGCTGGGGGACATTTGCATCCTATAACTTCTCTGTCCTGCTGTTTGTCTGGGATGGGTCAGGTACCGCTTACATATTGCCAGAGTCGCAGTGTTTTTTTATGCCCATGCTGAAAGGCCCGTAGGGCTGGTGCGGAGCCAGCCGCATGTGACACCCATATGTATCTGCCTTTCAGAGGAGCACCTCTGCTGACATAGCTGCATAATTCAGGTAGGCCACACCCCTTTGCGCAAGTATCCTACTGACCCGGCCATACAAGCTTTTAGAGACCCTGCCTTACAGGCAGGGCCTGCTTTAGGCATTCATGTGCTGGGCCAAGGCCCAGGGTGCCAATCGTCAAAGGGGCGCAAGCAGCTGTCTGTAGTAAGGCCATGCAGACAGCAGAACCCCTGACACCCGGCTCCAGTGCTACAGGCGCTGTTTTTAACACCCGCCCCCCTCAGCCCGCTTTCTTTCCCTCCCTCTCACCCCTGTTCCCACACAAATTGTCCCCTCCCTCAAACAGACAGACAATTAGGGCCCAGCTTGAGGAGCTTATCTCGGAGGGTTTCTTGTGAGCTGGGGAAGGGTCCGAGATGTATGTGTGAGAGGCCGGTCATAATTCTGATACACTCAGCCAGGGGTTGGCCTCTGAAAACAAAAGGAGTGATCCGATGTCACAATCTGTTCAGCCGCTCGGGCCTCGGACACCAAATTTGTTTCTGCTCAGGGTGCTAGCCGCTTACCGGGCTGGTATTTCATTTTTTGCCGTTCCGCCTGCAGAGTGAAAAACTCATTAAAGTCAGTACACGCCCCCTAAATATAAGAAAAAGCTTCACGACAGCCGTGAAGCTGACGACCCAGTCTGGATGGGCCGTCCAATAGGGAGACAGGGCGGTAACCAAGAAGCATCCTTTTCAATGGGAAGCCAGCGTTTAGCATAAACGTAGACATGACCCAATGAAAAGGATGGGTGGGGCCTCAAGCCCCCTTCTGAAATGTCATTGATCAAGAGAGGTATCGCGGAGCGAGAGCGCATTTCGGTGCAACGCTACGCGAGACCTAAATATAATTGCTAGATAGGACACAGGTCAGTGATGTACTTGGGCCACCAACTTGGTGTGGGCCATGTACAACCTCTCAAGCCTAAGATACAGACCATTGTGGCTTGGGGGCATGCCAAGACACTGACTGAAGTGGGAGCCTTCTTAGGCCTCATTGGCTACTACAAGAGAGATGTCAAGGATATGGAACCTTTGTTGTCCCCTTGTCTGAACTGACTTGCAAGAAACAGCCCGAGAATGTGATCTGGATAGAGGGTGCCAGAAAACTTTTGATAAAGTCCTGGACCAACCTGTAACCTAGAACAGCAGGAAGCTACTTCCCAGGGAGCGCACATCTACATCACAGAGTGTCCCAGCACTATACTATATCTCTCATAATTTTAAAAAAACAAACATGTTTTTCAATATCAAAATATGCAGAGAAGTTCATTTAATGTAGAGTTGATTCTGTAATGTTTATTTGCTTCTGATAAAGGGTCTCAGGTGTGAAATGTGCCAGTTGCTGAACTGGAGAAGACAATCAGGATCAATCAGTGAAGTGCCATGTGGCATGCCATGTGTCAGGGCACATAGCCAAAGCATGGTTTACTATAGTTAAACATCCTGATTTTTTATTATCAGAGACACTCTTATTTATAGTAGATCGCGCTTGCAGTCTTTTTCGCCCACTGTGTGCTTAAGCGGAGGTAGCGATTCCACATAAGCCCAAAATTGTGTTCTGTCATACTTAAAGAAAACTGCATTGAAACCAAAAGATGTAGTTTTCTTTTAGTTCACAACTATGCACATTGGTGTGTTGAGTTTGTGGATAATCACCATAACCCGAGCTGTTAGATAGCATGTATGTGCACACGCGTTTCTTTATGTTTTTCTTGGCGAGAGCTGGTGCTGTCTTTCACATCATACAGAGGGGTGAGTAAGAGAGAAAATCTCCATGTGGTTAAGATCTGTTGACAAGACTTTTAGAACAAGCATTGACATAGCCACTAGGTCTCGCTTTTTAGATCTACTTAAGTGTAGAAGCCAGGCAGCAGCAGTACTAAGATGCGGGAATAGAGCAGAAAGACTGGGAGGAAGGAATAAGACAGTAGTACTGGGAGGAGGGAATAGGCCAGAATGACTACGAGGAAGGAATGGGGCAGTGCCTTTGGCAGGAGGAAAGGGACAGCAGTACTTGGAGGAATGAATTAAACAGTAGTATTACCGATCATACTGTGGTAAATAAACTCGAGCAGAGTCCTCTTGCGGCAAGTGGAAGCTTTATTCTTAGGAGACAGCGCAGTCACCCAACCAGCACGGCCAGGCACAGAAGTCAACTGCCAACCACCACACAATAGAACATTAACAATGACATAATAGACACATGTCACGGCAGCACAATCATGGTAGCATAAGCAGAGTTGCAATTGTGTTAAACACAAGGGGCCCCGATTCACCGAACTAACTTAAGACAAAATCCTAAACTTACTACCATTTTGGTATTCACAGAAGGCCCTTACTTATTTTGGTATTCACAAACAGCACTTACTCATTTCGGTATTCACAGAAGTTAGTACTCCTAACTTTAGGACTCCTAAATGCCTTCTGTGAATACCGAAAGTCTTAAAGTTAGGATTTTTCTCAGTTTAGGAGTAGTAAAGTTAGGACTCCTAACTTTAGGACTCCTAAACTGAGAAAAATCCTAACTTTGAGACTTTCGGTATTCACAGAAGGCATTTAGGAGTCCTAAAGTTAGGACTCCTAACTTCTGTGAATACAGAAATGAGTAAGTGCCTTCTGTGAATACCAAAATGGTAGTAAGTTTAGGATTTTGTCTTAAGTTAGTTCTGTGAATCGGGCCCACCATAACACATACCTCCAACA
Organism: Triturus cristatus; assembly: GCF_964204655.1. Classification (NCBI taxonomy): domain Eukaryota; kingdom Metazoa; phylum Chordata; class Amphibia; order Caudata; family Salamandridae; genus Triturus; species Triturus cristatus. Next base: position 177,773,157 of record NC_140590.1, read on the forward strand.
GCTGCGTTCTAGATTTTCGCAAGAAACTGAAAACCTGGTTCATTCCTTCCAATAGGTTTCCAGTCAGGGCAGCCCCTTTCCCCCACTTGTGCGCATCTGGGTGATAAGTGCGTCCTACAAATCTTAACATAACTGTAGTACTGAAAGGAGGAAATATGGTGCAGTACTGCACAGTGGAATGGAGCAGAAAGTTTGGAAGTAAGGGAGCAGGATGGGGGTATGGGTAGTAAAATTAGAAGAAGGAAATAAAGGGGATGGTAGGATTGGGAGAGGGAAAATGGGGCTGATGTGTGGGCAATGGGAAGCGGGGTAGTGGGGGTGAGGGAGGACTATGAGAAGGGGAAAAGATGGGTGGAATGGGGCTGTATGGGAAGGGACATGTGGCAGCTGGTACAAGTCTGCAGCCCACCCCTCCTGCACCACCCCCACATGCGCTCTTGAATATACCTTGGCTTTAAGATAGGCTACCAGGCTGCACGCGAAAGAGGAGTAACTGCGGCTGTAATGTGAGCACCACACCTATGACCGGGTCCCGAGACCAGGCATGGAGCCTTGATGTTCCCAGAGAACAACATTTCCTTAAACTGCCTAGACTCCGCTTCCCCCATAAAATATATTTAAAACTATATTTCACTTTTGCCGTTTAAACTTTCCAACGAGAGGAGTCCTCTGACAAAAAAGGTAGAAAGATTTTTTGCTTAGTGAACTTTGTACATGTTCACATTTACCATTCTCCCACTGCAGGAAATTATATGTCAGAAGGATTTGTAGCATTTATAATTGAATTGGTGCTGAGAAAATCAGATTTTTTTCAGGAAAAATAATTTTTTAGAATTAGCAAATAATCTGTTGGTTTGTCACCGCCGACTATAGTGATGTCTGCACTGCCTGCATAAAGTGGGAGGGCACAGAGAACCAGGGGCGGGCGGGCGTGCATAATGACTAGGCAGTCTGTCACTTTCCCTCTCCTGAGGCGGATGCCGGGAGATCTTTCTTTTACTTTATTGCATTGCATTGTGCATTTTAAAAATATTTTGTATGTGCCATCATGACTTTGTGTACGCTAGTGCGTGAGTGTTATATTTAACTCTGGTAACACCTGCCTAAGCTCCTGGAGAGTCTTTTCCCCCCCCCCCCTCGTTGCCGGTCACTCTCAGCCGAGTATCGACGCTGAGAGTGTCACGACCGCCGTCATTCCTGGGGATTCGAGTGAAGCACAAGGGTTCCACCTCCCGACGTTTCCGGCTCTGGTTATGGTAACACAGAGTACCAGAACAATCAGGCGAGGGAAAAGGAAGATGATAGATACCTCAGTGATTGGAAGTCCTGAAAGTATAGGAAGAGAGAAAACAAAAAGATAATTCACAATAACAACCTACTCTCATAAGGTCTCACTAAATGTAATGTGGCACCTCAAACACACTGTTACAAGCACAGCGATAACACAAACCGAGAGGACACACCCCCTCCAAACGCCACACTCTATTCAGTCTCTTCTCTCTCTACTGTCCCCGTTAGGCTCTTCACCTATGTACAAAAACCCACCTCCCTCCGTGAATCTCGACGATCCCTTCACCTATGTAAGTGCTCCAACATAAATGTCTTGAACAGCTGTTCAACAAAGGCCTAACCAGAATATGAATGAGATCGCTAGTTGCTCCAATACTTGGGCTCTCCTTCCTTCCGCATTCTGCGAGCCTAATAAACCAAAGTCTCGAAATTCCTATTCCTACCGCTCCTTCTAATATAACCAACAATGGAGACGGAAATGTCTTGCAAACCCTTGCGTTTAACGCGCTACTTACCAGTTGATGAACAGTCTCTCGCTCTCACTCCGGGGGGGGGGAAGTAGCGGAATTCCTGCGTTCCAAGACGGTGCCCTCGCAGTCCGGTGGACAAGACGTTCTCTCCGAACTTTGCGAGTGTCCTGAGGTCTGTGAACGCGGCGACGCTTACCGCAGCGCCCCGCGTGGGAGTTCCGTGAGTCGGAACCAAACACTCCTAAGCCTGGAGTCTCTTGGCGGTTTTCTCTGCACGGTGAAGAACCCGTTCTCCTTCCAAGCCAGAGACGCGAACACTTGGGCCTTCCTCGCTCGGTCACGGGCGTCAATAACCAACGTGCTCCAAAATACAGTATTACGCGCCTCGATTGGCTCCTGCGTCACGTATTTAATCGGTTTCGGCTCCGCCTATGTACAGCCGAGGATTCTGGTCATCGTAGTTCTCCTACGGCTGTACTTCCAGTAGGCGCTCTTGATCAGCGCCTGACAGTATGCCCCCCCGCCATGCGCCTCCTAGGACCAGGCTTGGCCGGGAAACGGGCATGAAACGAACGCACCGCCTCCGGGGCGTGAACATCCGAGGCCGGCACCCAGGAGTCCTCCTCAACCGTATAGCCCTTCCAAGCCAGAAGGTACCACAGGCCCCCTCTCCGGTACCGGGAAACCAACACTCTCCACACTTCATACTCCTCCTGGCCGTCACGGAGTAACGGCGGGGCCGCCCTTCTCCTAGCCCCCACCGCCGGCTTCAACAATCCGCAATGGAACACCGGATGGATGCGCAATGACGCGGGCAAGGCCAATTTATACGCCACGGAGCCCACACGACGAACAACGGGATACGGACCTATGAAGCGAGGATGGAAGATACTGCGCAGCTTGAACCGGAGGTATTTCGTAGATAGCCACACTCGCTCTCCGGGTTGATACGAAGGCCCGTCCAGCCGGTGGCGGTCCGCCCAAGCCTTGTAGACGCCTTTGGCTCGCTCCAGAGTTGACTTGAGGCGCTCATGGAGTTTACTCAGCTTCTGCAAATGAGCCGCCAGTGCGGGCTGCTCCCAGAAGTCCGCGGGGAAGGCCAATGGCAGAACCTTGGCATGATAACCATAATTCGCCCGGAATGGTGCTTCATTGATAGAACAATGCCACGCATTGTTATACAATAGTTCCGCCAGCCACAGCAGCGACACCCACGATGTGCTGGCTTCCTTGGAGTAGCAACGGAGATAGGTTTTGAGCGTTTGATTAAGACGCTCGGTCTGGCCATCCGTCTGTGGGTGGAAGCTGGTGGAGGTAGCCACCTCTACTTGCAGCGCCGTACACCATGCCTTCCAAAACCGTGCGATGAACTGGGGGCCTCTGTCTGATACAATCACCCTTGGGAATCCATGTAGGCGGATCACATGTGACAATAACAGATGCGCAGTTTGGCTGGCCGAGGGAAGGTTCTTGCATGGCACGAAATTACCCATTTTTGTGAGGCTATCTACCACGACCATGATCGCATTACAACCCTGATCAATCGGCAGCCCCACCACGAAATCCATGCTGATGTTTTGCCAGGGCCCAGCAGGAGTCGGCATGGGAACCAACTTGCCTTTAGCTTTCGAGTGGTCTCCCTTGGCTTGAGCGCACACATCGCACTGTTGTATCCTTCTTCTAACATCCTCTTTCATGTGTTCCCACCAAAAGTGCCGTTGTAGAAGCTGAAGAGTCTTAGCGCACCCTGGATGACCCCCCAACAGTACTCATGACACCACACGAAAGCCTGATGCTGGAGCGCCACTGATGGCACAAACAAACGGTCGCGAACAAACGGCAATCCTCCTTTCATATGCCGGTCTACTCCCTGTTCTTCCCAGTGGAGCCATTGCTCTATGGTATAGTGCGTTCGAACTGAGTTCAGAAACGTGTCCACCCTGACCACGCATATTACTTTCTCCGGAGCGATGATCGACTCAGTGACCTCCCTGGGAGACAAGGGCTCTCCGCCTTGCCGGGATAGGGAATCAGCCTTCTTGTTTTCCGTCCCTGGACAAAAGGTGATGACAAAGTCATATCCTGCAAAAAACAGCATCCAACGCATCTGTCGTTGTGTAAGGTGTCTGGCCGTCTTTAGGTATTGTAAATTTCTGTGGTCGGTATAAACTGTTACCGGATGTCGTGCTCCCCACAGATAATGTCTCCATTCCTGAAATGCCTTCCGGACTGCGAGCAACTCCTTTTCTGCAATCTTGTAGTTTGCTTCATCAGGGGTCAATTTCCTAGAGAGGAAGGCTATGGGATGCAGTTGTCCTGACTGTGCCTCACGCTGCGAGAGTACCGCTCCCACCGCGATGTCAGAAGCATCAGCTTCCAAGATGGAAGGAGCTTCGGAGCGGGGATGCTGCAGGATCGGGGCTGTAGTGAAAGCTTGTTTTAACTCACAGAACGCCTGCATCGTTTCTTGAGGCCATGAAAACGGGTGTCCTTTTCTTAGCAAACGAGTGAGAGGAGAGACAAGTTGTGAGAAGTGAGAGATAAATCTCCGGTAATAATTAGAGAACCCCAGAAAACATTGGACGTCTCTCACTGTTCTTGGGATGGGCCCCTCCTGGACTGCTAACACTTTCCTCTCAGCCATACTCAACCCTGCAGGATTTAGGACCACTCCCAGGAACTCCACCCTCTCTACATCAAATTCGCACTTGCACAACTTGCAAAACAAATTGTTCTCCCTCAACTTCTGGAGGATTTGTGACACATGTGTATGGTGGAGGCTAGAATCTTTGGAGTATATTAGGATATCGTCAATGTAGACCACAGTGGTTTTATCTATATACTCCTTGAGCACATCATCTAGAAAGTATTGGAATGCCGCCGGGGCGTTACACAGGCCAAACGGCATTACCCTATACTCGAAAAGGCCATATCGCGTTTTAAACGCCGTCTTCCACTCATCTCCCTCTCTTATCCGAACCAGGTGATACGCCCCTCTCAAATCCAGTCGGGTGTAAATGGTTGCCTCCTTCACCTGGTCCAGTAAGGCAGGGATGAGTGGAAGAGGGCATCTGTTCCGCACCGTGTTTTTATTCAAACTGCGATAATCGATGCACGTTCTCAAGTCGCCATTAGCTTTCTTGATAAAGAACAGGGGCGAAGCGGCAGGAGAACGGGAAGGCCTGATGAACCCTATGTCTACATAGTGTTCCAAATATTGTCGCAGATGTTCTGTCTCGGGTTCAGACAAGGCATACACTCGACAAGAAGGTATAATTGCCCCCGGGATCAAGTCTATCTGACAATCATTTTCCCGGTGAGGGGGCAAGATTTCTGCCTTACTCTCGCTGAATACATCCGTATACTTGTCATAGGCTGCGGGGAGGACCGTTTCTTTCTCTGCCGCCGTGAGAATATGAAACCCTTGGGTGAGCGCCAGAAGGTGGGTTCGGTGAGTGTTGGCGCATTCCCTTTGGCAATACTCGGTGTCAAATTCCACCGTCTTTCTTTTCCAATCGATCGCGGGATTATGGGTTGTTAACCATGGCATGCCCAATATTAACTCATACTGGGGGGGCCTCAATGATGTTGAAGGCTATCTTTTCTACATGATCCCCCAGCGGTCCAGGTTTGGACAGAGTCAATGTCTCCGTGACTTCTGTGATGGGTCCTGATATCAGGGGTTTCCCATCAACGGCCCACACCTTTTCTGGACTATTTCTCGGAAAACGCCTTAACCCAAGCTGCTTCACCAACCCGTTGTTTACAAAATTCCTGGTGGCCCCAGAATCAATCATCACTTTGACCTCATGTTCGGCCGTTCCCACTTGTAAACGCATGATTAATATAACGTGGGATTCCAATGCTATCGAGTCTATGATCGCCAAAGATGGCAGCTGTAGCGCTAGGGCCTTGCCTCCTTTTTCCGCACTCATAGGTTCTGGGAGGGATGCCTGCAACGTGGTTACTGCCAACTTCTTCACACCTGCCGTAGTGCCCTTTCTTTCCGCAGAACATGCATAATCCTGCGCTCCTGCGGCTTTCTCTTTCGACCCTAGATAAGGGGGCCCGAATCGCCCCCACCTCTGTGGAAATATGGATTTTTATGATCGGTTATGTCCCCTATCTTGGACCCCAACGGTTTCATGTATAAATCACAAGTACATGTATGTTCCCTCCAGTTCCAGTTATGAAGACGCAAACACATGTGCGTCCACCGTCAACATGTCCTCTTTCAGATCCGCCATGAATGGACCGGATATTCTATTCCTAAGTATGAAAGGCCACCGGCTTTATATGGTTCATTCATGCCATTTTACAGTCCAGGCGAGTAGGCCCTGATTCTGCCATCAAGCTTTTCCTGCCTTCTGCCTCTGAAAGCTCCAGTCTGAGCTCGCATCTGTATCCATGAACTTTGTCCTACTCCCTGCGCGGCTAACGGTGCCTGACTCCAGCCTGTTGCCTGCCAAAAACTGTATTTCACCTTCGAAATTATCTGTTCCGCTCCCTATCCAATGCATTCCTGTCTAGTAGTTTAAGTAAACATTCTTCTAGCTACCGAGCAAAAGGCCCGGCTTCTCTGTCTTTATGCAAATAATTCATAGCCCTGTTACTATGGAAGATTTCTGCCCCCGCATCTAGTGTAGACACTTAGACGCTTGTACACGCACTAACGGACAGTATAGTCAGTATAGAATAAGATTCTATCCTAAGAGACCTTTCTTTTTGGATAACACAGTTCTTTAAACATAGGATGTTAGATATGATTTGGGATTAGGTTGACTTGACCCCCCAGACTTCTGTCTCCACATGTAGAGCTAAATGTCAAGTCCCCTTCACCCCCTAGTTGCACGTCAATCACACGTCATGCTGCTGCGCGCGCATTTCTGCCAAGCATTTCTGCTGACATTGCGAAATTCTTTCATGGAACCACCCTATTATGACATCATACCTGATGACGTTCTTTAGTTACACCCAGTTACACCCACTTTTGCTACGCATGTATGTTTTATCTTTGCTATCAATTGTTACGCCTCCTCCATATGTTTCACTATAATGCATATTATATAAAAATGATTACTTGTCAATAAAGAGGTGTCTTCACTTCCTGAACCTTCGTGGTGATGGAATGTGGAGCTCCTCAATTCGAATTGAGCCAGGAATAAAGCCCGTTCCGAAACTCTAATACCACGGATTCTGCCTCTTATTTTACTGAGCTATTATTATAGATTTTCCGCATCAAATTAAGTCCCGGTAATTAAATTATTTACCACAAAAATGACGCCCGAACAGGGACACTTTCTCATCTCACGCGCCGGCGGTGCGTTGCAGGCCCGGTCTCCTGTCACAACTGGACGGACAACAACGCGTACCCACAGGATTTCCTGTATCTCCCTCCTGCCGAGCGGGGGTAACTGAGGCTGCGATCAACACCCAGACGAGGCGGTGAGAAGTGCGAAGTATCCCGACCAGAGCCTAGCTGAGAGAGCAAGATCCGAGGTATACAGAGGCCCACCAGTTTCCGAAGTTTCCGAAGTTTCGAGTCGAGTCCAGTCCGGTCCGAGTCCAGTTCAGTTCAGTTCCGAGGCCTTCCGTTCCGAGCTACCCGGTGAGTACCATTATCGGGGAGGCGTTCTGACGTGCACATAGGTTGTGCCGGTCAAGACGGGTTTGGGTACACAAATCCGGTCTGCACTGTTTCAGCAGTGTATCTGTACTGTTTAGCAGTATATCAAGTATGTCTAGTATATGAAGTCAGAATTATCTAGTTAGTATCGAGTATTATGCTTAGTGAACGGCCATCATTGTTGTTCATTAAATGTTAAATGTTAAATGTTTTAAATACGTTCTGCATATTGTGGTGTGAATGACTGTTCATTATTGTGTTTCGTTGTATTTAACGTGTTCAAAATTAGGTATCAGATCAGATCAGTTCTCAAAATGCCGCTCTTTTCGAAATTAAGACAGATCAAAACTAGAAAAGGGGTACTCGAAGAAGCTGTTCCCATTCCTCCTAGGGACACTCCAGGGTACTTTATGTATCATAAACATGGCCTAGACGCCATATTATTTCTTGATTTATGGGTAGACTACACCAAGGAATTACCAGAAAGTCAGAGGTGGCCCGCAGCTGGGACCTGGGATGCAGATTGCATCGTGAAAGTAGAGGAAGAATTATGGAAAAAGAAAGCTAGACAATCACAGAAAGACGCCATTGAATTATGGCGTAAAGAATCGTATAGACGTACAGAAAAAGCACGTAGACAGGAAGAGAAGAGTAAGGAGAATTTAAATAAAGTTCGAGAAAATATATTAATTGAAGAAGGTACTCGAGTAAAATCAGAACAAGTAGACAGACAACGAAATGCCCTTGTGAATGGTATGTATCCTCTTCTGGCCGAAGGATTACCTAAGGCTACTCCGGAGATACCAAAAGACTTGCCACCCCCATTGTTTCCGATAAAAGTACATCCCAAAGGGCATCCCAGAACCGCAGAAGATGTTTTTCTTTCTTCTTATTTAGACGACGCAGCTCCCGAGTATGCTAATGCTGCGCCACATAGACCGCCTGCAGAGGGGGTTCAACGCCAAGACCCTCTTCCGTCTGTACCTCCGCAACAGCAAACTCCGACACAAGTTCAGGCAAGCACATCTGCTTCGACATCTGTATCCACACCTATAGTTGCTATATCCCGTTCAACGAATCCTTTCACATCTAGCACCCCAGGTGGTGCTACTGGAGGTACATCAAGCATTTTTTCCACGCCACCCAGAGTAAATAAACTTTCCTTTCAAGAATTAGCCCACCAACGTACGCCCAAACTAGTAACTCCCAACACGCTCAAGGAACTTCTAATAGATTGTAGATATGACCCTGTGCCCGGAAAAGGGGACGAAATGATGTTGGCATCATTACGTATCCGACGAGCTGCAATATATTTAGGAAAGCTACCAGGAATGACTGCACATTTAGAAAATATATATCACTTTGTTCAGTCAGGGCGAGACCCTGAGAGTATTAACAGAGCCATGGAGTACCAAAAAGTGGAAATCCAGGGGGAACTGTTACGTTTCCTCATAAACTGTGTGATCAGAAATCAAGATCAACCAGGGGTAAATCCGAAAGAAATGCAAATTCTTACCACATGGAGCCAGAATATATCAGAGGGGAGACATGATAAACGATCATGTATAGTAGCTATGTGCCGAAAGATCCGCAAAGAAATAGAACGAATACACGAAGAAAGATTAGCAGTAGACGAACCTGAACTAACCGAAGACGAGGAAGAATTAGAACCGCCCACAGGACAGTTAGAAACCATGGCCTATGTAGGTAGAGGAAGATCTTGCAATAATACTAGATGTTTTACTGATCCGATACGTCCGGTACGTCCAGATAATAGCAGAAATTTCCAAACTCCTATAATAAATATAAGGTCCCCCGAACATTCATTCCAAGCCGCTGATAAATTACTCCGAGAACGAAGGGGTTATCATATACTCGATTCTATGGATGAACAAGAATTAGCCAGGTCAGCCGTACACTGGGTTGATAGTCCTGGAAAATATGGTGATGACACACTAGCGCATACGTTTTTGAACCTCACCCCAGACGAACAGCGTTTAGCTGGTATCTATATGATTTAACAACTCCTTATATTATATAAAAGCCAACACTCCGATCCTGGCCCCTTACCTGATATATTGACTGAATTACTCACGAATAAATGGAGAGGTTCCGGTACTAAGTTAATTAGAGAAATACTAGAATCCAGAAAGCAGTACATTCTTTTTGTATGTCCCGAACATGTCTCACTGCCCATCAAGGAAAGAACGACGTATTACATGGATAGACAGAATCCCTTACGTGAAGTGCACCCGATAAAGGGTGATGACAATGAGTTTAAACGTGTGTTCGTATACACACCCATATCTAAAATAGAACTATTGGAAATGAAGAAGGTGGTACCCAGTCATGATAAAGACCCAGCGGGTTTTCACCGTGAAATTAAAGATATGTTACTCATGGGAGAATATACCTACCCCGACATTATGACAATATTGAAGGTATTAATGCCTGCGGGCATTTACGAAAAACTCAAGGAAAAGGATTGGGAGGTGGGAGACCAGAAGATAGATTGGACAGCATTAGAAAACGAAGAAAAAGCTCGAGGTCCAGGTTCAGGGCTCGGGGAGAAGACCAAAACACTACCAGGTTTACTAGTACAGGTACTGCCACGTTTATTAACTACGAAAAAGGAAGACTGGGGTGCAATATCAGCCTGTAAACAGAAATCAGATGAAGACACTAGTGATTTCTACGCCCGATTCGAAAAATGTTTTGGTATAAATAGTGGAATAAAAGCAAGTAGCGAGTCGTATCCACACCTGTTTGTGACAAAATTGGTTGAAAATGCCTTGCCCCAAGTTAAGAATAGAATATTGAAATTCGAGAGTACCTGGCAAGGTAACACTCCGTCACAAATGTTACAAATGCTACAGTACCATCACAATAGAATTAGAGAAGAACAAGAACATGAACATAGACGCATGAAAGACACGAAAATGAAAATGCTAGTTTCCCAGACAGTTCCAGCTGACGGTCATAAAAAGGGTGTGACACAATCCAGTGTTTCAGCAGGTCCTGTAAAAGGAACGTGTAACTATTGTAAACAGCCAGGTCATTATGTACACGATTGTCCAGTTTTAAAACATAATATCGCCATAGGTAACACAAAAGAAAGACCAAGACCACTTAGACAGGATCAGAATCAACAAGGAGCCCCGCAGCATGCACAGTCCATGCCAGCTCCGCAACAGTCTATGCCAGCTCCACCACCGCAGCCTATCGCTGCCACACAAACAACGACCCGACAGATGTATCAGACCGCACAATATGACTACCCTGATTATCAACGATACTCATGAAACAGCCTAGAGAGGGAAGTTGGCTTACCCCTTATTGAGGTCCCTGTAGATCAAGAAGGACCTTATGTACACAGTGAACTATTAGGCCAAGATAGAAAATTTTTACTTGATACAGGGGCAAGCCGAACAACAATAAAACGTAGTGAAGTTCCAGGGGCACCCCTCTCAGGCTCACAGAATATTTCCCTTGGTTTTTCAGGAAAACCTATCGTCAACGAAGTATCACAGCCTCTTCCCCTTACGATTGGTCCTTTGACACGAACTACAGATTTATTGCTTACTAAATCATGCCCAGAAAACTTGTTAGGTATAAAAACTTTGAAAGCTCTAGGAGCTATAATATGTTGTTCTCCGGAAGGAGTAAGATTGTTTTTACGTGATTTCAAAGGGCACTATGTGTCCCGAGACATGGATCACCGACTGCAGACTTTACCCACACATTTATGGGCACAAGGCCCTACAGATGTTGGTTGCATGAACATTACACCATATCGAGTCACACTAAAGGCAGGAGTGGTACTACCACGAATGCGACAATACAAGTTACCACCAGATGCTGTAGTGGCTTTACTGCAAATCATTGACGAACTTATTACCCAAGGAGTGGTTGTGGAAACAGACTCCAATGTATGTAATTCACCGATAATTCCGATTCTTAAACGAACTGATCCAAAGGCCCCGCCAGTATATCGATTGGTTATTGATCTGCGCGAATTAAATAAATGTATTGTACCACAATACCCCGTAGTCCCAGACATTTCTTCATTACTGACAGCTATTGATTCCGAAGCAACATTCTTTACTGTAATTGATCTCAAGAATGCCTTTTTCAGCGTCCCAATAGATCCGGAAAGCCAATACTTGTTCGGATTTAGTTTAAATGGACGAAGCTTTAAATTCACACGCGCACCCCAAGGATTCACAGAAAGCCCCAGCATCTATAGCCAAGCACTGAAACGAGAACTTGACAGTATACACATGCCAGTCAACACTGCCCTGCTTCAATATGTCGATGATCTACTGATCACCGCTAGAAGCGAACCTGAATGTGAAAAAGCCTCACTGACGGTTTTACAATTTTTGGCCGAAAAGGGGCACAAGGTGTCCCCTTCTAAGCTGCAATTCTGTGTCCAGCGAGTTGTTTACCTTGGTCACTCGCTGTCCAAGGAGGGAAGGCAGCTTACATCAGATCGCATCCAGTTAATTGCTAACATGCCAATACCCAAGACACAAAAGGAGGTACGGGCTTTCATAGGCCTCACTTCATATTGTAGGCAGTGGATCCCTCAGTATGCATTTTTAGCAAAACCACTCATTCAATTGACAACACAGGAGGCAGCCACATCGACTGTTCTCCCTTGGACTCAGGAACATACACAAGCTTTTGAAAGCCTAAAGAAAGCTTTATGCCAAGCAACTGTTTTAGCAACACCATGTTACAATAAACAGTTTACACTCTTTGTTACAGAACGCGAAGGTACTGCCTTGTCAGTACTCACTCAGGAACAAGCAGGATCACACAAACCATGTGCTTATTTTTCTAGTACATTAGATCCCGTAGCTCAGGCTCTGCCTGCGTGCCTGAAATCAGTGGCAGCAACAGCTTTAGCAATCAGACAAAGCGATGCCATAGTACTAGGACACCAATTGACAGTACAAGTACCACATGCAGTAGAGGTTCTCTTGAACCGCACACAAACACAACACTTGACTATAGCACGACTCACTGGTTACGAATTAACATTGTTTCAGCCACATATAGAAATCAGACGTTGTAGTACATTGAATCCTGCCACACTGTTACCTGTAAATGGAACAGACCCACTTGCACATGATTGTATTGAAGTTATCACTATCACGACGAAACCTAGACAAGACTTGACAGACGTCCCATTGTCAGACCCAGACCTGACGTTGTATGTAGATGGTTCATGTATGAGAACAAGTACAGGAGAGTTAGTGGCCGCTTACGCAGTCACAACAGACACTGAAGTCATTGAAACAAACCGCATAAATACCTTGTCCGCTCAAGCAGCAGAGCTCATTGCTCTGACACAAGCCTGTATTCAAGCCACAAATAAAAAAGTCAACATATACACTGATTCACGTTATGCATTCGGAGTTGTACATGACTTCGGCGTGCTGTGGCGAGAGAGAGGTTATTTAACTTCTCACGGTGCCCACATTCAGCACGGACCCCTCATTCATGCCTTATTAGATGCAATACATCTACCCACTGCAATATCAATTATGAAATGTAAAGCTCATACGAAAGTTACTGATATCATTTCTCAAGGCAATGATCTAGCTGACAGAACAGCTAAACAGACTGCTCAAACTCAAACATCCGACATGACAAAGACAATAGTCCCGACACCGACATATTGCATGACGGTTAAGGATCCCGCTCTTGACGTAATCGACATACAGACACATGCTACACCAGACGAAATAAAGAAATGGACTGAATTAGGAGGGATCCAAACGGATCAAGGATGGATGACGAAGGAAAAATCTGTGTGGTTCCTTCCTGATTCAATGGTCCAAGTCGTTATTAACACTGTACATAGTCCAGCGCACCTAGGAGAAAAAGCTATGCTAGACAGCATTCAACACATTTGGTTCAACAAACATTTACGAGCAGCAGCTAAACAAAAAGTCCGTACCTGTATGATCTGTTGCCAGTTTAACCCAGGTAAAAGCATTCCCGTAGAACAGGGTGGATTTCAGCCTCCTGATCACCCTTTTGAAGTCCTCCAGATGGATTATATCCAGATGGAACGATGTCGAGGATTCAAATATGTTCTCGTAGTTGTCTGTGCTCTTTCCCGTTGGACAGAGGCATACCCGGTTTCAGATTACACTGCCCCGACTACTGCCAAACAGTTGGTTCGAGAATTCTTCCCACGGTACGGTTTACCACGTGTTGTCTACTCAGATAACGGCCAGCCGTTCTCATCCGAACTAATGAAACACGTTTCACTTTTGTTAGGCTATCAGTGGAAATTCCACTGTGTCCGACACCCCGAGGCAGCAGGTCTCGTGGAAAGACATAATCAGACCCTGAAAATTAGATTGTCCAAAATATGCAGAGAGAAAGGTGTCGACTGGGTAGTAGCTTTACCAGTTGCACTCTTTTACATGAGAATGGTAGCACACTCTCGAACAGGGCTATCCCCTTATGAAGTGATCTTTGGTAGACCACCAAATATGTGGGGGACGCCTATACCACGTAAAATAACTGATATTGACTGTAATATGCTGACAGATTACCTGGCTTCCTTGATGTCTGCACTACAATCTTGTCGTTCACAGGTAGCTGCAGCTTTTCCCGACAACACCGAGGTGAAACCCCATGACGTAATTCCAGGAGACTTGGTATTAGTGAGGAACTTTGACCGGAAGTCTCAGCTGGATCCTAGGTGGAAGTCGCCTCAAATCGTACTGTTAACGACGAGGACAGCCGTGAAGATCGAAGGTCGAAAGGGCTGGATACATTCAAGTCATATCAAGAAATTTCATGGACTACCGTCCGACGTAAATGACACACCTCGCGTGTCTTCACCGATTGACTCAAAGCTTCCTTTGGTTGAACTGAATAACAATGAACAATATAAACTAAAATTAAGGTCTACCAAGTCAGACAATTTGATTGTTTAAGTCCTCTCCAAGGTGAATCGGTCGAATTTGTCCCTGACATGAATCCCCTAGACCTGAATAGAGAAAGACACCGAAGGAAGCGAATGAAACAACATGCGTACTATAAATCACTGCGTAGTCATTGCACAGTGACGTTATTAATTTTGTTTTTCTTAACTCTTTTAATAATTACTGCAAGTATATTGTTGCACATATATTATCCTATTTCTACACATGTTTATAATGTTACTGCTGAACATTCTTTTAGCGAATTACCTCCGCATGAGTTGTCCTATAGATTTGCGCTGCGCAATAACACTTTTATTAGTATGTTACATCATTCCCATCAGGTTAGCAATGCTACAAATTGTTGGATATGTGGCCGACTCCCTCCCTATCAGAACTATAAAGGAATTTTGCCTCTCTTTCCATACCCATTCACCCACAATGGCTCCTGTGGAGCATGGTTTAGTTTAATTAATTCTCTAGATTCGAATTCTGCAGTTTATCAAGACAACTGGGTATGGGGAAATCTGAACTTAGTTTTACTCAAGGTCTGTCACCCTAACAAGGAGGGACTTCCCAAAAGAACAGGAACTGATTTAGAAAATGAAGTATATGGATTAGGTAATTTTACGCTTAATCTCATGATCCTGAATGTCGAATCCGAAGCTACACCAATTCTGCCCGCCATGTCAGTATTTCCAGTTAAAGGTGAATTATGTGTAAGAAAGAATGGTTCCATACATATGGGCCATAGTAGATGCACCACTGTAATAGAATTTAGTGATCAAGGCAAGTCTACATTTAGAGCTTCCCGCCATTCCTACTTCATATGTGGTCAGACGGCATATATACGTTTGCCTCTAGATTGGGATGGTACCTGCTACATCGGATTCCTTATGCCACCTGTTTTTCTGGCTCCTCCTGATTATCACAGAAATACTCATCTAGTACACAATAGAGAACAAAGAGATCTCCCAATAGTCGATTACACTGAGACCGCATGGGAAAAATACACTGATTTCAATAAAGGTCTCTTTCCCTATATAGGTACAGTTACCAATAGTAAGCTGATACGTAGATTAACCAGAACACTTGAAGCAGTAGTGAACGAAACTATTTCCGCCTTAGGCAATTTAACAGAAGAGCAGTCTGCTATGCGGATTGTTGTGCTTCAAAATCGTCTTGTCCTTGACGTCATCCTGGCCGATAGGGGCGGAGCTTGTAGGGTCATCGGATCAAGCTGTTGCATTTTCATACCAGAAAATTCGCCATCTGTATATAAAGCCATAACTCGCCTTCATAAGATTGTAAGCCAGATACACCAGAATCCAGGTACCTGGACTTGGTCCGGTTGGTTTTGGAGTGTATTATCTACCTTTGGATGGAGGGTCCTATCCTTCCTAGGTATTGGCTTTCTCATATTATTCAGTTGCTGCTTATGCCTACAATGTGGACCAGCGATTTGTGGTCTGTGTGCCACATCGTGTATTCCACCACCAAGATTTCATTCATCACGGAAGAAGAAAGAAGAGCAAATGATGCTATATGAACAGATCAACGGATTGATGAAGATTGATATCTCTTAACGGGCAAGTAGGGGACAAGGAGGGAATGTGGAAATATGGATTTTTATGATCGGTTATGTCCCCTATCTTGGACCCCAACGGTTTCATGTATAAATCACAAGTACATGTATGTTCCCTCCAGTTCCAGTTATGAAGACGCAAACACATGTGCGTCCACCGTCAACATGTCCTCTTTCAGATCCGCCATGAATGGACCGGATATTCTATTCCTAAGTATGAAAGGCCACCGGCTTTATATGGTTCATTCATGCCATTTTACAGTCCAGGCGAGTAGGCCCTGATTCTGCCATCAAGCTTTTCCTGCCTTCTGCCTCTGAAAGCTCCAGTCTGAGCTCGCATCTGTATCCATGAACTTTGTCCTACTCCCTGCGCGGCTAACGGTGCCTGACTCCAGCCTGTTGCCTGCCAAAAACTGTATTTCACCTTCGAAATTATCTGTTCCGCTCCCTATCCAATGCATTCCTGTCTAGTAGTTTAAGTAAACATTCTTCTAGCTACCGAGCAAAAGGCCCGGCTTCTCTGTCTTTATGCAAATAATTCATAGCCCTGTTACTATGGAAGATTTCTGCCCCCGCATCTAGTGTAGACACTTAGACGCTTGTACACGCACTAACGGACAGTATAGTCAGTATAGAATAAGATTCTATCCTAAGAGACCTTTCTTTTTGGATAACACAGTTCTTTAAACATAGGATGTTAGATATGATTTGGGATTAGGTTGACTTGACCCCCCAGACTTCTGTCTCCACATGTAGAGCTAAATGTCAAGTCCCCTTCACCCCCTAGTTGCACGTCAATCACACGTCATGCTGCTGCGCGCGCATTTCTGCCAAGCATTTCTGCTGACATTGCGAAATTCTTTCATGGAACCACCCTATTATGACATCATACCTGATGACGTTCTTTAGTTACACCCAGTTACACCCACTTTTGCTACGCATGTATGTTTTATCTTTGCTATCAATTGTTACGCCTCCTCCATATGTTTCACTATAATGCATATTGTATAAAAATGATTACTTGTCAATAAAGAGGGGTCTTCACTTCCTGAACCTTCGTGGTGATGGAATGTGGAGCTCCTCAATTCGAATTGAGCCAGGAATAAAGCCCGTTCCGAAACTCTAATACCACGGATTCTGCCTCTTATTTTACTGAGCTATTATTATAGATTTTCCGCATCAAATTAAGTCCCGGTAATTAAATTATTTACCACACCTCCATGGGCTCTGCCTGACCCTCCGAAGAGGCCACGGGGTTTCTTGACCCTCTCTCGGTTTTATCAACATGGGCATACACCCGCTCTCCCTTACGTTCAGATAATCTATGGTCTAGTCTCAACGTAAGATTCATCAAATCTGTACAAGTTGAGGGCTGAGGATCAATTTGGGCCAATACATCTTTCGTGTCGTCTTTTAAACCCTGGTAATAGAGGGACTTCCTTTTCTCCTCGGGCCATGCTGTTTCAGCAACGAGACGGTTGAATTGAGTCAGATACGTCACCAGGTCCTGTTTCCCCTGTCGAAATTCCAACAGTTCTCTGTCCGCCGAGAACGTGGTGGCCCTTCGATCGAACACCCGCTCGAACTCAGTTCGAAAGGCATTCCAGTCTGACAGTAAGGGATCGTCATATTTGACCAAGGGCACTGCCCAATTGGCCGCGTCCCCAGTCATATAGGAGATCGCAAAAGCCACCCTCGAATGGTTAGAAGGAAAGGAAGCTGGTTTGCATGAAAAGTGCAGGGCTATTTGTGTCAGAAAGGTTTGTATCTTGTGGGGATCCCCAGAAAACCTCTCTGGGCTAGTTAGAGGTATGGGAGGTGATACATTCACCTGTATAGGTGACAAAGACTGCGTGGCATCAAACGGATTGCTACCCTGTCTATCCACCCTTTCTCTTGGAGCGGCCGTTTCTGCCTTTGATGCGGCCAATTCCTGTTGTACCACCAGGAGAGCCTGCAACACGTCGTCTAATGAGGCCATGTTTGTGCGTCACTCGAAACCCAATAAGTTTTATTCGTGGGGGCGTAATTCTGTCACGACCGCCGTCATTCCTGGGGATTCGAGTGAAGCACAAGGGTTCCACCTCCCGACGTTTCCGGCTCTGGTTATGGTAACACAGAGTACCAGAACAATCAGGCGAGGGAAAAGGAAGATGATGGATATCTCAGTGATTGGAAGTCCTGAAAGGATAGGAAGAGAGAAAACAAAAAGATAATTCACAATAACAACCTACTCTCATAAGGTCTCACTAAATGTAATGTGGCACCTCAAACACACTGTTACAAGCACAGCGATAACACAAACCGAGAGGACACACCCCCTCCAAACGCCACACTCTATTCAGTCTCTTCTCTCTCTACTGTCCCTGTTAGGCTCTTCACCTATGTACAAAAACCCACCTCCCTCCGTGAATCTCGACGATCCCTTCACCTATGTAAGTGCTCCAACATAAATGTCTTGAACAGCTGTTCAACAAAGGCCTAACCAGAATATGAATGAGATCGCTAGTTGCTCCAATACTTGGGCTCTCCTTCCTTCCGCATTCTGCGAGCCTAATAAACCAAAGTCTCGAAATTCCTATTCCTACCGCTCCTTCTAATATAACCAACAATGGAGACGGAAATGTCTTGCAAACCCTTGCGTTTAACGCGCTACTTGCCAGTTGATGAACAGTCTCTCGCTCTCACTCCGGGGGGGGGGGGGGAAGTAGCGGAATTCCTGCATTCCAAGACGGTGCCCTCGCAGTCCGGTGGACAAGACGTTCTCTCCGAACTTTGCGAGTGTCCTGAGGTCTGTGAACGCGGCGACGCTTACCGCAGCGCCCCGTGTGGGAGTTCCGTGAGTCGGAACCAAACACTCCTAAGCCTGGAGTCTCTTGGCGGTTTTCTCTGCACGGTGAAGAACCCGTTCTCCTTCCAAGCCGCAGACGCGAACACTTGCGCCTTCCTCGCTCGGTCACGTGCGTCAATAACCAACGTGCTCCACAATACAGTATTACGCGCCTCGATTGGCTCCTGAGTCGCGTATTTAATCGGTTTTGGCTCCGCCTATGTACAGCCGAGGATTCTGGTCATCGTAGTTCTCCTACGGCTGTACTTCCGGTAGGCGCTCTTGATCAGCGCCTGACAGAGAGACCGGCTTCGCGGGACGAGGGGTAGACGGCGGCCATATTGGGTTGGGCTACTGGTCAGTCGCGCTCTAGCTGCGCATAAAAGGGGACGGGCATGGCTCCGCGCAGCGGACGCGGTCAGCGGACACGCCGTATCTGCGCCGGAGTCGTGCCAGAGTCCTGCCCGTCTGCGCCCGTCAGCGCTAAGGAGGCGCACGGCACAAGGGTTAACGGGTCTCATCACTCCGCTGGCGGTCCCTACAAGAGAGAGGATTTACTCAGTATGCGGCAGACCTTACTGTCCTGTGAATACACCCCTCATGACCCGCTGTGCGGTCCCTACCGGTGTCCTTGTGGTAATTTTGTCCTTAGCTCCCCTACCCCCATTAGAGCACTTCGTGAGCCCCCTCCCATGACATTCTTGCCCAGTGAGTCTTCCACTCCCCGGATCCTTAAAATATGGAAGCTCAATGTCAGGTCATTGATTAAACATCATGCTGCTATCTACGACCTTATCTTAGCAGAAGCCCCTGATATCTTTTTCATGACTGAGACTTGGCTTCATGATGAGGCCATGGTGGAATTGAACTTGGCAATCCCGCAACAATACTCTATTTTCACTAATAATCGTAACTCTAGGGGCGGGGGCATTGCAATGGTAGCTAAATCATGCTACCCGTGTACTTGGAAGATATTAGCTATAGATGGCTGTGAGAGTGCGCACTTTTGTGTTACAATTAATCATCACCTCACCTTCTCTGGGCTTCTGATTTATAGACCCCCTGGTAATGATATAGCCTTTAGAAAGGCTCTTCCTGAAATAGTGAGCTCTCTCGCGATAGGTTCGGCTAATTTCACTGTTCTTGGTGATCTTAACCTCCATTTTGACCTCTGCCATACCCCTGTTATCAGCAGTACTCTTGCAGATCTTGAGGCGCTGCAGTTAAGTCAGATGGTCACCCTCCCTACGCACATAGGTGGTCATATCCTGGACCCCATTTTTACAAATCTGTCTGCGGCCAAGGTTCTGCCTCCCTCCCCGGTAGCCTGGTCAGACCATTTTTTGGTGGAATTGAACCTTGTGATTAGAAACCCTCCTTTCACAAACCTAGACAGGTCTGTCTTTAAACGTCCTTGGAAGAAACTTAAGCTCGAGGACTTCCATCGGGTACTCAGCGAATACCCACTTGACCCTTTTTATGATGCCGAGTCTGGCTACGATCTCTTTTGTGACTAGGTTTCCTGTGCACTTGATTCTTTGATTCCTGCTACGTGGAGTAAATGTCGCTCTTTTGAACCCAGCCCATGGTATGATAATACTTTACTGCTTTTAAAAAAATCATGTAAACAAGCGGAAAGAGATTGGCGAAAAACCTATGATGCTGAGAAAAAAAATATTGTACCTCGAAAAAATTAAAATATACCATAGAGCCATTTGCAGAGCTTGTGCGGCTCATTACTCCCTGGAGTTTAAACGCAGCCCTAATCCTGCAAAGCTGATTTTTAAAGTTCTTAAAGATCTGACGGCTAAAAGAGCTTCAGCAGTCGAGATATGCTCTGCATCCCACTGTGAGGAGCTCGCCAACTTTTTTGGGGAAAAGGTGCATACCATCTATCGCTCCTTTCCTAATATCACCCCTCAGTGTGAAGGACAGAGACTTTTCTCTACCCCTACTGCGGCTCTATCCACACTTCCGGGAATCTCGGAGGTCGAGTTCAATAGGCTGGCAGCTAAAGATAAATCCGGGTCCCCTGCAGACCCGCTCAGACCCGCGCAGTTCGGTGATTCCGCTGCTTTGTGTTTCCCCCCTGTGCGCCAACTTATTAATCTCTCATTGTGTTCAGGGACTGTACCAACTAAGTGGAAACAAGCCTATGTCACCCCTATTCTGAAGAAACCCGCCTTGGACCCCCTTAAATTGGAGAATTATCGTCCTATCTCTCTTCTCCCTTGGGTTGCCAAGGTTGCGGAGGCCTATGTCAATGGAATCCTGACTCAACATCTTCAGACCGCTAATATCTTGGATCCCTCCCAGAACGGTTTTCGAGCAGGTCACAGCACGGAGACTGCTCTCCTAGCGATGACGGAACATCTGCGCACCGTGCTTGACTCCGGTCAAACTGTGGCACTGGTGTTACTCGACCTCAGTGCCGCGTTTGACACGGTCTCACATGTGATACTTCTACAGCGTCTGGGTGAGGCAGGTATCTCTGGCCCGGCACTTGACTGGTTTCGGTCTTTTTTAGCAGGTCGTTCATTTCGGGTCGCCACACCGCCTTTTGAATCTAAACCCTACTTCATCGAGCAGTGAGTTCCCCCAGGGGTCGGCACTCAGCCCCACGCTGTTTAACCTGTATGTGCAACCGCTGGCTGCGGTCGCCAAACAGTGGGGCTTGACTATGGTTTCCTATGCGGACGACACGCAGTTGGCGGTTGCACTCAATGGGGACTCCGATTCTGAGGCCCCTAGGTTCAGGGAGGGCTTAACAGCAGTGGCGGGCTGGATGACGGCCAATTGTTTACAACTCAATGCTAAAAAGACGGAAGTCCTTATCATTGGTAAACAGTGCAATCTCTGGGGTGCTCAGTGGTGGCCCCCAGAGTTGGGTCCTGCTCCTATTCCGGTCCCCGAGGTTAAAAACCTGGGGGTCTGGTTAGATTCTGCCCTTAGCTTCTGTGGACATACAAAAAAAGTGTCTGCTGTCTGCTTTGGGGTCTTGCGGGGTCTTAGGCCAACTCTGAAATTTTTTGATGCCCCCGCTAGACAGTTGATAATCCAGGCCACCATACTCTCACGGCTCGATTATGCGAGTTCACTGTTGGTGGGGGCCAATAAGCGGAAGTTATCCGGATGCAGCGAGTACAGAACGCGGCGGCCAGAGCCTTGGTGGGTTTACCTAGGTTCTGCTCCGCGAAGGAAACCATCCAGAAACTTCACTGGCTGCCCATGGCTCAAAGGATTGAGTTTCAGACTTTATGCCTTTCCTTCAAGATCCTTAAGCTGTCCTCCCCCCCCGATCCTGGAACATCTTCTTACCCCTTATGTTCCCTCTCGTTGTTTGAGGTCATTGGGCCAAAATCTAGCAGTAGTTCCACGGTTCAAACGCTGCAGAGCGGGAGGGCGTTCCTTCCACTTTTTGGCGGCCAGGCTTTGGAACTCATTACCTGCTCATATTCGTGCCCTTGATGACCTTCTCATGTTCAGGTGGGCTATTAAAACGTATCTTTTTCCCTCTGGCTGTAATTTTACTACATAGAATATCATTTCCTTACTCTGCTTCTCCTCTTCTCTTTCTGCTTCTCTGTTTTATGTATTATTCATTCTGCCTGTCGGAGCGCCGGGACGCCCCTTTGCTGGGGCAGCTGCGCGTTATAGAAGAACGGATAACATAACATGATGGAGGGGTAGGAGGGTAAAGAAAGAGTAGGGTAGGGACTAAAGAAGAAAGAAAGTGTGTTGTAGGAGAAGAGAATGACTGCAGTGGGTAATAAATGCGAAAGTAGGACATTTTTTGCCATCACATCGTTTCAGAAACTCACACTTCCATGAATCTGCACGAGTGAGGAATTTTCTTTTAATGAGTTTTAACAAGGAATTCACCGTGCTCTACATGAAATGTGGCTACCGACGTCTGTGCTCGTTCGCCATTTGTGATTTCCTTGATCTTTTGACATTTCTGTTTGCACCAGGGATACTCGTTCTCTCAAACACCCCCCCACAAACCTCCATTGTACGCTTTACAAATGTAGGAAATTATGAATGGTTTCTGACAGCAAACGTTTAAAAAAATATATATAACAGGGCAGTTAGTGCGATGATCCATAGAAGGTAAGCGCATGGGATCTCTGAGAGCAAAGGAAACAAACACCGAACTCAACAAGCCCCCTGTGGGTAATAACAGAGGGATGGCAGCATTCTGGGGACAGCAGACCACCATGTCTGTGTTTGCTTTTAAATAAAGCAACTTTTTTAATGCAGTTTTCCTTACAGGAAAACAGGATGTGTTTCAAAAAGAAAAATGAAATGTTTCTGTTTCATTTTTTAAGGGTAGAAGGCGGTCCGTGGGACCACTGTCTGCTCGTAAAACAAGCATTTACAATACAATAGGTCTCACTTTTTTTTAGCGTTAGAGCTATTGGCTTTGCAATAGAAATGTGTTTTGCAGTGTCTGTACTTGTAAGCATCCGTATTTCTATTGCCAGTCTGTTAATGAACTCTGAGTGCCACCCCCTTCTGGCCCACAATTGGGCATTCTAGTGAAACACCGCCATAAGTAAGTGTTGGGGGCAGGCATGCACTGTTGTGGGAGAGGTGAGGGGAAGGGCATGTGGAGATTAAGAGTGGCATAGCGTGCGCCTAAAAAAGAAGTCTCCACAAAGGTTTTCTGAGAAGCCCTCCTTTAAAAATAAAATGTGAAACCCCGTTTTAAAAGCACTTGCGTTTTAAATATGTTTTGGGAGGCAGAGGTGAAGCCCTCCTATCAGCGGCTGTTGGCTGGAGCGGCGATGGCATCGTTGAGATTTGTAGCAGTCTCCTGTCTCCAGAGCGGCATAGAACTTGCCTTAGCCTAGCAAGCAGCATCAAGCGAAATGGAAATTTTAAGCGTCAGGCTATATGAAGAAAATGCTGGACAATGAAGAAAGGAAATACGCAAAGCAACAAGAAATCACAAAACTTTAAAGAGCACACACATACACCATACAAACTCAGCTCTTGAACTTTCTACCACTGCACACAACCCTCTTATCTCCCATACTTCTGAAAAATCATTAGCCCACTCATCGACAGTCCACCACTTCCCTCCAACTAGGGGCCCAACAGGTCTCAATTACCACCCCACATGCCTTTGACAGAATATTGCTATATTCTGTACTCCACCTCTAGACGCATGCTAAAGATTGATGTTAACCTTGTTATGTAGCGGATACTGATTGATCTGTAATAAGCCATCTCTACAGTTAAATGTTCACAGTTGTCCCTGCATATAAGGTGGTTCTACTGGACACTGGAATGAAAACCTCATACTTCAGACAAACCATGTTTATCTCATGCACCCAAACATCTACTTTGACCCCTGACCAAAAGCACTCCTTGAGCAGAATGTGTTTAAATAAAGCCCAAAAATACATATAACTTTCTTTTACAATTTGATTGACTAGAGTGCACATTCAGGAGATGATGCAGACCTCAGACTCTATTATCACCACTGAGAGATCTGCCCTCAGTATACCACTATCCCACACATCAACCACATAGAAGATACAAATGACGCACGCGGCTCTCAGCCCATCATCTTCCACTACACATCAATGGCAAGTATATACCTATGTTAAAACTCCTTAGGGAAAGCACCAACAAGCCAAGTAAACCTTCGTCCCTGTTTCCTCCCCTCCAAAGATGCTGGTCCACTACATCTGGCAGCAGTCGTCTCAGGCAACAGCAAAATTACCCTACCATGGCACAAGATTATTCACAAAGCAGACAGTCTACATCCCGAAGAGACAGTTACACCAAAAGATGTGATCCACCTACAGCCAATCAGAGTAAGGCTCCCAATAATAAAAGCCGGGACCTAAATGTGATTAGCAGAAAAGAACTGTATCAACTATAGCTGCTTTCTAAAGAAAATACCAGGCTTATGAACAGCAAGTGACGGATGATGCCAAATGGTAAACTCATAAAATTTTTGTGAGACAACTGGTTTAAAATGGTGGCCGAAGGATTGCAGTGTCCTCTTTGACGTTCAACCTTATACAAAAATGTCTGACAATACATCTTCCTGATGTGCAAGATAAAGCAGAAGACTGAAGTTTTTAATATACTGAGCATAGGCATCATTCAACGAGCACTGCCCAGAGAGGCGCGGGGAAGATGACATCATCCAAAGTGCCTTGGCGAGTAGCAGGGGTGGCAAAGTATGACCTACCTAGATGAACCTGCTCATTAAAGGTCTGCAGTCTTTTTCTGTTGCAGCTAAGCATATAAACATATAGTTTGTCAAAGAATGTCCTCATGTTGTCAAACAATGCATGGCAAAAGCATGTTTCGTTTTCTATGAGAAGACCAAAAATATGCTCCATATTCAATAGGCACGACTGCAAAATACCATCACTAGAAACTATATTTAATTGTACACCTGGGTCTTTGCAGTTCCAATGTAACATACATACCATGGTCTTGCCACAGCCAATTCATACCCAAGTGGGTGGTGTCACACTATTTCAGTTACTTCACTGCTTTAAACTTCAGGTGGCAACCATCTAATCTAAGTGCAGTGAACACATACAAAGGGCCATCATCACATAGATTTGAGGAAAGCACTGAAAACAAAACCTGATGAAATCCAATTCTATCTCCAAGACAACCTCACCCACTCCAGCAAACACTCCTATCCAAGTACACACTGCTTACCCTAACAGGACTTCTAACATCAATACAATGCAAATGCTTTACTCTGCCATTCACTGATTCCACACAATTAACCCCTTCCATGCTGGACGGATTCCCCTGCTGTGCTGATCTTTTCCTGCGCGGGCGTGGTCATGACGGAACGGTTCCGTCATGAGCACAGCTCAACCGTGGCTCATGACGGAACCGTTCCGTCATGAGCACCGAAGGGGTTAATGCCCTATTGTTTTAGTGTCTCAAAACATGCAGTAGTAACGAGATGCATCATATATGTGGCTTGCTCTACAGAGCACCCAAAGAATTCCCCCAGGTGCTGCTCAGTGCTTATGCTTCCTTCACTGCAGTGTCAGGTGGATTTTCATACCTCTCTGCTGCAGCCTTCAACCGGTAGCATTGCTACATTTTGACACTTATCTGGAAGGCAAGAGTACCTGATAGTTTATTGGTCATTAGAAGCTATATCCATCCAGTGAAAGCTTTTTTCCACTCCTCTCAGTGAGCCTTATGTTACTTTTCACCCTGTATATGTCCATTAGGATGTGCGTTATGGTAATGATACACCACCAGTTGAACAGTAGGTGATGTCCCACATTTACTTTGGTAGGTAATAAGTATGTTCCTATCATATAGGGTGAGAGTGACCCATGATGAGTTGTGTTCTCAAATCTGTTCTGGCCTGCAGGAGGTAGGAACCATTCTGACCGGGATGTGGTTACAAATTCCGGGTACATAAATTAAGAAAGCCACCCTTATCTTCTACTGTGTCTATCTCTAATTCTCTGACCTGAAAAGGGCCTGGTGTGATGCAATATGCCTGAGGCATTTAGTTTCTCAGCCAGGCATGGAGGGGTCATTATGGCCCTTTAAGACAGAGGGGAGAGAAGGGAATTTATTGAAGCACATGATTACACCTGTAAAAGGATGCCTATTAGAGACGTCAATGTGAAGTCTGGGAGGCTACTGAGTACTGTTGCCTTCACCCAGGTAGGAGAAGTCAGCTTCTGATAGGTGTTTTATTTTGTTCTTTAAAGGAGATGAGCTGTGTAGAATTAGGTTGGTTATGCATTTAATTAGTGTGATGTAGATCGTAGAATATGTTGGGTATGTTCTTAAGTATATTGTAGGGTTGGAATGCTGAAGGGGAGTTGAAGAGCTGGTGCTGGACCTGTAGGGATCTGCTTCTTCATTTAGGTTGTTCATAATAAAGAGTCTTGAAACTTACCTGGACTTATGTTGTTACTACAAGCTTCTACTATGTACTTCTGGTGAGGTGTTAGTTTAAGGAGCCATCTATGTGGATAGGTTAAAAGTGATTTTGAGTTAGCCCTTTAGCTCAGCCACAAAGCCACCTTAATTAATTACTTGAGGCCAAATTTGAATGGTGGATTGTTTGGTACTGTTAGAAAACAGGGAACCTGGGGGCGTGGTCTGGCCACGCAAGAAGATGGCCGCTTAGAACCGGAGCTCCGGCTGTGGGGAGACCCGGACCGGCAGCTGCAGCTCTTCGGTGGTGCAGAGATGATTTATAAACTGCTTCTGTGACAGCGGAGAGAGAGCAGATGAGACAGTGTTTTTTTTTTTTTTTCAAATGAAGGCACCTGCTGCTTGTCACAGCCCTCGTAAATGATTTCTCCAATGCTGGCTGACAGGAAATTCACCTCATGGACTACTGAGCAGCTTGGAAGGACCGGAAGGTGAGGCAGTGGGAACTGTGCTAATGAGGTGATTTACTCAGTTCAAGGGTTCACGTCAGCTGAGGAAAATCTGGAGAGCTTCTGCTTAAATTGCAACATTGTATGCCAGTGACTTGTATTTGACCCTTTTGTGCAGTGAAGGGTTTCAATTGAAGACAGGAATTCTCTGGCAGCTTTTACCATAATTTATTAACAGTGGAGACTTTCAGAGTAAAAGATAGTTTCTTCCATTCTATATAATGGTGGAAGTCTACAGTTTAAAAATAAATAGACTGTGTATTGATGATTTAACACCTCATAAAACACAGAGGCTATGTTGATGAGGTAATTTATGTGAAACCACTTATAACAACTTTTGACTTTCTGCTCTACAACACTGGCCCTTCAGTCATTTGCAACAGCAATATTGCAAAGGAAGGTTATTGACCGCTGACTTCCTCAGACAGAAATTCACTCTTTGGAAACACTTGCCTGCTACCCTGAACACCTGGTATGTCCCATCTCTGAAATTAAAGGTGATGCTTTTACACTTGTTGGAAACAGCTGAGCTTGCACCTCTTCTAAATGTACTACATAGCATTGCCATTTTCGCTACCAACTGCAACACTTCGGTTCTTAACAGAAGGCAGCTGTCTGGACTTGTGCCTCTTGGAATACAGGTACAGTGTTGCACTACAATTTATAATTATTCTGCCCAAGCCCAGCTTCATTTGAACGATTGGCAGAACATGGTCCTGTCTGATGTATTTATGGACAGGCAACCTGTTATGGTGTTCTGGCAGTTAATGGAAGCAAACTACAATTGGAGTGCCTTTGAAATGCATGGAACACAATAGAACTGTTTAATAAAGCGCGTCTTTTTCCTGTCGGTCTGCGTGTTTCATGATTCGGACCATGAGGTTAGCTGGAACCTCATTATTTCCCGGTTCTGAGGCGAGCAGCAGCTAAACAAAAAGTCCGTACCTGTATGATCTGTTGCCAGTTTAACCCAGGTAAAAGCATTCCCGTAGAACAGGGTGGATTTCAGCCTCCTGATCACCCTTTTGAAGTCCTCCAGATGGATTATATCCAGATGGAACGATGTCGAGGATTCAAATATGTTCTCGTAGTTGTCTGTGCTCTTTCCCGTTGGACAGAGGCATACCCGGTTTCAGATTACACTGCCCCGACTACTGCCAAACAGTTGGTTCGAGAATTCTTCCCACGGTACGGTTTACCACGTGTTGTCTACTCAGATAACGGCCAGCCGTTCTCATCCGAACTAATGAAACACGTTTCACTTTTGTTAGGCTATCAGTGGAAATTCCACTGTGTCCGACACCCCGAGGCAGCAGGTCTCGTGGAAAGACATAATCAGACCCTGAAAATTAGATTGTCCAAAATATGCAGAGAGAAAGGTGTCAACTGGGTAGTAGCTTTACCAGTTGCACTCTTTTACATGAGAATGGTAGCACACTCTCGAACAGGGCTATCCCCTTATGAAGTGATCTTTGGTAGACCACCAAATATGTGGGGGACGCCTATACCACGTAAAATAACTGATATTGACTGTAATATGCTGACAGATTACCTGGCTTCCTTGATGTCTGCACTACAATCTTGTCGTTCACAGGTAGCTGCAGCTTTTCCCGACAACACCGAGGTGAAACCCCATGACGTAATTCCAGGAGACTTGGTATTAGTGAGGAACTTTGACCGGAAGTCTCAGCTGGATCCTAGGTGGAAGTCGCCTCAAATCGTACTGTTAACGACGAGGACAGCCGTGAAGATCGAAGGTCGAAAGGGCTGGATACATTCAAGTCATATCAAGAAATTTCATGGACTACCGTCCGACGTAAATGACACACCTCGCGTGTCTTCACCGATTGACTCAAAGCTTCCTTTGGTTGAACTGAATAACAATGAACAATATAAACTAAAATTAAGGTCTACCAAGTCAGACAATTTGATTGTTTAAGTCCTCTCCAAGGTGAATCGGTCGAATTTGTCCCTGACATGAATCCCCTAGACCTGAATAGAGAAAGACACCGAAGGAAGCGAATGAAACAACATGCGTACTATAAATCACTGCGTAGTCATTGCACAGTGACGTTATTAATTTTGTTTTTCTTAACTCTTTTAATAATTACTGCAAGTATATTGTTGCACATATATTATCCTATTTCTACACATGTTTATAATGTTACTGCTGAACATTCTTTTAGCGAATTACCTCCGCATGAGTTGTCCTATAGATTTGCGCTGCGCAATAACACTTTTATTAGTATGTTACATCATTCCCATCAGGTTAGCAATGCTACAAATTGTTGGATATGTGGCCGACTCCCTCCCTATCAGAACTATAAAGGAATTTTGCCTCTCTTTCCATACCCATTCACCCACAATGGCTCCTGTGGAGCATGGTTTAGTTTAATTAATTCTCTAGATTCGAATTCTGCAGTTTATCAAGACAACTGGGTATGGGGAAATCTGAACTTAGTTTTACTCAAGGTCTGTCACCCTAACAAGGAGGGACTTCCCAAAAGAACAGGAACTGATTTAGAAAATGAAGTATATGGATTAGGTAATTTTACGCTTAATCTCATGATCCTGAATGTCGAATCCGAAGCTACACCAATTCTGCCCGCCATGTCAGTATTTCCAGTTAAAGGTGAATTATGTGTAAGAAAGAATGGTTCCATACATATGGGCCATAGTAGATGCACCACTGTAATAGAATTTAGTGATCAAGGCAAGTCTACATTTAGAGCTTCCCGCCATTCCTACTTCATATGTGGTCAGACGGCATATATACGTTTGCCTCTAGATTGGGATGGTACCTGCTACATCGGATTCCTTATGCCACCTGTTTTTCTGGCTCCTCCTGATTATCACAGAAATACTCATCTAGTACACAATAGAGAACAAAGAGATCTCCCAATAGTCGATTACACTGAGACCGCATGGGAAAAATACACTGATTTCAATAAAGGTCTCTTTCCCTATATAGGTACAGTTACCAATAGTAAGCTGATACGTAGATTAACCAGAACACTTGAAGCAGTAGTGAACGAAACTATTTCCGCCTTAGGCAATTTAACAGAAGAGCAGTCTGCTATGCGGATTGTTGTGCTTCAAAATCGTCTTGTCCTTGACGTCATCCTGGCCGATAGGGGCGGAGCTTGTAGGGTCATCGGATCAAGCTGTTGCATTTTCATACCAGAAAATTCGCCATCTGTATATAAAGCCATAACTCGCCTTCATAAGATTGTAAGCCAGATACACCAGAATCCAGGTACCTGGACTTGGTCCGGTTGGTTTTGGAGTGTATTATCTACCTTTGGATGGAGGGTCCTATCCTTCCTAGGTATTGGCTTTCTCATATTATTCAGTTGCTGCTTATGCCTACAATGTGGACCAGCGATTTGTGGTCTGTGTGCCACATCGTGTATTCCACCACCAAGATTTCATTCATCACGGAAGAAGAAAGAAGAGCAAATGATGCTATATGAACAGATCAACGGATTGATGAAGATTGATATCTCTTAACGGGCAAGTAGGGGACAAGGAGGGAATGTGGAAATATGGATTTTTATGATCGGTTATGTCCCCTATCTTGGACCCCAACGGTTTCATGTATAAATCACAAGTACATGTATGTTCCCTCCAGTTCCAGTTATGAAGACGCAAACACATGTGCGTCCACCGTCAACATGTCCTCTTTCAGATCCGCCATGAATGGACCGGATATTCTATTCCTAAGTATGAAAGGCCACCGGCTTTATATGGTTCATTCATGCCATTTTACAGTCCAGGCGAGTAGGCCCTGATTCTGCCATCAAGCTTTTCCTGCCTTCTGCCTCTGAAAGCTCCAGTCTGAGCTCGCATCTGTATCCATGAACTTTGTCCTACTCCCTGCGCGGCTAACGGTGCCTGACTCCAGCCTGTTGCCTGCCAAAAACTGTATTTCACCTTCGAAATTATCTGTTCCGCTCCCTATCCAATGCATTCCTGTCTAGTAGTTTAAGTAAACATTCTTCTAGCTACCGAGCAAAAGGCCCGGCTTCTCTGTCTTTATGCAAATAATTCATAGCCCTGTTACTATGGAAGATTTCTGCCCCCGCATCTAGTGTAGACACTTAGACGCTTGTACACGCACTAACGGACAGTATAGTCAGTATAGAATAAGATTCTATCCTAAGAGACCTTTCTTTTTGGATAACACAGTTCTTTAAACATAGGATGTTAGATATGATTTGGGATTAGGTTGACTTGACCCCCCAGACTTCTGTCTCCACATGTAGAGCTAAATGTCAAGTCCCCTTCACCCCCTAGTTGCACGTCAATCACACGTCATGCTGCTGCGCGCGCATTTCTGCCAAGCATTTCTGCTGACATTGCGAAATTCTTTCATGGAACCACCCTATTATGACATCATACCTGATGACGTTCTTTAGTTACACCCAGTTACACCCACTTTTGCTACGCATGTATGTTTTATCTTTGCTATCAATTGTTACGCCTCCTCCATATGTTTCACTATAATGCATATTGTATAAAAATGATTACTTGTCAATAAAGAGGGGTCTTCACTTCCTGAACCTTCGTGGTGATGGAATGTGGAGCTCCTCAATTGGAATTGAGCCAGGAATAAAGCCCGTTCCGAAACTCTAATACCACGGATTCTGCCTCTTATTTTACTGAGCTATTATTATAGATTTTCCGCATCAAATTAAGTCCCGGTAATTAAATTATTTACCACACCTCCATGGGCTCTGCCTGACCCTCCGAAGAGGCCACGGGGTTTCTTGACCCTCTCTCGGTTTTATCAACATGGGCATACACCCGCTCTCCCTTACGTTCAGATAATCTATGGTCTAGTCTCAACGTAAGATTCATCAAATCTGTACAAGTTGAGGGCTGAGGATCAATTTGGGCCAATACATCTTTCGTGTCGTCTTTTAAACCCTGGTAATAGAGGGACTTCCTTTTCTCCTCGGGCCATGCTGTTTCAGCAACGAGACGGTTGAATTGAGTCAGATACGTCACCAGGTCCTGTTTCCCCTGTCGAAATTCCAACAGTTCTCTGTCCGCCGAGAACGTGGTGGCCCTTCGATCGAACACCCGCTCGAACTCAGTTCGAAAGGCATTCCAGTCTGACAGTAAGGGATCGTCATATTTGACCAAGGGCACTGCCCAATTGGCCGCGTCCCCAGTCATATAGGAGATCGCAAAAGCCACCCTCGAATGGTTAGAAGGAAAGGAAGCTGGTTTGCATGAAAAGTGCAGGGCTATTTGTGTCAGAAAGGTTTGTATCTTGTGGGGATCCCCAGAAAACCTCTCTGGGCTAGTTAGAGGTATGGGAGGTGATACATTCACCTGTATAGGTGACAAAGACTGCGTGGCATCAAACGGATTCCTACCCTGTCTATCCACCCTTTCTCTTGGAGCGGCCGTTTCTGCCTTTGATGCGGCCAATTCCTGTTGTACCACCAGGAGAGCCTGCAACACGTCGTCTAATGAGGCCATGTTTGTGCGTCACTCGAAACCCAATAAGTTTTATTCGTGGGGGCGTAATTCTGTCACGACCGCCGTCATTCCTGGGGATTCGAGTGAAGCACAAGGGTTCCACCTCCCGACGTTTCCGGCTCTGGTTATGGTAACACAGAGTACCAGAACAATCAGGCGAGGGAAAAGGAAGATGATGGATATCTCAGTGATTGGAAGTCCTGAAAGGATAGGAAGAGAGAAAACAAAAAGATAATTCACAATAACAACCTACTCTCATAAGGTCTCACTAAATGTAATGTGGCACCTCAAACACACTGTTACAAGCACAGCGATAACACAAACCGAGAGGACACACCCCCTCCAAACGCCACACTCTATTCAGTCTCTTCTCTCTCTACTGTCCCTGTTAGGCTCTTCACCTATGTACAAAAACCCACCTCCCTCCGTGAATCTCGACGATCCCTTCACCTATGTAAGTGCTCCAACATAAATGTCTTGAACAGCTGTTCAACAAAGGCCTAACCAGAATATGAATGAGATCGCTAGTTGCTCCAATACTTGGGCTCTCCTTCCTTCCGCATTCTGCGAGCCTAATAAACCAAAGTCTCGAAATTCCTATTCCTACCGCTCCTTCTAATATAACCAACAATGGAGACGGAAATGTCTTGCAAACCCTTGCGTTTAACGCGCTACTTGCCAGTTGATGAACAGTCTCTCGCTCTCACTCCGGGGGGGGGGGGGAAGTAGCGGAATTCCTGCATTCCAAGACGGTGCCCTCGCAGTCCGGTGGACAAGACGTTCTCTCCGAACTTTGCGAGTGTCCTGAGGTCTGTGAACGCGGCGACGCTTACCGCAGCGCCCCGTGTGGGAGTTCCGTGAGTCGGAACCAAACACTCCTAAGCCTGGAGTCTCTTGGCGGTTTTCTCTGCACGGTGAAGAACCCGTTCTCCTTCCAAGCCGCAGACGCGAACACTTGCGCCTTCCTCGCTCGGTCACGTGCGTCAATAACCAACGTGCTCCACAATACAGTATTACGTGCCTCGATTGGCTCCTGAGTCGCGTATTTAATCGGTTTTGGCTCCGCCTATGTACAGCCGAGGATTCTGGTCATCGTAGTTCTCCTACGGCTGTACTTCCGGTAGGCGCTCTTGATCAGCGCCTGACAGAGAGACCGGCTTCGCGGGACGAGGGGTAGACGGCGGCCATATTGGGTTGGGCTACTGGTCAGTCGCGCTCTAGCTGCGCATAAAAGGGGACGGGCATGGCTCCGCGCAGCGGACGCGGTCAGCGGACACGCCGTATCTGCGCCGGAGTCGTGCCAGAGTCCTGCCCGTCTGCGCCCGTCAGCGCTAAGGAGGCGCACGGCACAAGGGTTAACGGGTCTCATCACTCCGCTGGCGGTCCCTACAAGAGAGAGGATTTACTCAGTATGCGGCAGACCTTACTGTCCTGTGAATACACCCCTCATGACCCGCTGTGCGGTCCCTACCGGTGTCCTTGTGGTAATTTTGTCCTTAGCTCCCCTACCCCCATTAGAGCACTTCGTGAGCCCCCTCCCATGACATTCTTGCCCAGTGAGTCTTCCACTCCCCGGATCCTTAAAATATGGAAGCTCAATGTCAGGTCATTGATTAAACATCATGCTGCTATCTACGACCTTATCTTAGCAGAAGCCCCTGATATCTTTTTCATGACTGAGACTTGGCTTCATGATGAGGCCATGGTGGAATTGAACTTGGCAATCCCGCAACAATACTCTATTTTCACTAATAATCGTAACTCTAGGGGCGGGGGCATTGCAATGGTAGCTAAATCATGCTACCCGTGTACTTGGAAGATATTAGCTATAGATGGCTGTGAGAGTGCGCACTTTTGTGTTACAATTAATCATCACCTCACCTTCTCTGGGCTTCTGATTTATAGACCCCCTGGTAATGATATAGCCTTTAGAAAGGCTCTTCCTGAAATAGTGAGCTCTCTCGCGATAGGTTCGGCTAATTTCACTGTTCTTGGTGATCTTAACCTCCATTTTGACCTCTGCCATACCCCTGTTATCAGCAGTACTCTTGCAGATCTTGAGGCGCTGCAGTTAAGTCAGATGGTCACCCTCCCTACGCACATAGGTGGTCATATCCTGGACCCCATTTTTACAAATCTGTCTGCGGCCAAGGTTCTGCCTCCCTCCCCGGTAGCCTGGTCAGACCATTTTTTGGTGGAATTGAACCTTGTGATTAGAAACCCTCCTTTCACAAACCTAGACAGGTCTGTCTTTAAACGTCCTTGGAAGAAACTTAAGCTCGAGGACTTCCATCGGGTACTCAGCGAATACCCACTTGACCCTTTTTATGATGCCGAGTCTGGCTACGATCTCTTTTGTGACTAGGTTTCCTGTGCACTTGATTCTTTGATTCCTGCTACGTGGAGTAAATGTCGCTCTTTTGAACCCAGCCCATGGTATGATAATACTTTACTGCTTTTAAAAAAATCATGTAAACAAGCGGAAAGAGATTGGCGAAAAACCTATGATGCTGAGAAAAAAAATATTGTACCTCGAAAAAATTAAAATATACCATAGAGCCATTTGCAGAGCTTGTGCGGCTCATTACTCCCTGGAGTTTAAACGCAGCCCTAATCCTGCAAAGCTGATTTTTAAAGTTCTTAAAGATCTGACGGCTAAAAGAGCTTCAGCAGTCGAGATATGCTCTGCATCCCACTGTGAGGAGCTCGCCAACTTTTTTGGGGAAAAGGTGCATACCATCTATCGCTCCTTTCCTAATATCACCCCTCAGTGTGAAGGACAGAGACTTTTCTCTACCCCTACTGCGGCTCTATCCACACTTCCGGGAATCTCGGAGGTCGAGTTCAATAGGCTGGCAGCTAAAGATAAATCCGGGTCCCCTGCAGACCCGCTCAGACCCGCGCAGTTCGGTGATTCCGCTGCTTTGTGTTTCCCCCCTGTGCGCCAACTTATTAATCTCTCATTGTGTTCAGGGACTGTACCAACTAAGTGGAAACAAGCCTATGTCACCCCTATTCTGAAGAAACCCGCCTTGGACCCCCTTAAATTGGAGAATTATCGTCCTATCTCTCTTCTCCCTTGGGTTGCCAAGGTTGCGGAGGCCTATGTCAATGGAATCCTGACTCAACATCTTCAGACCGCTAATATCTTGGATCCCTCCCAGAACGGTTTTCGAGCAGGTCACAGCACGGAGACTGCTCTCCTAGCGATGACGGAACATCTGCGCACCGTGCTTGACTCCGGTCAAACTGTGGCACTGGTGTTACTCGACCTCAGTGCCGCGTTTGACACGGTCTCACATGTGATACTTCTACAGCGTCTGGGTGAGGCAGGTATCTCTGGCCCGGCACTTGACTGGTTTCGGTCTTTTTTAGCAGGTCGTTCATTTCGGGTCGCCACACCGCCTTTTGAATCTAAACCCTACTTCATCGAGCAGTGAGTTCCCCCAGGGGTCGGCACTCAGCCCCACGCTGTTTAACCTGTATGTGCAACCGCTGGCTGCGGTCGCCAAACAGTGGGGCTTGACTATGGTTTCCTATGCGGACGACACGCAGTTGGCGGTTGCACTCAATGGGGACTCCGATTCTGAGGCCCCTAGGTTCAGGGAGGGCTTAACAGCAGTGGCGGGCTGGATGACGGCCAATTGTTTACAACTCAATGCTAAAAAGACGGAAGTCCTTATCATTGGTAAACAGTGCAATCTCTGGGGTGCTCAGTGGTGGCCCCCAGAGTTGGGTCCTGCTCCTATTCCGGTCCCCGAGGTTAAAAACCTGGGGGTCTGGTTAGATTCTGCCCTTAGCTTCTGTGGACATACAAAAAAAGTGTCTGCTGTCTGCTTTGGGGTCTTGCGGGGTCTTAGGCCAACTCTGAAATTTTTTGATGCCCCCGCTAGACAGTTGATAATCCAGGCCACCATACTCTCACGGCTCGATTATGCGAGTTCACTGTTGGTGGGGGCCAATAAGCGGAAGTTATCCGGATGCAGCGAGTACAGAACGCGGCGGCCAGAGCCTTGGTGGGTTTACCTAGGTTCTGCTCCGCGAAGGAAACCATCCAGAAACTTCACTGGCTGCCCATGGCAAAAAGGATTGAGTTTCAGACTTTATGCCTTTCCTTCAAGATCCTTAAGCTGTCCTCCCCCCCCGATCCTGGAACATCTTCTTACCCCTTATGTTCCCTCTCGTTGTTTGAGGTCATTGGGCCAAAATCTAGCAGTAGTTCCACGGTTCAAACGCTGCAGAGCGGGAGGGCGTTCCTTCCACTTTTTGGCGGCCAGGCTTTGGAACTCATTACCTGCTCATATTCGTGCCCTTGATGACCTTCTCATGTTCAGGTGGGCTATTAAAACGTATCTTTTTCCCTCTGGCTGTAATTTTACTACATAGAATATCATTTCCTTACTCTGCTTCTCCTCTTCTCTTTCTGCTTCTCTGTTTTATGTATTATTCATTCTGCCTGTCGGAGCGCCGGGACGCCCCTTTGCTGGGGCAGCTGCGCGTTATAGAAGAACGGATAACATAACATGATGGAGGGGTAGGAGGGTAAAGAAAGAGAAGGGTAGGGACTAAAGAAGAAAGAAAGTGTGTTGTAGGAGAAGAGAATGACTGCAGTGGGTAATAAATGCGAAAGTAGGACATTTTTTGCCATCACATCGTTTCAGAAACTCACACTTCCATGAATCTGCACGAGTGAGGAATTTTCTTTTAATGAGTTTTAACAAGGAATTCACCGTGCTCTACATGAAATGTGGCTACCGACGTCTGTGCTCGTTCGCCATTTGTGATTTCCTTGATCTTTTGACATTTCTGTTTGCACCAGGGATACTCGTTCTCTCAAACACCCCCCCACAAACCTCCATTGTACGCTTTACAAATGTAGGAAATTATGAATGGTTTCTGACAGCAAACGTTTAAAAAAATATATATAACAGGGCAGTTAGTGCGATGATCCATAGAAGGTAAGCGCATGGGATCTCTGAGAGCAAAGGAAACAAACACCGAACTCAACAAGCCCCCTGTGGGTAATAACAGAGGGATGGCAGCATTCTGGGGACAGCAGACCACCATGTCTGTGTTTGCTTTTAAATAAAGCAACTTTTTTAATGCAGTTTTCCTTACAGGAAAACAGGATGTGTTTCAAAAAGAAAAATGAAATGTTTCTGTTTCATTTTTTAAGGGTAGAAGGCGGTCCGTGG
Organism: Triturus cristatus; assembly: GCF_964204655.1. Classification (NCBI taxonomy): domain Eukaryota; kingdom Metazoa; phylum Chordata; class Amphibia; order Caudata; family Salamandridae; genus Triturus; species Triturus cristatus. Next base: position 177,810,992 of record NC_140590.1, read on the forward strand.
GACCACTGTCTGCTCGTAAAACAAGCATTTACAATACAATAGGTCTCACTTTTTTTTAGCGTTAGAGCTATTGGCTTTGCAATAGAAATGTGTTTTGCAGTGTCTGTACTTGTAAGCATCCGTATTTCTATTGCCAGTCTGTTAATGAACTCTGAGTGCCACCCCCTTCTGGCCCACAATTGGGCATTCTAGTGAAACACCGCCATAAGTAAGTGTTGGGGGCAGGCATGCACTGTTGTGGGAGAGGTGAGGGGAAGGGCATGTGGAGATTAAGAGTGGCATAGCGTGCGCCTAAAAAAGAAGTCTCCACAAAGGTTTTCTGAGAAGCCCTCCTTTAAAAATAAAATGTGAAACCCCGTTTTAAAAGCACTTGCGTTTTAAATATGTTTTGGGAGGCAGAGGTGAAGCCCTCCTATCAGCGGCTGTTGGCTGGAGCGGCGATGGCATCGTTGAGATTTGTAGCAGTCTCCTGTCTCCAGAGCGGCATAGAACTTGCCTTAGCCTAGCAAGCAGCATCAAGCGAAATGGAAATTTTAAGCGTCAGGCTATATGAAGAAAATGCTGGACAATGAAGAAAGGAAATACGCAAAGCAACAAGAAATCACAAAACTTTAAAGAGCACACACATACACCATACAAACTCAGCTCTTGAACTTTCTACCACTGCACACAACCCTCTTATCTCCCATACTTCTGAAAAATCATTAGCCCACTCATCGACAGTCCACCACTTCCCTCCAACTAGGGGCCCAACAGGTCTCAATTACCACCCCACATGCCTTTGACAGAATATTGCTATATTCTGTACTCCACCTCTAGACGCATGCTAAAGATTGATGTTAACCTTGTTATGTAGCGGATACTGATTGATCTGTAATAAGCCATCTCTACAGTTAAATGTTCACAGTTGTCCCTGCATATAAGGTGGTTCTACTGGACACTGGAATGAAAACCTCATACTTCAGACAAACCATGTTTATCTCATGCACCCAAACATCTACTTTGACCCCTGACCAAAAGCACTCCTTGAGCAGAATGTGTTTAAATAAAGCCCAAAAATACATATAACTTTCTTTTACAATTTGATTGACTAGAGTGCACATTCAGGAGATGATGCAGACCTCAGACTCTATTATCACCACTGAGAGATCTGCCCTCAGTATACCACTATCCCACACATCAACCACATAGAAGATACAAATGACGCACGCGGCTCTCAGCCCATCATCTTCCACTACACATCAATGGCAAGTATATACCTATGTTAAAACTCCTTAGGGAAAGCACCAACAAGCCAAGTAAACCTTCGTCCCTGTTTCCTCCCCTCCAAAGATGCTGGTCCACTATATCTGGCAGCAGTCGTCTCAGGCAACAGCAAAATTACCCTACCATGGCACAAGATTATTCACAAAGCAGACAGTCTACATCCCGAAGAGACAGTTACACCAAAAGATGTGATCCACCTACAGCCAATCAGAGTAAGGCTCCCAATAATAAAAGCCGGGACCTAAATGTGATTAGCAGAAAAGAACTGTATCAACTATAGCTGCTTTCTAAAGAAAATACCAGGCTTATGAACAGCAAGTGACGGATGATGCCAAATGGTAAACTCATAAAATTTTTGTGAGACAACTGGTTTAAAATGGTGGCCGAAGGATTGCAGTGTCCTCTTTGACGTTCAACCTTATATAAAAATGTCTGACAATACATCTTCCTGATGTGCAAGATAAAGCAGAAGACTGAAGTTTTTAATATACTGAGCATAGGCATCATTCAACGAGCACTGCCCAGAGAGGCGCGGGGAAGATGACATCATCCAAAGTGCCTTGGCGAGTAGCAGGGGTGGCAAAGTATGACCTACCTAGATGAACCTGCTCATTAAAGGTCTGCAGTCTTTTTCTGTTGCAGCTAAGCATATAAACATATAGTTTGTCAAAGAATGTCCTCATGTTGTCAAACAATGCATGGCAAAAGCATGTTTCGTTTTCTATGAGAAGACCAAAAATATGCTCCATATTCAATAGGCACGACTGCAAAATACCATCACTAGAAACTATATTTAATTGTACACCTGGGTCTTTGCAGTTCCAATGTAACATACATACCATGGTCTTGCCACAGCCAATTCATACCCAAGTGGGTGGTGTCACACTATTTCAGTTACTTCACTGCTTTAAACTTCAGGTGGCAACCATCTAATCTAAGTGCAGTGAACACATACAAAGGGCCATCATCACATAGATTTGAGGAAAGCACTGAAAACAAAACCTGATGAAATCCAATTCTATCTCCAAGACAACCTCACCCACTCCAGCAAACACTCCTATCCAAGTACACACTGCTTACCCTAACAGGACTTCTAACATCAATACAATGCAAATGCTTTACTCTGCCATTCACTGATTCCACACAATTAATGCCCTATTGTTTTAGTGTCTCAAAACATGCAGTAGTAACGAGATGCATCATATATGTGGCTTGCTCTACAGAGCACCCAAAGAATTCCCCCAGGTGCTGCTCAGTGCTTATGCTTCCTTCACTGCAGTGTCAGGTGGATTTTCATACCTCTCTGCTGCAGCCTTCAACCGGTAGCATTGCTACATTTTGACACTTATCTGGAAGGCAAGAGTACCTGATAGTTTATTGGTCATTAGAAGCTATATCCATCCAGTGAAAGCTTTTTTCCACTCCTCTCAGTGAGCCTTATGTTACTTTTCACCCTGTATATGTCCATTAGGATGTGCGTTATGGTAATGATACACCACCAGTTGAACAGTAGGTGATGTCCCACATTTACTTTGGTAGGTAATAAGTATGTTCCTATCATATAGGGTGAGAGTGACCCATGATGAGTTGTGTTCTCAAATCTGTTCTGGCCTGCAGGAGGTAGGAACCATTCTGACCGGGATGTGGTTACAAATTCCGGGTACATAAATTAAGAAAGCCACCCTTATCTTCTACTGTGTCTATCTCTAATTCTCTGACCTGAAAAGGGCCTGGTGTGATGCAATATGCCTGAGGCATTTAGTTTCTCAGCCAGGCATGGAGGGGTCATTATGGCCCTTTAAGACAGAGGGGAGAGAAGGGAATTTATTGAAGCACATGATTACACCTGTAAAAGGATGCCTATTAGAGACGTCAATGTGAAGTCTGGGAGGCTACTGAGTACTGTTGCCTTCACCCAGGTAGGAGAAGTCAGCTTCTGATAGGTGTTTTATTTTGTTCTTTAAAGGAGATGAGCTGTGTAGAATTAGGTTGGTTATGCATTTAATTAGTGTGATGTAGATCGTAGAATATGTTGGGTATGTTCTTAAGTATATTGTAGGGTTGGAATGCTGAAGGGGAGTTGAAGAGCTGGTGCTGGACCTGTAGGGATCTGCTTCTTCATTTAGGTTGTTCATAATAAAGAGTCTTGAAACTTACCTGGACTTATGTTGTTACTACAAGCTTCTACTATGTACTTCTGGTGAGGTGTTAGTTTAAGGAGCCATCTATGTGGATAGGTTAAAAGTGATTTTGAGTTAGCCCTTTAGCTCAGCCACAAAGCCACCTTAATTAATTACTTGAGGCCAAATTTGAATGGTGGATTGTTTGGTACTGTTAGAAAACAGGGAACCTGGGGGCGTGGTCTGGCCACGCAAGAAGATGGCCGCTTAGAACCGGAGCTCCGGCTGTGGGGAGACCCGGACCGGCAGCTGCAGCTCTTCGGTGGTGCAGAGATGATTTATAAACTGCTTCTGTGACAGCGGAGAGAGAGCAGATGAGACAGTGTTTTTTTTTTTTTTTCAAATGAAGGCACCTGCTGCTTGTCACAGCCCTCGTAAATGATTTCTCCAATGCTGGCTGACAGGAAATTCACCTCATGGACTACTGAGCAGCTTGGAAGGACCGGAAGGTGAGGCAGTGGGAACTGTGCTAATGAGGTGATTTACTCAGTTCAAGGGTTCACGTCAGCTGAGGAAAATCTGGAGAGCTTCTGCTTAAATTGCAACATTGTATGCCAGTGACTTGTATTTGACCCTTTTGTGCAGTGAAGGGTTTCAATTGAAGACAGGAATTCTCTGGCAGCTTTTACCATAATTTATTAACAGTGGAGACTTTCAGAGTAAAAGATAGTTTCTTCCATTCTATATAATGGTGGAAGTCTACAGTTTAAAAATAAATAGACTGTGTATTGATGATTTAACACCTCATAAAACACAGAGGCTATGTTGATGAGGTAATTTATGTGAAACCACTTATAACAACTTTTGACTTTCTGCTCTACAACACTGGCCCTTCAGTCATTTGCAACAGCAATATTGCAAAGGAAGGTTATTGACCGCTGACTTCCTCAGACAGAAATTCACTCTTTGGAAACACTTGCCTGCTACCCTGAACACCTGGTATGTCCCATCTCTGAAATTAAAGGTGATGCTTTTACACTTGTTGGAAACAGCTGAGCTTGCACCTCTTCTAAATGTACTACATAGCATTGCCATTTTCGCTACCAACTGCAACACTTCGGTTCTTAACAGAAGGCAGCTGTCTGGACTTGTGCCTCTTGGAATACAGGTACAGTGTTGCACTACAATTTATAATTATTCTGCCCAAGCCCAGCTTCATTTGAACGATTGGCAGAACATGGTCCTGTCTGATGTATTTATGGACAGGCAACCTGTTATGGTGTTCTGGCAGTTAATGGAAGCAAACTACAATTGGAGTGCCTTTGAAATGCATGGAACACAATAGAACTGTTTAATAAAGCGCGTCTTTTTCCTGTCGGTCTGCGTGTTTCATGATTCGGACCATGAGGTTAGCTGGAACCTCATTATTTCCCGGTTCTGAGGCGTTTCCTGCATGCCGCTCGGCGGTAGCAGCTCTGGCTCCTGCGCAATTACCCACCATTTTCTCCGCTGGCTGCGTCTCCTCACGGCGGCCGGCTGAAGAGCCTCGCATTTGCTTTTATGGAGTCTGCTGCCCTGAAGTTGGACATTTACAATGGAGGTCGCTAACAGGACTTGCTAACCCTGGAGATGTCTTACAGGACCACAACTGTGTTTCCTCTCACACATTTGTTATTTCATTCTACTTCTGCATGACCATGCTTGCTTTCGCTTCGACTCAGCATTGCTTCGCCTTGTGGTGACCTCAGCCTGTCTTTCGTGTTTGCCTGTCTTCCTTGGTCTCAGGTTTCCTGTATTTTCATCATTAACCTATTGCTTTCGTTCAACTGACTCTTAGACTCTTCATGGGCAAACTCCGGAATTTAAAGCTGGCTACTTCTTCTCAATTACCTGTGGACTCAGATTCGGATTCCCCTCCTCAGGACATGGAAGACTCCATGGCACCAAAATCAGATTTAATTCGAGGAGCCATCCCAAAAGCGCGCAACAAAGGAAAACTGGCGTCCTCTCTAGCTTCCTCTAAGCGCCTGAAGAAGGATCCACCATCCCCAGGGAGTAACTCCTCATCCTCTTCCATGGATCTCATTTTGGAAGAACTTCGTGCGTTCAAACCCTTTATGGAAGCTACCACAAAGAACATGCAGGCTATGCAGGAAAAATGGTCGTCTCTGGAGTCCCGTGTTCAAACTTTGGAAACGTCCACAGACTCTTTGCAATCCTCTTGTTCCCATATTCCGTTAATGGAGGCGGAGATACTTCTACTTAAACGTCAGACGGAGGATTTGGAAAATAGGAATCGTAGGAACAATCTACGCCTTTATGGTCTTCCAGAACTTACAGAGGGGTCAAACCCCACCGTCTTCTTCCAATCCTTTCTTGCCAAGATCTTAGATGCTCCGGCCTTAACTTCCATTAACATCCAAAGGGCTCATCGCCTTGGACCGAAGGTCGCTAGTAAGCCTAGAGGTGTCATTATGTTATTCCTGCAATTCACTGACCTCCTGCAGGTCCTTTCAGCTGCCAAGCTCAAGAAGCAAATTATGTGGGAAGGTCATCGCCTCTATCTTTCACAAGATGTCTCCAAGGCCACTGCAGATCGAAGGAAGAAGTTCTTGGACATGCGACCTCAACTACGGGCCCTGAATGCTAGATATGGACTACTACATCCTTGTCTCTTCAAGGTCACATATAAAGATAGAACAACCACATATGAAGACCCTGCAGCCTTGCAGGCGTTTCTCCAACGGCAAGGCCCAGATGTTATGGATGTATCCAGACCTGGTTGACAAGATCTGCTACTTCTTCTTGGAACTCGTTGTGTTATGATTCTGTTGTCTCTCCATTATCGCTGATGTTGTGATTCCCCTACTGTCTCTTCTTCCGATAGTCGTTTCATTCTCATGTGTCCCCTATGTAGTTCAATTGTTTCCTGTTCCCCTGTGACACGTCTGTCACCGTCCAATAGTCCTCGGGGTCGCACGATGCTGTAAGGGGTCCACCTCCAGATAGCCCCTTGGTCTGATATAAATATGACAGACACAGAAGGGCGATCAGGCGAGGGAAGGAAAGGATGGGAACTGCGGGGAGGGAGACCTGAAAGAGAAATAAACAGTATGCTATGGTTAGAACTGCCCTAGAACCCTGGGCACATTGCTATCCCCAGCTACCCTGCAGTACCTGTAAAGGAAATAACGGCTTGGGAGACGTGGATCCCCTTGAAGCTGATGTTCGGGAGTCCTACAGAGAAGGCAGGGATTAGCATAGGGGTCACCCTCTCACTCTACTCCCCCACTCACGTATCTCCCTAGGTTTTCAGTACCTACCACCAATCCTGGGTGTTCGGACTGTACAGGGGGGGGGAGGACGTATGCCAGAAGTCACCTCACCGCCCCTGTATGGAGTACAAAATAAACAAATGACGTGCAGATGGGACTAGCGCCCCGGGTAATTCCTGCACCCCTGTGCGGTGTTCAACACACCCCTATAGCACTGCTCCAATACGTCTTGTGCAGTACTAGCAAGTAACAAAGTATGACCCCCACCAGTATCGCAGCGGTCTTACTACCACAATGTTCAGATAGTAAGTACTGCTAGCTCTGGGAGCCTTCGCTGAGTCCCTTCTAAGACGAAACCGCTGTATGCCTGGTTTCTCTCGGACTCGAACCTCTGATTGTCTCGAGGATTCTATACCATGAATTCGCGACCCCGCAATGCCTCGGAAGGCGCCCAACGGGATCGACAATGGTCTATCCGGAAGCAGAAGCAAAAGCCTTGGCGATCCCGCAATGCCGTGATCGGCGTCCAACGGGATTGACTACGTTCGAAATCACTACCGATTAAGTTCAGACCGGTAATGCTCAAGAAGTGCAAGCCCTTGAGCCTGCGAGGGAAAAGTAAGTCGGTGCGGAGCACCCCTACCAGTACGCAGCTCTCTGTCTTGCTCGAACCAGGAAACCAAAATAACCGGCACCTGAGTTCCGCCGGATGTTCCTTTTGTTCTTGATTGCGCCGAGCGCGCTGACGTATGTACGTCTGCCCGCCTTGCGCCCTGGGAACTGTAGTTCCCCTTACTCCCGTTTACCACGGGTGTTCTTCCTGTAACCTGGCAGTGCTCGTCGGCGCCCTCTGTGGGTCGTGACAACGTCTTTCCCTTCAATTGTATATCTCTCTTGTTTCTACAGACATCTCCTTCCTCCCTCCTACCCTGATATGCCATGCTACTTTCTATATGCTGCGTTTTTGGATCCATGGTAGTTGAGGTTTGATATCTGCTCTGGATGTTGTCGTCGTCGTTGTCTCCCGGCGCCATCACCCCATCCTCGTTCTTGAGTTTTGCGTTCTGTAAGTATGTTTTTCAGTCGTTCGTTTCGAACGTGTACTGTCTTCTTGTTGTTTTTTGTTTCTGTCCTTTTTCCTACACTTGATCTCTTACCTTTTGCTCTTTCCTCTTTCTTTTCACTTTCTTTCACCTCCCATCTCCCCTTCTTGCTCCTTCCTTTCCTTGTATTCAGTATTATATTCATAGTGGTTCCTCCCTTTTTTTCCTTTCCTTTTATTCTTCTTTGCTTTCTCTCCTTCTGCCCTGTCTCCTTCATCAATTCGTTACAATTCTCTCAGTTTTCTCAAGTTATTTTTTTCTGCAGTAATAAGCATGTTGCTGTTAGCTGTTTTTCTTTGCTGTTCCATTCCGAGTTACATCGTGGAACGTTAAGGGTTTAAACAATCCCATTAAAAGGCAAAGGGTTTTATCACATTTAGCGAGACTTAAGTCTGATGTTGCCCTCCTTCAGGAGACTCATCTCTCTGAAAACGAGGCTCTAAAACTCAAGCGTTGTTGGGTGGGTCATGTTTTTTGCTCCCCCACAGTGTCCAAGAAAAATGGTGTTGTGATTTTATTACATAAAAAGTTAAATGTTTCCTCTATTTCTCACGAATGTGATGTTGATGGTCGATGGGTTATTGTTACACTGCTTATAGATAATATTCCTATCACTCTTTTTAATGTGTATGCCCCAACTGGGATTGACAGATTATTTTGGCCCTCTATTTCAACTAAGCTGTCCTCCCTTTCTGGAGATTACATACTTCTAGGGGGAGATTGTAACCAAGTTGTTGATCCCTTCCTCGATCGTCATTCCAATGTTAAATTTGTCCCCTCTAGGATGCACTCTCAATTTGTTAACACCTTCCAAAATAATGCCTTGGTGGATATCTGGAGATTGTGTAATCCTGATCTTAGAGAATACAGTTTTTACTCCCCTCCACATCAATCACAATCCCGCATTGATCATATCTTCCTTAGTAAATCCCTATCCCAGCACGCTATACGCTCTGACATTGGTTCCATCCTAATCTCGGACCATGCTCCGGTTCATGTGGACCTTGACCTACTTCCTTTTTCCCCTCACTCTGGCAGATGGCGTTTCAACAATGCTTTGCTTTTGGAACCTACTTTTTGCTCCGAATTTACTGCCTTTGCCACTGAATTTTTCCTTTTCAATCATACCCCTGATTCCTCTTTTGTTACTGTTTGGGATTCTTTTAAAGCAGCCTCTAGGGGTTTTATTATTAATTTTGTAGCCCGACGAAAGAAACTTCGAGAAGCCAAATCCGAACGCATTTTAGCTAATATTAAGACTTTAGAGCTTGATTATCAAGCTTCTAAATCTGAGATTTCTCTTAAAAAGCTTATTGATGCGAAAATTTCCTTCAATAAGTTTACAACTGATGCTGCCTTTAACCTTTTGCTAAAATTTAATTCCAGGTATTATGGAGGTAAGAACAAAATGGGGAAACTTTTGGCCAATTACTTAAAGATAAGAAAGGAGCGTACAAAGATTGAGTCCATTAAGACTTCCACTGGGAACTCTTGCTTTAAAGATAAAGACATTCTCTCTGAGTTTGTGAAATTTTATGACAATCTTTATACCCCCGAACACATCCCGGAGACTACGGATCTTCTTTCATATTTTCATTCGCTTCCCTCCCCCCCGGCTTCTCAAGTTGATTTTTTTGCCCTAGAACAGGACATTTTGCTTTCTGAAATCTCTCATGCTGTTTCTAAATTGCGGCACGGTAAGTCTCCAGGCCCTGATGGTTTCACTATTGAATTTTACAGCCACTTCGCCTCTCTACTTCTCCCTAAACTATTATTATTATTCCGATCCTTCCTTGCAGCGGGTTCTTCCAGCGGCTCCTTCCAACAGGCTTTAATCTGTTTAATTCCCAAAGAAGATAAGGACCACTCATTATGCAAAAATTACAGACCAATTTCACTGGTCAATACGGATTATAAAATTCTGGCAAAAATGTTGGCATTGCGCATGGATCCCCTTTTACCTGATCTCATTGGCCCTGAACAATCAGGCTTTGTCAAGGGCCGTCTCTCATCTGACAATGCCCGTGTTTTTCTTAATATACTTAGCAAGGCTTCCTCTTTGTCACTTCCCTTCGCGGCTATTTCTTTAGACGCGGAGAAAGCCTTTGACAGGATTGGATGGGATTTTATGTTTCAGGCCTTGCGCTGGATCGGCTCTTCTTCCAAATTCATCTCTATTATTTCTTTACTCTATTCTAATCCCCAGGCTTCCATTTTTGTCAACCGGATGACCTCGGATTATTTCTCGTTACACAGGGGAGTGCGACAAGGCTGTCCTCTATCCCCCCTACTTTTTGTTTTAGCCTTGGAACCCTTTCTTACTAAAATTCGTCTAGACAACAGTATTTCTGGTTTTAAATTTGGTTAGCGTCAAGTTAAACTCTCGGTCTATGCTGATGATATTCTTTTTTACTGCTCTGATCCTGTTTCCTCTATTCCCTCTTTTCTCCAGCAGGTGTCTTCCTTCTCCACGGTCTCTGGTTATCGCCTAAATGCTGATAAGTGCGAGATTCTACCTTTAAACCCTATTTGTCAAAAGCATCTTTTTTCCCAAACGAGTTTCTCCTGGCAACCATCTAGGATCAAATATCTGGGTGTTTGGTTCGCTCCTCTCTTGTCTGATACACTCAAATTTAATTTTGATTATGTCTTCAAGAAAATGGACACGGCTATTCAACGCTGGAACCCGCTCTTTCTGTCTTGGTGGGGTCGGCTCAATTCTATAAAAATGATGTTATCCCCTTTTCTTCTTTATACCATTTCCATGCTGCCAGTACACATTCCAGTTTCCTTCTTTAAACGGATTGATTCCTTGTTGCTGAAATTCTTATGGAATGGCAAGCGGTCTCGGATAGCTTTGGCTTCATTGCGCAAGGATAAGGCTCAGTCTGGTGTGCGCTTTCCGAATTTCAGAGAATATCATCGAGCTTTCTCTTTGAAACAATCGACCCGTTGGTTCTCTTCTGATCTTCCGCACTATCCGCCCGTCTGGTTAAGTATGGAATCTTCCTTTCTATCCCCCTTTACCTTTCGCGAGTTCTTATCCTTCACGTCTTCTTTAGTTCGCTTTCGTACGCCTGTTATTTCTCATTGCCGCACTCTCCTTCTCCCTTACATAATATCATCTTATCCCTCCCTCCTTTCCATTCACGAACAACCGATATGGCACAACTCTCTTTTCAAAATTCGTAATCGCACCATCTTTTGGAAGACATGGCATTCTCGAGGATTGTGTTGGATCTCTCAATTAATTTCCCAAGATACCCCTCTCTCATTCCAGGAACTTCAATCCTCTTTCTCACTGCCCTCTTCTGCTCGTTCGCAATACAATGCCCTTCTCCCAGTCCTGATCTTATATCTTCGCTCTTTGGCGCCATCTACCGATATTCCTTTGGACCGCAAAGCTACTTCTTTATTATTGGAGACGTCTCCCTCAGCCTCTGCTATTTATAACTCTTTCCGGTACTCCACTGACAGACTAAAATCTAAAATCGAGAATTCATGGGAATTGGATCTTTCTCAGGGTTGGCCAATACCTTTTTGGGACAAAATATGGGCTAAGCTTCATAAAGCCTCTAGAGCTGCTAATACTACCCAAACCTTATATTTCATTTATAACAGAACTTTATGTACTCCACAAGCTTTATCCCGTTTTTCACCTGACACATCCCCTATTTGTTGGTCCTGTTCCTGTCCCGCCGCAGATCTCAAACACATGTTGTTTGAATGCCCTCCTATCTCCAAGTTCTGGCACCTAGAATGGACGCAAATACAAAAGATATTTCAACTTCAAATTCCCTTTTCCCCTTCGCAAGTTTTTCTAGGTTCCCTATCACCGACACTCCCACAATCTCCTTCCCATTATCTACTACTTGACCTTCTAGTTGCTGTGGCTTCCCATACCATTACTTCTAATTGGAAACAGGCTGCAAATGTCTCCTACCAATCTTGGTGGAATGCAGTTTGCTTCCATCATCGCCTAGATACTAATTACGTATCTCCCATTTCCCTGGCAATTAAACGCGACCTGATTTGGCTCCCTTTGGTATCCTATCTCTCCTCCTTTGCTCCAGTGCACGCCTCTCCAGATCCTAACACAGTTGAGGTGCGTAAGCCACCATGATTTTCTTCTTTCTTTAATGCCTTTTTTGTTATGATATCACGTTCTACTATACTATATGGTATTTTTCATTCCTATACGTAGGCTCTGTTCATGTAAGCTTCATGCTTGTTATAATTGCTTTTAATGAGAGTTTCTATTGAATTGCTTATTTTTTGTATATGTTTATCATGATGATTATACCCCGTTCCCCTCCCTTCTCCTTCCCTTCTTTATTTCTTCAATAAACTCAAACTTAAAAAGAAAACAGGGAACCTTTGTGAGCTTGAACTTAGGTGTCCGCAAGCCAGGTCTGTATTGGGTCGAGGCATTATTGGAGGTACTCAAAGTTGTGAAATTAAATGTTGATATGAAGCTGTGCATCGAGAGTACTGATGGATCTGGATGACAATGGTGAAGAGTATCGATCAGAGGGGTTCCACGTAGAGAACCTTTAGGTTACCATATGGTTAAACTTGTAGCAGTTAGTGAGATAAGAGGTGAACTACTGCAGGACTGCTTCACAGAAGCTCAGGTGTGTTCCAAGGGGGACAGTTAAGGCGTGATTGTCTACTGTTAGAAGCATAAGGCTGTTTTTTTTGTTGATTAGGTGGAAGGTTATCATCTACTGGCAGGGTAGCTGTGTGCTCCAGCATGGCCTGAAGCCAGATTGGTAGTTTTGGTAAAGGCAATTCCTGTTGATCTGCTTCCGATATTGGGGTGAGGCTTCTTTAAAAATATTTTTCCACTGAGTATTTTGTTTGTATGGCCTACCTTTTTATGCTACTATTCCATCTGTGACAGTTGGTTACAGATTGTGCCAGTTGTTCTTTGTCTCATGCAGAAAGAAGTCATGATTTCTCATTAAAAATGTTCTTTCATTGTTAATGGGCCTATTTCATTTTGACAGCGGGCTTCACTCCGATCCGCATGGCACTCACAGGCAACCAACCTGCTACAGAGGAGGCCCATTTATGAATTTGGACTCAAGTCAAGGAAAGCTTTATTCGATTGTTAGTATACCAATCATAAAAGCACATAGAATAAAAACAGGTAAAAAATTCATTTTAAACTTAACAGATTTTGATATAATTACACATTAAAGATAAGTCCAGCACCACCAGAGGAGGGTGTACCCATAATTTACACCTCAAATACCATACTTTTCCTTTGTTGGATCGCCTTTTTAAAAAACTTTAGCCACCCTCCAGGCAGTGTGTTCATCTACCAGAAGCTGCAACCAAATAAAAGCTGGGTGACATTTCCTTATGCCCAGATGTTTTAAAAGTGGAAGTAAATAGACTTTCCTCAACTCTACGTAAAATTTACAGAATAGGATTAAATGGATCGTGGATTGTTCAGAATGGTTGTCACACGGACACGGTATCATAGTTTGTGACCAGTCGTTCATAGTTGGTATTGACAGTAATATATGAACAACTCCCAGTCTAAATCTTGTTAAAAGCATCCTATCAAATATTCCTGGGGCAAATAACAAATAGGGCTCCGTCCCCATACATGTAAGCGTTAGTTGATGCTGCCTAACGCTAGGTTTTAGCACTTCTTCTGCCAGTCGTATTGAACTCAATAATTGCAGACCCTTTAACTTTAGGGTCTTTCTCGATACTGACAGCATAGTAACGGGGTCAGCAAAGTATTCCAGATGGCCTAGGTCTTTAAAAAAAATTATGTATGTATTTAATCCAAGGGATCTTGGCGGCCCCATCCATGCTCAGGCTATCATTTAAAATCTCTCTATTCAGCTTGGCCTGTTCCTTAGTCCAAATCCTGTGCCATAAAAGCACTGGCTCCAATTTGATGAGGTCTGAAATAAAAGGGAGACCCAGCTCCTCGTGGCATATATAGGAGGGCGGGTATGTGAGAGCTGACAAGATATAACGCAAAAAAGAATTCTCCACCAGCTGTAGTGGATAAGTATTAACAAAACCCCACACTCCTGCCCCGTACATTGTAGCTGTGATGCACTTTGCTTTGTATATTTGCAAGAGCTCCACTGGCAGCTTCCTCCCTAATTTCTTAGCAAAGGAGACTAGGGCTGTCGTAGTTCTAGTAAACGCGAGTCTTTTCGCGTTTAACATCTGAGACCAGGTATCCTTTTGATTTAGTAGGATGCCAAGATAGGTAAAATTCTTGGTGGTGGCTAACTTGTTTCCATCCAGAAAGATTTCCCTCACCCTCTGGATCCCTTTACCTCATCCTTTGATAAATGTCTTAGAGACATTAATGCTTGACCCTAAGTCCTTCATAAAATCATTGAATGTATCCAGGGCCTTTTGCAAACCATTTTGCGCGGACGCCATTAAAACCGCGTTGTTCGCGTAAAGAAGGGTTGGAATAGGTCGCCCACCAGCTTGAGGGTAATCTTGACCCCGGTTAAGCAGTAATTTGCCAAAGCCATTTGTATACAAATTAAAAAGGAAAGGGGCCAGGACACAACCCTGCCTGACCCCTCTTCTGATGGGGAATGAACTTGTTCGTTACCCACCCTGTCCATAACGGACACTGGCAGAGGTTTCTCTATATAAACACTGCAGGAAGGCTAAAATATTTGGATCCACCCCCATATCAGCTAGTATCGCCCACAGTGTCCCGTGCCTTACAGAATCAAAGGCTGCGGTAAGATCTAGGAATGCTAGGTACAAACAACCCTTTTTTTGTTCGTATATATTTACCCATGAAAATAGATAGGTTAAGGCTTTGCTCTATAGTGCCTAGTCCTTCTCTGAAGCCATACTGCAAATCAGAAATTATTTGTTTTTCTTCCGCCCAATCTTGCAGTCGTTCCAAGATCACTCGTCCTACCACCTTAATCATTGAGTCAAGTAGGGAGATCGGCCTATAACACCCCGGGTCATGGCGATTCCCCTTCTTGAAGATTGGAACAATGATAGATTCCACCCAGGTCTTTGGTATCGATGTCTTGATACTAGCGTTCATAACTTGGGTTATTATGGGACACCAGGGTGAAATGTTGGCTTTAAATAAATCAACTGGCACTCAGTCTGGTCCTGCAGCCTTACCCCCTAGGCTACGAGAAAGGGCTCTGTGCACTTCATCCAGGGTAACTTGTAGCTCTCCCTTATTAATTTGAACTGGGGGCGTTACAGGAGGTTGAGAATCTGGATTGTCTTGTCCATTATACACCTTAGAAAAGTAATTGACCCAAACGTCCTCAGATATTGCGATCTCAATAGGTGGACCATCTCCCTCTTGTAAGAAAGGAGCCCTTAGTGCTCTCCAAAATGCTGCGCTATCTTTTTGTTGGGTCGCTGCGTGGAGTGTTTCCCATACTTTCGGCCGCAGGATACATTTTCTATCCAAAATTGCCAGCTTATACTCCACCCTAGCCCGTCTGACCGCGTTGGGGGATCTGGGTTGCCTATGCAACTCATACTTCAAGTTTGAATGCGCTTTGGAGCATTTTTTATCAAACCACCCTTAATCTTTACGCTTGCAGTAATTAGCGGTTAATAATCTCCTAAACTCAATAACCTATAACTAAAAAGGCATGAACGATGCTATCGGCGGAAGATGTCTCAGACAAACAGTTATCGAAATACAGTTTGCAGTTCTTGATTTATTTCGTAATCATCACCTCAGGATCAACTTTAGACCACCGTATGGTGTAACCATTCTTACTGCTCAAATCAAGGTTGCTTACTACCGGATAATTTTGTTTGACCTTCCCCGTTCTACGGCGAGGCAGCGTAACCTCAAGCGATAGACGAAAGTGGTCACTCAAGGCATTGTCCCCAACACAAAAAGAAGATACCCTGCTGCAAATGAGGAGAAGACTAGGATAAAATCAATTGTGGATCCCAGACTGCGGCCATTAAAAGTACAAGGCATGGGTATAAGGGGAATTACAAAATCATTTACAAAACCCAGAAAACAGGAGTTCATTAAACAAATCGCCCAACAAAGTGTGACAGAAATGTGTGTTACACCCCCGGCATCATTCCCAAATCCACATAATCTGGTATCCACATGGTTGCACAAGGTACAATTAAAAACCCCCGACAAAATTATCATTCAGTCTTTGATGCCCGTATTACTGATAACAGTTAATGTCCTGGTTAGATTCCTAATTACAGTACCCAGTTCCCCAGATTGGACGTCTGACCCTGTTTACCAGGCAGGTCGCTCCCCTCACCGCCACGCAGCCCCCTGTGTGACCACTGACCGCTGCTGCATTGTGTCTGCCTGCGTTAGAGTGACTGTGCCCTCCTTCTCTTCTGTACCCACGAGTGAGTGATTCTCCCCCACTGTACCTGTGTATTTTGCTGCCTTGATTGTCCCCCTCTCCTTTGGTGCCCAGATTGTGTCCCTTTTTTCTTCTGTCATTCCCCGCGTCTCCCCCTCGCCGCCCGTTTCCCGCCGCCGCGTCCCGTAGCTCCGCCCCCTCGCACCCTATTGGCCGCTGCGTCCCGTAGCTCCGCCCCCCTCGCACCCTATTGGCCGCCCCGCTCCCACCTCCCAGCTTCTCCTCCCTCCCTCTCCCACTCATATGGAGGCCGCGCAGCGGTAGAGAGAGCGACCTCTGACCCTGTTTACCAGGCAGGTCGCTCCTCTCACCGCCACGCAGTCCCCTGTGTGACCACTGACCGCTGCTGCATTGTGTCTGCCTGCGTTAGAGTGACTGTGCCCTCCTTCTCTTCTGTACCCACGAGTGAGTGATTCTCCCCCACTGTACCTGTGTATTTTGCTGCCTTGATTGTCCCCCTCTCCTTTGGTGCCCAGATTGTGTCCCTTTTTTCTTCTGTCATTCCCCGCGTCTCCCCCTCGCCGCCCGTTTCCCGCTGCCGCGTCCCGTAGCTCCGCCCCCCTCACACCCTATTGGCCGCCGCGTCCCGTAGCTCTGCCCCCCTCGCACCCTATTGGCCACCCCGCTCCCACCTCCCAGCTGCTCCTCCCTCCCTCTCCCACTCATATGGAGGCCGTGCGCAGCGGCCGCGCCGCTGGCGTGCCAAAGGCGCGCCTAAGGCAAGCCCGTCTGCGCCCGTCCGCGCCTGGCCCGCACCCAGGGCCAGACCCCCTTGCCCCCGCAGATGCCAGCCCACCCGCAAGACCTACAGCGCCGCCACTCTCATCGCACTCAACACCGGCCGGAGCCCCGGCTGCTGCAGAGCCACCCCAAGACGCACCCACGGACCCTTCACCTGCCAATCCAGCAAGTTCTCCTGCATCCGGACCCGTACCGCACCCGCCAAGCCAAGCACCAACAGCAACCACCTGAAGCACCTGAAGTGCATCCTGCTCAGCACCCGCTCCGTCCACAGGCACGCAGTGGAACTCTGGAACCTGCTCGACGCCACATGCCCAGACATCGCCTTCCTCACGGAAACCTGGATGAACGCCTCCTCAGCACCCGACATCGCCATCGCCATCCCGGACGGATACAAGATCACCCGGAGGGACCGCGCCAACCAGAATGGAGGAGGCATCGCCATCGTCCACAAGAACACCATCCGCATCACGACCAACTCCGAAGACACCCTCACAGCCGCCGAACACCTGCACTTCCAGATCCACACCGACCCCAAGACCACCCTCAGAGGCACCCTCATCTACAGACCCCCGGGACCTCGCACACAATTCAGCGAAGACATCGCCGACTTCATCAGCCCGCATGCCCTCCCCTCCGCTGACTACATCCTCCTCGGGGACCTCAACTTCCACCTGGAGAACAACAACGACCGCAACACGACCACCCTGCTGGACAACCTCGCCAACCTCGGACTCAAGCAACTGGTGACCACCCCCACCCACTAAGCCGGCCACACGCTCGACCCCGTCTTCTCCTCCAGCAAGGACATCACCTTCAGCCACGCCACCGGACTCCACTGGACAGACCACAGCTGCGTCCACTTCAGCTTCAGAAGGACCACGACTCACCACCACCCGCAACTGGTCCCCCGCAGAAGCTGGAACAAGATCACTGCCGACCAGCTCACCACATCCCTGAGCCAGAACCCCCCCATCAGATCTGCGAACCCCAACCAAGCCTCCAACAACCTCACGAAATGGATCAGCAACTGCGCAGACGACCTCGCTCCACTGAAGACCCCCCCCGCCAGACCCGGCACCAAGAAAGCATCTTGGTTTACCGACGAACTCAAGCGCTCCAAGAAGAACTGCCGGGCCCTCGAGAAAGCCTGGCGCAGAGACCCAACTACAGACAACATGACCACCCTCAAGCTCGCCACTCGAAGACATCACCAGCTGATCCACGCCACCAAGAAATCCGCATTCAAGGAACGACTGGACAACAACGCCCGCAACAGCAAGGAACTCTTCAACATCGTTAAAGAGCTCTCGAACCCCAGCGCCGGAAACAACGACATCACGCCCTCGCAAGACCTCTACAACTCGCTCGCCTCGTTCTTCCACAGGAAGATCGCAGACATACACAACAGTTTCAGCACACAGCCAACGCACCCTACGACCGGAACAACGCCCCCCACCACCACCCTCCGCGCCTGGACCCCAGTCAACACCGAAGACACCATCCGCACGATGAACTCCATCCACTCAGGATCTCCAACCGACCCCTGCCCTCACCACGTCTTCAACAAGGCTGACTCCGTCATCGCACCCCACCTGCGGGACATCATCAACGCCTCCTTCGACACCGCCACCTTCCCAGAGAGCTGGAAGCACGCCGAACTCAGCGCCCTACTGAAAAAACCATCAGTGGACCCCACCGACCTCAAAAACTACCGCCCCATCTCGCTCCTTCCTTTTCCGGCCAAAGTCATCGATAAAACCGTCAACAGACAACTGGCCGCCTTCCTCGAGACGAACGGATCCCTCGACCACTCGCAGTCTGGCTTCCGGGCCAACCACAGCACCGAGACCGCCCTCATCGCAGCCACCGACGACATCCGAGCTTTGCTCGACAACGGGGAAACAACGGCCCTCATCCTCCTGGACCTCTCCGCGGCGTTCGACACGGTCTGCCACTGCACCCTAGTGCAGCGCCTCAACAACATCGGTATCCAGGAGAAGGCACTGGAATGGATCATCTCCTTCCTCGCCGGAAGAACACAGAGAGTCCGCCTACCCCCGTTCAGATCCGAGGCCACCGAAGTCATCTGCGGCGTACCACAAGGATCATCACTCAGCCCCACCCTCTTCAACATCTACATGAGCCCCCTCGCAGCCATCGCACGCCAACACAACCTCAACATCATCTCCTACGCCGACGACACCCAGCTGATCCTCTCCCTCACCAACGACCCCGCCACCGCCAGAACCAACCTACACGAAGGGATGAAAGACGTAGCCGAGTGGATGACGAACAGCCGCCTGAAACTGAACTCAGATAAGACGGAAGTCCTCATCCTGGGATCATCACCCTCCGCCTGGGACGACTCCTGGTGGCCCCCTGCCCTTGGCAGCGCACCCAAACCAACAAACCACGCACGCAACCTAGGCTTCGTCCCGGACTCCTCCCTCTCCATGACCAGACAAGTCAACGCCGTCTCTGCATCATGCTTCAACATCCTATGCATGCTACGTAAGATCTTCCGGTGGATCCCCACCGAAACCAGGAAGACGGTCACCTGGGCCCTCGTCACCAGCCGACTGGACTACGGCAACTCCCTCTACGCCGGAACCACAGCCAAACTCCAGAAACGACTCCAGCGCATCCAGAACGCCTCAGCACGCCTCATCCTGGACATTCCCCGACACAGCCACATCTCCGTACACCTGAGAAACCTGCACTGGCTCCCCGTCAGCAAGAGAATCACGTTCCGACCACTCACCCACGCACACAAAGCTCTCCACAACCAAGGCCCAAGATACCTCAACGACCGCTTGACCTTCTACACTCCCACCCGCCAGCTTCGATCAACCAGCCACGCCCTCGCCGCCGTCCCCCGCATCCAAAGAGCCACAAAAGGAGGAATATCCTTCTCCTACCTGGCTGCCAAGACGTGGAACTCCCTCCTCATCCATCTCCGCCTGACCCAAGACCACCTCTCCTTCAGGAAGCAACTCAAGACCTGGCTGTTCGAGCAGTAGCGGACCCCCCTCCCCCAAGCGCCTTGAGACCCTCCGGGTGAGTAGCGCACTATACAAATGCTTGATTGATTGATTGATTATAAAGATTTACCAGGACCATGCAATAAGCTGGACTATATGATAGTAACATTACCCCTCACGAAGGACTATACTTTCTATCTCCAGGATGTTGGAAATGTACGTGCAGAGTCCACCCTTGGATCTAACCCTAAACCTTTAACTGCACTGGTATCAAATGTCTTAAAACCGTTGATATGTATGGGGACCAAGCACCATGTTTCCTGTAAAACCAATATGTCAACTCCTGCCATGACGTCACACTATGCAGGATCTTGAATCTTGGAACGCAGCCCTGCAATCTTCCACGAGGTAATCCTCCAAGTGGAAGAGGCAAGAGGCTTATAGGCAACACAGCTAAGGGGATGTTCAGATCAGTGCAGCTTGGCGCCCGTGGGCTGATACAATGGGCCATTTGATCTATACACTGAGCCAATAAAACTCGATCGTCATTTCTCCCTACAGAGTCAAGATCCATCTTGGTATGGGTTCTACTTTTCACCACGTTAATACTTCCTGTGCTTAGAGCCTGATCTACACACCCCTCTTCACTACCCAGTTCCAAACTGCCACCCAAGTCTGAATACTGGGGGAGGGAAGTCAGTCAGTCGATATCTTCCAGTTTGTGAGGGGTTCAAAATAGTTGTAAGTTGGTACAGTGTAGCTTTGTTTAGCTTGACCTAGAAATTGCCCAGGAACAGAGCCCTCCCCAAAGGGGTTCTGTGATAATCTGGGGGGTTGGTAGAAAAAACCCAAAGGAACCACACTTATCCCCTTGCTTCTAACCGGCCAGTTTCGTACCCTGTTTAAAATTAGGCGAACTAGGGATGGAGTTCTAAAGGACAATACCAATCAATCGCCGGGCAAAGATTTGTTAGACGGGCAGACCCATCCAATGCGCCCAGCCATCTTAAAATCGGTAAAAAGCTTGTTGATCAGTCCAATCTTCCCGCTTAAGAAATACAAGGCTTTGTTTCTCAAAGTGGACCAGTGCTCAGTCTCTCCTAGTGGCAAGGGTGGAACATTTGCCAACACTACAGTGAACGGAGTAGCTTCCGGCGGAAGATGTAGTACATTTTGGACCACGTAAACTGTCCCCTTCAACCTTTTGGGTACCCACCCTTGATTGGCTATGTACCACCTGCTCCCTCGTTTGGCCCTTTTGGGGTGCTGTAACCCATCTGGGTTCGGGCCGATCATTATCATCTTCCCCCCCGAGGTCTACCCTGCTTAAGTTGAGAACCCTTCTGTCGAGTTATTGATGCGTAATCTGCTTCTACACTCCAAGAATTAAGGTGTGCTGCGTTGCCTGCTGCGGCTTGGGGAATCAGCTCTTGTCAAGGCAATAGGTCACTAGACGGGGCTTTAACCTGAGGATGATTTGGGCCACCAATCATATTGGCAAGGGAGTGATTAGGACTCCCAAGGGGGACCATTTTCACTCTCTACTGGTGGGGAGTTCAGGCAGATTTCCAGGGTAATTAACCTCCCCTCTATATTAGTCAGCATAGTGTGGAGAGGCTGTAGTAATTTTGAGACTATCTCCTCCATCTTTATCCAGCACACTCCTTGATCAGCAGCTATGTGGTCGCTGCTACCTACACTAGCATTGGTAAGGGGTACAGAGTCCTTGTTTAGCTTGCTCACACTCCTCATGGCTTCACGACCGTGTGCTTTATGCTTATTAACGCACTGCTCTTTGTTTGCGTATTTCTCAGCTTCTTGCCTCTGGTGGTAACATTGAGTCTATGTAGTACAGGAGATGAGTCCTGAACCTCACGTATGTTAGAGTTTTCTATATCAGGTTCAGGTGGGGTGGGACACATTTAGTACCTCAAAATTTGTCACTTGGGGTGCGTTTGTCTCATGTATAAGGAGTGGCAAATGGGATGAAGCTGTTAAAGGCTCAAGGGAGAGCCTTTGTTCAGTTAACACAATGTCATGTATTAATGCAGACTCTGCCTGTGTCAAGAAAGCATCAAGCGTTCCCACCACCCCCTTCCCTGTTATTGACTTGCGTTTTCTCATTGGAAATCTCACTACGTAGCAACGAGTCAGTTACAACAACTAGACCCATACACCATGGGCCAATACACCATATGTCCGGGACACTCATAAGAGAGTTACAGAAGAAAATAATTTGTCAAATAACCTGGCCCGGCCCGGGCTCTTTCGGTCTCAGATGGGCCAGTCCTTGGCCCAGGCCTCACCCAGGCGCGGCCCGCTTGCGTCCCGCGCTGTGGGGGCCAGGCGTGCTCTTGTAGCACATGGGTACTGTGTGCTCCTTCCTCCTGGGAGAGCGAAGGAATCTGGTGTCAGTGGTCCCACAACAATCCCGCAACAGTGGCAAGCAAGGAAACCGGCAGGCAAGAAAACCAACGATAACCGCGTCCTGCTCTGCAGGGGCGAGGCGCGCTCTTGTAGCGCATGGGTGCTGTGTGCTCCTCCCTCCTGGGAGAGCAAAGGATTCTGGTGTCAGTGGTCCCGCAACAGTCCTGCAACAGTGGCAAGCAAGGAAACCGGCAGGCAAGAAAACCAGTGATTAGCGTGTCCCACGCTGCGGGGGCCACAAATGCAAAAACAACAGTTGATGGACAGAATGCAGAACAATGTCATACAGTCACCCCAGTAGAGAGATCTGGGTCTAAATCCATCGTTTTTTTGCTCACCATGCCATTCCAGTTTGAACCCAGCCATATGCAAATCAGTCTTGACCCTGTGCCTCATGGGAACAGTCCAGCCCGAACTGCCAAGCCAGGTCCTTCCTGGACTGGAACCAAGCATCCTAGGACCGGTTTCGGGGTTTCACCCCTCTTCAGCCAGGATAGCTTGATTTCAGTGGCATGGAGAGCATGGGACTCATGTCTGAGCATTCCTGTCCCACTCGGGGTGACAAATGCAAAACCAACAGTTGATGGACAGAATGCAGAACAATGTCATACATTCACCCCAGTACAGAGATCTGGGCCTAAATCCATTGTTTTTTTGCTCACCATGCCTTTCCAGTTTGAACCCAGCCATATGCAAATTAGTCTTGACCCTGTGCCTCATGGCAACAGTCTAGCCCGAACTGCCAAGCCAGGTCCTTCCTGGACTGAAACCAAGCATCCTAGGACCGGTTTCGGGGTTTCACCCCTCTTCAGCCAGGACAGCTTGATTCCAGTGGCATGGAGAGCACTCTGCCAAAGCAGTGATAACGGCCTTCATAATATGCCCTTGAGAATTCCAATAGAAGTCCATGTTCTGGTGTGTACCTGGGCTTCTATTGGAATTCTCAAGGGCATATTATCGAGCCCATTATCGCTGCTTTAGCGGCAGTTTCCTGCCGCGAAAGCGGCGATAATTTTAACGCCGTTCTTGATAAAATACCCCGTAGAGTTTCAGGCAGGGCCATGGGCTACTCATTTCACCTTGAAGAAGCTTCTCACAGCAAATTGTAAAAGAGATGGCTGCTGCTTAGCCCTCTGTAAAAATGCTTTACGTACTGTGTTCCTTTGTCACTCCATATTCATGTCATCAGACTCAAAAGAGCATCAAATCAGTTTTGTAGACTTTTTTATTTTTAAGAGGCTGATTGCAAGGAGAAAAAAATGGACAGATACTTATTAGTGGGTGATGCTATAAAACAGTCAGCTGCAGCTCAAGAGGTCCTGGAGATTTTTGTGGAAGCGAAGACTTGTATTTTTGTACATCACATAAAAGTTCTAGTAGCGCAAAATGTTGAGATGATAGGAAGAATGATTTACCGGTTTATACTTTAAGCCCTAATAGTTAGAAGGATTGCAATTATTCTGGTTTAAGGTGATGATTGCGGATTGCGGACAAGGCATTGTCAATGTATTGTCATTGTAGACGTTCAGTTAGAGGCAGAACCACAGTTCACCAAGTCTTTCACACTATAGCTGCAAGTCCCAAGTTCTATACCAGGTCACAGGGACAACACCTGGCTGCCTCCTGGTGCCTGGGATATTTAGCTGTGAGACATCAGCATGTAGAAGTGTCCATCAAAAAAGCCAGGTCTCCCAAAGGGCAGTGTAAAGTAGCCCGCAGAGAAAGACTCGCCTGTGATGTAGCTCAGATTTTATCTGGAGTCAGACACTGTTTTATTTTTGTGCTTCAGACAGACTGCATTTAGAATGACGCAGATTTTGGCGCAAGCAAAATGAAAACATGAAATGAGTCAAATATTTTTTTAAGTGGCAGATTTGGGTTCATGCAAATTAAAACATGAAAGAGGCCTGCAAATTAAATCATGTAAAAAAATGCTCATTTAATTAATCATGGTTGTTTTAATGTGTAGTTTAGATTTAACCTCATTATAGAATATATATTAATTTAGAAAATGTGTCTTGAATTAGCATATTTGTTCTGAATTAATACACATTTTTGCAATGTAAAAATAAAAGCTTGTGATTAGTTTCCTTCCGAAGGTTCACTGTGGCAGCCTTGAGATAAGGAAATGGAATGTGTGTTCTGTTTTCTCCCAACTTTCAATGAAAGGGCTTTGTTGATAAATCACGCTCTCCTGTTTCTGTCTCTTTGACCTTCACTATGTTGCATATTTGTATTTTTTATTTTTTTGCAGCCTGTTTAAACAGTGGAGAGAAGAGAAACTGCAGAGCACATATTTTTCTTATAAAATGTATTTTCTGTTTCCTCATAACTAATAATTTTTGTTACAGAAAATGTAATTGTTTTAAAATGTAAAAGGATGCGAAGTCATGTAATGAGGAACACGCCTGATTAATGACCTATCCATTCAACTCATGGGGAGACGATGTGTCTTGAAGTTCTGATTGGACCAGCTACGAGGACCAAGCACGTGGACCTTTGCTTGAAATATGGCTTACAAGTGGGAGGGGTGGCTTTTTGCTTATTTTTTCCTGAACACCAGGCAGGACAGTAGTCAGATAACTGGAAGCTTTAGGGAGAGAAGGAGGGGCTGCGTCTGTGGGGGCTATTTTGCAGCTCCTGAGACAGATAAACAGCACAGCGAGGGAGAGAGAGAACTGAGAGGATCAGAACAGGTTTAGATTTAGGTGCTAAACTTTAAATTTAATGCTTTGACTAAGTGCTTTTGAAAATATGTATTTGTCCTATGCATTTATTTGTCTTTATGGGAGATTTTTGCCATTATTAATTATTGATTAGCATTGCAAAACTGGCTCTTTCCTTAGAAACTCTTTGCGAGTTTTGACTGACATTTTGCGCCACATTTTCTTTTCTACATGTGATGCTTATATGCAGACTGTAATATGTTCTGTATTAATGCTATTTTTCCTAATTTCCAAATTAGGTAACCTGATTGATATTTGACTAATGAATAAAAGGTCAGAAAAACTTCACTTTTAACTAAGAAAATAAAACCCTTTAGTCTCCTGAAGGTAATATACAGTGGCAAGGGTCCAGTACCTTTATATCGGTAAATTAGAGGTAAATGAGGTTTTGCATTGAGAAATTACCCTGAAATTACCGTTGCATCCGTTTCTGGTAGCAAGAGGATGGTCATTATTGATTAGTTTGGTGATTAAGGATTATTAATATCACCATCAACTATTCGACTAATGGATCATTGACCTTAGGAGGGAAGTAAAATAATTGCCAGAGTTAGATAAATGTCCATATTCTCTAAAGAAAGTCCTGATTCCTGATTCCAATTCTCAGAACCTGAAGACTGGCAAGGCAGTACAGAAGGTGATGCAGTAAGGCGATTGCTGGAGTGGTGTGAGTATGAATAGGGTTGTGAAATGTTGTTAATGTGCTAGAAGGAATGTTTTGTTTTTGAAGTGTTGAAAAACAAATAAGGGTGTTGACAGTTGATGAAAATTTTGCTCATTTTTGACTTGACGGTTTTATTGATTATATTGGTAATTTCATAGGACAGAATTTTTGATTATTGATTGTATGTTCTTAACATGAACAGTTAGTGTCTTGTTTTATGTTGTCTGGAAACACAGTTACAGTGATACCTGGAAATTCCCAGGAAAGGAATAGCGGGTGGTAAATGGAAGCCACTCTGCTCTGAGGTTACTCGTCTGTTGGAATAGCACTGAGAAGCTATGCAGGGCTGGTAGTGGTAAAGTAGGGACAATTCTCTGTGTAAAAGTGAGAGTGATTGATAGCAAAGAGTTAACTGGTGAAAATGTGGTGTTATATCACCTAGAAAGGGTAACACCAAAGGAGTAGCAGGTTCTTCTGAGCTTGAGTGAATGGTAAGCGGAAGGGATTTACTCGCAGTGTTTGAAGAGTAAACAGAAGTTCTTACTTTGTGAAGAGTGTGCGGAATGTGTTACTCGCAGTGAAAAGAAATCTATCCTTTGTTTAGTGGAACAGACAGAGTAGCGAATATTTTTATGTTGTTAATAACAGACTTTTGATTAAGAAAAACTCAGAACATTTTTGCAGTTGAGAGGGTCTGTAGTAGGAGTTAAACTGACTGAAATTGAAACTGACAGCATTGAAGAAAAGAAATTGCATTGAACTATTGCAGAAATGAAAATATTTGAAGGTTTAAAGAAACTGTTGGGAGGTAAAGTGAAAAATGTGTTTTTAATTGGCGATGCTCCTGAAGGAACACCTGTGCATTTTACGTCTACCAATTTGGGACAAAATTCATATATGTGGGTTCACCAATGGTGCAAGATTACTGAAAAAGAAGGTCCTTTGAGGTTTCCAAAAGATGGTACTTTTGAATTGCAAGTTATTGATAAATTAAGGGCAGTGTTATGTGAAATAAAGACACCATCTAGAGCTGCACAATTTGAGGCTTTAAGCATGTGGGAAAAGACAGCAAGAGACAAAGCAAGTGAAGATAAAAAGGTAAAGCACCAGATGCAAGAGAAGGGAATTAATGATGACAAAAAGCTTCAAATAAATAATGATTCAGGGGATGAAATAATGGATGCATTGTTAATTAAGTGTCCACCACTTTGTGTGGTTCCCATTGAAAATATTGAAAATAGTTTACCAGTAAGTACTACTGTGGCTACTGCTTCTGTTAAACAGAGAGAGCCACAGATTGAGAGAACTGTGCAGACATTTCAGAATGACCCGCTAGCTGTTGATTCAGCACTGACAGTGATACCTCCAGGTGTCACTGCTTCAGATATGACTGATTCAGTCCAAATATCACGAACTGCAGATGCACAGGCCATGCCTAGAAAAAATATGACTGTCCCAATTAATATGGTCCCTACTCAAAAGGTTCAAACAGCTGCAAAAGGAGTAATTATGTCAGGGTTTATTTTAGAATCTCAGAATTCACAGATTATTGAACAGAAATTACCCCAGACAATACAAGCACTGGAAGGTGAGGGAAAAATGGTATTTATAACATCTGCAGCCCAGGATAAAATGAATATATTTGAAGATGGGATTTTTCAAGCCTGCTTTGAGGAAGCAGCAGTGATAAAAAGATAAAAAAGCATGGGAGAACAATTTAACCCAGAGCCTGAAAAAGAGAAAAAGCTTAGTGTTTTAAATTCAACATTTGAACATGAACAAATTAACAGTCCCTGCTGTTTAAATCATGAAAATGTGAACCAGTGTCAGGAGAAAGAATTAATTTCCCTGAGTAAGGAAACAGCTACATGTGCAGTAACTACACATGATATACTGACTGATTTGGTTCAAAAATATGAAATTGATGTTTCAGGAAGCTTTCCATTTCACAAATATTTTAGGGTACATATGAATGATGAGGCAAATGAGACAAAGTGTTCTTCAGGAATGCAATTGCACATTGCAGAAATGAAATATATTTTTTAATGCAATGGGTTTGAGAAATTAGGAGACAAGTGGGAAAGAAAACACGGGAAGAAAAATAAACCACCAGACCTAGCAAGGAAACTGGATAAGAAGTGCCAGCAAAGGATGTTGATTGGGTACAGATTAAAAGAACACAGGATGGAAGTGAAGGTGTTTTGCTTTGTGCAAATTCAGGTATGGATGTTGCACTGCTGGAAAAAGTATTCTTTTGCCATTTTTATAACAGATGTGAGTATTGGAAGAAGAAATTTAAATTTAAACATGATGCAGCAGTTGGAAATGTGCAAGAACAGAGAGAAATCAAATACATGTGCAAGATGTGTCAGCCAAGCAAATGCAAATGTCAGTTCAGAAACAGGAACCAATGGCAGGAGTTTTTCAAGCCCAAATGGTCCCACAAAATATGGAAAATGCTAAAATAAATTTAAATAGGTTGTCCAGAGCAAATGTGAATTATTTCCAGAAACAAAATCAGAACCCAGTTCAACAGGTTGCTGTATTTGAAAATGAGAGTTTTGACCCTAACAATTCTGAATTTGCCAAGTCCATTGTGAAAGCAGTGGAAGGTCGAGACTTAGGGGTCGATTCCGATCCGGGTTGGACAGCTCTTCGAGAGCTGTTCATAGCCTTACCGTGCGACTGACCCGTACCTGGGGCCGGTCCGTCCTGTTGATGAAGTACGATGCGCATAACTGCCAAAAACCCGACCGACACGTAGGCTGTGATTCAAGCTTCATTCTCTGTCCGAGCCGTAACTCCTAACGCCGAACCAAGTCGCACGGAAGCAGTATCCATAGCAGTTTCCACCCAGACCTACGCGCCGGACAGGTCGCCACGTACGGCACATCACAGCATCCAGAAAAGAAGCATATCAGGTACGATTCGCGCCATAAATCAATCCATGGAGTTGGAGAAACAAGTAGCGTGTACGAGATGAACACATCATGAATTCCATCGCGCAGGTCATACCAGTACTCTACATATATGACCAGATCAGAAACAGACGCGGATGGCGCAGACGGTAAGTCAGACACCTACCACACAAACAAACGACACGTACGCACAAACTATCACACACATACAGGGATCCATATCCTGGCCACTAACAAAAGGCCACCATAGGGGTTATATGGGCAGCACCACTACCACCCACACCCATAGGGCTCATGTTGACCATCACTACTGCCACCCCCACCAATAGGGGACCTGTTGCCCATCACTCCTGCCACCCCCACCCATAGGGGTTATGTTGCCCATCACTACTGCCACCCCCACCCATAGGGGACCTGTTGCCCACCATTCCTGCTACCCCCACCCATAGAGACTATGTTGCCCATCACTACTGCCACCCCCACTCATAGGGCTTATGTTGCCCAGCACTCCTGCCACCTCCACCCATAGGGGACCTGCTGCCCATCACTACTGCCACCCCCACCCATAGGGGACCTGTTTTGCTCAGCACTCCTGCCACCTCCACCCATAGGGGTTATGTTGCCCATCACTACTGCCACCCCCACCCATAGGGGTTATGTTGCCCATCACTACTGCCACCCCCACCCATAGGGGACCTGTTGCCAAGCACTCCTGCCACCCCTACCCATAGGGGTTATGTTGTCCATCACTTCTGCCACCCCACCCATATGGGTTATGTTGCCCATCATTACTGCCACCCCCACCCATAGGGGACCTGTTGCCCAGCACTCCTGCCACCCCCACCCATAGGGACTATGTTGCCGATCACTACTACCACCCCACTCATAGGGCTTATGTTGCCCATCACTACTGCCACCCCCACCCATAGGGGACCTGTTGCCCAGCACTCCTGCCACCCCCACCCATAGGGGTTATGTTGCCCATCACTACTGCCACCCCCACCCATAGGGGTTATGTTGCCCATCACTACTGCCACCCCCACCCATAGGGGACCTGTTGCCCAGCACTCCTGCCACCCCCACCCATAGGGACTATGTTGCCCATTACTATTGCCACCCCCACTCATAGGGCTTATGTTGCCCATCACTACTGCCACCCCCACCCATTGTGGACCTGTTGCCCATCACTACTGCCACCCCCACTCATAGGGCGTATGTTGCCCATCACCACTGCCACCCCACTCATAGGGCTTATGTTGCCCATCACTACTGCCACCCCCACCCATAGTGGACCTGTTGCCCATCACTACTGCCACCCCCACTAATAGGGCTTATGTTGCCCAGCACTCCTGCCACCCCACCCATAGGGACTATGTTGCCCATCACTACTGCCACCCCCACTCATAAGGATTATGTTGCCCATCACTACTGCCACCCCCACTCGTAGTGGACTTGTTGCCCATCGCTACTGCCACCCCCACCCATAGTGGACCTGTTTCCCATCACTACTGCCACCCCCACTCATCGGGCGTATGTTGCCCATCACCACTGCCACCCCACTCATAGGGCTTATTTTACCCATCACTACTGCCACCCCCACCCATAGTGGACCTGTTGCCCATCACTACTGCCACCCCCACTAATAGGGCTTATGTTGCCCAGCACTCCTGCCACCCCACCCATAGGGACTATGTTGCCCATCACTACTGCCACCCCCACTCATAAGGCTTATGTTGCCCATCACTACTGCCACCCCCACTCGTAGTGGACTTGTTGCCCATCGCTACTGCCACCCCCACCCATAGTGGACCTGTTTCCCATCACTACTGCCACCCCCACTCATAGGGCTTATGTTGCCCAGCACCCCTGCCACCCCCACCCATAGGGGACCTGATGCCCAGCACTCCTCCCACCCCCACCCATAGGGGTTATGTTGCCCATCACTACTGCCACCCCACCCATAGGGGACCTGTTGCCCAGCACTCCTGCCACCCCCACCCATAGGGACTATGTTGCCCATCACTACTGCCACCCCCACTCATAGGGCTTATGTTGCCCATCACTACTGCCACCCCCACCCATAGTGGACCTATTGCCCATCACTACTGCCACCCCCACTCATAGGGCTTATGTTGCCCAGCACTCCTGCCACCCCTACCCATAGGGACTATGTTGCCCATCACTACTGCCACCCCCACCCATAGTAGACCTGTTGCCCAGCACTCATGCCACTCCCACCCATAGGGACTATGTTTCCCATCACTAATGCCACCCCCACTCATAGGATGTGTGATGCGCCACACATCTATCATACACCAACTTTAGGTAAGTCAGCAAAATACATCCCCCCAACATCATGACAACAGTGTGTAGTCTGTGACAAATGCCCACAACAGTAATTATGACTTCGAACATACAATGTAACTACCATCATCTGTGTGACCAAAAACTGAGTGTGGCCTACACAAGGCAAGCATCACTAGCACTGTGCCAATGTAAAAATAACAACCCCTCAGTGTGCAGAACAAAAGTTAAGTGTGTGCTTCCACACTGCAGCAGATGTTGAGCATTGTGGTGATGGGGTCCAAAACCCCCCTCATCACAATGACCAAAAGTGTCATCATGGACAAAGCTGCAAATGCCAAACAGCATGTATGATTCCTGGTCCCAACACATTAAACACTTTTGGTCCAAAGTAGTGGTTGTGTCCCATACCCACAGAGATGTGGTGAGGCTAACAGTGCTGTGATAACCTAACATACTCTCGCAATGGCGTAGCTGGTGGGGGGCAGTGGGGGCGGTCCGCCCCAGGCGGCACTATTTTGGTGGCGGCGGCCGCTTGGCACTGGTGGCCCGTGGTGACAGCCTTTATCATTTGTTTGGACACTCAGCTCACAGTAGTGTCCCTGTCCCCAAATAAATGATAAAGGCCGCCGCCACAGGATGCCAGTGCCGCCGGCCCACGTGCTAACAGCAAGCGCGCGCACCTGCTTGTTAAGCAGCGACATACCCAGTTTGTGGTTCCCGTCCCAGGGCCGTCAATCTTCTAGCGCGCAAAAGCGCGACCAATGACGGCCCTGGGCATAATGTTTGGGCAGCCCTCGCGCTGAAACGTAGTGCAGAACGGCAGCAGTGACGCATCACACGCTCGCCTCTCATGAGCGGCCGCCAGCACGACTATCAGTTAGTAGGTGGTGTTATTCAATAATGCATAACCAGTCCATTGTAATGTGTATTCTCCATTTCACAGGGTACTCGGTTAGAGTCTTTCATTTCTGTAAGTCGATTTTTTTTTTATGGTTGGTCTCTTGTCGCCCTGTTCAAACTCCCCTGAAGATGCAGGTCTTTATCACACTGGGGCAGCCTTGGACAGAACGAAAACGTTCTAGAACAACGGGTGATTAAATCTCCATCTGAAATAACGCCCTCATGGACAGCTAGCTGACTGTATGCGAGACTATGTGTTTGGGGATATGATATGGTAGGAAACAAAATGGATGAGGTAATTGCAAGAAGCAGTCGGGATGACGTCACTGCAGATTCTGGGTGGAGGAGGGCTTCACGCTAATCCTTTTCTTTCTCGATGGACGCCTGTTTTTTTCTATCCTAATGTCTTTAATGATTTCGCTTAAAACATTTCAGGATCCCTTGAGCTGAAAGGGACACGCTTCTTTTTCCGTTTCATAATAACAGGATGTGACTGCGACCGACACACATACGGACCTATAAACGGACACCAGCAGTCAGTGGCATTGCTCACTAGATCTTCCGATGCCAGCACGAGCTCAGCTAGGAGATTGGGACTTGGTCGTCCTTCTCCGAACCGTACACAAGTGGGCAGTTGTAGCCAGCTATTTAGTTATTTTATTTTAGACTGATGTGCTTGGTGAGGTCTAGGAGCAGCCTTCAGGAAAGGCAATAAAGGCTTACATAGGACGCATCACGAACTTCTTCGTTCTGTTATTCTAACCAGTTGTCCCTATTTTATCGGTCTCTCAAAACCCATGCCTTTCCCTGTGGGGATTCGAACCCTTAACTTGAAGGTTATAGCTAAAGCATCTGCACTAGTGTGCAACCCACTTAGCCATCCTACTGACTAAATTCTTTTTTTTTTTTTCTTTTTTTTTTTTTAAGCTTTATTCGAGACAATTCTCATAAAAGCACATAAAATCAACACAGTTATACAATAATACATTATTACGGATTAAAAATTAATTAAACATAGAGTACAGCTCATACAACATTTTGCATATAAAAACCATATTTACAATTAGTATTACATTAATCATTGTTGAGAGGAATACCTTGTTACCTGCTTCCCCCCAGGGACCGTCTTCTAATTGCCCATGCCCAACCTAGGTATTTAGCTACCCCTATGACTATCGAATCCTGAGTTGTTGTACGTAGGATTCTTAGAGCCACTGTGCTGTCTCGTGTCCCCAAGTTTTTGCATACCGGCGAGAGCCATTTTCTCCTCGGATTCACATAAGCGTGGCATACGAAAAGAAAATGGCCTATGCTCTCCTCGGCATTTTCGCATGCTGGACATAAGTTATTGGTTGATCTGTGCCAGCCAGATGTCAGTTTCTTGAGGGGGATAGATCCTGATCTTAGCTGAAATACAAGTTTCCTGTCCATTGGTACCGTGATGTTGTCCCAGTAATTTTCCAGGGCAGGAAACATTTTTATCTCCAGGAAGCGACCAGTCATAGAGTCGGCCCTGGTGTCATTCAGCATCTTACCGCCAACCCAATCCCAGTATTGTTCTTTAAGGGCTTCTTTGCTAGGGAAGATCTCTCCCTCAGGGTTATTCCAAAGATTTGAAAACCCTAAGTTTACTAACATGGACTTCAGATGTTTTAGCCATTTTATCTTATGGAAGGTATCTTCCTTGATAATCCATTGAAAACCCTCCGCATATTGTTTTATTTCTGGAGTCGTCCAGAGACGTCTCCAGTAAAGGACTGGGCGCAATCGGGCTCTATCTACAATGGTGCGTCTACCTAACTCCAAAAACAGTGGGGTTAAGGGGGTACTCTGTGGGAGTCTTGTAATCCCTCGCATAAACTTGTTCTCTGAAGTCTGAAGAGCCGCTAAACCATCCCAGGCCCATAGCTCCGCGCCATATAATGTGGCACCCAAAACCTTCGCGTCATACACTATTAATGCGGGTTTTATGGGTTTTGTTTTGGATTTGTGGTGTTCCCCCCCTTAAAGCACCAGAAAGCTGCTGGTGCTTTAAGACCACTTTATCTACATGATGCGTCCAGCCAATGCCCTCTGCGATCTGTACACCCAGGTACGTAAATTCTTTGACAATGTCTAACCTACTGCTGTTTAAGGTTACCTTGGGGTAGTTCCTGCGTCCGGGGGAAAAAGCCATTAGTTTTGTTTTTCCCACATTTACCTCTAGCCCATGCTCAGTGCAAAAAGCATCAAAAATGTTTAATGCACGTTGCAGCCCCATGGGGGTCTTAGACAAGATAAGAGTGTCGTCAGCGAACATCAGGATCGGAACCCTGGTGTCCGCTAACGATGGGGCATCAACACTAGCCTTCAGCATCCTCTCAACGATTCCGTTA
Source organism: Triturus cristatus (assembly GCF_964204655.1). Lineage (NCBI taxonomy): Eukaryota > Metazoa > Chordata > Amphibia > Caudata > Salamandridae > Triturus > Triturus cristatus. Next base: position 177,845,182 of record NC_140590.1, read on the forward strand.
ATAAATAACGAGAAAAGTAAAGGGGCCATGGAACAGCCCTGTCGAACACCCCTTTCCACTGGGAAATCCTCTGTTGTCTCTCCACTTCCACCCCACTGGACTCTAGCGAAGTTGGATTCGTGCAGTCGCATAATTAATGTTAGCAGATCAGCAGGGATCCCCAACTTTTGCAAAACCAACCATAACTTAAACCGGGGGACTAGGTCGAACGCCGTCCGCAGGTCGACGAACGCGACGTACAGGCAGCCCCTTCCCAGTACAACGGTCTTCCACCTTAATATGGTAAAGCGGAAGACCTGATCGATGGTACTGGTTGCTCGCCTGAATCCCGCTTGGTATGGAGAAAGGGCGTTGTTGTCTTCAACCCAGTCCATAAGCTGGTTTGTTACCATTCTCCCAACTACTTTCTGTATGGTGGCTATTAAGCTTATGGGCCTATAGTTTGCAGGCAGTGAACGATCTCCCTTCTTGTGGATGGGGATAATGGTTGCGCCTTTCCAGAGGTCTGGGACCACTTCCCCCTTGGCTAGGGCATTCGCTACAAGGAGGGTATATCTCGCCCATCTGGTCATATCGTGTTTAAAAATATCAGGTGGAATGCCATCTGGACCTGGCGCCCTCCCACATTTCGCGGAACCAATGGCAATTTCCACTTCTCTAAGGGAGAACAAATCGTCGGTTGCATAAACCGGTGTTATACTATCAGCTGCCACGGGATGGTTAACTTCCGCGTACTGAGGTCTGAAGTAATCAACCCAAGCTTCCTCTGCTACATTGTTGTCTGGCTTCGCAGAACCGGCTCCACTACCCCACTTGATGATTTTCCAGAATGCCCTGGAGTCTTTACTATCAGAGGCCTCTTTTAGTTCGGCCCAGTGGCCTTCATCCCAATTCTTTTTTGCACGATAGATGGCCATCTTGTACAGTTCCCTATTCTTTGTCACAGCGGCGCGGTCCCTATTCCTTATGGCTTGTCCCAGGGCTAATCGTGCTGATCTACAATGACTATCAAACCACCTTCCCACTTCTTTAGATTTCTTCCCTTTCCTTTTTTTAATGAAGAAGCATGGTCTCAGGAGGGAGAATAACTTATTGTGGATTTCGGTGATTCCACTATCCCCTGGAACCACTGGAACCGCTGTTTCCATCGCGGAAATTGCACAATCAACAGCATTATTGATGTAAGTCATAGTGGCCTCGTTTGCCAGTACCTTGGGCCATTTTAACCTGCGTTCATCATTACTCATAACAGGGGTTTCATCGTATATCACTAGAGGGTTACCCGCACCAGTATTCCACCACCTATGAGTCACACAGAGGGGGTTGTGGTCACTTTCAACCCGGGGCCTAACTATCATGTCAACAACCCCTTTCCACAGTTGGAGACTGCACAAAATGTAATCGATTCGGCTCCTGTTGATGCCATTGTCAAAAGTGTAGCTGCCCTCCTTGTCCCCAGGTGTCCTCGGGGAGGACACCTGGGGACAAGGAGGGCAGCTACACTTTTGACAATGGCATCAACAGGAGCCGAATCGATTACATTTTGTGCAGTCTCCAACTGTGGAAAGGGGTTGTTGACATGATAGTTAGTGCTCTTAAGCCATGTTCCATACAAATTCCATTCAGTGATAAGATCTCTTTTGTCCATCTCCTTACAGATTTTAGGCATAGAGGTGGTACTCCCCAGAGATTGTCCTCTTCGCTCTCCAAGAGGTCATTTGTACAGTCCAGAGGTTCAAAAGTCCTGTTGAGGTCCCCTACAATTATCGTTACACTTTCCTGGGACTTGGTCTCAATGGCAGTAGACAACAGCTCAATGGTGGGTAAATTGGTTACGTTGCTACCTCTCACGTAGACATTGTACAAATCTATTAGTTGACCCTTTGCTACGGAGATTCTTAATAATTGCAAATCACAATTTCCCAGGTCCAACATTTTGATGTTGACCTGCAGGTCCTGTCTAACCCAAACAGTTAAGCCTCCCTTGGGCCGCCCTCTTCCCCCTTTTGACGCTGGTATACAATAGTTCAAATAACCAAGACAGAAAAGGGGATCACAAGCCCAGGTTTCTTGGAAGCAACAATGTCATACCCACTTATAAAATCCACCCAGGATTGGGAATCCAATTTACTTGCCAGTCCAGCGACATTCCAAGATAAAAGCGTACCAATGCTAGCATCTAGCCCATCTCGGGTGTTAGTCAATGGAAATACTTGGGCTAACATAGGGCTTTCAGTAGAATTAGTCTGCCTTTCTTGGCCATCTGTCGGATCCACTGTCGTATTGGCTGGGTATGTTATCTTAGCATTTGTATTTAGGGTTCCCAGTCTAAAACCACCTTCTTCGACCAAACCCCCCGTCTCGATGTAATTGACCAATGAGTTTGTAACAGTTGTATTACCATGAACATCACATTGCCCTTCTGGCTCGTTAGTGTTCCCTCCTAAACTGTCAGTACTGGTTTGTCAATATCCCCATTCCGGCTCCTGCCATCCTACATGAGGGTTGTAATATGTGTAAGTGGTATGATTATAACCTACAGGAGGAGGTGGTAAGGGATTGACTGGCCATGATACAGTAGGGGGAATAAGGGGTTCATTGAGTAAACTAGTCGTTACACTAGTCGGTCGGGGGTAAAAAAAGGTAAGGTCTACAATTCCGATACCTCCCTTATTTGTTCCCCATCCCTGCCTTGTTATCCATCCCGCCACCCTTGGGTCTTGGAAATTGACCACTATGCAATCCCCACCCAAGGTTTTCGATGTATATCCCATCCAATCTATTCTCCTTACCCTATGATTAGCCCGTCGATGTCACCAGGCAGAGGACGGTTTTCCTTTAGCCAGTGCATGATCTTGTTTTTGAGCATCTGGAAAGTTTCTCTCTGTCCTGGGGGTAATGGTGGGACGTTTATAAGAACTGCTACATAGGGAAAGGAGTCTGGGGTGAGATTAATTGGTGGTTTTCTGTAGGGTTGTTTTGCCACGGGCGGTGGGATAGATTTGGGAACTTGGGGGACATATTGGGGGACAGGCTTCAGCGCCTGTTGTTTGTTATTTATTTGGGACGGTACTGAAGTTTTACCTACCAACAAACCTGTGTTAGCCCTATTCCCTCCCACCGGAATATTCTGAGCTTTCTGCGTGCTATTAGTTACGTTTGCGTTTGTTGGTACTATTCCCGCTTGGTGACGCACTGTAGCCTCAGCACTCGTTGCGATTGGTGGATTTTGTGTCGGGGGGATTGTGGGCTGTGTAGGGTGTATTACGGTCGACTGAGGTAAATCAGGGCCAACGTTTGCTCTCTCTGTTCTGTCTGAGGATTTTGTAATGGCTTTAACTGTAGGTTTGCTCAGTTTGGGAGGTAAAGGAGAGCTATTTCGGGGATTTCTTCCCTTATCCTGAATAACAGGGTTGTTTAGGACCTGAGAGTTTGTGCTTACTTCCACCCTATTCGCTTTAATCAGTGATTTTGTGGAATAAAAATTGTCTAAGGTAGTCTGTTCAAAATGGTTTAGCCTATCTACAAGCTTTGCAATTCTATCCTCAATGGGGGTGAGTAGTGATCTAAACAATTTTTCCAGTTCAGGGAGAACAATTACAAGTGATTGCTCCTTATCTTTACATGGTACAGTGGAGTCGGTACAAGGATTGTCATCTCCGTCCTGGCTGTTCAAGGAGACAAGATTAGTAGGTGTAACACTTTCTGTGCTTTGAGTTTCGTTAGTAGCTACCTCTCCTGTGTTCACGAGTTTATGTAACTTCCTGAGTTTTTGAGGGGGTTTGACCACCCTTTTACATTTTCTTACAGATGCTGGTCGTTTCCGTTTGGACCCGATTTTGGGTTGGGCCAATGTAACCTGGGCGCCAGAATCAGTGAGCGGTGCTGGTAGGATTTTGCCGCCACAAGGATTATTTAGTTCTATCACAACATCCTTGTTTGGTTTTTGGGCCTGGACCTCAAAATGGTCGTTTACAACTGGCAGGTTCACTGATGACACAGGAGTTACCAGGGTGGGGTAAGCTAGATTTAAAAACTTATCCGTTGAATTCTTAAGTATTTCGATTGACAGCCTACGCTCTGCGCGCTTCTCTGCCAAGGTCAACTCTTTGTCTATTACCAGTGAACGATTAAAGAAAAATTTATCTAAGGGGCCAATTGCCAGTGGACCAGACTCTACAGGAGGAGTTATTTGATGGCTATTTACAGAGTTTGTTGATGTAGACGTTGCCATGTTAAACACTAAACAAATCCAACTTTTCTAAGCCACTTACTTGAGGTGATACTATATGTCACTGGTAAGGGGGGTGGCCCAGCCCGGCCTCCTTCGGCCCCGGACGGCCACAGACGGTCCCGCCCTTGTCCCGGGCTTCTCCCGCGCGCTCTCCCGCGCTGCGGGAGTACTTGTGGCTTAATAAGGAGTATGAACACAATAGGTGGAAGGGGTAGGAGGGGTCGGGGAGAGCGGCCCAGGTGTAGCTGATCAGGGCTGGCGGGTGCTCCTGGGAAATGCAGTCCCAAGGGGCTCATGCACTCGCTCGCAGCCCCGTGCAAGTACTTCCCTCGGTGTCCCCTTCAAGGCGCTGCGGTCAACACTCCTCACGCAGCGGGACCCGCGGAGCGGGTTCCGCAAGAAGTAGGCTGGCAGCAGGCGATTCCAAACGGGCAGAAACAAAAGCAGCAAGGCGTCCCACTCGCCGTCTCAGCGAGAGCAGATGATAAGGGCTCGGTGGAAGGGTAGGAGGGGTCGGGGAGAGCGGCCCAGGTGTAGCTGATCAGGGCTGGCGGGTGCTCCTGGGAAATGCAGTCCCAAGGAGCTCACGCACTCGCTCGCAGCCCCGTGCAAGTACTTCCCTCGGTGTCCCCTTCAAGGCGCTGCGGTCAACACTCCTCACGAAGCGGGACCCGCGGAGCGGGTTCCGCAAGAAGTAGGCTGGCAGCAGGCGATTCCAAACGGGCAGAAACAAAAGCAGCAAGGCGTCCCACTCGCCGTCTCAGCGAGAGCAGATGATAAGGGCTCGGTGGAAGGGTAGGAGGGGTCGGGGAGAGCGGCCCAGGTGTAGCTGATCAGGGCTGGCGGGTGCTCCTGGGAAATGCAGTCCCAAGGAGCTCACGCACTCGCTCGCAGCCCCGTGCAAGTACTTCCCTCGGTGTCCCCTTCAAGGCGCTGCGGTCAACACTCCTCACGCAGCGGGACCCGCGGAGCGGGTTCCGCAAGAAGTAGGCTGGCAGCAGGCGATTCCAAACGGGCAGAAACAAAAGCAGCAAGGCGTCCCACTCGCCGTCTCAGCGAGAGCAGATGATAAGGGCTCGGTGGAAGGGTAGGAGGGGTCGGGGAGAGCGGCCCAGGTGTAGCTGATCAGGGCTGGCGGGTGCTCCTGGGAAATGCAGTCCCAAGGAGCTCACGCACTCGCTCGCAGCCCCGTGCAAGTACTTCCCTCGGTGTCCCCTTCAAGGCGCTGCGGTCAACACTCCTCACGCAGCGGGACCCGCGGAGCGGGTTCCGCAAGAAGTAGGCTGGCAGCAGGCGATTCCAAACGGGCAGAAACAAAAGCAGCAAGGCGTCCCACTCGCCGTCTCAGCGAGAGCAGATGATAAGGGCTCGGTGGAAGGGTAGGAGGGGTCGGGGAGAGCGGCCCAGGTGTAGCTGATCAGGGCTGGCGGGTGCTCCTGGGAAATGCAGTCCCAAGGAGCTCACGCACTCGCTCGCAGCCCCGTGCAAGTACTTCCCTCGGTGTCCCCTTCAAGGCGCTGCGGTCAACACTCCTCACGCAGCGGGACCCGCGGAGCGGGTTCCGCAAGAAGTAGGCTGGCAGCAGGCGATTCCAAACGGGCAGAAACAAAAGCAGCAAGGCGTCCCCTAAATTCTACCAACCTGGGCAACACTGGGAGCAAGCACGCAAAGATAACAGTCGGTTGTTAAATTCAAGCCACCGGCGCAGCGGCTTAAGCAATTCGCTTGTTTGGAGCACCATAGAGCTGCATGGCTATTAAAAGGTTCGTCAAAACACCATGAGGTGCATTGGCATATTTAATTGTGATTGGTAATAACGATTCTTTATTGTTAAAGAAACTTCAAGTTGTGTCGTTGCTATAAAGGACTTGCCTCAAAACGGTCTTCTGCAAAATCAAAACAATGTACATATACATACAATGTACATATACATAGGTACAGAACAGAGTAAGGATGTGCTAGAAATACAAATAAGCATTGTAGGAGGTTGGACCCAACCTCTCTGTGCAGCTTCATCTTGTTTTCTTACTGGAGAATGAAGGTCTACTTACGGATGCTGTAATACTATTGTCTTTTGAATCCATGCAGGCTGTTCTCTGCCCCAACACCTGCACAAACGTGACTGCAGTTCTCTTTGTTCAATGACCTATTTTTTGGTTTCGCTTCATAGCTGTTGAAAGTAGTTGGCAGGCTCTACTGCTCCCTGCGGTGTGCTATGTGCCATTTCTATGTTTGCCTGCTACATGCTACGTGAATGCATACTTTGATATAACCGTTACTGATTCTCTCCCCTTGTTTAGCACAGCCTCTTTGAATCTTTGCCTAAGATTGGCTTGAGGAAACTGACTCAAAGTTGCTTAATCAGGGCCCTTTCCACAGGGTTTTCTCATCAGCGCGGAGTCAGGCTTGTACTTTTTCCTGTCAGAATTTGGTAATATATGTAATTGTGATTGTGCTGCATTATGATTTGCCTAATCAGCTGCGGGACTAATTCTTTTTGGGTAAGCCTATTAATTGGCTTGGTAAACTGCTCCAAGTTATGTGTTTTACTGGAGTTAATTTAGTAATCATATATTCAGTTATTTAAAATGCAAGTAACAAATATTTTTAAAACGCATGTACTCTATCAAAGAGCTTTTTTTTAAAACATGTTTAAAAAAGGCTGTATGCTGTGCCACCTTTCAGAGTGTACACACGAGTGCCAATGATCATTTAAACTTTGTCCTTAATGGTACAAAAACGTGGAAGTTAAAGTTATTTTTTCTTGTGTTTTTTTTATTTTTTTATTAATTGTTTCAAAAACAACTAACTACCCACCATTGTGCTGCAGTTGGGTTCCAGATACTATCGACAAAGGGTTGTTAAACAAATGAATCCTCTTTGTTCTTCTCATATGGTCCAGCCTGCCACTGTGGCTTGCCTCACGGCCCCAGAAATGGGAGGGCTCGGGTCACTCGCTCAGGTCACTGATGTAGCAGCAGCTGAGCTTGCATTGTTTTGTTGGGGGTGATCTAGTGGTTAATGCTCTGGGTTTTGGAGGGGGGGATGAAGTCAGGCTGTTCCGTTCATCGCCAATAGCTCTGCTAATCACGGAGTGCTCCGATCTGTGAGTTGTGAATTGTAAGGTCTTAGAAGCTACTGAAGTGTGGCTTCATGCCGCACCTCTGCTATTAGTTTCTACCCAGATACTTCCTGTTGGTGAGCCTGCAAGGCCAGAAGGTGTCCAGCCTTCTTCCCCAACTCATAATAGCATTGTTTAGGGTGTAAAAGTGCTTTTTCTGCTCTGGTGGTGTACAGAGTGGGTGTAGAGTGTGACCTATGTGGGAGTTGTTTTGGTGTTGTGCTTGATATCTAGCAGGTGGTTTTACTGTTGTGGTCTTGTAGCAGCAGTTAAGTATGGAGTGGTGTAAAGAGGAGGAAGGGATACATTTACTTATGCGTTTAGCTACCATTTTAGTACTGGTGGGCCTTCCATCAACTGAGACTTAACCTTCGAGGTTTGCTCTATGCTTACGCCGCAGTTTCACACCCATTATTATGCAGTGGAATAGAAAGTGGCATTGTAACTTAAACCCTGCCAATCCACCCCTGCTGCTTGCCATGATTTTTCCCCAGATCCTACCCCCCCCCTCCCCTGCCACTACCTGCCATAGGCGGCAATCTGGGGGATAGCCCCGGGTGCCAGAAGCTCTAGCTACGCCACTGTACTCTTGGCCATGTGCAGACAAGTTCCACCCATGGGGGCTGACAATGCATACAGTGTACAATGACACAAAAGCAGAAGTGACCATCAAAAAGCATACACACATCTAGAAAATAGACACACTAATCAAAACAACCTGTGTAGACTGTAGGTGTCAGGTCACAAACTCCCATTCCATGCCAGCAATGGCACCTGACAACCAGGATGAATGTGCACAATGATGTGATATGACTCACAGGGACAGCAGGGTAAATCACAAAAACAACATCCAGACAATGGCCCACAACATCAATACCAATGCACTGGTGCAGATGCACAAACACAAACAGGCAACCTCACACTGCACATCTGACACAACGTGTGTGTATGTGTCTCGGTATCCCCAGGCAACTACACAACACATGAGGGGGGCTGAACCACAGTGAGACAGATGTGGACACAGTGCCATACAAAAGTAACCCATCAATGGGCCCCCCTTAGTGGGCAATCAGGCATTGTGAGATGAGAGGGAGCACAACAGACACATGTGACACAAGCTGGAATGAACAGCAATTATCACAGCAAGAGACTGACACACAACAGCACTAACCCCAGGGACCAGACATTGGGGTGACACAAGCATGCATGACACCTCCACTGTGCTGACAAAGGTAGATGTCGTACAAACTGTGAAACCCAGACATGTGTCCTGTGCCAATAAACATACATCACACCTACACAAACACAAATCACTAAGCATGGCCCATCATCCATGGACAAACGGGAGCTAGGGGCCTATCCATGCAAACATTTACATCAGTCCACCCTCAACGCCACACACCCTGAACTGCACCAATGTGCATCTGTGAAGCCCACATGGACAGGTGACATTGCACATGCACCCATGACAAACACAGTAATGTTGGGAGGAACTAAGGTGTACAGACTCATCACACAAGGACAGTTTACAACCCTGGTGAATGACAGACATACTGCACAGTGTGCGGTACATGGCCATGACGTCAAAGCTCACGTAACCTGCCGAATACCTGCCACAGTCTCAGGACAATGCAGAAGCCAAGGAGAACCACAAGGCACACATGCTGACACCTGCAAACATTGCAGCCCTGAACCGGACAAGTGGGAGCAGTCACACACACATACACATGTCTCAATCACTGAAAGGTACCACCTAGGGACAACTACATGATATTGCGAACAAACAAGTGCCGTGGGGACCCCTGATTATGTCCCATCTGCATCTGACAACATCATCACCACTCAGAACTGACACATGCCAATGATGAAACACCAATTAACAGTAGTGTGTCATGCACCCACACATCTGGTAGCCCATGGCAAAGTTGTGGGATGAACAAAGTACCACTCAGCAAGCATCAACAACAGGAACATATCAAGGGAACACTGCCTGTGTATGAAAAGGGATGTGGGCACACACACACATGCCCACACAACACACAACATGGGCCCTGGCAATGTCACGGAACAACACCCTTACTTGAGGGGACTCAACTCTTGTGGAAGCTCAGCTGTGCCAAACATAGCCCCAGCAGATCTCAATCATGTCAGCAGAACACTTGGTCAGTCACCCACAATGAAGCCTCTGGTCACAACAGCCTGGGTACAGCAGTGTCCCTTAAGTCATCTGCACATACTCAATACATATGTCCAGCAAGTTTTCAGAGGACCCAGTTGCTCCTACACCAATGATGTCCACACTTACATGTCCAGTGGAGATGCGCCCACAGTCAGGGAAATAGACAAATTGGACAATAAGAAACACATCATATGTGCATGTGTGCAAGCCACAGATGTGATCATGCAAATGAAATGTTTACAGAGTGTCCACTAATTGCTAATCATGACACACCCATTTAGCTGCAAAGTATGATATCGATAACGATCAGAATAGGATACACATTTCATGGACCACATGGAGTACCTCACATCAACACCTCAGTATTCATCATTTGAAATACAGCATTACAACTGCGAGTTCATGCTAAACATCATCAACATAATGTACAGCTAAATCAAATTCATAAGGATAAAGAAAAAAGCTTTATTCAGCAGATGAAAAATTAAAAGTCAGTTCAAAACAAAGGCCAATGGCTAGTCCATTATCAAATGACAAGAAGTGAACTTGAGTGACAACTGTCACACGTTGCTTGCCTGCACTGCTAAGGACAGGGGACATCCCCTCGGAGGGGCATACATGGGGGCAGGCCAGGAACCACAGGGACAGGATCAGGGCACAGCAGAAGGAGGCAGTGAAGGGGTGGTGGATGCAGTAGAGTCACTGGCAACTGCAGTGGAGCTGACTGAAGTAGTGGGTGCAGTCACAACTGTGGGGCACAAGTCAGATGGGGTGGGTGCCGGCACAACTGCAGTGGGCAGGTCAGATGGAATGGATTGGGTCCCCATGCAGTGCCCAAGACAGACTGGGTGGTCGTGGACTCCACTGCAGTGCCTAACTCAATGGGAGCGGAATGGGGTTCAGGTGAGGTCGGGAGGACAGAGGGGGGAACACGGTCCGCACATCAGTGGCACTAACCGTCTGACCGTGGGTGGAAGAGCAAGTGGTAGGGGAGGAGGGCCACAGCATATTGGGATGGTGTATCTGTGGGTGGGGGAACCTGGGGCAGGATGTAGCAGGAGAACCTCTGGAGTGGTGGCCTGGGGGATGGAGGATGGAGACTTGCGGGTGGGGGCTTCAGTCGGACTGCACCTGTGGGAGGGTGTCTGGGTGTGAGGGGCACTCCCCTCTGTGTGTGGGGACTTCCTCTCCCCCTTGTAAGATGGATCTGCTGGGTCGGTGGGGAAGAGGCCAAGGTCACAGAGGAAGAGATTCTGTGCACATGGGGTTGCAGGTGAGGCAAGGGAAGGGGGCTGGGAGGGAGAGGTATCGGAGGACTGGGGAGTGGTTGTGGATGACTGTGTGTGTATCTGCAAACCATCCCCTGTCAGTGTGGTATGAGTCCCCTGCGCTTGCTTGTGTGCACGTCTAGACCTTGTTTTGGGTGTTTGTGTGCTGCCCGTGTCTGTGGCTTTGTGAGAATGTGCAAGTGTGTGTGTGCTTGGGACAGGTAGGGTGCTAGGTGGGTGGTGCAGGGGTAGGAGTGGTGCGGGACTGTTGGAGGAGGGACTCTGCTGCCATCAGGGAGGAGGCCACGGACTGATTGGTCCTCTGTAGGGCAGACATGCCCGATTAAATTCCCTCCATGAATTACACCAGTTGTGTCAACAGACTGGTGTGTACATGAAGGCCACTCAGCATTGATGTCTGCCCTACATGGATCTGTCTAAGTAAGTCCACAGACTCCTCACTCAGGGCAGCAGGGGACACAGGGGCAGGGGGTGCGGTGCCTGGCACAAAAGAGACATGCTCCCGAACACGGGAGCCTCCACGGACCTATGGGATGGGAGCCGATGGAAGAGTGGTGATGGTGGTGGTAGGGGCGGTGGCAGGGACAGCCTCACTAGCTGGGGTTTGATGGCTGCTGACACCCGCCTCCACAAGGGAGTCATCCTCCGAGCTGCTGTGGCCCTCAGCTGGGGTGGATGGTGCTGAGGACTCCTCTGTGTGGCTCCACTCGCCCTCCGTGCCACTGGGCCCCCCACTCCTTGCATTCTGTCCCAGAAAGGCTCTGTGGCTCCTCCTGGTCTGTGCAGCTGTCCCCTCCTGTGGCCGTGGATGAATCTGGATAGAAATAGGAAAAAAGAGAACAACATCAGTCACCTGCACTGACTGCACACACCACAGTGAGTACATCACATCACAGGGCAAGCCCTGGCATCATCAGCTGAACACTGCTCAAAGTGCTCACACTGTTTAGAATAAGCCAATTGTCATTCTCACCATCAACCATGGCACTCATATCCCTCCTGGACTTGCACCCATATGACTGTTGCATGTTGGATGCTAATATCCCAATGTGCCGACATGCACCACCCACAAATTTGTTGCACATGCAAGTGAACATGTAGGAGTATGTCACTATACACACAGCACATCTCTTGCCACTGACTCAGTACAGGTGTCCTGATGAAGGGATGGGCAGAGACTCATTTCACATGCTTGTGATGCATGCCAGCAACACACACTATGATATTCTCATGTCTTGATAGTCAATGCCACAATGGGGCGCATGGAGCACACTTGAACACAATGCAGGATCACTCATAGCAAGTTAAATGCTATGGAACTGGCATGCCTGGAAAGTCAGTCAACACTGTCTCTTGTCACAGGGGCAGGGCATCCAGACAACAACAGTATGCACTGTGTCACACTCATAGCTCAGGGGTAAAGCAAACTCTGCAGCTGACAAGTGCACTTGCCCATAACCTGCAAACAACATATCACGGACCCAGAAGACCCCACATCATACAAATCAGACATATGAGTCTCTGCGAACACAACTCCCTGTACATTAGCACATCACAGTCTGCTGTGCATGTAACCCAGCTGCCCGAAGTGCACAGTTGCATACACCATTGTGCACTGTCAAATGATCACACACCTATTCGTCACATAGGTCTTGTCTCTCATAGTCACATCTCAGATGTCCTGCTGACCCTCAAACTCGTGAACACCCCAGTTGTACTTAACAGGAAGGCACACCACAATGACAGAGGCAGACACCTGAAGGCACATGTCACTAAGCACAACCTGTAAATTGATACACAGGAGTGGAATTACAGAGTGTTTCTAAATGCCCTTGAGTAAGCATGACTGCCCATGTCTACGTGAAACAGTGTTTAGCCCTGGACAGTAGTCAGGTCGCTAAGCAAGTGTGACACACTTGATATACATACTCCTGAGGCACACAAATTGGAGTCCCCTGCTGCATGGGTTTGTTTGAAATACCCCAGCTACATGTGGTGAGTCAGACAAAGGGCACACACAGATCACATGTCAGATCTCAGGCATTGGGTAAACAATTGACCCACCCATGAAACACACAACAGAGTCACGGGAACAGATGCTGTCCGGAAGCTGAAGCATAGCTGACTGCAGGGACACAGTGCCCTAGTGACACAAGCAACAGACTGTAGGGGCCACACCTGTGGATCGGATGAGGAGGGTGCATCACACAATTGAGGGACATGAGCATTGGACTACAAGACCTACGTAATGTGGAAGTGTGACCGGGCCAAAAGACTCCAATTAGCAGTACACAGATTAGGCATGGACTTACCCCCTCTTTGCTGCTGTCTGGCCTTCAGCTGCCTATCCAGGTCCGGGAAGACCACCGCCAGTATCCGAGGCATGTGGGGGGTCAGGGTCCGATGTCTGCCCCTCCTGCGAGGAGGTGACAGCTTCAGCTGGACCCTTGCATTCCTCCGGGTCCAGCCCGAAGGTCCTGCCACCTCTTCTGGCAGTTGCGGATCCGGCGCTTGTAGACCCCCACCGAACGAACTGCCCGGGCGATGGTCAGCCATATCTCCTGCTTCTCTAGGGCATCAACCTGTAAGGATGACAAAGTTAAAAGTCCATTAACACACATGCCCCACATTTGTGCTGCACACATTTGGATATACATGTCATCATCACAAAGGGAAATGAGTGACACAGGTAGTGCACACATGGAAAAGGACAAATGCCCTGCATGTCTGACATGTTAACAATGCCTGGGAAGTCTAAGCTTGCACAAATGCACTTTAGCTGCAGAACACCTGTTCATTACATGTACCTACACGCTTTGGGGGATGAAAGTACTCAGTGAGTATGCTTGCCACTGGTGTACACAGTGCTAGTACTGCTAGTCAGACAACATGCATAATTAGGAAGGCAGTGGACTGCACACTGACCTGCTCCCCTGCTTTCCCATACAGCTTGCTGTACTGTGGAAGGAGCCCATCCAGCAGGGCCTGGTTCTCCTCCTCAGTGAAGGCTGGGGCCCTCTCCAGAGTACATGCCATAGCAGTAGCCAGAGGATGCAGAGACAGCAACAGTGGTAGCAGGGATGTGGTCCAGTAGCATGTAGTGCAGGCAAGTGAGCTCCCTGGGGGACAGCCAGCCTTACATCTGTGCTGTAGAGGCAGACTCTGTGCCATGTGTCCCCAGTGATAGGTCCAACACGGATGCATTCTATGAATCTGGCCAATCCATGGAAATGTACGACTCGTACACGTCTTCCGCATCATTCAAATCTTCACCTTCATAAAACCCTAGGAATTGCAACATTGTTGTAGGCATCCAACTGAATTTCCAGCGCACAACTCGTACAAGTTTTGAATCTGCATCCGTCTCCATGACAGTCCAGAGCCAATGGGTGCGCACGGCTCGGTCAACTGACTGTACAACGCGTATTTTGAAAATACACATGCACCCGTCTCCATACGATTCAATGGCCAAGGCGTATGCCTGTCTCGGACCATGCCTGGCCAACGCGCATGCATGATAGTCACCCGCGTCGGACCTCATTGCAGTCAATGGCAAAGCATACACACGGCTCGGTCATGAACCATGCAATGCGTACGCATTGTCACCCGCGTCGGACCTCATTGCAGTCAATGGCAAAGCGTACGCACGGCTCGGTCATGAACCGTGCAATGCGTATGCATAGTCACCCACGTCGGACCTCATTGCAGTCAATGGCAAAGCGCACGCACGGCTCGGTCATGAACCGTGCAATGCGTACACATTGTCACCCGCATCGGACCTCATTGGTGTGACTATTTGACGACTTCAACACACAATTACTTGCCAGGGACACATGTGCACACATACCACACTACAGCATTAGCCACACAGTGTTCCATGGCATGTAAGGCTGCATTCCCTGTGTGTTGGGGGGCAACATTTGGTTTGTTGGGTTGCACTTTTGTTCAGCCACTCCCAGGCTGTGCACGTGTTCATGGGGCAGAATCCTTTGTGTGTTGTGCACATTACCACTGTGATGTGCAACTGTACAGTTATGGGCATGAGTCATGGACACAGTTGCAGGTTGGATATGTTTCGGACATGTCACATACACCCCGAGTCCTGGGGGTGATGGCATGTACGTCACAGTGAGATCTGTAGCCACAATTCTGATGTACACCCACAGTCTATGTGCATGTTGTGTCTCTGATGTGGCTGATCAAATGTGCCCAATGGGAGACAGTCTCCACATCTATGTGGTTTGTGCAGCAACCTTGATGTTGTGTGTGTGTCTAAGAGACGTACATGTAGGGCCTGCAGAGACAACAGTGGCCACTACCTGTCGGACTCCCGCTTGCCTTGTGGCGTGTACGTGATATGCCATGTCATGCCAGTGTCGACGTGGCAATACAGGGACCCTGGGTATCTGCATGGCAAAGATCTGTGATGCCTGGGAGACATTAGGCCTCACTTGTCACTGTGGTGTGTGTTTGTAACGTTACAGCAGTACATAGGTAGGGTGACACAGCCCAATGATTGGCCATTGCACTACATGGGGCTTATGTGGACATGTGGACTTGAGCTGTGAGGTGATGGCCATGTAGGTGACATATGTGTCTATGCCCAACAGCACACACCTCAGTACATTGTGTATTGTCATGATGTATCATGTGATATTTTGCTTGGTCATGGCCACATGGGTGGATGAACCGACAATCTTCCTTTGTGCATCTCTGTTCTGCAGGGCACCAGCTGTCCATAGACCGTTCTCAGACCTTGAAACCATGCAGGAACGCGACTGCATCTGACGGTACCACTTCACCAGGCCACTGATTGAGGAGTTGGCGGAGTTGGCGGAGCAGTTGGCGCCACATCTGCTACCTCTCCGGACATACCCTACAGCACTGACCCCAGAGGTGAAGGTGATGGCAGCCCTGCACTTTTTTGCTACTGGTACCTTCCAGTCCACTGTGGCTACTGCTGGTGGTATGTCGCAAACTATGTTTAGTCGTGTGCTACGCGATGTCTTGGAGGGGATGTTGCATTTCCTTGACCTGTACATCAAGTTCCCTAGCCCAGCTGAACTCCCTGAAATAAAGGATGCCTTTTATACACTGGGGAGGATGCCGAACATCATCGGATCTATTGATGGGACAAATGTTGCCCTGATACCACCACAGGCACATGAGCAGGCATACCGTAACAGGAAGCACTACCATTCGATCAATGCTCTGGTGGTCTGTCTTGCAGACATGTGTATCACACATGTGTGTGCAGGTTTCCCCGGTTCTGCGCACGATGCCTACATCATAAGGAGTAGTCGCATTGCAACGCTGATGTCACAGATGCCAGACCAGCGTGCCTGGTTTGTCGGTGTGTACTGACTGTTTACCATTGTGTGTTTTTGACAATGTTGTATTCCGCACTCCCACAAAACTCAGCTAATTGTTCAATTTTTTGTGTGTAGGTGACTCCGGATACCCCAACATGCCGTGGTTACTGACACCCCTCAGGAACCCTGTTACACCAGCTGAGATGCGCTACAATGAGGCACATGGTCGGAGCAGGAGGGTGATTGAGCGGACATTTGGTTTCCTGAAAAGCCACTTCTGCTGCCTGGACAAGACCAGAGGGGCCCTCCCATATGAGCCTGCAAAGGTGTGCAAAATTATCCTTGTATGCTGCATGCTACACAACATGGCAGTGCGGAAGAAGGTGCCTCTCATCCAGGATGACGATGACCGACCTCCGCCACCTGTGGAGGATCCCAGCCTGGGCCACGATGCCAGTAATGATGAAGATGAGGGTGACATCTGCACACAGCTCATCAACAACTTCTTCACCTGAATGTGAGTTTACAGGGTTGTTAGGTCAATGTATGGCGTTAGCCTGAAATGTGTTGTGGCTACTCTGTTGCTGTCTGAGTGTGTCTGTGTGCCACTTGACTGGATGCGTGCAATGATGTGTCCATTCAGGTGGTCTGTACTCCGCAATAGTGTAGTACTGCTAATGTGTTTCTGTGTAGGTTTCTTGTGACATGTTTTGTGCATGTGTATTGCATTTCTCTCCTGTTCTCCTGTGCTTTTGACTGTATCTTGGGTCTGTGCTTCCCAGGGTACTTTGCCTGTTGTTTGGTCAACACTGACCATCAACACCCAGAATCCAACACCAGTGTGGTAGTAGTCAATTGCCATCAAGTGATATGCCACACAACCCTGGACTTAAATTCTCAGACACTCTGTGACCGTGTGTCCACCGTAACGTGCAATCGCCTTGCAACTATTTTAGAGTAAACATGTTGCTGATGTGTAATGAACCCGTGCTATGCTTTGTTAGGTGTGTTGTCTGTCTTCCCACATCTGAGTGACATTTGCTTAACTCACCTGTAGACTTGTTACCACTGACTGTGGATAGGTGTTGTGTCTGTGCATACCAATGTCTTTCAGGTTAACATCATTGTGTGGGATGAGTAACATGGCCATGGTGAATATGTGTTGTGGTGCCATAGTGGTGTGTCTCCCTCACATGTGTCACATCACCATGACTCACATAACAGTGGTCATATTGATGTAGTATTTGGCATGCACTGTGTTGTTTAGCAGATCAACATCTCCATGACACATGACAAGTTGGAATCACAACAAAGGCAAGTATGGTGTACTGGTGAGTTTATTTACGAACATGTGTGAGGCAAGTGCACAGGATGGTGGGTGCTGTACATTGGGTTTTGAATCCAAAGTTCACAGTAGAGTTGGAAGTGTTGTTAGATGAAATGTCCAGAGTAAAGTCCACAGTCATCTGCTACATTGGACCAACATGAACCCTCCATGTCATGTGGGCGAGTTGTGTCTGATCGGACAAGGTGAACGGGTAGCGCACAAAGGACATTGTCCAGAACATGTTCAGAGGCCCTAGGGGATGTGCAGGGACATCTGTGTCTCACATGTCCTTCTTCGGACGACCCCTCTTCTTCTTAGGGGGGGGGATCCTCAGGTGCAGGCCTCTGCGGTGCAGGGGACTCTCCGCCAAGTCCTCCTCCCTCCCTGTGGCACTGGCAGATGGTGTGGCAATAGATGTTGTGGCCACACAGGGAGGTGTGCACATGTTTGTGCTGATCTGGCGGAGGCATTAGAGCATGGCCCGATGCACAACAGTAAGTGCATTCCACTTTGCCTCCATGCGGGCATGGTGGGCAGCTTGCTCCTGTTGTATGTCCTTGAGGATCCCCACTACCTGGCCAAATCCTCCGGTGCTATCCTGGTACGCATCTATGATGCGTGCCAGTTGGGGGTCATCATGCAGTACAGACCCCTCTGCAAGGCGCGCCCTCTGCTCCCACCCCTCCCAGCACCCCTATCCACACGGGCAGGACCAGCGGCGGCACGCACAGGTGACAATGGGACCCCTTGGGTGGTGTTGCTGGTGGTGTTGGCTGTAGCTTCCGGGGCGTCCTGTGTCCCTGTGCTGTGGGTGTTCTGTGGCCTTGGTCTGTCTGTGTTGGCGGGGGTGCCCTGTCTGTTTCCAGATGCTGGAGGCGTGGGTACAGGGGGTGCATATGTTGGTGCTGCTGGTGCTGCATGATGACCCACACCGGAGGTGACAGGTTGTTCGTCGTCATCCGAAGAGGACGGAGACAGAGTCAAACCAGAGAGCTCAGTGTCCACCAGAGTCTTGGACTGGGAATACTCTTCATTCGGTGCTGTGTCCCCAGCACCCCCTGTGTTTGGAAGAGACACACAATGTAAGTTATGTTTTTACAGGCATCAATGGTTCACAAACATGACATTTTCTACTGTACGAAAGGATGCTTTGTTCCGGGTTGTCACGGACAGAGATTGATATTGTTGTTGCATATTGCCCAGCCAAAATGAAACATTTCAATGTGCATGTCAAAGTGTGTGCATGCCCAGCTCATGGATAGATTTGTCTGTACATGACCATTACTACTCAAGCGCCATCACGTTGCTGACACAGGTGTGTCATCCCTGTACGCATTTTTATTTATTTATTTATTTTATTGTGAGATTTAACAAGGACATACGTGCTATTCCACTGGGGATATGTTGTACTATTGGGGCATGTGTGGTAGTAGAGTTTGCTAGTCTTTGTGTGCCACATTGGTGTATTGGTACAACATGGTCACAGGCCGGTATGCCTGTGATATCTTTGGAGGAAGTATTTTTTGACAGTGTTCCTAGTTCCTATCTCATTTCATACAAGTGATGATGTCACCATCGTTAATGAGTCTGGTGCTGAGTTTTGTACGTGCATATGTGATTTGACTTGTCAATGTTCTCCATGGTGACATGGATTGGGCAAGGTAGCACTCTGGCTTTTCAATGCTCATGACAGTGAGGGCCGGTGGTGTGTGTGTTGCAGTTTGGCTGCTGTGAGTAGCATGTCTCCTCCAATGCTGTCCAGGTTTGACCTTGTGTCTACAGTGTCTATGCCAGTGAGTGGTGTGTTGTGTGAAGGATGCCTATGTTTCAGCACAATGTAGGAGTAGAATGCAGCTCATAACAGCACCGAGTGTGAATGAGACCATGCAATGGTGTCGGCTATATTGGTGTGTTCATTCCATTCACTGTCAGATGTCCCCTGTCAATGATGTATATGTGAGTTCCTGTGTGTTTTGTGCAATGTACCATGTATGGCTCTCAACAATTGTCATCTGCAAGACATACCTCCCCTGCCCGGCTAGGGGGCACCACTGGACACTGCATCCCCAGACAATGATTTTGACATATGGTTGCAATGGCTGTGTGTGCGACCGGGTTTTGTTTGGCCAGTGCATATGTGTCAGCCACATCATTTCTCAGGCCATGTGAGACATCTTGTCAGTCCCTTCCCACTCCCTTTGCTGCAAGCATGGTTCAGTGTGAGCTTGCTGGGCTATGTGGGTGGCTGGGGATTGTCTGTGACTGCAACTCCCATCTTGCTCTTGGCTACACCCCCCTTCCCAGCATGCCCATACTTCCTTCCTCTTTACTCTGCTTCCCTGTGCGGGGGTGTGACAGCAATGGCAAGATGGCTGACTGTAAAGTCCTTGTGTTTGTTGGTGCCCAGTTCCCAGCACGGCCTTGTGCTCCCCACAACAGAGCCCAGTGTCAGACATCCTGTCAGTCCCTTTCCACTCCCTGTGAGGCGAGCATGGTTCAGTGTGAGCTAGCTGGGCCATGTGGGTGGCTGGGGATTGTCTGTGACTGCAACTCCCATCATGCTCTTGGCTACACCCCCCCTTCCCAGCATGCCCATACGTCCTTCCTCTTGACTCTGCTTCCCTGTGAGGGGGTGTGACAGCAATGGCAAGATGGCTGACTGTGCAGTCCTGGTGTTTGTTGGTGCCCAGTTCCCAGCATGGCCTTGTGCTCACCACAACAGAGCCCAGTGTCAGACATCCTGTCAGCCCCTTCCCACTCCCTGTGAGGTGAGCATGGTTCAGTGTGAGCTTGCTGGGCCATGTGGGTGGCTGGTGATTGTCTGTGACTGCAACTCCCATCATGCTCTTGGCTACACCCCCCTTCCCAGCATGCCCATACTTCCTTCCTCTTGACTCTGCTTCCCTGTGAGGGGGTGTGACAGTAATGGCAAGATGGCTGACTGTGCAGTCCTGGTGTTTGTTGGTGCCAAGTTCCCAGCATGGCCTTGTGCTCCCCACAACAGAGCCCAGTGTCAGACATCCTGTCAGTCCCTTCCCACTCCCTGTGAGGTGAGCATGGTTCAGTGTGAGCTTGCTGGGCCATGTGGGTGGCTGGGGATTGTCTGTGACTGCAACTCCCATCATGCTCTTGGCTACACCCCCCTTCCAGCATGCCCATACTTCCTTCCTCTTGACTCTGCTTCCCTGTGAGGGGGTGTGACAGCAATGGCAAGATGGCTGACTGTAAAGACCTGGTGTTTGTTGGTGCCCAGTTCCCAGCATGGCCTTGCACTCCCCACAACAGAGCCCAGTGTCAGACATCCTGTCAGTCCCTTCCCACTCCCTGTGAGGTGAGCATGGTTCAGTGTGAGCTTGCTGGGCCATGTGGGTGGGTGTGGAATGTCTGTGACTGCAACTCCCATCATGCTCTTGGCTACAACCCCCTTTCCAACATGCCCATACTTCCTTCCTCTTGACTCTGCCTCCCTGTGAGGGGTTGTGACAGCAATGGCAAGATGGCTGACTGTGAAATCCTGGTGTTTGTTTGGCTACAAGTCCAAAGAGAGCCCCTGTGCTTCACACAGCAGCACCCAGTACGGTGTATCTTTTGCTGATCTTTCCCTGAGGTGTGGGTCAATGCATTCTACCCGGTGAGTTGTGTGGAGTTTGTGTTGAGGGGGTGTTTGTCTCCACATGCTGGTAAGTATGGTCAGAGCTGTCAGTCCTCCTTCTCACCCGGCCAGATATCCCACCATGAAACATGCTTCCATTGGAGGCCGTGCAAGTTGTCTTTCAGTATGTCAGTCAGTGGTGTCCTGCTTCTGATTTGCACACAACCGCTACCAGGGCCTGTGCTCCCCTCAGTAGGACCCAGTGTCAGACATCTTGTCAGTCATTTTCCACTCCCTGTGATGTGGGCATGTTTCAGAGAGGTCTTGATGGGCCAATTTTGAGGGGGAGCATTATCTGTGACTACAAACCCCATCATGCTTTTGGATACACTCACTTCACCTGCATACCCACTATTCCTTCCTGTCAGTCAGCTGCACTGTGAGGTAGTGTGTTTGTGGTGGCAAACTGTCTGACAGTGTTTATTTGGCTTTGTGCCACTGCCTTGCTCTATTTGTTGGTAGGTTTGTACATGTCATGATACAGTTCCAAGTCACTATGAGATAGCAGGTATTGTGCTTGTCTGACTAGCATACACATCTTGGGATTATTATCTATTGGTTACTGTGGCTTTGCTAACGGTGCATGGTTTCACTGTCCCCTTGCCACACAATATTGAGTTTGTTGTTGTGTACTCACCAGGCTCTGGTATGTCTGCTAGATCATGGACGCTCTCTGGTGGTAGGATGTCCCGCACCTTCTCCTGCCATGTCCTGAAGTAGACTGGTTTGGCAGGAGGGCCACCGCCAGTACGCGGACTCAAGGCGTTATCTTTCTCAATGAGTTTCCTGACCCTCCTGCGCGGTAAACAGACATAATATCAAATTCAAAATATCGATAGGACAGAATATCGAGTTTTTAATATAGAATGGACAGAATATCGAATTGCCAAAATATAGTGGTGAAGAATATCGAAAATCAGGTAAGAAATAAAATATCGATTTAAATAATATAGAAGTAAGTAATATCGACAGTCGTAATATAGTTGTTAAAAATATCGATTTTTTTATAGTGTTTTAAGTGTTAGTATATGTGTTAAAAGTATGTATAAATTTTGGAATGTATGTTTGAATATTTTTAAAGTAATGAATTGTGTTATTTAATTTTTGTGTAATTTAATTCCGTAGCGGGTTGTGGGTTTATAGGGGATTAGGGTGGGAAGTAATTTAATTATAGTACATTAAATAATAATTTTTAGGAATTATTAATTATTTTTAATTTAATTTTGCGTTTTACTTCTGTAGCGGGTTGTGGGTTTATAGGGGAATAGGGTGGGAAGTAATTTAATTGTTATTAGGTAATTATTAATTGGTAATGAAAATTATTTGGTTGTTAATTAATTATTAATAGGTTATTAATAAAAAACCATTGGTATTTATAATACATTAATTATTAAATATTGTGTGATTGGTAATTAATTTTAATATTTTTATTTGGTATTAATAATTTATTTATTTTTAAGAAAATATTAAATTATTATTTTCCCTACTATTGCACTCACTGGAGTGGGAATAGTAATTTTTACCCCTACGCTATCCAACGCTTTCCCTACTATTGCACTCACTGGAGTGGGAATAATAATTTTTACCCCTACGGTATCCAACGCTTACCCTAGAGTTGCACTCACTGGAGTGGGAATAGTAAATTTTACCCTCCCGCTATCCAACGCTTTCCCTACTGTTGCACTCTCTGGAGTGGGAATAGTAATTTTTACCCCTACGCTATCCAACGCTTTCCCTACTGTTGCACTCTTTGGAGTGGGAATAGTAATTTTTTCCCCTACGCTATCCAACGCTTTCCCTACTGTTGCACTCTCTGGAGTGGGAATAGTAATTTTTACCCCTACGCTATCCAACGCTTTCCCTACTGTTGCACTCTCTGGAATGGGAATAGTAATTTTTACCCCTACGCCATCTGACGTTTTCCCTACTGTTGCACTCACTGGAGTTGGAATAGTAAATTTTGCCCTCCCGCTATCCAACGCTTTCCCTACTGTTGCACTCTCTGAAGTGGGAATAGTAATTTTTACCCCTACGCTATCCAACGCTTTCCCTACTGTTGCACTCTCTGGAGTGGGAATAGTAATTTTTAGCCCTACTCTATCCAACGCTTTCCCTACTGTTGCACTATTTGGAGTGGGAATAGTAATTTTTACCCCTACGCTATCCAATGCTTTCCCTACTGTTGAACTCACTGGAGTGGGAATAGTAAATTTTACCCTCCCGCTATCCAACGCTTTCCCTACTGTTGCACTCTCTGAACTGTGAATATTAATTTTTACCACTACGCTATCCAATGCTTTCCCTATTATTACACTGTCTGGAGTGAGGAATACTAATTTTTACCCTCCCGCTATCCAACGCTTTCCCTACTGTTGCACTCTCTGGAGTGGGAATAGTAGCTTTTACCCTCCCGCTATCCAACGTTTTCCCTACTATTGCACTTACTGGAGTGGTAATAGTAAATTAAACCCGCCCGCTATCCTACGCAAAAAATATTGCATTTTTTAAATAAATATTACGTTAATATATATGTATTATTATTTTTATTTTACTTACATTAATTATTTATTAATTTTAAAGTAATTTAAGTATTTTTAAGTATGTTTCAGTTAATTATATGTTTTATTTCATTAATTTTACATTAATTTTAAGACATTTAAAAAAATGTGATATTGTGACTAACTATATTTTTTGCAACGATATTTAGGATTCTATATTTTTGTACTTACCTGTTTGGAGATAGGGCTTCGATATTTTGGCATTCTACATTTTTCCTTCGATATTTTGGCAATTCGATATTCTTCTTCTCGATATTTCGTCAGTGATCCTCCTGCGCACGTCATACCACCTGTTCTAGATAACGTCCTTTGTGCGCAACGTTAGTGCTTGTGTGTTCACCTTATCCACAATCCTCACCCACATCTTGGTTTTCTGTGACATGGGGGTCCTTTCGACCAATGTACCAAACAAATGTGGGTCTACTCTGATGATCTCGTCTACCAGCACTTCTAACTCATCATCTGTGAACTTTGGATTCTTCTTTGGGGGCATGGTGATGGGTGGTGGTGGTGAGTAATGTGTGTGTGAGGGTGCAAGTGAGTGTGGGTTAGTGTTGGTTTTGCTAGCTTTATGTGTGTGTGCTTTTGGTGAGGTGCTAATGGTGTGTGAGTTGTGTGATGGGTGAGTTGTGAGTGTGTCTGTGTTTGCTGTGTGATGGTGTTTGCTGCTGGCTGTTGTCTCCTATTTGCAAAGGATCATGGTAGTCCTTTATATAGGTGGAGTTGTGGGTGTGTCTTTGTCCCAGTTTTTAAAAAAATATTTATTGGCTTTGTCATTACTTGTTTGGTCCTTTTTTTGTCTTTTTTCCTTTGGGTTTTCTAGGCATGAAGGAGATGTTCTTCTGACCGAGTCGGACGCTGATGTTGGCTCGTGCGGGCTTCTCCGGGTCGTTCACGCTGACTTTCTTCTGTGTTTCATACGCGTCGGTCATGGAGATCTCTTTTGCTTGGGCTCCCTGTTTTCTGTGCGTGTCGGTCATGTGGCTTGGGCTCCGTGTGGGTCAGTCTGGGTTTACACGCATTGCATCATACTGCGCAGATCGGACATCGCGGGTACGTGTCGGTCGGGTTCATTCCGGGTACGTGTCGGTCGGTGCAACTCGCGTCGGTTTTCCGGCCGAATCACTATTTTCCCTAAGGCTCGGTTGTACGGCTTGTATTCCGTACGTGTCAGTTGTAATTCACACGCGTTGCATCGTACTGTATGGATCGTACGGTGCCGGTCCGTGTCGTCGGTCTCCGGTCCAGGTCCGTGTCGCTCGGTACATTTTGCAGCTGGAATCAGAATCGGCCCCTTAGTTGTAGGAATTTTAAACAAAGAAATTACAAACTCAGTTTTAGAAGAATTTGCACCAAAAATAGGCCCATTTGAGGAAAGTCACCAAATTGTTGTTTGTGACTCAGGCCTGGCAGGAAAACAATTGTTTTGCAAATTAAACAGCACAGATTACTGTACACCAGATAATGTTAATTTTCAGATTACTGATGAGGAAGTACATTTTAAAATGGCCCAACAAGAGACAGCTGTAGCATTGTTTTCAGAAAAGACAGTTGAAAAATTCCCTTCTGATTTAAAAGAAATAATAAACACAGAAGTAAGGGAGCTCACAGAGAAAGATGTCAGATTAATAAAATGTGCAGAGCATGTCTTGTGTATCGCGATTGACTCCAAAATGGCGCCCGCATTTGATCGTCGGGTGGGGCCAAAACAACTCCCTAGGGTGTCCCCCCGTTTCCAGCTACAGCGAAAAGGCCACAAAATCAAGCTGGATCTGAAACTACTGTTCTGACCGTGAGGGACGATCCTGATTGACACCAGAGGCACCCTGCCCGACCTACCAATGGCGGCTGTCTCTCCCGCTGGCGGTTATTTCTTGACATCACACGCCCCCATTGAAGACTGGCGGTCCTTGGCTTTATCCTCATGCAGAGCCACTGCTTAACTTACACCCCCTGCCTTTGCCTGACCTCATGATGGACACCTCAGTGGGACCCTGCTCGTGTTCTATCTCAGCCATCACCCAAGCCTGTTCCTGCACTCCCACCAGGACATTTACTCTGGGTACCCTCCCTTGACTTTTGAGACCTAGCTATTATGACTCTATGCCCGGTGGAGCTACCCTGATAGCTATTGGGGAGATGGGCTGTGGATTCCCTCCTCGGCAGTCTCCTACCCAGCCAGTCTTTGGGCAGACTCTCCTTCGTCTCGCATGACCTTATCTCCCTCCTCCCCTCATACAACCCCCTACCCCTATCCACTCTACTTATCTCCTTTCCAGTTCCTGACCTTTGCCCTCTCCCACTTGATTCTGAGTTCCCATCCTGTTTCACATCTGGACATTCTTCTGTGATTTCTCCCTCGTCTGTTGAGACCTAGCTATCTGACCGATGCCCGATGGAGCTACCTTTAGAGCTAAAGGGGAGACTGGCTGTGGATTCCCTCCTCGGTTGTCACCTACCCAGTCGATCATTTGGCAGACTTTCCCTTTGTCTCGCATAACGTCGACCCACTCCTCCTCTCGCTTCTCTCTCCCCCTATCCACTCTATTTGTCTCCCCTTCTCGCTCTTTAACGTGTATATAACGTGTAATTATTATCATTGTTGTAACATTGTTGAACCTTATGTAAAGCGCTCTGATACCTACGGGTCTAGCCTGCGCTATATAAAACTCATAAAATAAAATAAAATAAATAAATAAATATTTTATTCAAATTAGAATCAGATGACATGTTTTCAAGAACAGCATCAGTTGCAGAAATTTTGCTCATAATTGGAGATAAACTGAGTAAAGTATTTTTGATGGAATTGATTGGGAGTTTATGTAACTTTCTGATCACAGGTTCTCAGAAACTAAATGAAAAGAACAGATTAGTGCAGGAGATTAATAGCATAACTTTTCCATGTTGTTCTGTGGTACCAAATCCAGACAATATATTTGGCTTATTATGGCTTATTATTATGGTTTACTGTTATTGATTTTTTTCAAGTTCATGTCACAGTGTCATTGCATGAGAATAGTCATGAGTACTGTCAAAAAGAAAATGAATGTCTGGGCCACATAATTGGGAACGGAGCTACAAAGGTGTAACCAAAGAGAGTGGAAATAATTCACCAGATGAATCCACCTCAAATTCAGAAAGAAGTCAGGATGTTTTTGGGAATGGTCGGTTGCTATAGTGAGTGGTTACCAAACCTTTCCCTAGTGGCTAAGCCTTTACTGACGCTGAAACACAAGGATGTGTCTCATCCGCTTCCATTGGACAACAATTGCACAAAAGCATTCATAGAGTTGAAAGAGAAAAGGTGTCGTGCCCCAGCACTAGGAATGAAAGTTTATTTAAAAGGAAATACACCAATTTGCAGTGAGAGGGAGGGCTGCACTCTCTCAGTGCCTGTTCAAAAATATGAATGTGTTCGAAGGTCTGTGATGTATTTCCCAATGACCCTTGACCCCAACATCACAAACATGCCCAGCTGCCTTACTGCTGTGGTAGATGTCAGTCATAAAAAGTGTGAGTTAATAATAATGGAATTTCCAAATATTAAAATTGTTGCTTCCTTTGTGGAGTTGTTTTGGGAAAATACTATGACCAAGAAATGTCTAAATTCATATGTATTTAGCTTACTGCCAGCAAATGAAATTGTTTGTGATCAAACTGAACCGAATGTTTAAATGTCATGAATTTCTGCCTGAAACCAAAGTTAGACTTTAATGATAAACGTCTGATTGAGCCCAACAATGTCCATTTTGTAGATGGTCCATGTTTGAAAGGTAACAATGACACATTAAGAGCAGCAAATGCTGTGCTTCCTATACATTATGTTGTCAAGGTGTCATGGCTTTCAGCAGTTACCTCAGCCCAAAATTCAAAATTGATTGCCCTTACCATAACATCCAATATAGTTTCTCAATTGGGAGTCACTGTGGTCCTGGGAAAGAGAAATGCTATTTCACTTGCACAATATTGTATCCTGTTAGTCTCAAATGTGTTATTGCAAAAGCTGATGCCCAGGTATAGATTGCCAGTTTCTCTAAAATCAGATCATAATGAGGTCTCAAGGATGATGTGTGCAGAACCACAGATTGAACAAGGATTGGATTGTAGCTATGTGCCTGAAGTTTCAAGCATAATAAAGCAACACAAAGTCACTACAGAGTTACACTTTGCCAAAGACAGTGTTTCAGCATCACCAAAGTGGCTTGAAGATGGACATGCAAATGCACTTGTGAAAAACACAGATGAAAATACTATCCATTGCTGTGAAGGTCTGACTGATGTGGAGCGTGCAGTTTCTCACCAGATTGCAGCTGCTACACAAGATCTACATAATGAATGGTGCCAAAACTTTGATCTGAGAGATCCTGTGAAATGGAAAGGCCTGTTCCAAAGGATCCTGGCAAAGACTTTTGTGAAATGTGGTGGCCTTCCAAATTGGGTGTATGCCTCTCACACACGTATGGTCCTGTGTCCCCCTGATAAAACAGCTCCTCTTCAAGAAGATATGACAGCAGTGGTCAAAAGTCCACAGAAGAGGGTCAGTCAAGCTGTAAGGGAACACACAGAGTCTGAAGCAGCACTAGAGAAAAGTGAAGTGGCACTGGAAAAGCAAAAAGTGGAATCTGACTCAGATGAAAGTGGTGTCCAAAGGGTGAAAGCCTCAGATGCAGCCTCTGAAGAAGAAATGAGTGCTGTGGGCCTACGAGTGGAGGTATGAAAATGCTGGCTGTAAGGGTATCCACACGTCTGCAGTGGTCCCTTGAAAAATCATTTGCACCCATAGCTGAAACATCTGAATCTGGTCAAAGTGAAAATAAAAGTGAAAGGCTTGGATTGGGAAAGTGCAGAGAATTGATGGTGCTCTGTCAGAGTTTCTCAGCACCTGAGTGGTCAAATTGCATGGAAAAAGTACGGAATGCCACACTTTTTGAGCCACCCTGAAGGCAAGCTGGTGACAAAGAGAAAAAGAAAGTCTGAAACAATAACTGAGAATTGTCAAGAGCTGAAGAGAAAAAGAATCTTTGAATGATGAAAGAAAAAAGAAGAAAAGAGAATAGAAAAGAGAACTGTCCTGTTGAATTTTCCTTTATTATTTTAGTTACTTATTTTAGAAAAGACTAACAGTTCCAAGAAGCTTCTTACAGAACTCTGCACTAAACTTTGAGCTTGGCTATATTTGATCTGATTACAGACAAGATTTGTGTTTGCCTTAGAAATAGAAGTAAAATCGTTATATGCTCAGCTTTTGCAATTAAAACGTAACCGGTGAAATTAAATAAGTGTGATGATTTACAAATCATTTGAGGTATCATGATTTGATATTATCAAAAGGGAGGATTGATATAGCTCAGATTTTATCTGGAGTCAGGCATTGCTTTATTTTTGTGCTTCAGACAGACTGCATTTAAAATGACGCAGATTTTGGCGCAAGCAAAATGAAAACATGAAATGAGTCAAATGTTTTTTTAAGTGGCAGATTTTGGTGCATGCAAATGAAAACATGAAAGAGGCCTGTAAATGAAATCATGTAAAACAATGCTCATTTAATTAATCATGGCTGTTTTAATGTGTTGTTTAGATTTAACCTTATTATAGAATATATATTTAATTTAGAAAATGTGTCTTGAATTAGCATATTTGTGCTGAATTAACACGCATTTTTGCAATGTAAAAATAAAAGCTTGTGATTAGTTTCCTTCCGAAGGTTCACTGTGGCAGCCTTGAGATAAGGAAATGGAATGTGTGTTCTGTTTTCTCCCAACTTTCAATGAAAGGGCTTTGTTGATAAATCACGCTCTCCTGTTTCCGTCTCTTCGACCTTCACTATGTTGCATATTTTTATTTTTTATTTTTTTGTAGCCTGTTTAAACAGTGGAGTGAAGAGAAACTGCAGAGCACACATTTTTCTTATAAAATGTATTTTCTGCTTCCTCATAACTAATAATTTTTGTTACAGAAAATGTAATTGTTTTAAAATGTAAAAGGATGTGAAGTCATGTAATGAGGAACACGCCTGATTAATGACATATCCAGTCAGCCCATGGGGAGACGATGTGTCTTGAAGTTCTGATTGGACCAGCTACGAGGACCAAGCACGTGGACTTTTGCTTGAAATATGGCTTACAAGTGGGAGGGGTGGCTTTTTGCTCATTTTTTCCAGAATGCCAGGCAGGACAGTAGTCAGATAACTGGAAGCCTTAGAGAGAGAAGGAGGGGCTGCGTCTGTGGGGGCTATTTTGCAGCTCATGAGACAGAGAGACAGATGAACAGTACAGCGAGGCAGAGAGAGAGCTGAGAGGATCAGAACAGGTTTAGATTTAGGTGCTAAACTTTACATTTCATGCTTTGACTAACTGCTTTTGAAAATATGTATTTGGCCTATGCATTTATTTCTCTTTATGGGAGATTTTTGCCATTATTACTTATTGATTAGCCTTGCAAGACTGACTCTTTTCTTAGAAACTCTTTAAGAGTTTTGACTGACATTTTGCGCCACATTTTCTTTTCTACATGTGATTCTTATATGCAGACTGTAATATGTTCTGTATTAATACTATTTTTCCTAATTTCTAAATTCTGTAACCTGATTGATATTTGACTAATGAATAAAGGGTCAGAAAATCTTCACTTTTAACTAAGAAAATAAAACCCTTTAAAAATACTCACAACTCTCTTTATTGGCTTAAATATTAAATACTTTTTCATGTTTATGTAAAGTCTCCTGAAGGTAATATACAGTGGCAACGGTCCAGTACCTTTACAGTGGTAAATTAGAGGTAAATGAGGTTTTGCATTGAGAAATTACCGCTTCATCACCTATCTCCAGGCCCAAGTCTGCGGTCCGTTATAGGGCTGGACCAGAGATGCGCTGGACCAGGTACGGACCAGGTAGCCAGCCGCGCTAGGCCCACAAGCAGCGCCCTTCCTACCTCCTGCTTGAGGGCCTTCCAGCATAGTACGCTGCCTACCCTTAAGTGCTGCTTCTTTCACATCCCACGGTGTGAGTGCTAGACATCGTGAACGACTAGCTACTCTGGCTAAAGACAGGTTCCGATACTGGATCAGGATTTTGTGTAACATCTGCTGTATTTTTTTTGTACTTATAAACCCACTCGCATTTCCAGAGTGTCACCCTAATTTCACACATACTCACTGGACAAAAAAGCAACAAGTCATGGGTCATATTCCATTTTTGTTCAGAGACCATTCGCTGCTGTTTTCATGATCTGTCAAGAGATGGTTAATTGTTTCCAAATCCCCGCTAATCTTTCCGTGATTTTGTGTACAATTCTGCCAGTACTAGGACAATTCAGAGACTACTGCCCTAACAATGCACCCCAGGACTCCACAGGGCTGTACAAAAGAGCTGTTTTTTTTAAGGCAGCATCTAACAATATTAAATCCCTCACAGACTGCTGCCCTTCGTTGAACAGTACATCTTGCTGTAAATTTTAGTTTTATGCTACCCTCTGCTGGTCAAAGGAGATACACCCAAATGAGCACACATTCATCAACAAGTAAAATCGCATACACGCCTTCAAAAAAACTCCTAATTTCTTCAACCCTTGTTTGCACCAAATAACACCTAGCATATGTATTAGATGTCAAATAAACCACATATGCAATTGCAGCCCTCTTTGCTTACTGAAAGCAATATGTAACAAGCATTTGCAATGCAATAGGTCTCTCATTTGCAAGAGTTTGAGCTATTGGCATTGTAAATGACAGTCTTTCATTTATGTGCTTACCCATAGATATGCAGATCTGCATGCACCAAAAAGCAAACAAAAAGAATGAGGGAAATATAATCAAATGTTATGTAATGCTGGTCTTCTGACTAAAAGCCAACACTGACTGGCGTCGCACAGGTGACATGGTCTATGAGCCATTGTGTTTGTTCGGTTTTGCAATCCAGATGGAAATTGTATGTAGCATATACACGAAAGTGTTTCATAAACTGACACTTTAAAAAGCATCACAAGCTCTTACACATTCATCACCCGCAAAAGTAATTTTAGTGTGTGTAAAAGTATCAAATTAATGGTACCTAAGCACGTCAGTGAAGTAAGTTATTCGCTACTGTGGCTCGATTTTAAAGATAGGAAACAAACACTAGGAGCATGCGAAAAATAACTAAGCGTCAAAGAAATTATAGTACAAAAACGTTGTACAAATAGTTCACAGTTTTGCATGATTTTGGCATTTCACTACAACATTTATGTATTCTGCACTTCTCCAGACTCCCTTTCACGGCTTGAAGGTCAACATAGGTTATATTTAGCAAAATCAAAGAACAAGAAGAGAGGTTGCATTTTTACAATTTTATAAAAGCAGACCCGTGGAGAATATGAGTTTAGTCCTTTATAAACATTAACTGTTTTCAAACAAGCTGTGGGCCACTAAACTAGGACAAGGTGTAAGCCTGTTATGCAAATGCGTTTCATTGTTTATTTATAATAACCAATAGAGACAAAGAAAGCCATTTCGTCCTCATGTGAAAAAAACCGCACCTTTCCTATAAAGACGACATTTGCGTGCAGATAGCAGACTGGAAGCCAAGAACGTTTTACTTGTGGGCAGATTTTTTAAAGTTAATGAAACAGTAAGTCCCATTGCAGAGTTGCACTCACCGGCAGCTAAGGCAGCTATCCCTAATGCTACACACATGTAGTGCTTAATGCGAGTGCTGTTGTAAACTCGAATGAGGCTTCAAAAAAGGGGGGGGGCTTATTTACAAGCCCCTTGCGCCACTTTTGCGTCACTTTTCCCATGTTAAAAATGACGCAAAAGTTGCACAGGGGCCTTGTAAATAAGCCCCGGGGTGTTTACTGTTCTGTGCGCCACTCACGATTAATGAAAGCTGTTGAGGAGCGAGGATCCTGTTAGAGGTAAGATAAGCAGTATCTCCGGGTCCACTCCGTGTGAGCCAGACAGCGCTGCAGCCCACACTGTGAAAAGGGAGGGGTGGTGTGAAACTCTGAGGTTTGCAGCTAAGTGAGCAAATCTTCTGCCTCTGCAGTCTGTACGGTATATTAGCAGGGGGTCCAGGGATATTGGGGGTCCAGGGATATTGGCGCTACCTACGTCCAGGCAACACAACAGCCATGCTCAAGTGGAAAAAGCGGCAACACCGAACTGCTGAAAATGGGAACACGGGCGCCAATGTTAAAGCTGGCATTTTTCCACTTTTGAAAACAAAGATTTTCAAAAGTTGATTTAGCCGAGCCACACAGCACAAAAGAAAGGTGTGTGGCTGCTATGTTAAATCAAACACGGTGTGGCGCTGTTTAAAGGGTGCAACATTGCATTTGTGGTGAGCCACGTATAAACAGAGGCGTAGCCAGAGCTTGTGGCGCCCGGGGCTATCCCTCAGATTGCCGCCCCTGGGGGCGGGGGGGGGGAATGATTGGGAAAAAGGACGGCGAGCACTTGAAAGAGGTCCGAGAGACACGTAGTATCACCGCTAATAGTGACCTCGATCATGCAAGTTACATGCACATACATGACAAGGTCCAAGGCTACACAGTTGAATACACCGGTGACCGGAAGTACAAAGGAGAAAACCCAGACTGCATGATCTATCTGGGGACTCAGAAAAACCGCATGTGACATCCATCAGAGAACTGCATGAACAAATAACTGGTAATCCCCTCAGCACAATGCAAACATGCTCATACATGACACTGTTCGGGGATCCATCATCTACAGCTGACATTAAATGACCAAATATCATGGTCCCCCCAATTAACTGGCTACATTTTAGCTTCTGTATCGATTAATTAATAGAAAGCTTTTCAATTGCAGGAAAGAAAACAACGAATAAACGCAATTTATCTATCTATCTATCTATCTATCTAACTATCGATCTATATATGGGCAAAGGGTAATCTATTATTTGTCAGCAATGTTCTGGATAGGAGGGAAAGTGATTTACAAGAAGCAAAGCCTCAAGTGTGTCATGAGGACTATTCCCTAACTCAAAATTGGTAGTACATAACACCTTACCCTTTGCATACTTTATGTATGGCTTGTTTAGTAGTTATAAACAAATACATTTATATATAATACAAATTTAAGAGGAGATCGTGGATTAAATCCGTACAGTGAGAGGCAGGCACACTGAATAGGCCTTGTGAGCATCAGCAGAGATAGTATACTCTAAAGACATAGTAGCAAATAATCTCTGAGGAAGAAGAATTTTTTTACCACATTAGATGGGTTGCTCTATGGCAATAACATACAATCTGACATTTGTTCTGTGGTATAAAATGGGAGTGGGGGAGGGCATACATGTATTAGTGTACATTCTCCCCAGTAGCATATTTAATTTAGCCACATTAATTTTCACTATCATAGCATAGATCTATATATTGTTCCATTAACATAGATGCCCATAGATATATACCTAAATACCATTTCTCTTTACTTATACACATACATATGTACACATCACAAGCACAAATGCACATCAATATACTGCTATTGATTGGTATTTATATGAAATCTGTTGCCTATTGTGAATACGCACTTAGGCAACCGTTCTCTTCTGCTCCAGAGCCCAAACTAGTTCTGCTTCAGACTCAACACAAAATGGCTTCAGTTTATACTAAATTATATAAACAAGCATTTGCAATGCAATAGGTCTCGCATTTACGCGAGTTTAAGCTATTGCCATTATAAATGACAATACCTTTTATTTCTGTTTTAAAAACTAAAACACAAACAAAAGGCTTTGTTATTTGCAATGTCAATAGCTCAAACTTGCGTAAAAGCAAAATGGTTTTGCCAGTACTTGTTTTTAATAAAGCATTTTACACCTGGTTTTTGGGAACTTCATCAAACTTTGTTAGAAGATGTTAGAACAACATTGAAGGGATTCTGCACACTTGGGAATATTTTGAAAGCTCTGCTCATTAAAGGGCTCGCAGAGCCATACCAGAGCATCTGCTGGGTTTTCCCAGTTTATTTGTTGGGTGGGTTGGGCAGGACAGAAGGAAAGAAAGGAAGAAGGGAGGGTGGAAGGAAAGAAATGAGGCAAGAAGGAAGGAAATAAAGAAGAAAAGACCAAAGGAAGGAGATAGGAAACAAAGAAAGATGGAAACAAAGAAATAACAAAGGCAAGAAAAAGGAAGGAAGGAAAAAAAGAAAAAAGGAAAAAAGAAAGCAGAAAGGAAAGAAAGAACGAAGGCTCAAAAAAGGAACCAAAAAGGAGAAAGTAAAAAAAAAGGAAAGAAAGAAGCCAAGAAAGAAAAAGTAAGAAAGAAAGCAAGAACAAAAGCAAGAAAGAATGAAAGCCAGAAAGAAGGAAAAAGGAAAGACTGCAAGAAAGAAAGAAGTCAT
The DNA here is from genome assembly GCF_964204655.1 of Triturus cristatus. Taxonomy (NCBI): domain Eukaryota; kingdom Metazoa; phylum Chordata; class Amphibia; order Caudata; family Salamandridae; genus Triturus; species Triturus cristatus. The sequence goes on from NC_140590.1 coordinate 177,880,194, forward strand.
AACTTAATACAGAAATCTACACAACCTTTTATGCTGTGAAGTAGGTGAAGTCAGATAAACAAAATGCACTCCAACAGCTATTTTCAACACCATTGGCAGGTTAACAGAACTGATGAGACCAGACTGTGCCTTTCTTACAATAAAAGCGCCCTGCTATCACTGGAGGCACTTGACTGTCCTGAAAGGCCAGGCAGGCAGTGCAGTCTTTCGGGTGGGTGAGCAGCTGACAGGTTGCACATCCCTGGCTTGAAAGGCAATATCAGACAGCTTGCACAGTCGTTCACATTCTAAGCACTCAACTGGAAGCTCTTCTCCTGCTTGCTTCCCTGTCCTGCTTTTGGGGCACGAGTAGCCATCAAAAGGAAAATCACTTATGGCCAACCAGAAGTACCTGTCAGAGCTTCAGCCACTAGTACAGAACTGGCTCTTTAGACTTTCAGGGCTTCTATAGCTTGAGGACCACGCTTCTCTCACAAGAAACGCTTTATTTTCAGCAAAATATCCCACAGCGATGGCACAATCTCTCAGGGCTTTAATGTTTGGTAAACTGCACTTGCCTAACTGAAAGTCCCTAATAGGTAGTGCTATCTGACAGAGCTCAAAGAGCTAACCAGATGTGCTTTCCTGTTGACTAATCCACGGCAACTGTGCAATCCGTCATGGTTTAACACCCCACACCCCTCTTGTGCTTCTGTCACTCAAAATGGTAAACATATTATGTAATTTATTGGTGCTATACTTTGTAAAAATATTTGTATATACAGAAACATTTGTTAGGTACTTTTCAGTCTGACAGCCTAGAACAGAATGTCGTTCAGTCAAAGGCTCGAGGCTAAGAAGTGATTGATGGCTTACCCAAGCCCACGCTCAAACAGTTTCTTAACAGTATGTGCCAACTTCATGCAATAGTATGATTGGCTAGCTATCTCAACCGTAAGTTTTGGGCTCAAAAGTAAATATGAAAAAAAAAGCCAGAGAATTATAAGAAAATATTTTCAGATTGTTTTGATCTGGCAATACTTTTTATCGCAATAAAAGCATACATTCTTAACAATTGGGCGAAACTAGGCTGCACAATCTGTATGAGTTACAAGAGGTGACAATTGAAGTAATTAAAGAAGAAAATTCACCCATAGCCCTAGAATACCAAAGCATTTTATTAAATGTGGATTAATTACTTGCCTTTTTGTAGACCTCCATAGATTCCAGCAGCGTTGTGAATGCCAGCGCGCGCCATCATTCAATTTGCGGCACCACCAGCAAAACGGCCCACGGAGGCGCGCACCTTCCTCTAAACTCCCGGGCAGCAGGATGTGACGTCCGCAGCAGTTGCAACCGTGTGCATACACTTCAAAAACTGGGGCCGCACGCGCGCGGCTCTGGTGGCCTGTTGCGGCGGCCTTTATCATTTATTTGGGGGCACTGACTTAGTGAGTGTCCCCAAATAAATTATAAAGGCCGTCGCAACGGGCCACCAGTGCCGCGTGGCCGCCGCACCCCATATAGTGCCGCCTGGGGCGGTCCGCCCCAGCTACGCCACTGCCCAGGAATACCCGTTAAAGTAACAGCTTATGCACACGGAATACATATTATTACATTATTTGTAGTATTTTTCTTTTTATGTATTTTTATTCCAATGTTTTATAGTATGATAAATTCTCATGGTAATGGGTAGGTTTATGCATCTTGCTATCCTAATAAGCCAATACATTGAATTGAATGGAGTCGAAATGTGTTGATGCAAAGGCAGGAAAGCTGAGTTTATTGTAGGGTCCGGTGCGCGCGAGGTGTTCTAGCCTTCCGCGCTGCCGGGGTGCGCCAGCGCTGACGCGTGACGCGTGGCGCCTGAGGAGTCCCGCGGATGACGTCTGGAGGTAGGCACGCCCACCGGTTGGTGTAGAAGCGCGAGGGAAGTCAACGCGCAACGCCCAGAGGGGGTGCACGCCTGTTGGCGTCAACGCAGAGGAGAGGGAGCCAGCTTCCACTGCGTGCTGCGCACGTGCCAAGATGGCGTCGATTCCCGCCATTGAGCCGTTTGCCGTTGATGGTGCCCGGTCGTCCCTTGCCCCGCGCTGGAGGGATTGGACAGACCGTCTACAAATTTACTTCGAAGGGGCTGGCATCGTGAGGGAATGGCGCAGAGCGCTGCTGCTCCACCTAGCAGGCAAAGACATCCACCGCATCTACAAAACTCTCGTGGAAGCCACACCGAAAACGTACCACACACTGCTGAACGCGCTCAACGCCCATTTCGAGCCCATGGCGAACAGAGACTATGAAAGGTTCATCTTTCGTCAAGCCAAACAGGAGGCGGACGAGTCCCTGGATGCGTTCCATGGCAGGCTGAAGGAGTTAGCCAGCACGTGTGGGTTCCGTGACGAACAGGAAGAGATTCGAGGGCAGATCATACAGGGGTGTTACTCGTCCAAGCTTCGTGTCACGGTCCTCCAGGAAGACGGAAAGCCCCTGGCGGACATCCTTACTCTCAGACGGTCGAAGGAGCTATCGCAAGCGAGGGCCTCACATATGGAAGCAGCCCTACATCGCCCTGTGAAGACGGAGCAAGTGCAAGTTGCGGAAGCGGTGAACGTAGTGCGGCCTAAAGGAAGGCAAACCGGAGGGAAACGGCAACCGGAGGCAAAGAAGAAGGACTGTGGGTACTGTGGCGGCCAACCTCACCGCATGCAAGACTCCCCGGCCAGAGGGAAAAAGTGCGGCGCCTGTGGGTGGATGAACCACTTCGCGGCGGTGTGCCGGTCCACCAGAGTCAAGGAGGAGGCGGCCCATGCGGTACAGGAAGAGGCAGACAGCGAAGACATGGACGACGACACCGAAGAGTACCCAGTCCATTATGTGTTTGCGATCCACCAGCCACAAAAGAAGAAGCGCAGACTTCCGAAATTTCGCATCCTAGTCCAACAACAAGAGGTAAAGGCGACAATTGACACTGGGGCCTCCATCGAGTTGATGGCTGCCAATGTCTACCACCAACTGCGGGTCAAACCCCCGCTGCGAGAGGTGAAGATTCGGGTGTTCGCGTACGGCCAGAAGTCGCCCATTCCCCTCATCGGGTGCTTCAAAACAGAGCTACAACATGGTGAGAGGAGCATCAACACCACCGTTTATGTCACGGAAGAGGGCAGCGGGATGCTGCTGAGCGGGCAATCGGCCGAAGAATTGAAACTGATCTCGTTTGCCATGGCAGTCCTGGAGGAAGAACTGGATACCATCATGGAAGAGTTTGGAGAAGTTTTTAACGGCATCGGGTGCCTGAAAGGAAAGGAAGTATCCTTACACATCGACCCGTCGGTCCAACCAGTGGCGCTGAGGCACCGGCGAATCACTTTCCACCTGAGGCCAAAGGTCGAGGAGGAGCTGGAGGCCCTGGAGAGACATGGCATCATCGAAAAGGTCAATGGGCCAACCCCGTGGGTATCCCCGATCGTCATCGCCAGGAAGCCGAAGTAGCCAGGACAAGTCTGCATCTGTGTGGACATGCACCTCCCTAACGCTGCGGTCAAGAGAGAGCGACACCTGACGCCCACCATTGATGACATCCTGGGAGAGCTTAACGGGGCCAGGTGGTTTTCGAAGATGGACCTACGGTCAGGCTATCACCAGCTACCACTTCAACCGGACTCGAGGTACATCACCACATTTTCCACACATGTGGGCCTCAGACGGTATCGGCGCCTGAACTTCGGCATCTCGAGTGCCGCCGAGGTATTCCAAAATACCATCAGAGACGTACTCAGTGGGCTCCCCGGCGTGCTTAATGTGAGCGACGACCTGCTCATATACGCGTCAACCATAGAGGAACACCACCAGCGGTTGAGAGGGGTCCTCAAAAGGATTCAGGAGTCAGGCTTCACCCTGCACTGGGAGAAGTGTCAGTTCCTGCAGAACAAGATCAGTTTCTTCGGGTACACCTTCTCGGACCAAGGGGTGGCCCCAGACCCGGACAAGGTGAAGGATGTCCAAGATGCCCCAGCTCCGACGAACATCTCGGAGGCCCGGAGTTTCCTGGGCATGGTCAACTTCTGCGGCCGCTTCATTCCGGACCTCTCCAACCTCACCAAACCCCTCAGGGAGCTGACCAAGTCGTCCACCACGTGGCAGTGGGGCCCGGAACAGGAGCAAGCGTTCCAAGCAACGAAGGCGGCCCTGTCCGTGGACACTACCCTCTCATACTTCGACCCGGCAAAGCCCACCAACGTGGCGGTCGACGCGAGCCCGTTTGGGTTGGGAGCGGTTCTGACACAACTCCAGAACAACGAGGAGTGGGCCCCCATTGCCTACGCCAGCCGGTCCCTGACCGAAACGGAGCAGCGTTACTCGCAAATCGAGCGAGAAGCCATCGCCATCCACTGGGCATGCCGGCATTTTCACGTGTATGTGTATGGACATCATTTCACGGTAACAACTGATCACAAGCCACTCATACCTCTATTCCAAGGGTCGTCCTCGAAGCCGCCACCCCGGATTGAAAAGTGGATACTCCAACTACAAGGGTACCACTACCGGGTGGAGTACAAACCAGGGGCCACGAACCCGGCGGACTATCTGTCACAGCACCCGAGGAAAGCCACAACAGAAGAGAAGGAGGAGGCCGAGGATACAGAGGAGTACGTCCGGTATGTGACGGAGCGGTCACAACCTCTCCCAATGAGCCTGGCCGCGATCATAGAAGCCTCAGAAGGTGATGAATGTGTGAGAACAGCGGCAGAGGCTGTCAGGTCGGGAGATTGGAGGACAATCCAAGACTCGCTCAACAGAAGGACGCCCCAAGCCAAGATGACACTGGAATCATTCTTGAAAGTAAAAAGTGAGCTGTCCGTTGACGCCCAAGGATGTCTTCTACGGGGCCCGAGGCTAGTCATGCCGGCCAGCCTCGCTCAACAGGCGGAGGACCTCGCCCACAGGGGACATCAAGGAATGGTAAAGACGAAGGGCAGGCTTCGAGCCAAAGTATGGTTCCCAGGCATGGATGCGATGGTTGAGCAGACGGTGAGAACCTGCACATGGTGCCAAGCCGCAGGACAGCCGGAACGCCCACACCTGGTGGCGACCGAAGATAATCCCCTGAGACCGTGGGAGTGTGTGAGTGCCGACTTCGGACATCTCCCCGATGAACGGTATGCGCTGGTCATCATCGATGATTTCACCAAATACCCAGAGGTCGAAATTGTGGGGAGCCAGACAGCCACTGAAGTGATAGCGAAATTCGAGAAAACCATCGCCACTCATGGCATATTCGGGGTGGTCAAGACCGACAATGGACCGCCTTTCCAGGAGCAGGAGTTTGCAGAGTACCTCAAGAGCTGGGAGATCCATCACCGCAAAGTAACACCACGGTGGCCCCAAGCCAATGGAGAGGTGGAGAGGTTTATGAGGACACTCAACAAAACCATTCGCATCGCCATGGCTGATGGATCTCCACTGGAGAGAGCGATATACAGTTTCCTGCGGGAATACCGGATGACCCCCCATGTCACAACCGAGGCAGCGCCAGGAACAGCCACCATGGGAAGAATCGTAAGTGACACGATCCCACACCACCCTACTTGGGTTCCGGCACAAGCCTCAAATGAAAAGACCCTAGCCAATCGGATGCGCTCGAATGACCACGCCAGCCAGCGAAGGGGAGCTAAGGAGTCCACGAAACAACGGCAGGATCGAGTGTACATGAAGGACCGCTACCCAGGCAGCAAGTTCAGACTTCCTTTTGAACCACAACCATGGGTTGTCACCCGCCGGACAGGCACGATGGTGACCGCTCAAAGAGGTGCTGAAACGGTCACGCGAGATGTGTCATTCTTCAAAAAAGTCCACCCAGGAACACCTTCACGTCCCGGGGCCGAGCCAGAGGGGCCGGACCCCGACCAGCCGAGCGGAGATCAGGAGGGGGAGGACGGTCGGAGTGAGGATGGTGGTTCCCATACCATCCCAGCCACCCCGGGGTGTAACCCGCCTGGCGGCTCCCCAGCCCGGGTAGAGCCTAACACCCCAAGGGGCAGAGCCCCCGATGTGGCCCTTTCCAGAGGCGGCCCATCCCGCTACAACCTGAGGAAGAACCCGGCACCGTCATCCCAGCTGGCGGACTATATGGTGTAACCTGTAAGGACTGGCAGACTGGTAACAGATTCATCGTTGATTTTTCTGGTTTTATGTTTTGCTTAATGTTTTATAAAGGTTGGAAGGAGTGTAGTGTCCGGCGAGCGCGAGGCGTTCTAGCCTTCCGCGCTGCCAGGGTGAGCTAGCGCTGACGCGTGACGTCAGACGCTAGCTAGTTTAAATAAAGGGGCGTGGACTCGACGCGTTAGTCGGAGCCGCGTGTGCAACGAAAGAATACCGGCTCCTGTGTCTCCTTTAGCGCTGTTGCGTAGCTATGTGATTTAGAGCGTTTAAAACGCTACATTTATGAAACCAAATCCATTAATGAAAGAAGCAAAGTGTTGTGTGAGGACTTAAGATGTTTATGCTTCCCAATTTGCTCCACCACTAATAAAAGTAAGGGACAATCCTTGTTTATTTAAAAAAGGCACGTGTAAATTATATAAACAGATCGGGGCTTTAAACGTTTGACTGGACACTCTTAAAACTTCCATATGTATATAAAGTTATTTATTGTGTTGGAAACTAGGCTTTTAATGTATGATACGCAGCGCCTTGGGACCCTTCCGGGTGAGTAGCGCGCTATACAAATGCTATGATTAATTGATTGATTGATAGTCTCGTTGAGCACAACTTATCAGTAGAGCGATTCAACATTTCGTACAAATTAACTTATCTTATATACCATGTCAAAAGTAAGTAACATAACATTTCTTTCAATCAATTTAAAAGAATTGTAAGTGAATATTATCAAAGAAAGCAGTGGCTTCGATAGACTATGGTTTCTATTCCACATATATTAATTAAAAATTGTGTTGTTTTTCCTAAACACAGGAAACTCTCTGCTTAACATTTTGGTAGGCATGTACTCTTTTGGGATTTTTAATAAACACTGCATAATACTCATTTCCTATGCTTACATTTGGCAATACTTTTTACCGCATGAAACATACATTCTTAACAATTGGGCACAACTAGGCTGCACAATCTGTATGAGTAACAAGAGGTGCCAATTGAAGTAATTAAAGAAGAGAATTCACCCATAGCCCTAGAATACCAAAACATTTTATTAAATGTGGATTAATTACTTGCCTTTTTGTAGACCTCGATAGATTTCAGCAGCGTTCAATTTGCGGCACCACCAGCAAAACGGCCCGCGGAGGTGTGCACCTTCATCTAAACTCCCGGGCAGCAGGATATGACGTCCGCAGCAGTTGCGACCGTGCGCTTGCATTTTAAAAACTGGGGCTGCGCACGCGTCGCGCAGCACTGTTGGCCCGATGCGGCAGCCTTTATAATTTATTTGGGGACACTGACTTAGTGAGTGTCCCCAAATAAATTATAAAGGCCGTCGCAACGGGCCACAAGTGCCGCGTGGCCGCCGCCCCCCAAATAGTGCCGCCTGGGGCTGTCTGCCCACACCGCCCCCCCTAGCTACGCCGCTGCATATAAAGATAACTGCCTGCTATCCACACACGCTGGAGCGCCGTGACTGACAAGGAGGGAGGGGGAGAAGGGAGGGGGAAAAGGAAGGGGGAGTGAGAGTAGAGGGGGGGTGGAGGAGCATGGAAAGAGACAACAATCAAACCATTAACAGTGTGGCGCTCGTGAAAGGGCGCCATGCTGATTATGTATGTATGCGTGTCACACACGTGTAAATTAAATAAAAAAGTTGTTGTAAAAAGGCGCCATGCAGCACAATTCAAATATTCTAAGTTAAAGCGTAACGTTGCAATTGTGGTGAGCAACGCATAAAGATAGGCGCCTGCTGTTTACACAAGCTATAGCCCGGTGACTGACGGGCAGGGAGGGGGAGAAGGGAGTGGGGAGTGATAGCAGAGAGCGAGTGCGGAGGAAACAATGAAACCATTAACAGCACTGCGCTCGTGAAATGGCGCCGTGCTGAATATGTATGTATGTGTGTGTGTGAGATGCTCGACCTAAAAAAAGAAGTCCCCAAAATAATACATAAACACTCGCAGTGTAGGGAAACTGTAGTTGGCCGGTGCTGCTTCCTTCAAAAACAGAAGTGACGTATGGGATCGGCAGCGAACAGTAAGCAAGATAACAACAGCAATGCCAGTTAACCAATGGCAAGCGGCAGGAGAAATTATCCTCGATATTGTTTTTACTATAGGTCTTGCGACAGCGCATGCGCTGTCTAGGCAAGACCTAAAAAGCAAAAAGGACAGTGGAGGACACGCCAGAGCTGGAAATTGGAAAACAGAAACAAACATAGGACTACAAAAGGAGTTACACGGACGCTACACTGTTGGAATAAACATGAAAACCGTATCTGTGAAGGGATGGCTGACAATGAGGAACCATGCACCCGTTGTGACGGCCAACCCGAAAGAACAATGAGTGAAAGCACCTTGGAGGGAACCAACACCCAAAATAGGGACAAATGCAACGAAGGCACCAATAGGAGTGCAGCATTTCTGAATGGCCCAGCCGTGAACAAATAGTAAGGATGGGTGTGCCAAAAGCCCATAAGAAGAGATTACCACACAGCCCTGCCAAGTACCACACTTTAGGGGTTAAACTAACGCATTTTAATGCTGGTGTCTGCATTACTGCATTATAATGCTTTAGTCACGCATAGTAACGTCCCAGGGACCACCCTTAAGAAGGCGAGCAATAGGGCTGGCTACATTTCCCAAAAAGTATGCAACACAATTTTGGTTTGCTCTAGTGCCTTATAACATAACATTGTATTTGTAAAGCGCACGTTCACCACTAAGGGTATCTTGGCGCTGAATAACAGATGTTTGTTGACATGTGACATGCAGCGCTGTTGTAGAGTCTCTGACACAAATCTGCCCCAGCCCGACAGGAAGGGGTGAACACTGCTGTGTTCATGTTTTTTGCTTGCTAAGGCCAATGCTGAGCTTGCGATCATTCAAGCCCGTTGCCCAGCCAGTGTCTCACAGGCTTTCTGTGCAAACCACAAGTTCAGCTAGAGGTGTCAAGTGAAGGATGAAAATTCCAGCATCATTAGCCAACGGCACTCGCTGCCTGCAGCAACGGCATGGATCTGGTGGCGGCTTGCCGTCTGATATTTTAGATTCGGTAAGGCACCCCAGCCGTTACTATGTAGAGCGGTTGAGGATTCCAGGCGGCAGAGGGCAGCGGGCAGTTTTCTTTTATAAAGAATAAGAACACTTAAGCGGTGTTGTCTACACTAGTGTGGGAAGCAGTGAAGGGCCCTGCCATCTCAGCAGCTGATGGAGACCGCCACTGGCATCATTTCAGTGCCAGACAGCTGGGCCAGGCAAAGAATGACCATCATCAGCAGAGCTCGGAGAGGAGACCCTAGCACACCAAAGCTAATGTTCTCAGTAAACCCAACACAGTCACAAACAAGCATTTACAATGCAAATGGTCTCGCCTTCGGGACCTTATAATTGTTTAGCCAGCTATTGGCTCAGCAAATGCACAAGTGGGGATACAGAAAGGTTATGATTCAAAAACAAAAAAAGGGATGCACTACGAGACTGGCACTACATTCCATTTTTTGTTAGATTTAGTTCATCTAACTCATTAGTGAATGCAGCATTTTCCCACCAACCCTGATCCCTGTAAATATTCATAGGGCTCTTTCTAGTTTTCCCTACCAATTGCTCCCGGTTTCGGTCATTTTCAAGAAATCATCCAGGCTCTCCTAACATACATCAGAAATCTTGAGAACATTCAGGAAAAGTACTGCACGCCAGATATTCTTATAGAATTTCAAAATTCTGAAAATGTTTCACATAAGCAATCTGAAACCTTGGCAACTATGGGTATACTGACGCTCAGGTGTACGTGTACTGGAGAAAAACACGTCCCAAATATTGTCACACTGGCGTGAATAATATGAGCATCTGCACCCAATGGAACAATGTTTTTGTAAGCCATATTTAGGACACTGTGTGTATGTCAGATGATATCTCTGTGTATGATACCAGGACCTAGAGCTGACCAGCCACATCAATCCATCAATCCATCTATCGGACCTTTGGGTCACAACTGGGCAATCACTCCCTACACGGCCTTTCAAATAAAGCCTTATTTTATAAGCTATGAAAGAGCAGCGTATACTGCAGCCTTTACTCCCATACTTCATAAAAACATTTGAAGTGCAGTGGCATGTTGTTTGATAGAATGTTGCAGGCATGCAATCAACATGCACACCTGGACTGCACAAACACAGGCGCGTGATCTCCAAGGCCCAGAAGAGAAGCCCAGGCGATCCACTGATGGACGCGATTTGCATTTTGGCAAACTCATTCGCGATTCAGTGAGGCCTCCCTCCATTCCATGTTTACGTTGTATCCCCTATGGTTAATGGGTTACCCTTTAGCCTATTTATAGCCGTTCTTGGTGTAAAACACCTCTCTCAGAGCAGTCTCCCCAGGAGGAGCATAACATTGTAGAGGGCTCTTCTATAATTCCAAGGATTCGGGAAGTTTGTGAAGCAAATCATCGCGGAAGCTTTAAAGGCAATTTGATTATCCGCGTGATTACAATATAACAGCACAGGTGGCATTCCGTACGGAATGTATATTTTGCATTGTCTGCATGCAGGTGATGACGCAGAATCACGTAGGTGTAGAGTTCTACCGGCCTCTACGGACTACAGGCAGGTCCTTCAGAAATCGCTCTGTAAGGTTAAACATTTCTTGTTGCGCTTTCTCTGACGCTAGTAATATAAGCGCTTGTCAGTGCTTTAAATGGGCCGGTACTGTCCGGTACGGAGTACCGGCACTTTTTTATTTTGAGCAGGAGAGTACCGGCACTTCTCAAGAGAAAGGCTATACTTTTTAATTGGAGAGTACCGGCACTTTTCAAAAACAAGAAGGTACTCTGGTACAGAGTACCTGCACTTCTATTTTTCCATTTCAAGCACTGGCTCTTGTGCCAGTGCCACGTACAACAGACTAGAAATGTTCAGTGACATCAACATGATTTTACTGCAAAGAACTGAAGAAATGAACGAGGGTTCTCTGCGAGTCAGTCAGTCCTTATCTGATCATCCTGCAGACCCTCCTCTCCTTCCCAGCTGTGCCGGCCGGCCTTAGAAGCAAACGCATGTCCCCCCCCACCTCCCATCTCCGTGACGTCACCTGCTGCCTGCGCCTTACATGCAGAGCTGTCAGGTACCCCCTCAACTTGTCTCCCCCAGGGGAAGTAATAATAATGTCATCCTGGCAGCACACACCCACGGGAGACTTAAATGAAAGCTACAGAACATGCCAAAAGGGCGGGCACACAATAATGGGCAGACCATGCTCCAGTGGAACCGTTTTATATCTAAAAAGTAGTCATTCTCTCACACACCATATTATTAATTTCGATTTTTTTTTCTATCGTCTTCTTACCCACCTACGGCTCAGCCCACTCACATTCCAGCATTTTTTTGTACCTCACCTTATCTCAAATGAGATATTTTACCTCACAAGAACTGTTTCATAATGTTGTTCATTGCTTTTCGTTAGGGGTGGGCGGAATTTGCGAAATTCACTTTCGCAAATTATGGCGAAAATTTTAAAAATCTCCGCAAACACGCGGAAATATCACGAAGATGTGGAAGTTTTTTTCCCGCCCCTTCGCGGTATTTTCTGCGTGGTCGCGGCTCGCCAACTTACTCGCGGGCGCGGCCATCTTGTTTTCACTTGTCTCGTGGTGCATGATCGCGAGAAGAAAGACATGATCGTGCGACGCATGACGTTACTGCGGGAGTCAGCGCAAATGGCTACCAACAATCCAACATCTCGTGGAGAACGCGACCGGATTGGGAACACTTGTCGGCGAACGCGGAGATTCAGGTAAGGCGATCGCGCGCACGCGAGAATGTATTATTTTACAGCGCGAGCAAGAAACAAATTATCACTAAGCTGCGGAATGCGGAAATTTTGAAATTTTTGCGCTTTCCGCGGAACGCGAAAATGCCAAATTATTGCAATTTCCGCAAACGGAACAGAATTTTGGCCCAAGCCTACTTTTCGTGCTTAGTAGAACTAACAATGCGTGTCTCAGCAAACAAGAGACGCTATTTATGCAAGACATATAAGAAGGTACATTTGGATGTGTCGACGTTCACATCTTTCACGATAAGTGAAGAGATGGTTTCTATGTGAACAAGCCTCGAGATTGTCCCTAAAGTGAAAACGGGCTGAGAGCAAACAAAGCACATCGTCCTGCCTCAATTAGGACAAACCCAAAAAAAGAATATAGTGCTTACCGCGTGAGAACAAGTAAAGGGGCCGATAGCCATGGGAGAAATCAAATGACCATATTGACGTCACTAAGGAGGGACTAAAAGCCTATGAAGGAATCGCAAGCCAGCATTAAAGAAGGACAAAGGCACAAACAAATGAAAAATATGGGCAGAGAGGTGGGCACGGCTGCTCTCCCATACTGAACTACCCCAGATCTTCCCTAGAGCAGCACTTGCACGCTGACTCTAGGCTCGACCTAAAAAGAAGTGTAGGTTCTCAAGCAGTGCTGTACGTCGATTTCTAAAGAATCACTGTATCCTCCCGAAAGTTAATCCATGTTAGCGATGCAGCCCATGTTTACATTTCTCATGTTTAACTTGGGTTTACAATCCCAAAACTATTACACATATACTGCGTTTTGTGAACCATGTTGCCTCTGGATGCTTGTCTGAGTTCAGGTTGACAGTTGGTGTTAATGTTAGGGAATGATTCTGACCTGCAGGTAGGACAAGTTTCTCACTTTGCCGTCCAGTGGCTCATAGTGGTTTTCAGACTACCTGCCTGTCTAAGCTTTTGACATGCAACTTATGCTGATGGTCAATTCCAGAAAGATGTGGAGAGACAAAGAAGGAAAGTGACTAAAAGATTGAAAAACATGCACTTTGAAAGCCACTTCCATTCGACAGACCTTAGTACTGTTTAACTCACAGGGGTGACTTGTTTTTGGAGTATTTTGATTTTTGTGTTATGTGTCTAGATACAATAATAGAAAACTCACAGGCACAAAAATACTTGTAATTGCTCTGATGTACTTTCAGGTAAGTGTCACTCGAAGTAGAATGTCACACTCAAGTACACTAAAACAATAAAAACGTCACACATAAGCACTCTGAAAACTTGGCAGCTATGGCTAATGCTAATAAGAATTTGCTTTAAGGTGCACGTGGTCATGATCTGCCTGCCCTGTGCTGCACTCAGCTGAGAACTGCATCACACAGCAATCTGTTTGCTCAGTTTTCAGCTTCTATAGTTAGTGACACAGATCTTGTTTTGGGTCGGGCCTGGTAAGAGCAAATGTTTGTTGTGCAACTTAAACTTCTGAACTCAGGGCGCCCAACGTCATTAAGTCAGCAGAGCCTGTAGTGTACAGCTGTGTGACAGCTAGGGCCGATGTCATCTCTGGTGCCGCCAGCGGGGCTGGGCAGGAAGCAGGCAGCGCACCGGACGGAACCTGGGTGGACAGCTCCAATGATTTTTATAGGATTGAACATGAGCTTATTTCAGGCTGTGACCACTAAGTGTTCCTCAGTCTCACTCTCCTGAGGCTTTCCAATGCCATGCTGTCTGCGGCGGGCCAACAGTCCAATCCATGAGTTAGCTAACTGTTGCCCTTCCATTTCTGGTGCTTTGCAGCATTTTTAAGATGTTCTCAGAGTTTCGCATTGCTCAAATGGGTGTAATTTCTGATATTTATATGTTTCCCTTGTCTTCGTTGTTAGTTTTGCTTGCAAGAAAGTGTCACTCACCATCGCTGAAATGTCACTCTTAATTACAGTGAAATTATGAAAATGTCACACATAGCAATCTGAAACCTTGGCAGCAATGACCACATGTCTTGCAGACAGCGCAAGCTCTGTCTTGGGCTCGACCTAAAAAGTAGAGCCCTGACCAACCGGCTGGACACACAGCTTGCACAGGCACTTTTTACAGTGCAAGTAATTAGGACAGAGCAACTTTTGATTAAGTGTGGCAAGGTATGTTCTTGTGGGCTACTTTCCGCCCATGGGGCATATCAGCAAGCAGGCGATAAAAAATTATCGCCGCTTTTGCATCCGTTTTCGGACGAAAAGCGCAGATAATTTTATCGCCTTATCATCTAGGCCACGCTATCGCGTGAAACCTTGCCTTATCGCTATTTCCCTTAACACCCATCTTTGCATCTCTAATGAGATGCAAAGTGGGCGTTCCTCCCCAAGATAACGGGAGAAATGTCGCTAAGCGACATTTCTCCTATTATCAAGCCTCACGCAAAGCAGCATAGCGACAAGAAAAATAGCAATAACCTCTGTTATCGCTATCCTATGGAAGGTCGATATCATGGCTAAGTATGTGAGGCCCTATCAGCAAGCTATCGCCAAAAGTTGTGTGATTATCGCTGGATTTCTAGCGATAATCGCACATTTGGCAGCTTGCGCTCTGAATTTTATCGCTTTGGAGATAAGCGTTGCTATAGCACACTATCTCCGCGATAAAATTCAAAGTTGGCCGGCGATAATTATCCTCACGCTAGGAGCTCTGAGCGATAATTATCGCCGGCCCTTGCTGATATGCCCCCAAGTACCTTTTTACAAAACCATGTTGTACTCACTAGTCAGGTGTCGGCACGTACAAACAGATGAAAGCTTAAAAATATGTGTATAATAACATCTACAATTACTTGAGTATGTGTCTCTTCCTGTCCGACACTAAAATACATCTGGCTTTCTATATAAACTAACTTATATTAACCAAAAAGCCACCACTTCCAAAAACTGCCACGCCAACCCAGGTGGTATTTTATTGGGTTTTCCCACCAAACTGCCACTGCCTCAGTCAAGTATAAATGGGAGGTAGGAGGTAAAAGTGCAATAAACAAGCAGAATACAAAAATGCAATTTTACTTCACTTTTTCCTCACAATCCACTCTAAAAAAGCCTTTTTCCCGGCAGAGTTAAATGCCCTTTGTCCACAGCGCGAAGCCTAAAAGTACTTTTTCCTCATATTTTCCCTGTTTTTTCCGCACTTCAGCAGAAAGTAAATGGGGGTACAACTCTCAGACTCAAGTTACCTCTAACGCAATGTTGCTACAGAAGTGATGCAGAATCCAGCAGTCTCTTTCATGTCGACATTGCTGAGCACAAGATTATTCCCCATAATGACAGCAAAGTGAGGCAAAAAGGATTGGTATTTGAGGGTCCTCAAGAGTGGCAGCTCTTTTGCATTAAAACTTAACAGAAGGCTACTATTACTCTCTTCTCTTATGTCAGTGTCAATTGCTTACAGTTTTCCTTTTACATGGATTTCCCATGAATGGTAGCGAATGGTAGCATTCCACAGAAACTCAAAAAATATTCAAGATTTACCCTAGAAACAGTTGCGCTATAGTAAACACGATGGGGCTGATTCTCAAACTGCACTTAGTAGCACGTTTTATCGCACTACAAATTGTACTATACAATGCTATTCTCAAAGTTTGTGTGGAGTTTACAGCTTGTTTAAAGTTTTTTTTTTGGAGCTCTTCACCCCAACTGCGGAGTACCTGCATATTAAATATAGGGGCAGATTTACAAGCCCCTTGCGCCACTTTTGCGTCATTTTTAACATGGGAAAAGTGACGCAAAAGTGGCGCAAGGGGCTTGTAAATCTTCCCCATAGATTTTAGCAGCAAATGTGGGAGGGTCAAAGGGAATTTTACAACCAGGCTCTTTCTTGCGTCATTATGTTGTAGAATGTGTTTGTGGGTGTGTCCCTTCTTTTGAGGAGGAATTTTTGAGTAAGAGGAGGAGAGTTAATTTGTAGGTAAAGGATCAACATCTTTGGAGTGTCCAGAGAAGCTGTCTTTTCCAGATAAGGCGTCCCACCTGATGTCATCCTGGACATGGTTGCTGAGTGGGAGCAGGAGTTGGATTCAGCTACAGGTCACTCCCACACAAATCCTGCCTGTGTTAAAGTAGTAGCTGTACTATATTTGTTGGCTGGTGGATATTTCCAGAGGGTGTCCTGTGACACTACTGGCATCTCAAAGCCAAGCCAGTCCCAGTGCTTGCATCAGGCCCTGAAGTCCATCAACAGTAGAATGCACCAGTATAGTGCAATGCCACAGTCACATGCTGAAAAGCAAAGGTTAGTTCTGCATTTTTATTTGGTTGCCCACTTCCTTCGTGTGCTTGGTGCCATTGGCTACACCCACATGGTGCTTCAACCACCTCACTACATGGCACGCCATTTCCGTAGTGGACACTGCTGGCACTCCATCAGTGTTGAGCCTGTCTGTGGTTCTGTGGGCTGCTTCACAGATGTATATGCTGCCTTTCTTGGAAGCTCACACAATATATTTATTTTCGGTTGGTCACCTCTAGCATGTCTTATGGTTCTTGGTTATTTTGGTGACATGTAATATTTTCTCATAGAGGGCTAGCATTATTGGGTGGTAACAAGAATACTAAATTAATTACACACAATCAACGCACCTGACTCTGACACACACCTTGTACTTAGGGATGCATAACATACTTACAATAGAACAGAACAGAGAGGCCTATTAATACTTTTGTTGGTTATGCTCACTCTCCCCATCTCTTCACGCCCTTCCTTTGCCCAACCTCAGTTTCTCAGAGGAGGGACAACAGGGCATGCATACATGCTAGAGCAATTAGCAAATATTAAACGTCTTTTTGGGGTCCTGAAGTCACAATTCAGATGTCTTGATCGCACAAAGTGGGGGTGTGGAAGTGACGCTGGTGTACTCCTCTGAAGTTGTGCGCAAGATTATTGTAGCCTGTTGCATTTTGCATAACATTGGCATATGATGGGGCATACAATTAGATGTTAACTCTTAAATAAGTTCACATCCGGGGTACCAAGCAGTTTCCCCGAACATGCAGGTGCATGATTGTCTGGTAAATTCTTTTTTTGCTTGAGTTGCAAGTTGGTTTACTGCTTCATGTGGTTTGGGGGTCTTTTGACACTGATGAATGTTGAACATCTAACATACTGTCCATGAATAAAATCCGGAGTCAGCTCTGTTCACTTTGCATGATGTATATAATGTAAAAGAATTGTTCATTAGTAAAAATGTGACCGCCCTTATCCATAAACTGTATTTATCATTGTACCTACCTGCAATGTTTTGTTATATAATAATGTTTTTTATCCTCCGCACTCGGAGTTTGTGAATTCCAAATGTAGTAAACGTACTCAACATGACCCCACACTGAATGTGACCTTTATAAATGGCAGGGTCCTCAAAATCTGCTATATATCCTCAAATCCTTGAAGCATCAAATCCTCAAATCCAGTGTTAGATCCTTAAATTCTGCTGTAGTCTACCGCTTAGATGAGGCATACTGTCACAGCTTTTGGGGTAACTGGTTGAAGGCAGTATTGAATGTGCTGGTGATGGGGGGAGGGGGTCATAGCTGGGCAGCACACATGTGGCAGCCACAACCCCGGGAAGGTTGACACCTGTGCAGACAACATCCTGATGGCAATGCTCTGAGCAAGGGATGGATGTGGCAGCCAGTATTGACCAAGACCAGCAGTGGATGGGAGAGGAGGCAAGCCATCACAATGAGACTACATGTGCTACTAGGAATAGCAGCTATTCATAATAGCATGTAACAGACAGAGAAATTATAAATAAACCACAACATCATGTAGGGACCTCTCACTAGGTGCAGCATTATGTGTTAATGCTAAATTGTCCATAGTAACTCCTTTGCATGGGGGATACGATGTATGCCTTGCCAATTCAGAGAGGGTCAATATCTCGTCCTCCCACTGAAGGGAGGAAATCACTCAGTGAGCACCAGAGGAATGTTCTCTTAAACCTTTTTAACTTGAGTCTCAAAGAGAGAGCTTCACTGTAGTCGCCTATGATTTTTTTTGTTGGTTGATGTAGCGTACAGCACCCAATATGAGCCGATATCACCATTTTGGGAAAAAGAATCAGGTGAAGTATTTAAGTTCCAGCTGCTTTAATTATGATTCACTCTTGGGTGTGGCTTTTCTAAGCCCCTGAGCACTGCTACTAATGCAGGAGGGCGGCCTCGAGCATAGTTCAACCTCTGAGCCACCAGAATGACTTCATAAGAGGTAGCGGCCCCCAGGCATGGCCAAATTCTCCTTCCATAATGGGGAACTGGTTTTTCTCCACTCCTGTGGAGGACGAATTCGGAAATGCCCTAAACCTACCCACAGGAGTTCAGAACGTCACCTAGACAGAGATTTGTTTAAAAAAAATACAAATTAGAATGGGATAGGGGCAGGTCCTTGGTGACATTTGGCAGTATTCCCACCCCTGAAGGAAGACCCGTCTTTTTGCCCCTGGGGGTGCATACAGGGGGATTTACCACCAATCTACTCTTCTTGCGAGGAGAGGAGTGCAGACAGCACATTAGACACCATGGGTTGATATTTATTTAATGAAAAAGAAAGTGGTGTGAGCTGGCCCGTATTGGCATCAGGCCATACCCATCACCTTTAAAGCCCACACAATCGTTCTGCCTTCCGGTGGGGCTCATTGAGGAATCTCTCCCCAATCTGCACCCCTATGGGGGTAGAAAGAGCACATAGATGTCGGTTAAGCGTCACAAGTGGTCGCAACTGCGACCCCTGGCTTTCCCCTTGCTACCCCTGACACCGCTCTTGCAGTCCATGGTCTCAGGGGTTGCAAGGCCAGTATGAATCATAGAGGCATTTGGCATTTTGGTAACAGTAATACATTAAAAAAGTAAATTTTGGATCATTTCTCCAAGCAGGTGACATTTGAAACTTACTATTGTTTTAACTCGGTCTGTCACATGTCGAACCTGCAACATGCCCTCAATGGCGTTGCAGACCCCAGGCTTCCCTAAGTACACTGTACGTGTGCCTTACAGGGTAGGGATGTTGATACTTGCTTCACCTTTCTCTGGTGAAAAAGGAAGGAATTATAAGGAGTTACACCTTTAACAGGCATTCATGGTTTTCCCGCTCAGATAGGCCTCATCTTCAATTGTGGGCCTGGGAGCTGTGCTGCCAAAAATTAAGAATGCAATATTTTTTTCAACCTGCAAACAGTTACAGCTTTGAAGATATTAATAGTGAGTGCTTTCGTTTTACCTTTTCCATTTACCCTGGTGGGTTTTTTATGCAGCTTCTGCTGCACTAGATAATAGCCAAATATTCTCTTTTCTTATTTTTAACAATTTCATATTCTTCATTTGTTTATGTGTGAGGTTTTAATGTCTTGTATAACAGGTGATCGATATTATCATAAAACTGAAGAGCAAATAATGCAATGCGGTTAACTAAATTATGTGGCAAGAAAAGGCAAATTATGCATCATTGTGTGTGCATGTTCTATTATAGTGTTATTACTTAATTTTAAAATTGTAATATATGCTGGCCCTGTGTGCCACTATTAAATCATCAAATTAACCGCAGATTGTAGTTCATGTGCCAAATGTTGAACGGTAAACTTCATATTAATGAGAACATTTGTCCTGTTGCTCAGGGACACCGACTGATTGCTTTTCATATACAGGAGGACCGATGAGAAAGAGCTAGGACATTATTAAATGCATGACATCATCGAGCGCTTTAACTGGTCTTATGCCATAGGTTTTGCTCATCGTGGTGGTGCCGAAGAAGGACATTGGGGGTGCAGTGCGCATTTGTGTTGATATGTGCCAGGCCAACAAAACAATTGAGAAAAAAGACATCCAGGTCCACACATAGCAGATATGATTATACAACTGATTGGAGCCAAAATCTTCTCCCGTCTTGATTTGACTAAGTTTAAGGGGCCACATGAACGATCGTCTCGCTGATGCCGGTCTCACTTTAAATGCAGAAAAGTGTGAGTTTCACAAAATCAAACTCAAATTCTTGGGGGCACTCTTCTCTGAAAGGGGAATGACTCCTGACCCTGTAAAAGTACAAGCATTGTCATCCACTTGTACCCCACAAGATGTAACCATGCTGCAATCCTTCTTGGGCATGGCCAGCTACTGACCTAGATACATTTGTGACTTTGGCACAGTGAGTGCTCTATTAAGAGAGTTGACAAAGAAAAATTCTCTCTTTCAGTGGTCATCTGAATGTGACCGAAGTTTCAAGGAAATCAAAGAAGCAATTGAAAATGTAACTGAAATTGTTTAATTTGATCTACAGTTACATAATGAGATCCTCGTTGATGCAAGCGCGATAGGTGGGGCGTGATCCTTGCTCAACACAATGGACATCCAAATGTACAGAGACACATTGTGGTCTATGATAGCAGAAGTCTGCCTCACACTGAATGTGCCTATTTTCAGCCAGAAAAAGAAAGCCTCGCTATAGTCTTGGCTTGTGAACATTTTCATGTGTTTCTGTACAGAAAGCTATTCAACCTTGTTACTGACCACCAGGCGTTGATCACCATTTTCGGAAATCTGAAAACCAAGCTGCCCCCTTGAATTGAGAGGTGGGGATTGCGATTGCAAGAGTATGATTACGCTATTGTGCATAAGCCTAGGAAGGATCAGAACCCCGCTGATTATTTTTCATGAGTGCCATTACAGAGTCGCAGTGCAACATCTAAAGTGGCTGAAGACTACATCAACGTCAGAGTAAAGCCTAGTACTCCTGCAGCCCTAGCCCTTGAGTACATAATTGCTGCTGCCAACACAGACAGAGAGATGCTCACACTCAAGGATATCACTGCAACAGTCATGGAGAAAACATACTTGACCTCTTACATATGATGTTGAATATCAAAAATGTTAAAATGCGCAGGAAGAACTTTCCGCTACTCAAGAAGGTGTTACACTATGAGGTTCGAGAATTGTCATACCTGAGAGCTTGAGACAAGTCATTGAACTGGCACACAAAGGACATATTGGCATTGTCACCTCCAAGAGAACCCTCAGAGACTGAGTGTGGTTTTCTCTCCTTGAGGTATTAGTCGAGAAGGAACTCAAAGCAATGTCACCTGTGTAACTGCTTATCTCCCAAGACAAAACAGCATCCGCTAAATATGTCTGACCTTCCCAAACAAGCTTGGAAGAAAGTTGAAGGTGATTTCTTTTGACCCCTTAACAATGGACAGCATTTAATGGTAGTCAATGATGAGTACTCACCTTTTCCCTTAGTGGCAGATCTATCATCGACCATCCATGACAAAGTCTTCTAGAGGTTGGATGCTATTTTCACAGCGTGGGGTGTTCCTTCCCTCCTTAAATCAGCTGTCCACCATTCAATGGCAGAGAGTTTAAGGACTTTCTTAGTCGCTTGAACATCAAGCAGCAGAAAAGTACACCTCTCTGGCCACAGGCAAATGGTGCTGTTGAATGATTTATGGGCACCCTGAAGAAAGTTGTTCAGCACACTGGAAGGAATCAATCTCAAGTCAGTCTTACGTGCAATCCTTTGTGCTAATCAGTCAACTTCCCATTTGACACCCTGCCACCGTGCTGTTTGGGAGAGCCATCAGAACAGAGTTACCCCAATGGATCAAGAGTTGAGTGATAGACACTGATGAAATTTGTCTTACGGACACTGCTTACAAATTCAAAATGAAGACGTATGCAGATAGGCGCAGATGCGCTTGAGACACAGTCTTTGAAAAATGAGACAGAGTCCTAGTCAAACAGAAGCAAAAGCGCAAGACTGACGCTTCATTAGATGCTGATCTCTTGATAGTCGTGACAGTTAAAGGCCATATATGGTGACTGCTCAATGTCCTGGAATGTATATTACAAGAGACTCATCACATTTCAAGCATCTGCCTTGATGTTTGTTGGTTCAAGACCTCACGAGCGAGTCAAGTCCAACTGAGTGCCGTAGCCAACCATCTGAGTCTACACTTACAGTGCTAGATGGCAGGGAAATGCTCTCACTTTGTACGACTCAATCTGGAAGATTGATGTGAGCACCTCTACTACTCATTTAGGAACTCTAATGTACATATGTTGTTAGTACGTTTTATTTAAAAAGGTGGCAATGTAGTGTTGTGTGATCATGTGCAGTGGGACCCTTGTGGTCCTCTGCAGACGTCTTACAAAGTTATGTAATCCGTTGGGGTGTGTCTGGGTGGGGCCAATAAAGGTTATGATGCAATGTGTTCAGTTAACGGTTGCATGGTGAAGATAAAGATGTGTGTTATAGAGCTCCATGTGTGGTGTTGTCATTTACATGCTCCAGAGGTGGGGAGGACGCTACAGAAGAAAACAGAGAGGCTAATGAACATAACTGCCTGATATGTGTTCCTGTTCCTCTGAGGATGGGACCCTTCACAAGCGGTCTATCCGTGAAGGCCTGGAGAGAAGGTAAAAAACAGTGGGTTAGAGGAACCTGTACAAGAACTGAGGAGGAAGTTTACTACCACCCATAAAGAGGAACAGCATTCATTAAGGATCCAAAATAACAAGGGGGCATATTATCAAGACAGGCGATAAAATTATCGCCGCTTTAACGGCAGAAAACTGCCTCTAAAACAGCGATAATGGGCTTGATAATATGCTATATGGAATTCCAATTGAAGCTCAGGTTAGATGTCCTTCACATCTAACATGGGCTTCAATTGGAATTCCATAGAGCATATTATCAAGCCCATTATCGCAGTTTTAGCGGCCGTTTGCTGCCGCTAAACCGGCGATAATTTTATCGCCTGTCTTGATAATATGCCCCTAAGGCCTATATTTCCGTTTTTCCTGAACCCTTGCAAAACATTCCCAGGCAACTCTTTCCCCTTGTCCCTGCAGTCACTACAGCAGAATCCATTGTAATTCCAACTCAACAATTACATAAAAGGAAATAGAAGAATCAAGTGACTTGTTCATTAAACATGAGGGTGAAGGGTATAACATATGGTGTGCTGATGGCACAGTGAAGAAAAATACAAAAGTGCTTGGTGTAATTCTTGAATTATTCTAATAAGCACTCAGGCTATTTTTCAATTCATCTCTGCCCTCTTCTTGCACCTCAGACAGATACCAGCCATATACAAGGTACATTTGGTTCGGCTCCAAGGAACTGTCCAGCCCAACCTGTAAGTACATAGTGAAGAACACACAGGACTCGGTGTCTACAAATTTACAATGATAATCACCACAACACTAGAGAAAGAAGAGTAGTAGGGAATTGATCTAATGTCCAGTACACATACTAATATATCTGCTACTCAGCCCAAAGATCTGTTTGTCAGACGTTGACATAATAGCTTAATCCGCAAGTCATGATCAGGACAGTGAGAGAGGCTTATCATTTAAAGTACTTAAGCCTAAATAGGACACCCACTGACTTGAATGGAGCATCACAACTCCTGGAAAGAGAGCTGCACTGTGGGTAAGACTGACTATGTGTGCTGCACAGGCATCACGATGATTCAGGCAGGGCTAGCATGGCCAGTGAGGGGTAGAATGGGTAGCCAGTGTCACCTACTTGCAGATAGCATCTGCAATTGGATTTCATGGAGGTACACAGAAAGATCCAAGATTGTGACCAGCTTGCTTGATAGCAAGAAAAAAGAGCAACATTACCTTACAGGGGGTTGAGCTTCAGTCTGGGGTTAATAAAAAAATCTCTTTGTCAATGAGGGATGAGATTCATACAGGGTCTTGTCAACTACGTGGCCTTACGCTTGATATGGTCATGTACTGGCAACCAGTCAAAGGACAGCAAATGCTGGATACACATAGTCTCAATGCTTAGCAGCAAGGCACTGGATGCAACTTTCTGATTCAACTAGTCTACCCACCCAAGGCTTTGCAGAGAGTATTTAAGTTTACAGTGTACAGAAGCACTCTCAATATTGACCTGGGGGGGAGGGGAGGAAATTGGTTCAGTACATACTTTGAACTACTGAGGTGGAAAAAGCAAACCTTGGTCACATCTGAAACATCTATTTCCATTAGTAAGAGTTCAGCGGGGCATCCCAAAAAGCTCAATAAGATTTCAATTAAGATCAGAGCTTAGGAGTGCAGGGATGCGTGATCTCACTGTTTTCTGATTGTCATTCCGAGCATTCCATCTTACCGGACCTTTCCCCAACCTTCTCCCCGCACAGGCCAGTCCGGTGCTTTATATTTTCACAGCACCCAGAATCATCGGTGCTTGAAGGTGGGCCCTTTGAGCATTATACCCCTCCGAAGGACACCAGAGGATGAAACATGCTTCATCTAGAGCAAATGATATATTTTTTTTAAGCCTAAAGCAAACACAAACAGAATCAACTCTGCATACAATGAATCATTCATATATAAATATTATTCACATCTGAAAAAGTGCCCTAGGTGTGAAATGTGCCATTTGCTGAGCCAGACAAGACCATCCAAATCATATGGGAACTGTCATGTGTCATGTAATGTCTTAAGGCATTGAGCCAAAGGATGGTTTACCCTAGTTAAACATCCTGATTCTGTATTAATATAATTTGAGTCTCAGACTCAAGTTACCACTAATTTGTCAATCCTAATGTTGCTACAGAAATGATGTGGAACCCACCAGTCTCCTTTCCATCGACTGTGCTAAACACGTTCAAGATTGTTCTCAATAATGATGGTGAAATGGGGCAAAAGGGGATTAGTACATGAGAGAAAGTACACAAGATACCTCAAGAGTGGCAGCTTTAATCACACAACCACGGCTACTCTCTTCTCTTACATCACTTTAAATTGCATGCAGTTTTTTATTTTGCTTGGATTTCACATAAATGGTAGATACTATAAAAATGCAACAAATACTCAAGATTCACCCCAGAAATAAGTGCACTACATTAAACACTCAATGTATCAATGGCCCGGCGCCTTTGTCTTACTAGAGCCAAGGTAACTGTTGTTAGACTGATCCTATTACTATTATTATACCAGGTCAGAATTTGCTGTGCTGATGATGGAGGAGAGATCACAACTGAGGAGCACTAATGTAGCAGCCACAATCCTGGGATGAGTGACTGTTGTCATTCCATCACAGACAGCATCCTTAGTGACAATGCCCTGAGCAGGGATGGAAGTGCCAGCCAGTAATGACCAGGACCAGTTGTGGATGGGAGTGGAGACGAGACATTGCACAGAATCGATGTGCTGTGTGGAATAGCAACTATTTCCAATAGCCTGTAAATGGCATGTTCATGTAGGGATTCCTGACTAGCATAAAGGGGCCGATTATGATGTCAGTCGGAAAGCCTCCGACCGCTAGTCGGAACCTTACTGACCGTGGTCGGAACCTTTCTGACCGACACGGTCTGTTTGCGATCCAACCTCCAATTACGATGACGGCAGTCAGAACATAAACCAGCTGGTCATTCTGACTCGGTTCTGACCGGCTCTCGGAGTCTTCCTGCCGGTTGGAACTGCACTGTAATCTCCTATGGATGGCGATTCCGCCATCGGGATTGAGATGTCGGTGTCAAACAGCCTTTCCATACCAGCCTGTCTGACATAGAGAGGCTGTCGGAAAGCGACTCTGGGGCCCCGAGGAGGGCCGCCTTGCCTCCTCGGCCTACGGTGGTGGTTGAGGGGGTATCTAGGGTACCCCCCTGTAAAACCCTACACTGTGTGACAGGCACCATGGGGTGTCTGCCACAGGGTGCAGGATTTTACACCCCCACTTCTCTATAGGAGCCTGTATTACAGCCGGTTTACGTCCATAACACAAGCTTCCATAGAGAAAAGTGAGTATGCGACCGAACCGTATTCGGTTGCATCATAATCAGGTGGTCGGAACTAGCCAACCGGAAGTCAAACGGTCCCTAGACCGAGACGGTGTTGGTTGGGGGCAACTCCGACTGACATCTAAATAAGCCCCTATGTGTTCATTACTGACTGTAAACATTAACCTCTTTGTATTGGGGAATGAGATCTACCTTTCCAGTGCAGAGGAGGTGAATGTCTCATCCTCCCACTAAACAGAGGAAATCCCTCAGTAAGCATCTTTTTAATTTTCTGACTCAAGTCTCAAAGGGACAGCATCACCATAGCCCGAGATATTTGTTTTATAGTTACTGAGATGTACAGCACACCACATACATTGATGTCACAGTTGGTGAAATTAAAAGCAGCCAGAGATCACATCCTCCTGATTCATTCATGATTGGCATTTGAGGCCTTATGTAAGCCCCCTGAACACTGCTCATAATGCAGGAGGGTGGTAACAAAGCAGAGGTCCACCTATTAGTCACTGGGGATGACTTCAAGTGGGAAAGTGTTCGCCCCAGGCATGGCCACAGTAGGGCACTCGTTCTTCTGGCCTACTGGTGTGAAAAAATTGTGGAATTTCCCTCAACCTAAACACAGGAATGCAGCAAGCCCACTAGACACAAGGTTTGCTTTTTTTATTTAAAAAAAATTAGGCTGCTCCTTGGTGGCACTGGACCATTTCCCAACCCTAAAGGCCCACCAGTCTTTCTGTCCCTCTGTGGCCAGAAATTGGATTTACCCCCAATATGCCCTCCATGCCGAGCTAAAGCCAACTAGATACCATTGAATAATTAAACAACAAAATGTCTATAAAACGTGATGGGAGCTAGCCCGTGCTGACATTGGGTCATAAGCTCCCCCCTAAAATGCAGCATTTCTACCTCCCTAGGGGCAGACTAAGATATTTGCCCCAATCCCAATGGGTGTTTATGGGAGCTTCTTGCACCCCTTGATAGATACTAGGTAATAAATAACAGTGCACTGACTGTGCGGCACATAAAAGTGCAACATAGTCAGTGCATACCCTGAAGGTACCCCATGTGAGAGGTCCCAGGGATCTTCGGGTTTTCTGCTGCTAAAAAAAAAAAAAAGGCCATCGCATGTCCAGCAAAAGATGAAGCTGTGGTTTCAACCTGCAGCCTTATCTTTCAATAATGCCCTCTCCTCAGAGCAAACACGACCTGCCAGAGTTTGTGCCTGTGCTTAGGGTAGAATTTTTTTGTGCTAGGGCACACTGTCCAAGTCTGAGCTGGGCACACTTTATTAGTGGTACCCTGTGGTACAAAATGGGCCAATGCATCTGATGTGGAATTCAGGCCAAACATTTTCTTTCATTCTTTTCTTTTTTTAATGGGGAAGGGGCTGGCCCATTCTGGCATTAGGGCACAACTAGAGCCGAAACAGTCTTTTTGCCCCCTAATGGCATTACATTAAAGATAATGGGGTAAACTCTGTGTCCCTCAGAACCTGGGTATAGGTAATATAATCTACAATGAGTTCTGTTGGGTGAAACAATTGCTTAGTAAACACAAGTAATTGAAAACAATATATTAACAATGTCTTTTTCTTCATGACAATCACTGTCAGTAGATGTCTGGTAAGTGATTTAGACACCCATGAAAGTCAAAACACACTGTAAACAAAGCTTCTGTTTTTCATGTACGATATTTAGAATAATTAATTTAGTGTATGGCTGTCACATATACAAATAGTAAAACAACAACATAGATAATGTGACTTTAGTGAGCCAAGTGGCATAAGGTGCACAGGTGTTACAGATAAATTTCCAAGGCATTCAAATTAGAACCACGTATTCATAATATGAATCAATGTGAGTCCATCCTTTCACAAATATACATATAAAGTTCCAACAACACCCTTAAGTATTCCTTCTTCTTAGTATGAGGGTGAAGAGACTAAGGACATGAACAGATCAAGAGGCATTGACATTTCGACCCAAAGGGTATGCACAATTGAATAAGCATCACAGCGGGTCTTCCTCAGAACTTGTAAACAAAATGTGGACAGCCAGGTGTGAATGAGGCCAAACTTCCCAAAAGGTAAGTCCTGGCTTGATTAAGCTGAGAACATTGTCATCCAACAAGAATCACTTGAGGCAATCACAAGTGAAATTCTATGTCTAAAAGAATTACGGAATTAATCCATGGTTTTCAAACAACAAGATTCCACCATCCATTTGGAATCATGAGTGAGATTCTGGTATTCAAAATACAGGGCAATAAATCCCTGGTTTTCAAACAGTGAAATTCCACTATCCGGTTGAAATCTCTATAGTATCAAGGCCAAATGGCATTGAGCTCAAATACTGTAGCCACCCCATGCTAAGTGAGATGAAATGTGTATTCTTTTATGTTTAGTTTCACTATCTGGTGCGCGGCGGTAGGATCTGATATCAAAACCAGCTAAAGCTCCACACTATTTTTTTTTTAAACCAATCCCTGGCATCTTGTGGGCTGCTTCACCCTGGGGCATGAAGAAAAGAGGTAAACTCCACTCTGATTAGTCCCCCTAAAGAGGGCAGAAGGATTGCCCGGTGCCCAGGGCTGGCTCCTGCAGTCCACTGTCAGCCGGGGCAAGCTCCTCAATGCTTTCTGTTTCTCATTAGTTTTTTCTCATGGCCTAGTGGGCTTTCTTAGAACCCATCCTCAGATTGGCAGCTAAAGGCTAAAAAGCCCTAGCTCTCCACTGAAAGCCCACCAGACGGCCAGGGAATAAAAGCGAGAAAAGGAATGGGATGAGGCTGTATTTCTGCTCCCACCACCTCCCTGGGAGAGGCAAAGAGAGGGTCTCTTTGCCAGCCCATATATCAGCCCCAACTTCCTCTCACTTGCCATGGTGAGTGGCTAAAGTATTTGAGCTCCAGGCCAGCTGGAAATCACACAACCTAACCACCAAGGGTATATTTGAAACCTAGTGATGTAGAAAAATTCTGAGTTGTGTGGCTTCAATGAATCCTCACACATTTTCTGAACCAGAATGCCCACTGATATCAAAGCAGGGGTCGAAGCACCATTGTCCTAGTACTTATGTTTAAAAAAACTCTAGCATTTCCAGCCAATAGCCACAGTCATTAAAGCCTACATTTCCACTTTTGCCTTGATTGAAACACTGCCCCCATGTGTGAGTGGACATAAATTATAGAAGAAATAGGCTAAAACGATAACAAGGTAAAGAGTTCACTCCACATGTACTTCATACATCTACATTTTGATCAATTCCTATTGTTGCTGCTCACTTCATCCATTCAAGTGAGGTACAGTTTTTATAACAAGAAGTGTAGGAACGCTAGATTTTAGGACTTTTCTGGCTCTATAGAACTTTCCCTGCTACAAACCTTGGAAAATCTATACATTTTTTTAAAGCTTTGATATTTGCAGATCATTGTAGGTATGCAAATGTAGTGGGATTTAGAGAAGCCAGGCCTCCTGGACTCCCCCAAGTGTCTACTTTTCAGGATTGTCTATGGTTGGTAGGTTTCCCTGGGTGCTGGTAGATGCAGGTCTTAGTACAGCAGCCACTCATTACTCTATAAATACTGAAAATCTTGATGTCTTCACATTGTAGCTGGGACCTCTCCATTTGGGAGTTGATTAACCTGGCCCTAAGTGTGAAGAAACATGAGAAATATCTGTAATTTTAGATAAGGTTTGATGTTTGATGTTTACCTGGCATTGCTGTAAGACAAAGTGGTGGCATCAACGTAATGCTGATCACCGTTGACACTCTAGGTCTCGTTTTCAGAAATGTCTGGGATTGGTAGGTTCCCCTGGGTGTCAGTGGACCCAGAGCAAAAATACTTCAGCAGTGCCAGAAAGACTGAAATTCAAAGGAAAACACTTGAAGGTTCCAGGTTCCATGTTTCAGCAGGGTCTATCCTTTCGCTAGTGATTGGCTAAAGCACACAAGAGGAACTCAGTTTTTATTTGAAGAAGTGTGTGTATGTTGGGTGGCAACAGGTCTATCTATTTATGTGCGGAGTCTGCAGTCATAAACGTACTAATATGCATTTTGTGAATACCCCCCGAAAAAGTGTAGGTTTGCCTTTATGAATCAGGCCTTGTGTGTTTTCGGACAACCACCGAACATAATATATCCATGCAACTAGAAGAGTCTGAGGACGTATTGGTATGTTGCTTATGTAAATAGACTGTTAGAAATTGGGCCCATATTTATGGGGTTTTGGCGTAGGGCAGTGCAGCAAGTCATCTTGCTGCCCTGCCCTACGCCAAAGTGAAAGGGCAGAAATGCACCGTATTTATGCAATATGGTACATCCCTGTCCTTTCTCTCTGGGCTTGTGCCGTTTTGGCAGCCTAGTGCCAATGATGCACCATGGTGCATGGTTTACTGTGTTGTCGGCAGGATTGTGTTGGTGCAGGAAGGGGTACCTCCTGAACAGAAACAATCCTAAGAGGCGCTTTCCTCTTTTTATGCATGCTACAGAATACAGAACACTTAGAATGAGGACATAATGAGGAGAAATAAAGCGATTTCTCCTTATTACACCTCACCTCAGAAGGCGCAAGGATTAGGCACAACCCCAGGCTTAGATGAACTTGTAAATCTGGGGCAGAATCAAAATCCATGGGTGTTGCGTGGGAAAAAACCCCTGCAACACCCATGGAACACCTCCTGAGCGCAGAGTAAGGCAACACATCGCTTTGCGCTGCCTGGCCTTACTCCATATCTATGAGGCCATCCAAAGCCATGCATAGTGGCTTTGTATGGCCTCGTAGATATGATTTAGTAATTTGACCACCTTAGCATCACAAAAAGTGACGCTCCAGCAGCACAAGGGGCTAGTAAATAAGCCCCTGGTTTCTGGCTGGCAGAGGTATGCACCCTGTCCAAGCAGAAACCACAATCCTTGTCAGGATGAGTCACAACACACTAAATTTTTCTGTGCTCACCCTCTGGTAACTTAACACAGAACAGTCAGGCTAAACTAAATAGGCAATGTCTAAAGTAAAACAGTGAAAACATCACAAAAAGGCTCCACACCAGTTTAGTAAAATAAAGAATAATTTTATAAATAAAACAAGACCAAAACAACAAAATCCAATGAGTAGAAGATCAGGATATGAATTTAAAAAGATAATATGCAAAAATAGTGTTTAGAAGCAGTAAGCACCTACAGAGTTAATTGGTCGCGCCAGCCCAGGACAAAGTCAAGAGTTCAGGCCAAGCAATGGAATGGAGACTGGATACAGGGACCCACTTATTCCACCTGAACAAAAGTACCTTTAGCCTTGATTTGCATCGACAAAGATGTGAGGTGCAGCCGAGCAATGTGTCGGCCGTCCCACACATTTGGAGTGATGCACCGAAATTCTCCATGCAACGGCGGCGATGTGACCGTTCCATGAGCGATGGGCCGGATCCGAGATGCAGTGGTTCCGAATGCGATGCGCCAGGTTTCTCCATACCAGAGAGGAGATGCATTGATCTTTCTCCACACAGTGGCGACGATGTGTTGATTCGAAAGTGGTGGTTCCTGAGGCGATACACCAGTTCCGAAAGTGATGCGACAATTCTTTTGCTGCAACAGCTGTGATGCATCGCTTCTACTCTCGCAGCAGAGTATGCGTTAGTTTCACTGGATCAAAACTCATACGTCTGCTTCTTAGAATCTAGGAATAGGGTGGCACCACTTGGCAGGACAGACCCACAAGCAGTAGAGTCCAAGTGTTGAAGCAGAAGGGTTGTAAGTCTTTTGTGTCCCTGAGACTTAAAAACATGAGGCAAGCCAGTAAGCCCTTGGAGCCACTCTGCGTTCAAATGATGCAGGACCAGTCATTCTCACACAGGCAGAGAGAGAAGCAGGCAGCAGGGCAACACAGAAAGGCAGGAGTGCTTAAATAGCAATCCATCAGACTGGCATTCCGTTAACATCACAGAAGATCTTCTTCTTCCTGGCAGCGTGGTCACAGGCCCACAAGTCTACTAAAGTTATGGTGTCAGAGGCCCAGTACTTATAACCAGTTGTGCTTTTGAAGCGGAGGAGATTTTAAAGAAATGTTTGAAGTGCACAGAGGCCCTTCCTGTTCTGGATCTGGATTCACCACAGAAGGGGTATCCAGCCCTTTGTGTGTGTGGACAGGACACAGCCAATTCATCTGCAAGTGTTGGGTTGTGCCCAGCTCCTCCCACCCATCTCACAAGAAGGCCCATCAAGACACCCTCAGCTGCGTGTGGCTGTCTAGAGGGAATTTACAAAGCCCTGGTGTCACCAACCCAGACTGAACAGAGACAGGCAGCAGACACCAAATAGCTAAAGTAAATGCCAATTTTCTAAAAATAGCATTTGCTAAACTGTAATTTAAAATCCAACTTCACCTTAAGTTGTGATTATAAATTGGGAGTTTAGGGACACCACACCCGAACAGTCTATCTCTTCAATATTTGAAATTAGACTTAAAATATGTAATAATGTAATCCCAATGTTATGCTATGGGAGAAATAGACCTTGCAGTAGTGAAAAATCAAATGGGGAGTTTTTCACAACCAAGACTTGTCAAACGTAAAAGTGCATGTCCTCCCTTTAAATACCTAGCACACTGCCCTGTTGGTCATAAAGTGACTACCTTAGGGGTGACTTACATGTATCAAAATGGAAGGTTTAGGCTTGGAATGAGGTTTATCTTCCCAAGTCGTAGTAGCAGTGTAAAATTGCACATACAGGCGCAATGGCAGGCCTGAGGGATGGTTTGAGGAATACTTAAGTGGGTGGCACAATGAGTGCTGCAGGTCCAGTTGTAGTGTTTAATTTACAGGCCCTGGACACATGTAGAATACTTTACTAGGGGCTTATAATTAAATTAAATATGCCAATTGAGGTTAAGCCAATGTTACCATGTTTAGGAGAGAGAACACAAGCACTTTAGAACTGATGAGCAAGGGTAAAGTCCTAAAGCCAGCAGATACGAGGTTGGAAAATGGAAGGAGGCAGCCAAAATGTTGGGGGAAGATTACTCTAAGGCTGTCAGGTTTAACATGTGTGTCCCCAGCTAAAAGTGGGGTGAGATATCCAACCCCCTGGGAGTTGTCGTCACTAAGGTGGAAGAATCTGGAGAGACCAACAGCACTGGCGTGGTCTGTCCCTGGGAGACGCTCTACCATAAAGGCCATTCCCTGTAGGGAGTTGGACCACCTAAACAGTTTGGGATTTTCACCCTACATCTGTGGTCTCTCTGAAACAGGAAGTGAGTCCCAAACAGGTATGGTCTCAACTTCGTCAGTGCACAGACCACAGCAAAAGCTTTTCTTTCATTGCCACTCCACCTCTGTTCCTGTGGAAGTAACCACCTACTAATGATGGCTACCAGTTGGTCTAGGCCCTCCTCATTCAGCTATGCTAACACTGCCCCTGTGCCATGCTCCGAAGTGTCCATTTGCACAATGAATGCCTTGTAGAAGCCAAGGTCCCTGAGCACAGGTGCTGGGCACATGGTTTCCTTGAGAGAGTCAAAGACTTTCGAACAAGCCTCTGTTCAGATCACCAATCTGGGGCGCTTCTTAAAAGTCAGCTCAGTTAAGGGGCAGCAATGATGCCATAACCCGAAACAAATCTGTAATAGCAAATGAGGTCTAGTATGCTCTCATGTCTGTTTGGGTTTTAGGTGGTTGTCAGACCATGATAGTTTCAATCTTGGCCTGGAGGGGCTGCACCTTCTCTCCACCATGCACGGCCTGAAGCACTTTGTGGTGATGATGCAGGTGTTCCTCTTTAACTGGAACTATAGACAGCAATGTCGTCTAAGTAGGCAGCAAAAAAAGGCGCCTCACCATCCAGGACCCAATTAACCAACCACTGGAGTTCTGGTGTGGCACCTGGAGGGGCAGCCTTTGGTACCAATACCACGGTACTGGACCAAGGCTCAATCACCCACTAATGCCAACATCTTTGAGACTTCCTCCTTGATGCCAGCTCTCACCCTGTCAGAAAATCTGTAAATTTGTGTTCATTACAGGGAGGCTGGCTTCAGTATCTACATCAAGGACGTGTCGAGTCTAGGGGTGAAGGGGAACAGTGGGGCAAACTGTTCCAATAGCTAGTAATCAATCAATCAATCAGTCAGGGGTTTATATAGCTCACTACTCACCCATGAGGGTCTCAAGGTGCTGGGTGGTGGGGGGAGCTCCGGGTCAGTCGAAGAGCAAGGTCTTGAGGTCCTTCCTGAAGGTGTGCAGGGTTGGAGAGTGTCTGATGTTTACTGGGAGCTCGTTCCAGGTATTGGCAGCGATGTAGGAGAAGGCTCACCTGCCTGTTCTACTTCTGCGGATGCGGGGGGACCTCTGCCAGGGCGAGATCGGCGGAGCGGAAGTTCCTCTTGTGTACATGGAAGGATTATCTCTTGTTGATGTATTTGGGTCTGGTGTTGTTGAGGGATTTGTGGGCGTGGGTGTGGAGTTTGAAGGTGACCCTCTTCTCGACAGGGAGATAGTGGATGTCTCCTAGGTGTTGGGTCATGTGTTCGTGGCGTGAAGTCCCGAGGACGAGTCTGGCAGCGGCATTTTGGATAGTCTCGAGTCTCTGTAGGAGAGATCTGTTGATTACGGCGTATAGGGCGTTGCCGTCGTCCAGTCTGCTGGTTATGAGCGCATGGGTGACGGTCTTTCTGAAGTCAGGGGGGATCCATTTGAAGGTCTTGCGGAGGATAAACCATAAGACCTAACAGTGGAACCTTCTAGCTGCCAGCACCTAACCTAATATCACTCCAATAGTATTGTCCCTTTCTATGCTTCCAGGGGTCTGTGTGCACACTGAATAGCCCCCACCGTCACAGTGCTTGTTCCATCAGGAACCTAACAATTTCAAACAAAAGCACAGGTGCACCACATAACATAATTTAATCAATAAAGATAGGTATAAAGTTCATTTCAAGAGCAAGCAGTTCTTCAATTTTTTTTTTTATTCCAATTTCATTTTGCGTAGATAAAAAAGCGAGTCCAGTTCTAATGACTCTACACACAGTACAGCTGACGCGTTTTGTCCTAATGCAGGACTTCTTCAGGGCAATCAACGAAGGTGGAGTCAAATACTTCCATGAACTGCAAAGGCATTGGATTCACTGCCCGTAATTTCCCCTCCGTAACGTTATTATATCCAAAATCTATGAGCCGTCAATATGGAGGCCACGACTAGACGAAGACTACACGGCACGTTCCACGATGAGGAATTCAAAACTATGCCAGATTATATTGCGATGGATTGCAGAACTAATTCCATAAGCATATATCTTCAAAATGTGGCGCGAGGGTCTAGGAAGCCAAGGAGAGAACGAGCTGACATGGACTTGGATAACAGAGGACAGGAGGGACATGGAGATGTGCACCAAACTGACCCTGCAGGGCAGGCATCAGGGTTTGAGGCAGCACAATACACCACACAGGGCATGCGGGACGGGAGTGCAGCACAACAATCCATAGAAAGCAAGAGGGAGGGGACATGACCATGCACATGGACAACAGAGAACAGAGGGGCAAGAGGCAATGGTAGCTAGCTGACCATAATGGACAGACAGGAGAGAAAGCTGCAGCATAACAGACCATAAAGGGCAGGAGGGACGGATCAGGGGCATTACAATGGAACAGACAAGCCAGGAGGGAGGGAGTAGGGGTCTGCACATGTAAACAGAGGGCTGGGGGCAAAGGGACAGGGCAGGAGCAGCAAGATAGCCATGGAGGTCAGGCAGGATGGGCACTAGAAGCAAGACACACCATGAAGAGCAACAGTGAGACTGTGATGGAATACACACAGACAATGGAGGGAAGGTGGGAGGGGGTCAGGGGCAGCTAACTGACCACACAGGGAAGGTGGGAGGGGCTATGGCAGCACAGAAGACCATGCATGGCAAGTGGGAGGGTTAGTGGCAGCACAATGGCTATGATGGGCAAGAATGAGGGTGCAGGGGCATGCACAAAGGACGATGGAGGATAGAAGGGAGGGTCAGGACCTGTGCACAGACAAGAAAGTTCAGGGGAAGGAGCCTCACAACAGACCGCACGGGGCAGGCAGTAGGAGCAGTTGCAGCACAACAGACCAGGGAGGGCAAAAGGGTGTGGCAGTACAATGGACCATGTAGGACAGGAGGAAGAGGATAGGGGAATGGCATGTGGACAGGCAGGGTGGAGGTGGCAGGGACAGGTTACAGTCATCTGACAATGCTAGGCAGGTGGGAGGGGAGTGGCAGCTCAACAGAACACTCAGAGTAGATAGGAGTGGCAGGTCCATGGAACATGGTGGGCAAAAAGGATGGAGCAGGGGCATGCACAAAGACATCGGAGGGCAGGGGAAAGGAGAATAGGGGCAGCAAGCTAAGCACAGAGTTTAAGCAGGAGGTCAATGATGGGGCATAGAATTGGGCAATGGAGGGCAGGAGGAGTGGACTGGTACATCATACTAAATTGAGGGCAGTGGCAGCACATCAGACCATGCATGGCAGGAGGGAGGAGGCTAGTCCATGGATTCACACAACAGAGGATAGGGAGGAGGGGGATGGGGCAGCAAGTTAACTGTTCAGAGAAGGCGGGTATTAGGAACTTTATTGTTTTTAAAACGTGTGTCTGTGCGAACTACTTAAAATATGAACAAGTATGCAGCATAATCTCACTTTTATTCAGGAAGAAGAGGACGTTTGTGACTGTGACTCTGGGCTCACTTGGCAGAAACACCCCCTGACCCTCCACCCCCTATCGAAAAATGTAATGCCCGTGAAAAGGGTAGGTGAACACAGTGTTATATAGAACATCGTCCTGAGAGCACGATTGAAAATGAAAACTAGATATAGTGTATGGTATAAACTATGCACCAAAAAGTGTGATATAAGATGAACCGGGCGTGAAATATAATATGCAATACATTGTGCGCAATGACAGATTCATTGGAGAGCGCGAGATAGCACAGGCACTAGCGCGTGCTATGCGATATGCGCCTTGGAGTGTAATATGCACAGAACAGTGTTGTGTAACCTAACTAGTCTCTAAAGTTGTAATATAAAATATGTGCTGGGGAGTGTAACGTTGCATATGCACTGTGACAAGGATATGGATCCCAGATTAGAATATGTATGGCATAGCACTGTGCGTTATAACATAGGCATCGAGGAAGGCACGTTAGATGGGGCAATATAACCCGTGCGAAGACAAGTGTGGCATGACATATTCACGGGGTGGTGTTACAGTGCACATGGGCTAGAGAGTGTCATAGCATATGCACTAGCTGGTGGAATACAACACAGAGGTGTGTGGCACTCAGCAGGCAATGGTGGGTGTAACACAGCATTGGGCTCTGCCAGGAGCGCGCTGTGACTCTCAAGTGATGTTCGTCCCCTTTCCAGAGAGTAAAATAAAAAGTATGACACATCCGGCAGTGGATGTGTGTGTTATTAACTGTGAGGGGGGTTTCTTGCATAGTTTTGGTCGAATTTTTGTCGAATCCCCTTTGAATGGCTTGGTGTGCATGTGTATTAAATGTGCCCGTCAATAGCTACCCATGTTTGTATAAATAAACGACAGGGGTGTCTACCGGGATTAGGCACGGTAGGGCATCAGACATGTCAGAGCTTCACTAGTGGTGTAAATACATTCCACGTGGATTCATTGTATGCATAGTCGCCTTTTAATGAATATCACGCAAATCGTCATGGTGATAGGTACGTACGGTTTGTCCAGCATGTCCTAGGTGTGTCTATAAATATATATTTTTTTAAAATAATAAAAAACAGTGGCCGGCCCTGGGGATTGGGGTCAAAAAAATATAATTAGGAGACAGACCCTGGGGGATGGGGTCATCAGGGCCAATAAATTAGAATAAGAAGGGGAACCACACAGCCCCCCTTCTTAAAAAATTAAAATAAATAAAAGACTGGCATTGTGCCGGAGGCCACGCCCCCTCCTTGCAGCACTCTGCAAACGTGCCCCCTGGCGAGTTGTAAGTTGGGGAATTACTTCCTCTTCAATACTGAGGGTCCCTGAGGGCCAACTAGCCCAACAGGCATCTCCAGTATGCGCCAGGGAGCTGCGCTGCAGACAGGTGTTCTGAGGCCAAGCTCCTTTTTACACCTCTCTGCAACGCAGCTCTGTGGCGCTTACTGGAGGTACCTAGTGGTCTAGTTTGACCCTAGGGACCCTTAGGATTCAAGGGGACTTAATCTCTCAACTTAGAACAGCCACAGGGTGCGTTTACACAGTGGTGAAGGGAGGGGACGGGGCCTGAGGTGACATGTGCAAGCACGCACTATGGCATGTTTTAAATTGGGGATATAATTTCCCTTCAATACTGAGGGCCCCTGGGGGCTAACTAGCCCACCAAGTGCTTCCAGTAAGCGCCACTGAGCTGCATTGCAGAGAGGTGGTCCAGGCCGTGCCACTTTTTACACCTCTCTGCAAAGCAGCTCTGTGGCACTTACTGGAGGTACCCAGTGGGCTAGTTGGACCCCAGGGACCTTCAGTATTCAAATGAACTTAATCTCCCAACTAAAAACGGACACAGGGCGTGTTTACACAGTGGTGAAGGGAGGGGACGGGGCCTGAGTTAACGTGTGCAAAAACGCCCTGTGGCCTGTTTTAAGAGGTAGTTTCAATCCCCTGCCCTATTATATACTAGGGGCTTACAGAGGAGGTCATGCTAATCACAGGGGGACCCCAACGCATAATGTTCCCTAGTGTATGTAGGTGTTTTCACTGTATTCTAAGTGTCTTTTAACAGAGCACTGGCTCTAGGACTGGTTAGTCAGACTCAGTTACCACCAGTATCCGTCTGAAAAAGTTGAGGGTACAGGATGATTTTGCAACAAGGCTTCTTTCTGCTCTTCTTTTTGTTCTTTCTGCACGTTATCCTTCTTCCTGCACTTTTCTTCATCTTTGAGGACTTCTGTTGCTTCTTTCTGCACTTCTTTTTTTTCTTTCTATGCATTTTTTCTTCTTTCTTCACATGTCCTATCTCTGTAGGCATAGTTAGAAATTAGCATTTAAAAAACCTTTGAAATTCACAGAAAAAAACATAGGTTTCAGGGACGTTATAGTTCGCAATTAGCATTTAAAAAACCTCAGAAATTCACTGAAAAAACCATAGGTTTCAGGGGTGTTATAGTTAGCTGGACTTTTCACTTGTACAAAACCATTGAAATTCCCCCGTTATAGTTAGTTCAGCTAACTATAACTCGCGCGCCCGCAGTGCACTGCTGATGATGTCACATATTACATCACTCATGACATGGTCAGTGACATCACTCATGACATCACTGATGACATCTCAAATGACATCACTGATGACATCACTGATGACATCACTGATGACATCATCCTTGTGATAGAGTGGCAGACCTCCTCTCACCCTAATATAACCTTTGATACACACATTCAAAAATAGAGACTAAAATTTTCAAAACAATGGACATACCAATACCAGTTACAACAACCTCTTCAGTAATTCTAAGATCCACATACACATCCACTCATTCACCAACAGTCGTATACAGTCACTCAAACATGTACTCACTCATCATATGTACTCATACACCTATACATCCTGTTACAGAATGCCACTCATCCATAGAGTTACTCACACACATAGTCACTCATGTTAATAAAGAATCAAACATACATTTACTTGCATATACAGTTATACACACACCACCACACTTACTTCTACGGAAACGTACACATACTTAGTCTTTTAAACAATCACTTATAGAAACACATACTTATTCATACAGGAACTCTTTCAATCTCTCACTCTCACATATACTCACTTATATACACCAATAGTCACATATACTAGTTTAAAACATATGTAGTTACTCATAAATACACTATTGAGACAGTCATTCACTCACTAACACACCCATACACACACTCATCCACCCATACAGTCCTGCACACATGCTGTCTCCAACACATACAAACAGGGAGTCACTCATTCATGCAACTATGCACTATGTAATACCCCCCACCGAACCATGCAGACACTCAGACTGATACTCAAAAAACCAACTAATAACCTATATAGACACCCATGTAGCTACTCACCAACCCATGCAGCCACTTATACACAAAGTGAGAGACTGATACAGATATTTACATATTTAAACATTACTCACTAAGCCATGTATTCACTATGATACACTTAATCAGTCAGTTACACAATCAATTTTTCAAAAACAAATCATCCATTTAGACACTTATATACCAATTTATTCTTCCATCGACCTTGAGATATACATATATAAAACATATTTAATTATCAGAAAAACACACATTCACTGGATGATGTCATCAGTGATGTCATCAGTGATGTCATTTGAGATGTCATCAGTGATGTCATGAGTGATGTCACTGACCATGTCATGAGTGATGTAATATGTGACGTCATCAGCAGTGCATTACGGGCGCGCGAGTTATAGTTAGCTGAACTAACTATAACGGGGGAATTTCAATGGTTTTGTACAAGTGAAAAGTCCAGCTAACTATAACACCCCTGAAACCTATGGTTTTTTCAGTGAATATATATATATATTTATATACATGTATGTATGCATGTATATATATATATTTGTTTCACTGAAAAAAACAATGGTTAAAGTAACATTATAGTTAGGTGAATATATAAGTGGTGATATTAACGTTTTAAACAAAAAAAAAGAAATTCACCAGTTATACTTAGCAGACATCATTGATGACATCACTGATGACATCATCAATGCTTCTTTTGTACACACTACTCGATAAACTAGTATGACATTACAGGCTTGAACATAAGTATAAAATAGCTTGTAACAATATGAAGCATCATTAATGCCATCACAGACACAACTCCCTTAGGTGTAGCAAGCATGTGTTATGTGCAACATTGACCCTATACAATATACTTCACAGGTAGCCTAGTTCGCATTACCTATCAAACATACATATATGGGAAACCCTTATTGCACACGGTTTTCAATATGCATACAACTGTTCAGAGAAAGCCAAGTTTCTCAAGATACTCAAGAACTGTTCCAAAATGAATCACCTATTACGGACAGCTATTATCTGTATCAAACCCCTCAGTCACCAAACCTACATTGAGAAATGAAGTGACATAAGCAGGAAAGTGGGTACAGTAAACAGTGTTTACTCTATGGAGAGAGTTTCCTTTATACCACACTGTTTGCAGATAGTGAAACTCATGGGAAATATACTAAAGAGTAGTAAAAAAGAGTATACTGAGAACAGTCTACACACAACACCTGCATAAAAAGACACTATGTGCCTAAAATAACCACTGTCTGGAGATGCTAAACATCATACTACCTGCAGCCTTCATATTGTGGTGAAACTTTTACAGGTCAACCATATTCTGAAGTAAAACAAGCACATATAGATAGCCTAATACATGGTGCACATAGTCTTCTATGTTATGTGGAAACTGTCTTTCTGAGGCGATTCTGTCTAATAACTCAAGGCTACTTACAAACCTTGGTATGGTGTATGTAGAATCTTTGGCCTGTTTCAGACGTTTTCTACAGAGTCTAAAAAGTTGTGAGGCACATGCTGTACACAAGTTGTCAACTGTCACCTGTATACAGAGGTAAACAACGTTTACCACAAAACTTTTTAAACGCACGGAATCACAACGCGGTTGTTACAAAGACCGCGTTGTGATTCCGCATACCATTACTCCGCAAGTCGGAACAACGACTTGCGGAGGGGGGGGGGGGGGTGTTGGATTTAAAATCCAACACCTTCCCTAGTGTCCGCACAAACTGGAGTTGCAATAGTAAATTATACTATTCCAACATCCAGCGCCCCCCCCTCCGCAAGTCGTTGTTCCGACTTGCGGAGTAATGATATGAGGAATTACAACGCGGTTGTAACGACCGCGTTGTGATTCCCTGCGGGATAAAAGGCGGTGGAATAACATCATACATTCGTACACAGAGCTATTCTTCAATGCAAACATTTACGTGTTCAGGACCAGTACACAGCTATGATATATTAGGAACACAAGCGTTTTGTAAACACGTATACCCATTAGCTGGACAACACACACATTGGATGATGTCATCAGTGATGTCATAGAACATGTCATGAGTGACGTAATATTTGAGGTTATAACCAATAGATGGTGGGGGCACAAGTTATAGTTAGCTGTGCTAACTATAACTGGTGAATTTCAGTTTTTTTTTTTTTAATACATGAATGTTGTCATTGACATATTCACCTAATTATACCATTACTTTAACCTTTGGTTTTCTGTGAATTTCTAGTTTTAAAAAAAAATGTAAAGTAATATTTTATTACCATACGTAAAACCAACCCCCTGCCTGTGGCTCGGCCCTTCAGCAAACCCCCCACAGCGTATTTTAGTTTTTTAAAGGGGAGGGGCCAAGTGGTCCACCTCTCTGAGCCTCATTAAACTGAATAGGCCCTGGGGGGGGCCAGGCCTTATGTTTTTTAAAGGGAGAGGGGACATTGGGCCCTGCTCCCCAAGCCTTATTAGGTCCTGTGGACCCCATCCATCCGGTCCCTTTTTCATTTTTAAAAGGGAGGGGGCCAAGTAACCCCCATTCCCTAGCCTTATCTGGCCCTAGGAACCCCAATCACCAG
This sequence comes from Triturus cristatus, assembly GCF_964204655.1. Taxonomy (NCBI): domain Eukaryota; kingdom Metazoa; phylum Chordata; class Amphibia; order Caudata; family Salamandridae; genus Triturus; species Triturus cristatus. The sequence continues at coordinate 177,922,539 of NC_140590.1, forward strand.
GGCCTTTTTTTGAAGGGGAGGGGAGCCATGTCCCCCCTCAATGAGCCTAAATAGGACACCATCCTCCAGGGCACTATGTATTTTCAAGGAGAAGGAGACAATTGGCCCCCTTCCCCAAGCCTTAATAAGGATCTGTGGAACCCAACCCCCAGGGCCTTTTCTTTTTTTAAATGGGGGGGCATGGGGTTTCCCTCCCCATGCCATTATAGGCCCCGGAGAGCCCACCTCGGGGTGAAAACTTACAAAAACAGGAGAGCTATGTGGCTCCCCCCCACAAGTCTCTTTTGACGCTGGGGACCCCATCCTCATTGCATTTTTTTCAATTAAAGAGGAGTCGGGCCACATGGGTGTTTTCTTGTAATTAAAGGGGAGGGGGTAAGGGTGGGCAGTAAACTCCACTCTGCTGGTGGTGTTACCCACTCCATGGTCTGCTTGGAGTGCGGAGGTCGGCAAAATCTCAGCCCACCACCACGTAGCAGAGTTTACCGACGTCCACCTCCGTATGTCATCAAGGTTTGTGCACAAGAAGAGGTGGAGTAAGCGGAATAAAATTCAAAAGCTGTTTCTGTGGGCTTTAGCGCATTAAGGATACAACCAGGGTCCTTCTTTTGGAGCACATGGCACCTCGGAATAGCTGCAGTCAATTCACCAGAAGCTGAGTATGTGATGCAAGAGGCTGCATGCACCAGAGATACATTTTTAGCCTACATACACTCTCCTCATGCTGGGGCCGACTCAGCCTTTCATTGTTCTGAAGTCAGAATAGATGTAAGTATCAGTGCGCAGCGAGTACAATGTTAACTGTCAACTTGATGACCCAGCACTCCCGCGCATCCCCCTAAGAACCACTAACTGCTACTAATCATGCCGTCTATCGCCACCAATGCCTTCACAGCCTCTTTATCTGTCTTCCCAATCTGCATGTAGAGCTCATGCGCCTTACTTTATCCAGCATCTTTAAGGGAACTGTTTTAAGACAATTGTCAATAAATGATAATAAAGAAACTAGGCATTATTGTTATTAGTAGGCTCTACAAAAATCTTGCTACATCTGGCATTGTTGATGGGGCTGTGTGATATCTTTCAAATGTCTTTTGGGAGCACTGTGCAGCATAAGCACCAAATCAGTTCTGTTGCAAACTTTCTCGTTAAGTTAATGAGTTTGCATGGTGTCAAGCACAGATCTAGTATATGGCTAGCCCTAGGAGTGGGGTTTTTCACCAAATATAGTATGTGTAGGTTACACCTTTAAAATATAAAAATACTTTTTATTCGTAATATCAGCTTGTCAATCAATGATCATGTAGACTATAGGCGTATTATTGACATAGAATTTCTATATCAGTCCTACCAACTGCATAAGGCAAAGAGAGAAGAGAAAGGCACCATGCACGTAGGTGCTACAAGGACGTGCAATCCCCACCATGGAATGTCTGCTGAAAACAAACAACATGCTGTGAATTGGTGTATGTTCTGTTATGCACAATATTTGCAGCCGTACAAATGAATTAAAAGGTTTGTAAAGAAATGCATAGTTGCTCCAATACTTAGCTCAGAAAGTTTTCTTGGTACAGTAATAACTTCTGCAAGCAGAGCACCTCAGGATGCTCTTGAAGCAGCAGAGTTAACTATCTGGCTTAACGTGCTAGGTCAAATTACGCCCCTTCTCTCAGGTGGTGCATAGTCCTGGTGTTGTGTAATATCTGGGCCAGCTGCAGCTCGGAGCACCTATCCAAGTGAGACTGGTGAGTTCCTATAGATTGCCCCTCACTATTGACAAATGCAGTGCTTGTGCTTCTTTGCAGGCAGGGGCTGCAATTTCACGATGACGCAGAGGAGTGATGAAGCTTCAATTCCACATGACATCAAGGGGCATATTCTCAAGCCCCTTTTGCCATGGGAACGTCAGTTTTTCTGACGTTCCTGTGGCGATTGGGTCAGCGTCTTATTCTCAAGGCACCGTTAAGTCACCTAATGTGACTTTAAGCCACGTTAAGTGGCTTAACGCTGCCTTGAGAATGAGGCCCCTTTCATGCTAAATTTAGCGTGAAAGGGGCATGCAGTGGGTCTTTCAGTGTGCGTTCCACAGCAACACCCTTTGTAATCGACGCTGCCACCAATTATCAAGGGCGGCGATAATAGGTAGCAGCGCCGAACTTAAGACCAGAAAAATCCTGGTCTAAAGTTGGGGAAATGAGGGAAAATGCCTAATTTCTCCTTGTTTTTGGTTTTTCCATGTGTGCTGCCTTGCTTGGAAAAAGCAAAAGGGATGTTCATGTGCATGAAGGGGCACCTTCCTGTAGATGAACAACCCTCCCCTGCACACAGATACCCTTGCAATCTGGTACAAGGGCGTCTGCGTTGGTGCTAAGACGTGAAACTTAGTGCCATTGCAGGGCGAAACGCCAGGCTGCACCACATTCTTGTGAATAGGGTTCAGCCTCACGTTTAGGAAGTGGCGGTGAGAGGCGGTAAACCAAGGAGGCTAACGGCTCTCACTGCCACTTCATTGAGAATATCTCCCCAAGTTTGATCAATAGCCCCTCCGCTTGCCCATTCTAGAGAGCCTTGCTTGGGACTTCTTTCTCTCCTGTTACAACACCTTCTTTGAAGAGGGAAAGTGGCAGGGATTTCTGCAGTTGTGAGTGACATGAAGTGCGCTGTAATCGGGGACCTCTGGAGTGCACTTGATGCAAAGCTTTTGCCTCACCAGTTTCGTTTTAGGAACTGACATGTGAGACTAAGCAACATCTGACAAAATCATCTTCAGGCTGTCTCCCTGCTCACAGTAGAACTGTGGGGTGAATCTTTTGATGGATTTCCGAACACCATCATTATAGGTAAGCAAGCGTGTTTTGTATTTTGCAGGGCTCCGACATTTAACTCAAATTAACTTGAAATTATCTTGCAGTGCTGTGATTCCATGCGCAAGCCACTTTCTGCTACGAGCGCTGCTGGGCGAACCCCATAAGGTGCAAATTAATGTGCAATGGGAAGAGCTGAGAGAAAACACTACAGCACGTGGATCCTATACGCTCTCTGGTGGGGCTCGCATTTCCTTGCTAAGAGTGTGTTTCTGTGCCCTTGGATATTGTCAGAAGGCCTGCTGCCAAGCCAAGTAAAGAAAGAATGGGAGATAACTACAGCCGGGCAAGCTTGTGTTCATGCGCCAAGTGCTGAGTCCCTGTGAAATCCAAACCTGGAGGATGAGCAGAAATCTGCAGAATTCAGCTGAGTTTTATGCATCTCAGCAGAATTCCACGCAGTAAAAATATGTGAATTTCGCCCATCCCCCCTACTCACTTCCAAGGGTTCAGGACTGGATTGGCACCACTTGGCAGGGCAGGACTCACAGATGGCAGAGTCCAGATCCTTTTGCAGGGATGCCGGAAGCCTTTAATGTCCCTGAGACTTCAGAACAGGAGCCAAGCCAAGCCAGCATGCCCTTGCAGTCACTATGGGTTCAAGTGAGATGGGTCCAGCCCTTTCCTCAGCAAGGCAGATGGTAGCAGGCAGCAAAGCGGAAAAGCAGTTCTTCCAGAGCAGCAGTCCAGCAGAGTGGCATTCCTTGTAGCAGCACAGCACTCCTTCCTCCTGGCATAGTTCTTCACAGGTTGAGTAGTGACTGCTTTGGAGGGGTCAGAGATCCAGTACCACTGACTCATTGTCAGTGAAATTGCTCTCTCTCCCTCGCAACTCCACCATTAAGTGAGGCTTTCCCCCAAGCCCCTGCACTCTCGAGTGTTGGTGTTCGAGGCCCTCCTCCACCCATAGGTATTACCTGCGCCTCATCCCTGGTGGTCCAGTGGACCTCTGTCTCCATTCTCTTGCTACGTTTTTTCTTTCCTTTTCACTCGTTTTTTCCCTAACTTCTATCTCCCCCATTCACTCTCCTTCTGTGTCTTTCCTCCATTTTCTGTTGTTTTCCCCTCATGTCAAGCTCCCCCTTCACTCTCCTTCTGTGTCTTTCCTCTATTTTTCACTCGTTTTTTAGCCTCATCTCAATCTCCCCCTTTCACTCTCCTGTGTCCTGTGTGTCTTTCCTCCACTCTTTCTTGCACTTTTTCTGTCATTTTCCCCTCATTTCAAGCTCCCCCTGCACTCTCCTTCTGTGTCCTTTCTCCGTTGTTCACTTGTTTTTGATCCTCATCCCAACCTCCCCCTTTCACTCTGCTGTGTCCTCTGTGTCTTTCTTGCACTTTTGCTGGCTTATTTGCACTTTTCTCTCTTTTTGTCTTTTTCCTTTTGCCTTTTTCAGCCTACTTTTCTCTGCCGCTGCTGCCCCCGCGGCTCCTCCCCACCAGCACGACCAGTGCGACCGGCCCAATCCAGCTCCCCTCCCCACCTCCCAGCTGTCCAGTCCTCCCCGAACCCTACTTAATACAGGCTAATGCGTGGCCGCTGTACGGCCGTGCAGCTGGGGTGCCAAAGGCAAGCTCGTCTGCGCCCATCCGCAACCCGACTGCGACCAACGCCAGGAACCCTGGATCTCTGCACCGCCAACGCTACGACCCAGCGGCACTCCACGCTCTCAACCCAGGCTTCAACAACAACTGCAAGCTAGCATGCCCAGCCGACACCCACAGAGCCTTCAGCTGTCACTGCTGCCGGCACACCTGCAGCACCGCCAAGACCACTGACCCAGCGCAATCCGCCCGCAAGAACACAACCGAACTGAAGACCCTGCAATGCATCCTCCTCAACGTCCGATCCCTTCACAAACATGCCACTGAAATCAGGGACCTCCTCGACAGCACTACCCTGGATGTAGCATTCTTTACCGAAACCTGGACCAACACCACCTTGGGACCGGACATCGCCATTGCCATTCCCCAAGGATACAAGATCTCCAGGAAGGACTGCCCCACCTGCCCGGAAGGAGGAATCGCCATCGTCCACAAATCCACCCTCCACCTGAGCACACTTCCCGATGAGCCCACAGACCTGATGGAACACCTTTACTTCAAGATACTGGCCAGCCTACCTCCACCCTCTGAGGAACCCTCATCCACCGACCCCCTGGACCCCGCGGACCTTTCGCCAACTGCATCACGTACATCATCTCGCCGCATGCTATCATGTCCACCAACTACACCCTAGTGCAGGGGTCTTCAAACTGTGGGGCGCGACCCCCAGGGGGGCCGTGGAGTGATGCAAAGGGGGTCGCGCCTTCCCAGTCACACTTCTGCCCAGGCCCAAGGGCTTCAGCCCCCCCCCCACACTTCCCCCCGTCCTGTGTCTCAGCCCGGGCTGCTGCAGTGAAACTTGAGCTGCTGGGGGCTCAGCTGGGCAGTGTCTGTAGTCTTATCTCCGGCACCCCCGTGTTTTTCACAGGTCTTTAAAGACCATTTGCATTTTAGCATGCCTTTGTAAACTGGTTACAGAGGCTTAGGTTTTTTTGCTGGTTCCAGTACCCCCTGGGTCCCCACTGTGCCTATTCCTTACATTTGGATTTTACATTCACTGCCGTAGTGTGAGAATGCATTTCATGGAAAGGAATACAAAGTTGGCTTCCTGGGGGCGCCGTGTGTGAAAGTTTATTGTGCTTTTGAAGCACCTGCTGCAGCGTTTCTTTCCCCGCAATTACCAGGCCTCACATAAATGTCAAGATAACTCGTGTGATTAATTATCTTCCTGGAGAGAGATCAGAATTTTGTATAGTTGAGGTTTTGACTTAGGTGAAGTTAGTGCAGAGGGTTAATATGCCTGCTGCAAAGAACGTGTACCAAGTAGATTACAGAGTGCGTATGATGTGAAGAGATCAGCAGGTTACTGCTTTCAAAAGAGACATCCTTTTGTTACTTGCAATTTATAACTTAAAGTCCTAATATAGAATAGTGAGCTATTAACTTTCATCCTAGAACAGCATGCACACTACAAAGAATACCTTATTAGACCACTGATTAATGTTGCAAAAAGGGTTAATTTGGCTAGAAATCAATTCTTATTATTAAAGGAAACTCCCAACTATGCTGTTTCTTTTTCGACTCTGAGTTTGTGCTTCTCCACACCAAGCACTCTTGAACTATACTGCCTACCAGTATGGATGACATGTGGCTCCTATACTTTTAGTCCTTTGGCTTATGTAACATTTCCTATACACTGATTTACACACTTATGATTGATTGTCTCTGTGTAATGTGTGTGTGATGCAAAGTGCTCGGACACCCTACACTGGTATGAGTGGCACTATATAACTAATTCAATGCATCTGAGAGTGTGGGGTTATGGAGACTTGGTCACTGTTAAAGGGTGCTAGTGAGAGAATCCGTGGTGGGGGTGGTCATTGGGGGTGGTCATTGGGGGGGCACCAACAAACATTGTCGCACAGGGCACCACCAGCCCTAAAGCCGGCCCTGGGAAGTATGCACAGATAAGCGCTGAAAATACCTCTTTAGGTGACTGCTTTTTTTTGTACCGACTGGGCCATCAAAATAATCTGCTGGTAACCCTAACCATAGGACTGGAAGTTTGTTGCAGGATCAGCACATTATTTATTTCCTTCACCCTCGATCCCCGATTAATGCCGCAATAGTTTAACTTAGATCTTAAAGTCTACGCCCCGTCAATAACATGCTGAGTTACTTCATGGGTCTGGGAATGCACCCTGCATTCAGACAACTCATTCCTCATTCTCGCCCTTTATTGTCACGCTCACCTTGCACTCACAGTGATCACAATGCACTCACAGTGATCACAATGCACTCACACTGATCACCATGCACTTGCACCATTCACCCGCTCACCTTGCACTCACAGTGATCACTCTGCACTCAAAATGCACTTGTCCTGCTCACACTATACCTCAACCTGCAGTCACACGAGTACACTACACATCCTGCACTCATGTGACACTTCACTCACCTGTCCCACTCAATACTCATTATGCAACTCACTGAAACAAGCCCATCAGTAATCATACATTCATTCATCCCATTCTGAACTTGCATCCACACCCAAAATGAGAGAGGACAGCAAGGGAGTGAGAGAATTTGATTGAAGAGGTCAGGGATGAGGAGAAATGTGAATTGCCGAAGAGAAGTGTGGACACGCAAGAAGTGAGTGTGATCCAAAGGTGGGGGCTTCTGTTAGAACAAAGGGGAGATGTGAAAGAGGAATGGGGGGACTGGAGAGGTGTAAGATACAAATAGACAAAAATTGAATGGAGAGACGAGGTGAATGAGAAGTGCTGAGGGGCACGGGAGGTGACAGGGCCAGAGAGGCCATGAGATAAATGTGAGAGACTGTTAGAGATGAGGGCAGTGAAAGGACAGAATGGCAAGAGGTGATTAAAGGTGAAGTGAGAGGTTGAATGGGGAGTGTTCAGAAGTTGTAAAAAGGGGTGAAAGAAAATGACCTGCAAAGTGAGAGAGGGATCCGGGGTTAGGAGAGGAGAGAGGGATGGAAGGGAGGGGGTGAGAGGAAAGCTGCATGGGTAAACGGCTTAACTCTACACAAAACCGGCAGGGTTTTAAGGGACCCCTGCTTCTTCCGGTCAGGGCCAGGTGAGCTTCTAATGTGGCAGCACGTATTGCTGCAGAGTGGAAGGCCCTTCACAAAGGTTGACTTGAAATCTTTCTGATGATAATTGCTGTATTTTGGTTATAAATGGGTACTGATTGGGTGAAATCTTTCCTCAGCGTTACTGTGTCTAACAAATATCAAAATAATGAAGCAATGCTATCCCAAAATACGCGGCATGACATAACCTCATTTACATTTTCATCCCACGCAATTTAGTCAACAGGTTTAGACATTTTTGTCAGGAGGGGGTCCTTACGCCTCAAAATGTTGACAGGGGGGTCTCGGCATCCAAAAGTTTGAAGACCTCTGCCCTAGTGGGAGACCTCAACTTCCACCTCGACAACCATCTGGACCCCAGCACGACATCCTCCTGGACAACTTTCACAACATTGGACTCCGCCAGATCGTGACCGAACCCACGCACTCAGCAGGACACACCCTCGACCCCCTCTTCACAACAGGAAACTCCATCACCTTCAGCCACACGTTTTTGGAGTGCGACCTCGACAGATTGGTCGCTCATTATTTCCTTTACCTTGGACCATTTACTACCGTGGGACTTCCCAGATTACTGGAACCCTCTTATACTCGTTTCTAATTGTGGAGCGCCAGTTAAATATATGCTTTAAGCTCTGGCTATCCAAGATTACCTCATTCTAAGACATACACCATTTTATGTTTGGGGATTACGTTTTTCGAAAATTTCTATGCATGTGGGATCCTTTCACATTGCATTGTTCTATCCTTTGGCCATAAAGATTTGAATTTGCCTTGAAGAAGTTCCTGGGTGGAACGAAATGCGTTGGCTGAGTCTTTTTAAGAAAATAAAGGGAATACCTAAAGATATCTATTTGACTTGGACTTCTTTTGACTGGTGCACCCTCCTCCCTTGTTCTGCTCACCTTCAGCCACACCACTGAACTCCCATGGACTGACCATCGATGCATCCACTTCACCTTCAGAACACCCACCATCGACAGACACCAGCACCTGCTCCCATGAAGAAACTGGATTAGAATCACCGACTACCAGCTAACCTCATCACTCAGCAACTCCACCCCAACCATCGCGGAAATGACGACACCAACACCGAACCATCCACTGATAGATCTCCGACAGCGCCAACACCATAGCCCCCCTCAAGAAAAACAACAACACCCATGTCAAGAAAGCTAGATGGTTCACCACCGAACTTCGAGAATCCAGACGCACTTGCTGCCGCCTCGAAAAGGCCTGGAGGAACACCAAATCCACAGAAGCCCACAACAACTTCAGAGCCGCCACCAACGCCCACCACCAACTCATCAGAAAACAAGGAAAAAAGTGATTGAAGACAGAATCTCCACTCATGCACACAATAGCAAAGAACTCTTCAACATCATCAAGGAGTTCGCCCAACCCACCAGCGAGTCCACCGACATCCCTCCCTCACAAGACCTTTGCGACAAACTCAGCATCTTTTCCCACCACAAAATCAAAAGCATCTACGACAACTTTGACGAAGTCAACCAACACACTGAACCCTCACCAGCCACCCCCGACACCGTGAAGCCAGCGATCGTCAACTGGACAGCCCTCACCACTGAAGACACACTGAAGACGATGAAGTCAAGCCACCTTGGGGCCCCCACGAACCCCTGCCCCCACCACATTTTGAACAGAGCCGCCGACACCATCGCAGCCATGCTCTGCCACACCATCAACCGCTCCCTGGCAACCGCCTCGTTCCCTGACGACTGGAAACACGCTGAGATCAACCCCCTCCTGAAGAAACCCTCGGCAGACCCCACCGCCCTCAAAAACAATAGACCCATCGCCCTGCTACCATTCCCAGGGAAAGTCATCGAGAAAGCCATCAACTGCCAACTCGCCACATTCATCGAAGAGCACAACATCCTCAACTCCTCCCAATCTGGCTGCAGAAAAAAACACAGTAAGGAAACCGCCCTCCTCGCCGCAACAGACGACATCCGTACCTCACTGGACAAAGGAGAAACCGCAGCCCTCATCCTCCTCGACCTCTCAGCGGCTATTAAACCTTCACTCACCTGAAGTCCAGGTTGTTCAACTTGAGAGATGAGACGTTATTTCTCTTCTGCCCCTAAAAACCTATACCCATCTGACTGAATTCACAACGCAGTCCGATAAGTATAAATCTCCAGGGGAAGGGTGAAAAAAGGGACAAAATAATAAACAAAAGAAACACTCCACTGGTTACAGCTTCAATTGACGCCACTCTTTTCCTTATTTCAGGTATTATTGCGTCTGTGAGCTGATATCTAAATAAAAGAGAAGTGAAAACACATTAACTCTTCTGATATTCTCTTTCCCTCCGACTATCTATTATACATTATCATTTAGGAAAATACCTTTCAGTGCTTGTGGTTATTTTCACCATAAAAGTGTTTGTTTAAATATGCAGCACAAATTATTATTCTGACAAGTATCTGTAAAAATAAAGGAACAATATTAACAATTATGCACCACTCATAGTCCTCAGTATAATGTGCTTTTGACTCACACTTACTAATAATGAACTTTAATAACATATGTAATGAATCTGAGAAATGATCTTATTTATTGTCCTTTCTCTTGATCTTTTTCTTTTCAGGCGTAATTGCTGTCCTTCGTTATTTCAAGGTTCTGGAAAATATTCCAATGTTCCAAGGTAATTATATGAAAGCATGCCTTAATTCTCAAAACTTGTTTCTTGTGCGCACTAAAAAATAATTATGTCTTGGCTTGACAACTCACAAATTATCGTTTTTTGTAGGCATTCAGCTTTGACTCCAAAAGAAAGAAATAGTAAATCAAATTCTTAAATACCTTAGTCTGTTCATTTGCTCTTCTATTCACACACGCGATAATGAAATGAAATGAAATGAAAGAAGACTTATAAACGCGCTACTTAGCCCAAAGGCATCAAGGCGCCTAACCAAAACAAATTCAATAGTAAGGCAGATCATATCTAGGCGTAGGCCTTGGCGAAAAGCCATGTCTTAAGGGCCTTCCTAAAAGCCAGTGCCGAGGGAAGAGATCTTATCTCAAAAGGCAGGGAATTCCACTGCCTGGGAGCAAGAATTGAGAAGGCTCTACCTCCCCACTTAGCTTTACGTATCCTGGGCACTAGAAGCAGGAGCTTATTTGACGACCGGAGAGTTCTAGGAGGTGTGTAGGGGACCAGCAAATCCTTCACACCACCCGACCGCTTAGTTGCCAATGCTCTATAGATCAAAGTCAGGGCCTTGAAGGATATCCTGGCCTCAATAGGGAGCCAGTGCAAAGACCTTCTTGCCGAATGAGCCGACGCCCGTTTGGGCAGGTCCAGGACCCGTCTGGCGGCAGCATTCTGCACCATTTGAAGACGGGTCACCAGGCCTTTATTGATGCCCAAATAAAGAGCATTACAATAATCAAGCCTGGACCCAATCAGTGCCAGGACAGTTTGTTTCCTGGCCTGAGGCAACAAATAGTGCCTAATCCTCCGTAGGATGTTTATCAGTCCCCAACACGTGGAGATGGTCCTCTTCACCTGTTGATCCATCCTCAGAAGGGGATCGATCAAGACCCCTAGGTTTTTGGCCAGAGTCGACGGTATAGGGCACACCCCCATGGAGGACGGCCACCAATCAGCTGACCAGAGATCCTCCTTTCCCCCGAACACCAGAATCTCTGTCTTCTCCCCATTAAGTTTCAATGAATTACCTACCATCCATTGAGCGACTGCCTTCATACAGTTTTTAAAATTGGAGGCAGCCAGACTAGTAGGTTGGGTAAAAGACAGCAGAATCTGTGTGTCGTCGGCATAGGAGATTACCTCCATCCCAAAAGATCTAATAAGCCTGGCCAGTGGGGTAACATAGATGTTAAAAAGGGTCGGACTTAAGGCCGACCCCTGAGGGACCCCACAAAGCACAGGGAGGGATGGAGATAAGAACTCCCCCAGCTTTACTCTCTGTTCCCTCTGATTAAGGAAGGATACCAGCAAACTAAGTGCCGTACCCTTGACCCCAATCTCCCTCAGCCTGGATGTTAATACTGAGGGAGACAGGGTGTCAAAGGCAGCCGAGAGATCCAAAAGGATGAGGAGAGTAGTCAGTCCCTTATCAACCCTGGTGCGAATGGTGTCAAGCACAATAGTAAGGGCGGATTCGGTGCTGTGTTATCTCCTAAAACCGTGCTGCGAATGATCCAACTTATCATGGGACTCCAGAAAGTCAACAAGATGCTTATTTAGGTGAATTTCCAGCATCTTGGCCGGAGCTGGGAGCAACGATATGGGGCGAAAATTTTTAAGCACCCCCGGATCAAGTGTGGTTTTTTTTAGAAGAGGCTTGACCACCGCCTTCTTCCACTGAATGGGAAAGGTCCCTTCCTTTATTGCTCCATTCATCACACCCAATAAGGGTGGGAGAAGACAGTCTTTGCACTGTTTAAGAAGCTTAAGGGGGCAAGGGTCTAAGGGGGAACCCGACCTAACCTTGGCCAGAAGGCCTTCAAGATCCAGTAGGGAGAGGGAAGGAAAACTAAGCAGACTTCCAGTAGGCACCTCCTCAGATGGAGATAGCGGCGAACAGTCTGTGGAGATGGATAGGGTCACCCTCTGTAGCTCCAATGCTGAATGAATATCAGCAATCTTGGTGTTAAAGAATTGTGCAATATCATTGCACAACTGTTGTGAGCTTACCACAGGGTCTGGCGTCTTTAGTGATATGAGGGTGTCCACGATTTTAAAGAGATCTTTAGGTGAGGAAAGTGAGGCAGTGAGAGAGGTGAAATATTCTTGTTTGATTTTTATTACCTCCTTCTTATATATCCTCAGAAGAGTTTTATGTCTATCCCTCTCACACGAGAACCCGCTAGACAGCCAGCGACGTTCCTGTCGCCGTAGACCCTGCCTGAGTAGTCGGAGTGGTTCCGAGAACCAAGGGGCCGAGGGAGTTCTTCTGGCAGAATAGCACGAGGTGGCCGGTGCCAGTTCGTCCAGGGCTATTATGACCCCTACCTATTATAACCTTACTTGACCTTTTCTTCTTGCTTTGTGTTTCAGGTCGGAGCAGAAAGGATACAGGACCTGAAAGGATTCAGAACCGGAGTCAGCGTTGCTGTGGAGACCCAGCCGGGAATGGGAGCTTCAGTGAGAGGAAACTCTTGCTGCAGGCTCGAAGACGTCTCTGGAATTCAGGTGAGGAACAATGAAAATGAGCGCAAGCGTGTGCAGTTGGGTTTCAGGGGCTTTTATACAGTTCTTGAAGGGTGGGGTTCTTTAGTTGGGGAGGCAGAGAAACGTGTTGCACGTGCCTCAACTGTCAAGTAGACAATGTGCTATTTATGAAAATTAGTCTTTGATTTGGCAGCATGATTTTTTAGGAAGAGCTCCTTGACTTTTACTCCAGCAACAAGCATAAGCAAATGCAATGATTTTTACAATGGTTTTAGTGCAAATAATAAGGCCTCATAATAATTGTGCATATTAATAATAAACCAAGGACTTATTTTCATATTAATTTCTCCGCAAAGTACACAGCAACAATATGATTGCGCATATGTTCTTTATGACTCAGTATGAGGCTGAGCTATGTTCCTTGCACAAACCCTAACAGCGGCATTCGACACAGTCTCTCACCGCACCCTAATACGCAGACTCCACGATGCAGAGATCCAAGACAAGGCCCTCAACTGGATCCGCTCCTTCCTCTCTGGCAAAATGCAGTGGGTCAGACTCCCCCTTTCCTCTCCGACCCTACACCTACCACCTGCGGAGTCCTCCAGGGGGTCCTCCCTCAGCCCTACGCTCTTCAACGTCAAAATGGCTCCGCTCGCCCCCATCGTCAGAACCTACGGACTCAACATTGTGTCATACGCAGACGACACCCGACTCATCCTCTCCATATCCAACAAACCCAACACCACCAGACACAACTTTCAAGAAGGCATGGAAGCCGTCGCCAAATGGATGAAAAACAGCTGCCTACAACTAAACACCAACAAAACGGAAGTACTCAACATGGGCCCAAATCCAGATGCCTGGAACGACACCTGGTGGCCCCCCGCTCTCGAAGCCCACCCACCCCCACAGACCATGCACACAACCTGGGAATCATCCTGGACTCAGAGCTCAAAATGGACCACTAGATGAACTCCGTCTCGTCCTTCTGCTTCCACACCCTTCGCCTCCTACATAAGACCGTCAAATGGATCCCCCTCGAACACAGGAAGACCGTCACTCACGCCCTGGTCACCAGCAGGCTCGACTACGGCAACGCACTCTATGCCGGAATAAACAAAAACCTAACCCTCAAGCTACAGAACATCCACAAAGCCGCTGCAAGACTGGTCCTCAACCTGCCAAGACACTGCCACATCTCCCAGCACCTGCGCACATTCCACTGGCTCCCCATCAAAGCTAGTAACCTTCAAGATGCTAACCCACGCTCACAAGGCCCTCCACGACACCGGACCAGCATACCTGAATAGCCAACTCAAATTCCACGCACCCCAAAGGACCCTACGATCAGCCCAGCTCTCCTACGCCGTGGTCCCCCGCACCAGAAAGACCAGATCGGGAGGCTGCTCTTTCTCCTTCCGCGCGGCCAGAGCCTGGAACGACCTTCCGCTCCACCTCAGACAGATAACATCGCTCCCCATCTTCGCAAGAACCTCAAAACCTGGCTCTTCGACAGACCCCCTCCTTGATGGACTGGAACCCGCGAACCCCCCCACACCCTCCAGCGCCTTGAGACCCTTACGGGTGAGTAGTCGCGCTTAACAAACACCTGATTTGATTTTTGATTCGAGTACCTATACCCAGTTGTGCCTTTGAAATTAGGACAATTGCAAAGAAGGGTATTTGAAGTACACAGAAGTCCATTTTTCCCTGCCTTGGCTTTAGACTCACTACAGGGGGGTAATCAACCCTTTGTTTGTGGACAGTACTCTGCATATTCAGGTGTAAATGTCAACTCCTTCCTCCCTTCCTGCCCAGATTTGCTCTCAGACACTCCTAACCTTCCTGTGTTTGTGGCTATCTAGAGGGAATGAAAAAAGTGAAGCTGTCACCCACAAGAGACATGTCTATTGGAGACATGCTGCAGGCACACATAGCTTTAGGAGCAGAGAAATGTCCAATTTCTAAAAGTGGCATTTCTAAAATAGTAATGTTAATCCAAACTTACCAGTAAAAAGGATTTATCATTACCATTCCAAAGATACAAAACATTTCAAAGCTACTCCTTTCTAATCAGAAATTACATCTTAAAAGGCTAATAAGGAATTCCCTATGTTAACCTATGAGAGGAGTAGGCCTCGCAGTAGTAAATAACAAATTGTGGTGTTTGTCACTACCAGGACATGCAAAACCTAAAAGTACATGTCATACCTTTTTACTTATGTAGCACCCTGCACTATGGGCTACCTAAGACCTACCGTAGGGACGACATGTGCAATAAAAGGAGAGTTTAAAGTTCAGCAAAGGGTTTTAAATGCCAAGTCGACAAGGCAGTAACACTGCACACACAGGATCTGCATTGGCAGGCCTGAAACATGTTTAATAGGCTACTTGTGTGGCTGGCACAATCAGTGCCTCAGGCCCACTAGTACCCTTTAATTTACTGGCCCTGGGCACAGATAGTACACTCTGCTAGGTAATTACAGATCAATTAAATATCCCAATTGTGAATAAACCAATGTAACCATTTTTAGGGGAGACAGCACATGCACTGTAGGACTGGTTAGCAGTGGTAAAGTACTCTAAGTCCTAAGGCCAACAAAAACAAGGTCAAAAAAAGAGGAGGAAGAAGGCAAAACGTTTTGGGTGACCCTTCAGAGAGGGCAATTTTCCAACAGTTTTTTGACAGCTCACATTTGCAGTTAGGCTACACCTGGTAGGCCTGCAGTCATATTTACTCTATCATTGTAGTGGATGGTACAACAGGTGCTGCAGTCTACTGGTTACATCAGAGTTACAGGCCCTGGGTAGACTTTGATACAATATACTACGGATTTAAAAGGTAATTAAATATGGTAATCAGGAGTATGCCAAGATCATCATGTTGAAAGGAGGGGCACAGGCATGTTGCCACTATTCAGCAGGGGTTAAGTGCACAGAGTTCTACAGCCAGCAAAAACAGTCAAGGCAAAACTCTGGGGGTGCAACATGCAGATGATGGTTATTTCAAGCAAATGCCAACATGTTTTATGCACCTAAAACAACTCATATAGGGTCTCAGAATTATATTAAGTGCAATGGGATCTCTGTTGTGTATGCTACATGTATGTGTCTGCAGAGGTAAGAATATGCCTTACGCTTGAAAATATTAGTCTGTTTTACCACCATATTTTAGGGTCTATCAGACATCATCTACTCTATGGAAGGGGACACCGTCTGTAGTCATACATTCATCAAGAAGCATGTCTCTTGTGCCTCACAACCCCTGGATACGTCTGCACATGCTACATTAGATTGTTATCAATATAGTAGTTTTATGGCAACAATATATGTCCAGTGTTGCTAATCTAGTTAATGTCTCATTTAAAAATCATTTTCAAAATGATATCCCAGTGCCTTTGCAGTGCCAGTGTAATAAACTGCAGCTGCTCTCTTTAATGTCACTCCACCTAGTAACAGATTGTGCGGCTCAGTCTCGGAACACCACGAACCCTATTAGCAGATGGCTGTAGCTGGAGGCGTTGCTGCTATGTCTGAAATTACCAGTTCTGACTTTTATCTCCAATCCAGTTACTGGCCATCACAAGCTTAAAAGGAAGCAGTTTAAAATATGTTTAAAAGGGCTAGAAATTGGAAATAACACCAGAGTAAATGTTGTCCAGTATCAGCTGTAATTCCTAGTTCCTGGCTCTTTTTAGTTCAGATTTTGTCATCTGCTTTCAACAAGAGCAAAATTTGTCAGAAAAACATTAGGTTTTTCTGGTTGTGGCTTTTCAATCATAAAACACTCAAAAAAGACAGGTGGAATCTACTGCAGAGCAAAACCTACACACAAGATGCGAGCAAGCCGGAGGAATCATGGGAGAAGCCGAGGCAGAGATCTGGCTTGGCTTTAGGAGTCAAAGCAAGAAATGAGGCAGCAAAAAATTCACTGTTTGTACATCACAGAAACAACATAAATTGTGCTCAGCACTTTACTACACATTCCCTACTCCTCCAATCCTTATTTCTTACACTCACTTCCTGGTATCACTGCATTAGTTCTTTCTTTCTAAATCCTCCACTTTCCATTAAATTGTCTTATCGGTGAAACATTCCTGTGCTTTACGCATTGACTATCCTAAGGATTCTGGGATATAGTGGCAGAACCATACTTGCCCTCCATCCCAGCCCTCTACTCCATCTCTTTCGCTTGTTCCTATTTCACATTTTCCTCTCCTTTCTTCTCCTTTGTCACAGTCATATATGATGTGCTTCACAGCTTTTCCACATACTGCCAGGGACGTGTCTTCAATGTAAATGTAAATGTATGGTTTTTTATATAGCGCCGATCACTACAGGTATCTCAGCGCTGTTCTCATACCGCTGAAGGAACCCTTCCTGGCTTTCCATGTGAGGTGTCCACTCCTGGGCACCCCCATGGTGAGGCCAGGCATCCCAGCGCTGTTGGGGCCGTTGTGGAGATTAAGCAAGCTATTGCCCAGAGTTGCAGCGTGGGACCTATGATTAGAATAGGCACTGAGGCGAGAATATCCGGTCCGCGGAATTTATAGCCCGAGACCCTGCCGCAACGGGAATCGAACCCTGGTCCCGGACCAGTGCTCTGCATCGAGGTCTGCCACTCTAACCATTGAGCCACACTTCTCCACGTGTCTTCAAGGGGGGTGAATAGGGGAGTGCATCCCTAAAAAATCTGTCACTTGGGTACCAGCCCACCACTGAGAGATGGGTGCAGTTCATCACTGTCATATCACAGCTGAGAGGGTTCCATGGCTTGTGAAGTGCAGGCAGCAGTGCTTTAGGGGGGGCAGGGGAAACTCAGCTTTGGAACTCGTCCTCACAGGGATTTACAGTCAAGTCCTTAACTATACCGAAAAAAACACAGATGATTTCTCAATATTTAATGTTAAAACCCTTAATGTCATCTACGCATCAATTCAGTCCCTGTTTACATTTCACACGTTTTACTACATCTTGCTTTCCCTAAGAGTATTTGCTTTTTCAGACACTGTGTTTATGGTTTTTTTCATGACATATATGAATCTTGCATAGTGCATGCCGGGAAGTAAGTCCCCTTGAGGTGTCCTGCTGAGTTCAGGATGTGGGTGGGTGTTTTTCATGAGGGGGGGGGGGCAATTGACAGCTCTAGAGCGGAGGCAGTGTTGGTTTCTCACAGTGCCCGTCAATGGATCGTACAGGTGTTCCAACTAGGTGCACATCCAATCCTTGACCTCTCTGAAAATACACAGAGCATTGGGCACATATGTCCAAATGGGAAACTGTATAAAGAAGGTACACTGCTGTTTAAATATGGTCAGTACCAAAAAAACAAAAAAATAAAGAAAATGCATTACTCACAAGTGGGTGGGTTGTGGGCTTGGGGGGAGGGGTGAAGTGTGAGAGATTAAAGAAAAAATGTGCAGGAGAGAAAGACACTAAAGAGGAAAGATGATGAGAGATTGCAGAAGAAAGTGGTGTGAAGGGAAGAATGAAAGTGCTTGAGACACTTCGATGACGCCTTCTTCCACAGCCCTTTGCAATCCCATATTTTCAGCATTGACACATTCTTAATTCACATTACACAATATTTCAACATAAAATCGTTGTTGTCACTCATTTATTGCAATCCTTTAACAACCATCACCAAGCCAATTGTTCTTTCATGTTTTAGGCATGTTGTCTATATGCCTGGATGCTATAGCAGAAAACTCATAGAGAAAGCACCCACATTCTGGTCAAGTGGCCCACTGTGTGTAGCACAGGACTTTAATTTGCAGGGTTTAAGTCTCTTACTTTATTACATAGGCTACACCTCTTGGAAAGGATTCTTAGGTAGTCCTCTTTGGCTATACCCCTTTCAGAGACTCCACTGTTTTCTTTCTACTTCAAGCACTGAGAGGAAGGATCCAGGGTAGCTAGGCACTCTCTAATTTAAAACTGTGTACTAGCACTGTGGGGTCCTTGCCATTTACGGTCTCTCAGTGGCAAAACGACTCCCGCAACCTGCCGAGAAAGGAGTTACAGGCCCCATCGATGTTTGCCATGGGTCTCAGCTCTCGGGAAACACTGCTCTAGCAGTAGATGTCATGTCATTACCTGTGTCACTAGCAGAAATATCCCCTTTTTATCTCTCACCTGCATGTGCAACAGGAAATGTACGCCAGAGGTGCTTTTTGGCACTTGGGTGCAGTCACAATCCTTCACTTCAGCAAGTTGTCAGCAGGTTTTAATCAGGTCAGACCCTGAAGAACTAAATTGTGTGATTTACCTTGTATGCCTTCCACCCGCTCCTGTTCTCATAACAGTGAAATGACGTGTGGTGAAGCCAGCCAGATATATAATCTCTGTGCAGCATTGGTGATCCTGATCTCACCTACAGGCAGGTACACTTTTATTCAAAAGCCACTATTTGATGAGTTGGTTTTAGTAGTAGTCCTTCATGCTGTGTAATTCTGGCAAATGGTGTGGGCTATAGAAGGTAGTTTAGAAAGTGGCTGAAGTAAACTGCTTGGTGGACAGAGGTGAAATGAGGGAACTCAGGAGGATGTTGTATGTGAACAGGTTAAAGCAGCACCTCTGTTATGTTATGTTAATTTAATTTCTTAAGCGCAACTGTTACCCTGGGGTGTCCTGGCGCTAGTCACTGCCTATCGATTGGGTGAAAAGCCAAGTTTTCAGTCCCTTCCTAAAATTAATGAGCTTGGTGGTGTTCCTGAGATGGAATGGAAGTTCATTCCAGGCCCTTGCGGCCCCTGTGATGAAGCTTCTACCACCCCAGCTAGCTTTGTTAGCGGGGGTTATAGTCACTCCTTTTGCTCCCATGGAGCGAAGGGCCCTTCTTGGAATGTACTATTGAAAACGCTGTTTCAAATGGTCGGGCCAGCTCCTTGGAGGACCTTAAAAAACGTGTACAGGGTTTGAATTGAATTCTTGTTTAGCGCTTCTGGTCACCCATGAGGGTATCCAGGCACTGGTTGGGTCCAGTTGTTTAGCCGAATAGCCAGGTCTTCAGGGATGTTTGAAACTCAAAAAGAGATTGGGAGGTCCGTAGACAAAAGGCTAGCTTGTTCTATGTCTTCGCTGCTAGGTAGGAGGAGTAGTGACTTCTACATCTGCTACATCGGATGTGGAGGTGAGGATTAGAGAAAGGGATGCGGTGCAGAGGTGCCTGGTGGGCTGATGGAAGCTCAGGCCGTATTTCAAGTAGGTGGGTCTGCAGTTGTGTTCGGCCTTGTATGCGTGGGTCAGGAGTTTGAACTGACATCTTTTCTGCACAGGGAGCCAGTAGAGTTTCCGGAGGTAAAGGATTATGTGGGTTCATTTAGGTAGATCAAGGACCAGTCTGGCTGGGATGTTCTGTATGGTCTGTAGTCGTCAGAGAAGGTGAGCAGCGATCTCTGTGTAGAGAGCATTGCCATACTCCAGTCTCCTGGAGCTGTGGACCTGGGTGATGGTGCATCTTGAGCTTTGGAGTAGCCATTTGAACATCTTACAAAGCATGAGAATAAAGAAGCAGGAGGAGGAGACAGAGTTGACCTGAGTTGTCATGGTTAGCTTGTTGTCCAGAATGATGCCTAAGTTCCTAGTGTGGTCAGTGGGGATCGGAGTGGGTCTGAGCTCTGAGGGCCTCTAAGATGAATTCCATATGGAGCTTTTTTCCCAAAATCAGTACCTCTGTCTTGTCCGTGTTGAGCTTCAGGCAAGTTGTCCTTCATCTAGTTGGCGACGTCTGTTATGCAGTTGTGGAACTAGTCTTGGTGGTGTCTTCAGAGAAGGAAAGGATGAGTTGGGTGTCGTCATTGAAGGATATGGTTTGAGTCAATGGGTTTTGGCAATGATGGCAAGAGGTATCATATAAGTGATGAAGAGGATGGGGCTGAGCGAAGATCCTTGGGGTATTCCACAGATGATTTCCTTGGGTTAGGAGGTGAAGGGGGGGGGGGGAGGCAGACTTTTTGCGTTCCTCCGGTGAGGAAAGAGCCGATCTATCTGAAAGCGGCTTCTTAGATGCCTATATTGTGCAGCCTTGTAATGAGTGTGTGGTGGGAGACCATATCGAAGGCTTCTGAGAGGTCTTATGAGGATCAGTGGGGCTCAAATGTTGTAAGTAGTTGTGATGAGGGCTGTCTTGGGTCTGTGGTTGCTGCAGAATCCATATTGAGAGGAGTCGAGTAGGAAGTTCCGTTCCAGATGTGAGGAGAGTTACAGGTTGATGGCTTTTTCTAATATTTTGGCCGGGGACAGGAGCAGGTATATTAGTAGGTTGTTGAATTTGTTGGGGTCTGTCCATGATTTCTTTACTAGGTCATTGACTTCTTCGTGTTTCCAGTCCTTGGGAAGGTGGCCGTGGCACTTGAAGTGTTAACCAAGATGGTGAGTGTGAGGCTGTTTTTGACTTCGCCCAGGTTGAAGATGTGTTGAGGACATGGGGCGATTGGGGCCCTTGAGTGGGCTGAGTTCATGATAGAGGCGGTGTCCAGTGGGGTGAGCTGGCTCCATTAAGTTAGTTGAATGTCGATGGTGGTAACAGGGTCATTGTGTTGCTTGAAGATGTCAGTGGCTTTGAGCTAGGGTTTTATGTTTCGGTAGATGTTGACGATCTTGTCGTGGAAGAAGTTTGCAAGGTTGTCACAGAGTTCCTGTAAGGAGGTAATGTTGTTTGTTGCAGCTGAGAGGTTGAAAAATTCTTTGTCGATGTTGAAGAGTTTTTTGCTGTTATTGAAGCTTGATTTGATGTGTGAGGCTGAGGCCTTTTTCTTCGATTCTCTTAACTGTCTGTGGTAGAGTTTGAGGGCTGTCTTGAAGGTGGTCTTGTCTGTTGTGTCCTTGCTTGTGCACCATCTCCTTTCCAGTTGATTACATTGTCGTCTACCAGTCTGAGGTCTTCAGTGTAGCAGCTAACCTGCTTGGTGTACCGTCTGTGGGTTTTGTTGCCATGGGGAGCGACGCTGTCAGCGCGGTTGGGTGATCCAATTGTTGACGTTTCTGACGTTCTGGTCTAGATTGTTGGAGATGATGGGATGGGTGCTGCTGAAGGCATTGATCCATGTGCCCTTTGAGGCTTTGCTCCAGCTGTGGTGGGGGGCGATGGGCAGACTGGGGGCTGAGGTCCATGACCTGGTTATGTTGAAGTGGACGATGGAGTGGTCAGTCTAGGTGAGTTCCATAGAGTGATCTGATGTGGTCTCTGGAGGCGAAGATAGGGTCTACTGTGTGGACTGGGGTGTGCATGTAGATGTGGATAAGTTGGGGGAGTCCTATGTGTTCATGCTGTCAATGAGGTTGTTGATGTCATTGTGGTAGTCGAATTGGAAGTTGAGGTCGCTGAGAAACAAGTAGTTGTTGGAGTCTATGGCAAGGGGGCGATGAAGTTGCAGAAGGCTGGACGTGGTCCTGGAGGACGGTGGATGAGGGTGCCCCTGATGGTGGTTTTGCTGTCTGTTTGGAGTCCGAAGTTGAGGTGTTCCATGACTGGGGTGGTGTTGTTATTTGTGGTGGTGCATTGGATGGATTCCTTGTGTAAGATGGCGATCCTTCTGCTAGGCTTGTTGAGGTGATTGCTGTGGGTGAGCTTGTATCCTTCGGGCATTGCAGTGGCGATGTTGTGTGCGGATGTGTGGTTGAGCCAGGTCTCAATGAAAACCAACTTATCTCCTGAATAGAGGATAACAAGAAACTATCACATTTCCCAGGTGCATTTTTTTGCAAAGTGAGAACTGTTGACCAGGTTTTCAGATTTCAGCTGCTGAGATGGAAATCGGTGGACATAAACAGAGGCAGCCTATGTGTAGTATGTGTAGCATTTTTTTTACCTGAATGCTGTCTTTGACATGGTCCCAAGAGATAGACTCTGGAGCATTTTAAGAGATGTTGGGTTGCCATCCACTCTATTGAACATTATAGTGTGTCTTCATCTTGGTAATTATACACAAATCAAATAGGGTGCTAACAGGGAAACAACAGACCGATTATAGGTCAACAAAGGAGGTTACGTCCTCGCTCCTACCCTATTTTTGTTATTTATAAACGTTTATGCTGATTTCTTAATGGGTTGTGAAAATTATTCTTCAGTCTTTTGTGGTACAAAGCCCCACTTGGTTGTTGCCGATGAAACCCTTCCTGGTGTCAAAAACTCCCAAGGGAAGCAAGATTCTACTCACTGAGTTCAATCTCTTTTACACTAACCATGTCTTAGCTGAAAATGCCAATAAAACATAATTTATGGCAAGACATCCTCACAGACACCTTAAAATGGTCGTGACATTGGAGGGTGTAAATTTGGGGAGGATACCCGACTTTGACTACCTGGGCATTTGTTTATCTAGCAGTAATTCTTGGACCAAACAGATTACAAAGAGCACGCTCTTCCTCAATCATAGGGCAGCAGCCACGCTGAGCTTTGCAAAGACCACGTCTCTTCTCCCGGTGTCACCTCTTATGGAAATTTGGAGAGCCCAGGCAGTGGCTGCTACAGCATGCAGTTATGAAATTTGCGGTCATAATAACGTAGAGCCCCTGGGGATCACTGAAAATACATTTTTGAGGGCTACCTTAAAACTTCCCCAAAATGCTCCCTCAGTCCTTTTATAATGGGTCTGGATATGCAACCGATCACTGCCAAAGTCAGACCCAAACCCATCTTGTATTGGCTGAGGCTATGGATAATCGATGAGCTGGAACCTTACAGGATGGTGGATGAAGGTCATTCTTGGCATTCAGGGGAGAGTAGTAATACTACTGTGTGTGAAGTATGTTAAACAGACCCTACATATTCTGGGCCTGTCTGAACTTTGGAAACATACCACATCAATTACTTTTTTAATTAAATTGGTTAAACTAGTCTTTTGGGAAAATGAACGGATGAAAATAACCCAATCAACGTGCCACAGTAGATTGACAGACCATTTCCTAGAGCTTAAGCTTCAACCAAAATTTGAGAAGTTCCTCGACGAGATTGACCCACCATTTACCAAATCTCTTTAGATGAGATTCAGACTGGGAACCTTACTGCTAGCAACCTTCCCTAGCAAATGGAGGCACTCACTAGAGGGTTGTGTGATTTACCCTGCGTTCATTCATGAACACTTTTTGTTCTTCTGCCCAGTGTAAGCAAGACAACGTAGGTGATGAGTTGTGTCCCTTTGCTGATACTTGGGAATCTGGCAATATAAAAGGGCTATGAGAATCTGCAGGTCAGCTACAAGGCCTTGTATTGTTTTTTCCATTGCTAAATATCTTGAATCAACATGGCCTACTCGTCAGTCGAGGCTGGTGCAGGTAAGCACGGTGGGGCAGTGGAGCGGGGTGGGGGGGAGTCGAGAGATGAAGGAATAGGTTTTATTTATTTAATTAATTTGACCTATTGCATCGTGTGCCGACTTCCCACCTGCCCACTTCCCGCCTCACTGTGCTTACCGGCGCTGGCCGCCATTGCGGCTATTCGTACCAAGATTGTATCACAAGTTCCATTTAATTGTAACTGTGACTGAAGTTCAACCAGGCCAATGGGGTATAGCAATGAGTATATTGCCTTAAATGTCACCCATGTAACAGTATCTGCTAGCAATGCATTTTGCACTTTATTGTTCTGGTATTGTGGAGACTACTATTATCAATACTTCCGGTGATAATTCTCCATTACTGTTGGTGCCCTGTATATGCTTACTTTTATTCAAAGCTATGAAAAAATTCTTCGATTTTTTATTCTTACGTTTTAAAACCCTAAAGTATTTTATTACACTAGTACTGTACGTAAGATTTGAATATAAAATGTTTATATTTTGAATTCCTATAGTTTCTTTGATTTTAAATCTTGTTTGCTGGAATTGCTGTTCTACTTGAAGAATGGATATTGTAATGTTTTCTATGTTCAACCTGCTTTTAAGGTATTTGACCGAAATAAAGTACATATGATGATGATGATGACAGGTAGAGTTTGCAGTTAAAGTAAGTCAAGGCAAAACTCTGGGGGTGCAGCACGCAAAAGGTGGATATTTTAAGCATGTGCCAACATATTTCATGCTCTTAAAAGAGCCCATATAGGGTCTCAGGATTATATGAGATCTGATGGAATCTCTATTGTGTATGCTAAATGTATGTTTGGCCATAAGAATACGTCTTACCTTAAAAACCAATAGTCTGGCTTACCACCCTATTTTAGGGTTAATCAGACATCATGGGCACTACGGAAGGGGACACCGTCTCTAGTCACACATTCATCAGGAAGCATGTCTCTTGTACCTAACAACCCGCGGAACAATCTGTGCATGCTACATTAGATTGTTATTAATACAGTAGTTTTATAGCAATAATATATGTCCAGTGTTGCTAATTTAATTAATGTCTCATTTAAAAAAAAAATGCAAAATGATATCACAGTTTCTTTGCAGTGCCAGATTAATAATCTGCAGCTACTCTCTTTAATGTCCCTCGGAACACCAAGAACCCTATTAGCAGATGGCTGCAGCTGGAGGGGTTGCTGCTATGTCTGAAATTACCAATTCTGACTTTTATCTCCACTCCAGTTACTGGCCATCAGAAGCTTAAAAGGAAGCAGTTTAAAAGGGCCAGAAATGGGGGGAAAAAATGCAAAGCCTAGAATAAACGGTGTCCAATATCGGATGTTTTTCCTGGTTTCAGGCCCTTTTCAGCTCAGATGTTGTCGTCTGCTTTCATCAAGTGCAAAATGTGACACAAACCTGTAGGTTTTACTAGGTGTGTCTCTTCAATCATAAAACCCTCAAAATAGACGGGTGGAATCTACTGCAGAGCAAACACTACACACAAGATGTGAGCAAGCCGGAGGAACCATGGGAGGAGCCGAGCCAGAGTCGAGAGAGGGGTCTGGCTGGGCTCTAATAGCCAAAGCAAGAACTGAGGCCAGCAAAAAAGTCACTGTTTGTAAATCACAGAAACAGCAAAAAAAGATAAGCACAATACTCGCCATTCTCTACTCCTAAAATCCCTGCTTCTTCCACTCACTTCACTATATAACTGAATCATTTCTTTCTTTCTAAATCCTCCACTTTCCATTAAATTGTCTAATCGGCGAAACTATTAACTATCCTAAAGCTTCTTGGATGTAATGGCAGAGCCATACTTGTCCTCAACCCCAGCCATCTGCCCCATCTCTTTCGCTTGTCCATATTTCTCATTTTCCTCTAATTTCTTCTCCTTTTAAAAATGTGCTTCGGGCAGCCTCACAGCCTTTCCACTTACTGCCAGGTGTATAGGGAGGTGCACCCAACAAAGAATATGTCACTTGGTTACCAGCCCCCCACTGAGAGATGGGTGCAGTTGGTTACTGTCAAATCACAAGTGAGAGGGTTTCATGGCTTGTAAAGTGCAAGCAGCAGGGGAAACTCATCTTTGAAACTCGTCCCCGCAGGACCATATAGTCATGTCCTTAACCATACCGGCAAACATACAATGACTGTAAAAACCCTTAATGTATTCTATGTCATCAATGCAGTCCCTGTTTACACTTCACGTTTTATTTTTTTTTGCATTCCCTAAGAGTATTTACTTTTTCAGACGTTGTGTCGTTAAATCGTTTTTATCATGAAACATATGATTCCTGCATAGCGCATACTGGTAAGTAATTCCCCGGGAGGTGTCTGGGCGAGTTCAGGTTGTGGGTGGGTGTCTTTCATGGTAGGGGATAATGGAATTGACAGTGATGCAGCACAAAATCAGATTATTCTTTGCATGACACAATGTGCACTTTGCAAACAGGAGGAGGGTGGGAACACAGTGCCTCACAATCCAGCACTCAATTTGCCCCAATGCATCATGGTACATCCAGTGCATGGTAACCCCTTCTTTAGTAGTTGACTTTACATTTTCAACCTTGTTGGCGCTATATCTTAATGCTAGGTCCATACCCAAAACATGCCCTCGAACTTTTGAGCCTTTTGGAGGCGGAAACATCTGATATATGTTTTATAACGGAGACTTGGCTTCACAGCCTAGCTTCATCCAGTGTTACAATAGCGTTCCCCCTCAGTACCATCTAACAAGATTAGATAGAGATGTGGGTAGAGGAGGTGGTATCGCAGTCGCTACTAAGGCCCCCTCTGAGATTAGAGATTTAGAGTCTCTCACGTCTACGATGTTGGAGATACTGATTTTAATATAGTCATCCCGGACTCGGAAACCTGGAGTGGAGCTTTAGTTTATAGACCTCCAGGACCAAAAACGCATTTTGTTAACCATTTGTTGAAAGCAATAGTGCCCTATGTATTAGCTACAGACAACTTTATCTTAATCGGAGATTTTAATCACCATGAAGAGTTATTACTGGACACTGACTCCGGCCACTTAATTGGGTCAATGAACACGCCAGGGTTGATACAGAGGGTAGTTGGCCCAACGCATTTAGCTGGACACACATTGGATTTGATTTTCACGAACTCCCTCAAATTGACTTTTGAACCTTCTTGTCTAGTATTAAGGACTGATCACTTTATTTTAAAATTTGGTGTGCCTATAAGCACACATAGGAAATTTGGTCCGAATAAAAGTATTTTTATTCGGCCCTGGCGTAAGTTAACTTCTGACGCTTTTTTAGCACATTTTGAACCCCCACAATTATGTCAAACAGATACTGTGGAAATGGCTGCTAGCACTCTAGAAACCGCCATTATATCGGCTCTGGAAAAATCTGCCCCTTTTACCAAGGTTCATGTAAAAAATATTGCTTCACCATGGTTTACAGCGGCATTAAAAATTGATAAACAATTAAGCCGAGCTGCTGAACGCCAGTGGAGGAAAACCAAAACTGACGTAGGAACTATAGGCACTGTCATTTAAATTATATAAAAAACATCAAATTAACTAAAAAGACATATTTAACCCAGCGTATAAATAAGACCGCACATTCGAGTAAAAAACTTTTTAAAATATTGAAAGAATTTACTTCCACTCGGGTTGAACAGTCCTCTTTTTGTCCTACTCAAGAGTGGGTTGATTCTGTTTCCTCTTTCTTTGATAAGAAAATTAAAACCATTTATGCCTCTTTGCCTCACCAGGATAGTGACCCTAACCACCCTACCAGTAATATGATCAAGACACCTCCTCTGCTGGAAATAAATTACGTTCCCCTGTTAATGGAGTTTGAGCCCATAACCACAACTGAAGTAGTGGAAGGTTTAATTTGGATCAAATCCGGTTCTACAGCTGATCCTTTTCCTCCTCGATCTTGTACTAAGATTACGCCTCTGTTTGCGAATGTCTTAACTGTTATTTTTAATATGTCACTAAAGCAAGCCAAGGTTCCGAATAAGTGGAAACATGCTCAGGTTAAGCCAATCCTTAAAAAATCTTTGGCTGATCCCAATCTACCAGTAAATTACCGTCCCATTTCATTGCTACCTTACTTTGGGAAGGTACTGGAGCACTTAGTTAATAAACGCCTTACTGCCCATCTAGAGAACCACGTCCTCCTTGATTCCTCGCAATCAGGCTTCCGTGCTGCTCACACTACGGAGATCGCGGTTGTTGAGATAGTGGATAACATCAGGCTTGCTCTGGAAAAAAGAGAATCTGCAATCTTGGTTCTTTTGGACCTGTCTGCGGCCTTTGATACCATCTCCCACAGTATCTTGAAACATCGACTGTGGGAGGTGGGTATCAGAGGGAAGGCTTTGGACTGGTTTGAGAATTACCTGGCTGACCGATCCACCACCATTCATGTAGATGACATGGTCTCGCGTAGTTACCCAGTAATGGTCGGGGTCCCTCAGGGCTCTATTCTCAGCCCCATGTTGT
Organism: Triturus cristatus; assembly: GCF_964204655.1. Classification (NCBI taxonomy): domain Eukaryota; kingdom Metazoa; phylum Chordata; class Amphibia; order Caudata; family Salamandridae; genus Triturus; species Triturus cristatus. The sequence continues at coordinate 177,950,998 of NC_140590.1, forward strand.
TCAATCTATATCTAACACCTTTAGCGGGTATCATTAGATCATATGGCTTTGAGACTGTGTCGTATGCCGATGAAACCCAATTGCTCGTTACATGTGGCGCTGATTATGATGGCTCACGATTCCGTTTTAAGAGCTGCATGGTCCAAATTAACAACTGGATGAGTTTAAATAAGCTACAGCTAAATGGCAGCAAGACTGAGATTATTCTATTTGGAAGAGCTGAGCAATTCTGGACGCAGGATTGGTGGCCCCTGGAGCTGGGTACTTGTCTTTCTCCCAAGTTATCAGTACGCAACCTAGGCATTACCATTGACAATTCTTTGTCCATGAAAGCCAAGATTATCCAGGTTTTAGGAATCTGTTTTGGAATTATGCGTAATCTTCGTAAAAATTTTAAGTGGCTACCCATCGAAGCGAGGAAACCTTTGGTACAGGGTCTTGTTATTAGTCGTCTTGATTATGGCAATGCTCTGTTTACGGCACTTAATCAAGATTTGCTTTCCAAGCTCCAGATTCTTCAAAATACCGCCGCCAGACTTATTCTCAATCTTGCCCCCAGATCTCCTTCCGCTCCAATTCTTAGAACTTTGCATTGGCTCCCGGTGCGTCAATGAGGCCATTATAAAATCTTAAGTCTCACACACAAGACAATGTACGGTACCGGTCATCGCTACCTAGCAAAAATATTGCAATGGTATGTACCTGGACGTTCCTTAAGGTCTGGTACTAAATCCTACCTTGCTCAGACACAAATTCGAACTTCTTGTAATGGTGGGCGTTCATTTCCTTACCTTGCCCCCATGCTTTGGAACAAATTACCATCAGAACTTTTATCCATAGCAGATCATACATGTTTTGGTAAAAGGCTTAAAACCTGGCTCTTTTCACAATAAGTTGTTGCTTTGGGTATTCAGGTTCTCTGCCTTTTTTGCTGCTAGCACCTTGAGACCTTTTGGTGATTTGCGCACTTTATAAGAATATTTGACATTGACATTGACCTTGTTGGTACAGCCTGTGCTATGTTACTCTAGATATGTGTTTCTGGATTCATTCCTTCATCAGTATAGAGCAACAAGTCATTTTGGGGGTGCTGGAAACTCTGCCCAAAGTCTTTTCAGGTTTCTGTACCACTCGCTGGGCGCAGGTGCCACTTACTGGGGGCAGGTGCAGCAACACAAGCTCATCAGCTCAGTATCCCAAGGGAACCTTTTCAAACAGAATGAGGGTGGGAGCAACCTGCTTCACATCCAAGCACTCAAACCTCCTTCTGCTTACTGTGCACTTTGCAAATGTTGAGAAAACCAACACAGTAACTATGAGAAGTTGAAGTAACAGCACCATAAAAAGGGTGCTTGAATTCGTTGAATGAAGTAGGTAAATCATGACCTTTTGATTGACCCACTAGAGAACCTGGGGATCCAGGGTGTAGCACTTAAACTGTTGAAATCTTTTTTTCTTTTTTTTTGCTAAATAATTTTTATTAAATATTTTGAATAGTACCTTACATTACACATTAGACAAGGCAAAGAATTAACATTCTAACACCACTAGTAAATAGAAAGGAGTGCAACCTTATGGGTAAAAAATTAAGAGACCAATAAGGTACCTAAAGAACATTATTAGAAATCTATATTTTAGACTAAGTAAAAAACGGGAAGAAAGTAAAGATAGAGGGAGAAGGAAGGTAAAGGAAAAGCAAATAAGAAATAGGGAAAACAAGTGAAGAAAAGGAAACACAAATAATGGCTAATTTAAAGAGGAGTGTGAGGAGAGAAAAGAAGTAAGGGGTAACCAGAGTAAATCAGATTACGTTTTTGAGAAATTGATAGAGAAGAAATGGTAGAGATCCTGTGTTCATCACATATAGAATTCCACCAGGTTAATATTCATAGTTTTGTGTCGTCTTTCCAGCAGGTAAGGATAACATTGAAAGCCATACTAATAAAAAGATCTAGGTGGTTCAACTTCTATGAAATACTATGAAAATCATTAGACAAGGAACCAAGAAATGCATTTTGAATAGATAAAGGGTTACAAAAATGAAAAATGTTAGAACATTTGAACCATACGGATTCCCAAAAATTAAAAACATTAGGACAGTAATATAATAAATGAAGTACAGTACCATTAGCTGATAAACAAGACCAACAAAGAGGAGAGTAGGAAGAATTAATATTGTGGCGAGAAACAGGAGTACGATAAATTCTATTGTATAGGTAAAACAGCGATTGTGTAATATTGGCAGATTTAGAAGTGGAGAAAATCTTTTGCCATAATTTGTCCCATTCCTTAATAGAAAGTGTAATCGAGAGGTCAAGTTCCCAAGCCAGTTCAATTGATGTTTTTGGTCTTTCTGGGTTAGTTGAAGTAAGGAGTTTATATATAAGAGAGGCTTTCACATTTAACTCAAGAGAAATGTCAAAAAAAGGAGTCAAAGGAGAGAGAATGAAAGAACATTAGAAGGAAAATTGTTAGTAGAAATAAATGTATGGAGTGCCGATGATAATTGAGAGTATTGGGATAGAAAGGAGGAAGGTAAATCATAGCGTTCTTGCAACATAGTAAAAGGAACAACAATGTTTTGAGAGAGAAGTTGATGTACATAAATAACATTCTTTTCCTTCCAGTGTTTGAAATAAAACGATTTTTGTCTAAATATAATATATTTGTTATAGCAAATGGAAGAGAGGCAAGGAAGGTTTGGTGAAAATTGGAGCCTTTGGTGAATAGGGAATATAATAGGTGTAGGGAGTATTTTAAAATAGGATGTTTAACTATAAAAGTAAAATTAGTCATCTAACAGGTATCATAGAAAGAGAATTAATGTAATAAAGAACATTCAAAGGTGATCCAGGAGGGGATGGGTACATCGTGATAGTTTTTATTTAATGCATGAGCCTGTCTAAGTAAAAAAGAGGCGTGGTAAAGTTTGAAGTTAGGAAAACGTACACCGCCCTCAGTTTTTGTTTTAATCAATTTGGATAACGCAATAAGAGCAGGTTTGTTATTCCATAGGAATTTGGAGCTAAGCAAATTGATTTGCATATAATAATAATTTGGAATCTTAAAAGGTAGCATAGAGAGCAAAAATAAAATGAGAGGTACAGTCATCATCTTGATGGTGTTCAATCTGCCCCACCATGATAAATGGAGAGGAGACCAAATGGAAAAGGAGTTCTGAATTTTAGTTTTTAAGGAGCTGAAATTATGGGCTAGAGTCTGAGGAATAGTTGAAGAGAACCAAATGCCTAGATATTTGATTTTAGAAGGACACCATTTGAAATTAGTATTAGAAAACATGAATTGATAACATGAGGAATTCAAGGGCAGAATTTTAGTTTTAGAAAAATTTAGTTTATAACCAGAAATCTTGGAGTATAAATCAATTTCTTGTAAAAAGGGAGGTAGAGAATTTATAGGATTTGAAAGGTAAATTAAAATATCATCTGTGTATGCAGATAGTTTAATCTCATGGGATTTTTGTTTAAAGCCAGATATCAGGGAATTATGTCGAATGTGTTCAAGGAAGGGTTCTAGACATAAAAGAAATAAAAGAGGGGAGAAGGGACAGCCTTGTCTGTTGCCCCTGTTTAGGTTAAAATAAGGGGAAAGTAGACCATTAACCGAGACACACGGTCGGGGAGCGGAATATAGTAATTTAACAAAATAAATGAATTTGGGGCCAAACCCAAACCAGTGTAAAGTTTTGTACATAAAGTGCCAATTTATACAATCAAAAGTTTTCTCTGCATCTAGTGACAATGCAGCTAGTGGATCAGGATACCGTTTAGCCATAGCTAAGACATTCGAGAACATTCTGGCATTGTCTGAGGTAAGTCTTCCCTTTACAAAGCCAGATTGGTCAGATTTTATAAGGGACGGTATGACATTGTCTAATCTGGAGGCCAGGACTTTTGCAAAAATCTTGCAATCATAATTAATTAATGATATTGGGCGATTATTTTGGCAAAGGGTATGATCTTTATCAGGTTTAGGGATAATGATAATGAGAGCATCAAGAAAGGAGCCTTCCGGTTTAGAGTGTGAAATAAAAGATGAGAAAAGGTCATGCAGGTGGGGGACAAAAATATGTGAAAAGGAGGAGATAAGTTCAATGGAAAAGCCATCAGGGACAGGGGCGTTAGCTCTTTTCAAGGATTTTATGGCATCTAAAATTTCCTGTTGTGATATATAATTTTCCAAAAAATCCATATTGTCCGGGAAGGAATGGGGAGCAGGAAGACCATCAAAAAATATCTGGAGATTAGAATTAGAAGGGTTAGTATTACCTATATACAGATAATGGTAGTAAGATTGAAATGCACTAATAATATCTGAATCAGAGTGGAGTAAAGTGTTATTAGTGGTGTGACGAATTGGACCTATATTTTTCCGTTCGGATATTACTTTTAAATAATTAGCCAACATCTTGCCTGCTTGCCGTGATATTTAGACTTTACTTTAAGTAGAATGTTACATGCATCGACTGTGGCAAGTTTATTTAAATCAGACTTTGCTTTAATGAGGTCATGTAAGTGAGCAGGGGATTTGGATGTATAATAGGTGTGTTGAAGAGACTTAATCAACTTTAGAGTAGAAAGATATTGTAAAGATGAGGATTTTTTCTTGCTGGCAGTGTATGAAATAGTGAAAGCTCTGAAAGAGGCTTTAAAAGCATCCCAATTGTTGTGTATAGAAGTATCAGTTGGTTTGTTAAATTGGAATATTCATTTCTAAAAGATTTAGCAGCAGAAATAAAAGCTTGATCAGACAACAGAAAATTGTTGAATCTCCATTGAGCGTGCTTGGGTGAGATAAATGATAAATCCATATCAAGGGAGACAGGAGCATGATCAGAAAGAAAAATTGAGCCAATTTCAGAGGACTGGACAGAAGGAAGAAATGATTTCAAAACAAGAATATAATTGATACGAGACATGGTATGGTGAACATTAGAAAAGAATGTAAATTCTTGTATGTCAGGATTACAAGTTTTCCAAACATCAACGAGTGGACGAGAGGCAATAGCCGATTGAAATGCCTTATTAGATGTATCAGGTTTAAACTTACAGTCTGATTTCCTCTCAGAAAAGAGGTCCACCCAATCATTAAAATCCCCAGCCATAATGATATTAGAATTAGTAAGAGAAGATAATTTTATTTTGATAGAATGCCAAAAGTCAGGGTCAGATTTAACAGGGCCATAAATAATACAGAAAGTGATCTGTTGATCATTAACCAAGGCATTAAGTATTACCCATCATTCACTCGCATCATTTTCAGTAGACAAAATCTGTAATTTCAAAGATTTATGGCAAAGGATGGCAACACCACATTTATGAATGATAGCTGGAGAGAAAAACACGTGACCCACCCATTGATGTTGAAGTTTAAGGGACTCAGTATCATTGCAGTGGGTGTCCCGTAAAAAGGCAACATAGCGGTTCAATTTAGATAATTGAGAGAGTACCTTTTGACGCTTAATGGGATGACCCAGACTACGAACGTTCCACGAAACCACATTAAACATGTTGATGACTAAAAAACAGGGGATGGATACAATAATGCCGAACTGCATGGGAAACAAAGGAAACAAAAGACAACTCATGGTAAAATTAAATAACATAATAAGTATAACATAACATGTAAAAAAATAAATAAGAAAAGTATACACTCCTAAGAACAAGGAAAATAGTTAATTGGAAGAAAGTGAGGAATAGGAGAGGAAAATATAGGGACAGCAGGGATATAATAAAAAGGAGGATGGAAAGAAAAAGGATAAAGAAAAGCCAGGGAGAGAGAATAAAGTAGCAAAAGGAGATAGAAAAAGAGACTGATCAAGGACAAAAAGCCAAATCTGTAATAAATTGAGAAAAAGACAAAAACTGGACATGTCTGCACACAAGAACAAGAACGACAGCGAAAGGAGATGGAGATGAAGAGGATAAACAAGTATATAAAATAAGACAATAGAATAGAAAAAGAATGAAATAGTGGAAGAGACATGAACAAATTATTGAGACCGCATGAAAGTATGGCGAATAGATGAAGAACCTTCAAACCGCAGAACAAGGAACCATGCTGAAAATGTAGAACATTAAAAATCTAAAAATATTGAAGCATACATGAATTTAAGAACATTAAACATTAGTGTCCATGGACCTTGTAGTAATAGAGTGCAGAAACAATTTCAACTTGGCAGGATCCTCAAAGGAGTGGGACACACCATCATGTGTGATCTTACACACACAGGGGTGTAGGATGCCATAACGAATATTCAAAGATCACATCTGGGCGTGAAGGGCAAGGAATTCCTTACGTCGGGCATTGGTGGCATTGGAAAGATCCTGTGAGAGAAAAATGTTATGGCCCGACCAGATAGGATGCCGCCGCTCTCTGGCAGTCTTTAGAACATGCATGAGGACAGTATATTCAAGGAAAAGCATAATGATGCCACGTAGTCTGGTAGAGTGAAGTTGAGGCCGAGACGATGGGCATGTTGAATGTTGAGAGGAGGTGAAGACTGAAGTCCGAGAAGATCCGCCAAAAATGTCTTCAAGATGGAAAGAAGATCCAGACCCTCAACATTTTTGGGCAAACCATACAAGCGAAGATTGTTCCTTCTGTTTTGATTTTCTAAATCCTCTGTGTGGAGTTTAAGCTTATGTATTTCTTATTCTAATATTGGAACTTTGAGAGCATCATCTTGAAGGTTACTTATGCGTTGTTCCATTTCCAACATTGTACCCTGCATGTTAATCCAACTGTCCTCAATCAGCTGTAATTTTTCTTGGTAGTGCTCATGAATGGCGTTGACTGGGTGGGTTCTCCGTTTCTGGGCGCTGGTGCCGGAGGCCCAAGAGTTTGCATGCTTCGGAAAGGAAGTTTATTTGGTGCAGTCTGCCATGCCACTTAAATATTATACCCACATGAGAATGCCACGCCGGATTCTGGCAAGAGTGCCGTGACATCTTTAAATTCTCTTCTTTTCTGCAGGGTGCTATCTGCTAGGTCTTGATACAGGGTGATGTTTAGGCCTTGATACTGGATAGAGTGTTTCTGTCTGGCTTCCTGTATGATACGCTCTTTCAACGGGTAATCTGGGAGGAAGGCAAATATGTCTGGTAGCGGTGCATTGGCCTGTCGACGCAGGACCACCCGGTGAGCCCTATCAATGTGGATCTCCATCTCCAGAGGGGCTGCCAAAATGTCCCGGGACAGGCCCTGCAGAAAGGTGGTGATGTCAGTCCCCTCTGCGTCCGATGATACCCCGCGGACTCGAATGTTGTTCCGCCGAGAACGTTTCTCAAGGTCCTTGGCATGGGACTACAGGTCGAGCTGTTGTTCCTTCAAACGGATCACCTCTTGCTGTAGTTGCGTAACTTCCTCCTCTTTGGTCCGCTCCTGGTCCTTGATAGCTGCCACCCTGTCTCCAAGGGTATTCACCTCCCTCCGGAGCTCCCGCACCTCTCCCGCCACTTAGCTTTTCAATGTGTGGAAGTCTTCGCGAAGTGTATTAAAGAATGTCTCCAGAAAAGATTTGGTTATAGGAGTGTCCTCATCATCTTGACCAGAGCTGGCCTGGGGAGGCTTGCGAGCATCTCCTTTAGTGTGCTCTCCTTCCGTCCCCTTTGGTTAGACATATTGCTTTGTGCGCCTCAACTAGGAGAAACTGCGCCCCAATGTGATCCCAAGGGTCGCTTGAAGCAGCGCCGCAGTTCTCAGTCGCTATAGGGGGCTGGCAAGGCACAGCAGGCTCCCGGGAGCGCACCAATCAATGAAGGTGACCGAGTCCCATCTATCTATGTGCTGGGCCCCCTGATGTGGGTCTAGGGAGTACGTAGCATTGCTGGCACCAGGACAGTAGGCCCTTGTGGATGATCCGGGCCCCTCCACGCTTAAATTCACCTCCTCTATGGTGGAATTTGAGGGGCGGTCAGTGACCGGTGGGTGTCGTCACCTCCCCAGAGCACCAGCCGACTCGCCCTGGCCGAAGCTCCGCGCCGCACTGCTCCGTCTTGCCTTTAATTGCGCCAGGCCGCCACGTCGCGCACTTCTCCAGGCCTTTTATGTGTTGTTTCCCCCCAGGCCCAATGCGCATTCAGTTACCTCGGTCAGTGTCCCCAGGGGCCGCCAACGAATCAGGGAGGCTGTGCTCTGAATCCCCGGCCTGGTGGTAGTCACCGCTTACCGCTATCTAGTCGAGCCGGCGGTCCTCCGTCGTTTGTCAACGTCCCTCCGCTCTCCCCGTCTCCCCCACCTTGCGGGGCAGTGCCATCGAGGTCGTGGACTGTTATAGAGGGTCCTCAGGCCAGATGCAGCCACAGCACCAGAGCACCAGCCGATCTTCCTTGTTCAATACTCCCGGCCTCATGCCACCAACCAGCACCGCCTTTCAGGCCTGCCAGCTACAGCCGCTCGCCGCTCTCGGGACGTCACTCTGGCTGCAGCGTCGCGGGCTCCGTGCACTGCCGGCTGCTTCAGGAGCCTCACTCGAAGCTCGCCGGCGGTCCGTTGATATTTGCCCCCTGCCGGTATCATCTGGATTGCTTCCGATGCCACTTTCGGCGCTCACCAGCAGAGCTACTGCTGAGCGCCAGCAACGCTCAGGGTCCAGCCGCCATCTTGACCTCCTTCCGCGCTCCGCAGTCAAGCGCCGAATAAGCTCACAATTCAGCCCCCAGCCTCAATCACAGTATCAAGGCGTTGATTCGGCTGGGGGACAGTTCCGCTACCTCTTGGCTGCTCCCGGGGAAATTTATCGCTAGTTTGGGGCCGCATCGGGCAGCTGCGGGTGGGGAGACGAAGCAACACACGTCCTACCCGCTCGTCATCTTGGCCACGCCCCCTACCTTTGCCTTTTTTGAGAGAACTCTTTTGAACTAGGAAACCATCCTCATGCATTTTGTTGGTGGTAAGACTCTGTAACCTCAAACATCCTCTTTATGGATTGAAATACTTTGACTAATGTATAGTTCAATTCTACATGCTGTAAGATTCTTGACTGAAATGCTTAAAATGCTCCTTATATGCATTGATTTTGGATAGTTTATACAATAACCAAATTATCTGATGTTGCCTGAGTCTTTTATTTTGTCTAATGTTCTTTCCATTAAACTGTGCTCATGAGATATTGATTTGTCAATGCTTAACAGGGAGAGTCATAGATCATTTTCAGAACACCATATTCTGCAGCTTTTATTGTGAGTAGGGGGCAGAACTATTAGGGGCTCATTTACTAGCCCCTTGCACCCAGGTGCGTCAATTTTTAGATGAGACAAAGTACAGGTGGTGCAAGGGGCTCGTAAATAAGCCTCTTAGTTTGTATGATCTTGGTTAGACTAAATTTCTTTAGGAGGCTGAGTCTTCCAATTGCAATACTGTATTTTTACAGCATGATTCAGAGAATAGTAAAAATTAGCATTATTTCTAATTTGTGAGTTGGCTACCAATTAATGGTCCTCACTGGGTGGTCAACGAGTTTGTACATCCTGATTTCTCAACCCTCCCTATGACGAAGAATGATTCATCAGAGGACCATCACCTCTGTGATGAAGTGCAGTGGCTTGAGTTGTCTAATCGTAATAAGAGAAGTAGAAGGAAGGTTTTTGTTTTTTTTAAACGCTTCCATTGGATCAACAGCTCTGTAGCAGAGGCAGTGCTGGTTTCTCACATTGCCTGTCTATGGGTCATACCAGTGTTCAGACTAGGTGCACATCCAATCCTTGGCCTCTCTGTAAAGTACACAGAGTGTTGTGTGAAGAAAGTACACTGTTGTTGAAATATGGTCAGTGCCAAACGGAAAGGAAATGCATTACACAGGTGAGTCGGTGAGTTGTGTGTTTGAGGCAGGGGCTGAAGTGGAAGAGATTAACGGAAATATGTGGAGGAGAGAGTGAAAAGACAGTGCTGAAGAGGAAAGATAACGTTTGCGAAATACACAGGGAGAATTTCAGACAGATGAGGGGAGAAATAGTTTGTACATCCCTAACAGAATGAGAGACTGCAGAAGAAAGTGGTGTGAAGTGGAGAAGGAAAGTGATTAAGACGCTTTGATGACCATCACTTCTTCCACAGCACTCACCAATGTTTAATTTGCATTCTAATATTTTCAGCATTGAAACATTTGTTTTCAAATTATTTCATTATTCAACATAAAATCATTGTTGCCATCATTTATTGCATGCAGTGAACAACCTTCACCAAGCACATTGGTCTTGCATGTTTTAGGCATGTTGTGTTATATGCCTGGCGAAAACTCACAGAGAAGCAGCCACATACTGGCCAAGTGGCCCAATGTGTGTAGCACAGGATTTTAGTTTACATGGTTGAAACCAATTACTTCATTAGATAGGCTACACCTCTTAGAAAGGATTCATAGTTATGCTTCTTTGGCCATTCCCTTTTCAGAGACCCCCCCTTTTTTCTTTCCACTTTAAGCACTGAGAGGAAGATCCCGGATAGTTGGGCACTCTAGAATTTAAAACTGTGCACTGGCATCTTGAGCTCTTGCCTGTCATACACTGGCTGCCAGTGGCAGAAAGACTCAAGTGCCCTGCAGCGCGAGGGGTTGCGGGCCACATCGATCTTTGCCATGGGTCTCGGGAAACACTGCTCTAGCAGTAGAAGTCAGGTCTTTCCCTTTGTGTCACCAGCAGAAGTACAGGGGGGCATATTATCAAGCACGGCGTTAAAAATGATCGCCGGTTTAGTGGCAGAAAACTGCCGCTAAAACGGCGATAATGGGCTTGATAATATGCCCTTGTGAATTAGCATAGAAACCCATGTTCTGGTGTGAACCTGGGCTTCTATGGAAATTCTCCAGGGCATATTATCAAGCCCATTATCGCCGCTTTAGCGGCAGTTTTCTGCCACTAAACCGGCGATCACTTTAACGCCATCCTTGATAATATGCCCCCACCTTTTTATCTCTCACCTGCATGTGTAACAGGAATTGTACACCGGAGCTGCCAGTGATCTTTTTGGCACTTAGGTGCAGTCAGAGTACTTCACTTCAGCAAGTTGTCAGCAGGTTTTAATCTGGTCAGTCCCTGGAGAACTACATTGTGTGATTTAACTTGTGTGCCACCCACCTGCCCCTGTTCTCATAAAAGTGAGGTGACTTATGTGGTGATGCCAGTCAGATGTAGAATCTCAGTACAGTATTGGTGAGTCTGATCTCACCTAGAGGCTGGTACACTTTTATTCAAAAGCCACTATATGAATGATTGCTTTTGGCAGTAGTCCTTCATGCTGTGTCATTCTGAACGGCTGTAAATAATGGGGGTTATTTGTGCCCGAGAAGTCTGGTTGTTACCACACTTGCTGGAGGCAGAGTTCTCCTTAATCCCTGCCAAAGGTTTGAATTAATCCTGCTCATGAGCAATGCTTGTATTCCAGGTATGATGGCTCGATGGGTAAATGGTTTTGTTGAAGAGATCCTTGTGTAATTTGTGGAACACAAATGATAGTCCTGGTAAAGTATCTCTGAGTTATAGGCCCAGGGCAAACAGCAGCCTGTAACATACAGGATATCCTTTGTATCTGTGGACATTTTTCAGAGGTTTACAAATCAGGTTCCATTGGGTGGTAATCACAATTCATGAAGTGCCAAAAAACGTGGCTACTTTTGTGATATATAAAAGCAATTAGTGAAATAACACACAAACAAGTTAATAGTGCCAACTGGGCAGTTTCTTTGCTGTGCCTGTCTCTCAGTAGCAGCTGCTACCGAATGGGTGTGGGAAGGGGGTCGAGGAGCGGTGAGAGGAGTGAAATTAAATATGATAAATAATAAAAAAGAAAAGAAAACTTCAAACCAAAACTTGAGCAACCACAACGGCGGACTATAGATGCTGCACTTCACTCTCTGTTTTCTTTTGATCAATTTGTATGTGCATAAAAATTCCTGTACCTGCCGTCGTTCAGTACAACTGCTATGCAGAATAGAAACTTGTACTTGATTAGGTATGGTGCACCAATAACCTTATCCAACAATGAATGAAGAAAATAGTCGTAAGGATAGATGTTCATCTTTATTTTTATGTTCTGATCTTTTATTTCCATAAAAAACATCCAGCCAATGTGTTTCGTTCAATTGGATAACTTGAACTTCATCAGATCCCCCCCACTGATATGGCAAGGAACCTAGGAGTTCCTATAGACACCAACTTATCCCTCAACCTCCAGATCGTTGCTGTAGTCAAAACCTCTGGCTGGATTCTCAGGATTCTATGGAAATTCAGAACATTTCTGCCCTGGAAAGCTCAGAATAATGTGGCACAAGCTCTGATCTTGTCGAGACTTGACTATGCAAATATACTATACCAAGGCATAACAGATTATTTCATCCAAAACTTCAAAAGATACAGAACATGGCCATTCATCTTCTTTTTAAATTACCTAACTTCACCTCAATATCTCACTACCGAAGCCAGCTACACTGGCTTTGTGATTAAAAGAGTTATCTTCAAAGGACTGACGATGGGACATGCAGCATTCCTCATGACCGACCCTAAATACTTACAGGACAAGCTGACCCCCTACTGTCCTAATAGATCTTTGAGGTCTCAAACATCCCATCCACGATGTATCCCCTCTATCAGATTAAATAAATGGGGCGGCTTGGCCTGCTCAGTACTAGCTGATAAACATTGGAACAATCTCCTGGCAGCTCTGAGATATCCCTGACATTAAGACCTTCCGTAAACAACTGAAAACCCAACTGTTCAAAGACTAAGTTGGTCTCCCTCCTTTCTGCTTGGGCCTAGCGCTGCGACACTAGCAGTAGCCGTGTGCTTTTCAAATTCCAATATTTATTCTTGTAGAACAAGGGTGAAATGATAATTTATTTGGTGCTTGTGATGAGACGAGCAGTTGCATTTGGGGTAGCCCTCAGAGGTGCTAGTTTTATTTTCAGTAGGCCTATGAGGGCAGCATTCCCATAGTCGTGTTTGGAGATCACAAGTGCTTTGACCACTATTTTGAAATTTGCAATGGGCAGGGAGGGTTTTAGTTTCCTTAATGCATGAAGTTGGTGATTGAACCCTCTAGTGGAGGCGCTGATGTGGTTCTGCATGGAGAGGTTGTTATCCAGTATAATTATTAGGGATTTTGCTGATTCAACTATATGTGGGGTGCAGTTCAAGGCTGCAAGAAGAGGGAGCCAGTCATTGATGTCATAGGTGGAGTTGGGTGGGGAGATTAATAGGAATTCCGTATTGAGGGGGTTAGGTTTGAGGCGATTGTGAGTCAGCCAATGTTGAGTTTTAGTAAACGTGTTATTGAGTGTGCTGATGTCTTCAGGTGAGGCAATTCTTACGTAAAGTTGTGTATCATCAAAATACATATTGTAGGAGATGTTAGAGAGTTTGAGGATTCCAGTTAGGGGTTCTATGTACAGGTTGAACAGGGTGTGGGGAGTGTGGAACCTTGGGGTACACCAATCGTGACTGGTGCCTCGTCAGATAGTCTATGGCTGATCAGGACTCTTTGAGAATTGTTTTGTAGGAATAAGGAGAACCATTTTAATACCATACCAGAGGTACCCATCTTGTGTTCTAAGAGGTTCATGAGAATCTCATTGTTTGACCGTGTCAACCGCTGCAGATAGGTCAAGAATGATTAACAAGCAGGACTCGTTTTGATCAAGTAAGCATAAAGCGTTGTCGACAGTGTGGAACATGCACAAAACAATGGGGTGACCCAGTATCCCTCAGAACCTGGGCATGTATAACAAAAGAAACAATCGGTTCCGTCGGGTATGACAATTTCTTTGTAATTCATAACATTAATAAGGATTCATAAATCTGAAGACGACGCTGGAACACATATGGACTGACAAAATAATCTGTGGTTTCAATAAGAATCTTTTTACTTTTATCAAAAGGTTTTCTTGGTTCTCACCAAAGAATTATCACAAAAATAGGCTGAGTGCCCAGGTGACAGAATGCATGTATTATACATGTAAGTGAAAAAATATACATTGGTTATACATGTACAAAAAAGGGGGAAAAAGAAGTACTTAGGGATGGATCCAATTTCAACAGTATAATGCAAGTGTCTCAAGCTCAAGAATTAATTCCTTAATGATTTACAAGCAATGAGACCTAATGATATATAGACATATAAAACCGTTGACGTTCAGATTTATGAATCCTTATTAATGTTAGGAATTACAAAGACATTGTCATACCGACAGAACCAATTGTTTCTTATGATAGTGTGGAACATGGCAGTTTCAGTACTGTGGCCTGGTCTGAAGCCAGATTGGTATTGGTCGAGAAGTTGGAATTGGGCAATGTGATTGCAGAGTTGCCAATGAACACATTTATCCAAGAGTTTGGGTAAGGTTGGGATGCTGGAGATTAGGCAGTAGTTGTTGTCAGGCTTTTTCAAGATCGGGATGACTTGGCCCCTTTGTAGGCAGTCTGAAATTGAGCTGTGTGTAGGAGAGGTGTTGATAATCCTGGTCTATACGGAGATCAGCAGGTGTATAGTTTCATTAAGGATTTTGGAAAGAAAAGGGTAATTGAAATGGTTAGAGTATTAGATGTCAGTAGTTTTAAGATATCATTTTCGTCAAAGGTCTGGCAGATGGATCATGAGGCATTGTTTTTAAGTTTGAGAAGGTGACTACCAGGGCATTCTTCATGCGATATGGAGGTGCGAAGAGGTGGGGCTTCAATCGGTAAGAGATTCACAGCATTCTGGAGATCCATGTCAATTAACTTTGTTTTCTCAAAAAAGAAGGAGGCAAATGTTGCGGAATTTGGTAGAGTTTTAATGTTTGAAGAGAGGAAATTGTGTTTCCCATTGGTTTGATTTTTGACAATTTCAAAAAGTTTTTTGGGTCAGTTAACAGCTGTGTCTAGCTGTTGTGGAAAATAAGATGATTTGGAGCTTCTAATGCATCTGTTGTAGGCACTTTTTTTCTGCAGAAGTTTGAGGTTTGTTGGAGTAGGGTCACTATCAATGCTCTTTCTGCAAGTCTAAGGGAGCGGTGTTCATCATTAAGGCTACAGTTGAACCAAGGGTTAGATCTTTTTATGACAACTCTCTTTAATTGTATGGGGGCAATGGAGTCCAGGATGTTGGAGAAAGAGCTAAAATAGTGATCTATGATTCTTGTGAGTCAGACATGTTGGTGGGAGAGGACAAGAAATTGTGGCTAATAGCAGATAGAATGCCTAGATTGAGGATACCGGTGTCTCTACCCCAATGTTTTGTTTTCACTGGTTGACCTTTAAGGATGATTGCCTTTTCACCTATGGAGTAGGTGATGCAGTGGTGGTAAATCCAGTAGCAGGGCAAAAAAGAGTCAATTTGGATAGTATTCTACCACACTAGTCTACATTCTACAAGCAACAAAGTACAACTTGGACCTTAAGCGTCAATTTCAGCAGTGCTACATGCTTAGTTTGTGAAATTCCCCAACAGGCCCTGAACAGTTTCACCCAACCTGATTGCAGCCGGTAAGTGTGGTATGACCATTGCATGCGTCTATTGGCTCCAGACCAATGTTGAGAGTCTTGCGGTATTTTCCCGTTGATGTGTTGGGCTCCTTTAGTTCTGGGTGGCCCGCATCAGCCATCCACATCCATGGCTCCTCGTAATTGGGCAAGCACCCAGGGCAAGATAATCCAGAGCAACATCCCTGCAGTGGGCCCCTCCTTGCAAAAGAGGGACACCGCCTAGTTCTGCACAAAAGGAACTGCACTTGCTTTACAGTGGCCCCCTTCTGGCACATGGAGGTCACCGACTAGTTCTTGCAAAGGTCCCGAGCGAACTGAGCGTCTCACACTTCGGGTCATATTTACAATGAAATGGTTCAGCGCGGTGCTGTAAGCAATTTTGCTGCTCCGAGCTGCGTCATTTAAAAAACGTAGGGATGCACTGTATCTGCAAAAATACGATACAGCACTGTGCTCTCTCCTGCACCAGTGGTGCAAAAACAGCATCTGTGTGCCAAAGGACGTGCCCTTGCACGATGGTGTAAAGGCGCCTGCTTTGAAGGCATGATTGTTGTTGTGCAGGAAGGAACACCTTCCTGCACAAAAAGAATCATTAATGGCGTTATGCTCTTTCTATGTGTGCTGCAGAATTTCCCCAAATTTCAAAAATGAAACCCACAGGCCTCAATGCTATGTAACGTACACAGGCACACACACATCCCATTGTGCACATGGAAGTATCATGTCTGGTACTACACACAATCCATGCACGCTAAGGGTGAGTTAAGTACCCAGCCATGGCCTTTAAGTGAGTGGGCAATTAGGCACCACTCTTGTGAAACAGGTCAAAGGAGCTATTCACCGTACTAATCATTATGAAACACCATGCTCATGTCACTCCAGGTAAAGGAAGCAGCCCCATACATCTCTGGGGATAGAGCTTGGTGCCCCCTACCTGGTCTAACAAGACTGCATCACCATGAGACAGGCCTAGGTCATGCAGCAACTGCATGATCCGTGTTCGCCCACAACTCAAAATCATCACCAGTTTTCAAGATATCCATGCAGCTGGGATGTCCATCACCATGCAGGGAATTTTTCCGTCCCAACATGGGTTAGTCAGTATGGTGGCTTATGGCTAAATGTTTACATTTACAATACCAATAATACTTCTCTTAACTCGTCTCATTATCACCCCACTGCCTCAAACTGCCCACTAGCCATTGTTGTGGAGTTCACCATGTTGCTTGCTGAAGAATCTCACACCCACACTCCCTTAACGTTTGCGGCAAATACACGCCCTTCTTACTCCCAGCAGCCCTCTTTCTGCCAGATGCAAATTACACATTTGTGGTGCCTGAAAGTGTTGCAAGGCAATCATTTGTGGGCTATGTTTGATGCCAAACATCCAACATGGCTTATTTAGGCTTTGAGAATCCATGCATTACAGGTGTTTTTTTAGGTTCATCAGCATCTGATATGAGAAGGCAGCACATGCCGCCTCCTAGGTAGACCAGTGTAAGTAATGAGGCAAGGCCTGTGATTAAATATCCCTCATGGAGTGGAATTGTTCATTACTGAAGCAACCCTGGAAGCAATTTTAGAATAAACAGGTGAACACATGGATTCGATGCCAATGAATAAACTCATCAGAGCACAGGAGGCTTGTTGTATGGACCCCAC
Organism: Triturus cristatus; assembly: GCF_964204655.1. NCBI lineage: Eukaryota > Metazoa > Chordata > Amphibia > Caudata > Salamandridae > Triturus > Triturus cristatus. Next base: position 177,968,133 of record NC_140590.1, read on the forward strand.
ATCAGAACCAAATACACCTGTTAGGGGGATTACTGGAGCAAATGTCCAATATTTACACAGCGCAGTGCAAAAGAAATGGTATATGCAGCAAAAAAAGCTGTGCTGAATGATACTCCTGTTTTGCATCATGTAGCGCAAAATAGAGAACCATAGTCAAATATTTTCAGATATTTAATTTCAGCTGTTTAAAAAAAGTGCACATTCAGTGCACGGAGCGTTGTACAGAAATCAGTGACAAAAGGTGGGATAAAATAATAATGTGGTGCTAAATTGTACCCCAGTGCGAAATGTATGCACCTCAGGATGAAACACATGTTGTCAAAGGCAGGAGGTCTCGCCTTGGCAGGTTAGTGCAATGGTAAACTTATTTTAATTGTGTATTGACAGCATATGGAAAAAAAGAAAAAAAGGTACATTTACTGCTACCTAATCATGGTTGCAATATGCTTGGACTAAAAATGAAACATTTAAAAAAACATTCCCTGATTTTGGACCTTTCATTGTGTGATCATTTCTGAGTCAAACACAAATCAATACCTAACTAAGCACTCAAAACACATGCATGTATCATGTTAAATTGTCACTGTGGAACATCAACTTAAAAATACAGATAGAAAATGATTCACCATCTAAATGGCCACCAAATGTGCATACAGAATAAAAAGCCACTTTTTAAAGTTGAATAAATAAAATAAAATGAAAACTTTAAACCAGGATTACCAGTGACGAGAAAGAACATATTTTTGGCAGATGTGAACATGCACAGGTTCTGTACAGTCATTCAACTGAAGGCAGCCGATAGGTAAAGTGGGTTGACACATTACACCATGCTCCATACTGTGGGGGCGGAAGCAAAATGTGAATGACAAGTAAACAGATCAATGGATGAAGTCTGCTGATCAAAAGACACCCTATGTATGTATATTGTGTGTATTTTGGGTGGAATCAATAGTGACAGCCAGCGCTGCCTCCAGACCTAAAAAACACAAAACATGTGCTATCTTTAGAATGCAGAAAGCATAACAGCGGTGCCTAGTCCAAAGTCACTGTATACGAGGCCTGAAGTTGGCTGAAACAAAACCATGAGCTCTGTGGCTTTTACAGGCATATATATGCATGCCCTCTGAGGCCTGCAGAGTGCAGCATTTCAAAGGGCCCCAGCCTGAGGCGTCACGCAGTGGAGCTCGAACCCTCAGTAGGTAGAACTGTAGTTTTGTGCTGCTCACTTTTAGGACACTTAGCATCATCAAAGCCAATAGGTCTGTCTTTAACACTCATGCATCTAGCATTTATGGATGTCTCTGTTTAGCACATTAAAAGAAGACATTTTGGGGCTGATTCAGAAGGGTACACAGACTTTTGTGTAAGTTTACTACTTATTGGTATTCACAGGCTAAATGCAGAGTTTTAAGACTCCCTATACTTGTGTGTGCTGATTTCTCGGCCTTGATTGTGGGATCTCCAGGTGCTTAGAACCCATAGGGAGAGCAGAGTTGTAAAGCTCTGCATGTAGTTTGTGAATACTTAAAAGTGTAAGTTTACATTTGTGACTCAGGCTCATTAGCTTTGCCAGTGCTTATCTGTGATCTAAAATTAGCACCTGCATTAAGAAGCTTCAAGTTTTGCTCTTCCTCTATTCCAGTGCTGAGTTTGGAAAGAATTCAGAATAACGAATAAAATTGGAAAATGTGTGCATGTGCTCCGTGTGAACAAAGGGGCCTGACCCCTGCCTTGGATAAGATATTAAAATGCACACAAGAGTTGATCCATCATATCATGAACTCCGTCACAGATCAGAGGAGGCTGCTCCTCCAGGATAAAGGATGTTTGTGTAATTCACTTATCGAACAGTGAGGGAACAAAAAGCAATCGCAATATAGATCAGTCTCGCTAGTCAGTAATTATCTGAAGCCGGAGGAGAAACCAGTCTAACTAATAAAACAACAGAACCTGCAAAGAAACAAATTACTGACTGGCATGACAGTAGAGAATAAAATGATAGAATACTTCGGAAGCATGAGTCTTCAAAACTCAAATTGGAGCTCACAACACTATGGCAGTGAAGTGCTCCAAGGCAGGAGGCCTATTTGCCTGCTCAGCAACCCCAGATTAAATTTGTTTTAATCTCTACTGATGACGGATAATATCCAGAAACACATGTCTAGAGATTTACAGCACTAACCTGCACCAACTTTGGTGGAATACTCCAGAAAATATTCAAGTAAGCATGTACCATGAACTGCATTTACCATAATGCTAAGGGGCGAACTGTGCTGTGAGGTGAAGCAGTGTGCTCCCACCCCTTTCTGTTTGAAAAGGCTCCCTTGAGACAGTGAGCTGACAAGCTTGTGGAGATGCACCTGTGTGCCTGCGAGAGATACTGAGACCTGAAAGGATTGTGGCAGCCTGCTCAGCAACCCCAGATTAAATTTGTTTTAATCTCTTTTGATGACGGATGATATCCAGAAACACGTGTCTAGAGATTCACAGCACTAACTTGCACCAACTTTAGTGGAATACTCCAGTAGATATTCAAGTAAGCATGTACCATGAACTGCATTAACCATAATGCTAAGGGGTAAACTGTGCTGGGAGGTGAAGCAGTGTGCTCCCACCTCTTTCTGCCTTTTGTAATTTGTAAAACCTCCAGGGAAAGCAGACTAATTGCATTGAGAGTGTCTTACAAAGGGCTGTATTTCCATGGCGGTAGGGTGCATCTCATGAAGCAGGACCTCTACCAATAAAATATGGAGAATTTCACCTGATTCAGAATCTGAATTTTGGAGTATTTAAAGTAGTACTACAGTGCTATAAGAAATCTACCTGTACTGCATGGTCACCCCATATTTTTAAACTTTTGCTGGACCCTATATTTTTGCAAGCTGTAGAACTCTGTCCATTGTAACCTTGTTAAACAATGGCAAAGTGGCTTTGCTCCTCCTTTTAACATGATGAAATTGGTATATTCCTAATCGTTATATTTTACTTACATAAAAGTCCCTAGTACTTGGCATAAAATCTGCCCAGGACCTGTATGTTAAACGTAGCCAGTGGAGTGCATCACCTATTGTGCCATTCAATATGGTGACTATGTAAAATATGGCTTCCGGCCTACCCAGTAGTTGGCCTACCATGGTAGCCTGTGAAAGTTTAGACACTGCAATTTGACCTGTCAAAATAAAAACTCAAGGCACGGTACATGGTATTTAAAAGTAGGACATGCAGAAATGTAATGTTAACATGTCCTTACACTGACTAGTACCCAAAAGCTATTCTTCACTATGGCAAGGCTAGCATAAATATTAAGGGGCTTTAAGGGAAAGTCACTTTTTCCCTGCCTGATGTTCCTTGAGTCTAAATTTAATTTGCCCTGTCTTGGAAAATGGCCCTCTCTGAAAGGTTACCCTAAATTTTTACCTTCCTCCTCCTCTTTTTCTGACCTTGGTATTGTTGGCTTTAGGACTAACGTGCATGTGCTTCTTCCCTAAACATGCTTGTAATTGGTATATACCTGATTGACATATTTCATTTACTTCTAAGTCTCTTGTAATGTGGTGTACCATATAACTGGAACCTGTAAGTTAAATGCTACTAGTGGGATGCAGCACTGATTGTGTCACCCATAGAAGTGGCCTTTCAAACCTCCCTCAGGCCTGCCACTGCAGTGCCTGTGTGTGCAGTTAACTGTGACTTTGAATTTAAAACTACTTGTCAAGCCTTAAACACCCCTTTTATTACACGGAAGTCACCCCTGAGGTAGGCCCTGGGTAGCCATAGGGGCAGGTTGCTATGTACGTAACAGGCAGTACATGTACCTTTATGTTTCGCATGTCCTTGTAGTGACAAACAGCTAAATTCATTTTTCATTACTGTGAGGCCTACTCACCTCATAGGTTAGCATTGGGAGTTGCCTGATACCCTTTTAAGTGATAATTCCTTATCAGAAAGTGTAGCTGATTTATGTTTTATATCTTTGGAATGGTAACGACAAATTCTCATTACTGATAAAGTTGGATTTAACATTATTGTTTTAGAAATGACACTTTTAGAAAGTGGACATTTCTCTGCACTTACTGCTCTGCGTTCCTGACAGCCTGTCTCGAATACACATCTGGGTTGGGATGGGTGACAGCTACACATATAAAGTCCCTTTAGGCAGCCACAACACACAGAGATCAGGTACATCTGCATTCATTTGCATACTGATGGGTCTTCCTGGGCAGGAATGAGGGGCGAGACTAACACTTCTCCTGAATAGGCAGTGTCCTGTCCCCACAAAAAGAACTGATTTACCCACCACAGCTAGGCTGGCATACAGGACTGGGCTGAAAGGGATCTGTGTGCACTTCAGAGAGTTCCTTTGAAGTCGACCCACATCAAAGGCACTTTTGGGTATAAGTATACCTGACCCCATCAAAACAGACACTAATGAATTTGTAACTCAAGCTCTGCCAGAAAAACTGCTGTGCTGCGTAAAGGACTCAACTAGACTGCTGATGTGGAAGACATGCTTTTCTTTTTGTTGTCTTGCTGCCTGCTGCTCTCTGACTCTACTGCAATCTTCCAAGTGATCTGCTAGGGCTTGTTGGGTTGCCTCCTGTTGCTTGAGACCTATGGATACCAAAGTCTCTACCCCTGCTTCTGTGCTCAGCTCACTGAAGTGGTTCAGATACTTGCAACTTGGATTTCAACACATCTCCTCTCTATGTGTAACAGAACCAGCGCATCGACCCAGTAACAGGAGCAAAATTGGCACATTGCATCTGAACCAGTGCTTTGCCTCCAGAGAATGATTCACACGACCATTTGAAACAACAGGCAGGACAAAGGAGTTTGTCATTTAAATAGGGCCTTCTTACAATAGTTACTACTTTGTAGGCCCATCCAACTCAAAGACACTACAACCATCATCATGATGACTGGCTCTTGACAGGTTGTGAAGTCAACATAATTCAAAAATGGATTAGGTGATAGAACATTTTACAGATGAAAATAATTTAGCACTCCATGTCGGAACCTTGAATACTGCGAAAGCATCCTTATGCCAATCTCTTGCAGTCTTACAACAAGGCTCTCTGGATCCTCCGCTGGCCAGCTTGGTGGAATTATATTTTGAAGCAAACCCTCTAAAGCTGAAGAAATTGTTGGACACTTGTCAGATCCATTTACACTTTAAGCCTCACATTTATGCCAGTGATATGTGCAAAGTGGGGGGTTTGTCATGTGTAATACTACTGGAAATGTCCTGGCATGGGCCATGCTATTAGTTGCTGAGGCAAGTCCACTTTTAGACAGCCTTTCAGCCTTTCTACAGAGATCAAAATAGTTTCTATTCATCAAGACCATTCAGATCTGAAGTATTTTGCTCAAAAGGAGATTAAAGAAATCGGCCAAGAATTCATGAACTTGCACACCTATATCTCCAAATTCAAGGGCTTAGCTAGATAAATCGATTGACTTAGCACTGTTCACCCTATTCTGCAAGGAATTAAAGGATGAGGTAAAGGATCAATATCCTAGAGTTGCCTGGCACTCATCTGTTCAAGATCTTATTGAGTTAGACTTCCAAATTGATAGTAGTCTTCAAGAAAAATGAATGGAATATAAAAGACAATCTCTGTCCAAACCCCCTCAAAGGCCCACCTATCCAGAGGATAAGTCCATGTACCTGGTCCTTTAAGAATAACGGGTGTAAACAGGGCCTATGTTTGAGAACATCTTCTAAACATTTGTCCACTTTGTCCACTAGGCCCTTCATGCCTGTTTACAGGGTCATAAAACTAGAATACATCCCCCTAGAGCAACAAATAGTGGTTAGTGTGAATCAGAAACCCCTGCTTCTTCTTATGAAGTCCTCTGACTTCATCCTCCTTAGCTATCCGATGGGCTACCAAACATCAGATTTTGGTTCAAAAGAAAGACATTTCTATAGTGGTAGAAGCTGTCGATGGGATTTTGGTAGCTTCTGGGCTCGTCACTAACAAAATTCGAATTTAATCTCTTTAGATTGCGGCTCTTTAAGAGAACCTAATTTTTGATTCAATATCGTCACCTTGTTATCATTACTACTTTGGGTATTAATTGGTCAGCTCAGCACATTCTGCACATAGATTGGTCTGCCAAGACCTTGCATTTAGGGTTTGAATTTGACATTTCTAATTGTACCAATTATTGCCCTTCTTCCACTTAGAATTTCCAACAAAGTTTTACGAGTTCCAACTATTCAATAGTGCTATTATCCAAATTTCCTAAAGCCTATCATGACTATCTTGATGAATTACAAGACTCCCTTAACAAGACATTACCTCCTCATGCACCCTTTGATTGAGCTATAGAAATTCTTCCTGAGGCTGTAGTTCTCTTAGGCTGCATCTTTTCCTTATATCCATGGGAAAGACAAACTCTGAAGGTCTCTTGATGTTAAATTTGAAAATGGCTTGATTGTCTCTTCTAAATCTCCTGCTGGAGCCTCTTTATTCTTTGTACCAAAAATGAGTTTCCTCAGAACTTTGGCCTTGCATTGACTACCAGGGTTTCAATTTGGTAAAAATTAAAGACAGTTATCTGTTGCCCCTCATTTCTGATATTCTGGAGGTTGTTCAAGTAGATTACACAGAATTACACAACAAGAGTAATTCTGAATTTAGCACACTTTTCTTAGCACAAAAATGCCCCCTCGCATCCAAAACAGGGGCAAGTAAATAGCACTAAATGCAACACAACATGAATGGCAGTGCAAGCAGTTGTTGACCCTCTCTAAATGTGCTCTTGAGGTCGGATTTGCCACGCCTTAATTCCATCATTTAGCACTAGTTTCATAGAGCTAAATAAATGCTTGATTCCAAAATGGACGCAAGGATGCATTTTGCACTAAGGTAATTGCGTTAAATGCAAAACAACACAAATAACAGACTGTTCAGCCACTCATACTCACCAAATTTTTTGTGTTTGTGCTAATTTCCCTCTGGGTGTACATTTATACATGAGGAGGGGGAGCTCTGCAGGCTGTCCCCCAGCAACCAGTGCTGCAAACAGTGCTGTGGAGGGGCCGTAGTGTCACTACTTTTCAGCGCCCAGATTAAGTTCAAGAAGTCCTGTATTATAAGCAATGAAAGCAGTAATGTGATGAGGTATGGCAGAATGAGGGGAGCATTACCAACGGCCTTGAAGCATAAGTAGAAGAAGGCCGACTGCTTGGCAAACTTGGATTCAACAGGGGAGCCTCTGCCCTTTGGGTTCACACATCCCCGCCCTTCTCAACTTTTTCAAGAAATCTTCGAATATCATTTGCATAATATCTTGCAAGAAGGGAAGCCCACCATTCATGAATGCCCAACGCCAGCTGAGACAGGGGCCATCAAAGTCCATTGTTCAAGCCATAGTCCACACGCAGTCACTGAATAAGAGCGGCAATGGTGGAAATGCTGCTGATGGCTTGAAGGCCCCCCATGAATTCATCTGCCCCCTCAGTCTCACCTGTTTTAAGCCCTACACTGTGCCTATTGCCTCCGTCTTTGGTGTTAATTACAATGGGTGCCACCCCAGGTTTTGTCCGTTGGCCACCCTTCTCGTGAGCCAGTATTCGCTATTAGCACTCAGGAATATGAACGCACAACAGCTATCTCATTCACCTCACCTATAAAGCTAACTAGTTCAGCTACTCAAGGACCTCAAACAGGTGTTGATGCACATTCAGGAGTGCAACCTCGATTGGAGTCAATCTCGGAACTATTCATAGATCGCTTCTTTAGCCCACCAGCTGACCAATGGATCCGAGAGCCAGCAGGAAATATTGCCTTACTTTACCCAACAAAATTATTCACACCTGATGCTTCGGGTGACTCACAGCCTAGGGCTGTATATATAGAACTGAATGATCAATCTCGCTTGGAGTTGTCGCTCTCTTTTCTAGCTGCAATGGGGGGGATTTCGAGGGACGATGCCGAGGGAAAATGTATTATTTATTTAATTTTCCCTCTGCATCATCCCTCGAAATCCCCACCAATGCATCCCACCGCCCCACCGGTGTTAACTGCACAGACCGCGGCTGCTCTTTTCCAGAGCAGCCTCACAGTTGACTGACCTGGTAATGTCATCTTAGGCTGTCCCTCCGGCCACCTCATGTTCCATCTGGCCACAACTCTTGCAGACAATCCAGTCTACAATTTCTACTCTCAATTAACATTCTGAAAAGCTGGATCTCCAAGTTAAATCTCTTGAAATCCCTTGCTGTCTTCACGGCAGTGATTGATAACATGCTTGACAACTTAAACAAACTTATTCAGAGGGCACAATCTACTACTAATCTTGCCCAGGCTATTTGCTTTTGTTCCAAAATTACTAACAACTTGTCGTAACTCTCAGTCTTCTTTAACAACATTTTAACGGAGATAAAAGGCTTAAAGCTAGCTCTGGACACTGACCAATTTCGGCTGAGACAACACGTCCCCAAGCCTCTGAAGACTCAATCCTTGGCAGCAATCTTTTTAACAACTGGCCCCAGCCACAAGTCTGTAGGAATGATGGAGCAAGGATTCAAGAAAACAAAACTTGCTTGGAGCATTCCCTCATTAACAGTACTAATATTGAAAATAAGTGAAGAAAACTATATTAAAATACACGCACAACATTTACATATGGGAATAAGAGCTTTACGCATGCTTAATCAATGAAAATAGAACGCAATGCAACTAAACACTGCTTTAAACTGGAGAATGCTTTTGCAATGTGCAAATTAGAATTACGTAAATAGGAATGTGACTAACCCGTTTTGAGAGGGAAAATTCTCACGAATGCGCAGAAATTACGAACATTGAGCCTGGCATATGCTTGCATGAATTTAAAGGGAGCTATCGCTGTTAATGCTTTTGCCTAACAAAGAAGAAAATAACATGGGATAGAGTAGAAGTGGGTGGTGAACAGTTAAAATCATTTATTTGAGAAATTAACATTTGTTTATGATTCCTTTATTAATAGAGAATGTTTGGGCCTATTGGTACGCCTAATGAAAGTAAAATGGCTGCTAGATGGAGAAAAACCACGCATGCACAGTGAAGTCATGATGTGACCTGTTGACCGTGTGGTTGAACAGGTGCCAAGATTCAAGGACGAGAGACGTGTGAAAGAAGCCCTCGACTGTGGAACTGTATTGAGAAAATGTTATTTAATTTGCATCAATAGATGTATGGGAATTAAAAATAAATCAAATTTGTGAATGAGAAAAAAGGGGAAGGGTTTGCCGGAAAAAGAAAAATTAATAAAAGCATATGTCAGCATGAGGTGACATCAACTCCCCTGCCCTTGGTCAATCAGAGTTCGCATTTCATCAAGACTTGTAACTTTTGAGGGTGGGATATGCAGAAATTAGGACTATAACTGGGTTGACTTAAAATGTATTAGTTGGTCGTCGTGAGTCTGTCAGTCAGTCAGGCGTATTGGAGAGATCGACTTTGCTGAGAGAGAAAGAGAGAGAGGCGAGAGCGGTTGCTGCTGATGAAAGGAGAACATAATGGGAAGATACACCTTTGAAAGATACTTGATTAGATCGAAGATTCCGGAAGAGTATTGAGGAGGGAGAGAGTGTAAGCAAGAGATGCCTCCCAGTGCGTCGGGTTCATAGAGAAGTTTAGTAAGTATTATCCTGTCCTGAGTCTGTCCTATAGCCTTTGTCTCCTGAGTCTTAATCAGGAGATCACTACCAGCCCTTTCTAGCCAGAGGGTTGGTTTTCCATTTCTACCACTGGGTAATTATATTTCTGTCTCAAATTTGCATATCGTTTGCAAATGTATGATTTATTATGTCTTCTGTCTCTTCATCTATCTACTCATAATGCATTGATTTGTTGAATGAGTCTGTGATTTGAATGTATATTACTAAATTATTTTTTCTCTCTCATGACATTTGAATGGTGTTTGCACTGTGAATTTGTATTATTGAGCGTTCATGACTGACATTTAGATAAACTTATTAAATCTTACCCAGTGTCTGTGGTTTATTTCACTAAGATCTGTAGATTCTCAGAACAATTTGGCCACTATCTGAACAACGCCGCCTTTGTCTGTTTCTAGAACCTCAGGTCCAGACTCAACCCAGCTTCTCCTGCCTTAAGCAAGAGAGAAAGGAAATGTTGCTCAAAGCAACAGAACAAAAGCCGCAGAACTTCTTCAGGTACACACAAATTATACCCACAGTTTATTAAAAAGATGAACTTAGTACCAACTGAGAAAGGAAGTGGCATTAATCAATCTACAAAGGCCCAACTATAGGACGAAAGGGCCAGCCCAGAGAATACCCGTCTATATTTATCCCCAAACCTCAGTGCCAGAGAGCCAGGACTAACTGAAAGCTCTGTAAGCCAAACTAAGTTGAGAACTAAGAAAGCCATCACAAGGGAGAGGCAGCTGGGAAGGAGGGCGGTCCAGGACTCGCGGGAGCCAGGAGCTCTGCCTGGGCCAGTCCTAGGACTGTGTGGGCCCGAGCGAAAGGTAAAAGATAAGGCCCCTCTAATGTTCATGTGACATCACAAGTCTGGACATCACAGAAAGTGACATTATAGGACTATTAATCTGCTTTGGCATTGCCGAAGTGGCCTATTATTTTCATTCAGAACTTGTACTGCTGCTTTTATGATGGAAAAATGAAAAGGCGAGTGCCAGAATTCAAGGAATTACAAAAGGTCGCATTTTTTTGTTTAAAACATGGGATCATGATGATTGGCCCAGAATCACAGAATTTAGAGCCGAAGTCAGGACTTGTACCTAGTTTCCCAGGCCCATTAAACCGTGTGCTGTCAGGCCCAGGAGAGGGAGTTTCCAGCCCTGGGCTTCACAGCCATAGTGTAGCACCAGGAAGTCAAGCAGAATGGGCCCCTGCCCAGGGCTTCACAGCCCAGGATAAGGGTGTGACATTGTACTGTAGCTTTAGGCTGTATAGAATACTCTTCTAGGATAATTCCATGTGGAATATTTGTGTAAGAATGCATTTGGGGGATTCCATGAAAAGAAAGTTGAAGAAGTCACTCGATGGCTGAGGTTAATAAACCCAACTTACCCTACTCTTCCGACTACTGGTATCCTCTTCTTTCATCGAAGACACCACATAATTTTGACGACAATCGTGGGTTTCTACGCTAAAACCTCAACATCAAGCGCGGTTCCAGTCTTTCCCAGCGATCGGTAAGAGCTGTATCGTTACTCTCCTCCAGCGGCAGTTTAAATAAACATCGAAGAGAAGTTTTTACTTCTCCAGCGGCGGATATCCATCTCATTGACTTAATGAGAAGAAGGTGAGGAGATTTGAGGGAGGGACAAAGAAAAGCGCGGAGTTGCGTTCCAGTGACGAAAGAGCAGTTCATTATACGCAGGGCTGCGTTCCAGTGATATCATTCCATTATTTAAACTACAGCGCATGCGGGGTTATTTATCGTTCTCCGCTCCTATGCGCATGCCCACAATTTTTTTTCTAGCACTGCTCTACGTTTGGAACACGTCAGTGCCACATTGTTCTCGTCATTCCGTCATTTAAACTACAGCGCATGCGGGATGATTTATCGTGCTCCGCTCCTGTGCGCATGCCCACAATTTGTTTTTCAAGCACTGCCCTAGGTTTGGTACACTTTAATGCTACTTTGTTCTACAGCGCATGTCTGAAGCGCATGATCTTGGATCTACGTTCCTTGTCCTGTGCATGACTGAAGTCATTACACTGCATTGGTGGTGTGTGGCTTGCGTGTTAACAATAGTTCCGATTTAACAAATCATCGGGATTCATCGGAACTTATTAATATATTTTTTTCAGTCTGCAATGATCAGATGCATGCACTATCTAGCTTATGTGTGTCTACAGTAATGAAGAATTATCTAAAGTAAGTAGCTGCTGATGCGTCATTTCACGTGGTGTCATAGGTCAAGTTTTGACTAATCGTATTTGCAAAGGAAACACAAGCATGCAGGAAAGGAATTAGTTTCAAGAGTTAAAAAAAAAAAGAGAAGCACGTTCCACATATTCTCGGCTTATTTGCGTTCTGGCTGTTTTTCAGTGACTGGAAAATTTTCTTTTTTTTATGAATAGAATGAAGCAAGTTTCTTTTGATAAAAGGATTATACATAACTGAGAGGAGACTATTGAACTTATTGAAAGGTTTATTTGTATCTTCATCTATATTAGTTCTCATTCTTGTATTTGCTTCACATGATAATAATAGTATGTAAACAGTGCAAGTTGCAGAATGTTACGCAACCTCCATTTTTTTTAACAAGTCCAGGTGAGCCAAGCATAAAATGGCAAAAGTGGAAGAAAATATTTGTGCACTACACCAGGGTCTGTGGGACAAACCTAAGTGCGGAACGCAAACACTCTTTGATACTTCATTGTCTTGGAGGCGAAGGGCAAGAAGTTCTTGAACACTTACCTGAACTGAGTGCCACTGAGCAGAGAAACTTAAATGAATATGAGATTTGTGTGTTATAGTTAGATCGTCACTATCTTCCACGTTGAAGCACTATTATGGAAAGATATCATTTTGGATTACGTGAGCGAAAAAAAGATGAATCAGTAGAAGAATTTGTTTCAGCTTTAAGGAAACTAGCCTCATCATGCAAGTTTGGTGGGGCTACGAAAGAGAGAATAAGAGATCAATTTGTATTGAAATGTGCTCATGATAACATTAGAAAGGAACTATGGTTAAAAGATGAACCACCGTTAGATGAGGTGATCACGATAGCAAAGCAAGTGGAACACATGATGAAATGTGTGGATGAATTGGGTGTTGAGAAAAACAAACCTGTCATTTCTAGCACCAATGTTGATGAGGTAGTCTGCCAAGTAAAGAAAAAAGATTTAGAAGTCAAAGACAAAAATGTATCTGCCCCAATTACTGAAAATGTTTCAAATAGTCTTGGCAGACCAACATGTTTCAGGTGTGGGAGACTAGGACATCTCGCTAATTCACCTTTTTGTCCTGCTTTAAAGGTTGTGTGTAGTACCTGTGGAAGAAAGGGACATTTTGCAAGATGTTGTAAAAGTAAAGTAAGGAAAGGAGATCAATTTACAACTAAAGTCCAACCTCAAGTTAAAGTAGTAACTTTTCAAGTAGATGTACTAGAAGCCTTCCACCCATCTCATCTAGTTAATATTGAAGGAGTTGAGTTGGAATTCAAATTTGATTCAGGTTCTCACTTAACCATGATTAATGAGGACATCTTTATAAAATATTTCAAGACCTCTGTTAAACTTGTCAAAAGTGATGTTTCCCCTCAAGGTTATGGTGGCACAACCATTAAAATGGTGGGGTATTTTATAGCAACAATAGAACTGTCTGGACGCATGATTGCTGGTAAGGTATACGTAGCTAAGCGTGGTGATGCGCTTCTAGGATGGCCTCCCCAACATCTTTTAGGTGTCACTCTCAATCCTACTACAGTTCCTCAAGTTCAGATAAAACAAGTTGATGATTTCTGCTCTATGTTTGCAGAACAATTTCCGGAGGTGTTTCGAGACAAACTTGGATGTCTCAAGGGATACAGACATAGCATTCGGCTGAGAAAGAATGCAGTACCAGTAGTTGCTAAAAGTAGAAGAATACCTCTCAGTGAACAAATGGCTGTTCAAAAAGAGATTGAACGTTTAATAGAAATAGGTGTTATTGAGCCAGTAGAGGCAACGGAATGGTTGGCTCCCATAGTGGTAGCTAAGAAGGCCAATGGAGAGCTTCGGCTTTGCATAGATTTAAGATCCCTTAATAAAGAGGTTATAGTAGACCGTTTCCCGTTGCCCAACATTGACGAGATGGTTGGAACTTTAGTGGAAGCAAAGTTCTTCACCACACTTGATTTGGCGTCAGCCTATCACCAGGTTGAACTTGATGAGTCGTCACAAGAGTTAACTGCGTTTGTGACACCTATGAGCACTTACAAATTTCGTAGAATGCCTTTTGGGCTTGTTTCCGCTGCTGCGGTTTTCCAGCGTATCAGGTCAAGAATTTTGAGAGGGCTTAATGGAGTCAGATGCTATCAAGTTTGTTTATTAATTTTTGGTAGTTCGAAATTGGAACATTACTCAAGAGTGTGTGCAGTGTTAGAACGCCTGAGGGAGTCGGGTCTAACATTAAAGAGAGAGAAGTGCAGGTTTGGTGTTGAGGAGGTCAATTACCTTGGACATTGTATTACAGGACATGGTGTTTTCCCAAAGAAAGGATTGGTTGATACTATTGTGAACATGAATAAACCAATCCGTAAAGAGGAACTTCTATCTTTTCTTGGAATGGTGGAGTTCTATAGTAAGTTTATTCCTGGTTACGCCGACAAAACTAAAAATCTGAGGAAACTTACAGCTAAAAGTGTCATTTTTCATTGGTCTGACGAGTGTGAAAATGAGTTCTGTTCCATAAAGAAAGACTTGATGAAAGCTTCGTCGTTACAAGCGTTTGTGCCAGGTCATGACACTTACATTTTGACTGATACCAGTATAAAGGGACTAGGAGCGGTCTAAATTCAAAGGTATGAGGGTGTAGAAAAATTGATTGCGTGTGCATCTAGGTGTCTGAGAGGTCCAGAGTCTAATTATTCGGTTATTGGAAAGGAATCACTGGCTATCTTTTGGGCTCTAAGGAAATTTAAGAACCTTGTTTGGGGTACCAAAGTAAAGGTCTTGTCTGATCATAAACCACTTAAAGAGGTTTTCTCAATAAAAGGTTTGGATTCTATATCTTCAAGGATTAGGAAGTGGATTATTTCTCTCCAAGAATTTGATTTTGAGGTGGATTATATTTCTGGGGTTATCAATAATTCTGCTGACTGCCTTTCTAGGTTGGTTAATCCTAAAATGGTCAACTTAGATGAAGATGTTAGCATAGAGGATGAGGTTGTCAATGTTTGTGAGGTGACCTCTGGTGCGATTAGTGAATCGGAATGGAAAGATGAAATTGAGAAAGATCTAGAGATAAAGAATGTTATAGAAATGTTGAAGAGTAACAAGCGTCTGGAGAAACCGTGGGCTCTGATTGGAGAAGAGCTGTCAGTTATGGATGGTCTTCTTGCTCGAGGTACCAAGCTTGTTCCTCCAGTAGGTATAAGAAGTAAACTTCTCAGTTTAGCTCACTCTGGGCATCTGGGGATAGTTAAAACAAAAGAGTTTATAAGATTACAATTTTGGTGGCCAGGTATGGACTTAGAAGTCGAAAGGTTGGTTCGGGAGTGTGTAGAATGTTGTGCGAGTGATAAGATATTAAAAACTAGACAGGTTCCTATGGTATGTCGGAAATTACCAAAGTATCATTGGGACGAGATTGCTATTGATATTGTGGGTCCGTTGCAAGGTGTGAGTGACACTCCATATCTTATTGTGGTTCTAGATCTGTATTCCAGGTGGATTGAGGTGGGTGCAGTTAGAGACATTTCTACAGGGTGTGTCATTAAATTCTTAGAAGGAATCTTTAAAAGAGAAAGTTTTCCCAATAGTATTCTTTCTGACAATGGGCCACAATTTTGTTCTAGAGAGTTCTTAAGCTTTCTAAGTGACTGTGGTATTGTTAAAAAAAGAAGTGCTATTTACCACCCGGAAACGAATGGAGCAGTAGAAAGAGTTAATAAAACACTTAAAGAAAGTATACAACTCGCAAGAGTGAATAACTTGAACTGGAAAGAGGTATTGCAGGACAGAATTACAGCCTATCATATGTCACCACATTTAACTACTGGGAGGTCACCCTTTGAACTCTTTAAGGGAAGAGCACCTAATTCAAAACTATGTCCAGGATGGATGAATTTAAACAAAGGTATAGTTGACAATCAAATTGGTGTTTGGCGTAACAGGGAGGTGAAAAAACAGGTCGCGAGGAAAGCATATTTTGATAATAGCAAATCTGCTAATTTTAGTGATGTGAAAGTAGGTGACATGGTAAAGGTTAAAGCTCCAGTTGGATGTCAGTCTTGGTCTAAGTTTTCAAGGTGTAAGTCGGTAATCAAATTATTCAGAAATGCTGTTAAAACTGATGATGGCAGGATTTGGAACAAAAATTGTGTTGTTGTAGTTAATCCTAATTTGTCCTCTCTTAATGGGGAAAGGGCTCTTGGTAACCCTTCTTACTCCATGACGAACAGCACTTCTTCTTCAAATAGGTCTTCAGATTCACTGACGTGTGTCAGAGAAAGGAGTCAGAGGGTGTATGATATGTTCTCCTTCACATTTTTCCAGGTTGCATGAAATACTAAATATTATATGTTTTCTTCATATTTCCATGTATTGGAAACATTGTACAATATGTTTGTTTCATATTTATTCTTTTATTGTTATTGTTGTAAAGGAGGGAGATGTGTGACATTGTATTGTAGCTTTAAGCTGTATAGAATACTCTTCTAGGATAATTCCATGTGGAATATTTGTGTAAGAATGCATTTGGGGGATTCCATGAAAAGACAGTTGAAGAAGTCACTCGATGGCTGAGGTTAATAAACCCAATTTACCCTACTCTTCCGACTACTGGTATCCTCTCCTTTCATCAAAGACACCACAAAGGGCTGAAAGGGAAGGGGGCCCCACTCCTGGGCCCTGGAGCATGATCCAGCCTTGTTCACTGCTTGGCCTGTAAGGGGGGTGACAATAAGTAACGTTTACATAGTGAAAGCGAGGGAAAGCATTGAAGCAAGAGACAAACATATTTTAACTGTGGTACAATAAACATGATGTCACAATCTATGCAAACGCACACACAGGTTGGTTCCCTATGACTGCTAGTAGCGCAAAGAGGAATGAACAATCAGGTGCTGCTGTGGTAGCACATGTGTAAACTCCAGTTACACACAGATAACGTGCAGCGTCCTGATTTTCAATTAAACAGCAACCGGTACACGACACAAACATCAAAGTATGTATAAACACTCAAAGGCCTTTTGGCATAGAATGACTAACTTAACCACTTGGATGCTAAAAATCACTTGTGGGCTTGGGAGCGGGGGGCCCTCTACGCTGGGCCTCAGAGCGCTGGATAATGACTGCAAGGGCCAGACACTGGGGCCTCATACATGGCCCTTGCAGCCTGATCCAGCGCTTGAAGGCACAAGGGAATGTGCTATGTGGGCTTTGCTAAGCACTGCTGTCATTGCAGTCGGATCTGGCTGTTCCCTCCTCCAGGCTTTTAAGAGAGGTGCTTTCCCGACACAATTGTTGACTATTTGGTCCTTCCCACTTCCCCGTCACTGTTTCCTTCGCCACCATTAACGCCACCATGCCTTTGGACCAATGAGGTCAAGACAACTCTTTTAAACAAGCATTTGCAATGCAATAGGTCTTGCATTACTGAAAGTTTAAGATATTGGCGTTGCATTAATATTTGCACCGCCAATAGCTCAAACTTTTAGAAATGCGAGACCTATTGCATTGCCAATACTTTTTTTTTATTACCATCCGCACATAGATGAAGAGTAAAATACAGGCTACACAGCATCAAGTACAGCAAGAATAATTTGCAAATACAAAAAGCACTCATGAAGACTACAGAAACTCTGTACTCTTCTGGTGCATGTCTTCAAGCCTTTTTATATATATATCCTAACAACAACGAAATGTGTAGCCCTGGTAGGTCTCATAAGTTACTCCATTGGTGGTTTAGCAGTGCTCCAATAGTTTGAGTCTATGATACTCCTGGATGTACTTGGATTTACCTTCCAAACCCAATGACTTACATCAACAGCATTTGATGTATATGATACAGTCCACTCTTTTTTGTGTTACTGCGCCTATTCCTACACACACCATATGTCAATTCAGCAGCATAATGCACCTCAGCCCCTATACTCCGGATCCAAAAAGGATTAGTGATGGATTAGTATAGGGAAATAGGAGTGTTAGAAATGGGATTTCTGGTTGGCTAGGGCTTGCGCCTAAGTCAGGCAGAAACCACCACTCCAGTCAGGGCAAGGGAGTTAGACACTGAAGGTAACCCCTGCTCACCCCCTTGGTAGCTTAGCACGAGCAGTCAGGCTTATCCTACAGGCAATGTGTAAAGTGTTTGCGCAACACACACACACAGCAGCATCACACTAGGCACACCACAAAAGAAACTCCACACAAGGTTATATAAAATATAGCCTTTGTATTATCCAAAACACATTAGAATCATAATCACACATATACACTGTGCCAACTGGCATCAGATAATAATTTACAGGAGATTATACACATGACAGGGCCAATCGGGACACTGTCAGAACCTTTGGAAAACACAAGTAGCAAATATAAAACAACCAGTAACTACTGGAAAAATACTGTATTCAGCGTTATCACTAGCAACTTAAACGCATTATGTCTGCATCACAAAAGAAACATGCCCCCATCGTTGCAGCTGCCTGCGCTCTCGCGGTGCACCTGGGAAGGGCAAAATGAGCACTGGCACCAACTGTGCCTCTTAGGTCCCACTCCGGGACTCAGGGAACCGAAATTGCCCCCACGGTGCAGCTGCCCTCCAACAGGCGGGTCAGCTGAAATCGGCACCAACCATGTGCCCCGCTTGCCCCCCTCACCGGGGCTTCTCCTGGTGCCTTTGATCAGCATCCGGAATGCGCAATTGTAGCCCCACTCACCGGGGCTTTGTCGTGGACTCCGCATCTCCTGCCACGCACGGGGCTCTCCTGAGCGCTAAGGGAGCCCGCCTTGGGTCAGGCACAGGATTGCCTGACTTCCGCTCCTCCAGTGGGCCACCAACCAGGCCACAATCACCAGACTTCTTCTTTTTGGGGCCCTGGGCACCCAACACTGTGGAGTAGGATCCTGCCTGCTTCCCTCAGAATGCAGCGCAGCACTGCAGGCCACACAACAGCGGGGTAGGCTCCCGCTTCCCTCCTGTAGACACTGCAATGCGGGGTAGGCTCCCGCTTCCTGGAATCACAGTGGAATCCCCACGCCGGGGTTCCCTCAGACACATCACAGCCTCGGGCTACAGGGCATCATCACTCTCCAGAGACCAGGGGCAACCAAGAAGAACGGTACAGCACTCACAAGGCGCTTTGAATCCCAAAGTTTCCAGGGCACAAGGTTGGGCCCAGGCATGTCAGCTCACAGGGTCCTCCAGCAGGGAGGAAGTCCCTCGTGGCGGTTCCTCCTGAGGCCTAGCAGCAGCAAGTAGCCCCAAGTAGCACAAGGAAGCACCATCTCATGGGGTCACAGTCCCAATACTTGTAGGACATTTTCCTTTGTTCTGCCCTAGGCACAGGGCTTTGGGAACCAGTCTCAACTGGTTCTGGGGGGTAGTAGAGCACTTTGTGTACAGTGCTCACACCCTCCTTTGTCAGGTGGGGTTCGGTCCTTAGACACACCACAGGGGGGTTGAGCCAGCATTCACCTTGGCAGGCACAGACCTATTCAGGGTCAGGGGACTACTCCTCCAACTACTCCTAATGCAGATCTCCTATTCAGCCTTGCACTGACTCACCCTGCCCTTCCTGGAGCCACACACCTCACCAGTCCCTGTCACTCTAGAGTAAGACATGCAATACACATCAGGCAGGCAGACACATACCACACAGAAATGCCAGCTTTTAAATGTGGCATTTCTACAATGGTGATAATAAATCCACGCACACCATTGCGCCGCATTTATTATTACTATTCCAAACATACCAAACTTGACCACGCCGCTCCTTTTATATCAGGAATTGTCACTGAAACAATTATCTGGGAATCCCCAATGCTTTCCTTTGAGGGGGCAGCCTCACAGCAGTGAGAAACCAAAATGTTTGTTTGTCACTACCAGTACATGTCACGCACTTAAGATACATGTCCTACCTTTTACTTACAATGCACCCTGCCCATAGGGCTAGCTAGGGCCTAACTTAGGGGTGATTGACATGCAGTAAAAGGGAGGTCACAGACATGTCACACACTTTAGGTGTCACGTCACAGTGGCAGTAACACTGTGCGCACAGGCCCTGCAATTGCAGAGGCCTGAGACAGGTTTGAAAGGCTACTTTGGTGGGTGGTGCAATCAGCGCTGCAAGCCAACCAGTAGCATTTAATTTACTGGCCCTGGACATCTGAGAAACCACTTTACAAGGGACTGACAGGTAAATTAAATACGCCAAACAGGTGTAGACCAATCTTATCATGTTTACCACAGAGATCACACACACTTTACACTGGGCAGCAGTGCTAAAGTGCACAAAGTCCTAAAAATACCAACACCATGTGAGAAAACAGGCTAGGAGGAAGGCAAAACTACAGGGATGACCCTGCAAAAAGGGTCAAGTCCAACACAACCCCCTTCCAGCCAAACGCAAGGGTAGACCACTCATTACCTTGATGGGCTTCCCCTGCTTGGGGCGATAGAACACGGACCCGGGCCCGCAACTGCAGTGGCACACTCCAGTTCAATGCCATTCTGAACCTATGTGGTTCTCTCTGTCAAAGCTCCCAGGACCAACTAAGCTATCCCACTGGTACTCCCTAGTTGTCCATGGCCAGGACCAGGCCCTAGGCGATCCAGATGTCTCTGGTCCTTGCCATTCCACTGAGTGGGGGCAGTAACCCCTGGCACATAGTAACCATTCTCCACTCTTCCTCTCATCAGTGCTGTTCTAAACTGCCACTGATCCTCCAACCTAGGGTCCACACCCTCAGGCTGTCCAGAGATCTCGGACGAGGCTCTCCTCCCCTTACCCCTCCTTCTGGGGTTCCGCACTCTCCTCCCATGAGAAGCTCCCTCAGAACCAAAAACTATCAGGATGCTTGAACCAGACCTCCTACGCAATTCTTCCACCAGTTCAGGGCCTTGACCCTGCAACTGACCATCCAACTTAGGGTCTAAACCCTCAGGTTGAACCGGGGTCAGAGGCGAGGACTCCCTCCCTCTGCACCCCCTTCCAGAGTTCCGCACCCTTCCGCATGGAGTGGTACCCCTAGAAGACAAACCGGTCAGGACACTGCTTACAGTCGTCCTTCCCTTCAGGTCAGGCAACACATGAACCTCGATTCCCAACCCAGGGACTGAACCCTGCGGCTGAGCACCTGCCTGGCACAACAGGACTTCCTGGGGAGCATGCATGCTCCTCTGAGGGTAACACATGACTTATGTGTTGTGTGACAGTCTGCCTGGCACAGATCTCCCGACCCCTGTCCGTCTGACAGTGCGTGAAGATCCCCCAGGACAGAAGTGGTGTCACCATGGTCACTCCTAGCAGGCTCAGCCCTTCTGGCTGGCCCCTGACCCACTGGTCCTCCCACTGAGGAACGCATGCCCCTCTCACCCCTCAATCTGTACTTCTGCACCCTTCACTTAGGAGCGGCACCGCCAGACACCAGAACCGCTGGTGCTCTGCTTACAGATGCTCCACGTTCTCCTGATACTAGGAGATTCCCCTCAACGGACGGCCTATAAGGACAGCCTAGGCTCCCTACCTGGTGTTCCCTTAAGGAACCATCCAGGCTCTGAGACTGAGTTTGGGGCACTTTGGGACGCATCCCATTCTCACTCCTCTGCAGAGACAGGACGTGAGTCCCTATACCCCTCCCACTACACCGGGACCTAGCTGGGCTACTCTGAACCACTCCCACCACTCTGGGCTGGAAGATACCTGAGCCACTCCTCTTAGGGTCACTCCCCAATGCCTCTTTAGACCCTCTGGCACTCACAAAGAGGTCTGCCTCCCATGCAAGCTCCCTGGGATCAGAGAACTCACACTCCAACAGGTGTTGGCAAAACCCTGGAAAACAATTACTGAACATGCGCTCTCTGGCAACCAGATTGAAAACCTCTTCAAAATCATTTGCCATGCTACCCATCACCCAATCCTACAGTGCATCACAACACACATCCACAAACTCCAGCCAAGACTGGTGAGACAGTTTCTCTCTGCCCCTGAACCTCAACCTGTACCCCTCTTCCTGGGAACCAGGTACCATACTCTGGGATCTGGGAGTGGGACTTCCTGTACTGGACTCACATTTGCTGCCACAACTGGACCTCACTCTCATTGGTGAATCCAGACAACTAAAACTGTACACTGGGGACATATCCTCAAGAGTTAATGTCTCCCTGGCAAAGGCTCTCCCTGCCTCTGCCATCCTTTACTGCGCTAAGACCCTCTCAGTCTCTAACTTTTTCTCCTCCACACCCAGTTGCGCTAGCTCCAACCTGTGCCTTTCCAATGCCAGCTGATGCTTCTTTTCTTCCCTCCTATCCACCCACTCCTCTGGGGACAGGGAAAGGAATGGGGTACTGTCCCTGGCACTGGACCCAGCAAGGGACTGCCTATCTATGGGGTCCTCCCTAGCTACTGGCGTCCCTGCCCTGTCATTTTCTCCCTCCTGCTCAAACTCTCCAGGTCCACTGCCCTCTGGGGGTGCTGGTTGGGGACCCTCCCTCTCAGGAACCTAACTGGTCTCAGGGCCCTCCTTCCCAGACCCCTCCCCCACCCGGTTTCTGGATGTTCAACAGGCCAATAAGGCCTCCTGCAGCTCCACCTTGTGGGCAGACCTTTTCACTTGACACCCAAAATCCTAACAGAACCTTTTTAGGTCGTTCACAGTATAATTACGTAACTTCTTTACATTAAATGCACTTCCTGTCACAATAACTCCTGGATCACCGAGGTGAGACATGACTGACAATTTTGGGGTGTCACCAACATTTTAGAAGACCAGAAAAACACAATTCAAAAATGATACTCTTAGGAGAAAAACTAATCAGGAAAAATAATCCCCAAACCTGTGATTATCTAAATGCAGAGCTTGTAGTGCAACCAGTTGTTGCTGTGGTACTGTGCAAACGCAAGTCCTATCCTCACCACTGACAACCAATGTTAGAAATGGGATTTCTGGTTGGCTAAGGCATGCAAGCCAGGCGAAAACCACCACTCTAGTCAGGGCAAGGGAGTTACACGCTGAAGATAACCCCTGCTTACCCCCTTGGTAGCTTGGCACGAGCAGTCAGGCTTATCCCAGAGACAATGTGTAAAGCTTTTGCGCAACACACACACACAGCAGCAACACACTAGGCACACCACAAAAGAAACTCCATACAAGGTTATATAAATAAATATCCTTTGTATTATCCAAAACACATTTGAATCATAATCACACATATACATTATGCCAACTGGCACCAGGTAATAATTAACAGGGGATTATATACATGACAGGGCCAATCAGGCCACTGTCAGAGCCTTTAGAAAGCACAAGTAGCAAATATAAAACAACCAGTACCTACTGGCAACATACTGTACTCCGCATTATCACTAGCAACATAAACGCATTATGTCTGCATCACATTAGGCATAAACACATTATGCATAAATCACATTTAGGAGTGCACCGTAGTAACATTCCCCAGGTGCATACATCACCTTCAGCGTAACCACATTATACAATCGCATTAGGCATCACCATAAAAATGACCCCAGGACAACTGGACTTTCACTGGGGCCCTCTGTCCCAAATTTCAGGGCTCGCAATGATAGGACCTTCCAAGTGGCTTTCTGGCAGCCTTGGCAGTGAAACCAATGTGCGCAATGCACTGGGGGCGGGGGAGTGTATCTCACTCCTTCCGTTCTCTCAAAAGAAACATGACTTCATTGTTGCAGCTGCCCGTGCTCTCGAGGTGCAGCTGGGAAAGGCAAAATGAGCACTGGCCCCAACTTTGCCTCTTAGGTCCCACTCCGGGACTCAGGGAACCGAAATTGCCCCCACGTTGCAGCTGTCCGCCAACAGGCGGGTCAGCTGTGTGAAATCGGCACCAACCGTGTGCCCTGCTTGCCCCCCTCACCCGGGCTTCTCCTGGTGCCTTCGATCAGCACCCAGAATGCGCAAGTGTAGCCCCACTCACCAGGGCTTCGTCGTGGACTCTACTCTTCTGGTCATGCAAGGGGCTCTCCTGAGCGCTAAGGGAGCCCTGCCTTGTGTCAGGCACAGGATTGCCTGACTTTTGCTCCTCTAGCCAGCCCCCAACCAGGCCACAATCACCGGACTTCTTCCTTTTGGGGCCCTGGACGCCCAAGACCGCGGGGTAGGCTCCCGCTTCCCCATTAGACATTGCAATGCACGCTAGGCTCCGCTTCCTGGAAGCACAGGGGAATCCCCACACCGGGGACACGTCGCAGCCTTGCGCTGAAGGGCACCAGCACTCTCCAGAGACCAGGGGCAACCAAGAAGAATGGTACAGCGCTCACAAGGCGCTTTGAATCCCAAAGTTTTCAGGGCACAAGGCTGGGCACAGGCAGGTCAGCTCACAGGGCCCTCCAGCAGGGAGGTTGTCCCTGGTGGTGGTTCCTCCTGGGGCCCAGCAGCAGCAAGTATCCCCAAGTTGTACAAGGAAGCACCCTCTGATGGGGTCACAGCCCCAATATTTATAGGACATTTTCTTTTGTTCTGCCCTTGGCACAGGGCTTTGGGAACCAGTCTCAACTGGTTCTGGGGGGTAGTAGAGCACTTTGTGTACAGTGCTCACACCCTCCTTTGTCAGGTTGGGCTCGGTCCTTAGACACACCACAGGGGGGTGGAGCCAGCATTCACCTAAGCAGGCACAGACCTATTCAGGGTCAGGAGACTACTCCTCCCACTACTCCAAATACAGATCTCATATTCAGCCTAGTGCTGACTCACCCTCCCTCCCTGGAGCCACACACCTCACCAGGCCTTGTCACTTCTGAGCCAAACATGCAAAACACACCAGGCAGGCAGACACATAGCACACAGAAATTCCAACTTCTAAAAGTGGCATTTCTAAAATAGTGATAATAAATCCGCGCACAGCATTGCGCCGCATTTATTATTACTATTCCAAACATGCCAAACTTGACCACGCTGCTCCTCTCATATCAGGAATTGCCACTGAAACACTTATCAGGGAATCCCCAATGCATTCCTATGAGAGGGCAGCCTCACTGCAGTGAGAAACCAAAAAGGCTGTTTGTCACTACCAGCACATGTCACGTCCTACCTTTTACCTACAATGCACCCTGATCATAGAGCTAGCTAGGGCCTACCTTATGGGTGACTGACATGCAGTAAAAGGGGGGTTACAGACGTAGCACACACATTAGGTATCACGTCACAGCGGTAGTAACACTGCACGCACAGGCCCTGCAATGGCAGAGGCCTGAGACAGGTTTGAGAGGCTACTTTTGGTGGGTGGCGTAATCTGAGCTGCAAGCCCACTAGTAGCGTTTAATTTACTGGCCCTGGGCATCTGAGATACTACTTTACAAGGGACTGAGAGGCAAATTAAATACACCAAACAGGTGCATAGCCATCTTACCATGTTTACCACAGAGAGCATACGCACTTTACACTGGACAGCGTTGCTAAAGTGCCCAGAGTCCTAAAACCACCAACACCATGTCAGAAAAAAGGCTAGGAGGAAGGCAAAACGTTCAGGGATGACCCTGCAAAAAGGGCCACGTCCAATAAGGAGTTAATGTGAATGGTGGACATGTGAGTCTGTTAGTTGGATTGAATAAGATAATGGAGGGATAGATGAGGGAAGATTCTAGCGAGCGCTATTTGGATGATCATAGTAGTAAGATAAGTTTTGGGATGAGTAAAAAGTAGAGATGGAGGGGGGAGTAGTCTGTAGAAAGGGATCAAGGAGATCATAGTAGTAAAAAGAGGTTTAGGATGAGTCAAGGGAGGGATACATGAGGGAAACATTTAGAAAGGTTTTTTTGGGAGATTATAGTAGTGAAATGATGTTTGGTGGTGAGCTGAGGAGGAAAGATTCTAGGAAGGGTTATTTTGGAGGGTGAGCAGCCAAAATATCGAAACTAAAATATCTACCTACACAAATATCGAGTTTTAAATATCGAAGGGACAGAATATCGATGTCAATAATATCTATGGACAGAATATCGATCCTAAGGTAAGTATTTTAATATCGATGTTAGTAATATCGAAGTTAGTAATATCGACATCAAATATATAGATTTTACTAATATTGATGTTACTAATATCGATATTTATATTATTGTTATGTATTTTAATATGTATTTAATATGTATGTGTTATATGTTTTTAGTTAAGTGTTCTACTGGTTTTAACATATATGTATACAATTTTTATATGTTAACAATGGTTTTTTAAGTCCTTGCCAATCGTTTGTTGAGCGTCATCGGCGATCTGATTCATCCTGATCAATGCGGCTTCATCCCACATCGCAACACCGCCCTCAACTTGCGGCGTCTCCATGGCGCCCTCGCCAGGGCAGAGTACCTCTCCGAACCGGCTGTGCTGGTTTCTTTAGATGCCACGATGGCCTTTGACACCATCGAGTGGCCATTCCTTTGGGCTGTCTTGACCAAATTCGGCTTTGGGGAGGGATTTCTTGGCTGGGTGAAGCTTCTCTACACGGGACCCATGGCTCAGGTGGTGGTAAATGGGCGGGTCTCTCGGCCCTTCGCTCTCGGTAGGGGTACGAGGCAGGGGTGCCCGTTGTCCCCTCTGCTCTTTGCTCTCGCCCTGGAGCCACTCGCCGCTTGGCTCCGCTGGGAGCCCTCGATCAGGGGGATCCGGTGGGCCCCGGGCTTTGAGGATCGGGTCTCGTTATATGCTGACGATATCCTCCTGTATCTTACCTCGCCGCGGCAGTCGCTTAACGTTCTCTTCGATGTTCTGACTTCCTACGGGAGAAATTCGGGTCTCACGATTAACTGGTCTAAATCCTGTGTCTATCCTATCTCCGGTGGCCCCCCTCTCCTGCCGCCTCGGCTTCCGATCCAAATATCTCTGTCCGGCTTTAAATACCTGGGGATACACATCTCGTTGGACCCGGTAGCTCGCTATGAGCACAATCTCCTGCTTCCACTTCGGCGTTTGAGGGAAGACACGGCTCGGTGGTGTAGGCTGCCCCTGTCCCCACTGGGTCGGGCCGCATTGTTTAAAATGATGGCCCTTCCCAGGTTCCTCTATGCACTTCAGAACTCCTTCGACATCATTCCAGTGGCCTACTTTCGGGAAGTAGAGAGCCTGCAGAGGAGACTGGTGTGGGACGGACGGGCGCGTATCGCCCTGGCCAAACTCACTCTCCCCTGGTACGACGGGGGCATCGCGCTTCCCGACATTCGCAGGTATTATTGGGCCTCACAGCTATCAGCCATTAACCATGCCACGTATGCGCCTGGCTTGAACCCGGCGTATGAGATGGATAAATTCCTGCTTCCCGGCGGTAACTATAACAGGGCGCTTTACTCCCGCTCGGCTGGACGGACCCTGACGGGCCCCACTAAGATCGCGGTACGGATTTGGAAGGCGGCCAATGTAGCCATGGGCTGGAGTGAGCGACTAACATGCGCTACTCCTTTATTTGCCTCCGACCGACTGGGAAGCCTCTGGACAACGAAGGGGTTTGACCGTTGGGACACGATTGGCATCAGTAGAGTGGGAGACTTATGGATGAAGGGCGCGGTTAAGACCTTCGCGGCGCTCCAGAGCGAATACGAACTCACGGAAAAGGAGTTCTTCCGATACGCCCAGGTTCGGCATGCCCTGCTCTCTGTCTTTGGGGAGGGGACCAAGATCCCGGCCTCTTCGCCCCTCGAGGACCGCATACTTGATGGTCATGTTCCCGACAGTACTATCTCCTTAATCTATAAAAAACTCATTAATAATCGGGCTGACCTACTGGTGCGCCTTCGGGAGACGTGGACGGGGGACGGGGTGGAATTAGACGACGAGGACTGGCAGTCCGCACTATCGTCCCCCAAGGAAGTCGCCATTCCAGCCCGTCTCCGCCTGGTCCAGTTAAAGATTCTCCACCGGGTGTATGTGACGGGCCCCCGTCTGGTCTCGATGGGATTCTCGGAAGATGGGCTCTGCAAGCGGGGGTGTGGGCTCAGTGCCACCTTTCTCCATATCCTTTGGGAGTGCCGGGAGGTGGCGGAATACTGGCGTCGGGTTCATGGGGTCATGGGACAAGTCACCGGGGTGGCGCTGCTGCCGGAGGTGCGTCGCTGTGTCTTGAATGTGTGGGAGCCCAATGATTATAACGCGGCGCAGACTCGGTGGGCGGCCCTGGGCTACATGATTGCTAAGAGGGATATAGCGCAGCTTTGGGGCTCCCAGCGGCCACCCACCGTGTCAGTATGGAAGGAAAACATGGACTGGTGTATGTTCAGGGAGAAGACTGTATATGTGGCCCGCGGTAAACCCGGGGCATGGGGTAGAATTTGGGGGCAATGGAACGTGTATCGTGGGGGTATCTGTACGCCCCCCCTAGTGGACACCGATATTGCCTTGTCCCCCTGACCCTTGATGGTTCCTTGCAACTGATGGTAATAATCGAATATAGATGTTCCTTTCCCGTTACCCCCCCCGATCTTTCAGTACTCCCTCCTGTTGATAGCTAATTGAAGGTTTGGAGTAAAAGTCCCCCGGATGTAGCCTGACCCACGCTTTTTGCCCGTATGCCTCGCCTTTTGTTTTTTGTGTTTATTTATGTTAAATGTATGTCTCCTGCTTCTCTCGAGCTATCCTGAGCCATTTACGGGGCTGGGCCCCAGGTGTCGCCTACTACTTTAACTAATGTACGATCCTTTCTGAGTCTAGCGGCCGGCCCTGGCGGTTGTAGGCCCATGCTTGTAACTGATTTATTGTTTTAATAAAAAAATTTGAAAAAGAAAAAAAAAAAAAAAAAAAAAAAAAAACAATGGTTTTTTAAGTCAATTTTGTGTTTTAGTACCGTAGCGGGTTGTGGGTTTATAGGGGAATAGGGTGGGAAGTAATTTAATTATATGGAATTAATTATACATTTTTAGGAATTATAAATTAATTTTAATTACTGTTTGCGTTTAAGTTCTGTAGTTCTGTAGAGGGTTGTGGGTTTATAGGGGAATAGGGTGGGAAGTAATTTAATTATATGGAATTAATTATACATTTTTAGGAATTATAAATTGATTTTAATACATTTTTGCGTTTAAGTTCCGTAGCGGGTTGTGGGTTTATAGGGGAATAGGGTGGGAAGTAATTTAATTGTAATTAATTAATAATTTATTTTCATTTATTGGTATTGATAATTATAGTATTGTTAATTAAGTATTAATTGGTAAATAATTTTTATTAATTGGCAATTAGTTTTAATTAGTTGATTAATTGATAATTATGTTAATTGTATTATTTTATTAGTGGAGTGTGTCGTGCGTTTATAGGGGAATAGTGTTGGAAGTAATTGAAATCTAATTAAGTAATTATTAAATTAGTTGTTGGGTATTGATAATTAATTAATTGGACAATATTTATTAATTGGTAAATATTTTAAATTATAATATTTTGGTTATGAAAAATAATTAATTGTTGATTAATCATTAATTGTGAATTAAATATAATTAAATATTATGCATTGATATTTCTAATTAATATATTAATAAGTAATTATTAATTGGTAAGTAATGTGTGGCGTATGAAAAATATTTAATAGTTCAATATTTTTTAATTGGTAATTAATGTTTCATAATTATTATTTTGCGGTATATATTTTTTTAAATGGTTAAATATATTTTAATTGGTATTTACTTTTTAATAATTCATATGTTTTTGGTAATGAAAAATATTTTATCGTTTAATATTTATTATTTGGTAATTAATATTTATTAATTATTATTTATTGGTATTTATTATTAATGTGTTGTTAATTAATTATTCTTTGGTAGTTCTGTTTTTAATAATTATTTATTGGTATTTGTAAATAATTTTGAGTTATTTAATAATTAAATCACTAATTATTTTAAATAATTATTTTATTTATAACTATGTTATTTTTAACTTCTACGCTATCCAACACTTTCCCTACTGTTGCACCCTCTGGAGTTGGAATAGTAAATGTTATCCCTACGCTATCCAACACTTTCCGTACTGTTGCATTC
This sequence comes from Triturus cristatus, assembly GCF_964204655.1. Classification (NCBI taxonomy): domain Eukaryota; kingdom Metazoa; phylum Chordata; class Amphibia; order Caudata; family Salamandridae; genus Triturus; species Triturus cristatus. The sequence goes on from NC_140590.1 coordinate 177,997,968, forward strand.
TCTGGAGTTGGAATAGTAATTTTTAGCCCTACGCTATCCAACACTTTCCCTACTGTTGCACTCTCTGGAGTGGGAATAGTAATTTTTACCCCTACGCTATCCAACACTTTCCCTTCTGTTGCACTCTTTGGAGTTGGAATAGTAATTTTTACCCCTTCGCTATCCAACACTTTCCCTACTGTTGCACTCTGTGGAGTTGGAATAGTAATTTTTACCCCTACACTATCCAACACTTTCCCTACTGTTGCACTCTCTGGAGTGGGAATAGTAAATTTTACCCCTACGCTATCCAACACTTTCCCTACTGTTGCACTCTCTGGAGTTGGAATAGTAATTTTTACCCTTACGCTATCCAACACTTTCCCTACTGTTGCACTCTCTGGAGTTGGAATAGTAATTTGTACCCCTACGCTATCCAACACTTTCCCTACTGTTGCACTCTCTGGAGTTGGAATAGTAATTTGTACCCCTACGCTATCCAACACTTTCCCTACTGTTGCACTCTCTGGAGTGGGAATAGTAATTTTTTCCCCTTCGCTATCCAACATTTTCCCTACTGTTGCACTCTCTGGAGTTGGAATAGTAATTTTTACCCCTACACTATCCAACACTTTCCCTACTGTTGCACTCTCTGGAGTGGGAATAGTAATTTTTACCCCTACGCTATCCAACCCTTTCCCTACTGTTGCACTCTGTGGAGTTGGAATAGTAATTTTTACCCCTACGCTATCCAACACTTTCCCTACTGTTGCACTCTCTGGAGTGGGAATAGTAATTTTTACCCCTACGCTATCCAACACTTTCCCTACTGTTGCACTCTGTGGAGTTGGAATAGTAATTTTTACCCCTACGCTATCCAACACTTTCCCTAATGTTGCACTCTCTGGAGTGGGAATAGTAATTTTTACCCCTACGCTATCCAACACTTTCCCTACTGTTGCACTCTCTGGAGTGGGAATAGTAATTTTTACCCCTACGCTATCCAACACTTTCCCTACTGTTGCACTCTCTGGAGTTGGAATAGTAATTTTTACCCCTCTGCTATTCAACACTTTCCCTACTGTTGCACTCTCTGGAGTGGGAATAGTAATTTTTAGCTCTACGCTATCCAACACTTTCCCTATTGTTACACTCCCTGGAGTGGAAATAGTAATTTTTAGCTCTACGCTATCCAACATTTTCTTTACTGTTTTTTTTTGGAGCTGGAGTAGTAGTTTTATTCTATCTGATATTTAATATTTTTTGTATTATTTTAGCTAATGTAATATATAATTAATTTTAACAATATTCAAATTAAATGTAATTTTTTAAATGTGTTATATATAATTATTTAATTTTTATTCATGTTATTGTTTTATGTGTATGATGTATTTGTAATTTATAATAATTTTTAACAAGTTATAAGTTATTAAAACAATTATTAAAATTTATTATTAAGTAAGTATATATATTATATATTATATGTATATGTGTAATTAATGTTTTATTACATTATATATATTAATTATTAATTTTAAACATTATAACATATATTTAACTATGTTTTTTTTATTTAAAGTATTATTTGGTTTATTTTACATATTTTTTTTTAACTAAAAAATACTTTATATTTTTAATAACGATATTTTTGACATTCTATATTTTATTTTCGATATTTTTGTACTTACCATGTTGTAGATGGGATCTCGATATTCTTGTCATCGATATTTTTGTGTCGATATTTTTGTAGGTCGATTTTCTGTCCGTCGATATTCTGTCAGACATTCATTTTGGAGATGATAGTCGTATAATGAGCATTTGATGATAGCCATGTTTCCACAAGAGTCAGGATGGATTGGAAATATTGGAAGTGGAGGCTGGGTGGGGTTCTGCTTTGGCAACAGAATCCACCAATACCAGTTGACAAGTGCAAACAGAGCCATTAGGCCTTGCTTAGTAAGAACAAAGCAAGGCAAGTTTGCCCCACGGCACTGATCACCGCCATGTGGAATGGGGCACTTACCACATAACTTAATAGACTCATTATTATAAGAAACCGGGCACAACTCTGAGTTCCTGACCATAGAAAATGGATAAACTGCCAGTTCACCAGTTATATATTAAATATTATAATATGCATATGAACATGCTTTAATATTTTAGCCGAGGTAGTATGAGAAAGGTAATAATATTCCTACAAGGGTTCTAACATCTTTGTTAGACTGATCCTCAATGCACAGCCATGGCTGCACTGACTTTGACATGGCTGAGTGATGGTGCAGATGCAAAATAGATGTCTAAGACATCCACAGACAAGAGAGAGATATCCTATGTCTTCTTTTCCAGCTTGGGGAAGCGACAAGTTCTTCATTTAACAGTTGACTGATTCAATGATGTTCCTTATCATTTGCATGACTGTGGCACCAAGCCCCTCTACCACTCATTTAAACAAATATGCCTTGGGAAATACTATCAGGGCAGAGCGATAGCTTTCCGGGATGCCAGCTATGTATCTGTTCCATTACTTACCTTACTGCAATTTTGAAAACATTTAAAATTTGTTGAAAAATAATCCATTCTACATCCGCCTTTTAGCATCTAAAACAGAGAATTCTGAAGATGGCCATAATCCATGACAAAAAAAACCTGGTTTGCAAAAAAACATGGCCTTAACGCACAGCATTAATGGTTTCAGAGAGAACAAGGCTCAGGCACGGAGCTCCATAACCAGACTCAAGGAGAGCAGTTTACGGGCACACGCTGAACAACCAGACATGGCCAGGATCACAAAGGACAATACCCTGACCCAGGGTACAAAATCGTATTTAAGGCGACCTGGTGCAAGCTGAACAACCAAGCTCATAAAACACGACCACTGCCCTTTCTGCATAACCAGACAAAGAAAGATGTGTGCTCACAGCCATGCTGCATAACCAGGTTCAGAAAAAGCAGGGGCCTGGTCGAAGACGTATAACATAGGTTCACATACAACCAGTCATTAATCTATACTTTAAAACCAAACATCTATATGATAGTGCCTGAGCTATCCATACCACATACCAGTGCTTAGCTGCATAGAACACTGATTGAATTCATTCTACATACATTGGATGTGGGGCACTGATCTGTGTCAGACACCCTAGCTCACACTCCTAAGGGGTGACTGGTCCCTGCTTCATACTCTGGCTTCACCCACAGGACTGGCCTATGCTACGTAGTAATGATAAGGAGGAGAAAAGAACAATAAGCAGTGCTACTTTTTTGGGTTCACAGTCTCAAAAGCACTCCTGATACCTGGAGCAAGGGCTAGTGGAGTTACAGCACGCCAGCATCACAATACAAGGTTTTACTTTTGCCTTTCATACACACCTCTTCCAATATAAAAATCATTATTTGCGCCACCGCCCTGAAGAGTCCCTACAATATTAGCACGGACGCTGGCCAAGCAGCAATATTTAAACACCACAGCGCATCAAATCTATTTGTAACATCCCCAAGATACCAGACACAAAACAATCTGCACTGACCTGCTATGCCTCTACTCTGGTTCACACGGAGGAAGAGGCAAAGGGCCGTAGGAGTTAACGATATAAAAGGGGCAAGTAAAATCGTTTTATAACATGCTGTAGGCTATGGGGCTCTGGTATCCGCAGTGAGTGTCCCCTCTGTCTCCTGCACATGTTTCACAGACATGCGCAGTCCTGCCAGCATCATTCTCAGATCTTCTAGGTCCAGACCAGAGTGAAATCTGATCAGAACCAAGTTCAAAACCGCAGCAATCATTAACTCCATCAAAGGAGCGTGCATGTAATGTGCACAGTCTCTGTGCGCCAGGAGACATCTGACCCAAAGATGACAAGGACAGTGTTCTAACGGGGCAGGTGATGGCAAGGGGCAAATGAGGACAAGAGAGCAGCATCGGGGTGGGAAGGAGTGTTAAAATCTCTGGTGGGTATTAGAGGGGCCCACAGAAGCTCTCCATACATTTTACGCACCCGGAGGCGCCTTGATGCTGCACTGCAGTGGAGAACCAACAATTGATTACTGCACGATGGCATAACACACGTACCTAAGCATAGGAAAATAAAAGATGGCTTCTTCTGTACAAAAAATTGCGTGTCCCCATTTGCTTGCATTTTATTAACACATTTAATAATGGAAAAAAACTACTAAATGTGTGCGAAACCTTGCTTTCTTGGGTTGCTGAGGAGAGGACAACTTCAGTCACAATTCCCCATGCACCTCTTCCAGTTACGGTGGTTTTCCTTCAGCCTTCTTTCTATAAGGAGGAGGGAATTACCATGCAGTAGCTCTGCACATCGAGACCGAGGGTGTATTGTTACCGTGCAGCTCCTCTAGCAGAGGGTGGGGGAGGTCCCTTTCAGACATGCAGTTACAGCAGTACTTCGATACAGGGGTACAGTGCGAAAACATGATCACACATAGAACTGTGAAAAGAACACTTTTATTTGAAAATTAACTTTTGAAAATCACTTTAATATTGTTTTGGCTATTGAAGCAACCATGCAATTGCTTTTTAAAAAGTGAAATGCAAATAAAAAATTCTTTTCACATTTCTGTGTGCCAAAATGCTTACAAAAGGTTCTTTAAACAATAAGGTTAATGGACAAATGGAACTCTACTCACACAGCTGAGTTTTCAGTCACAAGCAGCTCGGGGAGAGAAAGAGATGGTTTAATGGCACAGCCAGACATGAAAGGGGCAGGCAAACATTTAAGGCGTAGGCAAAGATAAGCAGGTCAGGGAGAGGAAGAAATCAACACAACATTCAAACGAGTTCTCATGAACAACAGATAAAGGTTTTAAGCGGAACTAAACTGTGCTTGGCCAGTGCTCCACAGCCTTTAACGGAAGTCACATATCGGCTGAGTGAACAAGTAAGGGGACAGTAAAGAAGAATGACGCCGGAGGGAGCCTATGGTAAGCAGTGGGTGTGAATAAAGGGGTTTTACAGATTCCAAAAGGTCTTGCAGACAAGCGCATGAACGCTGATGCTCAACCTAAAAATACATTTGTGATGTGATCGGAAGGTAGAGGTGGCCCTCTGTGAGCGTGTGGGCTGATAGATGGAGTGGCCTCTCGCTCGGAAATGGAGCCCTATGTTTTCGACCTGAGCGCAGGGCCCTGGGCAGCTGCTCACACTTCCCATGAACCTGCCCATGCCTAGCGCTGGCCCTGCCCCAGGCCCTCTACTCAGGTTAACGGAGAAAATATCTGGCTCACAATTGTAAGAGAACATAAGTATTTGACTCCCTAGCCAAAGAAGCCAGTAAACAGGGGGCACTTGTCGTGTGGCTGGCTGGTGAGAGAAAATCAGAGAGGTCATATTGTTCTAAACTGCACTCGGGATTCTCCTGATCCTACCAGAAGTTGGGAATCCACCAAGCAATTAGCCCTGCAGAACCCCAGCACCAAATTGTTGTTCATCCTGGAATATCATATTCAAGGACACCATGATACCTTGAACAGGGGAAACATCTTAAGGCTATTGAAGGTTATCCAATTGCTTAAATATGTGGAACTCAATTGTGTTTCTGGCCCCAAGGGGCACACACATTTCTGAACTTACGCTGGTGACCGTTGCCTGTGTGGCACACATGCAAAGGATCTTAGCTAGAGAAGATTCATTCAATTCCAGGGGCATTAGGCTTAGTCCCTTTAAGGAAATTGTCTATCCTGGGGTCCTCGCAAAATATTAGACAGCCCCAGTTCTGCCCAGGCAAGCGACCCACTCTGTCCTAAAAAACACTTTGGGCCATACCATTACTGCCTCCAGCAAACAAGAGAGGGCAACACAAGACACACATAGGGATGAGCGGAATTGGCTGCCTTCAGCACTTACCCGTAAGCACTCCAACTGAATTAAAGAGATCTCACTCCTAAGCGCCACTGAGTTTTCATCTCTCCCCTTATGCTCCTAGAACATCAGTGGCCTTGTCCAGAAGTAGCAGTTCACAGACCTTTCAGCTTTTTGGAGTGCTTTTGACCCCATTGTCCTTCAAGAAAAATGGTCTGTGACCAGCCATCCCATTACCGGCTTGATTGAGTACAGTAAACCAGCTTTCAAAGAACATAAAAATAGGGGACCAAAAGGTATTGTATATTTCCGTAAAGCTTTGGACAAAAATGTAATCTCTAACCATGCAGGAGAATTGGTTGCAACTAATCAAACTGCACAATTGGAGACTACATCGCTTGTTTCTGCTATTCAACACTCATGTTAACCCAAGCTCACGAGAAAAAAGGCCCAAATTAACCTTCTATTGGCCATTTGTGACTTGGTCAGGTACCATGCTTACTCTGACTGTATGTTAATGCGAGAATTCAGTGTGAACCTCTTTCAAGATCTTCATGAGGAAACACCAGAAACCTCGGCTAAGGGGCACTTGAAACATCACAGAACAAACTAGACGCGAAGGATGCACAAAAAGTAAGTTGGGGGAACTTGTGGTTCTGCAGCTTAGTAATCAGGGCTATAAATGTCTAAATAGAAGGTTTCCACAGGACGTCACACGTAACTGGATAAGATCAAATGGAAAATCACAGTCGTATCTAGATTATTCCATATGCAATGTGGAAATGTTTACCATAGTGGAAAGATATTGCATAGCCCCTCTCTCTAAGTGTGATCATCATCCTCAGGTCAAGAACAACAAGTTGGCCCAACATAATCTGACCTGTCGCACCAGGAAGAGAATTTATACTGACAACCGTAGGTGACTCGAATGGAGAAATGACGCCCATGGGAAAATCATGGCCGAATGCATAACAATTACCAGACGGGCCAACATCGGAAGCATTTCCACAATAGCTGAGATGTCTAATTTTATCACCTTGATTCTCATAAAATTCCAACGCACCACTGCTGCTGATGGAGCAAGGTCTCATAGGAAAGAGACTTGCGCGGAAGCAATCCACTCATTTAAACTCACTAACAAAGTTATTAATAAATGTTTCACGAAAACTAATACGCACTAAATGAACAGACGGATCAATTAAGCTTGCGTATGTATGTACTAACCCGGGTAACAATGAAAAGGACTAATATCGCTTTAAAAGGGAAATCTGTTTTGCGCATGCTTCGACTACATCTATGTAGGATGACAAACTAATGATTGGAGGGAAATTCTGGCGCATGAGCAGAAGCTTTTAAAATGAAGTCTTGAAGGCTCACATGAATGGCACCTGCTTAGCTGAAATGAAAACAAGCTATTTTACTAGTGCTAATGCATGGAAAAGCATTAATAAATGAAATGGGATAGAGTAGAGGTGGGTGGTATACAGTGCAAACACTTTATTTGAGAAATTAATATTTGTCTTTTGACTTTTATCATTAGTGCGTATTTGGGACTCTCTCGCTTAACTGAATTGAGCTGAGTACCGTGAAGTCTGCACATGTCCACGGAAAGGGAACCATGAACGATGACAGTGCACTTGAATAAGAGCCAAAGAAGATGTGTATCATCAATGGAACAGGATGGTGCAGAGTTCAACAATGAAATAAAATGTTGCTATCTTGATACAATAAGTGTATGGGAATAAAATTTATGAATAAAAATTAATGGGATGGGTTTGTGAAGAATAGTTGAACTGATTTTTTGTGATATGTAAGCATGGTGTGATGAAGATCCCCCCTTGCCTGACCAATCAAATTTCATATTTCCTGATATTGAAACTTTAGTGGGTGGAACATGGACAAACAAAAGGTATAATTAAGATAGCATTTGTTACTTAGTTGGAGAGATTGAGGTTTGTAGACGATGACGAGCGACAAGGGGAGAAACTGATGCTGAACGATGATGCTGTGAGATGCAGGAGTTGCTAATGAAGAGCTGACTGCAGAACCTGAAGCAGAACTTTCTATCCTAATTAATTTGGGTTAGATCTGAATATTGCAGGAGAATCTCGAGGAGAAAGAGAGTGTCAGAGAGAGGTGCAGCGCAACCGCCGGTATTCTAGAGAGGTCAACTATCCTGTCCTGAAGTCTTTGGCTCCTGACCTATCTCAGGGAATCCTTCCCAGCCCTTTGGCCAGGGGGTTGGTCTTCCACACCATCCTTGGTAATTATAATTTCTTGTTATGTGCTAATGTTCTTTTCTCTCTGTCCTTTCTCTTTCTGAGCATTGTATGTTGTATGAGTCCGAGACATATGCATGATGTTTATGAATTGAAATTTTCTCCTGTGGATGATGGTGACTGTACTGTATTTTGAGATGGTTCACATGCAATAATTTAGATAAAGATTTAAACTTTCCTGAGTCTTTGGTTATTTACTTCGAAAATATATGAAAAGTTAATGTTATGTTAATTATCACCATCAACTAGTTCAACTAATGGTCCATAGACCAGAGGAAAGAACTTTCGGATCAGTGAAGGGTTAGTTAAATATGAACAGCGGTATTGAAATAACTAATCCTGATATATTGTGCAAATTGACACCAGCGGTTTACGCACTGTGGACCACTGGATCAGTTTTCTGGTAGCAGAGCTATGGTTCTTATTGACTAGTTTGGTGATAAATATTGATTATTGATTATTGGTTTATGTTTAACAAAAGAGTTAGTGTCTTGTTTTATGTTGTCTAGAAGCACAGGTACAGAGGTTACCCGGGCATCCCGGGAATGGAATTTGAATAGCAGGTGGTGAAAGAAGCCACACTACAGGAGGTTACTTGTCTGTTGTCATAATACTGAGAAGCTACGCGGGGCTGGCAGTGTTAAATTAGGGACTATATTGTGTAAAAGTAGAGTGCGAATGATAGCAGATGGTTCGCTGGTGAAACTTTGGTCTTATTTCCCAAAAGGGGTAACACTAAAGTAGTAGCAGGTTCTACCGAGCTTGAATGAAGGGTAAACAGGGGTTTTTACTCGTAGTGAACAGAAGACTGGAATAGGATGTAATCTATCCTTTGTTTAGGGGAACAGACAGAGTAGCGCTGTTTTTATGTTGTTACTAAAGGCTTTTAAATAAGAAAATTAAAATAAATAAGTTATCGTATTACCTTGTGAAGGGAGGGTCAGTCGCAGGACTTTTACTGACATCACAAAGAGCCGCGCTGGGATTGGTTGAAACAGCGGGCATGAGAAGAAAGCAGATTGTAAAGGGAGGGTCAGTAGTGAGGAGCAATACTGATATCACAAAAGGCCACGCTGGCATTGGACAGACAACAAGCACGAGTCACAGTCTAATTGGTTGATAGATAGAAGCCGCGCTAGGATTGGTTGAAAAGGGAATTTAATGTTGAATCTTGATTTGACTGCTGGTGTGAGTCGTGTTGACATAGGACGGGACATAGGTAATAGAGTTCGAAGGTATACGAAAGACTTTTTTCTATATCGTCCGTCTGAAATGTTTGGAGAAAGAAGAAAAATTATGTTAATAAAAAAAAAATATCTCTAGGAAAGATAAGTCTATGATGACTAGAGAGGGAATTCCTATTCTGCCACCTAAAACGCCTGCTTCGTTTATGATGATGGAAAGAGGATATCATAGTTGTGTATGGTTGGAGAATTGGGTGGAGTACACGAAAGGTGATGGTGTTTTGGCTTTTCCATATCATAGTACTTTTAATGTAAAGATATTTCAGAATTTGAGAAATAGAATGAATATGTTAGAACCAAATCCTAGATTGACACAGTATGACGTTCTAGAAGAATGGGAGATTGAGGCATTTGAATGAGAAAAATTCAGAAGTGGTCGGAGATTAAGAGGATTTTTGCCTAGATATCCGTATGAATCACGTGGAGATCAAATGAAGCATTGGAGAAGAGCTGTAGTGACACAGGGTTTATATCCAGTATTAATGGCTGAAGAACATTCAGGAAGCAAGTGTAAAGAAAAAATGAAACACATGAATATAACAGGATATGGTGAATCAGATGATGAATTATTGGAGGATATTTTGATTAAAAACCCTCTACCGTAACAAGAAGAACCTAGTAGGGTCACCTCAAGTGCACCGGTGATAGGAATGCCCTTAATTCCACACATTTTACATGACATGTCAGTTAATAGGGTTTTGCAAGATAATGAGAGAGAAGCTTAAATAAAACTAGGAAAGAATTAGTTCAGAAAATAAGCCAATTGAATTTGAATGCCGAGGCTTTGACAGTACCAGTGACAATTGGCCCTGTTATCCCATTATATGGAAATAAAAAGGTTTGCCCAAAACCTCAAGATGTGACAATTCCAGTGAGAGTGATTCAGTCATTTCATTAACGGATCTCCCAATAATGGAACCTTTAGCCGAAACTCCAAAGAGAGTTTCATCTGAAAATTTGAAGTAAAAGGGGTCTATGGTCCCTAGAAGAACAGGAGGTTCAACAACTTTTACTCCCGAGGATTAAGAGAGATGGGCACAGGGAATAGAAACACGAAACTTACAACCAAAGATTCTAGATATCAGCAGATTGAAAGTAGATGTGGAAGAAATGATAGCTAGTAATGTGAGCACAGAAAGATTGAACATCTACAATGATGAGGAGTGGTTATTCTTATGCAAGAGCATAACCAGAAGAGCAAAAGTATTTCATGAGAAATTAACAGAAGTTGCCTCAGAGATTGGAATAGATATAGAGAGATCAAAACTATTGCAAAAACCATATCTAGTGGAGTTTACTGAAAAAGATTTAGAAAATGTAAATACTTCTGGTAAAAGACTACAGATAAAAGAGTTGATGAACATTTTGCAAAAGTGGGGAGACACTAACAAATGGAGGATTAGGTGGACAAGAAAGAAAGAGGAAGTACGAGCGAGAGAAGAGTCATCTGCATTTCCAGTGAGGGAATCAGATAAGATTGAGAGAATATGTCCAATGAGAAGTTCCTAGTGGTGGATATGTTCATTTTCCTTTGAGCAGACAGGATATTTTGTAGGCCTGGGCTAAAATTTCATTCCGGTCGCGGAAATTGCGATAATTTGACATTTTCGCGTTCCGCGGAAAGCACGAAAATGTCAAAATTTCCGCATTCCGCAGCTTAGCGATAATTTGTTTCTTGCTCGCACTGTAAAATAATACATTCTCGCATGCGCGCGATCGCCTTACCTAAATCCCCGCGTTCCCCGACAAGTTTTCCCGATCCGGTCGCGTTCTCCATGAGATGTTGGATTGTTGGTAGCCATTTGCGCTGTCTCGCGACAGTTCGCGCCCGCAGTGACGTCATGCGTCACGCGATCACGTCTTTCTTCTCGCGATCATGCACCGCGAGACAACTGAAAACAAGATCGCCGCGCCCGCGAGCAACCACATGGGTAAGTTGGCGAGCCGCGACCATGCAGAAAATGCCACGAACGGGCGGGAAAAAAACTTCCGCATCTTCGCGATATTTCCGCGTTTGCGGAGATTTTTAACATTTTCGTGATAATTTGCGAAAGTGAATTTCGCAAATTCCGCCCACCCCTAATATTTTGTCATTTACGAATAATTTCCCTGGGTTGAGAGAAAAACCAGTTGGATGGTGCAAACAAGTGGAAAAATTTGTGAAAGTTTCAAAGGTTTTGTTGAAGGATACGGATGGTTTATTTGATATCATGGTACCAGCTGATTTATGGACAGAATGTTGATTGGCCAAATTAAGAATATGCAAGCGGTTCTAAAACAGGAGCACCATCAGAGGAGGTGATGAAGAAGTATCACCAAGTGATTACTTTCTTTAAAGGGAAAATCCCTCCTAATGAGACGGATTGGGTAAAAATAGATAGGACAACTCAGAAGCCAAAAGAATCTGTACACGCGTATTATGAGAGATTATTACAGGTATTCAAGCAGTATAGTGGATTTGAGAACATTGGAGATAAGGATATGGGACATTTTGTATATCGGTTTGTGTATGGTCTAAAACCAGAGATTAGTCAGATGATTCAACAGCACATGTTGTGCTGGAAGAGTAAAACAATAGATGAAATATTGAAATATGCAAAGTACTTTAGCGATGACATTGAGGCAAAACAAAGAAAGCTAAAAGAGAAAATGATGTGGGCACAGGTGAAATTGGCAGAGCAGCAGGAAACAAAATGAATTTCCCAAACTGATAATCAGATAAAAGAACAGGGTCAGACTGAACAAGTGTTGAATGGTGGTAAAGGAAAAGGATGAATGAGTAGAGAGGAAGCAAGGAAGAAGTTTTCTTGTCATGCATGCGGAAAGCATGGACATTGGAAGAACGAGTGTAAAAATGTCCAGAATAATAACAGGACAAATCAAAATTTAAATCCGCAGATGCAGAATGAAATGGTGGTGAATCAACAACAGCAGCAGCAGGTAGTTACTCCACAGTATGAGGTGCCACAAGCTCCTATGACAAACCATGTGAACATTCAAAAATAAAGTGTGAACACTGGATTTCACGGAGCAAGTGGAAAGAATACCTCTGTGGTTTCACAATATTTTTTGCAGAATGATGAAGATGAGTCAGGGTTTTTACAATGACGGTGCTTGAGGGGGGAGGAAGAGGAGTGCGTTCTTGGCGCATCCTTGTCGGTAGATCAGACAGGTCCATTTATTGATGGGAAAGTGGAAGGTAGTAACATCACTTTCCTATTGGACACTGGTGCTACCCGATCTACTGTGAGAACAGCAGAGATCCCAAACCTACCCCTCTCGGGAGAAACTATCCAAGTTGTAGGAGTGTCAAACAAACAGATTAGAACCCCAGTTACAAATCCAATGGAAGTGCATACTGGAAATTTTAAAGACAAGCATCGGTTTGTGGTATGCGATTCAAGCCCAATAAATCTGTTGGGAAAAGACCTATTGCGTAAGATGAATTGCACAATCTACTGTACGCCTGATGGTGTTGCTTTCCAAACACCTGATGAGGATGTTGTTCATAAGACGATGTTAGCTAAGCAAGGTACAGAAGCTGATGAAATGTTTTCATTATTCACTTAAAATGAATTGAGAACCACAGTGAATCCAGAGGTATGGGACTTTTCAGGAAAATATATAGGGCTAATGGCAAATGTAGATCCAGTAAAAATAGTGGTAAAAGAAGGTGCAGTTTATCCAAACACATGGACGTACACAATGAGTCCAGAAGTAAAAGCAGGAGTTGCTCCAGTAATTGACAAAATGATTGAACAACGAATTCTGAAAGAAATAATGGGTAGTCCTTTTAACTCAAAAAGCCTGGTGGTAAGTGCAGGATAGTGCAGGATTTGCAAAAAATTTATAAAATTGTAGTTATCTTATTGCCCAGTCATGCCAAATCCAGCAGTGAAACTTTATCAAATACCCTGGAATGCAAGTTGGTCCACAGTAATTGATTTGTGCCAAGCATTTTTTTCCATTCCTTTACACCCAGACAGCCAGTATCTTTTTGCCCTCCGGTTTAGAGATCGTGGTTTGGCATGGTGCCGGGTTCCTCAAGGGTACACGGAGAGTCCCTCCATTTTCAATCAAATTCTGAAAAAGTGTCTAAAGTCATAAGTTATGCCCGGGAAATCAGTTCTGGTTCAGTACATTGATGACCTCTTGGTGGCATCAAAAACACGAGAAGATTGTGTCACTGACACAATTGCATTACTGAACAATTTGGCTGAAGGAGGACACAAGGTGTCTCCAGCGAAATTGCAGTTTTGTGAACAAGAAGTTAGATATTTAGGGCATGAAATAGAAAGAGGAGCTTGAAAAGTGACCCCGGAAAGAATACAAATAATCAAACAAATGCAACTACCTCAGACACTGTAGGAGATGAGATAGTTTTTGGAGTAGTTGGGTATTGTAGGCAGTGGATAATTAGCTTCTCCCTGCTAGCGAAACCATTGATACAATTGACTCGGAAAAGAGCGAAAGATCCAATTGATTGGAATGACGAATGTTTGGAAGCATTTGTAAAATTGAGAAATTGTCTGTGTGAAGCCCCCTCCTTGGGCATGCCAGACTATTCAAAAGAATTTGCACTGTTTTGTTGTGAGGGAGAAAGTTGTGCACTTTCAGTTTTAACACAGAGACATGGATAAAGCGGACGTCCAGTGGCATATTTCTCTGCCACCTTGGATCCAGTGGCTTCAGCCTTACCTGGATGCTTAAAAGCAGTAGCTGCTACCTGTATGAAATTGGAGCAAAGTGAATCAATTGTGATGGGACATCCTGTAAAAGTATACGTTCCACACTCAGTTGAGATTCTTTTAACAAGAACACGAACATAGCACCTCACTCCTAGTTGGATGTCTAAGTATGAAAGAGTGATTTTGGGAGCAGAAAATGTGACGGTGATAAGGTGTACAATGATGAATCCTGCCACATTATTGCCAGACCCATGTTGTGAAGAAGTAAAAGATGAGGTTGATCCTGATTGTTTGGATGTGACTGAATTGTGTACTAAGACCCGCCCAGACATAAAAGAAGCACCCTTGACAGAATCAGATCCTGAATTATTTGTGGATGGGTCATGTCTGAGAACGGAAGGAGGAGGGCTAAGTGCTGCATACGCTGTATGTAAGATATCAGGAGTCAATCAATCAAAACCACTTTATTCGATTATTTAAAATCATAAAAGTATACAATACATGATAAAACAGTTTAAAAGCATTCTAACAATTCCATTAATAAAAATAATCTATCAAGATGAATCAATTTATAAAAGCTAATTAATTTCCTCCAATATGGCTACCTGTCTATTCCTCCTCGACCTGATAGATGCAACGAGGAAACTTGCAACACCAAACATAGTTACAGGCGATTCCATTAGTTGTAAAAACAATAATGCAGGTTTAATTTGTACAAAAGCTTTTTCTTTCAGTATAGGGAAGATAAACCTTTTCCTAGCTTCGAGGTACAAAGGGCAAAAAAACATGAAATGCATAGTATCTTGGAGAGAAAAATCATCACATTTACAGGGGGCCACATCTTCCGGCCTAGACCAACCCTGTGAGTCACTTAATACTAGGTGAATCTGGTTAAAACGAAATTTTGTCAGTAGCCATCTATGGTAAGAGTTCGTAACTGTTGACAAATATGGGTGCATGGCCAAGGATAGGGTAAGCAAGAAGTGAGCCCTTACTGTAGGTTTACTTAGCTCCTGGAATTCTCGCTCAACTTCGCAGTGCTTATTAAAATTTGTTTTAACCCACTTTAGATCAGCTTTACATAGGCCTTCAGGATTAGTGAAAATCTCAGGGCGCCCAATTTTCTTAGATGACATTTTGATAAAGGACAGCCACTGAATTTCCTTCATGTTATCTAGTTTAATACAATCCTTCGGGATACTATGACTCAACGTGAGATCCGGATTTATCCAGATTCTGATCCATAACAGGATTGGAGCTATTTTTATTATGTCAGATATATTGCCTATCCCTAGTTCAAGGTGGGCCGAGTGGGTTGCGGTAGACTGAGGGAGGCCGAGAAGAACACGTAAAAATGTATTTTCTTCTCTTTGAATGGGATCAAGTTTAGTATACCCCCATATTGCCGCCCCATACCTGGCTATTGAGACAGTTTTAGCTTGATATATGGCTAAAATAGCCTCACAATGCTTCCCTCCCAGCCTTTTCGCAAAGCCCAATACTGCAGCCGAGGAGTTGCGTACAGCAGTCACCTTAGTAGAGAGTTGTGGTACCCAGGTTCCTTTATCATCAAAAACAACTCCCAAGTAGGTGAACACTTTCACTCTAGTAATTACTTCTCCACTGCAATAGAAGGTTTTGAGATGATTTTTTCCCTTACCTAATGACATAATATGTGATTTACCAATGTTAACCACAAGGTCCAAGGATTTCATAAAATCCCCAGAGTCCAGTAATCTTTGAAGCCCGAGCGGGGTCCGGGCCAATAAAACTGTATCATCCGCATAGAGGAGTACAGGAACGGGTGTACCACCCATCCGCGGAATGTCAAGGGTAGCAGTTAACAGTTTATCTTCCAGGGAGTTTATGTACAGTGTAAATAACATAGGAGCAAGGATGCAACCATGGCGCACCCATCTTCCAGACTTAAAACTAGCAGTACATTTCCCCTCCTGTGTCATCCTTATTTCTTTCAGATCTTTATGTAAATCGGCCAAAAAATACACAAGGGGCCTATCAAGACCCAATTCCAGGAGCATAGACCATAGCTTTGACCTGTTAACCAGGTCAAAAGCCGTGGACAGATCCATAAAACCTAGAAAAATCGAGCCCCCTACAGCTTTTGTATATTTCGAAACAATTAAGTGTAGATTTAGGCATTGGTCCTCTGTGCCCCTCCCCGATCTAAATCCATACTGGGCATTGGATATTATACCTTTCTCTGAGGCCCAGTTTGATATTCTAACTAAAATAACCTTCCCTAGGATTTTGATTGAAGAATCCAACAGGGATATGGGCCTATAGCATCTGGGATCTCCCCTTTGCCCTTTTTAAACACAGGGATTATAATCGATCGGGACCAAGACTTCGGAAAAGCTATTACGGCCGCGGTGTTAAAAACATTAGTCAGAATTTTTGCCCAATACTTAGGGTTAGCCTTATACATGTCAGAAGGCACCCCGTCTGGACCTGGCGCCTTGCGCCCGGCCGTTCCCTCAATGGCTTTCTCCACCTCCTCTATAGTAAAATTAATAGGAGGGGAAGGAGGGTTGGAAATTGGTACCTCAAAAGTTTCCAACTCAAGGTTACTCCCATAGATTTTTTCAAAAAAATAGGAGGGCGGATCTGCACATGTATTTATGTGCTGGCCAACCTTTAAGATAATCAAGTTAAGGAAGTCTTCAGGGATAACCTTGCTCCAGTTCAGTCTCCTCCCCTGATCTTTAACTTTTACATTGACTAAAGCAAGTGCCAGAGCTGGTTTGTCCATAAGGCAGAAGTCATTAGCTAATACTATTGCCACTGGATTATGATCACTAAAACAGGAGCGTATAGCATTATAAAAAATCACATATCTTAAAAGTCCTGAGGATAAAAATATGTAATCTATTATGGATTCACAGTCCCTAGCAACATACGTGGGAACCCGATTGCTCTTATCTGAAAACCCTGCTTCATACAGTTCATTATTAGACAAAAGGGTCTCTAGGGCTTCCCCCTTAGAGTTATGTTCAAAATGTTGGGGGGTTGTGAAGTCTGGGCCATCAGTATCTCTATAGTGGCAATTTAGATTACATAAATGCACATTAAAATCCCCCATCAGGATATAATAGCAAAAAGTGGATTGATTTTCCTTGTAAGATTCTAAAAACTTTGACAACCAGTAAATATGCTCATTTGGGGACTCCCCTTGCTGTGAGTTATAGCAGTTAACAAAGATTAGCTTAGTGTTATTTGTCAGACACACTTCCAAAATAAGACAATTGTGGGAAGTACATGCAACCTTTTTAACTCTTCCTGCAATATTTACTGAAATCAAAAACATGAGACCACCTCTGTCTCTCCCCGATAACGAACTCAGAGAAGGAACAAAATAGGATGTATAACCATCAATCCAAAAATCACAGTCCTTGTCCCATGTCTCTTGCAAGGCTACAATATCATATTGTTTTATAAAATTTAACCAGCCGTTATCATTTCTTTTTGTCCGCAAGCCCGCAATATTCCAGCTTAGCAGTTTTACCTTTTCCCCTGAGCTATTAGCGACGCTAACGGAATTGGGTTGAAGATTACTGTAGCTCCTTGTTGTTTGAACAGGTTCCAGATGACCCTGCTCAATCGGACTAACACTTCCCTGTCCCTCCGGATCCTCATGTCAGTCACAGGCCTCCAGCCCCGAAAGTGCCTCAAATCTGTTCTAGGTAGTGATGTTGGATCCAAACCCAGTGATGATCAACATTATAGGCTTGGGGGGCTACAGGGGTCTGGGACTCCCTGAAGGTGAACGGTCTAGGTCTCACGCGATTCGGAGTTTTAATTTAATGCGCATAAAAATAACCCAGAGGGCGTGCACAAACACTATTAGCATCATGGGCCAACAATGCTGCACGTAACAGAACTGTAGCAACATGTTGGGGGTATTTGAAATTTACTATAATGCAATCTCCACTACAATTTTTTCGAGACGGGCCAACCCACTTTGTCCTTCTGGTAGATAAAATTTGATCTGAGAAGTTTATCGGGAAGCAACATCTTCTATTGAGCCAAGACACGGTTTTATTTTTTAGTGACTCATGTGATTCCTCATGGGACTGTGCACGATGACTATCTAAAGGCGGAACATTTGTTAAAACAACCACGAATGGCGCACAATCAGGGGGGAGATTAGTAAACCCATTATTTATTCCCTGTCTAGAACTTAATGATCCCCCTTGACCCAGGGAAGATTGTTTAGATAGACCATTTAATGGTATAGTGACAGGGGGGACAATTTCCGGCATAACGGGATACTGGGTGGGTCGCTGTAGAGTATCACAGGTTGTACCCTGAGGAACAGCAGCAGAACCCGTGACTACAGCCTTATCTCTTTCACATGTGGACAAGTGATTCTCTAACAAGTCTCCAAGCCTCTTAACTTCCAAGTTAACCGTATTTAATTGAAGCACTAAAGATTGAGTGTGCTCGGCTAACTTGGCCTCAAATTTGGCTTCTAGAGTACATACCAGTAGTGCAAATTGATCTGGTGATAAGGTAATACAGGCTGAGCTAATTCCTTCCTGCGGGTCAGTTCCAATGACTGAGCTATATAGAGCTTGGTGTAGAGCTTCCACTCTTTTTTTAATATGCTTTCCCCCCCTTCTGCTTCCTTGTTTCCTACAGGCTCTCACTGGTCTAGGGCTAGGAGGAGCTTCCTCTAAATTAACAGTGGACGTATCCAGATGAACCTCTAGAGGCTCTGAGTGGACCTGAGCTTCAACCATTATATCCGGCCGATTGCTCATGCCGGGTGTATCATCTCTTGGGCTTCTAACCACACAATTGGTGGTAATGTCTGAAGGAGCAGGGGAGGTCCCTTTACCAAGTGAGGCTCTCCGGTCGTTATTAATTTTATTGACCACTTTGACCAAATAATTGTCAATTGAGCCCGCCCCAGCCATAAATTTGTCATGTTTGCCGTTAGGCATGATCAATACTAGATTATTATATCTGACAGGAGATAAGGGACCAAATGAGGACAGCAGCGAGATAGAAATGTCCCAACCTCAGAGATTTACTAATATATCAGAATTTTATAACTCAAGCAAGATAACGAACAAAGTCCACAATATTAAGAAGTCTCACGTGCACACTGGATAGAGAGTATGTACTCCTCGGGATCAATGAACCAGGGTCTGTGGCCCAGGCCGGCCTCCTTCGGCCCCGGACGGCCACAGACGGCCCGCCCTTTGTCCGGGCTTCGTCCGGCGCCGTCCGCGCGCGTTCCGCGTAGCGTGGAGGCGGGACTCCTTTTCAGGATGTCGCGGAAGAGGGGTGGGTCCGGTGATGCTGGCAATGGCCCCTTGACACCTGGGCCTTGTAGTCCGGTTCTGGTGCTCTCTGCCCCACTGAGCCTGCGATGCGTCTCCCGCGAAGTGGGAGGCGCGAGGTCCTCAAATAGCCGGTAGGTGAAGGGCGGGACCGGTGATGCTGGCAATGGCCCCTTGACACCTGGGCCTTGTAGTCCGCTTCTGGTGCTCTCTGCCCCACTGAGCCTACGATATCAGGAGTCATTGAAGCATCCTGTTTACCGGGAGTCAAATCTGCACAAGTAGCCGAATTGGTGGCCTTAACAAAGACATGCAAAATTGGGAGGAATTGGAGAATAACCATATTCACGGATAGTCAATATGGTTTTGGGGTTGTGCATGATTTTGGCCAGCTCTGGATCCAGAGGGGATTTCTGACTTCTTCAGGAACTCCCATTAGAAATAGCAAAAATGTAAAGGAGTTGTTGGAAGCAGTACAATTGCCAAAAGAAGTAGCTGTTGTTAAATGTGCTGCACATCAGTCAGGAAATGACTATGTGACGGCAGATAATCGATATGCAGACCAAATAGCTCAAAACTGTGCAAGAAATACAATGGCAATCAACAGGAAAATGGAAACAGATGAAACCAGATGCCAACTTATGTTTTTCTCAGTTCTAGAAACATGGGATGAGTCAGACAGTTGCAGGAAGAAGGTGAGGAGAAGGAAAAGGAAATCTGGATAAAGTCAGGTTGTACAAAGAGGACAGAAGATGAAGTTTGGGTATACTCAGATGGCAGACCAGTCATACCAGATTGTTTACTCTCTAAAATGGCAAGGGTATATCATGGAACAACACATATTGGCAGGGACTCAATGATCAGATTATTCAGATGTAATTGGTATAATCCAAAGTTTAGGGTAGTTGCAGAGAGCCTTTGCCAACGATGCTTAATCTGTCAGCAGCAAAATCTAGGCAGGAAGACAGTGGTTAGTTGGGGAAAAATTGGAAAGGCAGAAGGATCATTCACCAGGCTGCAGATAGACTACATTGATTTGCCTTTGTGCAATGGATTGAAGTATGTCCTTGTCATAGTGTGCTTGTTCTCGAGATGGGTAGAGGCATACCCCACAAGAAGAAATGACAGTCTCACAGTTGCTAAATTACTGTTAAGAGAGTTGATACCTCGATTTGGTTTTCCAGTAACTTTGGAATCGATAGAGGACCTTGTTTTAATAATGAGATAATTCGATTAATCTGTGCTGCATTTAACATTGAACAAAAACTACACTGTGCTTATTGCCCAGAGGCTTCTGGAGTAGTTGAACAGCTTAACAGCACAATCAAGTCAAGATTAGGGAAAGTGTGTGCATCCACAATGCTAAAATGGCCAGATGCATTGCCTCTTGTTCTGATGGGTCTCAGAAGCATTCCTGACAGAAAAACAGGATTGAGTCCTCATGAAATACCCATGGGAAGGGCAATGAGTCAAGCATTTATTCCTGGAAATAAATTGATGAATATAACTGATGATCTGGTATTAGACTATTGCAAAGGATTGGCTGATCTGGTGCATTCTGTCTCTCATCAGGTTGGAGAAGACTGGTCCTCAACCTGCCAAGACACTGCCACATCTCCCAGCACCTGTGCACACTCCACTGGCTCCCCATCGAAGCTAGAGTCACCTTCAAGATGCTAACCCACGCTCACAAGGCCCTCCATGACACCGGACCAGCATACCTGAACAGCCGACTCAATTTCCACGCACCCCAAAGGACCCTACGATTAGCCCAGCTCTCCCACGCCGTGGTCCCCCGCACTAGAAAGACCAGATCAGGAGGCCGCTCCTTCTCCTTCTGCACAGCCAGAGGCTGGAACGACCTTCCGCTCCACCTCAGACATATAACATCGCTCCCCATCTTAGCAAGAAACCTCAAAACCTGGCTCTTCGACAGACCCCCCCCCCTCCTTGATGGACTGGAACCTGCGACCCCCCCCTCCAGTGCCTTGAGACCCTTATGGGTGAGTAGTTACGCTTAACAAACACCTGATTGAATGATTGAGTTGCAAGACAGCCAAGCCAGGTGCATGATTTGAATCCTGGAGACTGGGTGTTAGTGAATAAACATGTGAGGAAATCATGTCTAGCACCCAGGTGGGCTAAACCACGTCAAGTCATACTGGTCACTAGCACAGCAGTGAAGTGTGCAGGTTTACCCAATTGGATTCATGCTAGTCATACCAGAAGAGTTTCAAGCCCACCTGAACAACAAGAGCAGTAACTGACAGAACACGCTGTAACATCAGAAGCTGAAGTTTGTGAAGTCGAATAATCTAGAGTGACATATTCTGAAAGACAAATAGATGATGAACAGCCAAGTACAAGTCAGGTAGGGTGGATACCAGTGATTGAAATACCTGAAGTTGTTAACGAAACAAGAAGAAGAAATACATTAGGGAGACAGGAAGGTAGAAAGGAAAAGACAGGGAGAGAAGAACACACTCAGGTAGAAGTGAACAAAGCTACTCAGAAACTTTAACAGGACCAGATAGACGTAGAAGAACAGGTTCAGGCAGACAAAGAACAAATTATAATAAGACCTGACAGGTACAGATAGAAGAAGATCCAAATACAGAAAGTACAGAGCAAAGACAATTAGAAAGGTAAAAAGAACAAGTACAGATTGTGCCCACACAAAATAAAAATAAAAGAACTTTAGAAAAAGACGAAGCAGGTGAAAGTGCAGTTCAGGTCAAAAGAGTTAGAAAAGGTGGTAATTGGCCGGGTGGAGTGAAAAGATTAAGATACTACTTAAGGAAGTCAGAGAAGAAACCAGAACAAGCAAATGAAGTTTCAAGTCAAACTAAATCCTAACAGCCAATAGTAAAACTCATGCGAAGAAGCCCAAGACAGAGGATTCTGAACAGGAAATACAAGGCCCCTGAGTGGACCTATGTTATTCTAGAGGAATTTTAAAATTTACGGGAAGTGTCAGAGAAAGTTCATGTTGCACAGTTTAATGAAAATAAATTAAGACTACCTTAAAACAAAAGATTGTATTTAAAGAAAATTTGAATAAAGAAAGAAAAAGAGAAAATACATTTTCTCAGATTGAAAATGGCAGAAGTTGAAGTCACGGAACAACCAAAACGAAGTTTAAGACGTAAATGTCTTAAAGTTTGCTCAAGTAGTATTTTACTATTAATATTAGTGTGGTTAATTCTAACAGTGGCGGTACCTTTGTTAATAGTAACAAGTAACAAGACTAATACAGTTACTAATGAGAAAATAGATGGAGTAAAAGGAACTAAAACAGAATTAAGAAAAGTAGATGAAACAAACTATCATCGTAATGAATAAGATAATGATTCATCTTTAAATGTGTTTACTAAATTGTTATTTCAGTATGTTAATACAATGGAAATTAGTGACTGTTATGTCTGTATGAAATTCCCTCATCTGTGTCAGAAGGGGTAACTTACCACCATATACCTTTGCAATATGGTGTATCATGTTCTGTCAAGTATATTTTATGTAACTAGGAAGCTCCAATATTTTTATGCAAACTTAGATGTAGTATTTTCAGAACTACCTATTAGAAACAATGTGAATCCAGTACTTAGTAGTAAAGATGCACAGTTCATGGGAAAATGTTTCCTAACAATGAGTCAAATAGATATAGCAGAGGCACACAAGGATAACCTAACATGTATATTACGTCAAGAAGAAAAAGAGTTTTTAAATTTAGTAGAAGAAAGGAGACAGGATTTAACAAAGAAAACTTCTGATCAGGGATCCCATGTAGCTCCATGGGCTGAAAAAGAGGGAATTTATGCAAAGGGCGAGGCTCATGTTGCAATGTCCCAAGACTTTGTGAAGAAGGGAAAATTCTGCCTCCATAGGTTGAAGACTGATTACAATAACATTTTCATTGGTTCCAAAACATGCAAAAAGGGGGCGGACAGTGGACCAAGAAGCAACCAATCCGGCAACAATCCAATACAATCACCAATTGAAATTATTCCACAAATGATATACATTCTTGTGTGCAAAAACTCCAACAGAGCCCCCTGTCCAAGAGCCCTCCCCTAGTACTAAGGGCAACAAAATACAAAACAAATTTGGAGATGCACCACTTGAACAATAATTCTCTATCAATCCACCAATTCATTGGACACTGGTCAAGTTTTTTCTTTTCCTTTATTAATTCTTGCTTTAAAAGACAGACAGCCAACGCGTTTCGTCCTAACAAAACAGGACTTATTCAGGGCTGTAGATTAAAAACATATAAAAGGCTACTTTAACAATACAATACAGATCGTTAGTCCAAATGTATATATAAACATGAAAATACATAGAGTCAAATGACAACATTCAAAAAGAGTCACATAACTAATTTCACAGGAGAAGAGACCAAAGAAAAAAAGAGAGACAATCAGAAATGATCAAAGCCTACAATATAATTAGACATTTTGTTAAACAACCCACAATTTGTTATAAGATTTGCAAAACATTTATTAAACCAAAAATACACAGAAACATCATATACAAAACATTTATATGTACACACATTAAAAGGCAAAAACACACCGAAAAAAGGGGAGGAAGGCAAGGGGGGCGGGAAAGAGAAAGGGCGTTAACCCTGAAATCTTTTTTCATCATAATATCCGTTAACAACATCAAAAAAGAATTAAGAATAAATCAATCTATTTTTGGCACCAAATTTGCCCCACGTTTCTAAAGCCCATCATTATCGGGTCTGTTTATCACGAGGTAATCCTCAAACAATGCATAATCTATCCCAAAAATATCTATGAGATAGTAGCAACTGCCATAAACTATACTGTGCATTAAGTATCATGAAAATATAAGTCACTGCCAATACAAAAGGTCCCATCAACCCAGGACATAAAACATCTAACAGAGAAATGTATATGCAAAGAAACAAAAATAATAATGTGATAATAATAACGGTACCTACCAAATGTAGAGATATGTACGGCAAATTTGGAGTCGTGTTCCAGTAACAATATGATATTACGACAGGGGTAATATTAAAGCCTTGTCTTCCGCTAGTCATTTTGTCCAATCCATTGGAAAGAAGAGAAAAAAAGAGAAAGAAAAAAGAAAAGAGAAAAAAAAGAGAAAAAAGAAGAAAAAAGAAAAAGAAGAAAGAAAAACGGGGGAAAGCGGATGTCAATCTGGTTTCTAGAAACAGAATGGCACATATCCCAAAAACTTTTACTATTTAACTGGTTGCTTTTGGACGGTTTGTATATGCAAACCTACCTCATCAATTTGAGCCGCTACAAAATCCTAACAAAACCAAACGCCGGCAAAACTATGATAGATATTCTTCCAAATTATCTTAATATCGCTTGATAATTTCAAGACCATATGCGAGGCCTGTGTGGTATGATAGCCACAACAATATTATGCTCAAAGGTAATTATTGCTCCCCAGGCCATATCAAAGGTGTGGCCAATATCCCTGTAAAAGACACAAAAACCTTATGCTAAAAGTTGTACCAAAAAGAAAAAAACACACAGATACTCAGTTCGATAATGAAATCCATGAGGTACATATTAACCTCAAAATAAGTATGTAAAAAGCACAAATGCATGTTCAAAATGCCAAAAAAAGGCACAATAAGAAAGTCCTCTTACCCATGATAAGGTGACCAAACAAATTAATTAACCAACATTTTCGCCCACATCACGGCACACTAGAACTCCCTACAGCAGTGAAAGCATGAGCAATGTTATGCACAAAATAAGTGGAATCCGAACCCCTATCCCTGACATTTGTTTCGGAAGAAACGATCAGGCAGCAATATCCCTGCGAACAATTACAACCTCGAAAAGAGTGTCTAAAAAGCATAGACACTTGTACAAAGGGACAGACATCAAAAACAAAGTCCCCCCACCCATGATAAGGTGCCCATATATGCAGACTAACCGACGCTTTCCCTCATTCATATACACTTGTATATGCGTGAGAGCATAAACCAAATTGTACACGAAATAATTTAAATCAAGACCCCTCTCTCTGAGTAGTCAATCCGTTTTAACGGTGGTTCAAGCTCTGCAAGAGCTCCCTGCGTATATAAAAGCCAAACTTACTTGTTATCGTATCCTCCAGCGCCACATCGTAAGTGGTGTTCTCGTGCCATCCAACCAATCAAATTGCAGAGGGAGAACTTAAATACACGTGGTCCGATCACATGACTCGCGTATACGTCATAATCGGCAACCAAAGAGCTTATTTGGATGCCTCAACTCCCCACCATATTAGAGTGGTGAAAAGTAAACATCAAAACAGAGTAAACAATTAGTGCATCTAATTCAAAATAAGAAGTTAATGACATTTCAAAAGATAAAAACGAAAACAAAGAAAAATCAATCTGTGTGCCCAGCATTTCAAGACTACAGTAGAAGCAATTTACTGCTCGCGGTCCAAGCACGTGACCCGCAATCTTTAACGTCACTATGGGCATAGCCGGCAATTTTGCTACCAAAAAAGGGGGGTGGGGCGGAGTGTGCCATTCAAGTTATTAGAAGCGTTTGTTGGCCACACGGACAATAAATCACACAAATTCTAAAAAATCTCTTCACTCCACGGAAACAAAAAACGCCGTGTCACCAAATACTCAAAACATCGCTCAAAGAACCCGACGTACTCAGCAACGCCACATGATGCCCACATGCAGGACCACCATAGATATAACCAGCAGTTCCAAGCACATGACCAGCAGTCCTTGACGTCACCATGTGCATCGCTGGCAATTTTGCTACCAAATAGGAAGTCTGTGCCACTCAAGTCACAAAAGATCGCACAAACTCAAAAAAGTCTCTTCACTCCACAAAAACAAAAACAGCCGTGTGCCCAAATTCCCAATACATCAACTCGAAGCACTTTCATTGGTTCCAGTGAATGTGAACACAACTTTCTAATGATAGGGGAATGGGGACTAAAAGGGGGAACTGATCCTGTATTTCCAGGAGTTTGCTATGTGTGCGGAAATAACGCCTATTATAGGTTACCGGCACGGTGGTATGGTAGTTGGTATTTTGGAATAGTATTTCCAAAGATCTACCATGTGGACAGAATCAATGGAATCAATTAAATATCTAATGGACTAATACGGAGAAGAAGAGCTAGTTTTTCTGAAATAGTGGGTGATATATTTGGTGCATTGAAACCCTCAGTTGGAGTCATTCTAAATTCATGCAAAATTTGCAAATTGTCAACAGTAGTTGATTGTCTTTCGACTGATACTGCTGGAGGATTCTTAATGATTAATACAGAAATGGTTGCAATATTGTCTTGCTCTTAATATCTAATTGTGAAAAGAGGTAGGAGTCTGTGGTATGTTGAAAATTCAACATTGCTGCACTTACATTGCAGACAAAAGTAAGGAAATTAAAGGGTATAATGAAAATATTACAAGAATTCATGAAGATTTGGCCCAACTGGAGGTTGATAGTGTATGGGAAAGACTAAAAAAGAGCATAACATCAATAGGGAAATGGTTTAATAATTTTGTAAAGAATTTTTCTAGGTCAAATAATATTACCAGTAGTTGTGATAATGACAATAGTATTGATAATAATGATTACATGCAAGTGTTGCAGGAGCAAAGGAAAAAGAAGAATACATGCAGAAAGGGAAGGGAAAGCAAAGAAACAAAAGAGAGAATATGAAGAAATCCAATTAGAAGAGATGAAAGGAAAGCTATACAAAAAGATGAAAGATTTAGACAGGAAAGAAGTAACTGATGAAATTCGGAGGGGAGAAGAGGAAACTGAGAATTGCTGAAGATGGCATCTGGGAAGGGATGGGTAATTTTGTGATTGCTTAACCCCTTCAGTGCCCATGACGAGATGGTCTCGTCATGGGCCGCGGTTGCGCTGTGCCCATGACGAGACCAT
Source organism: Triturus cristatus (assembly GCF_964204655.1). Lineage (NCBI taxonomy): Eukaryota > Metazoa > Chordata > Amphibia > Caudata > Salamandridae > Triturus > Triturus cristatus. The sequence goes on from NC_140590.1 coordinate 178,025,195, forward strand.
CTCATCATGAACCCCGCCCGCTAATGAAACGCCCGGCACAGGGCGTGGAAAGGGCGGGGCACTGAAGAGGTTAAAATGCCATCAGAGAGGGGATTGATGGAGCAAGGTCTCGTAGAAAAGAGACTTGCTTGGAAGCAATCCACTTGTTTAAACTCACTAACAAAGTAATTAATAAAAGCTTTGTGAAAACTAATATGCACTACATGAACACACAGATCAGTGATGCTTGTTTATGTATGTACTTACCCGGATAACAATGAAAAGGACTAATATCGCTTTAAACAGGAAATCTGTTTTGCGCATGCGTCAACTACATCTACGTAGGATGACAAACTAATGTTGGGAGTGAAATTCTGCCGCATGAGCAGAAGCTTTTAAAATGAAGTCTTGAAGGCTCACATTCAAGGCACCTGCTTAGCTGAAATGAAAACAAGCTATTTTACTTGTGCTAATGCAGGGAAAAGCATTAATAAATGAAATGGGATAGAGTAGAGGTGGGTGGTATACAGTGCAAACACTTTATTTGAGAAATTAATATTTGTCTTTTGACTTTTATCATTAGTGCATATTTGGGCCTATCTTGCGTAACTGAATTGAGCTGAGTGGCGTGAAGTGTGCGCATGTCCACTGAAAGGGAACCATGAACAATGACAGTGCACTTGAATAAGAGCCAAAGAACAAGTGTATCATCATGGGAACAGGATGGTGCAGAGTTCAACAATGAAGAATTGTATTCATAATGAAATAAAATGTTGCTATGTTGATACAATAAGTATATGGGAATAACGTCTATGAATAAAAATTAAGGGGATGGGTTTGCGAACAATAGTTGAACTGATTTTTTGTGACATGTAAGCATGGTGTGATGGCGATCCCCCCCTTGCCTGACCAATCAAATTTCGTATTTCCAGATATTGAAACTTTAGTGGGTGGAACATGGAGAAGCAAAACGTATAATTAAGATAGCTTTAGTTATTTAGAGAGAGATTGGGGTTCGTAGACGATGACGAGAGACGAGGGGAGAAACTGATGCTAAAAAATGATGCTGTGAGATGCTGGAGTTGCTAATGAAGAGCTGACTGCAGAACCTGAAGCAGAACTTTCTATCCTAATTAATTTGGGTTAGATCTGAAGATTTCGGAAGAATCTCGAGTAGGAAGACAGTGTCAGAGAGGGGTGCAATGCAACTGTCAGTATTCTAGAGAGGTCAACTATCCTGTCCTGAAGTCTTTGTCTCCTGACCTATCCCAGGGGACCCTTACCAGCCATTTGGCCAGGGGGTTGATCTTCCAAAGCATCCTTGGTAATTATAATTTCTCACTATTTGCTAATGTTCTTTTGTCTCTGTCCTCTCCCTTTCTGAGCATTGTTTGTTGTATGAGTCTGAGACATATGCATGATGTTTATGAATTGAATTTTTCTCCCGTAGATGATGGTGACTGTACTGTATTTTGAGATTGTTCACATGCAATAATTTAGATAAAGATTTAAACTTTCCTGAGTCCATGGTTATTTACTTTGAAAATATATGAAAAGTTAGAGATATGTTAATTATCACCATCAACTAGTTCCACTAATGGTCCATCGACCAGAGGAAAGAACTTTTTGATCAGTGAAGGGTAAGTTAAATATGAACAGAGGTATTGAAATAACTAATCCTGATATATTGTGTAAATTGACACCAGCCGTTTACGCACTGTGAGTTTATGGGCCCAGGTAAGTATATGGTAGTGGAGTATCTGTTGTTGGTGCACTGCTGGATCACTGCCATTGCTTCACAATAAGCTACATCAAGTCTTGCCCCCTCCAATGGCTTCGATTCTAAGCTTAAAGAAAGCCCAAAACTTTGCCTTGAGAACATCTCATAAAAACCCGAGCAGTAACCAGTTAGCAATGGTATTCAAGCAGGTACAAAACCGATATCAACAAGCTGTCTGAGCAGAGTCTTTTATATGAAAGTAAACATACTCGAGGAAATTCTGAGCCCTGGTAAACCGACAAGGGAATGAGCCCGGCAGATCTGGCTGTGCAAACATTTCTGAATTAAAATGGTCATCTTTCTTCTCCAGGCATTTCACGTCTATGGGTTGTGACTGACAGAACTGCTATGTCTCCCAGCAAGGGGGTGCACCTTGCCACACTAGCCCAAACGAGGTTACTCTCACCACCACTTTTCGAGATCATAAATGCTCGGACTCCTCCATTGCAGATTTACCACCTCTGACTAGCTGGCTGCAACAGGTTCTGGTTGAGGCCAGATCAGACGGAGCCCCTGACTGTGTTCCAAGGGGCACATAGGACAAAGTTAAAGAATTGGGGAATCCCTTCAAAGCTCCTGGAGGCCATCATTCATTTGAACACTAATGCATGGGTCTGCATCAGGCTGTGGTTAAAGCAGGCGCCTGCTCAAACCTCTGACACAAACTCATTGATTGTAGCAATGCTTATTTTTTATGTATAGTATCTATGAAAATGTAGCCATTGGCTGCTGTGATGTGTAACTTTTTACTGGTTCACTCCTGTGCCCATTTATAAAATGTTGTAACAGGTGCGCACCTTTTGTGGTGTAAATCTTTTGTTATTTTAATGTCCCCCATGTGTTGAGTGATACAAGCCACTGGTCTAGAATTCTACAGGCCCCACCACTGCTTCCTTTTATTCGGCATTTTGCACTTTATTGCGGTTCTCCTTCCATCTGATTGATTGGGGCAAAAGCGCTAGCCTTGGGTGAGGATAACAGGTTGTCCTTGGTCAGCTCAAGGGCCGCAGTCCCGACCTATAAAAACATGCTGCTACCATTTTGATACTGCGCAAGTCTTTTTAGGTCTGGCCTGAGTCAGCGCGCATGCGCTGATCTGGCGATCTGTTGTAGTAGAATATGGACGAGAAGCTCTGCCCACTCTCCGCCCATATTTATCATTGGATTGTGTCTTCGTCCTTCGTAAATGCTAGCTTCTGATTGGCTAATAGGCTTGTTAGTCGCTCTTTAGTACTGCCTTTATTTTTATTTTTTTGCAGATTTATGTAGCACAAACTCGACCCGAAGGAATTGGAGCACTTTACACGAGCACCAGTTATGTTACACAAGAACACATTCATTTAGGTTTTTTGGGTAGGCATGGGGTGAATAAGTGATTTGCCCAGAATCACAGGATGTGGAGTTGACCTGACTCTCGAACCTTGGATTCCCAGCTCCAAGGTCGGCAGTCTGGCCCTGAGACCAAATCCTATCCCATTTCCCTCTCCCTCTACATTTGTAACCTCCCATGGCTACAAGTCCCTTTACTTCGGTTGTTACACACCACGTCTTACTGAGTCTTGTAAGCACCATTATCTTCATTGAGTTTTGAGTTTCTGTTTGTGCAGGCAGATGACGTGCTTTGCTAACATTCAGCGTGCCTTGTAACATTCAGCACGCCGTGCTTGCTGTAAATAATGTATTCATCTTTATTTAAGTTGGTTAAAATCGCCGCACTCGCATTGTAACCAAAGTAAATAAAAAGACAAAAATGGCAGCCACACGTTTTTTTCTTCTCTTTATTTACTTTGATTACAATTGCTGTACTCACGCTTTAACTGTAAATATCTTAAGCTAAAGGGCTAGTGCTGTGATTGCTTTACAAGTAAAGAAATAGAAAACAAATGTTTTTCAATTTCCTTACTTTTGAAAGAATCGTGGCAGTGCGTTTTAGCTTAAGATATTTACAGTTAAAGTGCGAGTGCGGCAATTGTAACCACAGCCGCAATTTTTTTCTCTTTATTTACTTCGGTTACAATCACGGCACTCATGATTTGGCTGTAAACATCTTAACCCATTCGATGCTCATGACGGAGCGGTTCCGTCATGAGCATCGGTTGGGCTGTGCTTATGACGGAACCGCTCCGTCATGAGCACAGCCCCTGGGGGAAGCGCTGGCGCTCCCCCCCTGGGGCATCGATCGTGCCCCCACAGAGGGGGATGGCAGCGGAAGAGTTTCTGCTGCCACCCCTGAGCCCCCCCACGTTTCCCTATGACGACAGCGCGCACAGCGCAAGCCGACGTCGTCAGGAAGCGCTGGGACGCCTGGAAGCCATTTGCTTCCAGGCGTCCCAGCAGCAGCAGGTATGTTTCCTTCTCCGGTGGGGCCGCGGGGGTGATTTCGTCAGTATTGAGGCATCGGGGGAGAGGAAAGAGTATTTCCTCTCCCCTGATGTCTCAATACAGGGCATTCCTGCTCCACGATCGCGCACAGCGTCGCGATCGTGGAGCAGGGATGCCCCACTAGACACCAGGGATGTGTTTTTTTTATTTAGGAAGCGACCCCTTAGGCAAGGGTCGCTTCCTGGGGGTGAATTTTTATTATAAGACTTTTCTGCCCCCCCGGGGGCAGATCGGTCTTATAATTTGCCGTTTCTGCTCCCAGGAGGGGGGGGGGCAGAAAAGCCCACTAGACACCAGGGATGTGTTTTTAAGTATTAGGAAGCGACCCCTTAGGCAAGGGTCGCTTCCTGGGGGTGATAATTTTTTATAAGACTTTTCTGCCCCCCCTGTGGGCAGATCGGTCTTATAATTTGCCGTTTCTGCTCCCAGGGGGGGCAGAAAAGCCCACTAGACACCAGGGATGTCTTTTTTAGTATTAGGAAGCGACCCCTTGGGCAAGCGTCGCTTCCTGGGCCCCCATTTGTTTTGCAAGACTTTTCTGCCCCCTCTGGGGGCAGATCGGTCGTTTATGTAGCCGTTTCTGCTTCCAGGGTGGGCAGAAAAGCCCATTAGACACCAGGGATGTGTTTTTTTGAGTAAAGGAAGCGGCCCCTTGGGCAAGGGTCATTTCCTGGGGGCCCAAATATTTTTCAAGACTTTTCTGCCCCCCCTAGGGGCAGATCGGTCTTTTGTGTAGCCGTTTCTGGCCCCAGGGGGGGGGGGCAGAAAAGCCCACTAGACACCAGGGAATTAGTGTAAATAAAAATGGAAGTGACCCCTTGGGCAAGGGTCGCTTTCAGGGTGCAATTTTTATAATATGTATTTGGCCCACCCACCCCGGGACAGAGTAGCCTTTTTTTTCCTGCTGTTTTCTACCCCACCTGGCACACAACCCGATTGACCATTTGGGTAGTAACATAGCATGTTATAATGTTTATTGTTATATTTTTTGTGAATTGCAATTGTAATGTTTTTTTTTTTGTTCTAGGTGAAGGCTTTTGCTCTTTTCAGTTTGCAGTTTTGTTACTGGTGGTTCTGCTGTTTGTGTAGTTTGGTAAGAGACTTTTTTTTGTACAATGTAAATGTGTTTGATTTCTCTGCATGAATTTTTTTTGCAAATGGTGTAATAATAGCAGTATGTTTGATTTTTGAGTGTCAAAAACGTTTTGCATTGGTGCTCGATGTGTATTTTGTTGTCTTGTGAGTAATTTGTTTTTTTTTCTTCTTTCTAGTTGGATATCGTTGGTTTTTGCTGTGTCACTGCAGAGTTGGTTTCTGGTGAGTGCAGCTGTCTCTTGTAATTGAATTGTATAGTTTTTGAGTACATTGATCTTTGTGATAAAGGTACACATTTCTTTACTTACTTGGTTTGCACATTGTTGGTTGTTGTTGACTTGTTTGTGCAGTATTCTTTCTTAGTAAGTATAATGGCTAGCCGCAGGATTACTGCTCAGCAGGTTGTTGGTTTGCTGTTTGAGTCTTCCTCTGACCATGGTTCAGAGACTGACTCTGCATCTGAGAGAGAGGAGTCAGGGGACGATTCTGGCAGTGAGTTTTCTCTCCGTATGGAGTCATCGGATGATGAAGATACTCTTAGTGTAAATGTAAATGTAAATTTGATACTTGTATAGCGCACTACTCACCCGCAAGGGTCTCAAGGCGCTTGTACGAATACCGCTGTGGAACCCATCCTGGCTTTCCCTGTGAGGCGTCCACTCCTGGGCACCCCCAAGGTGGAGGCCAGGCATCCTTAGCGTTGTGGGGGCCGTTGTGGAGATTAAGCAAGCTATTGCCCAGAGTTGCAGAGTGGGACTCCATGATTGGAATAGGCACCAAGGCGAGAATTATCAGGTAGTGCGGATGAAGTGCCTGTGTTAGAGGAGGAGACTGATGTGCCGATAGTGCGGCAAGAGGCATCTGGGCTGCAGCCTGGGGCTGCAAGGCTTCCCGTTGGTGTAGTGCGGCAAGAGGCTTCTGGGCTGCAGCCTGCGGCTGCATGGCTTCCCGTTGGTGTAGTGCGGCAAGAGGCATCTGGGCTGCAGGCTGGGGCTGCAAGGCTTCCCTTTGAAAGTGATGACTTCTGGGTTGCCCCTGGCATGGTGCAGCCGGCATTGCCAGAGTTTACTGGTGTTCCAGGGTCTAGAGTGAATACTGAAAACTTTTTACCGGTAAATTTTTTTCAGTTGTTTATGGACGACTAATTTGTATGCCGAACAGTTTTTGACAACAGTGCCAGTCTTAAGCCACACTCTAGAGCTACCCGGTGGACTCCCACAAATCTTGAAGAGATGAAGAAGTTCTTGGGTTTAACTTTTTTGATGGGCTTGCTAAGGAAGCTATCAATGTCTTCATATTGGTCTAGCAGTCCCTTGATGGCAACGTCTATTTTTCCGGCAGTCATGAGTCGTGACAGGTATTTGCTTCTGCTTCGGATGATGCATCTTGTTGATAATGGTTTAGCGTTGCCACGAGATCACCCTGAGTGTGACCGTCTTTTTAAGATTAGGCCTGTCCTTGATCACTTTGTTGATTGATTTTCTGAGATTTATGCTCCTGGGAAAGAAATTGCAGTGGATGAGTCTTTGGTGTTGTTCAAGGGCCGCTTGGTTGATAGGCAATACATTCCTAGTAAGAGGGCATGCTATGGAATAAAGCTGTATATGCTGTGTGACAGTAGGACTGGATATGTCTCTTAAGTTCAGGGTGTACACCGGTAAGGAATCCAGGATTAACCTCCCTGGTTGTCCGTCCACTTTTGGAGTGACTGAGAAAATTGTTTGGGAACTTGGTAGAGGATTTTTTAACAAAGGCCACCATTTATATGTAGATAACTTCTACACTGGTGTGCGGTTGTTCAGGGAATTGGCCAAAGTGGACACTCTTGCTTGTGGCACAATCCGCTCTAACCGTAAAGGTTTCCCGAAAGAACTTGTTTGTCAAAAGCTTGTGCGGGGACAGTGCAGTGCGTTGCGTTGCCAGGAGCTTCTTGCTGTGAAGTGTTCAGACAGGAGAGATGTCTACATGCTGACTACCATCCATGATGAAAGCACTGCACCTGTGACAGTTTGGGGTGAGGTCGCTGAAGCGCGCAAACCTGTGTGCATTTTAGACTATAATAGGCACATGTGTGGTGTTGACAGAGTAGATCAGAGGTTGGAACCTTACACTGCTCTTCGTAAGGCTTACATTTGGTACAAGAAGTTGGCTATCCGTCTTTTCCACTTGGCAATGTTTAATGCTTTTGTTGTTTTCCAGGATTCTTGCCCTGAGTCAAAGATGACTTTTGTTAATTTTCAGGAGTCTGTAATAGGCAGCCTTGTTGTAGTGGAACAGGCAAGTGTTCCTAGAGTTGGAGTGGTGGAGGATGTTGCTAGATTGAAAGATCGCCACTTTCCTGATCACATTCCTCCCACACCCTCAAAAGATTTTCCCAGTAGGAGATGTAGAGTCTGTTGGCGAAGAGGTACACGGAAGGAGAGTCGTAGGTACTGCCCTGACTGTCCTTCTCAACCTGCACTGTCTGTCCCTGCTTGTTTTAGAGCGCACCACACGCGAAAACATTTTTGGGAGCATTTATGAGTGGTAAAGTGAACTGCCTGGTCTGTATTCTTTGGATAATTTGATTCTGTTTCAAGGTTGGTGTTAGTGCAATGTATTTAGTTGCTGATTTTGTGTTTGCAGATTTGTACCTATTTGAGATTTGTTTGTGTTTTTATTTTTTTCTAAAAAAATCCTAAATGTGATGGTGGTGTGTGTAGGCTGGCGCTTGGCTGTTGGTGTGTGTGGACTGGCACTTGGTTGGTGGTGTGTGTGGAATGGTGCTTGGCTGGCGGTGTGCGTGGACTGGCGGTGTGCATGGACTGGCGGTGTGCGTGGACTGGTGCTTGGCTGGTGGGGTGCGTAGACTGGAGCTTGGCTGGTGGTGTGCGTGGAATGGTGCTTGGCTGGCGGTGTGCGTGGACTGGTACTTGGCTGGCGGTGTGCGTGGACTGGTGGTGTGTGCGGACTGGTGCTTGGCTGGTGGTGTCCGTGGACTGGAGCTTGGCTGGCGGTGTGCGTGGATTGGCGATTGGCTGCCGGTGTGCCTGGACTGGCGATTGGCTGGCGGTGTGCATGGACTGGCGCTTGGCTAGCGGTGTGCGTGGACTGGTGTTTGGCTTGCGGTGTGCGTGGACTGGTGCTCTGCTAGCGGTGTGTGTGGACTGGTGCTCGGCTGGCTGTGTGTGAGTAGTGACTTTCTGCTGGTCACTACACACACTGCTAGCTGAGTGCCATTCCACGCAATCCATCAGCCTGTGTAGTTGCTGTGTCAGGATTGTGGGCGTGTGAAAGTGATGGGCCCTTGAATGGCGCTGTGTGCTGGTGTGAGTTTTGTTATGTGATGGGCCCGCGGCTGGCGGTGTGAATAGTTTTGTATGTCTCAAACGTATGAAAGGTGTATGAATGGCCTGTAAAGAGGTTGGTGCCTTGTCGTGGCTTTACAGCTCACGAGCTGTGAGTCAATGGTTCAGTTTCTCACCCTTTCAATTATTACCAGTGCATTTCATTTTTGTGAAATCACTTGCTAATACAATTGTATCTACTGAACCATCACTCACCCTCGTGCCAAATCCAACCAGTATGTGTGTGTGCTTGCGGATTAGATGGCTGTGCAGTAATATTTGTCTTTCTGAAGCAGGGTGTACCTTGTCCCTTTTTGTGAATTATGTAATGTGTTGCTTTTGTGCCTGGTGGTGCGAATCGTCTTGTTTGTATCACGTATGAAAGGTGTGTGAATGGCCTGTAAAGTGGTTGGTGCCTTGACGTGGCTTTACAGCTCACGAGCTGCGAGTCATTGGTTTGGTTTTTTGTGAATTTAATTATTGACAGTGCATTTCATTTTTGTGAAATCTCTTGTTAATAAAATGTAATACACTGAACCATGACTCGCCCTCATGCCAAATCCAACCAGTATGTGTGTGTGTTTGAGGAATAGATGGTTGTGCAGGAATCTTTGTCTTTAGTTTCTCTGCCAAGGTACACTTTCCATGTAAGAATAACCCACCAACTGTAGATATTGTCGAAAGCCCATGGGAGTTCATGGTTATGTCTCTCTTGTGAATTCAAAAAGTTTTTTTATCCCCAATGTCCTGCAAACCTCAAAATGTCTGCCACATTTTCATTGCAATATTATTCCAAAATTCTCACGCTGTAGGAACAATAGTTAATCTGGTTTTGCAAGGGGGGTCACTTTGGTTTTTGGCCCGGTGCTCAGCGGCCATCTAGGGAAACCTACCAAACCCACACATTTCTGAAAACTAGACACCCGTCGGCTTCCAGGGAGGTATGGCTTGCGTGCATCCCCCAACGTTTCCTTACCCAGAATCCCCTGCAAACCTCAATTTTAGCTGAAAAAATCACTTTTTTCACACATTTTGGTGTGGGAAAGATGTGGCATCACCGGGCTCACACAAATTTACCACCACCCAGCATTCCCCCAGGTCTCCCAGTAAGAATGGTGCCTCACTTGTGTGGGAGGCCCAAGTACCCGCGGCAGGCAAGGGCCCAAAACGTAGTGAGGCGACATCAAAATGACCTATCGCAAAACCACCTGGTTTTGCAAGGGGGGTCACTTGGGTTTTTGGCCCGGTGCTCGGCGGCCATCTAGGGAAACCTACCAAACCCATGCATTTCTGAAAACTAGACACCCGGCGGCTTCCAGGGAGGTATGGCTTGCATAGATCCCCCAACGTTTCCTTACCCAGAATCCCCTGCAAACCTCAATTTTAGCTGAAAAAATCACTTTTTTCACACATTTTGGTGTGGGAAAGTTGTGGCATCACCAGGCTCCCACAAATTTACCACCACCCAGCGTTCCCCCAGGTCTCCCGGTAAAAATTGTGCCTCACTTGTGTGGGAGGCCCAAGTACCCGCAGCAGGCAAGGGCCCAAAACGTAGTGAGGCGACATCAAAATGGCCTATCGCAAAACCACCTGGTTTTGCAAGGGGGGTCACTTGGGTTTTTGGCCCGGTGCTCGGCGGCCATCTAGGGAAACCTACCAAACCCACGCATTTCTGAAAACTAGACACCCGGCGGCTTCCAGGGAGGTATGGCTTGCGTGGATCCCCAACGTTTCCTTACCCAGAATCCCCTGCAAACCTCAATTTTAGCTGAAAAAATCACTTTTTTCACACATTTTGGTGGGGGAAAGTTGTGGCATCACCGGGCTCACACAAAATTAACACCACCCAGCGTTCCCCCAGGTCTCCCGGTAAAAATGGTGCCTCACTTGTGTGGGAGGCCCAAGTACCCGCGGCAGGCAAGGGCCCAAAACGTAGTGAGGCGACATCAAAATGGCCTATCGCAAAACCACCTGGTTTTGCAAGGGGGGTCACTTGGGTTTTTAGCCCGGTGCTCGGCGGCCATCAAGGGAAACCTACCAAACCCACGCATTTCTGAAAACTAGACACCCGGCGGCTTCCAGGGAGGTATGGCTTGCATGGATCCCCCAACGTTTCCTTACCCAGAATCCCCTGCAAACCTCAATTTTAGCTGAAAAAAATCACTTTTTTCACACATTTTGGTGTGGGAAAGTTGTGGCATCACCGGGCTGACACAAATTTCATACCACCCAGCGTTCCCAGTAGGCAGAGAGTGTGCGTGAACATTTGAAGGACACGCGTGAGAAACGTAACAAGAAAACACGGTTCAAGGAAAAAGAGGCTTTTGCTTCGTACCGGTAGTTTGCGCTTATTACCTACGTGCATCGTTTTTGAGGCCTCTTGACGGCTCTGGCGGTGCTCCCCACAGTTCAGTATGTTTGACTTTGTGTCTGTTTTTTCGTGAATGGTTGGAGCCCTTTCATGTTTTTGTTGACTGACCTTGCGAATTCCACCGTGGTGAAGATGCTGCTAACAGGATGTCGTAGCTCGTATATGAGTGTAAAGCGAAGCGAGCTGTGTATCATTCGAAAAGTCCCCAGTAATCTCAGGAGTGTTTTATGTTTAACCGTCGCCTGTGGTGTACTGTAACAAAGGCCTGTATCTCAGAGCATAAAGTTTTGTGGCTGATTAAGTATAACATGTGCATTCTTTTCTGCATAGTTAGAGACTTTCATGCAGGTTATCCAATATATAACGTTTACTCCATTCAATGTGACAGCGATGCGGGTTAACCTCGTAGCTGCAGCCTGGCCATGGTCCTTGGTCCAGGCAGACCTTGGCCGCTGGAAAATACACAGAGATGAATGTTAGTATTGGGCCCAGACGGCTACATCGTGAATAAAGTTGCTTCATTTTCTTAGTTGAACAAGTCCCACATTAGCACTTCACCTTCCCTTTTGTAGACTAGTTAGAATATATTTTAATAATTGTCCTATTTTATCTACGAATAGAATTTCCCACATTAATTAAACACATTTTAGAAACGTGATCAGATTTTGTGCTGTGTGCTGATTGCAGCATCCTGTATTACTTATGACTGTTATCTGTTCTACTACTTATGTTTGATTGCACGGAATTGTTGGTTGCCAAGAAAGTGTGCTTCTTTGTTTCTGCATTTTATTAGCCTTTAATTATTTAACTTCACGTTATTACACTGCTTGTAGATAGATAGATAGATAGATGGATGGATAGATAGATAGATAGATAGATAGATAGATAGATAGATAGATAGATAGATAGATAGATAGATAGATAGATAGATAGATAGATAGATAGATAGATAGATAGATAGATAGATAGATAGATAGATAGATAGATAGATAGATAGAAAGATAGATAGATAGATAGATAGATAGATAGATAGATAGATAGATAGATAGATAGATAGATAGATAGATAGATAGATAGATAGATAGATAGATAGATAGATAGATAGATAGATAGATAGATAGATAGATAGATAGATAGATAGATAGATAGATAGATAGATAGATAGATAGATAGATAGATAGATAGATAGATAGATAGATAGATAGATAGATAGATAGATAGATAGATAGATAGATAGATAGATAGATAGATAGATAGTAGCTTTTGTGGAGAAAATGCAAATGTCAGATTTTATACACCCACTTTGGTGATTTTTTAATACTTCTAAATATTCTGGTCAGAGCAGGAAATATCTGAGTGTAAATTCTTTCATGTTATGCATTTTATTGGTTTCAAAATGTGCCTGCTTTATTTTAGATTACAAAAAAAACGTTAAATCACTGCTGTTCAGTGTTGTTTTATTTAGCGAATTGAGGGACGTCCCCTGTGCTCAATATCAAAAGCTATAATAAAAGAAATCCTTTCAGTAGCTATTAGTATTCATGAACAACAGCTCAAGCCACACTGAATAAACTCTGCTGTTCTTACCAAGTCTTCAGAGCAGGTAGAGGATGTCTGAGGCTATCTGCATACAGTTGCACGTAAGTGATGTGATGGTTGCACTACAGCCGTAGTTTAAGTTTCAATTTTTTTTAGTATTTGATTTAGGGTGCTGTAGAGACCAAGGAGCATTGGAGCAAGTTACAGCAAATGTTGTTAGTGTATCGGGGCATCTTGTAGATCTGACCCTGTACATAGGCCATTGTGATAGGTTAAGTTTACCGTTAGTGTTGTGGTGTGTTTTGAAGAGGTACGGCGATGTGGATACCTAATTTCCATGTCCTGAAAATTCACATCTGTTGGAGGCCCACTCACCACTCCCTCCCTTTCTAGTTTGTCCTCTGTCACCTTCTACTGATGTGTTCTACTCTTCTCCTTACGCAGATGATCTACGCACAAAACCCAATTGGGTGACTGCATCTGATTATTTGACAAGTGATACATGTATATCCACGGAGATCCACCTTGCACTAATGTGCGATAAAATGCTGCATCACTAAATTCTTATAAGGTCCCAAAGGCGAGATCGATTGCATTGCAAATGCTTGTTTTACCATGTGGCCTGTCCCAACCTGCCCCAACCCCTAACAATGCTTTTGTTTTCGGTGAGCACAATAGTCTCCTAGCTTCCCTCACTGGCTATGAAAAACTAAGGGGCATATTATCAACGGCCAGCGATAATTATCGCTGGCCGTGCTTAGCGATAGTAATATTATCGCAGGCTATCTCTGGAATTCATCGCCCTGGTAGCGCGTTATTAACAAAGCGTTTCTCCAGGGCGATAAAAATTCCAGAGATAGCAAGGTTAAACAGCGATAACCTTGCTGATAAGACCCACAGGGTTGTATCAGCATAATCCACCCCCTATGTTAGAGATGGCGAAATCAGGATTTTAGCAGACGTTAGATTTTGGCGAAAACGGCCGCTAACATCATGTGGGCTGCCTTGTAAATATTGCGGTGTAAACATCAGCGATATTTGCAAGGTAGTTCATCCGGGGAACGCCCAGTAACGCCCACTTTGCATCTCATTGTAGATGCAAAGGGAGGCGTTGGGAAAAAGGGTGCTAACATGCGATTATGAATGTTAGCACCCTCTTGCAAGTAGGGCGCTGGTTTTATCTCCGCTTTTTTGGCTTTGTAAGCCGAAAAAGCGGAGCTAAAGCCCTTGTAAATATGCCCCTAATACCTTTACTGCACGTTGCGCTTTGCATTTATTAGAAACAGGTGGGTCTTCTTCTGCTTTGTCTATAGCAACAAGTTCGAAAATTAAACAGGCTTGTTGTCTTTGCAAACTTATGTGTCTGCCATAAGCGTTGAAGTTTTGTCAATTGTAAAAACAAAAAATATATATGTTTGTACTTTCTCTTGACCTGGACATTTTTTCTATGAATATTTGTCACATTGTAATGAAATTATTATTGCATATCTCTATATCAGAAATCAAGCATAGTGATCCTGTCTGCTATAGGTTCATACAGATGTACAGACCATGTTTTTGGGGCAGATAATTATCTATGATGATTTACAGATGTGAATGAGAGAAGAGAGTATTATTAGAGAACCATAACATGAGTTATAGAATAACAATTCAAACCACAGATCAAGTCAGGGACCTGATGCACTGAACTTCAAGGCTGTTCTTTTTCTAGAAGCAAAATGTGCACCTTGCTTTACTGGGTTAAATACTGTCTTTGGCTCTCGAAATAGAAGCCTCCCTTGGAAAGCATTGGATCATTTGGATCACAGCTTATTGAGACATTTAATCGCCTTGCTTAAAAACAGTATAGCATGTGTAGGTTTGACAAAGGACCCAAATTAACTCATTTTTAATTCACAAGTGTGTTGGTAAGGTTTATAACCTGAAGGGTCAAATATTCCGGTACTGCTATTCGCTGATGACATGATGATCATTTTGTCAGAAAAGCCCAATTCACTCCAGTGTTTGCTACCGTTGTTTCAGGATGTTTCGACGAGGTCTAAGTATTTACCCAACAAAACTGACTCAAGCCCAATTGAGAAAAAAATAACAGTTGCAGTGCAAGGACAAGTGGTAGATTGTCATTATATAGCAAAATGGACACAGTCTTCCTCTCAGCTATCATAGAAATCAGTAAATAAGGTTCTCCTATGAGCTGTAAGTTGGGCATTTAACTCGAATAAGGACTTGGTGATTGGCCTAAATAGACGAATGAAATGTTTCTTGGAGGTGCCCATCAGTTCTCATGATGCAATTATGCAGCCACAACTGCAGATGTCTCCTTTAAGGGATGCCCTTTCACTCAGACCAATAATATTGTGGCGTAAATATTGTAGATCACAAGAAGTTCACTTGACTGTAAGGATTATCAAAGAAACTGTGTGATTCTGATTCACGAGGCAAGATTCTATGGTTTAGATAAGTGTAATCCACTTTGAGCCTTATATCATTGGTTCATTTGTTTTATGCACTTGATAGAGATCAGAGTGTATATAATATTCCCACTACCACAGATAGAGTAATCTCACAGTTACACGCACATGCATACATCATACGCTAGGGCCCATTTCACTAACATACGCTCAAATACTCTACCAGCAACAAACCTGTGGAAAGAAAACACTCCTAAACACCCTGCATCTATATCGAGGCCGATAAGACCTGGTTTTGTGACTGTCCTAATCAATAACATAATCTACACAACATATACAATAATGATCAGAAATATAAACCCAATAATTGACAAGAAAGAAAATTCAACACCATGTTTAAAATTATATTGCTTTATCTAAAATTAGTCAAAGTAAATCAATCAGAGTAAATCATTTCTCATAGTTACCTATTCTAGCTAAATGTCAGAACGGGTCAGGACAAGTCTCTCGGTAAATGTCTCTCAAGACGAAGTCCCGTCAGCATCAATCCTCAGCAACGCAAGTTCATCACGCAGCAAAGGCAAAATGGTAAGTGGCAAATGGGGTGGCCAGAACCCTCTCTAAGCTAACAGTTCTTATAATAAATTGAACAAAGGAAAGATTCATTGGAACATAGGAAAAATCATAATATCCGCCGGACTTGCTGAGCAGAGCGAGAAGGAAAGGATGTAACATTGCAACATTTATGAATCTCCGCTCAGGAAAAATACACATAGCGAAAACTACGGAACAGGAACCAAGAAAATAAAACATGTATCACATTAATCCGGCTTCTCCTCGGCTATCGAGCCACAGTTCAGAGTTTCCCTCTAAGGCTCCTTTGTTTTCAAGATTGCCAAGGACACTTTCACTTCTCTTGGAGAACTCCCAAAAACTGCTGCTGTCCTCATGGAAAGTTTCTCAACATGGACCATTGTCAGTTAGCTTCAAGACCATTTCCAGCAGGGGTCTCCCTCGTCTCAGTTTTCACATATTCACTCGAGGCCAGGCTCACAAAATCAGCAATCATGGACTAGGCCTCCATAGGCCACAATAGACCATCTCAATTAAAAGAAATAAAAACAACGTTACTACAGCATAATGATTAAACAGTGTTAACCCCACTAATACCCTTATGTGTATGCATTTATCTAGCTTTCGCAACATAAAAAAGCATTAATTCAAAAGCGTTTTGTGCTCAAAAATAAATAGCACATTGCAACGTTTAAACATAAAAACACATTTAACACACGCGTTATTATTAGTCAGCACATTTAAGCACATTCACGTGTAACTCTTTCTTGTTAAAACAAACGGATTGCTTAATATAAACGCACTTGCACAAGACAAATAATTAATTATTAATTATTATTACTTTAGTATAACGAATAGACATGCCAGAGCTTCAAAAGCCCCAGAATTTTCAAACTGAAAACTCTGCTCCAGCACACTCAAAAATATTCCTAGGGATATAACATCAATAATAAGTAAAGTTTTCCAACCCCCTAGGTGCATGTAAACCTAGCTCACTTTTCAGTCATGCCTTCTTCATTGCAGTACCTAGAACCAAATAAAATCTAAGACCTAAGTACAGTTTGTCCTATTATTTTAGAGTTTGTAAAGAACTGTTTCTGTACTACTACATAATGGACTATCAACTGTTATCCATTATAGAGCAGCCAGAGATTCACAAAGATTTACTCTTGAAGAGAAAGGTGGTTGCTACTTCAGGGGGGATATTCACAAGGAACTATCGCCGAGTTAACGGCACTTTATCGCAGCCAAAGTTGCAATAAATTTACTACCCCATTTACAAGCTGGTGTTAACAGCCCACAGCACCAGTTTACCTGCGATAACAGCTGCATTGCCACGGATGACCCCCACAACTATCGCTAATTAGATGCAGAGTAGGTGTTCCCGAGCAAAAAGCAGCGGCAACACCACTCCACAACATTCACAACGACCAGACAGAACTGCGATAAGAACACGAAACAGGCGATAAGGCGCGTTAGCAGCAGGAAAATAACACCTGCCCTGACCTGGTGCTAAGTTGGACCACAGCTTGCACCACAAAAGGGAGCACAGCCCACAGCCACGCATGAAGAAAAACATATGCACCCGGGCAAATGAACATGCAGCCTAGAGGGCCGAAAGGGAAACAACAGCCACCGCAACCGCCCCCAGGGCCCCCCCTCTTTGACCCCCGACCAAAGACATTCCACATCAGCTACACCCAATCTCGTACCAAATTATCTGCATGATGTCACACAATCACAACTGGTGACATGCATGTGTCGTCACAAAAAAGAGCATCACACATTAATTTCTGCATCAACAAATCAAACTTTATTAAAAGGAACACAGATATGAAATGAAGACACATTGCTGTTCCCCTCAGGCCAATCCGTAGGTCACAGCCTGCAAGACAAAAATCATGATGAGAAGGTGTGTCCTGCGCACATCAAATGACAGAGAGAGAGCAAAGGAGAGAGAGAGGAAGAGTGAGGGAGAGAGAGAGGATGAGGGGGAGAGAGAGAAGAAGAAGAGAGGGGGAGAGAGAGAGAGAGAGAGGAAGAGAGTGGGAGAGAGAAAGAGAAAAAAAGAGAGTGGGAGAGAGAGAGGAAGAGGGGGGGAGAGAGAGAGAGAGAGAGAGCGCCGGCCCTGCGCACCACGGCCACACTGCTCACCTGCTGCCACCTGTGTGGTTCCAACCACTTGCCGGTATGTAGTGCAGTCCCTAAGGTCACACATCTGAGGCAGACATGTCATCTGAAACAGAGTCCAGATACATGTTTGGCACAGTACACACAATCGCACAAGTCAACAACGCCTGCCTGCCCATGCACACCCAGACAGAGGCACTCCAGACCCTCCCGCCGCCCATCAGAGCATGCCCGCCCCAGCACATCCAGGCCTCACTGCTCACCTTCCACCACCGGTGTGCAGACAGGAGGTCCCACCACGTGCCGCTGCAGGCCACAAGCCCGGGGCCCGCGAACATGGCACACTTCACAACATGCCACCCGGCTCCGCAGGCCACCAGGTCTCACATTTGGTGCTGGGTCTTGATTACTGTGAGAAGTTGGCCTGGCATATGCTGGTCACTAGTTA
Source organism: Triturus cristatus (assembly GCF_964204655.1). NCBI lineage: Eukaryota > Metazoa > Chordata > Amphibia > Caudata > Salamandridae > Triturus > Triturus cristatus. Next base: position 178,043,229 of record NC_140590.1, read on the forward strand.
TAGTGGCCACCTTGCACCAGTCCAATTCGACTCTTATGGTGATAGGTTTAAAAGACAACCTTTAAAGAAAGCTATCCTAGTGGTAGCTGTGGAGAGAAGCCTTCAGGCTAAGTCTTGAAGGAGTGTTAAGCTTATTGTTTTACCATAGATAACCTCTTGAATGACCAAATGAAAGAGTATTCCACACAGGTATATATAAAAAATATATGTATGTTTTCTAGACAGAATCCCACAGTCTCTTTATGAGGCTAAGGCAAAGTTACAATTCAAACAAGCATTGATAGATACAATAAATAGCACTGTTAACATTGGGCCCCAACGGGGGGACCAAACCATATACTAAAAAAAGTGGTATACGAACCACGACAATTCTACAGACAATGCCTAGGGTATTTAGGATCGCTGGCCCCTTAAGAATCCACCCCAGGTTATGAGGAAGGGGACCCATGGGAGGCGCGTGCAGTGGAAATAGCTGCTATCGGGATCTCTATTATATCCTATGGAGAATGTCGTGGTTTGAAATAAACAGTTTAAAAATACTTCTAGCAGGAGTTCAAAGTTAAAACTTTAGAGTTAAGCTTTTGAGGAGCCCACTACCACGAGAGTACCGAGGTACCACTGTTACCTGCCCCAGGGAAGCCGGGTGCATAGGTCGTTTTCGATGTCAGGTCGCGGGCTGATTTTCAATGGGAAAATGTTCAAAAGTGCTGCTAGCCAAAAGCGTCGATGATGCCGTGAAGATCAAAGATGTAGAGTTTGTAGAGAAGAACCTAAAAGCAGAGGGGACAGAGTCTGGGTCACGGCAAAGTGACCAGGGAGCTCAAAGGAAAGAGCCCTTCAATGTCGGGTGCTTCAAGTGGAAGACGTGTAGCTTGGATCTGCAGCCACGGGCTCCGGGAGGCTTTAAGGAAGGCCAGCTTCTGGAGGGCGACTATCCCACGTAGGCTGAGGGTCGCTGCGGTGTTAGTGTCCGGATTGGATCCACTAAGCCTTGGAAACCGCAACCCACGCAAGATGAACAAAGCAGCTACAGTGCAGACCCACGAGGTCTGTGAGAGGTCTCCTTTGGAGAGACTGTAGAGCAGGCCTGGAGCAACCAGGGGAACTCTTGCTTGTCGAGATTGACCTCAGCTAGGGCCCACAAGTCGAGAGACAAGGGACCGCGGGAGGTGGCAATTTGGAGTGCGTAAAAAGGCACCCACGGGCCACCGGAGGGGGCTAGGGTGCTGGTCTTTGGTACAATTGCTGTAGAGTGGTTGGCCAAAGCACAACTTCCCCACTGGTCATGGTCGTGTGCTATGCAAGAGGTGGTCGGTGTCCTGGGGTATTGGAGATATCGGCACCCACGCGGTCCATGGTGCTCACACTTGTTGAGCACGCTCACTGGCCTCTGGGATGCTCAGCAAACCCACCTCAAGGGCGCTGGAAGTCGACGAAGTTCGCAGGAGCAGCGAAGTTCCAACCGGGTCACTTGCAGTGTTTCAGGTGCCTGCCAAGCAGGGGGATAACTCCTTTATCCCAAGGGAGATTTCTTCAGTCAGCTGGGCAGCAGCTTGTCGAAGGTCAAGTCTGTGAAGTCCAAGATTAATCTGAGGCTCTGGGGCCACATTATTCACCTTTATCCCCAAGATTAGGGGAGTGTCCAGAGTAGTGTCCACCAATGAGTGGTGAGGCGGGAAAGGGTGGCTACACCCTCTCCCCTTTGTGTGTTTCCCGCCTGGGCGAGGGGCAGGATGCCCCTGAACCGGTTCCAAGCAGTGTATGCAGAATGTAGGCGCTGGGGCTGCCTACGTGCAACTCTGAAAGGACATTTGGTGCACCCACCCAGTTCCAATCCACATATCCTGTCTGGGGAGGTGCCGGCACCTCCCTGCCACAGGAGCCCTATTGTCCAGCTGCCGAGGCTGGGGTTTTCCCCAGCAACAGGCAGCCAGAGTCGTGTGGGTGGCTGGTAGCATCCATTTTGTGATACGTGTGCACTTTTAAATTGGTGTCTAAATTCTGCCGCTTTTCCCATATCGCCCCTCTAGCAGGGGGGAATCGTGCCCTCATGCCCATGGCTGGACTGGGGGTATGATTCCTACATGTTTGACACCAAACACAATATGGTTCTGTGTAGCCATTCTCAAGTTATCGCGTTATCGCGATTGACTTATAATGCGGTTAAGAGTATATGGTATGGCTACACTACAAACAACCCAGCAATGGTTTTACGAAGGTTGCAGAGGGGCCCTACTCAGGTAGGGGTCCCCCCTCACACATACCTCAGCAACCTGCCTTGTAGGATTACCAAGGCCTGCCATAGGGGTGACCTATGAGAGTATATGTGTTGTAATGGGGTGGTATATAGGGTACCTAGCTAGCACCACCTTACCCAGACTACAGTAGTGGTCTGGTGGTGTCATTTTGTATGGCTGTCCCAGGGTGGCACAATAAGTGCTGCAGCCCTGGTATGCCTACTGAGGGACCCATGCCCTGGGTACCTAGGGTACCATCTACAAGGGACTGCCAGGGTATCCTCAGTATCCAATTAGCTTGTACCTAGGGTACACACATTAGTTTTTAGGGAGAAAGCAGATAGGCTGGGGTCCTGGATAGCAGGATCCCAGCCAGACTAGTCAAAATCCACTCAAATACCAGGCAAAAAGTTGGGGGCAACCATATAGTCAGATTCCACCTTCCTACAATTACTCCATGACAGAGGACATCCTAGGGCACCCGGCCTCATCGCAGGCTGCACACCAAATCAGCCCAATAGGTGCCACCAACTCTGTGATCCGGGAAACAACGCCACGTGGTGGTTGGCGCGCTGCCCGCTGGCTCTGGCCTACACTGCGGTCCAGCAGGGCACACAAAACCTGAGCTGTCCGGACCTCCAGGACGGGGCATCATTGCAGTCTGCACACCCGCTCAGCAGCTTAAGGTGCCACTGACTCAGTGCACCCAAAATCACCGTCCCGTGGCGGGGTGCCTGTACCGGCCGCAATGCTTCAGGTGCCACTAATCCTGTGCAAGCCCCGTCAGAGCCACGTGGTGGCAGGCCCGTGACAGACACGGAAGTCGATCGTGACTGAACAAGCGGCGAGACAAGGGTCATCGCCAGCACAGTATAATATTGATTGGAGCTTTATAACTGGCTCCACTTATATCGTTACTACCAAGAATAGCAGACCCGCCGACCCGTAATCGTATCTCTTCGTTACTGAACAGAGTAACGTGAAACGAAGTGCTAGTATCTTCATTTGACACTGATGGAGCCAAACAGCGGGTTCCATTGTTAAACCACAACCCTAATACCACAACGCAGAGACGCCTTGATCCCCCGCTGTAGGTACTACACCGGATGTACTCCTGTACACTGGTCCACTCAACAATACCCTAGTAACTTGGTCCTGAAGAGACCCCGTATCTAGAGAGTGTCGAAACGCCGTCAACTACAGACAAAAGAGAGAGCCTAAATGTAATTAATTATTACTGTATTAAGCTCATCCTTTTGTACTTCACCAATAACCAGTTCTCCCTTGTTTTGTTCACTATGTCAAAAAATACTCACTAAATAGGTTATGGTCACTTCACTGGGGCACACAAGAATATTTTGAATGTGTAATAATATGTAATTATTTTTGAAATTGCATAATTAAATTACCTACTTCGGCTGAAGTCAGGTAGTCATGATGATATAAAAAAAAGTGTACAGGCTTTTCAATTAGTTTGTATGAAGACAATATTAATGTAAATTTTACTTTGACTCGATAGAGAGTCATGACTGTATACAATAACTTCTTGCTATGATTTACTTGAGTTGCAGATTCTAGACTGACCTAGAGAAATTAGTTCCTTGTTAACATTATTTTTTGTACTAATCTACACTGCGGTCCAGCAGGGCACACAAAACCTGAGCTGTCCGGACCGCCAGGACGGGGCATCATTGCAGTCTGCACAACCGCTCAGCAGCTTAAGGTGCAACTGACTCAGTGCACCCAAAGTCACCGTTCCGTGGTGGGGTGCCTGTGCCGGCCGCAATGCTCCAGGTGCCACTAACCCTGTGTAAGCCCAGTCAGCGCCACGTGGTGGCAGGCCCATGACAGACGTAAGGCCTCGGTGCCACTCACCCTGTGCAAGCCCAGTCAGCGCCACTAGGTGGCAGGCCCGTGATGGACGCAAGGCCAGCAGAGGGGAATGTGACGTCGTCGGCCCCTTATGTTGGCAGAGTCACAGGGCCTGTGACGCCTGTGCTGGATGGGTGTGGTGTGCGTGCAAACCTGCCCTCAGGGAGTGGCTGTGACATGCTGACAACTAGACCAGTGTCCTGCACACCACCAGTGAGTACGCCTCCGATGGGGAGCAATGAGGGCCCACCCTCAGAGCGTAAGAGGAGTGGTCTGGCCTGCCATACGCCGGACCAGAGCAGGCCTTGCAACAAACACACGTGGGATCTGGGTGTGGTTAAGTCCATGTCCGGACATGGAAGTGACTGATGCGTGTGCCCCTGTTGTAGTGTTCACGGGACCTGGTACCCAATATGTAGTGTAGCACCCTCTGAATGGCATCCCACAGGATGAGCATCATTGATGCAAGGGACATCACTGTCCCTACATTCACCCACACATACATACATGGATGATGAACGACATAACACAGCAGTGAGTCACTGGATGTTTATTGCACATATTAGTAAAAGGCTAATTAAATTCTTGTTCAGGCTGGGATATGAACTTTTACTGAGGCACTGTTGTATTTCTTGTGTAATTCAATTCTTTATTGCTTGTTTGCTACTAAAAGCTGTGACAAATAGTGTACCAGCAAAATTCAAGGTGCAAAATAAAGGCCAATATACAATTACAAAGGTTAATCAAATTAAAAAATGACTGAAATGATGAAAATGCAACTGGCAAGTCACCTCTTGGGAATTAAAGCCAAGGGGAAGAAGGGAGTCATTGTTCAATGTGCAGTGTGCAAAACGAGAAAAACAAAAGCGAGTATAAAGTGCAGTGGTTAGTAGAGGCCTTACCAATGACTAAGGTGCAGTGTGTGGCTGGGGTAATCAAAGTGCAGAATACAAGTAGCAAATAACCAGAGAACATTCTGCAACTTAGTAAAAATTGTAATTATTGGGATAAACAGTTAAAACTACTAAAAGTTCTCAGGGCTATTCAAGGGGATTGAGTATTGCTATACTGTTCCTAGCAAACACTCTGGCCGTCTCGGGGCTAACTCAGTTTGCAAAACATTTGTTGTTATTAATGTCTGTCCTTGTTCCCGATTGGGTTCTGCTGCCTCTGATTGGGAAAGATGATTCTTTACAATGTTACCAAATTTAGCACTCGCCAATACCAAGAGGGTCACCTGGTGGCCCCCCGCCCTCAGAAACCCACCCACGGACCACACCTGCAACCTCAGCATCATACTCGACTCCTCACTCACCATGAACAGTCAGATCAACGCTGTGATGTCCGCATGCTTCAACACCCTTCGCATACTCCTCAAGACCTTCAAATGGACCCCCCCGACTTCAGGAAGACTGTCACCCATGCACTCATCACCAGCAGGCTGGACTACAGAAACGCGCTCTACGCCGGAATCAACGAAACTCTCCATCGCAAACTCCAGCCCATCCAGAATGCCGCAGCCAGACTCGTCCTCAGCATCCCACGACATGACCACATCACCCAGCACCTCCGTGACCTCCACTGGCCCCCCGTTGAGAAGAGAATAACCTTCAAACTACTCACACATGCCTACAAAGCCCTCCATAACACCGGACCCCAATACCTCAACGAAAGAATCTCTTTCCATGCCCGCAAGAGAAACCTCCACTTCGCCTATCTAGCCCTTGCGGTGGTCCCCCGCATCCACAGAGCCAGAACGGGGGGGGGCAGATCCTTCTCCATCACGGCCAAGACCTGGAACGTTCTCCCCCTCAGCATCAGACAAAGACCTACACTGCAAATCTCAGAAAGGACCTCAAGACATGGTGCTTCAGATGGTCTTGAAGCTGCCCGACCCCCCCATAACTCCCCAGCACCTTGAGACCCTCGCAGGTGAGTAGTGCGCTCTATAATTCCCCGATTGATTGATTGAGGTTATTAAAAGCAGATAAAAAATGCTTGCATGCAGGAGGGGCCCCCTTGGCAACGAAGACAGGTTTAAGCAAAAGTCTCCTTTGATAACCTAGGACGGGCCAGCTACATGATAGGGGTCCCCATGGTTCTTGTTTGTTGTGGCACAGCCTGCAGGCACTGTTATCTCCAGATCCCGCTCAGGCTGGGTTAAAATATTTTATTGGTAGAGCTATTAATTTCATGTAAGGAATCTGGCCTCGGGTTTCTTCACTGATGGCATCCATAAAATAAGATTGTGGTTTCCTCATGTGACAGAAGTCATTCAAAGGCTGTACCGGTGCTGAGTTATCAACCGTTGATAGATCTTGTTCCCAAGAGGTCCCAAGCTGTTTCTTCGAGGGTCAGGTTTGCATCTCTGAATTGGTTAGATCATAGATTACCAGAGTTTTCTTGTGTATGATATGTAAAGTCATGTTATAGTTAGGAATTGTAATTATATCTTACTTAACATCAAAATAAATCTTCAAAATGCACCGAAAAAACATAAAAACCACTCAAAGGCACCAGTTTTAGTTATTTTAAGTAACTATAACTCACGCCCTACCATGCACAGAGCTGTCATCAATTATGTTGTTTCAGATGTTGTAGTGATGTTAGCAATGTGGTCAAAGAACATGGCATGAGTAATTTAATATGTGAGGCAATTAGCAGTACATGATGAGGGTGCGAGTTATAGATACCAAAGGGAACAAGTTGTAGTTACTTTAGATAACAATAACTGGTGAATTTCATTGTTTTTTTTTAAAATCTTAAATAGAATGTTCAAACCAATATTTTCACCTAACTATAGAGTCACTTTAACCTTTGTTTTTTTCTGTGAATTTCTTATTTTGTTTTTAACTTAAAGTAATATTTTATATCTTACAGCAACCCCACGCCACGAATGTGGCAAGGCCCTGCATCCTTACACAGTGTGGGGTTGGCTGCAACCCTTGGTTGTCAGCCAACCCCCAACCCCTGCTGGGCATGGCCTTTGACGGAGGCATGGAGTTGGTCAGAAGAAATTACAGATTTGTTTAATCCACGGGTGTTTTACGGGGGCCAATGCAGCCCCTGCATGCCTGTGGGACTCCTGTGGGAGTCCGAAGGCCTTTTTGGCTCCTGAGGGGCACCTATGGGATTGCAAAAATCTAAAATAGTTTTTTTTTAACTTAGGCCCAAGGGGGAGTCCGTCTACTTGGTCCAGGGGGTGAGAGTACCCCTACCCTGCCCCTCATATGTCCCTGTTTCCTGAAATGGCAGCTGCAACATTTCTCTTCATGTTGCAGCCAGCCAATCACAGCATGAACTCCAGTGGAACTCACACTCCCGTGAGAGTGAGGAGGTACATGGAAAAAAAGCCCCTTCGGCCAATCAGATTACTTTATTTTTTAATATCACGCAACCGTGGCACTCTCACAAGCCTGTCACAACCCCACCCGGCCAGATAAACAAAGTTTTTTAACCTTAATTTCTCAAAAACTACTAAACAAATTTACACCAAATCACTAATGGCACGCTTTGAGGACCACAATTTCTGCCAAATTTGATGCAATTCAATTCTGGTTGCCTGTTTTGGCTGTATCGTTTTTCAAAAATCCCTCTAGAGATTGCATGGGGAAATTGCGGTTTAGTACCCCCTTTATCGGCTCTTGACTAATCACCCCAAAATTTGCCAGGAAGAAACTGTGGAAGAAAGAGCACTTTTTTGGGAAAGTTTCATGAAGATTTGTCAAACAGTTTCAAAGTTATTACCAAATATAAATATAAATTGGATCTGATTTATAATTTAGCGGATGGATTACTCCATCACAAAGATGACAGATCCCCTGTCTGCCTTACAACAGGTGCATTATAACCTATGACCGAATATTTGTCACATTTATAAGGAGTAACCCATTTGCTAAACTCTAAGTTTGGCCGTTAATCAGAGATATTACCACTTACCACATTAGATGGCGGGCTTGATTTGAACTTTGGCGAATGGGTTGCTCCATCACAAACATGATTACAAGTGCATTATATCCGATGACTCTTGCAATAAGGCGAACAGGCTATCCGTCACGTGTGATGGAGTAAACCGTCTGCTGAGCTCTAAACCAAGCCCTGTGATATTAATCATCAGGATAATTAGATAATTATCATGGGATCTTGAGTTCCTTATTATTTCTTTACTGATGTATGTGACAGTTACCTAGGTTTTAAGCCCACATGGACAGTGGGAATGTTCAGGTTTAAAAAAAAAATATATATATATGTATATTAATTTAAAAACTGTGTAAATTACCGTGTTATATGACTTTGTTGAACTGTGTTACATGACTTATTTGGTATTCCGAATAAAGTCCACTTTTTTTGAAGAGTTTTATATAGCGCTGGCTTGACCCGGAGGTATCAGAGCGCTGTACATGAGGTTAGCGTTAGAAAAAAACAATATTACTTCATTACATCAGTTACTACAGCATAGCATACCATAGACAAATAAACAGTGTTACATAGTTCCATCAGTTAATAGAGCATAACATGACATAGAAACAAGTCCTATGGAGCATAGAAGGTAGTGGGGGAATAGTAAGGGGTTGGAATGAAGATCGGGTCAGGCAGGCTGGCCAGGGAGATAGTACTTCAGGGGAACATTACAAAGTCAAAGTAAACAAGTCAACAAACCGGTTGGGCTCCAGTAATCATAACATCCAGTGCCGGATCGCCATCTTGGAAGGCGTAGCCGGAAACCAAGCGACTGTGGTCAAGTCCGAAAGGCAGGTGACGGCCGGAGGGGAGATCCACAGCCCATCTCCTCAGCAGCTACCTAGGCAGCTCAACTGGGCATCGGCCATGTTGGAATGGATCCGCAATTGGCAGATTTTCGTTGATTCATCGGAAGACGAGGGAAAACGGAGACGAGGTGAGGAGGCGAGAAACAGTGCCCATGTCCGGAGGGTAGGTGACAGCCGATGGGGTGATCCACAGACAATCTCATCTACAGCTACTTCAGTAGCTCCACCGGGTATAAGCCATGTTGCTAGGGCTCCGTCCGCAGTCGAAAAGTTTTCAAGGTTCCATTAGAAAATTGTTGAAGTCGGCATTCACGATATAGCTTTTTTCAGACTCCTTCCCCAGTTCAGGAATCCCCTCTCTCTAATCCAGTCTTTTGTTTTTCTTTGTTAATGTGTTCACGACGTGCGATCAATAGATAGTTCCATACACATATATTTCCTAGATGCTGTTCTAGTCTGCAATACATTTCTAGCATGAAATCTGTTTTGGTGGGGGCAGGTTGGAGGTTGTGGCTTTTATATACATTTGTGATGGGAAAGTAGGAGGGGGAGAACTCTGCCTAAACTCTGAAAACATGTTTGGATTGTCAAGCTGCAGAACAGAGACAAATGAAGACACCATACTACCACAGTGAGTCGTAATGTAATAATGAAATATTTTTCTATACTTCTATTTTATCTTTTGTGACTAATTTTGTCAAATAAAGTTGTTTTGATTGATCGATTGAATGATTGAGAAGTAATTTCTGATAACAAAAGTCTTGTGATCTCGTGATTTAAAGGAGAGTAGATTAGATCCTGTATAGATTTTCCAGATTGGTCCAGTCCGCATCATTAAAACCATAACAGGTGCTGATGGAGCCACTGGCACTTGCTCGCTCTGTGCTACATTCAAGTCCATTGTCTTATTGCTTCATGCAACAATCCTGCCCAAAAAAACTATATGCAGTTAAGTGTTGACCCAGTCCATATAAGAACAGTGGAGCCGCAACTGCCCAGCAAGGTCCTCGCTGATAATAAAATAAACCAAGACTAGCTTCTGACAGAGTGTGCCCCAAAAGTGAAGCACTTCTTCAAAGCACAGTACCTACATCCGAGCATACCCTTCACCAGTGGTGGTCGCAATGATTAAAGGGTGGTAGGGTGGAAGGTGGAGTGTGAGAGGGCGGAGGTTGTGCAGTGGGGGTTAGAAATAATGGATTATTTAAAAAATAAAAACTTACCTTTAGCCGCCTCCAGCATTGCGTCACATTTTCCACCTCTCCACTTCCAGGGTCCCAGCAGTCCTGGGGACAGACTCCCATTCAATCCCTGTGCAGCAGAGCAGTGCGGGGATTGATCTGAGCGGGCTCATAAAATGCTATGCTCGGACTAGGGAGTCTGTGGGGTTTCTCCAGCCTAGCTGCTCAATGCAGCTGGGCTGGAGAAAACCTAAGTGTGCAGGTGTGTTTTGGTTAGCTCGAGACGTCACTTTTTCAGACCTTATGGTGGCGAAAGGAGCTTCGCCTTATTTACAAGGCAGCGTTAAGCCACTTAACATGGTTGAACGCTGCCTTGTAAATAAGGCACCCTTTCATGCTACACTTAGCATGAAAGGGTAGGGCAATGGGTTTGCAGTGAGCGTTCCACCACAACACCCATTGATTTTGATGCTGCCCCCTAGGGTGGCGTAAATAGGAGGCAGCGCCAAAATTAAGACCAGGGAAAACCTGGTCTTAAACCAATCAATCAATCAATCAGGGAATTGCAAGCGCACTACTCACCCTTGAGGCTCTCAAGGCGCTGAGGGGGGGGCGTCCGCAGATCTGTTTAGCCGAAGAGCCAGGTCTTGAGGGTCTTCCTGAAGGTGTTCAGGGAGGGGGCATGTCTGTTGTCTGCCGGTAGCTCATTCCAGGTCTTGGCTGCAATGTGAGAGAAGGATCTTCCGCCTGCTCTGGCTCTGTGGATGCGCGGGGTTTTGGCCAGTGAGAGGTTGGAAGATCGGAGGTTTCTTTTGGGTATGTGGAAGTTGATTATGTCATTGAGGTATTTGTGTCCGTTGTTGTTCAGGTATTTGTAGGCATGAATGAGGATTTTGAAAGTGACTCTTTTCTACATGGGGAGCCAGTGGAGACTTCATAGGTGTTGGCTGATGTGTTCGTGTCGGGGGATGCCAAGGATGAGTCAGGCGAAACTGGGAGAAATGCCTATTTCTCCTCGTTTTGCTGTTTCCATGTGTGCTGCATTGTGTTTTAGACTGGGACATTTTCAATAATTTATCCACTGTGCCTCGTGCTGTGGATTCCATTTGAAGAGCATTTGAGACTCTCTGTTCCACCGCATCAAGTCTCTTATTATGTTTGTCAGTCGCTCTGACATTCTGTCCATACGAAAAGAAAGAGCATCAATTTTACTATCAATTTTTAAGAGACTTTTCTACATTGTTCATGATATCTGTTTCAGGTCAGCCTCGGCCATGGCCTCTACGTCATCAGACGCTGCTTCAGGATCCGAGGATCCCATTTCTCAAGACTTAGGGGTCTTGCGCAAGTAGATTTGCAGCTTTGATTGCTGTTTATCTGGTTTCCCCTTTTTGCAATCCTGCAGCGGCTCCTCTCACCATCATCCACTGCTGGCGCTTTATTTCTCCTTCTTAATTCTGTGTGCATAGTATTCTCCCTATTTAGGTCTTATGTAGAGCGTGTCTTAAGCCTGTTCCCAGCCGTCCCTCATGAGATTGTGGTCACCTGTTCAGTCACAGGAGGTTCAGCCAGTCAGATAAGCTAGCTCCCTCTGCCCTGGCTATGTAGCACACAATTTCTTTTGCGCTATTTTCTATGTTCCTGGTATTGTCCCCTTGTACCTTTCTGCGTTGTGTCTTGGCGTTACTCTGAGTCACCTTTCCCTTAATGCCTAACTTTCTTTGCAGCCGCCTAGTCCCAGGTAGCTTCTTAGGGCTGGAGCTCTTACAAGGTTTCCAGCTTCCTGCTGGGTCCGCTTTCGCTTCCTAGGCCGCAACCTCTCTTATCGCCTCTCTGGCAGCACCGCCGCACCAGAACACTCCAGCGGGGGGAAATTGGTGGATTTTGCGCCTCTCTTTGGCCAGTCGCGCCCCCTAGGCCTCCTGTACCTTCGTCTTCTGCTCTGCACTAGGTCTCAGGGGGCGCCAATATAATGTCAGCTACACCGCCGCAGGTACCTCGCAGGGGCGTACATCATCCAAGACTGGAGTCAGCCGAGCCCAGCTTCTCGCCAGCTCAGCCTCTATCTCCAGCCCAGCGGGTGTCCGCGTCGCCGCCCTTGCATCTCTGGAGGGTTCAATTGCCTGGCCAAGTGTTCAGGCAGGTGCGGCACCCAGCCCAACGATCTCCCTCCTCTGTATCGCGCACCCTTGTTTCTGTTTCCCTACCTCCTGCATGGTTAGGGGAGTCTAGTAGGAGAGGCATGTGTCCCTTGCCATCCGCCCCTCTGCTGGACTCACACTCCTCTCTCGCTGTTTCCGCTTGGGGTTCGCGCCCATTCAGCTCCAAATTAGTGTTGTCTCCGCCCGGGGGCCACCTCTCTACGCTATTCCGAGGCTGTGCACATGCCTACGGCAGCAGGCCTTAGTCTTCCCGGCCTCCTCCAGCCGCACCGCTATGCTTACTTGTAATTTCCTTGGGGCGTTTTGGTTATATCTGCTATGTGTCATTGCTCAGTGTATTTATTACACCAGGATTCTGCCAGATTGTCGTGGCAGTCTCAGGAGCTCCCCTAACTAGCTGCCATCTTGGAGTCAGGCAAGTTCCGCTCCTTGTCCATGAAACTTTTCATACATTGACAAGAACCGTCATGACAGTGGTTCCTGCCAATATATAGGTATGTCTGCTGGGCCGGTGGATCTCTCTAAATTTGTCAGGTGGAGTAAAGGCAGTAAGGCCCTCCACCACCCTGTCTGCCTTTACTCCATCTGCTAAATCTTAAATCAGGCACTCTGTTAGGAGTGCCACAGTGGGTGAAAAACAATGGTTTGGACTGCTAACCCGAAGAATTTCAAGTGGTTTGTTATTTGCAAGCATTTGTCCCATCACATTTTGGGTATTTGACTGCCAGTATTATGCCTGGAAACCTGAAACTGGCATAGCTTTCCAACCCTATGTCTGCCAATATTTGAGTTCTGAAAAGGTAGCAAATTTGCATCTATTCAATGTGTACTTCTATGAATGCAGATTTGCTACTTTTTTGGTACATGTTAGATCTGGGGGTCTCTAGTTGGCAGGGTAGGTACCACTGTCCAAGTAGGGACCCTTGCTTCTAGTCAGGGAAAGGGGGATACACTGTTAAGATAACCCCTGCTCACCCTCTAGGTAGCTTGGCCTGAGCAGTCTAGGCTATCAAAGGCAATGTGTAAAGTATTTGTACCAACACTCACAGTAACACAGTGAAAACACCACAGATTTACTCCACACCAGTTTTAGAAAAATAATGTATCTTTACTAAAAACTCCACAAGACCAAATATTACAGACAAACCAACATATAATTCAAAAAGGTTACTTTAAGGATAGTTCAAGAGTTTGCAGAAAGTACTCCAGGATGTCAAAGTCAGTGTCCTGCACAATGCGACTCTCACTGCACAAAATGCGACACTTTCGTGCCCAACAGTACCTGTAGTTGCGATAAGGTTCCCAAAAGCTATAACAAGGAAGATGGCAAAGGCGATGCGATGCTCCTGAGATCCTGGGGAGGCTTTGCAGCAGCCCTGCTTCACGCAGCAGAGGTGGATGCGCCGGCTCCGATCTGTAGGGGGAGGATGCGATACCTTTGGCTTTCGTTGCGTAGGTTTCTTAGGGGGAAGCTTCACGCACAGGTTCGATGCGACACTCTTCGATGTGGTGCGATGCGTGGCGCAGCGTTGCCTTCCGGCGCCGCAACTCTCGATGCGCCACGGAACGGGACTCTGCGTCGACGCACGCAGCGATTGGAGACTTTTCACGCACCGGCAGGGGTGCGGCCCGCAAACTGGTTCTGCGACAACCCTCGCAATGGCAGGAAGCTTCACGCTTCGGGACGATGCTCGACGCACTCGGCGATGCGGAGACCCTGCGTGTTGCGATGGTGCCGCGATGAAATTTTCCACGCACTCTCGTCTTGCGACACGCAATCGGATGATGCGTCGGGTACCAGTCACTCTTGTTCACGCTTCTGCTTCCCAGCTCCCTCAACACAGCAAAACGACCTCCTGAAGCCCCAAGACTGGGCAAGCACTCCAAGGCAGGTCAGAACTCTCTCAGCAGAGTTCCAGGGGAGCTGGTGGTGAAGTCCTTTTGTTCCTGGGACTTCTTAACAGGGAGCCAGCTCTTCTCAGGCCCTTGGAGATCAGAATCAAAGGAAGGGGACACAGCAAAGTCCTTCCCCTCTCCTTGGCAGCAAAGCAAAACAGCAAGCAGGCAGTCTTCTCCTCTTCAGTTTCTTCCAGCTTTCTCCTTGGCAGAGGTTTCTTCTTAGTTCCAAAGTGATCTAAAGTTTAGGTGTCTGGGGTCCTCTTCTCATACCCCTCCAAGCCTTTGTCTCTCTTTGTTCCAGTGGGGGGATTCCCCTGCTCAAACCGGTTCGTGGGTGTGCTCTGCTCTGGAGCACCTGGTTCCCTTCAGAGTGAGGGGCAGGGTCGTTAGACGCTCAGCAGGAGGTGGAGCCTTCTTTGTGCCAGCAGAGGCAGAGTCCTCAGCCTGGCCAGCAGGGGGTGGAGCCAGCTTTGTGTTTGGCAGGGACAGCCCTATTCAAACCCAGGGACTACTCCTCACACCCATCTAAAGCAGATCTCCCTATTCACCCTGCTGCTGACTCATCCAGGCTCCTGGAGCCACCTGGCCCATCACATGACACCCTTCAGCCAACCAGCACACAGGCACACAGGAAGGTTAAACAGGAGAATAGCTACTTTCTAAAGTGCTATTCTCACACAGTGAATTTAAAAACCATCTTGCTAAAAAGATGTATAATTAAATTCTGAACACAGAGATACCAAACTTGGATTTTCTATCTTGCCCTTATGGGAAGATAGGCATGTAAACAGCCTTCCCCATTCTATCCTATGGGCAAGATAGCCTCTCAGCAGTGAAAAACGAAAATGGCTGTAATTCACTACCAGGGCATGTTACACACCTCAGTACATGCCCTACCTTTCAGATACACTGCACCCAGCCCAGGGGGGTACCTAGGGCCACCATAGGTATGCCTTACATGTACAGAAAGGGAAGGATAAGGCCTGGTCAGTGGGTGCACTGGCCAGGTCGACATGGCAGTCCTGGACTGCACATAGGCACTGCAAGCAGGCCTAAGATATCATTTTAGCGCTACTCCTGTGGTTGGCACAATCAGTGCTGCAGCCCACTAGTAGCATTTGAATCACCAGCCCTGGCACACGCAGTGCACTTTACTAGGGGCTAACAGGTGAAACAAATATACCAATCATGGATAACCAATCAATATAACAATTTATACAGAGAGCATATGCACGTTAGCACTGATCAGCAGTGGTAAAGTGCCCAGAGTCCTATTGCCAACAACCACGGGTCAGAAAAAATAAAGGAGGAAGAAGCAAAAAGATTGGGGATAACCCTGCAAAAAGGGCCGTTTCCAACACAACCCCCTTCCAGCCTAAAGCCAGGGTAGACCAAGCGATACCTCGATGGGATTCCCTGCTTAGGGCGATAGAACACGGAAACTGGCCCAAACAGCAGGGCACTATTCCTGTTCTACGCCTTCCTGAACCCGGTTGGATCTCTCCATCCATACTCTCAGGGTCCACCACGCCAACCCATGTGGAACCCTTCTCCTCACCTGTGGACACCACCTGTGCAGCACCTAGCCTTAACTTGCTCACAGATGTGTCCCAACAGACAGACAGCAAGCCACAGTGACCACTGACAGTGGTCAGGGATGAGACCCAGGACTTATTCCTCTCAGGGCCCTCAAACCCCTGTGGCGTCAGAGGGTGGGGGCGGTAGCCCCAGGTGCTTGGCACCCTTTGTCCACTCCCTTCCCTGTCAGGTCGGGTCTGACAACCTGGCACTGACTGACCAGCTCCGGGCCTGTATCCGGTGGCTGGACAGGAGGCTGGGGTAGGCTTTTCCATACCCAGTCCTCCTCTTCCTTGGGGCTTTGTACCCTCCCACCTGGAGCGGTACCCCCTTCTAGAATAGTCAGGGCACCTGTGGCAGGTGTCCTGCACCATTCACCCACCAGTTCAGGGGTTCTATCCTGCAACTGGGATCCCAGGTCAGGGGGGACACCCCAGACCTGGCCCTCCAACCTAGGGTCTACACCCTTCAGGTGAACCGGGGTCAGAGGCGAGGACTCCCTCCCTCTGCACCCCCTTCCAGAGTTCTGCACCCTCCTACTCAGAGCGGTACACCTCAAAGACAACTTGGTAGAGACACTGCTTACAGATGTCCCTCCCTCCAGTTCCGGACCTCTCTCCAGCAACTGGTCTCCCAACCTAGGGTCTAAACCCTCAGGTTGCACCGGGGTCAGAGGCGAGGACTCTCTCCCTCTGCACCCCCTTCCAGAGAGCTGCACCCTCCCCACTGGAGGGGTACCCCTGGAAGCCAAACCGGTCAGGACACAGCTTACAGATGTCCTTCCCCCCAGGTCAGGCAAATCCTGAACCTGGCCTCCCAACCCAGGGACTAAACCCTGCGGTTGCACACCTGCCTGGCATGCCAGGACTTCTGGGGACTCACACAGTATCTCCCCGAGGGTGACACATGACTCATGTGTCTCGTGACAGTCTGCCTGGTGCAGATCTCCCGGCCCCTGTCCACCTGACAGTGCGCGAAGATCCCCCAGGACAGAAGTGGTGTCACCATGGTCACTCCTAGGGGACTCAGCCCTTCTGGCTGGTCCCTGACCCACTGGTTCTCCCACTGGGGAACACATCCCCCTCTCACCCCTCAGTCTGGACTTCTGCACCCTCCCAACTGGAGCGGTACCGCCAGATACCAGAACCACTGGAGCTCTGTTTACAGAGGCTCCAGGTTCTCCTGACACTAGGAGATCCTCCTCAAATGGCCTACTAGCACGGTCTAGGCCCCCAACCTGGTGTTCCCTTAAGGAACCCTCCAGGCCCTGAGACTGGGTTTCGGGCACCTTGGGACCCACAGTCCCACACTCACCCCTTCTCCACTGAGACAGGACGTGAGCCCCTACACCACTCCCACTACACTGGGACCTAACTGGGCTACACTGAACCTCTTCCACCTCACAGGTCTGGAAGATATCCGGGCCACTCCTTTTGGGATCACTCCCCAATGCCTCTCCAGACCTTTTGACATCCAACCAAAGGTCTGCCTCCAACGCAAGCTCTCTGGAACCAGAGAACTCACACTCCACAGGGTGTTGGCATAGCTCTGGAAAACAGGGACTTAAAATATGCTCTCCAACAAATGAATCACACAGCCCCCCACAGTTGTTAACCAAGCTACCGTTTGCCTCACCCTCCAGTGCCTCACACACGTACCCCACACCACTCTCGTGAGATTGGCAAGACAGTATCTGACTGTCTCTGTCACACAACTCACACTCTTCTGGGCGGTCTCCACACTCACACACCAAGGTTTCTACCATGGGGGAACCCCTCTCCCTGTACCTCTCATCTAGGGTCAGTAGAGTGTCCCTCCCACCACTAGGAATATGGTCCCCTGTGCCAGTTCCCCAATCCACTTCAGGGATACTGCACTCCACTGGAACTACATCATAAACCTGAACTCCCTGGTGTATGTCAACCCCCTCCCTCAAGTTAGGCGCCACATCTCTGGGTGTTTGTACCTTTCTCTCAGCACTAGAAACTACAATCTTGCTGCCACCATCTGAGCTGGACTCCACCTCCAACTCAGCAAAGCTCACTTCCTGAGCTAACCTTTCTTCTTCAGCTGAGACACTCATGGCCTCAAGCCTCTCGAGCTCCATATCAAGCTCCCTCATTCTTAATTCATGTGCCAAGGTCAATTTCAATTCTTCCAAGGCATACATCTTCTTGCTCTCTTCTATTTTGTTTTGGGTTTCCATTTCCATCAGCTTCAACTCAAGCCTCATGACTTCTAACTCATGATCTCTAGCCCTTTGATTCTCCTCCAACTCCTCTGGAGTGAGACTCCTACTGGAATGGGAGCTGCCAGCCCTTAAGACTGGTCCGACCACGGGCAGAGCTTGGGAAGCAAAACCATCCTCTTCATCTGCATCATCCTCTTCTTGGGCCTCCCACCAGGCCTTCAAGACTCTTTGTAGCACATCCCTTCTAGATCCGCTTTTCACAGGGCAACCAAGGTCTTTGCAGAATTGCTTGGGCTCCTCAACCTTGTACGAATACAGATCCTCCATGGAAAACTCCAATTCTGCCCTCTCACTTGTTGCCACCTGAGACATGATGCTCTTGAAGAGTTACTCCAAAATAGAATCAAAAATACAGCATGTGGTTGTCTATTGGTCTGCACTCCTAGTGATGTACACCAATTACTGTGGGTCAAGTACAAATACAAGTTCAATCCTCACTGCTGACCACCAATGTTAGATCTGGGGGTCTCTAGTTGGCAGGGTAGGTACCACTGTCCAAGTAGGGACCCTTGCTTCTAGTCAGGGAAAGGGGGATACACTGTTAAGATAACCCCTGCTCACCCTCTAGGTAGCTTGGCCTGAGCAGTCTAGGCTATCAAAGGCAATGTGTAAAGTATTTGTACCAACACTCACAGTAACACAGTGAAAACACCACAGATTTACTCCACACCAGTTTTAGAAAAATAATGTATCTTTACTAAAAACTCCACAAGACCAAATATTACAGACAAACCAACATATAATTCAAAAAGGTTACTTTAAGGATAGTTCAAGAGTTTGCAGAAAGTACTCCAGGATGTCAAAGTCAGTGTCCTGCACAATGCGACTCTCACTGCACAAAATGCGACACTTTCGTGCCCAACAGTACCTGTAGTTGCGATAAGGTTCCCAAAAGCTATAACAAGGAAGATGGCAAAGGCGATGCGATGCTCCTGAGATCCTGGGGAGGCTTTGCAGCAGCCCTGCTTCACGCAGCAGAGGTGGATGCGCCGGCTCCGATCTGTAGGGGGAGGATGCGATACCTTTGGCTTTCGTTGCGTAGGTTTCTTAGGGGGAAGCTTCACGCACAGGTTCGATGCGACACTCTTCGATGTGGTGCGATGCGTGGCGCAGCGTTGCCTTCCGGCGCCGCAACTCTCGATGCGCCACGGAACGGGACTCTGCGTCGACGCACGCAGCGATTGGAGACTTTTCACGCACCGGCAGGGGTGCGGCCCGCAAACTGGTTCTGCGACAACCCTCGCAATGGCAGGAAGCTTCACGCTTCGGGACGATGCTCGACGTACTCGGCGATGCGGAGACCCTACGTGTTGCGATGGTGCCGCGATGACATTTTCCACGCACTCTCGTCGTGCGACGCGCAATCGGATGATGCGTCGGGTACCAGTCACTCTTGTTCACGCTTCTGCTTCCCAGCTCCCTCAACACAGCAAAACGACCTCCTGAAGCCCCAAGACTGGGCAAGCACTCCAAGGCAGGTCAGAACTCTCTCAGCAGAGTTCCAGGGGAGCTGGTGATGAAGTCCTTTTGTTCCTGGGACTTCTTAACAGGGAGCCAGCTCTTCTCAGGCCCTTGGAGATCAGAATCAAAAGAAGGGGACACAGCAAAGTCCTTCCCCTCTCCTTGGCAGCAAAGCAAAACAGCAAGCAGGCAGTCTTCTCCTCTTCAGTTTCTTCCAGCTTTCTCCTTGGCAGAGGTTTCTTCTTAGTTCCAAAGTGATCTAAAGTTTAGGTGTCTGGGGTCCTCTTCTTATACCCCTCCAAGCCTTTGTCTCTCTTTGTTCCAGTGGGGGGATTCCCCTGCTCAAACCGGTTCCTGGGTGTGCTCTGCTCTGGAGCACCTGGTTCCTTTCAGAGTGAGGGGCAGGGTCGTTAGACGCTCAGCAGGAGGTGGAGCCTTCTTTGTGCCAGCAGAGGCAGAGTCCTCAGCCTGGCCAGCAGGGGGTGGAGCCAGCTTTGTGTTTGGCAGGGACAGCCCTATTCAAACCCAGGGACTACTCCTCCCACCCATCTAAAGCAGATCTCCCTATTCACCCTGCTGCTGACTCATCCAGGCTCCTGGAGCCACCTGACCCATCACATGACACCCTTCAGCCAACCAGCACACAGGCACACAGGAAGGTTAAACAGGAGAATAGCTACTTTCTAAAGTGCTATTCTCACACAGTGAATTTAAAAACCATCTTGCTAAAAAGATGTATAATTAAATTCTGAACACAGAGATACCAAACTTGGATTTTCTATCTTGCCCTTATGGGAAGATAGGCATGTAAACAGCCTTCCCCATTCTATCCTATGGGCAAGATAGCCTCTCAGCAGTGAAAAACGAAAATGGCTGTAATTCACTACCAGGGCATGTTACACACCTCAGTACATGCCCTACCTTTCAGATACACTGCACCCAGCCCAGGGGGGTACCTAGGGCCACCATAGGTATGCCTTACATGTACAGAAAGGGAAGGATAAAGCCTGGTCAGTGGGTGCACTGGCCAGGTCGACATGGCAGTCCTGGACTGCACATAGGCACTGCAAGCAGGCCTAAGATATCATTTTAGCGCTACTCCTGTGGTTGGCACAATCAGTGCTGCAGCCCACTAGTAGCATTTGAATCACCAGCCCTGGCACACGCAGTGCACTTTACTAGGGGCTAACAGGTGAAACAAATATACCAATCATGGATAACCAATCAATATAACAATTTATACAGAGAGCATATGCACTTTAGCACTGATCAGCAGTGGTAAAGTGCCCAGAGTCCTATTGCCAACAACCACGGGTCAGAAAAAATAAAGGAGGAAGAAGCAAAAAGATTGGGGATAACCCTGCAAAAAGGGCCGTTTCCAACAGTACACCAGTCACTAAGGGGCATATTTACAAAGAAGTGGAGCAACACAGCAAAGCAAGCAAAGTTGCATCACCTGAAGAGAGCAGAACTGCACTATATTGAAAGAAATTACACAGTCCTACTCTCTCTCCATGCGCTGGTGCACACTGCGCTACCGAGTGCTAGCACAGATAGCCTTGAGTTATACTGCAAGGGTGTCTATGTTATGGTCACAATAGCTTTTGTGCAGGAAGCAGTACCTTGCTGCACAAAAAAACTATTTTTAAAGGCTTATTCCTCTTTGCATGTATGCTGCATTCTGAGGGATAAGGAGAAATGAAGATATGTTATCTTCAGGCGCAAACTCATGTCTACAACACTTTGTAAATATGGATTTGCATCAAAATCCATGAATTGCATGGAGCACTAAGGCACCACCCATGCCTACCTGATGCAAAGTTACACAAGGCAGCACAATGTACTGCGCTGCCTTACCTTTTCTGACAAAGCCATGCAAATCGACCTCTATGACACTTTGTAAGTACCAAAAAGGATTTTACGTTGGGGTATGGGTTTGCATCAAAATCAATGGGTGGATACACAGGAATGCCCATGTACCACCCATGAAATGCCTACCTGATGCAAATGAAAGGCAGCTCAATGTGCGGCTTTATTTTCTCTCGCAAAGCCATGCAACATCAGAAATTTGAATCAAACTCAATGCAAAATCTTTATAAATCTGGGCCTAAGTATATTTAAGTTCATGATCCAAAAAGTGAACAAGTTACAACCTATTAGAGATAAAAGGATGACAATAAAAACCAACACAGACACAACAGACCCAGCTCAGGGCCCAAAGTCTCAACTATCAAACCAAAAATGTATTTATATGGGGAGGTATCACACCCCAAACAGCCCCCCTGAAGCTACGCCCCTGAAGAGATCAGATGAACCCTGTGCTGCAACCACACAGCACAGGGATATCATGTAATAGGTTCATGTAGCTGAAGTGCACTGCGGTAATGAAAACCATCCAGATTTCTTTAACTTTTTCTAAGGGTTAACCACTACATGCCCAACTTGAGCCCCTCTTTCAATGTTAATTTCTCTAAAAACAGCTGTACAGCTGTACATCAAATCACAAAAAACACACTTTCTGAGTATAGTTGTATCTTTGTGCCAAATATAGTATAGTAGCATGGTATATATGTGTATACATATTGATATAGTTAGGTCAGCTTTTCAATTTTTTGGGTTTGCTAGTAACTTTAGAACCGTTAGACAAATCTTCATGAAGCCCGTGTTGATCGCTTGCCTGCTGCCACATCGCCATCGCCCGCATTCCGAGGTGATGGACTCTAACTCCCACAGTCCAACACGCCAGGGGAGGCGCCGGCGCACTTCACAAGCGCCAGGAGGCACATAAGAGGCGGCCGGGGCTCCCGCAGCGCTGGAGCTCATGTTGATCGTATATCCCATCCACCGCAATATGAATCCAATAGGACATAATGGAATTTATATTTCAGAGGATGGGATATCCATCACCGTTGAGAGGGAGTAACCTATTTGCCGAGATCTAAATCAGGCCTATAGTTAAGTGTGATAAAAAGATCTGTTTAAAAAAAAAACATCTTTAGAGATGTAATTGAGAAGAGGTGTGGTGCATGGGCCAGGGAGACTGACTCTGGAACACAGGGGCTCATGGTTCGATCCCGGACATAGGTGGCAGATCTGCCCAGCACCATGTGACTCTGGGCAATAGCTCGCTTAATCTTCCCGACAGCCCCCAGCGCCTTGACACCTTTGGGTAATTGTTTGTGCTTTACAAATACTGGACATTTTATCTTCATTTAAATGATGTCATGAGTGAAGTAATATGTGGGGTCATTAGCAGTGCATGGTGGGGGCACAAGTTATAGTTAGCTTGCTAACTAAAACTGGTTAATTTCTGTGTTTTTCTTAGTTCAAAACGTTATGTTAGCACTGATGTATTTGCTATAGCTTTACTTTAACCTTTGGTTACTTCATTGTGTGTGTGTGTGTGTGTGTGTGTGCCTATATAAATATATTTATATATATCACTGAAAAAACCATAGGTTTTAGGTAACTTTACAGTTAGTTGGACATTTCACTCGTACAAAACCATAGAAATTCCCCCGTTATTGTTAGTACAGCTAACTATAACTCGCGCCCCTGCAATGCACTGCTGATGACGTCACATATTAAATCACTCATGACATGGTCAGTGACATCACTGATGACATCAGTGCTGACATCTCAAATGACATCACTGATGACATCATCCATGTGATAATTAGATGCATCTTCTCAAACCCTGATATAACCTTTGATACACCCACTCTAAATTACAGACTGCCATTCTCAAAACCATAGACACTCCATCACCAATAACTACATACCTACTCACTTATTCTTAGGTTTACACACACATCCACTCACTCACCCGTACAGTCACTCATACTTAGGGTCACTCAGTACAGGACTATCATATGCACTCATACACCTATATGGACACTTAGACACCACCACTCATCCATAGAGGTACTCACACACCCAGTCAGTCATGCAAATAATTAGTCACACTGCCATTTACTCACCTATACAGTTATACACACACCAGCTCAATTACTCATACACATACAAGCACATTCTTACGCTCTTATACAATCACTGATACAAGCACACACTCATCCATTCAGCCACTCTCATAATCACACACTCTCACTTATAGCTATTTATATACTCCAGCACACATATATACTGCCTTTCACATATGTAGTTACTCACACACGTACCACTGTGATATACATTCACTCACCAACACACCTATACACACACTCACCCACCCATACAGTCCATCACAGATGCACTCTTGAAACCATGCACCGAGTGAATCACCCACTCACACATCTATGCACAGAGTCACACACACCCCACCCACACAAACACTCAGGCACCCATAGAGATACTCAGACAACCAATCAATAACCCATATAGACACTCATGTAGCTATTTGCAAATCCATGCAGCCGCTTACACACCAACAGACAGACCGATACAGACATTCACACAGTTTAGTCATTAACCCTGCATTCAGTAAGATACGTTTAACCACTTACTTATAGTCATTCACACACCTACTAAATCATCCATTCAGACACTTATACACCAACTCATTTTTCAATATGCCTTTCCCTATATATATTAAACATATTTAAACTTTTTAGAAACACACAGTCACAGGATAATGTAATCAGTGATGTCATCAGTGATGTCGTTTGAGATGACATCAGTGATGTCATCAGTGATGTCACTGACCATGTCATGAGTGATGTAATATGTGACGTCATCAGCAGTGCATTGCGGGGGCACGAGTTATAGTTAACTGTACTAACTATAACGGGGAAATTTCTATGGATTTGTACGAGTGAAATGTCCAACTAACTATAACTTTCCTTAAAACCTATGTTTTTTTCAGTGGATTTCAAAGGTTTTTTAAATGCTAATTTCTAACTATAACGTGCCTGAAACCTATGGTTTTTTAAGTGAATTCCAAAGGTTTTTTAAATGCTAGTTTCTAACTATGCCTACAGAGGTAGGACATGTGAAGAAAGAAGAAAAAAATGCACAGAAAGAAGCTAAAGAAATGCAGAAAGAAGCAACAGAAGTCCACAAAGACGAAGAAAAGTGCAGGAAGAAGCAAGACATGTGCAGAAAGAACCAACAGAGGAGCAGAAAGAGGCCTTGTTGCAAAATCATCCTGTGCCCACAACTTTTTCAGACAGGTATTGGTGGTAACTGACTCTGACTAACCAGGCCTAGAGCCAGTGCTATGCTAAAAGACACTTAGAATACAGTGAAAACACCTACATACACTAGGGAACACTATGCATTGGGGTACCCCTGTGATTAGCATGACCTCCTCTGTAAGGCCCTAGTACATAATAGGGCATGGAGGATTAAAACTACCGCTAAAATCGCGCTACGGGGTGCGTTCGCACAGTGGTGAAGGGAGGGGGGGCCTGAGGTGACGTGTGCAAACACGCCCTATGGTCGTTTTAAGTTGGGAGATTACGTACCCTTGAATCCTGACGGTCCCTGGGGTCCAACTAGCCAACCAGGTACCTCCAGTAAGCGCCACAGAGCTGCGTTGCAGATAGGTGTAAAAAGGGGGCGTGGCCTCTGAACACCTCTCTGCAACCCAGCTCTTTGGCGCTTACTGGAGGTACCTGGTGGGCTAGTTGTCCCCCAGGCACCCTCAGGATTGAAAAGGAATTAATTCCCCAACTTTAAACGCGCCACAGGGCGTGTTGCACACATGTCACCTCAGGCCCCACACCCTCCCTTCACCACTGTGAAAAAGCGCCCCGGGACACGTTTTAAGTTGGGAGATTAAGTCCCCTTGAATCCTGAGGGTCCCTGGGGTCCAACTAGCCCACGAGCTACCTCCAGTAAGCGCCACAAAGCTGCGTTGCAGAGAGGTGTAAAAAGGGGCATAGCCTCTGAACACCTCTCTGCAACGCAGCTCCCTGGCGCATACTGGAGGTACCTGGTGGGCTAGTTGGCCCCAGGGACCCTCAGTAGTGAATGGGAATTAATACCCCAACTTACAAAGCGCCATGGGGCGTGTTTGCACAGTGGTGAAGGAAGGGGGCGGGGCCTGAGGTGCCATGTGTGCAAACACGCCCTGTGGCGCATTTTAACTTGGGGGATTAGTCCCCTTCAATCCTGAGGGCCCCTGGGGGCCAACTAGCCTGTCAGGTACCTCCAGTAAGCGCCACAGAGCTACGTTGCAGAAAGGTGTAAAAAGGGGTGTGGCCTGAACCCTCTCTCTGCAACGCAGGGGCACTTACTGGAAGCACCTGGTGGGCCAGTTGGCACCCAGGGGCCCTCAGGATAGAAATGGAATTAATTCCCCAACTTTAAACGCGCAACAGGGGTGGCGGTCCCTGGGGCTGCGGGGGGGGGGGGCTGTGTGCCCCCCGAAAATATTTATAGAAAGCCACAGGGGATGGCGGTCCCCGGGGCTATGGGGGTCCCCCTGGGCCCCCGCAAATAATTTTTGACATGCCTCTGGGACTTGGCCCACCCGGGGCTAATTAATAACGAAGCGCAGAGCCCGCGCTTCGTTATTTTTTATTTTCATGCCCGGATCCGCGGATCCTCCGCGTATCTCATGATTCTTTACAAAAAATGCTTTTTTTGGTTCTGGGGGTCCTTGTGGGACCCCTAAGCAGGGCAAGGGGGTCAGGGTGTTTCTACTCTGCCCCCTTTTCTTGCTTTGCGTGTTTGTTTTACTGTTTTCTTGTACCTCGGTTTTTTTTTGCCTTCGGGGTCCTTCAGGGACCCCCTGACCAAGGCTAGGGGGTCAGGAACTCTCAACCCTGCCCCCTTTTCACGTTCGCCACCGTCCTTTTTCACTCTCGCACTGAAAACAAACAAAATGGCGGCCGACACTTCCTGATTTCGACCGATTCGAACGTTGACTAACATGTAACCACCAATCAGAATTACGCTCGCGCACGTTAGGGTGCTCGCACGGTGCGCGCACGGTGCGAGCACCCTGCGCGCGTATAGATATATATATGCTTTTAAATGCTATTTTCTCAGGAAATACTAAACAGATTTAAACCAGACCTGCGAAAGGCACTTCCTTGACCTTATGGCTACCTCTCTACCAAATTTCAAGTAATTCTGTTCAGCCGTTCGGGCTGTAGCTGCGACTAAAGGTCCTATGGAAAAATGCATGGGGAAAACGCGTTTTGGGACCCCCCTTTTTTCTCGGTCCCCGCTTGACGAATCACCCCGAGACTTTCAGGGTAGGAGCTGAACGGAGCGCCCCATTAGTTTTGAAAATTTCGCGAGGATTCGTCAACCGGCGCCAAAGTTATTCAAAATAGAATTTTGAGATTTCCTATGGAAACACGGTCCTAACTATAACTATCTACTGGCGACCGCCAGTAGATAATATATATATATATATATCCTGCATAACGGGAAGGCGAACTCTGAAGATAAGGGGGTATCGCTTTGGGCATTGGTGGATGCTTTGGGGTGTAGGCTTACTGTTAGAAATGGGAGTTCTGGTTGGTTAAGGCTTGTGCCTAAGCCAGGCAGAAACCACCACTCTAGTCAGGGCAAGGGAGTTACATGCCAAAGATAACCCCTGCTCACCCCCTTGGTAGCTTGGCACGAGCAGTCAGGCCTATCCCGGAGGCAATGTGTAAAGCATTTGCGCAACACACACAGCAACAACATACTAGGCACACCACAAAAGGAACTCCACACAAGGTTATATCAAAAATAACCTTTGTATCATCATAAAACCCATTAGAATAGTAATCACACAATATACACTGTGCCACCTGGCACTAGGCAATATTTAAAGGGGATAATATACACATGACAGGGCCACTTGGACCACTGTCAGAATCATCACTTAGTAAAGATAGTAAAATGTAGAACAGATAATAAACATAGAACACAACTAGTAAATACTGGCAGACACTGTACTCAGCATCATCCTGTAACATAAGTCCTATTATGCACAATATCACATTAGGCGTGAAACATATTCTGCGCCAACCTCATAAGCCTAAACATATTAGACCATAACCTCCTAAGCATAACTCACATTAGGATATAATCTCACTAGCATAAACCACAGTAGAGAATATCTCAAACATACCACAGTATGCAAAACCTCATAATCATAAAACCACATTAGAGGCATAAAACAGGGTGCATAAATCATACTACATAAATCACATTTCCTATCACCACATAAATCACATTAGGGCCTGCAGCCCTATAATCCTAACAGTCCCCCTGTCCAACTGGCCATCTCAAAGGGGCTCAAATGCCCTATATCCAACAAAGTCAGGGTGTGCTGCTAATGCAGCAGAATCTCCAAAAGCGCTCAACTGCGCATACCTAAACGTGGCAGCTGACGCTACTTGCCGTGTGGCTGTGAAAGTACTGGGGCAGAGGAGTGCATCTCACTCCTATCTCCTATCAAAAATGCCCCAAAGGAAAGATGGCCTAAACGTTGCAGCTGCCCTCTTCTTACTGGGCAGCTGTGAAGTAATAAGGCGTGGCACTCACCGTGCCATTTGAATAAATGTGCGCCAAACGTTGCAGCTGGCCGCGCTGGTGCGGTGCAGATGAGAACAATATAAAGGGGCCCTGGCACATCTGTGCCTCCTCTGCCCCGCTGGGCTTCTTTACATAAAATTACCCCCATCGGTGCAGGCCTGGCACTGGCACTATACGCACTGTCTGAGCCCCTCTCTTGGACTCTCTGACAAACACATGTCCTCTTGGTACAGCTGCCCTCCAGCGGGCGGGGCAGCTGTAAGAATGGCCATAAAATTGAAAGAGGCACGGGCCCAGTCATAGCTTCATGAGCCCCACTCGGGGACTCTGGAAAGAATTGCCCCCCTCCTTGGAGCCACACGGGCTCTGAACACAAAGCATGCCCCACGCTGGAGCCACATGGGCTCTGGACTGAACACTTGCCCCACGTGGGAGCGGCCTGCAACGTCGGTACCACTCAGGCATTCATGATGTGCCCCTGGATCCCCCAAAGGCTCCTGACCAACAACATGCTGCTTCCCAATTGGCCCCACTCAGCGGACTGTGGCCTCCTCTCTAGGCAGACTTCTCAGACTCTGCTCTCCTCCTCACTTCACCCGGGCCCCCTCCTGGGACCCGGGACTTTGATGTGGAGCCCGCAAGGCTCCAGACTTCCTCCGGTGCATGTCCCACTGTGGAGTGGGCTCCCGCCTGGGTCTTGGAATTCTCTCCCGGCCCCACTCCTCTTCTCTGGGTCACAGGGGTGCGGGGTAGGCTCCCGTCTGCTTCCACTTTGTACCAGCTCATGGGAGCCCCGCTCGGGGCAGCAACACCATGCCTCACTTCCGGCTCCTTTGAACGAGGCCCCATCCACGTCAGGCAAGGGCGCCTGACTTCCTGGTCTCCGCGCGATTGCGGTGGCCGTTTCTTTTTCTCCTTTTGCGGTGCAATGCGGGGTGGGCACCCGCTATCTAGAGACGACCACAAAGCGGCAATGGCGGGTAGGCTCCCACGTAGAACACAGGCAATTGCGGGGTGGGCACCCACTCCCAATAGCAGTGGCAGTGCGGGGTGGGCTCCCGCCTGTAATGAAAGTAACTGCGGGGTGGGCACCCGCTCGTAAAAGCACATAACGTGGGGTGGGCACCCACGAAATCCAGTATAAAGTGGGGTGGGCACCCGCTCTCCAGGCATCGATGGGGGGGAAGCCCCACATCGGGATTCCCTCCCAGCAAGCTGAAGCTCAGCACTGCAAGGTCAATGCAAAGATGCTCCTCTTCTCCCTACATGTAATTTAAATATAGCGCTCACAAGGTGCTTGATGTCCCTCTAGGAATCCAGCAGGCAAAAATAAGTCCTTAAGGTTTTAGGGGGCATAGCTGAGCCCAGGGAGGCCAGCACACAGGGCCCTCCAGCAGGGAGGCAAGCCCCCATGTTGGTTCCTCCTTGGCCCGAGCAGCAGCACGCCCCCCGTCAGGAACAGCACACCAGAACAAGAAGTGAACCACATTATGAGGTCAAAGCCCCTACTTTTATACATCCTTTCTCCTTTGGCTAAAGTGCAGGGCACAGGGGAAGCAGATGCAACTGGTTCAGGGGGGATTCGGAGCACTTTGTTTGGCATGCTCCTCTTCCCTTTTGTCAGGTGGGGGCTAGGTGATCAGACACACCACAGGGGGCGGAGCCAGCATTTACTAGGGCAGGCACCATCCTATTCAGAGTCGGGGGATTACCCCTCCCACTACTCTTAGCCCAGGTGTCCCATTCAGCCTAGCGCTGACTCACCCTGCCCCTCCTGGGCACACACACACCTCCCAGCTCCTGTCACTCACAAGCCAGTCATGCAATTCACATCAGGTAGGCAGTCACATAGCACACAGAAATGCCAACTTCTAAAAGTGGCATTTCTAAAATAACGACAATAAATTTGCACACACCACTGCGCAGCATTTATTCACACAATTTCATCCATACTAGACTTGACCACACTGCTCCTCTCATAACAGGGATTACCACTGACACACACTGAGCAGGGAATCCCCAATGCATTCCTATGGGAGGGCAGGCCAACCTTACAAAGATAACACTGAGAGTGCACGCACCTTACACTGGACCACATTGCTAAAGCGCCCAGAGGCCTAAAACCACCAATACCAGGACACAGAAAAGGCAAAAAGTTTAGGGGTGAACCTGCCAAAAAGGGCCAAGTCCAACACTTACCTACCAAGGTGTTTTGCCTGATACCGGGAAGCAGGATACTGTTCGTGGGTATACTAAAATGGCGTAGCTCTATTTCAAATGTACCTGGATTTTGAATTAACACTTACCAGATGGAAAGCAGTTCTCGTCAGAAAAGAGTATATAAAAAAAACATCCATGCCATCAGCGAAGCGACAAGTATTTCAAATCTATAAAATTTAAGGAGAACAATTGAAAGAGAACATTGAAATGAAAGTGCAAAATCGCCAAACAAGAAAGTAATTTTGCTTTAATTTAGGTTAATACAGTGGGTATTAAGAATAAAGGACTGTGAGATGTATACAGAAATTGAAACTTCATTACTAGAATAATCAGCACTCTATACAGTTTGAAATGAATTAAAGAATGGCTAAATGGCAACAAGTGGCAGAACGCACGTTCAGCGACACGGCGAGTAAAGAAGGAGTACATGATACTTCAAAGTACAAAACGCCAATACAATTAATGAGTGAATTAGAAAAAGCAAGACGTATGGAAACCTAACAGTGGTGGGAGATGATCTCACTAACAAAATGCCTGGAACATAAAAGGTTCCCGAGGGGCTTACGCATCATGCTCCTTCCAACTTATGGAGACAAGGATGAAGGCCTAAATCAAGAATGGTGTGTAAATACGGAAGAATGTTCCATCAAATTAATGCATACCTTAATCAAACACGCTAGAAGAAAGATGGAACTGTAAACTGCAGTGATTGACTGGATCACAAAGGAAATAGAAACACATAAAGACAATCCACAAATTAAGGAATTGATGACGAAGATGGAGAAGAATTTACAGAGCTATGACACAGAAATTATGGAAAGAATAGCACGAAAAGGGATAGGCTGTATCATCTCTTTGGAAAACAAGAACACCAGGCACAGTGTGTTTTACCTTAGGCTGGCATATTAACTGTAGACTAACTAGAAAGTAGTAGTATTTGTGTCAAAACACAAATACTACTACACGATACGTATAAATAGTTTATTATTTTCTTATTAATATTGTTATATCTTTTTCACATAGAAAATGTTTTTTATGAATAATATGTAGACAATGATAAATACATTTACAATTTCAATAATATTCTATGAACCACATGTATTCTCTTCCTTAGACAGTAGATACATTTCAAATGATTTCATGACTTTATATTTCGGATAACACCATTGTCTTAATTTCAATTAATTTGCATACACATCATGTTTTTTTTGATTCACTACTTTAGTTAGAGGAAGTGTATAATAAAAACCCCTGAATCACAAAAAACGAAATGCACAGTGACTGGCAGCTTGTTGGAAAACAACGCGTTTCGGCTAGGTCTTCATCAGGACTCCGTCACAGTGGTTACTAAACAAAAAATATAAACAAAATTATAGTCTAGAGTTTAAATGCCCTTATGAATAATTAAAAACATATGGTAAAACCATAGGTACCCATTAGATAAAGGGATCTAGTCAAAGGTTTCTTTCCTCGAGTCAGTAATGAACAACGACAATATGTGACAGCTACATGTAGTTGAACGTTAGATTTCCAGCATTGTCTAAGACTCAGATTAAATGTTGTTAGTGTGAAAATAGAAAACAGTCCCAAAGCAAGGAATCATGCAGGTGTCAATAGTTTGTGTTATCAGTGGTTAGAACCAAACTTCCCAACATCAGAGCATAGAGTGAATAGAGTAGATAGATATTTCCTACTCTGTTTAATGTGCCCTCACATGCTTTTATTATTATCAAATGTGATTAAAATGTTGTATTTCTTAAGCCTACCTCGTGGGTGTCAAGATAACACTATCTTCGAGCAGTTTGAGATATGAAATATCTCTATCCTGGATATACAATAACTTTATTAAGAAAGTAAAAGAGGCAATATTATCACCTCCTATTATACTGTTAGTTTCAGCGTTGCAATGTGATATCATACAGACTCTACTTTATTTATTAATTAATACCTTCTCTTAAAATCTTCTTTTCAGGCCACTCTGGAGTTATTTTTTAGATTCATCTTGCGATGCTCCTTATAGGGACGCAATCCAGTAGACTTGCACCTTGGCAACAGCAATAACTATATTAAGAAAGTAAAAGATGCAATATTATAACCTCCTATTATACTGGTAGATTCAGGGTTGCTATGAAATATCATACAGACTCTACTCTATTTATTGATTAGTACCTTCTCTTAAAATCTTCTTTTCAGGCCACTATGTGGTTATTTTTGAGATTCATCTAGCGATGTTCCTTGTAGGGAAGCTATCAGGGAGACTTGCAACCTGGTAACAACATAATACATAAGAGGGTGAGGGGATCTCCATTATTGAAAGCAGAGACTGAGGGCATTTGTAAGAACAACTCTATTTCATTTCAGAACCTTGTAACACATGTACGGCCCATTACAGCGGAGCCCTTAAATAATAGTACCTCTTCTTACCTCTCCACTGTTATTCCATCTCATCTGATTGAGAGGTCACTTCATATCTGTATATGCCGAGTGGCATCTAACGCAGAATGCCTAGGTAGTTAAACAAATGTATATACAATACGTGAGTAAACGTGACCCACCTACTTCTCAAAATTGTATATAATATGTCATGTCACTAAAGTATAACCACTAACCTTATGGGGTTAGGTGAGATTGATCAATATCACAATCTATTTTTTGGGATCAAGCTTAATTCTCTATTTAAATTACCCACGTCTGGCGATGCTGTAAATAGAAAAGAAAAGGAAAGAAGAGAAAAGGGATATTTTCGGTCAAAGAGTTGAGGGGCCATTCTGTGGTGACACTCTTTATAAAAGTCACGATAGTGATGTAAGTCTATATATTGCAATAGGGCATACCACATCTTAATATGTATTTGCAAAACCAATGAAGCAATTGTAGGGATACTCAATTCTTTTGAGTTGAGCTATGATATTCTGCGATCGTTAAGTGCTTAGAAGTGGTACGCTGGTAGCTTAGCTATCTTTTGTGATAAAGGAATATACTTTCTAATTTAACAGTCCCATTATATAGTTTAATTAGGCCGTTGGGACTCCTATTCCCTATAGGACTTACATAATAACACTTGTTCTTCTCGCGGCATATATGCCACATTATGTAGCTATGGCTGCACTTTATGTTGTTAATCCTAGCAAAGCCCTGCGGGCTATATATTGGAAAGACCTAATATTAAAACATCCAAGATATATGCATACTAATGTGGTATGGCGATAACTATCTCTAGCTTTTTGCTTTCTGTTGCTAGTCAGGATTATACTTTCTGATTTAACAATCCCGTTATGAGGTGCAATGTTCCCATAATTGCTAGTTTTCACTTACCGGTAATGACTAGCGTCCGTGCTTTATATTTCCCCAATGCCAAAACAAAGTGTATAACGTGTGGCGCTGTTTTTAAACCCGCCCTCACTTGTCTCTCCTAAACGATGTCATAAACAAGGGCCTAACTACATCGGATTAATTTTCACGATGAAGGGGCGTCATCTTGAAGTTACTAACCCGTATTGGATACCATAATGATAATACTTCTTGAGAGACAGATCGATTGAATATCTTGAGCACACTCAAAAGATAATTGACATGCTGGAATATGAATTAGCTCATAATATGTTCATCTTCAATGGTCACATTTACCTCTAACTATAAGGTATAACTAAGGTCACCTCCATCGCCCCCACCTACACTAATCTTTTCATGGGGTGAGGGGAGAAGGAGGTGGTCTGGGTGGAGAATAACAATATTTACATGGAGAAGGTGGTACTGTGGTGCCATTTCATAGATGATTTATTCATCTTATGGGATGGAGAAATATCATTATTGGAGGATTTAAAAAAAATATTACATGATAATAAAGTGAACAGAAGCTCACTTACACAATAAATAGAACACATTGTGAATTCGTAAATGTCAATTTGGATGTGGTAAAGAAATGCTTAGTCACCACCGACCACGCAAAAGCAGCAGCATCAAATTCTATCTTACACTCTAATAGTGCGCACCTATTGGCTTTGAAGTGGAGTATCCTGTACAGCCAGATGTTACAAGCTAAATGGATATGCTCAATGGAAGAACAATTTGAGAATAAAATGAAAGAGATGATGGAGAGATTTATCCAATGGATGTATCCTATGAGTGTGTTAAATGATGCAGGCTAAAGAGTCAGAAGAAAAACTAAAGCACAGATATTCTATCCGGACATGGATGGATCAAAGAAGATTGAAACTAAAAGACTTTTTCTGGAATACAACTCAGCGCAGCCCACCATAAAGAAAACATTACAGAAAGATTGGCATATTCTGAGAAAGGAAGACTGAATAAAAGATGTAGTAGGTTAAAGTACGAGGATAACCTCCAAGAAAACCTAATCCCTGGGGAACATCCTGACAAAAAGCCACTTAGAACAAATTGAAAAGAGGGATTGGCTAACTAACAACATGAGGGGTTTTAGAAACTGTGGCTCTTGCAGGGCATGTCAATTTGGAAGTAATTGTAAAACGTACACTACATAGGATGGAGAAAGAACCATATAAGGGAGAATTACATGTGAGACTGAGTTTGTAGTATATGCCCTGAAATGTAGTTGCAACAAATACTATGTGGGTAGTACAATCAATAAACTGAAACTACGGATACTACAACATATAAGAGCCATTAGAAATGGTGACAAAAATTACCCCATGGCCAACCACTTTGAGAAAGAACACAGTCGCTCCTTAAAGGGATTTGAATACTTTGGAATCAAACACATACCAAAACATGAAAGAGGAGGTAATAGAGAAAGAGAACTGTGAAGGGAGGAGTCAAGATAAATTATCTCAATGGGCCCAGAGGTCCCAAATGGTCATAATATAGATGCTGAGCTATATGTACACCTTTGATAACTAAAGACACTCGGACGTACAGTATCTATTCCATGTAACGGATGTATGACGTTACAACGCATGCTATTACAACGCATACCTTTACATCGCATTTTTTACAACGCTAGTACTATTACAACGCATTACTTTACAACGAATTCTGTTACAACGCCAAACCTATTACAATACTGAAAAGTGCTGTTACAACGAAGTATATTACAACGCATACCATTACAACGCGATTTTTTTTTTTTTTTAAATAAAAAGTACAATAAAATCTGGCACGGGATGCAGGGAAATTAGGGGTTTTAGGGTGGGGAAGTGTATTAAAACGTGGAGAAGAACTGTACGTAAATCGACCAAAATGCAGTACCAAATTAATACTCGGGTATTAAAATTAATACTTGAGTATTAAAATCAATACTCAACATTCCCCATAAAAATCCGTTTTAAGACATTTGTAAGTTTTTAAATAATAAGGAAAAAATAAATTACAATACATACACATTTTTAACATGAAAAGATCGCAAACTAAGTAAACTAACGAAAACATAACACACATACACATAGGCGCCATTTTAACCATCTCACTTATAAAACTTGTCCTACCACAGTTTCTATGTAAACAATACCAAAAGACATGTTCCAAAATGGATGCCAAAACGGGGCAAATGAATAAAAACAATATTTCTTTAAAAGCATTTTTAAAATATCATTTTCCACAGTAAAACAAAGCATTTAAAAAATCACAACGAACGCAGTTTTTAAAAAAATTAATAGTGACACACAGTAAAACTTATAAATACAAGTGAGACACCATTTTGCACTCAGTTGATTATCAACTAGCAGAGAGAGCAGACGTAATAAGCTGACCCTCTGTCACCTGCACTGCGACCTCCTCAGAGAGAGCACGGAATTCACAACAGAGCAACTACTAGTAAGTTATTAATATATATGTAAACGATAGTTTTTAGAAAAATATATTTTCTTAAACCACAAAAAATATGTTTTCACTTAATAATAAAAACTTAAGAAATGAACTGTTTCCAATATATTATCAATAAAATAAAACACAAAATTTTATACAAGTAATTTATTTCCCTCAACCAGAAAATCGGAAGATTTTTACATTCCACAGCAGCTGAACCTATTTGGACATCCCCACCACGTAAACGACTGACAAACTCAATTGTTTAGGTAAATGTTATTTTTGTGTCATGGTTTTACTTGTAAAATTTATTTGTAAAAATTTCATAAAGTCTTGTATGCCAATGGTGTTTTTTTTTAATACTCAATCACGCCGCATAAAAATCAAAATTTTCTTTTTCTAACCAACGTTGACAAAGGAACAATTATTTATTTATTTTTTTCTCCAACAGTGAACATCTTTTCCCAAAAACCTTTTAACCTCCAGCAAACATCAGGATAAAGGCACGATAACAAAAAACCTACTAGAAAAGGTATGTTTTCTTTTCCATTTTATTATAACGATACATTATTAATCCTTTCTTTTGCAATTATTCCTCCTGTATCGTACCTAATTTGAAAACTAATGGATAGTTTTGAGAAACAATATTCAATTTCTTCTGTAGGAAAGAGCACCATCAGTGATATTTTTGTGTAGGGTAGGGGTACATATCTCTATTTCTACTACAGTAATGTGTTTTAATTAGGACAGTATCATGTAGTACTAGTTTTATTGTATGTCTGTTTAATTTTAAAGATACTCAAGTACTACATTTCTACCCACCGTTAATTATCTTTTTATCGACTTTTTTCCAGAACAGAAAAGATTTTTTTTCTCAAAACTAAAATTTTGAGCCAACAAAGAAAAACATCCTCTACCACCTCATCCACAAAAGCGAATTCTCCAAAACAAGGTATTTTTTTACAGCACGGATTCTTTACCTTCAAAATATTTGACTAACTATCACATAG
Organism: Triturus cristatus; assembly: GCF_964204655.1. NCBI lineage: Eukaryota > Metazoa > Chordata > Amphibia > Caudata > Salamandridae > Triturus > Triturus cristatus. Next base: position 178,080,128 of record NC_140590.1, read on the forward strand.
CTAAATTTCAAAGAAATAATCAATGTAATTATGATTACATTTTCCAATTTTAGATTTATATTTCATGTCTAAAGAATGGTTTTTAATTACGGAAATAGTTATGTGCAGCAACTTATATCACATGTGCAATTTTTGAGGAATAATTTTACTAAACACATTTCTCAACATCGTTCTGTTTTCAAATTTTTTTCTTTTTCCACTTTTCAAGACATTTATTTATCCAATCCCCAACAAATCACCTCAAAAGTGTCTACACAAACCGACTCACCAATACCACTGAACAAGAGTCTGCCAGAAAACCAATTTGGAAAAAAAAGGTAATTTAGACCAACATTGTAAGTTGCATCAATTTTTAAAATGTACCATGCTGTAGAGGTAACAATTTTCTTTTCCAAAATCTGGAAGGTGCAGCAGTAGGGTAAGTGTTGGATAGTGTAAGGGTATTAATTTACTATTCTAACTCCATGAAGGTGCAGCAGTAGGGAAAGTATTGGATAGTGTAGGGGTATCAATTTACTATTCTAACTCCAGTAAGGTGCAGCAGTAGGGCAAGTGTGGGATAGTGTAGGGGTATCAATTTACTATTCTAACTCCAGGAAGGTGCATCAGTAGGGAAAGTGTGGGATAGTGTAGGGGTATTAATTTACTATTCTAACTCCAGGAAGGTGCATCAGTAGGGAAAGTGTGGGATAGTGTAGGGGTATCAATTTACTATTCTAACTCCAGGAAGGTGCAGCAGTAGGGTAAGTGTGGGATAGTGTAGGGGTATTAATTTACTATTCTAACTCCAGGAAGGTGCTGCAGTAGGGAAAGTGTGGGATAGTGTAGGGGTATCAATTTACTATTCTAACTCCAGGAAGGTGCATCAGTAGGGAAAGTGTTGGATAGTGTAGGGGTATTAATTTACTATTCTAACTCCAGTAAGGTGCAGCAGTAGGGCAAGTGTGGGATAGTGTAGGGGTATCAATTTACTATTCTAACTCCAGTAAGGTGCAGCAGTAGGGCAAGTGTGGGATAGTGTAGGGGTATCAATTTACTATTCTAACTCCAGGAAGGTGCATCAGTAGGGAAAGTGTGGGATAGTGTAGGGGTATTAATTTACTATTCTAACTCCAGGAAGGTGCATCAGTAGGGAAAGTGTGGGATAGTGTAGGGGTATCAATTTACTATTCTAACTCCAGGAAGGTGCAGCAGTAGGGAAAGTGTGGGATAGTGTAGGGGTATCAATTTACTATTCTAACTCCAGGAAGGTGCATCAGTAGGGAAAGTGTTGGATAGTGTAGGGGTATTAATTTACTATTCTAACTCCAGTAAGGTGCAGCAGTAGGGCAAGTGTGGGATAGTGTAGGGGTATCAATTTACTATTCTAACTCCAGGAAGGTGCATCAGTAGGGAAAGTGTTGGATAGTGTAGGGGTATTAATTTACTATTCTAACTCCAGGAAGGTGCATCAGTAGGGAAAGTGTGGGATAGTGTAGGGGTATCAATTTACTATTCAAACTCCAGGAAGGTGCATCAGTAGGGAAAGTGTTGGATAGTGTAGGGGTATCAATTTACTATTCTAACTCCAGGAAGGTGCATCAGTAGGGTAAGTGTGGGATAGTGTAGGGGTATCAATTTACTATGCTAACTCCAGGAAGGTGCTGCAGTAGGGAAAGTGTGGGATAGTGTAGGGGTATCAATTTACTATTCTAACTCCAGGAAGGTGCTGCAGTAGGGAAAGTGTTGGATAGTGTAGGGGTATTAATTTACTATTCTAACTCCAGGAAGGTGCAGCAGTAGGATAAGTGTTGGATAGTGTAGGGGTATCAATTTACTATTCTAACTCCAGGAAGGTGCATCAGTAGGGTAAGTGTTGGATAGTGTAGGGGTATTAATTTACTATTCTAACTCCATGAAGGTGCTGCAGTAGGGAAAGTGTGGGATAGTGTAGGGGTATCAATTTACTATTCTAACTCCAGGAAGGTGCTGCAGTAGGGAAAGTGTTGGATAGTGTAGGGGTATCAATTTACTATTCTAACTCCAGGAAGGTGCATCAGTAGGGAAAGTGTTGGATAGTGTAGGGGTATCAATTTACTATTCTAACTCCAGGAAGGTGCATCAGTAGGGAAAGTGTGGGATAGTGTAGGGGTATTAATTTACTATTCAAACTCCAGGAAGGTGCATCAGTAGGGTAAGTGTTGGATAGTGTAGGGGTAACAATTTGCTATTCTAACTCCAGGAAGGTGCATCAGTAGGCAAAAGAAAGGATTGAGTACATGTTATGTTTTGTATACAAATATTAAAAAATATCAAGCTAAATGTTTTATCTTTTCTCCTTTTTTCAGATAATGTCTAGCCTTGGAGCAGCCAACTTCATTAAATCCAGGAAGGGCAAAAATCTTTTAAACCATGGTGGATACATATATAGTAAGGAAAGAATAAGTTTAACTAGAAATCATTGGAGGTGCGTGCAATACTACACTACCCATTGCAGTGGCAGAGCGGTTACTGTTGATAATTTGGTTGTGAAAACCACAGAACATAACCACTCTGCCTCTGCAATGGATGTAGAAATCAGAGAGACAATTAATGAGATGAAAGCTATTGCAAGCACCTCCAATGATTCTACTGGATCCATTTTAAGGGAGGTTGCACAGCATGTCCCCAGTCATGTTGCTAGCAACATGCCTATAATACCCAATTTGAGAAGAATTATTCAGAGACAAAAGCAGGCAAGTAATATTCAATTGTCTACACCACATACATTCTCTGACATTAGAATTCCTCATGATCTTTCTATTTCTTTTTCTAATGAACCTTTCCTTCTGCATGACAACGAAAACCCTCAGAAACGTATTTTAATTTTTAGTACCCCCCGTAACCTTGCTAAGTTAGAAAGTAGTGAAATTTGGATGATGGATGGGACGTTTAAAAGTACACCCCATCCTTTCACTCAAATTTACACTATACATGCTAAAATTAACAATAGTGTAATTCCCTTAGTGTATAGTTTGCTACCTGATAAGACTTCTGCAACATACACTGAACTTTTATCAGTGATTAAAAGCAAAACATCTGCAAGTCCTCGAAAAATAATAATCGATTTCGAATTGAGCATGATCAATGTGATCACCAAAACGTACACGGATACCCAAATTCAGGGATGTTTCTTCCATTTTTCGCAGGCATTTTGGCGTAAACTACAAAAAACATCCCTAGTTGCAGAATATTCTCGGGATAGCAAATTACAGTTTGAACTAAAAAAATTAACTGCACTTTGTTTTGTTCCTCCCGAAAGTGTGGACGAGTACTACACTGCAATTATAGAATCTGTTTATTATACGAGTAACGAGGAAAAATTGGAACCCATTCTAAATTATTTTGAGGACACATGGATTGGACACCTAAGCAGATCGGGTCGCAGGAGGAAGCCACGATTCCATGTGGAGTGGTGGAACTGCTACACGAGTTGTTTAGAGGGAGAGGCCAAAACAAACAATGCCATTGAGGGGTGGCATAACTCCTTCAATCATACAATTGGAAAACCACATCCTAACTTCTACTCATTTTTGGAAACTTTGAAGAAGGAGCAAAGTTTCCAAGAAATGAGAATAGCACAAACACTCGCAGGTAGTCTAAACCCACGAGTAACAGTCAAAACAAGGGAAATGTCTGAGAGACTATTGGCAATTCTACAACAGTTTTCGTTGTGTGTGGCTATAGACTACCTCGAAAATCTTTCTAACATTCTTTCTTTTTAAAACAATGAATTTGCTTACTTTCCTGCTTTGCTAAAAATTATAGTAATTACAAGGATTCAATTGGCATACAAAGTTTTTTGTTAAAAATTTTTTTTCAAATTAACAAGTCGGGTTTTTTCCATTTTTTCAAACAAATCTACATTTCATCCAAAATAAACCAATGCTGAAAAATTTACTGTTCCATAGTATTCGAACCATTTATCATTATCGGTACGCCATTTTTCAAATTTTCGAAACAATCCTATTTAAATTCCGTCAAAACCAATCACCAAAACTCAATCCGAACTATAAAATAGAAATAAAACCATATTCCTTAATACACATTGCAGCTGAATTTTCATTTGTATTTCAATTTTAGATTTACAAAATATTAAAGTACGCACAATTTTTGTACAAAGAAATGAAGATCGACAGTACATCTTTATCTTCGGAAACAAAGAAATCAACTGTCTGAACCGTAACTTTTTATTTAGAAAGAGTTACATACTTTTTTACAATAACTAACTTACTTTCAGCGACCCGACATAGGCATGTATTAGTGACATTAATGTGGACATGTTTAACAACTTTTAAAACATCTATTAGTTTTCCAGCAACCTCCCCTTATTCTTTCCTTACTATATATGTATCCCTTAAAAAGGTTTAATCTATAATATCAACAGAAAATATTTCCTACCTGGACGCAGATCAGCTTCCTGCTGCTTCCTCCTCCGATGCTCTGCAAAATGGCGTATTACGTCGACGCACACGTCCTTACGTCATCGCGTGCTTCTCTATTTATGGCGGACTACTTTTTTACATTGAACTGTAAATAAATGTTAATATATGTAAATAAAATATTTTTATTTTGTTTAAAAAATAAAACTTACTTTGAAAAATTAATGAAAAATATGTTTATTTTTTTCATGTTTTATAAATCAAATAAAATTGTGAAATAAAAAATTGTTTCCTGTCATTATTTTTAATTAAGTTTTTAAATCTCCATTATTCTAATTTAATAAATGTAAAATTACTTAATATGTTCCTTACCTTGGCTCTATTGTCTTTTCCTTTCAAAACTTCCTCTTACTTCACTTTCTGTACCTTCTTTTCTTGTTCCGCGGGCTGTATATGCTGAGGCTGCCAAAATAAATAAAGGACAAACCCGCACATAGACTTCAATGGAAAACCGTGGGAAATAAATTCAAAAAGTAAGCTATAATTGTTATTTCTGATTTCTAAATTTTAAAAATGTTAAATTGGTATAATTATTACTGTAAATATTTTTTAATGTTGATATTATTTTTTTAAATATATTATTAATTTATTTATTTAATAAATTAATCAAAAAAACACTTCCATTTATTTATAAAAGGACACTTTCTTTTTTACATATAAATACTCTTGTCTTTTCATATGTGATAAAAATACTCTAGTATTTAAAAATAGGTACTCAATCATTTTTCTATATATTTAAATATTATATACTCTTTAATGTTTAAGAAAACTTATTTTTAAGTAGATAAATACTCAACATTTTAAATAACTTTTTATTAAGTATCTATTTTTTATATTTTAAAACACTAAACTAAATGTTCAAGTATTAAAATTTAAAAAAATCAATTAATAAACTTTTCTACATAATAAAATACACATGCATTAATATTTAGATTATCTACTCACTTTTTTGAAACTACTATTGCTTTATTAAACAAAACTAAAAATACTAAAGTATTATTTTATCACCAAACAAACCAAACTTTTCTACTAGTCACAATACTCAAGTATTATTATTTTTATAAACTACTCACTTATTTCAAATAAATATTGCATTTTTTAAAATTATTTTAATACTCTAGTATTTATTTTACTGCTAACCAACCAAACATTTCTACCAGAAAAAATACACAAATATTAATATTTTTATTAACTACTGCCCTTTTTTTAATTAGAATTGCTATATTAAAAAAAAAAAATACTCAAGTATTAATTTTATTTTTATTAACTACTGCCCTTTTTTTAATTAGAATTGCTATATTAAAAAAAAAAAAATACTCAAGTATTAATTTTAATGCTACCCAAGTAATAATATTTTGAAAATCAAACAAGATAAATATTTTGCAAAAAAAAATGCGTTGTAATAGTATATGCGTTGTAACAGTACTTACAATATAACATCTTGCGTTGTAAACACATGCATTGTAAATACATGCGTTGTAAAAGCATTTTCACAAAATGCGTTGTAAAGGTATATGCGTTGTAAAGGTACTTACCATATAATGGCACGCGTTGTAAAAGCATGCGTTGTAAAAGTTTTAGCGTTGTAAAAAAAGCGTTGTAATAGCACAGCGTTGTAAAAGTTGCGTTGTAAAGGTAGTTCCCCCATGTAACAGATCATGTGCTCCATACAAAGAAAGATCAATACACAGAGTTTGGAAATTAAAATTTACCTGGGACTATGGGCTAGAAGTAGAGAAAATGGGAAATAGAATGTACTCTGTTGAAACCGTGATAGCATAAAATTTAGTACAAAAACATATATTTTTTTTAAAAAAATGTGCATGAGCTATAGGATGATAAGATTGTATGACCTTGATATCCCTATACAAAAGTGAAAAAAACTTTTATGAAAGGTGGGATATGCTATGGGGACTTTGAAATTAATTTGGTAGATTTTTTAGAATACTATCAGCTCTAGCACTTTATTGGTATCAATGGTTTGGCACATGAACGAGCACTTTGATGAAAGATATTGGATTGGATGATGGGGGACAGATTAAACACTTTGGAGTGTTTATAGGTTTAGAAGTATATATGATCTAAGTGTGTATATGGGTGTCCGCTCTAGAGCTCTTAGAACATGAGTAAGCATCATCACTTTAGAAAGTACTGGAACAATAGAGTATGTGCAATGGATGGATAGTTGCAGAAAAATCCATAGGACAAACTTAAATAAATATTGCAGCACAGAGCACTTTATGGAGAATAGGATGAGATTATGTTTTTATGAAAAATAAGATGATTAAAAGTCTCCCCCATAACAAATATAAGTAACTCAATTAGTGCTGAGAGTGCATTGGTAACAGAGGGATTGGTTAGGATACCAGACACACTATTGAATTTACTTTGAGGTACTTCAGTACCTAACATTTTACATATAAATTATTGAAAAATTGCACTTTAAGGTAGAAAGAATGGGTCCCCACACTCATCATCATCACCATTATTGGAATAACCCTTACATCTATCTGTGATTGTTTTCAGCCTTACAGGTAGAAAAATATGAAAACATAGAATAGATTGATTGGTAGGGGCATTGGTCAGAAACTCGCAAGCAAAAGTCACTTTAAGGAAAATTTAAGTAGGTTTGATGAGTGACCACACACAAAGGCATCTGTATTAAATAATATATGATTTATTGCTATAGTGTGAAAAAATGTGTATAAGACGAATATTCTAAATTGCATAATGTGGCCAAGTAAGGGTATGGATTATAGAAGACAATGGTGCAAGTTAAATAAAGATATTGAAAAGTCCCACATAGCATGGAAGAAGAAATGGGTCATCGGAGCTAGAGAGTTGATGTTCCAGTATTCAACTGGGCACAAAAAGAGTTGACAGGCAATTTATTAACCTCACGGTGGTGTAACTGGAGGCCCGGTAGAAGGCGGAAGCCAAAACGCTTCTGCCCGAGGGAAAAGTGAATTTGCTGATTTTTTGCACTTGGAATGTTTTTGCACTTGGAATGAAGTTACATGTGAAATTCGTGGAAAAAGGAAAAAAGAATAAAATAGAACTTTATCAAGGAGTCGGCGTTTGAGGTTTCTTGAGCCGCCGTGTACCAGGTCATAAAGGACGACAACGTTGTTTGCAGGGATATATATATATATATATATATATATATATATATATATATATATATATATATATATTACCTACTGGCGGTCGCCAGTAGGTAGTTATAGTTAGGACCACGTTTCCATAGGAAAACCTCAACATTCTATTTTGAATAACTTTGGCGCCGGTCGACGAATCCTCGCGAATTTCTCAAAATAGGTGGGGCGCTACGCTCCGCTCCTACCCTGAAAGTCTCGGGGGGATCCGTCAAGCGGGGGCTGAGATAAAAGGGGGGTCCCAAAACGCGTTTTTCCCATGCATTTTTCCATAGGACCTTTAGAACGACCTACAGCCCGAACGGCTGAACAGAATTACTAGAAATTTGGCAGAGAGGTAGTCCCTAGGTCAAGGAAGTGCCTTTTGTAGGTTTGGTGTAAATCTGTTCAGTAGATTCTGAGAAAATAGCCTTTAAATCAATATATATATCTGAGCCAGCTTACGGTACGCTTACCGTACGCTTACGGTAAGCGTACGGTGGCGTGCGCGAGCGCGATTCTGATTGGCTCTTAGATCTTAGTAAACATTCGAATCGGCCGAAACCAGGAAGCGGCGGCCGCCATTTTGTGTATTTCACTCTGAAAAAAAAGAGTGAAAACAAAGAAAGGGGGCAATGAGGAGAGTTACAGACCCCCTAACAATTGTAAGGGGGTCAAAGAAGGACAGAAAAGTACAAAAAAAACATTTATTGATTTTAAAAAAAATCACGGGGTACGCGTACGGTAAGCTCACGGTAAGCGTACGGTAAAAAAAATAAAAATAAATAAATGAAAATCAGATTTAAGAGTTTAGAAATTAGGGAGCTCTAAAAAGAGCTGTTGTGTTTATGGAGTCATTTTTTTAGTGGTACTTACAAGTAAGTACCGATGCAGAGTCTAAGGTTCAAGAGGAAGACTCTGTTCCCTTCATCATTGAAGTGCACACCATCTCCTCTATAAATGTCTTGCATGTCGTAACGCAAGTTGTTGTGGTAAATGGCACCCATACCATAGTCACGGAGGAAAGCAGAAACAGATTTGTTGACGTGCTTTCTTGCTTTGTCAATCTGTGGACAGAAATGATTGGACCAGTTCCATTTTTGCCTTTGGCATATGTTGGAAAACACAAAGGCAGTTTTAGGGAAAAGTGTAAACAGTTGTGCAAAGGTGTCCTTCATAAGCATTTCCAGACCTACCCCAGTCAAAGTGCCTAGGTCATTGCCAGCACAGTGCACTATTATGAGGTCAGGGTGTTGGATTTGCATGAAGGATTTCACCAATGGCATCAATTGGTGCCACTTTAACCCTCTCTGACCAATCCATTTAATGTCTACATTTGGCAAAGCAAGGTCTCTCACCATATCTGTTTTCTCTGCAAACTTTTCACTCCAGAAGACATAGCTGTGCCCTACAATCCACACTGTGAACATCTTCAAAGGAGAACTGGATGCACTCAGGAGGTGTCTTTCAGTAGAATGGCAATATGAAAAGAAAGACAGTTTGGAAATGGAGGCATACATATTTTTTACAAAACAAAAAGAACTGATTGGCTGTTTCATACCATTCTAGAAAAAAAACTAGGCTGTATGTGAAAATTAATAGAAGCATGTTTTGTATTGGTACAAAAAAATGTGTAACCAAAGAACAGTACTATGGATTTGCAGTTAGGATTGAAAAGTCAAGCACTCTTGCTCTGTGGAATTGAAACATTGTGTGTCGAACTTCTGACCTAACTGCACACAGCAGTGTTCCATGAGCTGTTGCTATGGTAGCAGGCAGAAGTCAAGTTGGGGGAAGGGTACTAGGCAGAAGTCAAGTTGGGGGCAGGGTACTTTTGGAAAAGGGTTGGTTTTCAACCAATAGAAATGTGTCATTACATTTGAAAAAAAGGGGGAAGCACTGAGATTTGAAACTTACATGTATATGTGTGGAAAAATAGAGGGAAAGTTTGCCATTATCTGGTTCTGCTGAGAGGAGAGAGGTGTACAGAACAGAGATCCTGGCTCTGATAATCTGCTGTTTGAGTGACACATTTCTTTCACAACTAACTAAATTTAAAGGTGAGTTTACAGTTTGAGAGGGGATGTATGTGGTAACTTAAGAAATGAATAATAGAAATGGGAATTGTTTTTGTTGTAGTTACACATGGTGGATTCATAATGTGTCAGTCTGTAAAAGAGATTTTCACTTGGCCTGAAAAAAAAAGAGCAGTAAGTGTGCTTTCAAATTGGCAAAGAAATTTCGTTTTGGGACTAATGTGAAAACATGACTCTGTGTCCATAGAAGAATTATAGGCAGAAATTTATTGCGTCTTGCTCTGGTGATTTCACAGTTGCAGTAGATGGAAAAGAGGAGCGAATTTTTGGGGGAAGAAGCAGAGGGTTAGCACACACCCATGTGCTTGCCATGTATAGTCATGCACAGTAATTAGAAGCGAGTGGGGTTTTCAGGTTTAAGTCTGTAATGCAAATACATTCACCATCACTAAGGCTGGTTGCCCCTGCTGGAGTGTAGGCAGTCACAGAGAATACACACGGTGGTGGTCTGAAAAAAAAACAGCTTGGACATGTGCATTTAAATAAATTTAAAAAAAAGGTTTCAGAATGTGTCAGTCTGTAAAAGTGATTTCAAAGTGTAAAAAGAGATTTTTACTTGGCCCAAAAAAAAAAGAGCAGTAAGTGTGCTTTCAAATTGGCAAAGAAATTTCGTTTTGGCACTAATGTGAAAACATGACTCTGTGTCCATAGAAGAATTATAGGCAGAAATTTATTGCGTCTTGCTCTGGTGATTTCACAGTTGCAGTAGATGGAAAAGAGGAGCGAATTTTTGGGGGAAGAAGCAGAGGCTTAGCACACACCCATGTGCTTGCCATGTATAGTCATGCACAGTAATTAGAAGCGAGTGGGGTTTTCAGGTTTAAGTCTGTAATGCAAATACATTCAGCATCACTAAGGCTGGTTGCTCCTGCTGGAGTGTAGGCAGTCACAGAGAATACACACGGTGGTGGTCTGAAAAAAAAACAGCTTGGACATGTGCATTTAAATAAATTTAAAAAAAAGGTTTCAGAATGTGTCAGTCTGTAAAAGTGATTTCAAAGTGTAAAAAGAGATTTTCACTTGGCCCAAAAAAAAAAGAGCAGTAAGTGTGCTTTCAAATTGGCAAAGAAATTTCGTTTTGGCACTTATGTGAAAACATGACTCTGTGTGCATAGAAGAATTATAGGCAGAAATTTATTGCGTCTTGCTCTGGTGATTTCACAGTTGCAGTAGATGGAAAAGAGGAGCGAATTTTTGGGGGAAGAAGCAGAGGCTTAGCACACACCCATGTGCTTGCCATGTATAGTCATGCACAGTAATTAGAAGCGAGTGGGGTTTTCAGGTTTAAGTCTGTAATGCAAATACATTCAGCATCACTAAGGCTGGTTGCCCCTGCTGGAGTGTAGGCAGTCACAGAGAATACACACGGTGGTGGTCTGAAAAAAAAACAGCTTGGACATGTGCATTTAAATAAATTTAAAAAAAAGGTTTCAGAATGTGTCAGTCTGTAAAAGTGATTTCAAAGTGTAAAAAGAGATTTTCACTTGGCCCAAAAAAAAAAGAGCAGTAAGTGTGCTTTCAAATTGGCAAAGAAATTTCGTTTTGGCACTAATGTGAAAACATGACTCTGTGTGCATAGAAGAATTATAGGCAGAAATTTATTGCGTCTTGCTCTGGTGATTTCACAGTTGCAGTAGATGGAAAAGAGGAGCGAATTTTTGGGGGAAGAAGCAGAGGCTTAGCACACACCCATGTGCTTGCCATGTATAGTCATGCACAGTAATTAGAAGCGAGTGGGGTTTTCAGGTTTAAGTCTGTAATGCAAATACATTCAGCATCACTAAGGCTGGTTGCCCCTGCTGGAGTGTAGGCAGTCACAGAGAATACACACGGTGGTGGTCTGAAAAAAAAACAGCTTGGACATGTGCATTTAAATAAATTTAAAAAAAAGGTTTCAGAATGTGTCAGTCTGTAAAAGTGATTTCAAAGTGTAAAAAGAGATTTTCACTTGGCCCAAAAAAAAAAGAGCAGTAAGTGTGCTTTCAAATTGGCAAAGAAATTTCGTTTTGGCAATAAAGTGAAAACATGACTCTGTGTGCATAGAAGAATTATAGGCAGAAATTTATTGCGTCTTGCTCTGGTGATTTCACAGTTGCAGTAGATGGAAAAGAGGAGCGAATTTTTGGGGGAAGAAGCAGAGGCTTAGCACACACCCATGTGCTTGCCATGTATAGTCATGCACAGTAATTAGAAGCGAGTGGGGTTTTCAGGTTTAAGTCTGTAATGCAAATACATTCAGCATCACTAAGGCTGGTTGCCCCTGCTGGAGTGTAGGCAGTCACAGAGAATACACACGGTGGTGGTCTGAAAAAAAAACAGCTTGGACATGTGCATTTAAATAAATTTAAAAAAAGGTTTCAGAATGTGTCAGTCTGTAAAAGTGATTTCAAAGTGTAAAAAGAGATTTTCACTTGGCCCGAAAAAAAAAGAGCAGTAAGTGTGCTTTCAAATTGGCAAAGAAATTTCGTTTTGGCACTAATGTGAAAACATGACTCTGTGTGCATAGAAGAATTATAGGCAGAAATTTATTGCGTCTTGCTCTGGTGATTTCACAGTTGCAGTAGATGGAAAAGAGGAGCGAATTTTTGGGGGAAGAAGCAGAGGCTTAGCACACACCCATGTGCTTGCCATGTATAGTCATGCACAGTAATTAGAAGCGAGTGGGGTTTTCAGGTTTAAGTCTGTAATGCAAATACATTCAGCATCACTAAGGCTGGTTGCCCCTGCTGGAGTGTAGGCAGTCACAGAGAATACACACGGTGGTGGTCTGAAAAAAAAACAGCTTGGACATGTGCATTTAAATAAATTTAAAAAAAAGGTTTCAGAATGTGTCAGTCTGTAAAAGTGATTTCAAAGTGTAAAAAGAGATTTTCACTTGGCCCAAAAAAAAAAGAGCAGTAAGTGTGCTTTCAAATTGGCAAAGAAATTTCGTTTTGGCACTAATGTGAAAACATGACTCTGTGTGCATAGAAGAATTATAGGCAGAAATGTATTGCGTCTTGCTCTGGTGATTTCACAGTTGCAGTAGATGGAAAAGAGGAGCGAATTTTTGGGGGAAGAAGCAGAGGCTTAGCACACACCCATGTGCTTGCCATGTATAGTCATGCACAGTAATTAGAAGCGAGTGGGGTTTTCAGGTTTAAGTCTGTAATGCAAATACATTCAGCATCACTAAGGCTGGTTGCCCCTGCTGGAGTGTAGGCAGTCACAGAGAATACACACGGTGGTGGTCTGAAAAAAAAACAGCTTGGACATGTGCATTTAAATAAATTTAAAAAAAAGGTTTCAGAATGTGTCAGTCTGTAAAAGTGATTTCAAAGTGTAAAAAGAGATTTTCACTTGGCCCGAAAAAAAAAGAGCAGTAAGTGTGCTTTCAAATTGGCAAAGAAATTTCGTTTTGGCACTAATGTGAAAACATGACTCTGTGTGCATAGAAGAATTATAGGCAGAAATTTATTGCGTCTTGCTCTGGTGATTTCACAGTTGCAGTAGATGGAAAAGAGGAGCGAATTTTTGGGGGAAGAAGCAGAGGCTTAGCACACACCCATGTGCTTGCCATGTATAGTCATGCACAGTAATTAGAAGCGAGTGGGGTTTTCAGGTTTAAGTCTGTAATGCAAATACATTCAGCATCACTAAGGCTGGTTGCCCCTGCTGGAGTGTAGGCAGTCACAGAGAATACACACGGTGGTGGTCTGAAAAAAAAACAGCTTGGACATGTGCATTTAAATAAATTTAAAAAAAAGGTTTCAGAATGTGTCAGTCTGTAAAAGTGATTTCAAAGTGTAAAAAGAGATTTTCACTTGGCCCGAAAAAAAAAGAGCAGTAAGTGTGCTTTCAAATTGGCAAAGAAATTTCGTTTTGGCACTAATGTGAAAACATGACTCTGTGTGCATAGAAGAATTATAGGCAGAAATTTATTGCGTCTTGCTCTGGTGATTTCACAGTTGCAGTAGATGGAAAAGAGGAGCGAATTTTTGGGGGAAGAAGCAGAGGCTTAGCACACACCCATGTGCTTGCCATGTATAGTCATGCACAGTAATTAGAAGCGAGTGGGGTTTTCAGGTTTAAGTCTGTAATGCAAATACATTCAGCATCACTAAGGCTGGTTGCCCCTGCTGGAGTGTAGGCAGTCACAGAGAATACACACGGTGGTGGTCTGAAAAAAAAACAGCTTGGACATGTGCATTTAAATAAATTTAAAAAAAAGGTTTCAGAATGTGTCAGTCTGTAAAAGTGATTTCAAAGTGTAAAAAGAGATTTTCACTTGGCCCAAAAAAAAAAGAGCAGTAAGTGTGCTTTCAAATTGGCAAAGAAATTTCGTTTTGGCAATAAAGTGAAAACATGACTCTGTGTGCATAGAAGAATTATAGGCAGAAATTTATTGCGTCTTGCTCTGGTGATTTCACAGTTGCAGTAGATGGAAAAGAGGAGCGAATTTTTGGGGGAAGAAGCAGAGGCTTAGCACACACCCATGTGCTTGCCATGTATAGTCATGCACAGTAATTAGAAGCGAGTGGGGTTTTCAGGTTTAAGTCTGTAATGCAAATACATTCAGCATCACTAAGGCTGGTTGCCCCTGCTGGAGTGTAGGCAGTCACAGAGAATACACACGGTGGTGGTCTGAAAAAAAAACAGCTTGGACATGTGCATTTAAATAAATTTAAAAAAAAGGTTTCAGAATGTGTCAGTCTGTAAAAGTGATTTCAAAGTGTAAAAAGAGATTTTCACTTGGCCCGAAAAAAAAAGAGCAGTAAGTGTGCTTTCAAATTGGCAAAGAAATTTCGTTTTGGCACTAATGTGAAAACATGACTCTGTGTGCATAGAAGAATTATAGGCAGAAATTTATTGCGTCTTGCTCTGGTGATTTCACAGTTGCAGTAGATGGAAAAGAGGAGCGAATTTTTGGGGGAAGAAGCAGAGGCTTAGCACACACCCATGTGCTTGCCATGTATAGTCATGCACAGTAATTAGAAGCGAGTGGGGTTTTCAGGTTTAAGTCTGTAATGCAAATATATTCAGCATCACTAAGGCTGGTTGCCCCTGCTGGAGTGTAGGCAGTCACAGAGAATACACACGGTGGTGATCTGAAAAAAAAAAAAAGCTTGGACATGTGCATTTAAATAAATTTTAAAAAAGAGCAGTTTGTGTGCATTCAAAATGGCAAAGAAATTTCGTTTTGTGACTATTGTGAAAAGAAATGTAGTAATATATTTAAATACAATAAAGGATTTTTTTTTTAGTTTTTTTCAGGTATTGCTGAAGAACAGTGAACAAAATTTAAGATGCCTACAAAATCTCGAGTTCAAAAAACGCTAAAAAAAAAACTATATTTGAGGACAACTGGAGGACCAAAGTTAGTAGAAGATGCTGATGTTGGGAAAAAGAAAAAATCTTCTGGTAAGCAAAAAAAACAATTCCTAAACAAAATATTGAAAACAAACAAAAATGTACAAAATGTCTGTTCTCGGAAAAATGTAACAAAACCTACAGAACAGCAAAAAATTGAGGATTTAGTTAATGCAAATATACCTTCTGCAATTGAAAAGTTTAACATAAACAGAAAAACAGCATTTAAAGAGATACGTAGAAAAATGTTTCAGAGAAGAGTTATGTCCAATTTGATAAAGGATATAAAGAAATATAAGCAAAAGGCTAAATATTATAAGAGAAAAAAAGAAATTGAAGCCATTGCAGCAAAAGCATTAGAATTAAAAAGGAAACTATTCATATTAATTTTGAATAGGATGCGTACATTAGATAAAATGGTTAATGTACTGAAATCACAAAGCAAAAGCAAAAGAGTAGTGAACAGAACAAACTTTTGTAAAGTGTTTTTAGGAAAGTGGATGCATAGTTCAAGTAGTGAACCTTTTTTTAATGAAGAAAGCTATTTTCAAAGTAATAGTTTGCTGCATGCAGTTGACACCAGAGGTCGTTCATACGAAGTAAAAAATGGTTGCATAATGGAGAAGGAGATAATGGTTCCAAGAGATGAGGTACAAGTGATGGCAGATGAGGCAATGGGGAGACGTCCTAAAGCCCCAGTGTACACTTGGAATTGTAGTAGTATTTGCACTGTGCGTCAGGAATCTATTGACAGATTTCGAGAGTTTCTAAGAGAATATAGTAAAAAAAGTGTAAAACAAAAGATTAAGGTGCTTCAAAGTCTGGATCCATGCAGAGTGAGAGAGAATACTGGTTTGCAGGGTCATTCTCTTGCTTGTCTATCTAGAAAAGTGTGCAATAGTGTTTTCCATCATTTTAGGATGCTGGCTGTTCATCATACTGAAATGAGAAAGTTTGTGAGACGGTTGTATTTTGCCAAAAGTCCAGCAATAAAGTTAAATGAATTGAATAGGGCTCTGTTCCGAGGAACGGTATCAGATGTAGAGAAGGTTGTTGATGAAATTCAGTTTTGTTACTTTGGTCCTGAACAAAACAGTGCAGAGAAGGACACAGTAAATGAGGCAGAAGTGGAAGAGAATGTAGAACCCTCTGTAAGTAACACATTTAATGATCACATAACAAAATTTGCAATAGTCTCTAATGAAAGACCAAATGTTACTTGTATTTGTTGCCGCAGAACTCATTATAGAAAACAAACTAGGAATGTTGATCTCTACAGAAAGAGTGAAAATGAAGATAATTATAAGTGGATGGATTTTGCCACATATATATTTCTTGAAAATTGTTTTGAATTGGGTGAAGATCAGCGTATTTGCAAATACTGCTACAACAAGTTAGAGGAAAATAGAATGCCGACCAGAGCTGTACATAATAATTTAGAATTGGATGCTATTCCTGCTGAACTTTCTGAATTAAATACATATGAGTCTATACTCATTCAATGTGTTCATCCGTTCCAGACCATAGTACGTATGGAGCCCAAAACTGGTAAATTACCTCCTTCAGATTTACTGAGAGGTTTAAAAGGTAGAGTGGTGTATTTGCCCTTGGATTTGAAAAAAAATATGGAAACTATTGATGCAGATACTTTGGAAACTGAACCATTAATTATTCTGGTTAATGGTGTCCCTACAAAGAATAAGAAGATTTGGCAGGAGCTGGTAGATGTGCGGAAAGTACAAAGAGCAAATTTGTATTTGAAAAAAAATAACAAATGGTATGAATCAATTTATATAGAAGAAGAAGAAGAAGAAGAAGATTTACAAGGAGACACAGAAACACCAACTGGACAAATTGAAAAAGTGGACAAGTCAAAGGAAGAAGAAATTTATGAACATTTTAGCATACATCCTCTCCATTCGAAAGAAGTTATGGGAGACAATATTGATCTCTTTCAGATGAAGAAAGCAAAAGGAAATCCCGTGAGTGTATGGGAGGAGAGCTTGGAAGCTCGATGTTTTCCCCAGCTGTTTCCTAAAGGAAAAGGAGGACGATACGATGAACGTCCGGAACAGATTCCAGCTTCTGAGTATCGGACTACAAGACTATGTGCTGAAGATCCCAGATTTCGACAAAGTATCCCTTATTTGTTCCATCTTTTATTTGAAAGCGACTTGTCTGCACTGTCTTATGCAGTAAATCACATTTTAAAAAGTGGAGTACATTTACAAAATGTGTCTGCTAAGGATTTTATGGAGAAAGTGCAGCACCGAGATGATCATTTGGAAACACAACTGATCAATCTGATGGCTTGTCAGCGTGGGACAAATGAATATTGGTACCGACGCCATGGTGAACTAAAATGCATGTTACGCAACTTAGGAACACCAACATGGTTCCTTACCCTAAGCTGCGCCGAGTACGCTTGGGATGATTTACTGGATTTTCTACGAGAGGCCAATTCAAACATTGAAAACATCGAATACAAGACAGCAGGAGAACTGTGCTCATTGGATCCGGTTAATGTTTGCAGATATTTCAATCATAGATTTGAGGCTATGATGTCCTTCATCTGCAATAAAAAAAATCCACCCCTTGGAGAAGTAGTGGATTTCTTTTGGAGAAAAGAGTACCAGGCAAGAGGTGCTCCTCATATTCATATGCTGCTGTGGATCAAGGATGCCCCAAAGTTTGGAACAGATACTGATGAAGCAGTGTTATCTTACATTGAAGAATATGCAACATGTGCTATACCTAAAAACACAGAAGAGAACAAGTTAAAGGAGCAAGTTCTACGTTTCCAAAGTCATCGGTGTGGAAAATACTGTCGACGGAAATACAAGAGCAAAGAAAAATACTACACTAAATGTCGATTTGGATTTCCTAGACCTGTTCTTACAAATGGAAGAGTCAACAGTTTTATGTCAGCTGTGAGACATACTATCACAAGAAAATCACCTAAGAATACCTACAACCTTAAAAGAAAAGAAGAATCAAAAAATATAAATGACTACAACCCAGTCATTTTATCCATGTGGAACGCTAACATGGATATACAGTATGTTGCTGACAATTCCATTGCTGTTGCTCGATATGTAACGTCTTACATTACGAAATCAGAAAAAACAGAATTGAAGGAAATGTGGGAAGAGATTTCTCACGAGAAGACTGTCAGTAAGAAGCTGTACAGTTTTAGTTTGAAGATGTTATCGCATCGAGAAATTGGATCCTACGAATGTTCAGATAGGTTATCTTCTGCAAGTCTCTACTCGAAGTCAAGAAGAATAATTTGGGCAAGTTTAGGCCTTGCAGCAATGAGAAATCGGGTACTGAAATCTGTTGGAGAAATTGAATATTTGGCTGAGAATGACCCAGAAAGTACAGACATATTGAAAACAAACATGTTGGACACATATTATCCCAAGAGAAGTCATCATCTGGAGAACATGTGTCTCTATGAAGTGCTGCAGAACTACATTTATTCACGGAAAGCTGCAGAAGACATCAACAGTGGAAAATATAAAGTTGTTGGTGAAGAAGGATGTTTGGTGAAGCAAACCAAAGGAAGTTTGATAAATCACCGGAAGCTGAGTTGCGACACTACCGACAAGAAAGAATTTTACTACTTGGCTCTTTTACAGTTGTTTAAACCATGGCGTACAGAGGATGAACTACTGGGAGAATTCCAGAGCTATGAAGATTCTTTTAATGCTTGCAAAGACAGCATACAATGCAGTACATTCTCAACTTATCTGCAAATGTTAAATGAAGAAATTGAACAGGAAACTACAATTGCAGCAGAAATAGCTAGAGACAGTTCTCAGGACAGCCAAAGTTCAGGAACATACAGTCAAGATCCCCTAGGACAACCAATCGTTGAAAATGAAGCATCAATAGCCATGAATGAAGTGGAAACGGCTATGAATCAAGCTCAAGAAGAATTTATAGACTTAGAAAATTTGGAAAGACAACTGAATCAAGAGCAGCAACAAATTTATGAAGAGATCAAAAACAAAATTGATCACGGATTTCTACATATCAAAAAAGAGTGCTCATGCACATCATTTCATCCAATCAGGATGTATGTAAGCGGACAAGCTGGCACTGGAAAAAGTTTCCTAATTAAAGTCATCAGAAGCTACCTAAAGCAAAAAACGGATTCTACTTTGTCTTGTGTGGTTACTGCTCCAACTGGGTTAGCAGCATATAACATAAAAGGAATCACCTTACATCGTTTGCTAATGTTACCAGTGGAGCATGAGAACAAAATACAATTCAACAAGCTAACTGGAGAAGCATCCTTAGAAGTGTCAAGAGTATTGAAGAAGATGCAAGTTCTCATTATTGATGAGGTGAGCATGGTATCAAACTTAATGCTTGCCTTTGTGCATTTAAGAATGCAGCAAATTTTGAAGACAGACTATGACGTGTTATTTGGTGGAAAACACGTCATAGTTTTTGGGGATCTTTTGCAACTTACTCCAGTTAAAGGACAACCAGTGTTTAATACTGTGACACATGAAGACACGAAGAAGTCATTGGGAAGCATTGGAAATACAAATATTTGGTCCTTCTTTGAGTACAAGGAACTTACAACTAATATGAGGCAAGCAAACGATGAAGAATATGGAAGTATTCTGAAAGATATCAGAATTGGACTACTCACAGAAGTTGGCAAAAAAGCATTACAGAGTCGGCTGCTACATAACTTATTTCCAAAGGAAGAAATAGTTGCAGAGAAAATATACAAGAATATTGCAGAAAACAAAAGTGTCATCTGCTTAATGCCAACTCTACGTGAATGCTCAATATTTAATGAGGAGCTTTTGAAATTGGAAAATGAAGACATCATGAAATTGGAAGCAGTGGACAAAATTGAGGATGGAAGAATTACTGTCACAGTAACAGGCAAACTGAAAAATAAATTGGACTCACTAGAGAAGAATATCTCCAAAACAGCAGGATTAGAAAAAAATCTATATGTTTGCATGAACTGTAGAGTGTTTTTAAGGAGAAATTTGGATGTTGAAAAAGGCTTAGTGAATGGAGCGATGGGAAGAGTTGTGGGTTTTATTAATTATCAGAAAAAAGATGGAATTGAATGTTTAAAAATAAAATTTGATCAGATAGAGGAAGTTAAAGACATTTGTCGTTGTTCAGTTCGTTTCATGCTTGTGAAAGACTTATATGTACGTAGGAAGCAGTTTCCGTTTTCACTAGCATATGCTGTAACTATCCACAAGTCTCAAGGATTGACTGTAGATTGTGCATTTGTGAACATTGGTTCAACTGTGTTCAAAGAAGGTATGGCATATGTAGCTTTGTCACGAGTCAAAACATTATCAGGTTTATTCATGATTGACTTTGATGATTCAAAAGTTAGTGCTGATACAAACTGTGTAAAGGAGTATAATAGATTAAGAAGAACCTATGCTCCTCATTTAGGTCAGTATCCTGTGTTGGAGAAACGTGTAGTTTCTCGTAAAAGGAGAAATGAGAATATCTGTAATGAAGATGTAGAGAAGAGGAAAAAAAAGAGGAGTGATGTAATTGCAAGCAAAAAGAATAAGGAAAATGAAGAACAGGTTGTAGGATGTCATTTTGAAAATAGCTCTGGTGTCAACTGCTACGCTAATGTAGTGCTGAATGTTGTATTTTATCTGGAAAGTTTGCAAGAGCAGATAATAGTAAATCAGGGAAAAAGATTCTGTTCAGAGCTCAGTCTCCTTTTTCAAAAGCTGAGTAAAGATAAAACTCAAATAGAAAGTGCTACTGACATTAGAAAACTTTTAGATGTATGTTCAGGACGAACACAGTTTTCTCAAAATGTACAGCAAGACGCACAGGAATTCTTGTTGTTTTTTCTTCAGGTAGTGGAAGAAGAAGGAGTTCCCATTGACATTTTTTTTGGTCTCTCTTATAAATGGGAACATAGTTGTGAAAATTGTTATAATATATGTGGCTCTATTGTTGATAATGAAAGGTTTATTTATTTGACATTGCCAGAGAGTAAAACAGTCACTTTTGCAAAATTAGTTAAAGATGCTAATCATAGCATGAAATGTGGTGAGTGTAATTCTGACATGTTTTCAACATTAATTTTAAGGGAATACGGACAGTATGTAATTTTAATGATGCAACGATGTAGAGCTGATGGTTCAAAATTGGATACTTTAATAAAGAAGTTTACAGGACAGCAATTATCAATTTCAGGAAAAACTTTTGTAACTGTTGCAATAATTTTCCATGATGGACCTACTGTTACTTCTGGACATTACACAGTTTATCTTAAATGTGAAAAAGGCTGGACACTGTGTAATGATTCCCAATTGATTTTCAAACAACGTTTGCCTTTTGATTTAGCAAATTCCTATCTAATCTTTCTGAAACCTAAATTTTAGAGAGACTTGGCAAGATGTGGACAAAATAATTTTACCATTTTACTGGATTACCATTGCAATTTTGTAGAAAAAATATTTTTTAAAATTATCATTTGGCCTAAAGGAAAGATAACCAATTGTAATGTGGACTTTTTAAATTTTTAATGCAATTTTGAAAAACCAATAATTTAGAGATAATCGGTAACTTCTGCACATTTTAAATTTTGGAATGCTATTGGACTGCCATTGGAAATTTTTACAAAAATGATTTAAAAAATTACTATTTGGCCATGTGGAAAAGTAAGCAATTCTATTGTGGACTAAATAAATTATTCAAAAAATTTTTGTGAACCAAAATGTTACAGAGAATCGGTGAGATCTGGACAGATTAAACTTTAGAATTTTAATGGTTTTCCCTTGGAAATGTATTCCAGGGAAAAAAAAAAATACAATTTGGCCTAAAGGAAATAAAATCAGATGTATTTTGGAGTTATTTGAGATATAATATTGTGATTATACTCCTGAAACAAAAATATCAGACGGTATTTTAAAGAAAAAAGTATTGTTTTTAGATGATATTTTTTTAGAATAATATGCATTTCTGTAATGATAAGTTTAAGTGAGAAGAGATTCTGGGCTTTTTTAATACAATCTTTGAGATTGTTATTTTTTTTTGCCCGCTGTAAAATGATGAATGCAATTGCTTTCACAATTTATAGTGAAATGCAATATATTCTGAAAACAGCAAAAATAAGGCAAAAATATTTTTTGGTAAAAAATGTAAATATGTGTACTGTATTATAAAATGGTTTAAAGATATTAATACTTTTTTCTTTTTTTTCAGATCGATATAGAAAATTTTCGTAAACTACAACCATTTTAAAAACTATTTTTTAAAAAAACAAATGAATAAATATTTTTTTCAGTGAGTATGGTAAGTCAATAGTAATAATTGTAGTCTCTCAAGGACCTTGTAATGTGAAAAATGATTTTTAGTGTTTTTTTTAAAAAATAAAAAAAAAGGTACGCTTACCGTACGCGTTCGGTAAAAAAAAAAAAAAAAAGTTTTTTAAAAAAAAATGTAAAAAAAAGATGAAGGATAAGGTTGGCTCTTAAAAGAACCGTTGTGTTCATGCAGGGACAGAGGAAAGGAACCATGGGAAAATCATTCAAAGCTACAAATGTGCTGATCTATTTTGTTATTCACTAGGGAAACACTGGTCTCCCTATAACAAATTAGAGCTTTACAAAATGTGCAATGAATATCAACCTTCCGAAATCGAGGGTTCATTTCCAGAGGGCCAGCAAAAGGAGATTCTCCCCCCACAGATGAAGGGCTCACCTGAGCTGCAGAAGAAGGAGTAAGCTCTGCAGGTGATGGTCCAGGCTGAGCTGCTGTGGATGTACTGGCTCGTCTTTCTGAAGAGTTACCTCCAAAAAGTTGAGCATGTGTCCTTTTGTGTACATCCTTGAGGTGCCTCATCATGGTGTGATTCCCAAAGGAATACTTCCTGTCAGGATTACCTCTAGAAAGTACACGCTGACACAGCTTGCAAGTAACTAAGGGTGCATTCACCTTTTGCTGGCCTTCTGGAAAAGTAAAATAATCCCAAACATAAGAAGGTTTTACTTTCCTCGCTCTCTGCCTCAAGACAGTGCTGCTGGTGCTAGCCTCACTCTCAGAAGAGCTCTGCTGTTCTGCCATCGTATCCCAAAGACAAACCAGCTCCTTCTCCCAAGGGATCACAAGCAGAAATGAGGGGAATGGGTGTGGTGTAGGAGAGTTCTAGAACTGAAAGTAGTTTCAACCAATCATAAGTTGTGTTTCAAGATCACATGACCTACCGTACGCTTACGGTACGCTTACGGTACGCTTACGGCAAAAAGTACGCGTGCGCGTAAAAAAGACACGCGCTTGCGCGCATGCGCATAACAGTCATTTCCCGGCACTTCCGCGTAACGTGCGCGTGTTGCGTAAGCGCGCACGCGTCCCACGCGCAGTACGCGCGCTACGCAAAGTACGTAACTATACGCAAGCAGCGTAGATAGATTACGGACGTTGCGTAAACCGTACGCTTACCGTGAGCTTACGGTACGCGTACTATAAAAAAAAAAAAAAAAAAAAAAAAAATCTGGAAATAAATTTTACTTGTTTATTTTAAAAAATTTATATAAAATAAATATTTAATGATTTTAAAAAATTAAGCATAGTCTTTATAAAAGGTAAAAAATTAAATTAAAAATATGTTTGAAAAAAATGAAGAATAAAAAAAAAAAATAGCATTTAAAAAACCTTGCAAATTCACTGAAAAAAACATGGGTTTCACACACGTTATAGTTAGGAATTAGCATTTAAAAAACCTTAGAAATTCACTGAAAAAACCATAGGTTTCACACACGTTATAGTTAGGAATTAGCATTTAAAAAACCTTAGAAATTCAGTGAAAAAACCATAGGTTTCACACACGTTATAGTTAGGAATTAGCATTTAAAAAACCTTAGAAATTCAGTGAAAAAACCATAGGTTTCACACATGTTATAGTTAGCTGGACATTTTACTCGTAAAAAACCAATGAAATTGCCCCGTTATAGTTAGTTCAGCTAACTATAACTCGCGCGCCCGCAATGCACTGCTGATGACGTCACATATTACATCACTCATGACATGGTCAGTGACATCACTCATGACATCACTGATGACATCTCAAATGACATCACTGATGACATCACTGATGACATCATCCTTGTGATAGAGTGGCAGACCTCCTCTCACCTTAATATAAGCTTTGATACACACATTCAAAAATAGAGACTAAAAATTTCAAAACAATGGACATACCAATACCAGTTACAACAACCTCTTCAGTAATTCTAAGATCCACATACACATCCACTCATTCACCAACAGTCCTATACAGTCACTCATACATGTACTCACTCATCATATGTACTCATACATCTATACATCCTGTTACACAATGCCACTCATCCATAGAGTTACTCACACACATAGTCACTCATGCTAATAAAGAATAAAACATACATTTACTTGCATATACAGTAATACACACACCACCATACTTACTTCTACGGAAACTTACACATACTTAGTCTTTTAAACAATCACTTATAGAAACACATACTTATTCATACAGGAACTCTTTCAATCTCTCCCTCTCATATATACTCACATATATACACCAATACTCACATATACTAGTTTAAAACATATGTAGTTACTCCTGAAGACACTATTGAGACAGTCATTCACTCACTAACACACCCATACACACACTCATCCACCCATACAGTCCTGCACACATGCTGTCTTCAACACATACAAACAGTGAGTCACTCATTCATGCATCTATGCACTATGTAATACCCCCCACCGTACCATACAGACACTCAGACTGATACTCAAAAAAACAACTAATAACCTATATAGACACCCATGTAGCTACTCACCAACCCATGCAGCCACTTATACACAAAGTGAGAGATACACTTAATCAGTCAGTTACACAATCAATTTTTCAAAAACAAATCATCCATTTAGACACTTATATACCCATTTATTCTTCCATCGACCTTGAGATATACATATATAAAACATATTTAATTTTCAGAATAACACACATTCACTGGATGATGTCATCAGTGATGTCATCAGTGATGTCATTTGAGATGTCATCAGTGATGTCATGAGTGATGTCACTGACCATGTCATGAGTGATGTAATATGTGACGTCATCAGCAGTGCATTGCGGGCGCGCGAGTTATAGTTAGCTGAACTAACTATAACGGGGCAATTTCATTGGTTTTTTACGAGTAAAATGTCCAGCTTACTATAACATGTGTGAAACCTATGGTTTTTTCACTGAATTTCTAAGGTTTTTTAAATGCTAATTCCTAACTATAACGTGTGTGAAACCTATGGTTTTTTCACTGATATATATATACACATAAATCCTTAGTATCGGTGCTCACCGCAACCGACGATCGCCTTGTCCCCGCCTCTCGCAATGGCGGTCCGTGGAGAGGAAGCGAACCCCTCAATAATGATACGAAAAATATAGACAGCAACCACGGACTCTTCTGATCAATTACGCTTATTTATTTCGCAACAAATGGCCACTCTACGCGTTTCGGGAAAACTCCCTTGTTCACGAGTGTGGTAATGCAAACAAAACATTGTTTAAATAAAGACATGTGGTTACAAAAAACCATACATAAACATAGAGAACGGACTGCACCTATGGGAGTTGCTTCACTCCTATTGCTATGTAACAAAGCTGATCCGCCATCTTGGAATGGTTCTAATAAACGGTGAACACAAGTTGTTTCAGAGTCTTACACTATTTATAATGCGACTTTAACTGTGAAAAAACTTGACTTTGAGTTAACTGTGCACTCACTTAACCCAATTATGATTTCCGAACCTGTGTCCCAATCAAAATAAATGTGACAATTGCGATCTCCCAGGGCATATGCAGAAATCTAAAAAAGCGCTTGTTTTCAAACCCGTGTGGGTAACTGACAAAACAATGCAATTCATTGGCTTACGTTTCTCTTTGCATGATAACATCACTTATATCATGGTCTTTGACGTTACAAAACATCATGTTCGCCTAATGGGATCGCAATTCTTACTACAGTGCTCGCTGTTCTACCCAAGTGGGTCTAGACGATCTGATCATCCTGAACTTTGTACACAGAACCACCAATGATGATATCTCTTCTAAGGTAGAAACAATCTACCGATACTTTTGCTTTATTGCTTTTCTTCGGTGCTGGATATGATGTCTATGAGAAATATGAAAAGAAAAAGTGTTATCTTCCAATTCTATTCTAACCATGACAACATGTACAATACCACATAAATAGACACTTATAGAAAAAGATTCATACAAAAAAATTAAAAACTGTCTTAAAGCATGCAGGCAAAATGAAAAAACATTAACCTTCTCTCTACAATTCCGAACTGTGCTAAAAAGATACAACTGATGTACTTTTGAACATGCCAAATATGATATACTTTCTTATCCGAGATGAACTTCCATTTCCTCATCACAATTATGCCCATTAGGAACTAAGGTCTTGTACTGTATAATCAGTTTTGACTCAAGGCGTCTGAGGGCTTGCACTCTATTTCCACCTCTCTCATTAAGTCTAACTGAATCAAGTACACAAAAACTGAGCAATGAATTATTTTGGTCATGTTTGCTTTGAAAGTGTCTTGCCATGGGGTATTGCTTGTCACCGTTCTTAATTGCACGTAGGTGCTCTAGTACCCTCTTCTTAGCTTTATGGATCGTGCTTCCAATATATGCTTTTCTACATGGACAGAAAAGAGCATATACTGCAAATTCAGTATTACAGGATGTATGTTTAGTGATCTTAAAGGGTTTAAAATCTGCCGACAAACTGCATTCTTTCAAATGATGACTGTTTTTACATGCTTTGCAGTTGCGGCAAGGATACAACCCTTGAATCCCAAGACTTCTTACTTCTACTGGTTCTACTGATTTACAAAGGGTATCTTTGAGAGATCTGGCCTTTCTGAAAGTGATCTGGGGCAGCGGTCCTATGTTGCTTGTGAGATCTTTGTCAGTGTGTAATACCGGCCAGAATTTGGTGATGCTTTTTCTCACCTCATGTGCCTGTCTACTGTAGGTGGTGATAAATCTAATTTTAGAGTCATCTGTGATCTCATATTTTTCTTTTTCAACCAGTAGGGAGGCTCTTGTTCTTTCCTTAATTTTAGCTCTTGCTTTATTGATCACTGTTTTAGAATAGCCTCTCTCAAGAAATCTCACTATCATGATGCATTCTTCCTTTTCAAAACTCTCTGCCGTGCTACAATTACGTTTAGCACGGAGGAGGAATGCTACCAATCAACGATTGTGGGTGACAGCTTTTGGCATGGAGTACACTGTTCCCTGCCGTGATTTTTCTAAACAGAGAACTCTCTAACTTATTGTTGTGCACATTTAATGTTAAGTCAAGAAACTCCAGCGTCGTGTTGGACCATTGACTGGTGAATTGAAGATTGAAGTCATTGGTGTTGAGAACTTCAACAAACTCTTTAGCCTCTCCTTCATTTCCCTTCCATACACAAAAAATATCGTCGATATAACGAACCCAAAGTGCAACTTTATCACTGAAAAATTCAGATTTCCTCACAATAAGTTCCTCCCAGTACCCCAAATAGAGACCCGCGAAGCAAGGAGCAAAGCAGGTCCCCATTGAAGTACCGAGGGTCTGCCTGTATATTTTGTTGTCAAAAATGAAAACATTTTGTTTGAGACATGTGGACATAATCTCAATGATCATTTCAGTGTGACAAAGAGACAGATCTTTCATTCAGAAAATACCTGCATGCTTGGAGCCCCAATTCATGCGGTATGCATGTGTACAAACTCATCACGTCCAAAGACAGTAATGAGAAATCTTCTTGCCAAGTAAAGTTATCCAATCGTCTCAAAAAATCCCCCGTATATATATATATATATATACACACACACACACACACACACACACACACATATGCATACACGTTACCATCCTTGTGGGGGCTAAATGTGGCTACCTACCTTGATGGGGCTAACCTTTCCCAGTGTTTTTAAGATATACTGCATAAAAATGTTAAGAAAAAAACATTATACACGATCCTTCTTCAAATGTGCAAATATAGCTTAGTTTAATCACACACACAGAGCCATCTTTATGGGGACCTGAACATCTGTTACTAACCATGGGCCTGATTCACAAAAGTAATCTGAGACAAAATCCTAACTTTACAACGTTCGGTATTCACAGAAGGCATTTAGGAGTAGTAAAAGTTATGATTCCTAACTTTACTACTCCTAAATTGAGAAAAATCCAAACTTTACGACTTTCGGTATTCACATAAGGCATTTAGGAGTAGTAAAGCCATCCCCCTACCCTGGTCAGATCACTTTCTGATCCCCGTCTACATCAGTCTTCCTCCCCAGCCCCTGGCCACTAAAACTGTCAATAAGACAGTCCAGTCTTGGACCAAACCCCCAATAGACGCCTGGATCATAGTCCTCCCCAGAGCGATGCAATGAACTGGCAGATTTATTTCAAGGAAAAATTTAAAACATATAAGCAACCTTCCCCAGGCTAACCTGCCCTAGTGATCTCCTCTTGATAGTTAAGCCCTGTCTCTGCCCTGAATACACACTCAAAGAATTACCCACTCTAGATCTGGCAAAGTTAACAGATATCCTTTCAAATAAAATCTGGATCCCCCTAGACCGAGCTCCACCCCATGTCCTACTCCAAACCTGAAATGTGATATTTCCCTTTATGCTGTAGGTGGTAATTCTCTCCATCACCACAGGCCAAGTCCCTGCCTCATGGAAGCATGCCATGGTGAGGGAATTACTTAAAAAACCTAGCTTGGACCCGGATGATTTAGGCAACTATCAATCTATATTATTGCTTCCTATGGCAATTAAGGTCCTGGAAAAACATGTGACCTCATCCCTCTTGGACTTCTTAGAAACATACGACCTCCTGCACCCTACCCAAACAGGTTCCAGCCCTCTGCATGGAACTGAAACAGCTCTTCTTGCTGTAGTTGAGGAATTACGGTAGAGAATCAGGAGGCTGGGTGTCGCAGATAAGGCGGCGACTTGGATCCACTCCTATCTAGATAACAGAACTTTTCAAGTCTTCTCAGGTGAGTCAGCCTCAAGAAGCCTAGAGCTTAGGTGCGGAGCTCCACAGGTGTCCTCTCTAAGCCCACCATTGTTCAATGTGTACATGTGGCCGCTTGCAGGCATCATTTCACCACAAGAGATAAAAATCGTCACCTATGCAGACGATACCCAGTTGGTAATTACTCTTAATGGACCCGAAAACTTTCCCTCACACTTTAAAGCCTGTATGGGGAAAGTGGCCTCCTGGATGGAGCCGTCCTGCCTAAAGCTGAATGGAGGAAAAACAGAATTGATGTTTCTGGGTAAAACTTCCAACTTGGATCTCAATCAGATTTGGTCCACTTGTCTGCCCCCTCCTAAACCCCAAGACCAGGATCAAAAGTATGGGCGTTTGGTTGGAAACCTCCTTAAATTTGAAGACCAAGCAGTGAGAGTAACAGGGGCCTGCGTTGGCACTTTCAGACTCCTGATAGATTGTCCCTCTTATCCTAATGACTGCAAGGAGGGCCCTGATGCAGACCCTAATCCTATCATGCCTGGATTATGGAAACTCCCTCTACCTAGGAGCGCCCAAAGCTACAATAAGGAAGCTCCAAATTGCACAGACTTGTGCTACCAGATTACAGCTGGGAGTTCCAAAAAAACAATCAGTCAAACCCGCTCTAAAGACATTACACTGGCTACCTGTACTGGAAAGAGTAAAGTTTAAGGCGCTGTGCAAAGCCCATAAGACCATGTGGGGAAAGGGTCCAGCTATTAATAGCGATCTCATCACTCCCTACTGCCCCAAGAAATGCCTTCACTCGGCATACCTCAACCTCTCAGTCATCCCCAAAATTAAAAGGTCCTTTTCCTACAATGTTTCCAGGCTCTGAAATACAATGCCCTTAGACCTCCGTTCAGAATCTTGACATCTCCCCTTCCGAAAACTTCTCAAGACCTGGCTTTTTCAACACTCTTCCTATAAGCTAAACTTATCTGTATGCTAATTATCCACTCTTTGTTTAGCCGCTAGCCCAGGGATGCCCTCGGGTAGCTATGCGCTTTACAAATGTTACATAATAATAATAATAAAGTTATGATTCCTAACTTTACTACTCCTAAACTGAGAAAAATCCTAACTTTATGACTTTAGGTATTCACATAAGGCATTTAGGAGTATCCTCCTCCATAACAAGTGAGGAAGATTCGGTTTTGGGAATACCAGAATGTAACATCTATCCGACCAGGGGGTGGACCCCCCTCGTCCTTCAAATGAATATGTTTACACTCACTCACTCGCTCAGGGCCTGTAATGGTCGTTTTCCATCTGATAGTCCGGGCAAACCCACCTCTGAAAGAATGGGACAGGCGTCTACCATTGACTATATTTTGGAAGTCGTTAAGTTGAGGTATAGGACTAAGACGTTTTTGGTCCACCCACTCTGTGAAAGTGACCACAATCCATTGGTTTTAGCTATTGAGTGGTTTCAGCTTAAAGAAGCTCAGGGAACACCAGAATTATGTCCCCCTAACTTAATTGCAACGGAAGGTGGCAGAAGAGTTCGCTGGGGAACTTTTGCACAATCGGATGAAAAAACGTCTTCCATGTATGAACAAATCATTCCTTTTTTAGACACCGCATTCGCGGTCGATCAAAATAGTGGTACCTATGAAACTCACTTAACGATAGCTAAGAACCATCATGACATGGTTTTAAAATTGTCAGAGTTCTTTTATATCAGCAAAACTCCTAAAAAATCTCTCCCCAAAACCAAAAATCCCTGGTTTAACAAAGCGTGTAGGGAAGCTAAATTCGCTTTGATTCTAGGGATTAGGGAAGGGGACAGTATAATTACTAGAGCTGCTAGAACGCACTACAAGAAAATCCTTGCCGACGCCAAAACAGTATGGGAACCTCAATAGATGGGAAGCAATTAAAAAAGCTCTAGATGATAGAGACATGAGAGGCTTTTGGAATTTAGTTAAAACAGGAATATCCGAAGGCAACTCAGCGATCGAACCCAACCTAGGAGAAGAAGTTTGGAGATCCCATTTTAAAGTTTTATATACAAAACCCCGAGATAGAGAAACTGATGACATGGTTATAGGTTTTAATCAGATTCTTGATCACAACACCACTATGCACATTGGCAGAGATAACTTTGGCACTTGCCAAATTACTGCCTAACAAAGCACCTGGGGCTAGATAGGATCCCTGGAGACTTGTTTAGAAACGACAAAGTTGTATGGGCACCCTTATCTATGGACCTTATTTAATGCCATTCTCCAAGGTATGGAGCTCCCTCCCACTTGGGCTGGTGTAGAAATGATTCCAATTTACAAAAAAGGCTCCCCACACAATCCGGCAAACTACCGCCCAATCAGCCTTATTGATGTAACGCAAAAGATTTTTGCCAGTGTACTTCTTGGTCGACTACAACTATGGATGGCTTTAGGACTAAAGTCTCAACCATCGATCAGTTATTTAGATTGCAACTGATCTATTGGAAAACTGTAGTCGTGGAGGGTGGTAGTCTTTATTTAACCTTTGTGGACCTCAAATCTACCTTTGATATGGTGCGGCGCGATCAGCTGTGGGGCCTTCTCCATGATATGGGAGTACCATCATACTTATGCCACCAACTGAAGCGCCTGCACGAAGGCACGTATGCAAGGATAAGATACGGTAAGAATGGAGAACTAACAGCGCCGTTCCCGTTGAGAAGGGGGTGAGGCAGGGTTGTGTGCTAGCACCGACTCTCTTCTCCCTCTTTTTCAATGGTTTAATCAACACTCTCCTTGCTGTTAAGGATATAGACTCCCCTAGGTTGGCAAATTGTAAAATGCCAGCCCTAATGTTTGCTGACGATACCCTTCTTTTATCTAAGTCACCCATGGGTATGCTGCGGGTATTGGATGAATTTAGTTTATTCTGTAAGAAGAGGAATCTGGAGATAAATCTCCAGAAAACTAAATATATGATCTTTCATGCCAATACCAGTAATTGTCCTCACCCTCGATTGGAAGGAGGGCCCTTGGAGCGGGTGTCCACTTTCGATTACCTGGGTCTTACCTTAACTGATAAAATGGATTGGGGGACTCAAGTTTAGAAAGCCAAACTAAGATTAATACAGTCCACAGGGGGAATCTTAAAAGTTTAGAAGAACTGCACCCAAAAAATGGTAGGCCCACCAGCAGAAATTTTTAAGATCCAAGCGAGGGGAGCTTCGCTATATGGCGCTGAACTTTGGGGCCACTCCCCATCCAATGTCCTTACAGTGACAGAGAATGGCTTCATTAGGCAGCTGTTGGGACTCCCAAAAAGTACTCCTTTAATCCCACTTAGGATGGACCTGGGAATTGGCCCTATTGCCGATCTAATTGCCGTCCGTCCCCTTCTCTACTGGCGCCGTCTCTGGAGCACGCCAGAGTTAGCTCCTTATAGAGAGGAATTGAAAGATGTTATGTCTGCTCAGAGTGCAGGGAAACTCCCCTGGTTGTCCTATATTAGGAACTTAAGCTACGCTTTGGGGAGGGAAAATATGTGGTTAACACCTGAAGATACTTGCCCTTTGATTTCTAAAAAGTCACTAACTATTGCTTTCAAAGAATATAAATTGGCCCATATCCTACAGAGCACAGACTCAACTTCCTTGACTTCCAGAATCCTTAAGATTAAAGATCAATATAAGCTAGAGTCGGTTTTAGACAGTATCCAACCTCTAATGGCCAAGAAGTTATTTCTACAATTTAGACACGGGACGCTCCCGTTGCGTGCATTCACGAACAAATGGAAAGGAGCCAATAAACAAGATTGTCCTGGGTGCTCCCTAACAGAAGATACTGAACTCCATGTTATACTCTTTTGTCCTGCATATAAGGTCTAAGTGGGTTCTTCAGTTCTGTAGGAACATGGGGATACGTAACTACATCGAGGTTTTCAGACTACTTAAGAATGATATGCACCCACTAATTGTAGCTGTTACCTCCAAATTCTTATTTGCAATGTGGTGTATTCATAGAGGCATCATAAAGGCTAATCAGTTGGCTAGTAATGTAACCATGGCCCCCGACCAGATATACTATGGCCCAAATAACTACATCTTCTCCACTCAGGGAAATTACTCGAAATCTCTGTATAATCATTTGTTCTTAAAAGTTCTTAACCCTTAAATTATTATTACTATCATTTTTTTTTTGTATCGATTTTAAATCTTTTTATTGTCTTAAATGATTGTTTTGGCTTTTGGTAATCTTTATAGAAATCTAGAATAATAGCTCATTTGGCATTAACCATATAAGTTTTTAACTGAAGTTTTATAATTCTTGTAGTATTGTGTAATGTCCTAATAACTTGTGTTTTTGTGGCTGTAAAGCCGAAATAAAGTTTTTTTGACTGACTGATAAACATGCCGGTTTTGGTGCATTATAACGTCCGGCTGAGAAAGTACACCGGTGATTAATTATGTAATCATTTGATAACTGATGATACGAGAATCCGCTCCAGCATTACACCACTATTCATTTACACGTGTTTTAACCCAGGTTATGCAGGGGGTTTAGGGCTAACCCCTATACTTTTTGTGGTTTTGGTGCATTAAACACCAAAATCTGCATGTTTTTCACCATTTACTCTTAATAAGTGTTATGTATCGTACCCAATAATTAACTTACTCTATGGTATCATTATTTTTCAGCACCTTAACTTGTAATCAGAGATAGTGTGTAATTACAGTGATGTACAGATCCCCCCAGAGACAGTGTGTGGTTGCAGTGATGCCCAGGTCCCCACAGAGATAGTGTGTGAATATAGGGGTGCCCAGTTCCCCTAATAGATAGATTGTGATTTTAGTGATCCCCAGGTCCCCACTGAGATGGCACGTGATTACAGTGATAGCCACGTCCCCATAGAGATAGAGTGTGATTACACGGATGCCTAGGTCCCTGACAAAATACTGTTTGAAAATAGGCATGCTCAAGTCCCCTCAAAGCAGTATGTGTTGATATTTATCACTGAAATCCCTACAGAGATAGTGTGTGATTTGAGTGATGTCCAGGTCCCAACAGAGAGAGCGTTTAAATATATAGTGATACCCAGATCCCCACAGAGACAGAGTGTGATTATAGTGATATGAAGATCCCTACGGAGATAGTGTGGGATTACAGCGATGCCTAGGTCCCCACAGAGATAGTGTGATTATCATGATGCTCAGGTCCCCATAGAGATAGTGGGTGATTACAGTCATGTCCAAGTCCCTACCACTTTTGTGAGGTAGATGTGCACTGGACTAGAACCTATGGCTTTGTGATGAGGCAATGCATTGGAAATAACAAGAGGAGGCAGTTACCATTGGTACACTAATAGGTTTCTACATACAATAAACATGCATAAACTTCAGTGACATAAACTTACAGGTTTCATCAGCAGCTCAGCATAAGAGCAGAATAATCAAAATCACAGATTGTAGTGTGGCACTCCTAGGAATAAACTTGAAATACAGATTGGAGTTATTGACACTCCCAGCGATACACATGGAGCAAAGGTTGGAGTTACTTGCTCTCCCAAGTATACACTGGGAGCAAAGGTTGGAGGTACTTGCCCTCCCAAGGATACACATGGAGCAAAGGTTGGAGTTACTTGCACTCCCAAGGATACACATGGAGCAAAGGTTGAAGTTACTTGCACTCCCAAATATACACTTGGAGCAAAGGTTGGAGTTATTTGCACTCCCAAGGATATACACGGAACACACTGTGGGGTACAAGGTTGGTGCATAGATCAAGGACTCTGAAGGGTGACAGTTTTAGCACCAAGGTTGTAGGAAGAGTCTGGAGTATAAACACACAAGATGCGCTGGAGCAAATCATAGAAAGGTCATGGAGGAAAAGTCTATAGTCCTTGAAGATGGGGCTACACAGTCCTGTTTACTACTATAGGAGGTTTAGTGTGCACTGACCTGATATAAAGGACTTAACCTAGTTCTCCCACTTGACTCAAGTTTGAAGAACATCTTGAGACTTTGACTTAGTGAGTCGCAGGGGATACGGAGTAGCTATGCAGGAGGAAAACATTAAGGGACCTAGTACCAAGGGAACCACAGACTAGAGCACTTCTTGGTTCCGGCAGGATTCTTCAGGTGAGAGGGAAGGGTAAAGCTTGTTCCACAGTGAGCGAGGCCGGTCACAATTCAAGGTTGGGCGAGGTTTATATACACTCTCGAAGACTTCATGGATGTATCAAGATTATGTGTGACACATGTGGCATATGACCATTTGGAAGGTTCTCGAACCTTGAAGAAAGACATGTTAGTACACTCGCTTTGACCTTACAGAAAGGGCATGTAGGATAGTAGGATCTGCACTTATGTTGCCCCCACTTTTTTTCTGATGTTTACACTGGTTTCTGGCTATAGTCTGGCTGGGTCCCTGCTAATCAGGGCCCCAGCCTCTCTGTTCTCTCTAAACAACTTGGAGTGCATATTAGATGCACTAGTGATTGGATACTGTGGTACCTTATGAGCCCCTAGTATATGGTACCTTAGGTACCAAGGGCATAGTTACTTCACAGGCCTACCAGGGGCATATCATGTATTATGCCACCCCTGGGAAGCAGACTAAATTTGACACCACAGGCCTGCTACTGCAGCCTGGGTGAGGTAGTGTTAGCACTCCTCACTGAGGTATAGGTTCCCTATATCTCAACTTAAACACACATATAAGCCTATCAGTCACCCCTAAAGCAGGCCCTATCAATCCTGAGGGAAGGGTGCTTGGTTTACATGTGAGGGGGTGCCTCTGCCCAAGCAGGGCCCCTCTGCAGCCCTCAGAGTCTATTCTCTGTAGCTGTTTGTGGATGCGGTTAAACCATATACTCTTAAGTGCATTATAAACTCGCGGTAAATGTTAACTCTGGGATGGCTGCATCAAAACATGTTGTGTTTGGTGTCAAACGCTTTGGAATCATACCCCCACACCAGTAACTGGTGCGGGAGTATGATCCCACCCTTCTTGAGGGATAGACATGTACCTACTGTGGAAACACGGTAGAATCCTGAAAGAGCCCTGGCATCACAAAATGGATGCCACCGGCACAGACACTGGGCTGCCCTTCTGCTGCTGACTGAAACTCGCAGTGGAGGAGGCTCAACAATAGGCATCCTGTCACAGGGAGGTGTAACTACCTTCCAGACAAGATTTAGTGTATTGGGGCTGGGTGGGTGCACTCCTAGAGTGCTTTGAAGTCCTGCACTGGGGGAGCAGTAGGCCCGTCTGTGCATATGCCAGCTCAAACCGGTTCAGGGGCTACCAGCCCCTGCTCTGGCGTGAAACTGGAGAAAGGGAAGTGGGTGTAACCACCCACTCCCCTGACCCTCCCATAGGAGTGGTCATAGAGTTAGTCCCTCCCTTTCCTTTAGTATAAGATAGGGAAACCTTGCCATTGCAAACTAGATATCCCTGAACGACACTCTACAAGAAGAATCCTGGACCTTCGACGTTCCACTACAGACTTTTTCATCAAACCAAAGGACTCCCCTAGTTGCTCCATGCATGCCCTGACTTACCCTTGCTGGGTGAGTCCCTCAGATCTTGCTGGTCTGCACCGCTGACTTTCTTCACATTCCACGAGACTTGCTGTTGCCAAGGTTTGTTGGATCCAATCCGGTTGCCGACACCTCAGTAAGCTGCAGGCTTTATGGGACACGCTGAATCCAGCTCCTGGTTGTCGTCAACACCTCCTGGACCTCGTGGCTGAAGAGTCAAGACACCCGTGATCACCTGAAATCAGCCGACGACTGTGGGCATCCATCTTCCTTGCCCCGGGTCACTGGCAAGTGACTTTGAACACTGTCTCCTCTGCTTTCATGTCTTCTTTCTTCAGAATCCAGCCTTGGATTC
This sequence comes from Triturus cristatus, assembly GCF_964204655.1. Classification (NCBI taxonomy): domain Eukaryota; kingdom Metazoa; phylum Chordata; class Amphibia; order Caudata; family Salamandridae; genus Triturus; species Triturus cristatus. Next base: position 178,117,116 of record NC_140590.1, read on the forward strand.
CACCAGACACTTCTCCTGTCTTCACAAGCAGCAAGTCTTTTTTGGCTCCCTTTGAAAACAACGCCGCGACCCGACACCAAAAGACACCTATGCACCTGGCTTCCCTGGGTGAGGTAACTCGTGCACTCCAGTGCTCCTGTGGGTGTTGGCCCTCGAACTACTTACTCTGTAAGTGACTTGCTTGTTGACTCTCCCGAAGTACCCTAATACTTTAAAATTCCAACCGCGACTTACTCCATTGAAGTCTATTGGGATCCGTGGCTGTGTTCTCACACTGCATGCATCTCCCGTGGGTCCTTTACTTACCTGCCTTGGGTGGATTAGTGAGGCCCCAGCGCTTCTGAAGACCTTAGGCCTTCTCCCTTCTCAAGTCGTTCTTCTTATACCTCTTTTTTAGTATATGGTCTGGTACACCCCTAGGGCCCCAGCCATATAAGTGCTTAATTCGTTGTGAAACATTGATTTGTGCATATGTTCCTGACTTCTAATCTCATAAAGAGATTAGTAAAGTGTGTCTAGAAATAAATACATATATATTTTATATACATACCTGTGTGGTGTGTTTCATTTGGTAATTCAAGAGATTATAAGGTAAAACAAGCTGCTTTACATTCCTCAGAGTGTGGAAATATGGATTTTTATGATCAGTTATGTCCCCTATCTTGGACCCCAACGGTTTCATGTATAAATCACAAATACATGTATGTTTCCTCCAGTTCCAGTTATGAAGACGCAAACACATGTGCGTCCACCGTCAACATGTCCTCTTTCAGATCCGCCATGAATGGGCCGGATATTCTATTCCTAAGTATGAAAGGCCACCGGCTTTATATGGTTCATTTATCCCATTTTACAGTCCAGGCGAGTAGGCCCTGATTCTGCCATTAAGCTTTTTCCTGCCTTCTGCCTCTGAAAGCTCCAGTCTGAGCTCGCATCTGTATCCATGAACTTTGTCCTACTCCCTGCGCGGCTAACGGTGCCTGACTCGACCTGTCTGCCTGCCAAAAACTGTATTTCACCTTCAAGATTATCTGCTCTGCTCCGCTCCTCATCCAATGCATTCCTGTCTAGCAGTTTAAGTAAACATTCCTCTAGCTACCGTGTAAAAGGGCCCGGCTTCTCTGTCTTTATGCAAGTAATTCATAGCCCTGTTACTATGGAAGATTTCTGCCCTTGCATCTCATGTAGACACTTAGACGCTTGTACACGCACTAACAGTCAGTATAGTCAGTATAGAATAAGATTCTATCATAAAAGACCTCTCCTTTTGGATAACATAGTTCTTTAAACATAGGATGTTAGATATGATTCGGGATTAGGTTGACATAACCCCAGACTTCTGTCTCCACATGTAAAGCTAAATGTCAAGTCCCCTTCACCCCCTAGTTGCACGTCAATCACACGTCATGCTGCTGCGCGCGCATTTCTGCCAAGTATTTCTGCTGACATTGCGAAATTCTTTCATGGTGCCACCCATTTGTGACATCATACCTAAATGACGTTCTTTAGTTATGCCTAGTTACACCCATTTTAGTTACGCATGTATGTTTTATCTTTGTTATCAATTGTTACGCCTCCTGCATCTGTTTTCACTATAATGCCTCTGTATAAAAATGATTACTTGTCAATAAAGTTGGTCCTTCACTTCCTGAACCTTCGTGGTGATGGAATATGGAGTCCATCAATTCGAATTGATTTTGGAATAAAGCCCGTTCCGAACCTCTAATACCACGGATTCTGCCTCTTATTTTACTGAGCTATTATTATTAATTTTCCGCATCAATTTAAGTTCCGGTAATTAAATTATTTACCACATATATGGCGCCCGAACAGGGACACTTTCTCATCTCACGCGCCGGAGGTGCGTTGCAGGCCCGGTCTCCTGCCACAGCTGGACGGACAACAACGCGTACCCACAGGATTTCCTGTATCTCCCTCCTGCCGAGCGGGGGTAACTGAGGCTGCGATCAACACCCAGACGAGGCGGTGAGAAGTGCGAAGTATCCCGACCAGAGCCTAGCTGAGAGAGCAAGATCCGAGGTATACAGAGGCCCACCAGGTTCCGAAGTTCCGAAGTTTCGAGTCGAGTCCAGTCCGGTCCGAGTCCAGTTCAGTTCAGTTCCGAGGCCTTCCGTTCCGAGCTACCCGGTGAGTACCATTGTCGGGGAGGCGTTCTGACGTGCACATAGGTTGTGCCGGTCAAGACGGGTTTGGGTACACAAATCCGGTCTGCACTGTTTCAGCAGTGTATCTGTACTGTTTAGCAGTATATTAAGTATGTCTAGTATATAATTCAGAATTACCTAGTTAGTGCCGAGTATTATGCTTAGTGACTAGTTCCCTAAATGGCCATCATTGTTGTTCATTAAATGTTAAATGTTAAAATGTTTTAAATACGTTCTGCATATTGTGGTGTGAATGACTGTTCATTATTGTGTTTCGTTGTATTAAAGGTGTTCAAAATTAGGTATCAGATCAGTTCTCAATATGCCGCTCTTTTCGAGATTAAGACAGATCAAAACTAGAAAAGGGGTACTCGAAGAAGCTGTTCCCATTCCTCCTAGGGACACTCCAGGGTACTTCATGTATCATAAACATGGCTTAGATGCCATATTATTTCTTGATTTATGGGCAGACTACACCAAGGAATTACCAGAAAGTCAGAGGTGGCCCGCAGCTGGGACCTGGGATGCAGATTGCATCATGAAAGTAGAGGAAGAATTATGGAAAAGGAAAGCTAGACAATCACAGAAAGATGCCATTGAATTATGGCGTAAAGAATCATATAGACGTACAGAAAAAGCACTCAGACAGGAAGAGAATAGTAAGGAGAATTCAAATAAAGTCCGAGAAAGTCTATTAATTGAAGAAGGTACTCGAGTAAAATCAGAACAAGTAGACAGACAAAGAAATGCCCTTATGAATGGTATGTATCCTCTTCTGGCCGAAGGGTTACCTAAGGCTACTCCGGAGATACCAAAAGACTTGCCACCCCCATTGTTTCCGATAAAAGCACATCCCAAAGGGCATCCCAGAACCGCAGAAGATGTTTTTCTTTCCTCTTATTTAGACGACGCAGCTCCCGAGTATGCTAATGCTGCGCCACATAGACCGCCTGCCGAGGGGGTTCAACGCCAAGACCCTCCTCCGTCTGTACCTCCGCAACAACAAACTCCGATACAAGTTCCGGCAAGCACATCTGTTTCTACAGCTGTATCCACACCTATGGTTGCTATATCACGTTCAACGAATCCTTTCACATCCAGCACCCCAGGCGGTGCTACAGGAGGTACAACAAACATTTTTTCCACGCCACCCAGAGTAAATAAACTTTCCTTTCAAGAATTAGCCCACCAACGTACGCCCAAACTAGTGACTCCCGACATGCTTAAGGAACTTCTAATAGATTGTAGATATGATCCTGTGCCCGGCAAAGAGGACGAAATGCTGCTGGCATCATTACGTATCCGACGAGCTGCAATATATTTAGGGAGGGTACCCGGAATGACTACACATTTAGAAAATATATATCACTTTGTCCAGTCAGGGCGAGATTCTGAGAGTATTAATAGAGCCATGGAGTACCAGAAAGTGGAAATACAGGGGGAACTGTTACGTTTCCTCATAAATTGTGTGATCAGAAATCAAGACCGACCAGGGGTAAATCCGGAAGAAATGCAAATTCTTACCACATGGAGTCGGAATATATCAGAAGGGAGACATGATAAACGATTAAGTATAATAGCTATGTGCCGAAAAATCCGCAAAGAAGTAGAACGAATACACGAAGAAAGATTAGCAGTAGACCAGCCTGAACAAACCGAAGAGGAGGAAGAATTAGAACTACCCACAGGACAGTTAGAAACCATGGCCTATGTAGGTAGAGGAAGATCTTGTAATAATACTAGATGCTTTACTGATCTGATACGTCCGATACGTCCAGATAATAACAGAAACTTCCAAACACCTATAATAAATATAAGGTCCCCCGAACATGCGTTCCAAGCCGCTGACAAATTACTCCGAGAACGAAGGGGTTATCATATACTCGATTCTATGGACGAACAAGAATTAGCCAGGTCAGCCGTTCACTGGGTTGACAGCCCCGGAAAATATAGTGATGATACACTAGCACACACGTTTTTGAACCTCACCCCAGATGAACAGCGTTTAGCTGGTATCTATATGATTCAACAACTCCTTATATTATATAAAAGCCAACACTCCGATCCTGGTCCCTTACCTAATATATTGACTGAATTACTCACGAATAAATGGAGAGGTTCAGGTACTGAGTTAATTAGAGAAATACTAGAATCCAGAAAGCAGTACATTCTGTTTGTATGCCCCGAACATGTCTCACTGCCCATCAAGGAAAGAACGACGTATTATATGGATAGACAGAATCCCTTACGCGAAGTGCACCCGATAAAAGGTGATGACAATCAGTTTAAACGTGTGTTTGTATACACACCCATATCTAAAATGGAACTATTAGAAATGAAGAAAGTGGTACCCAGTCATGACAAAGACCCAGCGGGTTTCCACCGTGAAATTAAAGACATGTTGCTCATGGGAGAGTATACCTATCCCGACATTATGAAAATATTAAAGGTATTAATGCCTGCGGGCATTTACGAAAAACTCAAGGAAAAGGATTGGGAGGTGGGAGACCAAAAGATAGATTGGACAGCATTAGAAAACGAAGAAACAGCTCGAGGTCCAGGTTTAGGGCTTGGGGAAAAGACCAAAATACTACCAGGTTTATTAGTACAGGTACTGCCACGTTTATTAACTACGAAAAAGGAAGACTGGGGTGCAATCTCAGCCTGTAAACAAAAGCAAGATGAAGACACTAGTGATTTCTATGCCCGATTCGAAAAATGTTTTGGTATAAATAGTGGAATAAAAGCAAGTAGCGAATCGTATCCACATCTGTTTGTGACAAAATTAGTTGAAAATTCCTTGCCCCAAGTTAAGAATAGAGTATTGAAATTCGAGAGTACCTGGCAAGGTAACACTCCGTCACAAATGTTACAAATGCTACAGTACCATCACAATAGAATTAGAGAAGAACAAGAACATGAACAAAGACGCATGAAAGACACGAAAATGAAAATGCTAGTTTCCCAGACAGTTCCAGCTGACGGTCATAAAAAGGGTATGACACAGTCCAGTGTTTCACCAGGTCCTGTAAAAGGGACATGCAACTATTGTAAACAGCCAGGTCATTATGTACACGATTGTCCAGTTTTAAAACATAATATCGCCATAGGTAATACAAAAGAAAGACCATGGCCACTTAGACAGGATCAGAACCAACAAGGAGCCCCGCAGCATGCACAGTCCATGCCAGCTCCGCAACAGTCTATGCCAGCTCCACCACCGCAGCCTATTGCTGCCACACAGACAACGACACAACAGATGTACCAGACCGCACAGTATGACTATCCTGATTATCAACGATACTCATGAAACAGCCTAGAGAGGGAAGTTGGCTTACCCCTTATTGAGGTCCCTGTAGATCAAGAAGGACCTTATGTACACAGTGAATTATTAGGCCAAGACAGAAAATTTTTACTTGATACAGGGGCAAGCCGAACAACAATAAAACGTAGTGAAGTTCCAGGGGCACCCCTCTCAGGCTCACAGAATATTTCCCTTGGTTTTTCAGGAAAACCTATCATTAACGAAGTATCACAGCCTCTTCCACTTACGATTGGTCCTTTGACACGAACTACAGATTTATTACTTACTAAATCATGTCCAGAAAACCTGTTAGGTATAAAAACATTGAAAGCTCTAGGAGCTATAATATGTTGTTCTCCGGAAGGAGTAAGATTGTTTTTACGTGATTTCAAAGGGCACTATGTGTCCCGAGACATGGATCACCGACTGCAGACTTTACCCACACATTTATGGGCCCAAGGCCCTACAGATGTTGGTTGCATGAACATTACACCATATCGAGTCACACTAAAGACAGGAGTGGTACTACCACGAATGCGACAATACAAGTTACCCCCAGATGCCGTAGTGGCTTTACTGCAAATCATTGACGAGCTTATTACCCAAGGAGTGGTTGTGGAAACTGACTCCAATGTATGTAATTCCCCGATAATTCCGATTCTTAAACGAACTGATCCAAAAGCCCCGCCAGTATATCGATTGGTTATTGATCTGCGCGAATTAAATAAATGTATTGTACCACAATACCCCGTAGTCCCAGACATTTCTTCATTACTGACAGCCATTAATTCCGAAGCAACATTCTTTACTGTAATTGATCTCAAGAATGCTTTTTTTAGCGTCCCAATAGATCCGGAAAGCCAATACTTGTTCGGATTTAGTTTAAATGGACGAAGCTTTAAATTCACACGCGCACCTCAAGGATTCACAGAAAGCCCCAGCATCTATAGCCAAGCACTGAAACGAGAACTTGATAGTATCCACATGCCAGTCAACACTGCCCTGCTTCAATATGTCGATGATCTGCTGATCACCGCTAGAAGCGAACCTGAATGTGAAAAAGCCTCACTGACGGTTTTACAATTTTTGGCCGAAAAGGGGCACAAGGTGTCCCCTTCTAAGCTGCAATTCTGTGTTCAGCGAGTTGTTTACCTTGGTCACTCGCTGTCCAAGGAGGGAAGGCAGCTTACACCCGATCGCATCCAGTTAATTGCTAACATGCCAATACCCAAGACACAAAAGGAGGTGCGGGCTTTTATAGGCCTCACTTCATATTGTAGGCAGTGGATCCCTCAGTATGCATTTCTAGCAAAACCACTCATTCAGTTGACAACACAGGAGGCAGCCACACCGACTGTCCTCCCTTGGACTCAGGAACATACACAAGCTTTTGAAAGCCTAAAGAAAGCTTTATGTCAAGCACCTGTTTTAGCAACACCATGTTACAATAAACAGTTTACACTCTTTGTTACAGAACGCGAAGGTACTGCTTTGTCAGTACTCACACAGGAACAAGCAGGATCACATAAACCATGTGCTTATTTTTCTAGTACATTAGATCCCGTAGCTCAGGCTCTGCCTGCGTGCCTGAAATCAGTGGCAGCGACAGCTTTAGCAATCAGACAAAGCGATGCCATAGTGTTAGGACATCCATTGACAGTACAAGTACCACACGCAGTAGAGGTTCTCTTGAACCGAACGCAAACACAACACTTGACTATAGCAAGACTCACCGGTTACGAATTAACATTGTTTCAGCCACACATAGAAATCAGACGTTGTAGTACATTGAATCCTGCCACACTGTTACCAGTAAACGGAACAGACCCACTAGCACATGATTGTATTGAAGTTATTACTATCACGACGAAACCTAGACAAGACTTGACAGACGTCCCATTGTCAGACCCAGACCTGACGTTGTATGTAGATGGTTCATGTATGAGAACAAGTACAGGAGAGCTAGTGGCCGCGTATGCAGTCACAACAGACACTGAAGTCATTGAAACAAATTGCATAAATACCTTGTCAGCTCAAGCAGCAGAGCTCATCGCTCTGACACAAGCCTGTATTCAAGCCACAAATAAGAAAGTCAACATATACACTGATTCACGTTATGCATTCGGAGTTGTACATGACTTCGGCGTGCTGTGGCGAGAGAGAGGTTATTTAACTTCTCACGGTGCCCACATTCAGCACGGACCCCTCATTCATGCCTTATTAGATGCAATACATCTACCCGCTGCAATATCAATTATGAAATGTAAAGCCCATACGAAAGTTACTGATATCATTTCCCAAGGCAATGATCTAGCTGACAGAACAGCTAAACAGACTGCTCAAACTCGCACATCTGAGATGACAAAGACAATAGTTCCGACACCAACACATTGCATGATGGTTAAGGATCCCGCTCTTGACGTAATTGACATACAGACACATGCTACACCAGATGAAATAAAGAAATGGACTGAATTAGGAGGGATCCAAACGGATCAAGGATGGATGACGAAGGAAAAATCTGTGTGGTTCCTTCCTGATTCTATGGTTCAAGTTATCATTAATACAATACATAGTCCAGCGCACCTAGGAGAAAAAGCTATGCTAGACAGCATTCAACACATTTGGTTCAACAAACATTTACGAGCAGCAGCTAAACAAAAAGTTCGTACCTGTATGATCTGTTGTCAGTTTAACCCAGGTAAAAGCATTCCCGTAGAACAGGGTGGATTTCAGCCTCCTGATCACCCTTTTGAAGTCCTCCAGATGGATTATATCCAGATGGAACGATGTCGAGGATTCAAATATGTTCTCGTAGTTGTCTGTGCTCTTTCCCGTTGGACAGAGGCATACCCGGTTTCAGATTACACTGCCCCGACTACTGCCAAACAGTTAGTTCGAGAATTCTTCCCACGGTACGGTTTACCACGTGTTGTCTATTCAGATAACGGCCAGCCGTTCTCATCCGAACTAATGAAACACGTTTCACTTCTGTTAGGCTATCAATGGAGATTTCACTGTGTCCGACACCCCGAGGCAGCAGGTCTCGTGGAACGACATAATCAAACTCTGAAAATTAGATTGTCCAAAATATGTAGGGAGAAAGGTGTCGATTGGGTAGTAGCCTTACCAGTCGCACTCTTTTACATGAGAATGGTAGCGCACTCTCGAACAGGGCTATCCCCTTATGAGGTGATCTTCGGTAGACCACCAAATATGTGGGGGACGCCAATACCACGCAAAATAACTGATGTTGACTGTAATATGCTGACAGATTACTTGGCTTCCTTGATGTCTGCACTACAATCTTGTCGTTCACAGGTAGCTGCAGCCTTTCCCGACAACACCGAGGTGAAACCCCATGACGTAGTTCCCGGGGACCTGGTGTTAGTGAGGAATTTTGACCGGAAGACTCAGCTGGATCCTAGGTGGAAATCGCCTCAACTAGTACTGCTCACCACGAGGACCGCCGTGAAGATCGAAGGTCGCAAAGGCTGGATACATTCAAGTCATATTGTGGTAAATAAAATATTACGCTGTCAGACTTTTAAAATATAAATAAGATCATGCATAAAGCAAGAGGCTGAGTCTGTGGTATCAGGTTCATAAAGGGATTTATTCCATTAACTCGAGTCAAAGGGAGAATATTTCCATCACCAAAATTGGATCTGGAAAGGGGCTCAAAAGTATTCTCAAATATTCTCAAAACATTATTCACAGAGTACAGTATATATACATTTCTCAATTGTACGTAAGCAAAAGAGCAAGAGAGAATGAGATAAGAGCATGTGGGCGTGTAAGTAGGCGTGAAGGTGGGCGTCCATGTGGGCGTCCACTTGATGATAATGGGTAATTTGTCATGTGTGGGTGGATACCTGGAGAATCCTGCAATGTCAGCAGAAATATTTGGCAGAGATGCGTGCACAGTCGCATGACGTGTGATTGACGTGCAACTAGAGGGAGAAAGGGACTTGACATTTAGCTCTACATGTGGAGACAAAAGTCTGGGGTTATGTCAACCTAATCCCAAATCATATCTAATATCCTATGTTTAAAGAACTATGTTATCCAAAAGAAAGGTCTCTCGGAGTAGAACCTTATTCTATACTGACTATATTGACTGTGAGTGCGTGTACAAGCGTCTAAGTGTCTACACTAAATGCGAGGGGGTAGGAATATTCCATGGTAACAGGGCTATGAATTACTTGCATAAAGACAGAGAAGCCGGGCCCTTTGCTCGGTAGCGGGAAGAATGTTTACTTAAACTACTAGACAGGAATGCATTGGGCAGGGAACGGAGCAGATAATTTCGAAGGTGAAATACAGTTTTTGGCAGAGAATAGGCTGATGTCAGGCTTCGTGAGCCGCGCAGAGAATGAGACAAAGTTCATGGTCACAGATGCAGGCTCAGACTGGAGCTTTCAGAGGCAGAAGGCAAGAAGAGTTTGATGACAGAATCAGGGCCTACTTGCCTGGACTGTAAAATGGCATAAGTGAACCATATAAAGGCGGTGGCCTTTCGTACTTAGGAATGGAATATCCGGCCCATTCATGGCGGATCAACAGAGGACATGTTAACGGTGGACGCACATGTATTTGCGTCTTCATAACTGGTACTAGAGGGAACATACATGTACTTGTAACATGCACATAGAACCGTTGGGGTCCAAGATAGGGGACATAACTGACCAGAAAAATCCATATTTCCACATTCCCTCCTTGTCCCCTACTTGCCCGTCAAGAGATATCAATCTTCATTAATCCATTGATCTGTTCATATAGCATCATTTGTTCTTCTTTCTTCTTCCGGGATCTTGAATGAAAATCTTGATGTGGAATGCACGATGTGGCACACAGACCACAAATCGCTGGTCCACATTGCAGGCATAAGCAGCAACTGAATAGTATGAGAAGGCCAATACCTAGGAAGGATAGGACCCTCCATCCAAAGGTAGATAATACACTCCAAAACCAACCGGACCAAGTCCAGGTGCCTAGATTCTGGTGTATCTGGCTTACAATCTTATGAAGGCGAGTTATGGCTTTATATACAGATGGCGAATTTTCTGGTATGAAAAATGCAATAGCTTGATCCGATGACCCTACAAGCTCCGCCCCTATCGGCCAGGATAACGTCAAGGACAAGACTATTTTGAAGCACAACAATCCGCATAGCAGACTGCTCTTCTGTTAAATTGCCTAAGGCGGAAATAGTTTCGTTCACTACTGCTTCAAGGGTTCTGGTTAATCTATGTATCAGCTTACTATTGGTAACTGTACCTATATAGGGAAAGAAACCTTTATTGAAATCTGTGTATTTTTCCCATGCTGTTTCAGTGTAATCGACAATTGGGAGATCTCTCTGCTGTCTATTGTGTACTAAATGCGTATTTCTATGATAATCAGGAGGAGCTAGGAAAACAGGTGGTAAAAGGAATCCGATGTAGCAGGTACCATCCCAATCTAGAGGTAGGCGTACATATGCGGTCTGGCCACATATAAAGTAGGAATGACGAGAAGCTCTAAATGTAGACTTGCCTTGATCACTGAATTTTATTACAGTGGTGCATTTACTATGGCCCATGTGTATGGAGCCATTCTTTCTTATACATAATTCCCCTTTTACTGGGAATACGGACATGGCGGGCAAGATTGGTGTAGCTTCAGATTCAACGTTCAGGATCATGAGGTTAAGTGTAAAATTACCTAATCCATATACTTCATTTCTTAGATCAGTTCCTGTTCTTTTGGGAAGTCCCTCCTTGTTAGGGTAGCAGACTTTAAGCAAAACTAAGTTCAGGTTTCCCCATACCCAGTTGTCTTGATAAACTGCGGAATTCGAATCTAGGGAATTAATCAAACTAAACCATGCTCCACAGGAGCCATTGTGTGTGAACGGATAGAGAAAGAGGGGCAAAACTCCCTTATAGTTCTGATAGGGGGGGAGTCGGCCACAGACCCAGCAGTCTGTAGCATTGCTAGTCTGATGTGAATGGTGCAGCGTCTGAATAAAGGTATTGTTGCGTAAGGCAAGTCGATATGATAGCTCATAGGATGGCAGATCACTAAATGTGTGCTTTATGGTATCATTAGTGGAGGAGTATAAGAGTGAGGCAATAGGAGGAAAAATAGCATGTAGTATTAAGCTGATACATATTATCGTGATGCACAGAAGAGATTGAAAAATTACAGTCACTATACATCTATTTGCTTCTTATCTTGCTCTCTTATTTTTGCTTTATGTTATTGTCCAAGATCTTATGCGAGCCAGAATACATGTTCAACCGCTTCACCACCTAGTGGACTTAATTGATCAAACGGGTTCTGACTTCTTAGATCAAAGTTTAGCTTTGTGGAAACTTCTGGGGAGTCTCCTCTAGAAAATGGTGTTCAAAATCCAAAATCCAAGTTTAAAGTCTTTTTCCTTTGTAAAAGAGTGGTGAAGGTGCACTTTGACTTTAACGGCCGTCCCCGTGGTCCAGAGCACTGACTTTGGCGCCTTTCATCCAGGAGCGATGGAGTATTCTTTGACCTGGGTGTTGTCAGGGAAGGCGGCAGCAACCTGCGAACAACAAGAGAGTAGTGCAGACATCAAGGAAGCCAGGTAATCTGTCAGCATGTTATTATCTTTTAGGCATTGGAGTGCCCCACATATTTGGTGGTCTACCAAAGACCACTTCATAGGGAGATAAGCCTGTTCTAGAATGAGCTACCATTTGCATGTAAAAGAGGGCAACCGGCAGGGCTACCATCCCATCTACACCTTTGTCTGCGCAAATTTTTAATGTCTGTTTATGTCTTTCTACAAGGCCTGCTGCTTCAGGATGTCGCACACAATGGAATTTCCAGGTATACCCTAACAGAAGGGACACCTGCTTCATTAGTACCAGGACATATTTGTAACCTCTACATCTGTTTATTTGGATATAATCCATTTGGAGCACTTCAAAAGGGTGGTCAGGTGGATGGAATCCACCTTGTTCCATCGGAATGCCTTTACCTGGATTGAATTGGCAACAGATCATACATGTTCTGACCTTTTGTTTCGCTGCTGCACGCAGGTGCTTGTTGAACCATATATTCTGTAAGCTATCTATCATTGCTTTCTCTCCTAAGTGTGCAGGACTATGTGCGGTATTTATGATCACTTGTACCATAGAATCAGGAAGAAACCATGGGGATTTGCCCTTTGTCATCCAACCTTGATCAGTCAGTACCCCTCCTTGTTCCGATCATTTCTTTAATTCGTCTACAGTAGCATGTGTCTGTATGTCTTGTACATCCTTGGAAGGATCCCTAACTGTCATGGCTTTGGACACTTATTGAACCTGTAACTTTGTCATGTCTAGTGGGGTCTGAGCTGTCTGTTTAGCTGTTCGGTCTGCCAGATCATTGCCTTGGGAAAATGGTATCTGTGGCTCTAGTATGTGCTTTACATTTTAGGATAGCTATGGCTGTTGGTAAATGTATTGCTTCCAGTAGGGCTTGAATATGGGGGCCATGCTGTATCTTGGCCCCATGAGAGGTCAAGAAACCTCTTTCTCGCCAGAGAATCGGTGTAAATGTTTACTCTTAGGTGCTTAGCTCTTATGCACGCTTGTGTCAGGGCGATGAGCTCTGCTGCTTGTGCTGACAATATGTCTATTCTTTTAGTCTCTATTATTACAGTATCAGTAGTCACTGCATATGCTGCCACTAATTCTCCCGCCCCTGTCCTCATGCATGAGCCGTCAACATATAGTGTTAGGTCGGGGTCTGGGAGTGCAACGTCTGTCAAGTCTTGTCTTGGTTTAGTCACGGTATGTATTACTTCAACACAGTCGTGTGGTGAAACGCTTTCTGTACTGGAGGGCAAAAGGGTAGCAGGATTCAGTATGTTGCATCGTCTGATCTCTATGTGTGGTTGAAATAACGTTGGCTCATAGCCTGTCAGTCTAGCTACAGTCAGGTGTTGTGTTTGTGTCCGGTTCAAGAGAACCTCTACTGCGCGTGGTACTTGTACTGTCAGAGGGTGGCCCAGCACTATCAAGTCACTTTGTCTTATGGCTAAGGCCGTTGCTGCAACTGATTTTAGGCACGCAGGCAAAGCCTGTGCTACTGGGTCTAATGTACTAGAAAAATAAGCACAGGGCTCGTGTTTTCCTGCATGATCTTGTGTTAGGACAGATAGTGCTGTTCCATCCCGCTCTGTCACAAAAAGCATAAACGATTTGTTGTAATCAGGGTTTGCTAAAACTGGTGCTTGACATAAAGCTCTCTTTAATTCTTCAAATGCCACAGTGTGTTCTTGAGGACTTTAGTCTTTTTGTGTCTTGGGCTGGGAAAAACCAGAAATCAATTGAATACGTTCCGGTGCCCACAACTAATTCCCCTGAAAGATCACAATAAAACATGAGAAAAAGGGGAAAGCACCATACCTATTTCCTCGACTTAATTTCTAAGGGGGCTAATTTCTAAGGGGCTTAATTTCTTAAGGGGCTAGCGGGAAGCGAACCTCCTCAGGGGCCAGCAGAAAGCCAATATTCTCCTCCTTCCCCCCCTTTTTGACAGGAGGAAATCTGAAACAGATTTCACTGCTGTCAAACACTATCAAACCCTGTGTCTTGTCAACACTATTAATCCCTGTGTGTAGCTACTGGGCGTAAGCAAAATTATAGGAGATACACAGCGTATTTGAAACGGCGAGAAATCCTTCAAATTAATGTACAAACCTCATTGTGTTAGCTCATAAGCTAGCCAAATGACATCTCATATGCAAATGTCCCTATTACATGAACCTACACCAACCTGAAGTCAATATTAATGCTAGTAGGCCCCAATAGGAATGCTAAATTACCTAAATATTCGGAAAACCAAGTTTAAGAACAGTTGTTAATGTTGATAATTAATAATTTATCTGCTAAAGAAATCAGTCATTTTGCAATAATTTCCACCTATACAATAAATAGCCTAATTTAAAAACAAGTCAACTTTTGGGGCCACCATTTACAAGAATGAGCTTACTAAAGCAAACTTTAAAAAGGAAATCCTGTCAGATATTTTCTCATTACCCTAAATACCGAGCCTCATTTGTCACTCTGTGGTGGCAGTCCTGATTTAAAACAGGCCTTTCAAGAAGTAAGATGCGAGTGCACAGATCATAATGGTTCCTCAATGTCCAATCTGGAAACATATGACCGAGGCTGCCTGTCTATAAGAGAAAGGCAGTTATGTGAAAAATATTTTAGTCTTGCATAGCCTCTTTCTTTTGTTTCATTCATCTCCAACACCAATTAGACATACACTGATAACGTGTTGTCTGCTATTTTGACAGCATGATAAAGGTAATATCACATCTGTGAAATTTAGTAATTGTGAACAAGTTCCAGCCAAGCGCTGTGCAAAGATCGCCGTCGTCACGACTATCTCTGTACTTGCACAGGAGAACTTGGTATTAAACGCTAAACAGACTGGTCAATACAACACAAAAACAAAACATATATAAAATACATATGCCAAGCCATCAGTATACCAAGCACAGAAAGCATAGACAATTGCACTAACATATATAAATGAGCAGCGATGCGCAATTACAGTACCTACAGCTCAGAGGCGAACATTCTGGCCTGCTTAATTTGTCAGGCTTTTAATCAATAATTGAGTTACCTGCCCTATACACCCCCATCTGAAATCACCGTGTCAAGTCTGACACACAGAATCAGCAAGAATAATCAAAAACGAAGAACACACGAACCTGTTTGGTTTCTTTTATAAAAACAGAATCAGCAATAATAATCAAAAACGAAGAACACACGAACCTGTTTGTTTTCTTTTATAAAAATGAGCTATGCATCTTCGTCAACACAATGTACCCTAATGTCCCAGACGAAGACGCACCTCTCATCTCTCCTCACAGACTTTTAACCACTGGATCATTTATCCAATGCAACTGGTGGCAGCTTGTGGCCACAATTCAAAAATGTCTGAATTTGAAAATCGTTTTTATATAGGCACATAGCCCTTAAAATTCCAAGCAAGAGCAACATTTTACTTTCTGGCCAGAAGCAATATAGCATTTTCTAAAAAATAAAACAAATCTTCTCCATAGACATTTCCCCGGGGCACTTGTTTAGCACAGAATAGACCAAGGGAATCTTTCTCGACTTACATTTCTCAGCTGCCCTGTCTTATCAGAGAAGTTAAAAATAGCCCCTCAGCGCGGCCTGAGCCTGGGCTGCCAGCCAACTTTTTTTTTTCGTTGCTCCGGCTGCAGGCATTACACAGATGCGATGTCAGAGAAGCTTTCTAAGCAGTGCCTCTGTTCTGCTCCTCTCACCGGCCCCCACCTACACTGGCTACAAGGTCAGAATCTGTCTCCGATTTCTGTATCACATACTGCTCTACACAGCCCCCACCTTCTCCTCACTCTGAAGCTGTCAAAGACAAAAAGACTACTCAATTCCATAAAAACTGCAATAATTCGCTCAATTGAAAAATTATTTTTATATACAATTTGCTCTCAGGGGGTCATAATCTCACCGACTTGACCCAGCACATTGGCTCACTGGACCACCAAGAACACAACCCTGTATTCTTGAACAATTTGCAAATTCGAAATACCCACAATTCTTTTTTTTTTTTTTTTTTTTTTTTTTTTTTTCTTTTCAAGCTAAACTTTTCAAAAATTACTCTTTCATAAGAGTGTTTCGTTGTCCATCTACTTGTTCTGCTTTTACTCGGATTCCTTCCTCAATTAACAAATTTTCTCGAACTTTATTTGAATTCTCCTTACTCTTCTCTTCCTGTCTACGTGCTTTTTCCGTACGTCTATACGATTCTTTTCGCCATAAATCAATGGCGACTTTCTGTTATTGTCTAGCTTTCCTTTTCCATAATTCTTCCTCTACTTTCACGATGCAATCTGCATCCCAGGTCCCAGCTGCGGGCCACCTGTGACTTTCTGATAATTCCTTGGTGTAGTTCACCCATAAATCAAGAAATAATACGGCATCTAGGCCATGCTTATGATACTTAAAGTACCCTGGAGTGTCCCTAGGTGGAATGGGAACAGCTTCTTCGAGTACCCCTTTTCTAGTTTTGATCTGTCTTAATTTTGAAAATAGCTGCATTTTTAGACCTTATTACTTGAACACACTTAATACAATGAACACAATAATGAACAGTCATTCACACCACAATATGCAGAACGTATTTAAAACATTTAACATCTAACATTTAACTGAGCAACAATGATGATGACGATCTAAGGAAAACTTAATCACTAAACATAATACTCGGCATTATCTGAGTATTCTGAATTTATTACTTGATATACTAGATATACTGTTAAACAGTACAGATACACTGCTGAAACAGTGCAGACCGGATTTGTGTACCCAAACCCGTCTTGACCGGCACAACCTATGTGCACGTCAGAACGCCTCCCCAGTAATGGTACTCACCGGGTAGCTCGGAAACGGAAGGCCTCGGAAACTGAACTGAACTTGAACCGGACTGGACTCGACTCGAAAACTTCGGACACTCTGGACACTTGGTGGGCCTCTGTATACCTCGGACACAGCTCTCTCGCAGGTGGGCTCTGGGTAGGACAATCTGCGTTCCTCACCGCCTCGTATGGATGCCTGGTCGCAGTCTGTCCCCTTCGTTGGCCTGAGGGAGTTGGCGGGAAGACCCGCGACGTGCGCGCTTGAAGTCCATCACGGCTATGGAAGGGGGCAAAACTGGACCTTCATCTCCGGCGTGTGGGGAAAGAGATTAAACTGTTCGGGCGCCATTATGTGGTAAATAAAATATTACGCTGTCAGACTTTTAAAATATAAATAAGATCATGCATAAAGCAAGAGGCTGAGTCTGTGGTATCAGGTTCATAAAGGGATTTATTCCATTAACTCGAGTCAAAGGGAGAATATTTCCATCACCAAAATTGGATCTGGAAAGGGGCTCAAAAGTATTCTCAAATATTCTCAAAACATTATTCACAGAGTACAGTATATATACATTTCTCAATTGTACGTAAGCAAAAGAGCAAGAGAGAATGAGATAAGAGCATGTGGGCGTGTAAGTAGGCGTGAAGGTGGGCGTCCATGTGGGCGTCCACTTGATGATAATGGGTAATTTGTCATGTGTGGGTGGATACCTGGAGAATCCTGCAATGTCAGCAGAAATATTTGGCAGAGATGCGTGCACAGTCGCATGACGTGTGATTGACGTGCAACTAGAGGGAGAAAGGGACTTGACATTTAGCTCTACATGTGGAGACAAAAGTCTGGGGTTATGTCAACCTAATCCCAAATCATATCTAATATCCTATGTTTAAAGAACTATGTTATCCAAAAGAAAGGTCTCTCGGAGTAGAACCTTATTCTATACTGACTATATTGACTGTGAGTGCGTGTACAAGCGTCTAAGTGTCTACACTAAATGCGAGGGGGTAGGAATATTCCATGGTAACAGGGCTATGAATTACTTGCATAAAGACAGAGAAGCCGGGCCCTTTGCTCGGTAGCTGGAAGAATGTTTACTTAAACTACTAGACAGGAATGCATTGGGCAGGGAACGGAGCAGATAATTTCGAAGGTGAAATACAGTTTTTGGCAGAGAATAGGCTGATGTCAGGCTTCGTGAGCCGCGCAGAGAATGAGACAAAGTTCATGGTCACAGATGCAGGCTCAGACTGGAGCTTTCAGAGGCAGAAGGCAAGAAGAGTTTGATGACAGAATCAGGGCCTACTTGCCTGGACTGTAAAATGGCATAAGTGAACCATATAAAGGCGGTGGCCTTTCGTACTTAGGAATGGAATATCCGGCCCATTCATGGCGGATCAACAGAGGACATGTTAACGGTGGACGCACATGTATTTGCGTCTTCATAACTGGAACTGGAGGGAACATACATGTACTTGTAACATGCACATAGAACCGTTGGGGTCCAAGATAGGGGACATAACTGACCAGAAAAATCCATATTTCCACATTATCAAGAAATTTCATGGACTTCCGTCTGATGTAAACGATACACCTCTCGTGTCTTCACCGATTGACTCAAAGCTTCCTTTGGTTGAACCGAGTGATAAGGAACTATACAAACTAAAACTACGGTCTAACAAGTCAGACAATTTGATTGTTTAAGTCCTCTCCAAGGTGAATCGGTCGAATTTGTCTCTGACATGTATCCCTTAGACCTGAATAGAGAAAGAAACCGAAAGATGCAATTGAAACAACATGCGTACTGTAAATCACTGCGTAGTCATTGCACAGTGACGTTATTAATTTTGTTTTTCTTAAGTCTTTTAATAATCACTGCAAGTATATTGTTACACATATATTATCCTATTTCTAAACATGTTTACAATGTTACTACTGAACACTCTTTTAGTGAATTACCCCCGCATGAGTTGTCCTATAGATTTGCGCTGCGCAATAACACTTTTATTAGTATGTTACATCATTCCCATCAGGCTAGCAATGCTACAAATTGTTGGATATGTGGCCGACTCCCTCCCTATCAGAACTATAAGGGAATTCTGCCTCTCTTTCCATATCCGTTCACACACAATGGCTCCTGTGGAGCATGGTTTAGTTTAATTAAATCCCTAGATTCGAATTCCGCAGTTTATCAAGACAACTGGGTATGGGGAAACCTGAACTTAGTTTTGCTTAAAGTCTGCTACCCTAACAAGGAGGGACTTCCCAAAAGAACAGGAACTGATCTAGAAAATGAAGTATATGGATTAGGTAATTTCACGCTTAATCTCATGATCCTGAATATTGAATCCGAAGCTGCACCAATTTTGCCTGCTATGTCAGTATTTCCAGTTAAAGGTGAATTATGTGTAAGAAAGAATGGTTCCATACATATGGGCCATAGTAGATGCACCACTGTAATAGAATTCAGTGATCAAGGCAAGTCTACATTTAGAGCTTCTCGTCATTCCTACTTCATATGTGGCCAGACCGCATATATACGTCTACCTCTAGACTGGGATGGTACCTGTTACATAGCATTCCTTCTGCCACCTGTTTTCCTAGCTCCTCCTGATTATCATAGAAATACTCATTTAGTACACAATAGACAGCAGAGAGATCTCCCAATCGTCGATTACACTGAAACAGCATGGGAAAAATACACAGATTTCAATAAAGGTTTCTTTCCTTATATAGGTACAGTCACTAATAGTAAGCTGATACGTAGATTAACCAGAACCCTTGAAGCAGTAGTGAACGAAACTATTTCCGCCTTAGGCAATTTAACAGAAGAGCAGTCTGCTATGCGGATTGTTGTGCTTCAAAATCGTCTTGTCCTTGACGTCATCCTGGCCGATAGGGGCGGAGCTTGTAGGGTCATCGGATCAAGTTGTTGCATTTTCATACCAGAAAATTCGCCGTCTGTATATAAAGCCATAACCCGCCTTCATAAGATTGTAAGCCAGATACACCAGAATCCAGGCACCTGGACTTGGTCCGGTTGGTTCTGGGGCGTATTGTCAGCCTGGGGATGGAGGGTCCTATCCTTCCTAGGTATTGGCTTTCTCATACTATTCAGTTGCTGCTTATGCCTACAATGTGGACCAGCGATTTGTGGTCTGTGTGTCACATCGTGTATTCCACCACCAAGATTTCATTCATCCCGAAAGAAGAAAGAAGAACAAATGATGCTATATGAACAGATCAACGGATTGATGAAGATTGATATCTCTTAAGGGCAAGTAGGGGACAAGGAGGGAATGTGGAAATATGGATTTTTATGATCAGTTATGTCCCCTATCTTGGACCCCAACGGTTTCATGTATAAATCACAAATACATGTATGTTTCCTCCAGTTCCAGTTATGAAGACGCAAACACATGTGCGTCCACCGTCAACATGTCCTCTTTCAGATCCGCCATGAATGGGCCGGATATTCTATTCCTAAGTATGAAAGGCCACCGGCTTTATATGGTTCATTTATCCCATTTTACAGTCCAGGCGAGTAGGCCCTGATTCTGCCATTAAGCTTTTTCCTGCCTTCTGCCTCTGAAAGCTCCAGTCTGAGCTCGCATCTGTATCCATGAACTTTGTCCTACTCCCTGAGCGGCTAACGGTGCCTGACTCGACCTGTCTGCCTGCCAAAAACTGTATTTCACCTTCAAGATTATCTGCTCTGCTCCGCTCCTCATCCAATGCATTCCTGTCTAGCAGTTTAAGTAAACATTCCTCTAGCTACCGTGTAAAAGGGCCCGGCTTCTCTGTCTTTATGCAAGTAATTCATAGCCCTGTTACTATGGAAGATTTCTGCCCTTGCATCTCATGTAGACACTTAGACGCTTGTACACGCACTAACAGTCAGTATAGTCAGTATAGAATAAGATTCTATCATAAAAGACCTCTCCTTTTGGATAACATAGTTCTTTAAACATAGGATGTTAGATATGATTCGGGATTAGGTTGACATAACCCCAGACTTCTGTCTCCACATGTAAAGCTAAATGTCAAGTCCCCTTCACCCCCTAGTTGCACGTCAATCACACGTCATGCTGCTGCGCGCGCATTTCTGCCAAGTATTTCTGCTGACATTGCGAAATTCTTTCATGGTGCCACCCATTTGTGACATCATACCTAAATGACGTTCTTTAGTTATGCCTAGTTACACCCATTTTAGTTACGCATGTATGTTTTATCTTTGTTATCAATTGTTACGCCTCCTGCATCTGTTTTCACTATAATGCCTCTGTATAAAAATGATTACTTGTCAATAAAGTTGGTCCTTCACTTCCTGAACCTTCGTGGTGATGGAATATGGAGTCCATCAATTCGAATTGATTTTGGAATAAAGCCCGTTCCGAACCTCTAATACCACGGATTCTGCCTCTTATTTTACTGAGCTATTATTATTAATTTTCCGCATCAAATTAAGTTCCGGTAATTAAATTATTTACCACAAGAGACTTAGCCTGAAGGCTGCTCTCCACAGCTACCGCTAGGATAGCTTTCTTTAAAAGGTTGTCTTAAACCATTCACCATAAGAGTCGAATTGGACTGGAGATGGCTGCAGCGAATCCCGCTGGTCTGTAGCCACAGGTGACCAGGGAGCCCCTCCCCTCGGCCTGGAGGCAGCTGTTCGAGATGTCAGAGTGGTTTCCCGCGTTCGGAGACAAGCCGTAATCGGCACTGCTCCCTCGATGAGCTTTTGAAGTGGCTGTTTTGTCTTTCGTGTCGGGAAAGATGTTCCTCCTTGGTGCCCTTGAAAGTAAAGACGGGGATAAGTGAGTTTTCTTCCCTTAGCGACTTGAAATGTCGCTATAACGCTGGAACTTTTGCCCTGAGACGGGCTAATTGAGCGAGGAGGAGCGAGGGGCTGCGAGGGGCAGCTCAGCCTAGCCAGTACTCATACCGCCTGTCTACTCCCTCTTTCCGGCGCATTTTCACCTGGAAGTTCGTTTCCTTCACTGTTTTCTCTGGCTTCATTGAGGAAAGGGAGTCTGCAAAGTCGAAGCTGCTCATTGGTGAGTCTCCAGTCATCAATCACCTAGCACTACGGTGCGCTTTCTTCTGGCTATCTGCTCTCTCCCTATTTTTGGGTACATTCTGTCAGGTACTGGGGGAAACAATCCACAGACACCCCCCCTTTTTTTTTTTTTTGGCAGAAAATTAGAGACACAAAAGCAAGATCATTGCGTTATCTGGCATGATGGGGAAAAACCTTAAATCTACGGCTACTGTCATTAGACCAGATGCAGCGACAAAACGAAAGATAAAAACTCGCCTTGGGCAGACTAAGACAGCGTTAGCGGCAGCAAGGCTAGAGAATAATCGGACTGCTACCATCTCCAGCCAGGAGAGTACCGATGAAGAGGGGCGTCTCTCAATAGAAGCCGATTCACCCCCAAAAGGTTTAATATCTGCCACAGGCCTCGGCAATGGTTCCCCCTCTGAAAAGTCAGTTACCGTTCCAGTCTGTCTATCACCAACTGGGGGCCCCAGCCTTAAAGAGTTCCCATTATTTAAAAAAAAGAATTATACAGCATGTATTCGACATCCTAAGTGGGACATCTGGTAAAGACCAATACGCTGCAGGATCACCAGAGGTTGAGAGCACTCAGGCGTCCGGATTGAATACCTCCTCTCCTACATTAAAGCAAGGGAAGGGCGCATCCCAAGCTCCTCTGCTGATTGCTGAACAATCTATCCTGAGACCCCCTAAACTAATGATGCCGTCTGCATGTTCACCGGCAATGGCAGCTATCTCCCAGACCCCTGCCTCAACACTCCCCCTGCACGAAAGCTCAACTATTAATTTGGAAAGTGCGGGTGAAAACTCAACAGCAGTAAGTCCACGACTAGCAACAGCCCTATCCGAGACTGTCACTGTGCGCCCAGTGGAAGTAGAAGTGGGTGGCTGTTTGCCAGCTCCTGGTGAGCAGGCAGGACTCTCGTCTTCTTTGAATGATGCTCAACTTCCCTGTCAGCCTCCAGTTTCTGAAAATAAAGAAGCAAATATGTTTAAAATGGACATTAAGGTAATGCTCAATATGATTTTAGACGAAATCAGGGATTTAAAAAAAATCACAAGAAACTGAGAAGGCATCCATTCATCTTCGTCTGGATAAAATTGAAGAAGCAATGGCGGGTTTTCCCGCTAGAATTCAAGAGGTAGAGACAAGAATATCTGATTTGGAAGATCAGATGAGTATTTTGTCCCTGAAAGTTAAAGATGGCGTCAAGGAAAAACGAGCTCTGGAAAATAAACTGGAGGAACTCGAAAACCATTCCAGGCGTACTAACCTCCGGTTCGTAGGGGTCCCGGAGGGTAGTGAAGGAACACAACCTGTCCAGTGGGTAGAATCCTTCATTAAACAGAAAATACTTCCAGGCTCTACGGGCGATTTAACAATTACCAGGGTGCATAGGATACCATCTCATCCTCTTCCAAACTCTTTGATACCTCGTACCATTTTGGTTAATTTTGCGGACTTCAGGGTAAAAGAGAGAATCCTGAGCAAGGCTATTGAACAAAGACAATTTTCGGTTAAAGAGACATCAAAATGCCGAGTCTTCTCAGACATGTCAGCTCAGGCAGCCAGAAGACGAAAAGAGTTTGTTAAACTCCTTCATCTCTTTAAAGCTAAGGGGGCACAAGCCTCCATAGCACAACAATCTAAGTTAAAGGTTCTAGAGGAAGATTTCTTATGTTTTCATCGGTTGAAGAAGCACAGGAGTTATTGAAAGAGCTATCTCCAGGGTAGAACACTTATTTGGTAGGGAGGGGGGGGGGAAATTAAGAAATATGGGGGAAAGGCGGAGGGTAGGGTAGGTGGGGAGCAGGAGGAATGGAAAAGAGGAGGAAGTAAGGGTTCCAGGTGTAAAAAGAAGAGTTAGTTAAGGGGTAGGGGGTAAAAGAAAAGGGAAAAAAAGGGAAAAGGCAGGGAAAAGGAACAGGGAGAAGAGAATGGGTGAAGGAAAAAAAAGGGGAAAAAAAGGGGGAAGAGGGATTAAAGCAATAGGAAAGAGAGGAAGAAGAAGAAGAAGCAAAGGGAAAGGAAAAGGGAAAAGAAAGGAAAATTAAATGGCTACTGTCTTCACCGGGTGGTGAAAGGTCACACAGGGTGCATCAGCAGGGCACCCCATGCGGTTTGGGAGGGAGAGATGCAGTAAGCGGGAATCTTCTACATCTCTAGAGGGTAGGTGGAGGTCCGGTTGGCGGGTTTGGGTTAAAAATAATAAAATGAGCGGCAGCAGGGAAAATGGTATATTTGGTAAATCCAGGGGATTGAAAATCAGGAATGTTTTACAAAAGAATGGCTAATAAAGGTAATAAATGTACTATGATGTCAGTCAATGTAAACGGGATCTTAAATAAGCAGAAATATGGAGGACTGATAAGGTGGCTCACCTCCTTTTCCCCTCATGTATTATTCCTACAAGAGACGCATTTGAAAACAAACTTCCTTAAGTTATTTCTTCCCAGATGTTTCTCTCATGTGTTCTACGCTTCATCAGGCTTAGCAAAAAGAGGGGTTGCAGTTTATTTATCCAGGAACTTCCCTTGGGAGTTTGGCCAGATTGAGAGAGACCCACAAGGGAGATGGATTTGGATTGTGACTAAATTAAATGGTACTATATTAAACTTTATAAATTATTATGGGCCGGTAGTAGATGAGATTTCCCAGATAATAAAAATAGCGGACTTAATAAGGGGCGTCCCAGGAAAAATAATCATGGGAGGTGATTTTAACTTTATTCAAGATATTAAAAAAGACACTTCCAACATAAATAAAAAAGAGCTAAAACCGCGTACTAAGAAGGTGCTTGAAGCTCTTAAAATGGAGCATCATCTTCATGACCCTTGGCAACATATGTATCCCTCTCATCTTAAATACACTTGCTATTCTCGTCAATTTCGCTCCGCTTCTCGGATAGACTTTTTTCTGATATCCCAGTCAATAAAATGCCTCGGTTCAGAAATAGGGGCAAACTCCTTTTCTGACCACTCTTTTATTAAATTAGAGGTTGAAATTATCGAACAAGCAACTTCTCGCTCCATGTGGCAAATGGATCGGCGCCTAACGCAAGATCCCACTTGGGTTGCGAGTATGAGGATTTGGATATCTGAGTTTTTTACTCATAATCAGGAGTCTGCAGGGGTTTTTGCAGTCTGGGGAGCATTTAAAGCAACATTGCGAGGCCAGCTAATAGCCTACTCTGCAGCCCAGAACAAACTATGCCGAGAAAAAATTGATAAACTGCAACGGGCAGTAGAAAACGCTCTTCAGCATTGAAATAGTCTACAAGGTTCTACTAATGTGGAGTGTCTACTCGAGAGGGCTAAACAATCTCTTCGGGAATTTTTTGTAATGGAAGAGATCAATAGCAGTAAAACCTTCCAACAGAGGGTGTATGAGGAAAGCCAGATGGTAGGTAAATTGTTAGCTGGGGCGACGAAATTCAAGCAGGAAGCGGCACTCGTGTCTGAGATTATTGATCCTCAAACCGGGAATATAACGGGCGAAAAGGAAGGAATAGATAAGGTTTTTATCGAGCATTATTTAAAACTATATGCCACAAACTACGAGCTACCCCCGGAGCAGATAATTAGATATTTTGAGGAAGTTGCTTTGCCGTGTCTTTCAGAAGTTCGATTTGAGCAAATGGGTCAACAGATTACGGAATTGGAGGTCTCGCAAGCAATAAAATCTATTGCAGGAGCTAAGGCGTGTTGAGCCGATGGCTTTCCTGCTGAACTTTCTAAAATATTTTTAAATTAATTGACTCCCTTCCTGACAAAGCTGTTCAATGCTATTAAAAACGGTTCCGATATTCCATCTAGTTTTAAAGAGTCCGTGATTGTCAGCTTTGTCAAGAAGGGTAAAAATCCAAAGGACGTGAATTCCTACCGCCCCATTAGCTTGCTCAACGTTGACTATAAAATTCTGATGAAAGTATGGGCTCAGCGGATTACCCCAGCCGCTCAAGAGCTAGTTCATAGTGATCAATCTGGCTTTGTAGCTGGCTGCTTCATGTCATCAAATACTGGATTTTTAATCCAAGCCCTTGATTATTTCACTTGCAATAAAATCCTGTCAATGTTTATGATGGTCGACGCCGAGAAGGCTTTTGACCTCGTAAACTGGGAGGCATTATTTATTGGGCTCAATAAATTCGGATTTCCGCTCTCTGTCATTCACATGCTAAGGAATATATATCAGGGGGCTGAAGCCAGAATAGTTGTGAATGCCGAACAGATTGGGACAGTATCCATCAGGCGGGGGACCAGGCAGGGTTGCCCGCTGTCCCCCCTACTGTTCACTTTTTTTATTGAGCCATTGGCAATTAGAATTCGTGAAAACCCCGAAATTAGAGCGCCCATATATGGGATGGAGAAACTGAAACTCTTCGCGGATGATATTATTCTTTATTTGCTTCCTGATAAATCTAATCTAGAGCGGCTTTTAGCTGAGTTCACTAGCTTTGAATCTATAGGGGGGTACAAAATTAATCAAAATAAAACAGAAATCATCACATTAAATATCAATGATAATTCTTTTCTACCACCCATCCTGCAAAAACAAGCATCTAAGTCAGCCCCCATACGCTATTTGGGTATTTTCATCTCTAAATCAATAGATCAACTGTTTACACTGAATTACACAGCTATGCTGATAAAAATAAAAAACCTGCTGGATAAATGGTCAGTACTTCCTTTGACAGTGATAGGACGTGTGGCACAGATAAAAATGTCCATCCTCCCTCTTCTGGTGTTTCTCTTCAGTAACGTCCCTCTAAAAATGAATGCAAGCTATTTTAAAGAAATAGACTCTTTATCAGGAACTTTATATGGGCTAAGAAGGCTCCTAGGGTGAAACTTGAAGTGCGGCAATTGGAGGTTGATAAAGTGGGGCTAGCACTTCCAAAAATTCGTACTTATTACGAGGCTGCGATCCTCGATATAGTAGCTCGTTTATTGGTTTCAATAATTTAGAAGATCATTCCTTTCTAAATCGGATGGTTCAGGAGGCAGGTGAACAACTTCCTACTTTCCTAAAAATTATTAAATTGCCAAAAAACACTAGATATAAGACACTACGTGATCTGTCATCTAGACTTCAATTGCTATTTAAACAGCACACTTTTCCAGGTTGGGTTTATTTAAGGCTCCAGGAATGCAAGACCTTAGGTTTATTACTTCATCCCTCACGAATCTCAAAGTGGAGGGAGATTGGTATTGAGGAATTGGGTCATTTCTATACGAATAATAAGGTGATCTCGTGGCAGGAGGTCCAAATCAAGCTTATAGATCAAACTATACCCAATTTCCTTGACTATTTGCAGGTCATCATTTTTCTGAAAAAGGCCAATTTCCCCACCCCTTCTGTGACGATGAATTTGGCTTCCCTGCTCTTTAAAACCAAAGTAAAAGGCATAGCAAAATGGTACACTTTGCTCCGGAAAGATAGTGAGATCCCTATCCTACATATGTTTTTGGGAAGGTTGAGCGGGAAACGGGGTGTGCATTGTCCGGTCAAGAATGGCAACTTCAAGCTCGGCTCGGCCATAAGGCTCTGAGAGCGGCTAATTTTAAACGGATGTCTTTTTTAAATAGATGGCTAGCATACTATACCCCCAAGACCTTGATTAAACGATATCCAGATGTGGAAAATAGATGCTTTCGTTGTCAGGCCGAGGAGGAAGGAAATTCGCTTCACATTTTTTACACCTGTCCTAATCTTAATGAATTCTGGGGAAATATCTTTGCAGCTATAAGTTAGGCCCTCCAAAAACCGGTAGATCCTGAAGCTGAAATTGCCTTATTCGGAATCTCCAGAGTTAAACCAGGACTGACCAAACATGAAGAAGCATATGTAATGATTTGTTCAGTGATGGCACGTTCTTTAATTCTTCAAAACTGGAGGTCGCTAGAGATCCCCTCTTTTACGAAATGGGTCAATAAAATGAAGCGTACGAGGGGCTTTGAGGAAGCGTATGCTATGAGGGTGGGAGCAACAAGTACATTTCTCAAGATCTGGCAGTTATTTGACAATGGAACTATGTACACTCTTTAAGTAGACTCCTTCCAGCATACAATATTTTAAAACTTTGCTCCACTGTAGTAAAAGAACTTCTATGTATAGGATTAGCATGAAAGAGGGTTTAATGTTTTACGATAATGCAACTATGGATGTTATCCAGTTCTATGTATTGATTTAATAGGGAGTGAGTATTATGCAGCAAATACTGTTATAAAACTCATATGTATTGTATTGCGATATTTTTTGCAAGTAGCATTAGACTTTATGTTAAAATATATATATATATATTTTTTTTTTTTGTTTGTTTTAGTCATAGTAGTCTAGTACATTAATGTCTTATGGTCTCAGGTGGTAGATTATAAGGATTATGATTGATTTGTATATGGAGAATTTTTTCCTGATTGTTTGTTACTATCCCTGTTCTGCTCAATAAAAAAAAATAAAAAAAAAGAGTCGAATTGGACTGGTGCAAGGTGTCCACTTTAACTAGTGACCAACATATGCCAGGCCAACTTCTCACAGGGCAGGTGCAACTTGTTGATTGGAACCAAATAACAGAAAACAAATGTATTGTTTTCGCTCGAACGTGCATAACGGAAAAAAACACCAAGGACCCAGTAACAGTGAGAACAAGGCTTGCCTTTGGCTTATGGGATTTTGGGGGAAGCTTGCAGGCATTCAAGCGCAATGGAATTACGGGTTCTGTGGAAGCAATGGTCATGACAGTGTTGGGGGTACATCAGTCATGAGGGTGTTGGGGGAACATCAGGTATGAGGATGCTGAGGGAACATTGGTCATGAGCATGCTGGGGAAACATCAGTCATGAGATCATAGCATGCCATAAAGCGCCACAGGAAGAAAGTGATGTGAGCCCTACACCACTACATAGGGTGTGCAGGAAGGGGTCGTGACACAGAGGGCACAGGAGCGTATCGTGATATGTAACGCATTTAATATCACGGAAACAGTAAATTAGTACGACACAGCACACAATAACTATTTATTATTATGGATTCAAATACGTGTTAGAATCTAGCTTTCATAGATATTATCTATCCTTCTGCATACAGGAGACTGTTGCTTTATACTTGGCAGTTTTCTTACCCATACTTTGTTGGATACTCGATCACAGAAACAGTAGGCGTTTTTTATCATTTATTTTCACATTTTTTTCTTTAAATTCGGGTCATAGAAAATACTTACATATTCCCTTTTTCTTTCAGTAATTGATGCTTTACCCCTTGCCACCCTCGCATATCAGTGGCTACATTACTAAAAGATCTGATCCGTACATGGACCCACTTACAAGCGCAGGATAAGATTATCTACTAAGGTATAATTGCTTAATTATTTCCATGCCGTGCATCAATCATTGGATCCCATCCATCATCACTTGTAACATTGATTGTTCTAGTACACACAGCAAGTTTGTCTTATTTTACAATATGTGCACGATTATTTTACTGGTCTCTAAATGCCATTGGAATCTAGAACACATCCTGCAGCGCCCCTCACCATGATGTTTGGCCCATAAAGTGTAACTGAACTCTCTCATTTTGTCATCTCTTTTTTCTTTCTTTCTTTCCTTCCTTCTTCTTCTTTTTTATTTCAGGTAGTTCATAATTGCAAACAATTCTTTACAGGCACGAACTATAAGTGACCTGTTGTATGTTGTTACATGTTGGTGTAAAAAAACACCTTTTTAAGGTAATACACCAATCTGTACTTTGCCAGGCAACTGCCCCCAGTCCTGATGATGACCCCATATCCTCGAGGGATCGAAACGCCGTTGACATACACTCTGACCCCTTAAAACTATGTTTGGAATTATTTTCTCTCTGGGTGCAGTAGTGTTTTGTTTCTTGTAATAAGTGACCTGAGTGTTATATACAAATGTTAGTCACTGTCCTTTGTTTTTTTTGCCGGTATGTGTTTATATGTTTTTTTGTTCATTTTTTACACGTTTTGTATTCCTTGAAATTACTTCAGCGGGGGTAATTTTCATATGTTTTTGCTTGAATTTATGTGTTGAAAATAGTAGTTTCGATTTTATCTATTAGAACTATTCAAGAAACTTATTACTGCATTCCTGGTGATTACTTTTCTATCCTTGTTAAGGGACCCTTGTCCTACATATATTAAATACTTCAGTACCCCTGGTCCCTTACTATCGTAGGGTTTCCCTTGTCTACTGACACCAACAAATATTTACGGCCTGGCCTCAGCAGGTGTCCTGACATACATGAGGGGTGGCTATTATTATTATTAGTGAGCACATACAAGTCCCAGAATGTTTGTGCTTCTGAGTGAACAGCCAGGACTGGTCAAAGGCAGCCTCATAGCATAGAGCCAGGTTCCAGATGTTCTGAGGATGGTGTGTGCTGGGTCCCTGAGACTTTTCTTTGTATGCGCCACCCCATGTTTGTTGTGTTTTGGGAGTCCAAGAGTTATGCCGAAACACGTCAGGTGTCATGTCTCAATGTCTAAACTCTAACAGCAAAAGTTAAAGAAGCGATGAAGGCTGCAGTCCTCCCCTTCAGAGGGATCAACAGGGATATGGCCATGGATGATCACCTTCTTTAAAGACACACATGAGCTACAAAATAATTGGCTGCAACATTGTCAACCATTCCATTTTGCTGCCCAAAACAATACTCATATAATCTGTTTTTTCTTCCCACGCGGACATTTGCATTGGTGACAAATACAGCTGACTGTGTCGATGGACTTTCATCTCCCTGCCAGAGTCAACTGTCTGGGGTTTTTGGCAGGCGCCTTGCTTGGGCTCTGGGCTTGCATCTGATTTATTATCAGAAGAGTATCACCTGCCTGTTTGGCTGCATTCTGTGTGTGGACAAAAAGGCCCAATTCTGCAAGCTAATTACTCGTCCCTGCAATATAAATGGAAAGTAAACACCCTACTTCTCCACGCACGATCACAGCAGGTTTGAGATGACAACTGACATATGACTGTTTGTCGACTTATGTCATAAAGCACTTATAAACAATGGCCTGTGGCTTGTTCTCCCAGGCGCATTAACGAGCTCTGTGATGACTACCTTAGCACCTGAGCAGGATTATTTGAGTTTTACAAAATGAGTGTTAATCATTTAATAATATTTCTCGCACATTACAGACCCAAAGGCTTGCAACATTGTTCTTTAAGCTGCTAGCAAAGTTGAAATGGAATTTGCAGGATACTGTGCACAATTGTCATAATCTCCGGACTAACCCTAACATTTTGTTCGAATGAGGTATTAAAGGGATGGCCATGGTACATCTTTTGACTGAGACCTCGAACGTCTTGACCATAGTGTGACAAGGACATTCATTCAGCAACATGGTGCAAGAACACACAAGGGGTCAGTTGGTCCTGAATTATCACTGGTGAGACTAGAACCCTGACCAATATGGAGGAGTAGAGCAAGCTACCAACTGTGAAGATACATATCAACAGAAATACAGTGGGAACACCTAGTGTATCAATCAATCGAACCAAGAGTATTCTTATAAAGCGTGACTACTCACCCCTGAGGGTCTCAAGGCACTATGGGCCATATGTATCAAGCAAAATTGCGATCGCAATTTTGCTGAGTGGTATGTATGAAGGCAAATCTGCGTGCAAAATAAGGAATCACGAAATTTGCGATTCCTTATTTTGCAATTGCATTTAAGGAATCGCAAATTTTGCGATTCCTTAAATGCAATGTAAGAAGCACCAAAAAAGTGCAATTTGTCCTTATGGAATCGCAAATGACCACCAACTTCAAGTTGGTGGTAATTTGCGATTTCTTTGAAAAATGCATTTTTTTGCATTTTTCAAAGTGCAATCTGAAGCACATACATGCCCTTAGGGCATGTATGTGCGCCACATGTGCACCCATGCTTATTTCAGAGGTGCAACAGGGTGCCCTTTTGACACCCTTGCACCCTTGAAATTGCATTCTCAATTTGCGATTCTCTAATTGCTAATCACAAATTGAGAATGTCTTCCCATTCATTCCTCTAGGCCCATAGGAATGAATGGGGAGGAATTGCGATTCACAATTTGAGATTTGCAATTAAGAAATATGTAGGATTCGCAAAATTTATTGCAAATCCTACATATATAGCATTTTGCGATTCTCAAATAGCGATTCACAAAAAATCGCTATTTGAGAATCGCAAGAGAGGATTTTGATACATGTGGCCCTATATGCTTTGTATTGCTTTGTCAATGGCTATAAGAAGAAAGGAGGCAACAAGGGTTGTGTAGCTTCAAGTCCTTCAAGAATAAAACAAGAGCAACCAGAATACATAGGCCCAGATTTACTTAAATGCACAAGAACAATAACAAAGTCAAAGTCAAAGTCAAAAAAAACTTTATTTCGGACAAAATGTCCTAGAAAGTACATGTAAATAAATAAAAGCAATACAGTTATGCATACAATTACAAATTTAGGAAATCATCGAAACATTGCATCGTAAAATTTGGACAGAGATATCACGGTTTTAGTTAGAGAGTTCATGGAGCAATAAATATATAAATTAAACTAAAAACAATTTTCCAATAAAAATAGGAAGAAAGATTCCTATAATTAAAACTAATGCATGAATAGATAGGTAAAAAATACAGCATACAATACCCTAGGGTGCATTACTTATTGGATGTGATACATTGTACTTATTAGGAGTTTCCTGGTAATTACATGCAGATTTTGGTACTTACCGCACCATATTCTGCAAGGAACAGTAATTTCCATGCACTTTTCCATAGTTAAATGCTGGCAGGTTTGACATGCTGACATTTAACAAAAGGTGAGATATTTAACGCATCTGGTAATTATTGAATGTCGTAATTACCACCCAACTTAGAATTCCAAGCCCCGGGCAAGCACAGGTTTCATTTGGGGTTCGAAAACACTGACCCACTCGTAATAAGGGCCTTAACGTTTTGCAGTTCTCATACAGCTGAATGAAACCACAGCAGCTTTTCTCGACTTATTTCCATTGTCTTCTCTTTCAGCAAAAGATTTTAAGAAGTCCTACATGCTCAAAGCCATCTCATGAAAGACAAAAAAATGCCAATAATAGGCAGTATGGCGTACTTGCACCATTGTAGGTGAGAGAGTCATTGACTCCACTTGTGCGCCTGATATATTATTCTGTAATAAAGAAAACAAGCATTGGCAAAGCCAGTTGGCCAGATCCATAATGAAGATTGCCTCTTCATTATTAAGTGTGTGTTTGTGTGTGGTATTGTGAGTGAGTGGGTGAATGCAAAAATGCATAATGGATGATGAGTGACTGAGTGCATGCAATGCTATTGCTGGAATCCTAAAAGGGGGCATTGGCCACCAGACCTGTCAATACAAATTAACAAGCACTAGACATTGAGGAGCATGAAAAAGATGGAGGTGTGCAGAATGGCCTTACGGGTACACTTGGAGAAACGAAAAGGTTGTAGCCAGTCAATTATATAGGAAAGATGATAGACAAGCTCTTCTGTGAGCCCAACATGAAGATCATTTATCACAGAGGTCAGCGGTGAACACGAAAGATACAGAGACAAAAAAGCCTCTTGGAAATGGCGTTCTTGGTGAAGATGTTTCTCTTAGGTGCCTAAGTGTGCTGCTGAAAACTGCTGTGTGTTAAGGTTTGGCATGACTGTGCAACTCATTGTGAGGACTTTTGTCAATACTCTTTAAAAAAATATACACATAGTGGGATTCCGAGAAGGATTACCGCATAATTTTGGCTGATTGATGAATCATTCTGTGTCCTACAGAGTGTTTCCATTGCACTGCATGAGGGACCATTTCTGGTTAGAAAAGTCCTATCGATCGGCACGCGTTTTGTCACATTAAACCTTTGATCATAAAGAAAGGAAAGCCATCCTATTTTCAGAACTCCAGTGCGCGCCAGATATTATAATGGGACCCATATTTCTTTTTCTTTTTTCTTTGTGTATCAGTGTGGCCTAACACCAAGACGGCTCCCCCTACAACAGTCGTGTATCAGAATATTGTATATCAAAATATCATCTAACATAAAAATCATTTTCTAGGTGTTTAAAAACTATTTCCAATCTTGTACAGGTTTTGGTGGCTATATTTGGGTCAGGCCATCCAAAGCCAGTTATCAGGGGTACAACTGCAATGAGACCCCACATTTGAGCAGCACAGAGGCCGGCGGGCTCTGCTCGGGAACCGCTGCATAAAATAGGTCATGGTAATGAACCACGTCTTCTTTATGGAATGTTCTTCATAAAGGCGACGCGGATTCACTTGGATCACGAAAACAATACACAAGGGGCGGGAAAAAAATTCCACACAACTTGCAAGCTGTTGACTCGTGCGAAAGTGGTCTGAAAACCTGCTTTATTGTTGTTGGAAACCAACGCCAACCAAGTTAATCAGCACAAAATGAGATGTGCCCGACACCGACCGTCCTCCAGCGCATGCCCAAGAGATGAGGAAGTCGTGAATACGTCCAGGCTCTGTTTACATCTATGAAGTAGTGTGACCTTTCTGTGCCGAATTGTGAATGACCTGTTTAGAGCAGTTCCTAGGTTGCTGAGCGTCATGTACATTATTCTAGTCAGAAGTCTGTGGGGTGATCCATGCCCGAGCAGTAGGGTTCAGCAGTGCCAGAAGCAGCTGTCACAGAACTGGCACTCTGAGTTGTCGACTCAAACGGTGCATCCAACGGGAGGCCTATAGGACTTCGGTGGCAGGAGCGAGGTAAGGCAAACATGGAAAACAAAGGTGTGTTTTTTTTCCCCTAAAGGGCTAGTAATAAATACAGTTGTTATCTTGGTTTAAACACGTTCTACCAGCATGAGCAAAATTGCTTCGTCAGTGCACTAATGACACCAAGAATTGCTCAAATATGTTGGCAACTCTGTTTGAAATATTAATAAAAAGGGGTACCGGGGCACAGGGCATAGAAGAGACCACAGCACCCCACTTTTGTTTGTATTTCACTGGCACACTGGGGCTTAAGGGGGCCATATTCCTTACTTGCTTTTGGGGTTAAGGCAGCTGTGCTATTGCTGAGATCATTTTTTTTCAATATTTCTTCAAATTTGGAGCAGTGGGGTAATGGTTGTGAAGCAGTGACTACATAGCTACCAAGTTGGCCCTTGTCACACGTGACATCTTCCGTCAGTCCAGGTATGTTTCACATTTATTTAACTAATGATATGCACAAATTCATCCACTGCTGACTGGGTGATGATAACCAAACCATGAGCCCCAAACTCATTGCTGTTGAGTGAGTGCAGTATGCCTGTTCTGTTTGCATGTGGCAGTACCAATCCAGGCTCGCCTGACTGCTGATGGCTACCCCACTGGGAAATGTTTAGTGCAAAAAGAACCCAGGTGGAGAGGGCAGTGGGTCTTCCTGATAAAATGGCTGGGGAGTGGCTTCAAAAAGTACCCTATGGACTGTACCCAGCCCTTCCCTGACTGCAGAAAAATCCCACCCTATCACTGGAAGATGAAGCTCACACCTGGGACTCCCTGCTCTTTGTATTACTAGCCAGGCTGGAGCCTAACCCAGGAGAAAGGAATGCTAGCACTGGGCCTAAAAGTAGCATCCCCAGAATCTAAAATGAAAACAATCCAGGATCAGAAGAAAAACTGCCCTGCTCTCTAAATCCTGAAGGAACACAACCTGCATGACCTGAACCCGCGACCCCAGAAGTGACTTTAAAGGTCATTTGGATGGCTTGTTTGAGCTACAGGAACCCAACAAGCTTCCAGATCCTTTACCGGCCTCCCAGCTGACCAGACCCAACTTGACCTGATCTGGTCCCTCTGTTGTCCTCTGTGGGAGTGAGTCCTGACTTCCAAGTACTGTCCTCAATGTCCTGGACCCTTGGCTGGTGTCAGAGTGTAGTTCTCCCTTTGTAACTGAATGCTTTACTGGCTCCGACTCAGCGTTATGAAGAAACCCACTGAGCTGCGCAGCTCCTAACCAAAGGCTTCACAGGACCTGACACCAAGTAATGCAGAGCCTTGCATAGCGGCATTGTGCAGCTTGCAACTACAAGCTTAACTGGAACCAGAACAGTGCAACACACAGAGAAGTAGAGACCTGCAGAGCCACAGGATGAAGTTATTTACCAAAGGCTTCACCGGATATGGCACCAAGCGACGCAGTGCCTCTCCCAGCTGAAGCATCACGAGATTCAACCCAGCAAGACACTGGACGAGTCAATATTTCAGTGGGAAAAATCTTGCTCTGTAGCCTTAGCTTGATCGCAGTTAACCTGAATTTTTGACTTTGGCCTGGGCTGACTTCATGAGATACCCGCAGTTTGTACTTCATTCCTTTTGGCACTATTTTTACCTCAAACCATTAACACTCATAACTCCGGTTCTACTGATTACATATTTGTCATTTTGGTGTAATTTTAATTACTAAAGTTCACTCTATTTTTCTAAATGGGTTTTGGATTTCTTGGTGTTCTGCTTTACAGATTATTACTATTAAAGTGCTGCAGGTATATTTATACATTGCCTTCCTGCTCAAAAACAGATCTCCTTCTAATGCAGGCACCCTTGCAACGTGGTGCAAGGGTGTCTGCTTTAGCACTAGGCTGCCTAAATTTTGTCAGCGCTATGACGAAGCAGAAGAGTTGTTGCAGGGATTCTGCCTGAAAACAGAGCTATGCGCAGGATTATGGGACCTTGGTGTATAGGGACTGAGTCATCCTAGCACCTTAGTACCCATGTGCCCAGGGCTGACTAACTATAGTGTCTCACTTGCTCTCCTACTCACTTACAGAAAACAAATGATTAGACACTCCAGAACACAACACCAGATCTCTAAGAAATCGTGGTAACCAGACACACCCTTTCGCTCACACTCTTGTACTTGTCCACAATAAGATCTGACAGAGACACGACGCAGATTAAAATATATTTATTTTAACTAACATGCCCTAACATGAAGTATACGTGCCACAACAAGCAGGAAAATGCATAGTACAAATACAGTCAGCATAGCAGCTAATCCGTAAATCATGAAGGGAGATGTCATCATGATAAGACAATGGAGCCTAACCTCAATCCCCTTGCTAAGAAGCAGTATTATTATATATTAGATCTCTGGGCTTTGTCAGCAGACCATACCTTATCCTATAGAGAGTAGATCTACATCATAGGTGCTGTCTCGCTCTTCTCCCTGGAAAGACCCCTCTCCAAGTGTGTGCTACTTATTGGTGTATTCCCATAAAACCAAAGTACGTTGTACCAAACAACAGCTGCATCAGTATATTTTGTCTAGGTGCTAAGTCCTGGCCAGAACAAAATAAAAAGGGGCATTGTTGTTCAACCTTGCTCACAATGTCCGGTCAAAATCCCAGTGATCTGCAGAGTATGAACACAGCGATGAGTTATCATGTGAAAAGAGCCATAGAAATTATTGAAAAAATAAAGTCAAGTAGTGAAGTGCGCAAAGCAACGGGCAAGCTTCAGCATGCTCATGCCAACTTAGAGGAGACGACAATGTCCCCATGGGCAATGTGACAGTATGCCATATCTCAGTAGATATGGCACATTTCTGCTCTCTCCCTTTAACACAACACAGCACCGCAAGTTGCCTTGCTATACTGCATTGCGTGAAAAGTTAGTAAATCTGGCCTTCAGTTCACCAATCCTTTGCTGGCTGATGCAGTGTGAATGCAGGGTAAATACCCTACTTATTTCAAAACTTGATCATCCTAGATACATGATGGCAGCTCTCATAATATTATGTGTCTACTTATGCCTGTAAAA
Organism: Triturus cristatus; assembly: GCF_964204655.1. NCBI lineage: Eukaryota > Metazoa > Chordata > Amphibia > Caudata > Salamandridae > Triturus > Triturus cristatus. Next base: position 178,154,851 of record NC_140590.1, read on the forward strand.
GTTCTTTTACAATGGCCTGTGGCTTGTTTGGTCGTCGTCATGTCACACTGCTGAGTTTTGTGATGCATATTATGACACTTAAGCAAGCTAATTTTATTTTAAAACAAACTTGATCCAAAGCAAAACTCCTTAGCATAAATTAAGTAAATTATCTGGAAAACTACACAAATTATGCAAAATGAAGCACCTGGGAAAATCACTCTTGCTCCTGCCTACCTGTTTCATAGTGTTTTCATGCCCATCCTTTGTGCAGATTGACCATTTTTCTGCCAACCTCACCTATTTATTATTAATGTTCACTTTTTTTTTTTTACACACCCTGCACCTGTGTTTTTCTTTTTTTGCAGTTTTATATAGCGCTAACTCGACCCGAAGATATTAGAGGGCTTAACATGATCACCAATTACTTTACACAAGGACACATACATTTTTTGTTACACACAGGAAGATTAATTGATTTAGCCAAAATCAGATGTTGAGCCGACACCTGACTCAAACCTGATTCTCTAGTTCCAATGTCGAAAGCTCTGAACATAACATCACATCCTCTCCCCTGCAACCCTTTTTCATGTCATACCTGTTTTTTTTGTCACCCCCACCTACCTCAGTCACGGTTGAGGCGGGAATTGGATCCTGCAACACCCACTCCCAATGTCGCTGTGTAGTCATGACTCATGGAACACTCTTAAAAAAATATATTTTTATACACATATTGGATCCAGTACAACCAAACAAAAAAACATTTGTACCCCCACTGGGTGCTACGGTGGTGTGTATCAGATAACAAGAAACCAAACAAAATGAAAGTTTTTGGTGGCAGACTGTGAGTTATTGTGTATTTAAAGATTTTGTCTTTTTTTTTTACTTTTTCTGTGACTTTTTTGTACTTTTTTTTAGTTTTCACTTCTCTTTCTTAGTTCTTCCTTTCTAATTCATTTTTACTTTTCCTATTTTCTTTTTTTCCCACCCAGCGCAGCAAATGGGTGCATCCTGCACCATTTATTCAGAGGTGGAGGCGGATGCACTGATTTGGTATGTGCAGCGCCACCTCAACTGCATGCTCGCAGCAGGCAGCAGGCCTAGAATTGAATACGCCCTGCAGGAGTTTTAGCTGCAGTGGAGGAGGGTCGGCGGGTGCGTGCTCTGGAGCAGTGGTGTCCAGCACACCCAGCAGCAATTGATGCACCTCTGGGCGGATATACTGGAGCGGGAGGAGGACCTACTTGACCTGCTGGGCATTGAGGTTGCGGGGCTTGGTGAGTAATTAGATATTTGTTGTCTTCTACAATGCTACTATTATTTTTCATGTTTCTGTAACTGACTTCCTCTTGTCTGAAAGAGTCTATAGCTTTCTTCTGCTTGGTTAATAAGCTTTCCCTCTTCACTTATATATCTTGTGGACTGGTACTGTAAGATCAAGTGAACAGGTTTAAAGTACTATACTGTAAAGATTGGAGGTGCAACTAAGCTTTTCTATGCAAGTGTGTTGAGAAGGCTTTCTTTTTCTTGCTTATGCTCAAACAGTAACAAGCATTGGAAATGCAATAGGTCTCGCATTTGGTTAGTTTTTAGTATTGTAAATGGTAATGTATTTTACGTCTATGTGATCGATGTATTAGCTGGTGTGTAGAGGAATGATGTGTATTGTATTGTAATTGTTAGATGTGGAGGAGTATGTAGTATAAGGAAGGAGAATGAGTATACGAAGAGCAGTATGACTTAAAAGGAAGGAGGGTAGTAAAAGGTGCATGATGCATAAGGAATGAGGGTGATAACAGCAGTGGAATGGAAATGTATTTGTTAAGCGCGGTTGCTGCCCACGGGCGTCCAAGCGCTGAGTAGAAGCAGAGATGTGACGGAGCAGAGAAATTTGTATTAGAGAGATTTGGCGAACAGTAATGTTTTCAGCTTTTTCCGGAATGCGAGCAAGTCGGGGGTGGAGCGAAGAGAGAGGGGGAGAGCATTCCAGAGCTTGGCAGTGTTCAGCAAGAATAGCCTACCCCCGGTCCTAGCTCTTTTCACTCTAGGAACAACTGCCAGGAAAGCATCCGTAGATCGAAGGTTCCTAATTGGGTGGTAGGGGACGACAAGATTGTTATTTATTGCTGATCCCGTCTTCCAAAAAACCCGATGCGCAATACACAGCGCCTTAAATGTCACTCTTAGCCTCACTGGCAACCAGTGCAGGCTTTTCAGTCCAGGTCTGGCTGACTGGGTTCGCGGAATCTGGAGTAAGGTACGTGCGGCGCAGTTTTGTACCACTTGCAGCTTCCTAAGGGTCATCTCAGGGGCTCCTACATATAGAGCATTGTTTGCGTCCAGGCGGGACTGGATGAGGCCTTGTACTGCCACCTTTTTGGCCTCCAGAGGCAAAAGTGGAAGGACCTTCCTCAGGACTCTAAGTAGGCCAAAACAGGTGGCGGACAGCTTGGTGGCCTGGGTGGAAAAGGAGAGCCTTTTATCTAACCATACTCCCAGACTCTTGACACTTTCCTTGGGGGTGGGGGGAGCACCCAAACCGCAGGGCCACAGGGAGGTGAAAGGTACTGGCGATGCTGGGCCTAGGAGCATGAGCTCTGTTTTTTCTCCGTTCAACTTGAGGGAGGAGTTGGTCATCCACTCCCTCACGTCCTCTAAACATTTCAACAGACCTACCGGGGATTGCCTGCTGTTCTCTTGCGCCAATGAAACCACTAGCTGAGTGTCGTCGGCGTACGACACGATTTTAATGCCGTACGGTTCGACTACCCCCGCCAGTGGTCTCATGTATACATTAAATAGCACAGGGCTCAATGAAGAGCCCTGCGGTACTCCGCAGCTGAGAGGCTTACTAGATGACATTGTATCACCGTCGAAGATCTGAAAAGATCTGTCAGTCAGGAAAGAGTCGAACCACCTTAGTGCATCACCCGAGACTCCGATGTTATAGAGACGGTTCAGTAAGGTGGCATAGCTGACCGTATCGAAGGCGGCACTTAGATCAAGGAGGATCACTGCCACTGATCCTCCCTGATCCAGTATCCTTCGAGATTCTTCGGTGACTGCTAATAAGGCGGTTTCAGTCCCATGCTTTGGTCTGAAGCCTGTCTGGGACGTATGTAATAGGGAGTGGTTCTCTAGAAACTGGACCAACTGGGCATTTATATATTTCTCCAACACCTTGCTAACCCAAGGGAGGAGTGAGATGGGGCGGTAGCTGGAGTGATCATCAGGGTCCAGGTTAGGTTTTTTCAACAGCGCCCGCACCATTGCTTGCTTCCAGGCTGTGGGAACTGAGCGTGCGGATATAGATGAATTTAGCAGTTCCAGAATCACGGGCAATGTGACTTCACCTGCCTGCATCAGAACTTCTGGGGGCGCTGGGTCACGTGGAGAGCCCGACTTAACTTGGCGTGCCACTTTGTCTAGGGTGTCAAGGTCCATAAGGGGAAAATGATCCAGAACAGGCTGGTCTGGGGGGAGGGGGGTTCTCGGGAGGGGTAGGTCCCTCGCATCCGAAGTCGAGGCTATTGTTGGGAAGGTGGAGTAGATTTTCAACACCTAGTTATGGAAAAATTCCGCCAACTCATTGCATTGAGCTTGAGTCTTGATCGGATGGGGAGCAGTGGTAACGCTGGTGCATTGTTTTATTATGTGAAAGATTTCCTTGGGCTTTGATTTAGCTTCCATGATTTTGTCAGAGTAATACGTGGCCTGGGCCGTCCTGACCCCTTCTCTGTAGGCTTTGATCGCCTCTTTGTAGAATGCCTTTTTTTCCGGGAGAAAGTCTAATCGCCAGGCTCTCTCTCGTTGCCTACAGAGGCGTTTTTGCTCTCTTAGCGAATCAGAGAACCAAGGGGCTGATTTCTGCATTCTTTTTGAGGACGATCTACGAAGAGGGAGGATCATATCTAATGAGTTCGTAATCCAGCCTACATAGTTTCCGTTAGGCACGTTGGGGTCTGGGCAAGGTGGCGGGCGGGTGGAGTCCAGATCATGCGTCCAAGTTTCCATGGAGAGTTTTGACCAGTTTCTCCTAGTTGTGGATTTAGGGGGTAATTGGGGGATTTTATGGGAGACCCAGGTAAACGGGACCAAGAAATGGTCCGACCATGGGAGGGGAATGGGTTGGTCAACAGTTAAGTCAATGCAGTTACTGAAAATGGGGTCTAATAGATTGCCCTTTTCGTGGGTCGGGGCTGTGACCAATTGAGCCAGTTGAAGAGCTCCAAGGTCATCTATTAGCTCCTTAGCAGTGTGGTCTGTAGGGGAGTTAAAATGGAGATTAAGGTCCCCTAAAACCGTATGGTTGGCGGAGGATAAAATTATTTTCGCTATAATCTCTGGGAGAGATGTATGGAATAATTTTGCAGGCTCGGGGGGGGCGATAAATCAAAGTGCCAGAGAATGAACTATTCGCGTGGAACTCTATGCAGAATTCTACACTCTCGCAACCAGGAATGGTTTCTACTGTGGTGCGGCAATGATACTGGTCCTTTAATATAATGGCCAGACCTCCTCCTCTCCCTTCCGGTCTGTCTGCTCTGAAGATATGGTAGCCAGCGGATAAGGCTGAAACTAAATCAGGCTCTGATTGAGCCGAGAGCCAGGTTTCTGTTAAAAAGATCGCGTCTGGCTTGTGTTCCTCTAGCAGCATGGCGATTTGTGTACAGTGCTTTGGCAGTGATCGACAGTTTAACGCAAACATGCAGTATTTCTGAGCTGTGGCCAACGGGGAGGTGTTGCGGAGAGGGTGCTTACAATCCGGGCAGCGGGAAGGAAGCTCTGTAGGAGCATACATATGTGTGCACTGGACAGCAACAGTTCTTCCTATGCTGTATAAGGCTGTCGAGCTATATGTCCTGCCCTGGGGGGTGGGACAACCAGGGTTAGTGGCCCCTGGTCACGGACGGGCGCAGACGGGCTTGCCTTTGGCGCGCCTTCGGCGCACCGCCGGCGCGCCCCCTGCGCCCGTCCGCTGCGCCTCCGGAAACAGCACATTCTTAAATATCAATGGAAAGGGGCGTGGCCTATTTCGGTGGGCGGAGCCCGGGAGGTCGCGGCGGTTGCCTGCTGCCTGCTTCAACGCCTCGCTCAGCTGAGCGGCGAGGCAATCACCAGGTGAGTAAAGTGCAAGTTTTAAAAACACACACACAAATATTCACACAGTATACAGTTTTTAAAAAGAATTTGGTGAAGGGGTTCCTAGCTCTCGGCTTTCCGCCTCAAGAGCTCTGTCCTAAGCAGCGCTGGACAACAAAGCGCGCTCAGATATACAAAGGGGGCGTGGCCTATTTCGGTGGGCGGAGCCCGGGAGGTCGCGGCGGTTGCCTGCTGCCTGATTCAACGCCTCGCTCAGCTGAGCGGCGAGGCAATCACCAGGTGAGTAAAGTGCAAGTTTTAAAAACACACACACAAATATTCACACAGTATACAGTTTTTAAAAAGAATTTGGTGAAGGGGTTCCTAGCTCTCGGCTTTCCGCCTCAAGAGCTCTGTCCTAAGCAGTGTGAGGTAAAAGAAGGAGAGTGATGAGTAGAAAAGGTGTGTGAGTGAGAAGGAAGGAGAATGAGAAGAGCAGCATGAGGCAGAAGGAAGGAGAATGAGAAGAGCAGTGTGAGGCAGAAGGAAGAAGATTGAGAACAGTAGTATAAGGTATAATAAAGGAGAAGGGTAAGAGTAGCGTAAGGTAGTAGGAAGGAGAATGAGAATGAGAAGAGCAGCGTGAGACATAAGGAAGAAAAATGTAAATAGTAGCGTGAGGTATAAGGAAGGAGGTTGACAAGATTAGCGTGAAGCAGATGGAAGGAGAATGAGAAGACAATGTATACAAATGTGTTATACAATGCATATACATTGCACGCACAGAAGGGAGATACGCGTACAGTGTATAAAACACAGAAGTAAAAAAAACTGACGAGGTGAGAAAAATGCGCACAATATAAAAAAAAATGTAGACACTGAAAAAAACAACATATAAAGTTTAACGTGCAGGCCTAAAAGCTTGAAAAGCAGCACTGTGCAAGCGGCTGAAGCTAAGCCACCAAAAACAAGGAACTCCAACTGTCTAGGTAGACTTGCATTGTGATGGAAGTTGCTTGTAAAAGTAAAAAAACGCAAGTGCTGATTGGCGCTGTGTTTTGCCTTTAAACAACATGTCCTCCCAAAAAATATGGTTTCTGTTCTCCTTCTTAGGCAGGCTAACACAAAAAACATTTTATCGAAAACTGTTGCCTAAAGCTAATGCCTAATAAGAGCCCTGGCACCTTTTTCATCTCAAATGAAGCCGTTGGAAAGCGAAAGTAACCAGCTGAAGCTGCACAGATTCCAAAGGCCACACAAGAGACGCGTTTAAGCCAGAAATGGTGATGAAAAGGCACACCTGGGAAAATAAAAGTTACATATTGCGAAAAAAAAGTACATTGTTTTGTCTCCCCACGTCCCCAAGCACCACCATTTTGTGGTGGTGTAAGCTCGTGGAAAAAAAGGGACGGTTTGAATTTTATCGTAAGTTGTACAACGAGCAAATAAGTCGAGGCCTGCTGCCTATGTAAGACACCGGCATTGCCTTTGTCATATGGAACAGCTAACTCATATAACACAAAGTAAAAAAAGTATACTATTTAAAATCTGAAAACACGTTTTTTGTGATAAGTTGTTGTTAAAATTATTATAAATGTAATGTCTGAGGTTTTCATGTACATTCACTCAATGACAACAAACAACAAGGAACTGAAGCTGGCTGGGCACAGGTGCATTTTGTGTTAAGTCTCCTTAAATATTAATATAAAGGCAACTGCTGAATTTCTCACTGTTTGCCTTCAAAGAACATGCACTCTCCAATTGTACGGTTTATGTGCTGTTTCTTAGGCAGGCTAACACCAAAAACATTTTTTAAAAAGCAGCTGCCTAATAAGAGCCCTGGCACCTCTATTGTCACAAATTAAGCTCTCGAAAGGGTCTGTAACCAGCACTGTGAAAGTGTGCATGTAGCTAAGCCACAAACAACAAGGAACTGCAGCTGGCTGGATTTGCATTTTAAAGTAAAATAAAGACGAGTGCTAAATGTGTCAGCTTTTTGCCTTTAAACAACATGCCTTCCAGAACTGTACGGTTTCTGTGCTGTTCCATAGGCAGGCTAACACAAAAAAAATTCTTAAAAAATTCTGCCTAATAACAGCTCCGGCACCTATCCCGTTACAAATTAAGCTGTATGAAAGCAGCTGTAACCAGCACTGTAAAAGCGGCAGTAACTAAGCCAAAAACATCAAGGAACTGCAGCTGGCTGGGTACACATACATTAAGAGAGAAGTTGACTTTAAAATTTAGTGAACCGTAAATGCTGAATTTCACAATTTTTGCCTTTAAAGAACATGCCCTCCCCAATAATACGGGTTAAATTTTGTTTCTTAAGCATGGTAACACCTAACAAGCTGTCGCCATTGTGAAACAAGCAGGAAGTGGGATAAGGGAGGGGGTGGCAAATGGTGTGCACTTTCGCAACCGCTTTGATGTTCTCAGTGGCCGCACGGCTCACTGAGAACATCAAAGCGGCCGCAAAATGATCACGCAGGCTGCCAAATGGTGCGCGCGCCTGGCGCACATGCACTGTAGTTGGCGGTCTGAAAGCACCAGTTTGCACTTTCAAATCCCCCGTTTACAAAAGCTCTCGCGAGAACAGCGCTAAAGCGCTGGCTCAGGCGAGACCTAAAAAGGACGGTTGCATTGCATTTTCCAAGTAAGACCATACGTCCTTCATCGACCAATTTATTTCATCCCTTCATTGTGTTTCAATGACTCAGAATCACCATAGCTCTGTCCCTCCATTGCGAAATGTTTTTAGTTGGCTTGACTACCTGGCCTTATTAACACTGTCAACCAACAAAATGTCCAAAGTGATATTTTTGATAGAAGATAATGCTAACTGAACTGTAGTTCTCAGTGGCCGCACGGCTCACTGAGAACATCAAAGCGGCCGCAAAATGATCACGCAGGCTGCCAAATGGTGCGCGCGCCTGGCGCACATGCACTGTAGTTGGCGGTCTGAAAGCACCAGATTGCACTTTCAAATCCCCCGTTTACAAAAGCTCTCGCGAGAACAGCGCTAAAGCGCTGGCTCAGGCGAGACCTAAAAAGGACGGTTGCATTGCATTTTCCAAGTAAGACCATACGTCCTTCATCGACCAATTTATTTCATCCCTTCATTGTGTTTCAATGACTCAGAATCACCAGAGCTCTGTCCCTCCATTGCGAAATGTTTTTAGTTGGCTTGACTACCTGGCCTTATTAACACTGTCAACCAACAAAATGTCCAAAGTGATATTTTTGATAGAAGATAATGCTAACTGAACTGTAGTGATGCATTACAGTTGTATTTTGTTAAAAAAATAATAATAAGTGGAGGCGTATGTGAGAAAGTCATCCTTTTTACCCTAATCACCCCCATTTTTGGTTTGATAGTTGGTGGTAACTGACTCTGACTGTGCCCTGGGCTCTGCTTACCAGACCTAGGACCAGTACTCTGATTATAAGGTACATGGTAATTAGGTTTCATTACAATTGGCACTGACAGCATAGCTTATAATAGGACATGGAGGTTTAGAGGCCTAGTAGACTTAATGCATTTACGTGTGCACTACTGTGTTGCCTGCTGTCATTTTAAAGGCAGCACTGGTTTTCAGGCTTCCTTCACATAAAATGTATATGCAAATTCGACTTTGGAATTTAAGGTACTTCCAAATTCTCAAACTACCTTATTTACATATGTCACCCCTGAGGTCTCCCGTAAAAACTGCCAATTTCGTTCTTCACCATTGTAGAAAACTAACTCCATAGGCTAACACAGGAATATTTTATGTAAGTATAAATATTGACAGGCACGAGCTAGAAATGTCATTTAAAGACTCAAAATGATATTTATGATAAATCTAACAACCTGTCACTGTTAGAGTTATAATAACTATTACAGAAAATACCTTTCTTTTCTGTATGCCAAAATCCAGCCTCCCAGCTGCCCTCTCTTGATTGGTCAGCCTCTGCAAGGCTGAGCCAAGCTGTCATAATCAGGTGGGAAGAGGCCTACTAGAGAAGGCAGCATGGGGGTGGAGTAGCCAGACTGGTCTTCAAAGGGAGAATGACACAGCACAGGCTCACCTCCATATTCTGCACCCCTAGCCACACAGTAGCCCCTGTAATTAGACAAGTGAAGGGGTGGATGGGAAGTGTTAGAGAATCTTAGCCACGCCATTGGGATGGCTTAGCCTGATCTAAACCTTCAGGAGTTAATTTCTCCAACTTGGATTTTGGAAGAATAGTGCTTTCTGGGGCAAGAATATGCCTCACTTTGGAGGAAGTGGTCATACACCTGGGTGGCACCCTGCACCCGAATGGTCTGGGGTAACCCCCTACTTGACACCCAGGAACACTGAATAAATATGGAAGAGTTGCCAAGCAACTCAAATCTACTTCCTAAAACAACAAGGAGAAAAGGGACTGCCCTGCTGGAACTCTGATCTGCACCCAAAGGACTGCACTCCGAAAGATTGCACCTGCTGAACAATCTGGTATTACAGCCTTAAGGACTTTGCCTGGCCTCATGAGGATTAAGGAGTGGACTTCCTGAAAGCTACAGTAAAACAGTGCCCACCTGCATCATCTCCACCAAGAAGTCCCCATCCTGGAGTAGGTTCAGTGGACTTTTAAGGATGTGGCCAGGTGCATTGTGGGAATTGTAGTCATAACATCTCAAGGACCATCTCAGAGATACTAGACCCCTGGATTGGTGTTGTGGACATTTTGAACCCTCAAGAAATGTTCTGGAAGAAGATCCAGAAGTTTGGAGAAGTTTGGAGCAACTTTGGAAAAAAAGCTCCATAAGGTGACCGACTTGTCGACGAGAGTCATACCGCCGATGTTGAACCGCAACTCAGCCTGGATTTCAGGTTCGTCACGCTGAAAGCTCTGGAGTTTTCATCATCGATGAGACTTCCAGGAGTAGACTGGGGCCTTGTGCTAAAGCAAGCCAACGACGTTGATGCAGATCTAGAAGAAGAGCATCATTCAACAATGAGAGAAAATCCTCCAGAAAAGTTTCTTAGTGCGAACGTAACATTTTGACCGAGGACTCCAGGTTAGTGTGTCAAACCATGGCTCCATTGCAGTCACCCTGAAACTTTGACTTTGTCCCTGTCAAGTGCGACCAGATGTTCCAAGTTGGTGCTATGTTTTTTAAGCACTAGAACGTGTTCCCTACACTGGATTTTCTTGTTTTGGTGTCTACTTGCTCATACAAATATGACCTAGTTTATAAATTGGTGTTGGCTTTTTATTGTGTGTTATGTCTTATCTATTTAATGTATTGGTGTTTTTAAATGCTTTACATATCTGTCTCCTAAATTAAGCCTGCCTGCTTGTTGCCGGTTACCGAGCGTAAAGGGAATAATTTATTGAGACACTGACTGAACCTTTTATTGTGTTTGTGGCCTTATTACTAGTGGTTGGTCCCTACTTATCACTTCTAATAAACCAATTTTCAATGGTGAGGATACACACTTTGTTTAAACTACACCATACAGTAAATTAAGATCTTTAAAAATTCATTCAATTGGCTTAGAACAAAACTAAAGAATTTTTGAAATTTTGACTAAACTGATTATTAATCCAACTTTTTGATTTTTCTGTATTTGTTCTATTTCTAATTTGTAAAGGTTTTGTGACCCTAAACTGGGGATAGCATGAGATAGATCTGGCTAACCTGAACAAACACACAGCTGCTGAGCTTAGGGTTCAGTGTAGGTCCAGGAGGCTACCTAATGACAACAAGATCAGGAAGGCAGAGTTTATTAGGTCCCATAAGACCTAGAGGCAGGTAGCTCCAGAGAGTGAAGGGGAGGGTGAGCCCTCCAATGACCCTCTAGATGAGGATAACATGTCCATTACTTCCAGTACTAGATTTGTGCTTCTAGTTTGGGGACGCTCCCCCCACCAGAACCAGAGCTGTCTTTTGAGGAGAGACAGCTGCAGGCTCAGTTAGCTTCCACAACTCTGGAAGAGAGAAAATTGGCCCTAGCTGAGAAGAAGTGGGCTAAAGAGGAAGCGAGAAGAAATGGTTGCAGCCACAATGAAGAAGATATTGAGATGCCCAGGGCTGGTATGTTTGCTCACAGGCTTCCCAAGGGAATAGTTCCCATATAGAGGTGGACGATATTGACACATTTTTGGCTGCATTTAGAAGGACCCTTGAGATGAGAGGGGTCCACTCAAAGGATTGGGGTTCGCTCTTGTGGGATCTGATCCCAGTAGCTCGGAGGGATAGGCTCCTGACCCTACAGAGGGATGAGGCTAGGTCCTTAAAACACAAGGAAATGTTTAGTCAAGAAATTTGGTCTGACCCCAGAGCAGTACAGAGTGAAGTTCGGGCACACCTAGAAAGTTAACACACAGTCCTAGGTGGACTGTGTGGACATCTCAGTGAAGGCACCAGAGGGCTGGATTAGCAGTAACCAGGTGAGTACTTATGAGGAGCTGTACAATTTATTCCTGAAAGAGCACATTCTGACTCACTGTGTGCAAGAGAACTTACGCAAGTACCTAGTGGACTCTTAGTTGATTAGCCCCAGAGAGCTGGGGAAGCTAGCTGATGAGTGGTTAAGATCCCGTGTTTCCAAACAGCATCAGGGGGGTGATCAGAAGAAGGGAGGACAGTTTCACCCGAGGGAAAAGAAGATAACAAGCAATGGCATAGCCAATAGGTCTCGCTTTTGGGACCTTATAAGTATTTAGTTATGCAACTGTTGCATGGTTAAACACTTATAAGGTCCCAAAAGCGAGACCTATTGGCTATGCCAATGCTTGTTTGGTTTTCCCTATCCAGTCGGGTGCTTGTGGATATTGTAAGTTGCACAGCGCCATTACGGCTTTTTTAGTTTTCCCGAGCCAGTCTGGTGCCTAGGGATATTCTCAAGGTGATCAATCTGCTGTTAGATAGGGTATCCTCCAGAAAAAGCGTTACTGAAGGTAAATAGCGTCTTCTTTTCGTCCACAGAGCATAGTTAATGTATGTGCAGCCGTACAGCTGACCTGAGCGCAGCCTAATAAGACAAAATTGGCTTATGACTAATGCTATAGAAAATCTAGCATGTCGGAGCTATAACAATGTTGGGTCATATGACATCCGCAGAAGCTGCTATTATCTTTTTGTTTTCTTTGTAGATACTAGTTTTAACTACACAAATACACACAATGGTAAGAATGTGGATGGGGAAGGGGACTCAACTTAGAGGTGTGGAACAACTTGGTGTGCCTATGTGTGGAGAGAGAATGTTTCCTGGTTGTGCTCTAAAGAATCCTGTCTGGGATGATTGGCGATCCCTTTCTGCAATGTGCCTGCTATACTGCATGTCTTACACTCTAATTGCTGCTGTTTTCTTGTTTATCTTAAAACTGAAAAATAAAAGTTTAAAAAACCCAATATTAATGCACACTAAATTCTATTTTCCTCTTTAGAATAAGGCATCGACTGTGCATTGAAGTTACTGAGTGTTATTTCCTGCATCATAATCTATCTACTTGTTTAACCCTTACCACTTTCAAGAGCTAAACATTACTGCTAGCCTTCACTGCAACAATAGTGCCCAAAGTACTCTTAGAAAGGCCTGATGACCGAATGTTAAAATGCAGGGTCAGGATTAGAGCTTGAAGTAGTACCTAGGTCAGGCGAAGGTCAATTAAAGGACTGCAGTGCCATTACCCTGTACATCTGAAGCTGTATATGCATCCCTAAGACCCTACGGATGGTATGTAATACAGTGAAAATCCTACATACATTCACTATGAAACCTGAACATTCCCAATTCCTGCAGTTCTTTCACTCTCCCCTCTTTTGAGGTCTTCGGCTATTGAAAGCATCGGAGGTTTGGGAGTTATCACCTCCCTCCCTGAATATGACTTAATTCTCTTCTTTGGGGAAGGAACAAATATATAATGAGCTTACAGCCTGGAACTCGCCCCTCTTGGTCTTGGAGGGAGGCAGGCTTCTGGCGAAGAGATCATTTATCTACATAGAGTTTGCTTTTCATACACAGAAGCAATTTGTAAGCATGATGGACAGACATACAATGACATTTTTATTGAATATATTATTGCAAAATGTTATGGTCTTCCTTTACAGTCCCAATCATTGGCATACTTTACAAGAGCAGCAGTGTTCGTCCACCTAAAGTATAATTGGATACATATTCCCATATCTTCTCTGTATGGTTTTCCTCATTCTTAGACTCTGAAGTTCATGGAAAATGGCATGGACCATTCACTAACACCAGTAGACATGCTTCATCACCTGGGTCACTGCTCACCTGCAAGAATAGATTGTTGCTAGGCGGGCTCAGCTAGAGATCTTTTTTTATTGATTTGTGTGTGATTTATCCTAGCTGTTTATTGGCGGTTGGTTTGATACTGTGTATGGTGTATGTGTGATTTAAAATTAAATTAAGAGAGAAGAGGTATTTTTTATTGCTTTTATATTAACTTAATTGCCCAACATTCAAATTATGTGAAGGGTTGTGGGTTATTGTTTAGGAAACCTCCCTTCCAATTGGTAAATCAGTCACCTTGTTTCTGCCCCTTCATATCTGGTCCATTGGTCACTGGGATCTTAATCAGGACCTCCGCTTACCCCTACTTCTCTCCTTTTAACGGTAGCCTATTAGCTGTGCATTAAACTGTTGCAGACAATAGGGAAAACAAATTCTGGGGGAACATGGCGGCAGTCGGCTGACTTGCTGCGGTGCTCCGGGATTAAGCTCCCGTTGTACTCCGCCTAGATGCCTGAAGCCCGAGAAATATGAATATTCTCTGCATAGAAAGAAATTCTCTATAATCTGATGTTTATATTTTTTCGATGACCAAAGTTTTGGATTCCACAAAAAAAGAAGAAAGAAAAACGAAGTATGCCTCCTACGTACCTGGCGTTCGGCATAGCTCGACGTGGGCTGTCTGTCCTCCCTCTCTATGACGGGAGCTTCAGGCGGCGAGTCATGCATCTTCGGTGATGGAAGCAGCAGGAGTGCAGTTAGTGTTACTGGCTCTAAGCACGGCTCTAAGTACGGCGAAATACACATCGAAGTACCGGCCGTTCTGAGGCCGTGGTCCGTGGCCGCCCTGGAGCTGCGACAGGGCAGGAAGGCACGCTGTCTGGCGCTTACTGCATGTAGCGTTTCAGCTAAGTCCCAGGCTCAAAAGTCCGAGTTTGTTTCTCGAGGAGCAGTGGAGGGCAAAGTGGCTGTTGAGTGTCCTGCGGGCACGAAGAAAGCGGGAAGCTGTGTGGAGGAGGTCTTGGAGGAGTCCGCAGAGGAGTGTTTGCAGCTTCACCAGCAGTCACCCAAAAATAGGGGTAGAGGTGCTCGTAGAAGAGGCAGGGTGCCTACAAAGGCACTGTGGAAGGAGCTTGCCCCTACTCCACGTGAGGTAACATTGGTTAAACTGGTGGAAAATGGATCTACACCCCTTGAAGGTAAGAAAGCCTCATCTTATTTGTCTGCAGAAGTGAAGTCAAAGGGCATAAGATCAAACAGGGCCAGAGGTAAAGCTAAACTTAAAAGGGATTTGAACGCGGCACTGGATCTGGGCACTAAGATAACTCCGTCCCTGCGCTCCTATTTTAAAGTAATACCACAGGTGCTCTGTTTGACAGAGGCGCAGGACATGTTTGCCCCCCTGACAGTAATGGATTCTGGGGCTGCAGATCTGCCTGTTTCAGATGTCCTGGACGTCATGGATGTCCCAGTTTCAGATTTCGTCCCTGCCTCTTGTGGCCCCTCCGGAGGAGATTCGGGGTCTCTACTCACTTCTGTGAATGTTTCCTCTGAGGTGGAGTCGGTTCCATCTAAGGGTGATTTAATGCCCAGTGGCTCGTCCGGTCCACCAGTACGCGAGCCCCTGGGGAGTGGAAAGCATGATCTAGCAGGAGAAGGGGGAGGGGTAGGCGTTTTTGTTACCCCCAATCTGGTAACCCAAGTGGAATCTGACGGCACAGAGTTGAGTAGGGAGGGGATGGAAGATCCCCTCCATCTGGACCAGCAGCAAGCTTGTCTATCTAATCCTGATACAGAGGGCACAATTTCTGCGGCCTCTTTACTGGCAATGTTTTCAACCCTATCCCGAGACATTAAAAAAGGGTTTGAAGAATCTTCTGCCAATCAGATGGACATCCGTAACCATTGTGAATCTCTAGACAAAAAGATCGATGGGCTAACCTCCAGGACGGGGGAGTTAGAAGAGACGGTCGCTGTGATGTCTATGCATCTGGATAAGGCTGAGGAGGACATTGTTAAGTTGCGGAAGGAGGATCAGGCCCTATTAGACAGGATGGAGGTGTTAGAGAACAACGCCAGAAGATCTAATATCCGCATACTTAATGTACCGGAGGGTTCCGAAGGCTCTGATGTCAAAACTTATGTGGTGCAATTACTGAAGGAGTCGTTGTGTCTAGATCAATCCTCAGAGGAGTTGACCATCGACATTCAAAGGGTCCATAGAGACCCGTTCAGCAGAAATCAACAAAGATCTAAGCCCCGCAAAATCCTTGTCAATTTTCATACCTACGCCCTTAAAGAGCAGATCCTCAACTTAGCCCTAAAACAAAAATCTCTTCCTGGTGGGGGATTTACTTTTCTTATCAGGTCTGATCTCTCTAGAGTTACGTTAGAGAAAAAGTGGGAGTTTGGCAGGCGGCTTGATGCATTTAGAAAGTTGGGAGCAACTGCTCAGTTGGTGTTCCCTGCCGCCTTGAAGGTGATGTTCAATAATAAGATGTTTAATATTAGGTCAGTGCAAGCTGCTGACGAGCTCCTTTTAGATTTGGGAAATAAGGCGGCGGGTTAAAATATATGCCTCGTAACTTACAGATCAAGAAAGGGTTCTGAGTGTTAGGTATAATTGCATAATTGCAGGTATTGAAAAAACAAATACTCTTTGCTAATTAGAAAATGCAATTAAGGCTACAACATAACATTAAACATTAAAGGGAAGAGAAGGGAGAGTAAAAAAAAAAAAAGAAAAAAGAAAGGGGGGAAAGATTGAAAAAAGGGAAGAAAGGGGAAGGAAAAAAAATATATATATAAAGTTGAAGAAGAAAAAGGTGGAAAAAGGGGGAATAGAGTAGGGAGAAGGGCAGAAAAGATGAAATAGATATGTAACGTATATACATACATACATATATACACATATATGTCCATGATTCCTTTTTTTTTTTGCATACACTTTCGCTTGCCCATACGTTTTGCGTTAGCATAAACGGTCACTTTGGTCACTTTGGGGGGAAACTCGGCTCAGAGATCGGGGGGGGTCACGGGAGCTTGAGATGGGGGTGCCATCTGCTGGACTTGATCCGGTTAGATACACCAAGGGTTCTCCATGGGAGGAAGGGAGGAGGGTCGAAGGGGGGTTGGGAGGGTCACGGGGTAAAATGTTTTATAAAATTCCTCATGTGCCAACTTTGTGTTCTATTGTACTTTGCTCGGTGTATGACAACCTTAGATATGCTGCTATTTGATATAAGGGTAGGTCAGACGAAAGATGTCCTAAGCCCCCATATAAGGTTTGGTGGTGTTAGGGTCAGTCGTCAGGACAAGTTGTATGGCTATGGCTAGTCTTAAGATAATATCTTGGAACGTGAACGGCCTGCGTACTAAATCTAGGGCTAGGAAAATACTACAATATCTTCGAGACTCAGAGGCACAGGTCATCATACTGCAAGAGACGCATCTGGTCCAGGATGAAATGGATGCGTTAGTTAAAGGGAATAAGTGGATCGACTTTGCAATTTCTACTTCTCAGTCTTTGACCTGTAGAGGGGTATCGCTTATCTTTAAAAAACATCTTAGGGCTAGGGTGTTAGATTTCAAGGTTGACCCAGTAGGTAGATGGGTTATTGCCTCTCTCTCCATCTTGGGTACTTTTGTGGGGTACTATGGTCCTAATCAGGACGATCCGTCATCCTTGGAGGCAATCTTCTCTCACCTTTTGTCTTTTCCAGAGCCTGTAATTTTTGCAGGTGACTTTAATATTGTCTTAAACCCCACTTTGGATAAATCTCATAATAGTCGGTCTCGAATTCCATCAAAATCAAGGTCCCTTTTGCTAAACGCAATGAAGCAGTATGGTTATGTAGACATTTGGAGGTTAAGGGCAGGTGAACAGCAGGGTGTCTCTTATAGAAACTATAAATACCGCCATCAGTCTAGAATAGATTTTGTACTAATCAACCATACCTTAGTGGATTTTGTTAAAGACATGAAATACCTCCCACTACATCTATCTGACCACTCTGCCGTAGTTTTGGAGCTTATATCAATGCAAAGGGTGCCGGCCAGGAGCTGGTCTTTTGATCGTTCCTTACTCTCCCACCCAGACGATGTTCTCTTCCTTAAGTCTGAGGTGAGCCATTTCTTAAAGATAAATGTAGGATCGGCAGGCATCGGAATGGTGTGGGACTCTCTGAAAGCATTTTTGAGAGGCCTTATTACAAATAAAACGGCTTACAGGAGGAGGGAATATAGGGAGGCCGTGACATCAGTGGAAGCAAATATTGCTAAGATCCAGACTCAATTAGATCTAGTCGCTGATTATAATACAGAAGCGGTCCGCTCTTCTTTGTCTGAAAGATTACTTTCCTTAAAGGGCCATCTAGCTTCGATCCTAAATCAGCGGATACAAGAAAGGTGGGAGGCCAGCAAACTCGCACACTTTCAGTATGGAGAAGGAGCGGGGAAGCTATTGGCATGGAAAACCAAAACGGACCAAGTCCGGAATAACATCGAGGTGATTAATGTCAATGGCTCCCCACTCTCCCGAGATGACGATATTAGATCTGCCTTTAGAGAATTTTTTCAAAATATCTATTGTGAAGACAAGAACATCAGCTTAGTTACCATTAAAGATTGGCTCAGTAAGATTACCCTTCCAGCACTTTCTGCTGAGCAAAGCGAGATGTTAGATAGTGAAATCTCGGAGGAGGAAGTTATTAAGGCCATACATAATGCCAAAAAGGGGAAGGCGTCTGGTACAGATGGCCTACCGGCCGAAATATATAAGATACTGGAGCGGGAACTTGTCTCCTTCCTGGTTTTACTATTTAATAATATTCTACTGGACGGTGGTCGTCCTCCGATGTCATGGGACAGTGCGTCCATAACAGTAATTTTAAAACCGGGGAAACCATCCACTGCATGTGGCTCATATAGGCCAATCTCCATACTGAACGTAGATTATAAAATATTTGCTTCAATTCTGGCCAATAGATTAGCTCTTGTTGCCCCCAACATTTTACACCCTGATCAGAAGGGGTTCGTCAAGGGGCGGCAGCTATATGAATTAACCTTTGACTTAATAGAGGCTATTGACTTGGCAGTTTTGGAGTCTCTCCCCCTGGCGGTCCTTACCTTGGATGCCACCAAGGCCTTCGACAGAGTCAATTGGTTGTATCTGTCGGAGGCCCTGGCAAAGTTCAATGTGGGAGCAGGGTTTCGCCGGGCAATTGGCCTTTTATATCAGAACCCAAGTGCCTGCGTACTGGTCAATGGCAATTTATCTGATCCCTTTAACATCTCGAGGGGTACACGGCAGGGCTGCCCCCTCTCCCCGCTTCTTTTTGATCTATACGCTGAACCATTTGCCCAAAGTCTGAGGGATAATGTTAATATCATGGCGTTTGCGTTCAGGGGTTGGGAGAGAAAAGTGGCCCTGTACGCTGATGACATCCTCATTTTTACATCTGACGCCCATATGGCTCTCCCGGAAATATTCAAGCTAGCCTCGGCATTTGGGGAAGTATCTGGGTATGAGATCAATGCCACAAAAACCGAGATGATGACCTGGGGTATGGACCAGAGTTTGTGTATTGCTGGTATTCGTCCAGGAAAGAAGATGAGATATCTGGGCCTTGATATTGTAGAAGATATAGACCAGATTGTCAATACTAATTTTTCAAAGATAGTTAAGGACTGCCGTAAGTTACTTCAGTCTTGGTTCCATCTTCCATTGTCATTATTAGGAAGGGCTAACTTGGTCAAGATGTCTGTCTTGCCAAAGATTTCTTTTCTTTTCAACACTATCCCCCTGTATTTTGATCCAATTTCTATTAAAACATTTCACGCTGAGATTAACACATTTATTTGGAATAAACATCTTCCAAGAATTTCGTGGAAAAAGATAAGGAGGCGTAGGGAAAAGGGGGGGTTGGCTGCCCCGGACATCCAGATGTATGCCTGGGCGTTCCAGTTATCTCATGCCAGGATGCTGTTAAAGAAACCATTAGAGTATGGGGTGGGAACTCTATACACCACTTTGCTTAGTGGAGAGGGGGTTAGCCAGTTCGGATTCCTTTTAAAATTTGGTGATCCCAAGTTCTTTAAAAAAATTAAATTGAAGATTCTATTGGGAATGGCAAGGACTTGGGCCCAGGTTCTAAAATCTATTAAAATAGGGTACTATGGCTGTAGGACTCCCTTATGGGATCTGCCCGATAATCCGCCCTGGTTGGGAGATTCACTTGCAGTACCTATTAGAGAGGCAGGGATGGAGGTTTGGGGAGACCTATTTGTTGAGGGGGAATTGCTTTCCTGGGAGTGTTTGAGTAGGAAGATTGGCCCAGGCCTAGCTAGGCTAAAATATCTGCAGATGTCCAGCTGGTCTCGATCATACACTGCACAGCCCTCTCGAAGAAGCAAGTTCCCATTAGGTGGTTATAGTACCCTTATAACTTTGTTGATTGACAAACCCCCTGCCAAGAAGGAGATTTCGTCTTGGTATAACCTGATCTTGGAGGAGATGGATGGGGTTTTCATGTTACCAAATGAGCTTTGGGGGCCAGATATAAGCAACACTAACTTGCAAGAGCTATGGAGTACATCATGTAGAATGATATGGGATGTTGTGAAACCGGCGGGGTTGCGCAGGAACCACCTTTATACTATTCACAGAGCCTACTACTCTCCCCTCCGACTTTCTAAATTTATTCAGGGGAATATGGTGGTGTGTGCTAGATGTGGACTCTTGGCAGCCTCGGATATCCACATGTTTTATGAGTGCCCTCTTTTGTCTCAGTTCTGGGAAGCCATTTGCAAGATCCTGTCGTCTTCAGTAGACTTCAACATAATATTAGATCCTCAGTTGGTGATTTTCGGAATCTTAGAGGGGGTTTCCACACTGGCGAAAAAGTTAGTCTTCTACGCTATACTACTTGCTAGAAGGGAGATATGCAAGAAGTGGAAGGATTCTTCACCCCCTTCTATCAATGAATGGTTTGCTTCTGCCCTGCAGGTCTCCAAGCTGGACTTGGCCAGAGTAGGAAATCCAGATAAAAGATCTTTTTGGCGCCTTCTGAAATGGGATCATTGAGAGACTGGGGTTTTTTTGTTGATTTTTTTTCCCCCAGGTCCAATGATTATTATTATTATTATTATTTAAAATCTTATATAGCGCGCAGCTACCCTTGGGCATCCCGGCGCTTCCAGACAAACATCCAATGGTAATGGGGGACAGAATTGACGCATTATACAGGAAACGCAGTGTGCAGGGCTCAGCGCGTAGTTTTAGAGGAAGCAAGTTCCACAGCTTTGCCGTATTAAATGAGAATCTACTCCCGCCCGTGCGGGCCTTTTTAACTCTAGGAACTAGCAAGAGATGTTTCCTCTCTGATCGCAGCGTTCTACTTGCTTTGTATGGAGTCACTAGGTTTTTTAAAATGAGGGGGCCTTTACCTGAGAGGATTTTATGGGCAGTACAAAGTGCCTTAAAAGTCACTCTCTCCCGCACAGGGAGCCAATGCAGCGCCTTCAATGCCGGTTTCGCTGATTGCGTCCTCGGAATGTCCATAAGCAGCCTTGCCGCTGCATTTTGGACCTGTTGAAGGGTCTTGAAGGTCGATTCAGGGGCGCCCAAAAAATGGCGTTGCTATAATCGAGTCTAGATGTTATAAGACCCTGAATCAACAACTTCCTCGATGTTAACGGAAGGAGAGGGAAGATTTTCCGAGCCGACCTAAGCAAGGCATAGCACACTCCTGCTGTTTTCTTGGCTTGAGTGCGAAATGACAAGTCTGGTTCTAGCCAGACTCCAAGGCTCTTAATCGCTTCTTTGGGGGCCGGGGGATCACCCATACAACCCGGCCAGCTGAGCGAAGGGAAAAGGGTAGTTTTACTCCCTAGCAGCAGTATTTCCGTCTTTGAGCCGTTTAACTTGAGGGAGGATTCTCCCATCCAAGTATGAACATCCACCAGGCAGGAGTTCAAGGTGTCCGGATTGTCGGCCAGATGGGATAGGGAAACCACTAGCTGTGTATCGTCAGCATAGCTGACGATTTTGATGTCATATGGGGATACTACGTCCTCCAGGGGGGCCATATAAACATTAAATAATGTAGGGCTCAACGAAGAGCCCTGTGGCACTCCACACTGGAGGGGAATTGATTTGGATCTCTCAGAGCCATCCCAGACCTGGTAAGTTCGATCCAAGAGAAAAGATCTCAGCCACTGCAGGGCCACCCCAGACACCCCTACCTCAGCCAGCCGTGGAATCAACAACTGATGGCTCACGGTGTCAAACGCCGCGCTGAGGTCCAGGAGGATCACTGCCACTGATCCTCCTGAGTCCAGAATACGTCTGGCTTCATCCACGACCGCCAAGAGGGCCGTGTCGGTGCCCTGACCTGGGCGGAATCCAGTTTGTGATGGCCGAAGGAGTCCATTCGACTCCAAAAAGGCTGACAGCTGCTTGTTGACCAACCGTTCAGCAATTTTGCCGAGGCCCGGCAGCAACGAGATGGGCCTAAAGTTCGACAGGACGGTGGGGTCCAGATTGGTTTTTTTTAAAAGAGCCTTAACAACAGCCATTTTCCAAGTGGGTGGCACCAAACCCTGGATAAAAGAGGCGTTCATTAGATCTGTCACGGGAGCTGCAATGGCCGCTGTTACCTGTTTGAGGAACTTCATGGGAACCGGGTCCATGGGGGAACCGCTTTTGATCGAAGATAGGGTTTTAGCGACATCGCTCACTGATACTGGGCCGAAGGTGTCGAGATCGAGAGCGGTCTCTCTGGCCTGAGTTCCCACGATCTGCTTGCCATTGTCCTGAAATAGCCTGGGCTGGGGCAGGGAATTTAAGATCTTCTCGATTTTTGTGTGGAAGAACTCCGCTAGTTCCGTGCTTTTTTGTTTGTCATGCGTAACAGCCGGCTCCGGAACTTTAAGCAGTTCTTTAAGCACTTTGAAACTCTCCCTGGAAGAACTAGAGGCAGATTTGATGCGGTCTTCAAAGAATAGGGCTTTCGCAAGTCGCAGAGCGGACTTATAGCCCCTCATTGCAGCACGATATTCTTCTCTCCTAGAAACTTCCCAGTTCTTCCTCCATAACCTCTCCATTCTTTTACATCCCTTCCTAAGGGTGCGAAGTTCTACAGAGTACCACGGAGCCGAGCCAACTCGTTTCTCCCTCTTTTGAACTCTCTTTTTAGGAATCAGAGCGTCCAAGGAAGCGGATAACCAGTTGTTAATGTTGGCATCGGCCTTAACTGGATCCGACTCAGAAAGAAGGGGCGTGTCTTCCAGTTTAGAGGTCCAGTTATCAACCGATAATCTGGACCAGGCTCTATCCACTAGGAAGGCCTGTATGGTACTTGTAGGTGGTGGGTCAATTTGCCAGAGAGCTGAAACCAAAAAATGGTCTGACCAAGGAAGGGGAAGGGCAGGCTTAGCTGTAAAGCGGGGAATGTTCAAAAACATCGGGTCGAGTAGGTGTCCCTTTTCGTGAGTGGGCCCGGAGTTAATTAGGTCCAACTCACACTCTTTTAAAACGCTCTGGAGGTCCAGAGCCGTTTGGTCCGTGGGCTCGTTGAAGTGAAGATTTAGATCACCCAACACCGTAAAATTAGCCGTAGACGCGGCCAGGATCGTCACTGATTCAACAAGGGAACTCATAAAATTACCCAATGCGCCCGGGGGTCGATAAATCAACAAACCTGATATAGACACTGTCGGGGATATCCTGAGAGCGAAGTGGCAGCTCTCACAGTCCGAGAGTTGGCCATTCTGTGCCCTGCAGACAAACAGGCTCCTGTATACAATGGCAAGGCCGCCCCCTCGCCCCTCAGGTCTATCCACCTGACAGATAAGGTAGCCCGGCGGAAGGGCCTCCACAATGTCCGCATCGGAACTAGGAGTTAACCAAGTTTCCGTTAGAAACAAAAAATCTAGAGCAGAGTCTTGGATGAGTAGATTGACTTCTGTCGCATGACGTGGGTGGGATCTGCAATTAAGCAGACCTATAGCCAGGTCATTCTTGCCTTTAATAGCACAAAGATTCCTCCTTACCCCCCCAACTAAAGGGGGAGATGGGCATTGCATAGAAGGATCATCGCTATCAGATAATGAGTGCCGAAGAGCCATGAGTTCGTCGCGCTCGTAGGAGCGCCTCACGGGATTAGATTTCGACGAAGTATCGGGCCCTACGCCCGTCTGGGCCCGGACGGGCACAGACGGGCTGGACTCTGGCGTGACTCCGGCGCTGAGACGGCGCTCCCGCTGCGCGTCACCGCTGCGCGTCTTCATGGTAGCTTTAAGTAGGGGCCTCGCCTCCTGTGTCTCCAACTAGAGCGCTCGCGGAAGTGGCGCCTCTACAGAGTCCCTAAACTACCCCCAAGATGGCGGCACTGCAATTTACCAGACTAAAGACCTGCGAAAAGCGCAGTGAGGGGCCCAATTTAAAATGCAAGTAAGTGCTAATTTGTTTTCTAAACAAAGGTACAACAATTAATTAAATAAGCAATATATTTTAAGAAAAAACGGGCACTCGGTTAAAAAACGCGCTGCTAATTCCACGCGCTGTGCTGGCCTAATGGGAAAGCTCCTACGCTCGATAATGCAGGTGATTAGTGCTGTCCGCTGCAAGATAAGTAGGACGATGTCAAAGCCATCTATCCCATTTCTGGGTATAAGCAGTGCTTTGATACTTCTTTCAGTATTCTGGCTGATCTCCAAAATCCCCCTTAAGGTTACGGTATGGTGATCGCAGGTATGTCAAGCCCTATCGCTGTGGGACGAGGTCCTCGCTCCATGTCTGTCCCTTCCAGTTGGTATGTACTGAGGCAGCATATCGCTTGGTAACCTATTGATCGCGCATATAAAATAGCAGTGAATTGATAGCTGAGATGTGCTTTTTATTTTACAGAGACACCTGATGAAGAGCCGGATAGGCTCGAAATGCATTGGGCATAAGTAATGAGTCATCTTTGCTGCAAGATTTTATCTTGACCTTTATTTTAACGTGCTACTGTGAAATGCCTTATGAGCACTCAGTGGACATATGAAAAAATGAAATAAAGAAACAGGGTGGAATTTTGCTGTCTCTGCAGTGATTTATGAAGTTCTGAAGAGTGATGGAATAACGAATTGTATAATTTCAAAGTTTAAGATGGTCCTAAAATGGTGAAAATGGATAACTTTATAACGAGTGTTTAATATGAGGGAAGTTTCCCATATAGCAGTGCGACATAAGGGTGCGCCAGTTTGTGCCCAAATTTTCCGTTTTTGCATGAACTGTGACCGGGGCGGTTCACAGGATTTGTCTGCACGCATTTACATATGTGAATTGTTTGGATAATGGCAACAAAAGAACACTACAAGGGAAGGAGTGCATTCCTACTAAGTATCTTTCTTTCTACGAAGTTATTTATGTGCCATAATGCCTTCTTTTCTCATCTTGTTCAAAATTAAATGAATTCTGCTGCATTATAGAAGGCATCAATCAGGTAATAGATTTCAACGGAGGTCTTCATTTCGTTGACAAATACTTAATATGCCCCTAGGTCCATGAAGTACAGGAGCACTTTAAGGGGACACATTTTGTTTGTGTGAATCAGAGAAAACAGGCTGTGATGGAGCGGGGCTAGGAACGAGTCATTGGAGGATACAGGGAACATTGTATTTTCCCATTTATGTTACACAGCTTTGTAGTTTGAAATGTTAGCATGTTGCGCAATGAGGGTTCTCCAGAATCGCATGTTTTTCCAAGCCAAAGCAAGAATAGAACACAGGTGACAAAGGCAGCAACTTAGCAGCTAGACCACACAAGTAGTTGTGTATACCACGGTTAAGAATTTCTACGAACGTGCTGCTCTCCTTGCCTCGTCCTACCTTCCTTCCACACCAGATTACTGTTTCCTTCTGAATGGCTCTGCTAATAAACTTTGTAATCGGGCTAAATTACATTGCTCAGTAGATAGGGTGTCTATAGCTCAATGTATTTGTTTAGTTAATACTAGTGAAATGTGAAACCATTTTGATCGAACATCAATTTGCTTTCACAGTGAAGGTGGTAGTAAAATGGGAAGAGTAACATGCGGGTCATTGTAAGGTACGGGGGTTCCAAGCTCTCTCCTCCAATATAAAAACAAGCATTGGCCAAGAGGCCGCGAAAGTGACGCAGCCGCGTATGACAAAATCATTAAAATAAACAAGCTTTGGCCACGCAGCCGCGAAAGTGACGCGGCCGCGAATGACAAAAGCTTTCAAATAAACCAGCTTTGGCCACGCGGCCGCGAAAGTGACTCAGCCACGAAAGTGAAAGTGATCGCGATTGCGATCGCTGCAAGCTCGGCGGAGGAAAGACACAAGGCGCTGCGCGCGTGCACGCTCACGTGCGCGCAAGCTTTAGGCCACAGGCAGCACTTTGAAAAGCCGTATACAAAATGTCTCGGCCAGACCAGCTCATGCGATGGATCAGGCGAGACCTAAAAAAACAGAAAGAGTCCTCACAAGACCCACAAAAACCTGTGCCAGGAGGGGGTTTTGCAGGGATTCTGCACATATACAGAACTATGCGCAGAAAACCAGGACCTTGGTAGATAGTGGTGTACCAACCTATCACCTCAGTACCCAAAATCACCAAAAACTGACTAGCAATAGTGTCTCATTCGTTCTCCGACTAACAGCGAAGCTACCAATGATTAGACAACCCAGAACACGACACTCCTGATTCTCTCAGGAATCGGGGGAACAAGACAACTTTTGCGCTCACTCACTCATACTTGTCCACAATAAGAGTAATCAGAGTCACGGTATAGTTTAAAATGTTTATTTTAACTAATGCGCTGTATGGTACAGTACACATGCCATTACTAGCAGCAAAATGCATAAACACAATTTAGTCAGCATTGTCACAATTCCATAGAATACAAACGGGGATATCATTTTATAAAGACAGTGGAAAAGGCCTACCATGCCTAACCACCCTCCTCGTTATATGAAGTAGTTTATTAAAAAAGAAGACCTCTGGGCTTTGTCAGCAGACGCCGTATCTCAAGGCGTAAATGAAAGGTTTACATCTCAGGACAAGCACAGATTCTCCATGGAAGGGTCTCTCTCCAAGTGCGTGAACAACATGCTTAGCTTGCAATATTAAAGCATACGATTTTCAGTAGTGCAGCTGTGTGTCATGTTATGTCTAGGTGCGAGAGACTGACCAGAACAGAATAACAAGGGGCATTGTTTATCAACCTTGTACATTGTGTGTGAAAAGCAGACAGTTCTCATGTGAAAAGGGCACAAATAAAGTCTTGCTAAATAAACGCATGTAGTGTTGTGTGCAAAAGCTGCCTAATGGCAGCGTAGCTCATGCTAACTTAGCAGTGTTGACAATGAGCCCACCATCCATACTACACCCTCCCCCTGGTAAGTCTATAGAACATAGGCATAGGATGAAAACAGAGATTAGAAGGGCGAGCGGAGTTCAAAAAAGCGCCTTCAATCGTAAAAATTAAAGAAAAGCGATAATAAAGGGAAAACCATTTAGGGAGAAATTTTTTGGTTTTTAGAAATACTTCCGAAATGTAGGAACCTGCGAGATGCCTGTGGTGCATGAGCGAGGTCAATCCATAAGAGTGTATGAGCAAAAGTATGCAACACCCTCCAAAAGGACGTCATTGTCATTGTTAGAAAAAAGGGATGCCATCCAATTCAGCAAGCTGAATGAACATGCGTGCTCCTCACAGTTGGGTGCCTCCATGAGCATCGTCGGATAACTTGCGTGATATTCGATATAACTTTGAAGCAGCAGATTCCGTGTTGCCCCACAGATATCCCATTGAGCCAAGACTCCATGTGCAGCCGCACGCGCCATAAGACCAATCCTAGAACAGTCCTGCTCAAGGGCCACTAAGGGACTCATTCACTGGTCGAAATCCAGGTCAGAACATGACGTATCGGAGAGGCATAAATTCAATGCCCATGTGAACGGACATCGTAAGCATGAAAAGACTGGTTGCAGGCAAGTGAAGTACGCAAAGCGGAAGGACAACCCATAAGACACGTAGAGAGTAGCCAGTGGTAGTGTACCGATGCACCCATGCATACGGTCACGGAGCAATTGCAGCCGGGCCGGTCTGTGCAGCACTACAAGAGGAGCAGTCATTGCGCAGCAGGCACAGTAGAAGCAGGATTCCAGCAGCTAATGCTAGTATTAAAGGGAATCCTCCAAAGACGCTGGAAAAGATAGAATGAATGAATGCAGGTATTATACCAAATATCATCCGAAAAGAAGTCACAAGGCCAGGACCAACAGCTTTAAAAAAATGTGCAAGGCCTTGAGTATTAGACGTATTAAAAATGCAGTGTATAAGCTCCCCAAATGTAGTGGGAGGTTTGTGTTCAAAAGCGTTTGTATTTTGCTAGTGGTGCTAGCCACCTGCAGAGTGAAGGTCTCGCACACGGAAGTAAGGGGGAACTTCTTGTTGGAATAAAAGTGCTTTTAGTCTGCTCAACTTGTTGAAATCTGTTTTCAAAGCTGGTATGGAAGGCCAAACTGAGTTATCGAGCTTCCCACACGGGGGAATAAAAAGCAAATTTTTACATCAAATAACATGCTATGAAACCGTTACAATGTACGGTATTCCAGCAAGCAAACCGCAGCATTCTTGGTTACTTAAAATAAGATATCTACCATTAGTAAGCAAAGTGAATGTGGGAGTTATTGCGGGAACTGGATTACCCTTTAAATCACAAGCAAGATTCAGAGACGATACATTACAAGCCCCATGCAATGTTATATTTTTACAAACAAGGGAATGACCTACTGTAGAATCACAGTCCTCCCCTGTAAGGTATACCTCCTTGTCTTCCCGTAAACATCTGTATGTGAAAGGCAAAGACCACAATTCATGCAGAAAAGCACTACCCAGGGGTTCAAAACGGCCTAGCAGGTAATATTTCATACAAGAGCTGACTTGACACAAAGAGAAAGGTAAAGATATAACTGCATGAATTAGCCAAACAGCAGAGTCAGTTTCCGCCACAGAGAAAGGCAGAGGGTCTATTTTTTCTTTATGTAGAAGAGCGTAGATGGCATCTTTCATGGACATAAACTGCTGCTTGTCTGTTAAATTGAATGGCTAAAACAAAGCAGACGTATTTAAATAATCCCATGGTACCTTACCCATTTTTAGAGTTTGCAATGTCCATGCGAATTGCATCACAGAACGCAATTGATTTTGACCATGATATAACAAAGACACATCTTCTTGTACAATATCAATAACAGAAGAAACAACAATATCCAATGTGTAAATGCGGGAAGACAGTGTGTTAATACTATTGTCAACAACCGCAAGAACCTTTTCTAAGTTCGCTTGGTCTATTTCCCGCAGATGGGACGCTGCTTCAATCTGTGAAAGTTTCCATATTTCATTGTAAGTTGCGTAAATGAATCTCTTTGTTCTCTGAACCCTGGGTCCCAAGACAAAGTCTGACATATTGATGTTACTGGATAACAATGATAAGTGTTGTTTAACGGACGATAATGTAGAGTACTGCAACTACTATTGACATAATTTACCCACCGAATAGGTGGTTACCGAATGTGTATCTGAACATCTCGGCTCGGGTCTATCTTATGTATAACCCGAAGTAATGTTATAACAAGCATTGGCATAGCCAATAGATCTCGCTTTTGGGACCTTATAAGTATTTAGTTATGCAACTGTTGCATGGCTAAACACTTATAAGGTCCCAAAAGCGAGACCTATTGGCTATGCCAATGCTTGATTTTAGCTGTTTCACAAAACAAAAAGTGTCATCACTTTTGGGAATGGCACCCTCTTTTTTGAGAATGAGTTTTAACATATTAAACTTTTTGGACAGGGTGGTTGGAATATAGAAGAAGAATGACAGGGACGCTAATTGAACAACGCGGCCGTGCGTACGGTGCTATGTAAAGCGCTCCAATACCTTCGGGTCGAGTTCGCGCTATATAAATATGAAACAACAAACAGAGTAACAGCCATGGGGAGTGAAAAGCATGAGGAAAAGTGGTAGGAGAGAGTGCAGGACACAGTGACAGGGGCGCTAATTGAAACACGTGGCTACGATCAAACATCAAAGCGGCCGTGCGGCCGCCAAAGTGATAGTAAACGCGTCAAGCGCGCGCACCCGCGCACATGCACTGTATCGCTAGGCTGGCCTGGTAGCACTTTTTGGAGCCCTCTCAATAAGTCTCGCAGAGCATCGCTTACGCGATAGCTCAGACGAGACCTAAAAACGGAGTTGGCAGGCATTCTAATTCGTCTGCCAAACTAACCAACCTAAAGGATCCATTTCAGATACATTAAATGTGTTATTTTGGAATAAAGTTTGTAAGGCATCGATGGTATAATTCGTGTATGAGCGCCAATTTTGATATTCACCTAAAGAGGGAATAGCAGGGGCGTTCATCTTCTTTGCAGTTGCCAAGCAAGTTGTCTGGTACACTGTTTCATTTTAAAAACAAAATTTGTGCTGAGATGAGGCAGGCACGATGTAAGGCTTCAGTGCCTAGGACCTGCCATTTCTTAGAACCCCAGATTGATTTCAAATCAATGGTGGCCTCCAGTGACTGACAGATAATGTCTGAAAGAATGTGCATAGATTAATTTCGTATGGGTTAGCATGACTTTGGGAGATGAATGAACATTTAATTTAAAATAATAGGACTCAGGTGTTGACCTATCAAAATCAGTAAAATATGTAAATGTATTTCTAAGTGTTTTCGAATTTCCTTTTAATGGTGTAGGGCAATGTTCCCACTGTGTGTACCTAATGAAAGGACGTAATGTATTTGTCTTATGTAGGAAATGATGCCCATAATGCTGCTAACAGAACAAATCAGCATAATTGGCAGAATTTAAATACAAATCTTCAGTATTAAAAGCAGTATAATACTCCAAATCTGAAAACAATGATTGTTTTGCATGCACATCCCAGTCATCCGAACAGATGTCCTGTGTTATCACATCACCCAGGGAGACATGAAAGACGTATGGCACATTGATAATTTCCATCGGGCCATGGACCTGAAAATCTACTTTAACCCAGAGGATGCCATCCGCAACTGGGAATGCTGAAATGTTAACAAGAGTCTGGTCACGCTTCATGCAGTGGGAAGATGAGTGAGGGGCCAGAATACCATCAACGAAGTTCACAGCAGAGTGTTCTGGTAAGTAGTGACCATTGATGAGTAGGAAAAATACTGTCACAAACCCAATTGACACGAAGAGAAAAATCTGATGAGTACTTACCAGATGTATGTCCAAGGAGGGACTAAGTAAGTCTGATTAAACCAGGAGACAAAAATAGTCAATTTGGTAGGGCAAATCGAAGTGGTGGAGGACGAGTCATAAGAAAAGCTGCCATGGTGTAAAGTACTTTCTGGCAATCCATGCAACGCCCTCCCATGGGATAAGTATACCCAACTTCCTTGTTGCAGGAGGGAGCCAGAGGGACAGGCAAATGGTCAACAATAGGGTCCATCTCGATAACAGTGTCATATGGTGAGTTGAAACTCCAGGATTTCTTGAAATTGTGGAGCACTAAACAGCAGGCGTCACACTATTCAGAATCGGCTAGATGTTGTAGCTTGACATTGTCTATTGAGCTGTATCTGTTGTCTTTGCGACCAGGAAGCGGTGGTAAAATGACTGTACGAGTACCCTTAAAGCCAAGCACTGGAACCAGTGCACGGTAAGAGGGACCACATTTTTTTTGGTTCTCAAGCTTCTCGGACCAGATCACCAACTCTTGAAAGCCAGCCGGCCACCGGAATCAGCAGTGCAGCATCAGAGGCAGAGGGCAAATGTTCATTTGGAAGTCTGTCATGGGTCTCTTGTAGGTCCTGTAAGATAGTAGAATGTTTATCTACGTCGAAGTTTGCGGCAGCCGCCACGATGTCTAGACCATCAAGGTCTGGCATACACATCTTGATGCCAAAGAGCATCTCGTATGGGGTCCGCCCACCCACAGGTCTTCCCAGGAGATTATTAAGTACACGTTGGACTCCATGCAAATGGGCTAGCCAGTTCCTGCCAGTACCTAAGACCCTAGCTGTCAAAGATTGCTTTAAGTCACGGTTCATTCTCTCCACAACTGAATTGCCCTTCGGCCTGTATCGAAACGAAAACTGCACCAGCACCCCCAAAGACATCATAGACTTCATTGTATCCTTGTACGCCTTATAGGCGAATGCTGGAGCTTGGTCTAAATTAAAGGTGCCACAGGCAAAGATCCCTACAAAGACACGCAAATCTCTGTTGACATTTCAAGTGTCAGCACTGCATTGTGGCCAAACCCAAAGGACTCTAGTGCACGAATCAACTGCGACCAAAATGTATTTATATGCAGTATCTGAAGAAAATGGACCTCAGTGATCAAGATAGACACAACCAAAAGGCCTATTAGAAATGCATAGCTGTGTTTGTGGTGGGCGTGTCCTCGTGGAAGGCTTAATTTGCTGACAGATGTCACAAGATAGTACATAATTACAAGTTTGTTTATATAAACCACGCCACCAGTAGTGTTGCTGCATGATAGAAACTGTCGTAGACACGCTGGCACGGGCTGAGGCCAAGCCTTCGTGTGCGGCTTTTATCAAACAGTATCTGCGGTCTGCATTTGGAGTCAGCCGAACACCAACGTCCGGTATTCTTGTAAAGGGAACTTGTTCAGGAGTTAACTGATAAGAATACTTCAAAGAGAAACCCTGTGGGTAATTAGTGCCCTCCGTAGTGGCAGCTATTGCTGCCAAGATCTCATTATCAATCTTAGTTTTGGACCTTGTAACGGCTGCTACAGAACACGTGGCTACTGAAGATTTGGCTGCTTCATCAGCCAAAGAATTCCCAAGAGCATGTGCTCCCACACGCTGATGGCCAAGAGTATGTATAACATGTGTGAGGGGCAGACGTTGTTTAAGATCTGCCACTCGAATCCAAAGCGTTTTATGTTTAATTGTGCTGCCTTTAGAATCTCGATATTCATTTTGAGACTAAAAGAATAAGTTGTCATTGAAAGACTAAACATTGTAAAAAGAATCACACACAAAGAAGGTAGACACATTCGGATCTGCAAACACGAGAGCAAGAACTAGAGCGCGCAGCTCAGCTAATTGGGCGGTAAGTCTCCAAGTACCTGTGTATGCACTATATTAGACTTGAACTCTCCATTCACCATTGTACCAGCCACAATGGCGCAAGCCGCTGAATAAGCATGGTTAGAACCGGTGGCCAGTTGCGCAGAGCCATCGGTGTAAATAATACATGAGTACTCCTCCAAAGGGAGTAAATACAGAGGAGGTGGATGAACGTGTTCATTCTGCAAGAACTTCTGTGCCTGAAGAGAGGGGTCAAAGATAAATCTGACATCAGGAGACGTCAAAG
This sequence comes from Triturus cristatus, assembly GCF_964204655.1. NCBI lineage: Eukaryota > Metazoa > Chordata > Amphibia > Caudata > Salamandridae > Triturus > Triturus cristatus. The sequence continues at coordinate 178,187,558 of NC_140590.1, forward strand.
AAGTAGCCCATTGTATCCAACGGGGATTTAATGCTTTCGAGTTTGGTACACTCGCCTTTGTCAATGCTTCTAAGGCAGGGTAAGGAGTAACCCCCAAAATGCGTTTCCTCTGTGCCAGTGCGCGTTCCTTCAGGACTGCCATCTGTACAGCTGTTAAACCTTTTTCAGCAGTGGAAAACCGCATTTCGGCCAAAGTGTACAAATGTGATTTGTATGCAATAGGTACTGTGTCACCTTCATTGTACGTCAAGTAAGTGAAACCCACTGTGCCTGGCATGATTTGTATCACCAGGTTTGTGTGGTTATCACATGTCAACAGGTACTTAGATTCAAGTAGATCGGATGGCAAAGATTGCAGAATAACAGAATGTTCCGAAAGCCAGCTGGCCTTTGAAAATGTAGGTTGTATCAAAGCATAAAGAGGCTTGATATGCTGGGCATATTCAGGAATGAAAGTACGACCACAATTTTAAAATCCCAGCAAATACTGAAGTTTTTTCAGAGTGGTCAGAGACCGCAAACTTGCGCATTTCTCCAGAAAGTGGGGTTCCAAGCCCCTACATTCATTATTGAGCTCATAGCCCAAAAAGAGCACTGCATAACAAGCGATGTGAGATTTAGCAAAGTTGAATTTGTAACCGTACTCGGCACACATAAGAATGATGCGGTCGACACAGCATAGATGCGGTCATAGCTCGTCGTCTGTCAGATAAATATCGTCAATGTACGAGTACGCATCTGGGTCAATGCTGTCCAATAGAGAGACAACACGTGCGGTAAAAACTCCAGGTCTATTCTTATACACCATAGGTAAACGCCAACATTTTTTCTGTTTTCCACCGGCTGTGGACAGATTATGGCTATAAAAGCCATTTGAAATGTCAAGTGTCTTTGTAGTGAGTTCTCTCTGAATACGTACAGGCATTGTTAAGTTAGCATAACCACGTTAGATGTTAGAAAGCCATCTTTTTGCTTTTGCACACGGCACTGCGTTTACATGTTATTTCTTAAAACAAACTGCTGACTCGAGACTTGCTTCACACAAGCGCGATCTGTTGTTACTATCCCAAGCTCTGCGCAGCGACCTTGGTCTGTACATGGTGTGACAAACAGTCTGGGTTATTACACAATGCATGTTTTTCACTCTAGGTTGATCGGCCCACTATTTAGCCATAACACACGCGCAGCCGCAAATGCCTGAAAATTAGTGCTTTTAGTATCACAGACATCATGTTTATTATTCAGACCGAAGACGAGCCTTCCTGCGAGAAGACTCCTGATGCTCCTGTGATGTGATTTCACTAAGCTGATCTTTGAGGTATGGGGTCCCCTATTCAAGCCTAAGAGACCTTCTATTAGCATAATAATAATATTAGCTTCTTAGTAAAGGGAAGGTGGTAGTATCCACTGTCATTATAATATGATCACCCCTTTTATATTCTATGGTATTGTAACTATGTTGCTGGTTTTGATATTAATCATTTGTCTGCTTGTATTAGCCAAAGTACTGCATCTTAGGACACGTGGTCTATAAAAATAAACCCCTTTTTATTTACAACGTGTCTCTGTTGATTATTGTTGTGGACTGATGTGAGAATAATATACGAACAGGTATTTCCGATTCCCACCATTCCTGAGTATGTACTGAGTCGCTTGTTCTGGGTTGTCTACACATTGGGACCGCCGAGCTAAATCTCGGATAACGAATGGGACACTTATGCTAGCCGGATACTGGGTTCTGGGTTCTGAGGTGAGTTTCTGGTACACCACAATTCACTGAGGTCCTGGGGTTCTTCGCATAGTTCTGTGTATCAGCAGAATCCCTGCAACATGGCGCACCTAACGTTTGGTCTATGAGTTGAAACGCCTTAGTAGTGCTTACATTTAGTCCACAGCACCCTCATTCTTGTTTCCGGATAACAAGTCTGACGGATTTTAAACCTACCTAGTTCTATTGATATAGGTTCCTTCAAGCTTGATTATTAAAAAGGTTATTGAACCCTTGTGCTACTGAATACTTGAAGTGTAGCTTGTCCTTATGGCAATTAATATTGCGGCGCATAGCCGTGCGGCCCTGAAACGTCACTTGACGCAGTATGGGGTGCCGGACGCGGGCATGGACGTCATCTTTGTGGTGGGAGCCGATGCGGCTCACCCCTTTGAGTTGTTCTACTCTTGGGTGACGATTCCGGCAGTCAGTGGTAATGATAATACATTTCATTCTTACACTGCCACTGCCGTGCCTGCCGCCTATGCGCCTTATAGGACACAGGAGATACCAATATCTGCTTGGCAACATCAGATTTGGTTTAATGGCGCCCTCCCCCATGTGGTTATACCGCCGAGAATGGGCCCTTTATCAATTGCGGGGGCCACTTGGCCGGTACTAGCCGGATTTACGCCTCATCCCCGTTACCTCACGGTGACGGTGGATGAATTGCGTGTACTACACACTGCCCTTATAACGGTATATAGGGCGTTAGTGCAGTATGTGTCGCGCACTGTACAGGCGGGGGCGCCTGTTAGTGCGGGACAACCTAGTGATCGTAGGTGGTCATTAGTCCTGTTATGGTCAATTCTGTTGTGGGCAAGCGCCCCCTCACAAGGGATGATTATCCTTTTTGGCTTGCTGAAAAATTTGACCAAATAGAGGCGGTTTATCCGCATACAACTTCTGTGGAAAAACACAGGATCCTCACCATTAGTTTGCCTAAAGACTTAGTTCCCCATATAGATGACTGTGTATCCTGGGGTAAGATTTTTGCTGCGACGTACGCGCAGTGCTTCGGCACTCCGTCTATGTTACAGCTGCCCTCCATCATTAAACAGGTTCAAGAGGACCATGGAGCGGAGTCTGCGATAGAATTGGGGATGCGGCTCCTCGGAGATTTTGGCCTGGTGGCTACCATGATAATGGGAAACCTTAAGGGTGATGCGTTGCACTTTCAGGTTCGTAATGAACTGAAGAAAGTTGCTGAAGAGGACAAGCCGCAGGAATTTGCTAAAATAATTGCAGAAGCATATCGTGATTTGGGTCGTAGCTCTTTAGGAGTTAAGCCTGTGATCAAGAATCCCGATTCTAAGCAGCAGGGTAAGGCAGGAACTTCTGGTAAGGATGAACGACCCATTTTTCCAAAACAAAAGTGGCCGTTTAAACAACAGGGCAAGCAGCAGCAGAAACAGGGCTCTCGGCCTGCCTCTCCCGTACAGTCAAGTAGTGAACGCACTTATGATCTGCGAGATCGTGCTACTATTAAGTCTCCTGATAGATTTCAGGTTTCTGAACCGCGTTCTCCTCGTTCTTCACAGGAAACATCGGCTACACAGTCTGGTGGCGGAGGCGGTGGCAAAGGTCGGGGTGCTCCACAACAGCGTGATCAACCCCGACAGACTGAGGGTAAAGGCAAGCAGGACGAGTTTGCTCGACAAAGACCCCCGTTTCAGAAGAAGAAAGTGGCGGCTCTGACGGCAAAATATGCCTCAGATAGTGCGGACACAGCTTCAGAACCGGACATGGGCGCTGACGCTACTAGACAGCGCGGCGGAAATTACCATAGTCCGTCAAGCTCTGCGTCCATTTCTGGCGGTGACAGCAACTGATGTATTGGTTACTGTTGAAACAGCTGACACCAGAGTGGCTCCCCCTGATAGACTTTTTGAAATAGTCTTATTAATAGAGGGTGACATACAACGTACTATAAAAGGGATTTTTTGGGATAATCTGACCACCACCTATGATATCCTCCTAGCGGAGGCAGATTGGCCCCCGGCCTTCATTTTGGAAGCTCCTAGAGGGGAGGAGAAAATCCTCCCGTCCTTTGCGCACACGGTGCCTAAGGACCAAGCTGAAATGTACGCTGGTGAGTGGGCGCTGGCACTTGCGCCAGCGGTGTATCGTACTCAGGTGGGTTGGGACCGGTTGTCCCCCTGCCATGAGATTCCATTGCGGTCTATGCCCCAGCCACAGCCCCAATATCCCATGCGTCGTGAAGCTAGACCTCACGTCGCGGCGATCCTTGAACAATTGGAATATCAGGGTGTAATTGAAACATGTGTGTCCCCTATGAATAACCCTTTATTCACTGTAACGAAGCCTGACGGCTCGTACCGTTTAGTTTTGGATTACCGGCACCTAAACTCTCATTGCCGGACCTGCGCGGTACAAAATACACATAGCTCGGCTCTAGTCGACAGTCTCGTGCGTAAATGGTTTAAAACGACACTTGACATTTCCAATGGCTTTTTTAGCCATAACCTGTCCACACTGAGTAGCCAGTGGACAGCGTTTACTTCGGGCGGTAAACAAAAACAGTTTACGAGATTAGCCATGGGCTACAAAAATAGCCCTGGCGTCTTTTCCGCTCGCGTGGTTTCTCTCTTAGAAAGAATAGACCCCGAGGCATACTCCTATGTTGACGATATCTACCTCACGGATGACGAGCTGTTGCCGCATCTGTCTCGAGTCGACAATATTGTAGTGAGTTTTGCTGACTATGGCTACAAATTCAATTTTGCGAAGTCTCACATCGCGGAATATACAGTGTTGTTTTTGGGCTACGAGCTCAATAATGAAGGAAAGGGGTTAGCTCCCCACTTTCTGGAGAAGTGCGCATGCTTGAGTGCGCCAACGACACTAAAGAAATTACAATCTCTGCTGGGCTTTCTGAATTTCGGCCGTACCTACATTCCTGATTATGCCCAGCGTATCAAGCCGCTTTACGCCTTGGTACAACCCACATTTTCGAAGTCTAGCTGGCAGCTGGAACATTCTAAAATTTTACAGTCTTTACAGGCTGACCTTCTTGCTTCACAATATTTGCTGACACGTGATAACCGCACCAACCTGGTAATAAGAATAGTGCCAGGCGCCGTGGGTTTCACGTATTTGACGTTTAATGAGGGCGATACAGTCCCCATTGCATACAAATCCCACTTGTACACCTCTGCTGAATTACGTTTTTCCGCGGTCGAAAAAGTTCTGACTGCTGTACAGATGGCGATCCTTAAAGAACGCGCACTGTCACATGGGAAACAGATTCTGGTTGTAACACCCTATCCCGCCTTAGAAGCGGTGACAAAGGCAAGTGTACCAAATTCTAAAGCTTTGCATCCCCGGTGGATACAATGGGCCACAACACTGACGTCGCCAGACGTCACCTACATCTTTGATGCCTCATTACAGACTCAAGAGTTCTTGCAGTATGAATTCGTTCATCCGGCTCCTCTGTCTTTGCGCCAGCTCGAAGAATACCATTGTGTCATATACACTGACGGGTCTGCGCAGCCCGCAATTGGATCAAAGCACGCCTACTCAGCGGCTTGCGCAATTGTCGTAGGTACTTTCGTAAATGGTGAATTCCAGTCTGATGCGGTGCATACGCAGTCATTGGGCGATTGTACCGCGCAATTGGCGGAGCTTCGGGCTCTAGTGCTTGCACTGGAGTTTGCTGATCCCCGAGTCACTACTCTAATAGTGAGTGATTCTTTTTACTGTGTCCAATCCTATAATGACAATTTACACTTCTGGTCTCAAAATGATTATCGAGACACAAAAGGTGGCACAATTAAGCATAAAACGCTTTGGGTTCGAGTGGCGGACTTTAAAGAACGTCTCCCACTCGTGAATGTAATTCACACTCTTGGTCACCAACGACTTGGTGTCCATGCTGTCGGCAACGGCTTGGCTGACGAGGCAGCAAAAACAGCAGTGGCTACATACTTAGTGGCAGCAGTAACCAGATCAAAGAGTAAGATTGATGATGACATCTTGGCAGCTATTGCTGCTACAGAAAAGGGAGGCGATTACCCGAAGGGTTTTCCTTCTCGTTACATTTACCATTTAAGTCCTGATAATGTCCCATTAGTGAGGATTAACGACGTTGGTGACAGAATTATTCCCAACGCGGACTGCAGACCCGCACTGATTCTGGCTGCTCATGAGGGGTTGGCGTCAGCCCACGCCGGAGTGTCAGCCACTATATCTCTGCTACAACAACGTTACTGGTGGTTCGGTTTATATAAACAAGCGCGCGCTTATGTTCTCGATTGTGACATTTGCCAACAGATTAAACCTTCTACTGTTGCGCGCCCATCACAAACACAGTTGTACATATCCAATAAACCATTTGGTTGTGTTTATTTGGATCACTGCGGTCCTTTTTCTTCTGATACTGCGTACAAGTACATCTTGGTTGCAGTGGATTCGTGCACACGTTTTCTGTGGGTATGGCCACAAAGGAGTGCCGACTCGCGGACTGTCATCAGAGATTTGCGTGTCTTTGTGGGAACTTTTGCGTGTGGTACCTTCCATTCTGATCAGGGCCCTGCGTTCGCCTCTAAGGCTTACAAGGAGGCTATGAGAAATTTGGGGGTCCTAGTCAAATTTTCGTCCCCCTACCGACCTGAGGGTAATAGTGTGGTGGAGCGAATGAACCGTGACTTAAAGCAATCATTGACAGCCCGTGTTTTAGGCACAGGCCGAAACTGGCTAGCCCATTTGTATAACGTCCAACGTGCACTTAATAATCTCCCTAGAAGGTCTCTGGGTGGGCGGACCCCGTACATGATGCTCTTCGGAATCAGAATGTTTGTACCGGACCTTGATGGTCTAGACATGGCGGCGTCGACCGCACCCTTTGACGTAGATGATCACTGTGCTGTTTTACAGACTCTACAAGAAGCCAGAGACACTCTATCGAAGGAACACATACCCTCCGCATCTGAAGTTGAAGTTCAGGTTCCGGTAGTCGGCTGGCTACCCCGAGTTGGAGATCTGGTCCGTGAGAAGGTGGAGAACAAGAAGGAGTTCGGCCCCTCTTATCGTGCACCAGTTCCAGTGCTTGGAGTGCAGGGTACAAGAACAGTCATTTTACCTCCACTTCCTGGTCGCAAAGAAAACAGGTACATCTCTATTGACAATGTCAAACTTCAGCGAGTGGCCGATACTTCTTAGCATGACTCCAGCAGTTTCATGCCAGACGATGCAAAGAAATTCAATGTTGACTCTTGCTTCTAACACCTTGCCTGATGTTGCCATCGAGATGCAATCGGTTACTGATCCCCTGTTGATACCATCGGCTGGTGGTTTGCCCGAAGAGACTGAGTATGCTTATCCTACACGTGGTCCCTCGCCTGTTTTACAATCTACAGCACTTGGCCAGTCCCGTTTCTCCTTTGACACTAACTCGTTGCCCTCAAGTCCCCCATCGAACGTTGCTGTTTTTTTCAGCTGGTTTAAGAGACATTTTTTGATTGCCCCTTGGACATACATTTGGCTGTTGCTTTTCAGTATTTTTTTGTTTATGTCCATTGGGTTCGTGATAGTTTTTTTCCGTCTTGTGGATGGCCACTATCTGACTGAGAGATCGACAATTAGACTTATCAATGGAACTTTGGCCCCCCACTCCTCGTCCCACATCATGAAGAGGGACCAGACTTTTGTGAATATTACTGCCTGGCCCGTCTTGGATGGAATCGCATGGGATGCTGTTAAATTCCAAATTCATGGGCCTACAGAGGTCATTAATGTGCCTAATGTATTTCGTGTTTCTATGGGTGATGTGGTTAGGCAGAACATACGTTCTGATGATTGGGATGTACACGCCATTGAATCACTGTTTTCTGATTTGAAATATTATGCCGCTTTTGATGCTGAAGATTTATACGAAAATGCGGCTAATTATGCGGAACAGTATTGTTTTCAACATTATGGCAATCATTTCCTGCATAAAGCAAATACATTTAGAAATTTTGTAAATTTTACCCAATGGGAACACTGTCCTACTCCCGAATTCGGAAGTTCACAAACACTAGTTAACAAGTATTCATATTTTACCGATTTCAGTGTTTCCAACCCGGCAGCGTTTTATTTTAAGGTGCTGCCTGAGTCTGCCGCAAAGGTTAGACTGACACACACGAAGCTACTTTATTCTAAGTCCTTTATGGACGAGTTGTCAATCAAAGGTTATGATGTATGGAAGGCTACTATTGATCTAAAGTCGGTTTGGGGTTCCAAGCCGTGGCAGGTACAGGGTACAGAGGCTTTACATCGTGCCTGTCTTATACCAAATCATATTTTATTTTTAAATTCATCCATCTTCCAAACCACCTGTTTTGGATTGGCTACTTCTAAACAATTAAAGTCACCTTCTGTGCCAGATCTGGGCGCTTATCCCAATTGGGATAACCACACAGATCTGTCCCTTGCTGCTTTGCAATCCTTAGTTTCAAATACATCTTTCAATATTTCGAAAGTTAATAGTGAGGGTTGGTTAATTTGGCAAAGCAGTTCAGATATCTGTCAACGACGTTTTCTGGGACTGAAACCGGGGTATACTCAAGAACGCGTAGACCCTCGGTTTGAGTCGTCACATACAGTCACTACATACTCTGTGGGCAAGTTATGTCAATCTTGGCTGCAACATTCCACTTTGGCGTCTGTCAAAGTTCATTTATCACAGTTACATGACAAAATAGATTTGAATGATTTTGTTAAGGGTCCTGTGGGTGGCAGAACCAAGAGGTGGGCGTATGCTATTTACAACGAAGTCTGGAAGTTGTCGCAGATTGAGGCAGCTTCCAGGTTGAGAGCTATTGACCAAGCAAACATGGAGAAGGTTTTAGCTGTTATCGATAATAGCATTAGCACTCTCTCTTCTAGGATTTATACATTAGATAATATTGTTTCTTCTGTGGTTGATATTGTGCATGATGATATGTCTGTGTTATATCATGGTCAAAACCAGTTGCGTTCTGTTATGCAGTTTGCATGGACATTGCAGACGTTAAAGGCGGGGAGAGTCCCTTGGGACTATCTTAACACTACATCGTTATTTCTTCCCTTTAACCTTACTGACAAGCAGCGATTTATGTCCATGAAGGATGCTACATATTCATTGTTACATATTGAAAAATTAGAACCATTGCCTTTTTCTGTAGCGGAGATCAATTCAGCTACGTGGTTAGTCCACGGATTGATAACTCTCCCTTTTGCGCTTTTTAAGTTCACTTCTTGTATGAAACATTATGCTTTGGGTAGATATGAACCGCTGGGCACCGCTTTCATACATGAGGTTTGGTCCCTCCCCTTTACGTATAGATGTACTAGGGACGGGACTGAGGTTTATTTGAAAGGCGAGGAATGTACCACGTCACCTGACCATTCCTTGGTATGTAGGCACATTCAATTACACGGCGCATGCAATGTACAAGCACCGAATTTAGCATGCGTCCTACGGGGTGTCCCAGTGCCTGTGATTACGCCTTCTTTCACACTGCTTGCTAACGGTAGTTATTTGATTTTGAATAGTGAAGCTTGCTGTGGGATGTTAGTGGGAATCCCGTATATTGTAACTGTCTCGCAGAAAGTGGTCTGCTGCAATAATGTTCTCTTTCCACCCCCGCATGGGCGGCTGGATGCTTCCATCTGGCCTTCGATTCCAACCTTGAAAGCAGAGTTCAACAAGTTGAGCAGAATAAGAGCCCTATTGTCCCAAAAAGAGGTGTCTTTGACTTCATCACGTGAAACGTTCGACCTTCACGTTGCTAATACGCGCACTGAGGTACAGGCGCTTCTGAATACTGACCTCCCCCTGCATTTCGGCTCTTTGATCCAAACTATTTTCAATGCCTCGTCCACGACCGGCCTGGCTCATTTTTTTAAACTTGTGGGCTCGGGTCTCGTGACCTCTTTCCAAACTATTTTTGGTGTGGTTCCGGGCTTTTTTCATTCACTTTTCTCGAGCATCTTTGGAGGTGTTCCGCTGCTTCTGGCACTAGTGGCGGGTGTGCTGCTTTTCCTTTTCATACTACGGAATGGCTGCTCCTTCTGTGCCACACGTGCACCTGTCCCGCCTGCATCTTCTTCGGGATAGGATGCTTGACTTTTATGGAACTCTGCCGTTGGCGACCTTAAGCCTGGCATATGGATTATCCTTCAGGTATTCCTACTTCACCTGCGTGCAGCCTGTGCTTCACTGCCTGGATTGTCCCTTTGAATGGCCTTTGGATTTGTGCTTGACCAGCCTGGTGTCTCCGGTGCCGGATTTCGATCGACTAATGAGGCCCTTAGTGTCTCACGAGTTGACCTGTTCTGGTGTCCGGATAATGGCTTGCGGAGCGGCACATGGGATCCTGGGTAATTGGGACATCTCTACAGCTGCCTACAACTTCTTGGCTATGAGCTATTTGGAGGAACATTCCGGGTGCCCTCTGATCGTGCTGGAAGCTCCGCTGATTGAAGAACACGTGTGTTCCTTTTCGTTGATGGATTGGATGGCTGAGACTTTCGCTGGCACTGCAAATGATTTTTTGTTGGAAGCGGTTGCCACATATGCTGCCTATACATTCATGGATTGACTGAACTATCGTCCTTGGCGCCTGTCGCTCCTGGACAGCACCCTGCCGCGGCATTTACCTTTTTTTTTTTTTTTTTTTTGCTTTCTCCCTGATGGTTGTTTTGAGGTTTTTTTAATTGATTATGTTTTTTTTCCGGACACCACAGTTTCCCCTTTTGCTTTTCAATTTTTTTCGTTTCAGACTTTAACTCATGCTGAACCTTTGGATTGGTTACGCCTTGTTCTGCTCTGACGAAACTGAACTCTGCGTTCTCTCTTTTCTTGCCTACTAAATAGTGCTTCGATCAAGGGGGCGTGTAGTGAGTTCTCTCTGAATACGTACAGGCATTGTTAAGTTAGCATAACCACGTTAGATGTTAGAAAGCCATCTTTTTGCTTTTGCACACGGCACTGCGTTTACATGTTATTTCTTAAAACAAACTGCTGACTCGAGACTTGCTTCACACAAGCGCGATCTGTTGTTACTATCCCAAGCTCTGCGCAGCGACCTTGGTCTGTACATGGTGTGACAAACAGTCTGGGTTATTACACAATGCATGTTTTTCACTCTAGGTTGATCGGCCCACTATTTAGCCATAACACACGCGCAGCCGCAAATGCCTGAAAATTAGTGCTTTTAGTATCACAGACATCATGTTTATTATTCAGACCGAAGACGAGCCTTCCTGCGAGAAGACTCCTGATGCTCCTGTGATGTGATTTCACTAAGCTGATCTTTGAGGTATGGGGTCCCCTATTCAAGCCTAAGAGACCTTCTATTAGCATAATAATAATATTAGCTTCTTAGTAAAGGGAAGGTGGTAGTATCCACTGTCATTATAATATGATCACCCCTTTTATATTCTATGGTATTGTAACTATGTTGCTGGTTTTGATATTAATCATTTGTCTGCTTGTATTAGCCAAAGTACTGCATCTTAGGACACGTGGTCTATAAAAATAAACCCCTTTTTATTTACAACGTGTCTCTGTTGATTATTGTTGTGGACTGATGTGAGAATAATATACGAACAGGTATTTCCGATTCCCACCATTCCTGAGTATGTACTGAGTCGCTTGTTCTGGGTTGTCTACACATTGGGACCGCCGAGCTAAATCTCGGATAACGAATGGGACACTTATGCTAGCCGGATACTGGGTTCTGGGTTCTGAGGTGAGTTTCTGGTACACCACAATTCACTGAGGTCCTGGGGTTCTTCGCATAGTTCTGTGTATCAGCAGAATCCCTGCAACATCTTTTTATATTTTTTAGGAACAAGACTGTCTACAAGAGCAGAGCTATGGGTGTTCTGTACCGCGAAAGTACGACAATGAGAATTCCAATGCCGGTAATCAAACACTATGAGATAAAACCCATCAGGTTTGGATACAGTAAAAAGAGGATTATTCATCGGTGACACACACGTCTCAATCACTCCTTGATACTCCAACTCAGTTAGAACATCAGAAACGGGACCTTTAGCTTCCCACCGGATGGGATATTGGGGTTGAGCTTGCGGCATAGACCACAATGGAATCTCATGTGGTAGAGAATATTTATCCCTGCCTACTTGATTACGGTACACTGCCGGCGCAAAGGCCAGAGCCCACTCAGCTGCAAAAGCCTCTGCATGCTCCTTGGGGACATAACCCGAAAAACTCCGAAGTATCACGTCCTCCCCTCTTGCTGCGGCTAGAACAAATGGTGGGTGCCAATCCGCCTCCACCAGCAAAATGTCATATGAGGAGGTCAGATTCTCAGATTCTCCCCAAAAATCCCTGTGATTACACACTCAATGTCACCTTCAATTTGAAAAATGATATTATACAGTCTATCAGGGGGGGCAACCCAGGTGTCAGCTGTCTCTACTGTAATGGAAGTATCAGTTGCTGTCGCCTCCAGACAAGAACGCAGTGCCTCCCGCACTATGGTAACTTCCACTGCGCTGTCGAGCAGAGTCACCACCCAATTCCAATCCAGTAATCATGTTCTCACTGTCTGAGGCATATCTCACTGTTAAAGTGGCAGCTTTTTTCTTTTGAAAAGAAAGTCGATAACAAGGTAGATCCTCTTGTTTTCCTTTAACGTCAAATTGACAGGTCGATCACGTCCCTGTGGCGCAGGATGACTCTTGCCATGATCCTGGCGATCCCTACCACCGACTTGAGAGCCCTATGTGTCCTGTGGGGAATGAGGAGAACGCTGATCAGGGACTTTAAATCTATCAGGAATCTTAATTTTCGCGCGGTCACTCAGGTCATAAGTGCTCTCAGACATATCAGATGTCGGTGAACCAGCGCGCAAACCTTGCTTCTGTTGCTGCTGCCCCTGTTTTTTATTTTTCCAGTTCTTTTTAGGAAAGACTGGACGCCCGTCTTTATCAGACTGAGCTTTTTGTTGTGTCTGAGATTGAGTTCGGATTTCAGTAAAAGGCTTAACTCCCAAACTATTGCGGCCTATGGCCTTATAATCCTTTGCAATAATTGTTGGGTAATTTGCGTGGTTTGTCTGCCTCAGGGACAGCCTCCAGGTGGTTTGCCACTTGAAAGCTTACTGCATCACCCTTGACATTGGCAAGGATCATTTCAGTAACCACGTAGAACATCCCCACCAGTCTTATCCCCAGCTACACAGCCGCTTTGGCTCTATGTTCATCTTAAACAAGTTTAATCACAGAGAGGAGTACAGTCATGGAGGGAGTGCTGCAGCACTTCGAATATACCGCTGCAAACCCTTACCAAAGGTGTTACAATCAGCCAACTCAGGAAGTAAGTCTTTAGGCAAACTACTAGTCAAAATCCTGTGTTTCTCCACAGGAGAAGTATTTGGAAAGACAACCTCAAGTTGTCCAAATTTCTCAGCAAGCCAATAAGGCAATTCATCCTTATTCGTGGGTTGCTTGCCCATTACCGAATTAACCATAACGGGACTGCTAGTCACACTACCCGGGACCGCTGGTTGCGCTGCAGCGCCAGGTGGTCCCACCTGGATGTTGCGCGTCACATACTGTATAACAGCTCTATGCACAAGTATCAAAGTTGTATGCAATACGCAAAGGTCCGCAATTTGAAGAGTTAAATAACGTGGGTGTGGGGTGTACCCTGCCAAAATGGGCCAAGTGGCCCCATCAATTGATAAAAGACCTAAACGGACCGGTGTTACTGGGTGAGGAAGGACGCCATTAAACCAAATCTGGTGTTGCCAAGCTGAAAGCGGAACTTCAAGAGCCCTATAGGGCTGATAATTATGAGGAAGGGCCGTGGCAGTGTACGTATTAAACATACCATCCGTCCCATCCACCGCCGGAAAGGTGACCCAAGAATAAATAACCTCGAAGTGGTAGGCTGGGTTCGCCTCCATCATGAATCTGAGCTGCACACCCTCATTAGGCACTCCATACCCTGCCAGATATATCTGGAGGGCTGCGTGGTGGAATATCAACTGCCAACACAGAATGAAAGCATAGCAACCTAAAAAGAGGCAGCGCAATAAAGGGTTAAGAAGAAAGAGTAAAACCTTTTTTTAAACTTCAAGCTTGAACGAACCTATAAAAACATCAATAAGGAGGTTACACCGTCACAGATGTCTCTGTAAACAGAAGTGAGGGTATTGTGGACAAGCACTACTTAAGCGTCTCGCGACGCAAAGCCATGTTGCAGGGATTCTGCACATATACAGAACTATCCGCAGTAAACCAGAACCTCGGTAGATAGTGGTGTACCAACCCATCACCTCAGTACCCAAATTCCCCAAAACTGACTAGCAATAGTGTCTTATTCGTTCTCCGACTAACAGCGAAGCTACCAATGATTAGACAACCCAGAACATGACACTTCCAATTCTCTCAGGAATCGCGGGAACAAGACAACTCTTTTGCTCACTTACTCATACTTGTCCACAATAAGTGTAATCAGAGGCACGGTATAGTTTAAAATGTTTATTTTAACTAACACGCTCTATGGTACAGTATACATGCCATTACTAGCAGCAAAATGCATAAACAAAATATAGTCAGCATTGTCACAATTCCATAGAATACAAACGGGGATATCATTCTATAAAGACAGTGGAAAAGGTCTATCATGCCTAACCACTCCCTCCGTTAATTGAAGTAGTTTATTTAAAAAGAAGACCTCTGGGCTCTGTCAGCAGACCCCATACCTCAAGGCCTAGATGAAAGGTTTACATCTCAGGACAAGCACAGCTCTTCTCTCTGAAAGGGTCTCTCTCCAAGTGCGTGAACAACATGCTTAGCTTGCAATTTTAAAGCATACGATTTTCAGTAGTGCAGCTGTGTGTCATATTATGTCAAGGTACGAGGGACTGACCAGAACAAAATAACAAGAGGCATTGATTATCGACCGTACATTGTGTGCAGATTAAACCGCAGAGCACAGTAGAGAATGCGAAAAGCAGACAGTTCTCATGTGAAAAGGACACGAATAAAGTCTTGCAAAATCAACGCATGTAGTGTCTTGAGCAAAAGCAGCCTTATGGCAATGAAGCTCATGCTAACTTAACAGTGTGGACAATGAACACACCATCCATACTACCGGGGGCCCTAAGCCAATCCAACTACAAGGGGAGGGGGTATCAGGGAAAACTTAGTAGGCTCTTTTATCCCTCAAAGGTAGGAAAGTATAATGACTGTAAACAGCCAGGACTAAAGAAAGGAGATGCTGTATGCACAAAGAAGCCCCCCACTGGAGGGCAAACCCAGGGGATTGCCATTGTAAGTGTGGGGTAGAGACTGTCCCGAGTTGGGATACGGTTTGACAGAGGCAATCTTATTGTCCCTGAATGGGGTGGTATTGCAACCCTGGCTACTTCACTACTCAGCATAGAGAGGTATAGGCAGAGGCAAAAAAATCAACAGAGTTTGAGTCTCTAAGAGATACAGGACCCAGTGTAACCATGGTCACAGAGACACTGGTTTATCCAGAGCAGATCATAGCTGGTGTGTATCACCAGGTAACCTATGCAGACAGCAGACCAAACTCCATCCCATGGCAATGGTGAGTTTGGAATGTGGAGGTGTGACAGGCTATAAGAAGGTACTTGTGTCTCCAGGCACTCACTGACTGTAGAGTGTCTACTGGGAAATGATCTTGAATCATCTGACTGGACAGGGGTGGAGAGAATTCTCCATGAAAGGATGCTGGATTTCTCTGAGTGGGTATATGCTGTGACCAGGTCACAGACTATCCAGAAAAAAAATGCTGGACACTTGGACCCCGGAACAATGGCCCAAGCATCCAAGGACAGGGGAAAGGGCTATTGGTCTGGTGAGCCAGCCCAAAGAACTCCGGATGTACAGCAGGAACCTGACCCTGAGGAAGAGGATCTGACCTCTGAGGTAGGGATTGCATCACTGCAAGGTCTGTCAGATTTGGCAGAATTGACAGGAACCGGTGGACCCTCCAGAGAGGAGTTTTTTCAGGGAGAGTGTCCCACCCTTGAGAACAATTAGGCAGACCGCCTCAAAGCAAGAGAATGGGGAAGGCAGTGGATTCCACAGAGTCCACAGGGAGGATGTAGTTTTCTACACAGAGGTCAGAAACCTCAAAGAACGGGCCACCAGGAGATTTCCTTCTCACCTTAAGTCATGATATCCCCTTAGCAGGTCATTTGGGTCAGAGTATAACTTGGAACTGGCTGGTTAACAATTTCTATTGGGCCAACATGTCTGTGAAAGTGAAGGAGTTCTGTAGATCCTGTGTCACCTGTCAGGCTGGGGGCAAGGCAAAGGCTTCTTTGATACCACTGCCAGTGATTGGTACTTCGGTTGAGAGGGAGGATGTGGACATTGTTGGTCCCCTAGACCCACCAACTGTATCATGGAACAAGTATATATTGGTGGCAGTGGACCAAACCATAAGATACCCTGAAGCAATACCCCTCTAGACAGTCACTGCTCCTTCAGTGGCTAGGGCCCTACTTGGTGTGTTCAGCAGTGTGGGTTTCCTAAATGAGGTGATTTCAGATAGAGGCATACATTTCATGTCTAGCTATATGAAGGCAATATGGGATGGATGAGGTGTTTCCTACAAGTTCATCACCTCATATCATCCCCAGACTATTGGTCTGGTGGAAAGGTTCAATAAGATCCTGAAGGGCATGATCAATGGGTTGTCTGCCAAACTCAGGAGGAGATGAGATGTCCTCCTCCCATGCCTACTGTCTGCCTACAGTCCCACAAAAGGGGTTGTCTTTGGCTCCTTGGAATTGTTGTTTTGGCACTTTGTAAGAGGGCCATCGGGTCTGGGAGAGAGTTTAATGAAAAGCCTCTCAAGGAAGTCCAGGCAAATGTGCTGGATTATGTGCTAGGCATGAGATCATGCATAGCAGAGTACATGTACAAAACAAACAGGAAACTGGAAGCCAGCAGCAGATCATGAATCATTGGTATGACCTAAAGCCTACCATGCCTGAGTATACTCCAGGACAATTGGTGTGGGTGTTGGAGCCTGTAGCTCCTATGGCCCTCCAGGAAATGTGGAATGGGCCCTATCCAATTCTTGAGAAGAAGGGTGAAGTTACCTACCTGGTAAACCAGAACACCCCCAGGAACTCTCACATGGGCATGCATAGTAATAGGTTGAAACCTCATGAATACAGGGTGGGCATGACGATGTTTAAGGTCACAGATGAAGGAGGAGAATAGGAGACTGAGCCATTGCCCGATCTCCTCTCCACCAATGTGCAAGATGGGTCAGTGGAGGGAGTTGTACTCTCTACCAAATTGACAGACCAGCAGTACAGAACCTGCAAGCAGGTGCTGGGGTAGTTTACTAGTCTGTTCTCTTTGACGCCAGGTATCACTGATTGGTGTATACACAACATTTACACTGGTGACAGCCAACCTGTCCAAAATAAACTGTACCATGTCAGAGCCAGCATCAAGGCTGAGGCAGCTAAGATGCTGTAATTGGGGGTAATTGAGCCCTATGACAGCCCATGGGACAGCCCAGTGGTGCTCGGGCGCAAAACCAAATCCCGGTGGGTGGGGGGGAGAAAGAGTTATGGTTATGCGTGGACTACAGAGGACTGAATACAGTCACTAAGACTGATGCTCACCCTATACCTAGATAGAGCTGATTAGCTCATTGATAGGTTATGTACTGCTAAGTACCCAAGTATATTTGATTTGACCTCATGTTACTGGCAGATTGCCTTTAGTGAAGGAGCAAATGAGAGGTCAGCAATCTCCACACCAGGAGTTCAGTTGTATACCTGGGCTACCTTGTAGGTGGAGGCCATATACAACCTTTCCATCCCAAAATGCAGACTAATTAGGATTGGACAGCTCCTACAACCCGCACACAGGTCAGGGCATTCCTTGGTCCGACTGGGTGTTATAAAATGTGTCCAGAACTATGGGACCATTGCGGCTCCCCTGACAGAACTCAATTCTAAAATGAGCCTGAGAAAGTCAATTGGACTACAGATTGCCAGAAGTCCTTTGCCCTGCTGTGTCCTGCTGTGTGTTCGGCACCAGTGTTACTGGCCCCTGACTACACAACAACTTTTCTTGTTCAGACAAATGCTTCAGAGCAAGTGATTGGGGCAGTGTTGGCATAAGTAAATGAAGAGGGCCTTGATCAGCCAGTTGCCTTCATCAGTTGGTGATTTCTCGCTATAGAACAAAGATGGAGTGCCATTGAGAGGGAAGCCTTTGTTGTGGCTTTGTACCTCAAGATATTGAGGGCATAACCGTTTGGCTCTCACTTCCTTATTCAAACTAACCGCAGACCTCTCCGATGGTTCATGCAGATGAGGGGGGACAAAGGTCTGACTTTGCTACTCATAAATTCCCTTTGTGAATACTGAAAGTTGTAACGTTAGACTTTCGTTTCAGTTTACCTTAATGAATTGGACCCAAGGTGTGTTTCCTTTCCCTTCCAGTGCCTACTCCCTTCCAGTGCCTACTCAGGTACCTCCTAGTCTTAGTACTTCTCTCCTTCATTTTATCCTGCGTTCTGTCCCAGCCTACCAAAACATTTGAAAAATCCATTCTTGGCACATGCAATATTTTTCTGGCCATATGATTCATATCTTTCATGGCTTCTATACCAGATTTACACCTGTTGAAAATGTTCCCTTTCAACATTCGTCAACTACACTAACTGACTAAGCTAAAGCACATCATGATGATCAGTGACATCCACCTAATCTATAGCAAAACCTGTACCTATCCAGCCCAATCCCTCTAACTTACCATGCAGTACAGTAAGTTAAGTTTCCTTTCCTTACTTCCAAGTGAATGTATTTGTTGAAAATAATTTGTGGTGGAGGGCGTGGCCAAGGAGTAAAGTGGGACTTAGGGCCTGATTTTTAGTTTTGCGGATAGGATACTCTGCGATGAACGTGCCAAATTAAATCTATATCCCGTTTCTTTCCATGTACTGCAGAGCATCATCTTTCCCACTGTCTACTTACGGCAGACAGGATATCTACTTTTTATACATGATTTGTGTGACATAGTATCTTATTATTCATCTGCCTGTTTGGAGTCAGGGTAAAATTGAAAAGCATTTAGAGAAGAGCAGGGCCATTTGAATCAAAGCAAGATAATTGTCTATCACAGCTGCAGACTGCAGACAGTAGCAAAGTACCCAATGCGCTAGCTAGCATTCCTACATTAATTTAGCAGTCTTGTACTCCATTGTTCACAATGCTTACTCATTAACAACAGCTAATTTATTTTTATTTTTCCACTCAAAGGGGAATGTGGCAGGCGGTGGCACTGCGGTGGCACCGCGGTGCTGGCGATGCAGAAAAAATGCATTTTACCGCCCGCGAGCAGCGGAAGCCCCGCCCACCATATTAGTATGGCCAAACATAGCCCATTTCCCGTTCGCCACAGTGCGACGCGAACCGCCATCAAAGTGCACCCGCCACCGCGGCGGTGGGAGCCAATGGAGACTCACTGCCGTGCGGAATGACGTCCGCCCCGCTCCACACATTAGGATGCCCGAAACAACCAGTCGCACCGCAGCGGAGAAACCACCCAACCAGAGACGGCGGAAGCTCGACAGCGGAGTGTGAAAACAGAGTCCCGGTCCACACCACCCAGTCCCGACCACCATGGATCCAGCTCTACACGTTTTTCTGGTGCTGTACCTGCTACGTCACCAGCAATTCGTGGACCGCCGCCGCAGGTACACAATAACACAACCACAACACACAACACATGGGCTGACACAGGGTCCAAATCCACATTAGACTCCCAGGTGGGGACAGGAACACATCCACAAGTGCGCCCACACATGACCCACCTGCCACCAAGTCACCCCTCTGCATCCTGGACACACATCTTCCACGACCATGCAGCAATGTCCCGGTCATGTCACTGCAGCGGTGAAGACAAGGGAATACATGCGCACAATGCAGAAGGCAGGGCCAGCGCCAGGCATGGGCAGGGCACAAAGAGCACAGGGCCACACCTCCACCCACCACACACTAGCACACCCCTGAAGGCACATGCCATGTGCCCCTCCTGTGCACCCCATGCACAACAACAAGCCATGTGAATCCACACCCTGTGCCACACAACAAACAACCAGGGAGACAGCCACTGCAGGAGTGGCTGCAGAGGAACACACAGCACAGTAGCACAGGACCAGGGAAACACACACACCACCACACTCAGGGGAATAAAAATGAGTAGAAGCACCAAATGAACACACACACATACAAGGAACAAACATCTACTGGACACACAGCCTGCCAAGTCATTCAGACATACCCCATACTGACACATAGACACATACACACACCACATGCCAACAACAATGGAGCACAACAAATAGGAAAGCCAAAGTGGGGTACACACAAATGGAAGGCCATGGAGACAAACAACAAACATGTGTACATCACATCAAGATAAGGAACAGAGAACAACACCATCAAAGCACACATGGCTGGTACAGTTAGTGAAGTCAAACCACAGACAGCTCAGTGCAACAACACAGGGAGATAGCCAGGCAAACCAGGTATAGGCACAAGGATGAAAGGAAGGCACTGAAGTCAAATTGTGAACAGCCACACATGTATACAACTACTTCACAGGAGTACACCAGCAGCACAACACACAGTGCCCATTGACACCCTCCAAGACTGCCAAACACCAGTAGGAATCTACACACATACCCCCCTCACACCAGCAGCACACAACACCAGTGTCAAACATACTGAAGGCTGGCAATACTTGCCAGTCAATACACAGACAAACAATCACACACCCTGGGAGTAGCCACAAACCTCACACACATACAGGGATGCCAGAACAAATGTCTGCACAAAAACAACAGACAAACACATAACCCAACAGAAACACACACAGAACCACAACAAGTACAGACATGCCCTGTGCAGCTAAACTATGGAAAGGCAATGGGAGCACAGACACAACAGGAGTGCACAACCTCATCACTCAGAAACAATGCACAGACAACATACCACAACACAGACAAGAAGTGCACCATCACAGAACAACACAGCCACATCAAACAAACAACAGATGCACAGGCAAATAAATCACATAGCAAACACAGAAGGACATCAGGGAATGCACACCAGGCAATGACAAGGCAACATACACACATTCAGTGTGTGCACACCAAGCATACCAGTCACACACAGACATGAGTGACATAACATGAACCCACACAACACCAATCAGCACAGCACAAAGACAACAGCACACCCAGGATGTGAAGCAGTATCACAGCCAATTCACATACATTAAACACAACACCAACAGATGCACAAGTCTGGGACAGAAAGGTGGAAACCACTTGACGAGAGGACTGGGCAGCACACACAGTTGAACTGCATATGAGCAACCATGACTGCCAAACAGCACAAGAACATCATATATAAACCATTGGGGAAATGCCCTGAGTGACACATTGCTCCTGGCCAAAGAACTGCACCACAAAGCACAGTGTCACAAATGAAGTAATGGGGAGGCACACACACATGTAAAGCAAGGGGACAACTGACATCAAAGTGAAGTGTACTGCATGTCAGTAGGGGACATGGCAGGTGTGTACCATACACAAATAGAGGTAGTGCAGACTCAAAATGGGTAGGCACCTGAAGCACAGATAGGGGATGGTATGACAACACACACAACATGCCATACTGGAGGCAAAAAGGCACCATGTGACAGCAATGCATGAGAAAACACAACCACAATGGCAGTGTGGAGCAGCAGGTCTGCACAGTCTCCACAAACAGTATCAAGACACAAGGATGATCAACAAAACACAACACTGACTTGCCAGTCACACACACTCTGCATACTCACAAATGACAAAAACAACAAGTAGGAGTCATCCAGAACTGCAAGGACACACCAACACACTGCAACGTGCATAACATACAAGTCACACATGTGCATACAACCAAGCGCCGGGACGCCCCTTTGCTGGGGCAGCTGTGCGCTATACAAATCCGGCTAACATAACATAACATCCACAGGGCTGAACAATCAAAACAACAGGCATACAACTCCTGGGTGAGATGTGTGTAGTTGATAATGCAGGGGCATGCACACATTAACACTCCCAACAAATTCACCCCTTTCGCACTGCACACTTCTTGACCACCCAAGAGCACACATTGAAAGTAACCCATGGGGCTAGGATGACTGGCCATCACAAGATGACCACACATAAAGGAAGAATACACATACACGATGACCCTGGCCAGCCTGCCTGCAATCCTGTGTATAGAATCCCACTCTGTGCCGGCAGTGCCCCCAACATGACATGTGTACAATATAGCCAACATGAAAAATTAAGAAAATGACAACTGCTTTCCATTTAAAAT
This sequence comes from Triturus cristatus, assembly GCF_964204655.1. Taxonomy (NCBI): domain Eukaryota; kingdom Metazoa; phylum Chordata; class Amphibia; order Caudata; family Salamandridae; genus Triturus; species Triturus cristatus. The sequence continues at coordinate 178,209,731 of NC_140590.1, forward strand.
TGACACCATTGCCCCCACAAGTATCTGGGTCAGGAAGAACTGAAGTCCCTGTCACCCCTGTAAAATATAGAGTAAGTGAGCCCAGACATTGGCCATGTTGAAGTGGCACACAGACCATGTTGCACAGTAAACCATATACACACAGCAAAATAACTTTATTCAGTAAGGACACTGACAAAACAGACAACAGGAGCAACTGTCTTTATTCACATATTTCACAGATAGAGAAGAGCAAGGCACAAAATGCAGATTATGTCCATGAGAAGCTGCAAGGGCAAAACAGCAAGGGCAGTGGCCAGTTCAGAGTGCAGAGCATGTCCATGAGAAGCTGCACAGGCAAGGGCAAAACAGCAGTGAATGACAAGGCCACTTGGCAGGGCAAAGTGTAGAGTATTTCCATGAGAAGCTGCACAGGCAAGGGCAAAACAGCAAGGCCAGTGGCCAATCCAGGGTGCAGAGTATGTCCATGAGAAGCTGCACAGGCAAAGGCAAAACAGCAGTGAACAACAAGGCCAGTGGGCAGGGCAAAGTGCAGAGTATGTCCAGAGAAGCTGCACGGGGAATACTTGAACAAAGCAAAGAGCAACAGGGCCAGTGGGCAGGGCAAAGCGCAGAGTATGTCCATGAGAAGCTGCACAGGGAATACTTGAACACAGCAAAGAGCAACAAGGCCAGTGGCAAAAACGAAGTGCAGAGTATGTCCAGGAGAGGCTGCACAGGGAATGTGTACGACTGTACATTTCCATGCTCAGCAACACAGTCAGGGGGTAACAATGTGCAGTACAGGCCCACCTGTGTGAGAGACAGGTGTGTGAGGGTGAATACCACTCATACTTGGCTGTCAGGCGGACTGGGAGCTGGCTGTGTCTCGGGGACTGTCGGGGCACCTGACTGGGGAGAGAGCAGCCCAGCTGAGGTAGAGCTATCAGTGGCTTGGCAAGCCGGAGGGCTGCTTGGACCAGGTGGTGTAGTGGCACGTGGAGGCGGAGTCATGCAGACGGGAGACACAGTGTGGCTGGGAGATTGTGGAGGGGTGCCTTACCACTTCTTGGGGATCCTAACTGGCATGACTGACTTTGGATCACTGGGAAGTGGTGTGGACACAACAGGCACACCCACCACCAAAGCTGCATCAGGTGCAGATGCCGGCACTCCCTCTGGGGATGTGCTGGATCCAGCAGAACGCTTTGCCTGGCTTCGCCTTTGACCCTAAATCCCCTGTTTACTAGGTGTTACCCCTTTAGTGCCCTCCTTGCCCTGCTTCACTGGGCTTGGAATGGGAGTTGAGGTGGCTGCCTTGGAGCTCTTCCTAGGTGTACCCTTGGCATGCACCACCTTCTCGGTGGGCACAGAAACTGTATGCTTCTCTTTGCGAGATGCTTTAGGGACAGGAGAGTCCTTGGATGGGGATGCCACTGAAGCATGTGAGCCTGAGGTCTGCTTCTTAGCATTTTTGCCCCTGGTGTCCCCTGACGGGCTTTTGTCCTTGCGCTCTGGGGTGGCTTTGGTCTTCTCTGGGGATGGTGTCCACGCCCATGACCGCTTGGGTTGTTGCTGTTGTGTGCTTCATATGCTGTGTCATGACTTTGAGGTATGCGGACCGTGGTCACTATCGTCAGACGTGGGCAATGCCAGGGAGGTGGACAAAGGGACCGGAGCTGTACTGTGAGTAAGTGCCTTTTGAAGGGCTGACGTCACTGTGGAGGACAAAGCCTGGACAGTCCAGTGCAGCCCACCCATGTCTGAATGTATGCCCTCCAGGAAAGCAACCACCTGTGCCAATTTTTTGTCGTGGTCATTGAAGGCATTGAGAAGAGCTGTCTGGCCTACACACAGCTGGCGCAAAAGGGATCACAGACTCAACACTGATGGCAACAGGGGGGACGGGGGCAGGGGCAGCGGTGCCCGGGGTGAAGGACACTCTTCCCCTCTTACTGAGGCGATCACGGGCAGCACCAGAGGAAGTGGCTGGGAGGGTGGGCAATGGCCGCTGTGTGGTGGAAGATGATGCAGAGTCCCCATTCCCTGTGCCCGGCCAACATGGATGCATCCCTGCTGGCATCTGATGATGTGGTACTTTGCATCTCAGGCTGGGATTCCTCCAGCAGACTCCTGTCCCCCTCTGAGGCACTGGTGACATCTGTGTAACTGGGCTCCGGTGCAGCTGTTGTGCTTATTTCACCCCCATTGGTGTACGTCTCCTGTCCCTCCATGACCACAGGAGATGTTGCATGAGAGAGAGAGATGTAGGGTCAGTTCACTGGCAGCAACAGAACAAACATATGCAAGCAATGCATAACAAAAGATGACTAAATCTACATGTTGCACACCACCCTGTGCAATCACATTGTGCTAACTCACTATATTGACATCAACAGTGCATGGGAACAGGGAATTCAGTCATACGTGAGCCATGTGATGACCACACAGCACAACACCCTGCTAGTGGCTCCATTCAAACAGATACACCAATAGCTCTGAGCACACCTATTATGGGGGCACACTACTTGTTGCCACTGACATATCTGGATAGAACAGGAGTGGACAACACTGACACAGACTACAAAATTGACATTTCACAATGGCCATGAGCCCATGCCACCCACCATGTTATACTTTGGGGCCCAAAGACTGGTGCACATTGTTGTCAGATATGTAGGCCTCCCAAATCTGAGTGCATGCAATGGACACATTGATGAAGGCTCACTCAGATCGGGCACACTGCCGTTCCCTCCCATGGGATTCCCCAGACTACCCCAATGCAGACGATACCTGAAGACCACGACTCAGGATGCAATGGGAATGCACAGTACTCAAATTACCTTTAGGCTCTGTGCACATGCAGCCACTCCCAGCTAAAGTCACCCTTCCCAGAATACTCACCTCTAGCTTGCTTCTAATGCTCCTTCAAACGTGAATCTAGCTCAGGCTGTGTCACCGCCAAGATGCGGCCCATTAGTGGTGTCATGCTGCACCGTGCCAAACGCCCAGTGTGAGGAAGCAGCCCCAAGGTCATCTCCGCCACGTTCTTTGCCAGCCGGCTGATGTCGTCCCACCTCTTGTGGCAGTGGGTGCGCCGTCAGTTTGAGACACCCAGAGCCCGCACATTGGCCGCAATGGCCATCCACATTGCCTGATGCTGGTGTACCTTGAGCTGCAGGCATGGGAGACAAGAGGGGGAAATGATCAGTGGCACAGTGTTATATATCTACATCTCTCAGTACAGCAGCAGGATACAAATCCAAATATATGTCTAACAGAGACAAGTATACATCTCACATGGTACATCTGCATGGGAAAAGCTGATGTAAATTCATGTAGGTGTGAGGGGGAACAGAGTCCCTGCACATCTCACACACATGCAGGATGCCAGCACTGAAACCCCTGTGTAGCCAGCCCACATCTACAAGCCATTTTTAGGTTGAGCAACACATACATCACATATCAACCTGTGTTTGGTGGTAGACTCACTGTGTCCAAGACTGCGCAGCCCTCAATGTCCCTGCCCTGCGAATAGAAAACTGTGTCATGGATGTCACATTGAGGGACATGATCTCACAAATCCAACATCCTCATCACAAGGCCAGTCATGTGCAATCTACAGTGCTGAGACGGCTCGTAGCTGGAATGCAATGAGAAAAGACGGATGTAATACTCTGTAAGTAAAGTGATGTGTCCTTGTCTTATTGGGCAGGGACTGTCCAGCCCAGCTGGGCTCACACAGATGGACAACAGAGGCACACACAGCTATTCAGCCAAGCAATCACTGTCCTGACTCCTGCATGAATAACTTTCTGCGTCACTGTATGCTGACAACACAACAAAGGTCACTCAAACATACATGTGCAGGCAGGAAAACCTGTGGCATTGGGTACACATACCTACCCCCTGGAGACAGCATGTTAGGCAGTGCATGACACAACCACACACTCTCAAGCACATACTGCATCAGTCCAACTACATGTGTGCCCCCCCTTCCCTCCCCCTCCATTGTTGAGGACTTCCCACGACATTTGGGGCACCATATAGCCTTGGGTACTGTGTGAGAACCTCATCCACCAGGACCTCCAGCTCCTCGCTTGTGAAGGGACTGGCACGGATCTTCTCTGTCCTTGCCATCACTGTGGTCATGAGACAACAGCGGCGGAATTGATTGGTGAGGGGTCTCTGGCAGCAGTCCCTGGAGTTAGCAACAGGTGAGGGGTCTCTGGCAGCAGTCCCTGGAGGCAGCAGCAGGTGAGGGGTCTCTGGCAGCAGTCCCTGGAGTCAGCAGCAGGCGAGGGGTCTCTGGCAGCAGTCCCTGAAGGCAGCAGCAGGTATGGGGTCTCTGGCAGCAGTCCCTGGAGGCAGCAGCAGGTGAGGGGTCTCTGGCAACAGTCCCTGGAGGCAGCAGCAGGTGAGGGGTCTCTGGCAGCAGGCTCTGGGAGCATTGGAAATGTGAGGCTCCCTCCTACACATACAAAAGCCCTATAGGGTTGTTTCAAAGGTGCCAAGCTGCAGCAATTGGTGGTCCAGGTCTGCCTCTTTCAAATGCATCCAATGACCGCCTCCGCAGTGGTGGAGCACGCCTACCGCGATTTTCAAAATTGCATCATGCCACCGCAATCAAGGTTCCCATTGGCTGTAAGGGCATGCTTCATTATGGTGACACAACGCTGGGGCCCGGTGTGCGCTACTGCGATGGTGCATCTTTCAGATGCATCCAATGACCACCACCACGTTGGCAGAGCACGCCTACCGCGATTTTCAAAATTGCATCATGCCACTGCGATTAAGGTTTCCATTAGCTGTAAGGGCATGCTCCATGGCGGTGACACACCGCAGGGGCCAGGCGGGCGCTACCGCGATTTGGGTGGCGGAGCATGCCAACCGTCATTTTGGCATATCTCCATGCCTATCACTACCGTACTTGTGTAAATGAGGAGTGCTGGTGACACACCGCTGGGGCCAGGCGGTAGCTACCAAGATTTGGGTGCCATACATTCACATGAGGCACCGCGATTTGGGTGGCAGAGCATGCCAACCGCCATTTGGGCATGTCTTCATGCCTATCACTACCGCACTTCTGTGAATGCGGAGTGCTGGTGACACACCGCTGGGGCCAGGCGGTAGCTACCGCGATTTGGGTGCCATACATTCACATGAGGCACCGCTATTTGGGTGGCGGAGCATGCCAACCGCCATTTGGGCATGTCTCCATGCATATCACTACCACACTTGTGTAAATGGGGAGTGCTGGTGACACCGCTGGGGCCAGGCGGTAGCTACCGCGATTTGTGTGCCATACATTCACATGAGGCAGCGCGATTTGGGTGGCGGAGCATGCCAACCGCCATATGGGCATGTCTCCATGCCTATCACTACCGCACTTGTATAAATGAGGAGTGCTGGTGACACACCGCTGGGGACAGGCGGTAGCTACCGCGATTTGGGTGCCATACAATCGCAATGGCCATCTGGCAAACATCAACAGTGCACAGTGCCAACATGGTCAATGGCACATCATTGTGCACACGATGCCAATGTTCCATTTACTCCACTGGTGACTACACATGCCATGTTTGTGTATGTGATTTTGTTGATTGGCCTGTACTCCCTAACATGTCACTGATGATATTGATGGTCGTGTACACAGGACAGTGTTGTTCTGGACTCTACAATGTGTACACATGTCAATGTGTTGAGGTGCAGTGACAATCACAGCAACGCTCATCTCAATGAATGATGATCTTTTTTGCATGTCCTCTTATGTCTGATCATGAACACAATCGTCATTTCTGCTCCAACTGTGGTCATTGTGTTGTGGATGTGTGCCAGCTTCAAATGACGCATGAAGATGTGTCAGGTACAGCAGCTAGGTATGAGACAGTGGGGTTGATTTGTTACACATATGCTGGATGCTACACTCCCAGGCATGCCCAAGGTAAATGGGGCCATATCCCTATGTGAATTCACATTGACTGAGGTGGTGTTTGAGGTACTTGTTTTGTGTAAGTTGGCAGGTGTGCCATTTGTGTAGCTGAAGGTGTCCCTACATGTAAGCTGGTCTGTAACTCAATTTTGATGACAGTCAATGTTGGCATTGTGTCATCCAGAATGTGAGATGCTGTGCCCATCTCATGATGTATTGCATTGACATGTGTCCACTTTCATCTCAAGTAGGAGGAGACCAAATCTGCTTCATCCCTTGACAGTGCTGGAGGACATGGAGGATGAGGCGATCATCCAGAAATGCCGTCTGGATAGAGCAACCCTAAAATACCTTTGTGATATGTTGGAGCCCCACCTGCAGCCTCGCAGGACATATCCAACAGCTTTCACCCCAACTAACAAGGTGATGGCGGCCCTGCATTTTTTTGCCACAGGATCATTCCAGCACACGGTGGCCAGCGCAGGTGGGATGTCAAAACCGATTTTCAGCATGGTGCTGCGTGATGTTCTGTCCGCCATGATGAAATACAAGGACAGATTTATCCATTTCCCGAGGGGTCCTGAATTGGCAGCTGTGAAGAGAGATTTCTATCCCCTTGGACAAATCCCCCATGTTGTTGGTGCCATTGATTGCACCCATGTCGGGCTTGTGCCACCACAGGCATGTGAGCACATTTACAGGAATCGTAAACATTACCACTCCATAAATTTGCAAGTGGTGTGCCTGGCAGATATGATCATCTCCCACGTGTGTGCCAAATTCCCAGGCTCAGCCCATGACTCCTACATTCTGCGGAATAGCATTGTACCCCAGCTGATGGCTAATCTGCTACCCGAGCGTGCATGGATTGTGAGTGAGTATGCCTAGTCGTATGGCGTGCTGGGTGTGTGACCTGCTGCCCTCTGCCTCAGCGACATTGCAATGTTTATTTGTGTTTGTCATACCTAGGTGACTCTGCATATCCCAACCATCCCTGGTTGCTGAGCCCACTGCGGAATCCCAGGACCCCGGCTGAAGTCCGCTACAATGATGCCCATGGGAGGACACGTCGTGTGGTGGAGCGTACTTTTGGTCTGCTCAAGTCACGTTTCTGCTGCCTGAACAAGACCGGAGGTGCACTAGCGTACTTGCCCGGGAAGGTGTGTCAGATTGTAGTGGCATGCTGCATGCTCCACAACCTAGCCATTCGCAAGGAGATTCCCCTGCTAATGAGGACTCAAAGCCCCCGCCTGCAAACCAATCCGTGTCCAGTGATGAGGACAGTGGAGAGGAGGAAGGTGTTGACCTGCGTCAACAGCTCATCACCCGCTACTTCCCTTGAAGGTGGGTGACAATGTACAACGTACCCATTGTCTGATGATGTTGCTGTTGTTGTGAAGGGGTATGTGAGAATTATAACAGCAGCCAGTTTTAGACTCATTGGTGGTTGGCATTGTTTCTGTGACAGGTCATTTAGGAACATCTACAGGATGTGTATGTTGACACTTGTTGCCCATTGTGACGTGTGCATGTTGGATTATCTTGATGGTAGGTGTTGTGTGATGTCTGTGATGCCACACCCAGACCAGTGGATGTTGTTCTGTTGTATTTTCCTAGGCGCCTTCAACCTCTCCTTGCCTACATACAGGCCATACTCCTGGTACATATTGATCATGTTGAAGACTGTACATCCCAAAAATAAAGATGGAGCAGACACAACAACATGTGTGTAAGGATTTTTTATTTACAATGGTGACATGTGAGGGGGGTGTACATTTACATTGAGGTGATTGGTGGAGCAGTGAGTTGACAGTATGGTAAATGAGATAATCAAGTAGTCACCACATTGATGTGGTGACGCAGTCCAACAGACAGATGCCATTCACAAGGCAATGTGGGGAAGGACAGTCCTAAAAGTCAATGCAGTGGTGAAGAGGGTTGCCATCAGGCTGGCTCCGTGACTGGCGTTTGGCAGCTGCTTTGCCTCCAGATACTCCCAGGGTTTTCTTAGGATGGCCCCTTCGTCGCTTGGCAGGGGGGCCCTGCTGCAGGGCCAGTGGGGTCTGAGGACTCACCCCTCTCTGTGGGCGCAGGGGAGGATGGCGAACTGTCATCCTGCGACTCACCAGAGGGAGATGGAGGTGTTGGTTGTGGTGCAGGCCTGTCCCTCAGTACCGCCCCTTGCTGGCCTAAGAGGTCCACAATTTGTCCCATGCGGGTATCAATGGACCTCATCAGCAGGATGAGCTCGCGTTACAGTTTGTCTGACTGGCCTGTTCGTCCCTGGGCCTGTTCATATGCCCCAAGGACTCTGGTGATGTGGTTCAGGGATTGGGTCCCAGCCTCTTAGTGTCTGTGGGTGACCCTGTCCCTCCCACCCACCCTGCTGCCACGGACCTGTTGCCTCACCACTGTGGGCACCCGCATCCTCTCCCTGCCCTCCTCTGTCGGTGGTGTGGGGTGGTCATCCTCTGGGACAGGGGGAGAGTTGCAAGCAGCGCTGGTGGTGGTGGTGGTAGTGGAGGACGCACAGGCCGTGACAGCAGGGGTCTGCAGAGGTGTTTGTATTGCAGCAGATGTGGTGGGGGGACGATGGGGTCCTGGGACACCAGATGGGCCGGTTTCGAGCTCATCGTCCAGAGAATCCCGGGAGCCAACATCCGAGAGTCCATGTACGAGGGGAAACTGGCTCTGCAGGTTGCTGGTGTTGTCGTCTGCAGTGAGTTCTAGGTCACCTGTGGGTCAGATGGGAAGTGGACATTGTAGTAGACCCCACAAACTTTGTATTAGCTGTGTGTCATTCACTGTTTGTACACTACAAAGTTGACTGATCATCACATTGTTTTCTATGTGCACTACTGTGCCTCCTGACATGATGCAGTGGTACATGCATTGCTTGTCCATGGTGTGAGGTGTCAATACATACCATGCGCCATGTGCATAATTTGTGAATACAGGGACCTGTTGACATCTAGGGACTGGCACAACATATTATTTCATTGAGGACTCTGTTGATTTGTCTGACCTGGCAGACGTCACATCTGGCCATGGACTGGCCATTGTCATCTCCTGCATGCCTTTGTCCTGTCATGTGCATATCTTGTACCACCAAACATGCTTTCTTATTTTTTGAATGGTCCTTGTTGCTCTGGCCCCATGGCACTGCACATGTCAATAGGTGCTGTGCATAATTGTGCCCAGACTTTCTTCTACATGTGCATTGGTGTTTCACACTTTGGTAGCTGTGACAGTTTCCTTTGCTTACTTGTGTGTACACCGTGCGTAGCAATGGGGTTGGTGTGTATATTTGTGCAATGAGAGGGCTGGTGTTGTCATATGGCACCATTACTTTTGTGACGAATGGGTGGGTGCACGTACTGGCTACTTACCTGTTATGTGCTCACATTTGGCTTTGTTATGTGACACATCTGTGTGTGCGTGGTGGAGGCATACATCCTGCTCAGTGGTGTCACAAGACAGAATAATATGTCTACCTACCTGTTAGTTTGTTTGTAGTGACCCATTAGATGCCACATGCATAGGGGTGGTATGGAGAGCTCCATCTTGCTGTACTGGGGGACAAGGGTGCATGGCAGGAGTAGCGGTGCAGGCCTTCCCACAAACACCCTCCCAGGGAAGATGGCTAACTACCTCTGAGTTTGTTTGGTGTACTGCAATGGCTTCCAACTGCTTCTGGATGGGGTGGGGGGAGGGATCCATCTTGCTGAGGTGTGGGACAGGGGTCATGGATGGAGCAGTGCTTGATCCTGCAGAGGTGGGGGACAGGGGGCATGGTGGGAGTTGTAGTGCTGGCCTCCCACCTCCAAACACCCTCCCAGGGAAGATGGCTACCTACCTGTAAGTTTGTTTGGTGTACTGCAATGGCTTCCAAATGCTTCTGGGTGGGGAAGTGCTCTATCCTGCTGAGGTGTGGGGCAGGGGGCATGGTGGGAGTAGTGGTACAGGTCTCCCACCCCCAAACACCCTTCCAGGGAAGATGGCTACCTACCTGTAAGTTTGTTTGGTGTACTGCAATGGCTTCCAACTGCTTCTGGGTGGGGGGAGAGATCCATCTTGCTGAGGTGTGGGACAGGGAGCATGGTGGGAGTTGTAGTGCTGGCCGTCCACCCCCAAACACCCTCCCAGGGAAGATGGCTACCTACCTGTAAGTTTGTTTGGTGTACTGAAATGGCTTCCAACTGCTTCTAGGTGGGGTTGGGGGAGGGATCCATCTTGCTGAGGTGTGGGACAGGGGGCATGGTGGGAGTTGTAGTGCTGGCCTCCCACCCCCAAACACCCTCCCAGGGAAGATGGCTACCTACCTGTTGGGTGGAGGTGAACAATGCAATGGATGCCACATGCTTCTGGGTGGGAGTGAGTGCTCCATCCTGCTGAGGTGTGGGCCAGGGGGCATGGTGGGAGTAGTGGTACAGCCCTCCCATCCCCAAACACCATCCCAGGGAAGATGGCTACTTACCTGTAAGTTTGTTTGGTGTACTGCAATGGCTTCCAAATGATTCTGGGTGGGGGAATGCTCCATCCTGCTGAGGTGTGGGACAGGGGGCTTGGTGGGAGTAGTGGTACAGGCCTCCCACACCCAAGCACCCTCCCAGGGAAGATGGCTACCTACCTGTAAGTTTGCTTGGTGTACTGCAATGGCTTCCAACTGCTTCTGGGTGAGGTGAGGGGAGGGATCCATCTTGCTGAGGTGTGGGACAGGGGGCATTGTGGGAGTTGTAGTGCTGGTCTCCCACCCCCAAACACCCTCACTGTGAAGATGGCTACCTACTTGTAAGTTTGATGAGGGTAATGTAATGGCTGACACATGCTTCCGGGTGGGGTGGGGGGAGGGCTCCATCTTGCTGATGCTGTGGGACAAGGGGGCTGGTGGGAGTTGTAGTGCTGGCTGCCTGTACACATGCCCCCATGGTAATGTTGCTAGCTACGTTTGGGGTGAATGGGAGTGAGTGAATGTTGAATCTGTGAGATGTTTTTGTGAGTGTGTGGTGCAGATGAATGGAATTTGTCCTAGGTGGTATAGCTTTGTAGTTGTGCAAGACAGTACATAACAGTGTGGTGGTAGTCATTTGTTTGCACTTACCAGCCTCCACTCCCCCGGGTACTCCTGTGAGACTCTCTGGATGCAGTATGGCAAGCACCTTCTCCTCCCATGGTGTGAATTGTTTTGGTGGAATGGGGGGGCCACTGCCAGTCCTCTCAGCCAGCTCACGGTTCTTGCTTCTCCTCTCTTTGACAACTCTCTTCAGGTCATGCCACCGCTTCGGATCGCGGGGTGGTCCCTACTGCATTGACCCTTTCGACTTTCCTTGCCAACATTTGTGTTCTTGTGCCTAACGGTGTCTGTTGGACCAGGCCACCAAACAGTTGTGGTTCCACTCTGACTATCTCATTTACCATGACTGTCAACTCACTGTCTGTGAATTTGGGCATTTTATGTGTTGCCATGGTGTGTGGTGTGCAAAGTGGTTGTGGCTGCATGGGTGTGAGGGGTTGGTGTGGTTGTAATGTGTATGGTGTGTGATGTGCAGGGGGTTAGTAGTGCAGGTGTGGTAGTGATGGTGGTGGTGATGTGTGTGTGTGCTGTATTCTGTTGCCTATCCTCTCTGATCTGGTGAATGCCCTTCTCTTCTGGAGTGTTGCAAAGGATTGTGGTCAGGGAAGGGGCTGGTTTTATACTCAGCTATGTGGATGTGTCCAAATAGGGTATTGTTGTCAGGTGTGATGTGTGTGTTGTCCTGGGAATTGAATTTTTCTTTTTGCCAGGTGGTTGTGTCATTGGGGTTTTTTTTTTTTTTTGGGGGGGGCATGGCTAGTTTTCTGTGTGCAATTTTTGGCCTTATTGTGGGGTTTTTTATTCGTCCTATATCCAAATTTCTCATGCGGTGTCTCCGCTATACTTGCAGCGGGTTGGTGTTTTTCCACTGCGAATCCATCCACCGCGGAACGATTTTGGCCATCCCCGCCCACTGCGGGCGGTTTTTCTTGGCCCCGTTCCGCCGCGGTCGGTGTTTTTTGGCAGTTGATCCTAATTTGGCCGCCGGTTTTTCCACAGTACAGACGGGCGGGGGTTTTCTGCTTCCATGGCGGTTGGGGTGGTTTTCCGACCGCCATCCTAATAGACCCCAAAGTGTCTGTTTAGTTTTTTATAAGGAAATCCCTTAAAAGAAGAGCAAAATCACTGGTTATTCTAAGGATAAGAGAGGGGGGTGTGTAGTATCTTAAGGCGCAACCGCACTATTACACATTCCTAGAAACAACAACAACGAGCTCGTATTGTGGTGCAACAAACAATGGGAGACACCCACTTCCCATCACAAAGAGAAACGTACAAATATGTTTGTGCACACACTTAGCAATTAAAGCATAATAGCAACTTTTTTTCAAAATTCTAGACAAAAATTCAGGAGCTGCTTCTCTTTGTTTATCTTCCTTTATTCTCAATCTTCCACTCCCAACGCGTTTTGTCGCTTAGGTAGTCAACCGTGCGACTTCATCAGGGCTGGAAGCAATAAACAACTTCCATTGTAATACATGTTATGCACAAAACTTTAACCTCTTCACATAGATAAGTATTAATTATAGAAGAGCCCCTATAGAAACTCATGCATAAGGACTATATCTCTTGTGCTTATGTAATTAATTCAGTGAGACCATGTACGTACAACCAACATAAAAAAACGTATACATGCACCGCAGTGTATGACTTCTGTGATCTTGAGTTTTCACCGTGTCCAAATATAGGGATAAAGTATCTAATAATTCAGGTATTCCCATTATTTAATCGATATTTCCAGAGTTTCGCTATAGTGAATACAAACCGCCTGTACATACCAACATGCCACCATAGTGTACTAATATGAGTCATCCAATGACATTAACTATTAGGTACCTTTTAGCTTCAATCACTGATATTTTGGATCTAAAATTGACCAATGGAAAGCATCAGGGTGAGTTGCGGAACACATGAGGCAAAATATCTAAATGCACTCTTATTCAATTAGTGTTTGGCAGAAAACAAACGATGAATCTCATACCTTAGATCATCCTCCTATTTATTCCTATTTCGTATTCAGCAAAAAGAAATCCTCCAACTTCGTGGTGAGTCCTATAATTCGTACTCGCCCACGCCAATTCTATCCATATATCTGCAAAAGTAAATACTAATTGAATAAGAGTGCATTTAGATATTTTGCCTCATGTGTTCCGCAACTCAACTTTAGATCCAAAATATCAGCGATTGAAGCTAAAAGGTACCTAATAGTTAATGTCATTGGATGACTCATATTAGTACACTATGGTGGCATGTTGGTATGTACAGGCGGTTTGTATTCACTATAGCGTAACTCTGGAAATATCGATTAAATAATGGGAATACCTGAATTATTAGATACTTTATCCCTATATTTGGACACGGTGAAAACTCAAGATCACAGAAGTCATACACTGCGGTGCTTTTACACGTTTTTTTATGTTGGTTGTACGTACGTGGTCTCACTGAATTAATTACATAAGTACAAGAGATATAGTCCTTATGCATGAGTTTCTATAGGGGCTCTTCTATAATTAATACTTATCTATGTGAAGAGGTTAAAGTTTTGTGCATAACATGTATTACAATGGAAGTTGTTTATTGCTTCCAGCCCTGATGAAGTCGCACGGTTGACTACATAAGCGACAAAACGCGTTGGGAATGGAAGATTGAGAATAAAGGAAGATAAACAAAGAGAAGCAGCTCCTGAATTTTTGTCTAGAATTTTGAAAAAAAGTTGCTATTATGCTTTAATTACTAAGTGTGTGCACAAACATATTTGTACACTGGTTATTCTAATCTACAGTTTTTTTGCCTAAATTCCTTCCAGACAGTCATTGCCTTTATGTGAGCCATGTGTAGGTAACAAAATCACCCTGTGGCTCTCCTAATCATCACATCGAATTCCAGTGGCCCTAGGGGACAAGCAATGTTTTTCTTTCTTGATATAGCTACTCCTGCTGCCCTATCGCCTACATGGCATGAGATAGCTGCGCGGCTGTGGCGGCAGAGGTTGAAGGCCAGGCAGGGTGAGTACCGTAGGCTGGTGGCTCTGGAGGATGATGAGGCGGCAGCATTTGCCTCTGCCCTGGTCCCCAGTTCCTCCAGCCAGCTGCAAGCACCTCCATCCTCATGGCAACATCATTGCCAATGCCGCTGGCATCTGGCAGACACCTAACCACCACTGCTGCCCCCTCCTACCAGGACCACCAGTTCCAACGCCTTGTGCTGCATCAGCTTTCGCACCTCAGCCGTCAGACAGCACACCTCGAACAAGAACAGGAGGAACTCTGGACCTGCATCGAGAATGCCCTCTTCTAGGCCCTTTTTTAAATATTTTGTTTTAGTGGGAGGGGCTTTTGTAGTGGGTGGAGAGGATAGAAACTGGGAATGGAGTTAGTACTGGGAGTTTGTACTTTGGTGGACAGTTTTCTTTAGACATTGGACATTGGTTGCAGACAGGGAGATTTGTTTGGGGAGAAGGGTATATTGTTGAAACAAAGTAAAGGGAAACATTTTTATCTACCTTATGCCAGAAGTAGATTTCCTTTTTCTGTATTTTACTTTTAATTTGCAATACTGCCTTTTTGCGCAGCTTATTTTTTTAATCTGCTTATCAATGTGTATACCAATTAGTTATAGTTAGTAGTATCCCTGTACTATTACCCTCTGTAACTATATTGACCATTATGGGGGTATGCTGCCATTGCCTATATTGCCTACAGCAACATCGATAAACAAGAGAAATCAAAGTACTTGTCTGCAGTAGAAGGTAGTTACTTGCTAACTAAACTAGTTCACTTCACTCCATAGTTCTCTTACCTGAAAAGAAGAAGCGATGGCTGCTACCTCTCTCAATTTTCCAAAACCTTACTGAAGGGTTTTCCAAGGTGCCTTCTTAATGGTAGTGGTAGTAGCAGCAGGCTAGTGCGCTAATAGGGAGGACATCACCACAAGCAAGGTCCCACTCTCACCTACGTGAGCTCCAAATGTAGGATTAATCAAAAGGATTATTCATCCCACGCAACTAAACTGAAAGAAAAACACAGATTTAGTAGGTTTGATAGCTTTACAAAGAATTGAGATCAGACTACTTCCACCATGACACAACAATGAATACCTGATATTATAACAAAAACTAGGAATGGTAGCTTCTTCTGAACAATGGGGAGCTAGTATTTAAATAAAATTAAACTTACAAAATCCTCAAATCGGGAGAAGTGGCCTCAGAGTCTTGGGTGGACTAGGATAAGCATTTATGCAACACAATGCGTGAATGATATATGCTGACGAATGATTTTCTTCTATATCTAAAATATTAATCCCTATTATGCATGGGTGGGCAAGTCTGGAGATATGGGCTATTGCTCAGGTAATAGAAGACCCACAGTGATTTTGTGTCACTTTCATCACATCCACCTCACCAAGTGTGTGATCTATTTATGGTGTAAACTAAGTCACTCCTCAATTAATCACACATCCGGGGGAAGAGGGTTAGGGTTTTGATGAATGGCTGGGAAAGGGGCCTTGTGGAAATTTGTGACACAGACAAACAATACACAACAACAATATTAATCAGGGCGATGAGCAGCACATCATCATCATCAATCTTTTGTGGAAGGAAATGAAGGAATGAGTATGATACTGTTAAGTTTAATGCATTGCAAACAGTTCTTCAGCCCCGGAGACCAATGCTATTTTTATATATCCAAATATTCTGTTGTCTAGGGTTGAAAAATACAAATAATCGGAGACTGAAATTACCCCACACAGTTCTAACAATATTGACTGTTAAAGGAAAAATGATACTGTATTGGCAAATTGGGTGGTGCATCTGCAGTCTGCTCTGCAAGTCCGCCACTTTTGGGAGCCTGGCTGAACTGATCCAGAAAGGTAAGTAGGAGTGTTATAGAGCTTTTGACTTTTGTGCAGGAGAACAATAAGACCATGGATAGTAAGCCAGAAATGATATCATAGAGTCATGGAGAAGGACAGAAGGTAAGCTTCATGAAGAGAGTACCAAGACTAAGAGGCAGAGAAAGAGCATACGCAGCTGCAATCATTCAATTTATGACTCATGGGCAATTAATTACCTGAGAAGTGAGAGCAATTTTACAACCAATTATGGACAAGTAGCTGCATGTACCAGGCAAATCAATCTCACAACTGTCATCATAACATTTAGCCAAGAGCATGTATCATGTGATGATGAAAAGACATCATGTCTGTTACAACTTACAAGAGACCCCCTCGACCACGACCACATAATAGAGGAGTTTCTTAAGTCCACAGAGCTGAGTAGGTCTTTTAGAGTCATCATGACATTGATTTCACTGAAGTCATCAACTTCCTCCTTCTGGCTGTTGAGGCAGTCCTGCTTAAGTCCTTCCATCATCCTGACTACGAGTAATGAATCAGTCCCACTCCGTCCCGACCCAAATGAGTGATATTGCCCTGCAGTGCACTGCACTACAATGAACAAGAAGGGAAACATTATTTGATTATTTTTTTGGTGTGGATTTGTGTCTGTTAACTAAACTGACTGGTCTGGTCTCTGAAGATTGGGAACCAGTAAAAAAGAGTGAACTCAATCAATCAATCAATCAAACATTTTTAGAGCGCAATACATACCCGTGAGGGTCTCAGGGCGCTGGGAGGGGGGGCTGCTACTGATCGAACAGCCAGGTCTTGAGTAGCCTCCTGAAGTCAGCAGGTCTTGGGTCTGTTGTAGGCTCAGTGGGAGGGTGTTCCAGGTCTTGGCGGCGAGGTGGGAGAAGGATCTCCCACCGGTGGTTATTCTTTGGATGCGCGGGATGGTGGCAAGTGCGAGGTCGGCGGAGCGGAGCTGGCGGTTGGGGATGTAGAAGGAAAGTCATTTGTTGAGGTAGGCAGGGCCGATCTTGTAGAGTGCCTTGTGTGCGTGGATGAGGAGCTTGAAAGATATCCTCTTGTTGATGGGCAGCCAGTGCAGGTTTCTCAGGTGGGGGTCATGTAGCCGTGGCGTGGTATGTCAAGGATCAGTCGTGCCGAGGTGTTTTGGATGCGTTGCAGTCATTTGATGAGCTTGGTCGGGGCTCCCGCATAGAGGGAGTTTCCGTAGTTGAGTCTGCTGCGGACGAGGGCCTGGGTATCTGTTCTTCTTGTATCTGTCGGGATCCACCTGTAGATCTTGTGGAGCATGCGGAGGGTGTTGAAGCAGGAGGAGGAGACGGCGTTGACTTGCTTGGTCATTGAGAGCGTTGAGTCGAGGATGATTCCCAGGTTGCGTGCATGGTTGGTGGGTGTCGGGACTGCCCCCAGTGCCGTCGGCCACCAGGAGTCGTCCCAGGCTGAAGGGTTGGAGCCGAGGATGACGACCTCCGTTTTGTCCGTGTTCAGCTTTAGTCGGCTGATCTTCATCCAGTCGGTGACGGCCTTCATTCCTTTGTGGAGGTTGGCTTTGGTGGTGATGGTGTCCTTGGTGAGGGAGAGGATCAGTTGAGTGTCGTCGGCGTAGGAGATTATGTTGAGGTTGTGCTGTCGGGCGATGTGTGCGAGCGGAGCCATGTAAATGTTGAACAGTGTCGGGCTGAGGGAGGATGTCTTCAAGTAAATCTTGCAAAGTATGAAAGGACCAATCACATTCAGGAAAAATGATCACCCATGAGGCCCCAAACATTGCAAATCTTCAAAATCAAGGTTGCAAATTAGTTGAACACCATCCCTCACTGTCTGCCAGCACATGAATCATCACTCATCATTTATAATCACTCAATAATATAACAGTCATTGGTGTAATAGTTACCTGCTCCAATCCATACACGGTGGTACACAATCGCATCTCCTCTTTTATGCAAGCAACACACATCAGGCAGTCTTGTAAATCAAATGATCTGGGGCAGTCCTGCTAGGGGATGAAAAAGGAATAGGCATGGTACGGAGGCAGGCATCGTCTCCAATGTCCTTGAAGAGGATGGGGAGGCTTCTTCACTGTACACTTGTCCAACTCCAATCCGACTATATGTGTGCCTAAAAAGAGTGGGGCTGCATAAGTCAGTTACACAAAAACAAACAAAAAATATAATGTTCCTCTAGCTATATCTATTTTTATTTTCTTATTTGGCAAAGCAGTTCAATGACAAATAATTAAAATGTTCTGTGGTGGCCTACTCTCAGTTAAAGAAGTAGAGTTTGTCCTCAAACTCAGTTGGTTTGGCCAGAGGTTAGTCAGCTAACACACTTGAGTTTGACCGATCACCCTCATGCTCCTCCTGTGGTATTTTAGTAGCTGAGTAATTGTGTGGCATGAAGTGTTGGTTAATTTTGATCATGGTCAATCTCTCCATGTTTTGAGGTGAGAGATTGGTCCTTCTCACTGTGACAACTGCACCAGCTGCACTGAACACATGCTCAACAGACACACTGGCTACCAGACAAGCCAGATACTTTATTGCCAGTCTGTTGAGCTCTGGCCATTGACGCATTATCCCATGCCAATACACCGATGGGTTTTGATCCACATAGACCTCTCTTGGGTCATCCAGACAGTTCTGGAACATCCTCTGAATGGTCATTAGTGGTGCCACTTGCTCTACATCTTTTGCCTTTGCCTCTGCACTGGACGTAAGCCCTGCCACTTGAAATCAAGCCAATACAGAGGTTGGGGCTGATTCTTCTATTCCTGTGTTGTTGCCACTGGTGTTCTTGTTGCTGGTGTTGGCTGCTGTGAGACAACAGGACTGCCCTCTCTGGAAGTTAGAGGCGGCACCCCAGAACTTCTGCTCAGGAGTGGGAATCTAATGTCCAGCTGTTCTTCTTCTAGGTCTCTGGCTCGCTTAACAATCCACATCTTGCATTGTGAAACATCCACTTCAGAAAAAAGAATGAAAGTGGCCAGTATTTTTTGTACCGTGGAACAAGTATTGTGGCACAGATGTACTCTTTGGAAACCACAATGTCTCTTTGCAAGCTTATACTAGCTGCCTCTGAACCAAGTTATGCACATCTTCATTTTCATTCACACCTGCAAACCTTTCAGGCACCTTTTTAACTAGTCCTGTAGCAGATGCAACAACAGGATAGCTTGGCCCAACGTACTGCCCTCCTTGCAGACATCCAGTGATGCTACATCACTGTCAGCCATTTGACTAGGCTCCACTTTTCAATCCCAATGGCCATGCTGTTCCCAGTTGCATCCCCACCTCTTTGAATTACATACTTGGTTTGCCCTGCTTAAATAGACGTTGCAACATGTAAAAGATCGAGTTACAATGTGTTGGCACCTCCTGTATGAGGGCTTTAACTGGTACTCAATTAGCATGCTCAATGATCCTCAATTGCTTTCGGGCCTTAAATGAATAGCTGAAATGAGTGCAGATTCTTCTGCGGATGGTCAGTGAGTTGCTGACTAGGACCTCTTTTTGAGAAAGTCCTGCACAATGATGTTGATGTACTTCACCAACGACAGGGCCATGAAATAACCATCATCTGCCATGGCAATAACTAAATTACTGCCCCAGTATGTGGCAACAAATCCAATTCTGAGTCTGCTGGGTCACAGCCATTGAAACACCTTGTTGCTAAAGTCATCCAACATGTTTGAAGGTGTATGGGATTTCTCCATGGCAAACATGGATACCGTTGCATACTGCTGAATGCCCTTAAAAGTTTCTTCAGCAGCAAGACGCCCAAAAATGAGATCCAGTGTGCAGTGATACACATGTAATCCATGGCTTGACAGCTGTTCTACATATCTGTTGTCAGATGGACAGTGTGAACAGCACTCTGCTGCAAAACCTGGGTAACCAATTGTAGCATATTGTGATGGAGCTCTGGAATGGCAACTCTGGCAAAATAGGTCCAGCTGGGAACCTTTCATTTTGCGCAGATAGCTTCCACAAATTCTCAGAAAACCCTCCTTCAACAAAAGAAAAAGGGAGCAGGTCCAGTGCTAACATTTTAGCCAGCTTCCCATTGTACAAACGAGCTGTTCGGTGGTCGCATTTTGGTGGTAGGAGGTGGTAGACTCAAAGTGCGTTTTGGGGCAGTCAATGTATGCAGTGGTGTCTCCATCTGACTCTTGTGCCATTTTGAGGTTGCTAAGGTGGGTGATACTAGCACACTGCTGGGGACATGGCTGCTCTGCATAAAGCTGTCCCCCTCTTCTCCCTCTTCACCTTCACCTCCCACCATAATTGGAGCTGATTCCCCACTCTACACACCTTCACCACTACCACCCGCTGCAATTGTTAAGGTGCGCCTCCCAGCGGATTGCTTGATGTTGTTTAATTTGAGTCATTTGCCCTCCAGTACCATAGAGTTGTAGACAATGGAGAAAGTGTCTATGTGTCAATGCAAACATCAGTAGGAAAACATGTACAAATATATGTAGTGAAAGACCAATACAGGCCCAGCATTGCTACAATAGCAGAATGAAGAGCAGTACAAATAGGGTTAAGATTTGTAAGGAGGAAAGCAGATGCAGGTTTTTGTAGAGTAGAAAAATATATTTAGGCAACCACGGCAGTAATGAAGGCCAGAGGCCTGATTTGTAGGAAACACATGTTTAATAAAATATGCCAAGAGTAGGATAGATATGCAGGACAGCCTGGATGTTAGGTTTAACAGAGTCTCAGATATGTAGGAGTAGATCCTTCAGCTTCAGAACGAGACAGGACAAGGACACCAAGCTAGGGTAGAAATGTATAAAACTCCAGGTGCAGACTTTCATAATCACGTGATAGTTCTTTTTGTAGAATAGTATTGCCTTTTGTTGACAATGATGCCTGCTAGAAGTTTATTTGATAATTATGCATGTTATATATTTACCTTTAAAACAGTATATATTTTGTCGCCTAGTTATGTACAATGGGAAGTTAAGTTCAAAGATGTCTATTCTTCCCCCCTTGATCGAGCTATTAAACTCTGTGCTTTGCTGCCAAATTAAAGTAAAGATTTCTTTTCTTACATTCCAAGAACATCATGGCTGAGGCAGCCGAGGAGTTCATCTTGCCACCCCCAGACGGTCTCTGAGAGAGAGCTGCCTGTCATTGATTGAATTGAGGCTGCATAATATCAGGTAAGAAACTACCAATTATTAGGCTAAGTCTGTCTGTTCAGACGCGAGTGGGTAAGATGCCACATTGCTGTCACAAAAGCGGGGGAGATTGAACTTCGCACCTTGCAGTTTAAATTACACTTTGGCAGTCACAGCACAGAAATGTAGAAAAACGCATGCATTGGGTTTTTTCTTTGTTTTTTTGCTGTGATAAAATAAATGTGTTTCCTTTTTGTTGTGCTGAATATAAATGTGTGGTGATTCCTAGTATATGCTGGAAGACTAGCTAGTGTGAAATTCACTTTGAGATAGAAAGGAAGAGACATTCCTGGGGAGGGGGGTGATCTGATGCATGGGCACTAGTGAATTACCCAGGAAACCGCTCCTGGAAGGGACCATCCAGTTAGGAGTGCTCCATCAGGTTCTAGTGCACAACCCAGGAAGAAGCTTCTGTAAGAGGCACCCCCTTTTTAAGTGGTAATCTAGCAGGCATCAGTGCAGGTATCCTAGCTGCCCCAAAGAGAGAGTGAAGGAATATTGATGGGACTGGGTCACAAGTGTGAGAAGTTTGATGTGATAATGAGACAATCATTTTTGATTGGCTCTGACAAGCCTTACTCTGAATAAGTCAGATGCCTGGCTCCTGTAATACAAGGTTTTAGAAATCTGTAAGGTATCTCTTAGAAGGAACAGCCAAGGCTGAGGTATCAGTTGGCGCGTCTAACAGTTAGGCAAAGGGACAGAAACTCGCTAGTGTTAATTGACTTTACCCTAAGCACAGCCAAACCCTTTGTTGCGAATCCATAAGTGTTTGAGGTGAAATTAGATATTCCTCAATGCATAAAAAAGACATACAAAATGTACAGTCTTGAGGGCCACATTGTAGAAAAAGAGCATGGTTCCTCGCCAGTAGCCAGATAGTCTTTTATAAGTGAGGAAGAAAAGCAGCAAGATCTGTGTGATACTTTTGCCATTTCAGTACAGAACCCCAAGGTGTCCTGGAAGTGAGGAAACATTATTACGGATAAAAGCACAGGCAGTCAAAATAAGGTGTACTAAAACAAGCCTAAGAATTAATAATAATTCCCTACAAGTGAAGCTGATAATTTACTGTGGCAAGTAACAGATGAGATTGAATAACTTTTTACCTTTCAATGGGCTCATGAGCAACCCCTAAGTCCATGTGATACCCCTCAAATTCATATAGTAACAGAGTCACCCATCATATTAGAGGCCCTTCTGGAGGCATTTCTCACAGATATTTGTGAGTCGGGAGTTTGAAAAATTAATGGGACATCACATTCTCCAGTACTGCAAATAGTTGTGTATATTCATGATAATGTAGTGACATGGAGGGCCCGATTCACAGAACTAACTTAAGACAAAATCCTAAACTTACTACCATTTTGGTATTCACAGAAGGCCCTTACTCATTTCGGTATTCACAGAAGTTAGGAGTCCTAACTGTAAGACTCCTAAATGCCTTCTGTGAACACCGAAAGTCTTAAAGGTAGGATTTTCCTCAGTTTAGGAGTAGAAAAGTTAGGAGTCCCAACTTTACTACTCCTAAACTGAGAAAAATCCTAACTTTAAGACTATCGGTATTCACAGAAGGCATTTAGGAGTCCTAACTTTACTACTCCTAAACTGAGGAGAATCCTAACTATGAGACTTTCGGTATTCACAGAAGGCATTTAGGAGTCCTAAGGTTAGGAGTCCTAACTTTACTACTCCTAAACTGAGAAAAATCCTAACTTTAAGACTTTCGGTATTCACAGAAGGCATTTAGGAGTCCTAAAGTTAGGACTCTAATTTCTGTGAATACCGAAATGAGTAAGGGCCTTCTGTGAATACCAAAATGAGTAAGTGCCTTCTGTGAATACCAAAATGGTAGTAAGTTTAGGATTTTGTCTTAAGTTAGTTCTGTGAATAGGGCCTGTATTGCTTTAAGCACAAATCTGCTTAGACCCCCCCTTAATACCCCAGCTTCAGTTATAACTATAGAAGAAGTGTAACACAGACTAGCAATACGTGCATCTCATGGTAATATATGTGAAGTCAGGTAACTCTCCAGAAAATCAGTATGTTTTCGCCGCTACTGTAGGTTAGTGATAGTCATAGGGCACAAATAGAGTAGTGAAGGAGACCAGTTCTAAAAAGGACATAAGATAGTGAGCAAATAAGAGAGAATTAAAAGCGACACACACATCCACAGGGGACCATTGAGACCCCTCTAGAACACAATATAAAAACATTAACTTCAGATCTGTAGAAAATACAGAAATATTGTAAACAATGGAATAAAGTTATAAAGGGCCAGGTTAAACAATGGCCAAAGGATGTGACATTTGATGAAGATGTAATTGAACATACGCTGACTTACATTTGTTCTAAATATAATAGGAAGAAAATACAGAAAAGGTTAGCCACCCTGTCATTATGGAGGGTATTCAATGACACAAAAGCAAATGAAAAACTGACAGCGCCAGAAGAGGTCCAGACCCCAGAGTAGCCCCCACCTTATGGATTCTACCCTGTTCTGCCAGCTGTGGGGTACCACGATCTTGTTCAGAATTGAGCCTAAGGAGAAGGGACAGACATCACGAGGAAAGGAGACACTTCTTGACCCCACCCCTAAAACTCCTCAGGCCGACCAAGAAAAGAAGAGAAAAGACTTATAAATGAATTACAGCACACAGTCAGACAGGCAGTGTGCGCTCAAAGAAAATTTGAAGAGAGGACTGCCTCCGCTATCTGACGGACCAGGAAAGTGGATAGGATGCTTTGAGAAACACATTGCAGGAGTAATCCGTGACATGGGCGATGTTAAAAGCTTGTTAAGCTCTTTGGTGGGAGATGAAGTAAATACCATTTTCATTAAGGCGGGATTCCCTCAAGTGTCCCTGAAAGACACACAGTTTGACGGGTCATCTTTCAACAATATCAGACAATGTGTGGAGTGCGCCCAGGCAGACATACCCAGACAGACCAGACATTGGAGCTCTTATGGCAGAAGGTATAAAACCAACTGAATATATTGCAGAATTCATTACTAGAATGAAATAACAATGGGTACAGGAAGTAGGCTGTAATTGGAAAAATATGGGGAAATGTAATGTTATTCTATATGTGTTGAAACGAGGTCTGCCTACAGAGGTACAAGCAAGCCTAGATGGAGTAGTGGGAATAATTGCTAAACCGTTGCCAGAAATACAAGCTCACATAATATATTATTTCAAACAAAAGAAGGAAAAGGACAAGGGCAGAGCAAGCTGAGATGGCTGCACCTAAACTGGTGCAACAGAAGATTAAAAAATCCAGTACAGAAGAGACACCACAGATGGCTGTTACTGGGCAGTGCAGGCATTGGCACTAGAAGGGCAATCAGTAAGTAACATTGGGACGATACAAGGATGTTTGGCAGAAGGTCAAAGGTCAGCAAAAGGAGGAAAACAAGGAGGATTCAGAGTAGAAGTACAATGCTATTATTGCTATAATATGGGTCATACTGCAAGAGAGTGCAAAGCGAAAAGGAAGAATGAGCAACCGCAAAGATGGGTCACTCCACAGGGGCAGATGGGGGCCACAGCAGGTCCAATGGGGCCCCAACAGCAAGTCCCTCAGGTTCAGTGGACAGCAGAAGGGCAGGTGTCACAGAATGTACCTCAGATTATTAGAAGAGGAGCGGCGGTGCAAGAAGGTAGTCCTTTTACTGTCCAGAGGAATGCCAACCAATAGTTATACACAATGAAAGAGCCCACAGACAACCATTGGGTATCCAATACACCATTAACCCACAGATCAGATGAGGGACCCTCTTTAATGGTAGTGATTGAAGGTCGTCCCCATATTTTTCTAATTGACACTGGGGCCACAAAATCTTGTATACAGGAAGGAGCACTATCACTTTCTAATAACACAATGGACACAAAAGGGTTTTCTGGGACTGTCAGGAGGGTTCCTTTTACAGAGTCAATGAGCATGACAGTAGGAGACAGACAACTAGAAAAACTATTATTATACTTTCCTGAGGCACCAGTCAATATTCTTGGCAGAGACCTGATGAGTAGACAGGCAATCAATTATTCAGTATTTGTTAAGCACGCCTACTCACCCGCTAGGGTCTCAAGGCGCTGGGGGGTGGGCTGCAGGTCCTGCTGTGCACTGAGGTTCAGTTGAAGAGCCAGGTCTTGAGATCCTTCCTGAACTAGTATAGGGCCGGGGATAGCCTGAGGTGGAGAGGCAGGGTGTTCCATGTCTGAGGGATCTTCCTCCGGCATTGGTCTTGCGAATCCGAGGAAAAACATGATGTGCATTCTCACGCCAGAAATTGCACGGCACCACACAGTCCGCATGCCTGCGGCCATCTTATTTCTGCTCTGTTTATGGTGCGTTGGCCTACTTTCTAGTCTTTCCTTAATCCACCCTCATCCAACTTATCTACCCCTCATTTTAATTTATTATATTACTATGTGTCTTTGTGTTTGTGTATTTTACGTTCTTGGTAATTCTTTTGTGTTTTTTCATGGCTTTTGTACTTTTTTCAATTTTTGCTTTTCTCTCTCATTTTATTTCCTTCCTTTCTTTTCCTGTTTCTATTCTTATCTTCTCTCCCTCCCACTCAACACCATGGCAGAGAAATGGAACAGCAGCGCCAGGCCCCGTGAATGGGTGCAGGCCGCATAATTTTTTCAGACGTGGAGGTGGCTACGCTAGTTTTTTATGTGCAGTGCCACCTCCCCTTCACCCTGGCATCCTGGATAGGGGACAGGACCTGCTCGATCTGCTGGCCAGGGAGGTTGCGGGGCTCGGTGAGTAATAATTATTTATTTGTTGTGTTCTATGCTAATATTTTTTTTCCCAAAAAGTAAGCATGCCACTCACACTCAAGTAAGTTAAGTTTGTGTTACAAATGTTATGTGATCACCATCTAGACTGATGCTCAGCGCTACCTAATCGTGCTCGTTGGCGCTCAATTGTGCTAATTTTTTAGGAAGTTATGCAGAGATTCCTCTGTCCTGTCACTAAGATATTGGTAGTTATTAGTATTAGTGAGTTAGAACATTCTCTCACTTCTCTCTGCCATTCTTCTTTTGCAGCTTGTACAGTCCCAAGCAATTTTCTAGTGATGTGTAATATGCATGCTTCTAATCATTGAAGACACTGCAGACTGAGTTGGACCGTCAATGGGAGTTGAGAGATTGAGAATGAGATGAGAAGCAAAGATCATTTGTTGCAATTTATTAGTAGTTCCAAAATGAAGTTTAGAAAATTTGGAATTCGGTTAGGTTTGGGAAATTAGGAATAGGTCCACAATACTAGTACTCTAGGCGATCTGATTTAGAAAAGTTCAATGTTACTGTGTTTGCCTTTCCCTCTCCAAATATTTTTGGGGGGATTATTAACTGTACCACTAATCATTTTTTATTTTATTTTATTTATCCAGAGGCAAGAAGAGGGCTGGGCCTAGAAGCATGGAGGCAGGTGAGGGAGCAGGAGGTGCCTCTACAACTGCAGTGGTAGATGGCTCTGCTGACCCCAGTAAGTCATTCTTTTGTTAATATTATTATTATTATTACCCTAACTTTTACTGCTCCAAATTAAGATTTAGTTTTTTCTTTTTACTGTGACTGTCTCCTAATTGTTTTCCAACTCCTCTCCAAGCTATCTTTTTCCTAAATTCTTGTTATCCCTGCATTATACTATTTACTTATTTTCTATATTTCAAGTTTCTGTACTTGACTTCAAACAGTCTTTGCTAGTCTGTCTGTAGCTTCCTTTCTTCTGCTTTGTCAGTAAGCTGTCCCTCTCCCTCTCAGACTGGCAGTACTGTAAGACCTAGAGAACCCATTTTAGGTCGGTTACTCTACTGCGAAGATTGCAAGTTCAAGTAAGGTATTCTATGCATGTTTGTTGAGAAGGCTTTCTTTTTCTTGCTAATGCTCAAACAGTAAAAGGTGATAGTGCCCATGGTCATGGTGGACCCCTCCTGGTTGTCGTGTATGTATTATTATCATAGTATACCAGCAGTTGATGACTGTGCAGCATGGCTGGGAGAATGAGAAGGACAGCCCCCTCGCATTTGCCAACCAAGACCATATCCCCTTCAATGACCAATGATTGCACCCCTTAAATACGCTTCAATAACTAAGATTCATCATAGCTCTGCTCCTCCATTACAAAAAGGGTTTGGTTGGCTTGACTACATTGCCAACCAACAAAATGGCCAACATAATATTTTGATAGAAGATATTATAACTGAACTGTAGTGATGTATTGTCGCTGTATTTTGCAAAAAATAAAATAATAAGGGAAGGAGTATCTGGCATCAAATAAGGGTAATGTTTTTTCTAGCTGCACAGACAACCAGCAAAAGCGCTAGTGGAGCAGACGCAGCAGATGTGGCAGGGACAGGCGGTGGTAAGTCACATTTGTTGCTTATTGACAATTAGTAACGTGCTCACTGCAAGGGCGTTGACTTGTGAACGCCACACTTTAGCAGATACTGCGGGAGTTGAATAGGTAATGGCCTCTTCTATCTGCAACTGAGCAGACAAAGGTTCATAATGAACTTTAACAATGATGGGTTGATGGTAAAGGGAAAAAAGGATGGAAGGAGAAGGATGGGTGAAACGTAATATGAGCGAAAAGATGCGTGTGTTAAAGGATGCATATAGGTGGGTTATAAGATGCATGGATGAGTGAAGGAGGGATGAAAGGGTATAGAGGTGAAAGGGATCCTGCCTGAGTGGGTGAAAGGGTATGGGTGAAAGGATGCCTGCATGGGTTGGTGAAAGGAATCCTCAGGTGGCTTAAAGAAGGATGGGTGAATGGATAAATGGGTGGGCAAATGGATGTTGGTGAAAGGTTTGTTGAGAGCCATGTTTGGATGGATATATATATATATATATATATATATATATATATATATATATATA
Source organism: Triturus cristatus (assembly GCF_964204655.1). NCBI lineage: Eukaryota > Metazoa > Chordata > Amphibia > Caudata > Salamandridae > Triturus > Triturus cristatus. Next base: position 178,237,666 of record NC_140590.1, read on the forward strand.
TATTACCTACTGGCGATAGCCAGTAGGTAGTTATAGTTAGGACCACGTTTCCATAGGAAAACCTCAACATTCTATTTTGAATAACTTTGGCGCCGGTCGACGAATCCTCGCGAATTTCTCAAAATAGGTGGGGCGCTACGCTCCGCTCCTACCCTGAAAGTCTCGGGGGGATTCGTCAAGCGGGGGCTGAGATAAAAGGGGGGTCCCAAAACGCGTTTTTCCCATGCATTTTTCCATAGGACCTTTAGAACGAGCTACAGCCCGAATGGCTGAACAGAATTACTCAAAATTTGGCAGAGAGGTAGTCCCTAGGTCAAGGAAGTGCCTTTTGTAGGTTTGGTGTAAATCTGTTCAGTAGATTCTGAGAAAATAGCCTTTAAATCAATATATATATCTGAGCCAGCTTACGGTACGCTTACCGTACGCTTACGGTAAGCGTACGGTGGCGTGCGCGAGCGCGATTCTGATTGGCTCTTAGATCTTAGTAAACATTCGAATCGGCCGAAACCAGGAAGCGGCGGCCGCCATTTTGTCTCTCGCACTGAGAGAGATTTTTAAAATCGGAAGCCCAAAAACATGTAAAGGGGCTGTTTTGACAACTCCCTCCCACATAGTCATGTTGAGGGAGTCCCCAAACATCCCCCAAGTGCAAAAACGGTTTTATTTTTTTTTCGGCAATTTCGCGGGGTACGCTTACCGTACGCTTACGGTAAGCGTACGGTAAAAAAATAAAAATAAAAAAAACACTATCCACACTTACCCCACCCCCTGTGCTTTTGGTGGCCGAAGGCCACCAAATGTGCTGGGCTTATTACAATGGAAAAAAACACTATCCACACTTACCCCACCCCCTGTGCTTTTGGTGGCCGTAGGCCACCAAATGTACAGGGCTTATTATAAGGGAAAAAAACTTAGCATTTAAAAAACCGTACTAATTCACTGAAAAAACCATAGGTTTCACACACGTTATAGTTAGGAATTAGCATTTAAAAAACCTTGCAAATTCACTGAAAAAACCATAGGTTTCACACATGTTATAGTTAGTGGAAATTTTACTGATAAAAAACCAATGAAATTGCCCCGTTATAGTTAGCGCAGGCAACTATAACTCACGCGACCGCAATCCTCTGCTGATGACATATGTGTCTTTATGAAAAAAAAATATTTGTAATATATGTATAGCTAAAAATGTATGGAAGAAGGCATGGGCAAATAAGTGTCTAAATACAGTATTAGCATCAGCAGAGGATTGTGGTCGCGTGAGTTATAGTTGCCTGCGCTAACTATAACGGGGCAATTTCATTGGTTTTTTATCAGTAAAATTTCCACTAACTATAACATGTGTGAAACCTATGGTTTTTTCAGTGAATATATATATATATATATATAGACTGGACGAGAGAATGTAAAGCTGAAATGGTGTGTATCAAAGCCAAGGGTGACGATTAGGAATGGGGACATGGCTGCTCTGCATAAAGCTGTCCCCCTCTTCTCCCTCTTCACCTTCACCTCCCACCATAATTGGAGCTGATTCCCCACTCTACACACCTTCACCACTACCACCCGCTGCAATTGTTAAGGTGCGCCTCCCAGCGGATTGCTTGATGTTGTTTAATTTGAGTCATTTGCCCTCCAGTACCATAGAGTTGTAGACAATGGAGAAAGTGTCTATGTGTCAATGCAAACATCAGTAGGAAAACATGTACAAATATATGTAGTGAAAGACCAATACAGGCCCAGCATTGCTACAATAGCAGAATGAAGAGCAGTACAAATAGGGTTAAGATTTGTAAGGAGGAAAGCAGATGCAGGTTTTTGTAGAGTAGAAAAATATATTTAGGCAACCACGGCAGTAATGAAGGCCAGAGGCCTGATTTGTAGGAAACACATGTTTAATAAAATATGCCAAGAGTAGGATAGATATGCAGGACAGCCTGGATGTTAGGTTTAACAGAGTCTCAGATATGTAGGAGTAGATCCTTCAGCTTCAGAACGAGACAGGACAAGGACACCAAGCTAGGGTAGAAATGTATAAAACTCCAGGTGCAGACTTTCATAATCACGTGATAGTTCTTTTTGTAGAATAGTATTGCCTTTTGTTGACAATGATGCCTGCTAGAAGTTTATTTGATAATTATGCATGTTATATATTTACCTTTAAAACAGTATATATTTTGTCGCCTAGTTATGTACAATGGGAAGTTAAGTTCAAAGATGTCTATTCTTCCCCCCTTGATCGAGCTATTAAACTCTGTGCTTTGCTGCCAAATTAAAGTAAAGATTTCTTTTCTTACATTCCAAGAACATCATGGCTGAGGCAGCCGAGGAGTTCATCTTGCCACCCCCAGACGGTCTCTGAGAGAGAGCTGCCTGTCATTGATTGAATTGAGGCTGCATAATATCAGGTAAGAAACTACCAATTATTAGGCTAAGTCTGTCTGTTCAGACGCGAGTGGGTAAGATGCCACATTGCTGTCACAAAAGCGGGGGAGATTGAACTTCGCACCTTGCAGTTTAAATTACACTTTGGCAGTCACAGCACAGAAATGTAGAAAAACGCATGCATTGGGTTTTTTCTTTGTTTTTTTGCTGTGATAAAATAAATGTGTTTCCTTTTTGTTGTGCTGAATATAAATGTGTGGTGATTCCTAGTATATGCTGGAAGACTAGCTAGTGTGAAATTCACTTTGAGATAGAAAGGAAGAGACATTCCTGGGGAGGGGGGTGATCTGATGCATGGGCACTAGTGAATTACCCAGGAAACCGCTCCTGGAAGGGACCATCCAGTTAGGAGTGCTCCATCAGGTTCTAGTGCACAACCCAGGAAGAAGCTTCTGTAAGAGGCACCCCCTTTTTAAGTGGTAATCTAGCAGGCATCAGTGCAGGTATCCTAGCTGCCCCAAAGAGAGAGTGAAGGAATATTGATGGGACTGGGTCACAAGTGTGAGAAGTTTGATGTGATAATGAGACAATCATTTTTGATTGGCTCTGACAAGCCTTACTCTGAATAAGTCAGATGCCTGGCTCCTGTAATACAAGGTTTTAGAAATCTGTAAGGTATCTCTTAGAAGGAACAGCCAAGGCTGAGGTATCAGTTGGCGCGTCTAACAGTTAGGCAAAGGGACAGAAACTCGCTAGTGTTAATTGACTTTACCCTAAGCACAGCCAAACCCTTTGTTGCGAATCCATAAGTGTTTGAGGTGAAATTAGATATTCCTCAATGCATAAAAAAGACATACAAAATGTACAGTCTTGAGGGCCACATTGTAGAAAAAGAGCATGGTTCCTCGCCAGTAGCCAGATAGTCTTTTATAAGTGAGGAAGAAAAGCAGCAAGATCTGTGTGATACTTTTGCCATTTCAGTACAGAACCCCAAGGTGTCCTGGAAGTGAGGAAACATTATTACGGATAAAAGCACAGGCAGTCAAAATAAGGTGTACTAAAACAAGCCTAAGAATTAATAATAATTCCCTACAAGTGAAGCTGATAATTTACTGTGGCAAGTAACAGATGAGATTGAATAACTTTTTACCTTTCAATGGGCTCATGAGCAACCCCTAAGTCCATGTGATACCCCTCAAATTCATATAGTAACAGAGTCACCCATCATATTAGAGGCCCTTCTGGAGGCATTTCTCACAGATATTTGTGAGTCGGGAGTTTGAAAAATTAATGGGACATCACATTCTCCAGTACTGCAAATAGTTGTGTATATTCATGATAATGTAGTGACATGGAGGGCCCGATTCACAGAACTAACTTAAGACAAAATCCTAAACTTACTACCATTTTGGTATTCACAGAAGGCCCTTACTCATTTCGGTATTCACAGAAGTTAGGAGTCCTAACTGTAAGACTCCTAAATGCCTTCTGTGAACACCGAAAGTCTTAAAGGTAGGATTTTCCTCAGTTTAGGAGTAGAAAAGTTAGGAGTCCCAACTTTACTACTCCTAAACTGAGAAAAATCCTAACTTTAAGACTATCGGTATTCACAGAAGGCATTTAGGAGTCCTAACTTTACTACTCCTAAACTGAGGAGAATCCTAACTATGAGACTTTCGGTATTCACAGAAGGCATTTAGGAGTCCTAAGGTTAGGAGTCCTAACTTTACTACTCCTAAACTGAGAAAAATCCTAACTTTAAGACTTTCGGTATTCACAGAAGGCATTTAGGAGTCCTAAAGTTAGGACTCTAATTTCTGTGAATACCGAAATGAGTAAGGGCCTTCTGTGAATACCAAAATGAGTAAGTGCCTTCTGTGAATACCAAAATGGTAGTAAGTTTAGGATTTTGTCTTAAGTTAGTTCTGTGAATAGGGCCTGTATTGCTTTAAGCACAAATCTGCTTAGACCCCCCCTTAATACCCCAGCTTCAGTTATAACTATAGAAGAAGTGTAACACAGACTAGCAATACGTGCATCTCATGGTAATATATGTGAAGTCAGGTAACTCTCCAGAAAATCAGTATGTTTTCGCCGCTACTGTAGGTTAGTGATAGTCATAGGGCACAAATAGAGTAGTGAAGGAGACCAGTTCTAAAAAGGACATAAGATAGTGAGCAAATAAGAGAGAATTAAAAGCGACACACACATCCACAGGGGACCATTGAGACCCCTCTAGAACACAATATAAAAACATTAACTTCAGATCTGTAGAAAATACAGAAATATTGTAAACAATGGAATAAAGTTATAAAGGGCCAGGTTAAACAATGGCCAAAGGATGTGACATTTGATGAAGATGTAATTGAACATACGCTGACTTACATTTGTTCTAAATATAATAGGAAGAAAATACAGAAAAGGTTAGCCACCCTGTCATTATGGAGGGTATTCAATGACACAAAAGCAAATGAAAAACTGACAGCGCCAGAAGAGGTCCAGACCCCAGAGTAGCCCCCACCTTATGGATTCTACCCTGTTCTGCCAGCTGTGGGGTACCACGATCTTGTTCAGAATTGAGCCTAAGGAGAAGGGACAGACATCACGAGGAAAGGAGACACTTCTTGACCCCACCCCTAAAACTCCTCAGGCCGACCAAGAAAAGAAGAGAAAAGACTTATAAATGAATTACAGCACACAGTCAGACAGGCAGTGTGCGCTCAAAGAAAATTTGAAGAGAGGACTGCCTCCGCTATCTGACGGACCAGGAAAGTGGATAGGATGCTTTGAGAAACACATTGCAGGAGTAATCCGTGACATGGGCGATGTTAAAAGCTTGTTAAGCTCTTTGGTGGGAGATGAAGTAAATACCATTTTCATTAAGGCGGGATTCCCTCAAGTGTCCCTGAAAGACACACAGTTTGACGGGTCATCTTTCAACAATATCAGACAATGTGTGGAGTGCGCCCAGGCAGACATACCCAGACAGACCAGACATTGGAGCTCTTATGGCAGAAGGTATAAAACCAACTGAATATATTGCAGAATTCATTACTAGAATGAAATAACAATGGGTACAGGAAGTAGGCTGTAATTGGAAAAATATGGGGAAATGTAATGTTATTCTATATGTGTTGAAACGAGGTCTGCCTACAGAGGTACAAGCAAGCCTAGATGGAGTAGTGGGAATAATTGCTAAACCGTTGCCAGAAATACAAGCTCACATAATATATTATTTCAAACAAAAGAAGGAAAAGGACAAGGGCAGAGCAAGCTGAGATGGCTGCACCTAAACTGGTGCAACAGAAGATTAAAAAATCCAGTACAGAAGAGACACCACAGATGGCTGTTACTGGGCAGTGCAGGCATTGGCACTAGAAGGGCAATCAGTAAGTAACATTGGGACGATACAAGGATGTTTGGCAGAAGGTCAAAGGTCAGCAAAAGGAGGAAAACAAGGAGGATTCAGAGTAGAAGTACAATGCTATTATTGCTATAATATGGGTCATACTGCAAGAGAGTGCAAAGCGAAAAGGAAGAATGAGCAACCGCAAAGATGGGTCACTCCACAGGGGCAGATGGGGGCCACAGCAGGTCCAATGGGGCCCCAACAGCAAGTCCCTCAGGTTCAGTGGACAGCAGAAGGGCAGGTGTCACAGAATGTACCTCAGATTATTAGAAGAGGAGCGGCGGTGCAAGAAGGTAGTCCTTTTACTGTCCAGAGGAATGCCAACCAATAGTTATACACAATGAAAGAGCCCACAGACAACCATTGGGTATCCAATACACCATTAACCCACAGATCAGATGAGGGACCCTCTTTAATGGTAGTGATTGAAGGTCGTCCCCATATTTTTCTAATTGACACTGGGGCCACAAAATCTTGTATACAGGAAGGAGCACTATCACTTTCTAATAACACAATGGACACAAAAGGGTTTTCTGGGACTGTCAGGAGGGTTCCTTTTACAGAGTCAATGAGCATGACAGTAGGAGACAGACAACTAGAAAAACTATTATTATACTTTCCTGAGGCACCAGTCAATATTCTTGGCAGAGACCTGATGAGTAGACAGGCAATCAATTATTCAGTATTTGTTAAGCACGCCTACTCACCCGCTAGGGTCTCAAGGCGCTGGGGGGTGGGCTGCAGGTCCTGCTGTGCACTGAGGTTCAGTTGAAGAGCCAGGTCTTGAGATCCTTCCTGAACTAGTATAGGGCCGGGGATAGCCTGAGGTGGAGAGGCAGGGTGTTCCATGTCTGAGGGATCTTCCTCCGGCATTGGTCTTGCGAATCCGAGGAAAAACATGATGTGCATTCTCACGCCAGAAATTGCACGGCACCACACAGTCCGCATGCCTGCGGCCATCTTATTTCTGCTCTGTTTATGGTGCGTTGGCCTACTTTCTAGTCTTTCCTTAATCCACCCTCATCCAACTTATCTACCCCTCATTTTAATTTATTATATTACTATGTGTCTTTGTGTTTGTGTATTTTACGTTCTTGGTAATTCTTTTGTGTTTTTTCATGGCTTTTGTACTTTTTTCAATTTTTGCTTTTCTCTCTCATTTTATTTCCTTCCTTTCTTTTCCTGTTTCTATTCTTATCTTCTCTCCCTCCCACTCAACACCATGGCAGAGAAATGGAACAGCAGCGCCAGGCCCCGTGAATGGGTGCAGGCCGCATAATTTTTTCAGACGTGGAGGTGGCTACGCTAGTTTTTTATGTGCAGTGCCACCTCCCCTTCACCCTGGCATCCTGGATAGGGGACAGGACCTGCTCGATCTGCTGGCCAGGGAGGTTGCGGGGCTCGGTGAGTAATAATTATTTATTTGTTGTGTTCTATGCTAATATTTTTTTTCCCAAAAAGTAAGCATGCCACTCACACTCAAGTAAGTTAAGTTTGTGTTACAAATGTTATGTGATCACCATCTAGACTGATGCTCAGCGCTACCTAATCGTGCTCGTTGGCGCTCAATTGTGCTAATTTTTTAGGAAGTTATGCAGAGATTCCTCTGTCCTGTCACTAAGATATTGGTAGTTATTAGTATTAGTGAGTTAGAACATTCTCTCACTTCTCTCTGCCATTCTTCTTTTGCAGCTTGTACAGTCCCAAGCAATTTTCTAGTGATGTGTAATATGCATGCTTCTAATCATTGAAGACACTGCAGACTGAGTTGGACCGTCAATGGGAGTTGAGAGATTGAGAATGAGATGAGAAGCAAAGATCATTTGTTGCAATTTATTAGTAGTTCCAAAATGAAGTTTAGAAAATTTGGAATTCGGTTAGGTTTGGGAAATTAGGAATAGGTCCACAATACTAGTACTCTAGGCGATCTGATTTAGAAAAGTTCAATGTTACTGTGTTTGCCTTTCCCTCTCCAAATATTTTTGGGGGGATTATTAACTGTACCACTAATCATTTTTTATTTTATTTTATTTATCCAGAGGCAAGAAGAGGGCTGGGCCTAGAAGCATGGAGGCAGGTGAGGGAGCAGGAGGTGCCTCTACAACTGCAGTGGTAGATGGCTCTGCTGACCCCAGTAAGTCATTCTTTTGTTAATATTATTATTATTATTACCCTAACTTTTACTGCTCCAAATTAAGATTTAGTTTTTTCTTTTTACTGTGACTGTCTCCTAATTGTTTTCCAACTCCTCTCCAAGCTATCTTTTTCCTAAATTCTTGTTATCCCTGCATTATACTATTTACTTATTTTCTATATTTCAAGTTTCTGTACTTGACTTCAAACAGTCTTTGCTAGTCTGTCTGTAGCTTCCTTTCTTCTGCTTTGTCAGTAAGCTGTCCCTCTCCCTCTCAGACTGGCAGTACTGTAAGACCTAGAGAACCCATTTTAGGTCGGTTACTCTACTGCGAAGATTGCAAGTTCAAGTAAGGTATTCTATGCATGTTTGTTGAGAAGGCTTTCTTTTTCTTGCTAATGCTCAAACAGTAAAAGGTGATAGTGCCCATGGTCATGGTGGACCCCTCCTGGTTGTCGTGTATGTATTATTATCATAGTATACCAGCAGTTGATGACTGTGCAGCATGGCTGGGAGAATGAGAAGGACAGCCCCCTCGCATTTGCCAACCAAGACCATATCCCCTTCAATGACCAATGATTGCACCCCTTAAATACGCTTCAATAACTAAGATTCATCATAGCTCTGCTCCTCCATTACAAAAAGCGTTTGGTTGGCTTGACTACATTGCCAACCAACAAAATGGCCAACATAATATTTTGATAGAAGATATTATAACTGAACTGTAGTGATGTATTGTCGCTGTATTTTGCAAAAAATAAAATAATAAGGGAAGGAGTATCTGGCATCAAATAAGGGTAATGTTTTTTCTAGCTGCACAGACAACCAGCAAAAGCGCTAGTGGAGCAGACGCAGCAGATGTGGCAGGGACAGGCGGTGGTAAGTCACATTTGTTGCTTATTGACAATTAGTAACGTGCTCACTGCAAGGGCGTTGACTTGTGAACGCCACACTTTAGCAGATACTGCGGGAGTTGAATAGGTAATGGCCTCTTCTATCTGCAACTGAGCAGACAAAGGTTCATAATGAACTTTAACAATGATGGGTTGATGGTAAAGGGAAAAAAGGATGGAAGGAGAAGGATGGGTGAAACGTAATATGAGCGAAAAGATGCGTGTGTTAAAGGATGCATATAGGTGGGTTATAAGATGCATGGATGAGTGAAGGAGGGATGAAAGGGTATAGAGGTGAAAGGGATCCTGCCTGAGTGGGTGAAAGGGTATGGGTGAAAGGATGCCTGCATGGGTTGGTGAAAGGAATCCTCAGGTGGCTTAAAGAAGGATGGGTGAATGGATAAATGGGTGGGCAAATGGATGTTGGTGAAAGGTTTGTTGAGAGCCATGTTTGGATGGATATATATATATATATATATATATATATATATATATATATATATATATTACCTACTGGCGATAGCCAGTAATATAGTTAGGACCACGTTTCCATAGGAAAACCTCAACATTCTATTTTGAATAACTTTGGCGCCGGTCGACGAATCCTCGCGAATTTCTCAAAATAGGTGGGGCGCTACGCTCCGCTCCTACCCTGAAAGTCGCGGGGGGATTCGTCAAGCGGGGGCTGAGATAAAAGGGGGGTCCCAAAACGCGTTTTTCCCATGCATTTTTCCATAGGACCTTTAGAACGAGCTACAGCCCGAATGGCTGAACAGAATTACTCAAAATTTGGCAGAGAGGTAGTCCCTAGGTCAAGGAAGTGCCTTTTGTAGGTTTGGTGTAAATCTGTTCAGTAGATTCTGAGAAAATAGCCTTTAAATCAATATATATATCTGAGCCAGCTTACGGTACGCTTACCGTACGCTTACGGTAAGCGTACGGTGGCGTGCGCGAGCGCGATTCTGATTGGCTCTTAGATCTTAGTAAACATTCGAATCGGCCGAAACCAGGAAGCGGCGGCCGCCATTTTGTCTCTCGCACTGAGAGAGATTTTTAAAATCGGAAGCCCAAAAACATGTAAAGGGGCTGTTTTGACAACTCCCTCCCACATAGTCATGTTGAGGGAGTCCCCAAACATCCCCCAAGTGCAAAAACGGTTTTATTTTTTTTTCGGCAATTTCGCGGGGTACGCTTACCGTACGCTTACGGTAAGCGTACGGTAAAAAAATAAAAATAAAAAAAACACTATCCACACTTACCCCACCCCCTGTGCTTTTGGTGGCCGAAGGCCACCAAATGTGCTGGGCTTATTACAATGGAAAAAAACACTATCCACACTTACCCCACCCCCTGTGCTTTTGGTGGCCGTAGGCCACCAAATGTACAGGGCTTATTATAAGGGAAAAAAACTTAGCATTTAAAAAACCGTACTAATTCACTGAAAAAACCATAGGTTTCACACACGTTATAGTTAGGAATTAGCATTTAAAAAACCTTGCAAATTCACTGAAAAAACCATAGGTTTCACACATGTTATAGTTAGTGGAAATTTTACTGATAAAAAACCAATGAAATTGCCCCGTTATAGTTAGCGCAGGCAACTATAACTCACGCGACCGCAATCCTCTGCTGATGACATATGTGTCTTTATGAAAAAAAAATATTTGTAATATATGTATAGCTAAAAATGTATGGAAGAAGGCATGGGCAAATAAGTGTCTAAATACAGTATTAGCATCAGCAGAGGATTGTGGTCGCGTGAGTTATAGTTGCCTGCGCTAACTATAACGGGGCAATTTCATTGGTTTTTTATCAGTAAAATTTCCACTAACTATAACATGTGTGAAACCTATGGTTTTTTCAGTGAATATATATATATATATATATAGACTGGACGAGAGAATGTAAAGCTGAAATGGTGTGTATCAAAGCCAAGGGTGACGATTAGGAATAATAGAAGAACAATGCAAAGATGAATTGATAATTGCTTGGATGAAGAAACCAGGAGCTCTTCTGGATAGGGGGTGCTTGCCTACTTCACTTGCTTTAAATGGTTTTATTGAAGCTTTGATTCAAAGGTTTGGGGTGATATTTCTGACTACTGCCTTGACTCACAGTACTTTTTACGCGAGACAGTTATTATGTGTGCCAATCATCACCTCCCTCTCAACCCATGGTATTTTGCCAGTGCCACCCATGATGACCTAACTGCTGCATGGTTTAATTCAGCACTGCACTGTTGGCTGTCTAATGCTCCTCTGCTTAAGTTAATGTGACATTTACAAAGTGTTAAATGCTTGGCAATGCGAAAAAGATGTTTCCCTTCCCTCCCACTGCCCACTCAGTTATTTCCTTGTACTTCACTCCTTTATTCATTCCTAAGTTCTGTCCCAGGATTCCCTAAAAATTTGAAAAGTCCATTCTTTGCGTGTGCCACATTTTTCTGGCCACGTGATTTACTTCATCATGGCTTCCATAACAGATTTACGCATCTTCAAATCTTTCCCTTTCAAAATTTGCCAAAACATAGGTATATGATGGTGATCAGTAAAACGTCTACTCACCTATCCTAAATTCCTCTACCTTGCCCTTCAGTAGAGTAAGTTAAGTTTCCTTTCTTTACTGCCAAGCAAATGTATGTTGTTGAAAAAAAGTAATTACAAAGTATGGTGGAGGGTGAGGCCAGGTAGGTAAAGTTGGACTGAGTGAGTGCCTTGACTTTTGCAGATGGGATAGTCTGTCATGAATATGCCAAATGGGGAAGGCATTAAAGATTAAAGTACATTTTGAGAGAATTATCATTTTGACTGAGTTGGTCCTTCCTAAAATGGATATCAGGAGAGAAGTCCAGCTTTACAAGAGTTTTTTAGTCTCAGTAATAAGTCTGTTGAAGTTGATATATGCCGTTTTTCCAAATCCTTCGTAACCCAGATTCCTAGGTATCTAATCTCAGTTTTATCTAGATGGTTCAGGTGGTTGAGGATGGGTTCATTCCATGTCATAGTTTCTGTTTTATCTGCATTGACTGAATACCCCGAGATTTCCCCAAAGTCTTCTGCTACCTCCATAATTGTCGGCAGTGACACCTAAAGGTTGCTTATATAAATGATTAGATCGTCCGTCTATAGAGCTTCTTTTTTATACCAACCCCAGTAACAGAATGGTGGAATTCTTTAGTCCGCTCTAATTTTCCTCGCTAAGGGCTCTATATATAGATCAGCCTCAAATCTTTTTTGGGGTGTTATTCTTTGACCTGCTGCCTTTTGGCGCAGCCTGTTTTTAAAATCTGCTGATAGTGTACAACAATTAGTTATGGTACCCTTGTCCTACTACTCTCTGCTGCCTGCAGCTATACTGACCCCAAAGGGGGAGGGGTATTTGCCATTGCCTATTTTGCCTAAAAATACAACAATGCTCAATAGTTCTGTTACCTGAATACATATAGCGAGCGCTGCATGGTTTCCCAAGGTGCCATGGTGGTGGTAGTAGTATCAGGCTAACGCACAAACAGTGAAGGAATCAGAAGCGAGGTCTCATTCCCATCTAGGTGACTAGATGCAACTATAGGATTAATCGGAAGGATTATTCATTGCAGGCAACTACTAAACTGAAATAAAAACTGAGTTAGTGGGTTATAGAATAATATATCATAGCTTTACAAACAATTGAGACCAGACTGCTACATAACAAAGAATAACTGATAGTGAAAATATAACAAGCAATACTGAGCTAGTATTTTAATTAAAACTAAAATTACAAAATACTCGAATCCTGAAGTGGACTCAAAGTCTGATGTGGGCAAGGTTTATCATTAACACAACACAATGCCTGAATGATAATACTGTCAAATGATATTCTATATATAAAATATCAATCACTTTTTATGCGTGGGTGGCTAAATGGGGCAAGTGTGGCCTATTGTTTAGGTAATAGAACTGAAGATCCTTTTACCACATCCGTCCCACCAAGTGCGTTTAAAGATTTAAAGATTAGGGACACTTCTAATCGAGTCAGGACCAAACCCCTTTGGACTTAGGAAGTTCTAGGGCTAGCAACCACGAGAGTACCGGAGTACTCGAGTTACCTCACCCAGGGAAGCCGGGTCGTGTCGTCGATTTCAATGGGAGCCTACAAAGAACTGCTGCTGCCGTGACGAGGAGAAGTGACCGAAGAGATCCAAGCCTGGATCTAGGATGTGAGGAACCTGAAAGCAGAGGGGACAGAGTCTGGGCCACTAGCCAATACCAAGGGCAGGATGGACCAATGCCCACAGATGTCGTGTGCTTCAGGTGAGTGGATGGGTGTCTTGACTCTTCAGCCACGAGGTTCAGGAGGTGTCGACGAAGTCCACGAGCCGGATTCGAGCTGTCCCGCGAAGTCTGTCGAGTGCTGCGGTGTCGGCGACCAGAAAGGACCCAACAAGCCTTGGCAATGGCAAGTCACTGGAATTTAGAGAAAGGACTGCTGTGCAGACCAGCAAGGTCTGAGGGACTCACCCAGCAAGGGTAAGTAAGGGCACGTCTGGCGCAACCAGGAAAGCCCAAGCAGAAAAGGAGTTGCCTTCGTGGGGACCTGCTAGCCAACAGGCTAATGATCGCGAAGGAGCCTCGAGCGGTCACACTTGTAGCTGGCCCACAAGTCACTCGTGGAGTGGAGGCCAACAATCTTCGGAGCAGGAGGTGCTCAAAGCTGGGGCTACTCAGAGCCCAAAGCACAACTTCAAGGAGGACCAGGAAGAGAGTGTTGCTGCAAAAGTTCACGGTGTCCAGGGGTCATGGTTCCACGTCACCCACGATAGCCACGGGCCTCAGCTTTGCTGTGGATTCAGGGTAGCCTCAGGGAAGTCTGGAAATCTACTTCTGGTGATGCAAAGGCTTCAGCATCCGGCGGGAGCTTCAGCAATGCAGACCAGTCAGTTGCTTCTTTGGTGCCTGTCAAGCAGGGGAGTCACTCCTTGACCCCAAGGGAGATTTCTTCCGTCTTCTAGTCATGATAGAAAGTCGAAGGTCCAGGATATATGTTGCAGAATTTCATCTAGGGTAATCTAAAGTCCTAGGGACTGGATTCCTATACTTATAGTAAGTTTAGGGGATGGACTAACTCTAAGGCCCCACCTATGGGTGGGCTTGGAAAGAGGGGTGGTTACACCTATTTCCTTTGTCCAGTTTCGCATCAGAGCAGGGGCAGGTAGCCCCTGCAACAGGTTTGAACTGGACTGTGCACAGGGACACCAAGTGGGCTCCCAGTGCAGGACTTCAAAACACCAGAGAGTGCTCCTGCCCAGCCCCAATATACATCAGTCTGTCTGGGGAGGTAGTTACACCTCCCTTCGACAGGAAACCTATTGTCCAGGCCTCCCCTGCCGGAGTTTCGGTCAGCAGCAGGAGGCCAGACCCGTGTCTGTGGCAGAGGCATCCATTTTGTGATGCCAGGTTCTCAGGAAAGTCCTACCAGGTTTAGCCAGTGTGAACATGTCTCTCCCTCTAGAAGGGTGAAATGCTACCCCTGCCGCAAGAATTGGCGGGGGGGGGGGTAGTATTCCAAAGCGTTTGGCACCAAACACGACATGTTTTGATGCAGCTATTCCAAAGTTAGCATTTACCACGAGGATATTATGCACTTAAGAGTATATGGTATGGCTGTATCACAGAACAGCCATAAGGAAGTATTTCCTAAGGCTGCAGTGGGCATCAGCTCATGCTTGGGCACCCTCTCACATAAAACCAAGCACTCTGCCTTCAGGATTGTCAAGGCCTGTCATAGGAGTGGCTTATAGGTTTATATGTGTCTGTATAGGGTAGTGATATAGGTAGCCTATATCACAGTAAGGGGTGCAAGCACACCCTTACCCAGGTTGCAGTAGCAGACCTGTGGTGTCATTTTGGAGTGCTTCCCAGGGGTGGCATAATATATGCTGCAGCCCCTGGTAAGTCCTCTGAGATACCTATGCCCTAGGTACATAGTATACCATATACTAACTAGGGGCTTATAAGGCACTCCAGAAACCAATTAGATGTGTACCTAATGTACATGCAAACCATTTTAGAGAGGAAGAAGCTAGGCTGTGGTCCTGATTAGCAGGGCCACAGCCAGACTAAGGTCGAAAAACAGTGAAACACCAGTAAAAAGTGGGGGTACCCATGTGAAGCAGATCCTTCTCTCCTACATTCTTCTTTTGAATTGTTATATGGAAGACCTCCATGTACCCTTATGGATATGGCCAGAGAGGAACGGGAAGAGGAAACAGACACCTCAAAGCCTCTGCTGGACTATGTGGTTGGTCTTAACTCACATCTGAATCAGGTACAGGACATTGTACATACAAACTTGAAACAGTCACAGATAGCACAAAAGAAACAGTATGACAAGACTACCAAAGAACGGACCTTACAAGTGGGTGGCCAGGTCCTATTGTTACGGCCCTCCTCTGAACATAAAGTGCTTAGTCAATGGCAAGGCCCCTTTAAAGTAGTAGATAAAGTGACATCTGTCACTTATAAACTAGAAATGGACTCTGCAGGTAACTCCACACAAATTTTCCATATTAACCTTTTAAAAAAATGGGAAGGACCAACCCCTGTCCTACTGACCCGTCCATAGACCCCCCTGGCAGAACAAAGCATAGATGCGGAACTGCCTGAAAACCTTAAACAAGAGTTAAGGGAAACCTTAGTCCCAGTACAAGAAGTGTTCTCCCTAGTACCGGGTAAAACTACCTTGGTGGAACATGAGATCCACACCCAACCAGGGAAAACAGTGCGGTTAAAACCCTACCGCATACATGAAGCAAGAAGAGAAGCTATAGACCAGGAAATACTACAAATGTTACCACTGGGTATTATTGAACCCTCTAAGAGAGAATGGTGTTCGCCTATAGTTCTAGTACCTAAGCCAGATGGGTCTATACGTTTCAGTATCGACTTTAGGGAGGTAAATAAGATTTTGCACTTTGACACTTATCCCCTCCCTAGAGTCGATGAAATGATAGAGAGACTCGGGAAAGCCCAGTACATTAGTACACTTGATCTTTGCAAAGGTTACTGGAAAGTACCCCTGAGATGCCAAGACCGGGAAAAAACTGCCTTCTGCACACCCAAGGGTTTGTACCATTTCAGAGTCTTACCCTTTGGGTTACATGGCGCCCCTGCAACTTTTCAGCGGCTCATGAATAAAATATTACAACCCCACAAAAACTACGCAGCCGCTTACTTAGATGACATTATCATCTACAGTAATTCCTGGGAAGAACACCTCCATCATCTAACCCATGTCATCCAATCCTTAAGATACGTCGAGTTGACCCTCAATCCAGCCAAAATGTCACTTGGCAGCCAGGTCTGTGAAGTATCTAGGGTTTCTCTTAGGGGATGGTTGTATTAGACCTCAGGAAGAAAAATTCACAGCAATAGCCCAACTTCCCTTTCCCAAAACCAAGAGAGACCTTAGGGCCTCTTTAGGACTACTCGGTTATTATAGGCACTTCATCCCGTGTATTTCCCAAATCGCCGCTCCCTTAACTGATCTATTAAAAAAAAACATCCAAACAGAGTAGTGCCCGAGAAACCCTTCTCCCTTGACCCTAGATGCATTCAAACAATTGAAACAAATCATCACGTCCAAACCCCTTCTTACCAATCCTGATTATGAAAAACCATTAATACTGCAAACAGACGCCTCTGACCATGGCATAGTTGCAGTATTGTCCCAGAAAGATGAGACACAACAAGAACACCCCATCCTTTTTATTAGTCGGAAATTGTTCCCGAGGGAAACCCAATACGCAGTTATCGAGAAAGAGGCCTTAGCCATTAAATGGGCTGTTGAGATCCTACGTTGTTACCTGGACGGGAGGGAGTTTTTACTTTATACTGATCACACCCCCCTCAAATGGCTTTCTCGGAACAAAGAACATAACCAAAGAATCCTGAGGTGGTTCCTTGCCCTTCAACCCTTTAGATACACAGTCTCTCACCGGAAAGGAAAAGACCATGCCAATGCGGATTTTATGTCTAGATATCCCTATGATCCTTTTCTTGTAGACAAGAAAGTTAGGAAAGGGGAATGTGAGGGAGCCCCCAGGTGTGGACCCACCACCGATACTAGAGCCCCGATAACCCCCCCGTGGATTCTCTATCATAACGAAGATGAAGAGGTATTCGGAACTCCGGCAATAATAGAGGACTTTTCCCTCCTCCCACTGCACGAAGGGAGTGAACTGGACGCAATCCGTTCTGAGGAAGGCAGGGCGGAAGCCCAACTCCTCCAACCAGAAACAACCAAGAAAGGCCAAGACCAACATAAAAGGCAAGGCGACGCGGCGTCAGGTGTGCCAGCGGGGAAGTATCCGGAGCACGGAAACGGGATGGACTCCAGAGAAGCCTAAACGCTGCCGAGGAGCGACGATGCCACCAGAGAGGAAGACATCGGAGAAGAGGATCCGGAGGCTCCTGACTCTTGGACAGAAGAGTGGTGGATCCCGGAGGATGCACGGGCCACCACAACTCAGGAGGTATGTGATTGGACAGGGATATCACGGGGAGTGGAGTATAGGAAGACCAGGACACGGAGAAGAGCTGGCTACAGTGGTGATTGCTCTGTTTGGGTAAACCTATGTTTTTCTACCCCACAGCCTGTTTTTTACTTTAAGACCTCCCCATTTCAGCCAGTATATTACCGAACGGCCACTGTGACGGTATTATGTAGAAATCGCCTGCTTCACCTCTAAAATTCTTATGACTTCCTTCTTAATTTTCCCTGAGCCCTCACCTTTTTTCGCACCTTTTTCACGTGGTATGGTGATGGTAACAGTCTAGAGTGGGACATCCTTATTGACCACTGCCTTTTCTCATTTTTTTTGGAGCATATTCCGGGATCCTAACTGAACCCCAGAAGTATTTAGAAGGTTCCTTGAACATTCCGGCAGGCAGACCTCCAATCAAGACCCCTGAAAGGACAGTCTACTTCATAACCCTGTGCTGTAAACAGGCATATCTCCCACTCAATACTATGTTCATCCTGACCTGGATTCTTTTTGCATTTCTAAGCTACGCTGTCTAACACCGATAAACGTCATAATATTAATCCCATACGGCCTCCTCGTTTCTGCTTCCGACTGTCCCTCCGACAGTTGCCCAGGCCTACTTAGAAGTCAGAGAAGTAGAGTTCATCCTCAAACTCAGGTGGTTCTTCCAGAAGTTGTTCAGCTAACACATTACCATCACCTGAGTCTGACCAATCACCCTCATCTTCCTCCTGTAGTACTTCAGGTATGGTGTAATTTGGTGGTGTAAAGTACTGATTCATTTTGATCATAGTTAATCTCTCCATATTCTCACTGTGACAACTGCATCAGCTGCAGTAAACACATGCTCTGCAGACACACTGGCTACCGGGCAAGCTAGATACTTTATTGCGGGCTTGCTGAGCACTGGTCATTGGCACCTCTTCCCATGCCAATACACCAATGGGTTTTGATCCAGATAGCCTTCTGCTGGGTCATCCAGATAGGCCTGGACCATCCTCTCAACAGTCATTGGTGCTCTACCTCTTTTGTCTTCACCGCTGCACTGGAATTAGGCCCTGCCTTTAGAAATCAATCAAATGCAGATTTTGGGGTTGATGCTCCTCTTCGTGTTGTTGCTGTTGTTGATGTTTTTCTTGTTGGGTTTGTCTACTTTGAGACAACAGCACTGCCCTCAGGCTCTATGGAAGTTGAAGGCTGCCATGAGTGGTCCTCTAATTCCCAGCCGTTCTTTTTCTAGGTCGCTGGTTTGCTCAGCAAACCACGTCTTGTAGTTTGAAACATCCGGGTCTGAAAAAGGAATGAAAGTAGCCAGTAATTGTTTGCACCGTGGATCAAGAATTGTGGCACAGATGTAATGTTTGGATGACACAATGTCTCTTTGCAGCCTTGTATTAGCAGATGAGCAAAGGATGAAGCTTTCCACCAACTCATGTGCATCTGTTTTTTGCTCACACCTGCGTACATTTCAGACACCTCCGTTAGCTGTTCCTGTAGCATACGCAACAAAGGGCTAGCTTGCCCCATGGTACTGTCCTCCTTGCGGACTTTCCGTGTGAAAACCTCAAAAGGAAGCAGCATCTCTGTTAGGCATTTGACTAGGCCCCAATGGTCCATCACAATGATCATGCCTTTCACAGTTGCATCCACTCTTTGCATGACATATTTATTGATCGGTCTATACTGCTAAAACTGACATTGCAGCATGTAATAAATTAAGTTCCAACGTGTTGGCATCTCCTACATGAGTGCTTTAACTGCCATTCTTTTATCACGCTGAATGATCCACAGCTGCTTCTGAACTTTAAAAGAATGGCTGAAATGGGTGCCAACTCTTCTGCAGGTAGGCAGTATGATGCTGGCTTGGTCTTCTTTTTTAAGAAAGTCCTGTACAATGATGTTGATGTAGTGCGCCTTGATGCTCCTCAGAGTGTAAGTTGCGCTTTACACATTTTTTATTACATAACATAACGCAGGACCCTGAAATAGTAACCATCTGTCATGGCCTTAGCTATACTACTGCCTTTGTCTGTGGCAACACATCCAATGTTAAGCCCTCTGGGTCACAGCCATTCAAAGATTTTGTTGTTAAAGTCATCCAAGAAGTTTGCAGCAGTAGGGGATATCTCCAATGGCGAACATGGCTACTGCTGCATGCTTCCAAGCACCATTAAAAATGTCAGCAGTGTCCACACCTGAAGATATAATTTCTCTAACCACCACAAAAGAGATCCTGTGTTCAGTGATGCACATGTAATCAGTGGCTAGGCAACTGGTCCATATATCTGTCGTCAGGTGGATAGTGTGAACAGCACTCTGCTGCAAAGCTTTTCCAACCAATGCCAGCACACTGTGATGTAGCACCAGAATAGCAACTCTAGCAAAATGGGTCCAGTTGGGAACCTTCCATTTTGGCCAGATGGCTGCCACAAACTCAAGAAATCCCACTTCATCCACAAAAGAAAAAGCAAAGAGGTCCAGTGCTAAACTTTTAGCCAGCTTCCCATTGTACTAATGTGCCTTTGGGTGGTTGTGTTCGTACTGCCCGTCCTGCCTAAACATGCCAGGAATAGTACTCTGGATTTTTTTCTCTTCTGAGAGCAGAAGGTGGTAGTCTCAATGTGCATCTCAGCAGGGCAGTCACTGTATGCTCTTACGTTCATGTCTCGACCTGACTCTGAGTCTTGTGCCCTTGCAATGCTGCTGATGTGGGCAACACTACTGCACTTCCTGGGGACAAGGCTGATTTGTGTACTGAAAATGTCACCCTCTTCTTCACCTTCACCTTCACCTTCCACTGTGATCGGATCAGATTACCTGCTCCTACCACACTCACCTACACCACTTGCATTTTTTTGCCCACTAAGGTTTCCCTCCCAGTAGATTAAGAGGTGTTTTTTTCAATTGGGTTTTTTGGCCTCTGGTACCATACTGTGTACCAAGCTTACCCTAACTAACACTTGCTCTGCAAATGGAGTATACAGCAATGTTCGGCTCCTTGTCGCTAACCTTAAAGAAGTTGCAACTTTCTAACACTGATGCTGCTGCCAATGTCGGAAGAAGTGGCATTAGGCAGGTGTTTTGACATTTGCCTCTCTGCAGTGCCTACTTCTACTGAGGTGGTTGAAGATGGAGGTTGCAGTCACGGCCTTGTAAACATGGAAGCTGGCAGTGGGGGTGGTGGTATCTGTGCCACCTCCCTCAGAGCAGGTTGAGATGGGGTAGTGTTGGTCTCTATTGGGGCTGAGATAACATCCATGATGACTGGCCTTCATCATCTTCTTCATCTTCATCCATAACTCTAAGGCTTTTAGGAACCTTCGTTATCATTAGCCTCTCCTGACGTGTCTCAGGCTGTGGTGGCATCCAAGAGGAGACTTGATCTTCAGAAGGGGGCTTTGAGTATAAGATGGTGGGGTACCCCTCCTTTTTCTTGTAGGAGATATGGAAGACAATGGATCTTCTGAAAGAGGGGTCTCTTCTACTTCCTCTGCTTGAAGCTTAATATCCTGAAGTGCTCCTGCTTAGGGAGGAACTACTGTTGCTGGCTGCCGCTGCTGTTGTCCACTTAGCTGAGTTTCCAGCAATGATTGGGTACTACTTTGCAAAAGAGATAACTCCAATTCAACGTCACTGCTTGCCAGAGTTGCCATGATTAGAGTGGCTGTCTCTGGACAAGACATGGGCTTGGACCTAGGTTGGGGTGGGTCAGCTGATGCAGGAGTGGTGCTCCTAGATTGCAACCCGGAGGCCGGTGTGGCAGGTACACGTTTTGGCCTGAAAAAGTCCTGGGGCGACATACCAGTGGTGGGAAGCTCTTTCTTATCACTAGCTACTTTCTTGGTAGCACTATTCTTTGGGGCCATCTTGAAGCTGTCAGTTGGCAGTGGCACTCAGCTTCACAAGTGGAAGAGATGTCCATGTTGTGCGGTCCTGCTTCACATTATCCATAGGTCTTCTGTCTGTCAGTACTACATATGATGTTTCTTCTCTTGTGCACCTAAAAGCAAACAAGCAAGAAGTACATATGGGAAACATGGGATTGTTGTAGTTGAGTTTGTAGTAGAAACAATATCATTTAGTGTGGTTACTTAAGTTATAAATTATTAACAACAATACAGAGTATCCATTCGTAAAACCACAACAACATAAACTTTCATGTACACTCAGGAAGGATAAGAAAGAGCAACAACATATAGATGCAACTGTTTGCTTTATGTGCATCAAGTTGGCATGTGGCACTCAGGGAGGTGCAGCTGACAACAGAATAGTCCTTGGAAAATGTAGGATGATTTGTGGCTGTGCGCCTATGGCAGATATGGGGTTGATGATTGTTAGGAGAATGGGAAAACTAAAATTGAAAAATTAAAAACAATGTAAGTTTTTTTGCTTTATTTAAAAAACAAAACTAAATAAGACTTGAAAAAATTAAATTACATTTAAAAAAAAGTGTGAAAAACGTATCGAAAAAACTAAAATTAAAAAATATAATTGCTGTACTAGAGGAAGGGGTCTACCATGAGAAACCCACTGGGATTAAGGTGGTAAGGAGTGGTGCAGGTGAAAAATGCAAAAAAAGTATATAATAATATAAAACACTGCTCATATAGTACATTTAGTATGAACTTTGAGCTACTATGCCTCAAGCATAACACAAAAAATGGCTACCAGCCACGTGGTCAAACAACAAGCAGGAGGCATGGAAAACAAAAAACACAGGCAGACCTATGGTAAAAGTACACTGGCTGACAACTCAAAATGGCCACCAGCCACATGGTCAAACAACAAGCAGGAGACATGGAAAACAAAGAACACATACAGGCCTATGGAAACTGACTATACAAAAATGGCCCCTGCACACACAGCATGAGGAACAAAGACAAATGATGCGCTATGACAAACACACTCACACATTGGCCCGACAAAGGAGGCATGGTAACACAGGAGCAAACAGCATTAATTCAGCAATGCCAAAAACGAAAATGAACTGGGCTAGAAATGTTTACAACAACTTAATCCAATGCCATCCATGGACTAAATTTCAACAAACACCACAGAAACAGTTGCTTCACGCACTCATCACTAGTTCTGAACCTACTGGCTGGAAGGCGCTTTGGCAGACTAGGCCACATAGTGAATTAAATGAACATTGCAAATTTAAAAAAAACATGGAACACAATTTATTGAACTGTGCAACATGTTTCCTTTATAGAAGAAGAAAAATACATGCAAAAAATAACTAGGCCCCTATTGAAACTGCAGGCTACCCACCACAATACATTTTAAAAATTGAACAAAAGTATAAATTAACTATAAATAAATCCTGTTGCATGCCCTCTATCAAACAAAAAACACCATTATACAAAATGTTTTGAACTTACCTGTGATATCACAAAAATAAAGTCCTCAAAATCCAATTGTATGTATGCAGCAGACAAACAGAGTGACCCTTACAACTCCAAATCCAAATGAGAAGTGACCAGGAAGTGGACAAAGCACTGGGATGTGTCTGATGGACAGGAACAGAAATTAGGGGCACTTTCTCCTTGTTGAAAAAAATAAAATAAAAAATGGACTCCCAACACAAAAAAAACAGCACCAATGTTTTTTAACTCCATATCGTCTTCTTTAGATTTAGCTGCTTCTCAAGGTGAGAATCTTCTCCTGGTTGCAGCCACAGTCGATTGCACTCAATCGTGCTCTTCTATGACACAAAAGCAGAGCTGGAAGTCGCTGGTGTGGCCTAAAGCTGTGCTAGCGGGCACAAAATCTCGTGGGAGGCTAGAAAATCTTGTGGGCACCTGTCAAGTCTCTTGTCGCTCTCCCTGAGCACGTGAAACAATGTTACGAGAGTGCCAACGGAAATAAACTCTACACAGTTCATCAGGAAATTCAGCACACTTCACCAGCAGAGCGGAGTTTTACGCCCATGCCTAGAGAAAACACACCTAAATGATTTGTACTTTACAGAAGTTAGTGTTTTTTTGTTTGGTGGAGATGCGATCATACTCCTAGGCATCAAGAACCTTTTTCCAAATCGGTCGAAACCTTTTTCCAAATCGGTCAGGTAACGCACAGGGGGTCTTTTAGTAAGCTGGCCATCATCCTAAGAAAAGGACAGGAAGACCCTGCATACCATTGATGTATGTAGGGCGGGGCCAACCAGGTGGGGTTTCTAGGCAAGTTTACATACTTCTAGTTTTTAAAAGTTTAGAACAGTCTCTGGTCTCAGTAGCAGAGGACAAGGAAGAACCCGCTCATCACAGACACTACATGAGATTTTGTGCTCAAGGAAAGGAAGAATGCAAACACCTCCATCATGGATTAGAGGTAACTTTTCAAGGTGGAAATGCAGAGAAAACACACTTGGATGATTTGTACTTTACATCAGTAAGTACTTTTTTGTTTTACTAAAAGGAGGGGGCACAATCCACCAGGGCAACCGCATGTCACCTAGGTTCCCCAAGGGTACGTAATGTGCAATGGGACCACGGGGGAACCTCAAGGCCCCCACAGTCCCAGCCAGTTTACCGGCATTGCTCTCACAGACACAAGGCTGCTAAAAGAAGGCTCCCCGTCTATTGTAGCAATGTTTTTATCTGTTTCCCTGCACACTTATTTGTGTGCAGGGAAACAGATGAAAACACCACTTGCTGCAAGCTGGAGCTGTTTTACAGCTTCGGCTTGTAGAAAGCGGAGCTGTTTGCTTTTGCTTTGTGTGAGCTGTCAGCTCGGCACCTGACTCACCCGCTGAAGTGCCCCGCTGCTTGGGCTGGAGATTTGAGGGTCCACCCATTGCCCGAGTGTTGTGAGACGAGCCTGGCTCCTCCAGGGAGAGAGCGGTGGAGTGCTGCGGCCTGGCTGGGATTGTCCCCAGGGGGCGAGTGGCTCCGATCGGGCAAGCTGCAGCAGGAGTGGAGGTGTCAGCAGAACTACACTACTCCGGGAGGCCTGAGGCTGCGGTGAGCATTGTGTGAGCTCACCGATTGCCCCCCACCAAGCAGCGCCGGTTACTGTGCTGCACCCCTGGCATACTCACGCTACTCTCTCAGATAGTGCAAATACTGGAGGCAAGCGCTTTGGAGGTGAGCAGACAGATATTCAGAGGGTTTGGGAGTGGAACGCCATTTCTGCCACAGCCTGCGCTAACTAGATTTGCCTGACTTTAAGATGGATGCCAAACTTCACTCCCCTTCCTATCCTTCCACCCTTGCCAGCTCCACCAGCCCATCTCTGGACTCTAGACTTTTGGTTCCTTCCTGATCCTCATTTTTGTCCGGTGCAGTCCAAAATGTATGACCGATTCCCGGTGGAGCTGCTCCGACAGCTATAGGGGAGACAGGCTCTGGCTCACCGCCATGGCCGTCACCTACCCAGCCGGACCTCAGACTTATGTCTCGTCTCTTTCTCTGCTGCTGACTCCCTCCCTTGGACTGCCTGTTCTCCCTGGCCTTTTTCTTTTTTGTGGATCTTGTTTTTCATGGTCGCTAATAACTCCTGCATTGAATTTGTAACCTTTCTGTAATTAATGTGATTATTTTTGTAATCTTGTAACACGCTATTTCCTTATGTAAAGCACTCTGATACCTCCGGGTCTAGCCAGCGCTATATAAAACTCAATAAATAAATAAATGTTATCAGTGTCTCAGTGTGTGTGTGTGAGTGAGTGTCTCAATGGGTCTGTCAATGGGTGTATGAGTTTCTTAGCAGCTCGGAGAATGGCTGCATAAGGGTCTCACTGGGTGTGTTAGTCTCTAAGTGGGTCTGTCAGTGGGTACATGAATCTGAGTGGGTGCATGAGTGTCTGAGTGGGTTTGTGAAAGAGTGTGTGTGTCTGTGAGTGGGTGAGTGGCTATGCCACATTTGAATGGGGAGGGGAGCTGAGCAGACCGATGTTGGCCCTGGGGATCTCATCCCCCTGGGCCCAGCCATATTTTAATAGGGGAAGGTGGTTGCGTGATCCCCCTCCCTGGGCTGATTTTGGCCCTTGGGACCCCATACCCTGGGGCCCGCCTCATAAAAAATGTATGTAAAATATGGGAGGGGGGACACATGACTTCTCTCCCTCGGCCGAATATGGTCCCGGGACCCCCTCCCCTGGAGCGCAGCCATTATACTATGGAGTGGAGGCCTGTCCGACCCACCTCCTCAGGCCAATTTCGGTCCCAGGGACCCCCCTCCCCAGGGACCCAGACTTTTTTGTATCTTTATTAGGGAAGGGGCACCATGCGCCCCCCCAAAGCTTATTTTGGCCACGGGGACCCCTTCTCTGGGGCTAGGCCTTTATGGTGAGAGAGATATGCGTGGCCCCCCTTCCGGGCTGATTTTGGCCCCAGGGACCCCATCCTTCAGAGCCCAGCCAATATCCTATGGGGTGGGGGGCTGCAGCGCCACCCTCCTTGGGGACCCCATGCCCCAAGTCCCAGCAATGTTACTCAGTGTGTTATGGGACTCATGGAAAGCCTCAAGGCCCCTGCAGTCCTAGCTGGCTCCCAACCTCCTGTGGGAGCCCGCATTGCTTTGACAGACAGGTAGCTGCTGAAAGGCAGTTCCCTGTCTGTCAGTGCAAATGTTTTCATCTGATTCCCTGCACACATATTTGCATGCAGGGACACAGATGAAAACTCTGCCTTTTGCAACCCAAGCAAAATCAAACAGCTACCTACCTCGGGAGGGCACCTCGGGAGGTAGCAGGAGCCAGCCCTGGGTGACGGCGGTCCCCAGGGCCATAAATGACTCTACGAATTGGGCCGCATCCATCATAGAAGTTAGCTTGGGGGATGGGGGTAACACACACATGATTCTTACCTATAATTCAAACGAATTTTGGCTAGACGCTGGGATATCCTGAAGACTGATGGGGTCATAGTAGAAACTATAACTGAGAGACCCAATATAACATACAGGCATGATAGAAACATCCGTGACCTAGTGGTAAAAAAATGACATCACTAACTACCCCACCATGGCCAACCACGGCTTGATAGGATTTTTTCCCTGTGGCCATTGCAAGGCATGCAGAATCAGCAAATTGAGGGGTGTTCTTGAGTACAAAGGGGTCACTAAAAGAATCACACAGTTTTTCACTTGTAGTAACAGTTTTATCATCTATGCCATAGAATGTACTTGCAAGCTCTGGTACATTGGGGGCACCACATGTACAGCCAAGAAAAGGGTTTTAGAGTACCTCAGAGCCATCACGAAGAATGACCCCAAGTACCCGGTGGCACGACACTTCCATGACAAACAGTTTGCCAACACGGCAGAACTCAGTTATCTGATTCTGGAACAGATCCCCAAAATTCCTAGAGGGGGTGATAGAGTGCTAACTCTTAGGCAAAGAGAATCTAGACACATTATTGATTTCCAAACCAAGAGCCCAGAAGGTTTGAATATAGATGAGGAATTGTCTATTCACTTATAAGCAGGGTCTTCATTTCCTTCGTGTAACTTTTATTGCTCATGCCAGATTAGAACTGTCCCCACTGAGTTAGAAGGCTTTCTTTCTCTGTTTTTACTTCCTCACTGCCAGAGTGTGCATTAGGAACAATTTGTTTATGTTTTTAAATTGCATATTATGTTGTTTTAGATTCGGTCCTTCGATTCTAACCCTCTTTTTCTTTCTTGTTTCTGTTGCAGGCGAAAAGGAAGGGGCCCACTCACTTGTATTCACCGACACGGGCAACCTACTCTTTTCCCCAACCTTCGGCTCACCCCATCACACCCTTCACACTTTTCACTTTGTCAGAGTTAATTCTCCACCAGCATGTAACTGGTTGGTTCACTGGTAACTGGATTCATCCTTGATAGGACACTAGTAGTGGTCGGGCACTTGCCCTTTACAGTGTAGTCTTACACACTATGTCTTTGACTGGACTCGACCTCTTTGTTTGATAACCTGGGTTCAAGGTAATCGATAAGCGCACTCACGCGGTTGTCTGCCTTTGCTGACCTGCTGTATCAGTGTTTTATGCCCACCACTGCAATGTATATTTGGTCCATCTGTGGCCATTTGAAGTTTACTATGATCTGTAAGTGGCAGGAGGTGCATCTGCTCAACATTGTAACACTAAATATGTTCCTTGATTTTGAACATTATCGCACTAGCTATGCAAAGTTGTTCATTGCACTTATGATTTCATATTTATTCATTGTGGTCAACACGTGGCGCATATCGCATTTGCCTTCTATGCCGGTATTCAATTTGCAAACTTGACATTTCTGAGGTTCCAGCAATGAATCTGTTCATAGGTAGTATGCATGCGTACTTATCCATTTTGAATGGTGTATTTTACAGTATATGGATGTACGCATTTATGTGGGAGGTTCATGATGTATTTTGCATTTGCTGCTTCAACTGTACTTACATTATGATTTGTATTTACCTAGCACATTTTTGTCAACATGTTTTGCACATGAAGTGTTGGCTACATAGCTACCTTTGGCTTAGTAACATACTTCGTTACCACTACATCATGGCCACCGTGTATTGACTAATTTCCTCAGTCCTTCTTCTATTTCCCGTACCTTTTGAAACTTTATCAGTTACTGGTGAAGATGTACACTTTACACGTGATCAAGACTGCTTTCAGTCGAAACACGTCGTGCAATAAAATTAGACTTTGAGATTGTGTCCTGCCTTCTATTCTGAGAGCGTACAAATTTGGATTTGGATTTTGGGATATATATATTTGGATTTTGGGATATATATATATATATATATATATATATCTCCAACCAACGAGTTGCCTGCAGTGAGGGAGCCCACACAATTATATTCAGCAACCATCTTTAATGAAGGACAGCATAGGAAGCAGCATGGTACCTCGCATAGTCCAAAGAGTCCAGCCCGACGAGCTTCGTGCTTGGCAGCACTTCCTCATGGGCTCTGGTAAGGACTACGGCAATTTCTAACAGCACACCTTCAAATATCTTGACACCCCGCCCCTGTGGGGTTGGCCACCCACGTGGCCTGCTGGTTGTCGTAGTGCTGGTTATCTTCCTCTTGTGAGTTCGTCGTGCCTTGCTTGTGATTAAAAAGTATAATGATCCAAGTGGATTGTAGAAAGCACTTCAGCCGCTTACAAAGCCTGCTTGCACCTCCATTAGCTGATACTTGTTCCTTTAACTGCCGCGTCATGTGGCACCGCAGCAGGTCTGCACTGGAAGTGAAGCAGGGCTCACTCTGCGGCTCAGGCGGTGCCGCATTACATCCAACCAACAAGTTGCCTGCAGTGAGGGAGCCCACACAAGTATATTCATTCAGCAACCATCTTTAATGAAGGACAGCATGGGAAGCAGCATGGTACCTCGCATAGTTTAAAAAGTCCAGCCCGACGCGTTTCGTGCCTGGCAGCACTTCCTCATGGGCTCTGGGCTTACAGGTAAGGACTACGGCAATTTCTAACAGCACACCTTCAAATATCTTGACAACCCGCCCCTGTGGGCGTGGCCACCCGCGTGGCCTGCTGGTTGTCGTAGTCCTGGTTATCTTCCTCTTGTGAGTTTGTCGTGCCTTGCTTGTGATTAAAAAGTATAATGATCCAAGTGGACTGCAGAAAGCACTTCAGTCGCTTACAAAGCCTGCTTGCACCTCAATTAGCTGATACTTGTTCCTTTAACTGCTGTGTCATGTGGCGCCGCAGCAGGTCTGCACTGAAAGTGAAGCAGGGCTCACCGCGCTGCTCAGGCGGTGCCGCATTACATCCAACCAACGAGTTGCCTGCAGTGAGGGAGCCCACACAAGTATATTCATTCAGCAGCATCTTTAATGAAGGACAGCATAGGAAGCAGCATGGTACCTCGCATAGTTCAAGGAGTCCAGCCTGTCGCGGTGCACCCTGGGTGTTCTCCTCAGGATGACGCTGATGCTATAGAGGGGTCCCCCTCCCATCCGTCCCCAGCCCGGATTCGTATGAAAGACCCTCAGGCTCAGGAGACAGGTGGGCGAGGGCAGGAAGGGAGGAGTCAGCCGGGAGAGATACCTGAAATGAGACAAGGAGAGGTATTAGAGACTATTCTTTCCTCCCCCGTGGCTATAGTTCTTTCTGCTGTGTTTCCTACTTCACCTGTCTCTCTCTCTTCCCTAGACGGTTTGGGTTGGGGTCTGTATCCTTGTCGAGGTCCCTGCCCAGTAATGGCTCTGTTGAAAGGCCACCTCTCGTAGGGGAGGTCTCAGACCGGCCTCTGATGTTGCTTTCCCGACCGGCTCTGTGCGAGGTTAGCCCAATGCGTTTTTTGAGCTGCGCCGGAGCCGATGAGGGTGCTACTACTCCAGGCCCAGGTATCCGTGGGGCCGAGGAGCGCCAATACTGTAGGTGTTTTGAGAGGCAGGTAAGAATATCGGGGAGTTCCCAATAACCGCCGACAGCGCTTCTACTCGAAGCCCAGGTATCCGTGGGGCTGAGGAGCGCTGAAATAGCGGTTCTCTTGAGGGAGCGGAAGGTAACTCAATGGAAGATTGGGAAGCGCCCAGTAGCCGCCAACAGCGCTTCTACTCTAAGCCCAGGTATCCGTGGGGCTGAAGAGCGCCGAGATAGCGGTTCTCGTGAGGGTGCAGAAAGAAACACAAAGGTAAGACGAAACCACTGGAGGAGCTCCTGCTCCCTGGAGCAGAGAGATAGCAGAAAGGGGCCCAGGGAGTTACTCCTCGTGCTACGAGAAGGAGCGGAGGGCACTCCACAAGCGCTAGCGTTACTTCTGGTTAGCAGCAAGAGAAGAAGGGCGGGCCCTCCGGAGACGTGGGCCCGGGCAATCCGTGGGTGTTTCGGGATGGGTGCCAGCGGTATCACTCACCTCGTTCGCCGTGGACATAGGTTGCAGCGGAAGGAACTTCTCCGAGTGCGGGGAGTCTCGGGCTGGAATCACTGGTTGGTATCACAGGCTGACGAATTCTTCGGAATCCTCGGCTGAGGCAGACGCTGCAAGGTAGAAGGCCATTGACGGGAACCTGGACGTTACGAAATCATTGGCATCGCCCCTTGCGTTAGTTCATCTTTTATGTCGGCAGCGCTTCTGGACATGGGGGGAACGTGGGCGCTGCGCCTCCTGGGTGATGTAGTCCCTGAGCGAGGTTCGCTGTCGGAGTTTGCGCGGGTTCGTTCCCACCCGCCTGGGCAATCATGACAGCACATCCCCCTTCACACCGCTTCCCGCGGCGAGAGAGGGACCGGGTTTGTCTGGGCAGCGGCGGTGGAAGGCCTCCACCAGGCGATCTGCATGAACCGCAGAAGCCGGTTCCCAGGAGTTCTCTTCCGGGCCATAACCCTTCCATGCTAGAAGGTACCATAGTTTGCCTCTAGACACCTTGGAGTCCAGCACACGTCTCACCACGTACTCCTGCTCGTGTTGTATCCAGACTGGGGCCGTAACCTTACGGACCGGACAGAAGGAGGGTTTCAGCAGTGAGAAGTGGAACACGGGGTGTATCTTCAGAGTCTTGGGCAGCTGCAGCTGCACCGCCACCGGGTTCACATGTCTAACCACAGGATATGGTCCTATGAATTTTGGATTGAACACGCTAGGTCTTCGAAACGGGATGTGTTTCGTGGATAACCACACCTCGTCGCCTTTGTGGTACTCTGGGGGGGCTCGGCGTCGTTTATCAGCTTGAGCTTCATAGCGTGTTTTAGCCAGGCGCAGATTGTCGCGGGCTTGTTTGAGTGCATCGCGAATATTTTTTATTCTGTCTTGTACCTCGGGAAGTTTACTGTGTGTGTGTGGGAGGAGAAACGGGAGGAATCGGGGGTGATGACCGGAAGCAAGAAAGAAGGGTGAGTAATGCGTGGAGGAGTGTATGGAGTTGTTGTAGGCAATTTCGGCCACCCAGAGCCAGTCCACCCAGGAGCCCGCCGCCTGATCCACGTAACAGCGTAGGTACTGTTTTAGGGTCTGGTTCAGTCTTTCGGTCTGACCGTCCATTTGGGGATGGAAGCTGGTGGATAGGGAGGATTGGATGCCGAGTTCGTCACACCAGACTTCCCAAAAACAGGCTGTGAATTGCGACCCCCTGTCCGATATGATCCCGAGGGGAAGGCCATGGAGCCGTACTATGTGTATTAGTAGGAGTTTTGCCAGGGCCCCTGCTGTGGGCACTTGTTTGCTCGCGATAAAGTGTCCCATTTTGGTGAGGTAGTCGATGACGACTATTATCGCAGAGCAGCCCTGGTCCTTAGGCAGACAGACGATGAAGTCGACAGAGATCTTTTCCCACGGTTGCGTCGGGGTCGGAAGCAGCATCAAGAGGCCTTGTTCTTTTTGTCGATCTGTTTTCATTTGGGCGCAGACGGGACAGCTTTTCATCCATCGTAGAACATCGGGTCTAACCGAAGGCCACCAGCATTGTCTCAACACCAGTTCTAGTGTCTTTGTTCCTCCCATATGACCTGCGCATGGTGCATTGTGACACCAGGTGAAGACGAGTTTGCGGAGCCGAAGAGTAGGGAGCAACACTCGAGAGCCGCACATGGGAAGGCCGCTGTGTATTCGCCATTCTTTGTGTCGCTTCAGCCAATTCGCCCAGGTGAACGTCTGTATTCCTTTCCTCACTTCCTGTAGGAATGTCTCGGTCTGTAACCTGCCCACCACTTGACTTGGTGACAGAATGGGTTGGTCGAAGTTAGCCCAATGCGTTTTTTGAGCTGCGCCGGAGCCGATGAGGGTGCTACTACTCCAGGCCCAGGTATCCGTGGGGCCGAGGAGCACCGATACTGTAGGTGTTTTGAGAGGCAGTTAAGGAGATCGGGGAGTTCCCAATAACCGCCGACAGCGCTTCTACTCGAAGCCCAGGTATCCGTGGGGCTGAGGAGCGCTGAAATAGCGGTTCTCGTGAGGGTGCAGAAAGAAACACAAAGGTAAGACGAAACCACTGGAGGAGCTCCTGCCCCCTGGAGCGGAGAGATAGCAGAAAGGGGCCCAGGGAGTTACTCCTCGTGCTACGAGAAGGAGCGGAGTGCACTCCACAAGCGCTAGCGTTACTTCTGGTTAGCAGCAAGAGAAGGAGGGCGGGCCCTCCGGAGACGTGGGCCCGGGCAATCCGTGGGCGTTTCGGGATGGGTGCCAGTGGTATCACTCACCTCGTTCGCCGTGGACATAGGTTGCAGCGGAAGGAACTTCTCCGAGTGCGGGGAGTCTCGGGCTGGAATCACTGGTTGGTATCACGGGCTGACAAATTCTTCGGAATCCTCGGCTGAGGCAGACGCTGCAAGGCAGAAGGCCGTTGACGGGAACCTGGACGTTACGAAATCATTGGCACCGCCCCTTGCGTTAGTTCGTCTTTTATGTCGGCAGCGCTTCTGGACACGGGGGGAACGTGGGTGCTGCGCCTCCTGGGTGATGTAGTCCCTGAGCGAGGTTCGCTGTCCGAGTTTGCGCGGGTTCGTTCCCGCCCGCCTGGGCGATCATGACACAGCCTGACGTGTTTCGTGTCTGGCAGGACTTCCTCATTGGCTCTGACCAGTAGAGCGGTAGTAGGACCCGTCCTTAAGAGTCCGAGGCTTCACTGGTGTCAGCTTTGGCTTTGCTTTGTTTTTCCAAGGGATTGGATAGACCTCGGACCGCCTCGACCAAGCACAGTAAGAGGCTGCTGCCAGGAACGGACCGTGATTTCATGGTGAAACATGATCACTGTATTGATGTTTCACGGCCCTACGAACGCTTGCGATTGTGGCTGGGCATTTGGGGACACAGGAAAGATCCAGGCTATTGAAAATTCCGGGACTTTTAATCACACGCAATAGCCTTTTTGCTCGCATTACCAGCGCATATTAAACAACCATGAGGGGCCCATTGGAGAAACTTACCCAGTAGTGGTGCCTGCTGGGAGCTGTAGTTCTCCATCCAGAAACTACATTTTCTCTCATTACAATGAATTGGGGCCAGCTGGACTCCCACCAATGGGAGTGCTGTAGAACTTTCAAAGAGGTTGGTTGGGGCAGTTTAGCGGCATCAGCGGCTTATGAAAAAGGCACTAACTGCGGAAACGCGTCTTCCAACGCTGTTTTAATAAAGTGGACTTACTGCTGTTCCCCGCTGTGTCCTCCAATTGCTTTATACTAAAGTGGTCTTCCTCTGGGATATTTTATGCGCTGACCAGTGGCGCGGTAGGAGGACCCGTCCATGTGTAACTGTGTCCTGAGTCCAGAATGGCAGTCACCCCAAGTCCGTGGCAGGGACCACAGCACCACACTACCTTCGATCACTGAGGCATATTTCGATATGCAAGGCCAGCGACATGTAGTCCCACTAAACCCTCTTTAACACAAGCCGATCCCACATGTGTAACTGTGTCCTGAATGGCAGAGACCCCTAGTCCGTGGCAGTGACCACAGCACCAGACTCCCTCTAATCAGTGAGGCATATTTCCATATTCAAGGCCGGCGACACGTAGTCCCACTAACCCTCTTTAACACAAGCCGATCCCACATGTGTAACTGTGTCACAAGTCCTGAATGGCAGTGACCCCAAGTCCATGGCAGCCACCACAGCAGCAAACTCTCTCTGATCAATTAGACATATTTCCATATGCAGTGACCCAAAACTTCTTTGCAGCGACCACACCACCACACTCCCTTCGATTAGTGAGGAGTATTTTCATATTGAAGGCTGGCGACAAGTGGTGCCACTAAACCTGCACTACGCAGTCCGGTGAGGCCACCAACGTATGCACGTGGCTGTGGGCCCTTGCTCACCGCTACCTCTGGCCTACACTACGATCAGAAGACCTCACAATTCAGATAGAGACGTCATTCCACATGACGCAGTCCTATAGCCAAGACACATTGCTCCCAGTGCGGCTCATCCATACCAAGCATCATCACAGCCTCATACACTCTCAATACTTCTGGTGCCACTAACCCTCTTTAACAGAAGCCGATCCCACATGTGTAACTGTGTCCTTAGTCCTGAATGGCAGTGACCCCAAGTCCGAGGCAGCAACCACACAACATACTCCCTTCGATTTGTGAGGCATATTTCGATATGCAAGGCCGGCGACACGTAGTCCCACTAACCCTCTTTAACACAAACCGATCCCACATGTGTACTTGTGTCCTGAATCCTGAATGGCAGTCACCCCAACTTCGTGGCAGCGACCACAGCACCAGACTCCCTTCAGTCTTATTTGTTGTTCTTTTCTTTAAATATTTTTTTTATATGTAAATCTATACTAGGGGTGGGCGCTTTGCTCCGCTCTGTCCACGGAGTGTGCGTAGTACTGCCCACTTCGCGCTACGCAAAGTAGCCGTAGCAGGGGCAGACTACGCACACCCCGCGGTGGAGCAGAGTTGCCCGCCACCCGCCTCCCTCCCGCCCTCATTTTACAAGTACTATAATAATTAGATAAAGAAAAAATGACTTACCTGAGCTGCCGCGTCCCGGGGCTCCATCTGATGTTTCTGGGATAGCTTCCTCCTCACGAATGCGCATGCGTGGGTGCCCGCGCATGCGCATTTCTCCCGCGAAATGCGCATGCGCGAGCGCCCGCGCATTCGTCAGGCAGAAGCTATCCAGGAAACATCAAGATGGAGCCCCGGGACGCGGCAGCTCAGGTAAGTCATTTTTTCTTTATCTAATTATTACAGTAATTGTAAAATGAGGGCGGGAGGGAGGCGGGCGGCGCGTAGTGGGGCTACACGAAGTGTGCGGGTGGGTGTAGATTTGCCCCCACTCCGCAATGCTTCACGTAGCCTCACTACGTGCACTACGCCCAGGGTTAATCTATACATGTCTAAGACTCTTCTTTGTCCAACCGCACAGGGACACTTCCGGGCCCCAGAAGGTTTTTGGGGGTATGAGGGTAATGTGGGAAGAGGGTGCGTTACCTACTGATGTGGAGAGAGGTAGCATCAAAGGGGTATCTATCACAGAAAGAACTCCGATATGTTTTCACAAATACCTCGGACAAATGCCAGCTGACGGACTGAATCACAAAATGATTTTTCAATACTTATGTAGTGTGAGTTATGAACAGTTCGCCACCAGGCTCGCAGAGGGACAGCTGCGGCCCGTCCACTCCACTCACAGATGCAGTACTACGAGCCATCTGTGTCATTGTAGCTATCCCTGTTCCGTTGTATGCCACGCTACCCAGATTACGTTCCGACGATGGCCCCACATACCTACCTGTCTCAGGCATACTTGCTGTTCCTGTGCAGGTCAGTGGTCTAGTTCTCCACATCTCCCACCCACTCCCTGAGGGCAGATTTACCCACACACCAAACCCATCTGGCACATGCGTCACATGCCATGTGCCCACGCAAATATTATAAATCGACAACGTTACATCCTTTATTGCCGGTGCTGACTAGATGCCGGACGCTCCACGTGTCTCAACCATAAAGAGTCTTTCAAAACTTGCGCAGAAGGTTACTCGCACCCTAATCTGTATAGCCCTCAGGGGCCTACCACCCCCTTGGCGCGGACTTCAGATGCACAGGGTTAGTGTCACCCGAAGCTCATATGGCCATCAGGGGCCTACCACAACGTGGCACAAACTTAACTTCCACAGGCTTAGCGGCCCAAAAAGCTGATGTGGTCTCTGCCATTGATGACTCAGGACTCAGCGACATGTGTGAGATCTGCCGGGCCGCGAAGAAGATGATGTGGTCTCCGCCATTCATGACCCAGGACTCAGCGACATCTGTGCGATCCGCCAAGCACCTGATGTGGTCTCCTCCATTCATTACTCAGGACTCGGAGACATATCTGGGATGAGTTTTGAGGGGCACGTGGAGTGCCCACTGCTGCACACTCCTGTGGCACAAGGTAATTATTTGCTCATGGATGCGCAGGGGCGGCAGTGTCTCTCGCTCTCTCTCTCTATCTCTCTCTCTCTCTCTCTCTCTCTCTCTCTCTCTCTCTCTCTCTTTCTCTCTCTCCCCCTCTCTCTCTCTCTCTCTCCCTCTCTCTCTCTCCCTCAATCTCTCTCTCTCTCTCCCTCTCTCTCTCTCTCTCTTCCTTCTTTTCCTTCTATCTCTCTAACTCTTTCTCTTCCTTCTCCCTTTCTCACTCCCTTTCTTTCCTTCCCTCAATTTTTCTTTCTGGCTTTTTTTTTCCTTCTCTTTTTCTCTATGTCTCTCTCCTTTGATATGCGCATTACACACGTCATTATTTTGTGCTTTAATTTCCAGGCTCTGTCGTCCACTTCCATGGTCCCCACAGCAGTGTTCCACCTTGTTATTTTGTATTTTTTTTTATAAATGTTGTTTAATACTTTTTCGTTGATATATGTTAATAAAAAAAAAAGTTTGAAAAAAAATTAATAACGTTTCTGGTTGTTTTCTTAACTGCTGTGTAACTCTTTCTTGTTCTTATTACTGTTATTTGATGAAGTCCACCATGGTCTTAAATTTTGGACGACTTATCGCGGGAGTACTGGTGATGTCTTCAGTTTCCACCAACTTCTGAATAGCCTGTTAGATTTATCTCAGCTTTACTTCCATTAAAGTACTGATAATGAAATGCAGACTAGCCGTTCCCGTGCAAAAAGACACGAGGTGCACCTCTGCGATTTATTCTAAATACTAAAATCCTGTATTGAATTGCAATGACATAGTGGCTACACTCACAGTGTACACACAAAATCATTTACGAAACCTCATTGTATTTATATTGATTGGGAATCGGGCGTCTGGTGCTGGATCTTGACGAGATACACAGCCCAGTTCTTATATTGTCCTGCACACGCAAAAAATCACATCACAGCATTCACACCAACTGCAATGTGAAACAAATTCCCGCGATAAGCCACGTTAGCACCAGGGATTTTACACCTGCTTTCTGATGATGTTAAGCAGGACGACTACCTGCACCATGAAAGAGAACACTGCCAAGAGCCACACCAGAACACCCACAGGTGCCCTAGAATAAATGAGCATGATACAGGGATACCCATGAGGGCCACAAGACTCTTCGGAACAACTTAAGTCACAGAACTAACTTAAGACAAAATCCTAAACTTACTACCATTTTCGTATTCACAGAAGGCACTTACTCATTTTGGTATTCACAGAAAACACTTACTCACTTCGGTATTCACAGAAGTTAGCAGTCCTAACTTTAGGACTCCTAAATGTCTTCTGTGAATACCGAAAGTCTTAAAATTAGGATTTTTCTCAGTTTAGGAGTCCTAAAGTTAGGGCTCCTAACTTTACTGCTACTAAACTGAGAAAAATCCTAATTTTAAGGCTTTCGGTATTCACAGAAGGCATTTAGGAGTCCTAAAGTTAGGAGTCCTAACTTTACTACTACTAAATTGAGAAAAATCCTAATTTTAAGACTTTCGGTATTCACAGAAGGCATTTAGGAGTCCTAAAGTTAGGACTCCTAACTTCTGTGAATACCGAAATGAGTAAGTGCCTTCTGTGAATACCAAAATGAGTGAGTGCCTTCTGTGAATACCGAAATGGTAGTAAGTTTAGAATTTTGTCTTAAGTTAGTTCTGTGAATCAGGCCCGTGCAGTTTAAAAGGTCATCAATCTTTTTAAACGTAACCATATTTTTGGCAAAATGATCTCGAACATTTAACGGCACGTGCAGGTTAAAGGTTCACGATTGTTTTAAGTTCAAACAGTGCCTTCCAAATTCAAGTATTAGGTGTGGTTGAGTTGACAACTTTTATCCTATGATATGTACTCCACATTGAAACTACTTTTTCTTAACCAATCACAAAGATGCTTTTCCATAAAACGAATGTGCACCCTACTTTAAAAAAAGAATGTTTTTCATCTCCCAGTCACGTATCGTTTTGTATGGCAATGAAAAGTTGTTACCCATCTTTTAACATATCTCTTATTGTACCAAGGAACTGCATGAGCTACAGACATCTTTCCATACCTTCCAGCCATACCTTCAAAATGCTAGTGTGGATCGTAGGACATGGCTATATTTTCTGGTGCAAGAGGTATGCAGAACAGAGACGTATTGACTTAGACCTAGGTTTACAAAATGTGGACATTAAATGGTTTGCACAGAGAGGATTGAAGTGGCACCAAGTGTTGCCTTTGTTTAAAACCTGTTTGCATCTCCAACACCCTGACCTCATGATTGTGCACTGCAGTGGAAACGACTTTGGCACATTGACTAGGGCAGGTTTGGAAATGCTTATGAAGGACACCTTTGGACAATTGATGTTACTTTTCCCTCAAACTGTCTTTGTATATTCCAATATATGCCAAAGACAGAAGTGGAAATGGTCAAAACAATTTTGTCCTCAGATTGAAACATCTAGGAAGAAACTCAACAAAGCTGTGCCTGCATACCTCAGAGACCCCAAAATGGGGTCCATCTACAACAACAACATACGTTTTGATATGGCTGATATCTACAGAAGTTATGGAGTACACTTCACAGATCAGAGAAATCGAGTTTTCCTGAATAACTTGAAACTGTGAATCCGCACTTATATATGTAGCTCCAACTAATCAACACAAGGGCTCTTTTTAGAGCCACCCTATAACTGACAACGTAGGCCCGCTATTTTAGGGCCAGGTAACGGCAACTCCCGGACCCTCGCCAAAATGTATTCTCCACACAGCTGTGACGCAGCGGCCACACCATCTGATTTTGCAGCACAGAGCTCTCGCTTTGATCACCACCTCTACTCCCCCATAGGAGTGAGTAGTTTGCGCTTTACAAATAAAATGTTGATTTATCTTCGCACTCCCTGTACAACACCACCTAAGAACATGTGTGAGATCTGCCGGGCCACGAAGAAGATGATGTGGTCTCCGCCATTCATGACCCAGGACTCAGCGACATCTGTGCGATCCGCCAAGCACCTGATGTGGTCTCCTCCATTCATTACTCAGGACTCGGAGACATATCTGGGATGAGTTTTGAGGGGCACGTGGAGTGCCCACTGCTGCACACTCCTGTGGCACAAGGTAATTATTTGCTCATGGATGCGCAGGGGCGGCAGTGTCTCTCGCTCTCTCTCTCTCTCTCTCTCTCTCTCTCTCTCTCTCTTTCTCTCTCTCCCCCTCTCTCTCTCCCCCTCTCTCTCTCTCTCCCTCTCTCTCTCTCCCTCAATCTCTCTCTCTCTCTCTCTCTCCCTCTCTCTCTCTCTCTCTTCCTTCTTTTCCTTCTATCTCTCTAACTCTTTCTCTTCCTTCTCCCTTTCTCACTCCCTTTCTTTCTTTCCCTCAATTTTTCTTTCTGGCTTTTTTTTCCCTCTCTTTTTCTCTATGTCTCTCTCCTTTGATATGCGCATTACACACGTCATTATTTTGTGCTTTAATTTCCAGGCTCTGTCGTCCACTTCCATGGTCCCCACAGCAGTGTTCCACCTTGTTATTTTGTATTTTTTTTTATAAATGTTGTTTAATACTTTTTCGTTGATATATGTTAATAAAAAAAAAGTTTGAAAAAAACTTAATAACGTTTCTGGTTGTTTTCTTAACTGCTGTGTAACTCTTTCTTGTTCTTATTACTGTTATTTGATGAAGTCCACCATGGTCTTAAATTTTCGACGACTTCTCGCGGGAGTACTGGTGATGTCTTCAGTTTCCACCAACTTCTGAATAGTGTGTTAGATTTATCTCAGCTTTACTTCCATTAAAGTACTGATAATGAAATGCAGACTAGCCGTTCCCGTGCAAAAAGACACGAGGTGCACCTCTGCGATTTATTCTAAATACTAAAATCCTGTATTGAATTGCAATGACATAGTGGCTACACTCACAGTGTACACACAAAATCATTTACGAAACCTCATTGTATTTATATTGATTGGGAATCGGGCGTCAGGTGCTGGATCTTGACGAGATACACAGCCCAGTTCTTATATTGTCCTGCACACGCAAAAAATCACATCACAGCATTCACACCAACTGCAATGTGAAACAAATTCCCGCGATAAGCCACGTTAGCACCAGGGATTTTACACCTGCTTTCTGATGATGTTAAGCAGGACGACTACCTGCACCATGAAAGAGAACACCACCAAGAGCCACACCAGAACACCCACAGGTGCCCTAGAATAAATGAGCATGATACAGGGATACCCATGAGGGCCACAAGACTCTTCGGAACAACTCCGGGACCGCCAACGCCCCCTAAACCCGCATCTGAGCAAGTGTGTCCCTCTGGTCATTGTGTTAGTATGATAAGCACCATCCCTGCAACATCACAGTGGGCTATCACATCAACGTTGGCAGTGAACCTGGACATGTAGCTACGCACGCATCCTCCTGCATGCACAACCGGAGTGTGCTGGTCCGGAGTACACAGGTCAGCGCAGGGGTGTGCCTATCCGACAACGGGAACGGGGTGTCTCGGACATCTCCGTGTACAGGAAGTGCGGTAAGTGTGTCTCTGTGTTCTGGTGTGGCCTGCCACAAGGGCCACAGCAGTCGATGTTGTAAAGTGGCATGCACCACCTCCAAACGGCACTGTGATGGTGTAGTTGGAATGCAGCAGCACATGCGCAAATAGGCATTTCAATGGTGTGCCGTACGAGTGCACGAGATACAACAGCGCACCGTACAAAAGTGTGGGAGCTCATGGGAGGGAGGAGCACCTGTTTGCAACATAACAGACAGTGAACTCGCCCATGCGCCACGTTCTGGGCATCTCATCCATGATGACCATGGTCGCAGACATCCCACAACACCACCGACCCGCCTTTGTACACATCCTCTATGAATGCAGCGTGGTTTTCACTTCTATGCTCATTCACTGGTGTGATGTTGGCGAGTCGTGTGACTTGTGCTCCTTGATGGTGTGTTTCATTTTGGCCATTGTTTGTCTATACTTGTGCTATACTTAATTGTGCATGTCTGCCATTCTGCCCATCTCCCCCCGGCCCCCCATCTCCCTGCTTCTTCCTCTTCCTGGTGCTGTTCTGTCTATGATGTTGTTGCTCCACACATAAATACATGTAAAGAACAAATTATGTTTCAAAACTTCTCTCTCTTGGTTTCTCTTTAATTTTCCATATAAACAGTTTTTTTTATATTCAACAACACATAGAAGTCAGAAGTGCAAAGTATTCTATGAACACACTTTCTAGAACATTCTACAACACGTGGGGCCCGATTCACAGAACTAACTTAAGACAAAATCCTAAACTTACTACCATTTTCGTATTCACAGAAGGCACTTACTCATTTTGGTATTCACAGAAAACACTTACTCACTTCGGTATTCGCAGAAGTTAGCAGTCCTAACTTTAGGACTCCTAAATGTCTTCTGTGAATACCGAAAGTCTTAAAATTAGGATTTTTCTCAGTTTAGGAGTCCTAAAGTTAGGGCTCCTAACTTTACTACTACTAAACTGCGAAAAATCCTAATTTTAAGGCTTTCGGTATTCACAGAAGGCATTTAGGAGTCCTAAAGTTAGGAGTCCTAACTTTACTACTACTAAATTGAGAAAAAAACTAATTTTAAGACTTTCGGTATTCACAGAAGGCATTTAGGAGTCCTAAAGTTAGGACTCCTAACTTTACTACTACTAAATTGAGAAAAATCCTAATTTTAAGACTTTCGGTATTCACAGAAGGCATTTAGGAGTCCTAAAGTTAGGACTCCTAACTTCTGTGAATACCGAAATGAGTAAGTGCCTTCTGTGAATACCAAAATGAGTGAGTGCCTTCTGTGAATACCGAAATGGTAGTAAGTTTAGAATTTTGTCTTAAGTTAGTACTGTGAATCAGGCCCGTGCAGTTTAAAAGGTCATCAATCTTTTTAAACGTAACCATATTTTTGGCAAAATGTTCTCGAACATTTAACGGCACGTGCAGGTTAAAAGTTCACGATTGTTTTAAGTTCAAACAGTGCCTTCCAAATTCAAGTATTAGGTGTGGTTGAGTTGACAACTTTTATCCTATGATATGTACTCCACATTGAAACTACTTTTTCTTAACCAATCACAAAGATGCTTTTCCATAAAACGAATGTGCACCCTACTTTAAAAAAAGAATGTTTTTCATCTCCCAGTCACGTATCGTTTTGTATGGCAATGAAAAGTTGTTACCCATCTTTTAACATATCTCTTATTGTACCAAGGAACTGCATGAGCTACAGACATCTTTCCATACCTTCCAGCCATACCTTCAAAATGCTAGTGTGGATCGTAGGACATAGCTATATTTTCTGGTGCAAGAGGTATGCAGAACAGAGACGTATTGACTTAGACCTAGGTTTACAAAATGTGGACATTAAATGGTTTGCACAGAGAGGATTGAAGTGGCACCAAGTGTTGCCTTTGGTTAAAACCTGTTTGCATCTCCAACACCCTGACCTCATGATTGTGCACTGCGGTGGAAACGACTTTGGCACATTGACTAGGGCAGGTTTGGAAATGCTTATGAAGGACACCTTTGGACAATTGATGTTACTTTTCCATCAAACTGTCTTTGTATATTCCAATATATGCCAAAGACAGAAGTGGAAATGGTCAAAACAATTTTGTCCTCAGATTGAAACATCTAGGAAGAAACTCAACAAAGCTGTGCCTGCATACCTCAGAGACCCCAAAATGGGGTCCATCTACAACAACAACATACGTTTTGATATGGCTGATATCTACAGAAGTGATGGAGTACACTTCACAGATCAGAGAAATCGAGTTTTCCTGAATAACTTGAAACTGTGAATCCGCACTTATATATGTAGCTCCAACTAATCAACACAAGGGCTCTTTTTAGAGCCACCCTATAACTGACAACGTAGGCCCGCTATTTTAGGGCCAGGTAACGGCAACTCCCGGACCCTCGCCAAAATGTATTCTCCACACAGCTGTGACGCAGCGGCCACACCATCTGATTTTGCAGCACAGAGCTCTCGCTTTGATCACCACCTCTACTCCCCCATAGGGGTGAGTAGTTTGCGCTTTACAAATAAAATGTTGATTTATCTTCGCACTCCCTGTACAACACCACCTAAGAACCATATACAAGTTGGACAAGTGTGGCACTGCGCCCAGAGCACATGACTTCACAGCATAGCAAACACAGGCTCACAGTTTCATACCCCAGTCCAGCAGCAGCTCAATTTAGCAGCATGACACTCTATGCAATACCTCACTTAATTTTTGTACCCAGCACTTTCAGACCAGTAGGGGTCAGTAGTTCACCGCTTTACCATGAGTCTGACAGCAGCTCAGCTTATGCCCACAGCGCCATCAGACCCGTAGGAGTGAGTAGTTTGCACCGAATTGATTTGATACGCGCAAATTTACCTTCACACTCCCTGTATAACACCCCCTAAGCACCATACACAAGTTACAATGTTAAAAACAAAACTTGCTCCGAGTAGGTTTAACTACATACTGACACTACTTGGACAGATGTGGCACAGCGGCACAGTGGCCAGAGCACATGACCTCACAGCATATGACACACTGTTGGGACTCACGCTTTCATCCCAGAGTCCGGCAGCAGCTCAGCCTAGCACCATGAGACTGTACACAATACCTCACATAAAAAAGGGGGGTCCCAAAACGTGTTTTCTCCATGTTAATTTCCATAGGCAACTTTAGACGGGTGAACAGAATTACCCCAAATTTGGCAGGGAGAAGGGTCTTGGTCTAGAAAGCATGCTTTTGTTTATTTGGTGTAAATCCGTTCAGTAGTTTTTGAGAAATATCGAAATTTACAGATATCGATATTTGGGAATTCTGCCATCTGTTTGGCTGAGGTATTACAAGCACGAGCTTGCTGCTTATTGGTTGTGAGCGCTGCGAGCGGTTGCAACTAGGAAGTGTTGGCCGCCATTTTGTGATTCCGTTGAAGCGAGTAAGGGGAAAAAAAGGGCGAAAAAAGTGTGAAATAGGAGGGTAGGAGCACTGTAACCTCTGTGGGGTGTTTAGGGTGTGCTATAGAGTGGGTGCGAAGTGAACTAATCATACCTACCAGTGTGAAAGTGGTAGGCTACGAAAATTAAGTGAGGTATTGCCTAGAGTGTGATGCTGCTAAGTTAAGGTGGTGCAGGACTCGGGGATTAGAGCATGAGTCTAAATTGTGTGTATTATGCTGTGAAGTCATGTGCCGTGGCCGCTGCAGTACAGCTGTGGAAGTAGTATCAGCATGTGTTTATAACTACTAGGACGAACTACTGGCCTGTATTGGTCTGAAAGTTCTGGGGTACGGAAAATATGTGAGGTAGTGTGTAGAGTCTCATGCTGCTAAGCTGAGCTGCTGCCGGACTCGGGGATGAAAGCGTGAGCCCAAACTGTGTGTCATATGCTGTGAAGTCATGTGCTCTGGCCACTGTGCCACATCTGTGCAAGTAGTGTCAGCATGTAGTTATAGCTAATTGGAGGAACTTTTGTTTCGAACATTGTAACTTGTGTATGGTGCTTAGGGGGTGTTAGATAGGGAGTGCAAAGGTAAATTTGTGTGTATGAAATTAATTTGGTATTAGGAAAGTGGAAAGCACTGACACCTACGGGTCTGATGGCGCTGGGGGCATAAGGTGAGGTGCTGCTGGAGTTGGGAATAAAGCTGATGAACTACTGACCCCTATTGTGACTTAATGTGCATGTGCCATTAAATATTCGATAAAATGTAGTATATCATTAGGTTAAAAACTAAAATGATGAACTTTGAACCTGCAGGTGTCGTAGAAGGTTCCAG
The DNA here is from genome assembly GCF_964204655.1 of Triturus cristatus. NCBI lineage: Eukaryota > Metazoa > Chordata > Amphibia > Caudata > Salamandridae > Triturus > Triturus cristatus. Next base: position 178,282,577 of record NC_140590.1, read on the forward strand.
AAAGTGTGGTGATAAAATAGGTTGAACTTGTGACCTGTATGTGGCACGGAATAATAAGTAGCTTTTCGGAAGGGAAATTCAAAATTAACCAATGGAGGTAGGTTTTGGAATGTCGTTGAAGGAATGAAGTATTCTGATTTGTTCTTTACATGTATTTATAATGTGTGGAGCGACAGAAAAATGGTGTCATTCCTGGTTTCATTCTTGATGAAGTCGGAGCTTTACATGTACTGTGTGAGAAAGAGAGAATTGTATGCATGTGTCATTTGAAATCTGGATAACAACTACAAAGGTGAGTTAGAAATGAACAAGGTGTGTTATGTGTTTTATAGTATTGATTAAGTATTTGAGGTGATGTTTTTAATTTTGAAAGTATTTTTTATTTCAAAGTAATATAGTGTTAGTAAAGTGTGGTGTTTGAGATTGGTTATGAAATATGCATAAAATTTGAGCTGTTGTTATATAAGTATTGTATATATGTTTAGGAATTTTTCACAGAGAAGAAGTGTAGTTTGTCATCTTTATAGGACTGTATTGTTTTGAAAATGAGGTACAGCGTTAATTTGAGTTTGTAAGGTATTTGGGGAGATAAAGAAAATGTTGCACGTTTGCAACTGATACTTTTTGTGGAAATAGTGGGGTGGGGGTGGTGGTAGGAGACGTATGTGTTATTAAGTTAAAAGCGATAAAACAAAATGCAGAAATGTTATGTGGGCAGGTTGTGGTCTTATTTTTGACACTGAGAGGTAGGTTTGAATGTAAGTCAGGGTAGGTTGTTGTACAGTGGGGCCGTGTACAGTGTTTGGAGATTACATGGAGAGCCGATGGAGATAGGAAAAGTGATACGTTCCTTTTATGTGTACGCGTAGTTTGAATCATGTGATCCTAAGTGGAGATATAATAAGAATATGGTTTCTCGTTTGCATTTGGGTAGTAGTTTTTCTAGTTTCTGACTAGTGAATAATAAAAAGGTAGATATACTAAAATATATGGTAGTAAACGTATTAATTATTGTCTGTTCTTATGGAATAGAAGTAGTTGGGGAGTGCTTCTTTAGAAGAGATGTTTTAGAAATGTATATGTGCGGTATATTTTCTGTATGACTTTGTTAACATTGGAGAACTACATGTGATTATAAGTGATACTATTTGTCAGGCTGTGTCGCTGTGGCGGATATATGTAGGTGTTGAAGTGGTTCGTGTTTTACTGATGGCGATCTTCACTATCCCTTTTTTAGACACTTGTCAATTTATTTATTCCATTTAATATCTTTAATATAGATACTGTAAAGGGACGGTATATCAAAAGTTTGGGAATTAGAACTTTGTTTACTCTCCCCATGCCCTGCTATACACTCTACAGAGTGTTTAAACAACTTTCATAACATATAGATGTCTAGCTAGTAAAGGTTGTGTAGTTCGACTGGGACCATTTATAAACTGTGCTATGGGATGGTTTATGTTTTACCCACCAATTTGCATGTTTGAATACTTTTTGCTGTTAAGTGTTCCGGCAGACACTTGTTAAAATTAACGTCGTATATGGGTATAGTGGCGCTACTAGGAATGAGGGGTTTCTGTTTGATTTCGTACTGTTAAGCAAGGGCGGGGGTGGGTGTGGGGGAGGTCGTTATGTTGCTGTTTGAAACACAGAATATAGTAACGTGGAGATGTGGAGGTACTAAAGGTGATATAGTAACAATGGGAGCACTTATAAAGTGCCATATGGCATGGTATATGTTTTACCCGCAAATTTGCATGTTTTAATACGTTTTGCTGATGAGCTTTTTGAGAGACATCTGTTGAAATTAAGCCTCTGTATGGCTATAGTGGCGCTTCTACATTTGTGGTGCTCTTTTTTAAAGTTAAGCAAGGGCAGGTGTTGAGGTGGTGTAGTGGTACTATGACTATTTATAAACCGTCTCATAGTATGGTGTTTGTGTGAGTTGCAAAATTGCAGGTTTTAATAGCTTTTGCTGATGAGCGTTCCGGCAGACACCTGCTGACCTTAAGTCTATGTATGGCTATAGTGGCGATAACGGGAGTGCTGGGGCTCGTTGTTTGATTTCGTAAGGTTAAGCATGGTATGGGTATGGGTGGGGATGGAGGATGTGAGTATGTTTCTGATTATAAGACGGACATTTGTAACGTGGGCATGTGTTGTTAGTAAAGGTAATGTAGTTTCACTGGGCCCATTTATTAACTGTGCTATCGTATTGTTTATGTTTTTCCCGCGAATACTTTTTGTTGATAAGTGTTCCGGCACACACCTGTTAAAATTAAGCCTGTGTATGGGTAGAGTGGCACTACTAGGAATGGTCGGGGTTTTTATTTTGTATGGTTAAGGAAGGGCGTGGGTGGTTGTGGGTGTTGGGGAGGTGGGTGTTTTTCTGATTAAAACACAGAATATAGTAACGTGCAGATGTCGAGCTAATAAAAGTGATGTAGTACCACTTATAAAGTGCTCTATGGCATGGTATATGTTTTACTCGCAAATTTGCATGTTTTAATACGCTTTGCTTATGAGCACTTCAGAAAGTGGGGGTGCTCTAAAAGGGGGGGCAAAGCTCTTAAAGGGGTGCGGGGCTATGCAAGTTGGGGCGTGGTCTAAATCAAGATAAGTATCATTGTGTGCTTTAGAAAATCCTCTCCAGTTATCCTACGTTTGGAAAAAAACATTCTTTAAAGGATTTCCCTTCCTTCTACAACGTGGGTAACATAGCATGATGTCTCCAGTTCTCAGTAGTGAGCAAAATAAGCATGCGTACATCGATTTGCATGCTCTCACTGCAGTGCAATAAAAAAAAAACTATGTTTGCGAGGGCTGAAAATAGAGCCTGATAGAGACCCTTTTGGAGGCTCCTTGAAAATAAGTGCTTGTCTTCAGACCCGGCCCAATTAAAGCCCAGCATTCATCTATCCTAAGCACTGCGCCATCCAACCATCTTTTAATTGATGCATACATTCCTACTTATATACATACATACATCTGTTCTTGTACTTATCTTAAGCATCTATGAGTGCACTCGCCTATTGTAAGCACTGTGTCATTCATGCAGCCATACGCCTATATATCCATAGATACATCTGTCCCATAACCAATCCTAAGCATCTATCAGTCCACCAGTCTATCGTAAGTACTGGTCCCTGTATTCATTTATCCTTCCATTCATACATTGATACATCTATCTATGTATATGTGCATTGATGCATATGGGCATGAATCCACTCACCTTTTATTCAACTATACGTTCCTATTTTCGGGCATCGTCCGCCCCCGATCCTAAATAGGATGTATTATACTGATCCATCCAGCCTGTTAAGGGGTCGAAAAGGTTTGCGAAAAGCATTGACAGGCAGAATTTTTTCATAAAGAATAACAAAGCTTTGAGTTGCTCTTTGTGGAGCATACTTCACCATCCTTCTCTGGTGGTGTCTTAAAGAAAGGTACATATAGCGAAAGAAATGTAAAGGCGCTTTTAAGTGTAAGACGTTATTTTAGAAACATAATGTTTTGTCGAGTTATATATAGGTACACTGTTTAAAAGGGGCCGTGACTGACAGATACTGAATACCTGTATTTCTTACATTTGAGAAAGTATACCAGAGAGGTAATTTGGGGTGGTGAGAACCTTGATTTCTATATTTCCATGTGAAGTACAGAATAGGAATATAAAAGTTAAGTGGAAAGCTTTTATGTTCATATTAAAGAGGGGGTGTGAGAACTAAGGGGCATATTATCAAGGACAGCGTTAAAATTATCGCCGCTTTAGCGGCAGAAAACTGCCGCTAAAGCAGCGATAATGGGCTTGATAATATGCCCTTAAGAATTCCCATAGAAGCCCATGTTCTGGTGTCAACATGGACTTCTATGGGAATTCGCAAGGGCATATTATCAAGCCCATTATCGCCGCTTTAGCGGCAGTTTTCTGCCGCTAAAGCGGCGATAATTTTAACGCCGTGCTTGATAATATGCCCCTAAGTGAGGCAGGCAAAGCGTGTGCTTTCATAGCCCTAAAACAAGAGAATGTGTAAGGTCAGAGCAGGTTTGTGCTGGAGTTGCTTGCTTGTGGTCATTTCAAAAGGCGCAACCAGAGCGAAATTTCAGGGGAGCCTAATTTTGGGTATGTAGGTGCTGTAAAAAGGGGTGAAAAAGAACAGAGTCTTCTTTACCAAAAAATGATCTTTTGAAAACCTGTGAAGTACTCAGGTGTGGCTGTGTGTGTGCGCTCGGGAAGCTGTTTGAGAGAGTCGAGGAAAATGGGCGATGCGCGCCTGGTGGTATGTTTGCTAATTACCCCACGATGATGTTGCTCCTGCGTTGCAAAAAGAGAAGGGAAATTCTGAGAGAAAAAGAGCCTTTTTAAAGGATCTCCCTTCTCCTACAATGCGAGTCACCTGGCATGATGTCTGCACTTCTGTATAGTGAGTAATGTGCATGCTCTCACAGTCTCACTGCAGTGCAATAAAGAAAAAAAAAGGGATGAGGTTGGTTTTCGAGGCCCAAAAGTAGGCCCCCATAAAGAGCTGTTTCGAGGCCAACTAAAATAAAGTGCTGTTGCTCAGACACCCACAGACACCCCCCCACACTTAACACCGGGGGGCAGTGTTATGTTTGGAAAGTTGTAGATAAAATTGTAGGCTAAGGTTTAAAAATACTATCTATAAAGTTGTCTGTGGTGGGTTGCAGAGAGAGTGGTGTGGGCTGGTGGGGTGCGGCGGAGAGGTAAAAAGTACTAGGTAGTGCAGTTACATATAAATTGTAAAGGTGTTTGTAAATAATTAAATAAATACTTGCTGTATGGCACTACCTGTCATGTTAGTGCTGCTCTGTCTTGTTGAATCACGTTGCAGCACTGGGTGTGGAAGTCGTTAGTGGAAGTTTTGTAATTGTATGTTATATTTTAACATAGTGAACAAATGTGAAAAATAATTGAATCTATTTTTTTTCAGAAAATTATTTTGTTTGGATTAAAATTTGGAAATGCAAAGAAGTAAAAAAAAAAAAAGAAAAGAGAAGAAAAATATATATTTGTGCAAAAGGCAAAAGTTTGTATTTGGAAAAAATAGGAGTAGTACAGAAGAACGTTGTTCTACTATAAGTACAAGATGAAAAAAGCATTGGCATAGCCAATAGGTCTCGCTTTTGGGACCTTATAAGTATTTAGTTATGCAGTCCAATATCCTTGGTGTAACAACATCAACTGTTGCATGGCTAAACACTTATAAATTCCCTAAATCGAGACCTATTGGCTATGCCAATGCTTGTTCTTCTTGCCTACAGCTTTCTGCCACACCTCGTGAAAGGTCTTCCTTTTTACCTTTTAGGGCATTAGTCATGAGACTCTGAGGTCCCAAGAGCCCCACGGATGCTCATTCACCATTAGAGCATGTATTTCCTCCCAGTGTTGTTATGATCTCAAATTATGGCTTAGACACTTCAGATATGCAGGTACAGCAGACGTTCTGGAGGGAGGTTAGCATTCACGTAACAACAACTTCATTCGGTCTAGTATATTATTTAAATCACAATTTTGCCTTGTCTGAACAGAATCCGCATATATGCAATGAGTCCAGTTTGAGGGTCAGATGGTCGATATATGCAATCAATATGACTGAAAGTAGTTGGTTCTTTTTTTAGGTATTTCACCCCAATATGATTTTGGAGTAGAAACACACGAAAATGTTTGACTAAAACATTCTGTTGTGCTGTTAACCGGGATCGGTCAGAGTCCCTGTTATAGATGCATTTATCTAGGAGTGTTTTAATTCGCTGTAGGTAACCTTTCAGTTACCTCAAAGTGCAGAGAGATAGAAACTCTGCCCAGTTTGAAGGCGGGCCGCTGTAGGGTAAAAACGCATCCAATCAGACAGGGTGGAGTAGGTATCTGGTGTTCTATGGTGGTGGCCTCCTAGAGTCCAGAGAGGTGCATTAAAAGGCGAGACTGTATAGTTCTGTTTCCAGGAACTTACTGAAGCGCAGGTACACCCAACTCTGTAAAAGCAGGGGATGCTGAGATGCATCAGCGGTGGTATGTGCGCTCCTCGTTTGTGCAGGTGGGTGCAGATTCACGATGCTTGTGTGTGTGATCCCACCACAGCAGCTGCTGTTGCATGCTAGTATGACCACTTTGCAGGGTGCATCTTGTCTCCAATGAAGAGGCAACATTTTGAGGATATTGTGAAAATCAAGTCACTAGAGAGTCAAAGGAAAGGACTGGAAGGAACAGGATTCAGAACTTGAGCTGGTGGGTGGGATGCAAAAATCATGACCTCCACGGCAAGAAGCCTGTCACAGGAAGGTCTTCCAGGCTGTGCTACGGGACAGGGCCAGCACTGCGAGGGGGTCATATGAACAGGAACCCGGCCTCCTTATCATGACCAGCAGATGTGGGGAGGGAAAACAACACCGCCGGCTCTCGCTGGGATCACAGACTCAGAGATGGGGGCGCTCAAACCCTCCGCGCTGTATAAAAGCAAGCACTTGTATCCTCAGAAATATAATGTATGTTAGACTGTACAATTAAGAATAGTCAGGGCATGAAAAGGCGTCATGCACACAGAATGATAAAGAGGTTGGCATATGTTCCCAGCCCTGGGGCAATGCAATTGTTTTTCAAAGTATCAAGAAAAAAATAACACATCTCAGCCCCACAGACAGGGCCTCACACGGTCCTGTTCTAGGGACCTAACCTAGGCTCAATTTGTGACAAAAAAAACAATTGACGAAAAAAGAGGAGGAAAAGGGAGGAGGGAGATGCGAGCAGAGCATCAAAGAGATGGGCAAAAATGGAGGGGGGAATGCGAGGAGCAGAGGAGCCAGAATGAAAGTGACGAAAAGGGAGGGGGGAATGCGAGGAGCAGAGGAGCCAGAATGAAGGTGATGGAAGTGAAAGTGATCGCGATCAAGCGCAAGGTGAGGGATGTGCTTAATGAGCGTGAGGAATGCCATATGGTGCCTCTGCTCAAGCGCGCGCCCCTGCACATGCACTGCCAGCTATAGCCAGTGGTAGCATTTTTTGGAGCCCTCCTTACTTAAGGTCTCCGCCAGACCAGCACAAGCGCTGGGTCAGGCGAGACCTAAAAAGGATCACACAAGAGGAAAAATAGGAATTTTTCAAGTGAGGTGAAGCAGAGTTCAATTTCAAATACCAGGAAAAGGAAAGATGATAAAGAAATAGTATCTGTTACTCGGAGACAAAAGGAGTTTCATGAAAATCGTCAGAGACTTTTACGATCTAGAGTGATTCAGAATTCAATGAAAGAATGCTTCAAATATAAAATGAATGTTTTTGAATTGAAAGAGAAACAGTGTATTGAAAGTATAGTGGATAGTGCCTTCAATTTAAAACAGAAGTTATTCATTGTGATTTTGAAGAGAAAGTATTAAACAGAACGTTAAGTTGTTACAAGGACTAGATCTATGTCACGTAAGAAAATATACTGAGAAGTATGGGCATTCTCTGGCTTGTCTTTGAAGAAAAGTTTGTAAAAGTGTTTTTTATCAGTTGAGGATGTTAGCAGTATGTTATTCAGAAATGCGGGAGTTTGTGAGGAAAGTGTACTAAGTAAAAAGTTCTGCAATTATTTTTAAGTGAACTGAGTTAATGTTAATGTTAATTGAAGTTTGTAAAGCGCTTAATACCAGCAGGTCTCTAAGCGCGGAGAACAGAACTACGGAAGTACCAGGGTGTGGGAGTATTGCGAGCATGGGCATTAGGCCCAGGCTTCCGTGAATAAGAGAGTTTTTAGTTTTCTCCTGAAGGACAGGAGACCACTATCAGAGCGCAACTCGCCTGGCAGTCTGTTCCAGATTTGAGGCATGAGAGTGGAAAAGGCTCGACCCCTTTTCGAGGAGTAGTGGAAGCGTGGGCATTTTAATAGAGCCTCTGTAGAGGACCTGAGAGTGCGACATGGGGTGTATGTTGTCAGGCGTTCCTTGATATATTTGGGGGCTTGGCCAAACAAGGCCTTGTGTGTAATGCAGAGGCCTTTAAATTTGGCCCTCTGCTTGATGGGTAACTAGTGTAGTTGTTGAAGTAGGGGGGAAGCCCGAGTGTGTCTGGGTAGTTTAAAGATCAACCTGGCTGCATCGTTCATAATCACCTGTAGTCTGTGCAATAGTGAGGTTGGCAGACCAATATAAAGTGCGTTACCGTAGTCGAGCCGAGCCAGGATCAGGGCGGTCACAACAGTTCTCATTGATGAGAAGGAGAGGATGGGGGAGAGTCTCCTCAGACGCCTGAGTAATCTCACGCAGGTCCCGAAGACGGAGGTGATTTGGTTTGACAGGGAGAGATTAGCGTCGATTTTAATTCCCAGGCTTTTCACCATAGTGGCTGGTGCGGGGATCGCACCCAGCTCGTCGGGCCAGAACTGGGAGTTCCAAGGGTTGCTGTTATTGGTGATAGCTAGCACCTCTGTTTTACCTGGGTTGATCTTGAGTGAGTTAGTGGTCATCCACCTGACCACAAATCTCAAGATATCTGTTACCCTGTCGTGTGCTTGAGTGCTGTTGTCTATTTGGACAATAATTTGTGTGTCGTCCGCATAGTTGAAGACTTGGCAGTTCATCGAGGCGAGCTTCTTGATTAGGGGTCCTAGGTAGATGTTAAACAGGAGGGGGGATAATGCCGATCCCTGTGGAACACCGCAGGGGATAGATCCCCTCTCTGACGTCAGGTCCCCCATCTGAATTTTGTGGGTGCGATCTGATAAAAATGATTCAATCCAGCGGAGGATCGACCCTCCAATGCCGATGTCTCTTACTCTGTCCAAGAGTTGTGAGTGATTGACCATGTCGAACGCTGCCGACAGGTCAAGAAGGACTAGGACACAGGGTTTTTTGTTATCAGCTTTGATCCTAATTTCGTCTAGTACGGACAACATCACCAATTCTGTACTGTGATGAGCCCTGAAGCCGGCCTGCCTATCCTCAAGCAAGCTGTGGGTCTCCATGAAACTGGAAAGGGTTTGGAGAACGTATTGCTCCAGTATTTTAGCTAGGAAGGGCAGCTGAGATATGGGTCTGAAATTTTTCATATTGGAGACGTCAGCCCCAGACTTTTTGAGGAGGGGAATGACTCTAGCTTCTTTGAACTGAGATGGAACTTTTCCTGATTCCAGCGAGAGGTTCATCAGGGCCAGGATTTCTTCCTCAATTGCTGGGAAGGCAAGTTTAAAAATCCTTGGAGGGCAAGGGTCTGATGGTGAGCCAGATTTAATTTTTGTTGCGATGCCTCGCAGTGTCTCCAAATCAAGGGGCTGAAAAAAAGAAATCAGCTCAGCCCGTTTTTCTTGTGACTCCACCTCAGTGTTAAAGGGGAGCTTAAAGGAGGAGTTTTTAATATCCGTCAGGATGTCTTGGACCTTTTCCGAGAAGAAGGATACAAATTTGTTGCATGATTCCTTACTAGATGGCGCGACTGGCACCTGTTTTTGGCTCAATTCATTGAGAATATTAAATGTTTCTTTTTGTTTGTTGGTGGCCACCTGAATCCTGTTCTCATAGTGTTTGGCCTTGCAGCTAAGCAAGATCTTTTTGTAGGCGGCGAGTTTTATCTTATATTCTACACAGGCTTGTGGTTCATAGGCTTTGCGCCAACGTCTTTCGTAGTGGCGAAGTGTACATTTCAGGACTCGGAGTTCTTCTGAAAACCAGGGGGAGTACAAGTCTTTTATAGGCTTCTTTATTAGTTGTTCAAAAAAAGTGTGATGATATTGAAATGCGATATTTTGGTTCAGAGGAGCAGTTCATAGAACGTGAAAGTTTGACAATTACAGATGTTGGAGGAGATGGGAAAGTGATTAGCACTGATCAGTTTGAAGAAGAAATTGGAAAGTTTAATGTAGTGTGGTGTAAAATACGAGACTATGTTTTGGTTTGTTTTCGACGTACTGATTATAAAAGTAAAAGTAGGAATGTTGATTTGTATTTGAAAAGTGAAAAGGAGAACAATGGTAAGTGGGTAGAATTTACAATTTACTTGTTGGTGGAAGGTCAATTTGAGTTAGGTAGTGATCAACGTATATGTAAATATTGTTATAACAAATTAGAAGAGAACAAAATGCCTTTTAGAGCAGTACATAATAACTCAGAATTAGTAGCTATTCCGGAGGAACTGGCAGAATTTAATACGTATGAGTCTTGTTAGAAATGGGATTTCTGGTTGGCTAAGGCTTGCGCCAAAGCCAGGCAGAAACCACCACTCTAGTCAGGGTAAGGAAGTTACACACCAAAGATAACCCCAGCTCACCCCCTTGGTAGCTTGGAACGAGCAGTCAGGCTTATCCCAGAGGCAATGTGTAAAGCGTTTGTGCACGCACACAGCAACAACACCCCAGGCACACCACAAAAGGTTATATATAAAATAGCCTTTCTATTATAATAAATACTTTAGAAACATAATCACATAGTATACACCGTGCCAACTGGCACTGGGCAATTTTTACAGGGGACTATGTACACACGACAGGGCCAATGGGTCCCCTGTCAAAACAATCACAAATCACCACTTGGAAATGTAGCACAAATAGTAAAGGTAAAACACCTCCAGTAACTACTGGTAAAGGTAGGAACTTAGTATGAGATCCTGCAATGTAAAACAGAGGATGCATAAATCACCTTGCGCATGAATCACCTTTGGCATAAACCTCATTAGCACCCCACATTACGCAATAGGCATCCCAGTAGACATTACAAGCATAAATACATTATGAAATTACCAGCATAAACACATGAGATCTAAACCCCATTCGCATAACACATTACGCATAAATCATGGGAGGCATCACATTAGGTATAAACCACATGAATCACCTTAGGTAATCATTAGCATAGACACAGTGTACTCCAATTGGGGGCACACACACTAAAACTAGCCCTAGGCCAACTGGCCTTTCACCGGGCTCACAATGCCCCTTGTCCAGAATGTCAGGGCGGGCTGGAAACGCAACCAAGCAAAGGCTGGGCAGCTGTAGAAATTATCACGGGCACCAGCTTGCCCCCTGAGCCCCTCTCTGAGGCTCTAAATGAAAATGCCCCCGAGGAAAAGAATGGTGCTGGCACCACCGTCCCTACTGAACGCTACTGGGGCTTTTAGAACAATGGGGCAAAACGTGCAGCTGCCCTCTGTCGGATGGGGCAGCTGGGGAAATGAGCCCTGGCTTTCCTGTGACCTGACTCTTCCTTGAAATTGCCCCAAGTCCCACTCCGGGACTTCTAAATATCAACTTGCCCCCATGGTGCACTTCACTGTGCAGCAAACGGTCTGCGGGGAGAATAGCTGTCGTCACGAAGTGGCTGGGGAGCCTCTCCTTCCCAGGGCGCTTCTTTTAAGAAAAATGCCCCCAACAATAAAAGGGGACGCTGGCCATGTGCCACTCACCGGGGTTCAGGCGCAGGTTCTAGGCACCGGCACTGTGCCTTGGGACGGCGCTCACAGGGACCTCTCTGCTCCTCTTTGCATCAACATGCCCCCAAATGCAGCTGATTACCTTCCGAGTGGAACGGGGGCTGGTCAGTCCACGCCGGTCTCCTGGAGGGGCAGAGTTCTCTTCAGCGGTGCTCCCTGGGTTCCCAGTACTGAACAACGAGCGTGAGGACGTCCCGGTTGCCAGGGGACACCTCACGCTGTACTTCCCTCTATTCGTCAGAGCAGGACGAGCCTCCCCGTTGCTAGGGATGCTCCTGAGGCAGGAACCAATCCCAGCGCAGCTCTGGCTGTGACGTGTCACTGCCTCTGGACCCGCGGCAGTGATTGGAAAACTCACCACAGCAGCTCCGGTACTCGGGTCATGGACTTCCGGCCCGCGGCGGTGATATTAAGCAGCAGGACGCGGGGTGGGCTCCCGCCTGAGGAAAAGGCCATTGTGGGGTGGGCACCCGCCTCCCGATAAACCAGCGCTCCAGCCACCACTCACGGAGAACCAAAAGAACGAAACCACAAATACGGGGTGGGCACCCGCTCGAAATATGGAATTAAAGAGTGCGGCAATGAGGGGGTAGGCTCCCTTTTCTCCAAGTACACAAAGCGGGGTAGGCACCCGCCACAATGACAGCGATGCTCCCGCTCGGTTTACATGCCTTATTCAGCGGGGTGGGCTCCCGCTTGAAAATGCAAGTGAATGCGGGGTAGTGTTGGCGGATCCCACACACTGCCGGCTCCTTGAAATAAAAGAAAAGCGCTCTTGGAAATAAGAGAAAAGTGCTCCCAAGGCGCTAGGCGGGAAGCCCACAGTCCAGGGTCAAAATGAAAAGCTCTTCCCAGCAATAAAGAGTGAGCGATCTTTCCAATAAAGGCAAAGTTCAGGGGGCGCACAAGGCTGGGCTCAGGCAGGCCAGCACACAGGGCCCTCCAGCATGGAGGCAGTCCCTTGTGGCGGTTCCTCCTGGAGCCCAGCAGCAGCAGCCCCCAGCATCAGGACAAGCACACAGAGAACCCATACATGGGCTCACAGCCCCTTCTTATACACACATTTCCTTTGTTACCAACTGTAGGGCATGGGGAGAACCAGTTACAATTGGTTCTGGAGCTCTTTGTTTTGCTCAGCCCCTCTCGCTATTCACAGGACAGGCTAGGGTCATCAGACACACCACAGGAGGTGGAGCCAGCATTGTGTAGGGAAGGCACAGCCCTATTCAGGTCCCAGGTGCAACTCCTCCCTCCCATCTGAATGCAGATCTCTCTATTCACCACTGGGCTGACTCACCCTGACTCCTAGAATTCCCCACACCATCCAGCACCTGTCAATCACAAGCCAGACATGCACTCCACATCAGGCAGGCAGACACACAGCACACAGAAGTGCCAACTTCTAGAAGTGGCAATTCTCCTATAGTTATAATAAATCCACGCACATCATTGCGCAGCATTTATTCTTACGAGTTCACACATACTGAACTTGACCCTGTACTCCTTTCACATCAGGAATTACCATGGTCACACATATCCCCCATGCATTCCTATGGGAGGGCATGCCAGTTTCACTAAATGTAACACAGAGCGCACGCACTTTACACTGGGACACAGTGCTAAAGTGACTAGAGGCCTAAAACCACTAACACTACATAGGGACCAAGGCTAAGATAAATGCAAAAGTTTAGGGGTGGATCTGCCAAAAGGGCCAGGTCCAACAAGTCTGTTCTAATTCAATGTGTTAATTCTTTTCAAACTATAATTCGGAAGGAGCCTAAAACATGTAAACTGTCACCAACAGACTTGCAAAGAGGTTTGAAGGAAGAGTGGTGAACTTACCTTTGGATTTTAAGAAAAATATTGAAACTATTGCTGGAGTGAAAGAGGAACATTAGGCAGTAGTAATTCTAGTAAATGTTGCAGTAACAAAAAGTCGGAAAATATGGAAAGATTTTGTGGGTGTTAATAAAGTTGAAAAGGCTACCTTATATCTTATAGAGAACAATATTTATTACAAAACTGTAAATGTGGGTAAATAGGTAATAAGTTTAGAAGATGAATCTTGTTGATCGATATTCTGAAGCTGCAATCGGTACAGGTGGATCATTATACCGTCCACCTTCTCCTGTAGGAAACAGCTGTGGAAAATAATGACCTTCCAAGGTTTTCTCCTATACACTTATTGGAGTTCCCTGTGCTTTTTACATTTCAAATAACTCAATGCTGCTTCCTATAACTTTGTTTGACTGCAAAGGAAATATTGTGTAATGTTCATAAATATCTTCAGTCCTTGACTTGTCCACTTTCTCTATTTGACCACTTGAAATTTCAGATTATATTCTGAAGATCCTAGATTTCAACAGTGCATTTTATACATATTTCACCTTTTTGTTTGAAAGTGAACTGTCTTCTTTGTCGTATGCAGTTAACCACATACTTAAAACTAAAGTTCATCAATAAGTTCTTTCTGTGAAAGAATTTGTGGAGAAACTTAAAGAAAGAGATGAAAATTTAGAAGGACACTTAATCAATTTGATGGAATGTCAACGTGGAACAAATGAGTTTTGGTATTGTCGTCATGAAGAACTCAAGTGTATGTTACGGAACGTAGGTTCAAGAACATGGTTTGTCTCACTTAGCTGTGCAGCGTATGCATGCGAAGATTTGCTTGACTTTCTAAGAGAAGCAAATTCCAATATAAAAAATGTTGAAATAAAGACTCGTGGTGAACTGTGTTTCCTTGGATCCTGTATATGTGTGCAGATGTTGTAATGATAGGTTTCAACCTATAATGTCTTTTATCAGCAATAAAAAGTATACAGCTCTTGGAGAGGTTACCGATTTCTTTTGGAGAAAGGAGTATCAAGCAAGAGGTGCACCTCATATACATATGCTACTATGGATCAAGGATGAACCTAAATTTGGAAATGATTCTGATGAAACAGTATTGTCTTTCATTGAATAGTATGTGACATGTGAGATACCAAGAGAAGAAGGAGATAGAAGCTTGAGATAGCAAGTTTTACGTTTCCAAAGTCACAGTTGTTGAAAGTATTGCAGAAGAAACCACAACTTTAAAGAAAATTTTACACCAGATGTCGGTTTGGTTTCTCCTGTCCAGTCATTTGTAAAGGAACAGTAAATTATTTTTTTCTTCTGTAAGGCACACAATAACTCGGAAATCTCAAAAGAATAACTACAAGTTAAAAAGTCCCGTACCGGTACTCTAGCAACCTCCCTCCCTTCGACCAGGTGCAACTAACTCTAGGTCCCAACAGTGGAACAGTGTCTTGATTCCACCATGGATAATGTCCGATATTACCTGCTGCTTGTATTCTGCAGAACTCACTCTATTGAGGTGCATCAGACTTTGTGCTTCTGTAGCTAACTGCTGTACAGGATTATTGGGGTTGGTTGAGTGTAGTCACTAGAGTACACCGTGGTACAGCAGGTCTGAATACTGAAACGGGGTCTTGATTCTATTATTGAGGATGTCAGAAGTTAAAGTCTGTGTTTATTTCTGTGTACCCCCTTTGACCAGGTGCAATCAACTCTAGGTACCAACAGTGGAATGGTGTCTTGATCCCACAATGGAGGATGTTAGAACTTCATCTGAGAGTGGAGATGAAGGTACTCCCTTCGACCAGGTGCAAGCAACTGTAGGTCCCAACATTGGAGCGGTGTCTTGATTCCACAATGGAAGATATCCGATAGTACTTGTTGCTTAGTTTTCATAGAGCTCCCTCCGTTGAGGTGCATCAGACTCGGTGTTTCCGTAGCTAACTGTTGCACATTATTATTGTGCTTGGTTGACACTAGTCGATGGAGTACACTGTGGTACAGAAGGTCCGAAACAGTGAAATGGGGTCGGGATTGAGGATGTCAGAAGTTGAAGTTTGATATTATTTCTGTGTACCCCTTCTGATCTGCTGCAAGCAAGTCCATGCTTTCGAATTGAACGGTACATGGCTGTCAGGTGTTAATGAATAGTGAGTCTGGCCTAGAACGCAGACAGAAGTGTTCACAATTCGGCTCGAGTGCTGATTGTTTAATTATAGAATCCAGTAGTCAAGTAACTACAACATCTATTGGAATATACATATTATGTTTTTAGTATACTTCTTTGAAGACATTTTTTTAAATGACTTATAGGTTTAGTACAATGACCAAATTTTATTTGCACGTGCAAAGGAACACTGAATAGTCTACACTGTAGACAGCAGAAATGGTATTTGAATTGTTTTGTTTTATTTATTGCAGATTTTTCTGCAATTTATGTTGTTGTCTTTTGTTAAGAGGAAGTGAGAGAAAGTACTCATGAATGTCTGTGTGAGTACTGTTTACAATTAACACTGCAGACAGCAGTGTTCACAATTCGGATCGAGTTTGTCTGGTAGATGACGCAGTTCTGTAGGAAAAGACATTGCACCAGTGCGCTCTGTCTACACCATGAATACGTATTATTACAGGCTCAAGAGACACGCTTTTGTTGCTTCGCGTACAATAAACTGTGTAGCTGAATTCCCCCTTACGTAGCTGTGGGCCCTTGCTGACTGCTCTCTCTGGCCTACACTGCAGACAGCAGTGTTCCCAATTTAGATTGAGTTGCTATTACTGATGATGTTCTGTTGATGGTAACAGATATTACTCCAAGTACGGCCTGCCCGTCTACAGCACACATCATTGCTGGTTGTTGAAATTCTGAATGATTTTGATGTGGCTTTCTGAGTGCACTAAAACTGATGGGCCCTTTATGATAAAATATTTTTGTGTATTATTTCTGCTCTATTAATTGTGTCTCAGTATACCATAAGTTGTGTTTCTTTTACGATAGAATCTTTTTCTGTATTACTTCACATCTACTGTCCCTACCTTACTGCAGTACAAACTATTGATTCTTTTATTATTCAATGTCTCTGTGTGATCCAATGATTACTGTTGTAGTAGATGATAGCAGCAACTATTCCTTGAGGAATGGTATACACTGACTCCACACGCATCCACCACAGACGTTACTGGATATGTGACCCTGATAAAAAAAGGTGTCAAGCACATGTGCTCATACCCACTTCCACTATCTATCTGTGTCCGTGTGTTCATTATCTATGCATGATAGTGCCCCTGGGCCGTATGATATTACATTGTGCTGTGGGCAGTGTATGTAATATATGTTACCTCTGGTAGTGGGGAAAACTTTGGTTATGTAACTTGTAGGTGTATGGCTATCACAGGTGGAAGGCTACTTTACAGACCATGAATATTGATGAAGATGATGGTTGCATGTTGTGTGTAGTGTAAGATATGTGTACATTGCATAAAGTTTAGAAAAAAGCTCTCTAAGCAGAAGAGGTGTGTCTCATCAAATGCAGTACAGAGATTGACTAAAATTGGTGGCGTTTTCCAACTGTTACAATGGGAAATGTTATGAACTAATGAAGTGCTTTGTTTTATGGTCACATGGCAATCGCGCACTTAGTGCACAAGGAGACTGCACCCGACTTGATTTTGAGAAAATATAATTGCTAAAATATAAGTTTATTACAGTTAGAAATATATAAATGTTAAAAATATGTTAGATTATCGCTTGCTCTCATATACACTGTAAAGTTATTTAGATATAGTTTTGAGACAAAAAAATGAGGGAATGGCGTACGCGGCGCAACACCGTACATTTGTGATGTAACACAGGGTGTGGCAGTGTGCATTCGACGCATTCGCAACGCGCAGTGGGCCCGACCCCATACGTACATGACGTAACGCGCGGCTTGGTAGTGCATACCCGTCGCATACTAAAGTAGCAGCTGGCGCGACCTCATATGTACATGTTGTTACGCGGGACGTGGTGTCACAAACCTGTTGGATCCGAAATGCGCATCATTTAAATGTGGTGGATAGGATTTGCGTGCTGATAGAGGTTGCTAGAGTACCGGTACGGGACTGTAGTTTTCTCCCAAAAAAAAAAACTGATATGCATATTTTTGGGGGAAGATATAAAACAAGGATAATAGAGTTGCAAAATATTACAAAACAATTAGAAAAAATATAGGTTTTATTAATATTAAAATATGAAATTAGCATTTAAAAAACCTTAGCGATTCACTGAAAAAACCATAGGTTTCAGTGACGTTAGTCAGTTGGACATTTGACTCGTACATAACCAGAGAAATTTGCCAGTTATAGTTAGTTAAGCTAACTATAACTCACGCGCCCGCAATGCACTGCTGATGACATCACATATTACATCACTCATATGACATGGTCAGTGACATCACTGATGACATCTCAAATGACATCACTGATGACATCATCCATGTGATAATCTGATGCACATACTGATGCCCTAATATAAACTATGATACACGCACTCTAAAATACAGACTACTATTTTTGAAACCATACACACAAGAATGCCAGATACTACATTGTATTGTATTGTATACGTTTTTTGTATAGCGCGTCTGCCACCCTACGAGTATCCTGGTGCTTAGAGACCGTGATAACATGAAGCATATAGAACGAGCAGCCACTAATCAAAGGCGATGCTACCTATTCCTGGCGAAAAGGCACTGACTATTTCCTAGGTCTACACACACATCCAGTTTCTTACACATACAGTTACTCATCAATACAGTACTATAATATGTACTGATACACCTATACATAGTCACACTCTACCACTCATCCATAGAGTTAGTCACACACCTAGTTAGTCATGCAAAGAATGAATTGCATACTCATTTACTCATGTATACAGTTATATACACCAACTGAATTATTTATAAACACACCACATCACTTATTTATGCAGATACTAAGACATACGTATTGTCTTATACAATCAGTAATACAAGCAGACACTCATTTATACACCCACTCTTCAAATAACTTACTCTGACATATAGTCATTCATATACTCCAACACTCACATATACTGCCTTAAAACATAAGTAGTTACTCACACATATACCACTGAGACATTCATTCACTCACCACACACCCATACACACACTAAGTCACCCATACAGCCCTTCCCAGATGCACTTTTGAATCCATACAACCAGTGAATTACCCACTCAGACACCTGTGCACAGAGTCACACCCCCCTCTACTGACTCACACAGACACTCAGGCACTCATACAGATACTCAGACAAGAAATCAATAACCCATATAGACACCTATGTAGATACTTACCAACCCATGTAGTCGCTTACACACCAACTAAGAGACTAATACAGACTTTCACACAGTTAAGTCACTAACCCATGCATTCAGTAAGACATGTTCAATCACTCACTTATACAGTCAGTCATGTGCCTACTAAATAATCCCTTAAGGCACTTGTAAATTCACTCATTCTTCAATACACCTTGGCATAGATATATAGGAAAAATATTTAAAGTTTAGAGAAATACACATTCACTGGATGATGTTATCAGTGATGTCATTTGAGATGTCATCAGTGATGTCATCAGTGATGTCACTGACCATGTCATGAGTGATGTAATATGGGACGTCATCAGCTGTGCATTGCGGGCGCGCAAGTTATAGTTAGCTCAACTAACTATAACTTGCGAATTTCTCTGCTTTTATATGAGTCAAATGTCCAACTAACTATAACGTCCCTGAAACCTATGGTTTTTTCAGTGAATTTCTAAGGTTTTTTAAATGCTAATTCCTAACTATAACGTCTGTAAAACCTATGTTTTTTTCAGTGACTATATATTTATATGTAAATATATATTATCTACTGGCGGTCGCCAGTAGATAGTTATAGTTAGGACCTATTTTCCGTAGGAAATCCGCAACATTCTATTGGGAATAACTTTGGCGCCGGTTAATGAATCTCTGCGAATTTCTCCAAACTTTTGGCCAGCTCCGCTCCGCTCCTACCCTGAAAGTTTCGTGGTGATTCGTCAAGCAGGGGCCGAGAAAAAAGGGGGGTCCCAAAACGCGTTTTCCCTATGCAATTTCCCATAGTATCTGTTGTCGCAGCTACAGCCCGAACCGGTGAACGGAATGACACCAAATTTGGCAAAGAGGTAGTCCTCGGTTCAGACTCATGCCTTTTGCATAAATGGTGTGAATCTGTTTAGTAGTTCCTGAGAAAATTAGAGTTAAAATTACATAAATATCTATGGCCGGGGAGGATCCGTGCACCCTATGCGCACCCTGTGCGCACCCTCCCCGAACCGAGCGCGCACCCTCCTGATCGCGTGCTGAATGCTAATTGGCTGTCGAGTGTCTGCCTACATTCGAAACCAGGAACTGTTGGCGGCCATTTTCTGCCTCGGTAGAAGCAAGGCTGAAGAAGCAATGGGAATAAGTGTGTAAAACATATAAAGGGGGCAGAGTGGAGATACTCTGACTCTCTAGAGGTGCTTAGGGGGTCCCAGAAGGACCCCCTGGGGCCCCCTTTTAAAAAAAAAAAGGCGAAATGCACGCACGGTGCGCGAATCCTATCGCGTTGGATGCACGGATTCTCTCGCGTTGGGTGCGCGGATCCAAGGGAAAAAAAAATGAAATTGTTGGGAGATAAGGATTAAGGTTAAGTGTTTTGTTCTTGAGTGACTCTAAAAAGAGCCGTTGTGTTCATTCAGAGTTTTTGGTACTTATAAGTAAGTACCTATACAGAGTCTAAAGTTGTTGAGGAAGACTCTGTTTCCTTCATCAGTAAAGTGTACTCCATCTCTCCTATACATCTCTTGCACATGAAAGCGCAGATTGTTATTGTAAATGGACCCCATTCTGTAGTCTCGGAGAAAAGCAGAAACAGATTTATTCACATGTTTCCTAGCTTTCTCAATCTCTGGACAAAAATGATCAGACCAGTTCCATTTCTGCCTTTGGCATATGTTAGAATACACAAAGGCAGTTTTAGGGAAAAGTGAAATCAGTTCAGCAAAGGTGTCCTTCATAAGCATTTCCAGACCTACCCCAGTCAAAGTGCTTAGGTCATTGCCACCACAGTGCACTATTATGAGGTCAGGGTGTTGGATTTCCATGAATGATTTCACCAGTGGCATCAATTGGTGCCACGTTAACCCTCTCTGTCCAATCCATTTAATGTCTACATTTGGCAAACCTAGGTCTTTGTGAATGCCTTTGTTTTCTGCATACCTTTGGCTCCAGAAAATGTAGCTGTGTCCCGCAATCCACACTCTAAGCATCTTGTAAGGAGGTCTGGATGCACTCAGATGGTCTCTGTAAATGAAATGGCGGATAAGATGCAATTTTGAAAAAAGACAAGAAATCATTGGTTGTTTGACAACCTTCTACACTGAGAGGTAGGGTGTATATTTCTGTTTTTTAAACGCATGATTCTTATTGGTTAACAAAAACTGATTGTAAGGAACATTATATATGATTAGCTGATATCTTGAAAAGTCAAGCACACTTGCTGCCTTGATTAGCAACATTGTGTGTGCTGAACTTGTGACCTGTGTGCTCAGTACAGTGTTCCATGACCTGTTTCTATGGTAACGGGCAGAAGGCAGATTGGGGGAAGGGTTGAAGTTTATGTCATTTGGAAAGGGTTGAAATGTTTAACCAATAGAAATGTGTGTTTGCTTTTGAATTTATGTGGTAAGGAATGTGATTTGATGTTTACATGTATATGTGTGGAAAATGAGAGGGAAACTTTGCCATTCTTTGGTTCAGCTGACAGGGGCACAGTGCAGAGATTCAGTATAAGAAAATCTGGTGTGTGACTGATATCTGGTGTGTGACTGATATACTTCTTAATCTACAAAACAACTTGAAAGGTGAGTTATTTAATTGTGAGGGAATGTATGTAGACTATTTTGATTTTAATCAGACTAATGTATTTCTCCTGCTAAAGTGCAGGGAGTACTTTTTTTCTCTACAATCTTATTGATAGTGTGTGCGCACGTAGAAACCATTCTGTGATAAGCATTTGTTTTTTTGATGTGTTTGTAGACAGATATCTGTGCAGGTTTTATATTTTGGTAGAATTAGAAACCAGTCATTGTTTATGAATTTGTGAAATTAGTTAAGTTTCTGCACTAAAATGTAGTACTCCTTGTAGATGAAGAAATGTGTTTTGGTATAGTGCAAGGGATGGTGTTGTTTGTCTAGAATCACACAGTGAGTCTGTGTGCATTTGGGAACCACTGTGAGAGAAGCATTTGGTAACATTGTGTATTTGCTGACAGATATCTTTTTTAAAACCTGTCATGTTGTCAAGTTTTAGTAGCATTAGAGGCCAGTCTTTGCTTATGTGTTGATTAAATGAGTCAGGCTTTGATACAAAAGTGCTCTCTTGAAATATGTACATTGTGTGCATTTGCTTTACCACTTCCATAGTAGTGAATACGTTTTGGTAAACTCCTAGGGATAGTGGTTGTTGTCTAGAATCACACTGTGAGTCTGTGTGCATTTGGGAACCACTGTGAGAGAAGCATTTGGTAACATTGTGTTTTTGCTGACAGATAACTGTTTTAAAACCTGTCAAGTTGTGAAGTTTCTGTAGCATTAGAATCCAGTCTTTGCTTATGCGTTGTTTAAATGAGTGAGGCTTTGACACAAAAGTGCAGTCCTGAAATATGTAGATTGTGTGCAGTTCCCTTACCACTTCTACTGTAGTGAATGAGTTTTGGTAAACTCCTAGGGATAGTGGTGCTTGTCTAGAATCACACTGTGAGTGTGTGTGCATTTGGGAGCCACTGTGAGACAAGCATTTGGTAACATTCTGTATTTTCTGACAGATAACTGTTTTAAAACCTGTCATGTTGTCAAGTTTTAGTAGCATTAGAAGCCAGTCTTTGCTTATGCATTGATTAAGTGAGTCAGGCTTTGACACAAAAGTGCAGTCTTGAAATATGTACATTGTGTGCAGTTTCCTTAACACTTCCATAGTAGTGAATGAGTTTTGGTAAACTCCTAGGATAGTGTTGCTTGTCTAAAATCACACTGTGAGTCTATGTGCATTTGGGTAAGGATTGTGAGAGAAGTATTTGGTAACATCATGTATTTGCTGAGAGATAACTGTTTTAAAACCTGTCTTGTTGTCAAGTTTTAGTAGCATTAGAAGGCAGTTTTTGCTTATACTTTGATTAAATGAGTCAGGCTTTGACACTAAAGTGCAGTCCTGAAATATGTAGATTGTGTGCAGTCCCCTTACCCCTTCCGCAGTAGTG
Organism: Triturus cristatus; assembly: GCF_964204655.1. Lineage (NCBI taxonomy): Eukaryota > Metazoa > Chordata > Amphibia > Caudata > Salamandridae > Triturus > Triturus cristatus. Next base: position 178,305,151 of record NC_140590.1, read on the forward strand.
AATGAGTTTTGGTAAACTCCTAGTGATAGTGTTGCTTGTCTAGAATCACACTGTGAGTCTGTGTGCATTTGGGAACCACTATGAGAGAAACATTTGATAACATCATGTATTTGCTGACAGATAACTATTTTAAAACCTGTCATGTTGTCAAGTTTTAGTAGCATTAGAAGCCAGACATTGCTTATGCATTGATAAAATGAGTCAGGCATTGACAGTAAAGTGAAGTACTGAAATATGTAGATTATGTGCAGTCCCCTTACCCCTTCCACAGTAGTGAATGAGTTTTGGTAAGCTCCTAGGGATAGTATTGTTTGTCTAGAATCACACTGTGAGTCTGTGTGCATTTGGGAACCACTGTGAGAGAAGTGTTTGGTAACATTGTGTATTTGCTGACAGATAACTGTTTTAAAACATGTCATGTTGTCAAGTTTTAGTAGCATTAGAAGACAGTTATGGCTTATGCTTTGATAAAATGAGTCAGGCATTGACACTAAAGTGCAGTCGTGAAATATGTAGATTGTGTGCAGTTCGCTTACCATTTCCACTGTAGTGAATGAGTTTTGGTAAACTCCTCGGGATAGTGGTGCTTGTCTAGAATCACACTGTGAGTGTGTGTGCATTTGGGAACCACTGTGAGAGAAGCATTTGGCAACATCGTGTATTTGCTGACAGATAACTTTTTTTAAACCTGTCATGTTGTCAAGTTTTAGTAGCATTAGAAGCCAGTCTTTGCTTATGCATTGATTAAATGAGTCAGGCTTTGATACTAAAGTGCTCTCTTGAAATATGTACATTGTGTGCATTTGCTTTACCACTTCCAAAGTAGTGAATACGTTTTGGTAAACTCCTAGGGATAGTGGTTGTTGTCTAGAATCACACTGTGAGTCGGTGTGCCTTTGGGAACCACTTTGAGAGAAGCATTTGGTAACATTGTGTATTTGGTGGCAGATAACTGTTTAAAAACATATCATGTTGTCAAGTTTTAGTAGCATTAGAAGCCAGTCTTTGTTTTTTCTTTGATTAAATGAGTCAGTCTTTGACACAAAAGTGCAGTCCTGAAATATGTAGAGTGTGTGCAATTCCCTTACCACTTCCACAGTAGTGAATACGTTTTGGTAAACTTCTAGGGATAGTGGTTGTTGTCTAGAATCACACAGTGAGTCTGTGTGCATTTGGGAACCACTGTGAGAGAAGCATTTGGTAACATCGTGCATTTGATGGCATGTGATGTTGTCAAGTTTTAGTAGCATTAGAAGGCAGTCTTTGCTTATGCTTTGATTAAATGAGTCAGGCTTTGACACAAAAGTGCAGTCCTGAAATATGTAGATTGTGTGCAGTTCCATTACCACTTCCACAGTAGTAAATGAGTTTTGGTAAACTTCTAGGGATAGTGGTTGTTGTCTAGAATCACACAGTGAGTCTGTGTGCATTTGGGAACCACTGTGAGAGAAGGATTGGGTAACATCCTGTATTTTCTGACAGATAACTCTTTTAAAACCGGTCAAGTTTTAGTAGCATTAGAAGCTAGTCTTTGCTTATGCATTGATAAAATGAGTCAGGGTTTGACACTAAGGTGCAGTACCATGTACTATTCACTTCACTGTGGCAGAACTGAAAATTTAAAAGTTTTACCCAGGCACTATCCTAGAAGTAGTCTGATGATTTAGTCAGTTTCTAAGTACTTATGTTGTAAACCATTCATTACCAAATAGACTGCTTCAAATGTCTATGCAGTATGCATGTAGTGTTCTAATATACTATACACTTGTCTTTTACACCTTCAATTCCCTAGTCAGTATCCATACAGTCCAGCAAACATCCTGTCACTCCCTTTGCACTCTTCTAGTGACCCATTCAGTACCAAGTAGTAATCCATTCCCTGTGCCAAAAGCCTACCATTTATAAATTCACCCAGGCACTCTCCTTGCTGTACTCTAATCATTCAGTCAGTACCCAAGTACTCATGTAGTGAGCCAGGCCTTAGCACATGGACTGTTTTAAATGCCTATCCAGTATGCATTCAGTCCTGTAATCACCTACACAGTTGTCTTTCACACCTTCAATTCCCCAGTTAGTATTCATACACTTCTAGCAAACACCCTGTTACTCACCCAGTGTGTCTCCTTTTAGTACTGTAATCATTCAGCCAGTTAGCATGTAGTCTTTTAGTGAGGTAGGCTTTAGGGCATGAACTGCTTCAAAGTAGTATGCACTATGGGGCAGATTTATGAGCCCTTTGCGCCACTTTTGCGTCACTTTTAACATGGGAAAAGTGACGCTAAAGTGGCGCAAGGGGCTCATAAATCTGCCCCTATGTATGTAGTGTTTTAACCATTGTCACACTTGTGGTTCAGGGCTATAGTTTCTTAGTCAGTTTGTATATAAAATGCTTTTGTACAGTAATGGAATAGTGTAAGTTTGAAAGTTATTAATATACATTTATTTGTGATTCTTTTTTACAGATACTGTTTTTCAATGTTAAAATAGAGAAATTATGCCAGAAAAAAAAAGAAAAAGAAAAGAACAGAGACAGGAGGATTATTTGAAGAAACATCAACCACAATTATTGAATGAACAAGATAATGTGGCTAAAAGGAAAAAATCTTCTGGTAAGATCACGAAGCAATTTATTAAAAATGTTTGGAAGAGCAAAAAGAATGTAGATATTGCTGCAACTTCTGAGAATTTTTCAACTAAGAAAAAAATTCAAAATAAGAGCAAAAGTAAAAAAGCAAATGTTCAGTCAAAGGAGGAAAAGTATGGTAAAAGAAGACAAAATCAGTATAAAGAATTACGCAAACATTTTTTTACAAGAGAGTAGTGCATAATTTGCTGAAAGATGTGAAGAAATATAAAAAGAGAGCTTTATTTTTAAAAAGAAGAAGCATTTTGAAAGCATTGTGGAAAAGGCTTTTGAAGTAAAAAGGAAACTGTTTATTTTAGTGTTAAACAGAATTCGATCACTAGATAAACCAATATATGTAATGAAGGCCAAAACTAGGAGGAAAAGAGTTATTAATAAAAAAAAAAATTGGTATTTTTTTGGGGAGAATGGAAACACAGTTCTAGTTCAGAGCCTTTTTTTAATGAAGAGAGTTATTCACTGAGCGAAAAATTATGGTATGCAGTTGACACCAGTGGTAGAGGTTATGAGGTTAGTGATGGTTGTCCAATGGAGAAAGAGAAAATGGTTGAAACAAATGCAGAAGAAGTGATAGCTGATGAAGTTTTAGGGAGACGTGCTAAAAACCCTGTGTACACTTGGGATTGCAGTAGTGTTTGCAGTGTTTGCAGTGTACGACAGGAATCTATTGAAAAATTATGTCGTTTTTTACGAGCCTATACTAAAAAAACTGTAAAACAAAAGATTAAGCTGTTGCAAGGACTAGACCCTTGCAGAGTGAGAAAACATAGTGGTTTGCAAGGTCATTCTCTGGCTTGTCTTTCTAGGAAAGTTTGTAAAAGTGTTTTTCACCATTTCAGAATGCTGGCAGTACATCATACTCAAATGCGGAAGTTAGTGAGAAGGTTGTATTATGCAAAAAGTCCAGCACTAAAGTTAAGTGAGTTGAACAGTGCTCTTTTACGTGGGTCAGTATCAGATGTGAAGCAGGTCTGTGAGGATATTGAGTTTTGTTACTTTGGGCCTCAACAAGAGAGTGAAGAAACTGACACATTAGTAGAACAAAGGGGCATATCAACAAGGGCTTTATCTCTGCTTTTTTGGCTTTAAAAGCCAAAAAAGGAGAGATAAAACTAGCGCCCTATCAACAACAGGGTGCTAACATGCAAATTACTCTACGCTTCCCCTTGCATCTCTAATGAGATGTAAAGGGGGCATTCCAGAGTAAAATAATAGGAGAAATGTCGCTAAGCGACATTTCTCCTATTATCAAGAATGTCGCTAACCCTGTTAGAGACAAAAAAAGCAGCGCTAACGGCGGTTAACGCTGCTTTTTTACATCTGGTATTTTTCTGACTTAGCCATGATATCCTATGGAAGGAGGATATCATGGCTAAGTTTGCCTGTCCCTATCAACAAGGTAACGTGAGATTATCGCTGGGTTTCCAGCGATAATCTCACGTTAGCCAGTTAGCGCTAGGATTTTTATCGTTATTGAGATAAGCGTTGCTAATAGCACGCTATCTCAGCGATAAAAATTCACGCTAGCCAGCGATAATTATCCTAGCGCTAAGTGCGCTTAGAGATAATTATCGCCGGTTGTTGTTGATATGCCCGAAAATGTTGAAGACAATGTAGAAAAATTTGAGGATGAAATCACAAAGTTTAAGGTAATTTCAGGTGAAAGACCAAATGTTTCTTGTATTTGTTGTCGGTGAATTCACCATAAAAATCAGACTAGGGGTGTCAATCTGTATTTAAAAAGTGAAATAGAAGATAATGATAAGTGGATGGAATTTGCATCATATTTGTTGGTAGAGAATTGTTTTGATTTGGGATGTGAGCAGCGTATTTGCAAATATTGTTATAACAAATTAGATGAGAATAAAATGCCTGCTAGAGCTGTTCATAATAATCTAGAGTTGGTTGCTATTCCTCCAGAGCTGATGGATTTAAATACGTATGAGTCTATTCTCATACAATGTGTTCACCCGTTTCAGGCTATTGTTCATATGGAGCCCAAAACAAGTAAATTACCTCCATCAGAGTTGCAAAGAGGATTGAAAGGAAGAGTTGTGTATTTACCATTAGATTTAAGGAAAAATATTGAAACTATTGGTGTAGATCATGCAGAAAATGAGCCACTAGTCATTCTAGCTAATGGTGTTCCTACTAAGAATAAGAAAATCTGGCAAGAGTTAGTGGATGTTAGAAAAGTGCAAAAGGCATCATTGTACCTGTTAAAAAATAATGAGTACTATAGAAATGTGTTTGTTGGAGAAGAAGAAATAGATTTAGCAGAAGATAGTGAAACATTAAGTGGACAAATTGAAAAAGTGGACATGTCCGGATGTGAAGAGACCCATGAACATTACAGTGTACATCCACTTCATTCCAAAGAGGTGATGGGGAATATGATTGAGTTGTTTCAAATGAAAAAAGCAACAGGAAGTCCCATGAGTGTATGGGAAGAGAGCTTGGAAGCTCGTTGTTTCCCGCAGTTGTTTCCAACAGGAAAAGGTGGACGATATGATGAACGTCCTGTGCAGATTCCTGCATCTAAATATCGGACAACAAGATTATATGCAGAAGATCCAAGATTTCGACAATGTATCCCTTATATGTTTCATCTTCTGTTTGAAAGTGACTTGTCTGGACTTTCATATGCAGTAAATCACATTTTAAAAACTGGAATGCATCTTCAAAATGTAACTGCAAAGGATTTTATGGATAAAGTGCATCAGAGAGATGATCATTTAGAATCTCAGTTGATCAATCTGATGGCATGTCAGCGTGGGACTAATGAATATTGGTACCGTCGACATGGAGAACTGAAATGTATGCTACGGAACTTGGGAACTCCTACATGGTTCATTACACTAAGCTGTGCTGAGTATGCTTGGGATGATTTACTTGAATTCTTCGAGAGGCAAATTCCAATATAAAAAATATTGAATACAAGACACCTGGAGAATTGTGCTCTTTGGATCCTGTCAATGTATGCAGATATTTCAATCATAGATTTGAAGCTATGATGTCTTTCATCTGCAATAAAAAGAATCCTCCTCTTGGAGAAGTTGTGGATTTCTTTTGGAGAAAGGAGTATCAAGCAAGAGGTGCTCCTCAAATACATATGTTGTTATGGGTCAAGGACGCCCCCAAATTTGGAACAGATTCAGATGAAACTGTTTTGTCTTTCATTGAAGATTATGCTGCATGTGCTCTTCCAAATAGCAGAGAAGACAAAAACTTAAAACAACAAGTCTTACAATTTTAAAGCCACAGGTGTGGAAAATACTGTCAACAAAAGTAGAAGTCAAAGGATAAGTTCTATAACAAATGTCGTTTTGGATTTCCACGTCCTGTATTATCCAAAGGAAGAGTGAACAGTTTTATGTCAGCTGTACGACATACCATCACAAGAAAGTCTCTGAAAAACACCTACAACTTAAGAAGAAGCGAAGAATCAAAATACATGAATGACTACAATCCTGTTATTTTATCCATGTGGAACACTAACATGGATATTCAGTATGTTGCGGACAATTCCATTGCTGTTGCTCGATATGTAATGTCTTACATTACTAAATCAGAAAAGACTGAATTGAAAGAAATGTGGGAAGAGATTTCTCACGAGAAGACTCTAAGTAAGAAATTATACAGTTTCAGTTTGAAGATGTTATCGCATCATGAAATTGGAGCATATGAATGTTCAGATCGGTTATCATCTGCAAGTTTATATTCCAAAAGTAGAAGAATCATTTGGGTGAGTCTAGGTCTTGCAGGAATGCAAAATCGGGTACTGAAATCTGTTCAAGAAATTGAATATTTAGCAGAAAATGAACCAGAAAGTAGAGATATTTTGAAAACGAATATGTTGGACACATACTACCCAAATAGAAGTCATCATCTTAAGAACATATGTCTCAATGAAATGCTGCAAAACTACACTTTGAAGCGGAAAACTACAGAGAACATCAACGAGGGAAAATATGCAGTGATTGGTTCCGAAGGATGTCTGGTGAAACAAAGGAAAGGAAATTTAATTAATCACAGGAAACTGAGTTGCGACACTGCTGACAAAAGGGAATTTTACTATTTATCCCTTTTGCAAATGTTCAAACTATGGCGTTCAGAACTGGAATTACTTGGAGATTTTCCCAGCTATGAAGATTCATTTAATGCTTCTAAAGATAGCATACAATGCAGTGCTTTCGCAAATTATGTCAAAATGTTGAATGATGAAATTGATCAAGAAGCTACAATTGCAGCTGAGATTGCTAGAGACAGTTCTCAAGACAGTCAAAGTTCTGCTGCACTGAGTCAAGATCCACTAGGACAACCAATTGTTGAAAATGAAGCAGCGATTGCAATGAATGAGGGGGAAACAGCAATGTATCAAGCTCAAGAAGATGTAATACAGTTAGGAAACTTGGAAGAACAACTAAATGTTGAACAGAAACAAATATATCAGCAAGTGAAAGAGCAGATTGACCATAGATTACTTCATGAAAAGAGAGGGTGCTCATGTACATCATTTCAGCCTATCCGAATGTATGTGAGTGGTCAAGCTGGAACAGGAAAAAGTTTCTTAATTAAAGTAATTACAAGTTATCTGCAAAAAAACAACTAAGTCACATTTGTCTTGTGTTGTCACTGCTCCAACTGGGTTGGCAGCACATAACATTAAAGGAATTACTTTACATTGTTTACTAATGCTACCAGTAGAGCATGAGAACAAATTGGAATACCACAAGCTATCTGGAGAAGCTTGTTGTGAAGTTTTCAAGAGTCCTGAAGAAAATTAAACTTCTCATTATTGATGAGGTGAGCATGGTTTCAAACTTGATGCTTGCCTTTGTGCATTTAAGAATGCAGCAAATTCTTAAAACAGAGTATGATGTATTATTTGGAAAATCACTGTGAACGGCATTTATCTAACGCACTCCACCGCTTGCACAGCTCCGCGTATCGCACAGAGTTTTTTTGCACTTCGCGGAGTTTCGCATAGCGTAACTCTGCAAACTCTGCCCAGGCTTAAAAAATAGGTTGGTTCGCACAATAAGGTTTTGGAGTGAGGCACTATCCAACTTACCCCATTACTCTTTATGGATTGGGTAGCAAATTGTGACTTACTCCAATGGATGGCCATTAGAGAAATGGTGGCCTGCTGTCAGTATGTCATCAAGTCTGTGATTTTGTTTTCAATATTTTTTTGTTTTAAACACAGTCCTTTTGTCTTGGAAGAATCAGTGCTGCATTTAAAATTTAGTTTATTAAAGTTCCACTGGACCACTTCCCACTCCAAACTTTTGTTTTACATACACAACAGGGAAAATGTCTTAAGATGACCACTTCACTTTTGTGAATGGTTTACAACCACTTTTGAGGAGTTGGTAATCTAACAATGGCATGCAACCCAAATTATGGTAGCAAACAATCATTACATAGCATTTTGAAATGCAATTTAATAAGGATGCTGGACCCACCCCTTACAAATTTTGATTCAGTATGCATTTCTAAACCCATTGTGTGATGTGGCAATCTATTGTTTCTGTGATGGTCAACAAAGATAAGGTCCTTGTGTTTACTAAACAAACTAAAAAACTTCTGTGAGCCCTTCCCACACTAGCCCAGAATGTATACACCTACTCTCACTGCATGTCCTGCTTCCAGCAATCTTTACAATCTTACCAAAATATTTAAAAAATGTAAACAATTCAATAAGAACCCTTATTTTCCCAACCACTGAACCACTCTTATGTTGCTGTCATTGCTCGGGCCCAGGGCCGTTTCTAGGTGTTTTGCCGCCCTAGGCGAGAATTGAAAAATGCTGCCCCCTCCCTTTTACTACTGCCGGAGTCACATAACAGGTTAATATTGAAACTCATCACCCTACAGTGTTAATTATACATAAAAATCAATTTGAAGACCTCCACGGTATAGTGTCTAGGACCCCATCAACTCAGTCAGCAATAAAGATTATTAAGCGCACGCAAGAAGGCGCGTCATCGTAATGCTAACACTGTGTACAGAGCACAGCTGACCACGTTCCCGAGGTTAAAGTGATTTTAATGTATGGATGTTTACTCTCCTTTGCACCGTCTGCTCATATAATGCAACATTCATGCCCTGAAGACAGTGTGCTCATCCACGGTTCTAATGTCACTCCATCATGCTTCCTTCACATTTCCTGCTGCTGTGGAGCTTTTTCGATCGTGCATGTACACGACAGAATGATGTATTGTGTGCAAATTCGCTGTGGTGCAGCATGCTCTCTCACAGTACATGTGCATTTTATTTGTATTTCCCCTGGCAGCAATTGGATATTAGCGTGACTAGGGTATGGTGTTTTCTTGTGAAAGTAAAGAAAATGGGCCCACACCCTCCGGCTTTGAAGCAAAACAACAACTGTAATTAGAAAGCAGTGAGCTTCTTACACATCGTACCCGCTGCAGTATTTACAGCTACTCACCTGGCTTCTTCCTCAGACTTTCCATAGACTTTGTAACAAAATCATACGGGATTTGAATTTTGCTCAAAGTTCTTTGTCAAAATAAAATTCTTTAAAAGAAATGCTAAAGCCAAGAGATTAAGGCAAATTTCGGGATTTCTAACTGCTAAGTGGTAAGTGGGAAAAAAAATGTCTGTGTGGAATTCTCACCTGTTGATCAGCAGTGACTGGGCAGGAAGGTTACAGCAGAGAACCCCTTCAGTAGGCAGGTTCCTCCTGGCTGTTCTGCTGTATGTATAAGGCCTCAATGAAGAGAGAGCTGGCACAGCCGGAAATAAATCAAAACCACTGATAGTGATTGTGTGTGTGAGCGTGGGCTTCGGTGTCTGTAAAAGAGTTTGTGTATGTGTAGGGGTGTGCGTGCACGTGTGTGTGGGGGTGTCCCCGTGAATGTCTGCTTAGGTGTCTACAGAAAGGTTGTGTGCGTGTGATTTGCTTAGGTGTCTCTGTGGGGAGTTGTGTGTGTTTGTGTATGTGTGGAAGCATGCTTGTATGTGTGGAAGGCTACTTGGGTGCATATGTGCGTGCACGTGGGCAAGGGTTGTGTGTACGGGACACTTGTGTGAGAAGGGTTGTTGTACGTGTTGGTGGCATTACGTTTGTGTAGGATTGCTCGGGTGCGCAAAGTGGCGCTTCTGTGTTTGTGTGTGTGGTTCGTGTTTGTGGAGTCTGTTAGGGGTTTATTGCGAAAGAAATACATTTAAAAAAGAGGCCCTGGTGGAAGGGATTGCTCGAGGTTGAAGTGGGCAGTTCTCCTTCCAATAAGAGCTGCTTCAACGAACACATTTTCAAATAAACTAGTTTTAATGTAAACTAAATTGGCGGTACCGGCAAATGAACTCAAAAGCGGGTTCAACGTGCAGATCTTACATGCTGTGCGACGCGAGGGCCTGCGTTCCTACGCCGAAAAAAAGCACACCTTGCCTTCCTTGAACGACAAGCCCGTCAGAAGCCTGATATTCCAGACTGAACAGAGGGATAAGCCCTGCAGAGGACCGACTCCGATAGGGTCGAGTTGTCAAGAGCGAAATCGGAAGGAAGTGGCATAGCGCGCACAGCCCCCGCCCATGGCGCCATACGTGAGGTTACATCACTCGAATTCGAAGGCCATTCAAGGGGATTCCCTCCTGCCCTAACTCATATTTTTTGCCGCCCTCCCCTTTTTGCCGCCCTAGGCGACCGCCTAGGCTTGCCTAATGGTAGAAACGGCCCTGCTCGGGCCATGCCACCCAAACAAATGTTCTCGGCTACGATGACACACAAATTATTTTGTCAGTAGATCAATTTAGTCCTTTGCTGCATGACTGCTTACATAACTGTCTTAGGGACATCTCCTGCTCGTTCGGAATGAATTCACTTAAATTCAATGGAGCCAAAACTGAAATTCTCCGCTGCTCCTTTGGTAATCCTACTCTTTCTTTACTGGCTCATATTTGGACCCTGTCTACCAACTCAACCCAGTGGTTCCTAAACAGGGAGTTTATATAGATGCAGATGTGTCCCTTTCTGCTTAAATAAACTAACTCTCCACTACATGTCTTCGTCTAGGCAAAATCTTACTGTTTCCCCCTCTCCACATCGACTGCAAGGGGTCCAGTCACTTATTTTGAGCCGTTTTGACTACTGTAATTCTATGATGTTAGGGGCTCCTGACTATCTAGTCAAATGGATGAGACGGATTCAGACGGCTAATGCCAAACTTGCCTGTACCCTCTCTGATAAATGCTCTGTCCCGTCTTCAATAAATGCAATGTATCCAGCGCTAGATAAATTGTGTATGCTTACTGTCGCGAAATGGATTAAGTTTAAGCCTATGTGTATAGTACACAGAGCGTTATATCAGTCTGGCCCTTTTACAGAAGCTCCCATTCACTATGCACTGCCAATTCTAACTTATCATGCCATAAATGAACAGATACTGACTTGGTGGCAGCTTTTTCTCGGTGCAGGCCGCACAGCTGTGGAACTCTCTGCCTATACAATTACAGCAAATATATTGCCACCTAACATTTAGGAAATCCCTTAAAACCTGGCTTTAAATTCAGCTTTTAGGTCGAGCCTACAGCCCTTCTGCTGTAAGCCGATCTGTTTTCTGTACTATGTGGGGTAGGACTCCTTTGGATGTCAGAATTCTACCGTAACGGCGCCTGCATTGCATAAACTACAGTTCCCATGAAGCCTTTGGTGGGAGGAAGTACTTTAGACGCCGTAGCGCCGACACTGATGTGCGTAATTTGGTTTGAAGTGTCACTCTCGCTTGGCTGAGTGAGAGAGTTCCCCGAGGCCGATTTCAGGAGCCGCTCCGTAACTGTTCTGGGATCATTGGCGTCTTGCAGATCCGTGAGTACTCTGAGCTTGCTGACAAGAATCGGCAGGAGAGGTCTAGTTATGGAGCCCGGGAAGGTTGGTCCTTCGTGTTAACTGAGCGGAATGCAGCGGTGTGAGTATTGGAGCTGTGCATTACCGTGTCAGGGATTGTGTTATGATCGTTTCAGCTCATGGAGTCAACGAGCAGTAGAGACTGGGATGTACCATAGCGCAGTGCAATGGTGACTTCTTTACCACGCGTTACCGTGTAAGGAAAGACTTAATAGAAAACAACCATTGTTGGGATCTATAATGACAGAGCATACCATGTGTGGAGTCTAACATAACGCTATGATTTTGCTGATGAACCTTGTTTAGTTTTTCCTTTCCTGGAATCTGTTACATATCATTTGGGGATAAGGGAGGAGTCCTGCTGGTGCTTCTATGCATCTCAACCTATCTTGAAGGCTGTTCTAAATTGTTAATTCATGAATCTTGGTATGTATGAGATGCTACATGGTGGTGAATGCACAAACCATTTGCAGGGCGGACTGAGTATTAACCCTTGTGAGTTCTATGTTATGGATGCAGGGTATAGACTACGCAAGTCCTGGGATAGCTTGATCAGAAAAGGAGACAACGCATGCCAGGAAAAGGTATAACGTTACCTAGTGAGACTTATAGAGTGTAGTCTATTGTCCTAGCTGTTTATATCTTTGTCTTTGTTGTTTCAGGTCCTTTCATTCCAACGCTGATCCTTCCCTTTCCCTTCCCTCGCCTGATCCCTCGAACACCACGTATATATACATTGGGGTGTTGGTGATATCAGGAGGTGGACCATTACTCGCTGCATCTGGATTCCGCGAAGCAAAACCTGACATTGGATTGGCTTGTGTGTCTTTAATTTAACAATGGTCGCCTGCAAATGGCTACTGGTGGGTGCATGTCCTACCTTTTCTTAAAAATCCACTCCCATGGAGTATTGCTATGGGAGCGGGCGGCAGCGTCATGCAGATGCAGGTCCTACCTGCAGTCCGGGACTTTTTCTGCCTTTCCCTTACTAGTGCGAATTAATAGCGCTGGCAAGCATGCACTCTGACACTGCCTCAGATGTGAGAAGCAGCTGCTCACAATGAAGGAGCCGACAGTGATACGGCCACAGCCCGTGGCCCCCAGGCTCGCACTGCCTCCGTCTTTAATGCAGTGGAAGATGATAGTCGCAAGGCCGTGCTCTGTGCAACCTCCTTGCAAGTATCGACATCTGGCCACAAGGCACATTTCATAACTTTTACTGTGCAGCTCGAGTGTGGAATGCTAAACTAATGGCCCCCAAATGCATGCATGATAACCGAATATTAACTACAAAATACACAAATAAAGTGCATTGGGTAATTGCGAACTGATGGTTTCTGAAGAAAAGTTGCTAAATGAAATAATTATACCCTACTTTTCACCCGGTGCCTGAAGTACGACTTTATTATTTTTCACGTTGATGCAAATGTGTGTTTCTAATGCTCACTTTAATACTGCTCATTTTATCGACTCTGAAATAATGAAAGGCAAAGCTTGCCACTATTACACACAGAGATTTATTGCCATCAGACTGGGATTGTTGAAAGTACGAGACGATTTAGGCAAAAAAACTTTCTGGCACATGCATCAAGCATAATTGCACTGGCAAAAAAAGCGAAAATGCAAAATAGGCCCTTAGCGACAGCAAAACGAAACTTTCCAATGCATCAACTGAAATACCGAAACGACAAGAGAATAGGAAAAAAAAGCTCTCGCAAATTTAGCGATTAGCAAAATAGTGAAACCATAACAGCGAAACATACAACTGCTCCCGCAAATAGTGATTAGCAAATAAAGAATCACAAAACCATGCATCAAAAATTGCAATTAGCGATTTCCATGAATTTCGCTATTTTGCAAGAGCAGAATAAGGGAAATCACACAGGGGGTAAAGTTAAAAACATTTTTTAACAGGTGCAAACTATTAGAAACCCTTTAAAAATGCCTCGGGAGACTCCGTAAGCCTTTCACAGTGGCAGCCCTCTATGTGCTTGCAAGGAGGATGAGGATCAATGCAGCAGCCCAGCGCAGGAGTGGAATACAGGAGAGGGTATTCCGAGTGCGCATAACATTGCTTGGCCAAAATGAAGACAAAACATATGATAAGTAGAAGTACCGGCTGAACCGTGCTATGATAATGCGCCTCATAACAGATTTGGAACCCCTGCTGCAGCACCAAACCTGTAGGACCAATGCCATCCATGCACACGTACAGGTCCTATGCAGCCTGCACCTACTAGCATCAGGCAGTTTCCATGGGGTAGTAGCCGTAGCCGGAGGTGGATCCCAAAGCGCACTCTCACGTTTCTTCTTATAATTCCTTGATGCCATGTTGACAACGATTCACACCCACATCACCTTCCCCACAACCCCACAGGAGTTGAACCAGACAAAACTGGAGTTCTACCAGGTGGCACATTTTCCACATGTCATCGTATGCATTGACTGCACACATGTCCCCATCTGTCCGCCAGCAGCCAACGAGTACATCTTCCGGAACAGGAAGACGTACTGGTGCAGATCGGAGCTTCCGAATCCCCTCTACTTCCACGGACAGAGTGATTTCGCAGTCACACGCACATGCACACATCACACGCTGGTGGGGCCCATTACACCAACATTCATCCTACCACTCTATCCGTGCCATGTATAAGGGGAAACACTTTTCAATTCTCAGTACCTAACCAATCTGCATGTACCCTGAGGTTGATGCGACCTACTAGTTGCTATAGATCTGGTGGAAACAACTTAACATCCAATATATTCAATAAACATAACAATGAAATAACCACCCGACACAGTAATTCAAACAGAATATTGTTTATCTAAATCAATTTGTATGAAAAGCCAATTAAATGCAAAGTCATCATTTTCCATATTTACCTATTCTGGCTAAAGTCGTTTTCTAAGTCAGAACCGGTCCTCAGCAAAAGTTAAAGTTTCTAGCCGTCATGTAGAGTCACCGTCCTCTCCGTCACCGTTGGGACCTCTGATCATTGGTTCAGGAAGAAGTGGCACTCGACCTTTCTAGTCTACTAATATTTATACTAAAATTTACATTCTAAAAGTTGCAAACATAACCTTCAAACGTCCGTTTGGCAGGAAAAAGATGTCGTCTTGATACATTAAGAAATTCTCAAATGTATTGATAACTTCAAATTCTGAATAGAGATTAGAAGTCCATAGCTAATTCGTTACTTCTACGGATGTCTCTTTAGGATAAAAATGTATCTCATTCATGTAACCATTATAAGTTCATCAGGTCGGATTATTCACTTGCAACAATTCTTCACTTTCAGGGGCATCTGGCATCACTCCCAGATTTGTCGTCATATACATGGCTTTTCGGTTCATGTAGAGGACAGGGTCGCAGTCAGCGCAAAGCCTCTTTTCATATTACATCTACTCGAATGCAGGCTGCGGATGGTGGCCATCTTTCAGCAGGCCACAATGGTCAACTTAAGCAGAAAAAACACAAGAACATATTTACTTCATAGAAATGATTATACAGTGTTATTCCCCTGCTAATACCCTTATGTGTATGTATTTATCTAGCCATTTGCAACATCAAAAGCCATTAATGCATATTAATTATAAGGGCAAAACCTAATAACATCACATAAGCAACATCTATACTGTCAATTCGCTTCCAACTTAGTTCCCTTATTATTTTAGCCATGCAATTGCATTCCCACGTGTAATCTTCTGTTAATAAGGTTGGTTAATAAAGACTCGACAAATCTCTAGTAATTAATAATTAATCAATAGTAATTTTAATAATGACATACAAAAATGAAACTGGTATTTGGGTTTAAAAAGGAAACCCTGCTCCAGCAATCCCCCCTTTGGTGATATATATCACCACAAAATCAAAAACCCCCCAAAAATCAATTTAATTTCCCCTTTAAGAAGAGATTTCAAAATGTCTTCTTGTTCATTTTCTAAACTCTTGTTTCTCTTTCATCATCTCTTTTTGTTTCTATATACATGTTTTCCCTAAGTTCTTCTAATTCTATTTCTTGCGGATCTCTTTCTGGTTTCTTTTGTCTCTTTTTAACATTTTCTCGTGTTGTTTTCTTTTTATTTCTTCTATATCTACAACACAGGCATCCTAATCTAAGAATCAATAAAGCAACAATTACACACGTTAATGGAAATAATATCTTACCAAATATGGTACTACCTATTTTAGCTATAAAAATTTTAATAGCAATCATCTTATTAGCCATTTTAGTCCAGATACTTTCAGCTTCCAGTGGTACTAATTCTTCATGCAAATCAGTAATGTTTTTGATATAGACCTTTAGATCTTTGCTTTCGTCAGGAATGTAAGTGCAACAATGTTGAACTTTCAGCATTCCACAGACTCCACCCTCTTTTGCCAATAGAATGTCAAGGGCAAGTCGATTTTGCATCGCCATAGCGCGTAAAGCAATCATTTCAGTATTTACCAATAGAAAGCCTCCAGCGGTGCTTGTTGACAAGCGATCTACCTCAGTTGACAGCTTCCGAATGCCAAATGCATTTAATGAAATTCCCACTGCTGGTATTAAAGCTCCAAAAATATCTCCTACAATTTCTGTCCATGTTTCTCTTCTATAGCGTGTTAATGGATTAGTTTGTTCTACATCTTCTACTCTATCCATGTGAAAAATCTTTGGAAAGACCAGGCCAACATAACATGTGCCATACCAATGGTCAGGCAACCTGTAATAAGCCTTGTTCCCACAAATATAATACACTCCCGGAAAAACTGGATCTTCTCCTCCTCTAAATCCCCATCCGGTTGCAATGAAGTATGTATCATGGCACTCACTAGTCCCAATGAAATAATAATCATACTGGGATTTCTTCCTGGTAATGCATAATTTTCCTTTCTGTGGTGTATCTAGAGCCAAAGTTGGACTGGCCCCATTTTTCAACTCTTTTTCTTTCTCAATATCCCACATTGTTTCACTCATCTTATGTACTTCTGCTTTCTTATGCATGTTCAACCTTCTTCTCTCAACCATGTCTAGGAAAGTTTTCTCCTCTTCCTTCAAACTGCAGGTTAAATTATTTCTAAAAATATAATCTAATGTTAATTCTTTAGTTTCAATAAAAATCTCACCTAAAGTGTTAGCTTCTTTAGCAGGATTCAGTTCTTTATTCATAGGCAACTGCCCAAAAATATTATCTTTATTAGACATGTTATAATCTAACTTCCCTAATAAATAAAATATACTAATCAACACACTACATGAAATTCCATACGTAGCCGGAAGATGATGATAAGTCACCCCCTCTGAGACAGATGCAGGTAATTGCATGCAGACATAGCAATCCCTTACATCCATTGTCTTTACGTATTCATACAATAATTTTGAAAATACATTGCTAGAAAAATCATTAATAGACCTATCCTTGTGTATATGTATATTGCCAATTCTAGTTGGAACTACTTTCTGTGAACTCTTCCCTATGTTAGTCATATTCTCAGTATGTCCTCCTAAAGTGTCTATTGTAACTCTAAAAGAAATTAGTAGAGCAAGCACGCTCCACAGTAGCATTAATAATCCTGTACAGCAGCAGCACATTTTGCACCATCTTTTCATGAAGGTACATCTACTTTGATTATTCTCAGTGTTAGCCATCTTGTTACTTTGACCGTGTCTTTTGACTTAGCCTCTTCTACTCCACTCGTGTCAGTCGATATCTTAGTCTCTTTATCTTGTTGGGCCAAAGATCTCCTTTTGCATTTCTCTTTTGTTTGCCCTCTTTACTGTTTCTTTCTCCAATCCAAGTTCTTTTCCTCAGAACTCGACCTTCATGTATCTCATTCTCACTTTCATCAGATTCTGTCTCATTTGCCTCTTGTTCATCCACAATTTTCTCTTCTTCAACACCTTTCTTTTCTTCAACAGTCTCTTTTTCCACCTATTGAGATTTCCCTACTTCTGTCCCTCCTCGGGTCTCCGACACGCAATCTTCTTGCTGTCTACTTGTCCCTTCACCTAGCTTGTTGTCGATGTTCCCTACACCTCCTCGGGGTTCTTCCGCAATCTGTCCCTCTTTCTTTGTCTGTCCCTTCTTCTCCAAAAATTATCTCAGGTGGAACTTTCTCAATTCTTTCATTTGATTCAGGTGTTACCTCTGTGGAAATGTTCTTTTCTTTTCTTTCTTTCTTTTTGTGTTCTTCGCTGTTAGTTGGAACTTCAGGCACTTTTTCAGAATCTGGAATTGTCTCTGGAACTTGCAATGTTCTTTTCAGTATTTCTTCTGGTGAAAAAAAAGAATCTTCTGACTCTCTTTCCCCCTTTTCAGGATTCTTTTTTCTTTTTACTGTTTCACTGTCTGCATCATCACTGGAATCTGATTCCTCAAAGTATTCTTTTCCAGTACCGTTACTTGGATTTGGAACTCTCGGAGTGTGACTCGCATGTATCCAATTCTTCACTCCAGCACACTTTACAGCAGTCGTTGTAGTCAGAATGACTTGTCTTGGCCTTCCCCA
Source organism: Triturus cristatus (assembly GCF_964204655.1). Taxonomy (NCBI): domain Eukaryota; kingdom Metazoa; phylum Chordata; class Amphibia; order Caudata; family Salamandridae; genus Triturus; species Triturus cristatus. Next base: position 178,323,160 of record NC_140590.1, read on the forward strand.
CCTTGGAACCAGGCAGTTTCTTCTTCTGTGGACTTTTATTCTTACCCAGTCCCCTGGGCTCAGATCATGGGCTGCTTTCTTTTCAAGTGTGGTGGCGTCCTCTCCAACCTGGTGAAAACACAGAATGGACTGCGTCAGCCAGGCCTTTACAGTAATCCAAAATCATGTCATCAGTTATAGTCATCAGCTTGTTGACTGGTACAAACGCATGTCTCATTGCACGTCCCATGATTATTTCATGTGGACTCAACCCTGTTGTTCTGTCTGGAGTAGACCTAATGGTCATCAGGACTAGAGGCAAGATATCAGGCCATTTCATTCCTGTGGCTAGGCACATTTTGCCAATTCTGTTTTTGATGGTACCATTCATTTGTTCAACCACTCCAGAAGCCTCTGGTCGGTAAGCACAATGTAGCTTCTGCTGTATACTTAATGCTTCACAGATTAAACCCATGATTTCATTATAGAAGTGTCCTCCTCTGTCTGATTCAATAGTCACTGGGAACCCATACCTTGGGATGAATTCTCTTAACAGCAGCTTGGCCACTGTTATCCCATCATTTCTTCTGGTTGGATATGCTTCCACCCACCTTGAGAACAAACAGACCACCACCAGCACATACCTCAATCTATTGACTTGGGGCATTTCAATGAAGTCTACCTGCATTCTGGTGAAGGGTCCTCCCTCCCTGCCTATTGTACCTAGGCTCACCACTGTTTTCTTTCCAGGATTGAATTGCTGACATATCAGACATCTTTGGCAGATGCTTTCTGCTATCAGCCTGAATTTTGCATTGTACCAAGTCTGCTTAAAGGCTCTTATCATAGCATCCCTTCCCAGGTGTCCCTGGCCATGATACATCCGTGCCATTGTTGACAGCATGGCATTTGGCATGACTGGTCTTCCATCCCTATAGACCCACACATGGTCTTTTTCCCTTGGTGCACAATCTGCTTTTACCCAATCTTTCATTTCCTCATCTCCTGCTTCATCCTGCAACTGCCTCACTTCCTCCCATGTTCCCATCACATTAGTAAACATTAAGGAACAAGAAGACATTTCCTTCTCCTTTCCCCTGTTAATGGAATGATTATTCCTTGCACAATACTGTGCTATGTCATTGGCAAATTTATTCCCAAGGGTGACAAAATCATCACCTTGACTATGAGCAGCAGATTTTACAACCGCTAGTTCTTTAGGCAGCTGTATCGCCTCAAGCAATTTTCCAACCACTTCAGAATTCTTTATGGGAGTTCCACTTGAGGTCAGGACACCTCTTTGTAGCCATAGCTGGCCAAAATCATGGACAGCTCCAAAGCCGTACTGGCTGTCAGTCATTACAGTCACTCTAACATTTCTTCCAATCTTACAAGCTTTCGTCAGTGCCACCAATTCTGCCACTTGAGCGGATTTAACTCCTTTCAAAGGTGACGCTTCCACAACTCCTGAAACTGTACACACAGCATATGCAGCACTCAGCATTCCTTCCTCCGTTCTCAGACAAGATCCATCCACAAACAACACATGATCACTCTCAGGCAGTGGCAGATCTCTTATGTCTGGTCTTGGTTTTGTACAGTAATCAAGCACATCCAGACAATCATGATCAACGTCATCTCTCACACTCACATTTTCAGCATCTGGCAACAGTGTTGCTGGGTTCACATTCACACATCTCTCAAGAGTCACATTTGATGCTCCAAGAATGACTTTCTCATATTTAGTCAGCCGACTATGGGACATAAATTGTGTCCGGCTCCTTGTCAAAAGGATTGCCACATCATGAGGTACGAATACCCGTACAGGATATCCCATTATTATACCCTCACTTTGTTCCAGACTTCTGCATGTAGCAGCTACTGCTTTCAGGCAACCGGGTAAACCCACAGCTACTGGGTCAAGTGTTGATGAGAAGTACGCAATCGGCCTCCTCAGACGTCCATGTTTCTGGATTAATACTGAAAGTGCACATCCATTCCTCTCACTACAGTACAGCTCAAATTCTTTTTCATAATCTGGCATTCCTAGGGCAGGGGCTTCACATAATCTGTTCTTTAATTTTTTGAATGCCGCCATTTCTTCTGCGTTTAATTCCAATGGGTCTTTCACCTCACTTTTAGTCAATTTAATCAGTGGTTTTGCTATCAAGGAGAAGTTACTTATCCACTGACGACAATAACCAACCATTCCCAGAAACATTCTTACTTCTCTCTGTGTCATTGGGGCTCTCATTCCTCTGATGATTTTGATCCTGTCAATGGTCACTTTCCTCAGACCTTTTTCAATATTATGTCCCAGATACTGGACTTCTTTCTTGCAGAATTGCAATTTGGCTGGAGACACCTTCAGCCAAGTGATTCAGTAAAGCAATGGTGTCTACTTCACAAGCTTCACGTGTTTTTGATGCCACAAGCAGGTCATCAATATACTGGACCAAAACTGAATTTTCAGGCATTGTCAAACTTTCCAGAGATTTCTTCAGCAATTCGGCTGCCTGTCATGATGCAACGGGATTGAAAAGAAAGCATGGCACAAATCGATTACTGTGTACCATTCTGCATCATGAGGAATCTGATACAAAATCACTGATGGATTTGGCACAATAGGACAGCACGATACAACAATTTTGTTGATCTTTCTCAAATCCTGTACTCTTCTGAACTTCCCATTGGGTTTCTTCAGTCCAATTATAGGTGAATTACATGGGCTGCTCAGTATCTCCCTTAACACCCCCTGCTGAATCATTTTGTCAATTATGGGCGTTATTCCTTCAATTATTTCTGGTGTCAGTCTGTATTGTGGGATGTTAGGGTAAGCTATTCCATCCTTTACAGTAATCTTTACTGGATCTACATTTCTCATCAGGCCCACATCTTCTCCAGTAAAATCCCAAACTGCTGCTTTTACTGTCTGTTTCAATTCTGGGGGTAATTCATCTGGATTGAACACAGCATATGTTCCAATAGCCTCACTTTCCCTATTATCTAGGGTCATTCTGTACAGGACTTCCTCATCTGGTGTCTCAAAGGCTATTCCATCTGGAGTACAAAAGATTGTGCAATTCATTTTGCACAGCAAATCCCTTCCTAACAAGTTTACTGGACTGGTGTCACACACCACGAACCGGTGCATGTTGAAAATTTCCCTATCCTAACCCTTACTGGTTCTGTAAGATGGGTCTTAATCTGTGTGTTGGATACACCAACCACTTGGATTGCTTCGTCCGAGAGAGGAAAATTCTTTATATCAGCTGACCTGACAGTCGATCTCGTAGCTCCTGTGTCAACTAGAAAAGTAACACTTTCACCATTTATTTTCCCATCTACAAATGGTCCTGCCTGGTCTATTTCTAGAGTTGCTCCAAGTATGCACTCTTCCTCCTCTCTTCGGCACCGTCAAAAGTCCCCTTCAGAATCACTTCCCTCATTCCTTAGCCAATATTGTGACACAGCATTTGCACGTTTCGACTTGTTTACCTGTTCTTCGTTGTGGAATCCCGAATCCTGGCTGTATTTTTGGGATCCTCTGTTTTGCGGCAAGGGCGGTTTTGGCTCCTGATTCTGCTGCTTAACAGCCTTCTGCTGTTGCTGCTGGTGATTACACCCCTCGTTCTGCACCTGTGAATTCAATGATGAATTGTCATTATTAGCAGACGGTGGATTCTTACACTCGGATTTCCAGTGCCCTAATTTTCCGCAGTTGTGGCACGGAAACCTTTTCTTTGCTTCTTCAATATTGCCCTTCCCTTTTCCTGGACCATATCTGGGTTTATTTCCTGGATTATTTGCTTGTTCAACCAACTGTGCTTCCTGTCTTTCTGCAACCTTCACCTGTGCCCACATTGCCTTTTCCTTCAGTTTTCTTTGCTTTGCCTCAATCTCATCACTGAAGTATTTTGCATGTCTCAAGATCTCATCAATCTTTTTACTCTGCCAGTCTACGGTATGCTCCCTTATCATTTCACTGATTTCAGGTTGCAAACCATACACAAATCTATATACAAAATGGCTCAGATCCTTGTCACCCAGATGTTCATCTCCACTGAACTGTTTGAAAGCCAATATTAGTCTTTCATAATAGGCATGAACTGATTCTTTCACTTCTTGATTTGTTCGGTCTATCTTAACCCAATCTGTTTCCTTAGGAGGTACCTTGTTCTTCAGGAACACCATGACCTGTTCATATTTTGTCATTACCTCCGGGTCTGGAGCTCCTGTCTTGGGATCTCTCGGGTATTCTTTAGTGAGCCAGTCTATGACTATTATACATTCTGCCCACAAGTCTGCTGGTACAATTATATCAAACAGACTATTCAGGTCAATCCACAGTACTTTTGACAATTTCACAAACCTGTCAACCTGCCTATACCACTCGACAGGCTTCTCTCTTAGTCGAGGGAAATCATTCGTAAATGACAAAATATCCTGTCTGGTCCATGGGACATGTACATATCCTCCTCCTGGAATCTCTCTCATGGGATAAGCTGCCACTGTTTTCTCTTTTTCTCTCATGGGGAATGTTGAGTAAGTCCTGTCCACTACATCCTCTCGTTTTCTATACCACCTATCTTTCCATTTTTCTACATCTCCCCATTTTCGCAGTAATCCAATCATTTCCTTAATCTGCCCTGTTCGGCCAACATCATTCAGATTCTCAATATCCTTATCTGTAAAATCCACTCAGTAAGGCCTTTGTAAAGCTTTTACCTTGTCAATGTCAATTCCCATTTCACTGGGAAAGCCTCACGGTGAGTACGAGTTCCAGCGGGGGCGGTTAGGGAGCCAAACAAGTTATCCTTGTCAAACCAGGTCTTAACTTTACTGAACAAGTATTTCTTTTTCTTTTCTCCATTGTGGTAATACATTTTCTTATTTTCCGCAACCCTTAGTATTTTCTACAACTGTACGATGTCCTGTCCAATTGCAGCGCGACTCACACTCACACACCAATCCAGAGCGTCTACATCACCGTCTCAATCCACGAATCCCAGCGCGACTCACACTAACGCACCAATCCTGGAGCGTTTACATCACCCTGTACTCCTTCCAATCCCTGAGTGGCACACACCAACGCACCAATCACAATGCTTTCTCTGTCCCAACCCACTGTCCAATCACAGCGCGGTCTTCCTGACGTCAGCAGTCGCTGCAGCAGCTTCTGCTCCTGTCTCCTGTCTACCCCTCCTTTACAAAACTACTCAGTAGACTTTGTTTAAATTTCTACGAGTCTTGTTAGTTACAACATTCAAACATCTCCATTGTCTGCTTCGCTAACCATAGAATAGCAAAAAGACCTTTCCCACGAGAATTCTGCCTTTCCCGAGAGCAGCGCTTACCTCTGCCCTACTACAGAATCGTTACTTCCGTTGATAAAGTAGCACATCCCTCTACTTTACCCTTCTAACAAGCACCAATTAACTGTTTTCTCCGGAATGCTCCTAAGAGTTTCACAATTAACCAGAATGCCTTTTCATTCACGCACTTTCACACCAGAAAATGTAGTACATTCACACAGAATCCTGTCTTTCCCGAGAACAGCGAACAGTCTGTCCTGCTACAGAATTATATCATACGTTAACAAAGCAGCGCTTACCTCTGCTCTGCCCTTCTAACAAGCTCATAGAATACCTATTACCTATTACCTTCCTAGTGATAAGGATCCCTGATACCTAAGACCAGAACTTCACACATAACCTTCGCTATCATACACTCTTCTCGCACACAGAGAATATATTTCTAGTGGCAATACACGGCGATGCTACCGAATGCGACGCGCAACTTCAATTGTTACACGTTTTCCCCTGCATGCGTACAGGGCCAACAATTCCGCCTTTCCCGAGAGCAGCGCTTATCTCTGCCCTACTACGGAACTGTCACCGACTCCCTACATCCCGGAAGCCGTACACACCACATAAAACTTAATACGACCTCAACATATAGTGTTAGTACATATATCAACATCAATCAATAATCAATAAGCTTATGTACATGCAAATTCACCAGATCAAGACAATAGTTAAACCATCATTCTGCTACCAAGAAACTGGTGCAGATCGGAGCTTCCGAATCCCCTCTACTTCCACGGACGGAGTGATTTCGCAGTCACGCGCACATGCACACATCACACGCTTGTGGGGCCCATTACACCAACATTCAGCCTACCACTCTATCCGTGCCATGTATAAGGGAAAACACTTTTCAATTCTCAGTACCTAACCAATCTGCATGTACCCTGAGGTCGATGCGACCTACTAGTTGCTATAGATCTGGTGGAAACAACTTAAACATCCAATATATTCAATAAACATAACAATGAAATAACCACCCGACACAGTAATTCAAACAGAATATTGTTTATCTAAATCAATTTGTATGAAGAGCCAATTAAATGCAAAGTCATCATTTTCCATATTTACCTATTCTGGCTAAAGTCGTTTTCTAAGTCAGAACCGGTCCTCAGCAAAAGTTAAAGTTTCTAGCCGTCATGTAGAGTCACCGTCCTCTCCGTCAGCGTCGGGACCTCTGATCATTGGTTCAGGAAGAAGTGTCACTCGACCTCTCTAGTCTACTAATATTTATACTAAAATTTACATTCTAAAAGTTGCAAACATAACCTTCAAACGACCGTTTGGCAGGAAAAAGATGTTGTCTTGATACATTAAGAAATTCTCCCATGTATTGATAACTTCAAATTCTGAATAGAAATTAGAAGTCCATAGCTAATTCGTTACTTCTACGGATGTCTCTTTAGGATAAAAATGTATCTCATTCATGGGACCATTATAAGTTCATCAGGTCGGATTATTCACTTGCAACAATTCTTCACTTTCAGGGGCATCTGGCATCACTCCCAGATTTGTCGTCATATACATGGCTTTTCGGTTCATGTAGAGGACAGGGTCGCAGTCAGCGCAAAGCCTCTTTTCATATTATATCTACTCGAATGCAGGCTGCAGATGGTGGCCATCTTTCAGCAGACCACAATGGTCAACTTAAGCAGAAAAAACACAAGTACATATTTACTACATAGAAATGATTATACAGTGTTATTCCCCTGCTAATACCCTTATGTGTATGTATTTATCTAGCCATTTGCAACATCAAAAGCCATTAATGCATATTAATTATAAGCGCAAAACATAATAACATCACATAAGCAACATCTATACTGTCAATTCGCTTCCAACTTAGTTCACTTATTATTTTAGCCATGCAATTGCATTCCCACGTGTAATCTTCTGTTAATAAGGTTGGTTAATCAAGACTCGACAAATCTCTAGTAATTAATAATTAATCAATAGTAATTTTAATAATGACATACAAAAATGAAACTGGTATTTGGGTTTAAAAAGGAAACCCTGCTCCACCATGGAAAACGGCGATATCCGAACTATCTCTGGGTTATTTATCGCCGGACCTTGATAATATGCCCCCTATTAGAATGGACATTCGGCATACTCAAAAGTCGTTTTCTCATCCTTCATAAAACTGGTGGTGCATTGCAATATAGCCCAAGACCTGCTGCAGGATTGTGGCTGTATGTGCCATGCTGCACAACATTGCCACCAGAAGGGGCATTCCCATTGAGATGGACAACAGTGACTCGGATGGTGACGAGCAACCACCCGCACAACACCAACCGGCGCATGTGGCAAACACTAAAGAGGGTCAGAGGAGACGTGCACACATCACACAACATCATTTTTGAGGTAGGTAAGAATGAGTCATTACAAACAAATGCTGAACGTAAATGTTTATTAACATGAGCACATGTCAAACTAGAGAAGTACGTTTTGAAAATTTGGAAGGTGATTGCATTGGTCTATAAAGTCAAAATTAAATTGTACTCAGCACTGGAGGGCAATCACCAAGTAGAATTGACCATGGTTACCCCACCATAGTCAAAAAGGAGTATATGCCTGGCTAGCGACAGAGGGTACCCAGAGAATTTACTAATAGAGCAACTCAATAAAGTCAAAACTCGACCTCGCGATGAGTTACTCATAAAGTCTCCCAAACAAACCAGCACACGCACAGTCTTCGTATCCAAATATTCCACCGCATCAACGAGGATTAAAAAGATCATAAAAAAAATTGGGATTTGTTGCAATTAGAAATAGATTTCAAAGGTCTCTTTAAAGATAATCCACTGTTTGCCTATACAAGAGCACAAAATCTTAAAGAAATTCTATCTAAAAGAAAGAAACCAATGATCACCTTGGAATCGAGCGACAAAAAAGGCATGCAAAAATGCTGGAACTGTACTCACTGTAATAATGCAATTACAGGAGACATCTTACTGCACCCATCCACGGGTCAAAAAATAAAGATACACAGCAGTACAACATGTAACTCTGAAAACGTGATCTACACCATTAAATGTCCATGCGGACTGTTGTACGTCGGTAAAACTGAGAGAAAAATGAAAATCCGACTAACAGAACATAAAAGTAAAATACGCACTAAAAGCACCACCTCAAGCATTGCGACACACTGGGAGGAAGCACGACATCAAATTGCCCAACTGAAATTTCAAATTATCGAAGAAGTACCTAAGCTTCCAGACCGTGACAACTCAAAGTATTTATTACAAAGAGAAGCATTTTGGATAAAAAAACTCAAAACCCTTAATCCAAACGGACTCAACGATAAGTTCAAGATGGCTTGCTTTCTCTAAATAATTGAGATACTGACTCCACACAGGGATCCCTACTTATTTTAAACCACACAATTTCAACGCATTGAACTCACACTAGCACCATACCCACATTCCTACTAATTATAGCACGAACAGTTCATATTATTTTCACGATGTAGAATGTTTTTTTGATATGTTTTTTTAAATGTTTTTGAAATATGATCGTGTGATAACATATGTTGTATTCTAATATTTTGCTTCAATGATGCGCCTCACTAGTCAGAAATTTTCAATATCAGTTTACTAGACATATCATCCTCACTTAAACCAAACACAATTGATTTAACTCTGAACATCTCGCATAACACATTTCATTCCTTTAGAATTCAGCAATTTTTCTAGCAAAGCGTTTTTTGAATATTTTGTATTCATACATCTTTATTCAGACGTACAAATCAATATAGGACATCCTCTTAGAACATAATTCCACACGTTCTACTCTTTTGCCGATTTTTCCTTAATATATATTGGATATACTCCGGGTATTTTGACAATCCGCCTTTTGGATTATCTCTTGACATTTTTTCCATTATACTCATGAACGCAAAGTTAGATTATTAACGCCGGTTCCTCTGAGCCGACTACATCCAAGTCCTCTTTTAGTGTTTATTCTACACGTCGCCACACACTGAACCTCGGTTTAAACAAACCAGGAAGTACACTCTCGATTGAGAACGTTAGCGGAACCAGACGCAGTTCACTCGACTTCTCGACTTGGTAAGCTTGCTGTACTCTAATCTAAATTCCCGTACTTATTGGTATCAGAATTACCCTAGACTTGAGGTAATTGGGATTATCTCTTTATTTTCAGACGCCTACGGGCTACGGTTGTCACCTACTCTACTTCGAGTCTTCCTAAACGTTATTTGGCTTCTACATGTACGATCCTCAATAGGTGAACTATGATCTCTAGTTATGCGGTCTACAGCTACCGCTTATCACCGTTCATTACCTTCAGTTGACACACATTTTTTTTCAACAGCTTTATAGATCACGATCATCAAAGTAAATAGAATGCAAAACAACACAACCATATAACAGGTACGAAGTGTGACTTCAATGCTTTTAAAACAGAACGCTGTTTAACATGCGGAATTAGTTTCTCTTACCATATTTTATACTGTTTCTGTAGAGATTGAACATGTGAACCTCAGAAACTCAAACAAAATTCTTAAAGGTATCGTATACCTCTTTTTGGCCACACTAGTCACTTCGGTGTGGGGAGCACTTTCCACCATAGCTCTAATGAAACTTTACGGTTTCGCAACACGCAGATTCTGAAATTCTCCTTTTCTTCCCACAGCTTACCCCTGACGAAGGGACTGAGACGTCCCGAAATGCATTGGGTCTTTAAAAAGCTTGTTCTGTTCTAAATAGTTGTTTAATAAGTGTGTATTTGTGTACATACTCATTGATGATGCTTATTGTATAAAACATCTAAATGTATATTGTAAGAATGCATATGATTTTTGAGAATTGCATATGGAAAATGCATTAAACGATTTAAAATATTTCACAGCAGTGCACATTGCAGCCCCAGTGGTTTTTGCACTAGGCCAATACTTTCATGGCTAGCGCCTCTTGCCACGTACCCCCAGCCTCCTGTCACCTGCCTCTGCAACATCACCCTGACGTGATCCCGTGAAAGTTGAGCTGCGCGAACTGTGCCTCCTGTTAGTTGTCACTGGCACCGATAGGATACTCAGGCTAGAGGCCTCCTCACTCCCCTCCTCCCCTCCCAAGTTGATGGCACTCACAGTCCTGGACTGGATTTGTTCCACAGCAGTGGTCAGTTGTCCTAAGGACTTGGCAACATTCCCGCAGAAATGACCTAGATCAGTCTGCATTGACATGGAGCGCCGTGCCAATAGTGCGGTGGTGTTACAGAGCTTGTTTATTGCCCTTGTATTTGCTGACATGCAGATCAGGCTATGGTGATGCCTTCTCCACTTATTGCGTTGTCCTGCAAACACTGCACAGGTGAGCTCATGTAGGCTTAAGTTTGTCTGCCGATTTCCCTCAGCAACCACAGATGTTAGTTTGCGCACATTGGCTGCCATTGTGCTTATGTTTTGGCCAGTTTTATGATCTGCATATTGATTGTGCCTAAATTTCTCCCCTGCAGGTGCTGCACACGTAGCATCTGACACTCCATGCCGCCATATACATTTGGAACCTGCTCATCATGTGCCGCAATACGGGCCCTGGGCCTGCGCTGCTGTCCTGTTTGCACCTGTGCCTGTGTTGGAGTTGGTGGAGGGACACGTGGCTGGCTGGAAGAAATAGTGGGTGCTGGAGTCTGATCGGATTCCATTACTAGCAGGGAGGGTACAAGTGCCCTGCGTTTTGGTGGTGGGGTGGTGTGTTTTCTGGGACCACAGGAGTCTATGCATCTGTCTCTGCAGGTTTTTCTGAGATGATGAGCTGGTCACTATCCTCGGAGTCTGCCTTCGCTGCATCTGTGATGTGAAACAGTGCAGTGTTAGTCTTGTGTGGTCCTAATTCTGTTTATCATATGGCATCCTTATATCAAGATAAATCACAGATTTAAACACACTGGCTGGCATGCGGTATTGGTGTGTTTAATTAACCATTTTAGCTTTTGAATGACCACTTGTCTGACAAGACTACAGCTCCCATGATGCATTTTGTGTATGAGGTCGAAACGTGGCATGGGGTTTTACCTGTACACTGTGATTTGCTTGGGGGAATGTTCACAATTATAGAGTACGCAGAGGATTAGCGCTTGCATGCATCTTACCTTGTGGTGTTCCTGCTGCGCTGGATGTGTCCAATTGTGTCACTCCGATGACTGCCTCAGGCTCGATTGTCCCCTCAACAAGGTCCTCCAGGGCTGTGTTTGCAGGTGCATTAGATGGACCCCCTGCTGTGCCAGCTGCTTCCTTCACCCTTTCTGCTATGCGCTCCTTGGCGCGTTTCCTCAGGTCATACCACCTTTTCTTCAATTCCTCAATGCTGCGGTGTGTGACTCCCACAGCATTCACTTTTTCCTTTATGCGCAGCCATATTTTGCGCTTTACAGCCTCTGGCACCTTCAGGGACAGTTTTCCAAAAAGTTTATCATGACTGCTGCTGACACCCTCAATCAGATGTTCAAGTTCCCTTTCAGAGAACTTCAGCTTCCTCTTCCTAGGCGTGGCACTCTTTCCTGCATCATTTTTATCCATCCTGGGTCTGGAAACAGTAGCTGGATACAGTGTGAGGTTTCTCAGCTCAGCTTCAGTTCTCTGCCTCCTCCTCTGAGCTCCTCAGGGCACTGAATGAAGCATGGACTGGATGACTTCCTGGTTGTGATGTCATCAGTCTGCTTCCAGAGCGACCCGTTTTTTGCAATTTTGCTATTATCGCGATTTCCTGTGTTTGCGAGTCGCTTTTGTGTACTCGGTCTCGATTTAGAGATTTGTAGCAAATCGCTATTTTTTAGCGATTCTCATGATGCATTTCGGTTAGCGTTTTTTTTCTTTGCGATTCCTTATATCTCAAATAAGGAATCGCTTTTTCTTGTTTTGATGCATGTGCACCTTTGTCTCTAAAGGCAGTATGGTTTGGCTCTTTTACTGCCATTTGTCACTTGAGACAGAAAGCCTATTAAACTTTTCACATTTGTTTATTTTCAAGGTTGAATTTATTCAGGGACACTGAAATTCCTCAGCAACGAAGTGTGCAATTATATGGCAGGATTGAGTGAAATATGCGGCAAGGTAAGTCAAAAGTAAACGAGTGGCATGCATGCAGCAGAACAGCACTGTGTTGAACAGTATAGCGCAGTTCATATTTATTTATTAATTTAGTGTCTTACTAGGAATTGACTTGGGAAATTTTGAGCGGTCTGGTGAATTAACGGTAGCGTTGATAACCATGTCCCACGATATGTAGTAATAGTGAAATAAAAAATAAACACTGTCAATTTGTCAAAGCCAATCGGTCTCGCTTTGCCAATGTTGAGCAAACGACGGCATGGACTTTGCCAATGGCCAACCGTCTATGTTAAAAGTAAAGAAAATAATGAGAACATTTGTTTTCTTTACTTTCCCAGCCTTGTTTGATATGAGACATCTATTGCATCATGAAAGCGGGCATCTTTAAAGTGTAGAAAACACGTCATCACTGAGCGCGACCTTAGCTTCACTCAGTACCAGCACAGCATTATTCAGCGCCACCTCAGCATCACTCATGGCCACCTCAGCATCACTGAGCTCCACCACAATGTCACTCAGCGCCACCTCAGTATCACTCAGCACCACCTCAGCATCACTCAGCACCACAAAAGCTTCACTCAGCGCCAGCACAGCATCACTCAGCAATCCATCAGCGCCACCTCAGCATCACTCAGCACCGCCTCAGCATCACCCAGTGCCAACACTGCATCACTCAGCGCAACCTCAGCATCACTCAGCGCTACCACAGCATCACACAGCGCCACCTCAGCATCACTCAGTGCCACCTTAGCATCACTAAGCGCCACCACAGCATCACTAAGCGTCACCACAGCATCACTCAGCACCACCACAGCATCACTCAGTGCCACCACAGCTCCACACACCATCACTCAGTGCCACCAAAGCATCATTCAGCACCACCACAGCTTCACTCAGTGCAACCACAGCCCCACCTCAGCATCACCGCAGCATCACTCAGAACCACCTCAGCATCACACAGTACCACCAAAGCATCACTCAGCGGGGCCTCAGCATCACTCTACTGCCACAGCATCACTCAGCGCCACCTCAGTATCACTCATCACCACCACAGCATCTCTAAGTGTCCCCATAGCATAGCTCAGAGTCACCACAGCATCACTCAGCACCACCTCAGCATTACTCAGCGCCACCTCAGCATCGCAAAGCGCCACCGCAGCATCACTCAGCACCATTCACCATCACTGAGTGCCAGCATCACTCAGCACCAGCGCAGCATCTCCTCAGCATCACTCAACACAACAGCACCACCTCAGTATCAGCACAGCACAACTTCAGCATCAGTGCACCAGTGCAGCACCAACTCAGCATCACCTGAGCTCCACCTCAGCATCAGTCAGTGCCCCCACAGCATCACTCAGCGCCACCTCAGCATCACTCAGTACAACCTCAGCATCACTCTGTGCCACCACACCATCACTAAGAGCTACCACAGCATCACTAAGTGGAACAACAGCATTTCTCAGCGCCACCACAGCATCACTCAGCGTCACAACAGCATCACTCAGCACCACCACAGCATCCCTAGGCACCACCACACCATCACTCAGCACCCCCTCAGAACAAGCGCAGCATCTCCTCAGCATCAATCAACACCACCACAGCAACACCTCAGTATCAGCACTGCACCACTTCAGCATCACCAGAGCTCCACCAAATCTTCACTCTTCATCATCTCAGCACCACATCAGCACAGCACCACCACAGTATCACCTCAGCATCAGCGAGGCACCACCTCCTCATCAGTGCACCACCACCACCAAGTCAGCACTACCTCAGCACCAGCGCAGTACTTTCTCTGCGTCAGCATGGCACCACATCAGCATAACACCACCTCCACAGCAGTGCACCACCACCAGCGCAGTCCTAACTCAGCAGCAATTTAGCACCACTTCAGCATCAGCACAGCACTATCTCCGCATCAGTGCAGCACCACCTCAGCACAACACCAACTCAGCATCACTCAGTACCACCTGTGCATCAGCTATGCACCCTCTGACCACCAGTGCAGAACCACCACCTCTGCATGACTCAGCACCACTGCATCAGTCAGCACCACCTCGACATCCATCAGCACCACGTCACTATCACTTAACATCGCCTCTGCACCAGTACACCCTCACCTCAGCATCACTCAGCAAGACCGGAGTATCATTCAGCATCACCTGAGCATCACCTCTACACTAGTCCCTGCCACCACCACCACCTCAACATCACTCAGCACCACCTCAGTCTACTCTCAGAATCTGTCATTCTTTGATTCTCCCCTAGCATCCGTCCACTGCTAGTGTTGTAATACAGGCACTATTTCCCAACCTTCACCCTCCAATTGTTTATGCCCCCCCAAGAAAGCTATCACAAACAACCATTGGAATAGGCAGAAAGAAGTTGCCAACTTTGCAAAGACAAAAGAAAACTGAATACATTTTTTTATTGTAAATACTGTTTTTATTTGGTCGTTCAGTTGTACTTAATGCCTTCTTGGTCATACATAAGGTAACAAAAATGCATCTGCCACTTTTTTACTATAACTTTTCAGCATGCTGCACAGCAGTCACATTTCTCTACAGCATAGCTTAAAGACATTGGCAAAGTCAATATCTGTGGCTAAACACTTAAGAGGTCCCAAAGGCAAGACTTCTTGGCTATGCCAATGCTCGTTTGTTTTTGCCTCAGTTTCTCCACTGAGTCAATCTATTTCTTACTTCCCTACCTAAGCGCCAAGATACCTTAGCATAACAGTAGCGCTCTACAACTTATGCAAAGGCACACCTACCCTAGCAGTCAATGTCACTCCAGGTACATAGGACAAGTACCAAATGTTAGAGCACTGGCCCAGCCCAGCCTCTACCAGCCCCGGACGGCCACAGACGGCCCGCCCTTTGCCCGGGCTTAGCCCCGCGCTGCCTGCGCGCGACCCCGCGACGCAGGGTGTGGAGCTGAATTTAGAGCGCCTCCGGGCGCTGGAGGGGTGACGCTGCTTCCGGGGTTGAGGATCCTGGGAGCCTGGGTAATGTAGTCCACTCTCGCCCTCCCTCCTCACTGCGGCCACGAAGATCTCAAACGCGGCGGCGGGAGGGAGGAGACAGCAGGAGCAGCAACGATGGCGCCACACAGGGAAAGCCTCACGGTGAGTACGAGTTCCAGCGGGGGCGGTTAGGGAGCCAAACAAGTCACACCCGCTCCACCGGGTGTGGAGCTGAATTTAGAGCGCTTCCGGGTGCTGGAGGGGTGACGCTGCTTCCGGGGTTGAGGATCCGGGGAGCCTGGGTAAAGTAGTCCACTCTCGCCCTCCCTCCTCACTGCGGCCACAAAGATCTCAAACGCGGCGGCGGGAGGGAGGAGACAGCAGGAGCAGCAACGATGGCGCCACACAGGGAAAGCCTCACGGTGAGTACGAGTTCCAGCGGGGGCGGTTAGGGAGCCAAACAAGTTATCCTTGTCAAACAGGGTCTTAACTTTACTGAACAAGGATTTCTTTTTCTTTTCTCCATTGTGGTAATACATTTTCTTATTTTCCGCAACCCTTAGTCTTTTCTACAACTGTACGATGTCCTGTCCAATTGCAGCGCGACTCACACTAACACACCAATCCAGAGCGTCTACGTCACCGTCTCAATCCACGAATCCCAGCGCCACTCACACTAACGCACCAATCCTGGAGCGTTTACATCACCCTGTACTCCTTCCAATCCCTGAGTGGCACACACCAACGCACCAATCACAATGCTTTCTCTGTCCCAACCCACTGTCCAATCCCAGCGCGGTCTTCCTGACGTCAGCAGTCGCTGCAGCAGCTTCTGCTCCTGTCTCCTGTCTACCCCTCCTTTACAAAACTACTCAGTAGACTTTGTTTCAATTTCTACGAGTCTTGTTAGTTACAACATACAAACATCTCCATTGTCTGCTTCGCTAACCATAGAATAGCAAAAAGACCTTTCCCATGAGAATTCTGCCTTTCCCGAGAGCAGCGCTTACCTCTGCCCTACTACAGAATCGTTACTTCCGTTGATAAAGTAGCACATCCCTCTACTTTACCCTTCTAACAAGCACCAATTAACTGTTTTCTCCGGAATGCTCCTAAGAGTTTCACAATTAACCAGAATGCCTTTTCATTCACGCACTTTCACACCAGAAAATGTAGTACATTCACACAGAATCCTGTCTTTCCCGAGAACAGCGAACAGTCTGTCCTGCTACAGAATTATATCATACGTTAACAAAGCAGCGCTTACCTCTGCTCTGCCCTTCTAACAAGCTCATAGAATACCTATTACCTTCCTAGTGATAAGCGTTATTGGAAATCCCAAAAGGATCCCTGATACCTAAGACCAGAACTTCACACATAACCTTCACTATCATACACTCTTCTCGCACACAGAGAATATATTTCTAGTGGCAATACACGGCGATGCTACCGAACCGAATGCGACGCGCAACTTCAATTGTTACACGTTTTCCCCTGCATGCATACAGGGCCAACAATTCCGCCTTTCCCGAGAGCAGCGCTTACCTCTGCCCTACTACGGAACTGCCACCGACTCCCTACATCCCAGAAGCCGTACACACCACATAAAACTTAATACGACCTCAACATATAGTGTTAGTACATATATCAACATCAATCAATAATCAATAAGCTTATGTACATGCAAATTCACCAGATCAAGACAATAGTTAAACCATCATTCTGCTACCAAGAAACTGGTGCAGATCGGAGCTTCCGAATCCCCTCTACTTCCACGGACGGAGTGATTTCGCAGTCACACGCACATGGACACATCACACGCTTGTGGGGCCCATTACACCAACATTCATCCTACCACTCTATCCGTGCCATGTATAAGGGAAAACACTTTTCAATTCCCAGTACCTAACCAATCTGCATGTACCCTGAGGTCGATGCGACCTACTAGTTGCTATAGATCTGGTGGAAACAACTTAAACATCCAATATATTCAATAAACATAACAATGAAATAACCACCCGACACAGTAATTCAAACAGAATATTGTTTATCTAAATCAATTTGTATGAAAAGCCAATTAAATGCAAAGTCATCATTTTCCATATTTACCTATTCAGGCTAAAGTCGTTTTCTAAGTCAGAACCGGTCCTCAGCAAAAGTTAAAGTTTCTAGCCGTCATGTAGAGTCACCGTCCTCTCCGTCAGCGTCGGGACCTCTGATCATTGGTTCAGGAAGAAGTGTCACTCGACCTCTCTAGTCTACTAATATTTATACTAAAATTTACATTTTAAAAGTTGCAAACATAACCTTCAAACAACCGTTTGGCAGGAAAAAGATGTTGTCTTGATATATTAAGAAATTCTCCCATGTATTGATAACTTCAAATTCTGAATAGAAATTAGAAGTTCATAGCTAATTCGTTACTTCTACGGATGTCTCTTTAGGATAAAAATGTATCTCATTCATGGGACCATTATAAGTTCATCAGGTCGGATTATTCACTTGCAACAATTCTTCACTTTCAGGGGCATCTGGCATCACTCCCAGATTTGTGGTCATATACATGGCTTTTCGGTTCATGTAGAGGACAGGGTCGCAGTCAGCGCAAAGCCTCTTTTCATATTATATCTACTCGAATGCAGGCTGCGGATGGTGGCCATCTTTCAGCAGACCACAATGGTCAACTTAAGCAGAAAAAACACAAGTACATATTTACTACATAGAAATGATTATACAGTGTTATTCCCCTGCTAATACCCTTATGTGTATGTATTTATCTAGCCATTTGCAACATCAAAAGCCATTAATGCATATTAATTATAAGCGCAAAACATAATAACATCACATAAGCAACATCTATACTGTCAATTCGCTTCCAACTTAGTTCACTTATTATTTTAGCCATGCAATTGCATTCCCACGTGTAATCTTCTGTTAATAAGGTTGGTTAATCAAGACTCGACAAATCTCTAGTAATTAATCAATAGTAATTTTAATAATGACATACAAAAATGAAACTGGTATTTGGGTTTAAAAAGGAAACCCTGCTCCACCATGGAAAACGGCGATATCCGAACTATCTCTGGGATATTAATCGCCGGACCTTGATAATATGCCCCCTAGTAGAATGGACATTCGGCATACTCAAAAGTCGTTTTCTCATCCTTCATAAAACTGGTGGTGCATTGCAATATAGCCCAAGACCTGCTGCAGGATTGTGGCTGTATGTGCCATGCTGCACAACATTGCCACCAGAAGGGGCATTCCCATTGAGATGGACAAAAGTGACTCGGATGGTGACGAGCAACCACCCGCACAACACCAACCGGCGCATGTGGCAAACACTGCAGAGGGTCAGAGGAGACGTGCACACATCACACAACATCATTTTTGAGGTAGGTAAGAATGAGTCATTACAAACAAATGCTGAACGTAAATGTTTATTAACATGAGCACATGTCAAACTAGAGAAGTACGTTTTGAAAATTTGGAAGGTGATTGCATTGGTCTATAAAGTCAAAATTAAATTGTACTCAGCACTGGAGGGCAATCACCAAGTAGAAATGACCATGGTTACCCCACCATAGTCAAAAAGGAGTATATGCCTAGCTAGCGACAGAGGGTACCCAGAGAATTTACTAATAGAGCAACTCAATAAAGTCAAAACTCGACCTCGCGATGAGTTACTCATAAAGTCTCCCAAACGAACCAGCACACGCACAGTCTTCGTATCCAAATATTCCACCGCATCAACGAGGATTAAAAAGATCATAAAAAAAATTGGGATTTGTTGCAATTAGAAATAGATTTCAAAGGTCTCTTTAAAGATAATCCACTGTTTGCCTATACAAGAGCACAAAATCTTAAAGAAATTCTATCTAAAAGAAAGAAACCAATGATCACCTTGGAATCGAGCGACAAAAAAGGCATTCAAAAATGCTGGAACTGTACTCACTGTAATAATGCAATTACAGGAGACATCTTACTGCACCCATCCACGGGTCAAAAAATAAAGATACACAGCAGTACAACATGTAACTCTGAAAACGTGATCTACACCATTAAATGTCCATGCGGACTGTTGTACGTCGGTAAAACTGAGAGAGAAATGAAAATCCGACTAACGGAACATAAAAGTAAAATACGCACTAAAAGCACCACCTCAAGCATTGCGACACACTGGGAGGAAGCACGACATCAAATTGCCCAACTGAAATTTCAAATTATCGAAGAAGTACCTAAGCTTCCAGACCGTGACAACTCAAAGTATTTATTACAAAGAGAAGCATTTTGGATCAAAAAACTCAAAACCCTTAATCCAAACGGACTCAACGATAAGTTCGAGATGGCTTGCTTTCTCTAAATAATTGAGATACTGACTCCACACAGGGATCCCTACTTATTTTAAACCACACAATTTCAACGCATTGAACTCACACTAGCACCATACCCACATTCCTACTAATTATAGCACGAACAGTTCATATTATTTTCACGATGTAGAATGTTTTTTTGATATGTTTTTTTAAATGTTTTTGAATTATGATCGTGTGATAACATATGTTGTATTCTAATATTTTGCTTCAATGATGCGCCTCACTAGTCAGAAATTTTCAATATCAGTCTACTAGACATATCATCCTCACTTAAACCAACGGACAATTGATTTAACTCTGAACATCTCGCATAACACATTTCATTCCTTTAGAATTCAGCAATTTTTCTAGCGAAGCGTTTTTTGAATATTTTGTATTCATACATCTTTATTCAGACGTACAAATCGATATAGGACATCCTCTTAGAACATAATTCCACACGTTCTACTCTTTTGCCGATTTTTCCTTAATATATATTGGATATACTCCGGGTATTTTGACAATCCGCCTTTTGGATTATCTCTTGACATTTTTTCCATTATACTCATGAACGCAAAGTTAGATTATTAACGCCGGTTCCTCTGAGCCGACTATATCCTAGTCCTCTTTTAGTGTTTATTCTACACGTCGCCACACACGGAACCTCGGTTTAAACAAACCAGGAAGTACACTCTCGACTGAGAACGTTAGCGGAACCAGACGCAGTTCACTCGACTTCTCGACTTGGTAAGCTTGCTGTACTCTAATCTAAATTCCCGTACTTATTGGTATCAGAATTACCCTAGACTTGAGGTAATTGGGATTATCTCTTTATTTTCAGACGCCTACGGGCTACGGTTGTCACCTACTCTACTTCGAGTCTTCCTAAACGTTATTTGGCTTCTACATGTACGATCCTCAATAGGTGAACTATGATCTCTAGTTATGCGGTCTACAGTTACCGCTTATCACCGTTCATTACCTTCAGTTGACACTCATTTTTTTTCAACAGCTTTATAGATCACGATCATCAAAGTAAATAGAATGCAAAACAACACAACCATATAACAGGTACGAAGTGTGACTTCAATGCTTTTAAAACAGAACGCTGTTTAACATGCGGAATTAGTTTCTCTTACCATATTTTATACTGTTTCTGTAGAGATTGAACATGTGAACCTCAGAAACTCAAACAAAATTCTTAAAGGTATCGTATACCTCTTTTTGGCCACACTAGTCACTTCGGTGTGGGTAGCACTTTCCACCATAGCTCTAATGAAACTTTACGGTCTCGCAACACGCAGATTCTGAAATTCTCCTTTTCTTCCCACAGCTTACCCCTGACGAAGGGACTGAGACGTCCCGAAATGCATTGGGTCTTTAAAAAGCTTGTTCTGTTCTAAATAGTTGTTTAATAAGTGTGTATTTGTGTACATACTCATTGATGATGCTTATTGTATAAAACATCTAAATGTATATTGTAAGAATGCATATGATTTTTGAGAATTGCATATGGAAAATGCATTAAACGATTTAAAATATTTCACAGCAGTGCACATTGCAGCCCCAGTGGTTTTTGCATTAGGCCAATACTTTCATGGCTAGTGCCTCTTGCCATGTACCCCCAGCCTCCTGTCACCTGCCTCTGCAACATCACCCTGACGTGATCCCGTGAAAGTTGAGCTGCGCGAACTGTGCCTCCTGTTAGTTGTCACTGGCACCGATAGGATACTCAGGCTAGAGGCCTCCTCACTCCCCTCCTCCCCTCCCAAGTTGATGGCACTCACAGTCCTGGACTGGATGTGTTCCACAGCAGTAGTCAGTTGTCCTAAGGACTTGGCAACATCCCCGCAGAAATGACCAATATCAGTCTGCATTGACATGGAGCGCCGTGCCAATAGTGCGGTGGTGTTACAGAGCTTGTTTATTGCCCTTGTATTTGCTGACATGCAGATCAGGCTATGGTGATGCCTTCTCCACTTATTGCGTTGTCCTGCAAACACTGCACAGGTGAGCTCATGTAGGCTTAAGTTTGTCTGCCGATTTCCCTCAGCAACCACAGATGTTAGTTTGCGCACATTGGCTGCCATTGTGCTTATGTTTTGGCCAGTTTTATGATCTGCATATTGATTGTGCCTAAATTTCTCCCCTGCAGGTGCTGCACACGTAGCATCTGACACTCCATGCCGCCATATACATTTGGAACCTGCTCATCATGTGCCACAATACGGGCCCTGGGCCTGCGCTGCTGTCCTGTTTGCACCTGTGCCTGTGTTGGAGTTGGTGGAGGGACACGTGGCTGGCTGGAAGAAATAGTGGGTGCTGGAGTCTGATCGGATTCCATTACTAGCAGGGAGGGTACAAGTGCCCTGCGTTTTGGTGGTGGGGTGTGTTTTCTGGGACCACAGGAGTCTATGCATCTGTCTCTGCAGGTTTTTCTGAGATGACGAGCTGGTCACTATCCTCGGAGTCTGCCTTCGCTGCATCTGTGATGTGAAACAGTGCAGTGTTAGTCTTGTGTGGTCCTAATTCTGTTTATCATATGGCATACTTATATTAAGATAAATCACAGATTTAAACACACTGGCTGGCATGCGGTATTGGTGTGTTTAATTAACCAGTTTAGCTTTTGAATGACCACTTGTCTGACAAGACTACAACTCCCATGATGCATTTTGTGTATGAGGTCGAAACGTGGCATGGGGTTTTACCTGTACACTGTGATTTGCTTGGGGGAATGTTCACGATTATAGAGTACGCAGAGGATTAGCGCTTGCATGCATCTTACCTTGTGGTGTTCCTGCTGCGCTGGATGTGTCCAATTGTGTCACTCAGATGACTGCCTCAGGCTTGATTGTCCCCTCAACAAGGTCCTCCAGGGATGTGTTTGCAGGTGCATTAGATGGACCCCCTGCTGTGCCAGCTGCTTCCTTCGCCCTTTCTGCTATGCGCTCCTTGGCGCGTTTCCTCAGGTCATACCACCTTTTCTTCAATTCCTCAATGCTGCAGTGTGTGACTCCCACAGCATTCACTTTTTCCTTTATGCGCAGCCATATTTTGCGCTTTACAGCCTCTGGCACCTTCAGGGACAGTTTTCCAAAAAGTTTATCATGACTGCTGCTGACACCCTCAATCAGATGTTCAAGTTCCCTTTCAGAGAACTTCAGCTTCCTCTTCCTAGGCGTGGCACTCTTTCCTGCATCATTTTTGTCCATCCTGGGTCTGGAAACAGTAGCTGGATACAGTGTGAGGTTTCTCAGCTCAGCTTCAGTTCTCTGCCTCCTCCTCTGAGCTCCTCAGGGCACTGAATGAAGCATGGACTGGATGACTTCCTGGTTGTGATGTCATCAGTCTGCTTCCAGAGCGACCCGTTTTTTGCAATTTCGCTATTATCGCGATTTCCTGTGTTTGCGAGTCGCTTTTGTGTACTCGGTCTCGATTTAGAGATTTGTAGCAAATCGCTATTTTTTAGCGATTCTCATGATGCATTCCGGTTAGCGTTTTTTTTCTTTGCGATTCCTTATTTATCTCAAATAAGGAATCGCTTTTTCTTGTTTTGATGCATGTGCACCTTTGTCTCTAAAGGCAGTATGGCTTGGCTCTTTTACTGCCATTTGTCACTTGAGACAGAATGCCTATTAAACTTTTCACATTTGTTTATTTTCAAGGTTGAATTTATTCAGGGACACTGAAATTCCACAGCAACGAAGTGTGCAATTATATGGCAGGATTGAGTGAAGTATGCGGCAAGGTAAGTCAAAAGTAAACGAGTGGCATGCATGCAGCAGAACAGCACTGTGTTGAACAGTATAGCGCAGTTCATATTTATTTATTAATTTAGTGTCTTACTAGGAATTGACTTGGGAAATTTTGAGCGGTCTGGTGAATTAACGGTAGCGTTGATAACCATGTCCCACGATATGTAGTAATAGTGAAATAAAAAATAAACACTGTCAATTTGTCAAAGCCAATCGGTCTCGCTTTGCCAATGTTGAGCAAACGACGGCATGGACTTTGCCAATGGCCACCCGTCTATGTTAAAAGTAAAGAAAATAATGAGAACATTTGTTTTCTTTACTTTCCCAGCCTTGTTTGATATGCGACATCTATTGCATCATGAAAGCGGGCATCTTTAAAGTGTAGAAAACACGTCATCACTGAGCGCGACCTTAGCTTCACTCAGTACCAGCACAGCATTATTCAGCGCCACCTCAGCATCACTCATGGCCACCTCAGCATCACTGAGCTCCACCACAATGTCACTCAGCGCCACCTCAGTATCACTCAGCACCACCTCAGCATCACTCAGCACCACAAAAGCATCACTCAGCACCGCCTCAGCATCACCCAGTGCCAACACTGCATCACTCAGCGCAACCTCAGCATCACTCAGCGCTACCACAGCATCACACAGCGCCACCTCAGCATCACTCAGTGCCACCTCAGCATCACTCAGTGCCACCTTAGCATCACTAAGCGCCACCACAGCATCACTCAGCACCACCACAGCATCACTCAGCACCACCACAGCATCACTCAGTGCCACCACAGCTCCACACACCATCACTCAGTGCCACCAAAGCATCATTCAGCACCACCACAGCTTCACTCAGTGCAACCACAGCCCCACCTCAGCATCACCGCAGCATCACTCAGCACCACCTCAGCATCACACAGTACCACCAAAGCATCACTCAGCGGGGCCTCAGCATCACTCTACTGCCACAGCATCACTCAGCGCCACCTCAGTATCACTCATCACCACCACAGCATCTCTAAGTGTCCCCATAGCATAGCTCAGAGTCACCACAGCATCACTCAGCACCACCTCAGCATTACTCAGCACCACCTCAGCATCGCAAAGCGCCACCGCAGCATCACTCAGCACCATTCACCATCACTGAGTGCCAGCATCACTCAGCACCAGCGCAGCATCTCCTCAGCATCACTCAACACAACAGCACCACCTCACTATCAGCACAGCACAACTTCAGCATCAGTGCACCAGTGCAGCACCAACTCAGCATCACCTGAGCTCCACCTCAGCATCAGTCAGTGCCCCCACAGCATCACTCAGCGCCACCTCAGCATCACTCAGTACAACCTCAGCATCACTCTGTGCCACCACACCATCACTAAGAGCTACCACAGCATCACTAAGTGGAACAACAGCATTTCTCAGCGCCACCACAGCATCACTCAGCGTCACAACAGCATCACTCAGCACCACCACAGCATCCCTAGGCACCACCACACCATCCCTAGGCACCACCACACCATCACTCAGCACCCCTCAGAACAAGCGCAGCATCTCCTCAGCATCAATCAACACCACCACAGCAACACCTCAGTATCAGCACTGCACCACTTCAGCATCACCAGAGCTCCACCAAATCTTCACTCTTCATCATCTCAGCACCACATCAGCACAGCACCACCACAGTATCACCTCAGCATCAGCGAAGCACCACCTCCTCATCAGTGCACTACCTCAGCACCAGCGCAGTACTTTCTCTGCGTCAGCATGGCACCACATCAGCATAACACCACCTCCACAGCAGTGCACCACCACCAGCGCAGTCCTAACTCAGCAGCAATTTAGCACCACTTCAGCATCAGCACAGCACTATCTCAGCATCAGTGCAGCACCACCTCAGCACAACACCAACTCAGCATCACTCAGTACCACCTGTGCATCAGCTATGCACCCTCTGACCACCAGTGCAGAACCACCACCTCTGCATGACTCAGCACCACTGCATCAGTCAGCACCACCTCGACATCCATCAGCACCACGTCACTATCACTTAACATCGCCTCTGCACCAGTACACCCTCACCTCAGCATCACTCAGCAAGACCGGAGTATCATTCAGCATCACCTGAGCATCACCTCTACACTAGTCCCCGCCACCACCACCACCTCAACATCACTCAGCACCACCTCAGTCTACTCTCAGAATCTGTCATTCGTTGATTCTCCCCTAGCATCCGTCCACTGCTAGTGTTGTAATACAGGCACTATTTCCCAACCTTCACCCTCCAATTGCTTATGCCCCCCCCAAGAAAGCTATCACAAACAACCATTGGAATAGGCAGAAAGAAGTTGCCAACTTTGCAAAGACAAAAGAAAACTGAATACATTTTTTATTGTAAATACTTTTTTTATTTGGTCGTTCAGTTGTACTTAATGCCTTCTTGGTCATACATAAGGTAACAAAAATGCATCTGCCACTTTTTTACTATAACTTTTCAGCATGCTGCACAGCAGTCACATTTCTCTACAGCATAGCTTAAAGACATTGGCAAAGTCAATATCTGTGGCTAAACACTTAAGAGGTCCCAAAGGCAAGACTTCTTGGCTATGCCAATGCTCGTTTGTTTTTGCCTCAGTTTCTACACTGAGTCAATCTATTTCTTACTTCCCTACCTAAGCGCCAAGATACCTTAGCATAACAGTAGCGCTCTACAACTGGAGATAATAATAATCTGCAATGAACATCTAACCAGTTGTCACAGTCTCTGCTCAGCTCAGTGTATTTGGCTGCAGGGTCTGATCTCATTTATTTATTTATGTATTTATTTATTTATTTTTAGCACATTTGTATAAAAATATGATTCAGTTATTCACTTTACATTTCTTAATTTTCACTTAGGTAGTTCCACATACAGTCCAGTGTGGTAACATATCTTAGTCCTGTTTATCGCTTAATTGGGCTTAAATACCTTAATCTCAGACTTTGTCTACCAGCCAGTAGTTTAATTTATCTACTTTTCCATTGGAGTCTGGCTATCGTTTCTTCCCTGCCCCATCCCGGTGAGGGGCCTCCAGCCTCAGACCAGGACTCGTTGATGTCCTGATCAATTTCACGCTTATTTTATTAAACGTAAACAATCAAACAAAACTTCGTGCAGAGGTGGCAGTGGAGCATGCGGATCTGGGGATGCACATGCTGTTCTCAGTCATTAAGCATTCTACTCAGTGTAGTGTGTGTCTCCCAGGGGGGTCCACCCTGATTTCCATCTAGCCGCATATCTGTCCCTCAACTAGAAATATGTGTGGCCATCTTGGTGCTTATCTGTGCATGCCAATCCCCGTCCAGTCCTGGATCTCCTAGGTGGGAATGTGTGGGTTACACACTGTCACTCCCTGTCCCCTCTCCTGTGTTTCGTTCTCGCTCTGGATTTTCCCAGGCCGCCAGCGCTTCCTGCCATAGTTCCGCTATCGGCCGCTTCTGTATGACCCACAAATCCTCCCAACTCAAAGCTCTACCTTCCGCTCCAGCCCAACTAATGACATCTCGGTTCAAGCTAGCTAACTGTGGCGGAGAAGAGGACTTCCACGCCAGCGCTATCCTTCTCTTGGCCAGACCTAAGGCCAGATCTATTAGTCTGTTCCCCACCTTAAATTTAGTTGGCCATGGGACGAGCCCTAATAAGCAGATCTCTATGGAGGGTGCTAGTTCCCTTCCCAGGGAATGGCAGTGTAGGAGTATACCACTGGGTCCCTCCCAGTCTGGGCATGCAGTGTTTCCAAGTGTGTATAGCTATGAGTTGCAACATGGACCGGTAGGAGGTGATGACCGTCGACTGTGTCTCAAACCGCTCCAAGAGTGCAAGGGTAGTCGAGGTGCCCGACAGGTCTGTCCCCAAATAAACCAGCAGGTCATTGACATACAGGGAAATAATATGCATCCGACTGTCTAGTCTAAGGCCTATTGCCTCGCTGCCCCTCCGAATCAGTTCTACAAGGGGTTCAATCGCTAGGGCAAACAATAAGGGCAAGAGAGGACACCCCTGCCGAGTTCCCTGCAGTATAGGATGCTGGGAGGACTCAGACTTTCCCATCCTGAACTCACCGTAGGCGATGCACAAAGCAGTTTTACCCATTTAACCCAACCCTCCCCAAGGCCCAGCTGCGTCATTGCCTCAAAAAGGTAGTACCAGCCGACTATGTCGAAGGCCTTCTCCAGTTCGACTGAAAGTACAGCCACCGAAGGCATAGATTTCATCTTATCGTGGAACAGGACAGAGTACCGCCGGTGCAGATTATAAAATGTGTTATGGGAAGGGATGAAACCGTTGTGGTCAGAGTGTATGAAGATGTGCATGTGCGGGAGCAATCTGAGTTCCAGTATTTTGCTAAGAATCTTGAAATCAACGTTGAGCATGGAAAGCAGTCTATACTCTATAACTGGGGCCCTGGTCTCTTTGGTCTTAAAAAGGGGTATTACCAACGGGATTT
Source organism: Triturus cristatus (assembly GCF_964204655.1). Classification (NCBI taxonomy): domain Eukaryota; kingdom Metazoa; phylum Chordata; class Amphibia; order Caudata; family Salamandridae; genus Triturus; species Triturus cristatus. Next base: position 178,351,144 of record NC_140590.1, read on the forward strand.
GAGTGGACTCAGGGAGGCCCCCGATGTGCAAGGACTCCGCGTACAGGATCACTAATCGCAGCGCCAATTGGTCTACATATTTTGTGTAACATTCTGCCGGGAGTCCAACCGGCCCAAGCGCCTTCTCTGTCGCCATGGAGCGAGGGACCAACTCAGGGCCAGTATACAACTTCTCGTAGTACGTGCGGAGCAGGGTACTGATGGCGTCAGGGGTGTAAACCAATTCACCGGTGTCCGTCTGGACCTGCATGATTGGTGACCCTCTACTCTGAGGCTTGATCAGCCATGCCAGCAGGCGACCGACCTTACCTTCCTCCCTCTGCACCCTGTCTAGGCATTCCCTAAAGCTATAGCACCTCAGCCACTCAAGTGTAGCATTATAGCTCTTGTGTGCCTCCTGCAGTCATGCTGCAGAGGTGGCATCATGCCCCTGGATATTATCTAGCTGTCTGATCTTGGACTCCAGGTCCAGGGCTCTTGCCTAATTTCCCGTTGTGCGCCAATCGACTGACTCCCATTCCAGTAACATTGAGGACGCTGAGTCAGCATTGATCGGGAAGTACGCCTCTATGAGAGCCCTCAAAGAGTCGTGGAAAGGCACAAACTCTAACACCAGGGGGTTCAATCTCCACAGTGGAATCGGGTGCTGCATGGGTTGGTATGACATTAGTAGGGGGCTGTGATCCAAAAGGGTCCTACCCAGGTACTCTGTTTGCGTAATGGGGGCGCTAAAGTCTGATGTGCACTGAAAAGTGTTTTACCTGGTGTGTACCGGGTGCATCGGGGAGAAGTATGAGTATTCCCTGTCAGTCGCGTGTTGCACCCTCCAGACATCTTCCAAGCCCCAATGATTTATCCAGCACCGGAAACCTGCTGCCACCCGGTGGGTCTGCGCTCCTGGGAGAGGTGGGGGTGAGCGGTCTGCCGTGGTATCTGCCAAACAATTAAAGTCACCCCCGATGACTGAATACCCCCCTGCATATTCAACCATCTGGGCCGAGAAGGTGTTAAGAAACATCACCTGATATGCAGTCGGTGCATACACACTCCCCAACATCAACTCCTTCCCAGCCAGTCTCCCGGCTACCAGGTCATACCTACCCTCACTATCGATCTTAGTACAGATGTGTTCAAAGGGGACCCCAGGCCGCACCCATATCAATACCCCTATAGCATATGCAGAGTAGACAGTGGCGTAGATCCGACCCTTCCACCTACTACACAATGATTCCACTTCACTGCCAATCAAATGGGTCTCCTGCAAGAGGGCCACATGCATGTCTCTCCTCTTTAGATAAGCATACACCTAATACCTCTTGGCCATGCACCCCATCCCCCTTATTTTCCATGTGATAAACTTGAATGTGTTGTGTGTAGGTGACATGGTGCCAGGGCCCCCCTTCCCTCGTTGGCATCTACTGTACCCCCGGCTGGCAGTTCTCCCAGTCAAACCCCTGTAGGACTACTCCCCAATCCCAGGACGGTCTAGCAACGGCCATCCACCCAAACCGCAGCGAGGACTGCATCATCTAGTAAAGGTCCAAAGCAGCTAGTGTAAGGACCTGAAGGAAGCGCGGCAATAACAAGTGAGCAAAGTCACCAAGGTCTAAACCTGGCACGTCAGCCTTAGTTAACCAATCAGGTTAACCCTGCTGGAAGCCCCGACCTAGAAAAAGAGAGTAAGGGGGAAAACAGAGAGAGCAGAAAAACAAAAAGGGGGGTGAAAATGTCAGGTCGCAGATTATATAATCTCATCAGCTGTGTTCGGGGTTACCACCAGTAGTTTAACACTACCGCTGCAGGATGAGTTCAAGTCCGAACCATCGGTCCTTTTCCTCGATCTGGAGCCTCTCATCGACGACTATATCATGCCCTGCATCATGGTCGCCACAGCCTGCAATGCCTCAGCCCTTTCTTTCTCCGTCTGTGAAGAGCTTGACTTCTTTGGGGCTCCTCGCCTCTGCTGCCTCCCGAGTCACTTCCCAGATTCTTGTTCCTTAGGTGGTGCCCCCGGCTTCTGTGCTGCAGGTGGTCCCTCAGTTTTGTAGGCCTCAATCCAGTCCCACGCTTCTTTGGGGTCTTCACAAAAGTGTGTCTTCCCATCCAACAGTATTCGCAGCCGGGCCGGGAACATCAATGAATACTGGATACTTTCTTCCTGCAGGGTCTTCGTGACTTCAAGAAAAGAGGTGCGACTTCTCAGGACCTCCAGTGTGTAATCAGGGAAGAGTGAGTCTTTACTGTTTTCGACAACATGAGGCCCCTCAGTGCTTGCCCTTTGCAATAAAGTGTCCTTTTCTCTGAAATGGAGAAGTCTGGTCAACACTGGGTGCGGGGGCCTCCCCGGGGCCGGCGGCCTGGCAGTCGCGCGGTGCGTTCTTTCCAATGTGTAAAATGGTGACAGGCCTTCCAGCGCCACCACCTCATGGAGCCAGCCCTCCAGGTATTTAATCATGCTGTTTCCCTCCACTCCTTCCGGCAATCCCAGAACCCTCACGTTCTTTCTTCGATTCCGCCCTTCAGCATTCTCGGCCCTTTGCTCCAACGTGCAAACTCTGCTAGCTAGTTCCCCCACCTGGTTCGTCAAAGCCTGTTGCGCTGGTGTAATATCCGCCAGGGAGGATTCGGTCCATTTCACCCTGTCAGTCAGTTTGGCATGTTCCACTAGTAGGCCAAAGCCCACTGCCACAGTGCTTATGTCCTGATGTAGCGTTGCTTTAGTGTTGGAAATAGCTTCCAATATTTGGGACAGCTGCTGTTGGACAGGGTTTTCTGGGAGTTCACAACCCGACTCTGCGCTTGTTCTGGAGCGTTGCCCTCTTGCTCCAGGGTAGGCCCTGTCTGCTTCCCTCTAGGCTTCCCCATCACTAGGAGAGTTTGGCGTCTGACCGAGGGTCCGGTCCGCACCTCTCTGGGCATTCGGCAACTGGTTTTCAGGGCTTCAGACTGGCCCAGAACCTCGCCCCTCTCCAGATCGTTGTTGTGACGTCCCTCACTACAGCTCAAACTCTTACCTCGACATGCGACACGTGGCCTGTGTCTCCAGGGCGGTCATCTCCAGGGAACCAAGATCTCTTCCATGTAGTGGAGCAGAGGCCCGCCAACCTTCCCATATCACGCCCTTCCCCAGTGCCATGTATGTATAGCGCTTAAATTCAGTCCTCGACAATCCGACAAACCTTCCTCTCGGTAGAGTCAGTGAGGGTGTACGAACCACCTCTTTCCCTCCTGCCATCCCTGCCACAGGACTTGTTGGTCTCAGCCCACGCACTCTTGGCTCGCTGCTGCATACCTGTAACAGGCTTTCCGAGCCCAGCCAATGTCACCACTCAGCCCTGGGTCCACGCCTCAGGCGGTGCTGGGCCCCAACTGGTTCTACGGCCGTTGCCGTCACCCAGGCCCGCCTTTCGTCTCGCAGACCGCCTCCGTTGTGCATCTCAACTCAACAAGCCTCATGTGCCCTAAGACCCTCCAATGCGCCATCCTCCGCCTCAGTTTGGGGTCGCCTCCATCTTGCCAGGGTTGCAGTCAGTCCCACTGCCTTCCAGCCTCCCGGTGCCCTCCCAGACCTCCTCACATATCTCCCCCAGCCGGGGTGAGCACTCTTCAGGCTCTGGCCCTGGCACAGCACCTTCGCAGCGTCCTTTAGCCCAGCGTCCTGGGTCACAGTCGGTCCCGCCATCTTCCAGCTTCCAGACGCCCTCACAGGTCTCCTCATGTGGCTCCCCAGCTGGAATAGGCAATCTTCAGGCTCTGGCCCTGGTGCAGCTTCTTCGTGGCATCTTCCACATGGCATCCTGTGCCTCCAAGGTCGCCCTCTGCCATCTGCTCCATAGTGTGTGCCTCCGGGCCCTCATCAGCGGGTAACTCTGCCTTCGCTACCCAGCCCAGGGTCGACAACGCGCTCCGGATGCCTCCAGGCCCCAGGCCGCCATCTTGCCAGGGCTCCGCTGGCACACGCGTCTCCAAGCATCTACTCTCCTCTCACCCCCAGGCTCCGGGCGTGTCAGATTAGATGCCGGGGCACCTCCGTCAGTTCAGGCCCCCACCAATGCCCCTGCCATCGCCGATAAAACAGGATAAATTGGCTGGCCGGTGCGGAGCTCTCGGCTCACGCATCCGCCATCTTCGGCTTCCAAGCCACGCCCCATGTATTTATTTATTTAGTTGCCTTAGCACATTCTTTCTACATTTCAGGCACAGTCGGCCAGGGCATGAAACGTGCCTTGGATCCACAAATCCAGGAAAGAATCGGCAAATCTTGGCTGCCGTTTTAGATGTGGGGACCTGTGAAATCTATAAATTCTGTGACTCTTTTGAACTTTTTTATTTTAATGTTCAAGGAATAGGTGGGCCTCTTGTAGGTACCTCTTGAGTTCCCTGGGTGGACTGTGCCTCACATTATGTATATATTTTTATAAGGAACACATGTTCTCCTAACAGCAAATTTTTTGTTTCTGTGCTGTTGACAAATTGTTGTTTTGATCATGGCGCTGCATGACTTATGGCGTGTGTTTTGTGGTAAAATATACCGAAGCTATTTTTGTCTATAGAAATCCCTTGCTACATTGAAAAGTAAAGCGCTAGACTGTTCAGCATTAAAACACTGATCATGACAGTCTCTTTCTGTAAGTTTAACATTCTTATACTTTGGAACTCTTCATCTACAAAACATCAAAAGTTGGAGTATTTTATTGGCAGGCAAAAGTTCTCAATTTTTCCTGTGGCAGGACCTTCTCCCTGAGGGTCCAGCTGACCTCCTTTTGCACTGCTTGAGTGAGGCACAGACTGCACAGACACTGTGAGAATAATTAAGTGAATTCCAGATAAGAGATACCCCTAAGGAAGTGTGAGAATGCTCCCTTGACTTCCTTCTAAAAATTTGGGACTGGCATGCATTTAAATTCTGAAAAGCTTTTGGACACCAGGACAGACCTCTGAAAAAAGGTGCTAGCTGGGGAAATCCATGACATTTACCTACACATCCTTTATCCCACTACAAAATCTAAATGTTCATGATTTGACAATAGGCATTCATTGCTCAATTTCTTCTCATGCTGAAAGTACAAAGGATGCAGAAAATATTTGCTCTATTTCTGCTCCTTGACGTAAATATCATTACATTTGGAAATTATATTTCATCTGGTCCCGAGACTCTGTCTGTTTCTATTTTTGGCAGGCACATAGTGCTTTGGGTAGGCGCCTCATGTGTCACCTGTCTTCTAAAGTACATTCTGCCCTGAGAACAGGGATACAGTGTCATGTGAATCTGTCACTGGCTGAGATACTTTCAGGACATTTACTTTTGCAAACACATTAGGTTCAACAAGACAAATGTTGAAAGGTTTTATGCATGTGTACTCAATAAAAAAACCTCTTGAACAACAGCTAGTGGAAAGTCTATTCTGAACAGACAAGATGGCTTGGCTGTTGCAAAGTCATCCTGTGTGCCCTGTGCACCACCATGTTTTGCTGACTGGTACTTGTGGTAACTTATCCTGAGTGTCCCAGGGTTCTGCCTAATCAGGGCCAGTGCTATGTTGAAAACATAGTGAAAACACACACATATATATGAGGGTAGACTATATATTAGGGTGCACTTATAATTGGCTTGACCTCCCCTATAAGGCTCTAGTAGACAATAGGGCGGGGAATTAAATCCACCTATAAGTCCCTGGTATATAATAGGGCATGGCAGTGTTGAAGCCAGCAGCCCTTTCTGCACTTGCCTGTGTGCACTGCTGAGAAACTGAGGTCATTTTAAAAGCAGCCCTATGTTGCAGCACTGCTTATAAATGTAAATGCATGCCCAAACTCTACTTTGGTGGAAGGAGCACTTACAAAGTGATAGACTACAACATTTTGGCATTTTAGGTGCCCCCAGGATCTCCCCTAGGTGTCCCAGGAGTGTGGGTCTTGTCATTATAAGGAGGGCCCATATAAAAAATGTTTTATATACCATCGGCATAGAGAAAGTGCACATTTCACTTTCCATATTGTAAAAAAAGTGCCTCCCAAAATCGACTTTGGTGCTAGGAGCGCAGTGGAGTGAGAATCTACACTATTCTTGTATATCCAGGACCCTTCACATCTCACCTAGGTGTCATAGAGGTGGGGGGGAATGTAACTATAAGCAGAGCCTTTATTAGAGATGTTTATATACCCTGGTGATAGAGAAGTTGCACTTCTCATTTCATTTTCTCCATTGTAGATACCCAGCCCTGTAGGATGACATTTCAATAGTTTACGAACGCATATCTATTGCTAGGAATTATATAAAAAATACCATTCAAGTACTTAGGAGCATGGTATTGTTAAATCTAACAATATGCCATTGTTGAATTTATTCTAAAGTATACAGAAGTAAAAGTTACTTACCTTCGGTAAAGGTGTATCTGTAAGAGACACAGGTTAGTTCTAGATTCCTTAACTTAGAATTACCCCCCGGCGTCAGGCTGGATCCCGAGAATTTTTTTCTTAGCAGTACCCCTGCGCGTCGGTAGGTGGCATCGGTCGACTCTGTCCATCGTCGGCATCGCAGTCACCGGGATGATGTCACAGTGTCTACTTAAACGCCGCCCCTGCACTCTGACGTCAGTTCTTACAGTACTTTCCACGCCACAAGTGCAGAGCCATGCAAGACACTGACCACTGGTATGCCACAACTAGGGCCCTGCAAGGGAGTCCCCATCTCTAGAAGTCAGTTTGAAGAGCAGAGAGGATGTGTGGGGTGGTAAGCAATCTATAACTAACCTATGTCTCTTACAGATACATCGTTACCGAAGGTAAGTGACTTTTACATCTGAAAGAAACAGTTAGTTATAGATTCCTTACCTTAGAATAGATACCCCAGCAATGCCAAGCCCGTTGAGGGTCTATGAACCAAATTCACAACAGAAAATCCTGGAGGACAGAATGGGCAATTAGCCATCCTTCCAGACTTAATTGTCTAGACAGTAATGTCTGGTGAACGCGTGCATAGATGCCCATGTTGCCGCCTGGCAAATGTCAATGAGCAGAACTTCGCGTGACAATGCAGTAGTTGCTGCTGTGGCCCTAGTGGAATGACCATGCAACCCCACTGGAGGTTCCTTTTTCGCTAAAGTGTATCAAATCTTTATACAAAGGACAACCCATCGGGAGATGATACGCTTTTGAACAGCCCGACCTCTCTTGGCACCTACATTGCCAACAAAGGGTTGATCGAACACCTGGAAAACTTTAGGGCGGAAGATATAGAAGGACAGCGCACGTTTTGGGTCCAGTCGGTCGAGACTCTACACCTTCTTGGAAGGGTGTGGAGGTGGGAAAAAGGTGGGCAGAGTAATAGATTGTCCTATGTGAAAAGGTGTAACTACTTTCGGAAGGAACGAGGGTCTCGTCCTAAACACTACTTTGTCCGGATGCATAGAGACGATGGGAGGCTTAGAAGTAACGGTGGGCAGAGAACTCCGCTCCGCCAGCAGATTGTGTGGAAATTTCCCTACTCCGTGCCTTACTGAGACACGGAGTAAAGGGCAAAACTCTGACTCCATAGCAATACGAAGTTAGCCAGCCCCCAACCCCCCGCTAAATTAGCTCCTCACCTCCACCCACCCCAATAAATAATACTTACAATGTTATTTAAACGAAATAAATTCACTTACCTGTATTGCGGCGTCCCCGGGCTGCACTCCTCCTCCTCGGCGCACATCTTACGAGAATTGCGCATGCGTGCGCACATGCGCATTTCTCACAAGACGTCTTGTGAGAGCTGCGCATGCGTGCGCCATATAAATTTGAAATTGGAGAGCGTCTATTAAACTGGAAACGATCTGTTCTCTATGACCATTCAATCCCAGAAGAAGCATTGACTCGGTTTCATGAGTAATGAGGCCTGATGATAACTTGGTCCCATCGACTGCTCTAACTGCTTCTAGTATTTTCTTCTTGAAAAATGAATTCCCATTCTTTTGGCACAATTTATATCACAAAAATTGCCTGTAGCTCCTGAGTCAATCATTACTGAGACTCCTTGAATCTCTGTGTTCGGAAACTTAACCGTAAACGATAAAACCAAATGTGGAGCTGCAGACTGCAAGGTATTTGCTATCAGCTGTGTTGTCAGAGTTGGCTCGTTTCCTGCTTCCACCAGAGCAACTCCCTCTACTTGCCTTTTCCTGCCTGTCCATTTTTTGGATTTTTCAGACATTCCCTGACAAAATGTCCAGAAACTCCACAACACAAACACAATTGGTTTGTTCTTTGCCTTTCTTTCTCTTCTTTAGAAAGAGGTCCACAAATTGCTACTATTTCCATTGGCTCTTCTGTTGAGACATTGTCCGTGGGCTTATGGCCTTCACTCTTGATTCTATCAAATCTGGGTGGAAGTTGTCAAAAATCTCTTCTCTTCTCTGATCTTCGTTCATTTTGGCGATGGTCGATTTGTAGTACTAAATAAATTAGTTCAGAGATTTCGGTGGGTCTTTTGGAGACCTGCGCTAATGTGTCCTTCAACCTTAGCCCACTATAAAAAATTGCTGCCCTTTTAGCGTTTGGCCAATTAGTCTCAACAATCAACTTATTAAATTGAGCAATGTAGGCCACGAGAGCTCTGTTTCCTTGCCGAAGATCTAAGAATTCATTATCCGTAGCTTGAGACCCAGTACGACGATCAAATATTCTCAAGATTTCGGTCTTGAAGTCTTGAAAGTTATACAGAACTGGATCATTTTAGGTGACTATGGGCATTGACCATGCTGCTGCATCCCCGGTCAGATAAGACAATATAAATGCCACCTTTGACTAATTTTCTGCAAAAAAAGACGGGTCGTCACAAATAATGTAGGGAGCACAGAGTAAGAAAAATGTGCACTTTATGTGGATCTCCCTCCAAATGCTTTGGTTGGGCTAAAGGAATTATTGGAGAGATTGCATGTATCACTTGCGCTGATCGCCCAGCGGCTTGTGAAACACTAGAAATGTCTGGAGTGGAGTCCCTCTTATTTGGGGACCCGCTGTGACTAACTCATCTATCGTTTGTTTTATCTGTAAAGATTCTTGACCAGATCTTCTTAACTCCTCTCTCAGAATGTATTTTCTTCTACGGTGTGATTTAGCTGCCTTTGCATACCCTCTAGTATAGTTGTAAGAGTTTTCAAATCTATTCCTTCTGCCATTCTGCTCAGGTGGTAATCTATTTCCTTAAATTGGATGGCACTTCAATCTGTCAAAGCTGTACCTGGAGTCGATTTCCTCAGGAGCAGAAGATTATTCCACAGTCCCCCACCGCCATTACCCACGACTGATATTAACCTCAGTCTCGAGCATTAACAGGGGGGAAAGGGTACGGGGACAACAGAGAGACTCCTCATGTCTTGTGCTTCTTAGCTCGACATCCCTACCCTCATATATTTGGATATCAGGAGTGCACCTATAATGAGTTAGCACAGAAGTTATTAGGGACACATTATGCAAGCCTCCTCACAATTTCACTATTGAATTACACTTAACTCTCTACACAATTTACCTGTTTAACAACTGAGGATAGCTTCTCTCTAGTATTATAGGATTAGGGTGACAATCTTGTTTGATTTGTTTTATCAACTTTTATTCTGTGTTAACTGGCTTATGGTTGCTGTTCTCAATGTTCATTTGGGTGGAGAACATCTGCTGCTCGATGTTTCTTTCTCTCTTTTGCCTTTGGTGTTTGATATATATATAGTTGAATTAAAAGTCCTTGTCAATTAAGTCTTTATTTTTCCAAAGTGGTTCCAAGGATTTGAATCTTATTATCTTAGTAAATAATATTCTCTGGTCTCTAGCTTTGTGGATGCTGTTCTTTCCTTAGAGAAACTAATCTCTCATTAATGTGTTTTCTGACTGATACTTCTGCATTCATTATTAAGTTTTTAATCCCCAGTTCTATTGCTCACAACTTCCAATGATACGCTGCTTTAATTTGTACGTTTCAGCACATTATTTGAAACTCAAAATACTCAAAGTCTCTAGTTTTGTTTTACCTCCGGGTACTGCTCTCGAACGGGAACGCCGCTCTCCTGTTTCTGCTCGCGAGCAGAAACATTACTCACTGGATTCTGCTCACCAATGATTCCAAGACACTAGCGTTTTGGAACTGTAACAGTTGAAACGCTAGTTTCTTCTCCTTTCTTTTCTTTCATCGAAGTTCAGGCGTAATGAAGTGACGCTACCGGTCTCCTCAGAGAGTTCAGATGAAGTGCTTCGTTCGTTGTTCATGCATTGGATTAATTCGATTTTAGCAACTAGACTACATGACCACTTCGCTAGGGATGACGGCGGCCATCTTGGTATTTGCTCAATTCCAATGTTGCAGTCGTTTCAACAGTACTCAAAACACCAGCCTTCTGTAAGAGTGCAACTACCTCCACATCAGTGTAATGTTGTGCACTGACGTGGGGCGCTAGGACCTCCTCGGCTGAGGAGGCTGGCTGGAGGCGGGATCAGGGAGGGGACAAGGAATGCCCGGGAACGGGCAGAGCAGAGTAGGCGAGGGAAGAGGAAGGAGGTGTTAAAATAAAGAGCAACGTGAATTCGGCCTAGTGTCCATGTCCTGTGTATGTAGGACACTACAACTGGCGACGAAGGTGGTCACGGCGCGCGTGGTGTGTGCCCTGGCGTCTGCAGCTGCCTGGAGGAGCTGCGCGAGCGAGGAGTGCTCCGGTCTGGATGATTCACGTGGCGCGAGTCGGGAGCCTACCCCGACTGCGTTTGATTTGAGCGGGCTGCGATGCGGGTGCCCACCCCGGTCGCTTATGCAGCACTGACCGCTGAAGCGGTAACAGCGAGCCCCGACGCCGAAGTGGCGGAACGTGTGAGGGTCATCTGAGATGCCCCGGTGGTGAAACAGCGTGGAGGTCCCACGTTTCTGAGAAAGCGACGACGATCTGGGAGCCCACCCCAGTCGCATGCTGCCTTGTGCCGGGAGACCCGTGGTGAGTGCCTTCCTTGTATTGGCACGATTAGAGATAACCGGATTGCCTGGGACGCTGCAGCCGGTGTGTGTAGACCGAGTCTCGAGGGGCGTGTGTGAGCGGGGCAGCCATCTTGAGGTCAGACGCCTGCACCAATACCCTGCGAGAAACCTCCGGCGGCCATTTTGAAGTCAGGCGAAGGTTGGAATTTGGCAACAAGCACTGGTTCATGCAACCACAAACCTTGAAAGTCATCAAGCATTAAGCATTAATAAATACAGATACACAAGCCTCAAAGTCATCAAGCATTGGTAAATGCAGCCACAAACCTTGAAAGTCATCAAGCATTGATAAATACAAATATACATGCCTCAAAGTCATCAAGCATTGGTAAATGCAGCCACAAACCTTGAAAGTCATCAAGCATTGATAAATACAACTATACAAGCCTCAAAGTCATCAAGCATTGGGAAACACAACTGAATGGTGGAAAATTCATCAAGCATTGGCAAAATCAACAGAAGAAGCGTACCAGGTCATCAAGCATTGGTACATGCAAGTGAGTGGCCTGAGAGTTATCAAGCATTGGTAAAGTCAAATGAGAAAGCCTCAGAGTCAGTAAAGACTGGCCAGCGCAACTGCATACCTGAGTGGCACTCGCGCACTGACACAGTCGACGCACCTCGAGTAACATCTCGTCAAGAACTTAATATTCTCGGCTAAAGGCCTGGGTCCTCACCATGTCTAATTCACAGACTGGCTGAGCAGGGTCAACATCGGCCAATGCTGGACAGAAGGGGATACTCGGAGTGTCTTTTCTGCGCCCACCCGAACCGCTAGTCCTTGAAACAGGGTCTTCGGTGGAAGGAGTGGCTCGAAGATTTTGAAGATTTTATGAAAGGGTCGCAGGTGACAGATGCCGGTCAACGGCTAATAGCACTACGCAATTTAATATGTAAAGACGTCGGGCAAATCATAAAGGCACTGCCAACATCCGACGCGGCGTCTTACACGGATGTGTGTGTAGCCCTCAACAGAAAATTTCTGCACAAAAAAAACATTGACTATGAGAGATACACGTTCAATTTAGCGGCCCAAGAAAAAGACGAGCCCATGTGCGCCTTCATCACTCGCCTCAGACGTCTGGCACGCTATTGCAAGTTTGACTCCTTCTCGACCGAGGATGCTCTTCGTCTGAGGGTCATTGAAGGGTGTCAGTCTGAATCTCTAGGGACAGAAACTGTTGAAGAAGAGCTATTCGCTGGACAAAATTGAAGAGATGACGCGGGTGCATGATCAAGCTGAAGAGCATGCAAAGAAAATGGAAGCTGGGAGAAGTGAGAAGCGCGAGCAAGCCTTCAGACTTCAATCTCACAACATACGCAGATACTCTCCAGCGAAACAAAGGTCTTCAATGGCCAAGAGGCAACCACAGTCAGGACATCGGCGACGTCGTAGTTCAAGTCGAAACAACAGATGGAGGGAACGGCATCTCAAATGCTATCGGTGTGGCTATGAGTTTCCCCACACGGATGGATGCCCCACCATGGGTCAGTCATGCCAGAAGTCTGGAGGGGAGAACCATTTTGAAAGCGTCTGCGGCAACTACAGGAATAGCAAACAGAAAGATCAGAAAAGGTCATCTTGATCCACGAGCATGCGTCATCAGGCCAAAGCAGTACGTGATCGCAGAGATTCGTCAACAGGTTCTTCTCGCTCTAGCCGTCAGTCTCACCGAGGCTATCGATCTCGACGCACGTCCTCTCCAGATTCAAGGTCACCGTCTTCCATCTCGCAGGACAGTGATGAATACGTGTGGATGGTCGCTGACCACAACCGATTGAAGAAATATCATAGTCTCAACATCCAAATTGGTACACACTGGGCCAAATTTGTGATGGACAGCGGAGCCTCTCTCAACTACATACCACTGGCGGAATATCAAAGGATGAAGTCACCTCCGCCGTTAAGCCCGGCTCACGTGAGAGTTTACACGTGGATGTCCAAGAAGCCCCTCCCTTGCTTGGGAAAGTTTTTAACACACCTCACGTACCAAGATCGCACCATTCCTGCCTACATCCATGTCATTAAAGGGCCAGAGGCTGACTGCCTTTTGAGTCTTCTGACTGCTGAGCGGCTAAAATTAGTGTTCATCTTGTACAAGGTGGATGACGAACTCGAGGTGGCTCAAAGACCTCCAAAGCTATTTGCTGGCCTGGTAAAGATGGCTCGACCGCCAGCAGTTCCACTGGAAGCCATCATAGATGCCACTCGTGAAGATAGTGCTCTGCAAGACGTGATGTGTCGCTTATAAAACAATAACTGGAGACACTCAGATGTCGACACTTCAAACAGCGTAGTTGACAGACATGAACTTGCCGCGTTTAAGCACGTGAAGGAGAAACTGTCAGTAGCCACGAATGGCCTGATTTTACGAGCCAATCGGATAGTCATACCGAAGCATTTACGGCAAGGCATTATTAATCTGGCCCATGAAGGTCACAGAGGCATCGTGGCCACCAAAAGAGCTTTGAGGGAGCGTGTATGGTTTCCAATGCTGGATCAAATGGTAGCGCTCACCCTAAAGGACTGTCTCAAATGTCAACTGGTCAGTCGACCTGATCCCTCTGCGCCACTGCAAATGTCACCGTTGCCGGAAGGTGTGTGGCAGCAGATTGTGGTAGACTTTTCTGGACCCTTTAAATATGGACAATATATCCTGGTCATCATGGATGAGTGTTCACGTTTTCCAATAGCCCAATTCATTGCGTCAACCAAAGCGTCCAGCACAATACCTGTCCTAGATGAAGTGTTCGCCGCCTGGGGTATTCCCAAAATAGTGAAAACAGATAATGGGCCTCCGTTCAATAGTCAAGACTTTGCGGATTTTGCCAAGGATCTCAATTTCAAGCATCGCAAAATTACATCGCTGTGGCCACAGGCCAACGTAATGGATGAGAGAGTCATGTCTACCTTAACGAAGGCAGTTCAACAAGCTGAAGTGTCGCGACACGACACTCAAATGGTTCTAAATGAAGTTCTGCGGGCGTATAGAAACACGCCTCACTCTAGCACGGGTAAGTGCCCTGCGACTGTAATGCTGGGCCGTCCAGCGCGCACTAGAATACCCATGGTTGACTGGAATGAGAGAACAGTATCCCCTGATTCTGATTCCAATGACATAACCGTCACTGACCAACTCAAGAAAGAGGAAATGAAGACATCTGCCGATCATCGCAGAAAAGCTGCACCGTCCTCGATTCACGGAGGCGACTTAGCACAAGCAAAACAAGAACAACCAAAGAAAACTGATTGTTGCCATCATAAAGTTCCAGTAGTACTCACTCGACAAAAGGGAACCATGATTACTGCTGAATCTGATGAGGAAAGAATTAACCGAAATGTGGCGCCTTTCCAGAAGTGCAGTCCTAAAGTTAAAGAGGTGCTCAAGGGTCCTGTCACTGGAGAGACTAGGTCTAGTGCCACAGAAACCAGTGACCAGCAGTCAAGAGTGACCCCTGATGAAAGAGAACCTGACCGTCCCGACATCCATATTCGGCCCCTTCGAACTATTAAGAAACCGAGTCGCCTGATTGAGGAACTGTAACTACGTGATAATTTGTTTTAGGTTATTTAGTAGAGATTTGGACTAACTCATTTGTCAAGAAAGGGGGAGATGTAATGTTGTGCACTGACGTGGGGCGCTAGGACCTCCTCGGCTGAGGAGGCTGGCTGGAGGTGGGATCAGGGAGGGGACAAGGAATGCCCGGGAACGGGCAGAGCAGAGTAGGCGAGGGAAGAGGAAGGAGGTGTTAAAATAAAGAGCAACGTGAATCTGGCCTAGTGTCCGTGTCCTGTGTATGTAGGACACTACAATCAGATACTTCCTACTCCAGAGGTACTTGACATTTCTCTTCTTATTTTCTTAGATTAATACATGACAGGATAATGACTTTTTGACAGCATCTGATGTTACTTGTGCCCTTACAGCCCTGGTTATGGGAACTACAGAAGTAGTGGTAAACAAAAGGTGTTTTGCATGCCATTACAGGCTATGTGCAATCAAATTTAGAAACATTTATCAGCATAATTCCTTTTATTTTAACAATAACCAAGTTATTTAGTAATATTTTTTTTAGAATCACAAGGATATTGTTTTTTGTTATAGTAGTTTAACAATGCCCTCCACTACTAAACAAGTTCCATATAAAGAAATATGACCCCAAAGGGATCGAAGTTTAGAGGTGTTATTAAATAATGTAGTGTAAACAACATAGCAACCTGGGGGCGGAGCTTGCCACGAAGCAAGATGGCCGCGTAGAGGAAGAGCTCCGTGAGCCATCGCTGCCACGCTATATTTATCCTGACAATCCACGCATACATTAAAGAAATAGCGTCCGGCACACACTCTCCAGGAGCGGAGCTGGCGAACGCTGCCCTATGAGCTCTGCTGGGTGTCTGGTACAGCCGTATCCGGATCCACGGCCTGTTCGGTGGAGCGGCGAGCGAGAGCGGCTGCACGCCCGGTGGCCTCGCATTGGTGATCCAACGGTGTCCCGGGAATCGAGCAGCTCTCCCTTGCCGCAATAAGGTGCCTAACCCCGACCGGCGCCAAAATTAATCTACGGATGCCTGACTGTGCTGCCTGGTGGAGCCCCACTACCACGGGGAAGAATCAGCGTGATCCGCTGATAGACGGGACTGCGGAGCCTGTGGCCCTAGACCCGAGCATCCACCCCCGGCGGAGCAGCGGGGGAACGTGTGCCATGCGATGTGCTGCTCCCTTCCCTGGCACTGCATGCCACCTCGCACTCCTACTACAGGTGAGCCCCCCAAACATCTATGCACGGGTGACTGGCGGGAGGATTTCTGGACTTGGCCAGCTGTGGTGGGCACACTGCAAGACTCCACGGGTTTGTAGTGTCCTGGCTGTGGCTCCCCGAGCAGGGTTGGACTAGCATTGCACAGGAGGAGTACGGGGTAACCCCCACCACTACTACCCCATTAACTATGTTGTTGCGCTCGTGAAGGGGAAGGCGCACCACGCAAACCCGTTGGGACCGACCACTACCCACTCTACCGGACACTGAAGCCCCGTGGGGGGGGCGCCTCGCCCACGTGTACGGACTGAGACCCTGTTAGTGCGGAGCTCTGTAGTGCATTAGAACACCTACGTGTTGTGTGCTGCCTGTGTTGGTGCCACTCCCTGTCCCAACTAAGACTGTTCCTGCAGACTGAAGGAGGCCCTGAGGGGGAAGGCTTGCTGGGAGGGCCATGTAAATCCACTGCTGGCACCCTGACTGAGAGTCCATTGCCGCAGACTTGCTGCCGAAGGGTTGCTGGAGTTGGTGAGGATGGACACTCCGCTGGATCAACCCACGGAAGAGGTCCTTTGCCCAGATCCAGTGCCCACACCTGCGGCGCATAATCGAGCCTGTATCACAACGCAGCGCCCACACTGTCCATCCAGGGTGGACACCGATAAATTTGTCTCACGCAGTGCCGCCATCATGGGCAGAGTAGATAAAACACAGACCAAGCTCCCATTTGATGCCAAATCTACCAGACATAAAGAAACAGACTGAGCACGCTCCATTGACACCAGAGCGGATGCCTCCAAGGAGGACTCCGGCGGTGTGAAACAGATGTTCGCTACAATCCAGAAAAGCCTGACGACGATAGATGAGAAAATTGACTCCCTGGTCTACCGCATGGATAGGATGTCGGAGCAGCTCGATAAACAGGCTGAGCGAACGGACATGGCAGAGCACAGAATAACGGAGGTCGAGGAGGCCCAGGCAGAAGCAGACCGAGTACTGCAGCAAATGGCTCAAACTATCACTGAACTCCAGGATAAAACTGAAGACTTGGAAGCGCGCTCTCGTCGCAGTAATTTACTGGCCCCCCGGAGTCGACCCCAGTGGGTATTGGAACAATTCACAGAACAACTGCTCATCACTTTACTAGGTCGAGAAACATTCTCTGATATATTTGTGGTCGAAAGACCTCATAGCACGCTGTGGCCGAGGCCTGCCCCGGGTGCCCCACCGCGGCTAGTGATTGCTAAATTGTTAAACTATTGAGATCGTGACTCGGCTTTGAGACGCGCTAAGGAGCTGGTTGAGCTCCGCTACGAGGGTTCCGCCATATCACTTTACCCAGACTTCACAGCGAGAGTACAAGATGCGAGACGCCAATTTAACCCACTCAAACGTCAGCTTCAAAATCATAATATCAATTACGCCATGCTCTATCAGGCCAAACAGAGGGTAAACCTGAATGGCACCTCCCGCATCTTCACTGATCCGAAGGCGCTGCAAAAAGCTATGAAGGACCTACTTAAGAAGTCAAAACAAGAATCGAGACTGGAGGGTGCTGCTGCAAAGGAGACTGAAGCACAAGAATGATCCCTTGAAGACAATGATTAAAATACTGTCATGACACTACTCTTAATTTTTTTCGCACTCAACTTGAACAACGACTTATTGAACTGGGTGGGGATCTGGCTCCACTGGTGGCGCAACATTGACTCCTTCCCCCCGCGGGGGCACCGGAAAGCTGGCACAGGAAGTGAGAAGGCAGACAACCACCAGAGCTAAGTGCTAGTAACTGCACTTCAGTTGCTTCTGCGAGGTGACAATTATGTCTCCTAGGTTGTTGTTATAATTGTTGTGCCCCCGTGGAGTTGCCCTATGTGGGAAGGCCCAGATTCATAGCCTCGAGTATCACAGGAATGCTACAATAAAGTATGATAACTAGTGAAATGTTGCTAGAATGCTGATTGTCAAGCTATTTAGTTAACTATGTTTTCACCGCTGATGGCTTCTCGCGGTACTTGGGCAACATCCACCCCTGCGTGTTACCCACTACATGGTTGGTAGATGCAATTGTTTGGGAATTGGGAGAGGGGAGGGGAAACTTGACTCTGCACAGTTGGGGTTCGCATGGCGCGGGTGGTGGGAGGAGGGAACTATTTTGAGTATATGTCTTATTATTTTTATTTTTTTGTTTGTTTGGTTTAGTTTGTCTCACTGGTACGAGTCTCATACTGATGATGCACACGATGTGGGGTGACCATCACACTACTATAAGACATGGGAACTATACTGGGATTCTTTACATGGAATATTAGAGGTCTTAATGACCAGCGTAAGGTCAGGAAGGTCATGTCCTATCTCAATAGGCGCAATATAGATGTAGCACTGTTACAGGAGACCAGGAGATGCACCTCCCGGTGTCAAGCCTCCCTCAGATTAGAAGCAGGATTTGGGGAACGTTTCACGCAGCAGGCTTTACTACTCATGCCCGTGGAGTGTTAACCTGGATTAATCCCAAAACCCATCTCACACTTGACGAACTGCACACAGTTACCAACTATAGATATATAGTGTCCAGATGTAGGGGGCCAGATGTGGACTATGTAATAATTAACGTATACGGCCCTAATCATGATTGCCCACAATTTTATTATGAAATTCAGACCATAGCTAAATCATTGCCCGATCTCCCACAGATATGGGGGGGACTTTAATTGCACGCTGCACCGAGACCTTGATCGCTCAGGTGGGCCACCGTGGCGTCGCCCTAAGGTGGCGGAAGTCTTCTTAGACGTCCTAACGGAGATGGATATGTTTGATGTCTGGCGCTCCTGCTCTTCATTAGGAGGGGGATACACGCACTTTTCAGCGCCCCATAATCTCCACACCAGAATTGATTACTGGTTCCTGATGGGTTCACTTAAAGGCACAATTAGAGAGTGAGAAGTATTCCCCCGTACCTACTCTGACCACTCCCCGGTACTTTTAACAATGACAATACCTGTCAAGTGACCCCCCCGTTCACCTGGCAATTCCCTCCATACGCTTTACTAGATGAGGTGTTCAAGACTGAGATGCTGGAGGCAATAGAAACCTTCTTTGCGACAAATTTGGGTTCTGATCCCCACTTCACTACGATTTGGGAGACCTTCAAGGTGTATGTGTGGGACATTGCCATATCTAAACACTCAGGAGTGCTAAAATCGATTAGAGGACAACTGAACAGATTGGAGCAAACACTTGCGGGACTGTCAAGGGAAGTACAGGGCAAACATGACCCCACGCTACAAGCTACACTTAAGGCAACACTAGAAGAAAACCACACTGAGGCTGATAGGGAGTTTAAGCTTTTGGGCAAATACGCTGTTGCAAGGGTATATGGAGAGAGAGAGCGCCCGCGCTCAGCCCTAGCAAACCTCATGAAGGGCCTTGAGGCAGCATACCAACCCATAGCACTGACTAATGATGAAGGTATGACAACCACTGATGCGGACGATGTAGCGGAGACCTTTTGAGCCTATTATGCGAAACTGTACCAGTCAACTTCCCACACTACACGATCAGACATACTAGAGTACCTGGAATATATTAAATTGCCCTGGCTACTCGACAATCACAGGGAGTACCTGATGCACCCACTAGAGGCATGGGAGATATGGACCGCCCTGTCTACGATGCGCTCTGGTAGCACTCCGGGACAAGATGGGCTTACGGTGGGGTTTTACAAGGAGTTCCAGGAGCTGCTCGTACCACATATACTAACGCTTTTAGAAGAAATGGCTGAAGAGGGTATTATGCTGCCCACAATGAAGGAAGCTCTCCTGGTCATTATTTTGAAACCCGGGAAGCCTCCACATAGCTGCTCCTCATACCGTCCACTTTCCCTCCTAAACGTGGACACGAAGATATTTGCCAAAGTTCTAGCGAACAGACTTAGCACCTTGATGTCAACGCTAGTAGGAGCATAACAAGCTGGATTTATACCAGATCGCACACGCACTTATAATTTACGTACAGTTTTCGGAGCTATACAGCATACTACCCCTACTACTAAAGCAGCGGTGATATTTTTAGTAGGCCTGGGCCAAAATTCCGTTCCGCCCGTGGAAATTGCGATAATTTGGCATATTCGCGTTCCGCGGAAAGCGCAAAAATCTCAAAATTTCCGCAATCCGCATCTTACCGGTAATTTTTTTCTTGCTCGCGCTGTAAAAAAATACATTCTCGCGTGCACGCAATCGCCTTACCTGAATCCCCGCGTTCGCCGACAAGTTTTCCCGATCCGGTTGAGTTCTCCACGAGATGTTGGATTGTTGGTAGCCATTTGCGCTGTCTCGCGACAGTTCGCGCCCGCATTAACGTCATTTGTCGCGCAATCACGTCATTTGTCGCGCGATCATGTCTTCTCACGATCATGCACTGCAAGAGTATGAGAAGATTGAGATCTCGAACACGTCATTCTCCACCACGAGCGAGAGCGTGAGGACGCGGGCACGTCATATCGAACGCGAAAAGGAGAAAGAGAATCCGAACACGTCATATCCAACGCGACACACAGTGAGAGAACGCGATCAAGGCATTTTGGACACGCCATCGACATCCGGCGGAAGTAATGTGAAGCTCGAGAACTCGAACATGTAACATTTTCAGTTTGGAGAAGAATATCAGCTCTAGCAGCATGAAACCTTCTGCAAATGATAATTTCGATGAAAACAACTCCTCAGATTGACATTCGGCTGTCCTTTTTTGTGCAAGGAGTCCTTTTTAGGTCTCGCCTGACCCAGCGCATGCGCTGGTCTGGCGAGACTTTTTGAGAGGGCTCCAAAAAGTGCTACCAGGCCAGCCTAGAGCCACAGTGCATGTGCGGGGGCGCGCGCGCAGGGCTTTACCGCGATTATTTTCACTTTCGCGGCCGCTTTGATGTTTGATCGCGATTGCGATTACTTTCACTTTCGCGGCCGCCGGGCCACTTGTTTGTAATGCTTGCGTCACCCCTTTCGCATCTCCCTGCCTAATCGGGTATCTGGATTGGGATATAACATTCTCAAGTCCACCTTACTATCATAAAATGTTCGGAGTCCCGCTACACCTATTATGTCCATTGCTACCCCTTCTGTTCATACCCTGCGTTTACTCACTTCATCAAGGGTGTAAGGCTGCCTCTTTGCCACTCGCTGCCCTCCGATGTATCTTGGCATGCATTGCGGCTGCCATTATATATTCCCTGGGTCTCTGTGCCTTTCTTCACCTTGTGATCCCTCTCAGGCTCTTATGGAAGCTGGTGCGTAAACCATATTGCATCCCGGAGGTGGAAGTACCACTGAATAGGAAAAACTAACGAACAGCTGTTATTTAGAGCACTTAAAAATGACAGGAGCGCTGTGAGAAGCGCTATTTAAAAATGTTTTTTTTACATTTTTATTCTGGGTTATTATTCACAAATATACGAGAGGTTAAAGTGAGCATCTTGGATCTTCACAGATGATCAAATTACGAAAGCTTACCAATCTCAAGGTGCCAGGCGGCAGCGGTTCTTTAGCCCAGCAACTCTTGTGTCCAATGGTCAAGCCACCAAACCCGAAAAACCTTTCATAATCTTTCCATGTCGAGTCCGTCTCAGGCCTTAATAAAGAGGTTTAAATTGGTTTCGCAATCTAGAGATTTGTTTTGTATCAAACTATTTCAAAACAAGTCTGATTCAGATGCCATATACCCAGATCTCAAAGGTGTGTTCTCCCTGGTTTCACAAAAGCATCGTAAAATGATCCGCCTTCTAGCCCATGCCATGCTCTGGTCCATCATGGCCGTCCAGAGCCGAGGGCGCAGTCTGTTGGTGGCTCTCCTTCAACAAGAATTAGAGCCGTCTCGCCCTCTCCAGGGGGTCTTCCTCCTCGATGGCCAATATTTCGAAACAACAATGGTCAAGAGAATTAAAAGGCAAATGAGAAAAAATAAAAAAGAACCTGCCAATGTGAACAATATAGCTTGTTCTAAGTCAAGTTTTAATACACATTTTCTGTGGCTCCAATTTAAAAACAAGCATTTACAATGCAATAGGTCGCGAGTTTGAGCTATTGGCATTGCAAATAACAATGCCTTTTATTTTTATTTTATTTTTAAAAACATAAATAAAAGGCATTGTAATTTACAATGCCAATAGCTTAAACTCGCGTAACTGCGAGACCTATTGCATTGCAAGTGCTTGTTTAAAAAGATGGGGAGAGGGAGGAAGTGCCACAGAATCTCCAACTTCCTATTCCTGTCCAGCAGGCTCCTCCCAGTGCTTTGTATATCTCCTGCTCATTCTGTCTTTGGATTTTGAGCTGGAAGAATCACTCTTTTTGTCTGCTGCATCATTGCAATTGGATTTGAGGATTTTTTAATTGGATATTTTAGTAAGTGGTTGTTGTGTCTGTTTGATTGGGGGCATTGCAGTTGTTGTAACTACAATTTTTATTTTTGGTAACTATCATTCCTTTTTTAGGTCAAGCCTAGAACAGCGCATGCGCTGTTGCTCGACATTTAGTATACGGGTTTTCAAATGGCTGCCAGACCTCACTAGCCTAACGCTTGCGTTCACGCGAGCGTGCACGCGCGCAGCCGCCAATCACTGCTGCGCGCGCACCACTTGCATACTTAACAAACAGCACGTCCCGTCCTCGCGATCACTTTCACTTTGATCGCGATTACTTTCCTTTGCCGCACGGCCGTTACTTTTACGGCCGCACGGCCAATGCTTGTTTCTAATGCCATAGGTCTTGTGTTTCA
Organism: Triturus cristatus; assembly: GCF_964204655.1. Classification (NCBI taxonomy): domain Eukaryota; kingdom Metazoa; phylum Chordata; class Amphibia; order Caudata; family Salamandridae; genus Triturus; species Triturus cristatus. The sequence goes on from NC_140590.1 coordinate 178,373,660, forward strand.
ATTCGAGACCTATTGCATTGCAAATATTATTTTTTGTATTCCGTATTCTTTATGTTGCTAGGAAAGACGGAGAAGTATTTTCTCAAACGTACATTATTTCGTTTGTGGAATGGCCACAAAACCGCGCATTGTCCTATCTATAATCTTTTAACCCCACCCTTTGCTTTTCTCTGTGGCCTACATTTTGGTAGTGTATGCCGTGGGTTTGCTACAATAAAGTCGTGCTGTTAGCCACTCCGGTGTTGACGAATCAAAAGAAATATGTGTACGCTTTATTCTCGATTCAAACTGTTTATAAAATACAACCTTTGGCGTTCTTAGGGGCCAGATCAGCTGGTGTGATTTGAATGTAAACAAACCCAACACCACACCAATTTGTACACCCAGCTGAAAAGCAGAAACAAGCATTGGCATAGCCAATAGGTCTCGCCTTTGGGACTTTATAAGTGTTTAGTTATCCAGCACAATATCCTTGGTGCAACAACATCAAGTGTTGCATGGCTAAACACTTATAAGGTCCCAAAGGCGAGTAAGCTATTTTGCCTCTAATAAGACATTGCTAGGATGACCTGCTGCTTGCGCCAGGAATCGAACTGTGAGCCTTGTGCTACAGAGTTAGCTGCTGTGGCTGCAGTGCTATACTTTATGTAAATAATAGCGAGTGAGAAAATAGTAGTATTAATAAGGCTACACGCATGCAAGCTCTTTCAAAAGTTTGGCGTGTGAGAATGAGCCCAAAGTGATTGATACCGTGTAAATGAGGCTGAGTTGATAGGTGTGTCTGTTTGTGTGCGGCTGTGTGTGTGGCTTTGTGTGTATGTTTGTTTATTGTGTGTGTGGCTGTGGGTGAATGGCTTTGTGTGTGCTTATGTATATTAATGCATGTGTGTGTTTGTGTGTGAAACTGTCATTGTGTTCATGTACATGTAGCATGTCTCAGTGTCTTCAACCCTTTGCAGAGCTACATGTTGAGGCCTTGCACCTGCTCTCAACAAGCACCAGGTAAACAGCCTGCCTCCCACTTGGTCTGCGGCCCAAGGGAGTGTCAGGCCCACATGAAGCGCTTTAACATCTGCAGTCTGTGCCGTGGTTTCAGAGGCGCAGGCACCAAATCGCGGCCAAAACTCGTGGAATTTAAGGAGGAAATGAAATTAGTAGCAACAGTCTTACCACAGGCAGAGTCAAGAGGAAGCAGGCACTGCCAGACTCCCAGGAGGGGTGAAAACCTGAGTGTACAAATTCATCTGGCCCACCATCCGGTGTCCCCCAACAACAGTCAGGTTCCACGTCCACGGAGGCGGAAACACAGTCATTGGATTCTGCGTGAGGAAGCGAAGGCTTCTAAAGTAATCAAGTGTTACAAAGCACTGAACTGAAACCCATTACACTTGGTTCAGGCTTCTCTGAAATGGCAGCGAGCGCTGCTGCAAGCCTGCACTGTTAGACCACAAATCTCGGCTCTACAGATTAAAGTGGCGAATTGTGTGAGTTGTGGCAATATAGATGTCTCATTCTTCCTCATGCCATCACACTCCTAGGTGCAGTGACCTAAGATGAGATAATAGCATTGAGGGTGTGCGAAATTTGTGTAATTACCTTTTGAATGATTATGAGACATTTCTGTAAAATTACGTGAGATGCAAATCTGGTATTTTTACTCCAGTTTTAGGATATAATTCCTGGTGCACTTCCTTTCACCATATTATGCAGTCCCCGTTTAAATATTACAATTTCCGCACACTGTGAGCAAAATCTCATCAGTTTCTCCTCTCAGACTTCCAATATTGTTGTGAAAATGTGATATGGGTGGCCAAATGTTGACTTTTCACTTGTGTTAGGGGAAAATGCTTCGTGCCGAATTAGAATGTGCCCTTGTGTAGCGCCTGCTAAGCAGTCCTACGGTTTTGTAGCGCTGCAAATAACTAGTGTGAAAATGGCTCATATCGGAGCAGAACTGTGCGAGAGCCTCTGACAGTGCTGCGGTATGGGCAGCTTGCTCGTTACCAAGACAGAAAAAAATATGCTTATGCTGAGAGAAGGACTTTGTTTCATAAATAAATGACATGGGTATCACGTCATAAATATACACATATACACTGTATGTACAACAGCGAAATCTGCATGAACAAATGTTGATAACATTGAGCACTTGCATAGTGCATTTTATTTACATTGTCCAATCAGACAAATATATATATGTTGGTACGTACAACATAGACTTTCGAACTCTATAATATCCTTAATTTTACCTATTTCAGATGGATAAGAGAGTCAGTGCAGCTTGAAATGAAACCTATCACGGGGTTTGCCGGATAATTAAAGATATGTATAAGAGCAAAGCAAAGGCCGAAATGCGGCCTACGAGTAATAATAAAATATATCTTTCTGTTAAAGAACAAACACGTCACATGATGGAGACAATAACATATGCAGTACGCGAGTGTACTTACTTGATGGGTAGTGGCCTTCCTGGCCGCCCCCATACCAGTCCGGGTTGGTCACTGCAGCCCTTAAGTTGTCCTGGTAAGATGGCAGCTCGCAGTGGCTGCTGGAGTATGTTATGTGGTGGTGCAGTAGCCCCTCATAGTGCCCTGGGGCAGGCAGTGGGCCACAGAGAAGCTGGTGGCTCCTAGAGGGGGCTGGAGGCACTGTTGGTGGTGGGAGACCTGCATCATTGGCCCAAAGCCTTACAGACAGGGGGTCTCCATGGCCCGAGGCGTGTCCCAGCTTCAGGGGCCTGCGGTCCGGCGTCTCCTGAGCTTCAAGCCAGGCCGAGGTGGGGATTGTCTGTAAGAGGTATCCCAGACTTGCGCAGGGGCTCCAATGGACGGGAGCTCCTCAGCTTTCATTCTTTACACACTCTTATCAGGGGATTAGGGCCAGCAGACGCCAGGAGTAAGGGGGGAGGAGGAGCCTAAGTGCCCGTCTCCCAATACAATGGAGTGTAAATACACTGACCTCATCAATGACTCGGGCCCTCTTCGATGGGCGGCACGGGGGAGACAGAAGGAGGCAGGCAGAACAGAGGCATGACAGAAAATACACCGAGAGTGACACAATCTATCTGAGGAAAGCAGAGAGGCAGACAGAAAGACAGACTACCGAAAAATAGATAAACAGACCAAGCCAGGAGCATAAGGGGGTGGGGGGGAGAGACAAGCGAGATACAGCAAAAACATGTGAAAGACAGTAGGGATCGCGTTCGGGAGATGCAAGCAGAGCATCAAAGGGCTGGGTGAGAAGGGAGGGGGGAATGCAATGAGCAGAGGAGCAGCTGTTTTGAGGATGTGGTTTACGTTAAAAAAAGAAAGTGAAAGTGATCGCGTTGGGGAGATGCAAGCAGAGCATCAAAGGGCTGGGTGAGAAGGGAGGGGGGAATACAATGAGCAGAGGAGCAGCTGTGCACGTGCACGCCATCGTGCACTCAAGCTCTAGGCCAGCAAAACCATGTGGGTAGCACTTTTGAAAACCCACTTACAAAATGTCTCAAAGAGACTGTCTCAGCGAGACCTACAAAGGTGGGGTCATGAGGGATAGCGTGGCAACAAAACCGATGGAAAGCACCTCCAAGTATACAAAAAGAAAACACTATATACAATGAATCCATCATTAACACCCATTTAATCTTTCTCAACTCAGTGGAACTGCAGATTTGTTGATACTCACGAGCGTGCATTTCCGAATCATTACCAGGATTCTGACTTTGAAAGCAGCAACAAGAACAACCATCTTATTTAAATTCTATTTATAGTTTTTGATGTGGCACCTCACAATCCCTAGGGTGTCAGTGCGCTTCGCTTTTGCACCTCTTGATAAAGCGAGGACAAAATGACATCTACAAAACGATTGTAAAGGATTTAGGAAACCTTTTGAAACGTAAATGAATGCATTTGAATTTCAGATTAAGGTGACGATACTATTTCGAGGAGAAAAATTGTATTTACAGGATGGCATTGGACCCCTGAATTAATTAATTCTCAAATAGGTGTAAGACTAGCGTATTTATCAAAACGCATTTCCTGCAACTAATGAGTCTTTTTGCAAAAATCAGAGCAGTGTGTCACTCGTTTAGTGAGAGTGTCACACCATAGAGATGGCTGGCAGACGGCTGGCCAGTCCGAGGGTCCACTGGCTTTATTCGAGCTTCACTAGGGCACATTTCTCGCCCTTTCTTAGGAGCCACATTTTAAGCAAACCCCTTTCAGTCCAATTCTCGTACACTTTTGGGCCTCATTAGTCCCGATTTTGGTGGAAATCAGTTCTCAACATTTTGACGTGATTGATGGCAGTGAAAAACGTGTACGACTGTCACTGGCATTTCTTGTGGTTATTCCTCGGCTGTCACTGATTTCTTTGCAGTTATTTTTTACAGGAAGTACGTTCCATTTGAGGAAGAGTGTGCGCAGGTTCAGTTTCAGCAAATGTGTTTTGCTTCTCTTGAGTGTTACCTTTACCTTTAGGAAACATTCTGCAGCAATCTGTGACCACAACCATTCTATACTCTGTGGTGAACGTGCCTTCCCAGTGTGCTTGTTGGCTGTGTGTGCAGAAAAGCATTTGAAGTACCCTGCCCTTTCCAAGCCCCCGCCTTATCTCTTTCCCGACACAGCAGCAAATTTAAATAAAATCATTGCTTTACTAGCACATATCCCTTTTACTCCTTTTTATATATATGGCATCATGTGTAGTAAAATATAACCAAGATCTATAGCATAAGGGAATATCAGTTCACCGTATCTGCAGTGTATTTTTCTTATCTTTTTGTTCTTTAAATTATACCATTAAACGTAGCACAAGGGTGTCACAGATGCTTTAAGTTTTCTTTCCCCTTGCTGTGATACTTTTTTAAACCCTCTTACAGTTGTTTGCCTAATTTTGTTTTATTTCTACAATAAGTCAGTCATTTAATGGAAAACACGGTGCTTAGGTATAAAAAACAAATTGCATTATGTACAGTCTGTGTATTACTAAAATATATATTTTAGAAGCCCCATTTTATTGTAAACCTTTTGGTGCATTTTGTAGCAGTCTATATTGCTGGGGCCCAATTTCTTGTTTACCATTTATCTCCAAGAACCCACTCTGGTCAGATGGACCTTTTTACTTGCCCAATAGCGTGGAGGGAGGAAACACAATTATCAGAAAATAATGTCCACAATTTGACATAATCAAGGACTCGAGACTTAATCTCTTTGCTCTCGGGCTTTTATTATCAGCATAAACATCTGCAGATAAAGGCACCTCAATACAAGGCACAACAAGTACACAGGCACTAACACAAATGCTACTCTACGGAGAATCCGCATACGACTAAAAATAAACAGAAGCACCACTTCTAAAAGCATGAGGTAGATAACTACCAAGCCAATGTCGATATTAGGAATCATGAATCATACCATCTCTGTCCCTACTCTATACTAGATGTCATCCCTACTTAGCATTACCTTGAGACCCCAGAATCGCAAAAAGGTGTCAGAGTGAAACTTCCTAAGAAGTCTTCACTTAGAGAGCTTGGTCTAAACGCTCCATCTAGCTCCTCGCCTTCCTCTCCTCTGCTCAACCCTCGGGGTGCTTTCCCTAATACAGAACCCCAAAATCCTAGAACACGCCCTTCGGACCACCTCTTCGACCAGGTCTTCCTTCTGTACTTTTCCATCGAGAGCTGTCCAGCTTCCATCGTCCATCAGCTTGGCCTTGAGTCCCAGACACCGTCCGCGCTAGGAGTTACGATTGGCACATTCCAATGTACTCCCATGTCTGGCTTTGACTACATAATTCACTCCTAAACAAAGAACTTCTCTACTAACGAGCAACTGTCCTTGCACGTGCGGTGATATCATGGAATGTAGAAATACTTCGCATCTTTTAACTTTTACAATTTACTGCAGCCTAAAACGGTACTTGTCATCACTCTACCTTGTCTAATTCCTTCCATCCTTTTAAGATTCTCGTACTGTTGATCCTGCATTCTCGCCATTCTCTGCTCATTCGCTCTAAGAGCTCTTTCAGATTTACTCCCTTGATACCACTTCCAAGCTTTCACAAGTCCCCACAAGCAAATCACACAGACCACACCAATGATAATGGGCTTCAACACAGATCCAAGAAATCCCATTCCCAAGTTTGCAAACCACGTTCCCACTTCGCCAAATCCCTGTCCGATCTTTTCCCACACGTTCTCTTCAGTCAAATCAACAAGTTCCTTATGAATTGTGGTAATATTGTCTATATATTTCTCCAAGTCCTTGCTACGGTCTGGAATATACGTGCAGCATTCTTGGACCTTCAGCAACTTACAGACTCCGCCCTCTTTTGCCAATAATGCGTCTAATGCAAGTCGATTTTGCATAACCATATTACGTATCGACAACACCTCTCCATTCACCAACAACAATGACCTCGCCGTATTCATTGACAGTTCATCAACCACAGTCGCCAACCTCCTTATCTTCACATCATTCAAGACAATACCCATACTGGGTATAGTCGCTCCAAACAGATCACCGATCACTGCTCCTGCACTAGCAGCTCTACGTACCCTTGAATGCCGTCCCGTCTCTAGCAAATTCAAATCCTCAGTATGATAAACCTTCGGGAAAATGATAGCCAAATAACATATACCATGCCAATTTGCAGGCAGTCTCACATAGGCATTCTTCCCACATACAGAATACACAGTCGGAATCACCTGTACCGGACCTAACATAAAGTTTTTAGCAGAGGTCTCCATGGTAAAGGTATGAGAACACGTACTATATCCCACTGCAACTTTTTCAGTAGCACTTTGAGGATGACCAATACACAAATTCCCTCTCTGTGCCTCATCCAATGCTATAGGTCCATAACTTCCCTTAGATTTATGCAACCTCTCCTCATCCGTCCAATCTACTGGGCTGTCTCCTGTATCTCGTGTCTGGCTCAGCTTTCTATACCTGTCCTCAATCTGACCTATGAACTTCTTTTCTGTTTCTGACAACGCACAGGTCAAGTTATGTCTATGTGCATGAGCGGTATCCAACTTCACAGTCGGAATAAAATACTTCTGAAGCCTATCTTCTTTCTTATAATAATCATACTTGTTCAAATGCTTAATTGCTGGAACTTCCGGAAGTACTGTATCAAAATTTGAAAAGAAATACTCAAACTGTCTCCTGTCATAAAACAGACTAAGCAATAAACTACATGTAATCCCATAAGTCAACGGAAGATGATGGTACTTAATACCCTCGTCCACTGAAGCAGGCAACTGCATGCACACATAGCAATCCTTCACATCCATCGCATCAACATACTCATACAACAGCCTCGCATAAGCATTGAGTTTGAAATCACCCTTAGACAAATCCATGTGGAATTTACGATTCTCCTCCAGTGTCAAAGTTTTCTGATCTCTAATAGTGACCCCTCTCTGCCCTGGAGTGGTAGGTGTGGGTGCTCCCTGAACCTTCCCCTCCTGTCTGTGGGCCACCATGTATGAAGTTATAACTACTGCAAATATAACAGCTATCACTACCCCTAACAGTGTACCTATCACTAATTTAGCTCTACGATGTGTGTTTCCCGGTGCCGCCATCATTGAAATGTTCTCAATGTTCAACACAGTTTCTGCTGGCAAAAGTCTTTTTCTCGTCCAGCGCCCAGTTCAGCTGCTCTCTTGAACTGGAACCCTCTCGCAAAGTTCAGTTTCTTTTCTTTTAGATTGGACAGACTTCCCTAGCTCTTCGGTTCTCCAATGAAAGGTCCCTAAATGTATTCTTCTTCCACTTGGGCCTAGGTTATCTTCCTTTCTCAACTTATTTACAACAATTTCGATCAGTTCAGAATAACTGCCGATCCCAACAGTTCCAGGACCCCCTGCAATATCTCAAGCTTAAGAGTTGTCAGTTCTTGGGGAGCTGGCACAACTGCGAACGTCGGGAAGTCTAATGTTTCCAAAATCATACCACGAATGATGCTCAGAAATGGCGGATTCGGAATATTGATGGTCAGTATTCCGTCGATCTCCAGTCCTGGAATCCTCAGCAACACTTCCACTCTTGGAAATGGAGAACTGGTGACCAGTGTCATCGACCTCAATCTCCCCGTATTCAGTAGACCTGGCATCAGTCACTGTGTATGCCCACTCAGGTGAGGCATACTTTTGACTCGGCACTCGGGTTCTCTTTGATCTTCTCAGTGCACCTTGAGGTCCCTCCTCATCATTCGATTCTACTTCTGATTCTTCCGAAACTGGGGCAAGATCTGTTCTTGGTGCCAACTTCAAGTTTACCCGTTTCTGACTCACGGGCCAAACTCTTTCTGCTTCTGTGGCACCTCTGCTCTTCCCTCCGATACCCTGTGCACTGCTCTCTTCTTCTTCAGCAGATCTTGACTCAGTACGGCCCACTGCACCTCTTACTTCTTCCCCTGTATCCGGTTCAGTATTGCTCTCTCGTTCTCTTGCAGCTTGATTCAGTGCACCACCAGCTGCTTCAGCAACCCCTACAGCTTGACTTGCCCTCTCAGATGGCTCTGCCACCTCAGCTGGGTTTTCGTTTTTGAGAGGGGCTGTTTCTTCCAAGGGTGCTGGAACTCTACGGGTATGGGAAGCATGCACCCAGTTCGGCAAACCTCCACATTTTACTGCAGTGTTCGTAATTAGGATGATTTGGAAAGGCCCCCTCCAACGAGCGTCCAAGCAACTTTTCCTCACGTGTTTGCGCACCAACACCCAGTCACCTGGGCACAGGTCCTGGCACAGGTCACTTGCGGCTGGAACCATTGCTGTCTGCACCTGCTGAGACACAGAACGGACCACGTCAGCAAGGCCTTTACAATAGTCGAGAATCATATCATCAGTGATATTAATCAAAGCAGTGGCAGGTATTGCTGGCAAGCGCATTGCTCTTCCCATGAGGATTTCGTGGGGTGACAATCCAGTCCTCCTATCTGGCACACTACGGAGACTCATAACAACTAAAGGTAATGCGTCTGGCCATTTCAAGGATGTCGAAGAACACACTTTCGCCATCCGTGCTTTCAAAGTCCCATTCACTTGCTCCACAATCCCAGGAGCCTCTGGTCGGTAACTGCAATGCAACCTTTGATCTACATTCAAGGCAGCACAAAGCAACTTCATGACTTCACTGTGGAAATGCGTTCCTCTGTCTGATTCAAAAGAGGTCGGGAACCCGTACCTCGGAATTAGTTCTCTCAATAGTAACTTAGCTACAGTGAGTGTATCGCATCTACGTGTCGGGTATGCCTCCACCCACATGGAAAAGACACATACTATAACTAATATGTACCTCAACCCATTACACTTCGGCATCTCAATGAAATCCAGCTGCATTCTATTGAAAGCTCCTCCTGACCTCCCTATATGACTCAATGTCACAGCTGTCCTCTTTCCTACGTTCATCTGTTGACAGGTGACGCACCTCTGACACACAGTTTCAGCTACCGCCCGAAACTTCGGATTGTACCATGTCTGGCGAACACTCGCATCATTGCATCTCTACCAAGATGCACAGCACCATGTATCAGTCTCGCCATGGGATTCAACAGACATTCCGGTAACACAGCTCGTCCATCATTCGAAACCCAGATATCCACATCTCCCTTCTCACATCCAGCTCGTATCCAGCTATCCCGTTCCTGGTCAGAAACCCCATCTTGCAACTGTTTCAGTTCCTCCCATGAATCTGCCATGGCTAACATCTGGTCCTAATCTGTTTTCTCTTCGCTTTCCACAATATGCGTTTCAGTATAATTACATCCCTGCTCTGCACAAAATCGAGCAACTTCATCTGCATAGTTATTTCCCAATGAAACAAAATCATTTCCTTTAGTGTGTGCTGAACATTTAACAACAGCAATTTCATCTGGACCTTGCAATGCTTCCAACAATTGTCGCACATAATCCCCATTTCTGATGGGCGAACCTGACGATGTCATAAACCCTCTCTGGGACCATAGCTGTCCGAAATCATGAACAACACCAAACCCGTACTGACTGTCCGTGTACATCGTTACACGGATCTTATCAGCGGCCAAGCAGGCACGGGTTAAAGCAATAAGTTCAGCTACTTGTGCGGAGTGTACTCCTTCTAAACAAGCGGCTTCAACCACCCTAGTGATGGTACATACAGCAAACGCTGCTCTCAGTCGACCGACACTGTCTCTTAAACATGAACCGTCCACGAAGATCTCATCAACAATGTCAGGTCTCGGTTTGGTGCATAGTTCAGTCACATTGAGACAATCATGGTCCTCACAATCTTCATCATCATCTACATTTGGAACAGGCAACAATGTGGCAGGATTTAAAACAGAACACCTCTTCAGCGTCACATTATCTGCAGCAAGGATGACTTGTTCATAGCGAGTCAGCCTATTGTTCGTAAGGTGCTGTGTCTTAGTCCTAGTCATCAACAATTCAACAGAATGTGGCACATGTACAGTAAGCGGATGACCCATCACAATGCTCTCACATCTTTCGATGCTGACACCTGTTGCAGCAATGGATCTGAGACATCCGGGCAACGCAGAAGCTACTGGATCTAAAGTAGCTGAAAAATAGGCAACTGGTCTACGGACACCTCCATGATTCTGAGTTAACACTGCTAATGCGCAACCTTCCCTTTCGCAGCAGAATAATGCGAATGCCTTGTTATAATCCAGCATTCCTAATGCAGGAGCGCTACATAAGGCTTCTCTCAGCCTCAGAAATGATCGCAAGCAGTCCTCGTCCCATGGTACCGGATCACTAACATCCTTGCGCGTCACCCGCTGTAAAGGATTCGCTTCAAAGGAAAAGTTTGGGATCCACTGGCGGCAATAGCCCACCATTCCCAAAAACATTCTGACATCCCTCTGAGTCGAGGGAACTGGCATTCACAAAATCGCATCAATGCGATCTGGAGACACCTTTCTCCTGCCTTTCTGAATTCGGTGTCCCAAATACTGTACCTCGGGCAAACAGTATTGCAGCTTGTTTGGAGACAACTTGTGACCATGTTCTCATAGTAAATTCAACAGAGCAACAGTATCAATCCTGCAAGCGTCTTCTGTCTCTGACGCAACAAGCAGATCATCAATGTACTGCACTAGAACCAAGTTCTGTGGCAACACAAGACCTTCGAGATTTTTCTTCAAGATCTGATTAAAAATAGACGGGCTCTCGGTGTACCCCTGTGGGATGCGACACCATCTTAACACACGATTTTCCAGCATAAATGCAAAAAGAAATCTGCTCTCCTCATGTAGAGGAATCGAGAAAAAGGCTTGACACAAGTCAATCACTGTGAACCATTCAGCTTCACATGGGATCTGAAATAGGATCACAGATGGATTCGGTACCACTGGACAACATGGAACAACTATTTCGTTTATCTTTCGCAGATCTTGCACAATCCTGAACTTCCCACTTGGTCTCTGCAGTCCCATAATAGGCGAATTACATGGACTACCCATAATTTCCATTAGTATTCCCTGCTTAATCATGGACTCAATCACAGGTTTAATCCCTGCAATAGTCTCAGGAGATAACTTATACTGAGGTGTCCTCAGGAACTCCACATTTGGCTTAATCTGGATTTTCACTGGATCTACTCCCCTGACTAAACCGATCTCCTCCCCACTAAGGTCCCACACGTCAAGAGACACTGAGTCCCTTAAATCGAGTGGAAGCTCCTCCACTGTCAATGCCGGGTACATTTCCACACACACCAGCTGATTCGCAACCTTGAAGGTAGCATCATCATCTCTCGTCTGTACCTCCACTCCTTTCGGGGTACAGTAGATTGTGCAGTTGAGCTTGCACAATAGGTCTCTCCCTAATAGGCAAACCGGACTAGAATCGCACACCACGAACTGGTGTCGATCACTGAAGTTTCCTATCCTGATTGGAATTGGCTCTTTCAATGGGCTAATCAGTTGCTTATTTGCCACCCCAACAACCTGAATACTTTGTCCAGAAAGAGCTAACCCTGGAACCACGGCCGATCTTATAGTCGACCTGGTAGCCCCCGTATCAACCAAGAAGGTTGTAGGGTGACCGTCAAGGTCTGCTTCCACAAAGGGTCCTCTCTGATCTACCTCTAGGATGGCCCTAAGCATGCAATAATTATCTCCGCTCGAACACAGTCGGGCCAGCAAATCTGCAAAACAGAAGCACCACTTCTAAAAGCATGAGGTAGATAACTACCAAACCAATGTCGATATTAGGAATCATGAATCTTACCATCTCTGTCCCTACTCTATACTAGATGTCATCCCTACTTAGCATTACCTTGAGACCCCAGAATCGCAAAAAGGTGTCTTGGTCTAAATGCTCCATCTAGCTCCTCGCCTTCCTCTCCTCTGCTCAACCCTCGGGGTGCTTTCCCTAATACAGAACCCCAAAATCCTAGAACACGCCCTTCGGACCACCTCTTCGACCAGGTCTTCCTTCTGTACTTTTCCATCGAGAGCTGTCCAGCTTCCATCGTCCATCAGCTTGGCCTTGAGTCCCAGACACCGTCCGCGCTAGGAGTTACGATTGGCACATTCCAATGTACTCCCATGTCTGGCTTTGACTACATAATTCACTCCTGAACAAAGAACTTCTCTACTAACGAGCAACTGTCCTTGCCCGTGCGGTGAGATTATGGAATGTAGAAATACTTCGCATCTTTTAACTTTTACAATTTACTGCAGCCTAAAACTTCTACTAGAATAAATCCTTTCGGCCTACCACACTCAGCTAACATAAGAAAAATAACAGGCCTTTCTCCTTAACGATATATGTGAATTCTGGCCTCTACACAGTTAAACACACTAATAAATCACATTCTAAACATTAGCACTTTCTCTTTCATATATGTGAACAAAGAACCTACATAAGTATTTTACCATGTTACACGTTTAACCTATTACATTGCATTACATGAAAAGCTAATCATTGTGCATCTTACTGAATACATTCATGATATAATGGCACATTTCTAACACGGCTAAGTTAAGCGATATAGTTAATGCATTTCTTAATACATTTCACACACCCCTGAGTATACGTTGATTATAAGCGGGTGCCAACCAACGGTGAATATGACGCACCCCTACAATTTTCAAACTCTTTAAGCGCTACATCAATATTATACCGTTTTAAGTAACATAGATATACACACAGGCTCTGACCTCGTAGCGCAAAATAAACACAAGTCACTATTCCCGACTGCACTAACCAAGATTTAATTCTGTTTACTGAGGCAAGCATGAATTCCTTAATCAGACTGCATGATCCAGTATGTAGTAATCGTATATAACTCTTCAATCCGTAACAGCACTACAACCAGGCTAATATGCTGTATGGTTAAACACTTATAAGGTCCTAAAGGCGAGACCTCTTGGCTATGCCAATGCTTGTTTAAAAATGTTGTGGGTAGTAGTAGTCAGTAGTAGGCCCGAGCTAGTCATGGCCTCATGGGCGTGTGCATGATGAAGCAACTGTTCCTTTGGTGTTTTTTTAATGTATTTCATTTTCAAGCATCATTTAGGGCCTGGATGGCATTGGATTGAGTTGGGAAATGTGTTTTTTTGGGGTGGGCTTTCTGTTGTTGGGCCTGGCCTTGTGGCTGGTGGCCATTTAGAAGCCTAGGCCTGCAAGCTTGTCTGGCCTTGTCTGCCAACAGGCCTGCTTTCATCAGTAGGATCAGAGCAGGTAGCCACAGCTTTATTAATAAAGTGTTTCTGTGTGGTCTGTTGAATTTAGACATCATTTAGGGCATGGATGGCATTGGATTGAGTTGGGAAGTGTGTTCTTTTGGGGTGGGCTTTCTGATGTTGTTGGGCCTGGCCATGTGGCTGGTGGCCATTTTGAAGCCTAGGCCTGCAAGCTTGTCTGCCAACAAAAGGCCTGCTTTCATCCAGTAGGCTTAGAGCAGGTAGCCACAGCTGTATCAAGTGTTTCTGTGTGGTCTGTTGAATTTATTCATCGTTTAGGGCATGGTTGGGATTGGATTGAGTTGGGAAGTGTATTTTTTTGGGGTGGGCTTTCTGATGTGTTGGGCCTGGCCATGTGGCTGGTGGCCATTTTGAAGCCTAGGCCTGCACGCTTGTCTGCCAACAGGCCTGCTTTCATCCAGTAGGATCAGAGCAGGTAGCCACAGCTTTATTAATCAAGTGTTTCTGTGTGGTCTGTTGAATTTAGATATCATTTAGGGCATGGATGGCATTGGATTGAGTTGGGGAAGTGTGTTTTTTTGGGGTGGGCTTTCTGATGTTGTTGGGCCTGGCCATGTGGCTGGTGGCCATTTTAAAGCCTAGGCCTGCAGGCTTGTCTGGCCTTGTCTGCCAACAACAGGCCTGCTTTCATCCAGTAGGCTCAGAGGCTGAGCAGGTAGCCACAGCTGTATTAATCAAGTGTTTCTGTGTGGTCTGTTGAATTTACACATCATTTAGGGCATGGATGGCATTGGATTGATTTGGGAAGTGTGTTTTTTTGGGGTGGGCTTTCTGATGTTGTTGGGCCTGGCCATGTGGCTGGTGGACATTTTGAAGCCTAGGCCTGCAAGCTTGTTGTCTCTTGTCTGGCCTTGTTGTCTGCCAACAGGCCTGCTTTCATCCAGTAGGCTCAGAGCAGGTAGTCACAGCTGTATTAATCAAGTGTTTCTGTGTGGTCTGTTGAATTTAGACATCATTTAGGGCATGGATGGCATTGGATTGAGTTGGGGAAGTGTGTTTTTTGAGGTGGGCTTTCTGATGTTGTTGGGCCTGGCCATGTGGCTGGTGGCCATTTTGAAGCCTAGGCCTGCAAGCTTGTCTGGCCTTGTCTGCCAACAGGCGTGCTTTCATCCAGTAGGCTTAGAGCAGGCAGCCACAGCTGTATTAATCAAATGTGTCTGTGTGGTCTGTTGAATTTAGACATCATTTAGGGCATGGATGGCATTGGATTGAGTTGGGGAAGTGTGTTTTTTTGGGGTGGGCTTTCTGATGTTGTTGGGCCTGGCCTGGCCATGTGGCTGGTGGCTATTTCGAAGCCTAGGCCTACAAGCTTGTCTGGCCTTGTCTGCCAACAGGCCTGCTTTCATCCAGTAGGATCAGAGCAGGTAGCCATAGCTGTATTAATCAAGTGTTTCTGTGTGGTCTGTTAAATTTGGACATCATTTAGGGCACGGATGACATTGGATTGAGTTGGCAAGTGTGTTTTTTTGGGGTGGGCTTTCTGATGTTGGTTGTCTTAAAGACATGCTCTTGTTGTGTGTGTCTGGTGTGTGTTGGTGTGCAATGCATGCACCCTGCCGACCTTTTTGGGGCCTGTGAATTTTCGTATTTGCATTTTGTTGCATTAAAAAGGCAGAACAGTGTGCTTTAGCATGCATCCTTTACCTGGCTTTTATAGGCCTTTTGTCAGCTCCTGGTGTTTCCCAGGCCCCCTGCTTGTTTGTGATTTGTGAGTGTCCATGTGGCTGGTGGCCTTTTTTTGTGTTGGGAGTTATTAGTGTCCTGCTTTTGCCATATAGGCCTGCATGGTTTTTCTATTGGCTTACTGCTTCCATCCATCCACCCCCTTTGTCAGCATCAGCTCCATGGATGATGAGATGCTCAAATAATTTAATGGCAAATAGGGACCACCCCACTTCCATTATATTTTTATTTTGGTGGTTCTTATTATGTTTCCTATCCTTCCTGAGAGTGTAGTGTGTGACTGTACACAGTAGTATAACATAGCCCTTGTTGAAAAAAAGTCAGAAATGGCTAGACTATATCTTTTGTTTGCACTAGCACAGTAGTAAGTAACTGAACCACAACAACAAACGCAACAGTTCACTGATGTTCTTCTCCTTGCTTATTTGCTTTTAAAAAAAGCCAGAGGAGGAGGTGTCATCATCATCACCCGTTGTACTGCCAGCCAGACAGAAGTCCTGCTGCGCATCATGTCCACGTGTGACCAGAACTTGTTGTGCATCTGTGTCCTGCCTGACATCTGAAGAAGATGGCCCTAAAGAAAAGTACCAGGTCTAGTACCAAGAAAGTTGCCGGTGGGAAGAAGGAATAGAAAAAGGAAGTGCCATTAACCATGACTGGTGTGCAGGCCAATGTTTTTTTTGGCACCAAAAAAGTTACACCTGCAGCAGCGTTGTCCGGGAACCAAGCTGGGAGCAGCACCTCAGCACCAGCGGTCCAACCCCACCAACCTACTCCCAAGGCCTTGAGTGTCGCAGAGGTAGCCAGTCTACTAACGAGCAGCGATGTTGAAATGTCATTGTCGCAAAGTAGTACACAATCAACGCAGGCGGAAACTCAGCAGACAAGTGTGCAGCCACAACAAGAACAGCAGCAGCCGCAACAAGAACAGCAGCAGCCACAACAAGAACAGCAGCAGCCGCAACAACAGCCCACCATAGTAGTTGTTGCTACTGACGTAGGGGCATTTCAGGAAATCGAGCTTCCTGCAGACAAAGTGGAGCAAACCACTGTTTCAGAAGATCTATTGTCTTCCAGACCACCAGCAAGGAAAAGGATGCTTAGTCCATCATCTTCTTCTTCAAGCCCCGCTTCTGATGATCGTGATGCCACTTGGCAGCCACCATCTCAGTCTGAGAGTGATGCACGCCACAAGCCAATGCTTCTGAAAAGGAAGGTCCTAGAAAAACTTAGAGTTATGGAGGTAGATGTAGAAGAGGGGGGTGATGTTGATGAAGACGAGCCTGTCATCACGCACATCACTCCCGCCCCAAAGGGATTGGAGACCAACATTCTCACCCTATCCAGAAAGGCTGCTACTGAGCGGGATGTAGCACGGATATCACCAACACAGGTTACACCACCACCACCTCCAGCTGCCAGATTTTCCAAGGTCCGGCAGGGACCTACATCCAGCTCAACCATCTCAGTAGGTAGTGGTAGTAAAAGTCACAGTGTAGCTTCACAGGGTCACATTCCAAGCACACCCTCCAGTTCATCTGGTATTGAAAGTGGCACATCCAGCAGTGCCAGAAAGATCTCCTCCCCAGTTTGGGACTTCTTTTCTGTCAGCACCAAGGAGGAGAACGTTGCAATATGCTCAATTTGTCGACAAGGTATGGGAGAATCACCTACTTCAGTTAAAAGAAAGTAGAAAAACTCAACCCATTGAAGTTGGTCAGGAAGAATCAGGGGGCGATATTATTGCGGTGGAAGGTGAAGAAGAGGGAGGCATTTCTAGCCCTGTCCCAAGTAGTGTAGTGGTACCGCCCACATCCTCCTCAGTAACATCTGAGTGGCACCGCAGTAAGAGCCATACTCAGAGTCAGGCTGAGACACCAAGGCGACTGAGTACCGCAATGAGACAAACTGCGTCGTTGAGCCTAAGTGGGTTAATGAAAACAACAGCACCACAAAGGAAAGTAATCCAGCCTATCACTGAGAGCATGCTTAGGTTGGAGGGGCAGTTCCAACGCAACCCCCCAACGGCACGGTTGTACAATGCGAAGCTGGCTAAAATGTTAGCGCTGGACCTTCTCCCTTTTTCATTTGTGGAAGGGGTGGGTTTCCTTGAATTTGTGTCAGCCATCTGCCTTAAATGGAAGGTTTCCAGCCGGTCCTATTTCGCAAGAATTGCTGTTCCGGCACTACATCATGATGTGCTGGAATTGGTTGGACAAGCTTTGCAGCAGAGTGCTGTTCACAATATCCACCAGACAACAGACATGTGGACCAGTTGCCAAGCCACAGATTACATGTGCATCACTGCACACTGGGTCTCTTTTGTGGGGGTTAGAGATAAGCTATCTGAACGAGGTGCTGTTGATACAGATGTGATTTTTAATGGTACTCGGAAACATGCAACTGTAGCCATGTTCGCCATGGAGAAATCTCATATGGCTGTAAACATTTTGCAAGAGTTTTGCAACAAGGGTTTTGAATGGCTGCGCCCAAGAGGGCTTAGTATTGGTTTTGTTGCCACAGACAATGGCAGTAATGTACTTAAGGCCATGGATCTTGGTTCCGATTTCAGGGTTCCGTGTTTGGCGCACTGCATAAACATTATAGTTCAAGACTTTCTGAAAAAAGAACCCATAGTCAGCAACTTACTGGCCATCTGCCGAAGAATATGCACTCATTCAGCCATTCTTTTAAAGCTCGGAAGCAGCTGAGGATCATTCAACGTGAAGATAGGATGCCAGTCAAAGCACTCATCCAGGAGGTGGCAACACGTTGGAACTCAACGTATTACATGCTTGATCGTCTGTTTGAGCAGTACAGGCCACTCAATGAATATGTCTGGAAAAGAGGGGATGCTACTGTTAAAGGCATGACCCATCAGATGGAGCAATGGATTCTAGTTAAATGCCTGACTGAGATGCTTCGTCCTTTTGAGGTCTTCTTACGTGAAGTCAGCAAGGAGGACTGTACAATGGGCCAAGCTATCCCATTATTGCAAATGCTAGAGCATCAGCTGAAGAAGGTGTCTGAATCATACAAAGGTGTAGAGGACAAAAAGGGAGCCTATGGCTTGGTGGAGAGCTTAGCCCTTTGCTTAGCCGAAAATACAAGGATAGAAAATAAAATTTTGTCACAAGAACATTACATTTGTGCCACAATTCTGGATCCACGTGCAAAATTTGGACGGAAGACATTCTTTGCTTTTTCAGAGATTGATGTTGCCCGCTACAAAACTTGTATAGCTGAGGCAGCAAGTAAGTTGGAAAATGAACGGCTGCTAATTAAAAGCCCGCAAGATCAACCCACAAGAAGTACTGCAGCAGGGCATGCAGCATCAAGAGCAACTTCGTCTGCTGATGGCAGTGCATTTAGATCACAACACTCACCATCACTATCGACAACAGCAACAATAACTGGATCATTACGCCCAGTAGAATCGTTAGACGATTGGTATGTACAGTTAGGCATTAAGAAGCACAGTGCTGATGCACAGAGAAAAGAGCCCGAAAGCTTACCAGCAGCACCCCTGAACATTGAGCTGATGGTCCAGGCCTATCTTGGCGACCCAACAGAGGTGTACATTGATCAAAACCCATTGCAGTATTGGTATAGGAAAAGGTCTGAATGGCCACTGCTCAGCAGGCTGGCGATAAGCTATCTGGCTTGGCCTGTCGCAAGTGTCTCTTCCGAATGTGTTTTCAGTGGTGCTGGTTCCATTGTAACAGTGAGAAGGACCAGTCTCTTGCCCAAAAACATGGAGAGGTTAACAATGATCAAAATGAATCAGCACTTCATACCACCGAATTACACAATACATGAAGCAATGGAGGAAGATGAGGACAGCGGCTCAGGTGACGGAAGTAGTGTGTCACATGATTACCTACTACTGGCTGAACCCCCAGAGTTTGAGGATGAGCTATACTTCTCTGACAATTAGGCTTGCACTTACTGTCTTCCTCCCTTTTTTTCCCCTTTATTTGTGTGTCTGTCGTTCCGGTTACAAACTTGTGAATCACAACAAATCCATTACCACCGTCTTCTACTCTTCTTATTTAATATACAAGTTTCCGGTGTCTGCAATTTGACAGTACAGTCCTCCGAATCCAGCTCCTCTGCTCCATCATACTGAATCTCCCGCCTAAATCCATTGCCCTCATGAATGATGATTGGATGATGGAAAATGGAAGAAAAAATAAAAACTTTCCTAGTCCCGCAAAAAGAAGTGGAGCATGAATAAGATGAATACTATAGCTATCCTCCTTTCAGAGCCGAGAGAGACTGCCCATTAACTGAAAATGAGATGGAACAGGTAATGATTGATGTCATGCACTAATCATCTTTCTACAGTACACACTAAACGTAACTCAAGGTGAATTTTCCCCTTCTTGCAAATAAGAAATTTGTACTTCTCCTGCAGCTTGATACATTGCTTTCAATTGAATACAGGAAGGGGACTCAATCTGCGCACTGAGTATGATTGACATCAGCACCGTCCATGATGATGATGGCGAAAAAGATGACCCGTTAACTTAAGATGAGAAGGAACAGGTAATGACAATTAATGGCATGCATTGGACACCTGACTCTGAGCGATTGGTGTTTGTGTTTTTGTTGTTTGTTTGTTGTGCTCAAAGTGAAGTCAAAGTGTACTAGTAGTCTTACTGTACACTCTAAAGAGTGACTCAAGTCAATAATATTTCTACTCTTGTTGTGTTATAACAAAATTTTACTTCTACTGTAGGCCGATCTTCACAGTCAGTCAGTACAAGTATTGGAGATGATTGATGGAATAATAACAAGTCAGGAGGACGTTTCATGAGTGGAATAAAAGCCTAAAGGTAAACACGTCAACAACAACCACAGCAGACCCAAATGTCTGTGTAGAAGTGGAGTCGAGTGTAGCGGTGGGATGACTGCAGTGCATTGATTTACTAACTTAAATTGTAAAATGCTATGTTTGGAATGGCTATGTGCTTTGCCTTTGTCCAAATCTTTACAAAAAAAAAAAAGTACTCTAAACGTAGGATGTGCTAAGCAACGTGCCGTCAGGCCTGTCACTGTGGGCCTGCTCTCTCCTGTTGTTGTTGAAGGTCAATGCTGGAAACAGACTAGAGTAGAGATGATGCATACATGCTGCCTCGGAAAGTGTTCTTGTTGCACTACATCATAAGTTGTGCATTTGTTTCAACTTTGTTTCTCAATATCCCCTTTGTTTTTCCATCTACAATTACAGGCCAGGCCTTGCCCTATACTTGGGAAAACATTACAATGCACACTTATCTTACCAATAAATCGACATTTTTTCCAGCCGGGCAGTGGCGAGTGGCGACACCCAATATTGATGGACGAGAGGACCAAGAGGAATGCCGAGATGCAAATCCAGTCCACATTTTTGACCAGGATAACACAGTAACAGTATCAACTTTCATCTTCTTTTAAATAATTTGATTCATTTTTTTGTCTACAATCTTTACAACAGTGTGTTCTTGTTGTTGTTATTATCATCATTAGGTTTGCTCTCTGTTTACGATTTTTTCCCTACCAATATTTAAAATTTCTATTTGCTATCTGTAAAAGTATTAAGGCCGGAACAACAGAACAAGAAGTGTATGTAATCCGGGTCTCCTTATCAATCATCATCATGCATGCATTTCCTTTTTCTCCCTTAACATATGGATATGGTAGTCTTCAAAGATTGTCGTTTTGTTTGTCCATGCGTACTGTTTTTCACTGTCAAACCTTTCCCCAAACCCCCTTCCCATCTATTCAACAAACCCTAACCCTCTTCCCCCGGGCTGTGTGACTTATTGTCGAGGTGTGACTAAATTAAAGGTACACCAATACTTAATCACACGCTTGCTGGGGCGGATGTGGCAAAAGCAACAGCACTTCAATTTCAAGGCAGAGAGATGATCTTATTCGGCTTGCCCACCCATGAGTAGTATATTTTAGAGGTGATTTTATTTAACAAAGGAACATATACCTCAGCATTAATTGGCGGCATTGATTGGATTTGTTGTCATTCCTCAAACACAGCACTAACTGTTACGCTGTAGGCCTAGTCAAGTGACTCGACACAACTATAGTTTGTAACTCTGTCTAGTAGGTTATCCCCACCACCATTATGTTTTGTTGTAAAATATTTTAGCATATTATTGTTGCTCGGTAAGTTCTGTACTGTACTTCATTCTACTACTCCTCGAACAGTCTCTCAAAGGTGACTGACTGTCTCATTTTCATTTTTTGCAAATGCTGCTGCCCTGCCAGTGTCTACTACTACTACTATACTACCACCACCACCCCAATCATGGCATGTTAGAAAAAGGAAACCATCTTCACCATGCTGCCATTGCTGTGCCAAAGTTAAACATCAAGCAAAGGTAAGAGAAGTTTGGGGGAGGCAGAATTAATAATGGACATCTTTTCAATTAATTCAATTTCACACACCCCTTTGAGTCCAGATAAAGAATGCATAGACTAGAGGAGAGACTGAAAGTACTAGTAGGGCAACTCAATCAGTGAGGGGTGTCGCATCTATCTGTTTGTGTCTTACACAGTCAGCCAATTATGTAAATCAAACATTGGCTATGGGCGGACCTGCACCAGCAAGGAAACAGTGTGATGTAAAACAGTAACCCCACCTACAAAACATTAACAACATTGCATGTAACGGTGAAAAATAGATTTAATTGACCCTAACAAAAATAAACTAAAAACCCACAAAAGCTGACCCACCCTCCTCCCTAACCCCAACCAATGTCTGTAAGAAAGTCCAGAAAATAGTCCAAAAACCCAACACCCAATTCCCACCCACCCAAACAAGAATTAAAAAAGGGGCAGAAGACAGGGACTAAGGTGAGGGGCGGCATTGCAGGAGGACACACATCAGCTCCTCTAGACAGGCGATGCGGTATCTGAGGGTGCGGCAGTTGCAGCCACAGTGGGGGGCGACCAGAGATGGTATTGCGGTGGCGGCGGGCAGCCGCCAGACGGTGGTGCCGTACCGCTGGAGGGCGGTGGTTGGGGCCCGGGGCACTGGAGGAGGCTTGAAGTGCTGCTGCAGTCTCCTCCTCCTCTGCCAAGACCACCAGCCGCCGATATTCCTGCTGGATTGCCTCCAGCTTCCGGCACCGTGCCTTGGCAGCCAACTCCTTCCGATTAACTTTGTAAGGAGTAGCTGTGTATCAAAAAGAAAAAACAAGACAATTGTAAAATATACTCTTAGTAAAACAGTAAGACAAGTTAATTATACACATTGTGGCATGGTAGCACTATAAAGCACAGTACACAACATTTTAAATCTCGCCCGTCCTTCTTCCTCCCACCCGTCTTTCACTTTTTAGTTGAACACCAGGTGATCTGCTCTGACTTTTAGTCTTCTCCATAAAACTTTCAAAGCGGAGTTGAAATCAGATAGATGAGGCCATTGGTTACTCAATACTCCCGCCCCTATGCCAATTAAAGGGTGTCTAGTTCACTCTTCAATAGTTCACAACAACTCTTACTTACTTAGGACATCGGATGGCGGGCAGACTTTGTCCGCCCCCCATACTCACGCTAAAAAGGGCGGGGGTCCTGTGGAGACAATTAGGATGCGCCCGCCACAGTGGCGGGCGCATCCTGTTTTTTTTACATTCTGGTGGGCAGTGCCGAAAGCAATACTAAAAATACATGTTGTGCTTTTCCAAGTACAACGTGACAGGCCCCGCGTGGAGCCTGCCACGTTGTGCTTTGAAAGGCAGGGGGGTACCATAGCATAGGTACCCTCCATGGGAGCCCCAAAGCATACTCCGCATGCCTTTCCGTGGCGGCCGGCAATGCCGCCACGTAAAGACATTCCAAAATGCAGATTACATGGCTGGCGGTGTGTTTAGACACCGCCACCATATTGAACCCTTTTCCGCCCGGTCGACATGTGGGGGGTCTTTTCTACAGGGATGCGGGAGGTTTGCCCCTGCGGGGTCGGCGGTGACTACCACCGGCCCGGCGGGGGCTATCCGCCCGCCATCCTAATGGGGCCCTAAGTCTCAACAGTACAGTATAGATACAGTACACCCTTGCAGTGAGTGTAGTGTCAACAGTAGTTAAGGATTATGAATCTAACTTACCACCGCCCGCCACTGGTGCTGGCACTCCCCCTACCACTCCATCATCGGCATCGGCAACTGCCGCATCCTCTCCCTCTGCGTCGCCTTCGCTGGCCCCGGCAATGGTGTTCGTGGCCAGTAGTGCGCCTAGAAAACATTACACATTTTTTTAGGTGTCATATACACCTCCCCCTATTGGTCAGTAGCAAGATTGAAAAATGAGTTAATAGTATATAACATACATCACGAGGACAAATCAAGTAGTAGTAGAGTAGACACTAATAGTCATATATGGTCCCCCCTAAGGTCATTCTAGCCTTTGCTTAGTTAGCCCGAGCCATGCAACAATTTTACCTTTGTGTCTTTTATTTTTGCACATGTGACGTTACCTTGCAGCTCGTTGTATAAGACACCTTTGAGCCCACATGACCTCACACTGCTACTGTCTACGCGCTGCGTACAAGCGGTCAACAAAAACATTAAGAAGCCACTTTTTTATGAAGTACTGGTGTACTGTTAGTCCATATTGCTTATCCATAAATGCTACACTTTTTGGCACGGCTGAGAAATGCTTGCAAGTTGCAATATACTAACGCGCACCATTTCATTTTTCGCATTACAGACGGAAGATTCCTTTCTACGAACCAGAGCTTTGCAGAGCTTATGATGCAACAACTACCAGTACTAGGTTCTTCTAAGGTGAGGGGTCCCTTCACTCAGAGATCTTCATTTATAAATGTATATAAACTAAATTCCTAGGGGATGGTGGTGCTTTCACCACTGTTCAGTTATCATGATTTAATTCCCAACTGTAAGTAAGAATAGCAATGTTTATTGTTTTAATGTTATTGATTTTCCTGTTGGTGCTGCATTATATCATAGAACAATGTACAGAGCTTCTCAATTCAAAATAAAAATGTTGAACTTACATAGACTTGGTGGTATTTGGTGTGGACTTACACGAGTGAGCAAATTAAAGGAAGGTTGTGCATGTGCATTGCGTCCACGACTGAGAGGTTGGGTGTGTTATGTTCTGGGTTGTCTACTTGTTGGGTATCTTAGGGGGAGGGTTCGGAGACCTAAAAGTTATAACAAGACACTACTATAGTCGGGCAGGGGATTGTGGTGGGGTCTGAATTTCTGATTGAGGTGTGTGAGGAAGGTCCAACCTACCATCACCAACATCCTATTTTCTTGTGCAAAGGTCTGTATGTGCAAAATCCCTACAACAGTAGTAGTATGTCCTATAATATCAAAATAGTAATAAATCTGGTTGGGCATTTGTTGGTGTGAATTGTCAAAGCCTCAAGATTAACAAAGACTCAAGATCAATAAGACTAGAAATATTACAAGAGGACGACCCAAAGGACTGGACTCAATGGATAGAGCTACTGGTGAATCTGAGTTTTATTTACAACCTTTCAAATAAAGAGTGGCCAACTGGGCAAGCTTAGCTACTACAGTACAGACAGACTGATATTAGTAGTAGTACAGAGAGTCATCATAGCAGAGGCAGGGATAACAAGATTTTTTAAACCGTACAAATCGAAGGATAATTGTTGGTAAAAGATAGCATTGGGAAACTGAAACAATAGTTCGTGAAAAATATGGTGCAGTAAAAGTTATGGAATAAGAATTATTATTAAAAACAAGAAGACTTACTAGGGCCAGCAGAGGAGCCCTCGTTGGTGTCCTCCTGGTGGTGTTGTTCTCCCGCTGACTGCCCATTCCCTGTCTGCCTGCCCCTGGGTGCTGAACAGGAAAGATATAAGAAAGAGACCAACATTGATGGATGGTGTCAAACAAATAAAATATTTTTAAAGAACGGTCAAAAAACACTTATGTAAACAACAATTGCAATAACTAAATTGACCGATCTCATCTGGTCAACAAGTAGTATCGGGGGATTCGCGGATCGACTACTTACTATTTATCAACAGTAATTCAGTCTTCCATTCTGATTCCAGAATACTAAGTTACAACTAAGCCTAAGTACGACGTACCACCCGACCTAGCCCACCTATTCCAGGCGTGCCAATTGTACATTAAGTATGCATTTCCACTTCCTTTAGTCCTCAACAATGCATATGGTCAAATGGAGGACACATGACTACATTTTTTGTATACACCAAATTTTGGGTTTATTGATTGATGCTGATGTTCTGCTAGTGCTAAGCCAATTACCACCACTCATTGAACAAACTAGAAAAGGTTCTAATAAAGACTGGCATACTAGCAGCACGTGACGTAACTGAGGGGGCATCACGCATACCACTAAAAAATTACAAACTCATACAAAGTACCTAAACCTAAGTATCAATCCGCCCCTATCTCTTAGTGACAGGACAAAGTAAGGACTAGAGTCACTATAGCATTACATAACTTAATTTCTCTCTTACAGAATCACGCTAAGCGAGCGCAAACGCAAAGTTGCAAACAAGTAAGATTAGTAGTAGCGCAGAGGAGCACCTGTGTCATAACAATCACAGTAGACTTTTAAACATAATTAACCTGGAATGTAAGCAGCAACATTCTAGCTGGTTGGAAGAAATAAAAGATATTCACAATATATAACACAGAGCAGAAGAACAGACACAGACCCGGGACCTCCACTCCTAGCAGGTCCACCGGTGCGTCAACTGCGCCTGGGTGTGCCGGACCCCAGAGCAGCACAACACTTCCCGGCGCACCTTCCCCCACTGCTGTCGACGCTCCCGGAGCCCGTTCCCGGACCCAGGCCTGCCACCTGCTGCCAGAGTTGAGGAGAGGTGGAGCTGCACAAAGAAAATGAGTGCAGCCAACTCCACCTCCCCAAATAAGGCCCGTGCCTGTACCCCTTGCAATCCTTGTCGCGGCTCTGGCTGGGGCGAGCCTTACCCTTTGACATGGTTCTGGGTATGAGAGACGGGGCAGGAAAGACATGGTAATACAATTTTAAAAGAGAGTAGAGGAAATAAATAGCAGGCAGTAGAAAGAGGGAAAAAGTAGCTAAAAAACAAAAAAAAGTAGACAAAAACCAAAAATATAGAAGCAGGAAAATAGTTAGAGAAATAATAAATAAAAAAGATTTTAAAAAAGTGGCTTCAAACAAAGGATTGGAAAGATGCAGGGAGGATTGAAAATCAGGACCCAGAACCATGCAATAGAGTGAAAAACAAGATGGCCGCCCATTGCGACCACGTGCGCAAGTTCTCGCGATATATTTCCCCCGAGCACGCAAAAAGCAACACGAACAAGTAAAAGCGTTCCCGAACAGGAAATACGTACCGCGAACGGGCGCGGGCATGCATTGCGCGACACGGAACAGGAAGTAAGCATCGCGGGCGGGCGGGACAAGTGAAAACAAGATGGCCGCGCCCGTGAGCAACCGCATGGGTAAGTTGGCGAGCCGCGATCACGCAAAAAATACAGCGAACAGGCGGGAAAAAAACTTCCACGTCTTCGCGATATTTCTGGCGTGTTTGCGGAGATTTTCAACATTTTCGCGATAGTTTGCGAAAGTGAATTTCGCAAATTTCGCCCACCCCTAATTTTTAGATGTTGAAAAAGCATTTGACTTGGTGGGATGGAAATTCATGATGATGATACTAGAACGCATGGGACTGGGGAGTGTCTTTCTGAGCCTAATTAGTATGCTGTATAGGAGCCCCGCCGCGCGAGTGTGGGTGGGCGACATGGTTACTGCCTCCCTGACGATATCCAGAGGCACCAGACAGGGCTGCCTCCTATCGCCACTCATGTATGCCCTGGTAGCTGAGCCTCAGGCCTGCGCCTTGCCTGAATACCACAGCAACAAAGGTATACAAATCCCGGGATATACCCTAATTTTCTCCTCTTATGCAGACGATACTCTCCTATATGTTTGAGACCTGGTTAACAATGTGTCCCCTGTCCTGCGGGAGATAGTGCGGTTTGGTGAGCTCTCGGGCCTTAAAATGAATTGGGCGAAATCCGTAATATTTCCTCTCACTCCAGCGACATCCCCCAAGGAGTTAGACTTCCCCCTACAGTGGTCTACTGACCCGGTGCTTTATCTAGGGATTCAAATACACACAGATCTGGAACTCGTGTTCAGGGTAAACTACAGTCACGCCATCGCTAAACTTGAAGCCGATTTTGCGCGATGGATTCGACTTACCCTCTCACTATTGGGTAGAATATCATTAATGAAAATGGTAGTCCTCCCCCGGTTCCTCTTCCTATTCCTTAATATCCCGATGGCCTTAGCAGCACAATTCTTCAAACACCTTTGGTCACTACTAATTAAACCAGGCTGGGCCAAAAAGCAACCTCGGGCAAGCTGGAACCTTCTGGTCCTGCCATATTCGATGGGGAGGGGTTGGGAGCCCCAGATCTCGATCTCTATTACCGAGCCACCCAGGCCTCACATGCATACTTTTGGTTACACCAACAGATGCCCCCACCACATCTACACATAGAGCGTGCCACACTAGCCCCAGCCCACTTGGCGACTGCCTTGTTCCGCCCACCAAACAGGAATACCACTATCCTCGACTCGATTAACGCCACAACACATGCATGGCATAATCTCCTTAATAGGCAAGCGCTCTCTATTCTCTACTCACCTATCACACCTATAGCTTGGTGACGGCCCTGCACTCACTAGGGATTGACACAATTTGGGACTTTTTTAGGGATGGGACAGGTAGGGATTGGACTGATCTTTTTCAGTTGGATCCCCCACCACCTACTGTAGCTGCATTTCACTACTTTTGGGCTAGAAACGCGCTACGTAAGCTACTGATCCGTGCTGCTTCCCCTAAGCGACTTGTAGCACGTATATGCTCTCAGACACAGGAACTGAGTAGGGACTGTTACGTCAAGGCCAGACTGGAATGGCAGTCGGATCTGGATCTGGTACTAGACGACATTATGTGGAAATATTGCTGTGAGGTGACCAAACGCATCTCACTTAATGGCTGACATCGGCTTATACAGTTTAAGTTCCTGAATCACATTTATAACACGCCAGTGCGACTCCATAAATACGGACACCATGACATGTCCAACTGTGAACGCTGTGGGGCCGCTGGTGCTGGTTTTCTTCATTTAGCATGGCTCTGCCCACCTATTGCCAACTTTTGGATACAGGTCTTTGGGGAACTTCAAGCAGTCACTCAAGTAGACATTAGGCCCGATCCGCTACTAGCCCTGCTAGGATACTCTAAAAACTTACAAAAACCTATCAGGCAATTAGTAGACATGGCATTGCTGGTGGATAAACGAGTACTGGCGATAAATTGGTTGCGGGGCCCCCTTCCCACACTGGCGCAATGGTCTAGGGACATGCTATACTGTAATACGCAAACGGAAACATACAGTGAGCTACTCCCCCCTAGGAATTGCCCAAAGAATTTCTGGAGCCTGTAAGCTACTTACATTGCGACTTGTAATCAAGAACGAATTACCACCCCCCCCCCACACCGCCACATGCATAACCGTCTCCCCGGACATTAGAAGTCATATTGTAGAGATTAGTGCTCCAGATAAGCTTCTGGTATATCTGGATTGAAGACTACACCGCTCTCCAACGGTTTACCTGTAATGTGCGGCTTGGTTTTTGTATTATCAGTTTTGATTATAATTAATCGTCTCCTTCGTTTGGAATATAACCATTGTTTTCTTTTTTCTGTATTTTGAATTTCATATTTGAGTTAATTTTGTCTAAATAGCTTATTTGTTAAAATATGTCTGGGTTTTCTTTTTACCTTAGTATTGTGATTTATTTGTATTGCCATATTGAAATGAATAAAATACATATATGAATGTGTACTAAAGAATGAAATGGTCAAAAATGAATACATTCTGAAACGTGTGTCTTTGTGTCCTAAAAAAACAAACTTGCTTGTAAGGAAAACTAATATTACATTTTGAGATACTTCTCTTAAAAAAGTATACATAGATCATAATAATTATTGAACACAAATGAGTAATAAAGCAATAACACAGTCATACATTCAGCTGTCCAATATGACATGTTGTCATCTTGCCTCTAAAGTCAATGGTACCCAAATGACCTCCTCGCAAAGGAGCACATGTCACTCCATGAACAGATTGGAGCCAGGCATCTCAATTCACCATTCAGGAGGAGGGTGGGCCTTTTCTTAAGTGGCTTGGGAGGATCTGAGGTTGTTTGGTAGAGAGGAGGAAGGGTGGATAGTGTAGATGTAGGAGGTATGTGGGAAGAAGAGCATGTAGGAGCTGTTGCTGCAGTGGTGGGTTATTGCGTATCTTGTCGTGCCACTGAGAGTGTGTCTGAAGTCTCAGGACGATGCGTGGCTGCACTTTTGGAACTGAGTTTGGGTGTGTGCTGTAATTAGGGTAATGTTTTAACTAAGGATGCATGTGCTTGTTATGTGAATGTAGTGGCTTTGAGTATGTGTGTCTGTGATGTGGTTTGTTTGTTTTTTGGTGTGTGTTTGTCTGAGGGTGTGTGTTTCAGTAACGTGATTTTTTGTTGATGGTGTGTGTTTGTTAGAGGGTTTGTGATTCTGTGGCGTGGAATGTGTTTTTGGGGTTGTGTGCTTGTAGATGAGGTTGCAGTGCGGGTAGAGATTGTGCTGGTGGTTGTAGGCTTGGTGGTAGTAGAGGTTGTGGTAGCTATAGGTGTGATGTAGCTGAAGTTGTAGTGATAGTTGAGGGTGTGGTGGTGGTTGAGGGTATGATGACGAATGAAGTTGTGGAGGTGGTTAAGGGTGTAGCAGTGAGCCAGATGATAGAAATCATTGGTAGATGTATGGGTGTTTCAGAGTCTTAGAGTGATGTGGTTGTGTCTCTGATTTCAGTGGGTGTGGTGATACTTTGTGTATTTGTATATGTATGTTTGTGTGTATGTTTCTTCTCTTTACAAGGAGAGTCGATGTCTATGCTTGTGTGTTTTTGTTTGCTTGAGTGTTCGATATGAATGTGTAGCTTGTGTCAGATGCTGGGACAGAAGTAGTTGGTGGGATTAGGGTGGTGGGAGGAAGGATCTTGAGAGGAAGGGCCAGGGGTTGGTTTGTAGTAGTCAGTGTTGTGTGGTGGGGTCTTAGACATGCCATGCTCCTTAGTACAGCACACACTGCACTGTGTATGCCATGTTGGAAGCCCAGCAACTAAGTTAATTGTTGACTGACATCCTGGATGGCACACAATAGTACAGTCTGGCCAACAGATAAATTGAGCAGCACATCCATAGCCTCCTTAGACATCACTACTGGATGGACAGTGGCAGGAGCAGAGGTGCTTGGGGCGAAGGAGACCCCAGCCCTTTTAGGAGCTGGGTGTTGGCCTATCCTGGGGGGATAGGGTGCTGATCTTCTTGGTGGTGGTGGTGGATACCAATGTTGTAAGTCCATGAGATGGTGTTGCATCCACCACCTCTAGAGGCTGGTTTGCCATGAAGGCCTCTGACTCAGTAGAACTTGAGCCCTCCTCTCCAGCCCTATCACCTTCGGAGCTACTGGGTCCTTCATTTTCATTGGCAGAGACCTTCGACTACCAGTGAACATCTGCTTCCCCACCTTCATGGACAACGTCTCCTTCACTTATTCCTGAGGACTTTGATAGTTGAAAATAAAACGTATGAGCCTACATGTACCTGATGTTCATATCCGAAAATCAGTTTCAAAACTATTTCCTAAGTTGCAAGCAAAGAGTTGCTGTCCACACCACAAATGTTTCAGAACATAATATTTTTTGTTTACATTTCTGTTATTACAGTTTTTCATGCATTTCAATGATAATCATGTGCATACATGCATTTCTAAAATGAGTCGTAAATCACAGTATCTGTCAGTTTAACATTCTGAACTAAACTTTAGAATGGAACATGTGGAAGGCGACCCTTGACCTTCTGGTAGGTCGTCCCTCCGCTGCAGCTCCACCTGCTCCCCCGCTGTGGCTGTTGCCGCCGCCGGTGAATTCGAGGCCCTCCTCCACCCGCAGGCTTTCACCTGCGCCTCATCCCTGGGGGCCAGTGGTGGCCTTAGTTTCGTTTTCATTTTCTGCCTGTTGCTTTGTGCCTGTATCTGTCTGTACCCCCTGTAGGAGAGTAGGGTCTGCTTTCTATGATCACCCCCACTTTTTGCTTTTTGCTTCACTGGTTTTCGACTTAGATGTGGCTGTGGGCCTGCTAATCAGACCCACAGCCCAGCTGTTCTTTCTCTAAATTCAGACTATGTACTTTAGGTACATAACCCAATTGGTAAGGATCACCTTATTGGCCCCTGTACAGTGTACCTTAGGTACCCATAGCATAGATGGACCCTAGGCCTACCAGGGGCTGCAGCATGTATTATGCCACCCCTGGCTGGCCTTCCATTATGACACAACTGGCTGATCACTCAGCTGGGGCAAGGTCGTGTAATCACCCCTTGCTTAGGTATAGTATCCCTATACCTGCCTTATATATAGACATATGGGTAACCTGTGAGCCACTCCTATGGCAGGCCTTAACAATCCTGGAGGCAGAGTGCTTGGTAACATGTGAGATGGTGCTCTAGCATGAGCTGTGCCTGTCTGCAGCTTTCGGAACCCTGTCCTTATAGCTGTTCTATGATATCGCCTACCATATACTCTTAAAGTGCCTTATAATCCTCGCGGTTATGGTAACTTTGGTTTGGCTTTATCAAAACATGTTGTGTAAGGTGTCTAACACTTTGGAATACTACCCCCATACCATTTGTGGCGATGAGGATAGTTTTCCCCCCTTCTAGAGGGAGAAGACATGTTGAACGCTACGTACTCGGTTAAAGATAACCCGAGCCCCAGCATCACAAAATGGATGCTGCTGCCACAGACACAAGTCTGACCTCCTGCTGCTGGGAGACCTTCCAGCAAGGGAGGCTTAGAGAATAGGTTTCCTGCCTTGGGAGGTGCTAGCACCACCCCAGACAGGACTTAGTGTATTGGGGCAGGGAGGGATGAAATAAACGAGACACTGCCTGGGGCACACAAGGTGTCCCATGTACAGTCCGGTTCAAACCGGTGCTGGGGCACTCCAGCCCCAGTCCTGGCGCGAAACTGGACAAAGGGAAGGGGGTGTAACCACCCCCCTCCCTGGTCCCACCCATAGGATGGACCTAGCAGTTAACCCAGCCCCCCCAGATTAGTATTAGAGTGGGAGCTGAGTCCCTAGGACTTTGGATTATCCTGAACTGAAACTTGACACGAAACTCTGGACCTTCGACTTTCATCAAGAAGACGGAAGAATCTCCCTTGTGGCCAAGGAGTGGCCACCATGTGCAAACGGGCACCATCAAGCGACCTGCCGTTTGCTTTGCCCAAGTTCTACGAGGAACCGACTGCAGAGCCCGACCAGCGCCTTGACTTCCAGACTTCTTGGACCCTGATCCACATCCACAGCAGAGCTGAGATCCGTGGAGGCGACGAGAGACGTGGGTCCGGCTACCTGGGAAAATTGGCGAGTAGCTTCCAGCGCAGCTTCTGAGACATCCTCGAAATTGTGCTCTGGGGATTGAGAAGCCCCAACCCCGAGCACCATCTGCACCGAAGATCAGCCCTCCACACTCCACGAGTTCTGCCTGGGGCCCTTCTGCATTTTCCTGCTTGACGCGTCTGTCCGGTTGCTGGCCCGTTGGCTAGTAGCCTCTGTGACAATGAACCTTTGACTTTCCACCACTGGTTTGGTTCCCCCAGACTGGCCCCTGCTTCCCTGTGAAAGAGAAGCACCTCAGACCTTCCTGGTCTGCACCTGAAGCGAATCTCGATCCCTGCGTGGGTTGCCTTTGCCAAGGCTTGTTGACTCCAATCGGGACATCGACTCCGCCATCAGCAAGATCCTTCGTGGGATAGCTCGTATCCTGGTTCTGGTCATCCTCGACGTCACCTGGTCCACGTGGCTGCAGAGACAAGCTTCACAACATCACCTGTGTCCTGCACGATATCGCCTGGTTCCTTCCTGGTTCCACACGGTCACTGGCTAGTGACCCAGACATTGTCCACTCGACCTTCAGGTGTCCTTCCTTCCAGATCCACCCTTGGATCCACCGGACATCTTCCTTCTGGCCGCCTGCCAGCATCTTTTCTTCAGGCATCCATAGGATCCAGCGACGACACCCGACACATCTTCACACCTATGCACCCGTCTTCCGTGGGTGAGGTATCGCGAGTACTCCGGTGCTCCAGTGGGTATTGACTATCCAAGTGTCTTAGTCTTGAGTTGCTTCCTCCTAGTTACTTCGGCAGTGTCCTTATTCTTCTTATTTCTAAATACTACTATTACTATCGACTTTAACGCATTACGCGTGAGTGTTTCCACACTGCACCTGAATCCCGTGGGCCCCCCACTTCCTAACTCTTGGTAGGGTAGTGTAGCCCCAACGATTCCCTAGGCCCTAGGCCTACTCCCTATTGTATCATACTCCCTATGATACAAGGTGTACACTAGAACTAGTGACATCATATATCAGGCCAACTTCTCACACCCCCTGCACCCCGCTCGCTGTTTCACTCTGTGCCCCTTTTTTTTCTGTACCCCTCGCCAACGTCTGTGCCTCCGTTCTTGTACCCCTGCGCTGACTTTGTGCCCTGTTCCCCTTTGTTTTTGTACCCCTTTCACTCCTCTGTGACCCGTGCCGGTCTCCAGTCCCCCGTCCCCGCCGCTGCCACCCCTGCGGCCCGCCCCCTCCGTGCCCATTCGACACACCCCTCCCTCGCCTCCCGCCTCCCAGCTGCTCCTCCCTCCCCACCTCCCCATATATGGTGGCCGCTGCGCGGCCACGCAGCGGACACGCGCAGCCCGTCTGTGCCCGTCCGCTCCTGGACCGCGCCCAGCGCCAGAACCCCTAGCCCCCGCACCAGCCAGGAAGACTGCCTCCGCTACGACGCCAACACCCTCGTCGCTCTCAACCCAGGAAGGACCCACACCTGCTGCGAGGCTGCCCTGAGGCGCACCCACGGCCACTTCACCTGCCGGAACTGCAGCTTCTCCTGCCTCGAAAATGCCAAGACACCTGCCATGACTGAACTCAACCAGCTTACGTCGAACTCTGGGACCTCCTCGACACCACATCACCGGACGTCGCCTTTCTGACCGAAACTTGGATGAACGAAACCTCCTCACCAGACATCGCCATAGCCATCTCAGTCGGGTACAAGATCACCCGCAGAGACCGCACCAACAGGGCCGGAGGAGGAATCGCCATCGTCCACAAAAACACCATCAAGGTCTCAACTAACACCAACGACGCCCTCAGCACCGCCGAACACATGCACTTCCAAATTCACATGGACCCCAAGACCACCCTAAGAGGCACCCTCATCTACAGATCGCCAGGACCCCGGCCTCAATTCTGCGACTCCATCGCCGACCTCATCAGCACGCACGCTCTGACCTCTACCGACTACATCCTCCTCGGAGACCTGAACTACCACCTGGAGAACAACGACGACAACAACTCCTCCACCCTGATTGACAATCTTGCCAACCTCGGACTGAAACAGCTCGTCACAACGCCGACCCACATCGCCGGCCACACGCTAGATGCCATCTTCTCCTCAAGCCCTCACGTCACCTTCAGCCATGCCTCCGAACTCACCTGGACAGACCACCACTGCATCCACTTCTCCTTCCGGAAACCCCTCGCACACCACCGCACCCTACAGACCCCCCGCCGCTGCTGGAGCAAAGTCTCCCAAGAACAACTACAGACAAACCTCGCACTCAAGCCTCCGACGAACCCCGACAACCTCGATGAAGGTGCACTCACCCTCGAACGCTGGATGAACGACTGCGCCAACACCGTCGCCCCCTTGAAAACCCCCACCAGCAGAGACACCAGCAGAAGAGTCAGCTGGTTCACCCCGGAACTCCTCGACTCAAAACGCACCTGCCGGAAACTGGAAAACATATGGCACAGCGACAAGACGACAGACAGCTGCCCACAAAGACGCCATCCACAACCACCACCACCTTATCAGGACCGCCAAAAGGACCTCCTACTCAGACCGCCTTGACAACAACGCACACAACAGCAAGGAGCTCTTCAACATCGTGAAGGAACTCTCCAACCCCAGCTCCAATGCCAACGACATCCCACCCTCGCAAGCCCTGTGCGACTCCCTAGCCGCCTTCTTCCACCGGAAATTCACCGACATCCATGAGAGCTTCAGACCCCAGACGGCCCCTGCCGACCACACCGCACCAAACCCACCGCACCCCACCGTCCACGACACCCTGACAACTTGGGCCAACGTGAGCATCGAGGACACAATCAAGACCATGGGAACAATCCACTCCAGATCCACGTCCAACCCTCTCCCGCACCACATCTTCAACAAAGCCAGCGATTCCATGGCACCCCACCTGCACAAAATCATCAACCTCTCCTTCGAGACCACCACCTTCCCTGAGAACTGGAAGCACGCAGAGATCAACGCCCTACTGAAGAAACCCAAGGCGGATCCGAGCGACCTCAAGAACTTCCGGCCCATCTCCCTGCTTCCGTTCCCAGCAAAGGTCATCGAGAAGATAGTAAACACCCAGCTCACCCGTCACCTCAAAGACAACAACATCCTGTACCCGTCCCAATCAGGATTCTGCCACCACACACTATGCACGCGCCTCCACGACGCAGGGATCCGAGACAAGGCCCTGGACTGGACCACCTCCTTCCTCTCCGGCAGAACTCAGAGAGTCCGCCTCCCCCCGTTCCGATGCCTCCAAGATCATCTGTGGTCGTCCCTCAAGGATCTTCCCTCAACCCAACGCTGTTCAACGTCTACATGGCTCCACTAGCACGCATCGCCCGACAACACAATCTCCTACGCCGACGACACTCAGCTGATCCTCTCCCTCACCAAGGACCCCCTCACGGCCAAATCCAACCTCCACCTGGGAATGAAGGCCGTCGCAGACTGGATGGAGGACAGCTGCCTCAAACTGAACACAGACAAGATGGAAATCCTCATCCTCGGGTCCAACCCCTCCGCTTGGGACGACTCCTGGTGGCCCACGTCACTGGGGTCCCCCCGGCACCCACCGACTACGCACGCAACCTGGGAGTCATCCTCGACTCGAATCTCTCCATGACCAAACAAGTCAACGCAGTCTCCTCCACCTGCTTCAACACCCTCCGCATGCTCCGCAAGATCTACAGATGGATCCCGACAAACACAAGGAAAACTGTCACCCAGGCCCTAGTCAGCAGCAGACTCGACTATGGAAACGCCCTCTACACCGGAGCCTCGTCCAAGCTCATCAACAGACTACAGAGAATCCAGAATGCCTCTGCATGCCTGATCCTCGACGTCCCGCGCCGCTACCACATCACCCCCCACCTGAGGAACCTGCACTGGCTCCCGGTCGACAAAAGAATCTCCTTCAAGCTCCTGATCCACGCACACAAGGCTCTCCACAAAACCGGCCCAGCCTGTCTCAACAGTCGGCTCTCCTTCTACGTACCCAACAGGAAACTCCGCTCCGCTGACCACGCCCTGGCCACGGTACCACGCATCCAGAGAGCTACTTCCGGAGGCAGATCCTTCTCCCATCGAGCCGCCAGGACCTGGAACACCCTCCCCCTCTACCTGCAACAAACCGAAGACTTGCTGACCTTCAGGAGACAACTCAAGACCTGGCTCTTCGACCAATAGCAGCAGCATCCCCCCCCCCCCAGCACCTTGAAACCCTCACGGGTATGTAGTGCGCTTTACAAATTATTGATTGATTGGTTGATTGATTGAGTGATACTGAGGAATGAAATATGGGGGGTAAAGCCTCATTAATACAACTTGGCAAGGTACCAGCATTCGCCTGTGTCAGTGTATTACCTTGGCACTGCTGTGCACGACTTCTCTGCTACTGTTTACTCTTTACATATTAAACTTGTGTATTGCCAGACCTTGCTGTTTGCATGACCACGTTTTGACTTGGATATGCACTTGGGTGACACAGCGCTAGGGGACTGTATAGTTTCCCTGAACTAGCACCGCATAAGGATATCAGACTTTACTCTGTGTTGTTTGTTTGCTCCTGCGCCTTGCTTGTCTCTTGGAGGGCTCCCTGTGCCTCTAGGTGCGCCTGCCAAGTACTGTGAAGATCTAAGAGTATTGTATCCCATGCTGATGCCATCGTTATTTTTTCATATCCCAGTAACATCTTCACGTCCTTCTAAAATGGCTACCCATTCACGTTCAGTGCATTGCCTCTGTAGATATGTGTCCCAGTGGCATTTAAGTGACGTCAGTGGATTGCTGTATGTGTCCACAGTGATTCTGCTAGCCATCTGATAATTTGCCGCCCCGTGCCCATTATGTGCAGGTAATGAATTATAAGGTGCGCTATGAGTTCTTGTGTTATGTCGCCCCAGATTGTCTGCAGCGGCTTCGTCAATGCAGTGTGCAGCTAGAACTGGCCCTGTGGTAGATTATACTCTTCTGTGAGTGCGTCAAATGGCATCAGTTGCCCGACCTGGTACAAATCCCCAATGGTTTGGATTCCCGCCCTCTCCCATGAGGGGAGCTCTGCCACAGTGATTGCCTGCCGTTGCCTGGGTGTGCCTAGTAGAGGCAGGGAAGGTGCATATGAGGTGACAGCTTTTGTGAGGCATAGACTACGACGGAAACAGGCATTAGCCACTTTTACCAACAGATGGGTAGGCATCGTTCCTCTCCTGCCAGGATGAAATAATGTTATGAGTGTAACCTGATTTTTGTGTAGCGGTGTTGACGAGTTGTATGCCACTAAGCCATCGGGCCACCCATTGGATCCATATTGGGCACGGCCAACCCACGGTGGTTGGTAGGTAGGTGGAGCTCGGCCAGTGCTACCCTGCTACGGGTATCACGCCAAATGAACTGCCTCAAATTACTTTTGAACATGCGGAAAAGTGCTGGTCTAATATATAAAGGTGTAACGCCCTGAACGTCTCAGGATCGTTTAACAGACACGATAATGAGGACGCAACCACTTGTGAAGGGTTAGTTATTTTAATGAAGGCAAAAACAATACAACGAATAAACAAAAGTTATAGTCACTGGAATCCTCCAGGCTAAGTACGTTACCAGCCCACAGCACGGATGGTCCTAACCGTCCTCTGCATATACGCCGATCCCGGCGTATGCCAACAGAGGGCAGAAATGAAATGGCCGACAATGCCAATCGGTAGGCTGTGAGGGGCACGAAGAGTGTTGGGGAGAATCGAGGAGTCAGGGAAACACCCAGCCGGGGTCTCTACCTGAAGGGAGCAGCCGCTCAACCTCTTCCTCAGACTGCACCGGGACGCGGAGTCACCTCCTGGTGATGCGTCACCGATACCCCAATCAAAAGCAAGAAGACTGAACCGAGAGCAGCCGCTCGATCGATCCTGTGGACTTCCGAGTCTGTAACGCGGCAAACACCTCCTGGTGTGCGTTACAGCTGGCAGTCCCTGTATCTCTGGTCGGGCTGGGAGTTACGACTCCAACCAGCAAAAGCGCCACTGCGCTTTGACTCAGCCGAGTCAAAAAGCGAAGCTCAATGGTTGACCGGTAGAGCTTCCGGGTCCTTCACAGGTGACGATGGGGCAAGACACGGCCCAGGGAGTAACGACTCGACCTACCTCCGTTCTTGCCTTACTGGAGCACCACTCCGGAACACTGCTCTTCACGAAGCAGGTACGTCGGTGTAAACACAATATCCGACAGCCTTGTACCTCCCGGTTCCTCCCTTTATAGGGCGTGTTTTCCTTGAGTTATGTAACAGCTCTCCTGTTTACATAAGGGCGTGTTTTCACTTGAGTTATGTAACAGCTCTTCTGTTTACATAAGGGCGTGTTTTCCCTTGAGTTATGTAACAGCTCTCCTGTTTACATAAGGGCGTGTTTTCCTTGAGTTATGTAACAGCTCTCCTGTTTACATAACCTCTCAACCGCTAAGCATCCTGGGAGATGTAGTCCGTTTACGCTGGTTACCGTTTTCCTCCCCTCGCATGACAGGAATTCTTGACAAAAGGTAAGTTTGTAAAGTGGCAGAGGAGCCTTGGAAGCACCACCATTTTCAGGAGCACTATTCTGTCCATGGTGGTAAGGGGGAGTGTGCACCAAAATGACATCTGCGATCTGAGCGCCGTTACAGCACGTGTAAAAATACCCTCTAGGAGGTCAGTTGGTTCACGGTAGATTCGGATTACTAGGTAACGGAATGCCGTCTGTTGCCAGCGCACCGGTGTGCCGTTACCCGGCAATGCGGGGTCACGGGTTGACTCATTGAACGGGTACAGACACGATTTTCCCCAGTTTACACGGTCCCGATAGAGAAGCTAATTCTGACAACGCTCTTTCTATTGCTTGGCACGGCTCTCTGACATCCCAAAGATATATTAGCAACTTATCCACATATAGAGAGACCGCATGTGTGCCATCTCCCAGAGGGATACCGCAGTCTTCCTTTGTTCTACGCAGGGATTTGGCAAGTGGCTCAATGGCTAATGCTAACAATAGGGAGAGAGAAGGCAGTCCTGTCTTGTTCCACGTCCAATTGGGATCGGCTTGGATATATACGGCCCTGTTTTAACTTTGGCAGAGGGCTGTGTGTATCGCAGTTTGACAAGTCCTAAGAAGCCAGCGCCCACGCCATATTTGGTTAGAGAGGCAAATAAGAAATCCCATTCGAGCGTGTCAAACGCCTTTTCTAGGTCAAGTACTAAGCAACCTGAGTGCAACCAGTACTCCCTTGAGTCGTGGGCTACTCGAACGAAACGTCTCAGGTTCAGCGATGTGCAGCATGCTGGCACAAACCAATTTTGATCTATGTGCACTAGTTGCGGTACTACTGGGGCCAACCTGTTCGCTAATATTTTAGCTAGCATCTTGTAGTCCGTGTTCCACAGTGCCAGCGGACAGTATGAACTTAGCATTTCTGTATTTCTATCTGGCTTAGGCAATAAGACTGATAAGGACTCACAGAGTGTCGTTGGTAGAATGGATGCCTCTTGTGAGCTACGATATAATGTAAGCAGTTGTGGAGCAAGTATACTCTGGTATGCTCTAAAGAACTCAGCTAGGAGCTCATCAGGGCAGGGGCTTTGCCCACAGACAGTGCCTGGATTGCCAGCTGTACCTCCAGAGTTTAATTGGTTCATCGAATTAATCTCTCTGTGTCACGGATACAGAGGGTATAGAGAGTTGGGACAAGTAGGATACCAGCACTTCTGGTGTCGTATGCACCCCTGGCTTATATACTGTGGCGTAGTGAGGAGCGAACTCAGAGTGGATGTCATATTGGCAAGTTAGCAGCTGTCCCATTGCAGATCACAGGTGCAGGATCGGTTGTTGTGTGTGCTCCTGTTTAATCAGCCTCGCTAGCAATCTGCCCGCCCTGTCGGCTGTTGCATGATTACATGCTGAGTGTGCAGCATAGTTTAAACAATGCAGGCTTTCCATGACTTCAGCATGTTTATGCCTCTGATCATCTAGTGCTTGCTGAGTGCCAACGCTGGATGCTAGGTCAGTTTCTAGGCTAATAAGTGTGTCCTCAATGTGCTTTGCCGTTCGATACAACTGGTGGCGAATGCTCCTGCTTGAGCCCAAGTACTGTCCTCTGATCACAGCCTTGCATGCATTCCATACTATACCCCTGTCAGAAACCAAGTCCGTGGCAAAATATGTTGCCATGCTTGTACCTACCGAGTCCCGAAAGGGGGGGGGGGGTCTTCCAGTGCCACAGGTTCTAGTCTCCACAACCGGGTGGCGTGTTCCGTGTTATTTCCGCGCAGCTGTTTCATATGTGGGTTGTGATCTGAATGCATGCGACCAAGATAGTCCACACTAGCGCACTCTGTGAGAAGTGCAATACTGTCCAAATAACGTTCTATGCGGACGTGCAGTCAGTGCAGATGTGAATAATGTGAGTAGCGACGTGCCTAGGGGTTTAGGGACCTCCAAATGTCTTCTAAGCTCCAGCAATGCAGCCACTCACTTAAGATTCTGGCATTAGATGCAGCAGTTGTTTGCTGTAATGGCTGGAAGGACCTGTCCAAGCCTGTGTCTAGTACTGCATTAAAATATCCTCCTAACCAGGGTATGTCGCAGTATTAC
Source organism: Triturus cristatus (assembly GCF_964204655.1). Classification (NCBI taxonomy): domain Eukaryota; kingdom Metazoa; phylum Chordata; class Amphibia; order Caudata; family Salamandridae; genus Triturus; species Triturus cristatus. The sequence goes on from NC_140590.1 coordinate 178,415,172, forward strand.
TGATAATTTGCACCAGAAGGGTGCTTCCTCCATGTTTGGGGCATATATGGATCCCAGTACTATTTGTCTCCCATTCAGAAGGCCTTTGTTAGTACAAAGCGGCCATGTATGTCGATTTCCTTTTCTTCAGTTGCGTAAACGGTACCAGGTCTGATCCATATCAGGGCACCTCTTGCGTATGAAGAATACCCTGTGGTGAGTATGTGCCCCCTCCTTTTGCATTGCAATCTATGAATCTCAGGTTGTGCTATGTGTATTTCTTGAAGCAGCGTTATATGGGTTGCATGTCGCGTTAGATACCCATAGACGGCGCTCTGGCGTGTGCATACCCCTGACATTCCAAGTAACTATAGTAGTAGGCATCATGTTTCAGCTATGTAGGGCAGTGGCGTGTGTAGGAGGCGTAACACTTTGTGGGCGAAGTGGCAAGTATGTTTGAGTACATCAGGCATATACTTCGTCTGTGTTGCGTGTAGTTTCATCAAGTGTTTTGTGGGAGGGGTTAAGCAGGGGAGTTAACAGTGTGTTGTGTAACTGGGGAAGGGCAGAGGGACAACGTCTATCTGCCCAAACTATGAGCCTTGCCGTGCGGGAACTACCGGCTGTTCGCGCTGTGCTACTCTATAAGGGGGGGCGGAGATGGGTCTACAGGGGTTGGCTTGGGCTTGGGCTCTATATCTGCACATAAATGGGCACACTGCACTTCGCATTTCCTATATGTTAGTGCCGCCACTGTGGGGGCGGTCGTGGTTGATGATTGCGGTTTTGGGACTGGAGTTATTGTCATAGTGTGCCTCGCATGTGCATATGAGGGTGGTGTATATTATATGTGGGTGCACAGTTCTACACATAAATTGCGTCAGTTCTCTGCCAGTTGTTACACTATGTCATCTGTTATTTGTGGCGTCACTTCTGGGAGCTTCTGGGAGTCCTCGCCCAGTTGCAACACTGCGGACAAATTTTCATCACTTATGGATCATTCCGAAGAAGCGTCTGTATCTCTGCTGCTTTGGTGGCTCCTTATAGTTGTTGCCGTTTACAGGGTGCTGTGATCCGCTCTTGTAGCATTTATTCTATGTTGGGGACGGCTGTGCTGGATCTTTCTTGGCACGCTTTTGGTTTCTGCGCTGGTTTCTGCAGGTACCTAATCCAGCGCTAATGGTATTGTGCCCTTTGCTTGGTGACGTATGGTGTACTACAGCCTCTAGCCAGTCCCATGCCTCCTCCTCTGTATTGAAAAAGTGAGTGGAGCCATCCATGGGTACCCAGAGGCGAGCCGGAAAAAGAAGAAAATATTTAATATCTAATTCTCGCATTTGCTTTTCGACTGCTATGAACATGCTCCTTTGCTTCTGCACCCCTAGGGCATAGTCTGGAAAGAAGAAGACCATTGAATTACCAAATCTGACCTCCTCCATCTTGCGTACCTCATGAAGGATCACATCGCGGTCCTTATAATTTAGAAGACCGGTGGCGGGCGATCTGTTTGAACTTTGTGATCTCTTTCCACTGCGAAGAAGGAGGAGAGCGAGTCTGCTGGCAGCAGGAATTGGAGCCATTTCTCCGTGTATGACACTGCGTCGCTGCCTTCCGTCTCCTCGGGCAGGCCCAGTACACGAATGTTGTTGCGACGGGAGCGCCCTTCCACGTCGTCCACTCTGCGCTTCAGCGCATGGACTCGTGTTGTAAGGTCTCATACATCAGTGGTTGATTCCTTGGTGACTGGGAGGATCTCTTCCATTTCCGCTTCCATTTTATTGACCCTTTCGACTAATTTGCAGTGGTCCGCATGTAGTAACTTGAAGTCTGAGGTGATCTTATCTATGCATCCTTCTAGAGATGTGAGAGTTTGCACAAGGAAAACTCTGATCTGTGTCACTGCCTGGAGCACTGAGTCTATCTTGGATTCCAAAATGGGGTTTCCTGAGGGTTCCGTCAGTTCACTTTCATCTTCTGGCTGCATGGCGGGCGATGCAGACTGCGCAGCTGGCATGTTCTTAACTGCCCGCTGTCTGCCCATCGTTAGGGTCGGCAGTCCGTGGCTAGCTAATGGGTGTTTGTGTTTAAAAAACGCATGTACTTGTAATGCATCATAGGTATGTAAAGGTATTAAATACATTTAAAATCTTTTAATTGAAGAGAACTCTGTGTGCAGATAACAGTTGATGACTTGTGAACAGTAATTTTCAACACAAGTTTTTTGGTTCTGCCAAAAAAGATTTTCTGCCAGGGCAAATCTTTAATGTTGTCACTGACACATTCCCCTAACTATAACATTAATTGTTATTAAGTAATGGTCCATGGGACCCCAACCCCTGGGACCCACATCATTTAAAGGTGAGTGCCCTGCTGCGTTCCCTTTAAATTAAGTAATGTTATTTTATGTTTGCTATTTTCCGATGATTTTCTAGTTCTTTTAGTAGTGTTTTATTACCATACGTAAAGCAAACCGCTGCTACGCATGGCCTTCAGCAATCCTAGAGGCAACCAACCACAAGCTGCCTTTGGCTGTGCACAGCAGTGGGTTGGCAGCAGGGCCTGGCATAGCTGCAAGTGGTTGGAAACCACCTGGAGGCTGCCAACCTCATGCTGCGCACAGCTTTTTGCCACATGCGGCATGGGTTTGGCTGCAGGACCTGGCTGACAGCCAGGTCCTGTGTCCAACTCCCTGAAGGCAGCCAAACCTATGCCACACACAGCCCTTGGTCGTACATGGTGTGGGGTTAGCCACAGGGCCTGAGTTGCAGCCAGGCACTGCTTCCAACTTCCCGCAGACAGCCAACCACATGCTGCACAAAGCCATTGGCTGTGCACAGCAGGGGTTGGTCACATGGTGTGGTCTGGCACCAGGCCCTGTGGCCAAACCCCTGGCATGCTGTCAACCCCACACTGCGCTAAGCATTTGTCGTTTGCAGCATACGTTTGGTCTTTGAGACCTGAGGACCCCCCCCCCGCTGCCATAACATATATATTAAGGGGAGGGGGCGTGCAGCTCCCCTCCCGAGCCTTATTAGGCCCTGGGATGGGATCCCATCCCCTGGGGTGGAACTAATAAAAAAAGGGAGGAGGTGAATGCTCCCCCCCCCAAGCCCTCAATGTCCATGGTGCTGTTTTTTGTTTAATTGCGGAGAGGGCGGGTGCACTACCCACCTCCACAAGCTTTATCCGGTCTGGGGAACTCAACCCCTGGAGCGAAAACCTATTAAAAAAGGGGGGGGGGGGAGGTTTGTTCAGCTCCTCTCCCCAAGCCATTTTGGGCCCCAGGAACTCTAATCCCTGGAGACAAATTTAATAAGTATGTGGAGGGGAAATTGCATTCGCTCTCCCTGAGCCTTTATAGGCCCAAGGGACTTCATTACCAAGGGCTATATTAAATTTAAAGGGGAGGGGCCAGGTGGCCTCCCTCTCTCCCAAGCCTCATTAAGCCCTGGGGAAGCTCATCCCCGGGGCCATATTTAATTTAAAGGGAACGCAGCAGGGCACTCACCTTTAAATGATGTGGGCCCCAGGGGTTGGGGTCCCATGGACCATATTAGGATCAGGGAAGAGGCCCCCCTCGAGTTTTTATGTGTGTGTGTGTAGTAGCAGTAGTAATAACTTTATTCAGTTGAAATATCTATCAAAGTATACACAAACAAATAAAAACAAAAGCACCAACAATAGACATGGCTCGATTTTTTTCTTAAAAGGGACCTATATACACAAAAATACAGCATCATCATGGTGTTCTTATTAAAAAAATTTCAGTCAGTTCATTAAAACGTTCCTTATAATTCATAATATCCATAATATTCCTCTAGGCAGTATAATATATTAAAATACACATAAAAATTGTGATAAAAACAGCAAATATAAAAATATATATTACTTCAGAAAATAAGCAAAATGAGCAACACAGGCCTCGGACTTCTCTTTTTTGATTGTATATAAAGCACATCAGCAATAGGCCTCCTGTACATTTATAAAAGTGACCGTGCGGAGTGCATAATGCAAATAAGGAGTTGAATTACAGTACATAAGGGAAGCATCAACTAGTAAAACACATCATTCTGTAGCATTTAAGACTTTTATGGGCACATGCATCAAAAATATGTTTTGCGATTCCTTTATAGCGAATATTAAGAAATCGCTAATACGGAATCTCAAATACGTATGCATTATAACATTTTCTATATTTTAGCGAATCGGTAAATTTCACTAATTCAAAATGCGATCACGCTATTACCGAATCAGTAATAGCGAATCCGCTATTACAGATTCGCTAATTGCGATGTACCCATATTGCTGCCTAGGGATGACATCACAACCAGGAAGTGAATCAGGGAATGCACACACCTGTTCACAGAGAGTCAAAAGAGGAGGCAGACTGGTGGAGCTGAGCAGGAACAAGCTGATTTCGCAGCAGAATCTGTTTGGAAACAACAACATGGCCACAGAAAAAGGGGACAACAAAAGTGAAGGAAGGAAAAGGAAGCTGAAATTCAGCGAGAAGGAACTGGAAATCCTCATTGAGGAAGTGGTGTTAAGCCATGATAAGCTGTTTGGAAAACTGTCCCTGCAGGTTGCAGAGTCTGTGTAAAGAAAGATTTGGCTGGCCATCCAATCAAACGTAAATGCTGTGGGGGTCACACAGCGCTCAATCGCAGACCTGCGCAAGCGCTGGTTGGACCTGCGCAGCCAAGCCAAAGAGAGAGTGGCTGCAAGGCTGGCAGATGCTAAAAAAACTGGAGGGGGACCATCTGCGGGACGTGCAAACACACCCCTGGAGGACATGGTGGAATCCACACTGCAGCCCGAGGCAGTTGTCGGAATAATCCAGATTGACACCTCTGAACAGGCTGCTACCTCACAAGGTAAGACCACTGCTAAATATCTACCAATGTTAAAAGTACCTAAAATAGCCCCTAATGCAGGTCCTGTGTAGTGTACCACACCTGGGTCCAGTCCATTTTTTACTTGCAACACCCAAATGCATTATGGGACTAGTATGCAGACAAATAAAAGGGCAAGGCAAAGAGGGACCAAAACAGCTTTAGCGCAGCAGAGTACAGCAAGGAAGTGACTAAAGTAGACTTTGACCAGAATAAAACTTAATTTATTAGACATTGGCATGCGCTATATCACAAACATGTGCAACAAATTCAAATAACTGAAATTGGACTGTTTATAATCACAGATGCAGCTGCGCACAAGAGTGACGTGGATGATGTCCATGAGTCACAGGAACCAGATGCACAGCCTGAGGAGAAACCAGAAGTCCCAGCATCCTCACCTATACCTGCTCCCACTTGACACAGGCGAATAATCGCACCACTGCCTGAATCGGAGAATGATGAAGAGAGACAAACAGGAACTCCCACAAAGCAGGCTGTCCACACACCATCACCACCAACAGAGGTACCAATGTTGCGCAGGTCCGTCCATTTCCACCAGGAAGGCCCAGGGCAATCCTGACAGCTGCTGAGGACAATGGGGCTGCTGCCTGGAGTGAGCTTGAGGGCAAGATGCTCAGGGTCCAGCTCCTGCAAGGCAGAAACATGAGGATTATGTAGGGCCAACTGGAGACAATCGCAACACACATGGGGGACATCCGTGACTGCGTGAGAGACCTCACCACTGCTGTTGTGAAAGGGCAAAGGGCAAAAACAGAAAACTTTGCTAGTGTTGCAACAGCTATGCAGGACTTGTGCATGGTCCTCCAGGGTGACCATGCCTCCCATGGTAAGAGGCATCACAATTTGATGGGGCGCCCAGACGGTTACACCAGGGCCATCAATAGGCTGAGCATGACAACAGCTCAGCTTTCCTGTCCTAATGTCAGCATGCAAGTGGAGATGAGCCACTGCTGCAGGGATGTGGCCAGGGGCCTCATCCAGGTCACTAATTCAGTGGAAAAACTCCAGACTGCTGCAGCTGGAGACAACAACATGCTTACAGGGGGGGATAGTGAGGAGGCCTCCAGCCTCAGCAGCCTACTGGTACATGTGAAAAATCCCAGGAGGTGCAGTACCAGGAGCAACACTGACACAGAAGGCTCAATAAGGGATGTGGCTGAGCCTACTGAGAGGGCCACGGGAGTGCGTGGCTGGAAAAAGTTAATACATGGACACGTACAATTCTGGTGAGGTAGCCAGCAGTATGTACATAGTTCCCACTGGCATTTAAGTGCCAAGGCAATGTCATGTAATTGTCTGTATTCACACTACACTTGTCTGCATCTGGTATGTGTGCATTAACACTACCACAATATTGTCACAGTAAACCTTTGAGCACATACTGTGTTGTTCCATGATTCCCCACCTTAAAAGTAATGTTGAGTGATTTCTGCATGTCTCCATCTCCCCTCTGCTGCATTTGGACCGCATGCCGCTTGTGGTGGTTGTCTTGGCTGGATGTCTACCTCAGGCTCGCTGTCAGAGTCTTCCAGGGGAATGCCTCTATTAGTGGCTATGCTGTGCAACATGGCACATGTGGCGACTATTTTGCAGCAAGTCTCCGGCCTATACTGTAATGCACCCCCAGTTTTGTGGAGGCAGCGGAACCTAGATTTCAGTAAACCAAATGTAGGATTTAGATATGGAGTCATGATGAAAGAACGCACAGCGTATGCACTATCACCTACAGGATGTAATAAGAAAATACATTAGTCACTGCTATGTGTCACAATGGCGGACAGGTGTGCAAAACAGTATTACATATGTTTACCAAGCAAATAGCCTTCTCCAAATTCCCCCACAACTAGACGTCTGTGTATGTCACTATGTCAGAAGATGTAGGAGTCATGTACACTGCCAGGGTAACAAGCCACTATGTATGCAATTATGTTTTTAGGATTGCAGATTACTTGAATGTTCAATGAATGGTAAGATTTTCGTTTACGGAAAGTATAGTTATTCACTGAGGGGGGCAAATGGCTACATGTGTCCCATCAATGCAACCAATGACATGTGGGAAATGGGCAACATGATAAAAATCTAATTTAGTTTGCTCCAATTCCTGTGGTGTTGTGGGGAACCTAATGTGGCGGTGTATCCTCTGCAACATGGCATCAAGGAATGAGTTAAAAAATCATGATAAGGCACTTTGAGAGGCACCTTCAGCTGCAGCAATTACTTCCTGGAAGCTCCCTTAAGCTAGGGGTTCACTGAACATAGGACCTGCACGTGATTGGGGATGGCATGTGTCCTGTGAGTCTGGCGCTGCAGTATTGGATCCAGTTCAGCTATGCGCTCATAGATTGTGCCTGCATTCAGCCTATATGTATCATGAATCTCTTCCTCCGTCTGCCCTAGCAAAGTAACGTGCACTCTGAAAATGCGCTCCTGTATCCTCCTTCTTCTCTGTGCTGCTGCTCTTAGCCTCCTCCTCCTTGCCATGACGTAGAGCGCTGCCATTGTGAAGCATTCTGATGCCTTCTGGGACTATTTAAGTAGTTTACTGATGATTTGCACCTGATTTGTTCAATTTTAAATGGTTACCACCTGATAGGATTCGTTCCTATTTAAAGAATTGCTAATTGCGATTTTGCACAGATTCTGTATTTGTGATTGTTTGATGCCTAGGATTAGCAAATTCTTGTTAGCGATTACTTAATACCGATTCGCAATTACATATTCGGTATTTAGGTCATCGCTAATTTTTGCGAATTTGTGTGATACTCTGCGAGTGAGCTTCATGCATTGGAGTAAGCTATTTTGCGATTGCAAACAGCCTTTTTTAGTGATTTACAATGTTTGTGATCGCAAAATAGCTTGATGCATGTGCTCCTTAGTCTCTTGTACCACATTTCTTGTAAAAATTGACTTACAGCAAATACTAGTTTTTTGCGACGTGTTGCTTTTTAAACTCCTGAAAGCTTCTAGGTGACTGCATGTAGCCATGCTGCGGCAAATAGGGACTAGCCATTTGCGACGTATGCAAAAGAACGGTAAGTGTTTCTGATCTTTATTACCCAAGCCACACGTGGGGCAGATCTTAAGTTCTTGATTAGTGCACCATTTACTTGTAAAAGACCTCAATGGTAAAATTCCATAGCCAAATCTTATATACATAGTCCTAGTTGATGGTGGAAATGTTACATCTAGGAATTCTTCAAATATAGGGATATGCTTGTGAGGCAGGAATGTTACAGACCCGTTATGGCTATTTGTAACATATCGTTCGTTAATATAAGCCCAATACCGAATTTTTTGTAACTTATAGTCAGATTTTGTAATAGTATTGGGGTAATCTCACAAATTCTCATTCCAAGTTTAGAGAACCATCCAGAGATGGATTTGACCCATGGAATTTCCCTTGCTCCTTGGAGATTCAATAGCTCTGCCAATGAATCTTTGAAAATTCCAAGTTCAGGGGTAGACCAAAGTCGGATCCAATATGCTAAAGTTTTAAAAATAGCCAGGTTAGCAACTCTTTTTATCCCAACACCGAAGTACATGGGGGCTAGTGGTGAACTGGATGGTAGACCTAGTAGCCTTCTGAAAAAGTTATTCTCGGCAATCGTTAGTAGATGTAAATTACCACAGCCCCATATCTCTGCCCCGTAAAGAGCAGCTCCCTGAGCAGTTGCGTGGTAAGTTTCCACAGCAGGGGAAATTGCATGTGACTTGGTTTGATTATAGAACCTTAAAATTGCATTGGATCTATGTTCAATCGTTAATGTAGATTTTTCCAATTGACTTGTCCATCTTAGGCTATCCATGAGCCTAACCCCTAGATAATCAAAACTGTACTTTGTCAAGGGCTTCACTACCTAAATGAATACTACAGCTTCCCTTTTTCCCCTTTTCAAACACCATAAACTTAGTTTTGTTTATGTTTAATTCTAAGCCTCTTGAATTGCCAAAGTTTCAAAAAGTATCAATTAGGATTAGAAGACCAATTGGTGATTTCGATATAAGAAGTGAGTCAGCAGCAAAAAGTAAAATAGGAATCTGGGGAGTCGTTTCTACAGTGTTCTAAAATGTCCACAACATCATTAACATACAATGAAAATAAGGTAGGCACTAAAACACAGCCCTGATGAACTCCTCGCTCTATAGGGATAAGATCCGTTAGTTCGCCATTGGGGCCCCAGCGAACTTGTACGAAATTCTTCACATGCAGTCTGTTTATTAAGTGGACTAAGTTATCTGGGACCCCACATATTTGTAAGAGCTTGCCAGAGAGCGGGTTGTGGAATAAGATCAAACGCTGCTCTGAGGCCAATAAAAGCCACATAAATTTGTGTGTATGTATGTATATATATATATATATATATATATATATATATATATATATATATATATATATATATATATATATATATATATCCATGCTCGTGCTTGGTTGGTCGTTTGTTTGAAAAGCACTCGACATGCACCAAGGTGTTCCAAGCATCACCTTTATTAAGCGGAAAGGAAAACGTCTCTCTACTGCTTACACAGTTCCCACTACGTACGCCGACGCGTTTCGAGGCAATCCTCTCTTTATATCACATGGTGCTTTCAGCGGGGAGTGATCGGAGGTGCATTTTTCCACTACCAGCCCTGAAGAGAGGATTGCCTCGAAACGCGTCGGCGTACGTAGTGGGAACTGTGTAAGCAGTAGAGAGACGTTTTCCTTTCCGCTTAATAAAGGTGATGCTTGGAACACCTTGGTGCTTGTCGAGTGCTTTTCAAACAAACGACCAACCAAGCACGAGCATGGATTTATTGGCGGCGGTCGTGCCGTCGAAGAGCACCACCCCGAGAACCTGGGGGCCCCAGGGGCTAACATCTGCTGGCCTCTAATTGGGGACTAACACCAAGGAATTGAGGACTACGTTAATCTGCCGGGGCTCATTTGGGGGCTCCGTTCAGCAGGAAGTTGCACTCTTATTCAAAGCCGACACTACATTGCCCAGAATACTTTGCTCATCGCACAGGTGACAACCGACCACATGGTATATCACATGGTGCTTTCAGCGGGGAGTGATCGGAGGTGCATTTTTCCACTACCAGCCCTGAAGAGAGGATTGCCTCGAAACGCGTCGGCGTACGTAGTGGGAACTGTGTAAGCAGTAGAGAGACGTTTTCCTTTCCGCTTAATAAAGGTGATGCTTGGAACACCTTGGTGCTTGTCGAGTGCTTTTCAAACAAACGACCAACCAAGCACGAGCATGGATTTATTGGCGGCGGTCGTGCCGTCGAAGAGCACCACCCCGAGAACCTGGGGGCCCCAGGGGCTAACATCTGCTGGCCTCTAATTGGGGACTAACACCAAGGAATTGAGGACTACGTTAATCTGCCGGGGCTCATTTGGGGGCTCCGTTCAGCAGGAAGTTGCACTCTTATTCAAAGCCGACACTACATTGCCCAGAATACTTTGCTCATCGCACAGGTGACAACCGACCACATGGTATATCACATGGTGCTTTCAGCGGGGAGTGATCGGAGGTGCATTTTTCCACTACCAGCCCTGAAGAGAGGATTGCCTCGAAACGCGTCGGCGTACGTAGTGGGAACTGTGTAAGCAGTAGAGAGACGTTTTCCTTTCCGCTTAATAAAGGTGATGCTTGGAACACCTTGGTGCTTGTCGAGTGCTTTTCAAACAAACGACCAACCAAGCACGAGCATGGATTTATTGGCGGCGGTCGTGCCGTCGAAGAGCACCACCCCGAGAACCTGGGGGCCCCAGGGGCTAACATCTGCTGGCCTCTAATTGGGGACTAACACCAAGGAATTGAGGACTACGTTAATCTGCCGGGGCTCATTTGGGGGCTCCGTTCAGCAGGAAGTTGCACTCTTATTCAAAGCCGACACTACATTGCCCAGAATACTTTGCTCATCGCACAGGTGACAACCGACCACATGGTATATCACATGGTGCTTTCAGCGGGGAGTGATCAGAGGTGCATTTTTCCACTACCAGCCCTGAAGAGAGGATTGCCTCGAAACGCGTCGGCGTACGTAGTGGGAACTGTGTAAGCAGTAGAGAGACGTTTTCCTTTCCGCTTAATAAAGGTGATGCTTGGAACACCTTGGTGCTTGTCGAGTGCTTTTCAAACAAACGACCAACCAAGCACGAGCATGGATTTATTGGCGGCGGTCATGCCGTCGAAGAGCACCACCCCGAGAACCTGGGGGCCCCAGGGGCTAACATCTGCTGGCCTCTAATTGGGGACTAACACCAAGGAATTGAGGACTACGTTAATCTGCCGGGGCTCATTTGGGGGCTCCGTTCAGCAGGAAGTTGCACTCTTATTCAAAGCCGACACTACATTGCCCAGAATACTTTGCTCATCGCACAGGTGACAACCGACCACATGGTATATCACATGGTGCTTTCAGCGGGGAGTGATCGGAGGTGCATTTTTCCACTACCAGCCCTGAAGAGAGGATTGCCTCGAAACGCGTCGGCGTACGTAGTGGGAACTGTGTAAGCAGTAGAGAGACGTTTTCCTTTCCGCTTAATAAAGGTGATGCTTGGAACACCTTGGTGCTTGTCGAGTGCTTTTCAAACAAACGACCAACCAAGCACGAGCATGGATTTATTGGCGGCGGTCGTGCCGTCGAAGAGCACCACCCCGAGAACCTGGGGGCCCCAGGGGCTAACATCTGCTGGCCTCTAATTGGGGACTAACACCAAGGAATTGAGGACTACGTTAATCTGCCGGGGCTCATTTGGGGGCTCCGTTCAGCAGGAAGTTGCACTCTTATTCAAAGCCGACACTACATTGCCCAGAATACTTTGCTCATCGCACAGGTGACAACCGACCACATGGTATATCACATGGTGCTTTCAGCGGGGAGTGATCGGAGGTGCATTTTTCCCCTACCAGCCCTGAAGAGAGGATTGCCTCGAAACGCGTCGGCGTACGTAGTGGGAACTGTGTAAGCAGTAGAGAGACGTTTTCCTTTCCGCTTAATAAAGGTGATGCTTGGAACACCTTGGTGCTTGTCGAGTGCTTTTCAAACAAACGACCAACCAAGCACGAGCATGGATTTATTGGCGGCGGTCGTGCCGTCGAAGAGCACCACCCCGAGAACCTGGGGGCCCCAGGGGCTAACATCTGCTGGCCTCTAATTGGGGACTAACACCAAGGAATTGAGGACTACGTTAATCTGCCGGGGCTCATTTGGGGGCTCCGTTCAGCAGGAAGTTGCACTCTTATTCAAAGCCGACACTACATTGCCCAGAATACTTTGCTCATCGCACAGGTGACAACCGACCACATGGTATATCACATGGTGCTTTCAGCGGGGAGTGATCGGAGGTGCATTTTTCCACTACCAGCCCTGAAGAGAGGATTGCCTCGAAACGCGTCGGCGTACGTAGTGGGAACTGTGTAAGCAGTAGAGAGACGTTTTCCTTTCCGCTTAATAAAGGTGATGCTTGGAACACCTTGGTGCTTGTCGAGTGCTTTTCAAACAAACGACCAACCAAGCACGAGCATGGATTTATTGGCGGCGGTCGTGCCGTCGAAGAGCACCACCCCGAGAACCTGGGGGCCCCAGGGGCTAACATCTGCTGGCCTCTAATTGGGGACTAACACCAAGGAATTGAGGACTACGTTAATCTGCCGGGGCTCATTTGGGGGCTCCGTTCAGCAGGAAGTTGCACTCTTATTCAAAGCCGACACTACATTGCCCAGAATACTTTGCTCATCGCACAGGTGACAACCGACCACATGGTATATCACATGGTGCTTTCAGCGGGGAGTGATCGGAGGTGCATTTTTCCACTACCAGCCCTGAGGAGAGGATTGCCTCGAAACGCGTCGGCGTACGTAGTGGGAACTGTGTAAGCAGTAGAGAGACGTTTTCCTTTCCGCTTAATAAAGGTGATGCTTGGAACACCTTGGTGCTTGTCGAGTGCTTTTCAAACAAACGACCAACCAAGCACGAGCATGGATATATATATATATATATATATATATATATATATATATATATATATATATATATATATATGTATATATATATATATATGTATAGATAAAAATCAAAACAAAATTGCAGTGCATGTCTTGCACAAAACAGGCACTGAATCCATTAATTGATGGCGCAAAGATTTAGGGCCATATGTAGGTAAATTACATTTACCGATTCTTAAATACCGAATTTTACCGATTCGGTATTTATGAATCGGTAAATGTAATGTAGGTAAAAAAATACAGAATCGGTAAGTGTCGGTATTTTAGAGTCGGTATTTACCGATTCGGTAATGGCAACTGGCTTCCCATTCATTCCTATGGGCCTGGAGGCCCATAGGAATGAATGGGAAGCCAGTTGCCATTACCGAATCGGTAAATACCGAATCGGTAATGGGGGAGGCAGTATCATGGGTGGCAGGGTGTCACATTGACACCCTGTTGCACCCCTGAATCGTCCATGTGTGCACATGTGGCGCACATACATGCCCTAAGGGCATGTATGTCTGCCACATTGCACACTTCACAGTGCACAAAAATGCATTTTTACACCTATTCGTCATTTACCACCAACTTTCAGTTGGTGGTAAATAACGAACCCCCACACCCACAACACACTCCCCCTACATCTCATTTCTGGATTCGGTATTTACCGAATCGGTAAAATTACCGATTCGGTAAATTACCGAATCCAGAAATGATCCCCCTACATAGCAAAAGCCTAAATACCGGTCGGTAACGGTATATTTACCGAAAATCGGCCGTTACCGACCGGTATTGGGCTTCCTACATATGGCCCTTAGTCTTTTATTAAAGCGTGCTGCCCATGACGCATTTCGGCAATGTCCAGAGGCCTTGAACACATGATCGCGCTACGTCCAGTGTACGTTTTTAATGTGATACAACACCATGTAACTAATGATTTTAGAGGACATCGAAAAAAGACTAAATTGGTAAATTTGATAATGGCACAAATGCTTGACATGTTGCGCTTTATAAGCAATAGTTCATCGTATCCACTCAATAAACTTTCAAAATAAATAGGAACAAAGTTAGATAAATCAATAAAATAGCCTTCAGTAGTAAACAATGAATAAGAAAATACATGATTATTGGCTTAAATGTCTGTATAAAAAATCAGCATTGCTAAAAACCATGAAGTAATGTTCTCTTGTCTAATAACGTATGCTTATTTCATTAGACAATATTGGACAGTATTATGTATGTTATTCATGCTTATTTGCATTGTTTTCACTATTTCTATAAAACAGTACCAATACTTAAGGAAGAATGCAAAATAAAAGCAATTTAAAATTAACTTGATTATAATATTTACTATCCTAAAAGTCTATTTGCAACATGGAAAACTAATATATAAAGTGCATATTACAATTTAATAGGGCAAATACTCCAATAGCTAGGGTACAATGAACCAGTACTCTAACAGACACATATATGTGTAGACATTGTTGATAAAAACATATCCTCCATGTTTAAAGCTGCCATGTGACATAGATTCATACATAAAGATTACTATTTGCCAATATGACATTGATTACTTAGATGTATTACCAAGACTTTTATTGCACTTCATCCCTCGTTAAAGTGCAATAGAGATGTCCTGATTAAAGTGTTAATCAAAGTGCCTTTTAGTAAAGTGCTCTGTGCTCAGTGTTACATAAGTTCACTGATTGGAACTTTAAAAATAATTAATCAAATATGTAAAGAGAACAAAGTAGCTCGGGAGCTTTTGTAATACTAAATACAATTAGACAGGGGTTCATTTCTGCACAGGAACAGCCAATTACTGATAATTGTTCAGTGATCACAGAAAATTATGTAAATCATCACTAGTATTCATACCCATAGGGGATTTGGTGTCGATTTCCACAATGTATTTGGATTCCAGTTGACGTAAGGTCTTTTCATGATTACCTCCTCTTTTGCATGCCTGTACTGCTTCTATAACAAAATACTGAATACAATTTAAATTGCTGCTATGTGTGGATTTAAAATGTCCAGCCACTGGGTACACTGGATCAGATTTGACAATAGCTCGCAGATGCTGCAAGATTCTAACATGCACCTGTATTTTGGTACTACCCACATAATGTAGACCACAGGTGCATTGCAGCACATATACCACATAGTCAGTTCTGCATGTGTAATGTCCTTTTAGTTCAATAGATTTAGCTGTGCAGTAAGAGGCGGTATTAATTCTAAATTTGCAGGCACGGCAAGTACTGAATTTAAAAACCCATTCTTAGACAATAACTAGCTGCTATTGATATTAGTCTCAGGACTATTCTTAACTAGTTCACTATGCATAGATGGAGCTCCCCGAAAGTAAACACTGGCTTATGTGGCAGAGTTTTCTTAAGTGTAGCATCTGTAAGTACTATAGGCCATTGCTGGTTGATAATAGCTTTATTACTGTGGCCTGTTTACTATAAGTAGTAATAAGCCTAGCTGCAGCCCCAATCTCGTCTTTTGTCACAAGGGTCACAAGGGTTGCATTCAGCCAAACCTGCATTATCATGTGGATTGAGCAAATCTTTTCTATCCTTGCTTGCTTGCTGGCTTTCTTTATGGCTTGTTCTATAGTGCTGTTATTGCATCCTCTAAGAAGGAATCTTCGTTTGGCCTCTTGCTGGTATTTACCTAAATCATTATTAGAGCTACATACTCTATGAATTCTAAGGAATTCCCCATAGGGAATACTATTGATGAGGTGTCTCGGATGGAAGCTGGCTGCATGCAAAATTGAATTGCCCACTGTAAGTTTACGAAAAAGACATGACTCGATCTTGCCCTGGTCAACATAAATATTGACATCAAAACGTTGGTGTCAACTGTATCAATATGTGCAGTGAACTCTAGGTTTAATTTGTTCATATTGATTTTAGTGACAAATTCTTCAGATTGTGTTAGTGTCACCCGCCAAATACCAAAAACATCATCTATGTAGTGCCACCATTGTACCACATGATTGGCCCAATTCAAATAGTGCTCCACCTTATATATATATAGCACTGGGGAATGGGATTCACAGGGCCTAATGAGGCCTCTACATGGGGGGCCAAGGTTTTTTGTTTTTTTTTGTATTTTGCCCTCCTCTGGGCCCCCTCCTTTTGGGGCCTAGGGGAGCAGGGTTTGCCTATCCTGCCTCCTTATGTTATTTTCAATTTTTAATCTCAAGACAGGTGACTAAGGGCCTGATTTAGATCTTGACAGATGGATAACCCATTTACCGAAATATAAATCCCATTATATACTATGGGATTTATATTTCTTGCGGATGGGTTAACCATCACCGTTGTGATCTAAATCGGGTCTTAAGTCCCTGAGTCCAGTAATGGCTGCCAGCAACATTTTTCTCATGTTACTGGCAGCCAATCAAAGCACTCGCTCCCTGGGCCTATTAGAGGGCTCTATTTTTTTTCCAAACATATCTTTAATGGTGTTTAGCATATACTTTGCATATTACATCCAAAATGGTATTTGAACCTTAATACAAAGCCTTGCATTCGTTAGAAAGAACAATGTTGAGTTTGCAAGGTCAGTTCAAGTCCAAGCCTTCTAGCGTAACAAACCTAGTGTAACAAGTATAGTGTCTAATAAAAGAAAGGCATGGGGTGTCTCCACCTTAAGGATGCATACGTTCAACCTGTCTTTCTTTTGTGACAGGATTTTCCTTTAGCCCTTCCAACTGGGAAGGTACCAAAAAAGAAACAGAAAACCCCGCCCCCCAACAAACAACATGGGTAGTGTGGAAAGGCGGATTTTCACGACATATACATTTAAAATTGAAACAGATGCATACCCCTGACTGAGGGCGGACAGAAGGCCAAAGGTAAGAAAAGCAACCAGTGGTCCCCACTTGTATTCAAAACTTTTATAATCATTGCGGAAGATATCTGTCATCTGCTCGAGACAGAGTAGTTTCCAGAGCCGGGAGTGCCACAGTGACAGAGTGGGGGCTGCCTTTTTCTTCCATGCTGCCACGATTGTTACTTTCGTGGCCCCTATGCATGTCCACATAACGGCCTTATCTGCCTTAGTTTGGTGTTCGAGATCCGGATCGTGGATGCCTAGGAGAACCCCCCTATGGTGGTCGGTGTCGGGTAACCCAACATGATCTTAATTTGTGCTAAGATCTCCTCCCAAAATGGTATTATTGCGGGATAATCCCACCAGATGTGTTGGAAATAACTAATAATCCTCAGCCACTCCAACATCTATTTGATGTATTCGGGAAGTTCTTTTTAAGTTTGGTGGGATAGAAGTACCAGTCCATCAATGTTTTCAAGTGGGCTTCCCAGAGTTCCAGAGAATGGTTAAAATTTGTAATATCTTACCACACCCCAGCCCATTCTTTGTCACCTATGTCTCTGTGTATTACCCCTTCCCACAGATCCATATATCTGGGACGGGGAGAGTGTGTGGAGGACAGAAGGGAGTTATATAGGAATGAAATCACCCCTCTCATAGAGCCGACCATCAGAACAAACATCTCAAAACGTGTTTTTTCTCTTGTAGCCGCTTCGCGAATGTGTTTAGTGGGTGCCCAGTGTTTGAGTTGGAGATAATGGAAGTGTTTATCAGGTTCTAAATGAAACTCTCGTCTGCAGTTTTTGAAAGTCAGAATGTCATTATTGTGAAAGAGATGGATTAGTGCAATGCACCCGCCCTCTCTCCGTTTATCAAAGGGTCCCTCTTAAAGTGCTGGGGGGAAGGCCAAATTGAAATGTATCGGTGTAAAGGGGGAGGGAAACGTGGTTCAGTTATCATCCCTTGATCTAGAGTCCCATACTTTTAAGGTAGTGTGGGTGCTAATATAAGCATTCGCTGGCCTATCTTTCTTGGACTTCCACATGAGGTTCCAGATCGTCCTCCCGGTGATGGCTCGGTCCATATGGAGCCAATGGGCCCGATTCACAGAACTAACTTAAGACAAAATCCTAAACTTACTACCATTTTGGTATTCACAAAATGCACTTACTCATTTTGGTATTCACAGAAGGCACTTACTCATTTCGGTATTCACAGAAGTTAGGAGTCCTAACTTTAGGACTCTTAAATGCCTTCTGTGAATACTGAAAGTCTTAAAGTTAGGATTTTTCTCAGTTTAGGAGTAGTAAAGTTAGAACTCCTAACTTTAGGACTCCTAAATACCTTCTGTGAATACCGAAAGTCTTAAAGTTAGGATTTTACTCAGTTTAGGAGTAGTCAAGTTAGGACATTAGGCATTTAGGAGTCCTAACTTTACTACTCCTAAACTGAGAAAATCCTAACTTTAAGACTTTCGGTATTCACAGAAGGCATATAGGAGTCCTAAAGTTAGGAGTCCTAACTTCTGTGAATACCGAAACGAGTAAGTGCCTTCTGTGAACCCCAAAATGAGTAAGTGCCTTCTGTGAATACCAAAATGGTAGTAAGTTTAGGATTTTGTCTTAAGTTAGTTCTGTGAATCGGGCCCAATGTTTCTCCGACTCCCTTTTCGACCATTCCGCCTGTTAGACTTGGGGGTCTCTAGTTGGCACAGGTATGCACTTGTGACAAATAGGGACCCTCGCCTCTAGTCGGGGTAAAAGGGGTACACTCCTAAAATAACCCCTGCTCACCCCCTTGGTAGCTTGGCACGAGCAGACAGGCTTATCTCAGAGACAGTGTGTAAAGCATTTGTGAAAACATACAGTAATCAAGTGACAACACTACAGATGGACACCACACAGGTTTTATATAAAAAAATAAGTTTTCTTTATATAGTTTTACCACAAGACCATTAAACGACAAAAATACACAATACTGTTACTTTAGATGGTAGAATTTTGCTTAGTTCTCTTTAGTTCTTAAATGTGACACTTTAAGTCAATGTACCTTTTAGATGTGACACGCAGGGCAACAAAAGTGTTGCAACGATGTTGATGCGTTGAAGATTTTGGTGCAAAGAAATAAAGATGTGAAGATCTTCCAGATGCGGTACGCTTCTCCGATGTTGCGAGAAGACTCGATTTGATGCTTCAGCTGCAGCGGCGACACACTTTCCGCGATGTGACGACAGCGGCCTTGGCAGCGGCACTCTTCTCCGACGTTGCGAGATGCTTCCGCGCGATGCTGCAGCGGCATCACCCCTTTACGTGATGCGATGACAACAGCTCTGACGGCGGTACGCTTTTCTGTGGATGCGAGGCACTTTTCTTGAAGTGGTGCAATGCGACAACTACGATGGTTGCGATGGCGACACGCTTCTTCGGCGTTGCGAGACACTTCCTGGATGATGTGAGACGCTTCCGCTCGATGCGACAGCTGCAGAGGCGACACCCTTTACGCGATGCGACGACAACAGCTCCGACGGCGGCACGCTTCTCCTTCTTGAGTCGCGCTTCCAGCTCCTTGTGACACGCAGTCCCTCAGAAGGCCCAACAACAGCAGAAAGCACTTCCAAAGAACTCTGGGGAGCTGGGGGTGAAGTCTGTTGTTCCTGAGACTTCAACAGGAGGCAAGCTCTTTTCCAAGCCCTTGGAGATCCTTCACAAGTTGAGCAAAAGTACACACAAAGTTCTATTTTCCTCTCTTTGGCAGTAGGCAACCCCTGCAGGCCAATCCCCAAGTTTCAGGGATAGTCTCTCCTCAGTTTCTTCTTGGTACCTCTCCTCAGCAGAGTTTCTTCTTGTTTCCCAAAGTGATCTAATTTCTTGGGATCCGGGTCCCAATACTTATACCTCAAAATCCTTTGTCCTCTGAGGGCAGAGGGGCCTTTGCCCAGTCCAAACCAGTTCTGGAGCACTCTGTTTACATGACTCCTTCTTTCCTTTCACAGTGCAGGGCAGAAACATCAGACACCCCACAGGAGGTGGGGCCAGCATTGTGGAGGGAAAGCACAGCCCTGGAGCACTTTGTTGACATGATTCCTTCTCTCCTTTCACAGTGCAGGGCAGAGACATCAGACACACCACAGGGGGTGGAGCCAGCACTGTGGGGTACAGGCACTGTCCTATTCAGGTCCCAGGTGCAACTCCTCCCTCCCATCTAGATGCAGATCTCTCTATTCACCACTGGGCGGATTCACCCTGTCTCTTGGAATCCCCCAGCCCTGTCACTCAAACTCTAGACAAGGAATACACAACCTAACAGAGGCAGGTTTGAATGGTTAGGCAAGAAAATACCTACTTTCTAAAAGTGGCATTTTCAAACACAGAATGTTAAAACCAACTTCACTAAAAGATGTATTTTATCATTCTGATTCAGGCATACTAAATTCGAATTTCTACCATATTCCCTGAGTCAGTTAGGATTATAAAATGTAATAACCAAACTGCCTATTCTGGCCTATGGAGAACAGTTAGCCTTGCAATAGTGAAAACCCAAAATGACTGTAATTCACTATTAGAACATGCCACACACACCAGGGCATGTCCAACCTTATACTTACAATGCGCCCTGCCCTTGGGCCTACCATAGGGGTGTCTGATATGAAGAAAAGGGAAGGTTTGGGGACTGACAAGTGGGTGCACTTGCCCAGTCAGCATGACAGTACCAGACTGCATGCAGGCTCTGCAATGGCAGACCTTAAACACACTTTTACAGGCTGCTTCTGTGGGTGGCACAACCAGTGCTGCAAGCCTACCAGCAGTATTTGGATTACCAGCCCTGGGCACTCCTGGTGCACTGTGCTGGGGTCTGACAGGTAAACCAAACCAACCAATCACGGAATCACTAATTCATACATCAATTTACAATAGGGAGAGCATATGCACTTTAGCACTGATCAGTAGTGGTAAAGTGCCCAGAGTCATAAAACAGTCAACAGCATGTCAGACAAAATATAGGAGGAAGGCAAAAAGTTCAGGGATGACCCTGCAAAAAGGGCCAAGTCCAACATCGCCACAATCCGTTATTGCGCAGCTTTATAGTAAAGGCCAAGGTCAGGCAAACCTACTTCACCCTCCGTTCTAGAGCGTCTCAATATCAAGAAGGACAGTCAGGCCCTCCCACCTTACCATATGAACTGTGTGAGCAGTGATTTAACTTTTGGTAGAAATTCTTTATCGTGTTCAATAGGCAATGGCTGAAAAAGACATAAAAGTTTAGGGAGTACCGTCATTTTAATTGCATGTATGCGGCCTAGCCAGGAGATAAAGAGGGGCTTCCAACGTTTAAGATCGTTTTGGAGTTCGAGAAGAGCGGTGGGAAAGTTAGCTTTGTAGAGTCCTTCCATCCGCGGGGTCAACTGGATTCCCAAATACTGAAGGGAGCGGCTAGCCCATTGGAGTGGAGAAAGGGTCTGCAGCATGCCCGCCTCATCATTGGGGATCGTAAGATTAAGTATATATGATTTATCGAGGTTAAGCTTGAAACCCGCTACTACCTCATATCTGGCCAGTTCTAACTGCAGTGCGGGGAGAGAGAGCGACGGGTCTGTGAGAGATAAAAGTACATCATCCGCAAAGAGAGACATTTTATGAGTATCCCCATCAAATAAAATCCTCTTAATCGCCGTAGCCTCCCGAATGCAGATAGCCAGTGGTTCAATGCTTAAAGCAAACAACAGGGGTGACAACGGGCACCCCTGTCTGGTTCCCCTTGTCAGCGAAAATGGGGGCGAGAGCGTTCCATTAACCTGTACTCTAGAATGCGGTTGTGTATAATTAGCCTTAATCATAGTGATAAATTTGTCCACGAAACCAAAGTGCGTGAGTATGCGAAACAAGAATGACCAGTCCACCTTGTCAAAGGCCTTTTCGGCGTCTAACCCCACAAGCACTACTGGGATCTTCCGTTTGGAGACTTTCTCAATGAGATGTACAATGCGTCTTACATTATCATGTGTCTGTCGCCCCTTTATGAAGCCTGATTGATCAGGATGGACGAGGTTTGGCATCAGATCATTCAATCGGGCAGCTAAGATGGCTGAATAGAGTTTCGCGTCCAAGTTTAAAGAGGGCAATGGGCCAGTATGAGGCACACAAGTGTACATTTTTTCCCCGGTTTAGGGATGAACGTGACAATTGCCTCGGCCATCGAAGGAGTCACCCCTCCGTCTTCTGCCATCTTGTTAACAAGATGCGTGAGGTGCGGTATGAGGTCGAGCGCAAAGGTTTTATAAATTGAAGCCGTCAGCCCGTCTGGGCCTGGGGCCTTATGGACTTTAAGAGAAGCTATGGTTATGCCCACTTCTTCTGTGGTTATGGGGGCCGTAAGTCTATTGTTCCACTCTTGGGAGACCTGGGGGAAGTGGAGAGCCTGAAGATAACTGTTTGGCAGCTCTATATTCCATGATTCCCCAGTGTAGAGTGTTCTGTAAAAAGATCCCAAAATGTCGGCTTTGCCCCTGTCTGTGTGGACCAGCTCTCCCTCCCTGTCTTGAATGCCTCCAATGTATTCTCTTTCACACTTCTCTTTCAATTGCCTCACTAGGTGTCTGCCTATTTTGTTCCCCTGGAAGTAGGAAATTTGGCACAGTTTTAATAGTGTGTGTTCTGCCAGGTTAGTTCAGATTGCCTTAAGCTTTTCCCTTAGTGCCGTAAGAGCACGCAGTGAGCACCTGGTGGGTTTATTCTTATGTTCCTTTTCGGCTAGTTACAATTCTGCTTCTGGACTTTCTCTCACCTTAGCTCGCTGTCTATTTAGGGTGGAGTTGAGTTCTATGCTCTTTCCCCGTATAACCGCTTTGAATGCGTCCCAGGTATTGAACAAGGAAGTTTCTTCAGGTCTGTTTAAGTTCAAAAACTCTGTGATCGCTTCTCGCAATTCCGTTCACAACACCTTGTCTCTCGTGAGTGAGGCCGGGAAATACCATTTCTTCGTTGTAGACAAGGCCGTTCCCCAGTGTAAGCAAACCGAAATGGGGCAGTGATCTGAAATGGAGAGAGGAAAGATTTTGCCTTCTCGCAGAATGCCTGTTAGGTTCTGACTGAGAAAAATATAGTCAATTCTGGAATATGTATGGTGCACATGGAAATAAAATGTGTAGTCTCTAGTCTGGGGGTATAGGGTACGCCAGGCATCTCTAAGACCCAAATCATGCATCCTTTGCTTAATGGCTTTAGAGGAGCTAGTTTCTCGATCTATGAGATTGGGTACTATCTAAGTCTGCTTGCCAGGAAAGATTGAAATCCCCCAGAAGGATTGTTGGACCCTCTGCAAAATCCCCCACTTTATCCAATAGTGTGGTTAAAAAAGCTGCTTGACCAACATTGGGCGCGTAAGCTGTAATAAAGGTGCACAGTTTACCCCTCAGAGAGCCCTTGACCATAACCATCCTACCCTCCTTGTCTGACTGAATTGCCAATGGCTGGAACTTTGAAAAAGGAATGCGACCCCGCGGTGTTTGGTGTGTGCGGAAGACCTATATATAAGAGGATACTGTTTGTGTCTAAGCCTCGATTCCTCAGCCCTCTGTAAGTGTGTCTCTTGAAGAGCCACACTATCGAAGTGGTGGTCCGTGAGGTATTTCCAGACCTTCTGTCCCTTTTGTGGTGAATTAAGCCCCTTTACATTCCACAACCCTATAGAGAGTATCATCTGTACAGTGTTGTGTCCTCCCCTGCTCTCATACCCCCTGATGTATGGCGTCACCCCCAGTCCAGGTTGCTGGGGGGAATAAGCTACCCAGTCCCACCCGCCGCAGTGAGTGCATCCATTCTAAGATGTGTCTGTGTTGGAAACCTAAGTGGAGCCACCACCACTCCCAAACTCCCCCACCCAAAAAACATGAAACAAAAACCCCAAACCGCAACATTACCAACAAGAACATGTGTCGGATCGATGATAAGTCTCCGGCTGTAGGTGCATTTACTCTACTGGGCGTGTTGGTGGATGGAGCAGCCGTATTCCCCATCCGCGCCCTTCTCGAGTGCCCAAGGTAACCAATAACCACCTACTAGGGTGTGTCGACATTGCAAAGTGGCCATCGGCCAGTCGCAGTCCTCAGTAGTCCCCCGGCGAGACATAACTGTCCCCATCTAAAGATCATACAGTTCTGTGAGCACTGCGGAACCATCGCAGTTAGTCACGTGGCCTTGTCATCATTTGTGACCCCCTCTAGAGCTTGTGGACCATTGATATGTACTCAGGCCTCGTGGATCAGTCCCCTTGGGTGGTCCCTGTGGGGTCTCAGGCTCAGCTGAGGGGAGGCCCAGCAAAACCTATCCTCCTGTAGCTCAGTGATATGCCTTTGTTTATTGTTATATTCGAAACTCAGAACAAACGGGTATGTCCAACGGTATCAGACGTGGTCATCATGCAGTTTTGCTGTGATGGATCAAAACTGCTGCCGCCGCCCTAGGGGGGCGGGTACCAAGTCCTGGTAGATACTGCATGTATGACCTTGGAATGTGATATCACTTTTCTTCCAAGCTGCTTGTAGAATTGCTTCTTTCACCTTGTAGGAGTGAAATTTGGCAAGGACATCCTGTGTCCGTCTCCTTTCTCCAGTGGCTGGGTCGCCCACACGGTGCGCCCGTTCCAACTTGATCTTGAAAGTTTGTGGGCTTATAATCTCTGCAAAAAGACCCTCGAGTAAAGCTTCAAGATCGGACCCTTCTGCCACTTCCTCTAGATTACGGATTCGTACATTGTCTCTCCGCGCCCTGTTTTCGAAGTCTTCGGATTTTATTTGTGTATGGTATAATTGTTCCTGGAGGTTCCACAATTTATCCTGTGATTCTGAGGTACCCTGTTTAATATCCTGGGTCTGTGTTTACAAGTCCACCACTCTCGAGTCCACATCTTGTTGGAGTGTGGTCATTCACGCATTTAGATCGGAGTTTAGTTGTTCAATGGAGGCCTTAATGTCCTGACCAAGTTCCATCCTAAGTTCCGCTTTAAAATCTCATAGAGTTTCCATGAGGTCGTCCTTTGTGAGGGCCATTGTTTCCTTAGAGTCGTCACGTTCCGACGGCTGGCGCTTATCACCTGTCGAAAAGAAGTCGGAGACTTAATTCAAAATTTTGTTTGAGGTCTTCTTTGGTGGCATAGAGGTGGGCCTCACGCTACCCCCAACACTCTGGCGGGGGCGAGAAGCAACTGGAATGCCTTTCACTTCTTTGCGGCCTTCAATGCAGAGTGCTAGTAGTGGGCAGAAGGTGGTAGAGTTCTCCCCGTCAGATGACCCCCCCCCCCTCTCCAGGGAGCATAGGTACCCTCCGTTTAGGGGTCCGGCCTCTTCACTCTCAGTGTCACATCTCCAGGGGAACCAGGGTGTGTTTCATTGTTTTCTGTTGGCCGAGCAGCCCCAGGTCTGCCCCTATCTTGAAGCTCCCCTGTGCAAATATTAAATTACACAGTAGGAGGTTTGATCACGCCATCGACGCCACCCTGGAGGCTGACCCTGGCTCTGAAAAGGGGGTATGCGATTATAACCAGCCGAGAATTCGCTCCTAGTGGTCAGGGAGTCTGGTGACACACTGCTGTATGTTCATGCACTTTTCTCAGTGCCCAGCCTCAGTTCCTCCAGAAGAGGCGTTGTCTGCACCAGTGCAATACCTCGTGGTCGGTAGTTTGCTCTACATAGGTGCCTCCGTGATGCAGCTAGGGAGGAGGGTGCCTGTGACTGGCATGGCACAGCTTATTCGGTGAGGCCTGTCCGTGCCTCGTCTGCGATGTTAAGGTCAGGCGTGGAGCACCGGAGGAGCCAGACAGCCAGCAAGAACCCCCCAATGATGGCGCCCGGGCGGATCTCTCACTCTCACACTGCCCTGTTCCTCTCTGCCATCAAATGAGGTGGTGTGTCTGCAGTGCACTTGGTTAGCTTACCGGTGCGGCGCGTGCTGACAGTCTGCTCTTGGTGCAAGCCCTGCAGCCGCCAGATCGTCATTGATGGTCAGACGCGACCTCGGTGCAGGTCAGCTCGAACCCTCTAACATGGGTGGCTGGGGCCCCCGACACAGCCAGCTGCTCCATCACCACCTCCTCTGGCGGGAGCCTTTGCTCCGTGGGCTGGTGGCGGTCGACATCTTGATGAGCTCCCTGGCCGCTCCGCCTCCGTTGTAATGGAGCTCACCGGTCGGGTGCCCAAGCCAAAGTCTGGGTTTCTCTGCAGTCTCCACATCCGGGGCTACAGATTGGTGTCTTCGGCGGCCACCCTGGCGGTGTCCATCTGCTGCTGGGCCCTCGAGATGCGAGCGCGGACCGGGAGCTGAGACAAATTACGGCCGCTCGGCAATCTTGCCCGGCCACGCACCCTAGGGCTCTATTTTTTAAATGGCGCACCCGCAAGACTCTCGGGGGACTCTCACACCCAACCATCCAGATATATAAATGTTTTTAAATCTTAATTTCTCAACAAGTACTGAATGGATTTAAGCCAAATAACAAAAAGCACAATCTGTGAACCAAGATCTAGCTTCCTGCCAAATTTTGCGTAATTAGGTTCAGCTGTTTTTGCGGTTGCACTTCTTAAGGAACTCAATAAAAAATGCATGGGGATTTTGCATTTTAGGAACCCTCTTTGTTCTTGGCCCCCACTTGACGCTTGAGATACACACACTGTGGCTAATTGGGGAGTAGACAAGATGGCAGACTGACGCCGTCTCTGTGAACCAGTACACGGAGAGGCTACCGAGACTACACACCCCATTCCTGCTTAACTATAGTGACATGCTTTGAGGAAATGGTTAAAGAAGGCACTGAATGGTGGAGAAGGAAGAGAAGAAATTTTTGTGCATTTATAACATCTATTTGCGATCTTGTCCGAAAAGATTTGTGGATAATTGGCTTACCGCAGCGTTACGATCTCGGATACGCAGCTTTGAAGCTTTGAAACTTGGGAGCGCTGAATGCAGGCGATTGTGAGGATTGGCCTCAGGTGCTCGCCGTCCACATACGTGGCTGTGCGACTGGCGGCTCGGCGTTTCTCATCTTGCTTTGACTCCTGACTTGCTCTACGACCGCGACTACATCAGAACGTTGTTTCACCCGGGGATATGGCGCCGCCGAAGAACCCAGCCAGATGCACCCGGGCAGCAAATCGATTGCCGGTGAGTTCAGCAGAGACTCCAGGGGGCAGAGAAGGCTGAGGCTATAAAGGCAGATCTTACTAAACAGACTGCAGGACTTAGTAAACCGGTATTACGTTATCTAGATTCAAGGAGGTCTGTAGCATTGCTGGAAACTGCCAGAGAATCAGTTACTGGCAACAAGTTGGTCGAAATGATCACTAATGCAATATGCGAGCAGCAAAGTATCACGGAGCTCGTCTCCCCTGGCTTTCTGAGAGGGAATCAATTGCAACCCTCGCAGTCATCTCATCAGTCCCAGGCTCAGGCTCCAGAAATGGATCAGGTGGAAAGCAGGGGGAAATCTGTCGAGACACTGGAGATTGTTGAGGCTGTTGAGACTGCAATCTCGGATAGTTTGGAAAATCGTGGGGACAACATGGATATTTTCATAGATCAGGCGGTTAAATATGATCTTGTAACCGGAGGGGGAAAGAAGCTGATATTTACTGGAGAGTCATCAGAGTCAGCGTCCCAGTCTGCTTCCTTGGGAGATGGCGCAACAGAACCACGACACGCAGGTGGGGACACCAATAATTTTAACATTACAGGGTCTTTTGATTTAGAGCAAAACAATGTATTGTCGGGGGTGAGCATACTCCTACTATCTTTTCTGCTGAACATATAGTCTCTAATGCTGTTGACTCTGTGTTGATCAGTGATAACAATATGATGCCTAATTCTATGATGTCTACTGTGGCCCAAGAAGAACAGAAGAGCCAGAGCCCCTCTGATCTACAAGTGGGGCAGATACTTCAAACAGGTACGAGGGAAAAACAACTGGTACCTTCAGCGACTCCTAGAAAGAAGAACTTTAAACCTAAAATTATGAAGAAGGTGCAAGATGGATCTAATATGGGGTCAGGTAACAGGAAGATGACACAAACTAAAGATGCATCAGTTCACAGCCCCATGCGGAGGTGGGTACAATCTAAAGGGGGAAGACCGTGATATCCAGATTATTGGATGTTGGTTTAACAGATGATGTCAGTAGTGCTCACAAGGACGCAGGTGGTACGGAATTTGGTTCAGAGTCAACTACAGTAATATCGCCTGATGGAACAGGTGATTTAAGTTATATTGGACTGTTTCTGTCATCTGGACCCTCTCAATTATCTCACACGTCACATATGGTAGAGGATCTCCAAAGCAAAAGGGCCCAGGATAGCGAAGTCTCAATGCTGTCACTGATTCTGCAAACTTTGAAAGACCAAAGGGAAGAAACACGAGAGCTCTCTGCCCAAGTTAGGGCAGACAATCATAGTATCCAGCAATCTCTGAGAGAGGTGACAATGAAAGTCGGGACTATGACAGACGAGATAACAGAACTACAGCAGAGAGTAGTTTGTACAGAGGAAGCTACTACCAAAGTAACAAGTTCAGTTCAGCAGCATGAGGACCAATTTATGGGTATGCAACTCAAACTAGAAGATTAAGAAAATAGACAGAGGAGGCAAATCTAAAAATGTTTGGAAGGGCAAGAGGGGTCAGACCCCAGAGCCTTTATAGTTCAGATATTACAGAACGCTTTCCCGGATCTTGGGGACTGGGATTGGGACTGCCAGATACAAAGGGCTCACAGACGTCCACTGGTGCAGCGTCGGCAAGACACCCGCTATCCAAGACCGTTTCTGATTTACTATGGACATTTTTTGCTACGACAAGCTGTCTCTTTGAAGGTTGGTCCTAGATGACCGGTTGTTGTGGAATCTTCTTCTATTTTTTTTCGTTCAGCTTTCTGTAAAGCAACAATGGACAGGAGATTGCAGTTAAAGCAGTTGATTGATCCATTAAAAGCCACAGGGGCTCAAGCATTTTTGCAGGAACCTGCTCGTCTGATGGTCATACAAGGCGGGCAGTCATATTGTTTCTTTTCTGAATCAGAAGTGAAGGAAACACTTCATAAATGGCAGCAAGATGGGGCTGTACAAAAATAAAGATAAAGCTTGAGGTATTTGGGTATAGGCTGTTAGGAAGATTGGGAGAGGAACGTCAGTTTTTCTATTTATTTTCTTCTTTTGTCATTGTTTCTACCATACTAGATCTATTGACATGCTAAACTACTTTTTTCTTCATACTCTCCCTCTTATTTTTCTCTCTTACTTTTTCTTTGTAATTAATTGTGGGGGTGGGCTTGTCTCGGGAGCTACTGTGGAGTCTGGGTTCCAGTTAGCTGCCATTCCAGTGGCTGCAGTGAGAAGGGGATGATTCCTCCTTCCAGATGCGGGGGGGTTGGCGAAGGGGTCAGGGGGGCAGGAGGAGGGGGGACCACGGGAGGTGGCAAGAAAAGGAAAAAGTCAACATGAGGGTATCGAGAAATAACAATAAAATCAGAATGGATGAAAGCTGTGTTAAGTTAACTGAATTAGATGTTAGAAAAGGTAGCAGGGAATCATTTTTGAGATGGGGTGGGTTAAATGTCTAGCATGGAATGTTGCAGGTCTGAATAGCAGGACTAAGAGACAATTAGTTGCTGAAGAGCTTAAAATGTATAACCCTCACATAGTTATGTTAACGGAAACGCATATTTCTTATAGGGATCGTGGTCTTTTAAAACAACTAGGATTTGAGGTGGTAGTGAGTTTGGTACAAAATGTTTCTATACGGGGGTCTCCATTTTGAAGCATAAACAATTTAGAGCTGGAGTGTGTAAGACAATGTCTGACAAAGGGGGGAGATGGGCCATAGCACAGATGGAGTTAGAAGGAAAAAAATATGTCTTTTGTTCATTGTATGGTCCTAATATAGATGATCCTACTACTACTGATGTTGTAAATATGGAATTGCTGAATTGGGAGGGGGAACGGTTGGTGATGGGAGACTTCAACTGCATTATGGATTATGGGGTAGAGTCACTACAAGACGAGGTGCTTTTCAAAGGATGCGAAGGACCCGGGCTGCAATTGGGGAGCTGGGTCGGTTACATGCTATCAGGGATGTCTGGAGGACATTACACCCAAATGTATCGGGCTACACGTATTATTCTGCTCCGCATATTTTGTATTCCAGAATTGATATGGCCTGGGCGTCAGACCAAATTTTATGGTCAGCTGATATGGAAATTTGCCCGAGGGTTACCTCCGACCATAATCCTATCTCCCTTTCGTTCAAGACTTTAGCTGAAAATAAGGGGCCTAGATCTTTTTCGTTCCCTAGGAAGAGTTTGTGACTCAGACTAGGGAGCATCTCAAAGAATTTTTTTAATTAAATACTGGGTTGGCTTCTCCTGTAGCAATTATCAGGGGATTCACCCAACAATACATCTGGAGGCAAAATAAGGAACGGAAAAAGGCAACAGAAGAGACTATTACAGCTATTCGTATAGTAGAAAATTAACATGCAGAGGCAGTTTTGAGAGGTTCTGAAGACGTAGAGGAATTGGGGCATGTTTTAATTGATCTTAGATCAGCATTGAAGAAGACATTTAGGGAGAAAAGTATAGTAAAAGTCAGCAAATATCGTCTATCTCAATATGAGTGTGATGAAAAAATAGGTAAGATCCTCGCGTTTAAGGTGGCAGATGACAGGGCTAAGATCTATATAAAGACTATTAAGGGGTCTAATAATATATCGCATGAGTGTCCACAACAGATATTAGAACAATTTGCTGTTTATTATCAAGAGTTATACACCCCAGAGATCCATCCAAAACAAGAAGATATATCTAATAATATAAAGAATAGCTCTCTGGCAAGTATGGGGGGAGAAAAATCAGACTCTCTGGCAAGGGACATTACAATGGAAGAAACAGAATTGGCAGTCAGCGCTTTACCATCAGGCAAAGCGTCGGGAGAAGATTCCATACCTTTGGAATTCTTTAAGACCTTCAAAGACGACTTGTTGTTACCATTCAGTCAGGTAATAAGGTTTATTGGAACAGAGGGTAAGGTACCTGAGTAATGGAATGTGACGCAAATCATCTTCTTTTTGAGAAAAAAAAAACAGCCGATGAGTGTGGGTCGTATCAGCCAATCTCACTCATTAATGCAGACGCAAAAACTTTTGCTAAGATCCTGGCGAGTCGCCTTGCTCCAGTAATGCCTAGTCTGGTATCCCCCCACCAGCATGGGTTTATTCAAGGGAGAGATACTACTGCTCACGTAAATATGGCTGTGACGGCTTTTGATGTGGCAAACGTAAGGTCAACCCCGCTCGGTATGATTTTGTTAGATGCTGAAAAAGCATTTGACCGAGTGGGGTGGGACTTTTTGTGGACCATACTTTTAGCTTTTGGAATTAAAGGCCAATTTAGGAAATGGATACAAGCTCTATACGACAAACCCTGCACTACAATGTATGCAGGATTGCAGTCCCCCATTTTTCCTATTCTTCGTGGCACTCGCCAGGGATGCCCCCTCTCACCGTTATTTCCTCTCGACATAAAGCCATTTATTTCGGTCTTGCAAAGTCAGTCATTAATTTGTCCTTTTACGTTAGGGGCAAATTCTTTTAAGGTCATTGCATATGCAGATGATATTGCGGTATTTTCAACGGAACCAGGGGAGGCATTGAAAGTGATAATTGAAGAAGCAGGGGTTTCGGGGCAATCTCAGGCTATAAATTAAATCAAAACCCAAGTTCTTCTTAATCACAGACCTTTAGTCCCAATACAGGGGGTCGGCTCGGCTACTTATCTGGGTGTTAAGGTGGCTGCACAGAGAGACAGGATATTCTTTCTGAACTATGAAACACGGCTGAAAGAGACAGCTAAGTCACTTAAGAACTGGCATAAGTTGCCTATAGGTATTATTGGGCGAGTTAACATCATAAAAATGAAGATCCTGCCCAAGCTTCTTTATTTGTTTCGCTCTATCCCACTGCGGGTCACTAATTAGAAGGAATCTTAAGTAGTTTTATATGGGGCTACAGGAAAGCACGACGAGCAATAGATCTGTCAAAACTTCCCTTTAAAGCAAAACCAAAGGGGATGATGGACGGAGTGTTGAACATTGCAAGCACTCACCCCCAGTCAACTGAGGTATGCTCAGACGTGAGTCCCTTGCTCACTTTGCCACTGGATTCAAGCAAGCCTGGCTGAAGACGGCTGAAATGCCAGAAACCGGTCCTAGGAAGCTTGTTTCCGGTCCAGGGAAGGTATGGCTTGGCAGTTCGGGCTGGACTGTTCCCATGAGGCACAGGGTCAGACTGATTTGCATATGGCCATGTCTGAACTGGGGTGGCAGAGTGGGCTAAAGAAGATGATGGATTAAACCCAGATCAGTTGACTGGGGGTGAGTGCTTGCAATGTTCAACACTCCGTCCATCATCCCCTTTGGTTTTGCAGAACTTCCCTTTAGCCAAGGCGGTCTCGACTTTCCTAACTTCAAAATGTATTTTTGGTCAGCCTTTATCGACCGTCTTCACAGTTTTATTAATCCTGCCAGTACTACTTTTTTTTCACAAGTTTATGCTGTGTGAAGAGAGCAATATGTTTCTTTTTAGAACTAATGACCCGAATTATTACAAAAGGGTTAAAATTAAGACCGTACGAGATAGCATATCTATTTGGCGTGCTATCTCGCTCCAGTGTAATGCATCGCTCTTTCATGACAAATTCCCCCTTTGGTATAATCTAGGTCTGCCAGAGATATTTCATGATGCTGTGGGTAAATGCTGGGCTAGTTATGGGGTTGTATGTCTAGGCGATCTTTATGATTACAGCGGCTTCATTTCTCTTGAAAAATTGCAGATACAGCATAACCTAACAGACAATATGCTGTTTAAGTACTATCAGATCCGTGATTACTTTTTGCGGCACTTAAATTTGACGAACATATCCGAATCTGACATAAGGAATTCTCTACATGCTATTAATGAAAAATCTTTGATTAGTAGAGGGTATAAAGGTTTGAGTACTTATAGATCATATGACTGTGCGAGACTAGCTGATCGCTGAAGTAAGTTTATGGGGACATTGGTTTCGGCTAACATATCACAAGCTCTTAGCACCATAAATAAGGTTGTGCACGCTACTAGTCTGCGACTACAGCAGCATCGTACAATATGTCTATTATATTATTAAGGGTGGGCGTAGTTCGCGAAGTAGCACTTCGCGAAGCTACGCAAAGTGAAGTTCGCACTACGCGAGCTACGCGTAGCACTTCGCGAACTGCGAAGTAACATGTTCGCACTGTGCAAGATGTTGTTTTCAATGATTGCACAGTGCGGACAAGCAACCGGCACTGTGCAATCATTGAAAATGGCATCTTGCACAGTGCGAGCTGTAGTTTTCTGCTGCTCGAGTAGATTTTTACTCGAGCTGCAGCTTTCTCAACGCGAACTGATAGTTTCTCATCGCGAGCGGTCGCGAGCATACGCGACCCCTCGCAATGAGAAACCTGACCTTCTCGCGTTGGGAATCTCGCCGGGAGGTTTATTTTCCATGCTCGCGATCGCGAACAAGGAAAAAGTCTCGCCAGGATGTCATTTTGCTTGCTCGCGGTCGCCAACTTGACGTTGAGGACCACGAGCAAGCAAAAAATGACCGCAGCACTACGCAACACTACGCTACGCGTGTTCGCACTGTGCTACGTGCAGTTCGCGTAGCGCGAAGTAGCGCGAACTTCGCAAACTACGCGAGCGTAGCGTAGTGCTTCGCCCAGGCCTATATATTATACGCCAGAAAGAATAGCGAAGTGGTCATCTCATAACTTGGACAGTGATCGGACAAAATGTGATGTACATGCGGCTGACATAATACATATGTTCGTAACATGCCCAGAACTGTCAACATTCTGGCAGAAGGTGGTCAAGTACTGTCTCAGAAGCTGGGGATGGAAACACCTCTTACGACTATGGAAATTATGAAGGGTGGTCGGAATTCAAGATCCAAACTTGAAAGCCTATTGACTATCTTACTGGTTTCTGCAAGACTGACAATTTCCCGGGTTTTAATATCATCAAAACTTCCTTCGGTTATGGATTGGTCGTTGTTAGTTAAATAGACATACGATATGGAACAAGCGCTGGCCAAATCGAGGGGAATTCACTCTGTATGCAAATTCAATACAATCTGGGGATCATTGTTCTAAGTTTTAATTAATAATACATTAAATTTATTTTGGTCTTGTCATGCTCTCATCCCCACGTGTGCAATTATTTTTTCTGATATTTGTATGTTATGAATATGGTGTTCTTTTTATTATCACCCTCTTGTTGACAAATAAAATAAGAGATGCACACACGCACATTAATGAAAAGCAAAGAAAGCAGCACAGATAATCAATTTACTGGTATATGAGACCCCATTTGGCCAAATATTACAAAATTGTAAACCAGTGTGGCAAGCGCAACCTCCGTCACAAAATGGCTGCCTCCAGGTACCGCATATAAAGGAATTGCATCATTCACTGCTGAGAGCGAGTCTTCAAATAATTACCTTCATGATGCAGAAAAAAGCCAGGAAAAACACACACTTCAAGCATCAAAGGCTACCCCACCACGTCCACCGAGGTATCCAAAGTATTTTTAGGTTAAACCCAAGGTTTGTTAAAGACATCTAGGGGACTTTCAGGAAGCTTCCCTGGAATCCATCCCACCTGTTGCTTACTATTGGCTTAGTGGTTTATCCAGAAAAAAAACACAAATGGGACTAAATAAAGAGAACCGGTTTTGGGACTTCACACAGTGGCTCCCACGTTAGTTCGGTATTGGAGAAGAGTATATTGGGATTGACCCCATTGAACTAGGTGTTTATCATGAAAGGAGGAAAGAAAAAAAGAAAACAAGCTTTATAATACAATTGTTGGACTATTGAGGCACTCCCTTTTGTAGTTTTTTATTTCGGTTTAGATGTATCTAAGGTTTTGGAGTAGTTTGACCATTAGAGGGTGAGTGCCTACTAATATAGCCATACAAGACTATCACTTGTGCATCCATCTATAGCCATAACTACTCTTGCATTATTTGGGCTCAGTGGTTCATCACTAACATTTTTTGGCTTTCTATTTTCTGGCTTTGTTTTAGGCTGTTCAGTTTCAGTTGGTCCTTCCTAAGGAGCAAAACCTTTTCACACTACCTCTTAGCCGCGGCCCGTGGAGGGAGTTCCGTGGGGCGGTAAGGCGGGGCATATTCCGGTTTTTAGAACCCCCCCACCCTACCCCCTCCCCCGCCCCGCCTTACCGCCCCACGGAACTCCCTCCACGGGCCGCGGCTGCTACCTCTCCTTATATTCTTCCACGAGTGCTCCTTTCTGTAAACAGACAAGTAAACCTTCTGATCTTGTCACATTTGATGTGCATTTAAAGACATAGGTCAAATGTCAGACTGTCTTCTGATGGAGCTTGGTGTTTAATTGTATTTCTCTGGCTTCAAAGTAAGATCATTTATGTGACAATCTTGTGGATACTGGGGATAGGAAAATGTTATTTTTAGCACACAAAATTTAAATGAGCTGTGTGAGTATTTCAGAATTAGGAGAGCACAAATGAAGTAACTTTTTTGTTAATTCTGAAGTGTGTTGGAATCAAATACTTCAATATGAGCAAAACAAATCAATACACTAGGAGATGCCATTTCCACACATTATCTTTTGTGCGCTGTATAGTTTTATTAGTAAAACTGTATGTCTGTACAAATATAATGGTCATTTCAACTGAAAATGTGTTGTCTGTAATAGCATTGTGCTACCACACGATGCATACTCCACTCTACGCAACTCCGCTCTACTCTGCACAAATCCACACCACTGCACTCTACTCTGCACCACTCCACTTTACACAACTCCACGCCACTGCACTCTGTACCAAAGCACTCTACGCCACTGAACTTTACACCTCTCTACTCTGCACCACTCTACTCTATGCCAATGCACTATGCTCAATACCACTGCACTCTATAGCACTCCAGTCTAGGCCACTCCACTCTACTCTGCACAACTTCACTCTAAGCCACTCTGTAACACTGTACTCCATGCTACTTTATTTTGTGCTAATACTCTATGCAAATGCACTCTACTCTGTACCACTCCGCTGTGCATCGCTCTAATCTACTCTGCACTACTGCACTCTATGCATTACACTCTATGCCACTCTACTCTATATCACTGCACTCTATCCTGCTTCACTCAACTCTGTCACTTCACCCTACGCCACTGCACTCTACTCCTCACCACTCTACTCTGCACC
Organism: Triturus cristatus; assembly: GCF_964204655.1. Classification (NCBI taxonomy): domain Eukaryota; kingdom Metazoa; phylum Chordata; class Amphibia; order Caudata; family Salamandridae; genus Triturus; species Triturus cristatus. The sequence goes on from NC_140590.1 coordinate 178,451,189, forward strand.
ACGTACTCTACGTCACTCTGCTCGACGCCAATGAACTCTACTGCACTCTCCACCCCGAACTGTCATTCTACTCTGCACTACTGCACACTATGCCAATGCACTCTACACCATTCTACATCACTGCACTCTACGCCACTACACTCTGCATCACTCCACTCTTCGCCACTCTACTCTGCACCACCCTATGCCACTATACTCTATGACACATTGGTCTACTCCACTGCACTCCATGCCCCTCTACTCTGCACCACTACACTGTATGCCACTGGACTCTACTATGCACCGCTCTAATCCGCCACTACACTCTACGAAGCTGCATTGTATGCCACTGAATTCTATGACGCTGCACTCTAAGCCACTATAATCTGAATCACTCTATGCCAATGTACTCGAAACCAATCCACTCTACACTATGCCACTTCACTATATTCTATTCTATGTATCCCCACTCTATACTAATCGAAAACATAACACTCTATTCCTCTGCACTCTATGACACTTTACTTCACTCTGGGCCATTCCACTCTACAACACTCCATGCCACACTCCTCTACGCCACTAACTTTTAGCCATGCTGAACAGCAGCCACAATGGTGTACAACATGGCTAAAACCTATTGGAAAGGCCACCAGCTCTGGCTTAGGCGAGACCTATTGGATTGCCAATGCTTGTTCCCTTCTGCATTCTGTCACAGCAGGATCAACATTCAGCTCAAGGATACAGAGAGGCTCAAGACGCCACCATTACCCTCAGCCTACAAGCCCTGTCCTCCTGAATTTGTTGTTTTTGACATGTCTATTAGATGCCTTGCAGGGGTCTTCAAGGTTACCGTTGCAATCTTAACTCTGGACAAATAGACGTGCACATGCTTCCTTCTAGGTTCAAGCATTTGTATTGTTTTATCTGTACACCCCTCAACAAGATGGGCATTCCCATCCATGACACAAGAGGAGATTCCAAGAGGAAAAACATTCAAACTCTCCCAACGTCCATGTCCACTACCCCCTGACCCGGCACCATCATAACAATTGAGAGGTAAAATAGAAAGAAATGTGAACTTGAGAATTATAAGAGGGATCATGCTTCCTCATCTTATGATAATCTGTCCAATGACAGTAGGCTCAATGATCGAAATCTCTTGTGGCAAGCAAGGCTTCTGTTGTCTTTGCTGAGATACACCAAGATTGGGTCCCACATCATATTGAACGTATATGATTCATCTTGGAGGTCATGCACAATCTTCTTGTATGCCAACAAATGCCATAGTCTATGGAGCCACATTGTGATATTTGGGATGAGGTCTTTTCCCCAGAGACTCAGTATGGTCTGCTTTGCTGCCAGGAGGAGGTGGGAGATCCTCCTCACGTTGGAGGAGAGGAAAGGAAAGGAAATGATTTATTTTGGGGTAAGCCCAGTAGGACTGAAGCTGGGTCCTTGATAAGAGGCTTCCCCTTCACCTCCATCACAGTGCCAGGACGTCCCTCGGACCAAGCGCAGACACAGATTATTATAAATGGTCCCTGTCCCTCAACACCTCCTCCAGAATGTCCCAGGTCTGCTAGTGTCTATCATGGGAAGGCTGGCGCGCAACACCCATTGGACGCAAAGGGCTGCAGCCCCCCACCCCGTCGTGTGTGGCAGCCCGGGATGAGACCGCTTCCTGGGCAGACACACAGCCGCACCCGAGCACTCCACAGGTCTTTAAAAGACCATTTGCATGTACACAGCCGCACCCGAGCACTTCACAGGTCTTTAAAAGACCATTTGTATGTTAATGAGGCCTCGCTGTTGTTTTACCCCTTCTAAGAGCCCCTGCAGCCCCACTCTTGCTTAAAGATTCAGTCCCCCCCGAAATGTTTTCTTAGCCCCCCCCCCCCCCCGAAATTTGGCTCTAGTTGCGCCTCTGTGTGAAGGCGAGCTGGAGTGTAGTGCAATTTGTATATGACCTTATAAAGTACTTCCCTTCCTTGTGCATGTTAAATGAAGTTGGTCGATAGTGTGTGGCTGGCCTCCTATTGCTTATCATCCAATGCAGAGCCTAAGTCCTCCTCCTAAGCTCTCTTGTAACGGGGTTGCCTCAGGAGGATGTTGGTGAGCAGAGTGCTACACATCTAGGAGATGGAGTGGTGATTTGTCGTGAGGTCCTAGAGAAACTTTCCTAGATATGTGAGGGGTCTTGTGGCTGCCGCTTAAGGCGAAAGATGAAGGACCCAGTGCCTGATTTGTAAATAATGGCTCCTCTCACTCTCCAGTATGTCGTATGTCTATTTGACATCCTCAAAGAAGCTTATTGAGCCCTTGTGGAAGAGATACCTGAGTCGATAATAGTAGATTGTGATCCAAGTCTGAAACCGGGATCTCTCCAGGCCTTGGGAGAACTCTGTTCCCATGTATCGGAGTTAAGGGGGATGGGAATGTGGATGCTCCTTTGTAATGGGGGAGTCCCAAGATTCAAACATGGCGCCATATCTAGGGAGATATTGAGGTTGTGGAACTACTAGCTTTTAGAAAGCCAGAGGATCTCGGCGAGTGGCCTAACTGTTATGTTCTGGTCTAAGAAACACCAGGGTTTGCCAATCCACCATGTACCAAAACTGAGTCATCACGTAGTAGAAATGGATATCAGGGATCCCCACCCGACATATTTCAGAGGACACTTGTTGGTATGATACTTGAGTCGAGGTCGTTTCCAGGCCCAAATGAAGGATCTGCAAATATCCATCAGCTATACTAGTTCCATCCTTCGGGGATAGAGCGGAAGGATCTGGAAAATGTATAAGATCTTAGGAAGGGCAGACATTTTAAAGGAGGATATTCCCTCCACCCATGAGAGGGCGGGTAGGTGCCAAGAAGGGGTGGCAGTCTTAAAGAAGCATACCAGTTGTTTAAAATTGCTTCTGGTGCATGCGTACAGGACTAGGGTCAGGGTCACCCAGAGGAATAGCAAGGATTCAGTGGTCCTTCGGAAAGGGGTTGTCAATCGAAGCTTATGTAGAAGTGTCTTTCCAAAGAAATCAGTAAACCCACAGACTTCCCCAAGTTAAACGTGAGACCCAGCGGTGCCTCATTTTACTCCAGGAAGGCTAGAAAGCAAGGAAGTGAACGGTCCGAATCCAGCAATGATTACAAAATGTCATCTGCAAAGGCGACAATCTTGAAGGGGTCCTGGTGGAAAGGTACTGCCCAGCATCTCATGGACCCAGATCCTGTGATGTAAAGGCTCTAAATACAGCATCAATAGCATAGGGGAGAGGAGGGATCCCTGACTGGTGACACCCCCCACCCGAATTTGGATTCCCTATGATTTGTAGCCATTGACACTAACCTTAGCCCAGGGGGAGGGTCAATCCACCTGTGGAAACGAGTACCAAGGCCCACCCTCTGCAGAGTGGACTTTAACATAGACCAGTCCAGCTGATCAAAGGCCTTCTCTTTGTCAAAGGAGAGCATGGCCCCTTCCCTATGATGCTTCCGTGCTAGTTCTATGACATTGAGGCCACATTTGCTGCTATCACTGGTAGACCGAGACGGGGCAAATCACGTCGAGTCACGGGTAGACTGTCGCGGGATGAATCCTGCCTGATAAGCTCGTATTAGGTTGGGAAGGTACACTTCAAGATGAGTTGCTAGAATTTTGGCAAGCAGTTTTGTGCCAATATTAAGGAAGGATAAGGGGATATAGGACTGGCACTGGGTTAGGTCCTTGTCCGGCTTGGCTATGAGAGTTATTGTTGCTTCAGCCATAGCTCGTGTCAGCTCGTGTCAGGCCACAGTCCTTGGACAATGTGATGTGGACCTCAGCTAGTAGATGGGCCATCTGCAGTGTGCAGTATTTGTATATGGCTGGGTTCAAACTGGAACGGCATGGTGAGCAAAAAAACGATGGATTTAGGCCCAGATCTCTGTACTGGGGTGAATGTATGACATTGTTCTGCATTCTGTCCATCAACTGTTGTTTTGCATTTGTCACCCCGAGTGGGTAGGGTATGCCCAGACGTGGGTCCCGTGCTCTCCATGCCACTGGAATCAAGCTATCCTGGCTGAAGAGGGGTGAAACCCCGAAACCGGTCCTAGGATGCTTGTTTCCAGTCCAGGGAGGACCTGGCTTGGCAGTTCGGGCTGGAATGTTCCCATGAGGCACAGGGTCAAGACTGATTTGCATATGACTGGGTTCAAACTGGAACGGCATGGCGAGCAAAAAAACGATGGATTTAGGCCCAGATCTCTGTACTGGGGTGAATGTATGACATTGTTCTGCATTCTGTCCATCAACTGTTTTTGCATTTGTCACCCCGAGTGGGAAGGGTATGCCTAGAAGTGGGTCCCGTGCTCTCCATGCCACTGGAATCAAGCTATCCTGGCTGAAGAGGGGTGAAACCCCGAAACCGGTCCTAGGATGCTTGTTTCCAGGCCAGGGAGGACCTGGCTTAGCAGTTCGGGCTGGAATGTTCCCATGAGGCACAGGGTCAAGACTGATTTGCATATGGCTGGGTTCAAACTGAAACGGCATGGTGAGCAAAAAAACGATGGATTTAGGCCCAGATCTCTGTACTGGGGCGAATGTATGACATTGTTCTGCATTCTGTCCATCAACAGTTGTTTTGCAATTGTCACCCCGAGTGGGAAGGGTATGCCCAGACGTGGGTCCCGTGCTCTCCATGCCACTGGAATCAAGCTATCCTGGCTGAAGAAGGGTGAAACCCCGAAACCGATCCTAGGATGCTTGTTTCCAGTCCAGGGAGGGCCTGGCTTGGCAGTTCGGGCTGGACTGTTCCCATGAGGCACAGGGTCAAGACTGATTTGCATATGGCTGGGTTCAAACTGGAACAGCATGGTGAGCAAAAAAACGATGGATTTAGGCCCAGATCTCTGTACTGGGGTGAATGTATGACATTGTTCTGCATTCTGTCCATCAACTGTTGTTTTGCATTTGTCACCCCGAGTGGGTAGGGTATGCCCAGACGTGGGTCCCGTGCTCTCTATGCCACTGGAATCAAGCTATCCTGGCTGAAGAGGGGTGAAACCCCGAAACCGGTCCTAGGATGCTTGTTTCCAGTCCAGGGAGGACCTGGCTTGGCAGTTCGGGCTGGAATGTTCCTATGAGGCACAGGGTCAAGACTGATTTGCATATGGCTGGGTTCAAACTGGAACGGCATGGTGAGCAAAAAAACGATGGATTTAGGCCCAGATCTCTGTACTGGGGCAAATGTATGACATTGGTCTGCATTCTGTCCATCAACTGTTGTTTTGTATTTGTCACCCCGAGTGGGAAGGGTATGCCCAGACGTGGGTCCCGTGCTCTCCATGCCACTGGAATCAAGCTATCCTGGCTGAAGAGGGGTGAAACCCCGAAACCGGTCCTAGGATGCTTGTTTCCAGTCCAGGGAGGACCTGGCTTGGCAGTTCGGGCTGGACTGTTCCCATGAGGCACAGGGTCAAGACTGATCTGCATATGGCTGGGTTCAAACTGGAACGGCATGACGAGCAAAAAAACGATGGATTTAGGCCCAGATCTCTGTACTGGGGCGAATGTATGACATTGTTCTGCATTCTGTCCATCAACAGTTGTTTTGCATTTGTCACCCCGAATGGGAAGGGTATGCCCAGACGTGGGTCCCGTGCTCTCCATGCCACTGGAATCAAGCTATCCTGGCTGAAGAGGGGTGAAACCCCGAAACCGGTCCTAGGATGCTTGTTTCCAGTCCAGGGAGGACCTGGCTTGGCAGTTCCGGCTGGACTGTTCCCATGAGGCAAAGGGTCAAGATTGATTTGCATATGGCTGGGTTCAAACTGGAACGGCATGGTGAGCAAAAAAACGATAGCTTTAGGCCCAGATGTCTGTACTGGGGTGAATGTATGACATTGTTCTGCATTCTGTCCATCAACTGTTGTTTTGAAGTGTTTGTAGTACACAGCCGTAAAGCCATCTGGCATCCACGGCTTCCCTATCCGAACATCCGTCTCCTCTGAGGTGCAGATAACTCCAGCAACATTCTTAACTTACCAGACACACCCTTTGGTGCGCCAGACCTGTAATCTGTTTGCCACTATCAGCCCACCTTGTTGCCACCCTCGTTGAACCTGGTTCGTGTGTGGGAAATAATATATTTGGCTTTATCATACTCCAGGGAGCGGATTTGAGTGCAGTAGGTCCCCCAGAGGTGCAACTAGACCCGAACTTCGGGGGGAGGGTAACATCCCCAGCCAGTGCTGACCCTAGCACTGGTCTCACATATTGCAACAGTATTTTTGGGTGCCCCTCCCCATTTCCTCTTTCTCCATGAATTTCCATACTACCACTGAACAACATTTTTTTATAGCGCTACTCATAGTTGACTAATACTTAGTTCTGTGATCTGCATGGTACACGTTCTTTGTAGCAGGCACATTAACCCTCTGCGCTGTGCGGGTGGCAGGAGTTCCCATGTGAGTGCACAGTGAGCGATGCAACAGTGTGAGTTTAGGGTAAGAGGAGTGACTGCAGGGTGAGTGAGGTGACTATATGATTTTGGATGCAAATGTAAGTGCAGAGTGGGACGTATCAATGCATGGTTAGTGATGGGCTTATTTGAGTGAGATTGCAGATTGAGCAGCGTGTGGGACAGGTGAGTGAAGTGTCACATGAGTGCAGGGTGAGTAGTGTGCTCGTGTGACCGCAGGGTGAGGTAGGGGTTGAATAGCACAAGTGCATTGTGAGTGCAGAGTGATCACTGTGAGTGCCTGATGAGCGGGTGAATGGTGTGATTGCATGGTGATCAGTGTGAGTACATTGTGATCACTGTGAGTGCAGGGTGAGCGAGAAAGTGAAGGGTGAGAATGAGGATTGTGTTGTCTGAATGCAGGGTGCATTACCAGACACTTGAAGAAACTCAGCATGTCACTGACGGCGGTGTAGGGTTTCAGATATAAGTTAAACTATTGTTATTCAGGCATTATTCAGGGATCAAGGGTGGAGGAAATAAAATAATGATCTGATCCTGCAACAAACTTCCACTCTTATGATTAGGGATGCCAGCTTATTATTTTGATGTCCCAGACGGTACAAAAATAAACATTCACCTAAAGCCATATTTTCAGCACTTATCTGTGCATACTTCGAACAGCAAATATAAATAAAAAGCACTTTTAATTGTGTTCTAAGGCTGCCTGAATGACCATGACTGATAGGGAACAAAGACAGAAAAGTCACATTACAAATGACTACATACTTTTTTATTTATAACCCTATTTAGTGTCAAGATGAGGACTTTGCTGGCTCTTTCAACAACACATGGCATGCATTTTTCTTTTGGCAACCCTACTTTATGTTCCTTTTCATGAAATGCATTCTCACACTATGGAAAAGGAATAGGCAGAATGGGGGCACAGGGGGTGCTGGAACCCAAAAAAAAACACCAAGCCTCTGTAAACAGTTTACAAAGGTATGTGAATATGCAAATGGTCTTTAAAGACCTGTGAAAAACTTGGGCGTGCCGGATATATGACTCCAGACACTGCCCATCCGAGCCCACACCAGCTCGAGCTGCAGCAGCTCGGCCTGAGACACACGACAGGGGGGTGGGGGCAGCCGTCTCAGCCCTATGGGCTTTGCACGCCTGAGGTCCCCTCCAGAGTTTCTTGGGAGGGGTGAGATTTATGGTCTTGTTCTGCCTGGCAGAATTCTCCCCTAAGCTGTATTAGTTGAGCTGAGGTGGCTTACTTCTATGATAAAGACACCCCGTACCCCCGCCTTCAGGACATCCCACACTATCTGGAGGGTTACTTGTCACATGTTATTAAATTGGATGTATTCCTGTAGGGCAGTTGGTATCTTATGCCGTACCACTGGGTCTTTTAGGAGGGTGTCATTTAATCTCCACAAGGCCCATTTGTGTGCTAAATCGGGGTCAGGCCAGCACATAGTAACCTGCTCCATACCATCATCAGCTCTTGGGAAACCTGCATCACCTGGGGCAACAAACTTTAATCCAGAAGGAGATAGTGGATCCTGGCATAGGTATTAAGCACTGCTGCAAAGTGGGAGTAGTCAGTTACTACCAGGTGGTGATAACACCATGTGTCCCTACTCCTCTGGATTGGCCTTATCAGCTGTGGAAAAGGTCGGTATACCTCCCAGCCTTTGTTGGGACTTGTCCAGTGTAGCATGCATAACGCAATTAAAGTTCCCCCCAAGAAGGAGGAGGTGGTCTGTGGCTTCAGCTAATTTCTGGGCACTGGAGACTAAAAAAGCCTCCTCGCCCGCATTTGGACAGTATATATTTCAAAGTGAGAGAGGAGATGCCCCTCTCACAATTAGACCAGAAACCATCTAACTTGCGCGTCTGACAAAATTTGACATTCGTGGAATTGTGTTGTGCCCCGAAATAGAATCGCAACCGCTACTGTTTCAGAGGGAACTGAAGCCTGATAATGGAGTGGGAAGGTTCTGGGGCGGAGTCGTACGTGTGTCTCCTGTATCAGATAGATATCTGCCTGACCTCCTGAGCTCACCCATGTGGCTGAGCAGTTTCATCAGGTTAAGGCCCCTAACATTATATTTGAGTTTTTTCAGTGTCTGCTGCATATGCATTTGCGTGAGTCAGGAGTGGGCTGTTGAAGTAATTTACCCACTATGGCCGGTGGGCCAAGCACCATTTGTGCATACCTGGTGCTAGGTGGTGCCGTACACAACCCAACCCACCAATAAACCCACAGCCATTAAACTCTAACTCTATCAATCAGAATCTAACAGAAAAAGTCGAAAGTAGTCACTATACAACCGCCCTACAGGGAGATGGCAATGATACGTAATCAAAGAAAGGTCTGTGTGAAATTTCTGTCAGTCCTCCCCCCCCCCCCCCCCCCCGGAGAAGCAGACTTCAAGAACAGTCCCATTGCCCTCCCTCACCCAGGGCCTGGAGCCCTCCCTGGTGGCTCATCTCATGTGTGTGAGAATTTTCTCTTCTCTGGCCTCTAGCAACTTGTCATTGGGCTGGCAGGCCTGTTGGTCACCTTGCACCGTGGTCCTCTTCTCCTGCCGTTGTCATTTCTCCTGCATCCCCCGAACCCAATGATTTTTCCTGAGGTGGCACGCTCAAGAGTTCCTTGGCCGTCTCTAGGGAGATGAGGGATCTGGCACCACCTTCCCATTGAAAGGGTAGTTGAAAGGGTTGACCCCATCTATATTCGCCTCCGTTGGACTTCAGAAAGTCTGTGAATGGCTTGAAGGACCTGCACTTGGTGAACATGAATGAAGACAGGCCTAGGACCCGCAGCAGCAACACACCTTTGAAGAAGACCTATCCCCCTTCTCGCACTTCACCATAAGGGCTTCTTTATCTTAAAAAAAAGGACTTGTGTAAGGACATTCGGAAGGGACCCCCTGAGTGTCGCCCTGAAGCCACTCTATCTGTTCTGTACAGGTGGATACGTGGGTGGGCCAGATCCTCCAATATCACCTCAAATAAATCTTTGATATTAGTGGGGCGGTCCACTGCTCTTACTTCTAGGGGAGCCCCCTCAGATGTGATTTGTTCTTCAAATCTTGGCATTTGCCTTGTAGCTGCAAGTGTTGTTGTTAAAGATGTGATAACAAACAACAGTATCTCAGCAGGTAATATTTTAAAGACAATTACTAAAATGTAAAATAAATTACAAGAAGGAGATAAGAAAGGGAAACACACCAGAGTTTCGATATTGCAGTCTGTATTAGAATTTTATTGGAAAGACATTCATTCAAGAGACCAATATTACATTTCATTGTACAGAAGTGTAATCCAAAACATAGGTGCACACAAAGTGCTCGTGGCAATGTGAATGGTGCAAAGTGAAACACGTGATATAGTGAAGAAAAACAGCGAGATGAATGCATTACCTCGACTACGGGATCGACACCGACGCATCGCTTGGCTGCACCCCACATCGTGCTGTTGCATCCAGGATTAAGGTACTTTCATTCAGCTGGTCTTTCGTGGCTCCTGTATCCGGACCACGCTCCATTCCGATTGGCCAGAACTTCTGACTTTGCACCATTCCAGGGTGACTAGATAACCCCATAGGCACTCATTGCTTCTAAGCGATACTTTTTTAATCGTTAAAAGTTCTCTTCCTCTACCTATTGGATTTTTGTTGTTTTGGTCTTGTTTTTTTTAAATAAAATCTGAATCTATTTTTCTAAACTGGAGTGGAGTCTTTTTGTGGTGTTTTAACCGTGTTACTATTTGAAGTTTTGCACAAATATTTTACACATTACCTCTTAACCCCTTCGGTGCTCATGACGGAGCGGTTCAGTCATGAGCATCGGTTGGGCTGTGCTTATGACGGAACCGCTCCATCATGAGAACAGCCCCTGGGGGAAGCGCTGGCGCTTCCCCCCTGGGGCATCGATCTTGCCCCCACAGAGGGAGATGGCAGCGGAAGAGTTTCCGCTGCCACCCCGACCCCCCCCCACGCTTTCCCATGACGTCAGCGAGCAAAGCGTACACCGACGTCATCAGGAAGCGCTGGGACGCCTGGAAGCCATAAGCTTCCAGGCGTCCGGAGGAGGTAGGTGTGTTTCCTCGGCTCCGGTGGGGCGGGAGGGGCATTTGGGGAAGCATTGAGGCATCGGGGGAGAGGAAAGAGTATTTCCTCTCCCCTGATGTCTCAATGCAGGGCATTCCTGCTTCACGATCGCGCACAGCATCGCGATCGTGGAGCAGGAATGCCTAACTAGACACCAGGGATGTCCTTTTTTTGGAAAAGGAAGCAACCCCTTGGGCAAGGGTCGCTTCCTATGGGGGCCATTTATTTTAATGACTTTTCTGCCCCCCCCCCCGGGACAGACCGGACTTTTTTGGGCCATTTCTGGACCCAGGGGGGGCAGAAAAGCCCACTAGACCCAGGGATTATTTTCAAAATTAAATGGAAGCGTCCCCTTGGCAAGGGTCGCTTCCAGGGGGGCAATTTGGTTTGTTTGGGAATTCTGCCCCCCCCCCCCCCAGGGGCAGATCGCCCTATTTTTTTGGCCGTTCTGCACCCGGGGGGGGCAAAAACCCCCACTAGACACCAGGGAATTTATTTAAATTGTAATGGAAGTGACCCCTTGGGCAAGGGTCACTTCCAGGGGTCCATCTCTTTTTGTAATGGGAATTCTAACCCCCTGGGGGCAGATCGGCCTGTTTTTTGGCCTCCCTAGGGGCAGAAACCCCCACTTGACACCAGGGAATTATTTTTTTTAAAAATGGAAGCGACCCCTTGGGCAAGGGTCACTGTTTTTATGTGTATTCTGCTCCCCTCCCCCCCGGGGGCAGATCGGCATTTTTATTGGGCCTTTCTGCCCCCGGGGGCAGAAAACCCCACTAAACACCAGGGACTCATTTTAAAAATGAAATGGAAGTGACCCCTAGGACAAGGTTCGCTGCTAGGGGGCATATTGTTTTTGTATGTATATTCTGCGCCCCCTGGGGGCAGATCAGCCTCTTCTTTTGCCCTTTCTGCCCGGGGGCAAAAAACCCCACTAGGCACCAGGGATTTTGTTTTGTGAGTAATGGAAGCAACATGGTTGCTTCCTGGGGACAGATCTGCCCCTTTTTTTGGCCTTTCTGACCTAGGCGGGAGGGGGGAGGCAGAAAACCCTACAAGGCACTAGGGATTTATTACTTTTGCAAGGGGGGCAAATTTCTGTCTGCTGTTTTCTGCCCCACCTGGGTGGCAGATTGACCTGGTAGACAACCTCACCCGATCCCTTGGGCAAGATCACCCCCTATTTTTCTCAGTCCTATTTGAAGGCCAATCTGGCTGATTGACCATTTGGGTAGTAACATAGAGTGTTATAATGTTAATTGTTTTATTTTTTGTGAATTGCAATTGTACTGCTTTATTTCTCCTTTTTTGTTCTAGGTGAAGGCTTTTGCTCTTTAGACTGTTCCAGGTTGCGATTTCGTTACTGGTGGTTCTGCTGTTTGTGTAGTTGCATGTGTGTGGTAAGAGACTTTTTTTTGTACAATGTAAATGAGTTTCATTTCTCTGCATGAATTTGTTTTTTGCAAATGGTGTAATAATAGCAGTATGTTTGGCTTCTGTTTTTTGAGTGTCAAAAACTTTTAGCATTTGTGCTTGATGTGTATTTTGTTGTCTTGTGAGTAATTGGTTTTGTTTTTTTCATTCTAGTGGGATATTGTTGGTTTTTGCTGTGTCTCTGCAGAGTAGGGGCTGGTGAGTGTAGCTGTCGCTTGTAAGTGAATCGTATAGTTTTTGAGTATATAGATCTGTGTGATAAAGGCACACATTTTTTTACTTACTTGTTTTGCACAGTGTTGGTTGTTGTTGACTTGTTTGTGCAGTCTCCTTTCTTAGGAAGGATAATGGCTAGCCGCAGGATTACTGCTCAGCATGTTGTTGGTATGCTTTTTGAGTATTCATCTGACCATGGTTCAGAGACTGACTCTGCATCTGAGTCAGAGGAGACAGGGGACGATTCAGGCAGTGAGTTTTCTCTCCACATGGAATCATCGGATGATGAAGATACTCTCAGTGCAGATGAAGCTACTCTTAGTGCGGATGAAGTGTCTGTGTTAGAGGAGGAGATTGATGTGCCGATAGTGCGGCAACAGGCATCTGGGCAACAGCCTGGGGCTGCAAGGCTTCCCGTTGGTATAGTGCGGCAAGAGGCATCTGGGGCTGCAAGGCTTCCTGTTGGTATAGTGCGGCAAGAGGCATCTGGGCTGCAGCCTGGGGCTGCAAGGCTTCCCGTTGAAAGTGCTGACATTTGGGTTGCCCCAGGCATGGCACAGCCGGCATTGCCAGACTTTACTGGTGTTCCAGGGTGTAGAGTGAATACTGAAAACATTTTGCTGATACATTTCTTTCAGTTGTTTATGGACGATGTATTTTTGGCAGAGATTGTTGAGCATATTCATTTGTATGCCGAACAGTTTTTGAGGAACAACAGTGCCAGCCTTAAGCCCCACTCCAGAGCTACCCGGTGGACTCCTACAGATCTGGAAGAGATGAAGAAGTTCTTGGGTTTAACATTTTTGATGGGCTTGCTAAGGAAGCCATCAATGTCTTCATATTGGTCTACTAGTCCCTTGATGGCAACTGCTATATTTCCGGCAGTCATGAGTCGTGATAGGTATTTGCTTCTACTTCGGATAATGCATTTTGTCGATAATGGTTTGGTGTTGTCATGAGATAACCCTGATTTTGACCGTCTTTTTAAGATTCGGCCTGTCATTGATCACTTTGTTGATCGATTTTCTGAGATCTATGCTCCAGGGAAAGAAATTGCAGTGGATGAGTCTATGTTGTTGTTCAAGTGCCGCTTGGTTTTTAGGCAATACATTCCTAGTAAGAGGGCACGCTATGGAATTAAGCTGTATATGCTGTGTGGCAATAGGACTGGATATGTCTCTAATCTCAGGGTGTACACTGGTAAGGAATCCAGGATTAACCCCCCTGGTTGTCCGTCCACTTTTGGAGTGACTGAAAAAATTGTGTGGGAACTTGGTAGAGGATTTTTTTAACAAAGGCCACCATTTATATGTAGATAACTTCTACACTGGTGTGCGGTTGTTCAGGGAATTGGCCAAAGTGGACACTGTTGCTTGTGGCACAATCTGCTCTAACCATAAAGGTTTCCCAAAAGAACTTGTTTGTCAAAACCTTGTGCGGGGACAGTGCAGTGTGTTGCATTGCGAGGAGCTTCTAGCTGTGAAGTTTTAAGACAGGACAGATGTCTACACGCTGACTACCATCCATGATGAAAGCACTGCACCTGTGACTGTTTGGGGTCAGGTTGCTGAAGCGCGCAAACCTGTGTGCATTTTAGACTATAATAGGCACATGGGTGGTGTTGACAGAGTAGATCAGAGGTTGGAACTTTACGCTGCTCTTCGTAAGGCTTACATTTGGAACAAGAAGTTGGCTATCCATCTTTTCCACTTGGCAACCTTTAATGCTTTTGTTGTGTTCCAGGATTGTTGTTCTGAGTCGAAGATGACTTTTGATAAGTTTCAGGGGTCTGTAATAGGCAGGCTTGTATCACTGCATCATTTTACTCGGGAGAACAAGGGGTACGCTGGGGGGTAGGACATTTGTGCCAGAACGGTGATTCCACACAAAAATATGTGGAAAATTTGTTTTTTTCAGCTATATTTGAGGTTTCCATGGCATTCTGGGTAGGAAAACGTTGGAGGACCCACGCAAGCCATACCTCATTGGACTCCCCCGGGTGTCTAGTTTTCAGAAATTTTTGGGTTTGGTACTTTACAAGATGGCCGCCGAGGCCAGGGACAAAATCTCAGGTCCCCCCCAAAACCCGGTAGTTTTGCTATTGGTAATTTTGAAGTCTCCACAGTACGATTTGGGTCATTTCCTGCTGCAGCCACTATGTCTACCCACACAAGTGAGGTACCATTTTTATCGGGAGACCTGGGGGAACGCTGGGTGGGAGGAAATTTGTGGATCCACACAGATTCCAGAACTTTACTACACAGAAATTTGAGAAAAAAGTGAATTTTTAGGAAACATTTGAGGTTAGCAGGGGATTCTGGGTAGGAGAATGATGGGGGACCCACACAAGCCATACCTCGCTGGAATTCCCTAGGTGTCTACTTTCCAGAAATGTGTGGGTTTGGTAGGTTTCCCTAGATGGCTGGTTGATTTGTAATAGGTAATTTTGATGTCGCCTCAATAGGTTTTGGGCCCTTGCCTGTCGCAGATCCTTCACCCACCCATTCAAGTGAGGTACCATTTTTATCGGGAAACCTGGGGGAATGCTGGGTGGGAGGAAATGTTTGGATCCACGCAGATTCCAGAACTTTCCACCACAGAAATGTCAGGAAAATGGGTTTTTTTGACAACTTTTTAGGTTTGTAAGGGATTCTGGGAAACAGAACCTGGCAAGAGGCAGTCTAGTCACCCCATCCTGGATTCCTCTGGGTGTCTACTTTTCAAAAATGTATCGGTTTGCTAGGTTTCCCTAGGTGCCGGCAGAGCTATGGTTCAAAAACTACAGCTAGGCACTTTGCCAAAAAAGGGTCATTTTTCACTGCGAAATCGAGGTGTGTCCACGTTGCGTTTTGCGCCATTTCCAGCTGCGGGCACTAGGCCGACCCACACAAGTTAGGTACCATTTTTCTAGGAAGACTTTGGGGAAAGTGGGGTGGGTAGGAATTTTGGATCCAAGCAGATTCCAGAACTTTCCACCACAGAAATGTGGGTAAAATTAGTTTTTTTTGGACAATTTTTTAGGTTTGCAAGGGATTCTGGGTAACAGAACCTGGTGAGAGGCAGTCAAGTCACCCCATCCTGGATTCCCCTGGGTGTCTAGTCTTCAAAAATGTATAGGTTTGCTAGGTTTCCCTAGCTGCCGACAGAGCTATGGTTCAAAACCTACAGCTAGGCACTTTGCCAAAAAAGGGTCATTTTTCACTGCGAAATTGAGGTGTGTCCATGTTGCATTTTGCGCCCTTTCCTGTCGTGGGCCACACAGATTCCAGAACTTTCCACCACAGAAATGTGGGGAAAATGTGTTTTTTTGACAATTTTTTAGGTTTGCAAGGGATTCTGGGTAACAGAACCTGGTGAGAGGCAGTCATGTCACCCCATCCTGGATTCTCCTGGGTGTCTAGTTTTCAAAAATGCATGGGTTTGCTAAGTTTCCCTAGGTGCTGGCAGAGCCAGGGTTCAAAAACTACAGCTAGGCACTTTGCAAAAAGGGTAATTCTTCATTGTGAAAATGTGGTGTGTTGACGTTAGGTTTTGAGCCATTTCCTGTCGTGGGCACTATGCCTACCCACACAAGTGAGGTACCATTTTTATCCGGAGACTTAGGGTAATTCAGATTTGTAAAGCAACTGTTATTACTTATTGACTTTCGATGCATTTCTGCTTTCCAAATGAAAGACATTGTGTAAAAAAGAAGTCGTTTTGCAAAATGACTGATAATTCTCATGCTAGTATGAGTATTCCCAATTTCAGAAATGTGCAAATATCTATTGTTTCTAAACTCTATATTTTGTTCCCATTTCAGAAATACATAGGTGTCTTTCATACCGATTTTTCCATGTATACATTTTCCCACAATAATTGCTATATACCCAGTACATAATAAAAAGCCATTGCAAATTGCTGCTCAGTTTTTGACTCAGGGTTTGTCTGGATCTTGGTAGACCTACAAGTCATATATATTCCCACAAACAGTAAGGTCCAGCAGATGTAATGGTATATTGCTTTCAAAGAGCTGTCATAATTAGAAGAAGTTACAGGTGAAAACGTTGACACAAAAGGCTGTTTTTTTCAACTAATTTTCAATTTTTCCTCTATTTTTTTTTTTGTAAATCTTTTTATTAAACAGTCTCGACATGAAGGTACAAATTCACAGAATTGAGGGTTACAGTGGAATCAGGTTACTTACAATACAGCAGCATAATTCATTGAAATTCACGGGGATGGGGGATCATCATCATCAGCTTCACGGGGAGGAGTACATATCTTGCCCCGGTATGCATTCCAGGGGGCCTAAACCTTGGACCATTTGCAGGGACAACCCCGGGCCACATAGATTGTTTTCTCTCTTAGCATACACCTGTCAAGATCTCACTCCCAAGCTATGACCGTGGGTGCGGGGCTCCCCAGAGCTGTGCAATATTTCTCTTGGCGATCATGCAGCCAAGCGTGTCCCATTTCATAGTATAAGTGTTGAGGATGGTAGGTTCCCAGATGTTAAGGAGGCACCTGGGCACTTCCGGTCTGATTTCTACCCCGAACACTTCACTCATGACTGTGTGGATGTTGCGTCAGTATTCCTGGATTTGCTCACAGTGCCATAGTATATGTATGAATGTGCCCAATTGTACGCATCCACTCCTACAAGAGCCATCCGTCAGTCCACCCATGTGCACCAGCTGGGGACCAGTTACGTAAATTCTGTGGAGGATCTTTAGTTGCACCAGTCTGAGTCGCGCTGGGATAGCCACCGTTTTAGGAGAGGAGACCGCTTCCTGCCAGGTTTCGTCATCTAATTCTATCCCGTCCTCAGTCCATTTGTCTCGCAATTTCAATAGGGGGTTGTCGATATTATTAATGAGTTTCTGATACGTTAGGGAGATGGCCCTGTCAGGCAGGTGGCCATCCAATAGTCTGTCCTCTACTGGGGAGGTGTTCGGTGCAGTCAAATTTTTCCTATATTTAACTGTTAGTTTCTATAAAGAAACCTTGATGGATCTACAAAAATGACCCCTTGCTGAATTCAGAATTTTGTCTACTTTTCTAAAATGTATAGCTTTCCAGGATCTATTATTGCTTTCATACCCATTTCTACCATTAACTGGAAGGAGGATGAAAGCACAAAAAATAGCAAAAATAGGCTATGTCCCAGAAAAATGCCAAAACTGTGTAAAAAATGTTGGTTTTCTGACAAAAGTCTGTCATTCCCTAAAAGCTGTGAAAATGGTGATTTCAGCCCCACAACCCCTTTTTTGATACCTTTTGCAGGAAAAACCCAGATGCTTTAATTTGCATCCCTTTTATCCCATTTTCCCCCGAAAAAACAACATTTTGCTGTATTTTGGCTTATTTCTGGGACCCCTCCAGGGGAATCCACAAACCCTGGGTACCTTTAGAATCCCCATGATGTTGGAAGAAAAGGACGCAAATTTGGCATGGATACCTTATGTGGTCAAAAAGTTACAGGGGCCTCAGCGCGCACTACCCCAAATAGCCAAAAAAGGGCGTGGCACAGGAGGGGAAAAGGCCTGGCAGCGAAGGGGTTAACAAATGAGATGGTACACAGTAAATATACACAAATCAAATGGTGAGAGATAAACAAAGAGTAAAAGGCAGACAATGAAGGGTGAAAAGCAAAAAAGTAAGAAAGGAAAAGAAGAGTCCAAAGAGAGAAAGCAAAATACGCACATGGCTTATCTGTAACAAGCCTCTCCAACAGAACACGCAAATACAAAAGTCATTAGAATAAAACCAGAACTAGCAGTAGCAGAACCATCGCCATACACATGTCTAACACCAGCAGTACAAGCCTCCTTCTACACACTCATACAGACAGGCGATGGTCAGTTCGCAACAGTGCACACCTCCTACACGACGGGCTGAAGTAGTGCACACAAGCAGAACTCGTGTAGCAAACATACAAGATGCACTGCGGCAGTTGAAGCTTATTCTGCACAGAGAACATGTACAACACACTTACCGGGTTGACTGCAGCAGCGTAAGCTGCCTTTTTCACACGGAACATGCGTAGCACACATACAAGACAGACTGCACTGGTGCAATCTTCCACAAGTAAAGAATGGGACAAAGTAGTGCAAGCTTCCTTCGACTAATACAGCAGAGCGATTGCACACACACGGGGTGGTGTGCAGCGGTGTAAGCTTCCCTTTGCGCACACAGAAGAGGCATTACACACACATGAAATGGTCTGCATTACTTCATGCTTTCCTTCCACACGCAGTTGGCATTGTATGCTTGCGGACTGGCTCTAGTAGTTCAAACTTCCTTCTGTTCACGCGCACACACACACACACACACAACAAACTGCAGCAGTGAGAGCATCCGTCACACTCACCAACACACAGAGAGCAGGTACAGCACACATACAAGAGTGACAGTGTCAGCGCAGGCTTCCCTCTGCACTGAAGAATAGGCACTGACAAAGTGAAAAGAATAGACATGTTTGACACACAAACAGGATGGGCCACAGCAAAGCAGGCTTCCTTCTGCACACTCACACACAGGGAGTGAGCTTTCTCCCCACGAATGACAGATGCAGCGCACACATAAGACATCGCATTCATCAATATTAACAGTGCGAGCTCTTCCTTCACAGAACGCCCCGTGCATTAGTTCCCTGCACGGGAGAAGGGCTGAGAGTTTTTAGAAGCAATGCAGAGAGACTGCTCGTTGCATCCAGGAGACAGCAGATATCTCCCGTCGTCGTCTGGTCAGACGTGGTTAACCTGGTTAGCCTTCTTCATAGTTAGCACGGCTAGAAGGTGGCCGCCTGTCACAAGTCAGCCCTTCACTAAATACATTAATAATTAAATAAATAAGAGAATTTATTCCGTCACAGGGGTGCATTCTTCTTTGAGTACATCCTTTCTCGAGTGCCCCCTCCCATACTCTCCGCCCTTCTTTTCCTGGAGTGTCTTTTCCCCTGAGTGCCCTCAACCCCTTGCCACTGGAAGCCAGGCACTCGCTGGTGTCATTTCTGCTTGTGTCCTCGGCCTAATCTGCTCCCCAAATCGAATCCTTCCCTGAGTGTCACTTCCCCTGAGTGCACTCTTTTCCGAGTGTCTCCCCCATGCACTAACGCCCCGGTCACTAAAGTTTAGGCACTCACTGGTATCATGTCAGCTTATGTGCTCGGCCCAGCCTCCTTCCCAAATCGCATCCTTCCCTGAGTGTCACTTCCCCTGAGTGCACTCTTCTCCGAGTGTCTCCCCCATGCACTAAAGCCCCGGTCACTAAAGTTTAGGCACTCACTGGTATCATGTCAGCTTATGTCCTCGGCCCAGCCTCCTTCCCAAAGCGCATCCTGCCCCGGAGTGTCTCTTTTCTGAGTGCCTCCCCTCTGAAGCTCTTTCTGCATCCCATACTGGAGTGAACGCACTCACTGCCCGACTGGCCTGCTTGCGCCCTTGGCATCCCTTGCTTTCCTGGCGCCTCTTTCCTCGAACACCTGCTCCCCTGAGTGCACTCTTCCTAGTGTGCCTCTCCCCTGCACTGAAACTCCTTCTGTGTCCCTCACTGGAGTGCAGGCTCTCTCAGGCCCCTTGTCAGCGCGGACCTGTGACCTCTTTGTCTGCTCTCAAGAGTCACTGACTGACACAGGGACCCGAAGGAAAGCGCGGTGCTCTGGATTATGTGATGTATGCAGGGTGTTCGCCCTGCGGCTTCCTCTCCGGTGCCCGATGGGTGTGTCCATGGGAGGGGGAGAGTGTGTACTCTAATATAACTGGCTGCATCTGTTTCCCAGGTGGGCGTCTTCATAGACTGCATAATTGAGGTGTCTGACCGCGCTCTCTATAAAAGGCGGTGGATTGGGCTCTGCGCCTCATCCCCGGCAGCCTTGCAGGTGAGTGACAATACTGCGCTCATGTGCGCCTGGTTTGTAATTCGATGAAATGGTCGATCCCTTTATTTGAATTTGCAACGCTGGACAAAAAAAAAAACTTTAGATACAACTTGGGGGCATATTATCAAGCACGGCTTTAAAATTATCGCCGCTTTAGCGGATCGACGATAATGGGCTTGATAATATGCCCTTGAGAATTCCCATAGAAGCCCATGTTGACACCAGAACATGGGCTTCTATGGGAATTCTCAAGGGCATATTATCAAGCCCATTATCGCCGCTTTAGCGGCAGTTTTCTGCCGCTAAAGCGGCGATAATTTTAACGCCGTTTATTGTTAATATACCCCTTAGTAGACTATTTTCCTTGCGGTAAGTAATATGTAGACAGGCATTATTGGCATGATAGAATATATATATATTTTTTAAAGAATGCTATTTAAGAATTGGCATTCCTTGCTTAATATTACTGGCCTTTATTTTGCCTCTTTCAGCTCATTTCTGACCTTTATTTTGCTGCTTTCTGCTCATTTCTGACCTTTATTCTCTCTCTCCATTTCCTCAGTACTGACCTATATTTTGACTCTTTCTGCTCGTTTTTTACCCTTATATTGCCTCTCTGCTAGTTTCTGTCATTGATTCTGCCCTTTCAGCTGATTTCTCATCTTTATTTTGCCTCTTTCTGTTAGTTTCTGACCTTTATTCTGTCTCTTCCTGCTCCTTTCTGCCTTTCATTCTGCCCATATCTGCTCACTCCTACTGTCTATTTTGCCTTTTTCTGCTTGGTTCTGTCCTTTATTTTGCCTCTTTCTGCTAGTTTCTGACTTTTATTCTGCCCCTTTCTACTCGTTTCTAATCTTTATTTTGCCTCTTTCTGCTTGTTTCTGACCTTTATTCTGCCACTTTCTACTAGTTTCTAATCTTTATTTTGCCTCTTTCTGCTTGTTTCTGACCTGTATTCTGTCTCTTTTTCCTCGTTTCTCACCTTTATTTTGACTCTTTCTGCACGTTTCTGACCCTTTATTTTGCCTTTCCGCTGATTTGTGATGAGGGGGTGCAAAAGGTTGTAAGGTTGGGGAAGATCTTTCAGGGGCAGGTTAGGGTGCAGGATGTGAAATCAGGGAGCTGAAGTGGGTAATGATAGCTTTGGGTGACCTGGAAGAGTCCAAAGTATCACACACTTGTGGTGTTTTTGTTTGTAGCTGTGTTGATACTAGCACTGGTAATGCTGGCAGGGGCAACAGGTGGTGCAAGCTTCAGTAGCTTCTGGTGAAGGGCCCTAGCGTTTACTTTTTTTTTTCTTTTTTTTTTTTTACAAATTAGTTATTGCTCTCAAGGGAGAGCAGGTGGGTCTCTGGGACTTCACCTAGGAGGACGTTGTTGTTGCCAATGTGGAAAAGGACTAGGGCATTCAGCACCACACTGGTTCCCCCTTTGCAAGATGGATACTTCGGATACAGAGAGGTAGAAGAATGATTGTAGCAGCAATGTAAGCTGCCAAGCACACACAATAAGAGCTCATGGGCCACATAACAAAACATTGTGACTGGCACTCTGTCATATTCATGGTGTAAATAAGGCACCGCTTGCTGCAAACACCTTTCACCATTTACAAAAGAAAGCGCTTTCTTGCTGTAGTAATTTGTGAGAAAAATGTTTGTACATATTTGTTGTGTGGCATGTTGTTGTGGTGGTGGGGTCCGTTAATTTTTGTACAACTGTGTTTAGTGCTGCGTTATTGCAATGTGATATATTGCACAGTGACATTTGTGAGGCATTGTGTTTTGGCAGTTTTATTGTGATTGGCCTTGTTATGATTAACTTGTGCTGTTATGTTACTTAGTGTGTGTTATTTTGTTATGTTCTGTTGTTTACTTTAGATATGTAAACACATTTTCAGCCTAAAGCAGCAAATAACCTTTATTTTATGTGAAAAGCAACCATTAACCTCTGTTTACAGTGGTAAAATAGTGCTTCTCTAGCTCTTCTGCGGTGGTAAATTAGCTTCTCTACCTCTTCTACAGTGGTGAAAGTGCTTCTCTAGCTATTCTACAGTGGTAACATAGCACTTCTCTAGCTCCTCTACTATGGTAAATTAGCGCTTCTCTAACTGTTCTACAGTGGGAATATAGCACTTCCCTAGCTCCTCTACAGTGGTAAATGAGCATTTCTCTAACTCTTCTATGGTGGTAACAGCGCTTCTCTAGCTCTTCGACTGTGGTAAATTAGACCTTCTCTAGATCTTCTACGGGGGTAAATTAGAGCTCCTCTAGCTGTTCCACTATTTAAGAAACTAGTCAGCCCAAAACTCTGGCTGAGACCTGTTTTAAGTTAGCACTTACTGTGCTCACTTTATGTCACAAGGTTCTTGCTGTTTATGATATGTTTTACGGCTCGCAAACAAAGATGCAGATAATCGCTTCTGAAATATTAGACTTGGATTTTTCAGCGGGTTTACCCCCAGACTTTTTGCTTGATCCCCCTATTTTTCCTGACCTCTTTATGTTGGCTTTAGGACTCTGGGCACTTTAACATTGCTCGTCAGTATGATTATAATTGGTTATCTCTGATTGGCATACTTGATTTACTGATAAATCCATAGTACAGTGCACCAGGGCTTGTAAATCAAATGCTACTAGTGGGCTTGCAGCACTTGTTGTGCCACCCACATGGATAGCCCTGTAAATCATCTGTCTAAGACCTGCCACTGCAGTGTCTTCACACACAGTTTCAAACTGCCATGTCGACTTGGCAAGGGCACCCACTTGCCAGGCCTTAACCTTCCCTTTTCTTACATGTAAGGCACCCCTCAGGTAGGACCAAGGAACCCCCACGGGCAAGGAGTAATGTATGTGAAAGGTAGGACATGTACTGGTGTGTGTGACATGTTCTGATAGGGAAATACTGTGTATTTTGTTTTTCACTGTGGCAAGGCTATCTGCCCCATAGGCTTACATGGGAGTTGTTTTCTTACATCTTACAAGTTAAAATTTCCATTGGGACAAGATAGAGAAATGGAGTTAAGGCTCTCTGAACTCAGAATTTAAGAACACATCTTTATAGGGAGATGGTTTTTAAATTGTGTGTTTGAAAATGTCAGTTTTTAAAAGTAGGTATTTTCTTCTTTAAATATTCTGTGTGCCTGTGCTGTTTGTGAATTGACTGTCGGGTTTAGGAGTTACAGGGGCTGGGGATGTGCATTCACTGTAGACCGTCCCAAGGGCTTTGAGTTGTGTCCAGCCTTTCCTCATTGACTCATAGTTGGGCTGAATAGGCTGGGTCTTCACTTGGATTGATGGGAGGCGTTTCACTTGCACCTGAATAGTATGGGTCTCCCTTGAACAATGTGGTCTCTACCTCCTGTGGTCATGCTGCACCAGAGAGGACAGAACTGGTTTGAACTGGGCTCGGAGACACCTGCCACAAAGAGAACAAAGAGAAAATGGGGTATAAGTATTGGACCTTAAACCCCAGAGAATTAGATTACTGCTGGTCTAAGGAACCTGCCAGGAAGAAGAGCTGCCAGGAGGAGTACTCCCTCTTTGCTGTTGTTGCTTTGTTGGGTTGGTCTGCAGTTGCTGCTTTTGTCTTGGGCAGTGAAAGGACTGGAGTGTTTTTTCTGCATACCAAGTATCTCCAAGGGCTTGATGTAGAGTTTGCCTCCTGTCGGAAGATTCAGGGAAATTAAAGACTTAAACATCTTCCAGAAGCCGGTACCCAGAACTGTACGTTTCAGCTGACACAGAGGAGAACGGTAACCCAACACTGTTAATGATGCTGCTGCCCGCTCCGCGACCTGAAGGGACCGCATAGGGCTCCACCGCATTGTGCACTGCAACCCTGGGATCACCAACAACTCCGTCCGACACCGTCACCAAGCCTCTGCTTCCCTTATGACCTGTGGGCACCGCACTCTGCACCGCCTACCTTAACACCGCAGCCCAGGTATCCTCGACGATGCAATGCTGTCACTGATGCTGCTGCCTGTACCGTGACCTGTGGACACCGCTCGTGGAGAACATGGAGCACCGTCCTGCTTCACACCACAGGCCTAGTGTTACAGTTGCCGCCGTTCCAACTTGACAACAACGCTGCTGCCTGCACCATGGTTTGGTAGGTATTACTCGTCAGCTACATGAAGCACCGCCCCATTCCACATCGCAGCCTTGGCCCACCAATGCCCACACATTGCATTGTCCCATCTCGCACTGCAGCCTTGGGTCTACCAATGACAACGCTTCAGCAACGAGGACTTGACCTGTCAGAACCGCGACAAGCACCGCCTGCTTCGCACCGCAGGCCTGGTTGCACCTCTCTGCTACACACGAAGGCCCCGACACCTGCCGGCGCTCCTGACTTCAAACTCATGGAGTTCAACCTGCAATATGTGCGACTTCAAGGGCCCGATGACTCCTGCACGACCCCTGGAACCGACTGCTGCCATCCTATGGAGCTCACCGCAAGGTCCGACACCCTGCATCTGTAAAGGTACTGTTTTGCATGTCTCCCCTAGATCGAAGCTGACCCGCGACCTGCCAGAACTGTTGGATTTGTGTGTTTATGATGTCATGATAGCCCCGGACGGGGCTATTGACTTCAAGGAACTGTATATAAAGCCTATTTTATGCATTATTCATATTTTGATAACTGTATGTTGGATTGTTACCATTTTGGTCTTATTTGCCACAGAGAAATATTGTATATTTTTCCAAAACTGTTGTAGTGCCCTTTTGTAGTTTTTTCACTGTATTACTGTTTGTTATGTGCCATTGCTTTACACATTGCCTCTGGGATAAGCCTGAATGCTCGTGCCAAGCTACCAAGGGGATGAGCAGGGGTTATTTTAGACGTGTAATCCACTTATCCTTACTAGAGTGGTGGATTCTCCCTGGCTTAGGTGCATACCCTAGCCATCCAGAAAATCAATTTCTAACAAATATCCTAATGTGTGAATATGGTTTCTGCATATTTGTGATCGATAGCCTGGAATTGTGGGAGGTATTTACTTAATGGTGGCATGAGGATCCCTACATGGCATACCTACAATTGCAATGTTTTGAGCAGCGCGAGCATGCAAGACAAGATGGCCACCCACGCTGATCCTATATGAAGCCCGCAATTACGATGATCTTGTGAATGAGTAAAGGCTGATATTACCTTTATATCCTGGTCTGTGGCAGTTCAGGTAGTTTTATGTTGGTGCTGTTTCTGGAGCGCTTTGTGAACGTTTGTGTTTTTTTCTGTCGAGGAGTTACCCGCCGGTCTTTTCAGCACAGCCCTGCTGAAGTTCCTGTAAGGAAGGTGGAGTTAGCATTAGGAAAGGGTGCTGCTGAGGCCTAAACCATACCCACAGCTGGTTTTAGTTGCTTCACAGTTTTCTTTTGTGGTGCCTTTAAATTGTTTTTTCTTATTATTCTCATTTAAACTGGGTTTGATTTTATTACAGTTAATTGACTGAAGTGGAAGGAATAAATGTGCATTTTGGGAATAATAAGCACAAAGAAGCAACATCTCCTCCACCAGTAAAATACAAAATTGTAGATTCTAATGAGTCCTCATTATCTACCTTTTTAGATGAATTGCAGGCTGTTTAAAGGTTGTTTAAACACAGAGACTATTGCGTCAGAAATTAATAACATCCCCAAAGACTTGGCTAGTCTTTCAATTAAATTTTCCGATAATACAAATATAATTCAAGATAATAAGTCAAAAATTGACAGCCTGAAGCCTATTGCAGCAAACCTTTTACCAATATGTAATCTACATTTTACCAATGTGTAATTTACCAATGTGCAATATACTGTCTTCCTAGTCAACCTTATAACCTGAACATCTTTAACTTGCCGCAAGAGGTAGAAGACAAAGACAGCAGACAGTGTTTAGAAAAATTATTGCCTGGTCTACTGCATTCAAAATTTCCAGAGAAATTCGAAATCGACAAGACACACAGAATTTTTTCTCATCGTAACCCACCTCAAGACAAACACGGACGAATGATTTTTAAAGTTTTGCACCACCAACATTTGGTGATGATCCTCAAAGAAGCAAGAGAGATTTCATCTTAACCCCTTGGGTGCCACGGATGGGATGGTTAAGTCCTCAGTCGTGGCGCTTGTGTGCAGAGGATGGAACCGTTCTGTCCTGGCACTCACCCATGGGGGCAGCACTGGTGCTCCCGCCGTGGGCTGCTTTTTACAGCCCCCCATCTGGGATTGCAGCGGAAGCGCTTCCACTGCCACACCCTTCCCCCTCCTTGGCAATCCGATGATGTCGGCACACACACCGCATGCCGATGTCATCACCAAAGGCCAGGGATGTGCTGGAAGCAATGGCCTCCAGCGCGTAGGAGAAAAAGTGTGTTTTTTCTCCTGGGGGAAACTGGTATGGCAAAGAAGCACAGAGGGGAAAGGAAGAAGTTTTTCCTTTCTCCTGTGCGATTGCAGTTGGGGCCGCGATCACATAGCAGAAATGCACCCACTAAGCCACCAAGGATTTTTAGCATACTTTTTTGTAGAGGAGCAGCCCCTTTGGCAAAGGTTGCACCTCATAAATTTGGGCACCGTTTTGTACATTTTCTGCCCTCCTGGGGGTAGGTTGGCATTATTTTTAACCCCATCTGTCCCCAAGGGGGGCAGAATGCCACTAGACACCAGGGATTCTAGTTAGTGATATGTTGGGGAGTGGTCCCTTGGGCAAGGGTTGCTCCCCATTATGGGGGCAATATTTAGGCCCTTTTTGTCCCCAAGGGGCAGCTTGGCCTTATTTTTAGGCCCATCTGCCCCACAAGGAAGCAGAAAGCCACGAGACACCAGGGAAGTTGCTTATTTATATGGTGGGGAGCTGCCTCTTTGGCAAAGGTCACTCCTTATTATGGGAGCAAAATTTTGGCTATTTTCTGCTTTCCGGCAGCAGATTGGCCTCATTTTTAGACCTATCTGCCCCCAAGGGAGGCAGAAAGCCACTAGACACCAGGAATTTTCTTTATTTATATGTCAGTGAGCGGCCTCTTGGGCAGGGGTCCCTCCCCATTATGGGGGGCAACATTGTGGCCATTTTCTTCCCCCCTTGGGGCAGATCAGCCATATTTGTAGAGCCATTTGGACCCAAGGGGGTCAGAAAACCACTAGACACCAAGGAACGTTAATGTGAGAGTGTGTGAAGTGGAGTTGAGCTGATAGTCTGCGTGTACCGGAGCTTGGCTGAAAGTATATGTAGACTGGTGCTTAGCTGGCAGTGCTTGTGGACTGGCGCTTGGCTGGCAGTGCGTGTGGACTGGTAACTGGCTGGCGGTGCGTTTGGACTGGCACTTGGCTGGCCGTGAGTGTGGACTAGTGATTGGCTGATGGGGCATGTGGACTGAAGTCTAGCTGGTAGTGTGTGTAGGCTGGGGCTTGCTTGGCGGGCTGTGTGAAGAGTGGTGCTTTGCTGGAGGTGTGCCTGGATCAGCACTGTGTTGGTGGCTGGTAGCCAGTAAGTGTATTGAATTGCTTGAGGTGTATTTGTCAGTTGTCCGAGGTTTGTGTGCTTGTTAGTGAGATAAGTGTGCTAGTGCTGTTGGCGAATAACAGTAATGGGCCCTTGAATGGCGCTGTTTGTAAATGTAAATGTTGTATTGTGTTGAGCCGCAGCTGCCAGTGTAAATAGTTTTCTGTGTCTGACTCATGAAAGGCGCTTGAATGAACTGTACAGTGGACAGTGCCTTGACGTGGCTTTACAGCTTGAGCTGTAAGTCAGTGGTTCTTTGATATAATGTTAAAAGTATTAGCAATGAATTTATGCGGATTGTATTTCATAAAGTCATTGGTGAAAAAAGTTTTTTATTATGAACCATTTACTTACTTTCGTGCCAAATCCAACCAGAAGGCCTGTGATTGACTAATGGATGGCTGTGCAGGCCTGCGACAAAAACCACAGGTGCCCCCCTTGCAAAACCAGGTTGCTTTGTGGTAAATAATTTTGATGTGTCTACAATATGAATGCTCCCTTCCCTGTCACGGGCACTTGGCCCATTCACACAAGTGAGGCAGCATTTTTATCGGAAGACCAGGGGAAATGCTGGGTGGTAGGAAGTTTGTGCCGGCCCGATGATCCAACATCTTTCCTAAACAGAAATGTGACTTCTTTAGCTCAATCTGATGTTTCCAAGGGATTCTGGTTAAGGAAACCTTGAGGAATCCACGCAAGCCACATCTCCCTGGACTCCCCCTGGTGTCTAGTTTTCATAAATGTCTGGGTTTGGTAGGTTTTTCTAGATGGCCGCTGAGCCCGGGACAAAAAATGCAGGTGGCCCCCTTGCAAAACCAGGTTGTTTTGTGATTGATAATATTGATGCCTCCACAATATACGTTTTGGGCACTTCCCTGTTGCGGGCACTTTGCCCACCCACACAAGTAAGCAAGCATTTTCATCGGGAGACCTAGGGGAATGCTGTTTGGTAGGAAATTTGTGCTGGCTGGGTGATTCCACAACTTTCCCACACAGAAATGTGTGGTAAACTGGAATTTTTTTATCTTAATTTGAGGTTTGCAGGGGATTCTGGGTAAGAAAACGTTGGTGTATTCACCCAAGCCACACCTCCATAGACTCCCCAGGGTTTCTAGTTTTCAGAAATGCCTGGGTTTGGTAGGCTTTGCTAGATGCCTGCCGAGCCTGGGAACAATAACGCAGGTGGCCCCCTTGCAAAACGCGCTTGTTTTGTGATCTCTGATTTTTAGTTCTCCACAATACGTTTTGAGCCGTTTTCTGTCATGGGGACAAGGCCTACCCACACGAGTGAGGTACTATTTGTAATTGATAGACTTAGAGGAATGCCAGGTGGATGGAAGTTTGTGGCTTCCCACAGATTTCAGAACTTCCCATCACTGAAATGTAAGGAAAATGTGTTTCGAGGCAAATTTAGAGGTTTGCAAAGGATTTTGGGTAGAAAAACGAAGATCGAGTCATACAAGTCAGCCCATCCTGGATTCTCCTAGGTGTCTATTTTTGAAAAATGTACAGGTTTGCTAGGTATCCCTAGTATCCCTAGATGCTGGGAGAGCTAGACATAATACAAATAAAGGGTTCGTTTGAGTGGAAAAATGTGACGTGTCCACGTTGCGTTTTGGGCCATTTTCTGTCCCGGGCACCAGGCCTACTAGCACAAGTGAGGTAACATTTTCATCAAGAGACTTGGGGAAATGCTGGGTGGGTAGAATTTTGTGGCTCCTCTCAGATCCCTGAACTTTCCATCACACAAATGTGAGAAAAAATAGTTTTTTCAACAAATTTTGAAGTTTACAAGGGATTCTGGGTAACAGAACCTGGTTAGAGCCACACAAGTCACCCCATCCTGGATTGCCCTAGGGTGTCTAGTTTCATACATGTGCAGGTTTGCTAGATTTCCTTAGTTGCCGGCGGAGCTGTGGCACACAATCCCCAGCTAGGCACACTCCAAAAAGGGGGCCAGTTTTCTGTGGAAAAATTGGATGTGTCCACATTGCGTTTTGGGTCATTTCCAGTTGCTGTGGCCCCTCACAGATTCCAGAACTTTCCATCACAAAAGTGTGAGGAAAAGGTGTTTTTTTAGACAAATTTTGAGGTTTGCAAGAGATTCTCTGAAAAAAGAAAACATGGAGAGAGCCACGCAAGTGAGCCCATCCTGGTTTTCCCAAGGTAATTGATTTTCACAAGTGTACAGGTTAGCTAGGCTTTCCTAGATGCTGATTGAGCTGGGGCCCAAAATCCACAGCTAGGCACATTGCAAAAAAGGGTCAGTTTTCAGTCTAAATATGTATTGTGTCCACATTGCGTTTTGGGATGTTTCTTGATGCGGGCACTGGGCCTACCTACACAAGTGAGGTGCAATTTTCATCGGGAGGCTTAGGGGAACACAGAATAGTACAACAAGTGTTATTACTAATTGTCTTTCCCTGCATTTGTGCCTTACACATGTAAAACAATGTGTAAAAAAGAAGTCATTTTGAAAAATGCCTTCTAATTCACATGCTAGTATTGTTACCCACAAATTCAGAGATGTGCAAATAACCACTGCTTCTAAACTCCATATCTTATTATCATTTCAGAAATAGATAGGTTTTCTTGATACCAATTTTTTACTTTTTATATTTTACCAAATGAATTGCTGTATACCCGGGATATAATGAAAAATCATTGCAGGTGCAGCTCAGTTAATGCCTCTGGGTACCTTGAGTTCTTGGTGAGCCTACAAGCCCCATATATCCCCGCAACCACAAGGATCCAGTGGACGTAACAGTGTATTGTTTTTGAAAATCTGCTACAGTTAAAAGAAGTTACAGGTGAAAATGTAGGCATAAATGGCTGTTTTTTCAGTTCAATCTCGATATTGTTTTATATCAACTGTTATTTTCCATATAGGAAACCCTTGAAGGATCTACACAAATAGCCCCTTGCTGAATTCAGAATCGTAAAGCTTTACAGCTTTACGATTCACACCCATTTCTTCCACTAACTAGGAAGTTTAAAACGCTAAGCATTGGAAAAATGGCCTACGTAACAGTAAAAAGACAAGACTGTGTTAAAAAATTTGGTTTCCTGACAGAAGTCTTGCTGTTCCTGAAAGTTGGGAAGATGGTGATTTTAGCACTGCAAGCCCTTAATTGATACCATTTGCAGGGAAAAATACAGAAGCTTTCTTCTGTTATGTTATACTTTATTTGTAAAAGCGCACGTACACCAATTGGTTTCATGGCGCTACTCTAAGGGTGCTGGTCCTGAGATATTACTCATATGCCCCTCTAAGTAACCATGTCTTTAAGAGTCTACGGAAACTCATGATGTCTGTGCAGGATCTGATTTCTAGAGGTAGGGAATTCCAGTATCTGGGGCCTAGTATGGCGAACCTTGTTCCACCAAGACGTTTCAGTTTGAAGGAAGGTATAGTCAGGAAGTGCATATGGGCAGCTCGCAGGTTGCGGGTCGGGGTGTATCTTTCGATAAGGCTGTTGATGAATTTAGGGTTTCTACCATTCAGGGACTTGAAGATAATGCATCCCACCTTAAGGCACATCTCTGGGTTATGGGAAGCCAATGCAGCTTCTTTAGAAGCGGAGTGATATGTTGACGCCTATTTTCCTGAAGAATCAGTCTGGCTGCCTGATTCTGTACCAGTTGAAGACGGTGGGTGAGATAAGCAGGAATGCCAAAATAAAGAGAATTGGCGTAGTCTATATGGGATATTACCATAGCGAGGACTGCCTGTATTTTTGCTTCCTGTGTAAGGAACCTACTAATTTTCCTTATTTTCCTCAGTTGGAAAAAACACGTTGAGATTACGGATCCTATTTGAGTTTTTATTGTGAGATCATTGTTAATTATTAACCCCAGGGTTTTGGCGGATACGGAAGGAGTAGGGGGCTGTCCCAGCTCTATAGACCAGAACTGGGGACTCCAAGGGTTTAAAAGTCCTCCTGTGAGAATCTCTTCCATTTTATCTGGATTTAGCTTCAGATGATTGCTATTCATCTAATCGCGGATGAACAGCATCGTGGTCTGGAATTCGTGGACAGATGTAGGAGAGTTATTGATAGGGAACACCAGTTGGAACTCGTCCGCGTAATTAAAGGTGTGAACTTTCCTTTCTTTCAGGGCATGAATCAAAGGAAGAAGGTATAAGTTGAACAGGTGAGGGGAAGGTGAGGAGCCCTGGGGAACACCGCATGTGGTTCTCACCTTGGGGGTCGTGAATTGGCCTATGCGGACCGCTTGAGATCGGTTTCCTAGAAAGGAATGGATCCATTCCAGGGCTGAGCCTTGAATTCCTGCTTCCTTGACACGGTCGACCAGGATGTTGTGGTCGACCGTGTTGAATGCCGCAGAAAGGTCCAGCAACACCAGGGCTTGCGGAGAGCCCTATCAGCCTTCTCCCGAAGGGTGTCCAATACTGTCAGTATAACTGACTCTGTGGAGTGAGCAGGGCGAAACCCTGCTTGATGTGAGTCCAGATAATCAGACTGCTCCAGGAAAGCAGATAGACTTCTGGCCACCTGGGCTTCGAGTAGTTTGGCCAGGTAAAGTAGCAGTGAAATAGGGCGGTAGTTGGTTAAAATTTTAGGATCCGCTCCTGGCTTCTTCAGGAGGGGAATGACAATAGCCTCCTTAAAGGTGTCAGGTACATAGCTCTGGGACAGTGACTTATTTAAAAAGCAATCCCTAGGTGAACCACATTTTACTTTTTATTAACAGGTCAAAGAATATTTCTTGACTAATTACTGGGATCTGTTCCAGGGTGTAGGAGTTCTTGGGTATTCTTGGGCATGCAGGGCTTGAGCATACGGGGATGCTCGCTTTAATTGCTTTGATTTTGTCGATAAAGAAGTTGTTTAAGGAGTCACATAGGGTTTGTGAGGGTATGGGTTTTGGTGTTACCCTATCGGGATTGGATAGTTCAATAATTATCGAGAAGATATCTTTTGATCGGTTGGTGGAGGTGACGATTTGTCTGGAGAAATATTCAGCTTTTGTGGCCAGGATAGTTTTTTTGTTATTCCTGATAAGTAAATGCTCTTGTCATCAGGCAAGTATTTACTTCTCCACCTCCTTTCAGCTTGTCTCAGAGCTAATTTTAATTTCTTTAGATCACAGGAAAATCATTTCTGGGCCTCATGGCGGCGTGCTCGATGTATTCCCCTAAGTGGGGCATGTTTATTGCTGGCTGTAAGAAGCCAGTCCGATAGGTCCTTCTCACTCTGATTGATGGAGGATTGAGTAGGTGGGATTGTATTGGTCAGAGTCCCTAAGAATTGGCTTTTGTCAGTAGTATTCCAACTCCTAACTGATCCGACATCAGGTAAGGATGTTTTTGGCCTGGTGAGATTGTTAATGACAAATTTGATGAGGTGGTGGTCGGACCATATAGAGGGGGTGACCACTGGATCGGTCATGGCCAGATTGGCTGACCATAGCTGGTCTAGTATGTGCCCTTTAATGTGTGTCGCCGTGGTGATGTGCTGACTGATATTGAGCCCCGTGAGTAGTTTCTGCAGCACTCTTTACCCATTCCCCCCCCCCCAACCCAAAATTTTGCTGTATTTGAGCTGATTTTTCGGTCTCCTCTAGGGGAATCTACAAACCCTGGGTAGTGTTAGAATCCTCAGGATGTTGCAAAAAAAGAACAGGAATTTGGCATGGATACTTTATGTGCGCAAAAGTTATGGGGGCCTAATCACAAAATACCCAAAATAGCCAAAAAAAGGCTGGGCACGGGGGCAGGGGAGGAGGCCGGGCAGAGAAAGACTTAATGGTGGTCCATCAGGACTTCGCTAAAGAAAATGTTGAAATACATAAACAATTTACTTAGCTTAGACCATGACTAAAAAGTTCTGGTTTTAAATAGGGACATTTTAACACATCATTGATGAGAATCTGGAAAGACGGAATCTCCAAGTCATTTTAACATCCAGAAGATCTTCTAAGAAAGCACGATCAGCATTCTCCACTTTCCATGGAAATAAATGTACTTGATGTTTGACTCCCCTGCGATATTTTTTCCCTTATAACTTGCCTTCCTTTTTAAGCTTCATTTTGAGGGCAGTGTCTAGGCAGGTAAGGCTTGCTGATGCATGTATGTGATTCAGCAGTATTATTTATGTTTCTATGTTGGCTTATTCATGTTTATGACTCCTGTCATTCATTTTTAGAGCCACTTTTTATTCTTCTACCCCTTCACTTTTATTCTGTTTATTTCCTCTTTCCTTTCGATTTTGAATATGGATAATGTTGACATCAAGTCAAGCGTATTAACATTTTAGGGCCACGGTGGTGGTGCGACTATCACAAGTAGGGCAGTATTACCACCATGGGACCGCTGCTGCCACCCAGTATCTATGGTCCCTAAAGCTCTTGCAGTGGTCTTAGGCCCCCAATATGCTGGTGGTGCCGCTGCGGCACCACCAAGCATATTGGGAGGTTTCTTACTGCCACAGTTTTTATGGAGGTGAGCCCGCAATGAAAAATGTGGCGGTGAGGTAACAAAGGGCCCTACAGGGCCGCCTGCTGCCTTTGTGCCAGGGGATGCATGCAGGGAGGCTAATGGTGTGCCCCCCTGTATGTATGCACCCCCAGTTCCTGCTTGGCATGGACTTAACAGTCTATGCCCTGCAGAAACTGCCTTTGACACTCTCATTGCAGTGTCATTTTTATAGGCACTGCAGTGGGACCGTCAAATGAACCGCCTGCCACAGACCAAAAAAGTTGTAATCTGGTGGCCGGTTTCTTATGGCGGTCTTGGAGTGGGGCGGCGGCGTTGTAGCAGCCCCGCTCTAAAACCACCAAAGTCATATTAAGGCTCTTAGATTACTTAGCAAGATATAAAGTAGACATTTGTTTACTCCAGGAGACACATATTGATGATACAGTTTTAGAAGATATCAAGAAACAGTGGAATGGCAATGTTATTTCTTCTCTTGCAGTTAACAAAAAAAATGGTGTTGCTATTCTTTTTGCAAAAAGATTACCTCTCCAAATATTGACTAAATGTTCTGATGTAGATGGTCATCAAACTTTAGTCAAAATTAAAATTGATAATACAGTTTTTCACTTGATTAACCGGTTCGGTGCGTCGGATGGCCAGGAGCTGTCCAACGCCACAGTGCTCAGGTGTGTAAGACGGCTCCAGGCCGTCCTCGCACATGGCACAGGAAATCTCTCTGGTGCAGGCACCAGAGGGATTTCCTTTTAGTCAAAACTCTATCGGGAGCTGGTGAAGTGCGCGCACATCGAGCTGACGTGATTTCAGAGAGACCGAAACTGAAACTCAGTTTCAGGTTCACTGCCTCGGTTCTCCGGTGGCTACCTCAGCCCACTGAGCACCGACGCAGACAGGAAAGGTATCATTGGAAAGGGGAGAATCTACACTTTCCAATGGTACCCCCTCCCTTTTGGATACCAGCTCAGGGATCACTTCAGGAGGGCGATCCCTAAGGGATCCACCCACTAGGCACAGGAAAGGGCGGGGAGCGGCCCCTTGGGCAAGGGCTTTTGCTCCCCCCATATTTCTGGGCCAGACCTATCTTTGTGTCCCTCCTGGGAGGCAGATAGGGGCAATAGCCCCAGATTTACCTCCCGAGGAGGTAGAAAGTACACTAAGCACCAGGGATTTTTTATTTTATGGCTATAGGGGCTGGGGCTGCCCAAAATGGGCATTCCAATGCCCCACCCCTCAAAAAATTCCACAGTCTTTCTTCCCCCCAGGAAGGCTAATGGCAGCAATAGCCCCTGATCAGCCCTTCCGAGGTGGTTGGCGGAGAGTGGGGGGCAGAAAGCACAGGAGGCACCAGGGATTTGTTTTTAAATGTCTATAGGGGTGGGAGCTGCCCAACAAGGGCATGCTAATGCACCCACCCACACCCCAAAAATTCAACAGTCTTTCTGCCCCCACTAAGAGGCAGATGAGGACTATAGCCCCTGATCTGCCCATGGGCACCAGGGATTTTTTCTATATATGTAGGTGTGGGGTCTGCCCAAAATAGGCATGCCATTTCCCCCATGCACTCAAACAATTTCACAGTCTTTGTGCCCCCCTAGGAGACAGATGGGGTAAAAGCCCCTGATTTGCGCTCCAGGGGTGAGGAAAGCCAACTAGGTACCAGGGATTGGTTTTTTTTTATACGTAGGGGTGGGGGCTACCCAAAATGGGCATGCAAATGCCCCCACACCCCAAAAAAAATGCCACAGTCTTTCTTCCTCCCCTGGGAGGCAGATGGGGCAATAGTCCTTTATTTGCCCTCCCCCGGGGGGCAAAGAGCCCAATAGGCACCAGGGACTTGGTTTTTTGTTTTTAACATAGCAGTTGGGGCTGCCTAGAATGCGCAGGCCAATATACCCACTCCCCAAAGAAATTGCCACAGTCTTTCTGGTCCCCCGAGAGGTATATGGGGGCAATAGCACCCGGGGCGGGGCAAAAAGCCCACTAGGCACCAAGGATTATGTTTTTAATCATAAGTAACAGTGTGGGCTGCCCAGAATGGGCATGCCAATGACCCTGCCAAAAGTCTTTTTCCCTGCCTCCTCGAAGGCAGGTCAGGGCAATAGCCTCTTGTCTTCCCCTCCGGGGGGCAGAAAGCTCACTAGGCACTAGGGTTATGTTTATGGGCATGTCAGGGAGAAGCCCAACAGGCAAGGGTTACTCCCCTTTTTTTAGTCACACATTTCGGCTGTTTCAGTGATATATTTCGTCCCATCTGCCCCCAGGCGGGGGCAGAAATGCACTAGAAACCAGAGAGAGTATGTGTGTGTGAACTGGAGTTTGGCTGACACTCTGCGGGTACTGGCCTTTGGCTGGCATTTTGCTGGCGGTGTGTGTGGACCTGCACTTGGCTAATGGTAAGTGTGGACTTGCGCTTGATGACGATGTGTGTAGATTGGCGCTTGCCTGGTGGTGTACGTGGAGTGACAATTGGCAGGCGGTGTACCTGAACTGGTGTTCGGCTGACTGTGTGCATGGATGGTGCTTGGCTGCAGGGCTGGACAGGCTTTAGCGGGCACCTGGCATTTCACTGGTGGATCGGAGGGGTGGGGCAGGTTTTCTAGCCATGGGGGCCAGTTTTGTCACTGGGAGCCGGTTTTGCAACAATCTGCCAGGCCTGGTTGCTGTTCCCAGTCCGACCCTGCACGGCTGGCGGTGTGCGTGGATGGAGCTTGGCTTGTGGTGTGTGTGGATGGTGGTGTGCATGTACTGACTCTTGACTGGTGGTGTGGCTTGCAAGGATCCCCCAGTGTTTTCTTCCCCAGAATCCCACGCAAACCTCAAACATACTTACGAAGTCACATTTTCCTCACATTTTTGTGTGGGTGAGTTGTAGGATTACCGCACTACCACCCAGTGTTCCCCTTGGTCTCCTGAGAAAAATGATACCTCATTTGTGTAGGTGTCCACAAAAGCTTCAGCCTAAAAACATATAAACAAACTACCCTCTTGGACCCCCCTCAATCTCTACACGTTTTTGACCCTTTCATGTCATGGACACTTGGCCCATCCACACAAGCAAGGTATCATTTTTATCTGGAGACTGAGGGGAACGTTGAGTGGTAGGAAATTTGTGCCGTGCGGTGATCCCAAAACTTTCCCACACAGATATTAGAGGAAAATGTGACTTTTTAGCTAAATTTGAGGTTTGCAGCAGATTTTGAGAAGGAAACTATTGGGGAATCAACGCAAGCCACACATCCCTGGACTACCACGGGTGTCTCATTTGCAGGACTGTCTGAGTTTATTAGGTTCCACTAGATGTCTGCAAGCCTGGGACCAAAAACACAGGTGCCTACCTATCTATTAAAAAAACCCTGTTTTTCAAGGGGGTCACTTGCGTTTTTTTGGTCCCAAGCAGAGCGGCCATCTTGTGAAAGAAAGCAAGTTACTTACCTGTAACTTCAGTTATCCAGTATTGGTATCGTTCATAGATGCACATGCTTGAATCATCACTGTCGTCGAGGTGGGAGTCTCACGGTAAACAAACATATATATAATAGTAGTAACACATATCATAATATGCTATAATGTACTGCACAGTCACTGCAGTAGCCCATCCTTGTCCTTTTGCAAAAAAGAACCACAGCTGAAACACAGCCAATCAGGCTCTAGCACCCTCTAGAACACTCCACAGAGAGGCAAGTACCTCAGATTTTCTAGCACAAGTGATAAGAGTGATTGAAGCCTCTCCAGGGAGGAGGGTTGGTCGCCTTGAGACCCTCTGGGTATGTAGTGCGCTATATAAATTCTCTGACTTGACTTGACTTGACATGTCAATCTATGAAAGATACCAATACTGGATAACTGAAGTTACAGGTAAGTAACTTGTTTTAATATCCAGTATTGGATCTTTCATAGATTCACATGCTTGAAGCAGAATAGCTAGCAGTTATGCAATTTTTATCTTAGAGGATGGCGGGTATCATATGAATGGCTAATAGATATCCTTTTAAATAGCTATACATGTACATATCTACTTCATATGTATGACAATATAAAATAGAAGTATATATGCATAAAGAGAACTCAACATAGCAATCACATGTGAAGCAAATACATTGAATCAGCATTAATAATTAATCACATCCAAAACAGAGGCTTACCTTATTGGAAAAGATTACGTAAGACTGCTTGTTCTACTGCTGATTCTGCCTCCGTAGCCAAATCCAAGCAGTATTACCGCGTAAATGTATGCACAAATTTCCATGTCACGGCACGGCAAATTTTATCCAATGGCACTCAGCAAAAGGCGCAGCTGAGGATGACACTGCTCTCGTGGAATGAGCCTTAGGTTTGAAAGAAAACGGTCTGCCTGCTTCAACATGGCAAAAGTGAATAGCAGCAGCAATCCACCTTGCAATTGTTGCTTTAGTTACTGAAGTACCTGTCTTTTGTACACCATAGGACACAAACAGTTGATCAGATCTCCAGATGCTGAAAGATAAAATTTGAGGCATCTCTTTATATCCAATGTATGAAGTGCCTTTTGAACCGGGGTATTAGGATTCGGAAAGAATGTTCATAGAATAACCGGCTCATTAAGGTGGAAAGTTGATGGTACCTTTGGAATAAATACTGGATTCGTTTTAAGGAGAACGTGGTCATTAGTAAAGCGAAGGAAAGGGTCTTTAACTGTGAAGCCATGAATTTTGCTGACTCTCCTGGCAGAAGTAAGAGCCAACAATAAAACAACTTTCCAGGAAATGTATTTGAGCTCAAAAGGTTCAAAAGGTTGTTTCATAAATTGCGCCAGAACCAGATTAAGTCTACATTCTGAAGGAGGAGCTATTACAGGAGAGTACACTCTGAAAAGCCCTTTCATAAACTGTTATACCAGTCGACATGAACAAAGAGATAAACCTCCAGAGGACCGCCTGTAAGTAGAGATGGCGGCCAGATGTAACTTAATAGATGTGAACATATGGCTGGATTTAGCCAGGGAAAGCAGATAGGATGAAAGTTTATCTGGAGAAGACTCAAGTGGGTGCACACTGTTACGAAGGCACCAAGAACAGAAACTGTCCATTTGAGAGTGTAAGTTTTAATCGTGGACGGTGCCCCCACTTTGGAAAGGATGTCTCTATAGTCTTGCGGCAGGTCTAAGTCCTTGAACTCAGAGTTCAGTTACCACGCATGTAGCTGCAGTGGGGCTGGATGTGGATGGAGATTCTGGCACAGGCTCATTTATTAACAGTGTTGATGATACTGGAAGGCGATAAGATCTGCAATTTGAGAGCTGGAGAGGCTCTGTGAACCAATGCTGGCGTGTTTCATCAGAAGCCTTGGGATTAACAGAAAAGGAGAGAATGTGTAGGCAAAAATCCCTGTCCACCTTATTAGAATGGCGTTTCCCCATGAACCTTTTTCTGGCCCCCAGCTGGCAAAAAATGGACATTTCCGGTTTATTCCGGAAGCGAAGAGATCCAAGTTGGTCTTGCCCTACATCTGGAAGATGGACTTGAGAACCTTGTGATCTAGCTCCCATTCGCGGCAAGAATTGGAAGTCCTACTCAAAGTATCCGCCCGGTTCTTCTTCACTCCTGGGAGATGTTTCACCTTGATAGAGATGTGGTGAGAGAGAACCCACTTCCAGATTTCCTGTGCTTCCTGAGATAGGATGTGGGAGTGTGTGCCTCCTTGTTTGTTCAGGTAATTTTGGACCACTTGCTCTTTATCTGGAGGTCCTGAAGGTGCTCTTCCCCCATCCTTCTAATGAAGCATCCGTAGTGAGGACGAAATCCAGCATCTGGAAAGCTATTGAGAGATTCCTGGAGTGCTTTCACCAGAGCAAAGCTGTCTTTATGACTGGAATTATTCGCACCAGGTCGTCAAACGATCCGGTCAGCTGAAGCCATTGATTGTTTAGTTCTTTTTGTATTGATCTCATTCTCAGATGAGCGCAAGGTACCATCAGAATTGCAGAGGACATCATGCCCAGTAGAGATTTTATCAGCCTCACAGAAGCAAACTTTTTTCCCTTTAGCTTTGTCGCTAGAGAAATGAGGTGTGTTTGCCTTTCTGAGGACATGAATGCCTCGTCTTAGATAGAGTCTAGGACTGCTCCGAGAAAAAGCATATTTTGAGGTTGCAGAACTAACTTCTGAAAATTGAGAGTTAACCCCAGGGAATGAAACATTTGTAGGCAGATTGAAGTTGCTTATGGGGCCTGTTGAAAAGAAAGTGCTTTCACTAACCAGTCATCTAGGTAAGGAAACAGCTGCAGGCCCTGAAGCCTGAGATGAGCAGCAACTGGAGAAAGACACTTGGTGAATACTCTTAGGGCTGACCGCAGACCAAAAGGGTGGGCCCTAAACTGAAAATGAGCACCTTCCACAGTGAAAAGAAGAACGTTTTGATGTTTGGGATGAATAGGGAAGTGGGAATATGCATCCTGCACATCTAGTTTTTGAGAGGCTGTAGTATCTCCAGGACTTCTTCTGCAGATATTTGTTTAATTTTCTGAGATCTAGAATTGGCCTCTACTCTCCCGACTTCTGTTTTATCAGAAAGAAACAGGAATAAAAACCTTTCCTCACATGAGAATGAGGCACTCTTTCTATAGCTCCTTTCTGGAGCATAACCATGGCTTGTTTTTTGAGAAGTTTGAGATGAGGTGGAAGCCTCTTCAGAGGTGGATGAGGCGGTGGGATCTTTACGAATTCCAGGGTATGAGCATACTTTACTATGTCCAGGAACCACTTGTCCGAAGTGATTTTGCTCCATTTGTCAAAATGTAAGGAAATATTGGGGGTTGGTATGTGGCCAAATTGTTGCAGGTGCTGGGGAGGTGTCACTGTTTTCTAGCATTGTCCCTGACCTGAGGGGGCTGGAGTAAGCGGCAGCTGGAGGGGCTCTATACGACTGCTGTTGTTGTTAGCCATACCTATATTGGTATGTCTGTGGCTGGTATTTCTGATAGTCACCTCGAAAGTAATATGATCCTCTGCCACGGGCCCCCCAAAAGAGTGTCTTCCCATACTAGAGTGTTCCTAAAGCTTTAGCTGTATCCGTGTCTTTCTTTATTTCCTGTAAGGCATTGTCAATATGTTTGCCAAACAGTGCGTCCCCATCAAACGGCATGCCTAAGATCTTGCTTTGAACCTCAGGACGAAAGCTGGTAGACTTGAGCCATCCTTGGCGACGGAGAACTGCTGCTCCAGCTAGTTGCCTAGAACCTAGAGAGGCCAAATCCATAGATATGTCTATAATTTCCAATATTGACCTTTCCCCTTCAAGCAGAATCTTTCTTGCTTTTTGTCGTCCATCAAAAAATCGAGGTAAGGCACCACATTGGACTACATTTGGCGGTCGTAAATCCCTAGGGTTGATAGGGAATTTTGGGCACACACTCACGCACCAGCCGTAGTGGTGAATTTCTTCCTGATATTGTCCAAACGCATTCCATCCTTATCGGGTGGTGCAGTAATGGGTACCGAAGGATTCCATGATCTTCGCTGCTCAGCCTGGAAAATTACCGAATCCAGCCTAGGTTTTCCTACCAGGCATGCAGCTGCATCGTCGGTGGCCTTGTATTTTTTGTCAGTTCTAGGAAGGATTGCCAACATGGAGGGACCGATTCCGATCCGGGTCGGAAAGCACTCCGACCGAGTCGGATCTGGAGTGTTTTCCGACCGAGCCAGACCCCTACAGTCCGGCCGAGCGAGTACGATGCACACGTATGCTATCGGACTCCCATAGAAGTCAATGGGAGCCAGTTGTACGACGCGTACATGCGCTCCCATTGACTGAATGGGTACGTCTTGAACAAGTGCTCCCCCTACAGGCACCGTACATGCCTGTGTTGGGGAGACCCATAGGTCTCCCCCTGTGTCTGAGTCGTAGGGCTGCGGGTGTCAGGGGGTCCGACGCGGACCCCTGAAGTCAGACTCCGGGAGCTTTTGCGAGCCGGACACTCCGGCTCGCACAGGTTGTCCGACGCGTGCATCGTACTGGCTCGGTTGGAAATCGCATCCATTGCACGCCACGGTTAGCTTCCGACCGAGACTTACGGAGCGGTACGGCCCCGGAAACGACTCGGTCGGTGAATCTCACATAGCTCGCATCGTACTTGCTCACACGTACAGCTGTACGAGTCGGCCGGAAAACACGCTTACGGCTCGTAGTTTTTCCGGCCGGATCGCGTTCGGTGCCCTTC
This sequence comes from Triturus cristatus, assembly GCF_964204655.1. Taxonomy (NCBI): domain Eukaryota; kingdom Metazoa; phylum Chordata; class Amphibia; order Caudata; family Salamandridae; genus Triturus; species Triturus cristatus. The sequence goes on from NC_140590.1 coordinate 178,493,378, forward strand.
CGAACCGGATCGCAATCGGCCCCTAAATAGGGATTCTTCATGATTTTAACGCCTTCTTCCCAGATATGATCTATGATGGGAATTGCACAGACAGATTTCTGTTTTGGTCCTTAAAATCATATAAGAAGCAGTCAGGTTGCTTAACGGGCATAGGAAGGTGGAAACGAGTTGCCGCTCTCTCCATAATAGCTTAGAAGCCTCCAATATCCTCAGGAGGAGAATCAAGTTTCAAGTTTATTGTTCTAGTGTTTAAATAGTTTCTTAAAACCATTACACTGTATGTTAAATATAAAACATGGAAAAACATTCATAAAACCTTTTGTGCACTTCTATTACAAAATTTGTTTAAAATAGAAAAATAAAAAAAATATATAAAAGTATGACAAAATTCATAGTGTCTTCTCTTTAAAATCCATAATATGCTTCACATATCTCTCATGCGACTGAACATTGGCAAACACAGTTGCTTTACAGTTGGAATTGGATACAAAGCGATTCCTTTTTTCTTTCGGGGTTTTGTTTAAGCTGGTATTATTATATCCCGTCAGGATCGTTGTTTGTGGTTAATTTCAATATTGTCCTTGATCCAGAAATGTTCTTCTTGCTAGGTACCATCCTTTATCATTTAATTTGGGATTGCTAAACTATTGGTCGATTTGTAATCCAACTAAACTTTACATATTTACTTGTTATGTCATTAATCCTTTATTTGGGCTATTTCTTTCAAATTAACTTTTAGAAATGTTACCCCTCTGCAGACAAGTGGGATTGAGATGCTTCCAAGCCAAGTTTATACCGCTTGCCTGCAGGTTCGGATTTTTTGTATTGTAAAGATTGTTTTCAACAGTTTTTTCCTTTCTAATCCAAACTTTGGACACACACAGAGAATATGCGCTAAGGACTCTTTCTTATATTTACACAGCCGACATTCTTCATTGTAAAACTGATATTTCCAATTTGGAGCAAGATCTTTAATTTCCCACATACCAAAGTGGAATTGCATGAACTGTTGTTTTATGTTCTGTGAGAAATAAGCTGAAAGGTATTCCTGCGGCTGCCTCTTTTTATTGGAATGAATCACTGTCCAGGCATGGCGTCTTCGTATGAGAATGTTCTTTTCAGTTGTATGAGACAAAGTTTTGACTGTTGCTTTATTTGCCTGATAAAAGGCTACTTTTCTTACACACACCATCCAGGCTTCGTGCACGCCTAGTTCCTTTATTGCCTGCATTGAGTGAGCTCCCCAGGATCCTTTTTATTGGTCGATTTTTGTTCTTCTGTTTCCTGCCAGCACAAGTTATCAATAGATTCTTTTTTGGATGCGCGCAGTCTCCAACATAACTTAACAAAGGTTGCTTTGCTTCGAAATATTTGATTTATGAATCCAAACTGAAGGCGAACTTGAGCTGGAGAAGCTGATTTTGATATATTAAAAACGGATTTATATACTCTCGTTTGAATTTTATTTAAGATGGGTGCTTCACGACCCTTCATCGTTTCTGTACCGTACATAACTGTTGGCATTAATTGAGCACGCATTACTGATAGCAGGTGGGCAAAGGATTGACAGCTTAATTTAATTTCCTTTTTAATAGCTTGAAACCATAAATTAGCGATTGGGCTTTTGCCATCATTGCTGCAGAGAGCTGTTTGTGCTTCATTTGATGTTTTTTTTTTTTTTTTTTTTTGTTTTTTTTCCCTTCCAGGAACCAGGAGTATGTCTTGTATTTACAGTCTACCAGTCAATCTATTTTTGTTTTTTGCAGATTTAGTTCTAATCTTTGCTTATCTATATATGTAGGAGAATAAATAGTTTGAGGAGCAGGCGGAGAAGGTGTCGGAATTAGGTAGTCTTCCCACTCATCTATGGTAGTAGGCGTCTTAAAAAATTTCACCTACCTCAGCAACATTAACATCATCATCCTGTAGCATCTGATCTTCTGGCACAGAATCCTGAGCCTCCGTCGTGGGTACCGAAGCTGCTGCTGAATCTAAAGCAGGTGGAGGAGACCTTTGTTTCTCAACAGAACCGGCTGCTGCAGGAAAGCGAGTGTGATAGTCCTGCAGCACAGCTGGTAAATCCTGTACTAACGCCACAGGCATCTGAATCATAGGCTCTTGGCGAGGCATCAACACCTGTGACCTTTCCATAGGTTGATGATAGTGCATGCCATAACATTCATCTTCATCCTCCTCCTCTTGAAATTTTATGTGAAGAGGGGCTGCGGGCCGTACTGTACAACCCATCACCCTCAGATTCCCCCAAAAATTGACTAGGAGGAAAAGGAGAGATGTAAGAAGGGTCCTGGTAGTAACCTCTAGTCGACGATCGTCGACGAGAACCTGGATGACAAAATTGGAGTGAATTGTAATGAAGAGTGCCTTCTTTGTGGCGAGATCTTGGTTGACAGTGAAATGGACACCGTGAATGCTGAAATAACTGTTGTCAACTACGGTGGAGTCATCCTTGATGCCGTCACTGACGAAGTCGGTGTCATCAACTAAGTGGTCTTCGTCGAAGGAGGGGGCGTCAACGATGAAGGCATCATCGACGATAGGAGTGTCGTTGAAGGAAGAGACGCCAACAGAGGCGAAGTTGTCGTTGTCGGAGGCCTCTTCGACGGTGTAGGCACCGACGGCAAAGAGGTTATCGTCAATAATGGCCTAGTCTTCGATCGACGATGCAAGCTCTGACGAAGAATGCTGAGGTGCCAAATCCAAAAGTGGTTTTGTCGCCTGTGTCTTTTTGCACGACGAGAAGGTCTTGACAGACTCTGACTGAGTCTTAGACTGTTTGGATGCAGTCTTAGAGGCCATTTTTGAAGCAGATTTTACCACAGATTTCTCCTCAGAAGGGAATGGCAACTTCCCTTTTTTAGAGGCAGTATGTTCAGACTCATGATCGGTCTTTTTTGAAGATTTCTTGTGTCCCTCAGTGGATTACTCAGATCTGTCCCTTTTCTTAGCCAGATGGACTGACGCCTGTGAACTAATACTGTCTTCCTCATCAGACACCACAGAGGTCTTTGATTTCAGCCTTGACAGCCAGATAAGAAATCTGCCTTACCTGTCTTTTAAGGTCTTGGAAGAAAAAGTCCTGCAGATACTAAAGTCCTTTACCTTATGAAGAGGGTACAGGCAATAAATATATTCCTTGTGGGGATCTTCAAAATGTAGCCTTTTCTTCCCACATGACCCACAAGGCCTGAATAATCCTTTTTTAGAAGAATCAGACATCATGTACTCACAGAAATCCAATTGAAGAGAAAAAACTGAGCGGAGCTTAGGGAGACTCCCTGTCAGAACGACGTGCAGTAGAAAATCTGAGGAACTTGCCTCTCTGTGGAGTGTTCTAGAGGGTGCTAGAGCCTGATTGGCTGTAGTTCAACTTTGTTTATTTTTTACAAAAGGACAGGGATGGGCTACTGCAGTGACTGTGCAGTGCATTATAGCATATTATGATATGTGTTACTACTATTATATATATGTTTATTTTCACCGTGAGACTCCCACCTTTACGGCAGGCATGATTTAAGCATGTGAATCTATGAAAGATTCAATACTGGATAACCCACCAATTTCACACATTTCTGACAACTAGACACTTCGGGGGGTGGGTTCAGGGATGTGTGGCTTTCGTGGATCCCCCAACGTTTATTTACCCAGAATCCCCTGCAAACCTTACATGTAGCTGAAAAAATCTAATGTTCCTCACATTTCTGTGTGCGATCACCATGCCAGCACAAATGTTCTATGATACACCCTTCCACTTGGTCTCCCGATAAAAATTATATCTCACTTGTGTGGGTGTACAATGCAGAATATCCTAAAACATATTTTAACAATAGAGTTCGCTGTGCTATCCCCTCAATCTCTGTTTTTGGCACTTCCCAGTCACAGGCCCTTGGCCCACCCACACAAGCATATCTCTTAAGGCACATGAAAACAAATCATTTAATTGTAACATTAAACAGTTGGATAAGCAGATTGCAAAATTTGAAAGATTCTTTATTACTTCCAATGATCTCAAATATACAGTCAATTGCAGAATCTTAGTTACAAGTGAATTCAATACTAAGCAAAAGGGCTGGCATACACATTTCTATTAATAAGCCCACATTTTGTTTTAGTGCTAATAAATCTGGTAGACATTTGGCAAATTATCTGGGTATTAAAAAAGATTAAACTCTAATTAATGCAATCCATGGTTTGAATGGTAAAATTGCATTATCTCATAGAGACATAGTCAATGAGGTTATGAGTTACTACTCAACCTTATACAGTAATCTTCCATCGGGTGAATTTTCACATATTGATAGTTTCTTGAACAGTTGTGGATTACCAAAACCATCCCATCCATTAAAGATGAATTAAATTTGCGGATTTTTGTGGTGACAGTTGAACTGGCTATTAAGTACCTTAAATTGCATAAATCTTTAATGCAGATGGTATTCCAACTGAATTTTACAAGCAATTTTATTTGCACCTTATACATCATTTATTCAAGCTATTTACCAATTTTAGTACCTCAGGATCTACCTCTCTGTCTGTTAAACCTAGCATCTTTTGACACGATTCCGCTGTCTTTTTGCTTCTGACGTCCTGGTTTTTGTAGGTACTCTGGATATTGTTTTTGCTGGTTTAGTGTTTCTGCACACTTTAATACTGCTGATCAGTACTAAAGTGCACGTGCTCCTACTGTAAATTAGGTTAAGGATTGGTGTTTCCATAATTGGCTTATTTGATTTACTACTAAGTCCCTAGTATAGTGCACCGTGTGTGCCCAGGGCCGGTAAATCAAATGCTACTAGTGGGCCTGCAGCACTGGTTGTGCCACCCACACAAGTAGATTTTCAAAGGTATATCAGACCTGCCACTGCAGTGTCAGCGCACAGTTTGTAACTGCCATATTGACCTGGCAAGTGCACCCACTTGCCAGGACCTTCCCTTTTCTTATATGTAAGACACCCCTCAAGTAGGCCCAAGGTGCCCCTGCAGTGTATGTGACAGGTGGGACATGTACTGCTGTGTTGTACATGCCCTGATAGTGAAATACTGTACATTTCGTTTTCATTGTTGAAAGGCTATCTCTCCCATAGGTTAACATGGGGGCTGCTTTGTAACACTTACAAATGTAGCTGGCCAAGGGGAACTGATTGAAAAGTGGAGTTTATTATGCCTAAACTCAGGATTTCAAAATACATCTTAGTAAAGATTATTTTTATATTGGTGTTTGCAAATACCCCTTTTAGAATGTGGTATTTTCTTGTTTAACCATCCATGTACCTCTGCCTGTTTTGTTTAATAGCTGTCTGGGCTTTAGAATGACAGGGGCTGGTTTGTGCATTCACTCTAGACAGACACAAGAGGGGGTTTGTGGTGTATCCTGCCTTTTCTGGGTAACACACAGCCAGGCTGAATAGACCTGGCTGCATTTAGGGACACATGCATCAACAGAATTGCGTTTCCTTACTAGCGTTTTTTTTTAAATCGCTATTTAGGAATCGCAATTCCTTATGCATGTAGGAATCGCTAAAAAAATAGTGATTCCTACATATTCCTTAATTGCAAATTGTGATTCGCAATTAAGGAATACGTTTCCATTCATTGCTATGGGCCTAGAGGCTTATACGAATGAATGGGAATTACGTGCGCAATTTGCGAGTACCAAATACGTACCTCGCAAATTGTGCATGCACTTTCAAGGGTGCCAGGGTGCTAAAAGGACACCCTGATGCACCCCTGAAATTGCCATGTGACCACATGCTGCGCACACACATGCCCCAATGGCATGTGTGTGTGTAACATGGAACTTTGAAAGTTTTCACAAGTTGCCATCAACTTGAAATTAATGGTAATTTGCTATCCCTAATTGCGAAGTCGCAGTTTTAAATTGCATCATGCATTGCATTTAGGGAATCACAATTGCGATTCCCTAAATGCATTTAAGTAAATTTTGCGATTACTTAAATTGCGAATTTGCATATGGGTTGATGCATCACAAATGCAAAAATACTGGTTCTGCCAATCTGCTCCTTTGCGACCGGTATTTAGAATGATGCATGTGCCCCTTAGAGTAGGAGGAGTTCTTGCTTGCACCTGAATGGGCTGTGGCTGCCACTCATAAAGCTGTCTCTACCTCCTGGAGTGAACCAGGCCTGGGCCCAGGCGGAACTGGTTTTAGTATTCCAGAGGTACTTTGTTTGTACTCACTTCAAAGGGAAATGTGGTATAAACATTGGGCCTTAACCCCAGAATTTTAGAACTCTTTTGGATCAAGAAACCTGCCAAGAAGAAGAGCTGCAGAAGCTGTGAGGAGAGACTACAACATTGCTGTGTGCTTTGCTGTGTTGGCCTGAAGTGGCTGCTTTTGTCTTGGGCAGGGAAAGGACTGGAATTTCTCCATCTGTTTTCCCTGAATTTCTCTAAGGGATGAGGTAGAGCTTGTCCCCTGTTCAAGAAGTCTTAGGAACAACAAATACTTAAAGTCCATCCGCTACCAGCACTAGGAACTGTGTGTTTTGTGCTGCGACAGAAGAAAAAGCAACTCGACGCCGTCAACGACGCCACTGCCGGCTCCGTGACCATAGAGGAACCCTGGGCTCACCGACGATGCAGTTTCATGCTGCCACCAAGCCGCTGCGACAATATGAGTTTTTAATCCTGATTCACAATCACAGGTTTAACCATGGACCTATAGTGTTCTCTCTAGCACCAAATAAGTTGCCTTGTGGCCACTTGAAGCTTTTTGGTATGAGGGACTCCCTACACATAATGTTATTTTATAGATATGACATAACAGGTTAAAGTTTCAAACTTTAGACATCGACAAAATCAAGGTTGTGTGATTGAGAGGGCATATTTTATCAATGGTCTTAAAAAAGGTTATATTAGTTAAGTGCCTAGCGGGGCAATTTCAGGCAGGGGTTTGAATTAGGCCATCTTAGTCTGTGGTGTAGAGAAAGCAATTTTAGTCTGGTGTCTAGAGAGCGCACATTTATTCATCTAGAAATGAGAAAGCTCAATTGTTGGATCTTGAGAGGGCCATCATAGTGTGTCATCTAAAGAAGGGACATTGGTCTGTAGACCAGAGAGCAGTTGTTGCAAATGGTTTGGTAGAAGCAATTAGGTATCAGCAAAGGGCAATGTTAGCCCGGGTTCTAGAAAGTGCTTTTTTAGTCTAGGGTCTACAGAGGGCTAAATTAGTCTGAGGTCTAGTGAGGATGATCCTTTTGAGAATATTGGGAAATTAATGTGAATCAGGGTTTAGTGAGGGCAATTTTAGTCTGAAATCTCGATGGCAGTGCTGGTCTAGGGTCAAGAGATGGCAGTTTCAATCTGTGGCCCAGAGATGATAACTGTAGTTTGGATTCTAGAAAGCAAATAATAGTCTCTGGTCTATCGAGAGCAGTCCTAGGTTGTGGCCTAGAAAAAACAAAGTAAGCCTGAGGTTTTGATATGGCTATTTTAGTTTGTATTTAGAGAGGGAAATCTTAGCCTGGTGTTTTAGCTGAACTATTTGAGTCTGTGGTTTAAAAATGACAATATTAGTAAGGCATTTAGAGAGGGGAACCTTATGTTATGTTATGTTATATTCCACTTGTAACGCGCTTGGCTACTCAAGAGTATCCCAGCGCGGAACCTGAGGGCAAACAGAGACCAGCTTTGTGATGGCCATTCCCACCTGTTCTCTGAAGTGTACACTCTCAGGGCCTTATTTAAAGTTTGGTGAAGTGTGTCACCGTAAATCTGTGGTGCACCGTAAAGTTTGCTTTTCTCATGCTCTGTTCAGAGTCAGGTAAGTGCTTGATATACACCTATGGGGCATCAACTAATGTTTTTTTAATTTCTTTTGTTAATTAATTGATTTCAAAATCAAAATACCATTACAATTCATTAATTTGTTCTGTCCTCTCTCCCACACCTCCTAAACAAGGAGAGAGATGTGAGTCACAAGTGCAAATAAATGTAAATCCGTACATAATACTGGATCTATGAGTATTAATCAACTGTCCCCTCCACATCTTGTTCTGGTTCAGGGTCTCCCATTTCCTGTTGTATCCGGACTTCTACTAAGTTCCATTCCATCCTTCTTCCTTGTTCCACTCGAATGTAAACCAACCTGTGGTGTACACCACATTCAGCTCCTAGCCACCTCACAAGTTCCCATAACCATTGCTTTCGTGTAGGCAGTCGTTTGGATATCCATCTTAGTGCTATAAACTTCTTTGCCAAACCCTTCTTCACATATTTATTATGGGTGATTAGTCCAAGAAAGCACATCTGAATCACTGGCTGTATTTGCAATTTGGTTAGTATTCCTAAAGTCTGAATTACTTCATGCCAAAAAGCCCTCACACTCTGGCATGTCTACTACATGTGAATATAGGTTCCTTCTGTTATTCCACATTTTGGGCACTGTTCTGATCTGGAGGAATCTAGGCTGTGAAGCCACTATGGCATGATGTAATCCCTATGTACGCATTAATAATGTATACGTTTTAGTCTTGCATTATGTGTAAACCTCCTGCAGTTACCCAATATAGGTATCCAGTCTCCTTCCCTTAAATCCATGCCCATATAACCTTCCCACTGTGTCTTTAGTGTAGTTATACGGGTAGTTGTGCATGGTATCAAAAATGAGTACATACGAGCGGTGAGTTTGCCCTCACCTCCCTTGTCTGGGAGGGTCTGGTTTAACACATGTGCTTCCAGTTCTTGTGGACACCCTGACCAGGCCTTGCGAACAGCTGCCGCCAAACCAGCATATACCAGAAATCATCCAGCAACTATCCCCCATTTATCACAAAAATTTGCATAGCCCACCATTCGGTCATCCTCAAACAGGTTCCCATATTGCATGGGGTATCACTCTCACCTCTATGTCTCTGGAAAGATGGGCTAATCCCAAATCACCAGTTAATCAGCTGCTGCATATAAATTAAATCGTCCCATTGTCTTTTAGTTGTGTATCACCATATATATAGCAGGGTCTTAACCTGTAACGGTACAGCTATCCATTTCATGTAAGGGATTAAGGGCAATGCCAGTTGTGTCCATGGTCATACTAAACACTCCAACATCCCTGGCACTAGATCAGTGCCCCCTCCTGAATCCACAACACTTATCCTGAATATTATCTGCCCAAGAATAGGCCTTGAAATTTGATGCCTGGAACCCTCCACTGTCCCATGGTAGTTTCAATATATCCCCTTCAAACCTATCTGTTCCCTTACTTATCCAATAATATAACCCCTTCACCTGGTCTCAATGTCTGCCATCCTGCCCAAATGAAAACAGGGTAAACGTCATACCTTTTCACCACCTGAGTCCACCATGTGAAAGTCAGGAAAATACAGAATTGCCCCCATCGACCGGCACAACACAAACTCCTTCTTTCAGAGTTTTCTTTCTGTAAACAAAAGGGTTTATTAGTGTGGGCTCTAATAATGCTTCCTCGGCAAACTGTCACTGCTGTGAAGGGAAACACCACACTTGAGACTACCCTCACAGTGCAGACATCCCTGAAAGAAGGCGGCTACTGCAAATAGGGCAAATAGGGCAGACAACCTTCCACTAAGGTAGATCATTACCTTGGAGTGTGAGGGGATACTTTCTCAGAGAAGTGCTGCAATATTGACCTTCTGGTAGTATGCATCCTAGAGAATGACTCACTGACTGTCAGGAGGTAGCTGCTGTTAAGTCATATGAGATACCTACCCAGGATGAGTCTAAAGGTAAAAAAGCCTAATACAGAAGGTTGGCATTCCAGGATGTCGAAGGGGCAGAGGTCAGATTGAATAGCATGTCTATTATGGGCTTATATTGCCATCATGAGTTTCAGGTGACACTAATATACCTCTCGGCCTTCGGTGACATTAATAAACCCCTCAATGGCAATATAGGACCATATTACACGGTTACCTGTTATGTAGTTTCTCTCTATCTCCACGTATGTATGTGTGTGTATATACACACAAATACAGGGAGACTACACAAAAACTGTGTAATATGGTCCTATATTGCCAATATATATATTCACTGAAAAAAACATAGGTTTCAGGGGTGTTATAGTTAGCTGGACATTTTACTCGTACAAAACCATAGACATTTCCACGTTATAGTTGATCCTGGATCCAGCACTGGTGCATCTTTTGTAAACAGTTGAAAGAATGTGTTTAAGTCATACAGGCGATTTTTAAGGAATATTTGTAGTTTGTGAAAATCGACACAAACTTTTCTGGTGAAAACCACACAATGGATTCCTATGGAAGGAAATACAAGTTACTGGTAAGTACGGTTAGAATTACTTTTCAGGGTCAGTGCGAGGCTAAAAGATGCAGCACTAGGTTCTCTCCTGATAACAGGTGAGTAAATCGCAATTCGTTGTTCGGATGATTTTAGGTGAATATTTTAAAGTTCCAATACTCCACACTTAGAAGAATTTCCAAGTGAAAGCAGGCAATGATATCCTATGGAAGGAAATTCAAGTTACTGGTAAGTACGGTTAGAATTACTTTTCAGGATCAGTACTGGGCTCAAAGATGCAGCACTGAGGTGTCTCCTGATAACAGGTGAGTAAATCGGAATTCGTAGTTCGGCTGATTTTAGAGGAATATTTGCATAAAAGTGAAGGAAGGGGGCAGGGCCTGAGGTGACGTGTGCAAACACGCCCTGTGGCGTGTTTTAAGTTGGGGAAATAATTCCTCATCAATACTGAGGTCCCCTGGGGGCCAACTAGTCCACCAGGTACCTCCAGTATGCACCAGGGAGCTGCGTTGCAGAGAGGTGTTCAGAGGCCATGCCCCTTTTTACAACACTCTGCATCGCAGCTCCGTGGCGCTTAGTGGAGGTACCCAGTGGGATAGTTGACCCCAGGGGACCTCTGTATTGAAGAAGAATTAATTCCCCAACTTAAAACGCGCCACAGGGCGTGTTTGCACACATCACCTCAGGCCCCGCCCCCTCCCTTCACCACTGTGCAAACAAGCCCTGTGGCACGTTTTAAGTTGGGGGATTAACTCCCCTTGAATACTGAGGGTCCCTGAAGTGCAACTAGCCCACCAGCCCTGGGGGGTGGTGGTCCCTGGGGCTGGGGGAGCCTCGGAGCCCCCCACACCCAATTATAAGTAGCCCCGGGGGGGTGGCGGTCCCTGGGGCTGGGGGAGCTGAGAGCCCCCAACCTAATTTTAATAAGCCCCGGGGGGTGGAGGTCCCCGGGGCTGGGGGGGCCAGAGAGCCCCCTGTACATAATTTAAAAAAGCCCTGGGGGGTGGCGGTCCCCGGGGCCCCTCAGGGCCCACCTTTACATGAATAGCCATTTGGCCTCCCGGTTTAAAAAAAATATATATTTTTTTGGGGCCTTTGGGGTCCTTGTGGGACCCCCTGAGCAGGCCTAGGGGGTCAGGGTGTTTCTACCCTGCCCCCTTTTCGCGTTTTGCAAGGTTTTTTGGGGGTTTTCTTGTGCCTCGGTTCTCGATCCTCCGAGGCCATAGATATATGTACTTTTAAATGTCATTTTCTCAGGATCTAATGAACGGATTTACACCATTTAAGCAAAAGGCACGAGTCTGAACTGAGGACTACCTCTTGGCCAAATTTGGTGTAATTCAATTCAGCAGTTCGGGCTGTAGCTGCGGCTAAAGGTTCTATGGGAAATTGCATGGGAAAAACACATTTTGGGACCCTCATTATTTCTCAGACCCCGCTACATGAATCATCCCGAGACTTTCAGGATAGGAGCTGGCCAAAAGTTTTGAAAATTTCGCAAAGATTCATCAACGAGCGCCAAAGCTATTCCAAATAGAATGTTGCGGATTTCCTATCGAAAATAGGTCCTAACTATAACTACCTACTGGCGAGAGCCAGTAGGGAATATATATATATATATTCACTGAAAAAACCATAGGTTTCACACATGTTATAGTTAGCGGAAATTTTACTGATAAAAAACCAATGAAATTCCCCCGTTATAGTTAGTGCAGGCAACTATAACTCACGCGACCGCAATCCTCTGCTGATGCTAATACTGTATTTAGACACTTATTTGCCCATGTCTTCTTCCATACATTTTTAGCTATACATATATTACAAATATTTTTTTTTCATAAAGACACATATGTCATCAGCAGAAGATTGCGGTCGCGTGAGTTATAGTTGCCTGCACTAACTATAACGGGGGAATTTCATTGGTTTTTTATCAGTAAAATTTCCGCTAACTATAACGTGTGTGAAACCTATGGTTTTTTCAGTGAATTTGCAAGGTTTTTTAAATGCTAAGTTACTTTACGCCATTCGTGGCGTGCGCGCCCACTTAACGCAGTTCGTTCCGTGCGCGCACGGTGCGCTTCGCGCACCGTGCGCGCACAGTAAGCACGCGGTGCGCTTCGCGCACCGCGCGCCCACTTTACGCAGTTAGTGCCGTGCACGCACGGTGGGCACGCGGTGCGATGACAAAGCAAGAAAGCACGTCAACAAATCTGTTTCTGCTTTCCTCCGTGACTATGGTATGGGTGCCATTTACCACAACAACTTGCGTTATGACATGCAAGACATTTATAGAGGAGATGGTGTGCACTTCAATGATGAAGGGAACAGAGTCTTCCTCTTGAACCTTAGACTCTGCATCGGTACTTACTTGTAGGTACCACTAAAAAATCATTTCATAAACACAACGGCTCTTTTTAGAGCCCCCTAATATCTAAACACTTAAATCTGATTTTCATTTTTTTTTTTTTTTCTTTCTACCGTACGCTTACCGTAAGCTTACCGTACGCGTACCCCGTGATTTTTTTTAAAATCAATAAATGTTTTTTTTGTACTTTTCTGTCCTTCTTTGACCCCCTTACAAATGTTAGGGGGTCTGTAACTCTCCTCATTGCCCCCTTTCCTTGTTTTCACTCTTTTTTTTCAGAGTGAAATACACAAAATGGCGGCCGCCGCTTCCTGGTTTCGGCCGATTCGAATGTTTACTAAGATCTAAGAGCCAATCAGAATCGCGCTCGCGCACGCCACCGTACGCTTACCGTAAGCGTACGGTAAGCGTACCGTAAGCGGGCTCAGATATATATATTGATTTAAAGGCTATTTTCTCAGAATCTACTGAACAGATTTACACCAAACCTACAAAAGGCACTTCCTTGACCTAGGGACTACCTCTCTGCCAAATTTTGAGTAATTCTGTTCAGCCGTTCGGGCTGTAGCTCGTTCTAAAGGTCCTATGGAAAAATGCATGGGAAAAACGCGTTTTGGGACCCCCCTTTTATCTCAGCCCCCGCTTGACGGATCCCCCCGAGACTTTCAGGGTAGGAGCGGAGCGTAGCGCCCCACCTATTTTGAGAAATTCGCGAGGATTCGTCGACCGGCGCCAAAGTTATTCAAAATAGAATGTTGAGGTTTTCCTATGGAAACGTGGTCCTAACTATAACTACCTACTGGCGACCGCCAGTAGGTAATATATATATATATATATATATATATATATATATATATATATATATATATATATATATATATCCTGGCGGTGGAAAATATATATATATATATATATATATATATATATATTACCTACTGGCGGTCGCCAGTAGGTAGTTATAGTTAGGACCCTGTTTCCATAGGAAATCCGCAACATTCTATTTTGAATAACTTTGGCGCCGGTCGACGAATCCTCGCGAATTTCTCAAAATAGGTGGAGCGCTACGCTCCGCTCCTACCCTGAAAGTCTCGGGGGGATTCGTCAAGCGGGGGCTGAGATAAAAGGGGGGTCCCAAAACGCGTTTTTCCCATGCATTTTTCCATAGGACCTTTAGACAGGGCTACAGCCCGAACGGCTGAACAGAATTACTAGAAATTTGGCAGAGAGGTAGTCCTCAGGTCAAGGAAGTGCCTTTTGTAGGTTTGGTGTAAATCTGTTCAGTAGATTCTGAGAAAATAGCCTTTAAATCAATATATATATCTGAGCCAGCTTACGGTACGCTTACCGTAAGCTTACCGTACGCGTACGGTGGCGTGCGCGAGCGCGATTCTGATTGGCTGTTACATCTAAGTAAACATTCGAATCGGTCGAAACCAGGAAGCGGCGGCCGCCATTTTCTCTCTCGCACTCTGAGGAGGGTGCTGTAAACAAAGGCAAAAAACATATAAAGGGGCTGTTTAGAAAGCGCCCATGCACATAGCCATGTTAGTTGAGTCCTCAAAGATCCCCTAAGGCCAAAAACGGTAAATTTTTATTTTTTGAAAATTTCGCCGATTACGCTTACCGTACGCGTACGGTGCGCTTACGCTAAAAATTTTAATAAAAAAAAAAAAAACACTCTCTGTGCATGGTGTATTATTGTCATCACTTACAAATTAAATTTAACAGATTACCTATCACAAGGAAGCGCATAATATGTCCTCCATGTGCGCACGGTGCGCTACGCGCACCGCGTGCCCACCTTGCGTGTACGGCACTAACTGCGTAAAGTGGGCGCGTGGTGCGCGCACGGAACGAACTGCGTTAAGTGGGCGTGCACGCCACGAAAGGCGTAAAGTAACTTAGCATTTAAAAAACCGTACAAATTCACTGAAAAAACCATAGGTTTCACACACGTTATAGTTAGGAATTAGCATTTAAAAAACCTTGCAAATTCACTGAAAAAACCATAGGTTTCACACATGTTATAGTTAGCGGAAATTTTACTGATAAAAAACCAATGAAATTCCCCCGTTATAGTTAGTGCAGGCAACTATAACTCACGCGACCGCAATCTTCTGCTGATGACATATGTGTCTTTATGAAAAAAAAATATTTGTAATATATGTATAGCTAAAAATGTATGGAAGAAGACATGGGCAAATAAGTGTCTAAATACAGTATTAGCATCAGCAGAGGATTGCGGTCGCGTGAGTTATAGTTGCCTGCACTAACTATAACGGGGGAATTTCATTGGTTTTTTATCAGTAAAATTTCCGCTAACTATAACATGTGTGAAACCTATGGTTTTTTCAGTGAATATATATATATATATATATATTTTTTTTTTTCACCTCCAGGTTCGCGTAGAAACCCCGGCCACTCACAGTGGCGGGTCCAGACGGGATCGCGACTCCCAAAATCCAAATAATCATTGCAAACATCCAAGAAACGATGTCCAGGCCACTCAGTTTTTGTCAGCGTGTCTTTATTTTCAAACGCCCAGTCACTCTACGAGTTTTGGAGGGAGACCTCCTTGCTCACGAGTACGTATTCTCACGGTGTTTATACATATCATGTGAAACCTCTTCGTGGTGAAAATAGAAAACAGACTCAGTGCTATTGCATACAATTACGGAGCTAGAAAGCAGCCTGAATACATATGTATTGTCTCCATCGGAGCAGAGAGCGAGATCACCTTGCTTTAGCATTTAGCTAAACAAAAATCATCAACCAATTCATAATGTGGCATTACATTTAAACACATAGCTAATGCCTGAGAACCATAATATGCTGGTAAATACAATATTAATTTTGTTGCGACGCATCAATCATATGCATGATATTCATAGATCATTCTTTGCATAAATATAAACAACAGTAACTTGTATGCGTCTTTGAATTGGTGCCTCTAGGTAAAACTGTGTGTGTCGCCTTTTATGTATCATAATGGCTCAGGCCAAGTGGGCCTTCAAGTCAACTACTCAGTCCAGTGCCCAGTGGGCAAACCAGTCCAACCCCAGTGGGTAAAGTCCACATTCAAACATTATGTGACGAATAAACTCACTCATATCTCCACCATGGGTAATTCAACAGTGCGGACTTGCCTTAAATCCTCCTTAAAGTACTCAACAAGGGCCTGCAGAATAAAGTGAAAAATAAAAAAGAAGAGGTGAGAAATTGTTTCAATCATTCGTGACTATTTACATACACTACATCATTATAAAAACAAAAGAGTTATACTTGCATGCAATAAAATCATTCTATTTGGTTCAAGACGGGACCACATATCTCACAACTATAGTCATAGAAGCATCTAACTCTAAGAAGATCTATTAACCTAGGTGTACTGCTAACGCCTCATCGCAATTGTGTCCCACTGGCTGCATTGTACGGTATTTGATGATTAGTTTAGATTCCAACCGTCTTAGCTCTTGGATCCTGTCACCACCTCGCTCTCTTATGGGGACATTGTCCAGGACACAAAAGGAAATGAGGCTGTTATCTTATGGTGAGTGGCGAAATGTCTCGCCACCGGGTATTGCCTATCAAGGTTCTTGATTGCCCTTAGGTGCTCTAGCACCCGTTTTTTAGCTTGGTGTATCGTGCTACCTATATAATACTTATCACAAGGGCATCTAAGGGCATACACTGCATATTTTGTGTTGCATGAGAAGTGTTGGAGAATTTCGAAGGGCTTGCATTGTGTGGAAAGCTTGACTTCCTTAACATTACCACTGTATTTACACGCTTTGCACCTGCCACAGGTGTAGAACCCCTGTATAGTACTCTTTTTGGTTTCTGGCAGAATCAATGTTTTACATACCATATCTTTCAAAGATTTAGGTTAACGATAGGTTATTTGAGGATAGTCTAAAATTCCTTGTGCTAAATCTTTATCAGTTTTGAACACATCCAAAAATGTACTCATTTATATGTACAGACACACATTTATATATATTGTCCTTCGTTTTGGCTGACTTCGTAATCAAAGGGGGTGTTAGCCGTAGAGGAGTAAGCTCACTCCCCTTAAAACATTCACATCCTCCTGCCATTCCTCCACAAAAGGTGAAGACACTACGAGTTGTGTAGAACTCCTTTTATTTTAACACAGTCTGCGTGAAGCATTTCTGCTATATCCACAGCCGTGTCCGCAGATGATTTTCACCTGTATCCACGGCCAAAACACATCACAGCAGACTTTGTACGATAAAAGGAGTTCTACACAAGTCTTGAAGTCTGCCTTTTCTGTGGAGAAATGGCAGGAGGACAATATATGTTAGCGGAGCTGGTAAAATATCAAATATGTATATGCTTGCACGTGGGCTGGTGGACCACCATATCGATTGGGAAGAACATGTGGTAAGTTGGTTGCGTTATATAGATATTTTTATTATTAGAAAGCGCACTATGGAAAGTGCCAGACGTTTCGTGGAACACAATGAATTTGGAATTTACTACCCATATCAATACACAAGTTATTGATTTTCTAGATGTTCAGATTTACATCAGTAATAATAAACTTGAGTTTAAATTACACTGCAAAACCACTGCCAGAAATTCCACACTCCACGCATCTAGTTTTCATCCCAAACATTTAAAAGACACCATCCCTTATGCGGAGATGCTGAGACCACGCAAGATTTGTAGCCTAGACAGTGATTTAGCCCATTGCCAATTTTCAGCCAAAGAAAGATTCATAGAGTGAGGTTACGCAACAAATACTATTGAATGCACAATGAGCAAGGCCAATGAAAAGAATAGGGAATCAATTCTCTTTGGAGTCAAATCCAACACTAAAAAGAGACATGACTCTCTAGCTACCAAGGATAGTGATAAGATCAATATCAGATTAATCACTACCTACAGCAAACAAGAAAAACAAATCAGATCTATCATAAACAAGCAATGGCCAATAGTGTTGACCGATCCTATAGGCTCGATTCTCCCCAAGAAACTAAATATAACTTTTCATTGAGCATTCTCGATGAACAACGCAATGGTTAAAAGCACCCCTGAAACAGCTCAAACTGCTGATTGGCTTTCCTCTAGAAAGGTTTTTTAAGTGTAGTTCCTGCAGGGTTTGCTGTTTTGGTGTTAACACTTCACAATACTGCACGGCTTTTAATCCTAGACCAGTTAAGCTAGAAGGCCTTTTTACGTGTAGAACTGATTTTGCTGTGTATGTTGTGGAATGCACCTGTGGGCTTCGGTATGTGGGAAGTACCATGTTACAAGTGCATGTCAGAATGTTACAACATTTGAGGGCCATTGTTAATGCTGATCCCTCCTACCCAGTGGCGTGCCATTTCATACAATTTCACAATAACAATCTCAATTGTTTGAAGTATTTTGTTATTGAAGTGATCCCTGTCCTGAGAAGAGGCGGTAATCAGGAAAAACGTTTGCGTCAACTAGAGACCCGCTATATTCTAGAATTAGATTCAAAAGCGTCTAATACCTCAATGCCAGTGAAGATCTCCATAATTTCTTATAAATATTCTATACAGATATATGAGAATGCCATTGTATATATTGTGTATGAGACTGCTGGATTTTTAACATATGAATATAAAAGAATAATTTTCGCACATAAAATAAGCTGCTAGATAGTTTCCCTAATTATGCACTTTTGTTATATGCACTTTTAGCACAGAGCACTTTAAACAGTTCAAAGTAATGGTTTAAACCTATAAGTAATAGTATTGCGATCCTTTCGTTCAGATTTACTAGGCTTTCTGCTATAACTGGACGAACAATCTTTAAATGTGGGGTCAGTAGTTGTGGTAAAAATACATTCCATGGTACTGTTTGCATAAATTGATAAGGCATTTGTATATATGGTATTTATTTCAGATGAGATCTCAAACAATCTGATATTGATCTAAGAACAACAACTAAGCTTACTATGGGCTCAATTTTGTTTTGTTTTTTAATACTGAAGTCAACAATAGCCACTCTCAACTAGAATATATGCACTTTACAGTGTGCTATTTATAAATATGACTTTTAAATAATATATTTGTCTATGTAATACACACTATGCAAAAAATGAGGTTTTATTTTTTGTAAATCAAGTTCGATATTTAAAATATATATATATTTTTAACTACAGACCCTAAAATACTCTTTGATTATTTGTTCCATATTTGCTTTTGTATATACGAAAAGTAATGGTTTTGAAAAAAACAGCAGTTGCTGTCAGTTACCATTGTCAACGTATTTTAATCACGCGGTGAAAATATAAAAGGAACTGTTTAACTACACAGCGCATATGTGAGCAGGGCCATGGTTGTTGGCTGAAACACGTCATGGACATGTGTGACCATATTAAATAAAAATGTAGTGTTTTTATTGCACAAAATGCAATGGTAGAAAAACAATATTTTACAGTAAACTAATAATTTCATTATCATAATGACAACCCATACCCCTGTGGAGAGCCTAACCATTGTTGCGGCTACTAGCATTATTTGGTATAAAGGAACAAATTACATGGCAAAGAATGCAAATTATGTAGTACAGTCTAGCTGTATTATTTTTATCCATTTGAACTAGAAGCATTCTTGTGAAATCTGTAATTTATGTAAATTGTATGTCAAATTATGTGGAAAATGTGGTAAATCAATAATCATGCAGTAAATGCTGCAACCACAGAATCACAAAAAATCCACTGGCCTTCACCATTAAGGCATTGTTTTATCAGCAATTTATTCAAGAAAGGTTAAAAAAATAACTACACTTTCTAATTATAAACAGCACCCATTTCTAGCTACTCTTTGAAGAATACAGCACTTTTAATTTACCCTCAAAATATACATGTAATATACAAATACATAATGAGTAATATGGTCTTCTCCTCCAATCTTTGTGCTTTCAGTCTTTGGCCTCCTGGTTTATGATGTCATCAGAACTCACCAAGGACAATATTGGAGAGTTACTTGTAACAAATATAGAACTTTTACATGAATATATATTTCCTAAAAAGAGATTGCTACACTTGGGATCTTTGGCGTGGTTTCCCCTGACTTTTGCCCCCACCTCCTGCTTTAGGCACTTTGCCACTGCTGACCAGTGTCAAACTGCAAGTGCTCCATGTGTAAATTGTTATTACAATTAGTTATCCCGGATTGGCATATTTGATTTACTGGTAAATCCCTACTAAAGTGCACTGAGTGTGTCAGGGCCCGTAAATTAAATTCTACTAGTTGGCCTGCAGGACTCACTGTAACCCTGAAAAGGTATCTCAGACCTGCCACTGCGGTGTCTGCACACAGTTTTAAATTACCATGTCGACCTGGCAAGTGCACCCACTTGTCAGACCATAACCTTGACTATTTTTACATGTAAGACACACATCAGGTAGTCCCAAAATACCCCCACGAGGAGGGTGTGGTGTATGTGAAAGGGAGGAACTGTACTGGTGTGTGTGACATGTTCTGATGGTGAAATACGTCCAAATTCGTTTTTTAACAATTATAAGGCTATCAGTCCCATAGGATAACACTGGAGATATTTTGTAACTTCTTACAAGTATAACTTCCCATTTTGACAAAATATAGAAATAAAGTTTAGGCTCTCTGAACTCATTTAATAACACATCTTGTACTGAAGATGTTTTTTAAATTGTGTGTTTGAAAATGCCACTTTTAGAAAATATTTTTATACAAAAACGTTCCTGACTTCTGATTGAATGAGGCTGTTAATGGTACCAATTCATATTTAATGTACGATTAAGAAGACTGCAGATTCAGGCTCGATCGAGCGGAAGGAACGCATTTACTTTCAGAGAGAGAAGCCTCCAAATCAATGATTTTGAAACAGTGCAGGAACTAATCTTGTCCACACGACGCCCACTGCTGGTAGGAGAATGATTTAAAGACATTTTCTGAATGTTTCAGGACAATGAATAAATATATTACAGCCCGTAACTACGATCTATAAAAGGAGGACTAAAAACCAACACTTAATCAAAACCAGCTAAGGCGCACCATGCTCAGTCATGGTGCTAATGACATTAACAGAATTCAGTCTAAAATTAATGATCCTAAATCTGCAGTCTGCTTAATCGTACACTGAATATTAATTAGTACCTTCAAGAACCTAAACAGATCTCATCCAGTCTCAAGCCCTGAAGAGAACCCAGAGAGTTGTTGAGGGGCTCGAAACGCTTCTATATTAACTTTCCCTGGGATAACACACTAATGATCAATAGTTGTTTATTATGAGCATTTAGTTGAAAGTTATATTTGCCCTTGTAGAGCTCTAAAATGTATACCCAGTGGACAACAGCCTCTACAGGTTTTAATTATAATGGTGTGGATATTACCAGTTAAATGGCAGTTGTTGTTCATTACTGACTGGCTGTAGTTATAATTCAAATTGTTTTATGTTTCATTTTGTGTTTAATATATGTTTTGTAATATATGTTCGGTCTAATTTATTGTGGAACTCAGTGTATACGTGCTAAATGTTGCAGGCAGTCCAGTCTGTCTTTTTGAAGGACATGTTTCAATAATGGTTGAATATGCTAAAAAAGATGAAAACAGAAGTAAATAAATTACTTCATACAATGGTCTAAGTCTGTTTAATCAATAAACAGCCTCATTAAGTCAGTGGTCAGGAACTTTTTTGTATAAAAAATTAAATAGGCCCGTCCTGGCCGCTAGTAGGGCCAAACCCCTTGTTTGTTAAAAACTTTTAAAAAGTAGGAATTTTCTTGTTTAACCATTCTGGGTGCCTCTGCTTGTTTGTGGATTGACTGTCTAGTTTTGGAGTGACGGGCTGGGGATGTGCATTCACTGTAGACAGCTACTGGGGGGGTTGAGGTGTGCCTGGCCATTCCTGGATGACTCGGAGCTGAGCTGAATAGACCTTGGCTGCATTTAGAGAAGTGGGGGAGTTTCCACATTGCACCTGAATAGGGCCTGTCTCCCTTGCATAATACTTTCTCCACCCCCTGTG
Organism: Triturus cristatus; assembly: GCF_964204655.1. Lineage (NCBI taxonomy): Eukaryota > Metazoa > Chordata > Amphibia > Caudata > Salamandridae > Triturus > Triturus cristatus. The sequence continues at coordinate 178,515,015 of NC_140590.1, forward strand.
GTCATACTGCACCAGTAAGGACAGAACTGGTTTGGACTGGGCTCAGAGACCCTTGCATAAAGAAGAACAAAGACAAAATGGGGTTTAAGTAGTGGACCTTAAATCCCATAAATTTAGATCACTTCTGGACTCGAGAGGAAGCTTTGCCGAGGAGAAGAGCTGGAGAGCTGTGAGGTGGATTATTGCCGATTTGCTGTGTGCTGTTGGCCTGCAGTTTCTGCTCCTGCCAAGAAAAGGACAAAGACTGGAACTTTACAGAGAAACCTGCTTGAAGAAGAATCTCCAAGGGGCTGTGTGTGCTGGCCTCCTGTTCTGAAGTCTCAGGGACACAAAGACTTCACCCCAAGTGCCCCTGAACTCTATTGCTGAGCCTTCTGACCTGCCAGGAGGTGCCTGTTCCAGGCCTCTGGAGGTTGTTCCTGCTGTTAGGAACTGGAGGCAACTTGAAAGAAGCAAGAAAACCTGTCTCCGATATCATCAGCGATGCTGCTGCGAACTGCACCAAGGCCAGGGGCACCGTTCGTGAAGTGCACGAGGCACCGCCTGGCCAGCACTGCAGCTTCTACGCCTATCGACGACTGCATGTTATCGGCCGTGCCCAACACCAGTGCTCACACTGACTCCATAACCCCCAGCACCTGCATTCAGTTATGGTGGCACTGATAACCGCCGAGGGTGACTCCACGAACTCGGCAACTTCGCATCGCCTCACCAGAACAGACACCTCACTGCAGATGCAACCGACATCCCATTCTTGGATTCGACACGTTGCCTCCTCGCAAACACGAATCCTCGTCTCCCCTGTGGCAGCTAGTGAGCCAGCCTCGACCTCAGCACCGATGCCTCACCTCCACGATGCCATGCATCATCATATGCTTCCTTTATCCAAAGGTACTACTTGTTTGGGTATCCGTGTGACTCCGTGCCCAACACAGCCCACCTCGCAGTCGGCACCGTACTTTGGATCTATTGCTGTCACGACTTCATAATAGCCCATAGTGGACTTATTTGTTCCCTTCAAGCTTTATTCTGAAAATAACAATTTTTAATAGCTATTTTACTACCTTCATGTTGGATTTTTGTTGTTTTGGTCTTCTTGAGTTTAGATAAAGATACTTTATTTCTCTAAATTGGTGTGGTGTCCATCTGTGGTGTTTTCACTATATTAATGTGTGTTTTGAGTACAAATACTTTACACATTGCCTTTGGGTTAAACCTGTCTGCTCGTGCAGAGTTACCAAGGGGTGAGCTGGGGTTATCTAGAGTGTGTATACCCCTTGCCCTGACTAGAAGCATGGGTTCCTATTTGGATAAAGTTGCATACCTTTGCCAGCTAGAGACCCCTGTTCTAACAGAGATATACACACACACAAACATACACACATATATGAACATACATATTATTGGCATGCAAATAATATTCACTCAAAGTAATATAACATAAGGTACGGAAATATATATAATGCATAAGGCTTGAAAAATACATGTTTTTAAAATAGTAGTATCTACCTTTACTTATCAGCAATGTTATGTGCAGTACAATGTAGTGTCTCCCAATGTAAAAGCAAGAAATTTACATGCAATGTAGTGACTCCCAAGGTACTTGGGGCCTTATTTATGGGTTTTGGCACAGGGCAGCGCAGCAGGTCACCTTGCTTCACTGCTCTACGTCAAAGTGAAAGGGCAGGAAGGTACCATATTTATCAACATGGTGCATTTCTGTCCTTTCCCCCAGCACTTGCGACATTTCTGCAGCTTAGCGCCAACGCAGTTACCCTTGCACAATGGTGCAAGGATGCCTGTGTTGTTGGCGGGATTGTATTTGTGCAGGAAGGTGACCCACCGCTATGCCCATAAAAACGCTTCTTTAGCACAGAGTGAGGCAAATCATTTTGTGCTGCCTTGCCTTACTCCATATTTATGAGGCCATTCAAAGCTACAAAAAGTGGCTTTGCATGTGACCTTATTAGTTTGTGCCACCGGAGCATCTTAAAAAGTGGCTAAAAAATATGCTCCTTAGTGTCTGTGATGTAGCGACTCCCAACATACAGCCCATGATGTAGTGGGATTATACCGATTTGTTTACCAGCTCTACTGCCATATGTAATCACTTTTGGCATGACAAAGCTCTCTCTCAATGACACCTTTAATAAAAGACTATTTATAATGCTGAATGAATCTTTCCTTTATATTTCTACTGCTTTGTAAATTCTTAGTGAAACAACAAAGTGATGGATGGAATGCTTTAAATTATCTCAGCCACTGGCAATCCCTCAGTTCACATCCCAATCCACTGTTTTTCGCCCACAATGCCACCTCGGTTTGGACCCATCCAGATGCAAATCAGTCTTGTCCCTACTCCAATCGGAACTACCAATTCAGGTCCTCCCTGACCCAGAATACAAGCAATCTAGGACCGGTTTTGCACTTATTATGGGCTCTCCAGCCAGGTATAGAGTGATTCCAGTGGCACAGTGAGCACAAGACTGTTCCTATTGTAGCAGAGTCAAAGCTGATTTGTATGTAACTGGGTCCAAATAGAGGTGGCATGGTGTGCAAAATAAAGATGGATCGGGATGTGGCCCTAGTGATTACCAGTGGCTGAGAATAATTCAAGCATTCCATCCATCACTGATTTGTATACTTATTGTATCGTCCTAAGAGGGACGGTTATATGCCCAGACATGGGTCCTGTGCTCACTGTGCCACTGGACCCAAGCTGTACCCAGCTGATGAGGCCATAACTAGGGCAAAACAAGTGCTGAGCGGTTTGTGTTCGAGCTCAGGGGGGCCTGGCTTGGCAATTTGGACTCACTGTTCCTATTGGAGTAGGGTCAAGGCTGATTCATATATAGGTCGGTCTAAAGCTAGGTGTCATGGTGTGCAAAATAATGATAGATTGGGATGCGGGCCCGAGTTATTGCCACTGGCTGAGATTAAGTCAAGCATTCCATCCATCACTGTTTTATAGACTTATTGTAAATGCTTCGGTAGTTTTTAAAACAAACACTTACATTGATATGTAGCCTTTTTGTTAGTCTCTGCTTTCTCTTTATTGTTTACATTTAATTGTTGGTGATTATTAGCTTGCACCTCTTCTTGTCTCATGTATGTCTGTGTTAGATCTTGCACCCTTCTAACTATTGCTGATTAAGAGGCTTCATCTTTGTAGCCCCTTGCCTGAATTAAGGAATTTTAGCTTTCCTCTTGATAGTCCCTCTAGTAAAATGGTTAAGGGAGTTTAGGCAGAGAGCATATAAACCTCCTTATCCACTTTCTTGGTCTGGCGTTAGCCAAGACCTTGTTGCAGGGATTCTGCACATACACAGAACTATGCGCAGGAAACCAGGACCTCAGTGTGTAATGGTGTACCAAAATACCCACCTCGGTACCCAGAACCCCAATCCGACTAGCTATAGTGTCTCATTCGTTCTCCGTACTACAGCGAAGCTACCAATGATTAGACATCCTAGAACATGTTACTCCGTCCTTCTCAGGATACGTGGGAAAAGAACACTTTTTTGTTCAAACTCTCATACTTATCCACAACAAGAGTAAATAAAGCTAAAGTATAGTTTAAAATGTTTATTTTAACTAACGTGCTCTATAATGCAGTACACGAGCCAATACTAGTAGAAAAATAAATAAGATCAAACAAATCAGCATTGTTACAACTCCATATAGAACAAAGGGAAAATCATATTTTAATGATAGTGGAAGCAGGACTATAGCGCCTTGCCGCCCTCCCCGTGCTAGAAGCTAGTTTATTATAATTATAGAAGACCTCCAGGCTTTGTCAGGGGGACCACATACCTCCGAGTTCAGATGCAGGAATTTAAATTCCCAGAAAAGCACAGCTCTTCTATCCTGGAAAGTGTTTCTCCAAGTGCCCTGACATGCATGCAAGGCAATATTAAAAGCACCAGATTGTCAGTGTTGCAGCTGTGTTCTGTGTTATGGCTATGGATGTGAAGCTGACCAAAGCAATTCAACGGAGCTCATTGTTTTTCAACCTTGAACACGCTGTGCAGACTAGGAGCACAGTGTACAGCTAGATATGTGAAAGGCAGACAGTTTTCATGTGAAATCGAGCAAGCAAAGTGTTTATGAGAAACATGCCATGTAGTAACGTGAGCAAAAAGCAGCAAAATGGAGGCCAAGCGTATACTAGCTTATGCTAACTTAGTAATGTCCGCAGGTGAGCCCATATCCTCACTACAACCTTTTGATTTTACAATAAATATATATACATAACTATGATATAATTTTTAAAAGGGGATTTCTGTCAACTCTCTTCATTCCATCAACCCTCTTCGTTCATTGGTCTGTTGTTGTGTCTTTCATATTTATCTTAAACCCACTAGCCCATCCAGCATGGGGCAGTAGGCCAGCCCACTTCAGCCATTGGCAGTTAACTTCACATTGAGTGATAACATTCTGCTATTTCGCAAAGATCACATCCATGCCCAAAGCAGTTCCCGTCAGGGACTACTCTAGCAATGACTTCAGTTTGAGACAAAAAATATTTCTGCAATCAATAATTTTGTTTATATTCGCATATTGGCGAGGGTTCTGAAACTACCCCAACAATAAAGATTTTTTTTTTTTTAAATCTGTGAAAAAACAAAACAAGCATTGACAGGGTCAAAAGGCGGGCAGCCAATGCCTGACCTACTGGCTAATTTCCCCTCGGAATGCTGGGAGGAGTATTAGTGAGTAATTCATACCACCTGAAAATGCATGTAATGATCGAGTGAGATTACCCATGCTTTTTTCCCAATGTTTTTCAATACCCCTTGTTTATCACCCTGCTCCACTCACACCAGGGATCAACTGCTGAAATTACAAATGTAATCTCATGCCCTTCTTGCTCTCCTTGCATCTGGAGGGACTGTGTGGTCTTTACCTCCAAATAGCCTGTGTTTCACTTTTCATCTGTGGCCTAATGTGCTCTCTAAATATGAAGTACATCATGACCCTCCAGCCTGAGATACAATGTATGCCTCTTAGGAACCATGCAGTCATCACACCTTATTTATTTATTTATTTCAGATTTATAATGCGCATGGCTGCCACAGCAAAGAGGCGTCCCAGCGCAGCACAGGGGACCAGAAACGAGAGCTTACGAGAATCAGGGCAATTAAATGGTAGAAATGGGAAACAGCCAAGTCTTCAAGGCTTTACGGAACGCCAGGTGATTAGAAATAGTTCTAGTAGATGTCGGGAGTGAGTTCCACAGTTTAGCCGCCAGGCAGCGGAACGAACGTCCTCCTGCCCTGGCCCTCCACACTCGAGGAGTGCAGACCATAGCTTGGTCAGCAGATCGCAATGGGCGCTTGGGTACATAGGCCTCCAACAAATGGAGAAGGCCCGGCGGAGCCTGTTTTGGTAGAATCTTATGTGAGATGCACAGTGCCTTAAATTGTATCCGCTTATCCACTGGCAACCAGTGGAGTTTGGGAAGCACCTGGGCGACTGAGCAATGTTTAGGTAGTGAGACCAGGATCCATGCTGCTGCATTCTGGACCCTCTGGAGGCGCTTTACGCTGGCCCGTGTTGCTCCCAAGTAAAGGCAGTTGCCGTAATCCAGTCTAGATAGAACAGACGCCTGGATGATAGTCTGGTGCACCGGAGGGGGGAAAAACCAGAGCACCGGCTTTAGACACAGCAGGAGTCCAAAACAGACCCCTGCAACAGCTTTTGTTTTTTCTCAAAGGTCAATCCTCGGTCAAACCATACCCCGAGATTTTTTACGGTATCCTTAGGGACTGGGGCAGATTTTCAGCGGTCTGGCCAGTAAGGATCGGTCCACAGCTCCCTATCCTTCCCAAATAGCAGGATTTCCGATTTGCTTGAGTTGAGCTGTAGGCAATTAGCTGCCATCCAATCGGAGATAGCCAGCAAATCATCCTTGAAGTTGTCTAGATTGATGGTACATTTCCTAGAGAAGGCTATCACCAATTGGGTATCGTCAGCGAAGATACCAGCGACAGCCCCCTCCCCTTCGCCAGCTCCGCCAGCGGGCTAACATAAAGATTGAAAAATAGTGGGCTCAGTAGAGAGCCCTGTGGTACCCCCTGGTGCAGAGCAAACTCCTGTGAGGAGAAGGGAGGTGTCGAGACCTGAAATGATTTAATCCAGGCCAAGGCTAAATCCCTGATCCCAATGTCCTGCAGACGTTTCAGGAGTATTTTATGGGACACCGTATCAAACGCGGCACTTAAGTCTAGAAGGACCAAGGCCGCTGAGTCCCCTACATCTAGGTTGCTCCTAATAGCTTCTGACACGACCAGGAGCGCAGATTCGGTACTGTGCCGGGGCCGGAAGCCATGTTGTGTAGAGTCAAAAATGACATGTTGCTCAACAAAGTTGGCCAGAATGGAATTTACATGTGCCTCCGCCACTTTGGCCAGGAAGGGTAACTGGGAAATAGGACAATAGTTACCCGGTTTGGCAATGTCTAGGGAAGGATTTTTCAGCAAGGGGATGACTTTAGCATGTTTCCAAGCCTGTGGGACTGATGCCGTTGACAATGACAGATTAATCACATCCAGACACACTCCTGAGATGGAAGGAAAGAGCTGACGGAAGCGAGTGGGAGTCACTGGGTCTGCAGGGGAGCCTGATTTAATTTTTGAGCATAGAGCCACAAACTCCAAAGATGTGATGGAAGGAAATGCCACCAGACTGCGACCTTCCACAGCCTCGCCCCCTTTTGGGTACGCCTCCACAGGCAGGGAAGCTACTTGCGGAAGTCCCAGATAAATCTGTTCGACCTTATTGATGAAATGCTGGGCTAGCTCATTACATTGGTGATTGGAGGCAACCGGGGAGGCCCTGTTGTCACCTGTATTCTTCATGTCACCCAGCAAAGAAAAAATAGTCTTGGCGGGATTAGAGCTACTCAGGATTTTACTAGCCACAAAATCCGCCCGTGCTCTTTGGATACCCTTATGAAATAGCTTGAGGGCCATCCGATATTCAGTTTTTGATGTTGCATCATAAGAGCGTCATCAAACACGCTCCAGTTGTTTGCAGCCCTTCTTGGCTAGGGAAAGGGCGTCGTTGAACCATGGATTAGATGGCCCGCGACCTTTCCTACCCCAATTGGCTGGGATGAAATTATCCAAGCCGGCCGTCAGCCAATCGAGATAACACTGATTAGCTGCGTCCGCATTCGAGGATAACTGAGGTTGATGGCTAGATAACCAGACAGAGATCCTCTGGGTTAAACCTGTGCCAAGGGCGTTTCAGAGCATTAGCAGGGCAAATGGGGTCTGCCTTAGTCTGTAATTGTAGGGCGAAGGAGACCAAAAAATGGTCAGTCCAGGCCTGTGGAATTGGAGTACGCATTATGATCTGCGGCAGGTTGGAAATAACAGGGTCCAGCAAATGGCCGGCTACATGGGTAGCCTCAAGCGCATGGTGTCTCAATTGGAAGGCTTCTAGGTCTGCCAGAAAACTGACGATCTCCACTTTCTCTTCATTCTCAAAATGGAGGTTGAGATCACCCAAGATGGTAAAGTTAGCTGACACCTTAACTCCTGACACAGTCTGCACTTCTCAGGACTAAGGCCCATGACTTCCAGTTCCCCCTCTCTTGTCATAGGAACCATGCAGTTCTCACACCTAATCTCGCGAGGCAGCATGCACTTCTCCACTTCTCAAGCTTAAAATTCATGATTCTCTGTTCCCACTCTGTACTCCTAGGAACCACGCAGTCCTGATCTGCTGAGGCAGGCTCCACTTCTCTGGCCTAAGATCCATGATTTCCAGTTACCCCTCTCTCCTCCTAGGAACCATGCAGTCTTCACACCTGAGCTCCTGAGGCAGCCTGCACTTCTAAGGCCTGAGATCCATGATTCCCAGTTCCTCCTCTCTCCTTCTAGGAATCATCTAGTCCTCACAACTGAACTCCTGAGGCAGCCTACACTTCACAAGCCTAAGTACCCCTCTCTCCTTCTATGAATCATCCAGTCCTCACAACTGAACTCCTGAGGCAGCATGCACTTCACAAACCTAAGATCCATGATTTCCAGTTCCCCCCTCACTCCTCCTAGGAACCATGCAGTCCTCATACCTGATCTCCTGAAGCAGCCTGCACTTCTCAGTCCTAAGATAGTCCTCACACCTGAGCTCCTGAGGCTGCCTGAACTTCTCATGCTAAAAAATCCATGATTCCCATTTTCACCTATCTCCTCTTAGGGAGCATGCAGTCCTAACACTAGATCTCCTGAAGCAGCCTGCACTTCTCTGGCCGAAGATCTATGAGGCCCAGTCCCCCCTCTCTCCTCCTAAGAACCATGCAGTCCTTCCACCTGATCTCCTGAGGCAGCCTGCACTTCAAATGCCTAAGATACTTGATTAGTAGTCCCCCTGTTGTGGGACGAAAGACAACACAACTTCTGTTGACAATATAGTAGAGTTTATATAATGCGTGCTGAAGGTTACTCTGCGGAACTGATATCTTGAGCTTCAAATTAAAATTTGGTGGACAGTTTCTTTTATACATTTGTAACCTCCCATACGTCATATATTTGAATATATAATCAAGCACAACATTATATCAAAAGCTAATACTTTCCACAAAAACATCTAATCACACATTTATGGAATGGCACTCATATGCACATGTTGTTTGTTACATCTTCTCGCCACCACTGTACTATTGGTGTCCTTGGTGGTAAACAACCGTCACCCCGCATCTGTAACCCCGCATGTTGTTACAATGCGGTTGTAACAACTACCACATTGTGACAACGCATACCATTACCCTGCAAGTCGTTACAATGACTTGCCGATGGGGGAGAAGGTGGTGAATTTAAAATCCCACACCTTTCCTCCAGTCCACACAGACTGGAGTTGGAATAGTAAATTTTACTATTCCAACATCCACTCCCCCCTCTGCAAGTCATTGTTACGACTTGCCGGGTAATGGTATGCGTTGTTACAACGCTGTCGTTGTAACAACTGTGTTGTAACAACATGCGGGGTAACGGTATGCGGGGAAAAAGAGGCATATTCGTCCTTGGCTTGTCTCGTGCTTTGAAACCTAGCAATGCTATACTCTCTACATGCCTACTGCTCTGCAAGGACTAACCCCCCGATTCTTGTGCCTTTGTACTGCTTTATCTACATATTTTCTCAGAGATGTGTCCTTGCAATACAGGTCTGTGACTCTCCATTTCTGCTGTATCAAATTATATTTCTCTATTCTACTAAGCTTGTGTGTACTTCCCTACCCCCAGGTCCTGACACTATTTGCGCAGTTTTTCTGTTCTACTATTGAAGAAAACTTAAGCCTGTAATTTTCCTTTAACACATACGTCTGTACACGTCTTTCTGCTAATGCTTGCATTGACATGATGGGGCCTCCTTCATTTTCTTCATTCATTATAATGCCCCCTCTCTCCTCCTTGGTACCATACAATCCTCACACCTGATCTCCCAGGGCAGCCTGCACTTCTCATGCCAAAGATCCATGATTTCCAGTTCCCCCGTCTCCTCCTAGAAACCATGCAATCCTCACACCTCATCTCCTGAGGCAGCCTGCACTTCTCAGGCTTAAGACCCACAATTCCAGTTCCCCCTGTATCCACCTAGAAATCATGCAGTCCTCACACCTCATCTCCTGAGGCAGCCTGCACTTCTCAGGCTTAAGACCCACAATTCCAGTTCCCCCTGTCTCCACCTCGAAATCATGCAGTCTTCACACCTGATCTCCTGAGGCAGCCTGCACTTCTCAGGCTAAATATCCATGATCCCCAGTTCCCTCCCTCCCCTCCTAGAAACCATGCAATCCTCACAGATGGTCTCCTGCGACAGCCTGCACTTTTCTGGCCTAAGATCCACAATTCGCTGTTTCCCCCTCTCTCCAACACACATTTCTGACTTGTATATCCTCTTTCCTAACCCCCATGTTGTTCCTTCTTTTTCAGCAATGGGTGACAATAAGCTCCTGCTGCTATGGGCCCTACTGGCCGTCCTGTGCGGTAAGTATAAAACAGAATCTCTTCCACTGATCTGGAGCTGCTGCTCTCACTTCTTGAGGGCATGTAGAGCTTACACGTGCCAATTGCACAAATGCTTCCAATGAATGGGCATAAGAGGCGTGTATTGTCAACAATAGAATGACCAGTTTCTTGTGTATAAAAGAGACAATGGGAAAATGTCTGTAGAGGGAAGAACACTGCACACTGATCCCTAATTACACTTGTGCAATGCTGCTCACAATGCATATCAGTTATACCCAACCAAGCATATTTTCAGCAGCCTCCTAAAGATTCTGTGCATACATAAAATATTATAATTGATAAGAGTGAGAGTAGATTCCTTGCTATGGAAAGCTAAGCCCTTCGAGCCAGCTGGCCCTTCATAGAGCTGCTCTCAAAACGCACTATATATCCTGACGAATCTGCCTGGCTTTCGTCTGTGAACAAAACCCACCTGTTAAAGGTTCTGTTTGTGCATGTACACCACAAGCATCAAATATGAGTCTGACACAGGATCCGCAAAGCCTCCTTTAGATGGTTTACATTCACTTTAAGGTCTAATTACATTGTGATTAGAATAAAACACATGGGACTGAGATAAGACATCAATATTAAATCCAAAGACATTGTCGATAGCAATTTACAATGTAAGATACTGATGATGAGCAGAGCTGGGGAGACAAACAGTTCATGTCATTGAGGAAAAGTGCTCAATAGATACTCTCTGACTAACTGGTTTTTGATTATTTATGTAAAACTCACTGTAATGCTTCTACTGTTAATGTTTGTGAAAAGGAGGTTGCCAACCACCCTTGTTATCTAATTGATAATCCTTATATCAGTTTCAACTTGTTAATTGAACTACTTATCATTGTTTGGTAGTATACAAGTGCTTATTATTTTTTTAATGACACCTCTCTTTATATTTCCTTCATTTCCATTTTCTTCTGTCCCTTTCTATTGTTTATTTTACTTGCACCTTTGTAACATTTAAAATGGAATCTTTATCATATTGTTAATATCGCTAAGTACTAATAATACTCTGGTTTGCTCATAAGCTTTCATTTGGTAGCCAGGTCACGATTCTAGCAAAGAAGTGTGTTGGGATCCTAAAAACCCTAAAAAAGATCCTTGGACTTCTCCCAGGGACCGCTCAGAAAACAGTATATTAGGCCCTGATTACATCTAGGCTGGACTACTGCAATGTCCTATATCTGGAAGTCTCACAGTCTTGACTGGCAAGACTCCAACTTGCACACAATAAGGAGCTATAGAGGGAAATAGACCCAGGTCGCCCTCCTCTCAATCGATAATCATCTACACAGGCCTAGGTCTCTGAAGGTGTAATCACCATAGACTGTGGTTCAAATCCTATAACTTTAGGTATTTTATACTCCCCGTTTTTCTAAATTTGAGGTAGTCACCAACAGCTATCCACCTTTAATTTCTAATTTATAAAAAATAAGGCAAGAGTTTTACTTCCGGCAATCCCCCTAATGGACCTCACAGTGTAAAAACTCACATGTAGAATACACCAAGTGTTTTTATCAATCCTATGAAAAAATTCTATGAAAAAAATGTGAAAAAAATGTGAAAGAAGCAGGATGACACCTCACGTGCGCAACACCGATTGAGCTCGCTGATTGGTACTCATCAGCTCTGCCCACTTTTATCATCATCGGTTGTCATCATGCTCCAAAAATAAAACAAAGTGTCCACAAAGATAAACCCAAAATGTGAAGGTAAGTAAATCACATACCAAGATGCGACTGAATTGTGAAGATAAAAAATGGAGAAGATGCACCCTCTATAGGTCAAACTTTATTCCTCCTTAGATGTGCACCCAATTCAAAGCTTAAAAAGGTTGCTTAATATGCATACCATTGTGTTGTGCCAACATGTTTCATCGCCAAAGATATTTGTAGCGATTTCGTCAGGGCAACTACAGTCGCTTGGCACAAGTCGGGGACACTTCTTAATAAAGCGCATAGTTACTTCTAACGAGGTGTCCTAGCGCTAAGGTTTTGCTCCCAGCACTGATCCATCACCAACCAAAACAACTTTAATAAGATCGATCTGACTAATCACGTTTTTAGTTTTTTGTTCGGGAAGATAGTTCCTTTTTTTCCTGTTGGAGATGGGGAGAGAATGCCACATCTTGGGTGCTAAAAAAACTAAAAGAGCATTCCCCAGTGCATACTCTTTTTACAACAGGAATGCAGGCCAAAAGAGCTCCTGCTGAGTCTAGATTTCTTTCAAGGAGCATAGGATTTAACATAGGGATGCAAATAGTAAGGGCCTCTGTTATTGAAGATTCTATAGAGGTGGCACATGGCTTTAAAAAAAGAGTCTTTTTCTCACAGACTGCCAGCGCAATTTAGTAAGAGCAGGGCCCATAGAAGTCCACCCTGGAAGGCTCAACAGAAGACGAGTGGCCACGTTCTGGCCAAGTTGGAGTCTTAATCATCTACACAGGCCTAGGTCTCTGAAGGTGTAATCACCATAGACTGTGGTTCAAATCCTATAACCTTAGGTATTTTATACTCCCCGTTTTTCTAAATTTGAGGTAGTCACCAACAGCTATCCACCTTTAATTTCTAATTTACCTGACCGGTGGACACAAGGAGCTCCGTGAGGCTTTGGGTGATTTGCATCACAGCTGAATGCGGAACCACTACGAGGACTCACATATGGAGCCCGTGTGTGACCTGTAAAAACGAGCTGGTACGCGAGGCCAGAGCTCAAGAAGGTCCCCGAATGAAATTTTATAAATTACTTTATTATTATTATTTTTGGTCGTATTGTTACCTGATGCAACTTTTTTAATTTCATGTCCTTATTTCATTGACTAAAAATTTTCAAACTAAAAAAGTATGTAATGTATGATCTGCACATTGAGTGGAGCAGTGGAAAAGTGGTAACTATTCTATTTAGAGCAAGCATTTGCAATGCAATAGATCTCGCATTCACGCAAGTTTGAGCACTTGGCATTGTAAATGATAATGCCTTTTATTTATATTTTGGGTTTGTCATTGTCATTTACGATACTAATAGCTTAAACTCTCGCAAATGCGAGACCTATTGCATTACAATAAAGGGCCTTTTCGAACGCTTGTTAGATTGTAAATATCAGAGGAAGAGACTGGCCTGCGACGTCTTTAAAGTAGTGATAAATAGTGCAGTGAAGAAGATGTGTAAGTGTTGTAAATTACACAGACATGAAGTGCGTAGTGAGAGTTACATATGATCTGAGCTATGAACACTAACAAAGTGCTACAACACCTTTCACTCTGTGATTACACTGTTGCAGCTCAGGGGAAGAGTGGAAGGGGGGCTATTTCCAGCCCTCTCCATGATTTAAGTGTGCAGTGTGACATTGCATAATGTTATTGCTATATTCAGCCAAATAAAAGACACTCTGGTTGTAGCAGGGCCTTGGCTTTACCCCCTGCTGCAGGATGGGCTATGCTTTATGGCAGGCCTAGAGGGAGGGGGGAACGGTATCGGCTGCAGCTCCCGCCTTGAACTGTGCCCCTGCAATTACTAGTGAGCGAGAGGCGCTGAGGTGGTGGTATTGGTATTGGTGGTGGTGGTGGTATTGGTGGTAGTGGTATTGGTGGATGTACTGGTATGTGTGTTGGTGGTGGTGGTGGTACTGGTATTGGTGGTATTGGTGGTGGTGGAACTGGTATAGGTGGTGGTGGTATTGGTGGTGGTGGTATTATCATGAGTGGTATAGGTGGTGGTATTGGTATTGGTGGTATGGTGGTGGTGACATTGGTGATGTTTGTGGTGGTAGTAGTATTGGTGGTGGTGGTATTGGTGGTGGTAGTATTGGTGGTGGTGGTAGTATTGGAGGTGGTGGTGGAATTGGTGGTTGTATTGGTGGTGGTATTGTTGGTGGTGCTATTGGTGGTGCTATTGGTGGTGGTGGTACTGGTTGTGGTATTCATGGTGGTATTGATGGTATTAGTGGTGGTGTTATTGGTGGTGGTGGTGGTATTGGTGGTAGTGGTGGTATTGGCAGTGGTGGTGATATTGGTGGTGATATTAGAGGTGGTGGTATTGGAGGTGGTGTTATTAGTGGTGGTGGTATTGGTGGTGGTAGTATTGGTGGTGGTATTGGTGGTGGTGGTATTGGTGGTGGTGGTATTGGTGGTGGTGGTGGTGGTACTGGTTGTGGTATTCATGGTGGTATTGATGGTATTAGTGGTGGTGTTATTGGTGGTGGTATTGGTGGTAGTGGTGTTATTGGCATTGGTGGTGATATTAGAGGTGGTGGTATTGGTGGTGGTATTGGATGTGGTGTTAGTGGTGGTGGTATTGGTGGTGGTGGTATTGGTGGTGGTGGTATTGGTGGTGGTTGTATTGGTGGTGATGGTAGTATTGGTGGTGGCGGTATTGGTAGTAATGGTGGTGGTGTTGGTGGTATTGGTGGTTGTGGTATTGGTGGTGGTGGTATTATCATGAGTGGTATAGGTGGTGGTATTGGTGACATGGTGGTGGTGACATTGGTGATGTTTGTGGTGGTAGTAGTATTGGTGGTGGTGGTATTGGTGGTGGTAGTATTGGTGGTGGTGGTAGTATTGGGGGTGGTGGTGGTGGAATTGGTGGGTGTATTGGTGGTGGTATTGTTGGTGGTATTGGTGGTGGTGGTGGTATTGGTGGTGCTATTGGTGGTGGTGGTGGTACTGGTTGTGGTATTCATGGTGGTATTGATGGTATTAGTGGTGGTGTTATTGGTGGTAGTGGTGGTATTGGCAGTGGTGGTGATATTGGTGGTGATATTAGAGGTGGTGGTATTGGAGGTGGCGTTATTAGTGGTGGTGGAATTGGTGGTGGTGGTATTGGTGGTGGTGGTATTGGTGGTGGTTGTATTGGTGGTGATGGTAGTATTGGTGGTGGTGGTATTGGTAGTGATGGTGGTGGTATTGGTGGTGGTGTTGGTGGTATTGGTGGTTGTGGTATTGGTGGTGGTGGTATTGGTGGTGGTAGTATTGGTGGCGATGGTAGTATTGATGATGGTGGTGGTATTGGTAACAATCGCAATGGACCCCACTCCGCTAGCCCCTCCTCCGGGTCGCCCCAAAGGAAGCTGGTACATGAAGTTCTTGAGTGGTTCACCACAGTGGGTGCAAGTAAGTACTTGTTGAACTGATGATCTCTGATGGAGTTCTTGAGTGGTTCACCCCAGTGGGTGCAAGTAAGTACTTGTTGAACTGATGATCTCTAGACCCGATACATGTCCCGGGTTTTAAAATATCGCCCGAGACATGGCTCGGGTTTCAGGATAACTTCCCTCATCAGTAGAGAAAATAGTTAGGGGTGGAAGAGAGGGCCGCCAAGCAACCGTCAAAGGCCTCAGTGCCCGCACAGGCACGCAGGTGCGTCGTCCAGGAGCTCGTCAGCTCAAAGCTCGAGGGAGCCATTTTTAGAAACAATCACAATGGACCGCACTCCGCTAGCCCCTCCTCCGGGTCGCCCCAAGGGAAGCTGGTACATGAAGTTCTTGAGTGGTTCACCCCAGTGGGTGCAAGTAAGTACTTGGTGAACTGATGATCTCTGATGGAGTTCTTGAGTGGTTCACCCCAGTGGGTGCAAGTAAGTACTTGTTGAACTGATGATCTCTAGACCCGATACATGTCCCGGGTTTTAAAATATCGCCCGAGACATGGCTCGGGTTTCGGGATAGCTTCCCTCATCAGTAGAGAAAGTAGTTAGGGGTGGAAGAGAGGGCCGCCAAGCAACCGTCAAAGGCCTCAGTGCCCGCACAGGCACGCAGGTGCGTCGTCCAGGAGCTCGTCAGCTCAAAGCTCGAGGGAGCCATTTTTAGAAACAATCGCAATGGACCGCACTCCGCTAGCCCCTCCTCCGGGTTGCCCCAAGGGAAGCTGGTACATGAAGTTCTTGAGCGGTTCACCCCAGTGGGTGCAAGTAAGTACTTGTTGAACTGATGATCTCTGATGGAGTTCTTGAGTGGTTCACCCCAGTGGGTGCAAGTAAGTACTTGTTGAACTGATGATCTCTAGACCCGATACATGTCCCGGGTTTTAAAATATCGCCCGAGACATGGCTCGGGTTTCGGGATAACTTCCCTCATCAGTAGAGAAAATAGTTAGGGGTGGAAGAGAGGGCCGCCAAGCAACCGTCAAAGGCCTCAGTGCCCGCACAGGCACGCAGGTGCGTCGTCCAGGAGCTCGTCAGCTCAAAGCTCGAGGGAGCCATTTTTAGAAACAATCGCAATGGACCGCACTCCGCTAGCCCCTCCTCCGGGTCGCCCCAAGGGATGCTGGTACATGAAGTTCTTGAGTGGTTCACCCCAGTGGGTTCAAGTAAGTACTTGTTGAACTGATGATCTCTGATGGAGTTCTTGAGTGGTTCACCCCAGTGGGTGCAAGTAAGTACTTGTTGAACTGATGATCTCTAGACCCGATACATGTCCCGGGTTTTAAAATATCGCCCGAGACATGGCTCGGGTTTCGGGATAACTTCCCTCACCAGTAGAGAAAATAGTTAGGGGTGGAAGAGAGGGCCGCCAAGCAACCGTCAAAGGCCTCAGTGCCCGCACAGGCACGCAGGTGCGTCGTCCAGGAGCTCGTCAGCTCAAAGCACGAGGGAGCCATTTTTAGAAACAATCGCAATGGACCGCACTCCGCTAGCCCCTCTTCCGGGTCGCCCCAAGGGAAGCTGGTACATAAAGTTCTTGAGTGGTTCACCCCAGTGGGTGCAAGTAAGTACTTGTTGAACTGATGATCTCTGATGGAGTTCTTGAGTGGTTCACCCCAGTGGGTGCAAGTAAGTACTTGTTGAACTGATGATCTCTAGACCCGATACATGTCCCGGGTTTTAAAATATCGCCCGAGACATGGCTCGGGTTTCGGGATAACTTCCCTCATCAGTAGAGAAAATAGTTAGGGGTGGAAGAGAGGACCGCCAAGCAACCGTCAAAGGCCTCAGTGCCCGCACAGGCACGCAGGTGCGTCGTCCAGGAGCTCGTCAGCTCAAAGCTCGAGGGAGCCATTTTTAGAAACAATCGCAATGGACCACACTCCACTAGCCCCTCCTCCGGGTTGCCCCAAGGGAAGCTGGTACATGAAGTTCTTGAGTGGTTCAAACAAGTGGGTGCAAGTAAGTACTTGTTGAACTGATGATCTCTGATGGAGTTTGTTAGACCTGTCAGCCCTTTGGGTGGTCCCTCCTCATCATTATTTATTTTGTCCCACGTTTGCCTCAAACCCTGTTTGAATTTTTCCTTTTTGGGAACCACCAGACTTTTTCGTGTTGTTGCAGATTCAGGGAGCCATTTTAGCTACCCCTGAAACTTCTGTCTGGAGGCCTGAAGCACAAAATGGTGGCCACCTGTGACATCACCAGCATCCACTGGAACCTGCTAGCACCTTCCAGAACATTCCAGAACCCTGTGACAGTTGGAGGCGGTTTAGAATGTTGGGAAGCTAAGACAGAGAGTTGGCAGTTGGAGCTGGCAGTTGGCACCTGACTGGTGAGGAGTGAGCAGCAGAAACTTGAAGGAGGAAGGAGTGAAGCAGCAGGGGTGGAAACTTGTGCCTGGAGTGGGGTCCATAAACCCACCCTTGATACTAGTCCCTACTGACGGAGCCCAGCCTAGAGCCCTGTGTGGGAAGAAGTCAGAAAAACCATCCTGAGGACCTGGACAGCAGGAACAGGCCTTAGAAACAAGAGAACAGCAAGATCCTGACCTGGAAGCTGGTTTCCCTGAAGTCCGACGTCGAGTAGCCTAAGACCTGGAGCCCGAGGTGGAGAAGCGGCGCTGACTGGAAAAGCAGACGTCGTACCCGGAGCCGCCAGAGGTCGAGAAAGGGCGCCGTCAGAGGTCGTGAGGAATACCAGAGGTCGAGGAGGAAGTCACCCGAGGTCGAGTGAGCGGCGTCATCGGAGGAGTGAAGTCCGCCCTCCGGAGTCGTCGGAGACCGAGGTGAAGGGTAACGGAGGTCGGGAGTGAGGATCGCACTCCGGAGTCGCCGGAACCTGTGAGAATCGTGCCGGAGGTCGGGAGTGGGGGTCGCACTCCGGAGTCGCCGGAAACCTGTGAGGAGCACCGGAGGTCGGGAGTGAGGATCGCACTCCGGAGCCGCCGGAAGTCGACATCGAGGCAAGGCCGGCCGACGTCATCGAATCCGAGGTCGCCATCGGACCGGAGCCGCCCGAAGTCGACATCGAGTAAAGACTGCCCGACGCCATCGAATCGGAGGTCGAGGTCGAACCGAGGCTGCTGACATCGAGACCGGAGCCGCCTGCCGGCGTCGTCAAAGAACTGACATTGTGCCGAGGCCGCCGACATCGAGCTGGAACCGCCTCACGGCATCGACACGACTCCAGCGGCGTCGGAGCATCAGAAAAAGGGCAGTAAGTGGAGTAGAGGGCGCCTAAGGCCCTGTGGAGACCTGAGAGACTGCTCTAAGGGGCTAGGGAGGTGCTGGAACCAACCTGACTGTGCCAGGGGTGAACTGGGACTAATCTAGAGAAGTTGTGTGGAGAGAGAGAGCCAGGTCTCTGGTATTTTCCCCCTTTATCTACCTCAGTTTAGGCCTCAGCCTTGACCAAGCCAGGGAGTAGACACCCCCAAGCCTTCCACATCCCCACAAGCTGTGCCTGGGCCAAATCAGCCCTTAGGAATTCAAAAGTGATCTGATTCCATGAGTGTCACTGTCAGCTTTTAAGTATTTATTAGGGGCATTGTATTTATTGTATTTAACCTATTTATTGTTCCACTGTATTTATTGGTCCACAGTATTTATTGATGCACAATACTTATTGGTTACAGTATTTATTGCCTCAGAATATTTAATTGCCTGTCTGTATTGCACTTTTATTTATGCCTTCAGTATTTATGATCACCCCTATTTATTGAATCATTAAGCCAGTATTTACTTGACCTGCCCTTTCTAAAAAGTTTGTATATTGTGATTGTTATTTATTTTATCCAATCAGCAACTAAGAGAAAAAGCAGATAAAGAGAGTTATTTTCATAATTTTTACGGTGTAGAGTCGTTTTTGGAACGGATGCACGCATGGTTATTGTTTGGGTATGTTGTATGCTTAGCACGGAGCCTGATTCTTGACCACTCGAGCCAAGCTACCACAGTGTGTCCGGAAGACCACCACCACCCTTTCTAGTGTGGGAGTGGTTTTCCAACATAAATTGGTGTTCAGTGGTGGGATAGAGCTGTGCCTACGCATACTCAACAATAACTGTGGGTAGTCCATAGGCCTACACCGGGAGTTTTCTCAAGAGCGGCCTTCCTAATTGTGGGTTTTTGTTTTTTCCAAATTTACTCTGGTGGTGGGAGGAGGTATTATTAAAGGTACCCCCCTGCATAGTTACTGCACAAAAACCTGTCCTCTAACCTGAGTGGGCAAGATGGAGTTTGTACTAGAAAATCTAGAAACGTACACTGTGGCCCAACTCAGGGAGTTTTGCCAGCGGGAGGGGGTGTACTGTCCCCCAGGAGCAAAGAAGGGTGCACTCCAAACCAGCTTAAGGGCTTGGGGGGAGGCACGCCGAGAAAGCAAGGCTGAGGAGGAAGACAGGGATGGAGAGCCTGACCCCGAGGGGGCTGAGATGTACCAACCTGAGGTGGGGAACCTGTCAGCGGGGCCCAGGACCATTTCTAGGAAGGGCAGCAGTGCCTCTAGCGGTGGCTTGTCTGAAGTGGAGTTAACAGACCGGAGGGAGAAAAGACAGCTCACATGGGACTTAGCAAGGCTGGAGAAGGAGAAGGAGGAGCAGAGGATGGCCCATGAATTACGACTGAAAGAAATAGATCTTCAGATCTTGAGAATCGGGGCACAACCTGTTCCTAATGGTGGCAGCCAAACCCAAGAGAACACCAGGGAACCTAAACCATACCTGCCAAAGGACATAGTAGCTAGCTATGGAGTGGGCGACGATATCGCCAAGTGGCTAGCGGCCTATGAGGTCTCGTTGAGGGCCCATGGGGTTCCAGAGAAGTACTGGGGAGGGGGATTGTACAAGTACATGCCTCCAGCTGGTAGGGATGCTTTATTGGCCCTCGAGGAGGATGAGCGGACCCACTACCCCACCATGAAACTGGCGCTCATCAGAAAGTTTGGACTAACACCTGAAAAGTACAGACAGAAGTTCAGGGGTAGTCACAAACTGGGCACGCAGAATTGGGTGGACTTCCTGGACTATGCAAAGAAGGCAATGGAAGGTTGGATTCAGGGCAGTGAAGTGAGGAACTACGAGGGGCTGTTCGACCTAGTACTGAAGGAACACCTGCTCGAGAAATGTTTCCCTGAACTGCGGCAACACCTGGTGGATAGCAAGCTGACCAGTCCCCGGGAGCTTGCTGAGGAGGCGGACATTTGGGCTAGTACCCGGGTGTCCACAAGGGGGACTGGAGGGGATACTCAAAAGGCCGGACAGGGCGCCCCCCAGAAGAAAGAGGGAAGGGAAAAGAAAAAGGAGTTCTCCAAAGGCCCCCAAAATAACTTCCAAGGGAAGGGAACAGGATTCACCCCTAAGGCTAACCCGCCCAGAAACCCTAATCCTGGCCAGAGTCAGCAGCCAAGGGTTGTCCATTGCTATGAGTGCGGTGGCGTTGGACACTATAAAGGAGATCCGAAGTGCTTGAAACGACCACCCCCTCCCACTGGAGGAAAGACCCCCGGAGTAGCTAGTGTAGTGCTCGGGGAGGAGATGCCCTTAACTAAGGGAAGGGAGTGGGCGGGTGTCACTTTAGTGTCCCTGGGAGAACGGGAGATGGTTCCTAAGATCCAGGTGCCCGCAAATACCGCAAAGTATGGGCAGTGGGTCACCATCAACGGCCAAAGAGGGGAGGCTCTGAGAGACACAGGAGCCAGTATGACTATGGTGCGTAGCCAACTGGTGTCTCCAGAGCAGGTAATTCCCGATGTACTCCACCCAGCCGCGATGGCTGACGGCAGAACAGGCCACTATCCAGTGGCCGAGGTTCCCTTTAAATGGGGGGGGGGTTGCAGGTTCACTTCGAGTTGCCGTAAGCCCTGCCGTGCCAGTTGATTGTCTGCTGGGGAATGACATGGAGCACAACGCTTGGAAGGAGGTGGAATACCGGACTCACACCGAGATGCTGGGTACACCTGACTGGGCCTGTGTTAGCACAAGGTCCGCGACTACCCGAAGAGGGAGTTCATTTCGGCTGGAGCCTAGAACAAAGGCCCAGCCAGCTGCCAGTCAAGGGAAGAACCGAGGACAGGAGGAGCCTGCCTCGGCGTCCCCACCCCGTAGGACGGATAGGCCACCGGAGGTGGTGGACCAGGAGTCTGCGGTGGGGGACGTTACCAACCTGGAGGACCTACCCATCCCGGCCGAGTGGCACGTGGAGGGAGGCCCGTCCAGGGAGGAATTCTGCCAGGGCCAGAGGGAGTGCCCTACCCTTGAGGGGCTGAGGCGACAGGCCGAAGCCCAGGCAGCAGGGAACGTTGAAGGGAACTACAGTGTTTACTGGGAGGATGGCCTCCTCTACAGTGAACCCAAGGCACCCCTACACGGATCGTCACGAGCCTTGGTAGTCCCTCAACGTTACCGAGCCTTCCTTCTGGAGTTGGCTCACGAGATACCATTGGCAGGACACTTGGGGCAAGACAAGACCTTCGCCCGTCTTGTCCCACACTTTTATTGGCCTCAGATGAAAGTGTCGTCCGATACCTACTGCCGGACATGTGTGTCTTGCCAAGCCAGTGGGAAAACAGGGGTGAAGCTGAAAGCTCCCCTGGAACCACTTCCTGTCGTTAGCACCCCCTTTGAAAGGGTGGGCATCGACATTGTGGGTCCGTTAGATCCACCGACTACAGCTGGTCACAGGTTTATCCTGGTTCTGGTGGATCATGCCACACGGTACCCAGAGGCAATACCTCTGAGGACCATAACAGCACCTGTTGTGGCAAGGGCCCTGATGGGAATCTTTACCCGAGTGGGTTTTCCCAAGGAAGTTGTGTCCGACAGGGGGACCAACTTCATGTCAGCGTATATGCGGGCAATGTGGAAGGAGTGTGGAGTGACATACCGGTTCACCACTCCTTACCACCCCCAGACCAATGGTCTGGTGGAGAGGTTTAACAAAACCTTGAAAGGCATGATCAGAAGTCTGCCTGAAAGCCTGCGGAGGAGATGGGACGTCCTCCTACCCTGTTTACTTTTTTCCTACAGGGAAGTGCCACAGAAGGGAGTGGGCTTCAGCCCCTTCGAGCTTCTGTATGGGCACCCTGTACGTGGACCTCTCAACCTGGTGAGAGACGGATGGGAAAGAACTCCCAGAAAGCTTCCCCAGGATGTGGTGAGCTACATGCTGGCCTTCCGGAGCCAAATGGCTAAGTTGTGGAAGCAAGCTTCTGGCAACTTGGAAGCCAGCCAAGCAGTGATGAAGGCGTGGTATGACCACAATGCTCACCCGGTGGAGTTGGAGCCTGGCCAGAAGGTGTGGGTGATCGAACCGGGAGAGCTTAGTGCCCTCCAGGATCGCTGGTCAGGACCCTTTGAGGTGTTGGAGAAGAAGGGTAAGGCTACCTACTTGGTGGACCTGAAGACCCCTCGTCAGCCCCTGCGGGTGCTGCATGCCAACCGCCTCAAACCCCACCACGAGAGGCCCGAAGTCATCTTGATGATGGTGACTGACGGAGGAGAGGACGTGGAAAGCGAGCCTCTCCCTGATTTGTTTGCGTCTCAAGAGAAGGATGGGTCGGTGGAGGGAGTGATTCTCTCCCCATCTCTAACTCCTGAACAGCAGGAGGACTGTCGCCAGGTCCTGGGGCAGTACTCTTCGCTGTTCTCCCTTGTCCCGGGTAGGACTCACCTGTGCGTCCATGACGTGGACACAGGAGACAGCCCACCTGTGAAGTCCAAGATCTACCGGATGTCAGACAAGGTGAAGGCCAGCATTCATAGTGAAGTCACTAAGATGCTGGAGCTAGGAGTGATCGAACCTTCTAGCAGCCCCTGGTCCAGTCCGGTGGTGTTAGTACCAAAAGCTGCACCACCGGGTGCCCAACCAGAACTGAGGTTCTGTGTGGACTATCGGGGACTGAATTCAGTGACCAAAACTGATGCTCATCCGATCCCTAGGGCGGATGAATTGATTGACCGGCTGGGAGCTGCCCAATATCTAAGTACCTTTGACCTTACTTCTGGGTACTGGCAGATCTCTTTGACTGATGGAGCAAGGGAAAGGTCAGCCTTCTCCACGCCCAATGGCCACTACCAGTTCTGTGTGATGCCCTGTGGGCTCAAGAACGCACCTGCCACGTTTCAGCGCCTGGTAAACCAGATCCTCACCGGAATGGAGAGTTTCTCTGCTGCTTATCTGGATGACATAGCCGTCTTCAGTAACAGCTGGGAGGATCACTTGCGTCACCTGCAAGCTGTTCTCCAGGCCCTGAGACAAGCTGGATTGACGATCAAGGCCAGCAAGTGCCAGATCGGGCAGGGGTCGGTAGTGTACCTTGGACACTTGGTGGGTAGGGGAGCGGTGCAACCCCTCCAGGCGAAGATCGAGGCCATCATGGCCTGGAAACCCCCCAAGACACAGACTGAGGTCCGAGCATTTTTGGGCCTCACGGGATACTACCGTCGCTTCGTGAAGGGATACGGTACCATCGTAGCCCCCCTCACGGAGCTCACGTCCAAGAAACAACCTCGACGGGTAGTCTGGACGGAGGCTTGTCAGCAAGCCTTTGAGAGATTGAAGAAAGCCATGTGCGAGGCCCCGGTCTTAAGGGCCCCAGACTTTTCCAAGGAGTTCATTGTCCAGACAGATGCATCAGAACATGGCATTGGGGCAGTGTTATCGCAACTCAACGAAGAGGGTCTGGATCAACCCGTGGTCTTCCTATCCCGGAGACTACTTCCCAGGGAACAGAAGTGGAGTGCAATAGAGCGTGAAGCCTTTGCAGTGGTATGGGCTCTGAAGAAGTTGCGGCCATACCTGTTTGGCTCGCACTTCCTAGTTCAGACCGACCACAGACCCCTTCGTTGGCTGATGCAAATGAAGGGGGAGAATCCCAAGTTGTTGAGGTGGTCTATTTCCCTACAGGGAATGGACTTTCAGGTGGAACATCGGCCTGGAGTGGACCACGCCAATGCAGACGGTCTCTCAAGGTATTTCCGCCTTAGTGATGAGAACTCCCAAGGGGTTGGGTAGCTCTCCCCACTTTCAGCTGGGGGGACGCGTGTTAGACCTGTCAGCCCTTTGGGTGGTCCCTCCTCATCATTATTTATTTTGTCCCACTTTTGCCTCAAACCCTGTTTGAATTTTTCCTTTTTGGGAACCACCAGACTTTTTCGTGTTGTTGCAGATTCAGGGAGCCATTTTAGCTACCCCTGAAACTTCTGTCTGGAGGCCTGAAGCACAAAATGGTGGCCACCTGTGACATCACCAGCATCCACTGGAACCTGCTAGCACCTTCCAGAACATTCCAGAACCCTGTGACAGTTGGAGGCGGTTTAGAATGTTGGGAAGCTAAGACAGAGAGTTGGCAGTTGGAGCTGGCAGTTGGCACCTGACTGGTGAGGAGTGAGCAGCAGAAACTTGAAGGAGGAAGGAGTGAAGCAGCAGGGGTGGAAACTTGTGCCTGGAGTGGGGTCCATAAACCCACCCTTGATACTAGTCCCTACTGACGGAGCCCAGCCTAGAGCCCTGTGTGGGAAGAAGTCAGAAAAACCATCCTGAGGACCTGGACAGCAGGAACAGGCCTTAGAAACAAGAGAACAGCAAGATCCTGACCTGGAAGCTGGTTTCCCTGAAGTCCGACGTCGAGTAGCCTAAGACCTGGAGCCCGAGGTGGAGAAGCGGCGCTGACTGGAAAAGCAGACGTCGTACCCGGAGCCGCCAGAGGTCGAGAAAGGGCGCCGTCAGAGGTCGTGAGGAATACCAGAGGTCGAGGAGGAAGTCACCCGAGGTCGAGTGAGCGGCGTCATCGGAGGAGTGAAGTCCGCCCTCCGGAGTCGTCAGAGACCGAGGTGAAGGGTAACGGAGGTCGGGAGTGAGGATCGCACTCCGGAGTCGCCGGAACCTGTGAGAATCGTGCCGGAGGTCGGGAGTGGGGGTCGCACTCCGGAGTCGCCGGAAACCTGTGAGGAGCACCGGAGGTCGGGAGTGAGGATCGCACTCCGGAGCCGCCGGAAGTCGACATCGAGGCAAGGCCGGCCGACGTCATCGAATCCGAGGTCGCCATCGGACCGGAGCCGCCCGAAGTCGACATCGAGTAAAGACTGCCCGACGCCATCGAATCGGAGGTCGAGGTCGAACCGAGGCTGCTGACATCGAGACCGGAGCCGCCTGCCGGCGTCGTCAAAGAACTGACATTGTGCCGAGGCCGCCGACATCGAGCTGGAACCGCCTCACGGCATCGACACGACTCCAGCGGCGTCGGAGCATCAGAAAAAGGGCAGTAAGTGGAGTAGAGGGCGCCTAAGGCCCTGTGGAGACCTGAGAGACTGCTCTAAGGGGCTAGGGAGGTGCTGGAACCAACCTGACTGTGCCAGGGGTGAACTGGGACTAATCTAGAGAAGTTGTGTGGAGAGAGAGAGCCAGGTCTCTGGTATTTTCCCCCTTTATCTACCTCAGTTTAGGCCTCAGCCTTGACCAAGCCAGGGAGTAGACACCCCCAAGCCTTCCACATCCCCACAAGCTGTGCCTGGGCCAAATCAGCCCTTAGGAATTCAAAAGTGATCTGATTCCATGAGTGTCACTGTCAGCTTTTAAGTATTTATTAGGGGCATTGTATTTATTGTATTTAACCTATTTATTGTTCCACTGTATTTATTGGTCCACAGTATTTATTGATGCACAATACTTATTGGTTACAGTATTTATTGCCTCAGAATATTTAATTGCCTGTCTGTATTGCACTTTTATTTATGCCTTCAGTATTTATGATCACCCCTATTTATTGAATCATTAAGCCAGTATTTACTTGACCTGCCCTTTCTAAAAAGTTTGTATATTGTGATTGTTATTTATTTTATCCAATCAGCAACTAAGAGAAAAAGCAGATAAAGAGAGTTATTTTCATAATTTTTACGGTGTAGAGTCGTTTTTGGAACGGATGCACGCATGGTTATTGTTTGGGTATGTTGTATGCTTAGCACGGAGCCTGATTCTTGACCACTCGAGCCAAGCTACCACAGTGTGTCCGGAAGACCACCACCACCCTTTCTAGTGTGGGAGTGGTTTTCCAACAGAGTTCTTGAGTGGTTCACCATAGTGGGTGCAAGTAAGTACTTGTTGAACTGATGATCTCTAGACCCAATACATGTCCCGGGTTTTAAAATATCGCCCGAGACATGGCTCGGGTTTCGGGATAACTTCCCTCATCAGTAGAGAAAATAATTAGGGGTGGAAGAGAGGGCCGCCAAGCAACCGTCAAAGACCTCAGTGCCCGCACAGGCACGCAGGTGCGTCGTCCAGGAGCTCGTCAGCTCAAAGCTCGAGGGAGCCATTTTTAGAAACAATCGCAATGGACCGCACTCCGCTAGCCCCTCCTCCGGGTCGCCCCAAGGGATGCTGGTACATGAAGTTCTTGAGTGGTTCACCCCAGTGGGTGCAAGTAAGTACTTGTTGAACTGATGATCTCTGATGGAGTTCTTGAGTGGTTCACCCCAGTGGGTGCAAGTAAGTACTTGTTGAACTGATGATCTCTAGACCCGATACATGTCCCGGGTTTTAAAATATCGCCTGAGACATGGCTCGGGTTTCGGGATAACTTCCCTCATCAGTAGAGAAAATAGTTAGGGGTGGAAGAGAGGGCCACCAAGCAACCGTCAAAGGCCTCAGTGCCCGCACAGGCACGCAGGTGCGTCGTCCAGGAGCTCGTCAGCTCAAAGCTCGAGGGAGCCATTTTTAGAAACAATCGCAATGGACCCAACTCCGCTAGCCCCTCCTCCGGGTCGCCCCAAGGGAAGCTGGTACATGAAGTTCTTGAGTGGTTCACCCCAGTGGGTGCAATTAAGTACTTGTTGAACTGATGATCTCTGATGGAGTTCTTGAGTGGTTCACCCCAGTGGGTGCAAGTAAGTACTTGTTGAACTGATGATCTCTAGACCCGATACATGTCCCGGGTTTTAAAATATCACCCGAGACATGGCTCGGGTTTCGGGATAACTTCCCTCATCAGTAGAGAAAATAGTTAGGGGTGGAAGAGAGGGCCGCCAAGCAACCGTCAAAGGCCTCAGTGCCCGCACAGGCACGCAGGTGCGTCGTCCAGGAGCTCGTCAGCTCCAAAGCTCGAGGGAGCCATATTTAGATACAACCGCAATGGACCGCACTCCGCTAGCCCCTCCTCCGGGTCGCCCCAAGGGAAGCTGGTACATGAAGTTCTTGAGTGGTTCACCCCAGTGGGTGCAAGTAAGTACTTGTTGAACTGATGATCTCTGATGGAGTTCTTGAGTGGTTTACCCCAGTGGGTGCAAGTAAGTACTTGTTGAACTGATGATCTCTAGACCCGATACATGTCCCGGGTTTTAAAATATCGCCCGAGACATGGCTCGGGTTTCGGGATAACTTCCCTCATCAGTAGAGAAAATAGTTAGGGGTGGAAGAGAGGGCCGCCAAGCAACCGTCAAAGGCCTCAGTGCCCACACAGGCACGCAGGTGCGTCGTCCAGGAGCTCGTCAGCTCAAAGCTCGAGGGAGCCATTTTTAGAAACAATCGCAATGGACCGCACTCCGCTAGCCCCTCCTCCGGGTCGCCCCAAGGGAAGCTGGTACATGAAGTTCTTGAGTGGTTCAACCCAGTGGGTGCAAGTAAGTACTTGTTGAACTGATGATCTATGATGGAGTTCTTGAGTGGTTCACCTCAGTGGGTGCAAGTAAGTACTTGTTGAACTGATGATCTCTAGACCCGATACATGTCTCGGGTTTTAAAATATCGCCCGAGACATGGCTCGGGTTTCGGGATAACTTCCCTCATCAGTAGAGAAAATAGTTAGGGGTGGAAGAGAGGGCCGCCAAGCAACGGTCAAAGGCCTCAGTGCCCGCACAGGCACGCAGGTGCGTCGTCTAGGAGCTCGTCAGCTCAAAGGAGCTATTTTTAGAAACGATCGCAATGGACCGCACTCCACTAGCCCCTCCTCCGGGTCGCCCCAAGGGAAGCTGGTACATGAAGTTCTTGAGTGGTTCACCCCAGTGGGTGCAAGTAAGTACTTGTTGAACTGATGATCTCTAGACCCGATACATGTCCCGGGTTTTAAAATATCGCCCGAGACATGGCTCGGGTTTCGGGATAACTTCCCTCATCAGTAGAGAAAATAGTTAGGGGTGGAAGAGAGGGCCGCCAAGCAACCGTCAAAGGCCTCAGTGCCCGCACAGGCACGCAGGTGCGTTGTCCAGGAGCTCGTCAGCTCAAAGCTCGAGGGAGCCATTTTTAGAAACAATCGCAATGGACCGCACTCCGCTAGCCCCTCCTCCGGGTCGCCCCAAGGGAAGCTGGTACCTGCAGTTCTTGAGTGGTTCACCCCAGTGAGTGCAAGTAATTACTTGTTGAACTGATGATCTCTGATGGAGTTCTTGAGTGGTTCACCCCAGTGGGTGCAAGTAAGTACTTGTTGAACTGATGATCTCTAGACCCGATACATGTCCCGGTTTTAAAATATCGCCCGAGACATGGCTCGGGTTTCGGGATAACTTCCCTCATCAGTAGAGAAAATAGTTAGGGGTGGAAGAGAGGGCCGCCAAGCAACCGTCAAAGGCCTCAGTGCCCGCACAGGCACGCAGGTGCGTCGTCCAGGAGCTCGTCAGCTCAGAGCTCGAGGGAGCCATTTTTAGAAACAATTGCAATGGACCGCACTCCGCTAGCCCCTCCTTCGGGTCGCCCCAAGGGAAGCTGGTACATGAAGTTCTTGAGTGGTTCACCCCAGTGGGTGCAAGTAAGTACTTGTTGAACTGATGATCTCTGATGGAGTTCTTGAGTGGTTCACCCCAGTGGGTGCAAGTAAGTACTTGTTGAACTGATGATCTCTAGACCCGATACATGTCCCGGGTTTTAAAATATCGCCCGAGACATGGCTCGGGTTTCGGGATAACTTCCCTCATCAGTAGAGAAAATAGTTAGGGGTGGAAGAGAGGGCCGCCAAGCAACCGTCAAAGGCCTCATTGCCCGCACAGGCACGCAGGTGCGTCGTCTAGGAGCTCCTCAGCTGGTGGTATTGGTGGTGGTATTGGTAGTGATGGTGGTGGTATTGGTGGTGGTGGTGTTGGTGGTATTGGTAATGATGGTGGTGGTGTTGGTGGTGGTATTGTTGGTGGTATTGGTATTGGTGGTATTGGCGGTGGTATTGGTGGTGGTATTGGTATTGGTGGTATTGGCGGTGGGATTGGCTGTGGTATTGGTGATGTATTGAAGGTGGTGGTATTAGTAGTGGTGGTATTGGTGGTGGTATTAGTGGTGGTATTGGTGGGGGTATTAGTGGCAGTATTGGTGGTGGTATTGGTGGTGGTATTGGTGGTATTGATGGTAGTGATATTGGTATTGGTGGTAGTAGTATTGCTACTGGTGTTGGTATTGGTGGTGGTACAATGATATTTGGTTGTTTTGGTGATGGTATTAATGGTGGTATTGGTGTTGTTATTGGTGGCAGTGGAATTGGTGGTGGTGGTGATATTATTGGTGGTGGTGGTGGTATTGGTGGTGGTTTTATGGTGGTGGTGGTATTGGTGATATTGGGTTTGGAGGTGGTATTGGTGATGGTGGTATTGGTGGTGGTGGTATTGGTAGAGGGGGTATTGGTGGTGGTGGAAGTATTGGTTGTAGTATTGGTGATGGTATTTGTGGTGATGGTGGTGGCGGTATTGGTGGTGGTGTTGATGGTATTGGTGGGTGTATTGGTTGTGGTATTAGTGGTGGTATTGGTGGTGGTTGTGGTATTGGTTGTAGTATTGGTGGTGGTATTGGTGGTGGGGGTATTAGTGGTGTTGGTATTGGTGGTGGTGAATGTATTGGTATTGCTGGTGGTATTGGTGGTGGTGGAATTGGTATTGGTGGTGGTATTGATGGTGGTATTGGTGCTGGTATTGGTGGCAGTGGTATTGATGGTGGTGGTATTGGTGGTGGAGGTTGTATTGGTGGTATTTGTGATGGTGTTGGTAGTATTGATGGTGTTCGTATTGGTGGTGGTGGAATTGGTGATGGTAGTGGTGGTATTAGTGGTATTGGTGGTGGTAGTGGTATTGGTGGTGGTAGTGGTATTGGTTGTGGGGGTATTGGTGGTGATGGTATTGGTGGTTGTATTGGTGGTGGTGGTATTGGTGCTGATATTGTTGCTGGTGGTATTGGTGCTGGTATTGTTGGTGGTGGCATCGGTGAAGGGCGGGGCCCTCTAGGGTCAGGCGGGTTCTCTTACAACTACCTGCTATGCCTTCCCAAATGAAGAGTCGATCAGACAGTAGAGAATGAAACACAGAGTACGCTAATACATAATGAACCTCTCTGGAGACTTCGGCCACGCCTCTGGTGGAAAACTCCAGGATTGAGCCGGGCATAAATAAAGGAGATACAGAGATGAGCTAGCACCTGCCAGAGGGGTGCACTATCAGTATATCAAGGCCACTGTGCTGAGTCTCAGCGTCTCCTAACGTGGGAGCAAAACTACATGTATACAATGGAATGCGAAAGCAGAATAATTCTGTTAGTAAGTCGAGTTGCAGCATTGAACGAGAATGAAAATAATAACGAAGTACAGTGTTCTGCTGAGGCAAATGATTCTAAATACTAAGGCCTAATACGAGCACAGCCCAGGGAGTCTAATAAGGGTTATGAAATACAAAATAGAGTCACGCTAGCTAATCGAAGACCTATATGCTGCAAGGATAACTCAGTGGGTTACATTGGGCAAGTACAAATGCATGTATTTTAGACACACAATGCTAACCTAATATAACATAACAAGTACATTATGGGAGAGGGGAATTTCAAATCTAACATCGGTGGCGGTATTGGTGGTGTTGGTGGTATTGGTGGTGGAGCTGGTATTGGTGGTGGTGGTATTGGTGGTATTCATGATGGTATTGGTGGTGGTATTGGTGGTGGTATTGACGGTGTTGTTGGTGGTGGTATTGGTGGTGGTATTGGTGGTGGTGGTATTGGTGGTTGTGGTATTTATGGTGGTGGTATTGGTGGTGGTACTGGTGGTGGTATTGTTGGGGGTATCGGTGGTGGTATAGGTGGTGGTGGTATTGGTGGTGGTATTGGTGGAGGTGGTGGTATTGGTGGTGGTGGATTTGTTAAGAGAACAGGCATTTGAAAACAACCCGTCAGGTGGCTTTAGTTCAGATGACATGTAACACAGGTGTGTTGTTGTCAGCTACAGCCCATTAGCACAGGATTATGTGCTACCTGGATTTCACATGACTTAATTAGCTAATTATTTCTAAATCCATTTTACTTGGGGGGTTGAAACAGACACAAGATAAAGCCCGGGGTAAAGAGATTGAAAGCATGCACCCGTGTTACGGGGAAGGCAATGCTGCTTAAAAAACACAAGCGGTTTCAGCTGAAGCAGCGCATGTACGGTCTGCAGTAAGAGAAACTCAATAAAGTAAATAGTGCTTACAGACTAAATAACAGGTCCCGTGTAACAACCAAAGTAATAGGGCCAGTAGCAAATGAAGACAAGGCCATACTAAGGCGGGACTAACAAGCCTATTAACGAATCCGAAGGCCGCATTTACAAAATACAATGACACAAGCCAATGAAAAATAGAGTGGGCGCAGCTTCTCTCAAATACTCTACTACAGCAGTCTCGCAGAGTGAGCAGTGCATGCGCGATGCCACTAGGCTCAACCTAAATATGGAAAGGAGACACAAATTCCATTAAGGTCAACTTAAAATTATTTTCTCAGAAATTAAACATCTGTCAACAGACAACAACACCGAGAGACAAGATTTGATTTACATCCACATCTCCATGCCCCTGTTATTGACCAATACAGCATAGCCTCATGGGGGCACAGATGCAAAATCTTATCTTGAATCAAGCTGCATCAAAGGTGGTTCGACCACCACTACACGATGCAAGGGATGAGATTATTGGTCGCATCTTGACTCCTGGGGACCTGGGGTAGGGTAACATTCAGGCACATCCATAAACATCAACAGACTTGTGCTTCTATACATGGTTAAATAATATAGAAGGTGATTTAGTCCGGTATTACGCTGTTGTTCCTTCTATGGGTCCCCGTCCATTCTCCGGTCTTAGTGGATAGAGCAATACTGAAAAAATAGCGGCAGCTAGGACATATTAGTCACTGCACCACCTATCAATCAATCAATCATAGCATTTGTAAAGCGCACTACATACCTGTGAGGGTCTCAAGGCTCTGGGGGGGGGGAATGGTGCTACTGTTCGAAGAGCCAGGTCTTGAAGAGTCTCCTAAAGTATTTACAAGTATATGGTAAACATCAGAATTGCCCTCCTCAAATGGCCAACTGCCAAATGGTCATAACGTGTACAAATAAATAACAGGTGTTTAGCTTGGAATGCTCCTGCCTGCGTTCTACGTCTTTTGTTCACAACTGGTTGTATATAGGAAAGTCCCCGTCAGTATATACAGTACAAATGATTCTGAAATTCACTATTGATTCAAAGTAGTCCTTAGTTCCAATTTGTAAATTGAAGTGTTCGGCAAAGCCGTCCGTTCCGCAGGAGTGTTCCAAGCTGTACACATGCACTACTGTCGGTTTAAAAATCGATCTGCCCTGAAGAAGCCCATGTTTGGGTGAAACATGTTGGTTGCATACATCAGTCTTAATATCAAGAAAAACAATTAAAGGAACTTTCAAGCATAACTGGACTTGTCTAATATGTCATAAATTAATATCTGGAATTTAACAGTTTTTTATTGCCTCTCATTCTGTTATTTTTTGGGATATAGCAATGCATGGAAAGAGAATTGCCAATTGGGAAGTGAAATATGAACAGACATGCATACTGTTCATTAGAGGTGCAGTGGTTCTCATTGCCTCCTCAAGGGTAAACCCAACAATCTGCCCCAAACAAAGAAATATTGGGGCCGGTTCAGAGAACTATTCTTAGACAAAATCCTAAATTTACTAGGTTAGGATTTTGTCTTAAATTAAACTTGTTAAACTTAAGTTTGTCTTACGTTTTGGTCTTAAGACAAAATACTAACTCAAGGCAAAATCCTAATTGAAGACAAAATCCTAACTTTACTACTACTAAATGCCTTCTGTGAATACCAAAAGTAGTAAGTTTAGGATTTTGTCTCAGATTTGCATAGAGTCACTACATTTATTGTTGGAAGCTTCAGGCAGTCCTTGGGATTAATACCTCACATTGACTGGTTTACTGCAACGCCATGTATAGGGTTTCCTTTTGGCACCTTCTCAGAAGAAGAATGGGGTGTGAAGACGTCTGAAATCACCCACTTTGTTTCTTTTTAGGCTGACATTCTTTTTTTTGTCTTGCAATGAAAGGTTTGACAAAGGCTTACAAGTCTGAGTTAAGAAAGTGGCCATCTATGTTTAAACACAACACCCACTTTTCCGAATATATGCTTGGAACAATACCAAAATGGGGATGAGCATATTGGACAAACCATCCATTGCATACATAGGTATCAATACACATGTAACTCTATGAATCAGGGTTGCAACCTAAAATTCGATTTTGTTCTAGAATATGTTCACTAAATTGTGAGCAGTCCCCAAATATGGCTTTGTAGGAAATGTAGTTGTCCAAATTGTCTCTTTATCAGCAGGGCCGGCTGGCAAAGCTCTGTTAAATAATAGTTGTTGGCTTTTGTAGAAATTAGATTTCCTTTTTAGGTCGAGCCTAGTGCAGCGCGCATGCGCTGCTCGCGAGACTTTATGTAAGGACTTTAGAAATCTCACCACAGGCTCGCACACGCTCGTGCGTGTGCTTTTGGTTTTGTCCTAGGCTTTTGGCCTTTGCGTGCGTCTTTTTAACAAAGACAGCACGCAATTGGGCAACGGCAGGCGCATGTCCCGCCTTTCCTCCGCCCACGGTCTATTGCATGCGGTTACCCGCACAGGCACCATCTGGTTTGAATTATCTTGCCCAGACGCGGGCACGATAATTGAAACCAGATGTCTCGCTGTGGCGCGCGCGGGAGCACCACTCATTAATCAGACCGCTGAAGCTTTGGTCAGCCCTAAACGTTGGTGGTTGCTTTGCTGGGACTCGAGGAAGCGGTTTATTGTGGCTCCCGTGCAGACGTGCCACTGTTGCTGTGTTAATCACCGCCGCTATAAACACACCGGGCATTAATGAGCGTTAAAACCCCCGGGGCTCCTGTGTCGCGGCTGTTTGGACAGCGCGCAAGTGGAGCTCTGTAATCTGCGGCTCTGCGTGCTCAGAGTCGGCTTCAAGGGCCCTCTGGGAGATGATCGGAGATAAGGGCAGAGCTCCACTTCAGCACATGCTAGTGCCATTAAAAGCCCATTTGCTGTCCCCGAGGATGAAAGTGACCCTGGGTGAGCCGCTCGTTCCGGTGAAAGTAAATGTGACATTTTCGACACCTCACTCCACACCTCCCAGATAACATCCTCTGCTGAGTGTTTTACCCTGTTTTCCTACTGCAGCTGGCAGCCCCCCTCACTTGAGTGGCACTGTGTTTTGAGGGAAAGGGGTTTGCTCAGGGGGGAAGGCTGGTTCTTTACGTTCCCGTAAGCTGATCAGCCAGACCCCCACCTTTTCCTTTATCCACCCACATTTTGTTTTTGATATTTTAAATGGCTTGTGGTCCGCCTGGATAAAATGCAGAGCAGCGAGTAATTCCTGCGGCGGCACAAGGCACGCCAAACCGGCAGCGGATTCCTTAAAGCAAGCCTGTTTCTTCGAGCCTTCAGGCGGTGTTTATTTTTTTAACACTGGACATCCGTGGTAAGTGTTTGTTGTATGAGGCGAGAGGGGCAGAGACCCGGCAACCAGGTGTGTGGAAGGGGGCGCAGGAGGGGGGAAATGGCTATTGTATAGACTAGCTCTTTAACAGGCTACATTCGCTGAACATTCCAAGTGCACAAATACACACCTGTCCCAGTATCGCTGGGTGGCAGAGGGTTGTCGAACCTACGCCCAGATCCAGGAATTTGCAGGGCACAGCCACCAGTATCCTAGCCAGGGCGTCTGGTATTTTGCGACAGGGGAGCATTACATTTTGTGACAAGGTTGACTAAATTATGCGCCAAGAAAAGGCAAATTCTCCGGCCAGAATGCAGCAAAAAAGTTTTACTTTATTAGTTTCATTGTGTTTTTTAGCCATTGTAATACTGTCTGGGCAAAGATTTCAGATGATGGGGCAAATGCGATAAATCCCTAACTATGTGCAAAAAGCAGATGCCACAGTATCACATTATTCCAGTGCCCTTGGTCATAGCTGAGACTGCACGTGCTTCCTATCGACCAGGTTGATGGTTACTAGGTATGAGATGGAGCGTTGGGCATCCTTGACCCCTCCCACTCCATCATGTGGCATGACTGAGCAGAGTGGAGTGAGGCAGATTGGGTGACATGGCTGAGCAGTCATGGTCTACCTCATGCACAGTGCCCAAGGAAACAAGCATTGGCAAAGCCAATAAGTCATGTCGATAGGAGGTATTGGCACTGTCAATTCTTTATTAGCCATGATGTATAGCAGTATGGCAAAATCGATAAATAAATAAAATAAATAAGACGTGATGAAGCTGCCACATCATTCTGTAGGCACGTGCATGTGTTCAACAAGCATACAGCACCTTCAAAAGACCACATTTTTTTACTTACTGATCCGAGATTGATTAGTAAATAAACAAGCATTGGCATAGCCAATAGGTCTCGCCTTTGGGACCTTACAAGTATTTAGTTATAAAGCAGGTCCCAAAGGCGAGACCTATTGGCTATGCCAATGCTTGTTAGGTTTGAGCCTACTCAACAGGGCACGCTGTTTGGCTGCAGAAGACATATTGTGGGTTTACCAGGAACATTCATGGGCTTGCAGTCCACCAACTGTTAATCATTGATTGGCTTTACTGTCACATTTTCCTGCTTATTTGTGTACCCAATGTTTGTCTATCCCATGGAGCATAGCCTATTGCTATCTCTTTGATTGGCTCGGCTTCTAGGCTTCCAATGCTTGTTTTAAGGAACTTTTTTTTTCCTCCTTCTGTTAAAGCTGTCCACGAGAGTGCATTTATTTTACAGCTATCTCCCACGTGTGCTTTTATCCCCCAACGTTACTGTCTCTTATCCAGCGTCTTATGAGGAATTACTCACACGTAGGTTTTTGTAGTGAAGGTTTATTCTTCAAAAGGAAACAGCACACCAGAAGCGGGAGGACTGCACAGTGGCACACAGTGTGTCGACTCCCCAACAGATCTTCTCAAACTGACACTCAATCAGCTGGCATTCTAGAAAGCCAGCTGATACGGCACAATACAGGTTGGTTGGTGCGTGAGGAAAGTACGGCTGCCTAGAGGAGTGGCGTAGAAGCTTATGGAAGGTATCTCCTTCCTGAGGGAAAAAGGAAAAGGGGGAAAAGGAAGGTAGTCAGAAAAGCAAGAAGAGAAAGAAAGAGTAGGGGAAAGAAAGAGACAAGACAATAAAAATGCATGACAACAATATGCATGAAGTTTACTCTTGCTAAGGGGAATAATGCATAGGTTAATAGCATTCAGAGTAAAGCAAGGGCTAATAACATTCAAAATCCTTAAACCAGCTAGGTTTAGCTATTACACGCCCAGACCTGGTCATACTGTTTCCTCACTGGCCTGATGATCCAAAGATATGTCACATATATCAGGTTGCTAGCAGTACTCACTTCTTGGTTTGTCTCTTGGACTTTGCACACGTGGGTTTATATCCCATCCTCGTCGCCATTCTTATGAGAAATTAATAAGACATAGGTTTTTGTTGTGAACGTTTATTCTGCAAAGGTAAACAGCACACCAGAAACGGGAGGACAACGCAGTGGCACACAGAGTGTCAACTCCCCAACAGAACTTCTCCAACGGATACTCAATCAGCTGGCATTCTCGAATGCCAGCTGATACGTCACAATACAGGTTGGTGCGCGAGTAAGGTACGAGTGCCTAGAGGAGTGGGGTAGAAACGTCTGGAAGGAGACTTCCAATACAACACAGGGGCTTCTCTTTTCTCACTCGCAGCCATGTTACGGTCTCTCCCCTCTGTGGGCTTTTCCTCCATGTGGTTCATGTTTGTCTATATTGCCCATGCTGCTTCTCTACCTGCTTGCTGTGCTGCTGCCCCCTCCACACACAGTGTTGTTTCTCACTCATCACCCCCAATCAATTCCCACCACCCAGCCCTTTTTAGGTCTCGCCTACGCAGCGCACATGCGCTGCATAGGAGAAAGACCTTTAGCCATCGATTCGCCTTTTCAGCTAAAAACGTGCACGCATTGCATTGCTTTTAATGGCAACACATGCATTCCCTTGCGGGAGCGAGCTTTGACACCATATGTTTGTAATTAACTTGCCCCTGCTCACTCCCGAAAGGGAAACAGGCGCAGGCCTGCTCCTGTCTCCCCTCCCCCTGTTGCCTCCTCCTTTAGAGCGAGGCACGCGCGCGTGTTTGTTTTTCTCGTTTTTCTTGTTGCTTGTTTGTGGTGATGGATTCCTTAAACGCATTTGTTCTAGAGTGGCCGGGAAGGGGGCTGTTCCTGTGCTGTTGATATGGGGAGGAAACTCCAGCTGCCCTGCTCTCATTCTGAAGATTGATTTTTCATTAATTTTCACTCCTGCGGTGAAAGAGTGCCTGTGGTGTGTGTGAATGCGTGACCTATGAGTAATGAAGGGTCCGCGGCCAGGGGAACGTCTGAATGAAGTCTGCCTCCAGCTTTCCTACCTGCAAACACGAGCTCTCATGGCATGAAAGAGCCCTCTGTTTCCATGGCAGGCAAGCTCCGAAATAAACACCACTCGGCCCTGGCGCAGCCGAGGAGACCATCCACCCTCGATACCTTCCACTTCGCAGTTTGCACACGGTGGCATGGCACCTACCCTGACTTCATCCATTAATATATCTAGACAGTTACCTCGACAGTGTACACCCCTCGGCGGTCTTGTCACTTACGTTCTTGTCGTTGCCTTTCCAGAAGTAGAAGGCCCCGATGGCGCCGAAGAGCAGCAGCAGCACCTCGGAGATGAGCGCTATGGCCCCTATCTTCAGCAGGCGACCCCCCCTGGGGGTTTCAGCGACACCGCGGTGTAGGGCTGGATGAGAAGGCAGAGATAACAAGAAACATGACAGCCTGAGGAGCGCACTACATCACCACATGCATGATACATCACCACACGCAGAACGCAAGAAACACAACCACATGCAAGGCGCACGATACGACACCACACGCAGGGCGCACGATGCAACACAACACGCAGAGCTCACCATACCTCACCACACACAGAGCGAATGATACAACACCACACGCAGAGCACACGATACATCACCACACGCAGAGCGCACAATACAACACCGCAGGCAGAGCGCACGATTCATCACCACAAACAGGGCACACAATATAACACCACACACAGCTCACGATGCAACACCACACCCATGGCGCACGATACATCATGACACACAGAGCTCACGGCACATCACCACTCGCAGAGTACACGATACAACACCACACGCAGAGCGCACAATACATCACAACACACAGAGCCATGCTATTTTACCACATGCAGGGCGCACCTTACATCACCATACGCAGAGCGCATGATATATCACCACACACAGAGCGCAATATACAACACCACACGCAGAGCACAAGATACAACACCACACGCAGAGAGCACTTTACATCACGACACACAGAGCTCATGGCACATCACCACACGCAGGACGCACGATACATCACCACACGCAGAGCCACGATACATCACCACATGCAGGGCGCACCTTACATCACCACACACAGAGCGCACGATATATCACTACATGCAGAGCGCACCATACATCACTTAACGCAGAGCGCACGATATATCACTACTCGCAGGGTGCACGTTACAACACCTTGCCAAAGCACGCGATATATCACTACAAGCAGGGCGCATGATACATCACCACACACAGGGCGTACCATACACCATACATCACCACACACTGAGCAGCGAGCGCACAATATATCACTACACGCAGAGCACACCATACAGCACCTCATACGCAGGTAGGTCACCAGTCAAACCGCTGCTCATCACCCATAAAACTCACACACCGAGTATCCACATGCCTCGCCAGAACAACCACAAATGTGGTGTGTCAGTTCTTGGATTGCCTTATTTTCCATGGGGCAGCACAGGCACTCCTCAGAGTGACTATTGTATATTCGATGGGACAATCAATGCCTGCGCACATTTAATGTACCGGCTTCAAAATCCCTCAGCTGAACTGACACATATGTAAATAATTGGCATGATCTGCATGCGGTGTAGCGGTCAGGACCAACACCTGGGAAACACATGAGGAGACACCACCAACGCTCATCGGCGGAAATGTAAATGAGCAGTAGCTGTGATGTTCGACAGGCCTGCACATATTTAAGATGGCCGAGGGCACACTCATCAGCAGAGGCAGAGCTGGCAGTTTTTGAATCGGCAGTATTAACATGTACTACAGTAGGTAGCATCAGTATAACTCAGAAGAAGTTCTAGACTTGTGGGGCAGTATCAACACTCCTCATCCGAATTGACTTGTTTATTAGGGGGCAATATCCGGTGCTGGACACAGCACTGCTGGGGCCCAATTTCTTGTTTTCTATTTATCTCCAAGAACCCACTCTGGCCGATTGAACCTTTTTACTTGCCCAATAGCGTGGAGGGTTCAAACACAATTATCAGAGAATATTTGCCGCAATTTGACATCATTAAAGACTCAAGACTCAAAATCTATTGCTTTCGGGATATTATTATCAACAAAAACATCTGCAGATAAAGGCACCTTAATACAAGGCACAGCAGGTAAATAGGCACTAACACAAATGCTACTCTACGAAGAATCCGCATTCGACTAAATATAAACAAAAGTACCGCTTCTAAAAGCATCAGGTAGATA
Source organism: Triturus cristatus (assembly GCF_964204655.1). Taxonomy (NCBI): domain Eukaryota; kingdom Metazoa; phylum Chordata; class Amphibia; order Caudata; family Salamandridae; genus Triturus; species Triturus cristatus. The sequence goes on from NC_140590.1 coordinate 178,555,071, forward strand.
ACCACCAAACTAATGTCAATATTAGGAAGCATTAATTAAAAGCATTTCTGTCCCTACTCTATGCTAGATGACATCCCTACTTAGCATTCTCTTAAGACCCAAGAAATCGTGAAAAGGTGTCAGAAATGAAACTTCCTAAGAAGTCTTCACTTAGTGAGAGCTCAATCTAAAGTGCTCCTTCTAGCTCCTCGCCTAACTCTCCTCTGCTCAACCCACGGGGCGCTGTCCCTAATACAAAACCCCAAATCATAGAACACGCTCTTCGGCACACCTCCTCAGCCAGGTCTTCTTCCAGTATTTTTCCATCCGGAGCTGTCCATCTTCCATCGTCCGTTAGCTTGGCCTTGGGTTCCAGACACCTTCCGCACTAGGAGTTGCAATTTGCACATTCCGAAGTACTCCCATGTTTGGCTTCCCCCGTATTTCAACTCTTAGACAAAGACTTTTCTTACTAACGAACCAAATGTCCTTGCACCTGCGGTGAGATCATGGAATGGAAAAATACTTCGCATCTTTAAACTTTACAATTTACTGCAGCCCAAAGCTTCTACCAGAATAAATCATTTGCGGCCTACAGCATCCGGCAAACATAAGAGAAATGAACAGGCCTTCTCTTTAACGGTATATGCATTCAGGCCTTTACACTGTTAAACATGCTATTAAATCACACTCCAGGCATTAGTTCCTTATTTTCATATACATGAATAAGCAACCTACATGAGTATTTTTAACATGTCACACGTTTAACCTAATACATTGCATTACACGAAAACTAATCATTATGCATTTTACTGAATACATTCACAATATGTTTTCACATTTCTAACACTTCTATGTTAAACGATATAGCTGATATATTTCTTGATACATTTCTTATGATTCATCTGAATATACATTGACAATATATGCGGGTGCCATTTAACAGTGAATGTAATGCATCCCTACAAATCTCAGAATCTCCTGACGCTCCATCAGTTCCCCCCTTTGATGACAACTGTCATCACACCATCATACTCTCATTCTTTCTGGAGTAAGGAACTGATCTAAACAGAGCTTGTTACCATTCTACTCTTTAGGAACCGTTCCATCCTTTTAAGATTCTGATATTGACTGTCCTGCAATCTCGCCATTCTCTGCTCATTCGCTCTGAGGGCTCTTTCAACCTTATTTCCTCTGTACCATTTCCAGGCTCTTACGAGTCCCCACAGACAGATCACACAAACCACAGCAATTATTATTGGCTTCAACACAGATCCAAGAAATCCCATTCCCAGATTCGCAAACCAAGTCCCCACTCGACCAAACCCCTGGCCAATCTTTTCCCACACATTCTCTTCTGTCAAATCTACAATCTCTTGATGGATTGTTGTCTATATATTTTTCCAGATCTTTGCTATTGTCTGGAATATATGTGCAACATTCCAGGACTTTCAGCAATTTACAGACTCCGCCCTCTTTTGCCAATAATACGTCTAACGCAAGTCGGTTTTGCAAAACCATATTTCGTATCGATAACATCTCTCCATTCACCAACAGCAATGACCTTGCCGTATTCATTGACAATTCATCAACCACAGTCACCAATCTCCTTATTTTCACGTCATTCAGGACCACGCCCAAACTAGGTATAGTTGCTCCGAATATGTCACCAATCACTGCTCCTGCACTCGCAGCTCTACGCACTTTAGAATGACATCCAGTCTCTAGTAGATTCAAATCTTCAGCATGATAAATCTTTGGAAAAATGATAGCCAGATAACACGTACCATACCAATTCGCAGGCAATCTCACATATGCATTTTTCCCGCACACATAATACACAGTCGGAATCACCTGTACCGGACCTTGCAAGAAGTTCTTAGCAGAGTCCTCCATGGTAAAGGTATGATCACACGTACTATGCCCCACTGGAACCTTCTCATTAGAGGTTTGAGGGCGGGCAACACACAAATTCCCCTTCTGTACTTCATCTAACGCAATAGGTCCATAACTTCCCTTAGATTTGTGCAATCTCTCCTCATCAGTCCAATCCACTGGACTGTCTCCTGTATCTCGTGTCTGGGTCAGTTTTCTATACCTATCCTCTATCTGACCTATGAACTTCTTTTCCGTTTCTGACAACAAACATGTCAAATTATGTCTATGTGCATAAGCCGTATCCAATTTCACAGTCGGTATGAAATACTTCCGAAGTCTATCTTCTGACTTGTAATAATCATACTTATTCAAATGCTTATATGCCGGAACTTCAGGAAGTACTGCGTCGTAATTCGAGAAGAAATACTCAAACTGTTTCCTCTCATAAAACAAACTAAGCAATAAACTACAAGAAATCCCATATGTCAATGGGAGATGATGGTATCTAATACTCTCGTCTACTGAAGTGGGCAACTGCATGCACACATAACAATCCTTCGCATCCATCGCATCAACCTACTCATACAACAGCTTCGCATAAGCATTAAGTTTAAAATCACCTCTAGACAAATCCATATGAAACATACGACTCTCCTCAAGTGTCAAAACTCTCTGGTCTCCAATAGCAACCCCTCTCTGTCCTGAAATAGTAGGTGTGGGTGTTCCCTGAACCTCCCCCTCCTGTCTGTGTGCCACCATGTATGAGGTCACTACTACCGCAAATATGACAGCTATCACTACCCCTAACAGTGTACCTATCACTATTTTGGCTCTACGGTGAGTATTTCCAGCTTCCGCCATCGTTGGAATGTTCTCCATATTCAGTACAGTCTCTGTTGGCAAAAGTCTCTTTCTCATCCAGCGACTCAGTTCAGCTGCTTTCTTAAGACTGGAAAAAAACCTCTAACAAAGTTCAGTTCCTTATCCCTTTGATTAGAACAGACTTCCCAGCCCTTTTCGTTTCTGCAACGGAAGGTCCCTAAATTTATTCTTCTTCCACTCGGGCCTAGGTTATCTTCTTTTCAAGCTTATATACAATAAGAGTTTGCAATCAGTCCAGAATAACTGCCGGTCCCAACAGCTCTAGGACCCCCTGCAAGATTTCAAGTTTGAGGGTTTTCAGTTCTTGGGGAGCTGGTATAACTGCAAAGGTCGGGAAGTCCAGCGTCTCCAAGATCAGACCACGGATGTTACTCAGAAGCGGTGGACTCGGAAAATTGATGGTCAATATTCCCTCGATCTCCAGTCCTGGAATCTTCAACAGCACTTCCACTCTCAGAATCGGGGAACTGCTGACCAGTGTGATCGATCTCAGCCTTCCCGTGTTCAGTAAACCTGGCATCAGTCACTACGTATGCCCACTCTGGTGAGGCGTACTTTTGGCACAGCACTCTTGTTCTCTTCGATCTTCTCAGAGCACCTTGGGGTCGATCTTCGTCACTCTGCTCTGCTTCTGATTCTTCGGAAAATGGGGCAAGATCTGTTCCTGGTGCCGATCGCAAGTTTACCCGTCTCTGACTCACGGGCCAAACCCTTTCTGCTTCTGTGGCACCTCCGCTCTCCCTTCCGATACCCTGTGCGCACTGCTTTCTTCTTCGGCAGAATTTGACTCAGTACTGCCCACTACAACTCTTTCTTCTTCCTCCGTGTCCGATTCAGGGTTACTTTCACATCCCCTTTGCCACCTCAGCTGGGTTTTCGTTCTCGAGAGGGGCTGTTTCTTCCAAGGGTGCTGGAACTCTACGGGTATGGGAGGTGTGCACCCAGTTCGGCAATCCTCCACACTTTACTGCTGTGTTCATTACTAGAATGATCTGGTATGGCCCACGCCACCGAGCATCCAGGCAACTCTTCCTCACGTGTTTGCGCACTAGTACCCAATCACCTGGGCACAAGTCGTGGCACTGGTCGCTTGCGACTGGAACAGTTGCTGCCTGCACCTGCAGGGACACAGAACGGACCACATCAGCCAGGTCTTTACAATAGTCGAGAATCATATCATCAGTGATGTTAATCAAAGCAGTGGCAGGTATTGCTGGCAAACGCATCGCTCTTCCCATAAGAATTTCATGGGGTGACAATCCAGTCCTCCTATCAGGCACACTACGGAGACTCATGAGAACCAAAGGTAATGCATCTGGCCATTTCAAGGATGTCGAAGAACACACTTTCGCCATTCGGGCTTTCAAAGTCCCATTAACTTGTTCCACAATCCCAGAAGCCTCTGGTCGGTAACTGCAGTGCAACCTTTGATCTACATTCAAGGCAGCACAAAGCAACTTCATGATCTCACTATGGAAATGCGTTCCTCTATATGATTCAAAAGAGGTCGGGAAACCGTACCTCGGGATTAGTTCTCTCAATAGTAACTTAGCTACAGTAAGTGTGTCGCACCTACGTGTCGGGTAAGCCTCCACCCACCTGGAGAAGACACACACTACGACTAATATGTACCTCAACCCATTACACTTTGGCATTTCAATGAAATCCAGCTGCATTCTATTGAAAGGTCCACCTGACCTACCTATGTGACTCAATGTCACAGCTGTCCTCTTTCCTACATTCATCTGTTGACACGTGACACACCTCTGGCACACAGCTTCGGCTACTGTACGGAACTTCGGATTGTACCATGTCTGATGAAACACTCGCATCATTGCATCTCTACCAAGATGTACAGCACCATGTATCAATCTCGCCATTGGATTCAGCAGGCATTCTGGTAACACAGCTCGTCCATCATTCGAAACCCATATCCACATCTCCCTTCTCACATCCAGCTCGTATCCAGCTATCCCGTTCCTGATCGGAAACTCCATCTTGTAGCTGTTTCAATTCCTCCCATGAGTCTGCCATAGCTAACATCACATTGTAATCTGTTCTCTCTTCGCTTTTCTCAACATGTCTCTCAGTGAATATACATCCCTGTCCTGCACAAAATCGAGCAACTTCATCTGCGTGATTGTTACCCAATGACACAAAATCGTTTCCTTTAGTGTGTGCAGAGCACTTAACAACAGCAATTTCATCTGGGCCTTGCAATGCTTCTAGCAATTGTCGCACATAATCCCCATTTCTGATGAGTGAACCAGAAGATGTCATGAACCCTCTCTGTGACCATAGCTGTCCGAAGTCATGAACGACACCAAACCCATACTGACCATCTGTGTAAACCGTTACACGGATCTTATCAGCGGCCAAACAGGCACGAGTCAAAGCAATGAGCTCAGCCACCTGTGCGGAGTGTACTCCTTCTAGACAAGCGGCTTCAACCACCCCCGTGATGGTATACACAGCAAACGCTGCTCTCAATCGACCAACACTGTCTCTTAAGCACGAACCGTCCACAAAGAAAATCTCATCTGAGACTGGGAGCGGTTCACCAACAATGTCAGGTCTCGGTTTGGTGCATAGTTCAGTCACATCGAGACAATCATGGTCCTCACAATTTTCATCATCGTCTACATTTGGAACAGGCAACAATGTGGCAGGATTATCTGCAGCAAGGATGACTTGCTCATAACGAGTCAACCTATTATTCGTGAGGTGCTGTGTTTTAGTCCTAGTCATCAACAGTTCAACAGAATGTGGCACATAAACAGTAAGCGGGTGACCCATTACAATGCTCTCACATCTTTCGATACTGACACCTGTTGCAGCAACGGATCTGAGACATCCGGGCAACGCAGAAGCTACTGGATCTAAAGTAGCTGAAAAAATAAGCAACTGGTCTACGGACACCTCCATGACTCTGAGTCAACACTGCTAATGCGCAACCTTCTCTCTCGCAACAGAATAAAGCGAATGCCTTGTTATAATCCGGCATTCCCAAAGCTGGAGCGCTAAATAAAGCTTCACTCAGCCTCAAAAATTACCTTAAGCAGTCGTCGTCCCATGGTACCAGATCACTCACATCCTTACGCGTCAGCCGCTGTAAAGGCTTCGCTTCAACGGAAAAGTTTGGGATCCACTGGCGGCAATAGCCCACCATTCCCAGAAACATTCCGACTTCTCTCTGAGTCGAGGGAACTGGCATTCTAGAAATCGCATCAATGCGATCTGGAGACACCTTTCTCCTGCCTTTCTCAATTCGGTGACCCAAATACTGTACCTCACTCAAACAGTATTGCAATTTGTTTGGGGACACCTTGTGACCATTCTCCCCCAGGAAATTCAACAGAGCAACAGTATCAATTCTGCAAGCGTCTTCCGTCTCCGATGCAACAAGCAGATCATCAATGTATTGCACTAAAACAGAGTTCTGTGGCAACACAAGACCTTCAAGGTTTTTCTTCAAGATCTGATTAAAAATAGATGGGCTCTCTGTATACCCCTGTGGGATACGACACCATGTTAACACACGATTTTCCAGCCGGAATGCAAAAAGAAATCGGCTCTCCTCATGTAGAGGAATCGAGAAAAAGGCTTGACACAGGTCAATCACGGTGAACCATTCAGCTTCTCATGGGATCTGAAACAGGATCACAGATGGATTCGGTACCACTGGATAACATGAAACAACTATTTCGTTTATCTTTCGCAAATCTTGCACAATCCTACATTTTCCACTTCGTTTCTGTAGTCCCATGATAGGCGAATTGCATGGGCTACCCATAATTTCCTTTAGTATTCCCTGCTTGATCATGGACTCAATCACTGCGACAGTTTCAGGAGATAACTTATACTGGGGCGTCCTCGGGAACTCTACGTTTAGTTTAATCTGGATTTTCACTGGGTCTACTCCCTTGACTAGGCCAATCTCCTCGCCACCGAGGTCCCATACATCAATAGACACTGAGTCCCTTAGATCAAGTGGAAGCTCCTCCACCGTCAATGCTGGATACATTTCCACACACACACGCTGATTCGCAACCTTAAAGGTCGCATCATCATCTCTCGTCTGTACCTCCACTCCTTTCGGGGTACAGTAGATCGTGCAGTTGAGCTTGCACAATAAATCTCTCCCTAATAGGCAAACCGGACTAGAATCGCACACCACGAACTGGTGTCGGTCACTGAAATTTCCTATCTTGATTGTAATCAAGATAGGAAGTGGACTAATCAGTTTCTTATTTGCCACACCAACAACCTGGATACTTTGTCCGGAAAGAGGTAGACCTGGAACCACTGCCGATCTTATAGTCGATCTGGTAGCCCCCGTATCAACCAAGAAGGTTGTAGGGTGACCATCAAGGTCTGCTTCAACAAAGGCTCCTTTCTGATCTACCTCTAGGATGGCTCTAAGCATGCAATCCTTATCTCTCCTTGAACATGGTCGTGCCAACGGGCCTGTGTCGTTTTCCTCGCTCACTTCAAACATTGGCATCTGCAAATAAGTCCGAGCTCCCTGTTGTACATTCTGTATTCTGGGTGGCTGGGGGACCTGCACCTGCGGAACACCAATCCCCCCTTTAGGCATTCTAGGTCTAGTCACTGTAGGTACCGCCTCCGCCACAGGGACCTGAACTATTTCTCCTTCCTGCTGTATCTGATTCCATGGGTTCAGGGGACACTCGCGTCTCCAGTGTCCAACCTGGTGACACTGATGACATGCTGTAGTCTTTTTCAATGTCGCCACATCCATGCCTGTCTTAGGGTCTATGGGTCTTGGCCTTCCCTGCCCCTGAACATTCTGGTTTCCCCCTTGATGATTTCCCTGTCTCCTTCCCAACGTTCCCCCATTAGTCTGTCCCTGAGCGGTTTGCATCTGAACGAGCATCAAGTTATCTTTCAACTTCCTGTGTTTGGATTCAATTTCATCGGTGCAATACCTGGCGTACTGTAAAATCTCGTCAACAGGCTTATTCTGCCAACAAATCAAATGCTGCTGTATCATGAGACTAACCTCTGGCCTCAAACCCAACACAAACTTTGAAACAAACTGTCCCATATCTTTCGTGTCTAACGCATTTAGGCCACTGTACTGCTTAAAAGCCTGCAGGAGTCTCTCATAAAATTCATGTACTGTCTCCTTAGGTTCCTGCACTGTCCTGTCTATCCTCACCCAATCGATATCTTGTGGTGAGACTTTCGACTTCAACCAAGTAATCACTTGCTCGAACTTCTTCATCACGATCGGTGACGGACCATTCGAAATCGGGTTCCTATTAGGCTCTGAAGTTGGCCACTCAACGGCAATCTTGCATGCCGCCCACAAATCTCCCGGGACCACAATATCAAATAAGGTATTCAGATCAATCCATAATACTTTCGAGATCTTAACAAAGCGATCAACCTGCTTATACCACTCTGCGGGCTTCTACCTAAGCCGGGGAAAATCATTCGTAAATGCCGCCAAATCACCCCTGCTCCAGGGTACATGCACGTATCCTCCATTCTGTACTTCCCTTAGAGGGAAATTCCCTATCTCCATCACTCCTCCACCCGGAGGTGGGGTCCCTCCTATCGTTCTCCTAGCGCTTTTCTTCTTGGACCATCTTTCTTCCCATTTATCAAGCATGATCCATTCACGCATGGCTATGATCAGATCTTTGATATGGGTCCTCAATCCAATAACTCTTTTCTCCTCCAGTTCCTGGTCACCGTACTGCAATCTATGATTTCCTTGCAATGATTTAGTCTTAGACAGATCCACCTCATATCCCTTGGCCAATTCTGACAATTTCTCATGAGCAATTCATGCCTTGCGAGTCACATCCTTCGCTACAAAGAGTAATTCATCTTGTTCGCATATATACACTCTCTCAAGGGGTAAATTTCCACTTATTATCTCATCCACCTCCGCCTTTAATCTTACTACATCTATCATCCCCCCCCTTTCAGGGCTCCTCTCAGCACTTCTCGGCAAACTACCCCTTCCCTATCGCTGTACTCACATTCTTGCTCCTGCGACCTACTCTCTTCTGATATGCGCAGTGGAGCAGAACGATTCATGAAAATGGCCCGTTCTCTCTCTGCTGCCATCACACTTGGGCTTTGGTTTCTCACTGGTGGTACCCATGATCGTAAATCTGATCTCGACTCCGCCAGAGACCTCGGTCTCTCTGGTCTCTGTTCTTCCTGTCCCCTAGATGAGTCTGACATGGCTGGCAATGGTGTACTCCATTCTATAGGCTTCGGAGTTTTGCCCATTCCACCCACTAGGCCACTTCCTTCGGCCTCTCTTCTTACTCCCTCAGCTGTCTGCACTGAGCTCGCAATCCTCTCTGAATCTGGGTTGTAAATTGAAACAATAGGTCCAATAGTGACCGGTACCTTTAGAGCATCCTGTAGCCTCACATCTCTCTCGACCTTTACGCTAGCCACAGACTGGCTCCTTGTACTCTCTGTTCCTATTGAGATCTTTCCTTCTACTCTCGTCTCTGGTTGGATTGATACTCCCCTAGTCCCTTCTGTCTGAGCTGACCTCTCTTCTGGGACCTCTGGGTTATACGGAGGTGGTCTCTCGGATAATAACCTCTCCAATAGGCTATCATCAGTATCACTATCATCCTCATCGTCTGTTCTCTTTTCCTTTATCCCTTTTGAAGTGATCAATAAGGGATACAGTCTATGTCCCTCTATTGCCTGTGCTCTCCATCTTTTCTCTTCTGCATCCCATCTGGCATTCTGGAACGCCTTAATCGACTTTTTCACTCTTTCCTGGTTTTTGTCTCTTTTCCTATCATGCGCTGCTCTAATCCACGCATGTAACGCTTCAAATTGCGTTGGTCTTGGCAAAGGTCATAAAGACGCCATTACAGACTTCAACTGGTACAACAATTCTAATCTAAATGAACCATATCTCGGGAAAGCTAATTCTCCTTCATTTTGGGTCATTTTATACCAATTCTCAAGCCAAATTATCGTATGCAATCCCACATTTCTTGCCATGTAATGTGCCGGAGTATCCTCAGGAGGGGCTTCTTCTCCTCCTCGAGAAACTACATGTTTGTCACCTCTACACAGTTCTCGAAAAACCTTAAAACACTTCATGATGGACAAATTCGATCTCACACAATGTTTACTTCTTGATCTCAACCCCTCAAATAGCAGCGCAACTAACACCAACCAGCCTATCACAGCGCGGCACTCTCTGACGTCACCTCTCTTTGTTCACAGCAGTTCCCTTTCCTTACACTTATGTCTCACGCCTGCATTCGTCCCATTCATACACTGTCCCAAACAAGTTACTTCTCTGGCTGTCCGTCCACAGCCTCTGACTGTCCGTCCACAGCCTCTTGAAATTGTCGACCTCGTTTGGCAACTGTCTGTCCCCATCCGGCCAGACAGATCGCCTCTGATAGGTTACAAGTACTCAAATCCACATACAGCAACCCACGGCCAGCGTCAGGTAGTCATGCACTCACACATTCGCTCCTCCTATCTCGGTCCAGGTGATCGATGGTACCTCACGATCTCCTTTGGGTGGTCAACAAAATCTACCACGGGTGTCTTCTACACCACAATCACTTAAGCTACTCGTCGAGCCTAAGACTTTCCCGGGCTGCGCGCGCTCACAGCCTGATCTCACAATCACTCAACACTCACTCCAACTCCGCAAGATATCACACAACAAATCAACACCGCAATCTACAACATCTCATCCTATTCATACTCACTCCTGGAACTGCTGCTTCCTGCCACACTGCTACTTGCCGTCAATGTTCATCATTCGCCGTCGTCTGCTGCTCACCGTCTGATGATTCCCCATCACTTATCATCTATGGCTCTCAAGGATCACTTATCCTAGTCTAATCATCCCTCGCTATCGGAAGTAACCATCCGTCTCTGCTACCAACTGCTGGGGCCCAATTTCTTGTTTTATATTTATCTCCAAGAACCCACTCTGGCCGATTGAACCTTTTTACTTGCCCAATAGCGTGGAGGGATCAAACACAATTATCAGAGAATATTTGCCGCAATTTGACATCATTAAAGACTCGAGACTCAAAATCTATTGCTTTCGTGATTTTATTATCAACAAAAACATCTGCAGATAAAGGCACCTTAATACAAGGCACAGCAGGTAAATAGGCACTAACACAAATGCTACTCTACGAAGAATCCGCATTCGACTAAATATAAACAAAAGTACCGCTTCTAAAAGCATCAGGTAGATAACCACCAAACTAATGTCAATATTAGGAAGCATTAATTAAAAGCATTTCTGTCCCTACTCTATGCTAGATGATATCCCTACTTAGCATTCTCTTAAGACCCAAGAAATCGTGAAAAGGTGTCAGAAATGAAACTTCCTAAGAAGTCTTCACTTAGTGAGAGCTCAATCTAAAGTGCTCCTTCTAGCTCCTCGCCTAACTCTCCTCTGCTCAACCCACGGGGCGCTGTCCCTAATACAAAACCCCAAATCATAGAACACGCCCTTCGGCACACCTCCTCAGCCAGGTCTTCTTCCAGTATTTTTCCATCCGGAGCTGTCCATCTTCCATCGTCCGTTAGCTTGGCCTTGGGTTCCAGACACCTTCCGCACTAGGAGTTGCAATTTGCACATTCCGAAGTACTCCCATGTCTGGCTTCCCCCGTATTTCAACTCTTAGACAAAGACTTTTCTTACTAACGAACCAAATGTCCTTGCACCTGCGGTGAGATCATGGAATGGAAAAATACTTCGCATCTTTAAACTTTACAATTTACTGCAGCCCAAAGCTTCTACCAGAATAAATCATTTGCGGCCTACAGCATCCGGCAAACATAAGAGAAATGAACAGGCCTTCTCTTTAACGGTATATGCATTCAGGCCTTTACACTGTTAAACATGCTATTAAATCACACTCCAGGCATTAGTTCCTTATTTTCATATACATGAATAAGCAACCTACATGAGTATTTTTAACATGTCACACGTTTAACCTAATACATTGCATTACACGAAAACTAATCATTATGCATTTTACTGAATACATTCACAATATGTTTTCACATTTCTAACACTTCTATGTTAAACGATATAGCTGATATATTTCTTGATACATTTCTTATGATTCATCTGAATATACATTGACAATATATGCGGGTGCCATTTAACAGTGAATGTAATGCATCCCTACAAATCTCAGAATCTCCTGACGCTCCATCAGTTCCCCCCTTTGATGACAACTGTCATCACACCATCATACTCTCATTCTTTCTGGAGTAAGGAACTGATCTAAACAGAGCTTGTTACCATTCTACTCTTTCGGAACCGTTCCATCCTTTTAAGATTCTGATATTGACTGTCCTGCAATCTCGCCATTCTCTGCTCATTCGCTCTGAGGGCTCTTTCAACCTTATTTCCTCTGTACCATTTCCAGGCTCTTACGAGTCCCCACAGACAGATCACACAAACCACAGCAATTATTATTGGCTTCAACACAGATCCAAGAAATCCCATTCCCAGATTCGCAAACCAAGTCCCCACTCGACCAAACCCCTGGCCAATCTTTTCCCACACATTCTCTTCTGTCAAATCTACAATCTCTTGATGGATTGTTGTCTATATATTTTTCCAGATCTTTGCTATTGTCTGGAATATATGTGCAACATTCCAGGACTTTCAGCAATTTACAGACTCCGCCCTCTTTTGCCAATAATACGTCTAACGCAAGTCGGTTTTGCAAAACCATATTTCGTATCGATAACATCTCTCCATTCACCAACAGCAATGACCTTGCCGTATTCATTGACAATTCATCAACCACAGTCACCAATCTCCTTATTTTCACGTCATTCAGGACCACGCCCAAACTAGGTATAGTTGCTCCGAATATGTCACCAATCACTGCTCCTGCACTCGCAGCTCTACGCACTTTAGAATGACATCCAGTCTCTAGTAGATTCAAATCTTCAGCATGATAAATCTTTGGAAAAATGATAGCCAGATAACACGTACCATACCAATTCGCAGGCAATCTCACATATGCATTTTTCCCGCACACATATTACACAGTCGGAATCACCTGTACCGGACCTTGCAAGAAGTTCTTAGCAGAGTCCTCCATGGTAAAGGTATGATCACACGTACTATGCCCCACTGGAACCTTCTCATTAGAGGTTTGAGGGCGGGCAACACACAAATTCCCCTTCTGTACTTCATCTAACGCAATAGGTCCATAACTTCCCTTAGATTTGTGCAATCTCTCCTCATCAGTCCAATCCACTGGACTGTCTCCTGTATCTCGTGTCTGGGTCAGTTTTCTATACCTATCCTCTATCTGACCTATGAACTTCTTTTCCGTTTCTGACAACAAACATGTCAAATTATGTCTATGTGCATAAGCCGTATCCAATTTCACAGTCGGTATGAAATACTTCCGAAGTCTATCTTCTGACTTGTAATAATCATACTTATTCAAATGCTTATATGCCGGAACTTCAGGAAGTACTGCGTCGTAATTCGAGAAGAAATACTCAAACTGTTTCCTCTCATAAAACAAACTAAGCAATAAACTACAAGAAATCCCATATGTCAATGGGAGATGATGGTATCTAATACTCTCGTCTACTGAAGTGGGCAACTGCATGCACACATAACAATCCTTCGCATCCATCGCATCAACATACTCATACAACAGCTTCGCATAAGCATTAAGTTTAAAATCACCTCTAGACAAATCCATATGAAACATACGACTCTCCTCAAGTGTCAAAACTCTCTGGTCTCCAATAGCAACCCCTCTCTGTCCTGAAATAGTAGGTGTGGGTGTTCCCTGAACCTCCCCCTCCTGTCTGTGTGCCACCATGTATGAGGTCACTACTACCGCAAATATGACAGCTATCACTACCCCTAACAGTGTACCTATCACTATTTTGGCTCTACGGTGAGTATTTCCAGCTTCCGCCATCGTTGGAATGTTCTCCATATTCAGTACAGTCTCTGTTGGCAAAAGTCTCTTTCTCATCCAGCGACTCAGTTCAGCTGCTTTCTTAAGACTGGAAAAAAACCTCTAACAAAGTTCAGTTCCTTATCCCTTTGATTAGAACAGACTTCCCAGCCCTTTTCGTTTCTGCAACGGAAGGTCCCTAAATTTATTGTTCTTCCACTCGGGCCTAGGTTATCTTCTTTTCAAGCTTATATACAATAAGAGTTCGCAATCAGTCCAGAATAACTGCCGGTCCCAACAGCTCTAGGACCCCCTGCAAGATTTCAAGTTTGAGGGTTTTCAGTTCTTGGGGAGCTGGTATAACTGCAAAGGTCGGGAAGTCCAGCATCTCCAAGATCAGACCACGGATGTTACTCAGAAGCGGTGGACTCGGAAAATTGATGGTCAATATTCCCTCGATCTCCAGTCCTGGAATCTTCAACAGCACTTCCACTCTCAGAATCGGGGAACTGCTGACCAGTGTGATCGATCTCAGCCTTCCCGTGTTCAGTAAACCTGGCATCAGTCACTACGTATGCCCACTCTGGTGAGGCGTACTTTTGGCACAGCACTCTTGTTCTCTTCGATCTTCTCAGAGCACCTTGGGGTCGATCTTCGTCACTCTGCTCTGCTTCTGATTCTTCGGAAAATGGGGCAAGATCTGTTCCTGGTGCCGATCGCAAGTTTACCCGTCTCTGACTCATGGGCCAAACCCTTTCTGCTTCTGTGGCACCTCCGCTCTCCCTTCCGATACCCTGTGCACTGCTTTCTTCTTCGGCAGAATTTGACTCAGTACTGCCCACTACAACTCTTTCTTCTTCCTCCGTGTCCGATTCAGGGTTACTTTCACATCCCCTTTCGGCTTTGCTCAGTGCACAACCAGCTGCATCAGCAACCCCTACAGCTTGACTTGCCCTCTCAGATGGCTCTGCCACCTCAGCTGGGTTTTCGTTCTCGAGAGGGGCTGTTTCTTCCAAGGGTGCTGGAACTCTACGGGTATGGGAGGTGTGCACCCAGTTCGGCAATCCTCCACACTTTACTGCTGTGTTCATTACTAGAATGATCTGGTATGGCCCACGCCACCGAGCATCCAGGCAACTCTTCCTCACGTGTTTGCGCACTAGTACCCAATCACCTGGGCACAAGTCGTGGCACTGGTCGCTTGCGACTGGAACAGTTGCTGCCTGCACCTGCAGGGACACAGAACGGACCACATCAGCCAGGTCTTTACAATAGTCGAGAATCATATCATCAGTGATGTTAATCAAAGCAGTGGCAGGTATTGCTGGCAAACGCATCGCTCTTCCTATAAGAATTTCATGGGGTGACAATCCAGTCCTCCTATCAGGCACACTACGGAGACTCATGAGAACCAAAGGTAATGCATCTGGCCATTTCAAGGATGTCGAAGAACACACTTTCGCCATTCGGGCTTTCAAAGTCCCATTAACTTGTTCCACAATCCCAGAAGCCTCTGGTCGGTAACTGCAGTGCAACCTTTGATCTACATTCAAGGCAGCACAAAGCAACTTCATGATCTCACTATGGAAATGCGTTCCTCTATATGATTCAAAAGAGGTCGGGAAACCGTACCTCGGGATTAGTTCTCTCAATAGTAACTTAGCTACAGTAAGTGTGTCGCACCTACGTGTCGGGTAAGCCTCCACCCACCTGGAGAAGACACACACTACGACTAATATGTACCTCAGCCCATTACACTTTGGCATTTCAATGAAATCCAGCTGCATTCTATTGAAAGGTCCACCTGACCTACCTATGTGACTCAATGTCACAGCTGTCCTCTTTCCTACATTCATCTGTTGACACGTGACACACCTCTGGCACACAGCTTCGGCTACTGTACGGAACTTCGGATTGTACCATGTCTGATGAAACACTCGCATCATTGCATCTCTACCAAGATGTACAGCACCATGTATCAATCTCGCCATTGGATTCAGCAGGCATTCTGGTAACACAGCTCGTCCATCATTCGAAACCCATATCCACATCTCCCTTCTCACATCCAGCTCGTATCCAGCTATCCCGTTCCTGATCGGAAACTCCATCTTGTAGCTGTTTCAATTCCTCCCATGAGTCTGCCATAGCTAACATCACATTGTAATCTGTTCTCTCTTCGCTTTTCTCAACATGTCTCTCAGTGAATATACATCCCTGTCCTGCACAAAATCGAGCAACTTCATCTGCGTGATTGTTACCCAATGACACAAAATCGTTTCCTTTAGTGTGTGCAGAGCACTTAACAACAGCAATTTCATCTGGGCCTTGCAATGCTTCTAGCAATTGTCGCACATAATCCCCATTTCTGATGAGTGAACCAGAAGATGTCATGAACCCTCTCTGTGACCATAGCTGTCCGAAGTCATGAACGACACCAAACCCATACTGACCATCTGTGTAAACCGTTACACGGATCTTATCAGCGGCCAAACAGACACGAGTCAAAGCAATGAGCTCAGCCACCTGTGCGGAGTGTACTCCTTCTAGACAAGCGGCTTCAACCACCCCCGTGATGGTATACACAGCAAACGCTGCTCTCAATCGACCAACACTGTCTCTTAAGCACGAACCGTCCACAAAGAAAATCTCATCTGAGACTGGGAGCGGTTCATCAACAATGTCAGGTCTCGGTTTGGTGCATAGTTCAGTCACATCGAGACAATCATGGTCCTCACAATTTTCATCATCGTCTACATTTGGAACAGGCAACAATGTGGCAGGATTTAAAACAGAACACCTCTTCAGCGTCACATTATCTGCAGCAAGGATGACTTGCTCATAACGAGTCAACCTATTATTCGTGAGGTGCTGTGTTTTAGTCCTAGTCATCAACAGTTCAACAAAATGTGGCACATAAACAGTAAGCGGGTGACCCATTACAATGCTCTCACATCTTTCGATACTGACACCTGTTGCAGCAACGGATCTGAGACATCCGGGCAACGCAGAAGCTACTGGATCTAAAGTAGCTGAAAAATAAGCAACTGGTCTACGGACACCTCCATGACTCTGAGTCAACACTGCTAATGCGCAACCTTCTCTCTCGCAACAGAATAAAGCGAATGCCTTGTTATAATCCGGCATTCCCAAAGCTGGAGCGCTAAATAAAGCTTCACTCAGCCTCAAAAATTACCTTAAGCAGTCGTCGTCCCATGGTACCAGATCACTCACATCCTTACACGTCAGCCGCTGTAAAGGCTTCGCTTCAACGGAAAAGTTTGGGATCCACTGGCGGCAATAGCCCACCATTCCCAGAAACATTCCGACTTCTCTCTGAGTCGAGGGAACTGGCATTCTAGAAATCGCATCAATGCGATCTGGAGACACCTTTCTCCTGCCTTTCTTAATTCGGTGACCCAAATACTGTACCTCACTCAAACAGTATTGCAATTTGTTTGGGGACACCTTGTGACCATTCTCCCCCAGGAAATTCAACAGAGCAACAGTATCAATTCTGCGTCTTCCGTCTCCGATGCAACAAGCAGATCATCAATGTATTGCACTAAAACAGAGTTCTGTGGCAACACAAGACCTTCAAGGTTTTTCTTCAAGATCTGATTAAAAATAGATGGGCTCTCTGTATACCCCTGTGGGATACGACACCATGTTAACACACGATTTTCCAGCCGGAATGCAAAAAGAAATCGGCTCTCCTCATGTAGAGGAATCGAGAAAAAGGCTTGACACAGGTCAATCACGGTGAACCATTCAGCTTCTCATGGGATCTGAAACAGGATCACAGATGGATTCGGTACCACTGGATAACATGAAACAACTATTTCGTTTATCTTTCGCAAATCTTGCACAATCCTACATTTTCCACTTCGTTTCTGTAGTCCCATGATAGGCGAATTGCATGGGCTACCCATAATTTCCTTTAGTATTCCCTGCTTGATCATGGACTCAATCACTGCGACAGTTTCAGGAGATAACTTATACTGGGGCGCCCTCGGGAACTCTACGTTTGGTTTAATCTGGATTTTCACTGGGTCTACTCCCTTGACTAGGCCAATCTCCTCGCCACTGAGGTCCCATACATCAATAGACACCGAGTCCCTCAGATCAAGTGGAAGCTCCTCCACCGTCAATGCTGGATACATTTCCACACACACACGCTGATTCGCAACCTTAAAGGTCGCATCATCATCTCTCGTCTGTACCTCCACTCCTTTCGGGGTACAGTAGATCGTGCAGTTGAGCTTGCACAATAAATCTCTCCCTAATAGGCAAACCGGACTAGAATCGCACACCACGAACTGGTGTCGGTCACTGAAATTTCCTATCTTGATTGTAATCAAGATAGGAAGTGGACTAATCAGTTTCTTATTTGCCACACCAACAACCTGGATACTTTGTCCGGAAAGAGGTAGACCTGGAACCACTGCCGATCTTATAGTCGATCTGGTAGCCCCCGTATCAACCAAGAAGGTTGTAGGGTGACCATCAAGGTCTGCTTCAACAAAGGCTCCTTTCTGATCTACCTCTAGGATGGCTCTAAGCATGCAATCCTTATCTCTCCTTGAACATGGTCGTGCCAACGGGCCTGTGTCGTTTTCCTCGCTCACTTCAAACATTGGCATCTGCAAATAAGTCCGAGCTCCCTGTTGTACATTCTGTATTCTGGGTGGCTGGGGGACCTGCACCTGCGGAACACCAATCCCCCCTTTAGGCATTCTAGGTCTAGTCACTGTAGGTACCGCCTCCGCCACAGGGACCTGAACTATTTCTCCTTCCTGCTGTATCTGATTCCATGGGTTCAGGGGACACTCGCGTCTCCAGTGTCCAACCTGGTGACACTGATGACATGCTGTAGTCTTTTTCAATGTCGCCACATCCATGCCTGTCTTAGGGTCTATGGGTCTTGGCCTTCCCTGCCCCTGAACATTCTGGTTTCCCCCTTGATGATTTCCCTGTCTCCTTCCCAACGTTCCCCCATTAGTCTGTCCCTGAGCGGTTTGCATCTGAACGAGCATCAAGTTATCTTTCAACTTCCTGTGTTTGGATTCAATTTCATCGGTGCAATACCTGGCGTACTGTAAAATCTCGTCAACAGGCTTATTCTGCCAACAAATCAAATGCTGCTGTATCATGAGACTAACCTCTGGCCTCAAACCCAACACAAACTTTGAAACAAACTGTCCCATATCTTTCGTGTCTAACGCATTTAGGCCACTGTACTGCTTAAAAGCCTGCAGGAGTCTCTCATAAAATTCATGTACTGTCTCCTTAGGTTCCTGCACTGTCCTGTCTATCCTCACCCAATCGATATCTTGTGGTGAGACTTTCGACTTCAACCAAGTAATCACTTGCTCGAACTTCTTCATCACGATCGGTGACGGACCATTCGAAATCGGGTTCCTATTAGGCTCTGAAGTTGGCCACTCAACGGCAATCTTGCATGCCGCCCACAAATCTCCCGGGACCACAATATCAAATAAGGTATTCAGATCAATCCATAATACTTTCGAGATCTTAACAAAGCGATCAACCTGCTTATACCACTCTGCGGGCTTCTACCTAAGCCGGGGAAAATCATTCGTAAATGCCGCCAAATCACCCCTGCTCCAGGGTACATGCACGTATCCTCCATTCTGTACTTCCCTTAGAGGGAAATTCCCTATCTCCATCACTCCTCCACCCGGAGGTGGGGTCCCTCCTATCGTTCTCCTAGCACTTTTCTTCTTGGACCATCTTTCTTCCCATTTATCAAGCATGATCCATTCACGCATTGCTATGATCAGATCTTTGATATGGGTCCTCAATCCAATAACTCTTTTCTCCTCCAGTTCCTGGTCACCGTACTGCAATCTATGATTTCCTTGCAATGATTTAGTCTTAGACAGATCCACCTCATATCCCTTGGCCAATTCTGACAATTTCTCATGAGCAATTCATGCCTTGCGAGTCACATCCTTCGCTACAAAGAGTAATTCATCTTGTTCGCATATATACACTCTCTCAAGGGGTAAATTTCCACTTATTATCTCATCCACCTCCGCCTTTAATCTTACTACATCTATCATCCCCCCTTTCAGGGCTCCTCTCAGCACTTCTCGGCAAACTACCCCTTCCCTATCGCTGTACTCACATTCTTGCTCCTGCGACATACTCTCTTCTGATATGCGCAGTGGAGCAGAACGATTCATGAAAATGGCCCGTTCTCTCTCTGCTGCCATCACACTTGGGCTTTGGTTTCTCACTGGTGGTACCCATGATCGTAAATCTGATCTCGACTCCGCCAGAGACCTCGGTCTCTCTGGTCTCTGTTCTTCCTGTCCCCTAGATGAGTCTGACATGGCTGGCAATGGTGTACTCCATTCTATAGGCTTCGGAGTTTTGCCCATTCCACCCACTAGGCCACTTCCTTCGGCCTCTCTTCTTACTCCCTCAGCTGTCTGCACTGAGCTCGCAATCCTCTCTGAATCTGGGTTGTAAATTGAAACAATAGGTCCAATAGTGACCGGTACCTTTAGAGCATCCTGTAGCCTCACATCTCTCTCGACCTTTACGCTAGCCACAGACTGGCTCCTTGTACTCTCTGTTCCTATTGAGATCTTTCCTTCTACTCTTGTCTCTGGTTGGATTGATACTCCCCTAGTCCCTTCTGTCTGAGCTGACCTCTCTTCTGGGACCTCTGGGTTATACGGAGGTGGTCTCTCGGATAATAACCTCTCCAATAGGCTATCATCAGTATCACTATCATCCTCATCGTCTGTTCTCTTTTCCTTTATCCCTTTTGAAGTGATCAATAAGGGATACAGTCTATGTCCCTCTATTGCCTGTGCTCTCCATCTTTTCTCTTCTGCATCCCATCTGGCATTCTGGAACGCCTTAATCGACTTTTTCACTCTTTCCTGGTTTTTGTCTCTTTTCCTATCATGCGCTGCTCTAATCCACGCATGTAACGCTTCAAATTGCGTTGGTCTTGGCAAAGGTCATAAAGACGCCATTACAGACTTCAACTGGTACAACAATTCTAATCTAAATGAACCATATCTCGGGAAAGCTAATTCTCCTTCATTTTGGGTCATTTTATACCAATTCTCAAGCCAAATTATCGTATGCAATCCCACATTTCTTGCCATGTAATGTGCCGGAGTATCCTCAGGAGGGGCTTCTTCTCCTCCTCGAGAAACTACATGTTTGTCACCTCTACACAGTTCTCGAAAAACCTTAAAACACTTCATGATGGACAAATTCGATCTCACACAATGTTTACTTCTTGATCTCAACCCCTCAAATAGCAGCGCAACTAACACCAACCAGCCTATCACAGCGCGGCACTCTCTGACGTCACCTCTCTTTGTTCACAGCAGTTCCCTTTCCTTACACTTATGTCTCACGCCTGCATTCGTCCCATTCATACACTGTCCCAAACAAGTTACTTCTCTGGCTGTCCGTCCACAGCCTCTGACTGTCCGTCCACAGTCTCTTGAAATTGTCGACCTCGTTTGGCAACTGTCTGTCCCCATCCGGCCAGACAGATCGCCTCTGATAGGTTACAAGTACTCAAATCCACATACAGCAACCCACGGCCAGCGTCAGGTAGTCATGCACTCACACATTCGCTCCCCCTATCTCGGTCCAGGTGATCAATGGTACCTCACGATCTCCTTTGGGTGGTCAACAAAATCTACCACGGGTGTCTTCTACACCACAATCACTTAAGCTACTCGTCGAGCCTAAGACTTTCCCGGGCTGCGCGCGCTCACAGCCTGATCTCACAATCACTCAACACTCACTCCAACTCCGCAAGACATCACACAACAAATCAACACCGCAATCTACAACATCTCATCCTATTCATACTCACTCCTGGAACTGCTGCTTCCTGCCACACTGCTACTTGCCGTCAATGTTCATCATTCGCCGTCGTCTGCTGCTCACCGTCTGATGATTCCCCATCACTTATCATCTATGGCTCTCAAGGATCACTTATCCTAGTCTAATCATCCCTCGCTATCGGAAGTAACCATCCGTCTCTGCTACCAACTGCTGGGGCCCAATTTCTTGTTTTCTATTTATCTCCAAGAACCCACTCTGGCCGATTGAACCTTTTTACTTGCCCAATAGCGTGGAGGGATCAAACACAATTATCAGAGAATATTTGCCGCAATTTGACATCATTAAAGACTCGAGATTCAAAATCTATTGCTTTCGTGATTTTATTATCAACAAAAACATCTGCAGATAAAGGCACCTTAATACAAGGCACAGCAGGTAAATAGGTACTAACACAAATGCTACTCTGCGAAGAATCCGCATTCAACTAAATATAAACAAAAGTACAGCTTCTAAAAGCATCAGGTAGATAACCACCAAACCAATGTCAATATTAGGAATCATTAATTAAAAGCATTTCTGTCCCTACTCTATGCTAGATGACATCCCTACTTAGCATTCTCTTAAGACCCAAGAAATCGTGAAAAGGTGTCAGAAGTGAAACTTCCTAAGAAGTCTTCACTTAGTGAGAGCTCAATCTAAAGGGCTCCCTCTAGCTCCTCGCCTACCTCTCCTCTGCTCAACCCACGGGGCGCTGTCCCTAATACAAAACCCCAAATCATAGAACACGCCCTTCGGCACACCTCCTCAGCCAGGTCTTCTTCCAGTATTTTTCCATCCGGAGCTGACCATCTTCCATCGTCCGTTAGCTTGGCCTTGGGTTCCAGACACCTTCCGCACTAGGAGTTGCAATTTGCACATTCCGAAGTACTCCCATGTCTGGCTTCCCCCATGTTTCAACTCTTAGACAAAGACTTTTCTTACTAACGAACCAAATGTCCTTGCACATGCGGTGAGATCATGGAATGGAAAAATACTTCGCATCTTTAAACTTTACAATTTACTGCAGCCCAAAGCTTCTACCAGAATAAATCATTTGCGGCCTACAGCATCCGGCGAACATAAGAGAAATGAACAGGCCTTCTCTTTAACGGTATATGCATTCAGGCCTTTACACTGTTAAACACGCTATTAAATCACACTCTAGCAGTGGCGGTCCGTCCATTGGGGGCGTTAGGGCGTTGCCCCCCCGCCCGTGCCCCGTGCCCGCAGCTTCCTCGGGGTCTCTGAACTTAAGTAAACTCTTAGTTTACTTAAGTGCAGAGACGCTGAGGGAGAACTGTCAGTCAGTATGACGTTGGACCGCCCACCCCCTTCAGAGTCTGAAGGGGGTGGGCGGTCTGGCGTCATGTTGACTGACAGGCAGCCAGCAGCACACATGTGCGCATGAGTGGGGACGGAGGGCGATTTTTGCACCGTGCCCAGTTGTGATATTCTGTACTTTGTGTATGTGTTTCGCCTTAATGCACTATGTCAGCCATTGTAGTTTCATTTGGATCTCTCGTGATTCAGAGTTCTGGAATTGTCATTACCTAGCTTCAAGATGGAATGTATATCTTAAACTGTGAACTGTGATTCAGAGAGATTCCTTGAAGCTGATACTTGAGGCTGAGGTGTCTCCTATAACTTAAATAAAGAATCTTTTACTATACTCTCAACTCTGTTTGGAGGATTCTTACAATGGGGACGAGGATGGGATGTGTAGCTTTAAAAGAACCAGATATCAAAGCTAAAGGTTATGGAGGAGAACCTATTAAACTCTCTGGGTATTTTAATGGTGTCATTGCGTTCAAGGATCGCAGTACCGGTGGGAAAGTTTATATCTCCGAAAGGGGGGATTCATTAGTTAGTTGGATTCATCAGAAAGATCTTAAGGTTATCTTGGATCTTAATGAGACACCTTCAGTCTTATTGAAACCCTTTAACAATAATGATTCACAACTTCCCACAGATCAGGTCAAGTTGTGTAGTCCTAACATTTCATTTGAAAAAGAATTTCCTCTAGTTTTTAATGAAAGCTTAGGTTGTCTAAAAGGGTATTCTCACAAAATCATTTTTCTTAAAAATGCTGTACCTGTCATCAGTAAAGTCAGAGGTGTTCCTATCAAAGTAAGACAACATGAAGCTAGAGTTAGAAAAACTTCTCAATGCAGGTATCACAGAAGTCGAAGCTACAGAATGGTTATCTCCGGTTGTCATGGCACTTAAAAGCAATGGAGAGGCAAGGCTTTGCATAGACTTGAGGGAACTTAATAGGTGTGTTGTGGTTGACCATTATCCTTTACCAAATATCTTGGAAATGTTGTCCTTATTAGAGGGAGCCAAATTCTTTTCTTCATTGGATCTGGCTTCAGCGTACCATCAGGTGAAATTACACTCAGACTCACAAGATTTAACGGCATTTATTACACCCTTTGGGACGTTCAAATTCCTTAGGATGCCTTTTGGGCTAATATCTGCTGCCGCTGTTTTCCAGAGGATGATGGAACACATTTTTGGTAAGGTCAAAGGGATAAAAATATACCAAGATGACATGCTTGTGTATGGGGCAACAAGAAAGAACATGATGAAAGAGTGAGACAAGTTTTAAAGATACTTGAGTCTAATGGACTCACTCTTAAAGCAAAAAAGTGTAAATTCAATCTCACTGAAATAGACTATCTTGGTCACAAAATTTCTGGTTCAGGAATAGAGCACAAGAAAGAATTAGTAGACACCATACGTCACTTAGCCAGGCCCAGTGATAAAGAGCAAGTGGTGAAGTTCTTAGGTATGACTGAATACTACGCAAAATTCATCCCTAACTCTGCACTCAAGACACAAAATATGAGACTACTTTTAAAGAAAGGAGCAACCTTCACGTGGAACAATGAGTGTGAGAATGAATTTGTGGTGATTAAACAATTGTTGTCCAAAGCGTCTTGTTTGAGCAGCTTTGAGCCTAGCCACGAGACTGTAATCATGACTGATGCCAGCTCTGCTGGTTTGGGTGCCGTTATGTTACAGAATCATGGAGGCATAGAGAAAACCATATTGTTTTTGTCCAGATGCCTAAGGGGAGCTGAACAGAATTATTCTGTAGTTGAGAAAGAGGCTCTGGGTATATTCTGGTCTATAAGGAAATTGCGTAAATTTCTTTGGGGTACCCATTTCACTATAAAAACGGACCACAAACCTTTGAAAGAAATCTTCTCAAAAAAGGGTCTAGACAACATCTCCTCTAGAATTAGGAAATGGGTCGTATCGCTACAAGAGTTTAACTTTACTGTTGAGTATGTCCCAGGTGCGAAGAACAATTTAGCAGATTGTTGTTCACGCTTGGTAAACACTGGAAATATCAAGGATGAGGAGTTGGAGGAGGACAGTGATGATTTAGAGAACTTTGCTATTTGTCTGGTTAATGAGAGTATCATCAAGAAAGAAGTATGGGAAAATGAGCTGGCAAATGATGAGATGCTTTAATCTGTATGTAAGGGTATTGCCGGAAATTGGGACAAAAATGCTAAGGTTCACGGAACTCTTAGTGGGTTTTTTTGTGTCACAGATGAATTAGCATGTCAAAATGGAATTTTGATGAGAGGCACGAGACTCATTCCACCAACATCTTTGAGATCGCAACTTGTAGATTTTGCTCATGAGTCACCCTGGTATTTCTAAAACAAAAGAGATTCTCAGGCAAACCTATTGGTGGCCTGGCATGGACACTTTTGTGGAGAGAGTGGTTAGAGATTGTTGTGACTGCAACAAAAGTGATAAGATTTTAAAACCACGTGTACAACCCATGTCTGTGAGAACTCTTCCTAAAGATGTATGGGAGGAGGTAGTTATTGATATTTTGGGACCTGTCAAACACACTAGTGTGGATAAGTTTGTTATAGTTCTTCTTGATGTATATTCTAGGTGGCCTGAGATAAAGATAACTAATTCTATAGAAACTAAGGATGTCATACAGTTTCTTGAAAAGATATTCGAAAGGGAAGGTTTGCCTTCAACTCTACTTTCGGATAATGGAGTCCAGTTCACATCCAAGGATATGGTTGGTTTCTTGAATGGTAGAGGAATTGTACACAAAAGGTCGGCACTCTACCATCCAGAAACTAATGGCATTGTTGAAAGATTCAACAGAGTGCTCAAAGAGACTATTCAGAGAGCATTTACCATTCATATTCCTTGGGAAGTAGAAATCCATAATAAAGTAAAAAATTACAGATTAACTCCGCATTCTTCGACAGGTAGGACATCCTTCGAATTGTTCCGTAAGCGGAAACCCTACACCTTGTTGTGTGCTTCTTGGGTACCCAAGAGTTCTTCTCATTCTTTGTGCATGGATGAGGATAAAGAACGTATTGAGAAAGAGGTAAAGAATATGTATATGAATAAAGGAATTTTTGACAAGAGAAATGCGGTTAAGAAAACCATAGTGAGGGTTGGAGATTTTGTTAAGATTCGCAACCCTCGTAAGACATCTGTTTCTGGAGGTTCTAAGTTTTTACGCCCCATGAGTGTCAAGGTGTTCAAGAATGCCATAAGAACAGAGGATCATAGGGTTTGGAACCTCAATAGGGTTGCTAAACTGTCTAATATTCCTGTTGATATGTTCTCTGATATTGGTTCAGAAGGTAACAAAATGTGTGGTGGAAAAGATGTGCTACTTAGGAGAAGTGAGAGAACATGGTTCAAGCCAAACTATCTGGATGACTTTGTACAATATTAGGTTGTCCCTGATAATGGCACTTTCTACTGTTTGTGTTTATGACTTTGTACAATATTAGGTTGTCATTGATAATGGCATTTTCTACTGTTTATGCTTAGTCATTGAGAGGGAGATGTGTGATATTCTGTACTTTGTGTATGTGTATCGCCTTAATGCACTATGTCAGCCATTGTAGCTTCATTTGGATCTCTCATGATTCAGAGTTCTGGAATTGTCATTACCTAGCTTCAAGATGGAATGTATATCTTTAAAACTGTGAACTGTGATTCAGAGAGATTCCCTGAAGCTGATACTTGAGGCTGAGGTGTCTCCTATAACTTAAATAAAGAATCTTTTACCATACCCTCAACTCTGTTTGGAGAATTTCTTACACCAGTCATGCGAACTAGTGTTTCCAAAGGCTGGCGCATGCCCATTAGGAGAGCGAGGGTTGAGCCAAGGCTCAAACCTCGGTCTCCTAATGGGTAGGTGGGCGGAGCGTAAGCCTGCTCTAAGCCAATCCTGGTGCTGCTCCAGCACCAGGATTGGCTGAGAGGGGTCTTGCAATGCCAGCACTGATGGGCTGTTCCAGTGAGTAGGCGCCAGAAGTAATGGACCCGAGGCGGCGCGGACGGTGGACCCGGACCTGCTCAGGACAGGTAGGATTTTATTTAAAAAACCCCACCCCCGCACGACACCCTCCCCCCCACACAACACGAGCCGCGACTGCACTCATGCATCTGGGTGCAGTGCAAGTGCACTTTAAATCTTCCATACCGTAAAATAACAAACCTATAACTTTAAATCAGCCATGCAAAGGCCAGCGTGAACAAGAAAAACAACAGAGTTCGTATTGCAGAATCTGTGTGACCACAAACACAGGGGCTGCTGAAACCCAAGGCCTGCAGAGTCCTGGGCAAGGGAGTTGAAAGAGGGGGGGTCTCCGTCTTGACCAGAAAAATGATCGGACTTCTTTCCTTGCTCCACAAAATTCCTGCCCCGGACTCAGGAAAACTAAAATGACATGGTCGGGGTGATGAGCTGTCGGCCCCTGGAATAATAGTGCAGGAAACACAGGCCCTGCCATTTATGTTACAGAATTCTTTCATGCCAGTAATTGACACCAGATTCTGCTGGTATGAGATCTCAGCATAACCTCTCCCGTACATGCACACACGCCAAGAATTCCCTCCAGTGCCAGGGCCGAGCCAATGAAAACATCCCCCCCGCAGGGAGAGATCGCCCCCTCCTCTCATGCCCCAAGATTGATAGAATACACACACCAAAATCCAGCCCCATCTGTGTGTGATCTGGTGCGGCAGCAGGGCCGAGGTTTATTATTACAAACCACCCTCGTGTGGCCACCGCCTCCCCCCGCTACCAGCATCTGAGCATCCTTCTGGTCCGGCAGCAGTGCCCCCCAAAAATACAAAGACCCTATTTCTTCTAAGCTGTTCTATGGACTGCCCTTACCCAGAGCACTTATCAGAGTGCCAAGCAAAGTGTGAGAGAGATGGCAGGGTGGGAGAGTCTCCCCTGCATTAGCAGATTTAGAGTCTCTTCCCATGGCCATGAGTGGTTTTACATAAACGTGATCCCCATAATAAGAGGCCCAAGAATGAATGGGCACGAGGAGGAAACTCCGTCTCCTTCCTACAGAGAGGATGTGCCTTAACTGCTAGAGCTCCCTACTGTATGACCAGAGAAGCAGGTTCCTGTCTCGGCGTCAACTCAACATCCTGTGATTCTGGGCAAATCACTTAATCTCCCTGTGCCTAAAAAATGAATGTGGCCTAGTGCAATGTGACTGGTGCTCATGTAACGCCTCCAATACCTTCGGGTCGAGTTCACACTATATCATTTTTTTGTTAAACCATCCTCTCAGCACATGGAGATCGGGCCCTGGGTAGTGGGGCACGCAGATTTTTTAAGACAAGTGGCACTTTCAGACACTCAGGCTTTTTAGCCCTTGGCACTTTGCATGCTTTGACTTATAAAATTACAAGTAAGTTAACCAGATGCCTCCATGTAAGAGCTCCAATGCACCAACCCTGTGTTTTCATTTACAAATCATTGTTTTGAGGTATGTTATTGAACCAGGACTACAAGTTCCAGCATACATTAGGCTAATCTCTGGCACCAAAGCACCTTGGTAACCTGTAGTCAACTGGTCCCAGATCACACAGCGGTGCTGTCAGGAAACAGGTGACCAGCGACAGATGGCGCCTGCTGACGTCCAAGGATAAACAGAGGATTTTGTTATCCAAGCCTTTTCCCATCACACTGTCAGTCTTGCATTTTTCAACCAACATCTCGTGAGAAAAAAGAAAACCACATCATCCCGCTGTGTTTATGTCCAGTGACAGAGCCTTGGCCGGCCCGCCAATGGAAAGCCAGGGCTCGTCTTTCCATCCGGCGCTGGCCTCGGGGGTCACCTGTGCCTGTGGCGGCAGGAAGATGGCCGTGCCCAGCCCTGGCCCCGTGCCCAGCTCGGAGCCGCCTGTTTCCTGCCCCCATCGGAGGGTGGCTGATGAGATAAGTGACCCTGGCTCTCCTCTTCACACCCTGCCTTTGTTCCCCACTGCCCTCGGCTCAGTCCCGGCACCCCGACTCTGAGGGTAGGTTTGTGCTGTTTATATTTTAATTCTGGATGTGAGGAAACTCGATTATTACTTTCCGGAATGGTGTAAAAAATCATTGAGAATAATGCTTATGAGAAGAATTTATTATTGCATTCTCGCACAGCTTGAAATGTGGAATGTTTGGAAACATTTGCGGTTTTGTGGCCATGTCATATAATGTCATTTTGGATCGTATGAAGCAGGGATATCCTGAGTTTCTCTTCACAAGAGCTTGAATTTAGCCATTATTTCAGGATAACCAAAGAATATGTAAATGATACAATTTAGATAACTTTATGCATGATTGTCATATGTGTATTTAATAAAATCTGATATGAACCCAACCTTCATGGACCAACATTGGACATCACTGCCAGCAAGGGAACTGTGGTGGAGCTAGTCTGGTAACATTGGCCCCTTTTAATATACATTGGCTATGAGCATGTGCGTTGTCGGACTCTCTCTCGTCGTGGTGATGCCTGGGGATGCCATTGGGCCACGTACAGGCCTTCAGACTCTATGTTAACTAGATTTTCATTTCTGTGAGGAGGTTGTTTTCGATGCTATGAATGAATTCACATATGTCCAGAAAGCAACCAGCAGCTACTTGTAAAGTGTTCATTAGCTTTCACACTCATTTGTTTTTCGGTATATAGTTCTCTGATGAAACAGTGTGCATCTTTGAGTACAGTGCAGCGAAGGGTGAGTGATGTCTGCGTGCGTGCAGGTTGAGCAGTGTGCCTGTGTGAGTCCAGGGTGAGTTTGAGTTATTGTGGATGGGTGAATGCAGGCTTAGTGAACCCCCGGTAGGTGTTACGCCGCACCACTTTCAAATGTCGCCAGCCGCCACTGCACTCTAGGTATTAGTTCCTTATTTTCATATACATGAATAAGCAACCTACATGAGTATTTTTAACATGTCACACGTTTAACCTAATACATTGCATTACACGAAAACTAATCATTATGCATTTTACTGAATACATTCACAATATGTTTTCACATTTCTAACACTTCTATGTTAAACGATGTAGCTGATATATTTCTTGATACATTTCTTACGATTCATCTGAATATACATTGACTATATGCGAGTGCCATCTAACAGTGAATGTAATGCACAGCTACAAATCTCAGAATCTCCTGACGCTCCATCAGCACTATAAAAGTGCAGGTACTCCCTATCCCAGAGCAGTGAGGCGTGCGAGCATGCTCTTATTAACAGCACTCCTCGGCAGGGCGCCAGGTATTTAAATGGGCAGTGTCAACACTCCCCAAAAGAGCTGACACTTGTTTAATGGTGTTACAGAAAACAAATGATGGACGGAATGCTGACAATGCAAACATTCTCCCCCACTCAAAAGATCTGGGTTAAATCCATCGTTCTTTTGCCCACTACGCCACCCCAGTTTGGCCTGGCCTGGCAATTCAGTCTGGACTGTTCCCATGGGGCACAAGGTCAAGACTGATTTGCATATGGCTGGGTCCAAACTGGGGTGGTGTAGTGGGTAAAAAACAATGGATTTAACCCAGATCTTTTGACTGGGGGAGAATGTTTGCATTGTCAGCATTCCGTCCATCATTTGTTTGCTGTAACACTTGTTTAATTGTAGCACGTTACATCTGAGCGCCACAGCGACGTCCTGCCACATAGTCTTTTTGTAAGTTAAGAAGTGAATCTCAGCTCACGTCACCTTCCTGAATCTTATCACAATGCAAAAGAGAACTACAATCCTTTGCAAACCACACCCCGAGCAATCACCGACCCCACGAAAATCTCCAGTGTTACTAGTCCCTCATTAAGGCACATGCACCCCCCTCCACCTCCTCGCATCTAGACACGCTACAGTACACAATGTAGTAGTCCATTTACCATAAATACCGGCACCCCCTAAAGTAGAACCAAACGCTATTCTTAGCATCTGCCCAAAGATCCAGCACTTGTTGCATCCGAGAACATGGCGTCCCAACAGGCACCACACACAAAGGGCAGTGGAAGTATAGCTGTGCATTCGGTGAATCGCACACCGGCCTTCTAGGCACCCTCGCTGTGTCTCTGTGCACCCCATTGATTTTCAGGCTGTAAATGCTGCAGATCGTTTCGCACATTCTATGAAACTTTCTGTGCATATCCCCGGGTGGCGGTACTCATTGGCGGCAAGCACTGCTCCACATCCTCGGGCCCCGCCAGAGCGATGGGCACTTTCTCTGAACTCTCTGCCATGGCTGCAGCTCCGGGTCTGAGCCTGGGCCCCGCTCTGCCCGCAGTGCACCGAGCTGCGCCCGCCCACTCCATCCACCCCTTCTGGGCCCCTGCCCCTCCAGCGCACCTCCACTTCTCCTGTCCGTCAAAAACCTCACTCCTGCCCCTCCCATCCCTGCTAACGTTGCTCAACCATTCCTATCCTAATGCCCCCCCGCCCCCTCACCGTCTGTCCGCCAATGCCCTACCTCCTACCCCCTCCAGTGCACCCCCTGCCAGTCATACACCTCCTGCCTTCCATGCTTCCGTACGATCTGCTGCTAGGGTACCACATTTTCAAAAGAAACAAGCATTGGCATAGCCAATAGGTCTCGCTTTTGGGACTTTATAAGTATTTACTTATGCAGCAAAATATCCTTGGTGCAACAACATCAACTGTTGCATGGCTAAACACTTATAAGATCCCAAAGGCAAGACCTATTGGCTGTGCCAATGCTTGTTCATTTTTTTAAGCGCCTTTGTGCTGCTTTTGTAAACAGTGTTTTCACGTTCCTTTTATTTGTTAGTTGCCAGATCATTAAATACGAAGAAAAAAATTGGCAGATAATTTTTGTAAGCACGCGCATGTCCATGTGCTCTACATGCTTGCACGTGCAAAATCAATAGGTCTTGTAGGTGAGACCTATTGGCTTTGCCAATGCTTGCTTAATATTTCAAAAATCGTTCCACCTCGGTTTTTAATTTCTGCAGGGTAAAATCTGGCAGCCCTTCATACCTGAAATATCTATGTAAAAATAACACTGCTTGGTCCCATTAAAATATTTCTTATCAGCACATTGCTACATGACATTTAAGGCAATACAGATAGGGGCCGATTCACAGAACTAACTTAAGACAAAATCCTAAACTTACTACTTTTGGTATTCACAGAAGTTAGGATTTTGTCTTAAGTTTGACTTAAGACAAACTTAAGACAGTCTTAAGACAGACTTAAGACAGACTTAAGACAGACTTAAGACAGACTTAAGACAGACTTAAGACAGACTTAAGACAGACTTAAGACAGACTTAAGACAGACTTAAGACAAACTTAAGACAAAATCCTAACTTCTGTGAATACCAAAAGTAGTAAGTTTAGGATTTTGTCTTAAGTTAGTTCTGTGAATCGGGTCCATTGGGCCCGATTCACAGAACTAACTTAAGACAAAATCCTAAACTTACTACCATTTTGGTATTCACAGAAGGCACTTACTAATTTCGGTATTCACAGAAGTTAGGAGTCCTAACTTTAGGACTCCTAAATGCCTTCTGTGAATACCGAAAGTCTTAAAATTAGGATTTTTCTCAATTTAGTAGTAGTAAAGTTAGGACTCCTAACTTTAGGACTCCTAAATGCCTTCTGTGAATACCGAAAGCCTTAAAATTAGGATTTTTCTCAGTTTAGTAGTAGTAAAGTTAGGAGCCTTAACTTTACAACTCCTAAACTGATAAAAATCCAAATTTTAAGACTTTCGGTATTCAAAGAAGGCATTTAGGAGTCCTAAACTTAGGACTCCTAACTTCTGTGAATACCGAAGTGAGTAAGTGTCTTCTGTGAATACCAAAATGAGTAAGTGCCTTTTGTGAATACGAAAATGGTAGTAAGTTTAGGATTTTGTCTTAAGTTAGTTCTGTGAATCGGGCCCTAAAGTCTCCGTCCTCAGACATCCCGCTGTGTTGAGGCTTTTCCACAACGTAGAACATGAGAGTCAGACACTCACGTTTCTGTCTAAGAAAACCAACCAGTACTGCGACCAAAAGTTACATGAAAGTCTAAGGGTTTGGAGAAAGGCCAAAGGAGCTATTTATGCGCCCTATGGTGTAATTAAGACTCTTGAACTGGGAAACTTTGCACCAAATTGATTTAATAAATATTTAACCGTAGATCCCTCATTAGGGTAGGATTACACCAGTCATCCACAATATAGGTGCATGTTCCAAAATCCGATTCTTAGTTTGACACACCAGAATGGGGAATATCGTACCAACCCCCATTCCGATGTACGCCAACTGGACATGTAGGCAGTTTACTCCTGCGACTTGCAATCTGTTCACTGTCACAAATCTTGGGAGCTAACACCCATTTGTAATTCCATTTGGACTAGGCCTCGGCAAAATTTCAATTACGCATTACCCTTCGATGCGGAGTTACCAATTATAATGCAACCACCCCGGGTCGCGTAATTGAGGGTAATTTGTGGGGAAAAATACTACGGGGCAGATTTATGACTGCTGATGCATCTCTGCTAATCAGCAGAGATGCGCCAGAGGAGTTACGATGCATCTGCCCACCCGTGCGCCACCACTGATGCGCCGCATTTACAATGCGGCGCACCGTGGCGCTCGGATGGGCAGATGCGTGACGCATCCCCCGTCGGAAAGCCGGCGCATTGCTGGAGTTGCGTCGCAAGCGCGACGCAGCTCCAGCAAGGCTCGGGGGTGCCCTATCCCTAACATGATGCGTCAATCCTTACGCCTGCTTCAAGCAGGCGCAGGGTTTTGATGCAGCATGGCCTTAAAAGTGACTGAGTGAAATCTTGTAGATTTCACTCAGCCACTTTTAGGAGGCGTTCCTGCGCCGGAACGCCCCCCCCTTCGCCAGAACGCCTACATGTGGCGCAGGACTTTACAACGTGACGCATCTCCCAGATGCGTCACGTTGTAAATACCCCGCACCATGGCGCAGGATTTGCGCCGCCGCTGCGTCACAAAAGTGATGCAACGGCGGCGTAAATGAGGCGCAAGGGCCTTATAAATTTGCCCCTACAAGAATAACCAGATACCAATAGATGGTGCTTTGATATTTTAGGGGCTAGATTTCATTACAAAAACTTAAAATCATAATTCTGTCTCTACTGATTGGATTTAATTTGCTTTAGTGATAATGGATTTCTTACTATTTTATTCTAAATTGGTTTGACATATTTCTTGTGTTGTGTTTTCAATTTATTACTGAATGTGTGCTGCATAAATACGTTACACATTGCCTCAAAGTTAAGCCTGACTGCTTTTGAGCCAAGCTACCAGAAGGTTAGGAACTGGTTAATTTTTGTGACTTTTGTGGTTCACTCTGAGAAGGCTTGTGGTTGTTGCTTGAGTAGAGTTTTCACTCTCCTCAATCAATACCCAATTTCATACAGTAGGCATCCTCTGAAGCTCCAGAAGGGGCTTGGAATAGCCCCTCCCCACCCCAGGCCATCATGTCTAGGGAGGAGCCCCTTTCATGCTCCCAGGACCCTTTGTCCTCTGACTGGGAGGAAGACACATACCACCACAGGGGAGACAACAGGTGATAGCTGGATTGGCAGGAAAGTGTTTTTGGTTTTAGGCAGGAAATGACAACTTTCTAAAAATTTCATTTCTAAAATAGCAATAAAAAACCAACTTACCCATTAAGTTGGATTTTAAAATAATTCTAAAATATTTTACTAACCACTCCCAAACTGAATTTGGTGAGGTCTGTGGGGTTCATTTGTGGTTTGAAGTTGCTGTAAATGGCTGTAATTACCTTTGTTAAAGAATTGATAAAGATTGTTGCAGAGTTCCTACGAGGAGGTGAACGAGTTGAAGACAGCTGATGGTGAGGTGAAATCTTTCACAAAAGGAAAGATTTCTATGCTTCTGTTGGTGCTGATATCAATACGATCTGCCAGAGCGTCGTATTTGGTGGTCTGGATCATTTGATGGTAGCGTCTTAGGGTGAATTTGAATGTGATCATGTCTGCATTTTCCTAACACATTCTCCATTTGCACTCCAGTTGTTTGCATGGCGTTTCGTAAGTCTTAGGTCCTCCTTGTACCAACTTGCCTGGGGTCTGGATTGTGTTCTATTACTGTGTTTGAGGGGCGGCAGGCAGTAGGCAAAGGAGGTCATCCAATTGTTGAAATTCTTTATGGCTTTGGGAAGCTGTTCCTGTATTCGGGTTGGTGGCTTTGGTGCTCCAGTCCTTGTTAGGGATGGTGTTCCAATTTTGGCCAGCTGGACTGGCAGTGGTGCAGGTGCATTGGACTGGGACGGGGATGCTGAACTTGAAGTGAACGGAGTCTGTCCAGGAGACCTGTGTGGTTTGTTTAATTGGATATTGTTGAAGTTGGTGAAAATAGGATTCAGGATGTGTCTGGCAACATGAACATGGCCTTTTACTCACTGTGTGAGGCCCAGGCTTCCAAGATCTTCAATGAGTACTCTTGAGTTGAGTTCCAGGTGGAAGTTTGGGTCTCTGAGTAAGAAGTAATTTCCACTATCGAGGGTGAGTGGTGTAACGAAGTCCGTGATGGGTTGGTGAAGTTGGTGTGTGGTCTCGGTGGTCTGTAGATGACAGTGCCATTTACGGTCAAGTTCGTTTTGATGTGGAACTTGAAGGAGAGGTGTTCCGTGTTGGAGGATGATGTGTGCATGGATGTGGTGGAACAGATGATGTTCTTGTAGATGATGGCGATTCCACCTTCTTTGTGAAGTCTGTCTTGCCTGGCAATATTGTTGCCAGGGTAGGGTGGCTGTTGGAAAGTGGATTATTAGTAGTGGCAAATGGATGTATGCCACTGCCAATAAGACAAATAACGCAGTCTAGGGCTCAGAACAGGTCTTAGAAAATTATTCCCATGCTCAACCCTTGGTAGTTTGGCTGCGAGCAGGCAGGTTTAACTTCAAAGACAGGAATGTAAAGAATTTAAAACATCAATTCAGTAAATAATTAAGACATACCAAACACCACCGATTTGTAAAAATAGGAAATATTTTTTTCATTAAAATGGCATCCAAACGAAAAAGATCCAAATTAGGGAACCAGAGATATGTTTTTTTTAAAGATTTAGCACTATGTAGCATATAGAAACCTGTAGCGCCTATTGGGACATCTGGTTGCGCTAGACTGAGTCAAAGTTTCAGGCCGATGGTGATGAAGCCCTGTGCAGCTACCCCTTGCAATAGGTCTCGGTCAAAGTTTTGACCTTCTGACTTAAAACCTTTTCTGGAGCTTTTCTTCCCAGGGTCACTAGAAGCTCTCAGCCAGTCCAGATTTGATGAGGGTTCACCGGATTGCCTTGCGATAAGCTCCTGGTCAAACTAATGGAAGTCAGACCTCCGAAAGTTTCCAGAGGGACAAACCAGAGATCCGGGCTGGGGCGGGGTTGAAGGTGGGCGGCTTGACTCTAGCGGTTAGTCCTGGTCACCTCTCCTATGTTCTCCTAGAAACAACCATGGTGTCCCTGGGTGCGGTGAATATTTCAACCCTTGATGCCTTACCTCCAAAGATGAACAAGTACAGGCAGTGGCCTAAAGTTAATAGGGCTGAGGTAGAGGCTATCAGAGACACAGGGCTAGCGTAACTATGGTCCTGGACAAACTGGTGCCTCAGAAGAGTTTGCTATCTGGTGGGTTTTACCAGGTGACATATGCAGACAGCACTACCAAACTTCATCCTATGGCTGTGGTGGCATGATAATGGGGATGTGTGACAGGCTCTATGAAGGTAGATGTGTCTCCTGTACTCCCAGTCCAGTGTTTCCTGGGTAATGACTTCGAAGCATCTGAGTGGTCAGAAGTGGAGAGGGGTCTCCATACGAAAATATTGGAGTGCCCTGAGTGGGTATGTGCTGTGACTAGGTCACAGACTATCCAGAAGGGAAAGGCTAGACACTTGGACACTGGAACAAAGGGCCAAGCATCCAAGGACAAGGGTACTGGGCCTAGTGAACCAGCCCAGGGAACTACAGAGGTACAGTAGGAATTTAACCCTGATGGGGCGGATTTGGCCTCTGAGGGGGGGACTCTATCCCTGCCAGAGCTGTCAGATTTGGCAGAACTAACAGGAGCAGATGGACCCTCCAGGGACAGAAAGACTGTCCCACCCTTGAAAGCTTAAGGCGGATTGCCTCTAAACAAGAGGGAGGGGATGACAGTGAGTTTCACAGAATCTACTGGGAAGAAGTACTGCTTTATACTGAGGCCAGAAACCTCAAGGAGGTGACCACCAGGAGATTGGTGGTGCCCCAGAAGTATGGAGACTTCATCCTGACTTTGGGTCATGATATACCATTGGCACGACATTTTGGACTGGAAAAGACATGCAACCTTTTCTACTGGCCCCATATGTCTGAAAAGGTAAAGGATTTCTGCAGCTCCTGTGTCACCTGTCAGGCCAGTAGCAAGGCAGGGGGCAAGACAAAGGCTCCCAGGGCCCTCCATGTCGAATGGAGTGGGCCCTATGCAATCTTAGGAAAGAAGGGTGAGGTTACCTATTTGGTTGATCTTGGCACTTTTTTTCACACACTATGAAGGGGGGAGAGGCAACATTTCTCTGCTCCGAACTCCCCAATCACATAACTGTAACACACACAAAGGAGTAGCGAAAAGTGATCAAAAGGTGGCACATGCTACGTGGAGAAATACTGCCCTCACTCTCAAAAGTGTGACATGCTTCATCATTGGTCTTGCTTACAATACGCCCCTGTGCAGAGCAATGCCTGGGGTGGAGCAGGGGGGAGGGAAGGACTATACAAATATGAAAAATAAATTATATATCAATATGCATTCGGATCACCAAAAGAAAAGTGCAGTGAAGGTTTAAAACTAGCTCGGTGGTGTCTCTGTACAACAATTAATTCCTGGACCCACCGTTCTAGGTCTAAAAACGTGAAGGATGGTAGTGATTGGAGAGATTTAAGAGTTCCTTCACCCCTCTTTATTGCCAAATTTTCAAGATGTTTTAGCCGTGCTAAAGGTGACCACAGTGTTGGGTCTCACCGGCATTCTTCAGGACCAATCAGATCCCAAGTTTTGTATTTACCCTCTGTACCAGAATAGGGTATCTCTGGAATCTGTAATTTCCAAGGGGAGAGTACCCCTAAGTAACTCACACTTGTTTGTCGAGTTTCATCAAAAGCAATGCTAAAAATGGTGAGTGATTGGGAGAGACCCCATGTGGGAGTGGTACTGTCTCCCAAATTGACAGCACAGAGACTGCAAGCAGGCACTGGAGCAATTTGCTGGCCTGTTTTCTTTGACCCCAGACATCACTGAATGGTGTGTGTACCACTTTGACACTGGTGACAGCCTACCTGTCAAAAATAAACTATACAGGTTGTCTGACCATGTCAGAGCCAGCATTAAAGCTGTGGTAGCTAAAATTATGGAATTAGGTGCAATTGAATCGTCTGAGAGTTTGGGCCAGTCCAGTGGTGTTGGTGTCCAAACCTAATCCTCAAGAGGGAACCAAGGAGTTAAGGTTCTGTGTGGACTACAGAGGATTGAATGCAGTAAAAAAAAGACAGATGCTCACCCTGTACCTAGCTCATTGACAGGTTAGGGGTTGCTAAGTACCTGAATATGTTTGATCTGACCTCCGGTTACTGGCAGATTGCCTTCACTGATAGAGCAAAGGAGGGGTCTGCATTCTCCACACCAGAGGGACATTGACAGTTCAATGTAATGCCCTTTGGCTTAAAACATGCATCTTTCACCTTCCAAAGGTTGGTTAACAGGGTTAATTCTGGGTTGAACAGTTCAGTGCAGCTTATATGGATGATTTAGCAGTATACAGTTCTACATGGGGGGATCACTTAAGGCACCTGAGGTAAGTGCCACAGGCAATGCAGTAGGCATGCCTGACTATTAAGGCAAGTAAGTGCCAAATAGGACAGAGTTCTGTGTTGTACCTAGTCCACCTGGTAGGTGGATGCCATGTACAGCCCCTCCAGGCCAAGATCCAAACTATTTTGGATTTGACAGCTCCTGTTATCCAGACTCGGGTCAGGGCATTCCTTAGACTGACAGGATATTATAGAAGGTTTGTTCAAAATTACGGGACAATTGTGGCTCCCCTGACAGAACTAATGTCTAAGAAGAAGCCCAGAAAGGTGGATTGTACCCCAGAGTGTAATAGAGGCTTTTTACATTTTGATAGCTGCCATGTGTTCAGCACCAGTGCTGTCGGCCTCTAACTACACAAAGGAATTTGTGGTTCAGGCAGGTGCTTCGGAATAAGGGATTGGGGCAGTGTTGTCACAGCTAAATGAAGAGGGCTATGATCAGCCAGTTGCCTTTATTTTGCAGGTGACTTCTTCCCAGAGAGCAGAGGTGGAGTGCTATTGAGAGAGAGGCTTTTGCTCTGGTGTGGTCCCTGAAAAAGCTGAGTCCATATTTGTTTGGGACTCACTTTCATTGGTTGTTTCTAGCACGTGCCTACCCCTCCTTGGGGCACCACTCTCCACCCCTCCACTTACATTGGCAATCCCTGGGGATGGCCCCTCAGGGGCCAGCTTCTTGGTGCAGACAGAATCTCCCTTTTTTTGCCCTGTCTGGCTAAAGTTAAAGCACTTACACACCTTTGAGGGAGTCTACTTTTTAGTCTTTTTGAAGCAAGTTAGGTTCAATAGGCTGTAGTTCCAGATTGTGCAACAGGCACAGTCTTCTGAGTGCAGGGCCTGGTTGATGCAAATCAAACTTCTCAGCAAGTATCCTTCTTCTTCCTCTTGTTTCAAGCAGCAGATCTGAGAGGCAATGCCCCTCTCAGATACTTATTCAGTGTTCTCTGGGGTCACACAAGAGGAGACTCCTGTACAATGAGATACAGGACAACTCCCCAGAGCATGACCAATTCGTCCGAAGTGTAGTACTATTGTCTCCCAGATCATGGCTGATCTTTCAGCACAGAGACAAGTGCTGGCTAAGCCCTACCTCGGGAAGGTTAATGTTCATACTGCCCCCCCTTACATCTGCTCACTCCTCTCTTAATCTTGCCATCTGGCTGGGTACAAAGAGTAGGGGTGTAAATGATTTGATTTTGATAGGCTTTATCTCGATACATAAAATATCTTAAAAGCAGTTCAACAGTTAAGAAAAACAGCAGAAAAAGGAAAACACTTTTCCAACAAGACAATAAAAACAATGCTTAATAAATACAATTAGTACAGTTAAGATCAGAATTAAATTGATACGGAAAGCCTTTTTGCACGAATCAACCAGGAGCACTTTAAAAAATTTAGACACAGCACAAACCACCAAAGTGGATGTGTCGGACAATAAAATACGCAGGGCCACTGTGTGATTGTGAGTTCCCAACTGTCTACAAAGTGGTCTAAGCCAGTACCTCCTGGGAGAGCAATAATCAGGGCATTCAAAAAGAATATGT
The DNA here is from genome assembly GCF_964204655.1 of Triturus cristatus. Taxonomy (NCBI): domain Eukaryota; kingdom Metazoa; phylum Chordata; class Amphibia; order Caudata; family Salamandridae; genus Triturus; species Triturus cristatus. The sequence continues at coordinate 178,595,335 of NC_140590.1, forward strand.
GCCACAGTCTCGACCCGCGTGGAGCAGAGGGCACAAAAGGGGGAGGGCTGGGGGGACAATTTCCACCGGGATATCAAATCACCTGCAGGTAGGATCCCTACTCTGAATTTAAAACATAAGGCCCTATCAAAAGGAATAGAAATCATATCGAGATATGGTTCGTAAGCTAGCACGTCTTTAATCCTCAAAAAGGCTACAGTTGACTTGCATTGGCGTGGATCAACAGTAAGTTTAAACGAAACCCAGTCCCAATACAATTTCTTTAGAGTGGCTTTGGGAGGGGCAGATCGAGTAGCCCAAGCTTCATCTAAGCCCAACTCCCCCAAAAGATGTTTAACGTCCCTCAACCATTTAATCTTACACCAGCCCCCCATAGATATCACCTCGGACAGTCCCTCCGCATAGGAGGCTAGTTCAGGGACCCTCCACAAGCGGGCCCACAAGAGCAAGGGTCGTAGTCGAGCTTGATCCGCAATTGATCTACAGCCTAAGTTCAGCAAAACTGGAACTGTGGGTGTACTCGAAGGGAGAGCCATCAGATCTTTCAAAAATTTGCTCTCCGATTTTGCAAGCACGTCAAGATTGCCTATGCCCCACAACTCTGCCCCATACAAGGCAGCACTAACCCCTCTAGCTTTATAAATCTCCACAATTGGGGCAATAAATTGTTTTGTGGAAGTACGATGTTCCTTGAGCAAGGCACCACCCACCCTTTTGTGATTAAGAAGCATCTTGTTGATGTGCGGAGTCCAACACATAGAGTCGCTAAGGCGGATTCCCAGGTAATCAAACTCTGATACCCTCTCCAGGTAGGCAGAGTTCAACACGGGAAGGCGCCCCAGTTTCCCAGGGGGATTCATGATCAAATATTTGGTCTTATCGACATTGATCACCAATCCCCTAAGGGAACAAAACTCCTGAAAGCGATTAAGAACTTTTTGGAGGCCCTGGGGGGTCTTTGCAATAAGGAGGGTATCATCTGCAAAAAGCAGTGTAGGGATCCGAGTGCCCGCCAGGGACGGTGCATCAGCAGGTTCTTGAAGCAAATGCTCAACCACCCCATTCACATAAAGAGAGAATAGGGTGGGAGCTAACACACATCCCTGGCGGACACCCCTACTTACAGGAATTCTATCAGTTTTCTCCCCATTCTTACCCCACCGGACCTGTGCATAATTGTCTGTATGTAGTTTTATCAGGAGTGATAGGATATAGGACGGCAACCCCAAACCCTGCAAGACCCTCCACAGCTCCTCTCTAGGTACCAGGTCAAAGGCAGTCTTGAGGTCAATGAAGGCCAAATAAAGACTGCCCTTGCCCAGCACCACCACCTTCCAATACAGGAGCGCCAGTCTAAAGACTTGCTCGATAGTCCCGGTTCCAGAGCGAAAACCAGCCTGGAAATCAGATAAAATCTTATTGTCATCCACCCATTGGAGGATTCTCCCCAGAATCATCTTCCCTACCACCTTTTGGGATGAATCAATAAGGCTTATGGGCCTATAGTTGGTGGGGTTGTCCCGACAACCCTTCTTGAATATCGGGACAACCTCCGCCCCTTTCCAGGATTCCGGTACAGATGCTCCCCCCATAATTGCATTAGATAGGGTGGAAACCAACTTCCCCCATTCCTTAGGATTAGCACATAATAAGTCACCGGGTATCCCATCAGGCCCAGCAGCTTTTAGGGGGACCAGGGACTTGATTACAAGCTCCACTTCTCTGTCGGTAAAGGGATACGCCTCAGTGTCCACTGCCTCAACCATCAGAGTGAAGGAGTCGTTAAGGAGCCCCTCGACAGGGGTATAAAGGGACAAAAAGTGGCTAAACCAATTCTGAGCTGGGATATTACATGTCAGCAAAGTGTCAACAGGCCTATCCCTAGATCTTACCAAACTCCAAAATCCCCTAGCATTCCTTTCCATGCTTGCAGCCAAGAGGTCCGCCCAGAACTTCTCCTCCCCCTCTCTTTTTGCTGCCTTTAAAGTCTGGGAGTAGTCTTTCCTTGCAAGCCTGATAGCTACCTGGGATTTAGATTTAACAGCCCCAACCAGCGCTTTTTTCTTAACTCTGCATTTTTTTGTAAACCAACCCTGCGATTTCGGCAGCAACTTCCTGTTGTTAGCACGGGAAGCCATGCTAGGGAGAATAAATAGGTTACTCAATGCCCTAGTTAAGTCGCAGAAGGTTAGCGTAATCTCCTCAGGCGATCGGATCAGCGACTCCGACTTGCACAGTGCTGCGGCCAGGAGTGCCACTATATCCGCCACTTTCTCTTCGGACATAATAAGCTTTGCCCACTTCAGCCGTCTACCACAATTAGATGGGAGAACTTCGTGGGAAATAGGTGCTATATGGGACGATAATCCCCCCTTGACAGTTAACCACTGGGAAAAGAGAGTGAGTGAGTGGAGATTATGATCACTCTCAATGGTAGGTATGATTTCCATATCCTTCAGGATGCTCCATAGACTTGCGTCAAGAAGAATGTAATCTATTCTAGACGTATGATTTGGCCTATTATAAGTATGGGCACCCACTAGGTCAGACTTGGACCTCCCATTAACAGCCCTAAGATCAAATTCCATGTTAAGTGAGTTGATCTGTACCGCCACTTGGGACCACCTCTTAATGGGAGGTAGTGCTAGGGCAGGAATACCCCTCCTGGAGTCCTCCTCACCACTTCCCAATATATCGTCCAGGCCCAAGGGCTCAAACGTGCAATTCAGCTCTCCTGCCACCAAAATGCGAGATTTATTGGGGCGCTGCCAAAGCAGATCTTCTAGTAAGGATATTTTGGCCGATAGTATACCACCCTTCGTACCTCTGGCATAGACGTTAAAAATGTCCAGGAGGAGGCCGCCCCGTGTGCCCTTTATAGTAATATTGAGGAGGTCGGGAGAATTGGTAGGATGCTGAACCACCTGACAATCAAGAGCAACATCAACCCATATGAGGAGACCGCCCGAAGGGCGTCCCTTGCCTGAGACTGGGGGGACAGCAGGAACAAAATAAGTCGAATAACCTACCTTGTGGCAGGGTTCCCTGCACCATGTTTCCTGGAAAATGCAAATGGAGTAGCCCTCCACATTCCCATTCCAGTCCGGAAGTCCCAGCTTCCTTGAAAGACCCGCGACGTTCCAGCATAGAATCTTAATATCTGGATCTGCCACAACCGACTCCCTACAGTTAAAGTCCTGTGGTAAATTAGTGGCTTTATCCAACTGAGAGGGAAAAGAAACATTGCTTTTATTCGGCACGTTAGGCACAGGAGCAACACCTGGGCAATGATCCCTACGGACCACCCCAGGGCACGTGTCGGTTCAATATCCCGACGGCCCCCCATAATACCCGGGCCAAAATGCCGGTTGAAATAAATGAGGGATAGCAGGATTCACGGGATAGATAGGACCGTTGCTCCAACCCCCACCAGAATGTGTACCATTGTAATTTGCTGCGGACCTAGGGTAAAAATAGGTTAAGTCTACTACACCAATGTTTGCCCCCCCAATTGCGTACTCTGGATTGCAAATAGTTTGGGCAACCCTAATGTCTTTAAAGTTTACCACCACACAATCTCCTTCTAGGTGCTTACGACCATAACCTACCCACCCTACCCTTCTCACTCCTAGGATCAACCCATCTAAACCTCTAGGAAGAGGTCTATTAGACTTTAACCAGTGCATGGTTTTATTTTTTAAAGCCTGATGGGATTCATATTGATCTTCCTTCAAAGTCGGTACGTTGGTAAGTATGGCAACATACGGGTGGCATTCGGGGGGCAAATTTACCGGTGGAAAAGTAGGACACGCTTTTGGGAGAGATTCCTCTGGCTGGGTTTCTCTGGGGGGGTTAATGCAAATTCTGTACGAGTAAGCTTGATCAAGACCAATGCCCTTAGCAATCCCATTCGAGGTTTCCTTATATTTAGAAGGTCCCTTCCTACCAGCTCAGCCCGGATAGGCTTCTGTACCGGGACATTAAGAGGCTTCGGCACACTCGATTGTACTAGGCCCAATTGACTAATACCACCTAAAGTATCCGTAACCTGAGTAGGAGGTAAATTAGCCACAACCGACAAATTTGCAGTGTTTGCTGTATTAGAGGTGGTAGATATATCCTGTGTGGGTGCAGCGAGCATCCGGGTGCCACTATCCCCTCCCTGTCCACCCTCCTTGTTTTTAGAATGCAGTTTGATAAGGGTTTTCACAGAGAAAAAATTGTCCAAAGTTGCCTGTTCAAATCTATCCAACCTCTCTCCCAACTCTTTTACTCTTTCCACAATCGGGGACAATAAAGTTTTCATCAGATCTTCAAGTTGTGAAATTGTCACAGAGACATTAGATGGAACTGAAATGGCAGTCTAATGTTGGATCTACACATGCGTCCTCAGTCATAAGACCTGAAGGATCCCCCCCCTTTCCCAACCCAATGATTTTCGTAGCCAGCCCCTCACCCGCTTTAGTTCCTATTCCCCTTACACCTTGTTTCCTTAGTCTCTTGTGAAGTTTAGGGAAGCTGCCTTTACGTGGGCTAGCGCTACTTTTCCTTTTAGTAGCAGTTATATTCGTAGAAATCGTTAGAGGTACCACAGGTGGTTGAGAAATATTGACTTGGGTAGTTGGAATAGTTGTGCGTTTTGGTAGAACGGGGAATTCACTGGAGCATGGGTCAGCACTACTGCTGTCGATAGGAGGGGGAATGGATATAGCTGCCAAGTTCTCCAACCTATCTATGCTGGCCCTCAAGGATACAACCCGTAACGGCTCCGGTGGAGGGGATGTCATTAGAAGGGGATCTGGACTACATACAGGCGAGGTAACAAGTGCCAGAGAACCCAATGAAGACCGTTTCGACAGAGGAAGTTCTAGGGAGAGACGCCGCTCTGTCATTACAATCTCCTTCTCTATGACAGCAGCCACCCGTGTGAAGAACTGGTCCATAGTGCCTGTAATACAACTGGCTCCACCCTCACCTCCTCACCTGAGGCTCTTCCCTGTGCGGGTGGACATTAACACAGCCTATAACAGTAACCAAATGTTAATAATGGTAGTAACACCCCTATACGTCTCAACGTATCAATGAGATTATCAGGGGGATGGCCCGACCCGGCCCTGTACAGCCCCGGACTGCCACAGACTGCCCGCCCTTTGCCCGGGCTTCGCTCCGTGCTTCGACCCGCGCGCGTCCCGCGTGCGTGGTCGTAAGCGTAGTTAAGTATGTATAGGCTGGGGGCGTGGCTTGCAGGGAGAGCGGGCCAGGTGTCAACTATTGGCCAGGCAGGGACTCCTGGGAGATGGAGTCCCTGCAGTACCGCTCGCAGCCCTACTGCTGCCACAGACCTCTCCAGCCGCCGCAGAAACCACAGTCACTCCGCCGCTCCTTCCGTGAAGCGGGACCCGCGGAGCGGGTCCGGCGAACAGCGATGGCAAGCACAGCAGCTAAGTCCAGGAGATGAGGGTCCACTTGCCCAGGAACTACACAGAAGCACAAACAGTCCCTGACCTGAGGGCTGGGCCTGGCCTGCAGCTTCAGTGTTATGAGCGAGCAGGACGGGCAGATGGCAGGGCACAGGGCAAGGCTAGCCAGGCAGGCGGTAGGGGCTGGGGGGCTAGTAATAATTTAAATTATGGCCTGTGACAGACTTCGGACAGTCCTCGTAGGAGCGTGGCTGGGTGACTGGTCTTCTTGGGGTGTAAATGAAACTGGCCGGTCCTGCCTGTCTACTCCTTCTATTGAAGATTATTGTTTAGGACCCCTTCCCCCTGCTCTGCCATTCCGATGTGGCAGAACCCTGCCCTCCCAGGAGGGCTTTCTAACTCAATGGACTACATATCTCGTCAACAAAGGAGCCTGGCTAATCCACTTAACTCTGATCAATCTGGACAGACCACTAGAAGGCTGAATTTTGGCTTATATAGAAGAAGCTCTAATAAATTCTTGTCTGTACATTTTAGGGTAAATTCAACAATAGCATATTGTTGGATGTATAAATACCATTCTAAGCAGAATGATATTTTTATGACCTCCTGAACATCAGTTATTCTTTAATAACTTCTTGCCATGTTACTCTATGTGGGTTGGGATTTGCAAAGGAAAAAATGCCATCAGGGCTAATAAAACATCTGTTATAAGGATCCTGCCTATATTTACCGGACCCCACACCCCTGAGATACCTAGGGGAGACTTTAGGGGTTTTGAACATGTAAAAATATTGCAGATCCTCACTCAACAGTGCTCCTAGCACAAAAGTGGATTTTGGGAAGCACTTTACTATAATGTGGGTTTTGGTATGTGCAATTTCACTAAACCCAAGGCATATAAAAAAAACTCATTTTTATAAGGCTACTCCTTACAAATGCCTGACCCCCTATTTAATGTGTCTCAACTTTGTAGTTTATTACTTTTTTAGTGCCCCAAACAGCAAAGTCGAGTTTGGGCACAATTTGCATTTTAAAAGCAATCCTGCAACACAGAGCTGCTTTTAAACTGACCTCAGACTTGAGCAGCGCACACATGCAAGTGAAGAAAGTGCTGCTGGCCTCTAAACTGCCCTGACCTATTATATACTAGAGACATAAAGGTAGTTTCAATCCTCCTGTCTTATTATATACTAGGGTCTTACAGGGGATGTCATGCCAATCATAAGGGTACAATAACCCATAGTGTACCCTAGTGTATCTAAGTGTTTTCACTGTATTCTAAGTGTGTCTTCAGTATAGCACTGGCCCTGGGCCCAGTTAGGCAGAGCCCAGGGTCAGTCAGAGTCAGTTACCAACAGTACCAGTCAGCAAAAAAGCTGGGGGTGGCCAGGGCACAGGACAACTTTGCAACAGTGGCATTGTCAAGTGGTGATACATGGTTCAGCCAGATTTCCATGAGGACAGGTTTGGCAGGGGCCTAGACATGCATCAAGTTCCAGATCTCTGTGGTGTGTTTTATGAGTAAGCAGGTTTTGAGGAGCATACAGACGAGTTTGGAGTGTTGTGTGGGTGGTTGCAAGATTGTGTGAGAGTGTGGAGAGTTGGGTGTTGTCTGTGGGGTGAGTGTTGGGAGTGGGCTAGGGCATAATAATTTGCAGGGAGCTCAGGAGAATTCTGCCTCAGGGTTGTGTGGTGCGGCGAGGCAGCAGTATGTGGAGGAGTGACCAGGGCTGAGGACGCAGAGGGTTGCATTGTGGTAGTGGAGGAAGGGCTAGGGTTCCTGCTGCTGGGCGCTGTGCAGGCATTGATAGGCAGAGATGGGTTGCCTTCGGCATGCCACTGGTATACCCACTTAGTGTTCATGCTGTGCAAGTCATTAAGTAGGTCCTGGGATGGGAGAGGAGTGATGTCACTTATTGTGCAGATGTGTGATGGAAAATCCAGTGATGTCACTTACTGTGTAGGTGAATGTTTGACTACTCCATGCATCAAAGTCAATTATCTACAGCATTAAGGTAAAATAATTAAGAGTTACCCTGGACTACAAAACAACTGTCAATATCATGCCTGTATCAGTGCCAGTAAAGCTCACCCCTTAAACGCCAAGTACAACTTGTGAGTTTGAGTATATTGCCAACATAATTAACATAACAAAACATAGTACAATATAGCATACCATGACAAAATGTCTGTGCCAATATATCATTCATTAGGTGCGAGCGTGAGGAAATGACAAACTAGGCCACAGTCTTTGGCATGACTAGAGATCTTTGCATTTCATGAAGAAGTGAGATATTTGTTGTCTTCAGCCAAGATGTAGTTTTGCTTTACCCACCTCATTGCATTCTCCAAAACTGGACGCCCCACCCAGCATGGATGGGACATAAGGCTGTAGAAAAGCCTATTTCCCAGCCGTCACTGGGTGGCACTATTAGTATTATTTTAGGATTTATATCACGCAACGAATCATCCCCACAGGGATCTCTCAGCGCGTTTGGCTGCACAGTGCTGAAGGCAATGACAAACTTGCGGATTTAGAAAAGCCAGGTTTTTAACTGCTTCTTAAACTGCCCCAAGCTTGTGCAGGTGCGTAGCTCATCTGGCAGGTGGTTCCAATGAAGCGGGGCTAAATGTGAGAATGAGCGTCCTCCCATTTTGACTTTCCTGATTTTACAGGGACATAGTAGATTACGATTACTAGATCTCAATAAGCGGGCAGGTATATAGGGAACTAACTTCTTCCTTAGGTAGGCCGGGCCAATCCCCTACTGTGTTTTGAACACCGCCATCAGAAGCTTAAACACTGCTCTCTTCCTCATGGTCGGGAGGGGGTATGTACTGGTTTGTTGAGGACCAGTCGAACCGCCGTGTTCTGCACTATCTGCAGCCTAGATGCAAGGTCTTCCCTAATTCCTACTAGTAGTGCGTACTCATAGTCCAGTCTACTAACTAGTAGTGCCTGTACTAGGGTCTTTCTGGCCTCCAAAGGGATCCAAGGAAAAATCTTCCTCAGCATCTGCATGATGCCAAAACATGTGCCCGATACTGACGTCACGTGTTCCTCCATCCGAAAGCTTATTATCAAACAGGATACCCAAGTTCCTTGCCTGAGTGGTTGGATTGGGTGCTTCCCCCAATTCCTCCGGCCACCAGTCCGATGACCATAAATCCGTCGCCTTTCCAAACAGAAGGATCTCCGTTTTGTTGGAATTAAGCTGCAGAAAATTCTCGCTCATCCAAGGGGCAATTTTCAACATGCAGGATTTAAACTTTACTCTGTACATTCTCATTATCTCTATTTATTAGTTAGAAGTACTGCCCTTGGACTTCTGGCAGGTAAAGGGTTCAGAACAACGAAAGGAATGCAGACACTGCAGAAAGCAATGGTAAGATGCTGCGGGGCAGGTCCGCTGAAGCCCTCTACAACAGTGGGAACGTTTCAACTGCAGTGCAAGGCCTCTTATATACTACGCTTTTAAACTTTACTGGAATTGAAAAGCCTTGATCAAGCACTTCATGCAGCAATAGATCCTCTTACTCTATGCTCTGATTCATCAAATATCAGTTTCCACCGTGACCACATTACCCTTGCATTCCAGTACATCATTTGTCTATCTTCAATTGGGTGTGAAACACTGCAGCTATACCGGTAGACTAAAGTTAGACCAGAGAACTCTAGGGATCACAGTCCAAGGAGCTGGACTCTTGATCTAGTCATTGTGAGCATTTGTACTTGGATCTGCCAATTCCATCTCGAGTCAGAAAGTGACCTGTGAGATTTCACTTTACAGAATAACACAGCAGTCCTTAAATATCTATTCCTGACCTCAACCAGTTTGATGTTGCTGCACCTTGGATAGCATGTGATGTTGAAAAATGATGCTATGTTCTTCTTTATAACATTTCACAGCCCCACCTCAAGAATTCACATTTGTTAAGTCCTTCCTTACGGAAGAGGTGGCCCTGCATTTCATTTAAATGTCCTTGTTTGACCACTCTTACGGAAACTGAGATGGATGTGGGTCTGTTGGAAAGCTACTGCTGGGTGCCAATCCTCTTTATATGTAGAGAACCCTCTGAAGAGAATCGCTATATCCAAGCTTTGACCTTCTCATGGCTACAAATGCCCTAAATGTTGCACAGTCTGCATTTTCAAACAGGGAATAGGACTGAAATAAAGCTGAAATAATGTGATTATGCAGACTGTTTAACAGCAGGCCACCCTGTTGACCAAAAGAAGACCCCTGAGAGTAACATTTGAGGTATTCCTTTGAGTACCCACTTAGGCTAGTAATGTCTCCCTCAACAAGTATGCAAGGGCAGGGTCTGATGTCTTCTGAAGGTATTATCAGAACCCTGATATGAACTTGCCAAAGCACTGTGTGCAGAATTTGTATTAGGCTTACCACTGATATACTGTGAACTTGTTCACATTAAAAGAGACAAAGGTAAAAAAGTAAACCTACATTACACTTTCAAATAACGTCCACTTGTTTTTAAGTCCCCCAAAAAGGTGCAGAGTGGGAGGTTCAAGGGTAAATGGGCGAGATTATGATAAACATAAAAGGGGAAGCAAAGAGAGGTGCACATGCGAGAGGGGGTAGGAAGGGAAAGGAAGGAAGTTGTGTGCGAAGAGCGCTATGTCTTGGTACAGAAGAGACTAACGGATATTCTGGGAAGGATAAAAAGGAGCCCTGGCAGGCAAGACAAGCCGGCAGCCGCAAAGTGCGAGGGAACAACCTGCCACCTGCGTGGGCATGAGGGATGAGGGATGAGAGTATGATTCTTATAGACATGTACACTGGCAGGATATGGGCATCTGGTAACCGAAAATAGAAAATAATGGTGTCCCTAAGGAAATTGACAGGTAGACCACTCTCACAGCAGTCAACTCGACCCATGTCATGAGGGTTTATTTTCAGCCAATAGCACTAACTATGCAAGAACATGTATTCTTACTGTCCTCAACAATGATATTAGCCTACAAGTCCCAGCATGCCTTTCACTCTTCCCCATGAAGCTGGGAGTGATGTAAAGCCGCCATCATGACAGCTATACACTCCCAGCTTCCCTTTAACATGCCACAAGATTGGCAAAGATGCAGTTCACGTACGAGAATCAGTATCCACAAGATGAGCTTTAAATTGGTCTGGGTTTAAAACCAGCACATCTGACCAGAACCCTTTGTAAGCCCAATAACTGTTGCTGATCTCTAAATAACAAGAGGCACATATTGACTCTATCTTTCTGTCCTGCAGGTCCCTGCTCAACAGACTCCCTAGGGAAGAACTTCGTCACCATGTTCATGCAGAATTACCTACCCCAATTTGATACGCCAAATTTGCAAATGCTGATCACAGCCTACTCCGATTTAACATCGGTCACTGTGACCGTCCAGAAGACGAGCTTTGTTAAAGTGCTTACGGTGAGCGAGGGGGAGACAGTGCCTCTGGAGATACCAAGCACTGCTCAATTCCTCGGGACGGGCAAATTCGACAATACAGTCAAAATCCAGGCGGACAAGGACATCTCTGTCCTCGCAGTGAACCATAAGAAGTTGAGCACTGCCACCACCATAGTGTACCCAACGCATGACTGGGGCACAGAGTACTACATTGTGACACCACTAGATGGACCGTCAGACAGCTTCAAAGAGTTCTCAGTGATCAACAATGAAGAAGCCAACAATGTTGAAGTCACCTTCACTGGCCAAGTCACCTTCGAGGGCAGGACATACCCATCAAAAACAACTCTCTCGGTCATGCTCGAGTCTCTGCAGGCCATCCAGTTCCAAAGCAAGGAAGACTTGTCCGGCACCAGGATTGAGTCCTCCAACCCCCTGGGTGTGATGACCGGCCACACGTGCACATGGAAAAACACCAAGTGCAATCATGTCTATCAGCAGCTGCTGCCCACCACCAGCTGGGGGGACACATTCATCGTGCCTGCAATTCCCCTACAGACCAGATCTGATTTTGTATTCATCGCAGCCTCTGAAAGCACACGCCTGGACTACCAAGCAGGATCCAGCAAAGAGACCAAGAGCTTGGGAGCGGGAGAAGTGGTGAAGCTTGAAGTTAAGCAGGCGAACCCTCTCTATATCAAGGCCACTGCAGGTATCCAGGTCATGCTCTACTTCACGGGCTCGACTGCCGGAGACGGCACCCTATACGATCCCTTCATGATCAATATACCAGATGTTGACAGCTACTGCACGTCCTACAACACGTATGGATTAAAAGACTTTGATAACAGTGTCATCTTGGTGGCCATGACATCAGCAACAGCTAGTATGACTTTCAACAAAGGATCAATACCTGGACTGAAATGGAGTCCAATTGAGGGCACAGACTTCTCTTGGAGCAACTTAAGCTTGGGGAAAGATTTCAGCACTAACACGGTAGAATGCAGCTCTCCATTCGAGCTTCTGAGTTTCGGAGTATCTACCATGGATGGGTATGGATCACCGGGAACCTGCATAGCCCGTGAGTATGTCACATGACATTGGTCTATTCCAGGGAGTGCATCAGAGTATATACTGTACTGTCTGACCTATTAGGGACATCTGAAAGTATATCCGATGGTCTGAGCCTGTAAGAACATATGAGTGGATCGTAAACTGTCAGACTGTAAATATATGAGTGCCTCTAAAACTACGAGATACATTGAGTATATGTGAGTGCCTCTTGCGCTTGAGAAAGAGTGAGTATTTCTGAGTGTATCTTACACTACGAGATGCAGTTAGAATACAGGAGTGCCTCTTACACTACAAGATACAGTGAGTATAGGTGAGTACCTCTTGCACTTGAGAAACACTGAGTATATCTGAGTGCATCTTACACTACGAGATGCCATGAGTATATCTTAGTGCCTTTTACACTGAGATACCGTGAGTTTATATGAATGCCTCTTACATTATAAGATACAGTGATTATAAGTGAATACCTCTTGAACTTGAGATACAGTGAGTATACGTGAGCGCCTCTTGCACTTGAGATACAGTGGGTATACATGAGTGCCTCTTACACTACGAGATGCAGGGAGTATACATAAGTGCCTCTTGCACTTGACATACACTGAGTATCTCTAAGTGAATCTTACACTACGAGATAGTGAGTATAGCTCAGTGCTTCTTACACTACGATATGCATTTAGTATATCTGAGTGCATCTTACACTAAGAGATACAGTGAGTATTTCTGAGTGCTCCTCCTGAACTTGAGATACAGTGAGTATATCTGAGTGTATCTTACACTACAGATGCAGTGAGTATACATGAGTGCTTCTTACAGTGCGGGATGCAGTGAGTATATCTGAGTGTCTTTTACACTACAAGATGCATTGAGTAAATGTGAGTACCTCGCATTTGAGATACAGTGAGTATGTCTGAGTGCATCTTACACTTGAGATGCAGTGAGTATACATGAGTGCCTCATACACAAGATACAGTGAGTATACTTGAGTGCCTCTTGCACTTGAGATACAGTGAGTATATCTGAGTGAACCTTACACTATGAGATGCAGTGAGTATGGGTGGGTGCCTCTTGCACTTGAGATACACAGAGTATACCTGAGTAAATCTTACACTAAGAGATGCAGAGAGTATATATGAGTGCCTCTTCCAGCTGAGATACAGTGAGTATATCTGAGTGCATCTTACACTATGAGATACAGTGATTATGTGTGAATGCCTCTTGAACTTGAGATACAGTGGGTATACATGAGTGCTTCTTACAATTGTGATACAGTCGGTATACAATAGTGCCTCTTACACAATGAGATGCAGTGAGTATATCTGAGTCGCTCCTTCACTACGAGATACAGTAAGTATATAAGAGTGCCTCTTGCAAGGAGTATTCCTGAATGAATCTTACACTACAAGATACAGTGAGTATATCTGAGTAAATCTTACACTACAAGATACAGTGAGTATATCTTAGTGCCTCTTCCACTAAAGAAAGAGTGAGTATTTCTGAGTGTATCTTACACTACGAGACGCAGTGAGTATACAGGAGTGCCTCTTACACTACAAGATACAGTGATTATAGGTGAGTAACTCTTGCACTTGAGAAACACTGAGTATATCTGAGTGCATCTTACACTACGAGATGCCATGAGTATATCTTATTGACTCTTAAACTATGAGATACCTTGAGTAAATATAAATGCCTCTTACACTATAAGATACAGTGATTATAAATGAATACCTCTTGAACTTGAGATACAGTGAGTATATGTGAGTGCCTCTTGCACTTGAGATGCAGGGAGATATACATGTGTGCCTCTTACACTACGAGATGCAGGGAGTATACATAAGTGCCTCTTGCACTTGAGATACACTGAGTATCTCTAAGTGAATCTTACACTACGAGATAGTGAGTATAGCTCAGTGCCTCTTACACTACTACTCCGGGCCGGAATTTCCGGCCCGGAGGCGGAGCTTCCAGCCCAGAGGCGGGGCTTCCGGGCCGGAGGCGGAGCTTCTGGCCCAGAGGTGGAGATTTTGGCCATGGTTAAATCTCCGCCACTGGCCGGAATCCCCACCTCCGGGCCGGAAGCTCCGCCTCTGGCCCGGAAGCCCCGCCTCCGGGCCGGAAGCTCCGCCTCCGGGCCGGAAATTCCGGCCCGAGTACGGACGTAAAGTTAGTAGTCGTAAATCCATTCTGTGAATATCAAAAGTAGTAAGTTTATTCTGTGAATCACAAAAGTAGTAAGTTCATTCTGTGAATACCAGAAGTAGTAAGTGCATTCTGTGAATACCAAAATGGTACTAAGTTTAGGATTTTGTCTTAAGTTAATTCTGTAAATCGGGCCCACAGTGAGTATATCTGAGTGCCTCCTGAACTTGAGATACAGTGAGTATATGTGAGTGTATCTTACACTACAGATGCAGTGAGTATACATGAGTGCTGTAGGAGAGTAGTATCTGCTTCATATGTTTACCCCCACCGTATGCTGGTGTTTCACTGTTTTTTTTTACTTAAGTCTGGCTGGGACCCTGCTATTCAGGGCCCCAGCCTAGCTGCTTCCTCTCTAAATTGATTGCATGTACTTTAGGTACACTCCAGATTGGATTCTGGGGTACCCTTGTGAGTCCCTAGTATATGGTATACTATGTACCCAGGGCATAGGTACCCCAGAGGCCTACCAGGGGCTGAAGCATGTATTGTGCCACCCAAAATGACACCACATCTCTGCTACTGCAGTCTGGATAAGGTGGTGCATGCACCCCTTACAGAGGTATAGGTTCACTATTCCTCACCTATCACTGCACATAGTAACCTATCAGTCACCCCTATGGCAGGCCTTATCAATCCTGAAGGCAGGATGCTTGGTTATATGTGAGAGGGTGCCCAAGCATGAGCTGAGCCCCTCTGCAGCCTTTGGAATCTCTTCTCCGGGGTGGTCAGTGGTGCAGCCTGACCATATACTCTTAAGTGCATTATATCTAAAACGGTTAATGCTAACTTTGGACTGACTGCACGGAAACATGTTGTGTTTGGTGTCAAACACCTTGAAATCATACCCCCAAATCAGTTTTTAATGTGACGATATGATCCCACCCTTCTAGAGGGAGAGACAGGGCAGTACTGGTATAACCGGTAGAAGAGCCCTGGCATCACAAAATAGATGCTGCAGCCACCGACACGGGTCTGGCCTCCTGCTGCTGACCGAAACTACGGCAGGGGAGGCCTGGACAATAGGTTTCCTGTCACAGGGAGGTGTAACCACCTCCCAGACAGACTTATGTGTATTGGGGCTGGGTCAGAGCACTCTCTGAGTGCTTTGAAGTCGTGCACTGAGGGCACATTTGGTGTCCCTGTGCATAGTCCAGCTCAAACCGGTTCAGGGGCTTCCAGCCCCTGCTCTGGCGTGAAACTGGACAAAGGAAATGGGTGTAGCCACCCATCTTTCCAAACCCTCCCATAGGTGGGTCCCCAGAGCTAGTCCAACCCCTTCCTTAGGTATAAGTAAGGAGCCTCTGTAACCAGATCTTTAGTTATCCCTGGACGAAACTCTGAAGCTGAATCCTGGAACTTCGACGCTCTACTAAAGACTAGAGGACTGAAGAAATCTCCCTTGGGGTCAAGGAGTGACTAACCTGCTTGGCAGGCACCAACGAAGTATTTTGCCGGTCTGCATCTCCAAAGCTCCCGCTGGAGTCTGAAGTATTTGCAGCCCAGGAAGAGGATTTCCAGATATCTCAGAAGTCGACCCAAATCCTCAGCAAAACTGAGACCCGCAGCCCTCGTGAGTAGCGCAGAACCGGAACTCCTGGTCACCATGCACTCTTGCAAGTGCATTGACTTCTCGACGTCTCTTGCAGTCGTGCTTGGGCTCACTTGTAGCCCCCACCTTGAGCACAGAATCCACCGAAGATTGTTGACCTAGTCACCCCGAGTGACCCGTGGGCCGCCATTTTGTGTTTCGTCTTGAGGTCCCTTCGCGATCCCTGGTCCGTCGACTGGTGGGTCCCTGAGGGGGTAACTTTGATTTTCCTTGGGCTTTCCTGGTTGCTCACGACGTGCCCCAACTCCCTACCAAGTGGTGAGTCCCTCAGACCTTCCTGGTCTGCACCGAAGCATCTTTCTCCTTTCTGCGTGGGTTGGTGTTGCCAAGGCTGGTTGTGTCCAATCCGGGCACCGATGCTGCAGCACTTGACATCCTTCTTGGGACAGCTCGAATCCAGCTCCTGGTTGTCCTCAAAGCCTCCTGGTCCTCGTGGCTGGAGAGTCAAACTTCACCTCCTTCACCTGAAATCACCCGACATCGGTGGGCATCTACCTATCGCCTTCCTGGTCACTGGCTAGTGACCCAGACTCTGTCCCTTCTGCTTTCAGGTTCTTCTCAACTTTGATCCAGGCTTGGATCTCTTCGGACACTTCGCATCTTCCCGGCAGCAGCACTTCTTTGCCAGCTCTCATAGAAAACCATGACGCGACCTGACACTATTTGACACCTATACACCCGGCTTCCCTGGGTGAGGTAACATGAGTACTCCAGTGCTCCAGTGGGTTCTGACCCTAGAACTTCCTAAGTCCCAAAGGGTTTGGTCCTGACTCATTTCTAAGAGTCCCTAATCTTTAAAAATCTAACCGCGTCTTTCCCCATAGAAGCTAACGGGAGCTCGCGGCTGTGTTCTCACACTTCACACGGCCTCCGTGGGTCCCCTGTGTCACTACCTTGGGTGGTTCATTGGGGTCCCAGCGATTCTACAGGTTCTGGGCCTTGTGGCTAGTTAAGTTGTGGTTCTTATACCACTATTTTAGTATATGCTTTGGCTCGCCCCTAGGGCCTGACGTGTATTTGTGCTTATTACTTTTATATTTGAAGCGTAACTCATGTGTTTTGACCTCTAGCCTTATAAAGAGACTAGGAGGGTGTGTTTAGAAATAAATACATATATTTTATATATATACCTGGTGTGGTTGTCTTTCATTTAGCCATTCAAGAGATTATAGACTGGTAAAACAAGCTGCTTTACATTCCTTCAAGACTTAGCCTGAAGGCTGCTCTCCATAGCTACCACTAGGATAGCTTTCAATAAAGGTTGTCTTTAACCTATAACCAATAAGGGGTTGTTTGGACTGGTACAGGATGCCCACTATAACTAGTGGACAGCATATACCAAGCCAACTTCTCACATTGGTGTGCAGCGTGTAGGATTCCAGCTTGCTATTGTTTTACCAGATAATCTCAATTGAGTGACTAACTGAAAACCACTAAAAGTACCCTAGGTACATACAATACAAGCTTTAGTATACAGTAAGTTCTACTGAACTTAGAGTTGTGTGTTAAGGGCTAGCACACCCTTTCTACAACTCAAGAGAGTTTAGTAGGCCACACTAGAGTAGGTAGTGCAATACCACACACCTCACTAGTAATGTCTTCAAGGCCAGGAACCAGTGGGTCCCTGCAAGAAGCCAATGGGCTTCTAGTTTCCACGTATAATAACCTCCCATTCATGGAAATGAGAGCATTATGCACAGCTAGGAAACTGAGGACAGGCAAAAGTACAACCACCCAGCATCTCATAGAGGTACTCAGGCTAGATGATCTCAGAAGACCTATAGGGTCTGAAGGGGCAGACAGAGTGGGTGGGACAAGACATGAGGAAGGGCCTGGGGGTGAAATTCCCCATGACCTGACCTCTAATTCTGACCAGGAAGATGACAATGATCTTGACCTGGAAAATCCAGCTCCCATGGAAGATGAGGGGGAGGGCCACACTGGCCCCCTCTTTGTCCCTCCTGGAAGAGTTGGTGGTGGGCCTAGAAAGTCTAGATCTCCCTCAGTGGAATCTAACCATTCTGGTTCGTCTATAGGGACCTCTATTTCCTCTTATAGCAGGGAAACCTCTCAGGAGAGGAGGAAGAGACTGCTCAAGCATGAGGAAGCCATCCTGACATCAGAAGGAAGCAGGTAGCCCTAGATAAGGAGGCCCTAGAGCTCTACAGAGCTAGAAAAAAGTTGGGACTAGAGTCCCGTAGTGGCAGCAACATCCCTAGAGATAGGTCTCATGAACATAGAAACCTGAATAAGATTGTCCCTCCCTACCAGAGTGGGGATGACATCCACAAATGGATAACTGCATTGGAAAGGGCCTGTAAAGTTCAAATGGTCCCCCAGGAGCAGTGGGCAGCAATCTTATGGCTCTCCTTTGCAGACAAAGGTAGAGATACACTCCTCACTGTTAGAGAGAAGGAGGCAGATGATTATAACAGCCTGAAGAGTGCCTTGATTGAAGGGTTTGGCCTAACCACTGAGCAATACAGGTTAAAGTTCAGGGATACCTAAAAGGCACAGAATCATGACTGGGTAGACTTTGTAGATTGTGCTACTAAAGCTTTGGAGGGTTGGTTACTTGGCAGCAAAGTACATGACTTTCAAGGATTGTACAATTTGATTATGAGGGAGCAGATCCTTAATAACTGTCAGAATCAGCTGTTGCACCAGTACCTGGTGGACTCAGATCTCTCCTCTCCCCAAGAATTGGGACAGAAGGCAGACAAGTGGGTCAGAACCGGGGTGAGGCAGAAGGTACAGAACCAAGGTGGTGAACCCAAGAAGCAAGATCCTAAAAACTGTGACAAGGGTGGGGAGAAGGGTAAAGACCAGAAGTCTTCACAAGGCCCCCAAAAATCTTCTTCAGGTGGGGATTCACAGTCTAACAAGGGAAAAGGCCAAAAGAAACCATGGTGCAAAATCTGTAAGCAGAAAACTCACTGGACAAGTGACTGTACCAAGTCCAAAGAATCAACTCGAGCCACCATTGCCCCGAAGGCAACTGTTCCCCCTAGTACAGCTACAATTGGTGGTGGTAATGTTCAGAATAAACGTGTAGTTGGGTTGACCATGGATTCTGAGATGGACTGTGGTGTATTCAGAGTTCTAACTCAGGCTGTTCTAGTCTGTGATGGAGGCATGGATATGTTCTCCTTTGTGAGTCCCAGTAACTTGGGCAAATACAGACAAAGCCTTTAATAAGTGGAAAAGAGGCTTTGGCATTCAGGGACACAGGAGAAAGTGTCACAATGGTGACAAAAGATCTTGTGGATCCTGGGCAGATTATACTTGGTGAAATGTACCAAGTGACCAATGCTAGCAATGTCAGAACAGACCATTCTCTGGCAGTTGTTAACTTCTCCTGGGGAGGGGTAACTGGCCTTAAGAAGGTTGTGGTAAGTGCAGACCTACCAGTACAATGCTTGTTTCAATGATATAGAAACTTCAGCTTGGGCTGAAGTGGAGCTCAGGACACATGCAGACATGTTAGGGATCCCTGCTCATGTCTTTGCTGTGACTAGGCCACAGGCCAAAATGTCTAAAGCTGAACAGGCCCTGGATTCTGGAAGAATGGACCAGGTGCCTCCCAAGAGGAGGAGCAGTAGGGTTGAGGCAGTGCCTTCCCACCTGACTCAAAATACAGATCAGCCTCCTGAGGGAGATGATCTTGAGCCTGAAGAAGGAACTGTCCCAGGTGAGCTTTAACCTGACCATGTTGAGTTCTTGGGGACAGGGGGTCCTTCTAGGTCGGAGCTGAGCCAGGAGCAGGAAACCTGCCCCTCTCTTGAACCCCTCAGAAAGCAAGCTGCTGATGAGGCGGCTGGGAATGCTAGTGGCACCCATAAAATGTATTGGGATGATGGACTCCTTTACTCAGAGAGTAGAGACCCCAAGCCTGGTGCATCCAGGAGGTTGGTTATACCTCTGAAGTTTAGGGGCTTCCTATTGATGCTAGCCCATGATATTCCCCTAGCAGGACACCTGGGCCAGAACAAGACTTGCGACAGAATTGTCCCTCACTGGCCCCACATGTCTGAAGACACTAAGGAGTTTTATCGCTCCTGTGTGACCTGCCAAGCCAGTGGCAAGGCATGTGGAACCACAAAGGCCCCCCTGATACCACTACCTGTGGTGGGGGTTCCCTGAGATGGTAGGATTGACATTGTTGGTCCCATGGATCCTCAAACTGCATCAGGGCACAGAGAACTATCCTGGTGGTGGTGGACCATGCCACTAGGTACTCAGAGGCAATCCCACTTAGGACCACTACAGCACCTGTGGTGGCCAGAGCTCTCTTGGGTGTATTCTCAAGAGTAGGCTTTCCTAAGGATGTAGTATCCGACAGAGATGCAAACTTTATGTCAAGTTACTTAACTGCTCTGTGGAAGGGGTGTGGAGTGAATTACAAATTCACCACACCCTATCACCCACAATGCAATGGTTTAGTTGAAAGATTCAACAAAACCTTAAAGGGCATGATCAAAGGTCTCCCAGAATAATTTAGGCGCAGATGGAACATCCTTTTGCCCTTCCTTTTGTTTGCCTACAGGGAGGTGCCACAAAAGGGGGTTGGTTACAGCCCTTTTGAACTTTTGTTTGGCCTTCCTGTTAGGGGTCCTTTGTGTCTGGTGAAGGAGGGATGGGAGTTACCGCTCAAACCCCCTTAACAGGACATAGTGGACTATGTACTTGGTCTGCACTCCAGGATGGCTGAGTATATGAAAAAGGCAAACAAAAACCTTGAGGCTAGCCAGGAATAATAAAAGGCCTGGCATGACCAAAAGGCTGTGCTGACTGTTTACTAGCCAGGGCAGAAAGTGTGGATGTTGAAGCCTGTGGCCCCAGCAGCCCTCCAGGACAAATGGAGTGTCCCCCATACAATTGTTGAACAGAAAGGGGAGGTCACCTACTTGGTAGACCTTGGAACCCCTAGGAGTCCGCACAGGGTACTTCGTCAACAGACTTAAACCATATGTTGACAGGGCAGACATGGGCTTGCTCATGGCTACTGATAAAGGACAGGAGGAAGAGAGTGACCCACTCCCTGACCTGCTTTCTCAGAACCCTGATGATAGGTCAGTTGATGGTGTAGCCTTGGCAGGCAGCCTCACTGTCCAGGAGCAAACTGACTGCAGAAAGCTTCTCAGTCAGTACAGACATATGTTTTCTATGACTCCAAGTCAGATTACCTGGTGCACTCATGAAGTGGACACTGGGGACAGTCTGTCTGAGAAGAATAAGATCTACAGGCAACCTGACCATGTCAGGGACTGTATAAGGACAGAAGTCCAAAATATGTTGGATTTGGGAGTTATTGACCCATCAGATAGCCCTTGGGCTAGTCCAGTAGTCCTGGTACCTAAACCTCACACCAAAGATGGAAAGAGAGGGATGAGGTTTTGTGTGGATTACAGGGGTCTCAATGCAGTCACTATGACTGATGCCCATCCCATCCCCAGGGCAGATGAGCTGATAGATACTTTGGCGTCAGCCAATTTTTAAAGCAGATTTGACCTGACAGCTGGCTACTGGCAGATCAGACTAGCTGATGATGCAAA
Organism: Triturus cristatus; assembly: GCF_964204655.1. Lineage (NCBI taxonomy): Eukaryota > Metazoa > Chordata > Amphibia > Caudata > Salamandridae > Triturus > Triturus cristatus. Next base: position 178,616,602 of record NC_140590.1, read on the forward strand.
GCCAAAGACCGCATTCTCTACCCCTAGTGGGCACTATCAATTTGTGTTAATGCCCTTTGGTTTTAAGAATGCACCTGCCACTTTCCAAAGGTAGGTAAATCAATTCCATATAGGCCTGGAAGACTATAGTGCAGCATATCTAGATGATATTGCTGTCTTTAGCTCCACCTGGGAGGATCACCTGGTCCACCTGAGGAATGTTTTGGAGGCCCTGCAAAAAGCAGGCCTAACTATCAAGGCTACTAAGTGCCAGATAGGGAAGAGTCAGATTGTGTACCTGGGCCACCTTGTAGATGGAGGCCAGGTTCAACCATTGCAGAGCAAAATCCAGACCATAATGGACTGGGTTGCTCCCACTACCCAGACTCAGGTGAGAGCCTTCTTAGGCCTGACTGGGTACTACAGAAGATTTGTCAAGGGGTATGGATCAATAGTGACACCCCTGAATGACTTAACCTCTAAGAAAATGCCCAAAAAGGTTCAGTGGACAGTTAGCTGTCAAAAGACAATTGATGACCTGAAGCAGGCCATGTGCACTGCTCTCATTCTGCAAAGTCCTGACTACTCCAAAAAGTTCATTGTCCAAACAGATGCATCTGAGTAGGGGCTGTACTGTCACAGTTGAATGATGAAGGTCAGGATCAACCAGTAGCTTTCATAAGCAGAAGGTTGACCCCCAGAGAGAAACGTTGGTCAGCCATTGAGAGGGAGGCCTTTGCTGTGGTTTGGGCTCTGAAGATATTGAGGCTATACTTGTTTGGTACTCACTTCATTGTTCAGACAGACCATAAGCCCCTCTTATGGCTAAAACAGATGAAGGGTGAAAACCCCAAGCTTCTCAGGTGGTCCATTTCCCTACAGGGGATGGACTATACATTGGAACATAGACCTGGGTGTAACCACGCCAATGCAGATGGTCTCTCCATTTATTTCCACTTAGAACATGAAGACTCAACTGGTCAAGGTTAGTTTAATGTTTCCAATCATATTCTACATTTCAACACCGCAGAATACTTTCCTCCTTCACGTTCTGCCTTCGTCTCCACACTCTTCTTCCCGTCCTATCGTGTCTTCCTCTTCGCATCTCGGATCTTATTTTTCAGCCCAGCTCCCCGGTCCTTGTCACCTTGTGCTTCTCACAAGTGCTTCTTACAGTATGGGATGCAGTGAGTATATCTGAGTGTCTTTTACACTGCAAAATGCAGTAAGTATGTGTTAGTCCCTCTTACACTATGGGATGCAGTGAGTATATGCGAGTGCTTCTTGCACTACGGGATGCAGTAAGTATATCTGAGTGTCTTTTACCCTACCAGATACATTGAGTAAATGTGAGTACCTCGCATTTGAGATACAGTGAGTATGTCTGAGTGCATCTTACACTTGAGATGCAGTGAGTATACATGAGTGCCTCTTACACAACATACAGTGAGTATACGTGAATGCCTCTTGCACTTGAGATAGAGTGAGTAGATCTGAGTGAACCTTACACTATGAGATGCAGTGAGTATGGGCGAGTGCCTCTTGCACTTGAGATACACTGAGTTTATCTGAGTAAACCTTACACTAAGAGATACAGAGAGTATATATGAGTGCCTCTTCCACCTGAGATACAGTGAGTATATCTGAGTGCATCTTACACTATGAGATACAGTGATTATACGTGAATGCCTCTTGAACTTGAGATACAGTGGGTATACATGAGTGCCTCTTAAACTATGAGATGCAGTGAGTATATCTGAGTGGCTCCTACACTACGAGATACAGTAAGTATATAAGAGTGCCTCTTGAAGTACGAATTGCAAGGAGTATACCTGAGTAAATCTTACTCTTCAAGATACAGTGAGTATCTGAGTGCATCTTACACTACGAGATGCAGTGAGTATAACTGAGTGCATCCTACAATATGAGATACAGTGGTTATACGTGAATGCCTCTTGATCTTGAGATACAGAGTGTATACATGAGTGCCTCTTGCAATTGTGATACAGTGGGAATACATGAGTGCCTCTTACACTAAGAGATGCAGTGAGTATATCTGAGTGCCTCTTACACTACGGCATGCAGTGAGTATATCTGAGTGGCTCCTTCACTACGAGATGCAGTAAGTATATAAGAGTGCCTCTTGAACAACGAATTGCAAGGAGTATACCTGAATGAATCTTACACTACGAGATACAGTGAGTATATCTTAGTGCCTCTTCCACTTGAGATACAGTGAGTATATCTGAGTGAATCTTACACTACGAGATGCAGTGAGTATATTTGAGTGCATCATACACTATAAGATACAGAGATTATACGTGAGTGCCTCTTGCACTTGTGATCCACTGAGTATATCTGAGTAAATCTTACACTACGAGATACAGTGAGTATATCTTAGTGCCTCTTCCATTTGAAATACAGCGGGTTCATGAGTGCCTTTTACACTAAGAGATGAAGTGAGTATGTCTTAGTCCCTCTTACACTATGAGACACAGTGAGCATATCTGAGTGCATCTTACACTACGAGTTGCAGTGAGTATACATGAGTGCCTCTTGCACTTGAGATACACTGAGTTTATCTAAGTGAATCTTACACTACGAGATACAAGGAGTATATCTGAGTGCCTCTTACACTACAATATGCACGGAGTGTATCTGAGTGCCTCATACACTACGAGATGAAGTGAGTATATCGGAGTGCCTCTTACACTATGATCTACAGTGAGTATGTCTGAATGCATCTTGCACTACTAGATATAGAGAGTATGTCTAAGTGCCTCCTATACTACGATATGCAGTGAGTAGATCTGAGTGCCTCTTACACTACGCGATATATAGTGATATCTGAGTACCTCTTACACTATACAATATAGTGAGTATATCTGAGTGCCTCTTACACTGTGTTATAGTGAGTATAACTGAGTGCCTCTTACACTACGATATGCAGTGAGTATATCTAAGTGCATCCTACACTACCAGATACAGTGAGCATATCTAATTGATTCTTGAACTTGAGATACAGTGAGTATATCTAGGTGCCTCTTACACTACAAGATACAGTGAGTATATCTGAGTGCCTCTTGAACTTGAGATACAGTGAGTATTTCTGAGTGTATCTTACACTACGTAATGCAGTGAGTATACGTGAGTGCGTCTTACATTACGGGATGCTGGGAGTGTATCTGAGTGTCTTTCACACTACTAGATGCAGTGAGTATATCCAGGGCACAAGTATGGAGTACACACAGATACACGGCATCCACTCACTCTTTTCACAGGGTGGACGCCATCCCCCCTACCAAGAAGATGGGCCCCACAGAAATATGCTGAACTTGTCCCGGTGTAAAACACCGGGACAAGTTCAGCAGCGCCTGCACGTTGTCTCCTTTCAATTCCCAGCAGCAACGTGCAGGTAGAGAGGGAGCTTTTTTCACCTCCAGCTGGGCCGAACTTAGGGGGCCACCAGGCCTCCTTTTGTTTGAATATCTTGACTGGAGGCAGCCTGGCACCTCACACTTAAATGTAAATGCCACGGGGGGGGAGAAACAAAGGCACACAGCTTGTTATCCCTTCACCGGTACTTAAGAGAGGCAGCTTTTGCCTTTGTTCACTCCCTGTATATAAGAGATTCATTTACTGTAAGAATGTCAGATGTGTTGGTCTGGCCCAATATTTACACAAATAATTTCAATAACACTATTTATTTTCTTTTATAGTGTCACCCAACACAATGCAGGGTGTCAGAGCTCTTTACATAACATACACATTATACATCGACAATAAATCACGTACATGTGTAAATCAATGTACAAGATGAGTTACATGAGACAGGGTTACAAGGTGTAGGTGTCACATGTCCTTCATAGCTCACTGTGCTATATTACAAGGATTACAATTTATGAACTGCAGGAAACAAAAGGATCTGTGTGTTGAAAGCAGTAACCCACTTTACTATCGACATAAAATACAAATCTGTCACCTGCATGTTACGTGATGTCCTTTGCAGGAGACACATTAACCTTATACTACTTTGAGACAAATCTGGTACTTCACAAAACACAGATCTCTCTAACAAATACGTTAATCTCAAGCATTATCCCAGCATTATTACTATTCCCTGAGATTTACTGGCACCTTTACAGCAGGTGCCTTAACCCAAACAAATATTTTAAAATGTAGACTTTGCAACCAATTAAGCATAACAGATGTACTGCCATGCCTCTCCTTGTTGCAATTTGTTTGTGGCAGAGCCTCTGCATCGGGATTGCGCCACGTTTTTGCACAACCCCTACACCAAATCTAATTTGTTAAATCTCATAAGCACTTAAATGTACTCATGATAAACCTGATAATTATGTGTGAGGTCTTAATATCTGATGTCACTTCTTGTGATATCACTTCTAGTGAGGTCAATCCCTGTGATGTCACAAGCAATGTCATGTGGCGTGACATCATACGCTGTGATGGCACGCGTCATTATTTGCTTTGCATACTGCCTCACCTGGTTAGTCCCCCCACTTCTTTTTTAGGACTTGTGCCCTGAGTATTTCTGAGTGAATCACAGAGTGGCTAAGGCAGTAAGTATTTGAGTGTGTATTAGAAAATATCTTTAATCCTGTAAGTATATGTGTGTGCCGTACATTTTCTAAGCCAATAAGGATATTTGAGTATATTTCAGAATGTTTATGTAAGAAGTAAGTATATCCGTGAGTATTGCACGCTATTTAATCTAGTAAATATAAATGAGTGGATCCTAGAATGTCTGTCTTGCCTTTATGTTTGCACCAGTAAGTCATCTGAGAGTATTTTAAACCGTCTAAAGAGCCCGTAAATATATGAGCGGACCGTAAACTGTATATTTGAGTCCATATGTACATCTGAGTGTATATTGTGCTTTCTATTAGAATATGCGACTGTGTTTTGGTCTATTTAGCTAAACCATTAAGTAATTCTGAGTGTGAGAGGGATTGTGCATCTTACTGTAGCCACGAAAGTGTAGGTCTATTGAACAGTCTGAGAGGCGAAGCAGCCCTACCCCTTTACTAATGAACCTCATGCAGCTTTCCTTATGTACTCCAAAGAACAATGGCAAGTCCCTAGTGATGTTTGTTGATAGCCAAGCTAATTATTTGAATACTGAAATGTACACTTCTCTGCACGCTCTGGCAGGCCTGTCTTGAGACACTTCAGCTTTTATGAACATTGATTCCAAACACCTCGAACACACGGGCGAGTTTGCACTAGTTCTCCTAACGCGTTCTGGGCTATTCATTCGCAACAATTCCTTTTAATCGTATTTTGAAAGTTTTCACAATCAAATACGTGCACATCCGGTACTGGAAATCTCCCTCAATGTATTTTGTGGAATGTGCCACACATCAGTGTGTCCCTTTTGGGAGTTCATAGCACACTACTACTTAGCAGCTGCAGTGATTTACCAACCCAAGCTCAGCTAAGACAGCCAACGACAGCCTGCTTGGAACTGTCAACACATTTTTCACAAGTATGGTTCACACAGTGGACATATTTGCACGAGTCCTCATAATGAATTCTGGTATATGCACTTCCAACAATGCATTTTTCCCACATTCTGTAGGTTTTCACAGTGTCACAGATTTTTATAGGTATTAGGGTGGACAACTGGCATGGGTGCAAATTCAGGATGGTGAGTGTAAAAATTCAGGGCAAGGGTATGTTTTGCAGACACATCAGTGGATGTCATGCAATAGTGTATAAATAAATAGGCAAGAAACATAAGCACAAGTCATTTCTCCTGCCCTGTCACTTTCTCCTGCCCGGTCACTTCTCCTATCCCATTACCGCTCCTTTGTCATTTTCCCTGCCCCGTCACTACTCCTGCCTGTTCACTGCGCCTGCCCATTCACTGCTCCTGCCCGTTCACTGCTCCTACCCGTTCACTCCTCCCACCTGTTCACCGCTCCTGCTTATGCCTAATCACTGCTCCTGCCCCATCACTTCTCCTGCCCCATCACTTCTCCTGCCCCATCACCGCACCTGCTCGTTTACTGCTCCTGTCCAGTCAGTACTCCTGCTCATGCTCGATCACCGCTCCTGCCTCCTCACTTCCCCTGCCCCTCACTTCCTCTGCCCCTCACTTCCCCTGCCCCTCACTTTTCCTGCCCCTCACTTTTCCTGCCCCGTCACTTCTGCCACCCCGTCACTTCTCCATCCCTGTTCACCGCTCCTGTCTGTTCACTGCTCCTGTCTGTTCACTGCTCCTGTCTGTTCACTGCTCCTGTCTGTTCACTGCTCCTGTCCGTTCACCACTCCTGGCCGTCACTGCTCCTGCTCATGCCTAATCACCTCTCCTGCCCCATCACCACTTCTGCCCGTCACTGCTCCTGCCTAATCACCTCTCCTGCCCGGTCACCTATCCATCCCTCTCACCTCTCCTTCGCTCTCGCCTCTCCTTCCCTGTCACTTCTCCTGCCCCGTCACTGCTCCTGCCCCGTCACTTCTCCTGACCGTCACTGCTCCTGCCCCGTTCACTGCTCCTGCCCCGTTCACTGCTCCTGCCCCGTTCACTGCTCCAGCCCGGTTACCACTCCTGCTCATGCCTAATCACCGCTCCTGCCCCATCACTTCTCCTGCCCCGTCACTTCTCCTGCTTCGTCACTTCTCCTGCCCCGTCACCTCTTCTGCCCCGTCACCTCTTCTGCCCCGTCACCTCTTCTGCCCCGTCACCTCTTCTGCCCCGTCACCTCTTCTGCCCCGTCACCTCTTCTGCCCCGTCACCTCTTCTGCCCCATCACCTCTTCTGCCCCGTCACCTCTTCTGCCCCATCACCTCTCCTGTCCCGTCGCTTCTCCTTTCTTGTTGCCTCTCCTACCCCGTCACTTTTCCTGCCCCGTCACTTTTCCTGCCCATTAACTGCTCCTGCCCGTTCACTGCTCCAGTCCATTCACTGCTCCTGTCCGGTCAGCACTTCTGCTCATGCCCGATCACTTCTCCTGTCCCATCACTTCCCCCTGCCCCTGTTGCAGGGATTCTGCTCATGCACAGAACTAGGCGCAGGAAACCAGGACCTCGGTGTATTGTTGTGTACCAAAAAAGCCACCTCAGTGCACAGAACCCCAATCCGACTAGCATTTGTGTCTCATTCGTTCTCCGTACAAGAGCAAAGCTACCAATGATTAGACAACCTAGAACATACGACTTAGTAAACTCTCAGGAATAGTGGGAAACAAGAACACTCTTTTGATCACACACATACTTGTCCACAACGTGAGTAATCAGAGACACTGTATAGTTTAAAATGTTTATAACGTGCTCTAAGGTGCAGTAATCTAGTCAATACGAGCAGCATAATGCATAAAACAATATAATTAGCATTGTTACAATTCCATAAAGCACAAGAGGAAATCATATTATAATGACAGTGGAAACAGGACTACAGCTCCTTTTACCACCCTCCCCGTGCTCATGAGTTAGTTTAGAATAATTATAGAGGACCTCTGGGCTTTGTCAGCGAGACCTCATACCTACGAGATCAGATGCAGTGAATTACATCTCAGGATCATCACAGCTCTTCTATGTTGTAAAGGCTTTCTCCAAGTGCCTTCTCATGCATGTAATGCCATATTAAAAGCACCCGAGTTTCAGTTGGGCCGCTGTGCTTCATGTTATGTCTATGTGCGTCGGACTGACCAAAATGAATCAACAGCATACATTGGTTTTCGACCTTGAACAGGCAGAGAGCGTGGTGCCCCACTGGATATGTAAAAGGTAGACAGTTCTCATGTGAAGCTGCGCCAGCAAAGTATTTCACAAGAACTGAGCCATATAGTGTTGTGTTCAATACCGGCAGAATGGCAGCCAAGCATATACTACTTATGCTAACTTAGTAATGTCTGCAGTTAACCCCATTTCCTCACTACACCCTCCCCTTGGTGAGGCCAACGGACAGTGGACTCATTAGAACAGAGTTCAAGTCAGAGTGAGCAATAATTAAGAGCAGCAGCCATATATGGACAAAAAATCAAAAGGTGCACTAATTTGTGTCTAAAAACTCGATTTGAGAGAAAAAAGTGAAAAAGAAAAACCATTACAAAAAATATCCGGCAGATGATGGAAGTCATCCAGTTTAATCCATTTAGGTGTATGAGCAGTAAGTTGCAACAGCCTCCAAGAGGAAGTCATTGATATTGTCAGAAAAGAGAGCTGCCATCCATTCCAGCAAAGAGAATGAACATACATGTTCATCAATAATGGAAGCTTCTAGCACCATCAGTGACAACTTGCGTGTTCCTCAAGAAAACTTTGTTGGAGGAAATCATGTGCAGCTGCACAGACATCCCATTCCACTAAAACTCCAAGCACAGCGGCGAAGGCCATAATCTCAAGACCAGAACATTCCAGCTCATGCGCCACTAGAGGACTCATTAGCAGGTCATAATCTGGGGCAGGAGACACCATATTGGAGAGGCAAAGATCCAATGCCCATTCAAAAGAACATTCCAGGCAGTGGAAGACTGGTTGCATGCAAGTGAAATAACCAAACCGAAAGGATAATCTATAAACCACGTTCAGAGTGGCCAGTGGTAAAGTACCGTAGCATTCAAGCATGCAACTACAAAGCAGCAGCATCCGGTCCCGGCTGTTTAGTGGCACAATGAAGAGCATCCATTTCGGAGCAAGCAAATTAACAGCAGGACTCCAGCGACCAGGGCAACTAATAGTGGTAAGCAACCAAAGAAGCTGGAAAAATAGAATGGATAAATGCTGGTATCACACCAAATATAGGTGTAGATTTACAAGCCCCTTGTGCCACTTTTGCGTCACTTTTAAAATGGGAAAAGTGACGCAAAAAAGACGCAAGGGGCTTGTAAATCTGCCCAATAGTTTGAAAAGAGGTCACAAGGCCAGAGCCCACAGCTCTAAAAAAAAATGGGCAATGCCTGTAGTGTTAAAAGCATTAAAGATAGTGTGAATCAACGCACCGAAATGTAGTGGGAGATCAGTATTAAGAAGCGCATGTACCTCAGTACGGGTACTAGCCACTTGAAGGACGAAGGTTTCACGGGCAGAAGTGAGAGCAACTTCTTTTTGGAACAATAATGCTCTTATTCTGGTCAATTTGTAGAACTCTGCCTTCAAGGTCAGAATAGAAGGCCAAATCGAGATGTCGAGCCTCCCATGCGGGGGTGGAAAAGCAAATTTTTACAGCAAACCACACGCTGTGAGACTTACAATGTAAGGGATGCCAGCAAGCATGCCGCAGCAATCTTCATCATTTAAAAGCAAATAGCTACCCTTTGCTAGCAGGGTAAACGTAGGAGTGATAGCTGGTACTGGATGACCCTTCAAAATACACGCCAAATTCGGTGCTTGTAAATTGCATGCGCCTTGCAACTGTACGTTCTTACACACAAGAGAATAATCAGGTGAGGAATCACATGACTCCCCAGTGAGGTACACCTCTTTGTCATCCCACAAGCATCCGTATGTGAATGGTAAAGACCACACCTCGTGAAGAAATGCACTACCTAAAGGTCCATAGCGGCCCAAGGGATAATGTTTCATACATGAACTAAATTTAAACAAGGAAAATGGCAAAGTTATAACCCCATGGATGAGCCACACTGCAGAATTAGTTTCAGCAACTGAAAAAGGCAAAGGTTCTAATTGTTCAATATGTAACAGAGTGTATGTGGAATCCTTCATGGACATAAACTGTTTGTCTATCAGTCAAGTTAAATGGCGTAAATAACGATGACGTTTTCATGTAATCCCATGGAACTTTCCCCATCTTCAAAGTTTGCAATGTCTATGCAAACTGCATAATTGAACGCAATTGATTTTGACCATGATACAAAACAGATACTTCATCATGAACAATATCCACAAGAAATGAAACAATATTGTCTAATGTGTAAATACGGGAGGAAAGAGTGCTAATACTCTTACCAACAACAGCAAGCACTTTTTCTAAATTAGCTTGGTCTATTGCTCTTAGACGCAAAGCAGCTTCAATTTGGGACAGCTTCCAGATTTCATAGTAAGTGGCATAAATAAATCTTTTTGATCTTGGACCAGAAGGCCATTTACAAAATCTGTCAAGTCAATGTCACCTGACAACAACGACAAATGGCGTTTAACTGACGCAAGGGTCGAGTGTTGCAACCAATATTGACATAACTTTCCTACTGAATAGGGAGCAACCGAATGAGAGTCAGAAAAACGTGGATCAGGTCTATCCTGAATGTATCCTGGGGCCTTGTCTAAAAAACGGCGTTGGCAAGAATCCAAACTTATTTGCCAAACCAACCAACCCTGGGGGTCCAGGATAGAAATATTAAAAGTGTCATCAGTAAGCAACATCTGCAAATCATCAATGGCCAAATCAGTAGGATTATCCCAGTTGTCATAAGGAGTCAGTGTAGGTATTTTAGGTGCATTCATTTGTTTTGCAGTGGCTTAACCTAAACAGGTTGTTTGATAAATCGAACTATTCAAAAATAGGATTTGTTTTGGGATAAGGCATGCACGATGCAAAGCTTCAGAGCCTTGCACCTGCCAGAATTTAGAACCCCAAACAGACTTAAGATCTACTGTATATTTCCACAGTCCATAGCCACCTACTGACAGTTGATCAATAAAGAATTTGGAATACACTAATTTAGTGTGGGTGAGCATGACTTTAGAATTGGATGTAGTATTCAATTTAAAATAAAAGGAATCCGGAATGGATTTATTAAAATCAGTAAAATATACACATGTTTTCAAAAGAGTTTTCGAACTTCCTTCAATGGGAGCTGGGCAATGTTCCCATTGTGTGTAATTAAATACATTTCTAAATGTATTATCTTTATGAAGGTAATGATGGCCAAAATGCTGGTAACAAAATAAATCAGCATAATTTGCAGCGTTTAAATACAAATCCTCAGCATCAAATGCAGCATAATACTTTAAATCAGAAAATAAAGATTCAACGGCTTGTACGTCCCAAACATCAGAGCGTATGTTATGTTTCACTACATCCCCCATAGAAACACGAAGTACATTGGGAACATTAACCACGTATGTGGGGCCATTAATTTGGAAGTTAACTGCATCCAAAACTATTCCATCCGCAACTGGCCAGGCAGAGATGTTGACAAAAGTCTGGTCCCTTTTCATGATCTGTGATGAGGAGTGCGGTGACAAAATTTCATCAATTACTTTAACTGCAGAGCGTTCGGTGAGGTAGTGACCATTTATTAAAAGGAAGAAAAATGTCACAAATCCAATCGATATGAACAAACAAATGGTGATGAGCACCAACCATATGTATGTCCAAGGAGGAACCAAATAATTCCTTTTAAACCAGGTGACAAAAAAAGAAAATTAGGAGGGGGGGTTTGATGATGAGGGGTTAGAGTCAAAGGAAAAACACGACTGGTTCAGTGTGTTGTCTTGCAAACAAGGCAATTACTCTGTAGCGGGATACGTATATTCAGTTTCTTCATGAAGACTTCAAGCCGGAGGGTTTAGCAAAGGATCAGTAACAGTGGTCATCTCTATTGCAGTGTCAGGCCTGATGTTGTTGGAATTGGCCAAGACTGTATTCCTGGATATTGTTGGACAGGAAGCAGCAGGTGTCATACTATGTAGAATCGGCCAGGCGTTGTAGTTTGACATTGTCCACCGAGATTTATCTGTTATCTTTGCGACCAGGAAGGGATAGTAAAGTGACTGCACGAGTACCCTACACGCCAAGCACTGGGACAGGTGCACAATAAGCGGGGCCAAACTCTTTCTTGTTCTCCACCATCTCACGGACCAGGTCTCCGATCTTGGGTAGCCAGCCGACTACCGGAATCTGCAGCGCCGCTTCAGTGGCGGAGGGTAAGTGTTCCTTTGCAAGACTGTCTCGGGTCTCTTGTAGTTTCTGTAACACATCAGAATTATTATCTGCGTCAAAGGATGCGGCTGTCACCGCCATGTCTAGACCATCAAGGTCCTGAACAAGCATCTTCATGCCAAAGAGCATTTCGCCCACCCAGAGATCTTCTAGGGAGAATATTTAGTGCACATTGTACGCTATACAAATGGCGATCCAGTTCCTTCCAGTACTTATAACTCTAGCTGTCAAGGATTGCTTTAAGTCATGGTTCATTCGCTCCACAATTGAGTTGCCCTCAGGCCTGTATTGAGACAAAAATTTGACTTGCACCCCCAAAGACCTCATGGAATCCTTTTATGCCTTAGAGGCAACTGCAGGACCCTGGTCAGAATGAAAGGTGCCACATGCAAAAATTCCCACAAAGATACGCAAATCCCTGATGACAGTTCGTGCGTCAGCACTGAATTTTGGCCAAACCCATAGAAAACGTGTGCACAAATCAACTGCAACCAAGATAAACTTATACGCAGTATCTGAAGAAAATGGATCACAGTGATCTGAATAAACACCACTGTGTGGTTTATTAGAAATGTACAGCTGTGTTTGTGGCGGGCGTGCTGCCACTGAAGGTTTAATTGCTGACAAATGTCACAAGAAAGCACATAATTACGGGTTTGTTTATATAACCCACGCCACCAGTAACGTTGCTGTAAGATAGAGACAGTCACCGAAACGCCTGCATGAGCCTAGGCCATGCCTTCATGTGTGGCTGTTATGAATGCTAGTCTGCGGTCCTGGTTGGGAATCAACCTGTCACCAATGTCATTAATTCTCACATAGGGAACTTTATCGGGACTTAAATTATAAGAGTGTTTCAAAGGGAAACCCTGTGGGTACTTACTTCCCTTCTCTGTAGCAGCTATAGCTGCCAAGATGTCATCATTAATCTTGGTCATGGATCTTGTAACTGTTGCAACAGAATATGTGGCTACTGCTGTTTTAGCTGCTTCATCAGTCAAACTGTTACCGACCGCGTGTACTCCTACGCGCTGGTGGCCAAGAGTATGAATTAATTGTGTGAGAGGCAGACGTTCTTTAAGCTCTGCGACTCTAACCCAAAGCATTTTATGCTTAATTGCGCTGCCTTTAGAATCACAATAGTCATTCTGAGACCAAAAGAATAAGTTGTCATTAAAAGACTGCACACAGTAATAAGAGTCACTTACAATCAAGGTAGTCACATTAGGGACAGCAAACTCCAGTGCTAGCACCAGAGCCTGCAGCTCCGCTAACTGGGCGGTACAGTCCCCTAGTGCCTGTGTGTGCACGACACTAGACTTGAACTCGCCATTCTCTATTGTACCTGCCACTGTAGCGCATGCTGCCGAGTAAGAATGTTTGATGCGGTCGCCGGTTGCGCAGAACCGTCGGTATAAATGATACAATGGTAGTCCTCGAGCGGGCGCATTGACAGAGGAGCAGGATGAACAAATTCATACTGTAAGAACTCCTGAGTTTGCAGTGAGGATTCAAAGATATAGGTGACCTCAGATGATGTCAACGAAGTAGCCCATTGTATCCAATGTGGATGTAAAGCTTTTGAGTTTGGTACACTGGCTTTTGTCACAGCCTCAAGAGCCGGATATGGTGTTACAACCATCATGCGTTTCCCTTGCGCCAGTTTACGTTCCTTCAGGATCGCCATCTGGACTGCGGTCAATACTTTTTCAACAGTTGAAAAACGCAGTTCAGCCAGTTCAGTCAAGTAGGTGAAACCCACTGCCCCTGGCACAATTCTTATCACCAGGTTTGTGCGGTTATCAGGTGTTAACAAGTATTTGGATTCAAGAAGAGCAGACTGCAAGGATTGCAGAATAGCAGAATGTTCTGGAAGCCAGCAGGCTATTGTAAATGTAGGTTGTATCAAGGCATACAGCAGCTTGATACGCAGGGCATAATTGGGAATGTAAGTTCGTCGAAGTTTAAAAATCCCAGCAAAGATTGCAATTTTTTCAGGGTTGTGGGAGAGCGCAAACGTGCGCTTTCTTCCAAGAAGTGAGGCGACAGGCCTCTACCTTCATTATTGAGCTCATAGCCCAGGAACAACACTGTGTACTCTGCAATGTGCGATTTTGCAAAGTTAAATTTGTAACCGTAGTCCGCAAACAAAACTATGATGCGGTCCACGTGACAAAGATGCGGCCATAATTCATCGTCCGTGAAATAAATATCATCAACATACGAGTACGCATCAGGATCTATGTTGTCTAACAGAGAGACAACACGTGCGGCAAAAACTCCCAGGCTATTTTTGTAGCCCATGGCCAATCTTGTAAATTGTTTTTGTTTACCGCCCCAGGTGAATGCTGTCCATTGACTACTTATAGAGGATAGATTGTGGCTAAAAAAGCCATTGGAAATGTTAAGTGTAGTTTTATATTTTTTACGCACAAGACTGTCTACAAGTCCTGAGCTATGGGTGTTCTGAACCACACAGTTATGACAATGAGAGTTCAAATGTCGGTAATCCAAAACTAAGCGGTACGACACATCTGGTTTGGTTACTGTAAAAAGAGGGTTATTCATCGGTGATACACATGTCTCAACCACTCCTTGAAACTCTAATTGTTCAAGAATATCAGGAACTGCCCAGTTTCTCCGATCCATGTTTGAGGAGAGTAGGAGTGTGGGAATTCTCCCTCCGGACCAGCGACTGGCATCTCTGGTCGTGATCCACAAGGAAGGAAAGCCCAGAAACAAATGCACCTCTTACAGACCCATCTCCTTCCTGAATGCGGAACCCAAGATCCTTGCCAAACTCCTGGCCACGCGGCTGTCTCGGGCAATAACCGCACTGGTCCATCCGGATCAGTAGGGCTTTATGCCTCACCGTAACACGGCCCTTAATTTACGTAGGGTTCATGGAGTACTGGGGAGGGTTGATACTATTAAGGAGCCGGCCGTCATAGTGTCCCTAGACGCCTCAATGGCTTTTGACACCATCGAGTGGCCTTACCTACTAGCTGTCCTTGTCAAAATGGGGTTTGGGCCTGTCTTTACAGCATGGGTTAGACTCCTATATTCAGAGCCACTGGCCCAGGTGGTAGTTAATAGCAAGAGATCAGACACATTCCAGCTGCATTGAGGGACCAGACAGGGGTGTCCACTGTCCTCGCTATTTGCCCTTTCACTGGAACCATTGGCTGCCTGGATCCGAGCAGATCCGATGATTTGCGGACTGCGGTGGTCAGACGACTGGGAAGACCACATCTCGCTTTATGCAGACGATGTACTCCTTTATCTAGCCTTCCCCAAAAGGTCTTTAAGCTGTGTCTTGGAAATTTTTACAACTTTTGGCAAATATTCGGGTTATTCGATTAATTGGAGCAAGTCTCTCATATATGTCCTGGGAGGTGTGTCTCCTCCACTACTAGAAATTGCCCGATGCAGAAGTGAGAGATGGTTTCCGCTACCTCAGAATCTTTATCACCGCGGATCCTAAACTCTGGAATGAGCGGAACCTGTCCCCACCCCTGCAGCGATTCAAACGCGGTGTCGCTGGTTGGAGGACCCTCCCGCTCTCTCTGTTGGGCAGAGCTGCACTATATAAAATGATGTCCCTACCCCATCTGTTATATGCCCTGCAAAATTACCTAGATCCGGTTCCAGTGCGATACTTTAGAGAAATTGAAGGGCTGCAGAGAGAGAGTTGCTACGGGAGGGGAAGCCCAGAATCACACTCAATAAATTAGTTCTGAATTGGTACGACGAAGGTATCAGTGTCCCTGACATTCGGAAATATTACTGGGCTTCCCACCTAGCTGCTATCAATCAATGCACTTATTGCCAGACTAACCAGGGTTTTACCATAGACAGATGGCTGCTCTCTGGGGGAAATTACAATAGAGCCTTGTGTTCAAACCACCGGAAACTCGCTCTAACCGGCCCCACCAAATTCTCTGTACTGATTTGGCAGACCGTCAATAAAAGCCTAGGTTAGGATCGAAAGCTCACACTGGCGAGTCTTCTGTGGGACTCTGACCAGCTGGTTAATCTCCGGACCACAAAAGGTTTTGATAAATGGGATCTGATTGGTATATCCCGATTGGGAGATCTTTGGGTGAAGGGTGATATGGTCACTTTTGCCACGCTCCAGCAGAAATTTGAGCTCTCTAGTACGGAATTCTTCCGCTACCTGGAAATTCGCCATGCTATTGCCGCAACCCTACAGAAGGGTACAGTCCCCCCTGAATCTGCACCTTTGGAAGACCGTTTACTGGACGGCTACCTTTCCACAAAAAGCGATCTCACTAACATACAAGAAACTGATTAACAACACCCCAGATCCTCTTGACCGATTGCGTGAGTGTTGGGGGAGAGATGGACTAGAGTTTGATGATGAAGAATGGCGGGAGGCGGTCGCCTCACCTCAAGAGGTGGCGATTTCCGCACGTCTGAGGTTGGTCCAACTCAAGATATTACATAGAACATACATCACTGGGCCCCATTTAGTCCACATGGGGAAGAGGGAGGAGGGAGATTGCAGATGCCGCTGTGGACACGTAGGTACCTTCTCCACATACTCTGTGAATGTGAACAGATACAGAAGTATTGGCAAGAGATACACAAGGTGATGGGAGAAGTACTGCATAAGAACATCCGTCCAGAGGCTAAGAGGTGTCTTCTAATTATGTGGAGACCCACTGACTTAACAAGTATGGAGAAGCTTTGGGCTATGCTGGGTACAATGGTGGCCAAATGAGACATAGCTCAGATGTGGGGGGGTGGCTGCCCCTCCAACGCTGGCCTCCTGGAAAAGAAGTCTGGACTGGTGAATGTTCAGGGAGAAAACTGTATATCGGGCGCGAGGATGCCCCAGGAAGTCGTCCACAGTGTGGTGTAAGTGGAACGATTACAGGGAGGGATATGCGAGGCCCCTGTACAGTCCTCAGAGGAGGAACCACTGTCCCCTTGACGCCCCCTCAATGAAAGGTTACCATCAATTCAATCATTCATGTTGCCTAACTGTAATCGCCATTGTGTCCTTTTTACATAACAAATGTGCTGATGCCGAATGTTTATGCTTAAAAAAATTATATCTAAAAAAGAATTTCAGAAACGGGAGCTTTTGCTTCCCGCCTGAGAGGATATTGGGGTTGTGGCTGTCGCATAGACCGCAATGGTATCTCATGGGGTGGAGAAGTTTTATCCCAGCCCACCTGTGTATGGTACAGTGCCGGTGCAAGCACCAAAGCCCACTCTTTCGCAAAAGCCATAGCTCGCTCCTTGGCTACGTTGTGTGAAAAACTAGGGAGGATTACCTCCTCCCCGCGGAGCAGCTAAAACAAAAGGCAGGGGCCAGTCTGCCTCAGCTAACAAGATGTCCTACAAAGAAGTCAGATTTTCTCCCAAAAAATCCCTTTACCAACACGTTGTGTATCACCTTCTATTAAAAATACAATTTCATATAATCTATCAGGGGGAGCTACTCGGGTGTCAGCAGTTTCTACTGTGATGAAAGTGTCAGTTGCTGTCACCTCCAGAAATAGACGCAGTGCTTGCCGCACTATGGTAACCTCCGCTGCGCTGTCTAGCAGCATTACTGCCCAAGTTAGATTCCGAAGGCGGGTTCTCACCACCCGTGGCATATCTCGCTGTTAAAGCAGCAACTTTCTTTTTCTGGAATGGAGGGCGTTGACGAGGAAAATCGTCCTGCTTTCCTTTGCCGTCAGTCTGACGAGGTTGCTCGCATCCTTGCGGGGCACCTCAACCTCTGCCACGATGCTGGTGATCAACTCCATCGGCTTGTGAGCCTGATGTTTCCTGTGAAGAATGAGGAGAACACCGATCAGGGAACTGAAACCTGTCAGGAGACCTAATTCTCTCGCGGCCACGCAAATCATAAGTGCGCTCAGAGGGTTCGGATGCCGGTGATGCTCCATGTGACCCTTGTTTCTGTTGTTGCTTCCCCTGTTTCTTATTTTTCTGATTCTTTTTAGGAAAAATTGGACGGTCGTCTTTATTAAACTGAGCCGTCTGAGTTTGCTGTTGTGCCGGCATTTTAGCAAAAGGCTTAAAACCCAAACTATTGCGTCCAATGGTCTTATAGGCATCGGCAATAATTTTTGGTAACACTCTGGGTTTCTCTTTCTCCGGGACAAGACGCAAAGCATTAGACACCTGAAAGTTCACCGCATTACCCTTGACAGTTGTAAGTATGAGATCAGCAACTACGTCAAACACTCTGACAAGCCTCATCCCCAACTCCACTGCTGCCTGAACACGCTTAATCACGGAGGGCAGCACAGTCATAGAAGGTGTGCCAAAACACTTTGCAAACAATGCTGCAAACACTTTACCCTAAGTCTCACAATCGGTTACCTCTGGTATTAAGTCTTTCTGCAAACTTATTGTTAAGATCCTGGGTTTGTCCACAGGAGAGGTATTGGGAAATAACGCTTCCAGCTGGTCAAATTTCTCAGCAAGTCAGTAAGGTAAATCAACCGTATTCTGTGGTCGCTTGCCCATAACCGAATTAACCATGACCTGACAAATAGACATACCGGCGGGGCCAGCTGATTGCGCCGCAACCCCAGGTGCTCCCATCTGGAAATGTATTGTACTAGAGCCCTATGCACCTCAATCAAGGAGGTGTGCAAGACACGCAATTCGCCTACAGTGGCTGCTAGATAACATGGATGTGGTGTGTACAGGCCAAGTGGCCCCTGGAATCGACAATGGGCCTAACCAGACCAGAGTCCCGGTGTGGGAGAGGGCGCCATTGAACCAAATACGGTGTTGCCATGCTGAAATCGGAACCTCGAGAGTCGTATATGGCCGATACGCTAAAGGTATTGCAGTGGGAGTGTATGTATGGAACAAATTATCATCACCGTCCACAGCCGGAAACGTTACCCAAGAGTAAAATACCTCAAATTGGAAAGCTGGATTGGCACCAACCACAAAGGTTAGTGGGATACCAGCGTTTGGCACTACATATGCTGCCAAATGATGACAGACTGGTGTGCGGCTATGCGCCGCAATATCGACTTCAGCCATAAGCACTAGGAAAAGGAAAACAACTTAAAAGCGTGGCAGCGCAACAGGTTCGTAATTCACATGAATGAGAAAACCATTTTATAATATCAAGCTTGAATTGACCTATAAAGTATCAATACAGGTAGGTTATGCCGTCACCACTGTATACCAGAAAACAGGAGTGAGGGTATTGTGGACAAGTAGAAGAACTACTAAAGCGTCTCGTAAATAAGTACCAGACCAAACATTAAGGGCGCCATGTTGCAGGGATTCTGCTCATGCACAGAACTATGCGCAGGAAACCAGGACCTCGGTGTATTGTTGTGTACCAAAAAAGCCACCTCAGTGCCCAGAACCCCAATCCGACTAGCATTAGTGTCTCATTCGCTCTCCGTACTACAGCGAAGCTACCAATGATTAGACAACCTAGAACATGCAACTTAGTAAACTCTCAGGAATAGTGGGAAACAAGAACACTCTTTCGATCACACTCATACTTATCCACAACATGAGTAATCAGAGACACTGTATAGTTTAAAATGTTTATTTTTAACTAACATGCTCTAAGGTGCAGTACTCTAGCCAATACAAGCAGCATAATGCATAAATGCATTGTTACAATTCAATAAAGCACAAAAGAGGAAATCATATTATAATGACAGTTGAAACAGGACTACAGCTCTTTTTACCACCCTCCCCGTGCTCATGAGCTAGTTTGAATATTTATAGAAGACCTCTGGGCTTTGTCAGCGAGACCCCATACCTACAAGATCAGATGCAGTGAATTACATCTCCGGATCAGCACAGCTCTTCTATATTGGAAAGGTTTTTTTCCAAGTGCCTTCACATGCATGTAATGCCATAATAAAAGCACTCGAGTTTCAGTTGGGCTGCTGTGCTTCATGTTATGTCTATGTGCATGGGACTGACCAAAGTGAAACAGCATACATTGTTATTTGACCTTGAACAGGCTGGGCAGACAGAAAGCGCGGTGCCCCGCTGGATTTGTGAAAGGTAGACAGTTCTCATGTGAAGCAGCGTCAGCAAAGTATTTCACGAGAACAGAGCCATGTAGTTTTGTGTGCAAAAGCGGCAGAATGGCAGCCAAGCATATACTACTTATGCTAACTTAGCCAAGCATATACTACTTATGCTAACTTAGCAATGTCTGCAGTTAACCCCATTTCCTCACTACACCCCGTTCACTGCTCCTATCCATTCACTGCTCCTATCCGTTCACTGCTCCTGCACAGTTACTGCTCCTACTCATGCCTAATCACCGCTCCTGCCCCGTCACTTCTCCTGCCCGGTCACCTCTCCTGCCCCATCACCTCTCCTTTCCTGTCGCCTCTCCTGTCCCGTCACTGCTCCTGCCCTGTCACTTCTCCTGCCTGGTCACTTCTCCTGCCCGGTCACTTCTCCTGCCCAGTCACCTCTCCTGCCCGGTCTCCTCTCCTGCCCCATAACCTCTCCTTTCCTGTCGCCTCTTCTGTCCCGTTACTGCTCCTGCCCTGTTCAGTCTGTGTACAACATTGACAAATTACCAAAGGGGACAAGTTCCCCACAGTACTCTGTTTGGGGAAAGCTTCTCTGTAATCACTAACTACCATCTCACTAACACATGATATGCTAAAGGCAGATGGCGGGCATATTATAATTCGAAAGGGGATAATCTGGCTCAGTCAGAATGACAATGGGCCTGCCCACAGTCATTGGCGTAACGAAAGCTGAGGGGGGCCCCCTGGAAGGTACACGGAGGAGCCCTGCTCCGGGTTTAATCCGGAGCTCTAAAGCCCGAGTACTATGCTGAAGGGGCCCCCTGCAGCTCAGGGCCCCCCCGCACCATGGGGGTTGCGGGGGCCTGTGTTACGCCCCTCCCCCCAGTCTGTGAGAGCTCAGGGAGGGGCTGCTGCAGCCTCTGGAGTTCAACAGAGAATTGCGAGCTAGCCCCTGAGAACTTTTAATCTCTTGGGGCTTCTCGCAGGGAATGCTGTAATTAATGTCAAAAATTACAGACAAAAGGCGTCCGTAAAAGGAGTGATTACGGACAACGGACATTACACCAAAATGACGGACGGTCCGTGAAATTTACAGACGGTTGGTCACCCTAATAGGTGTGTCCAGGCGCGCAACGCCCATTGGGCTTCACCTCTACCTCCCCCGTAGTGTGAGTCAGCACGGGATGAGACATCTTTCGGGGGCACACACACACACACAACTGCACCAGAGTACTTCACAGGTCTATAAAAGACCATTTGCTTGTTAATGAAACTCTGTTGTTTTTTCCACCCTTTTTAGATCCCCTGCATCTCAACTCTACCTGTTGCTGAAAGAATTAGCCCCCCCAAAAAAAATTCTTAGCCCTCCCCTCTGCCCCCACCCCGCAATTTGGCTCTAGTTGCGCCTCTGTATATTTCCCTCATCAGGGGAAAGCATTACTTTTAGGGGGAGCAAAATATCTTTATTTAGAATTAGCCTGCCGCAGCTTCTTGTTTAGCGAGGCCCACACCGAGCTGCAGTCTAGTATCTGATTGCCCTCACACATCCTTAATTCAGTATACTGGCAAGCCCCTTGCCACACATCTCACTCTTCCACACCAGCACGCCTGGCTGCCACCTTGTGTTCTCTGCCAGCCCCCACAAATCTGGCAGTCACTCTCACTGCACAATGTAGCAGATAATCACAACCTTCCCGCACCATCAGTACTTTGTCCCAGTACTGGAAGACATACCCTGGTTTCAAGCTCCATGGTAATGAGCTGCCCTTTAGTTTCTGGAAGAAGTGCTAAATCCTTGCAAGAAGGCTCCAGACTGGTGGGTTTACTCCATATGCAGCACTTTTTCGAGTAATTAGGGGATTTCCCACAACCACCAGAACTTAAATTAAGGCACCTTCTTGTAGTGCATTACACCTAATCGACTGGGTCTGGAGTTCAATAAGAACTAAGGGGGAGATTTACAAGTCCCTTGCGTGACTTTTGCCCTGCAGTTGCGTCACTTTTTTGATGCAACAGTGGTGCAAACAATGCGGTCTATTTACAACGTGACGCATCTAGGGAGATGCGTCACATTGTAAAGCCCTGCGTCACATTATACCTGCGTCAGGTATAATGTATGCAGGGTGGGCGTTCCCACGCAGGAAGGCCTCATGAAAGTGACTCAGTGACATCTACAAGATTTCACTGCCCCACTTTTGGGACGCTACTGCGTCAAAACCTTGCGCCTGCTTCAAGCGGGAGTAAGTAGTGACGCAGTGTAGTGGGAATAGGCCTCAACAGGCATTGCTGGAGTTGCGTCGTGCTTGCGACACAACTCCAGCAATGCGTGACTTTTCCGCCAAGAGATGCATCAGAATTTCTGACGCATCCATCAATCTTTGCGCGTATTGTAAATACGGCGCATCTATGGTGGCGCAAGGGTTTCTAAGGGTGGCGCAGGGAAAGTGACGCATCTGAGATGCGTCACTTTCTTGTAAATCTGCCCCTAAGTACTTTTGCTGCATTAGGAGCAATTCTGTTCTATTTCGCAGTATTCTTGCAGTTTCGGTACTGCCATCAAACCTACCCAGCTGTACTGTTGCGCCCACACTGGATTTACACAACTGGGCTGCAGTAACGTTCTTCCAGTACTGGATCCAACCCTTATCAGAAGAATTAGTCTTGCTCTTCCATTGCTGGAGCTGGACCTCTATTGTTGTATCACTGCTATTCAAGTACTGGCAGTAACGTGGCCTATAGTACCATTATTCTGCTAGTACTGCCGCCAGGCCTTTCCAGCTGTCCCCTTGTTGTAACAGCACTGGAACCTATTCATAATTGCAGTATCCTTGCTGTTACTGAGCCAGCCTCTGAAAGCAGCAGAGCTGCTTCTTTTCCAGTATTGGAACCACACCTGGATTGCAGTACCCCGTTCTGATCCATAGATGCTGTTCTAGTACCGGAAGCAAAACTGGATTGCCATACCCCTGCAGTGCATTCGCTCTTCTGGAATTTCATATAAATATACAGTATTTTTGAGAACTACAGTGTTGGAACGCTCCTTGTCGTGCTTTACACCTAATCGCCTGAGGCTGGAGCTAAATTGGAACTAAGTAATTTTGCTGTATTGGGAGCAATTCTGTACTATTTCGCAGTATTCTTACAGTTTCGGGTCTGCCAGCAACCCTACCCAGCTGTACTACTGCTGCGTCCACACTGGAACTACACCTGGGCTGCAGTAACCTTCTTCCAGTACTGGATCCAACCCTTATCAGCAGAATTAGTCCTGCTCTTTCATTAATGGAGCTGGACCTTTACTGTAGTATCACTGCTATTCTAGTACTGCCAGGAACGTGGCCTACAGTACCATTGTTCTACTAGCACTGCCGCCAAGCCTTTCCAGCTGTTACAGCACTGGGGCCTACTCATGAATGCAATACCTATGCGGTTACTGAGCCAGATTTTGTAAACTGCAGGACTCCTGCTGGCCCAGTACTGGAATTACACATGGACTGCAACACTCCGTACTGTTCCATAACTGGAGCTGCACACATGCTGTTTCAGTTCTTGAAATAAACATGGACTGTCACAGTAATAGAACCTATCCATAACTTCAGTACTCTTGCTGTTACTTTGCAGCCTTTTTAAACTGCAGGGCTCCTGGTGGTCCAGTACTGCACCTACACATAGATTGCAGTACTCCGTACTGTTCCATTGCTGCTTTTCTAGTACTGGAAACAAACCTGGATTAACATACCCTGCCGTGCCAGTGTTCTCCAAGTACAGTGTGCTGTAGTGCATTCGTTCTTCTGGAATTTGATATAAATGTACAGTATTTTTGTTTTGAGACTGCAGTGTTGGAACCGAATGTGATCAGAACTACTGTTATTGTTCCAGTACTGGACACAAACCCAAGCATCAGTGACCCACTTTCAGATCGAAATCTAGACTGCAGCGCTCTTACTCTGACTTCTTATGGTACAAGTACCAACATAGGACCATAGTACCCTTACTGGCCAGTACTAGTACCACTGCTACCATGCAATGCACTTCCTCATGTAGCATTCGACCAAAATATAAAGGGACATTTTTTTCAATTTAGTACTAGAACGAAATCTGAACTACAGTTATATTAGTATACGAAGACCACGGCCACACCTGTTTTGCAGACTCTTACTCAGACCTTCATGCACCCATTCAGACACTCATGCACCCAATCACACACTCAC
This sequence comes from Triturus cristatus, assembly GCF_964204655.1. Classification (NCBI taxonomy): domain Eukaryota; kingdom Metazoa; phylum Chordata; class Amphibia; order Caudata; family Salamandridae; genus Triturus; species Triturus cristatus. The sequence continues at coordinate 178,640,673 of NC_140590.1, forward strand.
TGAGACACTCACACACACTCACTCACACACCCAGTTGTTCACTCACTCATTTTTACAGATTACAGGTAGCAAATAACATTAAAGAAACTGTGGAAATCACTGAACAAATAAAGATTACAGGGACGTTATAGTTAGGAAATACATCCAAATTCATTGAAAAAGATCAAGGTTACAGAGATGATATAGCTAGTTAACATTATTTTAAAAACCATAGAATTTCGCTGAAAAAAACAAAGTTTACAGGGACATTATAGTTAGGCTTAGATTTCATTAGTAAAAAACTGTGAAATTCAGCAGTTACAGTTTCTTAATTCCTGCTGTCTGCACATCTGTACACAGGTGAGGGTGTACACCTGGCCAGGAGCCTGGAACCCTACCCGAATGGGACCCCCCAGCCATTTGCTACTCATCCACAGAAATCCTCAGTCTGGCACCGACTGCAAAGGCATGCTTAACATCCCCAGAGGGTGATATATAGAAAAAGATAATGCCTCGGGACTGATACTCTCACATAAGTTTAGGCGAAGAGATAGATGAATTATCTCTCCCCTGGAGTAATATTTATTTCTCCAACAAAACCTGTATTATTAAATTTTGTGACCAAGTCAACGGCGATTCCAATGAAAACCAAAAATGTATCAATTACTTTTTATAAGTGTGAGGATATTTATTTTCTACCACACTTTTTTTGAAATTCTTTTGTTTTTAGACATATATATACAAACAAATACAATATTTACAATACTTACATATAGCACAATCACTGAACATATACATATCATCAAACGCCCTTTTTAATGTACCAGGATGCTTATGGGCTTTTTTTGAAACAGCATTCCTATATATAGAAGATCACTACTAAAGACGCACTACGAGATTTTGTCGTTTACAATCTCCTAATTATTTTGAGTGCTCTTTCACAAATAAGTCAAAACATAAATCATAATCCAGTGAGTGTCTTCAAAACAAATGACATTTATTTTGAAGACACTCACTGGATTATGATTTATGTTTTGACTTATTTGTGAAAGAGCACTCAAAATAATTAGGAGATTGTAAACGACAAAATCTCGTAGTGCGTCTTTAGTAGTGATCTTCTATATATAGGAATGCTGTTTCAAAAAAAGCCCATAAGCATCCTGGTACATTAAAAAGGGCGTTTGATGATATGTATATGTTCAGTGATTGTGCTATATGTAAGTATTGTAAATATTGTATTTGTTTGTATATATATGTCTAAAAACAAAAGAATTTCAAAAAAAGTGTGGTAGAAAATAAATATCCTCACACTTATAAAAAGTAATTGATACATTTTTGGTTTTCATTGGAATCGCCGTTGACTTGGTCACAAAATTTAATAATACAGGTTTTGTTGGAGAAATAAATATTACTCCAGGGGAGAGATAATTCATCTATCTCTTCGCCTAAACTTATGTGAGAGTATCAGTCCCGAGGCATTATCTTTTTCTATATATCATTTACATTCCCAGATGCCGGAGGGTTATTTGGGTTCCCCCCTTTTTTGAAGAGATTAACATCCCCAGAGGGAGCACCAGGAATCCTTCACATGCCGTAAGCAGTTAGGCGCCCGGTCAGTTAGCCCATCACCCATACCGAGACCACTGAAAATTGAGTGCATCACTCTGAACTGTTGGTCTCTGGCTAAACAGAAGACAAAAATCTTTGATTTACTCGGACATTCTAGTCCAGATGCGCTTTTTCTAATCGAAAACTGGCTCTGGCCTGGACATCCTCAGTGCCATCCTGGCGGGCTATGCAATAGTTAGAAAGGATTGCTTCCCTCATAGGGCTGGAGGAATTGTGATAATTTTCTAACAGTACATTAAATGTACGCTTACAGACACAGAGCTGAAGGAGTGTGAAGCCTCCCTATTTACTCTAGCCTTCTCCACTACTAGCTCAATGGCTGTTTTTCTTATTTATCAACGTCCAGGTCCTGCATCTATCTTTGTGCCCTCATTAGAAGATGGTCTTTTCTCTTATGCCCTACGATACAACAACTTTGTTGTCCTAGGTGTCCTTAACATTCACTTCAAGGATGCCAATTGTTGTCTGGCAACTTCTCTTACTAATTACATGGATATTTGCCAATTATCACAGAGGGTTAACAGCCTACTGCACCTGTTAGATCCAGTGTTTGCCAACTGACAAGCTCTGCCCATTGGAATTCCTAACCCCATCCGGTGGTGTGATCATTATATACGTAAGCCTTACGGGCCGAAAATCTTGTGTTGGGGAAGGACTGTGAATCAGCTAACCATCTACTGGAAAGTTGGATCACCGGTGCTCTTGATACGGTGGCCCTGCTTAAAGAATGTACAACATGCAGAATCAAACCCTCGGTGGAATGGTTCAATTCAGAGCTCCTCTCCCTAAAAACATCTTGCAAACAGCGTGCATTTGGCGTAAAGCTAAGACTGTCACCAGTAACTAGACTATCATGGTGCTCTGAAAATGTATCATAAAAACATCCGCACTACCAGGAGAATTTTATCATACCATCAAATGCGATTCTGCCCAAAACTCAGTTAGGGAATTATTCTTGATTGTTAAATCTTTGACATCGCTAGATCCGGTCGCCCCACAGGCCACCCCCACCCTAGAGTTGTAATACCATCGCCCAATTCTTTCACAACAAGGGGGCGGATATATATCAATACTTTCCATGAGCCGCCAGGAAGTTCGGTAGCCAGTAAGCCTGGGGGGAAGAGCTAGACACAACAGGGGGCCTGTCAAATTTCACCCAGGTCTCCTGGTAGGAACTACGAGCCTTGATTATCAGGATCAAATCAGGCAAGGATCTTGCACCCCATAGGATCTTGAAATCAGTGGTGGAATCCATTCTACCTGGTCTAAGCAACCTTCTCAATATCTCTTTGAACATCGGGCACACTGCCCAAATGTTGGAAACAAGCAATAGCTAGGCCACTTCTTAAAAAAACCTTCCCTAGACCCAGCCTTACCGGAAAACTTTAGACCCATTTCCCTTCCTTTTTTTGCCAAAGTTGCAGAAGAACATGTCAATAGCCAATTAACACATTTCATCGAAGACAACATTTTGCTGCACATATCTCAATCTGGCTTTTGGGATCAACACAGCCCTGAGTAAGCATGCTGCTGGCCTCAGAGTCACTCAGAGCCTTGACAGATAAAGGCCAGACTAATGCCTTAATCATGCTGCTTAAGTGCAGCATTTGACACAGTCTCCCATAGCTTTCTACTACATCAGCTACGGAGCTGTTTCATCTGCTTCTTGGCCCTTAAATGGTTAGCCTCCTTCCTTCAAGGGCGGTCTTTCCAGGTAGTAAATACCCCCTATGCCACCGGAGAATTTCCCCTACATCAGGAGGTGCAACGGAGTTCCACTTTGAGCACAACTCTATTTAACATTTATATGAGACCCCTTGCAGACGTCATAGTTACACAATGATTCCATGGTATCGTACGCTGACGATACACAACTGATTATCTCTTTTGCCCAGGTTGAGGGTGAGTCAGCAGCTAGTTTTAAATCTTGCATGGTATACCTCGCCCAATGGATGCGTTCAAGTTGTCTCAAACTGAACGCTAACATAACCAAGGTCATGATAGTAGGGAAGCAACCCTCAATATCAGAAGGGGCTTGTGGAGGGAGTGCCTCGGGCAGTGGGGAAGGGCGGGGAGGGGCAGGGTGGGGGCTAGTAAACTCTGGCTCACAGCCAACTGGAGTAATGTAAATAAATAAATAAATGAAACAAATTTCATTGCGCTAGCTGAAACGCCAAATACGTTTCAGCGCGCGCAATGAAATTCGTTTTATTTATTTATTATTATTGCATCATTTGCTGTTTACCAATTAGACTTGTGGTTATACTGCTCATCGTTCACATCCTGTTTGTCCCTTTTTTATTTGTATCCAAAAAGCCAAGTCCTCCTGCAGCTTAGTGTCCTGCCGGAAGAAGGAGACATGCAAGATAATCAGGGGCAGCCCAGTGTGTGTCCCACAGTCAAACTCTGTATGCTGGGGGTGGGGAGACCCACATTACCACACATTCGATGGCCGCAACTACGACTTCCAGGGCACCTGCACCTACACCATTGCCAAGACCTGTGATGAGGACAACACCTTGCCAGTATTCAACATTGAGGCGAAGAATGAGAACCGAGGCAGCACCAAAGTATCATACATCAGCTTTGTAACAATCGAAGTCTATGACTACACCATCTCCCTTGTCAGATTTGAACATGGTCAAGTCAGGGTAAGGATACTGAATCTGATTTCTTTACTTATTCATGAGTTTTCTAAAGTGCTCTACAGTAACATTCAATAATTTCAGTGTACTAGAAATTTTAACCATGAATAGTTTGTGACAGTAAAAGAAGGCACTGTTGAAAACAATGGGGAGGCACTGTTGAAAACACATATTAGCATATTTACAAGGAAATGACGGAGTGCAAAGATGCAACAAATTCTGCAGCGCCACGCTTCGCCATTTTCAAAATGTAGGGATGCGCCGTGTTTACAACAATATGGCGCACCCCCGTGTTTTCCCTAGTGCTGGCCCTAAAAAATGGCTGCCTAGGGCCAACGCAGACACCCTTGCGCCATAGTGCAAGCAAACCTGCGTTGCAGGGAATGATTGTTTATGTGCTGGAAGGTCTCCCTTCCTGCACATAAACAATGAATAATGGTAATTTGTCACTTCTATGTGTGCTGCCTTCTGCAGCGCAATAGAAGTAGCAAATCGTCATTATCTACTGATTGTTTGTATGCGGGAAGGGACACCTTCAATCATTAATGGCAGTTTGTTCTTTAGATGTGTGCTACAGAATGCGGCAAACATAGAAGTAACAAATCCCCATTATTCATTGTTTATGTGCAGGAAGGTCTCCCTTCCTGCTCATAAACAAGTATTTCTCCTCGCTGCGCCATTCTAACACCTGCTAATGCAAGGTGTTGGTTTTTGGCACTGCCTCTTATTTACACATCCATGTAAATCTGGGGTAACGTCAAGAAGCAATGGGCGGTGCGTAGGAGCGCCCACAGCAACACTCATTGCATGCCCCTTTCAGACAGATACCTGTGTGGAAGGGTACCATATTTACAAAGGCACTTTTTGTGGCTTAACTCCATTTTGCAAATAAAGTGCGGGGCATTGCCCCACCGTAAAAATTTTTAAAGTGTTGTTCCAGTGCTGCAATCCCCTTGTAAATATGCCCCATAGTACGCTCACACCGTGCCAATCGCTGCCCACCGCCCACTGAAACGACTCCCAATAAGATAGACACCTGTGATTAATGCTAAGGGTGCAGCCTTTCATTCGCATAGTCACATGCAATCAGTGAGGAATGATAACTATAGTTAAGCAGACATTATTATAATGAGAATACAGGACGTAAGATCAGCCAAAGACATTATTGTTGTGAGAATACATGACACAAGATCAAAAAAACAGATCAAAGTCTTTGTAAGCTATAAAACAGTTGTCTCCACCATTTATAACGCAAAACTTCAAAATGCACTTGTAAGATCAGACAAAGACATTATTGTTATGAGACTACATGACGTCAGATCAGTGAAACAGCTCAAAGATTGTGCAAGCAATAAAACCATTGTCTCCACCCATTAGAGCACAACACTTCAGAATGCAAAAGTGTCAGAAGGCCATTTATCCATATCTATCGTTCATGTCCTCAACCAAAGACATCCGGGGGCATAACTTAGTGGCAACTTCCCCTCCATCACTCAGAGGTACGGGCATACACCCAGTTCCACATACACCAGGGCACCACATAGCCCTCCGTCCCTGCCAGAGTATCTGTCAAAAGGTAAAAAAAACAATGTGTTTAAATCCAGGCATCTCATGGTAGGGCAGAAAGGTCGAGGATCACCAGCAGGTCATTTCCACCTCTTGCCTGCCAAGTGCACGCAGAAATCAACACCCCTCCAACGTGAAAGTTCAGCAAATCAGTCCAAATATTGGGTATACTTCTTTTTCTGCTGCAAGAAATTCCACCAATTCCTCTGTCGTCTAGAAGTGAGTGGGTGGGTGTTTGATGTGGTACGTTGGCTGGTGCGCGGTGGAGAGAAAAAGAGGCAGATCCTTTGCCTTCAGATGCCTTATATAATGCTGTCCAGGGCACTCCCCAGATGACGTCACGGGCGTTGCTCCTCATGGCGAAACAGACGAGGGACTCTGCCTTGGCTCCTGCCTGTGGAGCGACTAAGGGCTTCCCACTGCTGTTGGCAGGAGGCACCTGGTCATAGTGCACTCACAACATGCAAATCGCTGCCCCCTCCCACTGAAATGACTTCCAAGACAATGGACAACTGCAATTAATGTGGTGTAACCAAGGGCGTATCCTTTTATTCACATATTCACAAGGCATCAGTGAGGAATAATAATTATAGTTTAGCAGACATTAATGTTATGAGAATACAGGACATAAGATCAGCCATAGACATTATTGTGATGTGAATGCATGACGTACAATCAGAAAACTAGCTCAATTGTTGTGAAAGCAATAAAATAGTTGTCTCCACCCATTATAGCGCAACACTTTAGAATGCTCTAGTAAGATCAGCCAAATACATTATTGTCTTTGAACCTCAAAGGAAAGCAACATAAGGGAAACTTGATTCTACCTATTGCCTCAGCATCACTCTGTTGGGTTCATTCCTTCTAGTGGACGATTGTGGGCTAGCATGCTTAAAGGGGGATGCAACCCCCGCCTCCTTGTTTCCAGGCCAAGGAGGCTCTGGATTGATATTATCATAACGCCATTGAAATGTTGAAATGGAGCCATCAGCTTGGCAGGTCTCACTCCATAGCCAAGCCTGAGGGGGCCATTCACTACCACCAAACTAGGGTAGGTGAGTGTCCAGGTAGGTAGATTGGCGTGTGCACTGCCTGGGTAGGAAACCCATGTGGGTTTTCTCCACCTCGGGGGTCGGTCCTCCCTATGGGACACTTCATAAGTGCCGCCCATTCTCTTGTTAGGACCTGGTGGCACTTACCCACTGTAAGTGCAGTGGAAAAGTGTGCACGCCCATCTTAGAGATGTGTGGCTTACCTGAGCATCAGTCAGGTCTGCCATGGCCGGCTGGTAGGTGCACACGTGCACCTATTCCGCTTTAAGACCTGGGTCCAGTCTGCCGTTGCAGGTTGATGGGCGCACTTGCACCAAGGGTGATCTACATACATATCCAGCCTGCCATCGCAAGCCGGTATGTACTTTGCACCAATGGTGCTCTTGAATGTGTCCAGCCTGCCATTGCAGGCTGGTGTGCGCGCTGCACCAATGGTGCTCTTGAATACATGTCCTGCCTGCCATTGCAGACTGGTAGGGGCTTTGCACCATTGGTGCTCTTAAGTTAGTGTCCAGCCTACCACTGCAGGTTGGTATGCGCTTTGCACTGATGGTGCTCTTAAATACATGTCCAGCCTACTATTGCAGGCTGACACTTGCAATTGCGCATTTACTTAGACTGGTCTGTGTGACTAACTAGCCATCCTAAGGGGACCTTTCCCTTCCAACCGAGTACCCTGAGTGTACTTCCTAAGGGGTGAAGCGAGTGGTAGATGAAAGTCCGAGCAGGGAAATATTTGTGTCCCCTGCACTGGTAGTGAAGAATACTCGTGTGTTTTTGCTACCACTGAAGTTTTCTCTTCCAATAAGCTAACATGGGGACATGGTTGATATTACTTAATGCTGCAATAGTGGATTGCAGTGGAGCAGGCTCAGGATGTTTATTTTTATTTTATTTATTTGAAAAGTTTTATAAAGCGCGAACAATACCCAAACGGGTATCAGAGCGCTGTACAGATTTTGCGAAAACATGGGTAACCAAAACACAATGAGACAGTGGGAGAGGTTAAAACCAAGGGGGTGTAAACAGATCCGGTCAAGGGTTGGATGGGTGAGCTCGACCAGAGCAGTAGCAGAAGTGCCCTCAAGCACAATAACAATTAAATAGACAAGAATACAATAAATCGCGCCAACGAAGTACAATAAGAGTCAACATTATGACAGAATAAGAGCATAAGAACAAGTCGATGCTGTTAAAAAATGCTGTTAAAGTTCGTTCAAGAATAGCCATTTGACAAGGTTCTTGAACGATCCAGTTGAAGGATTGGATCCAATCTCGGGAGGCAGGACATTACAGATTCTTGGAGCAAGACCGGTGAAAGCACGATTGCAGGATCTTTTGTTTTTTAATCTGGGCAGTTTCAAGAGTAGGGTAGACATACTTCTTAGGTTCTGGCCTGATACAGAAAGTTCAAGCTTATTTGCCAGGTAGAGCGGGGTGTTGTAATGTAAAGCTTTATGTGTCAAGCAGGCTATCTTGAAGTGGATCCTGGCTTCGATAGATAGCCAATTTAGTTGCATAAGGGGGAGATGAGGTCATGCTTTCTAGAACCCGTGATGAGTCTGGCTGATGCATTCAGGGTGGCTCTGAACGGGGCCAAGCTAGCTTTGGGAAGTCCAGCAAGGGTCACCATACCATATTTCAGACTAGAGATCACCAGGGATTGAACCGCCCGCCTGATGTCTTTAGGGGGGAGGAAAGGCTTGATTTTTTTCAGGGTGTTAAGTTGAAAGTTGGCTCCCCTAATGGCTGCACTGATGTGCACTTGCATGTTTAAGTATTTGTCCAAGGTGATGCCTGAGGATTTAGCAGAGTCTACCACATGAGGGGTGCAGTTAAGAGCAGTGATTTATTTGAGCAAGTCCAGGGTAGGTGTGAGTGATTGGGGGGGGGGGCAATCAGAAGAAATTCAGTTTTCAGAGTATTTAACAGAAGATGGTTCTGAGCTAACCATTGTTGGGTTTGTGCAAGTGCAGCATTTAGCGTTTTTATGTCCTCTTGAGATGAGATCTTTACGTAAAGTTGTGTGTCATCCACATACATATGGTACTGAATATTAGTAAGGTTCAGAATGATAGTAAGTGGTTCCATAAAGAGGTTGAAGAGAGTGGGCGAGAGCGCGAATCATTGAGACACTCAGATCTTGACAGGGGTATTAGAAGCAAGGGAATGGTTAACTTTGATCCTTTGTGTGCGGTTACGTAGAAAGGAGGCAAACCAGTTTAGTCCTATCATTCGATTTGAAGCAGCAACCCTTTGCCGGTGATCAAGGTGACTTTGTCATGATTCCCATAGAAGTGCCACGACTAGAAAATTTGAATTTATATCCTCTAAAACTCTTCATGTGCCTTGGTGCTTGGCACCAGTCCACACTGAAGGTTGGGGGAGCAGATCTGGGCATTCCCCACAACAGATATAAAACACCGGGCACTCAATTGGGGCGACTGACCACTGCCATCTGCGTCCCTGGCTGAAGAGATTGTAGGAAGAGGTTTTGATACTTGAACCCCAGAGCCAGATTGTGGCCCCACTAAAGATTAAGATCTGCATTCCACGGCCTCATGACAGGACGAAGAGGACAGAAATTTAGGGGAGACATCTTGAACCACCCCCAACGTCAAAGGCACACTCCAGTATAACTACTGGTGCCATCCTGCAGCAAGTGGTGAGATACGCTTGTGGGGACATGGGACCGGAGAACCTGGAACTGCATGGTGTACATTGCCAGAGGACTCATTGAAAAGGACCACGTACCCTTCCCAAATAGTGGATGGCCTGGGCCGTCTTCCTGCTGCTGTGTGGCACCCTAAAGCATGCTCTGCAAAGGCTTTTACAGTTTGCCCCCTGTTCTTTCAGAGGTATCAGGACATCAAAGATCTCCTAAGAGGGACCTACACCATTTACTTGTGACACATGAAGTGCACTGCCCTCTTAAATGCCCACATCGTCTGCTGGATTCCAGCTCGTAGCGCGACGGGGTGTGGAACAAAGAATTTTGCCTGGAGACCGGATCACCTTGTGCGGAGCCCCTAAAGTCAGGCCCGCATCTAAGGCATGTGGCCACCGCTTTGTGGGGACCTTGGCACTTATAAGCGTCTAGTTGGAGGTGAGCGTATTCAGCAGTTGCGGGACCCAGCGTAGTCTGCTTCATCAATCGAGCCATCAATCGAGCCTCATCTCTCTCGTGCAACACACCGACTGCATGCTCATTGCCTGTGGTGTCCGATTCACAGGTTGTGACCCTTAAAGGTTGGGGAGTAACCATAGTAGTGCTTCATTCTTCCTCAAGAGGCACTGCTGAACTTGCACCTGTGTGTATGTGTGACAGGAACTGTCTGGTACGACCAATATCAACGTGCACCAGACGTTATGCCTGATTTCCATGGAGGTAAGGAATTTGCAGCTCTTCAATCATGTGTGTGGCCAGAGCTGTCTGGTGCCACCAAAATCGATGTGCACCTGACGTGCTGCCTCATTTTCAAGGAGGCACGGATTTTGAAACTCTTCGTTCTTTGTGACAGGAACAGTCTGGCGCAACACGTATCATTGTGCAACCACCATTCTGCCTTGATATCCTGGGTGCAACTCTGATCAACCTGTCCCAGACTAGATGTTTTCTCCCCCCCTGCTTCATTCCCCATTCATCTACTGTTCCTTTACTTGGCCCTCAGTGCAGTGGATTAACTGCCCTCTTCTCGCCCGGCCCTCCCCGACGACACGGTGTTGCCAGGTAGTGTTGCCCGGCTTGGGCCTGGGTGGTGAGAGTGATTGACTGGGCTGCAGGAATGCCTCAGAGAACTATTGGAAGTGGGTCAAGAGACTGTGTGAAGCCCCCTATGTTTCGCAGAATTGGGCTGGTGCCGGAAGGCCTTCGGTACCCCTTGGTTGTGCCCATCTATTTCCCTTGGGCGGTGTCTGCTCTGCATCCTGTGTGTGAACTTCCTAAGTGGCTGCCAAACCCCTTTTGCTGTCTGCCTCCTAATTGACCTTGCTACATACCCCCCCCGGCTTCCTAGGATCCTTACAAGAGTGACTTTAGCTGCGTGCGGCCTAGGCCAGGTGGAGGACACAGGGCGTCTCCAGTCTGTGGGTGTAGGATAGTCGGGTGATTTGGAGAGCAGAGAGAGGCTTTGGGCTACTGGATCGGCAGAGTGTGACCTATTGACCTGCTGAGTATCAGTTGCACCTCATTAGGGTGCTGAATGTGTATGTGAGTGCTTCCGTATGGACTTGTCTGATACCCATTGCACCGCATTGCAGCGCAGAGGGAGTTTGTGTTTGTGCATGGGAGTGACAGCAGGGAACTACCCATCATTCACAACATTGGATGGCGGTTTGCCCAATACGTTGATTTCTTGCCTAAAAGCTTTACGTTTGACATTGGTTTTGCCCACGAGGCCTTGTCCTGCGGTGCTGCCAAAAAGAGGTATCAATTTTGTGTATGTACATAATTCTGATGTCATTGTGACCCGGGGTGCATCCTCTAACTGTCTCGTATTGATTTATAAGAACTGTTAGGGTGGGCTTAGGGTGGACAACGTGTTGCAAAACATAAGGGTGCTAGGGGGGTGTTGATTAGGATGTTTCCTAAGTGTGCATATTACTGGTGTTGTCTGCACATGCTGGGCATAGTGCTGCTAGTTATAATTCCCAATGTGATTAATGACTAGGGGTGGGCGGAATTTGCGAAATTCACTTTCGCAAATTATCGCAAAAATGTCACAAATCTCCGCAAACACGCAGAAATATCGCGAAGATGCGGCAGTTTTCTTGCCGCCCGTTCGCGATATTTTCTGCATGGTTGCGGTTCGGCAACTTACCCCTGCGGTTGCTCGCGGGCGCGGCCATCTTGTTTTCAGTTGTCTCGCGGTGCATGATCGCGAGAAGAAAGACGTGATCGCGCGACGCATGACGTCACTGCGGACGCGAACTGTCGCGAGACAGCGCAAATGGCTAAAAACAATACAACATCTCATGGAGAACGCGACCGGATCGAGAGAACTTGTCGGCGAACGCGGGGATTCAGGTAAGGCGATCGCGAGCGAGAATGTATTATTTTACAGCGCGAGCAAGAAACAAGTTATCGCAAAGCTGCGGAATAGGAATTTTTGACATTTTCGCGCTCTCCGCTGAACGCGAAAATGCCAAATTATCGCAATTTCCGTGAACGGAACGAAAATTTGGCCCAGGCCTCTTAATGACCAGAAATTCATGATGTTCATATTGTGTAGATTATTATGTATGTTGAATGCAAACCTTATTTACATAAATCACTAGTGAAGTCTCTTTTGTGACGTTCGGGGTACTTATCATGAGAGAGAGTGCGCTGTCAATGATTTACACATTGCCTATGTGGTAAGCCTCACTGCTCAGTGCCAAGATACATAAGGGTGAGCGCAGGTTATACATTTTGTGTAATTAATCACCCGCCCCTGACAGGAGTGGTAGGTTTTGCTGGCTGGGGCATCGCTTTAGCCAACCAGAAAGTGCCAATTCCAACATTGAGGTTAAGCAAATTAGTCATGGCAATGCTATTCTCAGTGGTAGCAGTCAGTGAGGCGAAAGTGCTTTTTCAATATAAAGCTAATATAATACTTAGAGTGCTTAAAACAGAAATCTAATAGGCTTTGTGTAAAGACATGCTGAAATATACTAAATGTTAATATGAGATATAGAGCATAAATGGGAGGGACAAGCATTATTACGAGGATAGCGTACCATTCCCCTCCCCATTTAGCTTTTAGATCTAGCAATACCAAATCAATTTGTCTCTTTAATAATTATTCAGTGAGATGCAGGTGCTTTTGTAAAATATATGTCCAAATTAGGTTGGAGTAATGGGATCATCAGAGGGTGCACAGGGTCACATTATCACTGAAGCCATTCATCGATTCTGGTGATCTTAAAATGCAGTCCAGGCGCTGGTCATTTCAAGAATTGAATATGGATGCGCAGGACTTCCTAAGATCTTAACAGCTCCCCTAAAAGCTGGTCTCAATGCAGCAACTAGACTTATAACGGGAACAAAAAAATACGCCCACATCACTTCACATCTGAAAGCGATCAACTGGCTCCCATACGAGGCACGAATAGATGTAAAAATTGCATGTATTACACACAAGGCAATACACCACAAGACCCCTCATTACGTGGCCCATAAAATTACGCTGTCTGGAGGCAGTAGACCTTTGAGGGGATGCAAGGATTTTCTACTGAAACCAGCATTCTTCCAAAAGAAAAGAACTTATGATAGAGCGTTCACAGGAGCTGCACCAAGATTTGCAAATCGTCCCACCGAATATCAGAAAAATCAATAATGCTCCACGATTCAAAAAGGAGAGTAAGTTCTTTCTGATGGGTACATTTCTCCCATAACGAACAACTGGAATAAGACTCTATGGAATTGTGCTGTCAACCCAGCGAAACACGAATCAAGCTACTGTCATGGATTGAGCTCGAATTGCTATCCTCAGCTTGGATGGATACAGTTAGACCCTTCGTCCACCAACACTGATGTTGTCTATAGACATGTACCTCGATCAATCCACAGATATATTTGATTAGCCTAGCAATTACTATAACCAATTTGGATATCTAAGGCCTTAGGAGTGGTCTTATTTTAAAATGTAATTATGACACAACATACTTGACTGTAATCTAATGATTTATATTATTCTTCATTGTATTTGTTTTAGGTATGGATAAGCATATGCCAATGTTAGTGGAATACATAGACATGTTATTGACATGAAAGAATTGGATATCTGCTGATGCTGAAGGTGGTTGAAATGTAAAGCACCCTGACACCCAAACTCTGTTTCTTGTTAGCGCTAGAGAAAACATTGAATAAATGAATAAATAAATAAATAAAAGGGCCAATGTTGGAATACAATAGAGCCTTGTAGCAAAACAGGCATATTTATTCACTCTCCTGTCCCTGTTTCGGCTTAGGGTCTAACACTAGGTAGGCACTGGACAATAATTAGGAAATATGGATATTGTGGCTGTTCTGCCTTGAGGAAGCATTTAAAATGTTGGCTGTAACAACCAAAATACGAAAAGTCTATTTTACCATTGCTTTCAAGATTCAAATTAATTTGCTGCATGTACTTCTTCAAGTCTTCAAGAATAAAGTTATATTTGTTGTAGTGTGGCACTAAGCCAAGACTTGAAAACATCAAAAACTTCCTGTGTGGTAATGATTTTCTATTGCTTAAGGTATTCTGAAAGACAATCACGTGCCAGTAAAAACAGTCTAAAGATAGTCTCAAATATAATCAAACACAATTCACAAGAGTAATTAACAGTCCAGCAACATATATTTCATCTCCTTTAGAAGGTTTCCCATGATAGACTCTTCCTAATAAATAGTGGACAGAGTTTTCACCCTTAGGTGCACTTCTTGAGAAGGATATCTCTGGAGTTTTCTATCCTCCAGAAGTAAAGAACTTTAAAAAGAAGGTTTTCCATCTTAAGGTGTCTATTCCCCTAAGGTAGTTGACTGACTACTTGACATGACCAGTTTATAGACAAGACATTTGCCATCCAGTAGTTGGATAACATTTCTTTGACTACCAGCAAGTCTACACAGTACCCAGGATATGCATAACCAAACTCTTCTGAGTCATCAACACTGCACAAGAATATAGCTAGAGAATCCAAATCTTTACTTACTAGCCACTGGGAGGGTTTCCCAGATTATTATTCCACGGGTGGGATAATTCTTGCCTTCAAATCCTCAACAGAATTGAAACTTTCCGTTACAATAGCTAGAAATTTTCTAATTCCATGTCAGGACCGGAGGCGAAGATTAGGCTAGTTTAAAGCTTACTTGCCATCAAATGAGCTGTATCCAGCACTGGCTTAAAATGTACCCTTTTAAAAGTAGAATCGTCGTTCATGATATCTTCCAAACGAGCACACAAACTGAACGCTTTGGAGGCTGTTGCTCCATGAATTGAGCGTGTACTAAAATGCTAAGATCTACTCCTGCCTCCTGCATGACCAAACATACCCAAAGGGCTATAGTTAGGGAGGAAACTGGATCATGCAGGTTCTTGAGAATGATTAGGAGCTGCCGCTCACCCAGAGACCCGAAGTCCCCTGACATCTCCTTGTAGGCCTTAAGGCACTGGACTACGCACAGCTTAAGAGAATCCAAGAATGCTGAGTATTCTATAACTCTGGAATTACATTTTACACGCCTGCTCAATTTAATGGGGAGACAGAGATGGGCCTTCCCATAATGCCTAGTGCTTAAACATCCAAAACCCTCCTGTACAATGCCATGCAGAACAACATCGCCAGCTTCGCTGAGAGTTCCTTCCTTGATAGGAATCTATTAGTTTATCATGAAAGAAAATGGATTAAACCTTGTTAACATCATAAAGAGCTGAGTAACGCAGCTCCGTAGGGAATGATAGCCTAATACCACATAGGAGCCTACACACAAATGGGTATTACCCTACCGAGGACTCTTTCACTGGTAGACGTCCAGCCGAGATATCTGAACAGAAGGTGTTATCCGACAAGTACATCATACCTTTCTGTGCTAGGTTGGCCCAAAAATGTCCAACTTACACTACCTCAGCCCCCACGAGATCACAACCCCATCACACACACCGACACCATATTTTCAAAGCTGATGGGTATCTTTTGATGGTGCCGTCTGACCATGCCTTTGACAGGAGATCCTCAGTAAGCTCTGAAAGACCTGGGAGTGACCATCATCTCTGTAATCCTCCATGCGGTTAGGTGAGGCAACCCTTCTGACACCAGCTGATGAGGAATGCGATCCAGATTGAAGAGGAGAGGTCGGGAATAGGGGGAGAGGGAGAGGGATTGGAAAATCCCATGAAAGTTCCAGAAGAACTGGAAATCAAAATTGGGTTTTTGAAATCGGGGTGACCAACATGACTTCCGCCCATTGACCTCTAAGCTGGGCCAAAGCCCTGGTGATTCTTGGGATTTGGGAAAACGCACACCCCTTATCTTGTTCCCAGTCCTCTAGAAAGGCATTCATGTTGGTCGCAAGAGGATCTGGCCTAAAACTGAATAAGTTGGGCAGTTGATGATCCAATCTGGAGGTGAACAGGCCCACTGAAAATAGACCTTATTTGTCCTGGAGGTTGGCAAAGACCTCCAGGTGTAGCTTCCAAGGACTGGAGTCCCAGAAGCGACTGAATTGCCAGTCCACTACCATATTGTTCTGCCACTTGTTGTTCTGCCCTGCAAGGTATTCCACCATGACCAATATCTGATGGTCCAGGAAAAACTGCCAAGCAATGATTGCGAGATCCGAGAGGACCTTGGACTGAGAGCGACCCAGGTGGTTTATGTACCTGACAGGTGAGATTTTGTCCATCTTTAAAAGGACAAACGACTGGATCTTGTCCCATGCAAAAAGCTGATGTGTAACCTCTGTACTTGAGGAGACCACAGCCTTCGTGTTGAAAATTCTCCACACTGCACGCCCCAGCCTGACCTGGTAGTGTCGGACTCTATAATGAGAAATGGAGCTAAGCCAAAAATCACCCTGTCGTTCCATGATTCCATATGTGAAAACACTACCAGAGGATCGCTTCACAAGCGTCCTCCAAAAGGACTTTGAAGTGCACTGTAGTGCCGGAGTCCAGACAGATGGCTTGGATGGATGAGGAGAGGAGACCCACCAGGCGGCAATCTGCCTCAAGGGCACTCTTTGCTTGGCTAGCATTTGCCGTAACTTGTGATTGATCTTGGCCACTTTTCGTGAGGGAAGACTTAGCATAGCCTCTGTGCAATGTATGGCAGTTTCTGGAAAAACTGCTTTTTGTGCTGGAGTCAGGAGAGCTTTCTTCTTGTTTCTGACAAAGCAGAGGCTTTCGAGCAGGGTGACAGCCATTTGCAGTTGGAATGACAACTGGTGGGGATCTTGAACTAGGAGAAGCAGGTCGTCCAGAAAATTAATAATGAGGCGGAATTCCCGGATACTTGAGATGCTCTACGACTGGTTTGAGGACCTTCGTGATACAACCTGGAGCGGAGGAGAGACCAAAGGGCAGGGTTGTAAACTGAAACACTTGCTGCAGCAAGAGGAACTGGAGGAACCGCCTGAGTGGTGGAAAAACTAGGATGGTTAGATAAGCATTCTTCAGATCTAGATGAAACATCCAAACCCCAGGACGCAAAACATTGCAAAAGACATCTAAAAGGGCATCAACAGGTCCTGGCCGGCATGCCACAATAAGCCTCTGGATGCTCGAAGCCCCATAACCAGGATCCTAGATATGGCAGAGGACGCCAATGCTTTCGGATTGCTCATATCCCTGGAGGTCCTCTCCGGGTGGGCTCAGTGTGCGCTTGCCTACAGGGGCAATGCCAATTGCGCTCTGTCCACTGAGGGTAGGTGCTCTTTCTCAATTAAGGTTGACCCCAAGTTGGGAGACCTTGCAGACTCAGAGGCAGGAGTTGTGGCACAAGGGGGGCTTTTCGGTGAGCCGTTTATTAAGGACTTAGGGCAATTTGTGAATACCTTAACTTTCTCAGATAAGGCTCATTCCTGGGTGTCTAGTTGCCCTAGGTGCCAGCAGAGCTAGGCTTCAAAATCTACAGGTAGGCACTTTGCAAAAAAAGGGTCCGTTGTCACTGTGAAAATGTGGTGTGTCCACATTGCGTTTTAGGCCATTTCCTGTTGTGGGCACTAGGCCTACCCACACAAGTGGGAGACCATTTTTCACGAACGACTTTGGAGAATGCAGGGTGGGGGAAATTTTGTGGATCCACGCAGATTCCAGAACTTTCCACCACAGAAATATGTGGAAAATGTGTTTTTTATTTTTATAAATTTTGAGGTTTGCAAGGGATTCTGGATAATAGAACCTAGTGGGAGCCAGTCAAGTCACCCCATCCAGGATTTCCCTGGTTGTCTAGTTTTTAAAAATGTCTAGGTTTGCTAGGTTTCCCTCGGTGCCGGCAGAGCTAGGGTTCAAAATATACAGTAGGCACTTTGCAAAAAAAGGGTCAGTTTTCTCTGTAAAAATGTGGTGTCCACGTTACGTTTTGGGACATTTCCTGTCACGGGCACTAGGCCTACCCACAAAAGTTAGGTACCATTTTTCTCTGAAGACTTTGGGGATGGAGGGGTGGGTATAATTTTGTGGATCCACGCAGAATCCAGACGTTTCCATTACAGAAATGTGAGGAAAATGTGGTTTTTTTTTTTACAAAGTTTGAGGTTTGCTAGGGATTCTGGGTAACAGAACCGAGTGAGTGCCACACAAGGCATCACATCCTGGATTCCCCTGGGTGTCTAGCTTTAAAAAATGTATAGGTTTGCTAGGTTTCCTTTGGTGCTAGCTACGCTAACCCAAAATCCAGAAGTACACACATTCCGTTAAAAAGTCTGTGCCTAGTGGGCTTTCTGCCGCCCTGGGGAGGGGGGAAATCAGAGGCTATTGCCCCGATATGCCCCCAAGAGGGGGCAGAAAGACTGGCTATTTTGTTTGGGTGAGTGGGGACATTGGGATGCCCATTCTGGGCATCCCCCACCCCTACGTACAAAAAAAGCCAGCCTAATCCCTGGCGGCTCATAGGCTCTCTGCCCCCGGGGGGCAGATCACGGGCTACTGCCCCATTTGCCTCCTGCGGGTGACATAAAGACAGTGGCATCTTTTTGGGGGGGGGGGTGGGGGCATTGGCATTCCCATTCTGGACAGCCCCCACCCGTGAATTTTGAAAAACATTTACCCCTGGTGCCTTGTGGGCTTTCTGCACCCCCAATGGGGCAGATAAGAGGCTATTGCCCCCATCTGCCTCCCGGGGGTGGGGCAGAAAGACTGTGGACATTTTTTGGGGGTGGGGCATTGGCATGTCCATTCTGAGCATCCCCCACCCCTATGTATAACAAAAACAAATCCCTGTGGCCCAGTTGGCTTTCTGCCCCCCCCCCCCCCCCCCCAGATAAAGGGCTACTGTCCCTATCTGCCTCCTGAGGGGGGGAGAAAGACTGTGGGGGTTAGGGGCATTGGCATGCCCATTCTGGGCAGCCCCGCCCCAAACTTTGGAAAAATAAAATCCCTAGAGCCTAGTGGGCTTTCTGCCCCCGGGGGATGGGGGGGGGGCAGCTAAGGGGCTATTGACTCATCTGCCTCCCAGGATCGGCAGAAAGACTGTAGCATTTTTTCTTTTTGGTGGGGGTATTTGAATGCCCATTCTGGGCAGCCCCCACCCCTACGTATATATAAAAAAAAAAAGCTGGGGCCTAGTGGGCTTTCTGCCACCCCCGGGAGCAGATCAGGGGCTATTTCCCCCATCTGCCTCCTGGGGGGGCAGAAAGTCTTATTCTTTCTTCGGGGCTAGGGTGAGGGTTTGGCATGCCCATTCTGGGCAGCCCCCACCCCTGGCACACAAAAAAACTCCCTGGCGTCTAGGGTGCTTTCTGCCCCCTCAGGGGGCAGATTGGGGGATACTTTCCCCATCTGCCTGGGGAAATTAAATGGGGGGAGCAAAGGCCTCCCTGGTGGCTAGTGGGTGGATCCCTGCCTAGGGATCGCCCTCCTGGCAGTGGCGGCTGGTGACATTTGAAAGTGGTAGGGCGTAAATGTTTAGGATGAGTCCCCTGTGGCGCGCGAGTGTAGCAAATGTGCCTGATTGTCATAAGGGGGAGTTGTCCCCACCCCGGGAGTTATATTTTTTAAATACAATCTATGTTTGCTGATGAACTCCCCCCCCCCCCCCCCCCTGGCACTTAGCTATTGGTACACTAAAGATGGTAACTACAAACCTGTCTAATCCAGTCATTCCCTTGCCAATGTGGAACAGAACAATAAAAAACAAATTATTCAGCCCTGGACGCCTCCTACATTAAGGGGAAAGACCAACCATACTTCAAATTTCAAAGACATGTGCTTCACCAAGAACACTGCTAAAACCCTAGTGAGGGTTGGGAAATTCACTAACAACATTTTAACTGTCCAGGACACAGCTCAGCTCCATGAACTCTGCTGAAGGTTACATGAGAAGAAGTGGAGAAGTGTGGCTCAATGATTAGAGCGGCAGACCCTGATGCAGAGATCTAGCCCGGGACCAGGGTTCAATTCCCTGCCTCGGCGGGTCTTGGGCTCAAAAATTCCACGGACCTGATAATTCTCGCCTCGGTGCCATTCCAATCATGGAGTCCCACTCTGCAACTCTGGGCAATAGCTTGCTTAATCTCCACAACGGCCCCCACAACGCTAAGGATGCCTCGCCTCCACCTTGGGGGTGCCCAGGAGTGGACGCCTCACAGGGAAAGCCAGGATGGGTTCCACAGCGGTATTCGTACAAGCGCCTTGAGACCCTTGCGGGTGAGTAGTGCGCTATACAAGTATCAATTTACAATTTACATATGAGGGATATTCGAGGACAATCTAAGCATTCCCAACATGCACGGATTTTACCAAATTGAAAACGTACACAACCTTTGTAATTGCAGTGTCGCAGGAACAGCAGCAGCCTGGAGCAGCACCCGGGACAGTAGCTGAGATGCATTAAAAGGTCATGCAGGTTTGGAAAAGGTTATTAGCACCTCAGCACTTTTAACACGTCGCCTTTTATAACTATAGTTTTATGCGATTTTCCATGGACAGTCTTTTTAAATACTGCCACTTTAGGCAAAAGTTTTCACTACTCGTGCACTTAACAATAATAAAAAGATATACCTACCACCCTAGAAACGAACCGTCCGTCAGCATGGAGGTTTGCGCACTTTGCGGAAAACTCCCGGAAAACCATAGTCCATCAAGTCTGCATCCGAGAAGCAAATATGAACGATTGAAGAACTATATTAAGATCACTGTTGAAACGGGGGGGCTATGCCATTGCAGGCGGCAATTATAGCTTGTTTCAACTCTCACACATACAGCTTAACTGTAGACTGACAAAAAAATCTAATCAGACTAGACCAGAAAACGAATCACGTTACTGATAGCACAATATCTGCGGAGAATCATGCACTCTGAGCATGCCTCTAGTACAGTCACGGCTCGTGTCGTGTGGGGGGGGTGGGGTTTAAATAAAATCCTACCTGTCCTGAGCAGGTCCGGGTCCGCGCCGCCTCGGGTCCGTTACTTCTGGCGCCGCCGCCTACACACTCACTCAACAGCCCATCAGTGCTGGCATTGCAAGACCCCGCTCTCAGCCAATCCTGGTGCTGGAGCAGCACCAGGATTGGCTTAGAGCAGGCTTACGCTCCGCCCGCCTACCCATTAGGAGACCGAGGTTTGAGCCTTGGCTCAACCCTCGCTCTCCTAATGGGCATGCGCCAGCCAGTTTGGAAACACTAGTGCGCATGACTGGGCACGGTGCAAAAATCGCCCTCCATCCCCACTCATGTGCACTTGTGTGCTGCTGGCTGCCTGTCAGTCAACATGACGCCAGACCGCCCACCCCCTTCAGACTCTGAAGGGGGTGGGCGGTCCAACGTCATACTGACTGACAGTTCTCCCTCAGCGTCTCTGAACTTAAGTAAACTGAGAGTTTACTTAAGTTCAGAGACGCCGAGGAAGCTGCGGCCGCGGGCGGGGGGGCAACGCCCCAACGCCCCCAATGGACGGACCGCCACTGCCTCCTGGGGCGATCCACAAGCAGAGATCCACTAGGCAATGGCACCTTTGGAAAGGCGAGATCCTCCCCTTTCCAACGATTCCTCTCCCAAGTGTTTCTGTGCTTGGGGGGCTGAGGTTGCCCCACGAGCACTGAAACATTAAAACTCGAACTAAGTTTCAGTTTCGTTTTCAGTCTAATGACGACAGCACGCCATGCGCGCAATTGTCATTAGACTGAAAACGTGTGAAGGTCCTCGGGAAGTTGGGGAAGCTCTTCCCCACCTCCCGAGGTCCCAAAAAAAATTTGAAATCCCTCTGCTGTTGGCAGCAGAGGGATTTCGTGCCCCTGTCGTCATGACGGAATGGTTCTGTCATGAGCACAGGAGCACTGGTGCTCATGACGGAACCATTCCGTCATGAGCACCAAAGGGGATATGGAATCTTAACAGGTTTGTGTTGTTTTTACAGAGTTTTGGTGCTTCAAGTAAAGAGAAATTGGGTGATGGTGTGTCAATGAAAAATGGGTTACAAATAAATCCTACAGAATTGTGAAGGACCCTGGGTATTTGAAACATTATGTTTAATGATGTCATATTTTAGATCAGGTTTGCATGAGCAAGGAACTGGCTATTTCTGTGATCAATTTTGATGAGGTTCGGTGTGTATTTAGGTTCTCTTATGTAAATAGTTTTTATCTGCATGCACATGGTGTGATTCTTGCTCAGTCTCACTCAGTTACTCTGCTGTGTTCAGTAAGGAAGAGAGTATTCTGCTGTGTTCATTAAGGAAGGGAGGTGTGTGGTGGCTGTAAAGCTATGTGGTGATGGAATGTATAAGTCATGTACTATGTAACAGAGGGGTTCCATGAACGCTTTTGGAAAGTGACAGTTGCTCAGCTGAGCTTGGTGATGGATGGCTAAGATCTTTCTTCATGGTAATAAAGAACATACTTCAACAATATTTATGCATCCTGGTGGAGTTCTTTTTGAATTGCCACACCAGGCTATGTTCTACTTCCTAACGTCAAGAGGAGATGAAGCTTAGCTACTCTGTTTATTATTGATCTTAAACTTCAATCAAGACATAAGATTCTGTTTTTTAAATCCTTTTTTAGGGTTTTACCCCGCAACGGTGACCCTCCTATGGAGACGTTCTAAACTTTTCGCTAATGTATTTATGTGCATGTTAGCACCGCGGCAATCGGCAGGAGTAATCCTATTTTTAGGCATCCAGAAGGGGGCCCTTCAGACGCCCGAGCATTCAGTCCTTGACATTCCAGTCTAGTTCTATGAGGGAGAGGGGTGCGATGTGGGAAGAGCAAATTTGCATTGGCTTATGATAACATCCCTCTGTGTGCTCTGCAGGTGGCGCTGTCGTGGGAGTCCTTTCACAGGTTTCCAATTTTAGGGACTAGGCAATGAACCCAAAATGGCATGATGTGAGTTGGAAGCAGTGAAAGAAGTGAGCTCAAAATAGTGCTCAAAACATAATCGCCAGTTAGGCAACACTAGGGGGCCGATTATGATCTTGTGAGGAAGGCATCCAGAAGGGTTCCGGAACCAGCAAATCCGATTCGGAACCTATGTTTCTGACCAAATATTCCCCTATTCCCAACGGCCAAGTACGATGTGAAGATCTCGTCTGCATCGACCGAATCGTTTCCGAACCCGATCCTGTCGGTCCGACTCGTTCGCAGCTGAATGGTGCTGCGCAATGAAGCTGGCTTCCGAACGAGCAAGTAAGATGCACGATTCAGACAGTCGAATCAGTGAGATGAAACTGCTGTGGAAATCGGACTTCGGGGGGCTGTAGCGGGCCCACCTTCACCCAGGGCCCTCCGAATTGGTCCTGTGGGGGTAACCATGGGTCCCCCTTTCAATGCATGCACAGTGTGGCGGGCACCGTGGGGTGCCCGCCACAGGGTGTACGCCTTTGTCCAGGCACCCCTTTTTGCTATGGGAGCCTGTGTACATGTTCAGTATACAGGCTCCCATAGATTTCAAAGAGAGTCCAAGCGAACCGAGTCCATCACCATACGGCTGCATTGGAATCGGTCGCTGGGACTCGCAGAGTGCAATTCGCTAGGAAAGCCCTACGGATCCGAGTCGTACGGAGGGCTTTCATAGTGAGATCGTAATAGGCCCCCAAGATGGGATTGCCCAGCAAAAGTTAATTCTGCCTCTGATGCCATGAAGGTGGCAGAGGAATGAAGGTGTTGTCAGCAGAGGGAATAGCAGTCATGGTTGTCTGTCAAACAGTACTAGGAGTATGATACATAAAGGGTTTCTTAACTATTTATGAATGAAGAGAGACAATGGAATTCTAATAAAGGACATGGATGGATGGATGAAAGTTATATTCAGGCTTTCCTGTTTTCAGTTTCCGTTTTTGGTAAATTCTGGTGGGGTTTTTTCAGTGTTTTTAAGTGAGTTCAATACCTTAAAAAAACAGTTGTTATCAGTGGTTTCACATTTTCATGCCATTAAAAACAACAGAAACAGTGTTTTCCGGTGTTTATGGAATGTTTTGCTTTTATTATTGCTTGCTTTCTGCACTTATAAAGCATGGTATATAGGGGGCGTGGCTTAGCACGCAGCGAGAGCGGACATGCCCGGGTAGAGCTCCTGCCTGAGCTCGCCTACCCCGGGTCTTTTATCCGCCGAAAACTCCTTTCTACGGCCCGAAACTGCCGGCGGACCTGATCCGGCACCTGCTGCATGCCCTGGCTGAATTTGGGGTGCATCGGAGCCACCGCGCAACACCGGCACCGACGGCGAGCCTGGAGCCGTACTGGTGAGCCCGCACCTGGGGAAGACGCCTACGCGAGTCCGCGGCCCGGGGCGACTCACCAGGCCTTGGGCTGCGGCCTGCGAGGAACCCCGCGGCCTCCCATGATTCGAAACTGCAGGCGGACCTGATCCGATCCCTGCTGAGTGCCCTGGCTGAACTTGGGGCACATCAGAGACACCGCGCAACACCGACACTGACGGCGAGCCTGGGGCTGCACTGACGAGCCCGCACCTGGGGACGACGCCTACGCGAGTCCGCGGCTCGGGGCGTCCCAACAGGCCTTCCACTGCGGCCTACGAGGAGCCCCACAGCTGCTACCGTGGCACCCCTACGAGACGGGCATAGCGACCGGGGGCACCTGGAGGCCCCCCCTCCCCCGTGGGGAGCCGCCGGACGACGACGGTGGGCTGGGAACGGCCTGGAGCAGCCACGCGGATGCCATCTGTGACGCCCAGCGTACGCGTGAGTCGGCGGACAGGGGCCTGGGGGCCTGCGGGGTAGAGCCGGAGAGAGGACGGAAGCGGGAATCCGAGGAGGAGACAGCGACCCTTGGAACCGCGGCGGAACGCAGGGAATTCACCTCCCCCTCCCCCCGCTCTGGCCTGGCAGCTGATGCACCATAACCCGGCCTCTCTCATACAGGCTCCCCGCAGACCAGTACACCGCACCACCTGTGGCCCTACCTGCTGCGACGAAGTTCCGCGAGCCTGGAGCGGATAGGAGCCGCACACGCGCCCTGATCCCCTGGGGGGAGACATCTGCCCTGCGCTGCTCGGAACCTCTAGCTCTGCGACGGGTGAGACGCAGTGCACAGCGGCGACCCCGGAGACGCTGAGGTGACCTACCACGAACGACGGGCCCCTGCCTCACAACGCCAGGAGTCATTACTTTGCGCACGCCACCAGCTCCATGCCGGGAGGAGCGCGGACACGTACTGGATCGGGACCTGCGGTGGCAAAGGGGAGGCAAACGAAAACGGCACACAAGATGGATACCGATCACGTGGCGGCGAAGTTGGACAGCGTCTTGGCAGCCATGGAACGGATGGAAGAGTCGCTGCAACAGACGCGCGCCTCTCTGGAGACCAGAATCGATGGCGTGGCGATAGATCTGACCCACCTCCGCGCCGATCACAAGAAACTGCAAGACCGCACCAAGACCCTGGAAGATAGAGTGGCGGTGATTGAACCATTGACGGCACAAACAGACAAAAAGGTGCACGACCTCCTCACCAGAATGGACCTCTTGGAGGGCAGGGCTGAGGATGCGGAAGGACGGGCACGAAGAAATAACATTCGCCTCGTGGGCATCCCAGAGAAATGGGAAGGAGCGGATCCCGCCCGTAGGGTTGAGGACTGGTTGCGAGACCTACTTCCAGCTGGCACGCTTTCCCCCCACTTTGTGGTGGAGAGAGCCCACCGCGTGCCCATGCGGCTGCTCCCTCCGGGCTCTAACCCCAGACCATTCCTCCTTCGAGTACTCAACTACCGAGACCGAGACGCGATCCTGCGCGAAGCCAGGAACCTAGGGGAGGTCACCATAGAAAACGCTACGGTGATGTTTTTCCCGGACTACACTGCAAAAGTGCAGAGACAGAGACATTCCTTCCTAGCTGTAAAACGGAGGCTGCGCGAAGCAAACCTCAAATACTCGCTACTTTTCCCGGCCAAACTACGAGTAGTGATACGTGACAAGACACACTTCTTCATGAGCCCTGAGGAGGCGGAGGCCTGGTTGGATGGAGGAATGCCTGACGCGCCGCGAAGGGCGCCGGGAACCAACGCGATGGAGAGGTCCAGGGGCCCGGGGAGGCGACGTCGCTGAAGATCATCCACGCCACCGCTGCTCGGGGAGGCAATACGCCGCTCCCCGCCGGCAGCCCTAGTCCAACAGGAGCAACAGGATGCCTTGCGCAAGGTGGCGGAAATCAGCAACTCCCCGGCGCCGTCGCTCCACCCGGGCGCCAGCCCAGCAGCGTCTTCTACGGACGACGAGGCGATATATGGACTGCCGGACACGCAGAGCTCTGGGGGACCCCCGGAGGTCACACCCCAGACGGTGGATCTCTTTGGCTGACGGTATTTGGGCCTGGCCGCTGTCAACTGCATAGCGCGAACCCGCCTGGGCTCCTGCCTGGCTGCTCCGCCTGGCCCTGGGGCTGTCCTGGGCCTGCCGACGCTCACACTGTCGCTGCCCTGGGGAGTCGAAACACGGAACTGGCCACTGTAAGTACTTTATCTACTTATCCATCTGCGACTCATACACCTCCTTTGCAGAACCGAGGGAGTGCCCCGCTGCGACTCGCTGCCAGCCTGCTGCGGCCTGTCCTGGCTGGGAGGGGGCTTGCACCCCCCCTGACTGATGCCTGAGCGTGCAGCTGCCACGGCATGGAATGGGAGACACTGGATGTCCGCTGGCCAGCGGGGGCTTGCACACCACACCCGGGAGAGACACTGGGCACATCCACAACTGCACTGTTTTGATTACTGTTAGAACGTAACCACAAGCACCCCCTTAGACTGTATAGTTTGCGAGCTCACTTGAGTGTTTGGACGGCGACCTGTTGTGCGGCTGACCTTTTGGTATTTGGACTCTGTTGCCATGTTAAGGCCTTTTACATTCCCCCTTTTCCCTACCCCACTACCCTGTTGGAGATCATGGTACTGCGCATATGACACTTGCGATGGCTGCGTGGCTGGGACGGGCTGCTGGGGCTGGGGGGCCTCTGAGCGGGGGACCGCAACTTGGGAAGGGAGGAGGCGCACACGCACGAGTAGCTGCTATGGCTAATGTACAAATATGCACCTGGAACGTCAGGGGAATGCACACACCAGCCAGACGCTACCATATATACTCATACCTAAAGCGCCATAAAATCAACATAGCGCTACTCCAGGAGACCCACTTGAACGGTGCCGAGGTGCAGGCGCTGCGCCGTAGATGGCGAGGGCAGCTTTACGCTACGGAGTGCTCCTCCTACGCACGCGGAACACTGATATGGATCTGCCCTGGGACCCCCTGGGTAACTACAGAGGTGGCGGTGGACAGGGAGGGCAGATATGCGGCAGCACAGGGCAGATTGGATGGCCAACCTCTCACGCTGGTATCCCTATATTCCCCCAATGTAGATCAGGGCAGCTTTCTGGCACGACTCTCACAGGTCATGGCACCTTGGCATGCAACCTCGTGGATAATAGGGGGCGATTACAATTGCACACTAGATACGGCGCTGGACCGCTCCTTCCCACCCCCCGCCAATGCCTCTACACGGGGAGCCACAAAAGCGCTACTGGAATGGGCTGCGCAATGGGACCTCCATGACGTTTGGCGACAGCGCAATCCGGGGCTGCGGACGTACTCTTACTATTCTGGCGCTCACGACTTACATGTCCGACTGGACAGGTTCATGGCCTCCACTGCCCTCTTACCCCACGTGACGGGCACGCAATACATGGGCCGCACGCACTCGGACCGCAACCCACACTTCATGTCAATAGCCTGGGCGCACCCACACCCTCCTGTCCCCACTTGGCGCCTACAGCCCACGCTGCTGCTAGACGCGGCTTTCCGAGATAACTTGCTTACACGCATAGCGCAATACTTCGAGGACAACACTGGCACGGCGTCCACTCCACAGACGGAGTGGGACGCCTTCAAGGTAGTGCTTCGGGGACATTGCTTGCATGCGCAAGGACACATAAGGCATCAATTGGAGAGGGACTTAACTAGATTAGAGTCGGACTTACTGCTACGGGAGGAGGGGGCTGTGGCTGGTGACGGGGGCCCGCTACATGAGGCCCGAACGGAACATGCACGCCTTTTAGAGCGACTCCGCAGCGTAAATTATGCCGCGCACTAGGCGAGAACGCATCACCTGGGCGACAGACCTGGCAAACTTTTAGCGTGGCTAATCTCTCAGGAAACCCGCTCGACACCAGTAGCGGCTGTACGGACGGGAGGGGGGGACCTGGTATACACACAGATCGGTATCCATGATGCCTTCACGGCTCATTATGAAGAGCTGTATCGCTCCCGCTTGGCGGTCCCTCCTATGGCTATAGCTGACTACCTCTCCCCCCTGCCAATGCCACAACTAACTATTGCGCAGCAGGACGAACTGGGTGCCCCTCTGGAGCCTGACGAGCTCCGAGAAGCCATCTTTAATCTGTCAAATGGCAAAACGCCGGGCCCGGATGGACTGCCGGCAGAGCTGTACAAGGCCGGCTCGGATGTTCTCGTTCCGGAGCTGCTGAGGATGTACACCGCGGCAGCGGAAGATGCCGCTCTACCCCCAACATTAAATGAGGCCACACTAGTTTCTATTCTTAAACCGGGCAAGGATAGTACACAGGTGGGCTCTTACCGTCCGTTGGCGCTCCTGAACACAGATTATAAAATCCTGGCTTCTACTTTGGCTAGGAGACTGGCCCCCCATGTGCCCACCCTAGTACACCGCGACCAAAACGGGTTCGTCCCCACACGCCACACTTCCTTCAACATACGCCGCCTCTTCCGGGTGCAGGAATACGCTACGCAGCAGTGGCCGAGAGCGGGATGCCTTATATTGGATTTGGAGAAGGCTTTCGATTCTGTGGAGTGGCCGTACCTGCGGGCGGTTACAGAGAAGTATCAACTGGGGGGGGGATACCAGGCCATGATTGGTCTGCTTTACGGCAGGCCGACGTTCCGGGTCCGCACGGGCCGCCTCCTCTCGGACACCATCCGGGTCCGCAGAGGCACCCGCCAGGGCTGCCCATTATCGCCACTGCTGTTCTCATTGGCCATGGAACCACTGGCCACGACCCTCAGAGCGCACGGGCTGGAATGGGGTATCCCGCTGGCGGATGGCTTACACGCAGTGTCACTGTATGCAGATGACTTGCTGCTGTACGTCAGGGACATGGCTGCCATCCCTGCCTCCCTCGCTGACATTTTCCGCAACTTTGCGGGAATGTCGGGCCTGAGAGTCAACTGGGCCAAGTCGGGGGCGTACCCCTTTAACCCAGACGTACAGGAATGTGACATCCGGCTGGGAGGAGACAGACTGCAATGGCATCCCACCACTTTCCGATACCTCGGGATCCGAATATATAGAACACCGGCGGATGTCTTGGAAGGGAACCTCTGCCGAGCGATCGCTTCCGTCCGAGCGCAAATTGGCTTCTGGAATACCCTACCCCTTAACGTGCCCAGCCGCGTGGCACTGACCAAAATGATTGTGCTACCTCGCCTCCTATATTACTTTGCGAATATGCCTCTGTATGTACCCGTCAGGCTCTTTCGTGACCTAGAGGCGCTGCTCCGCTCCCTCATCTGGAACAAGGGGAGGCCGCGAGTGGCGCTGACTAAATTATATATGCCCACAGACTCGGGGGGCCTGGCGGTTCCTAACCTGGAACTGTACTATCTTGCGGCACAGATGTAATGGGTGGCGGGATGGCTGAGCGGCAAACAACTCGAGGACACTGCCACACATAGGGCTGCATGGACACAAACGCAAATTAATGCGCTGTTCCACCCGATAACCCGCGCGCCCTGCCCCTCCCAGATCTACTTGGCAGTGGCGCGCAGATGCTTTCTGAGGAGCCTTCGTCTCACGCGTGCTACTAAACCTTATGCCCCGAACGTGCCACTCTTGGGTATGCCTGGCCCGACAGGGCCGCTCACGGAGGCTCACTTAGTTGGCTGGGATCAGGCGGGGGTGGACACACTGAGCGATTTGTATGCTGATGGCGAACTGCTCACGTTCGCCAACTTGGCTGAAGACACGACTCTCCCGGCGGGACAGTTCCTCCTGCACGCCTCCCTCTTGCACACACTCACGGCTTCCTGGGGCGACATGACAGAGGAGCCTCCGATGCATACCTTCATGCAATACCTACACGTTATGGGCCATGGCGCGCACATCGTACACTGGCTGGCGCAGGCCCTACAGGCGCACTCGCAGCCATCCACAACAACACTGAGGGAACGCTGGACGACGGACAGGGGAAGAGACTGGACGGACAAAGAATGGGCAATGATACTGACCGGCCCGACGAACATTCCACGCAATCCCCGCTTTAAAATTATACAGTACTACATACTACAACGCGCATACCTCACCCCCGATAAAATTAACAGATACTTTGCGAGGACAGATGCAACCTGCCCGCGATGCTTACTGCCGGGAGCGGACCTCTTACATATGCTATGGCACTGCCCAGAGATACAGGCGTACTGGGAAACGGTGCTGACACTGCTCGCGCGCGGCGCAGATGGGCGGCTCCCGCATACATGGGAAACATGCATTCTAGGACTCTACCGACGCACAAAAGAAAATAAAGTGCAGGCACGCTTTTGGGACATGGGTCTTATAACGGCCAAACGCATGCTTACCAAGCACTGGAAGGCAACCGCTCCCCCACACGTACGCCATTGGAGAGCCTCTTTTGTTAATTGGGCGCAAGCGGAGAGCGCGGTGCTCCTTCGCGAGGAAACGGCAGGGCTCCGGAAGTTCCCCATCGCCCACCTTTGGGATAATCTCCTTGGGACATTCCAGAGGGCTTGCCAAGATAGGGGGATAACCTGAATCCCTGGGGCCTGTCGCACCTCTGCTGGCGGGGCGGCGACGGCCCTGGGGCTGCTGGGAGGGCGGCTCTTATCCCCCCCCCTACTTGCCCCTGCTTGCCCCTGATGCCCTGGGGGTGGTGGCGGGCGGGTGCGGACACGGACACTGGGGAATTCCAGCCTACTTGAAAGCCCTCTTTTCCTTTTGTTCCCCTCCCCTAGCTTGCGACTCCCCGCGCCCACTACGCGGTCCTGCTGTGCCCAGTCTGGCAGATGATGACCCTCCTGCTCTGCCGCAGAATGATCTCCCCTCCCCTTATTCCCCCCCCTCCCCCTCAACCCTACTTGAGTTCACGACCTTAACCTTAGCACATACTATTGCCATGCATACACGGGATAGATAAGGACTATGATGCTGCATACCAGGCTCGCCAGATCTATGCGCTGCCATATGGGTAGCTGTGAGCTATACTGCGTTATCCTTGCCGCGCTTCGGCCCACACTCTGAGCGCGCTGCTGGCGCTCGGCCACCCGGAGGCCTTTACATCCTGGGGCAACAGAGGCATCCGATGGGTCTCTGGCTCGGGGCCTGGGCAGCAGCCGGCGTAGCCGTGGAGTGGGCTAGATCACAGCGCCATCCTCTGTCATCGATAACATGCACCTGGGACACCACTAAAATTCAAAAGCACATACGCAGCACCGCGCACCTACTCCCTTCACAACGCACGCACCTCCCTTCTGTACGCATGTTACCCTGTACGATGCCGCCGGACCCCCGGGTTGTCGGCTAAATGGCTGTGTTCTAATATCTGGAAGCGTACACTTTGCTTAACTGCTTCACCACCTGGACGGTGACTGTGCGTTGTACGATGACGTAAATGTGCACAATAAAGGTTTTTAAAAAAAAAATAATAATAAAGCATGGTATATAGACAGTGTAAGTATAGTGTATATTTTTGCAAATTAAATTTATTGTAGTACACCATAGAATACTTCTTCATTGAGTCTTTGGTCATGTGGACTCGCTCTTTCCTTCCCATGTAAACTTCTGTGAAAAGGCCCTCTCCACCTTGGCACTTGAGATGGGCAACGCCAAAACAGCCAGTACACAATTTGTTAACTTTGGCCACTGACATAGCTTTCCTTGCCAATACTGGTTCACTTGAAGATTGTGATTCTCAGGGCAGGTTCTGCAACATTTGCGCTGAGCTGGATGCTTATGCCCTCAGAGTTTTTGAAGCGATGAAAAAAGGAAGCAGCACTTTTGAAACTACAGAAGAAATTCCCCTTTACGGAAGGGATCTAGAACAGAGTACCACAGTGAGGTTTCATTGACTTCAAATGCCATTGGTGAGGAAGGGACATTTCTATGCATCATTGCAAGTCATTTCTCATACATTGTAAAGTAAAAGTTCCTGAATTTCTCTTCACCATTGCTTTGCTTACCAAGTGGCAAGCACTGTAACATGGAACATGTTGCAGTGCCAAAGTCACTAAAGGTGTCGCCCAGCCTACTCTTAAGGAGATGTTTCACATCTACACCAATTATGCCGAACACTTGGCAGACAAGGGTGTTTTCAGACTCTAGTTTTTTTATTATGTCCACTACAGCAGTTATGTTTTCCAGTAAAAATCTAAGAATGCAGTAGAGTGTACTTTTTTCACATCACTATCAATATGTGACCAAAGATCCTCACATTTCTTGCCTTTGGCATCATCACTCAGCAAAGAATTAATTCTGTAAATGGTTGCCACATGGATAATATAGCATTCATAGCCCCTTGGACTGAGAAACATCAGATAGGGGACACAGTTGTGAGGGCTCTTTCTTTGATGCCACACAAAGCACGAAATTATACATATTTGCATTTTAGTTCCCGTGCATAAGAAGACAGTTCACCAGAATAGAATAAAAAGTCAATAGCATTCCTCATTAACTCTGAAAATTGTAAAGATGTCTTCAGCATACCATCTAATAAGTGGCAAGAATCTTTTACAGGGAAGTACTTCAGCTCAGGTATCAATTTTGACAGGTCATCAAACAACTTTTTTCATATATGTAGCTGAATCACTGCAAATACAACAAATTTCACTCCAATCTTCTTTGTTGAACTTGGAAAGAACCTTTTATGCATAGCATTCCAAGTGACAAAGCGTTCCATGTTTTCCAAAAGTCTGGTATCATGTTTTCACCACTATCCCAGATGTTTGGTGATACTGCTCTTTTCACATATACTTGTCACTATACCTTGCATTGAATGTTTAAAGCCTGAGGTGTTGGAAATTCACCTACTATCAATACCGACTCACTAGAAACTGAGGGCTGATGTATTAAGGGTTTTAAATGTGATGACACATTTTAGGAAAGATTCTTATGAAACGAGCCATTTTACCTATCCGTGAAAGAATCAAATGCAGCCAAAATATCAAATTTGATTTTGATATTTCCTGATTCTCTACAGTTAAAATAGTTAAACAGGACCTAAAACATGCTTCTGAAGCCTGCATCTTTAGACCAAAGACCACAAAACTGAAAAAAACAATAGGAAGAAGAAACAATATTTTAGTGGCATCCCTAAATAACAAAACTCAAGCAGAATATTATTAGCCCAGACTTTCTTACAGCTAGCTTGTATAACAAAGTTACATTGTATTGGCCCCTTCCGGAAGAAAAAAAATTACTTTCACTCTCTTTTTCCTTTCTTCGAATGGCATTACTTTGTGGTTGTGCAGGTATTTTTTCAGTGTTTACATGTTTTCACTGGTGAGGGCTATTTCTCTTTCAGTGGGGTTTTATCACTTATTATAGGTTTAAACTTAAAACCGGACAGCCTTTTTATATTGCTCCACTAGACATCTATTTAGATTCAGGCGGAGCATTCCGCTCATCGGGTATTCTGGGGAACATTCTCACTATGGGGAAAATTGATCCTTATGAATGTATCAGATTTAGTTGTAACATATTGTGCACAGAACGTACCTGTGCATAGTGGCAGGTGAGACTTTATCCTGGTTCTACACCCAGCCACAGTGTGGACATAGCTCATGGCTCTCAGCTTTCAGCTGTACACTGGAGCGGATAGGAGCATGGCCTGGTCTTTATTGAGGCCCCAAGGCAACCCATGTAAGCATAACACAATGCACAAATCATTCAGATATCCACATTTTAGCTCAAAGACACCGATGACTCCGTTCTTCATCTAAAGGACATTTCTGATGGATAATACATGCAGTTGCTGAAAAGTCCTCATCCTATGACAAATTGTGAGAGAGTAAATAAGGGCATCCAGCTGTATCACCAGTGTTACAATAATTTCAATATCTGCTGTATTGTTTGACATGTCTGGTGGCTATGTTTAGGTGATGGTTATTCTAGAATCTGTAGACAGCAGATCAAGATAATAGGTTGAGAAAGGGATCAATACTGACAATGAAGATTAATGAGGTTACTTGATGAGGATGAGGAATAGTATTAGTGCTGAAATTTTGGGTGGACATTTTAACCAGTGACGTAGATGATGGTTGAGAGTGATGATGTTGAAGGGTAGGCAACGATGCAGGCCTGATGGTGAAACATATACACAAGTAGCGAGGTCTGCACAGTAATAATAAAGTACGTTTTAGTATAGATAATTTAACTTATTCATAAAGGCTATTTTTCTAACACCTATCCTGTTGATAACCTGTGCTTGCTTTTGTAGGTGAACAATGAGAAGTTAAGTCTTCCTGTTATCCTGAACGATGGTAAACTACGGCTTTATCAGTCCGGAGGAAACATCCTCATTGAAACTGATTTCACTCTCAAAGTGTACTTTGACTGGAACTACTTTCTAAAGGTTGAAATCTCAAGTAGCTTCTTTGAAAAAATGTGTGGCCTGTGTGGCAACTACAATGGAAACCCCAATGATGACTTCTGGATGCCCTCTGGTGACCTGGCTCCGAATCCAACTGAATTTGGGACAAGCTGGAAGGTGGAAGATGGAGACCATTTATGTTGGAATGATTGCAATGGTGTGTGCAAGACCTGCAGCGCAGACCTGGTGAAAAAGTATGAAGACCAGGCTGTCTGTGGACTGATAACCAAGTCGGAGGATGGACCTTTCAGAGAGTGCCATCCAGTAATTGACCCTAAAATCTACATGGACAACTGTGTCTATGATATGTGCATGAACGATGGAGCCAAGCAAATTTTATGCCAAGCTCTAAAAACATACACTGATAGCTGCCAGAGAAAGAAAATCAAGGTCTATGAATGGAGAAGCATAGCAGGATGCCGTGAGTAGAGACCTTCATTTACCGGTCATGTAATAATCTGCATGTGATTCACCACAGCTGTGAAAAAACACAGACTAGGTGCTACTTGTCACAAGTGATAAATTCTGAATCCCCGATGAGTCCGATTTTATCGAGCCCAACTGCATTAGATAGAGGCATAAACATGAGGCAGAAAAGCATCCAATACTCTGAGAAGTAAGGAATAAGGTGTCCTAAAGATTTTCAGTGCAGTCTAAGACTAATATAGCTGTGCTTATCCTCTAATGTTTCAAAGATCAGCATGAGAAACTGAAGAATGTGTGAACAATAGCTCTCACCCTATACCTCAGAGCAATTTTTTTTGTGAAGCTAGACATGATCACTAGGCTTTTCAAATTCTGATCAATGTTGAAATCTTGAATTACTCCAAAAACAGGTGGGTGATGATGAACCTTTATGATTATTATTAAGCGGGCATTTTCTTCAGATGCCCAAATAGGTACATTTTGGGGTCTTCCTTAAAATAAAAAAAGGTGGTGCTAAAAAACACAAGACACTAATGGGGTTTTTACATCAATAATACTACTGGACATGCATATTGTAAATAAAAGGCCATTTTTAGCTCCTATGCATCATTATTTTGTAAAGATGTGTACAACCATCAGTTTACTAACCAAGGACGTGGTGGACCTAAGGGATCTATGGTTTAGAACGACATTGGAAATGTGATATTTTGCTAATGAATAAATTCATAGCAAAGGTCCTTAGACATTTATTTGACATATTTTATTTAAAACCATAAAGGCCAATCCTCAAAGTCATTATCATTTGGCAGTGGTATGAAAACCAACATCGCCTGTTTTAGGCCAGGTCTGATTGGGAGGGGATGAAGATATATAGATCACATTTACTGTTAACACAAACAAAGATGCTCAATTAGCAGCCATCTAATAGATTTAAAGGATTATGGGGCAATGCAGATTAACATTCATATTAACTTCTATGTTGTAATAATCCAGAGGTCAGTTGAGGCACTGACAATGTCAAAGTGATGTGCACATGTATGGAGCTATGATTATCTGAGCTGATATATAGATTTAGGGAGTACATTTGCTAGTGAGCTATCACTTTGCAATATTTCACAAAGAATTCACTCAAGGGTAAAGAAACAAATAGCCAAGCACTATTTATCAGCCAAGTAACATTTACATATCATTTCTTCTTGTAGCTGTCCAGTGCCCACCGAACAGTCACTTTGAAACATGCGGCAGTGCCTGCCCTGCAACTTGCAACGATGGTGCACTTCCTGAGAAATGCTCTGAGGCTTGTGTGGAGTCCTGCCAGTGTAATCCAGGCTTTGTCCTCAAAGACTGCAAGTGCATTGCCAAGAGCTCCTGCGGCTGTGTCTTTGAAGGGCGCCAGTATGCACGAGGCCAGAAGTTCTGGGGCAATGATAAGTGTACGAAACAGTGTGTATGCAATCCAGAGACCGACACAGTTGAATGCAAAGACACCAACTGCAAATCAACTGAAAAATGTGATGTAGTCAAAGGCATCCAAGACTGCTATCCCTTAAGCAATGGCACCTGCTCAGCCTCTGGTGACCCACACTATGTCACCTTTGATGGTGTGAGATACAACTTTATGGGTACTTGTGTCTACCAGTTTGCAGGACTGTGCAAGAAGAGCGATGATTTGGTGGATTTCCAGGTTTTTGTCCAGAATGATAATCGAGGAAGCAAAGTTGTATCTTACACATCCCTTGTGCAAGTCAAAGTGTATGATTTTGATATCATCATCAGCAAGGAGTACCCCAACAAAATCATGGTATGTATATATACATCCTGGTAGTTTTACTAAATAAGATATTGACAAATATCACTGTTCATCACATTTATCAACCAGCATTCTATGAGTACATCAAATACCCATTGAGGTTCAAATGTGATGTTACTTTATCTCTCATAAGATATTGGAAAGTAAGTAGTATCACATTCAGAACCACCCTCTGAAGCAAATATTAATTTGGGTATGCATATGCACCCCATGGCTGTTTAGCTATTTGAGATTTGATAAAAAAACATGTGAAGCATAGAAATTGACAGAGATTAAAGTCTGATAGGAAAATATTTCAATACCATTGCTTAGCTTATGTTAAACTTGTTTTAATAACTGAAATTTCCAAAAGGCAGTGGAAACGTTGCACATTACACGGTGCTTAAGTGTGTAAAAGGTAATTTGAGAGTAAGGGCGACATCCGCAGTCACAATATCCGGATTTGTGCCAATGCATGATCATAAACTGCAATTATGTTTTTGGAAAATCTGCCAGTACGATGGACTATCTGCCATCAACAATTAAGGAGTAAGGACATGAAAAGGTGCGGTGCGGCGGGTAGGCCTAGAAAATGCACCCAATGCCAACCGATCTGAAGGTTTGCGGTACGCACAAACATTTAGGGGATTATTTACAAGCCCCTAGCACCACCGGTACGTCACTTTTCCCATGTAAAAAATGATGCAAAAGTGGCGCAAGAGGCTTGTAAATAAGCCCCTTAGAATGTATTTTCTTACCCTGCAAATACATGTAAAGTTGCTCCGAGGAAGGTAGCAGTAAGTGCCTTTTTATGATGAGAAACGTGTGGGTGTAGGATGATATTCTTAGAGGATGTAGTGGAAGGGGTGTCTTCAAAGTGAAAACAGATTCTCTGTAAACAAAAAAACATTATATTTACAGTGGCGAATGCTGATTTTCTCATCATGCAGATGTTTTTATCTAGTGGGAAATCTGAGGCAGAAAATAGTGCAAAGCAGGAGCACTCCTGGACATCTATAACTACAAATTGAATTTATATTATTGCAATGCATTACAGCACAGCGAGAACTAAATCGCATCACACACCTGGTAGGGCATTATAGCAATCCTGGAAGCCTTTAACAGTGATCCCGGTAATTATATCACCATTCTGTATTAAAGCACCGGCAAAATGTCTCCAAGCAGATGCTGAAGTGAATTACTGATGGGGTTGTTAGCATCCACCTTACAGTGGCACCTAGTGCCCTCCTTGGTGGTATTTGTGATTGCCCCAACTCATTGCACAGCAGATTCTGACATCTCGCTGCTGCACACCTTCCAAAACGCACTTTCTTTCCACATTCTTGCCTTTCCTTCTTCTTTGAAACTGACAGCTCGAGCAAAAGGTATTGAAGACCTATAACTGTACTGGGTTTCCTTTCCATTATCCTCCACTGATGATACACCCCAAGAACATGCCTGGTGTTGTCTAGGCACTGTAAGGGGTTAGGCTTCAGCAAGAATTAAGCAGAAAAAGGACCAGGTGGGGAGTGGGTGGCATTGAAATCACAGGGGAGGATTTTGTCAGCATTTGAAACATAAGGTGTAGAAAGTTAGCACCTAACTGCACTATTGGGACTCCTGCACTGAGAGGCTTTGTGGGGCACTAGGAGAACATACCCAGAAAGAACATAGAAGAAGATAGACTGATCTCTACTGCACTCAAGAGAACATTACACTGTATATTTTATGTGGGTGGTGTTTAATCCCATGCTCCACCTAAGGAAGTGGAGAGGGTTAAGAATCTCTCAGTCATATAATCCCAGAGAAGAACAAGCAGCTACCTGAACCAGATTCTTAGTAACCTCCTGTCATGCCCCGTAAGGCTCTGCGCAGTCCATCTTGCACCTCACGCACCTCAGACTGTCTGATTACAGCCTCTGGAAACCAAGGACATGGGACCTTCATGCCAGCCAGTGACGTAACCCATAATAATGCCCCATACATACAAAACATGTGTAGCAGACTCACGATTCTCCACATCTCTCAGATATTCGTTGACTTTGGGCTAAATGGAGCTCCTGAAGTGTTAGAGAGCTTCTGAAGAGATGCCCCTCCCCGCACTGCAGGGGCCTCCGTTACCCCTCTGTGCAGGCCTACCGCAGCTCCCCAGGGTCTGTCCTGCACACGCTTGCTCTTAAGGACCCTTTGTTGTTTAATTCCTTGCAAGAAAGAGGAGGCGTGATGCAAAGCACCATTACTGATAAGGTGCACACTTTTAATATACGCATGAATTACTTACCCTATTCCACCCCATTCAGAGTGCGCCTATAAGAGGGGGTTATGTCATAACAACACCTCGCCTGTTTTGCTAGTATGTATATGTGACAAATACTGGGGGTGAGCACAGCCAAGAATCCTTTGTTTTTCCTATAAAACATAACTCATGGGCCCTGGGAGGTATCAAAGGGCTCACTTGCACCCTCTGACAAGGCCTGTCCACACATCACAGCCCAGATCTGGACAGGCCAGCCTGTGTTGTCCCACAGCCGAGCTTTAAGAGGTGGGACACTTGACTGGTTATATTCCTCTTTCTACGAAGATAAAGACAACAACAAATAGAGGTCGAAGAACCCTTAAAATGCTAAATATTCTAATTGGCTCCGCATTCTAATAGAAAGAATGGTTTTTAAAGCAGTCTGATGTCTAGGACTCTAGGGTGTACATATCAAAATAGCAGCGGGTGCAGTGGCACTAGGGCATGGTTGTGAGAGTACACCGCACCACAATTCAACTCCTTCACAACAGGAAAGCCCTCTCCTTTACAATAGGTCAAGACTAATTCTTCTTGGATAGAGCACCTCTTTCCCTTGGAAGGTGGGCTGATTAACCTTGGGTGTAACCACCTTTCCTTCCCAGATCCAATTCAGGAGTGCGCACCTCCCCAACTTACTACATCAATCCTTCTAAATGTATCCTCATCCCCAATACCAGCAAACATGCATCTACGTTCACAAGATACTCCTCTCCCCATTCTTTGATCAACACTACTGCGCAACCCAGGAAATCCATATACACCCTACACTCATCCCAATCAAAGCTAACCATTCCATCCTCCAAGTCTGCCATCACTCATTCTCACCCCGCCTACACCTCTTTATTACCAACAACCCTGCTCCCAACCTCTACCTGACCCCTAGTTTATGCTGCTTCAGCACCCTGCTACCCCTCCCCACTCTCTATCCCCCACCTACACCTCCTTACTCATCTTTAACCCCTAATGCTCTTCACTACATCCTCCTTCCCACCTTACCCCATTACCCCAAAACAGCTCTGCCATTTACTACCGCACCTCTTATGTTACATGTGGGTGGCCATGGACATAACTTGGAGGCCATTAAGGTTCGCACCTGCAATCTCTAGGCAATACATTTTGACGTCCACCACTTTGTGTGCAACCTCTGACTCCCAGCCAATCATATGAGTCAGGACGGGCGGGATATAGGTTCAGGTTTGATTTTCACAGCTTGAAAATAAGAAACAACAGTTTAAATATGTGGTGCTAGGAGGCTGGAAAGTTGCACTATGAGGTACATGCGCACTAGCAACCACTTGTTTTCATTATACACAGCCCGGTGTGCAGTCACATCCTGCCAGTGACTGCCAGTCCACTCTGCACACATATAGCAGCTTTTACTTCATTCACTGAGTTACACAATATGCGATTAGTAAATAAGGGATCAATTACAGATTCCCCCCTGGACCAAATTAAGTGATCCTAACCAATTGCGTTACTTTAGAGCATACACTCGGTCCCAGCAGGAACCACAATCCCAGTCAGGGTAAGTGAGGTACACATTAAAAGATCACCTGTGCTCAACCTCTGGTAGCTTGGCACAGAGCAGTTAGGCTAATCTAAAGTATTTGTGCACACAACACACAGTAACAGTGAAAACGCCACAAAAAGACTCCACATCAGTTTAAAAAAATTGATTATTATGCTCTGAACAAAACAAGACCAAACAACAAAAATCCAATAAGTACAAGTCAAGAGATTCATTTTTAAAGAGTAAGTGAAAAATAGCGCCTAGAGGCAAAATAGTGCTTTGTAGGTCGCGCTGGACCAGGACCAGTGCTTAATTTGTAAAATATGAAGTGCAGGTGCTCAAATCTTTGTCGGAGGCCACACCTACTTTTCTCCAGCTCCACCCACCTCCTCCACTGGCTCTACCCACTTCCTCTATGAGCTCCACCCACATCCTCAAATGGCACTGCGAAAAGTCAGATGAATTTCAGCAAGGGAGCCTGCCTTCCTCATAGTAAGGTTAAATAAGCACTAACAATGTAGGCAGTTACGCAGCATTACCCTGGCTATAGAGGCAGCAAAATTCTGTGTGCATGCCACCAAAAATAAAGGGGGGGTTAGAGAAATACAGAAGCCTAGATGCCAGTATGTGCCAGGCAGAGATGATGTCAAACGAATAAAAGGATGGGAAAAAGGGAAATAATTCAAATTGGTGACATGAGCAGTAGTCATGTACCTTTTTTTCAATTTTATTTCCTATTTTTCATTCAGGGCATTGTCTTCAACCTCATGAAAGAGAAAGAACAATTACTCTCCCACCCTGAGCATAAACTAGGTAATCTTTACAAAGCCTCGACTCCCCCTCTTCTGCTAGGCCAGAGGAAGACAATATTTTGAGCAGATGCTCACAACCCAAGCTCCTGAAAAATCTCTTGAAAGCTCCCAAAGGTAGATAAACACCTTGCTGTTGAGTCAGACAACATTGCGTCCTGCCCGTTGTTGACGGTGTTGTGCCTACATCTGAGATGGATACGGTAAACTGTACAGTCTGGGCATGGCACCATCTCAGGTGGCAAGTACCCCTAGAGGTTATCTATGCTAGCTGGAACCCCACATTACATAACTTGGCCTTGCCGCTGATATCACATCACAGGGCATCTACTCGACTACAACAGCTGCATTTGATGAAGGTGGGGCGTCTATTCCCAGGGGGCACCTTTATAACCACACAACACAAGACATAATAGCAGATCCTAACAGCACTCCACTAGGCGCATTTTTGATCCACAGATTCTGCACCACATGCTGAGAGACGTTTCAATCGTTTCCTGATGGTGCACCGGAGCTACATGCCCTTGAAACTCTATTGAGC
This sequence comes from Triturus cristatus, assembly GCF_964204655.1. NCBI lineage: Eukaryota > Metazoa > Chordata > Amphibia > Caudata > Salamandridae > Triturus > Triturus cristatus. The sequence goes on from NC_140590.1 coordinate 178,682,672, forward strand.
AATCCTTCACACTGCAACTATTGCAATCTGTTATTATATGCAAGTCTAGGTGCCACTTTGCAAACCAAGAGCTCCAGTCCTCACGCAGCGAGATCTAGAAACGGAACACACAGATGAACAATGGGTATATATTGCTGCCCTATATAACCAGTCTGCTATCCCGAACAATCGACTATGGTTGGTACACGTTAAATATCTCCACCATAGAAAGTATTGCACCCCCATCGCACTATGTCACGACATTTGCTGTGCATGCTGTGGGACGCCAGATGCATCTAGCATGGAGTTGTACCAGAGTTGCAGCATTTTGGCTCTTAGTGCTAGACACAAGAAAGTATCATAGACTACCGGATAAGTAGGAGCCCATTAGTGTAAATACTGGTTACATTGCTACTACACTACCACGTGGTGACCGGGTGACGTGAACTGCTGCGATAATTTAACTTCTTCAAATCAGTACTGTGTTACTGTTTAGTAAAACTTAAGTTACCGCCAGCAGCCCGGTTCATTCGTTGTGGGGGGGTGGGCGGGGTGCTGCAGTAACTTCACTGATCTCCCATGGGGGGGCAGGGCCGCAGATGGAAGGTTCTGGAAGGAATGATAAATGTTTGTATCAAGGGCTCGGTGAGACAGGCCATGCGGAACCAATTAAAGAACAGCCAGTCTGCTCAATTGTTTTTTTTTTACTGTCTACCTCTTTCTGGATTTGTTTTATTGCGCAGAAGTCGTTTTTTCCTCTCTCTTTTTTGGTGTGAACCTGTTTTTCCTAACACCTCGAGTCGTGAGGCCTCGTGCGAGGAACATCAGGCAGCGGCACCCCTCCCACCTCACACCTGAAAACAATAAAAGTGAGAGATAATCAAATGGCAATGAGGCCCCCACACTGTGCCCTCTTTCTTTCCTCGCAGCCCCCCACCTCGCATCTATTGTATCCTTTGTTCCCCTGCAGCCTCCACCCTCATAAAAGGCCCTTAGCCTCAAGCTTGCAAGCCCAGACATCCCCAGGGGTCCTGGAAGAGGTGTTCCAACTTCACTAATTTTGTGAAACAACGTGGTCAAACGTGAGATATGTGTCTGCGACCCCACAAACATGGCGGAAGCAGTTTAACTGATTAGGCATTCCAGCCAGGATGCCCTGTCTCACCTGGTGCAGCTGTTGCCAGTACTGGCTACTCAACTTCAAGGCTCAACGCTACCAGCCAAAGTCGTCCTGGTCGCACCGCTCAGTACTTAATTGACACAGTGAGTGAATGGCCGTTGAAGTGAACGAACCACGCTGACTCGGTGCAGCCGTGCAAGTATGCTGGGGCGTGGCAGTGAGGCGAATGCGTGCGCAATCCTGCCAATCAACAATCTGAAAAGATCTGCGCACGCTGCCTTGCACAGCCCCAGCCAACCCCCGCAGAGAAGAGAACCAAATTCCAGCCCAACTCCGTGTCCCGCCCACTGGGCCAGCGGCGGCAACACTGCATCAACAATCAACATTACATTTATTTTATTATCAACTTAGAGCAGTGAGATCATCAGAACATCATTGAGAAGAAGTCATATATACTGGCAGAGTCTCCGGATGACAAGTAGTTGTCAGTTGAACACTTTGAACACAACAACGTTCAACAGTACTGCCAAGTCCCATAGCGATAGCAGAGTAAATTACTATAAATCAATTATGTGATCCACTGCTTGTAGACTCGGCCCTGATAATTAGGTGCTGGTGCTAAGCACCGGAGAGCACCGGTACAAATTAAGCACTGACCAGGACAAAGTCAAGAGTTCAGGCTACCCGCCACAGATCGCTAGCCAGCTACAGGCCCCACGTGGGATCCACTGAGCAAATACAAAATGCAATAGAGGTGATGCGGGTAAGCGGTTTGACGGTTTTTCTTTGTGCATTTTTTGGACTACTTATAGCTCATAGTTCATTGTTTTTAGCTTACCCATTTCCATGGCGTGGTTTCATATTTTGCAGCAACTTTTTGAATTCTTCTTCTTTGGGCCACTGTCGCGCGCAGTAATTCATTACGTGGTAAGACTTCAGCATGTTATCTGGTGATGGTCATTTTTTGTTAATACTATGTGTCTGCTCACTTCAATCTTCATTCATTGATTAGGTTTCATAACCCGTCAGACGTTTGTCCGGTATTCATTTCACCTGACATGTATTCGCTGACCGTTCATTGGTATGTCATTTTGTTTTAGACCTTTTGGATTTTTTCAATCACGGTTTAGGGTGATGGCTCGTTCACTACTGGTACTCGTGGTGCTTGTGATCACGGCTTTAGATTTTGTTTCTCAGTCATTTGTCCTTCACGGTTTCTTCCTTTTTTATTTCTATTTTCAGCTTCTCTCCACCACCATCACGCTCTTTTTGGCATTTCGCTAGTCCTGTCCTCGTATGAACCATATTGCAAAGATTAATGTATACACATGTTGTAATGACAATTATACAGACCGTTATTGTTTATGCTTTACAGATTCCCCTGATGAAGGGCTTTGCTTTATCAGCCCGAAATGCATTGGGAAACTCACACATTGAGACGGTTATTTTGAACATTTGTTAATGCTGCTTTACGCTACAGCAACCATGAACATCGTTATTCTTCGATAATAAAGAAGAATTGTCGTGCAATCAACATATGACTCCGATTTGATTCTGCTTGATACAGAGAATATCTTTGGACTCACAATATTGAAATGTGTTTCATGAGAAATATATCGTTACCTAATGTTTATGAATGTGTTGGACTCACACTGGATAGTGTTTTTCTGTAGTGCACTGGGCATCCCCAGATACACTTCTGGGTCTCATTTGTACTGTTGTATTCAGTGGTTCGCAGAGCCACTTAACCTGGTGCACACACGATTGTATTAGCTTATTTACTAGTCAAAGTTTTGGGTATTGTTTGTAAATTGATTCTTTTTGAGTGCATCACAGCTGTCTTTTCTCTTAGTTAACTTGCTAAAATTGGCATTTTCAGAACTACAATTTAAAAACCAATTTCACCATAGGTTGTTTTTTTTTATTGTTATTCAAGATGCACTAAATTTAGTTCCAATTGGAAACTGTACTTAGAAAATGTTACGAGGCAGCTCTAATATTATCTTCGGGGCGAGATAGCCCTTGCAGTAATGAAACATGAATTTAAGAGTATTTCACTACCAGGAAATGCCAAACTTAAAAGTACATGCCCTACCTTTTACAGACACTGCACCCTGCCCTTAGGCTGTCTAGGGCCTACACTAGGGATGACGTATGTGTAATAAAAAGGAAAATTAGGGCCTTGCTAGAAGTTTAACTTGTCAGGTCAACATTGCAGTTTACACTGCATATACAGGCTCTGATGTGGCAGGCCTGAGACCTGTTTAAAGGGCCACTTATGTGGGTAGCACAATAAGTGCTGCATGCCCACTAGTAGCATTTGATTTATAAGCCCTGGGCACATGGCATTCACGGTAACAGGGACTTATAAGTAAATCAAATATGCCAATCATGGATAAACCAATTGTTATTACATTTTAGATAATGAGCACATGCCTTTTAGCACTAGTCAGCAGTGAAAAAGTGCACTGAGTTCTACAACCAGCAAAAAAGAGGTTCAGCAAAACAGTCAAAAACAGGAGGTCAGACAGCAAAACATTAGAGGAAACCACATCAAGGATGCCAAGTCTAACACCTTATTTCACTGGTCTTTTATCATTACATTTGAGAGCACATTGAAATAGAAAAGAAAGGTGCAACATATGTGCTGTACAAAAGCCTCTTGAGCATATGTTTTTCCATCTATAACGACTTAGGCCACATATAGGTTACACATGACAATTGACTTGACTCTAATTCACTAAAAAAATTGCAGTCAGAGCAATGGGCAAAGGGGCATGAATGTTACTAAGTTAATCCTTGAAAATGATAACTTCAAGTAAATGGCACTCAAAGCAGTCATACAATTTAATGTACTGTACTGTGGGACACTATTTAACAAGATTCTCAACTGATACTGCTAGACCTGGTGTGCTTGGCGTGGTTTCCCCCTTCTTTTTGCCCTACCTCCTGTATTTTTGGACTGTGTGCTCGACTACGCTTTTGCTGGTTTAGGTACTCTGGGCATTTTGCTACTGCTGACCAGTGTCGAAGTGCAAGTGTTTCCTGTGTAAATTGTGACTATGATTGGTTAACCATGATTGGCATATTTCATTTAATGAAAAGTCCCTAGTAATGTGCACCAAGTGTGCCAGGGCCTGTAAATCAAAAGCGACTAATGGGCTTGCAGCACAGGTTGTGCCACCCACCTAAGTAGCCCTGTAAATATGTCTTAGACCTGCCACTGCAGTGTCTGTGCACGCAGTTTTAAACTACAATGTCAACCTGGCAAGTGCACCCATTTGCCAGGCCCTAACCTTCTCTTTTCTGTCAAGTAAGGCTCAAAGTGCCCCCATGGGCAGTGTATGTGAAAGGTGGGACATGTACTGGTGTCTTTTACATGTCCTGATAGTGATATACTGTCAAGTTCGTTTTTCACTGTTGAAAGGTTGTCTGGCCCATACATGGGATCTTCCTTGTAACATCTAACAAATGTAACTTTCCATTGGGACTAGACTGGGAAATTGAGTTTAGGCTCTCTGAACTCAGAATTTAATAACACACCTGTTAGTATAGAGGGTTTTTAAATTGTGTGTTTGAAAATGCAATTTTTAGAAAGTGGGCATTTTCTTGTTTAACCATCCTATGTACCTCTGCCTCTTTGTGTGTTCACCATCTGGTTTTGTAGTGACTGGACCACGGGATGTGCATTCACTCTATACAGTCACGGGGGTTGAGGTGTGTCCTGCGTTTCCTGGGTGACTCATAGCCATGCTGAATAAACCTTTCTTCAATTAGAGTGGTGAGAGGAGTTTTCGCCACCACCTGAATAGGCTGTGTCTTCTCTGCAGAATGCTATAGTGAAGCTGGGCCAGAGAGGACAGAACTGGTTTTTACTGAGCTCTGAGACTCTTGCAACACAGACTACAAAGTGAAAATTGGGTATAAATATTAGACCTAAAACTCCAGAACTTTATATTACTTCTGGAATCAAGAGGAACCTCTGCCACGAAGAAGATCTGTGAGGAGGATACTGTTCCTTTGCTGTGTGTTGCTTTGCTGGGTTGGCCTGTAGTTACTGCTTCTACCAAGGAAAGAACAAAGACTGGAACTTTGCTGTGAACCTGTTTGTGAAGAATCTCTAAGAGCTTGTGTGTGCTTGCTTCCTGTTCTGAAGTCTCGGGGACACAAAGACTTCACCACCAACTGCCTTGACTCCACTGCTGGGAGTTCTGACCTACCAGAAGGTGCCTGTTCCAGTTCTGGGCCTGTGGAAGTTGCTCTTATTGCTGGGAGCTGAAAAAGCTTGAAGAAACCAAGAAAACCGATTAATTGCCCTTCCAGCGCCTGTCTTTCCAAAGCAGCACCGCCATGCAGGAAGAACTTCCATGCACCTCTGTCGTGCGGCCAAAGTATCAATGCAGCACCTGTCAGTGGCTGAAACATTTGTTGCATGCCGAGTCCAGCGCACAGACCTCCAAAGTCTGAGATCATCTCACCAACGTGCGGCGGAAAGAATTGATGCATCGTGGGACCGCAGCTGAAGAGATTCATGCAGCACCTGTTTCCCACAACTGCATTGACTGCCAGCGCATCCCAGATTTCCATGCATTGCATCTGTGCGGCAAGCTTTCCGGCGCATCAACAAAAGACCAGAATAATCTTGGAATCTACGCATCACTTCCCCCTACAGTCCGGATTCGACACATAACTTCTCCTGCGTGCAGCAAAATTGTTGCATTGCCTCCCCAAGGACTCAGGAACTGATGAATCACTGTGTTGTTTTACGTTTGCCTTTGCTGCGGCTGTTTGGCCTTGTGAATTTTGATGCATCTAAAGGTACATTGTGTGAATTGGCGCATCCGTAGATTTCTATGGACAGAATTGCTTGAAATCTTTGAAAATGCATATTTTGAATTGTGTAGGTTGGATTCTTTGTCGTTTGGGTCTTTTTTGGTTTAGATTAAAGATAGTTTATTTTTCTAAACTGGTGTGGAGTCCATTTGTAGTGTTTCCACTGGGTTACTGTGTGTCTGAGTGCAAATACTTCCCACATTGCCTTTGAGATAAGCCTGTCTGCTCATGCCAAGCTACCAAGGGGTTGAGCAATGGTTAACTAAAGTGTGTAACTTCCTTATCCTGACTGGAAGCAAAGATCCATACTTGGACAAAAGGTACATAACTCTGCCAACTGGAGACCCCCATTTCTAACAGATACCGATTTTCCTGAAGATGCTGTATGCTACCGAAATTGTATGTAGGAATGTTTTCAATAGCATCTGCATAACATATGTTTGTTTATTAAGTATTTCATTTATAGCTGCCAGATATTTTGTAACCACTTTGCAAGGCATAACAAGCCAAAGGATTTTTTTTCAATCAATCAATCAGGAGTTTCTATAGCGTGGCTACTCACCTGTGAGGGTCTAAAGGCACTGAGGAGAAGGGAGAACTGCTGATCTGTTTGGGCCCGGAGGTTCAGTCAAAGAGCTAGGTCTTGAGATCCTTCCCAAAATGTAGTCAGCCATGGGGATTGCCTGAGGTGGAGGGTTAGGATGCTACAGGTCTTGGCGGCAAGGTAGGAAAAGGATCTTCCTCTGGTTACAGTCTTGTGAAAACGTGAGACGGAGGCCAGGGCAGGTTGGGCAGAGTGAAGTTGCCTTGCGGGTACGTAGAATGAGAGGCGGTGGTTCAGATATGCTGGTCCTGCATCGCAGAGAGATTTATAGGCATGTGTGAGGAGCTTGAAGGTGATTCTCTTGCTGACTGGGAGCCAGTAGAGTTGTCGGAGGTGTTCAGTGATGTGGCTGCGACAGGGGATGTCGAGAACCCCTCAGTCTGGCTGTGGCGTTTTGAATGTTCTGTAGTTTTGTGTGCTGTTTCTGGGTGACGCCGGCATAGAGTGCACTGCCATAGTCGAATCTGCTGGTGATGAGTGCATGGGTGACCATCTTACTGGATTTTGTGGGGATCCATCTGAATGTCTTTCAGAGCAGGCAAAGTGTGTGGAAGCAGGATGAGGATATGGTGTTTCATTTTAGTGACATCCTGCTTGTCACACACAAATCTTACATCTTTAGATAAATAAACCATCATCAATACATTTCAGTATACCAGCGTTAGTGCCAATCTGAGCTCCAAGGTATGGAATAATTTGTATATCCATGGACCAAAGCCTTTCATTTGTGAAAGAATACAGATCTACCTTAATTTCCATGTATCCAAACATATTCTATTATTCAGAGTGAATCAGACCCTAACAAAAGGTACTTCAACCAAAAAGCATTGGGGTATGGGTGAAGAACATTCTAAGATTGGACTTAAAAGAGGAAATATAAGTAAAAAGGACAAGATGAGATGATTAAAAGAATCTCACATTGGGGTTCAACAATAGTGATGTTGAACCATAACTATCCAATTGTCGAATAGGTCATTTTCAGTTATGACGCCTGGCCAAAGGCTGTGCAGAGTGGCTTACCGCAACAGCATTGATGGTGGAGGAGGTGTCAGAGGTCATAGTTTAACTTTCTGTGATACCACAGATCAAAAGTGTTATGTCACAGCTGCTACCCCTGGCATTTTGGTGAATCAATGTCCATGTCCGACTTGTTGTAATCATCCACCTAAGTTGTTCAGGGCTATCTGATCTTACTCTGATACAAATAAGAGAAAGCATCTGACATAGAATCATTATATAAAACTGCAAAGTAACAAGACAAAACCAGACCAAAACTGAAATTATACGCCGTACTAGGGCGGCAAGACTCCAAAGAACACAAAAAAAAGTGGTAGGACTGAAGATAACAAAATACAAAAGAATGAAAGGGTCTGTAGTAATGTGAGGTAGTGAAAGAAGCAAGTGCAGGTTCCTCAAGGCCGCCAAGACAGTCACCAGACTCTAGAGACTCAAAAGGAAGATGTTTACATAGGTATGATTCATTCAACTGATTTGAGCTCAGAAGAGATATCTTGGGAACAGAGAATAGAGAAGAATTTGAGAAAGGAGAAGCAGATGGAAGGATGAAACCCAGCCCGCAGATGTCTTGGAAGGGGAAGGTTAGAACAAATAATTAAAGAAAAGAGAAGGTCAGGTGGAGTAGCTAGACTGTAACATGAACAGCTGTAGGATCTCAGGAACAGGTTGCACTAAGCCATAAAGCAGCTGTAGAGAGACGTTTACCTTCTCATGCATTAGGGAAGCTTGAGGACTGGTAATAGATACATTTGTTGAAAGCACATGGGGCTTTTTCATACATTAGCTCTGTTTCATCTAGATATTCATGATAATATGATACATATTGACTCCTGGAACAGTTTAATGGTGGTGTGGTCCACTTCCCTCACTAGTGAATAATGTGCATCCTCCAACAGCATAAGACAGAGGGATTTATTATCCATTATAGTGGACAGTTAACACAATGCTTCTCTGTAATGCATTTTCAAACATTTTGGGAACCTGGAGAGCAGTACATTAAACATTACAAAAGAGAGAAGGATGCAGAAGAAAAATGCAAATTATATAGGTGATAAAGGGGGAAGAGTTCCTGCTGAATACAAGAAAGCAGGTTTCTAACCTGGCAAGAGGTGCAAGTGAGATCCTAGATCATGACAGATGATCTATAATAGGAAGAATGGGCTCCATGCTAGAGGAGTGAATATCCCACAATGCATTTTGCTGCCCAGACTGCAAAGTAACAACAGGTGGGGAGATTTCTGTGCACTACTGTTCCTCTCAGCTACTTTAAGTATATTGTTGGCACTTTGAATAGATGTTAACAGCGATGTACATTCTGTTTTCTCTTTACAGCTGAATGGTTTGTTAATCAACCTGCCCTACAGCGTTGACGACGGCACGCTTTCAATTTAAAAGCAAGGATATCAATGCTACGTGCAAACCAGCTTTGGTCTCCTCATCACATTTGACTGGAAGTCCCACGTTTCAGTAAGAATCCCAAGCACATACGCGGGTGCTGTGTGTGGTCTCTGTGGTGACTTCAACGGAGACAGACGCAAGGAGCTGACCATGAAGAACAATATCTTAACAACAGATGCAACCATCTTTGGGAAGAGCTGGAAGGTCAGGGATGTCCCCGGCTGCTCTGAAGGCAGCAACGTAGATTGTCCTGATCTGCTGTTGGTGGAGTACGAGCAGAAAGTGAAGAGAAAAGATTGCTTTGTCCTGGTGGATATGAGTGGCCCATTCCGAGAGTGCCATCCTGTCATTGACCCACAGGGTGCTTTCCAAGACTGTGTGTATGACGCTTGCTTCTACAAAGGGCGCCAGGATATTATGTGCCAGGTCATCGCTAGCTATGCTGCGGCTTGCCAGGATGCTGGGATTAAAGTGTACGCTTGGAGGTCTGCCACGTTCTGCAGTGAGTATATTCAAAATATACAGAAAGATAGTTAGCATAGCCTTTCAAAGGTATAGGGTTACAATCAATGGCAATGACAGTACAGAAAGCGACATTTCCTCAGATAAAATGGTCCCCAGCAGAATCCTAAATTCTCGAATTTCAGGGCAATTCATATTTTTAGGATGTCTCCTATGTCCTTCACATTTCTGCAAAACACGATCAGACATTACAGCTTGATGTCTTAACACTGTCAGCTTAAAATAAATAATCCTTTGTATTTGCCACGTGGAGGATGGCAGTGGTTACAGCTTACTCTAAATTGAATCTCTTTTTCTAACAGTCTATGAATCATTAACTGAGGATGCTATCTCAGGAGATGCAAAAAGAACAACTGATGCAGAGAACGCTGAACAATGTCAAAACTTCATCCCAGTACAGAGATCTGGGCCTAAATCCATTGTTTTTTGCTCCCCCTGCCATTCCAGTTTAAACACAGCCATACACAAATCAGTCTTGACCTGCTCCCAATGGTAACAGTCCAGCCCGAAACTGCCAGGCCAGGTCCTCCCTGAACCAGAAACAAACATCCGATGACCAGTTTTGGGATATCACCCCTTATCAGCCAGGCTAGCTTGACTCCAGTGGCATGGAGAGCATGGGACCCACGTCTGGGCATACCCGTCCCACTCGGGGTGATGAGTGAAAAAGAACAGAATGTTGAAAAATGTCAAAAGATTCACCCCTGTACAGACAGATATCTGGGGCTAAAACCATCGTTTTTTGGCTCCCCCTGCCATTCCAGTTTAAACCAAGCCATATGCAAATCAGTCTTGACCCTGCTCCCCCTTGGAACAGTCCAGTCCAAACTGCCAGGCCAGGTCCTCCCTGGACCAGAAACAAACATTCTGGGAGCGATTTTGGGGATGACCGCTCATCAGCCAGGGTAGCTTGACTTCAGTGGCATGAAGAGTACGAGACCCACGTCTTGGCATACCGGTCCCCCTCAGGGTGACAAATGCAGAGATGCAGGAGATGGCCAGACATAATGTTTCTAAGGGGTTTCGTATAAATGTTGACGATAAGATACAGGGGCTCAGGTGTATGAGGAATCGTTGGTGAGAAGAGAGAGAAAACTGAGAAATAAAGAACAGGGGACAAATTATGTTAATGGAGGTTAATGGGACAGTTAAGAGGCAGGGCAAAATTCTAGAACTGCGAAGGGAAGAATGAAATGGGAGAAATGTTGCAATCATTTACTGGATGAGTAAATTAAAAATAGTAATTCAAAAGGAAATATAAACTGTAGTAAAGGAAAGAAGCAAATGTATAGAAGAGGAAGATACTTCCTGTTTTTTAAATGGAGCCCCTGGATGCCATGGTGTGATATGGCAACCATCAGGAGTCAAAATATGCCACATTCTTTTTTTCATGTAAGATAATTAGACAGAGAAAAGCATGTTATTGTCTTTTGGCTTCTTTTTTTGAATCACTAGCATCTTACCCAGAACGTTCAAAGTTACAATCAATGAAACATCTGTCTTCTTTTGAATATCCACACTCTTCTGAGTCACACTGCAGATCCACACACATAAATACAACAAGACAATCTTTGCTAATGGGTTCTCTGCTCTCTCTTAATTTTAGGTCCTGTCTGTGGTGAGAACAGCCACTACGAGGTGTGTCCTAGTGGCTGCCCCACCACCTGCTCCAGCTTCACTCGCTCAGTGGAATGCAATGCAAACTGCAAGGAAGGCTGTGTGTGTGACGATAGTTTTGTACTCAGCGGTGGCCAGTGTGTTCCCCCCTCCCAGTGTGGATGTGAATACAACGGTATCTACTACAAGTCTGGAGAGGTCTTCTACCCCGATGGCCAGTGTTCCAATCGGTGCACCTGTGAGGCAGGTGGAAGTGTGGAATGCAAAGGATTTTCTTGCAGTGCCAATGAGGAGTGTAAGATAATCAATGGCATCCAGAAGTGTCAGCCCATTGGCTCTGCTCAGTGCTCGGCAGCTGGCGATCTTCATTATCGAAGCTTTGATGGTCTGGCGTTCGACTTCCAAGGCACCTGCACATACATCCTCTCAAGAACCACTGCCCTCAAAAACAACTTGGTCCCCTTCGAAATCAGCGTTGAGAATGACAAGTATGGAAACACCAAAGTGGCAGTGACGAAGATGGTTGTGGTTGACGTCTATGGATACAACCTCATGCTCATGCAGAACAAGAAAGGCATCGTTAGGGTAAGCCAGGGTCATGATCCCATCACACTTTTTTGTTTACCTTTGCATAGTACTTGTACAATCTTATCTCAATCAGTCATTCATAAAATCATTGCAGGTTCTCAACGTGAACAATCCTTGCTCCTAGTATTGAACAACTACTCTTCTTAAGGGTGATTTTCGAAAAGAAGAAAAACAATAACATAACTACAAACTATTAATAAGAACTATGAACTCAGTGGTCACAAAAACCAACTATGGACACACACACAGCAGGAAGAGGGTTCTTATGCTATTAGCTAGACTGTGCTAGATGACGAAGCCACAAGTGATTGAATTTGTGCATCAAGGCAGACACACCATGACCTGATGGATATCTGGTGTATAGAGGTCTCATGTTTATGTGAACTTTGGCAGAAATCCCCAGTATTGCACCTACAAGGGTAAGCATGTTTCTGTAAGAATCCTGGCATTACTCTGGTAGCTTGGCACAGGTAGCGGGCTTCCCTCAGAGAAAATGCATATGTTGTATTTCACTCCACCAAAAATAAGCATTAAAGCTAACAAATCAGGTCAAAGCACCAAACCAATTTAGTAATAATGTATGAAATATAATGATTACAACAACATCAAAATGACAACATTTGCTTAAGGTACAGGAACAGTAAAATGTCCACAAGGACCAATAGGAAACCTGAGAATTAAAAGTGAATGTTATCCTATGGATAAAGGGGACCAGGTCTCGGGCACCTTTTCAGGCTCACCATGAGGGAGCGAGGGTTGGGTGAAGACTATTGGTTCGCCTTGGTCAATAGCTTTAATTTTAAACTTAGGGCCTGACTTTGAGTAAAGAAGGGGCCCTGCTGTCCGTCAGGGGGCTCTACCGGACTACCTCCCACTATATATTGAGCTCGCCCCTGGCCCTGTAAAGATCTCTCTGCCTTCAAAGGAGTCACCACCTTGGAGGTTCCTGTGGAGTCACTGAAAGTTAGCTGAGCGGCCACCATATCATACACCCACTATGGCCACTTTTCTGTTGCCTTCCTCTTCACCATTAGAGAAGGGTGTTAGTAAGTATGTCTCTGGGGAGACCTTGTTGAAATGTCATTCTTTAACATGCATGAGATAACACAAAGCCAGCACTGTCTTTGGGTGGTCTCACAACGTCATCTCTGCCTATCTGCGAAGTATAGGGTTCAGCAGCCTGGCAATAAATCCTCTTAATCACGCTCCCTATTCTTCCTGATGGCCTTACTACAGCATTGTGCCCTATTGTCTCTGGCACAGTGATAATTGTGGGGGAATTTTCTGCCTCATCCTATTCTTTGTGGTTAGAGAAAAATCTAATTAAAAGTCACTGCAGGAAGCTTTACGCGGCAAACTGGTTCTGACGCAGGTTTATTGAGGAGCAAAGTTTAACAATGTCTCCAAAACTGCTTCTAACATTTGTACTTAAAATCTAAGGTTGCCAATGAGTTAGATTTAAATATCAGAAGAATGGGTCCCAGCTCGTGCTACACAATCGGCTGTTTAGATGGGGTCTTAAACACCGAACAGGCTTTTCCAATGTACAGCTGACACACACCTAAGTAGTAAAGGGGTATATTTACAAGCCCCTTGCGCCACTTTTGCGTCACTTTTCCCATGTTAAAAATGACGCAAAAGTGGCGCAAGGGGCTTGTAAATCTGCCCCAAAATCTATTTGACGTCTCTGTTACCACTGACATTTACAAGCAAACCTACACTTCATGAGGTCATTAAGATCATTATGCAGTACGGCCTCGTACACCTCAAGGTCCCCTTACAACTGACTTATTTAATTATATAGTTAACCCTACAAATTTAAAATCAGGCTGGTATGCATTCTAACCCTGAAGCTTTGTTTGCAGTGTTAGAGGGCTCCAATAAAGCCAATTTTCCATGTTTGTAATCCACTATGTGGTTGGCATAGGGATAATGGATTTTTGACTGCAACCACAGACCGCAAACTTTTACATCAGTGACTTTAAATAAAAGGCAATCATACTACACATCTTCCACAACTGACTGCTAATTTGAAGGGCTATGGGATTGCTTAAAAGCCTCTCTCTGCCATGAGGTCCAAAAGCTGGTATCAAATTTGGTGCCTGAAATAAAAAATGTCAGATTTCTCTAAATTGCAATCAAAATTCTCATGCTGATCATATCCTCCTGTTGTCACACTCAGGAATTTGTAGGTGTTCAATCTGGGTTATTAGAGGATAGTTTGACCTCATATATAACACAAACTCCTATGGCAAGTGAAAGAGTCCAGGTACCTCAGGTCTGGTAGTAAAATGCTCCTGGTGTAAGTGCTTTTGATGTCTCGGAGTTCTGCTGGCTGTTAGTCAAGATGAGAAACGAAACACTGATCTCAAATGTAGTAATAGCAAACAAAACTAATAACGTGGCCTGCTTTCTATTTTTTGTTAGGTTGATGGAATCAATAGCAACCTCCCTCTGACACTCAATGATGGAAATATTCGAGTCTATCAGCAAGGAATGCAAATCATTGTGAAAACTAACTTTGGCCTAGTGGTCAGCTATGACTTGGTTTACAATGTTAAAGTCACTGTCCCTGGCAACTACAAAGGTCAACTCGAAGGCTTGTGCGGTAATTATAACGGGGACACGAAAGATGAGTTCATGCTGCCCTCCAAGACTCTGGCTTCAGATGCCACCAAGTTTGGCACCGGATGGAGAGTCAATATTGCAGGTGTCAGCTGCAATGAAGGCTGTGGCGGAAGTGGCAATGCCTGCCCTGTCTGTTCGGATGCAAAAAAGAACGTCTTCAAGCAGGACAACTACTGCGGCTTCTTGAAGCAATCCAGTGGTCCTCTAAGCGCCTGCTACGCCACCATCAACCCAGATGTATACTATAGCAATTGCATGTTTGACCTGTGTGCAGGCAATGGCGACGAGAATATTCTGTGCCAAAACATCCAAAGTTATGTGGCTGCATGCCAGGCTGCCGGTATCACCATCCAGCCCTGGAGAAACGATTCCTTCTGCCGTAAGTTCAACTACCCTAAGATGTCAACACTTCTGATCTGCCAAATCTTAAACCCCTCTCTGTTAACAATCTGTTGTTTCTAAAATATGTTTGCAACCCACTTGGTATAAATGTTTTCTGCTCTTAACAGACTTCCTGCTTGGTATTCTGCCTTTTTAAGTTTTTTTCTAGGTTTTTTATCTGACTCCTGCTACATTTCAGTTTCAATTCTTGCACTCTATCAAATTCATTCTTTCCAGTGTTTTTTTGCACCGTACCTCTTTTCCCAGCTAAGGCTCTTTCTATAATGCATGGCTAATACTTTCTCACATTCTCCAATAGCGTTTCTTCACTCTCTTTCTCTCCATAGCTGACTTTTCTGACTCTTATTTTATCACTTTCTCACTTTCCAATCTCACTTTCCAATATTTTTTTCTCTACATTTTTTCTTTACTTTCTCCATGTCAAACTCTGTCTTTACTCTATGTTTACGCCTCTTTCTCTCTATTGCCTTTCTGCCTTTCTCTTGCTTGCTTTCTCTCCATCCTTCTCACTCAACCAACGACTGTTACTATCATGACTCTCCTTCAATATTTACCCTCTCTCCCAAGCTCTCTGCCCTCTAAATGCCTCTCCTCCACTCTCTCTCATATTTGGTCTTTCTTATTTCTCTTGCTTCCTACATTTTCCTCACCGTGAGTGCCTGCTATTTCACTAAACAATTAAACTTTTGGTATCCATTTCCTCACCATATAACTTATTTTCTATCTCAGTTTTTCCTCGTACCCCATTTCTTTGTCTCTGTGTTCCCGCAGAGGGACCAAATTTCCTCGTCTCATTTCCTAGTTCTGATTAATGGAATCCTCTGCTTTCTGCGAGAAATGCTATACATAAGAGAATGCACCAACATATTCATCTACCATACTGCCCTCATTGAGAAATGAAAACTGCTAGTGAATTCTCCTCCAAATATGGTATTTTCTCCAAAAATCAGAGGATTTTCCATTACCTCCCAACTCTAAATCAGGCCTTTTTTTCCAGATCCTCCCACCACTTAGCGGATTTTCATGCCTCTGTTTCCTTATCATACAACTCAATTGTTTTGCCTTCAATTTCCATCATATAGTTCACTTTTTTATACCTGTTCTCCACCTCATTACCCAATGCTTGGACTCCATTCTTCTGCCATATTGCCGGTTTCCATGCATCTAATCCCTCGCCACATAACACATTTCTTTGTCCTGATTTTTAGTTTGCTGGTAATGAAGCATCCTCCAATTTCTGGAGCAAGTGTTAAATTACCTGGTACAACTTTCTCCACCACTTCATCCATAAAGTGTGGAATGTTCAATTACCACCTACATTTAATTATTGCTGCTTGTTTCGATTCTCCCACCACCTAGGGCATTTGTCTCCATTCCCCACCATATTATGTTTTGTTTCTAGTCCTCAACCATATAGACAATTTATTCATTTCCTTTCCCCCATTTAACGACTTTTAACCTGTTATTCCTCCACACAGCTCACTTCACTATTCCCTGAGAGACAAAGACATGAGTTGTTCCCCAGACTCTAATGAAATCTAGAGATTTACAGGTGGATGATGCATCTGACTGGCCAATAGACTACGGCAGGTTGAATCATGTTAGAGACTTTTAACTTCCAACTCTCCCCTAGTGAGGGGTCTTTGTTTCCATAGATGCCAGCCAAGCTCTGGTACACAAAGTCGGCCAGTACCTAACCTTTTAAAGTCACCCAGTTAGTCAAAATCCCTGCTTCTTATTGGCTGGCATTCTTCCTCAATGTCTCGCCAAGACACTAATGCTTGTCAGATATCCATGCATTATGAGTGTTGCCTGATTTCTTGTTCCAGCTTTACGTTGTCCATCAAACAGCCACTATGCAATGTGTGCGGACATCTGTTCCACATCTTGTGCCGGAATCACAGACATGGCTAAGTGCCCAACAACTTGTGCGGAGGGCTGCGAATGCAATGATGGATTTTTCTTCGATGGCAAGGGATGTGTCTCCATGGTCAACTGCGGCTGCTTCGAGAATGGGAAATACTACAATGTACGTTGATTTGCTACTCCATAGACCTGCTATCCTTGTTAAAAATGTGTGTGAGGATAATTGAGAGCAATGTAACATTTTCTACTGCCATTTTACAGCCTGATGAAACGGTTGTATCTGCGGACTGCAAGCAAGCCTGCACTTGCCTCTCCATCGGTGGTGTTTTCTGTGAAGATTTCAACTGCGCCAGTGATGAGAAGTGCTTTATCAAAGATGGTATTGCAGGATGTGTCAACAAAGGTGAATACACGTCTTGTGTTCTTAGTGTGTTGTATTCATGTGATCTCTCTTGAGCTAGCTGTTTGTAATTCTTCAGTGTCTGACACTTGATGTCTTGCTCTGTATGAGAAATCCAGTTAGGGATGGTAGCTACGTGCTATCAGAATATACTGAGCCCCATTTAGTCTATCACGACTGGACTGGGAGCCAAAAGCAGTCCTGACAGATTTTATCAGACCAGCTCCATACTGGATATAGTGAGTGAGTGCTGCGAGTGACCCTGACCTTTGAAAGAGAGTTTTGGGGGGGTTCTCCCCCAAAGAATATTTTGAGAAAAAATTGCAAACATGATGTGATTTACAGCACTTTTTTCATTATAGAACTTTGTCCAGTCATTGGATGGATGGAGACTGGAGACACGGCTGCTTGGCTAAGTGAATGGATAGTCGGATAGTTGGGAGTGGGTGGATGAACTAATTCAAGAATGAATGACAAATAGTACAGACTTTTAGCTTCATGGAGCAAATTACCTTGATGCACCGACCAAGTGTGGGAGTTGGAAACAGTGGTCTCTGATTGGCTGAGACAATGATCCAACCAGGCCAAATCCACCACACCATCAAGGGCAGGTGATTAAACTCGCTGTATAACCTGTGCTCACCCTTGGGTAGCTTGGCAATGAGCAGTCAGGCTTATCACTGAGGCAATGTGTAAAGCATTGACAGTTAAAAATAGTTTGCATTCGAT
The DNA here is from genome assembly GCF_964204655.1 of Triturus cristatus. Classification (NCBI taxonomy): domain Eukaryota; kingdom Metazoa; phylum Chordata; class Amphibia; order Caudata; family Salamandridae; genus Triturus; species Triturus cristatus. The sequence continues at coordinate 178,700,375 of NC_140590.1, forward strand.
ACACGTATCTAATAAACGCAATATAAACATCATGTACTTATGGGCATAAATCACACTTGGAAATATTACTATCCATACTAGGCCTACTCGTGTTGTGATGATATCAAGAATATGCACACTGGGGACAATTTCTAACCCTAACTCTCACACACACAGTACACAGCACCCTTACGTAGTGCAACAAGCTATACACCCCAGGCTCACCCTAACAATCCTTATAATTCAATCCCACACAGTTATATGGGCCATCTTAGGTCAAATTGACATCAAAAACATATACATTCCGTAAATTAGACCACTTTTCAGCAACATCGTGGGCCGGAGTCACGAAGGTAAAAGCCAGTGTCAAATGTAAAATGCTTTTGGTATGAAATCAATGCATAAAACCACACCGCCAGCCAATCTTGTGAAACACCAGCAGCACACTTAAGTTAGTAAAGTACTTTATTGCATGATTTGTTAAAAACCCTTGCAAACACTGCAGATAAAAAATGTTAAAATGTTTAAATTCTGATTAAAAAAAAAAAAAATGATTCCGGTAGATAAAAGCGTCCGACAACCCAATTTATAAAACTCTCTTACGGGTGCATTGTCCATATATTCTATACTGCTAATCACTTAAAGAAAGAAAAAGAAAAAAAAAACTCTAGTCCTTGTTTAAAATAGCGTATGAGTCCAACAGCTATTACGGTAAGCAGGGGGTCTGAGTCACAGGTTTGGGTAGCGTTGAACAGTTGCCCTCCGCCACTTTTTTTGCAGCATGGTCCATGTACCTAACCAGTGCACAATTTAAGATGGTGTTCCAGGGATCAAAACAAGCCAACACTGCGCCTCTACCCGATCTGACCTCCATGTCGATCCATCCCCTTCGTAGAAGAGCCCTTCTTTCCTTCAGGAGGTTATGACACAGACACAGCACATGCAGTAGATCTTCTCTGTGTTGGCCACAAAGTTGGCATACTTCCAGGGTGAAGTCTCTTTTCCATTTGGGCAGATGGCAGATCAATGGAATCACCCCCATTCTCAATTTTAAAAAGCGGAGCTTGGTGCGTGCGCTGAAAGTGAGGGTTAAATAACTCTGAGGTTTAAGCTGTGCATAGGTGCTGAGAGACATCCAACCATGACTTCTAGCTGAGAGGCTAGCCCTGTCTTCAACTGAGGAAAGCCTTTTCGCGCTGAGTTTGCTAGCCTCTTGAATTCATTTTGGCTTACGTGTAAGTCCAAGAGCTCACTCAGGCCGAGGATGCTGAGCCCACTGGACAAATAGCGGTATGCCGCTGGCTATCGTTTTGTATTCAGATGTGCCCATAGGTGGTGAGCCAGGCTGGCCTCCTTTGACATGTGCTCATAGGTGGTGAGCCATGCTGGCCTCCTTTGACATGTGCTCATAGGTGGTGAGCCATGCTGGCCTCCTTTGACACCCTCAGCTTGTGACAGCTCATTAAAAAAGTCATCCTTCGGCCCATTGACTGTTTGCAGATGCCGAATTCCAGCCTGATTTGTGCCGGAGAGGTATGGAACGGTAGCTGGAAGGTCGTCCTGAAAATTTTTGCGACTATTTTGTCTAGTTGGCCGCAGTCTAGACCTTTTAGCACCACACTTCCATACGTTAGAGTTGGAATCACTTCTGCCTGGGCTGCCTGAAGAGTTGGAGCGGCGGCACACACACCATCACTCCCACACACACACACACACACTCACTCACTCCGCATCCACTATGCGGTGCCACTGATACAAGCCAGTCTGTATGGAATGTTCTTACACTCACACAGTCAGCACCCATATGCGGTGCACTGATACTCAGCAGGTCAATTGATAACACTCTGCAGACCACGTGGCCCAAACCTCACTCTGCCCTACTGTTCACCCCAATTGACCTAAGACCCCAGATGGAAGATCTCCAGGTCCCATTTGCTCTGGGTTCTTACAAACAGGTGAAGAAAGTAACCAGTTTTAATTAAGAGTTAGACGTAAACAACGGGGGTTTAGCCACCACTCAGGAAGTCACCCAGAGGTCTCAAAACACAAAGGTGTCATGCAATCTCAGAATTGTGCAACATATAAAAATGAAACTCAAGTCAACTTCTTTTGCTCTGCAAAGAAAAAGCACTTAATGGACAAAAATAAAAGCTATATAAAAAATAAGTGTATGCACAGTTTCAGTGGGAATTACAAACTGGAACACATCCTACAGCGGCCTCACAGAAACACCAGGGATGCAAATCGTCTCCTTAGAGATCACAAGGGGACAACTAACAGCAAACACCTTGTCTGTTCCCTTTATCTACAAGGGTATGTCCCACAAGACAACTTGGGAGACTGTGGGCCCTAACCTAGAAAACCAGCAAGGCTATTAACATCAACACTTGTCTTTGCAAAAGGAAAAATAATCGCCTTACAGATTTTGCCAAGTATTTACAAAGACATACTGCATTTGACAAGGCATTTCTTAATTATGAAGCATGCAACGTGGTGCAAGAGTGACGCAAATTAATAATGTGGGCGTTCTCAGATTTACCAGAAGTGGCATACCTGGGAATGCACAAAAAACCCATGCCTCCCCAGGTGAGGCATAGCAAGCAAAAACATCTTTATTTCTCCTTGTTTTTTCATCTTTCTTTGTGTGCTGCAAAATGCAGCACACATAGAAAGCAGAAAATGCTTCAGGGATTTCTTTTTTAGTAGAAAGGTACCCTTTCCTGCACAAAAAACAATCCAACAAGCAAGGGAGGCACCCTTGCACCTTTGTGCAAGGGTGCCTGCGTTGGCGCTAGGCAGCCAAAATGGCGCCAGCGCAGAGAAAAAGGCAGAAATATATCGGATTGACTTAAATACTTAGCATTTCTGCCCTTTCCCTGTCACACAGTGAAGTACAGCACAGCAAGATGACTTGCTGCACTGCACTGCAAGTCTTGGCCATAAATGTGGCCCTAGCATCTGCAATACATGGGCCTCACGTGTAGGCTGTGGGAAAGGAAGCACAGATAGACAAGTACTGTGCCCTGAGCCAGCACCCGGAGCAGACAGCCACATATGCAGGTCAGATCTAAATTTCCCTTTGTTTTCAAGGTATATGACGGCTCAAAGAGGAGTCCTGTGAAAGGGAAACGAGACAGGGAGTCAGACGGTTCCCCAGGAAGAAGCGAGTAAAAGGACCTTAAATGAACATAGTAGGGGCCATAATTAACGACACCACTGCTCTTTCCTTGAACTTGCGTTGTCTGGCCATGCACATTGATGAATTAGTCAGTCTGCTGTATTGTTCAGTGCGCTACCCGAGAGCAAGTGCTCTTGTTACCTACTTTCACTGAATGAGTGATCAGATTAACTACATTAGCAGTGCACTTGTTAGGTTGAGCCTTCAGTCAGCAGTAGCTATTTAGCCTACAGCTCTTCACAGGTCATGAATTTAAATTCTTATATATCATGGTAAAAATGTAACTATAAGTCCTAGAATGCAAAGTGTTGTAGTCTAATAACCAGGAATGGTAGACATTTTATACACAATATTCTGCCCCTTGGCTGCCACACTAATGGTGTGCACCGATGGAAGGCCCCAGGAGCACAGCCAGTAGGACTTGGAGAATGAAAAAATGAAGGAAAGCACATTGCTTGCGTCAACATGAAGGGGGAAGTAGCAGAATGCAAAGAGGCCTAAACTGAGGGAGCCCTTAAGGGCATTTTAACGGCATGCAGAATAAGCAAGATCCTGAAGGCAAGGTGGCAAGTGAGGGAGCGCTGCAGTAGAAGGGGAGTCTCAAGGTATGTGAAGGAAGACAGTTGCTTCAGAAGTTTGAAAGGAAGTGAAATGGAGAGTGGAACGTCCTTTGCAGTCAGGACACCACATTCACCATGAAATTCATCCACTCGGGAGCTCCAAATGACCCATGCCCGCACCACATCTTCAACCTCGGAAACCAAAGGATTGGCCAGGAACTCACCATCCTACTCCACACCTCTATCACCACTGCAACATTTACCGAGGCCTGGAAACATGCCAAAGTCAGACCACTACTCAAAAAAACCTCAACCGACCCCAGCAAACTCAAAAAACACTGGCCAATCGCCCTGGTCCCTTTCTCAGCAAAGGTACAGGGAAAGATCATCAACAATAAACTCCTGACACACCTGGAGCAGAACCAGCTACTCAACGCCTCCCAATCCAGCTTCTGCAGCAATCACAGCACCAAAACCGTCCTGATCACACCCATTGACAACATCCAAACCCGCCTCAACTGAGGTGAAACAGCAACTTTGATCATCTTCGACCTCTCGGCAGACTTCAACATGGTATCCCACCACACACTGATCGAAAGACTCCATCACATCATCACCAAGAGGACAAGCTTAAATGGATCATCTCCTTCCTCACCGGAAAAACCCAGAGGATCCACTTCCCACATTTCACCTCTGATCACCTGCGATGTCCCCCAGGGCTCATCCCTCAGCCCGACGCTCTTTAAGCATCTATGACCCTGCTGGCCAACATCGTCAGATCTCATGGTCTCAAAATAATTCCCTACGCAGACGACACCCAACTCATCCTCTCACTCACCGATGACCCCACCTCCACCTGAAGCAACTTCCCCAGATGGATGGCAAACGTCACTGACTGGATGAAAAACAACTGCCTGCAGCTGGATACAGACAAGACGGAAGTACAGCTGTTTGGCAACAGCAGCAACACATGAAATTACTTCTGGTGGCCATCAGACCTAGGACCTGCCCCCTCTCCCTCAAATAACGTCCAAAACCTTGGAATAATCATTGACAACCAGATCACCATGAAATCACAAATCAACACCATCTCCTCCGTCTGCTTCCTCACTCTCTGCATTCTACATAAGATCTTTAAGTTGCTACCCGTACACACAAGATGCACCATGACACAAGCTCTCATTACTAGTCGACTGAACTATGGCAATGCCCTCTATAGAGAAATCTTCACACACCTTATACAGAGACGTCAGACCATACAGATCGCCGCAAACAGACTCATCTTCAGGCTTCCCCAATAAACTCACATCACATCCCACCTCAGGAAACTCCACTGGCTCCCCATACAAAAGAGAAGCCAATTCAAGCTGCTGACCCACACACACAAGGCTCTACACAACCTAGGACCCGCCTACATTAACCACCGCCAGAACTTCCACCAACCATCGAGAAGACTATGCCCCGCCTCCCTTTCACTTGCCAATACTTCCATCATCTACAGAAGCAGAAGTGTAGTACACTCCTTCTCCCACATCGCAGCAAAGACCTGGAACAGCCTCCCCATGCACCTTTGGACAATCACCTTACTTCTGGAATTCCGAATGGCCCTCAAGACCTAGCTGTTCGAATAAGCCTCCCGCGCCTGCAATCCTGATTGATTGATTGATGGCAGTGAATCTTGGATGCTGGCAGAGACCTGCAGAAACTTCTAGTGGAAGAATCCTGCAGCCATGCAAGGCTACATCATGCACCATTACAGCTTTTCCAGTTGGGCTGTATTACTGCTGTGGCAATTTCTGCTTCTGTTAGGGACAGTGCCTCTGCTTGGGGGTCATGGTTTATACGAATGGGGATAATCTGTCTACTGGTGCATCATGATTAGTTTGCCATAAAGTGTCCCTCAAAGTCTACATGGAAACGTCACATATCAACAAATAGCACACATGGCAATGTCACACATAAGACTGAAAACTTGGCAGCTATGCAATTCTGTGAAAAAAGGAAAGAGAATCTACCCTCATAAATGCGTTATGCACACCGAATTTGAGCTTAGATATGCAAAAACAATTAAAAATTGGACCCCAGTGTTACAAATACTGAACTCCTTTCAATGGCCTCGGAAGCATGAGGTCCATTGTCAGCTCTGCCAGGATTTGAACTTTTACCAAAGGCAGTATCCAGGACTTAGGGTAACTGTTCCCGCCACAGGCTTTTTTGCTGCCTGCAGGTGTTAGAGATCTACTAATGCAACAGTGCAGATATGGGTTTGTTAGACCTGGCACCATTGGCGTGGGTCACCCTTCCATTTTTGTCTGTGCCTCAATGTGTTTTTGTGTTGGTGTTAGCTGCTCAGGGCACTGTGCCACTGCCATCCAGTGCCACAGTGCAAGTGCTCCCTATGGTAAAATGTATTATGTGAATTGACTTCCACGTTTGGCATATTTGGTTTACTGTCAGTCCCTTGTAGAGGGCACCAGGGGTGCCAAGGGCTTGTATATCCAAATGCTGCTAGTGGGCTTGCAGCACTGATTGTGCCACCCACCGAAGCAGTGGGGTAAAATGTGTCTAGGATCTGCCACTGCAGAACCTGCGCGCGGTCTGGTACCGTCGCGCTGACTGAGCAAGTGTCCCCACTTGCCAGTCCCTAAACTTTCCCTTAACTACATGTTAGTCACCCCTCTGGTAGGCCCAAGCGCAGGGTGCATTGTAGGCATAAGGTAGGACATGCCCTGATGTGTGTGGCATGTCTTAATAGTGAATTACAGCCATTTTCGTTTTTCACTATTGAAGGCTACCTGCTCTCCATAGGCCAGAATGGGCTGCTGGGATCGCTACACGCTGTGACCCCAGTGGACTCAGAGAGCATGGTAGAAAGTCATGTTTAGTATGCCTGAACTCGGGATAATAAAATACATCTTTTAGTAAAGGTTATTTTAATATCCTGGGTTTGCAAATGCTACTTTTAGAAAGTTAGCCTTTGCGTGCCTGACCATCTCAGTCCGCCTCTGCTGTGGGTGTGTGTTCTGCCTAGCAACAGTACAGGAGCAGGGCTGGGGGATTCCAGGAGACAGGTTGGCTGCCAGGTGGTGGGTAGAGAGATTACACCAGGATGGGTGGGAGGAGTCCACCTTGACCCTTGAATAGACCTGTGCTCTGCCACCACAAAGCCGGCTCCGCCCCCTGTGGAGCGGCTGATGTCTCTGCCCCGCTGCTGAAAGGAACAAGCCGAGTCACCACAACAGAGTGCTCCAAAACTGGACTGAGCCAGGCCCAGGCCCCCTGGCGCTAAAGAACAAAAGAATCACTGTATAAAAGTAGGAGCCTGGCTCCTAAGAAATCAGATCCAGATTGAACCACAAAGGAACTCTGCCCGACTAGAAGGACCTGGAAGAAGCTGAAGGAGGAGTAACTTTCCCTGACCTGAGGGATTGGCCTGCAGTAGGTGCCTTGCTGAGGAAGGAGAGGAAAAAGACTGAAAGAGACTTTTGCACTTTGTTCTTCAACTATCTCCAAGGGCTTGGAAGAAGAGCTTGCCCCCTGAGCTGAACCCCAGGACCAGTGGGTTCACCGTGTCTCCGCTCGTCTGAGAACTCGAGCCGTGTGCTTTCTCCCGCCGGAGTGCTCTGCGCACCTTGCCACCCCTCCTAGGGCCGTGACACCCAGAAGCCTGGCCGCTTCCCCTCGCCGAGAGCCCCGCTCTGCCTGAGTCGCTCTGGACCCATCGAGTCTGGCCGCCCCGCTTCCCTGTCACCTGCCTGCCACTGGAGTGTGCCTGGTGCCCTCTCGCCCTCCCGCCGGATTTCTAATTGGGAAGTGAAATCAAGCCTCGGACGGCCGCCCGTACGTCGTAACGTATCCGGCCGCCCCGCTTCACCTCCCAGCCTGAGTCTGACCGTGCCGCCCTCCGCAGTGACCTCCCGCACAGTCCGTGTCGGAGGCCCTGGGCCGCACCTGTCTACTGAGAGCCGCCCGCTGAATTCTTGATCCGGAGACCCGCGAGGTGCAGAACCTGCATCTCCCCCAAAGACTCGTCCAAGCACATCGCACGTTCCCAGGTACAGTGAACTCTCTATCGGACTCGGGGTCCGCAACGTTCTGATTTCCCCGTATCACTGTACCCCGGGTGCACCGCGCATCCTCGTGACTGGACCGACTCAACCGAGCCCTGTTAAGCGCTCGTGATCGAATAAGTTACCAAAGAAAAGAACAGTGCCTAATTATCATCTCGTGGCCTCCATTTCGCAACCGTTATTTATGGTCTTGTACATGCCTGCGTAACAAAGAATCTTTTATATAAAGCATCCGTATTTTTGATACAACTTACGCCTGGTGTCCATTTGTGGGGGATCGTTGTGGTTTACTGTGTGTGATCATAAATGCTTAACTGACTAGCGCCCTGAAGTTTAGCCCTGACTGCTCGCGCCACACTACCTATAGGGTGAGCAGGGGTTGTTCGGAAGGGGTAATTCTCTCGCCCTGAATAGAAGAAGGGACCGCTGCTTGTCACAAGTACCTACCTGTGCCAACCAGAGGTTCCCCATTCTAACATTGGTGGCAGCGGTGGGATTTCGAATTTGCATTTATGATTTACATACAGTGAATTATTGATCACCACATAGAGCAGACCTATAACGAAGCCACAGATTGATTGACAGTTGTTGCTAAAGAAGAATCTCCACTTTAAGAAACCATGCCTAGCTCAGTCAGTGGAGGCGGAGCGTCCTCTATATTCTCTGGAGTTGATGACATCGATTGGGAGCAAGAGGCACTGAGGAAGTGCACCAATGATGTCCTGAAAGGATATCTCTCCAAGTACAGAATTAAGCAAAGTGGACTAAGCACCAAGGATCAGTACGTAAAAGCGCTGAGAGCCTGGCACGAATCAAAGTTCCCAGAGAATGCACGGGAGGTGATACCCCCAGAAGGTGTTTATGAGCCTAGCAGAGGCCTGTCGCCAGAGGAGATGGCCGACAGGAGTGCTGCACGAGCACACGAGGTGGAGATGGCAAAACTGCAAATGGAGATGGAAAGGCAAAAACTGGCCATGGAGCATGAGGTAAAAATGAGGGAGTTGGATCTCAAGGCCAGGAGTTTAGACAACTCACCCTCTGGTGGCAGCAATTCAACAGAGTCAAGGGTGCACATTCCTAAAGATGTAGTCAAAGAATATTATAAACAGGATGATATTGGGCAGTGGCTCAGGGCCTATGAAGTAGCCATGTCCTCCCACCGGGCTCCTGAGAAAGATTGGGGAGCGGGGTTGTGGGGAAGGTTCCTGAGCGAAGGGCGGCACACACTGCTGGATCTCCCCTCTGAGGTCAAAACATCCTATCCACACATGAAGGAAGCTCTTATGACAAGGTATGGGTTAACTCCTGAATTGTACAGACAGAGATTTAGGGATTGCACCAAGAAACCGGGTACCACTTATGTAGAGTATGTGACTTTTTTTTGCAGAGCGCTGGATGGTTGGGTGAAGGGTAGCAAAGTGAATGATTACCAAGGGCTGTTTGATTTAATTGCATGGGAGCACTTGTCGGCTAATTGTTTTCCTGAGCTACGCCAGCACCTGATCGATAGCAAGCTGACTAACCCTAGGAAGCTTGCTGAGGAGGCGGACCGCTGGATCAGCACCAGGGTCCAAAAGGGTCCCGTGGGGGACCCCGCCAAGGGTGTTCAGGGTCCCCAGCAGAAGAGTGGGGGGGACAAGGGTAAACAGAGGGAGTTCTGCAGAGGGCCCCAAAGTAATTCCCAAGGGAACCAGGGGAAAGGTTCTCAGCCACCCCCACCCCCGAAGCAGACCGGGGCCCCGACAGGTAACCCTGTTCAAAGAGGGCCCCTCAGATGTTACAAATGTAACAACCTGGGGCACATTTCCGTGGATCCCAAGTGCCCCATGTATGGTAAACCAGCACCCTCTGGTGCTCCACCCCCCAAGCAGGTGAATAGTGTAGCCTTTGGGAGGGAGATAGATGTCCAAGGGGCGGGGGAACCCATACAGATGACCCTAGTCTCATTAGGAGACAGTGAGATGGTCGCTGAGGCCCAACTGCCCCCCAATACTCAAAAGTATGGGCAGTGGGTGACCATAAATGGCAAGAGGGTGGGGGCTCTTAGAGATACAGGAGCCAGTGTGACTGCTGTCAAGCAATACCTGGTGTCTCAAGAGCAGGTTGTTCCACACGCATTCTGCCGTGTTGTCAACGCTGACAACACAGAGAGTCAGTGTCCAATGGCTCAGGTTCCCTTTGAGTGGGGGGGGTCTCTGGTACTCTGCAAGTGGCTGTGAGAGAGGCCATGCCTGTTGATTGTCTCCTAGGCAACGATTTGGAGAGCTCCCCTTGGGAAAAGGTGGAGAAGACAACTCACCTGCAGATGGTGGGCTTACCTGATTGGGCGTGTGTGACCACCCGGTCAATGGCAGCCAGTAGGGGTGTTGAAGGAACCCTGGAGCCTGAGGGAGAGGCCCAGGAACCGGCCTTAGAGAGAGGGCGAGGGAGGCACGGGATACCGGCTCCTGAAGTTCCCACGGCCCAGGAGGAAGCAGACCTTGAGGGGGATGCCCTGGAGCCTACCGGGGAACAGATAGCCGAACTGGGGGACCTGCCTGAGCTGACCCATTGGCAGCAAGAAGGAGGCCCCACCAGGGAGGAATTCTGCAGGGAGCAAAAAGAGTGCCCCTCTCTAGAGGGTATGCGGCAGCAGGCTGCAGCCCAGGCCAATGGTGATCAGTCCGGAACTCACTTGATCTACTGAGAGAACGACCTCCTATACTCCGAGCCTAAGGTTGCTGAACCTGGGTCAGCCCGTGCGCTGGTGGTACCCCAGAAGTTCAGAGCCTTCCTACTGGGGCTGGCTCACGACGTACCATTAGCAGGACATTTGGGGCAGGACAAGACCTTTGAAAGGCTTGTCACCCACTTTATTTGGCCCCAAATGCGCAGGAGTTCTGACACTCACTGCAGGACATGCCAGACTTGCCAGGCAAGTGGCAAGAGTGGAAAGAAGCTGAGAGCTCCACTCCAACCTTTCCCTGTGGTCAGTTCCCCATTCCAGCGGGTGGGGATTGACATTGTGGGGCCACTGGACCCCAAGACAGCCATGGGCAACAGGTTTATCCTGGTCTTGGTGGACCATGCCACCCGGTACCCTGAAGCCATCCCTCTGAGGACAGTGACGGCCCCCGTGGTGGGACGGGCACTGATGGGAATTTTCTCACGAGTAGGATTCCCTCTAGAGGTGGTGTCTGACAGGGGGACCAACTTCATATCGAAATATATGAAGTCCCTTTGGCAAGAGTGTGGTGTGACCTACAAGTTCACCACCCCATACCATCCCCGAGGAAACGGGTTGGTTGAGCGCTTCAACCGAACCCTGAAGGGCATGATTATGGGTCTCGAGGAACCCATGAGGCGTAAGTGGGACGTCCTCTTACCATGCCTTCTCTTTGCGTACTGCGAGGTGCCACAAAAGTCTCTAGGGTTCAGTCCCTTTGAGCTTTTGTACGGCCACCCAGTACGAGGACCTCTTAGTCTGGTCAAGGAAGGCTGGGAGCAATCTCCCAGGAAACCTCCCCAGAATGTATACAGTTACATGCTGGCTTTCCGGAACCAGACTAGGCGTTTCAGGCAACTTGCTGAGGCAAACCTGGAAGCCAGCCAGGAGGAAATGAAGCGGTGGTACGACCAGAATACCCCTCTGGTTGAGCTTCAACCTGGCCAGAAGGTATGGGTCCTGGCCCCTGTGGAGCCTTGTGCACTCCAGGACAAGTGGACAGGACCCTTTGAGATTGTGGAGCGCAAGAGTTCTGTCACCTACTTGGTGAACTTGCGGTCTCCTAGGAACCCCTTAAGGGTCCTACATGTCAATCGGCTGAAGCCCCACTTGGAGAGGTCCGAAGTGGGCATGCTCTTGGCCACCGATGATGGGACGGAAGAGGAGTCCGAGCCTCTTCCCGACCTCTTGGTAGCCTCAGAGCGAGACGGGTCAGTGGATGGGGTTAACCTCTCACCCACCCTGACCCCTGAGCAACAGGGTGACTGCCGCCAGCTGCTGGGGCAGTTTCCTGACCTGTTCTCCCTGGTTCCTGGTATCACAAATTGGTGCGTCCATGATGTGGATACAGGAGACAGCTTACCTGTGAAGCACAAAGCCTACCGGGTAACTGACAGGGTCAGGGCCTGCATCAAAGAGGAGGTCTCAAAGATGCTTGCTCTCGGGGTGGTTGAGTCCTCCAGCAGTCCTTGGGCCAGCCCAGTGGTCTTGGTCCCAAAGGCTGCAGCACCGGGTGCCACGCCCGAACTCCGGTTCTGTGTGGACTACCGAGGACTCAACTCAGTCACGAAGACTGACGCGCACCCCATCCCCAGAGCTGATGAGCTCATCGATCGGTTAGGGGCTGCCCGGTACCTCAGCACGTTTGATTTAACGTCTGGGTACTGGCAGATCGCCTTGACTGATGGGGCCAAAGAGAGGTCCGCATTCTCTACACCAGATGGGCATTACCAGTTCCGGGTGATGCCCTTTGGGATGAAGAATGCCCCTGCCACCTTCCAGAGGTTGGTCAACCAGGTGTTGGCTGGGCTGACCGAGTTCAGCGCTGCATACCTGGATGACATCACAGTGTTCAGCGGCACATGGAAAGAACACCTGCAACATCTCTGGGAAGTGTTGATGGCGCTGCGCAAGGCAGGCCTCACGATCAAGGCAAGCAAGTGTCAGATCGGGCAGGGTTCAGTGGTGTACTTGGGACTCCAAGTGGGGAGCGGCCAGGTGGCGCCCCTCCAACCCAAAGTTGAAACCATCCTGGCTTGGGAGCCCCCAAAGACCCAGACGGAGGTGAGGGCCTTTTTAGGACTCACCGGGTACTACAGGAGGTTTGTCAAGGGGTATGGCAGCATCGTTGCCCCCTTGACAGAGCTGACTTCGAAGAAGCAGCCCAGAAAAGTGATATGGACTGACACCTGTCAGAAAGCCTTCGACACCCTGAAAACTGCCATGTGCACGGCGCCCGTGCTCTTGGCTCCTGACTTCTCCAAAGAGTTCCTGGTGCAGACGGATGCATCAGAGCATGGTGTAGGGGCTGTTCTCTCACAGATCACTGAGGAGGGCTTTGACCAACCGGTAGCCTTTATTAGCAGGAGGCTAATTCCCCGGGAACAAAGGTGGAGTGCGATAGAACGAGAAGCATTTGCTGTGGTCTGGGCGCTGAAGAAGCTAAGACCCTACTTGTTTGGGTCTCACTTCCGGGTTCAGACCGACCACAGGCCCCTCAGATGGTTGATGCAAATGAGGGGTGAGAACCCAAAACTGTTGAGGTGGTCCATCTCCCTACAGGGTACGGACTTTACGGTGGAGCATCGCCCTGGCGCAGATCACGCCAATGCTGACGGTCTGTCCAGGTTTTTCCGCCTTAGTGATGAAGAACTCCCTGGGGTAGGGTAGTTCTCCCCACTTTTCAGCTGGAGGGGACACGTGTTAGACCTGGCACCATTGGCGTGGGTCACCCTTCCATTTTTGTCTGTGCCTCAATGTGTTTTTGTGTTGGTGTTAGCTGCTCAGGGCACTGTGCCACTGCCATCCAGTGCCACAGTGCAAGTGCTCCCTATGGTAAAATGTATTATGTGAATTGACTTCCACGTTTGGCATATTTGGTTTACTGTCAGTCCCTTGTAGAGGGCAACAGGGGTGCCAAGGGCTTGTATATCCAAATGCTGCTAGTGGGCTTGCAGCACTGATTGTGCCACCCACCGAAGCAGCGGGGTAAAATGTGTCTAGGATCTGCCACTGCAGAACCTGCGCGCGGTCTGGTACCGTCGCGCTGACTGAGCTAGTGTCCCCGCTTGCCAGTCCCTAAACCTTCCCTTAACTACATGTTAGTCACCCCTCTGGTAGGCCCAAGCGCAGGGTGCATTGTAGGCATAAGGTAGGACATGCCCTGATGTGTGTGGCATGTCTTAATAGTGAATTACAGCCATTTTCGTTTTTCACTATTGAAGGCTACCTGCTCTCCATAGGCCAGAATGGGCTGCTGGGATCGCTACACGCTGTGACCCCAGTGGACTCAGAGAGCATGGTAGAAAGTCATGTTTAGTATGCCTGAACTCGGGATAATAAAATACATCTTTTAGTAAAGGTTATTTTAATATCCTGGGTTTGCAAATGCTACTTTTAGAAAGTTAGCCTTTGCGTGCCTGACCATCTCAGTCCGCCTCTGCTGTGGGTGTGTGTTCTGCCTAGCAACAGTACAGGAGCAGGGCTGGGGGATTCCAGGAGACAGGTTGGCTGCCAGGTGGTGGGTAGAGAGATTACACCAGGATGGGTGGGAGGAGTCCACCTTGACCCTTGAATAGACCTGTGCTCTGCCACCACAAAGCCGGCTCCGCCCCCTGTGGAGCGGCTAATGTCTCTGCCCCGCTGCTGAAAGGAACAAGCCGAGTCACCACAACAGAGTGCTCCAAAACTGGACTGAGCCAGGCCCAGGCCCCCTAGCGCTAAAGAACAAAATAATCACTGTATAAAAGTAGGAGCCTGGCTCCTAAGAAATCAGATCCAGATTGAACCACGAAGGAACTCTGCCCGACTAGAAGGACCTGGAAGAAGCTGAAGGAGGAGTAACTTTCCCTGACCTGAGGGATTGGCCTGCAGTAGGTGCCTTGCTGAGGAAGGAGAGGAAAAAGACTGAAAGAGACTTTTGCACTTTGTTCTTCAACTATCTCCAAGGGCTTGGAAGAAGAGCTTGCCCCCTGAGCTGAACCCCAGGACCAGTGGGTTCACCGTGTCTCCGCTCGTCTGAGAACTCGAGCCGTGTGCTTTCTCCCGCCGGAGTGCTCTGCGCACCTTGCCACCCCTCCTAGGGCCGTGACACCCAGAAGCTTGGCCGCTTCCCCTCGCCGAGAGCCCCGCTCTGCCTGAGTCGCTCTGGACCCATCGAGTCTGGCCGCCCCGCTTCCCTGTCACCTGCCTGCCACTGGAGTGTGCCTGGTGCCCTCTCGCCCTCCCGCCGGATTTCTAATTGGGAAGTGAAATCAAGCCTCGGGCGGCCGCCCGTACGTCGTAACGTATCCGGCCGCCCCGCTTCACCTCCCAGCCTGAGTCTGACCGCGCCGCCCTCCGCAGTGACCTCCCGCACAGTCCGTGTCGGAGGCCCTGGGCCGCACCTGTCTACCGAGAGCCGCCCGCTGAATTCTTGATCCGGAGACCCGCGAGGTGCAGAACCTGCATCTCCCCCGAAGACTCGTCCAAGCACATCGCACGTTCCCAGGTACAGTGAACTCTCTATCGGACTCGGGGTCCGCAACGTTCTGATTTCCCCGTATCACTGTACCCCGGGTGCACTGCGCATCCTCGTGACTGGACTGACTCAACCGAGCCCTGTGAAGCGCTCGTGATCGAATAAGTTACCAAAGAAAAGAACAGTGCCTAATTATCATCTCGTGGCCTCCATTTCGCAACCGTTATTTATGGTCTTGTACATGCCTGCGTAACAAAGAATCTTTTATATAAAGCATCCGTATTTTTGATACAACTTACGCCTGGTGTCCATTTGTGGGGGATCGTTGTGGTTTACTGTGTGTGATCATAAATGCTTAACTGACTAGCGCCCTGAAGTTTAGCCCTGACTGCTCGCGCCACACTACCTATAGGGTGAGCAGGGGTTGTTCGGAAGGGGTAATTCTCTCGCCCTGAATAGAAGAAGGGACCGCTGCTTGTCACAAGTACCTACCTGTGCCAACCAGAGGTTCCCCATTCTAACAGGGTTCATATATTATCCACTGTGACAAAATCATTTTAATTCAGGAAGATGTACCTCAAATAAATGTAGGGTTCAGGGTTTACAGAGCCAATTCAGCTTGTTCTGGAGCAGTCAAGAGGCAGACTGCCACGCAAAGCTCTGAAGTAAGTGAAAAAGGGAAGTCGGTTTGTGGGATCCCAGTGTCCAAAAGATGGAGGGCTTTGTCTTCTTTGACAGGAAAGGACTTTCCATCTCTCTAGAGCAACATTGGGAACACTGGGTTATATGATAGGATCGGCCTACCACTTACTAGCTACATATTACAAGGGACAGAGCAGTTTTGCTATGCTTCCACAAGGGTCATGCTTTGGGCGTTTTAAAATTGCTGCCTTCTCTGCAAACCAATCTCATGCATAAACATGAGTGGACAATCGCCTTCTCTGACCCAATTCCTCTTCTAGTGAATTTACGTCACAATGGGTTGCAGGGGAGATTGTAGCTTCGAAGATTTTGGAGCTAGGCACAGTACTGTGTCCAAGAATATTTGGGTGGATCCAGGGTGGTGCCTGCATTACCAAGCACAATGGTTAGAGTGATTTTCACCTTTTTATGCCCTACCTGTTTCCTGCACAGAGTTCAACATTGTTTTTATTGCGGCTTCAAAAGTGTTGTACCCTTGTTTACTTTATGAAGTTGAGATCCTTTTTTAACTTTACGGTGTTAAAGAAGTCATAGGATGTGTCTTTCGCAGTGTCTACCCAGGGTGCATTTGTTTTTTGAAATCCACCCACTTCACCTCACTAAGACGAGCAAAGTTTGCCTGATAAGCCAACCCTCTATTAAATCAACAAGAATAAGGGAGCGACACCCTGTAGATAAATAAAAAGGCAGGTTCACGTTTATATTCGAGCGTGTTATACCAAATGCCTTGAAACTAGAGCAGCATGTAGAAACCTATTATGCGATCGCAAGACTGCAATTTTGAGAAATCGCAGGGTTTGCAAATGTACAATGGCTTTTTTAATGTACTAAACCCATTTTGTGATTCTGGAACAGGTTATCGAATCACAAGATGGGTGTGGAAAGGCAGAACAAACTGCTGTTTCAAAGGAGCATGTTTAGGGCATCTCTTCTAAAAAGGTATTTGCTATGGTATGTTTGAATATTTTGCAAAATCTAGCTGCACAACATTGAAAGGTTACTAACTCCCAGGTAGGGGCAGTAACATAATTGCAAAATGGAAGAGGCCAGTTTGGGAACCCTTCTCCTTTATGAAAGTAAAAAACAAATGTAGGGAGTACAACAGTGGCCCCAGGGACCCATTACTCACTTTCAAACAAGCTTACAAAAAAATACATTTTCTTTTTAAATGCAGCAACGTTTCCTTTAAGGGAAATGTGTTGCGTTAAAAAAAAGTTTTGTTAATTTACTCCTGGAATGGAGAATAATCTGAGGATTTGGGATTACAGGTCCTAAATGTTTCCCCTTTCTACCAGGCCAAAAGCTGCCTTCATTTTACACCACCTTGAGAATTTGGTAAACAGGTCTACCGGCACCTTGTCGGAAGACCTGGAGCCCTCTTCAACTGGAGCAGTCAAGAGGCAGACTGCCACGCAAAGCTCTGAAGTAAGTGAAAAAGGGAAGTCGGTTTGTGGGATCCCAGTGTCCAAAAGATGGAGGGCTTTGTCTTCTTTGACAGGAAAGGACTTTCCATCTCTCTAGAGCAACATTGGGAACACTGGGTTATATGATAGGATCGGCCTACCACTTACTAGCTACATATTACAAGGGACAGAGCAGTTTTGCTATGCTTCCACAAGGGTCATGCTTTGGGCGTTTTAAAATTGCTGCCTTCTCTGCAAACCAATCTCATGCATAAACATGAGTGGACAATCGCCTTCTCTGACCCAATTCCTCTTCTAGTGAATTTACGTCACAATGGGTTGCAGGGGAGATTGTAGCTTCGAAGATTTTGGAGCTAGGCACAGTACTGTGTCCAAGAATATTTGGGTGGATCCAGGGTGGTGCCTGCATTACCAAGCACAATGGTTAGAGTGATTTTCACCTTTTTATGCCCTACCTGTTTCCTGCACAGAGTTCAACATTGTTTTTATTGCGGCTTCAAAAGTGTTGTACCCTTGTTTACTTTATGAAGTTGAGATCCTTTTTTAACTTTACGGTGTTAAAGAAGTCATAGGATGTGTCTTTCGCAGTGTCTACCCAGGGTGCATTTGTTTTTTGAAATCCACCCACTTCACCTCACTAAGACGAGCAAAGTTTGCCTGATAAGCCAACCCTCTATTAAATCAACAAGAATAAGGGAGCGACACCCTGTAGATAAATAAAAAGGCAGGTTCACGTTTATATTCGAGCGTGTTATACCAAATGCCTTGAAACTAGAGCAGCATGTAGAAACCTATTATGCGATCGCAAGACTGCAATTTTGAGAAATCGCAGGGTTTGCAAATGTACAATGGCTTTTTTAATGTACTAAACCCATTTTGTGATTCTGGAACAGGTTATCGAATCACAAGATGGGTGTGGAAAGGCAGAACAAACTGCTGTTTCAAAGGAGCATGTTTAGGGCATCTCTTCTAAAAAGGTATTTGCTATGGTATGTTTGAATATTTTGCAAAATCTAGCTGCACAACATTGAAAGGTTACTAACTCCCAGGTAGGGGCAGTAACATAATTGCAAAATGGAAGAGGCCAGTTTGGGAACCCTTCTCCTTTATGAAAGTAAAAAACAAATGTAGGGAGTACAACAGTGGCCCCAGGGACCCATTACTCACTTTCAAACAAGCTTACAAAAAAATACATTTTCTTTTTAAATGCAGCAACGTTTCCTTTAAGGGAAATGTGTTGCGTTAAAAAAAAGTTTTGTTAATTTACTCCTGGAATGGAGAATAATCTGAGGATTTGGGATTACAGGTCCTAAATGTTTCCCCTTTCTACCAGGCCAAAAGCTGCCTTCATTTTACACCACCTTGAGAATTTGGTAAACAGGTCTACCGGCACCTTGTCGGAAGACCTGGAGCCCTCTTCAACAGCAGCCTGGTGCCTTGTACCACTGAGTATTTTTTACTTCCATTCAAGAGACTACATCGGAAGGTAGAACTTTTCACCGGGTTGAACTTGGTCCTTGTATCCAGCTTGCGCTCTATTGCAGTCAGCCTTAACTTTTCTTTGTGTCACAGTCTATTGTGTTGGGATTTCACTATTTTACTGTTTGAGTGCTGCATAAATACTTAACACATTGCCTCTAAGTTAAGCCTGCCTGCTTTGTGCCAAGCTAGCAGTGGGTTAAGTACAAGATTATTTATTGACTTTTGTGATTGGCCCTGAAAAGGACTGAGTTTATTATTTGTGGTGGGTTTTTACCCCCCTCAACTTGTCCTCCAATTTCTTACAGTTGTGTGTGTATGTGAATGTGTGTATTTATGTTCTTGAAACCTGTAAATATTTACTGTTGGTTGGAGTTTGAAGCTAAGACTAGATCTATGTGACTGACACTGTACCTAAGCGCCTAAAATGTAAATCCAGAAAATATCCTCTACCTGACTTGCTGCCGACTCATCTTTGAAGAACCTCAATCTATGCTTAGCAAATTGGTGATGAGGTGTTCAAAAACCCTACCCTAGCAATGCAGGTAAGTTCGGGAGATACAATGAAGATGTTCCTGAGGGGGGAAGCCACTAGTGCGTTTGAGGACGGTCCCGAGACTAAGAGGATGTATTTTGGGTTAGCCCACCCGCCGGACCACCAACAAGTGGCATCAGCGTGCTTTGCTGTGCAAGAGGAGCGCAGTAAGGGGTCAGGAGGATTGAACAAATGGAAATTACCTACTCAAGTTGAAATATCTGCAGGAATTATTACAGATCTGCACCAGAGGAACTGCAAAGAGAAGAGGCAGACTGGCTACTGATAATTCTTTGAAGAATCTACATCAAGACTTAACAGATAGTCTATTCCCTACATGCAAGGTACAGCACAAGTACGTGCAGGGAGGGCTCTAAAGAACTGGTCCTGCTGCAACTGGCAGAAGTGTCCTGCTGGAGGACAGAAAGATGTTTAATCTAAGTATCACAGACATTTGTTTAGGGTATGAAGTCACAGAGTAAGTCTGACTGGCAGATGAAATGCATTCTAAGTCGGATGAGCTTACTAAGTTTATCAGGATTTGTAAAGGTCTGTATGATGTTTTTACACATGCATTTACAACGCATGCCTTCACAACGCGGGCAATAGAATGAACGAGTTGTTACCACGTGTTCCATTACAACTCAAGTCATTACAACGACTTGCTTTAGGGAAGCGCTGGAGTTTGGAATAAAATATTTTACCGTTCCAACTCCAGTCTACGCAACAGTAGGGAAGACGTTGGATTTTAAATCCAACAATGAGTTCCCTAAAGCAAGTCATTGCATTGACATACATTGTAATGGACCGCGTGGTAACAACGCATTCAATGGCACTGTGTTTTCTTGACAGCATTGTAAATGCTGTTTCCCTTTGTAAAGTAAGTAGCACCATATTGATGTTCAGCAAATATCTCACAGTAGTTTAAATTAGCTTGAGTGGAGCAGGAAATGAGAGTGGTGTTTTTATGAGAACTGTACCTCTGAAAAACATAATTGGCACTGTGATTTTAATAAACATTTTTAGTGGAAGAATAATTCAGGTGAGCATAGTAATTGGTATTATATTGATGGTATTCACTGGCGCTGTACATCTGATGAGCATATTTTCTAGAACTATAACTCCTTTAGTATGATAGTGTTAGACATTCGTTTTCTTGGCATTGCTCCTCCAGCACGAATGATTGGAATTACTTATGCTCTTTGGTCAATGGTTTGCTGGGACATTATTGCTCATGCGGCACAAACACTGTCTTACTGTCTACACTGTATTGCCTTCTATGGCTTTGTCACTGGGTAAGAAATATGTTAATGTAACAGTGCAGAAAATAAATATTGACGTATTATATAATTTCGTGAGTGGCCCTAGAGGAACTGTGGACAGACATCATTGGCTTAAGTCAATACTCATTAAAAACATACTGAGAACAGAGATTAATTACTTTTTCAATATCTTTCTCAGCAATTAGGACTCTTGGAAGCATTCTCGCCCTTGGACAGAGGTGGGGAGGTTGCTGGAGGGAGAATGAGAGTGTACAATGGGAATATTCAATCACAGGCCTTTCCAAATTTCAATATAAGTCTATCAGCATAATAAGAGCTCAATCTTGTTGATCATAAACCTCTGACCTACTTACCAAGAATGACAGCTAATGTTCAAATGCTACCTTTCTTGCCAGAGTGTTAAAACTGTCACAAAACTAAAGCTAAATTTTAACATCTACACCTTATGCCCTATTTCAGACCCTTGCAAATCTATGAAATGTCGAATAAAGGAGACCTGTAAGATCAAAGATGGAAACCCAGTGTGTGTGCCAGACTATTCAGGCACCTGCTGGGGATGGGGAGATCCTCACTTCCATACCTATGATGGGTACAACTATGACTTCCAGGGCACATGTTCCTACACCATTTCTAAGTACTGCGGCACTGACCCTACGCTCGTCCCCTTCGTCATTGATGAGAAGAACGACAACCGAGGGAACCAAGTGGTTTCCTATGTGCGACTCGTTAACATCTATGTGTACGAATACAAGATATCCATCTACAAGGGTGAAATTGGAAAGATAAGGGTGAGTAATCCGAAAGTGATATTCGAAAAGCAACAAAAAAAACATTTGTAGTTTGTCTTTTGTGGCTTCCATTTTGGTTAAAACAGGAACAGGTAATCTGATTGTGTCCATTTACTTACTGCCCTTGAAACCAAAAAGATCACTACTTAGAGCAAGAATTGTGACAGAGAATTTTAATAACATAAAATATGTACATTGCATGGGCACCTAGACTAAATTAATACTAGAACAACAATAATACTGGAAATAATGTCATTCTGTGACTCCGGCTAAAATTATCCCAAACTTCTCTTTTAATTCTAAGGAACCGGAAATCAAGCCACAAATGTACCTTGTTAATAATTATTGTGAAGGTATTAAATCCCAAGTTATGTATAACATCCATGCTTTATTATTACTCCGAATGATTCACACTCCAAGTACTTTAAAATAAGATTCTTTCAGTATGGCGTAATAATCGACTACTGGTGGAATTGTTAGGAGTAGAAGAGAAAATTACTAGGTATAAGAATGACTTTTATCAAATGTCAAATTTGTGTTTTATATACAAGAAACATGTATGTACTGAGGGCCAGATTTATAAAGGATCTGCGATGCAAAACCTTAGTGAGATTTATCAAGCCATGCAATGTCACCTTGCGTGGCCCTGCATGGCTTGATAAATCTAGAGTAACGCAAGGCAGCCTTTCGGTACTCTGCCCCAGGGAGACGTTCCGTGGGTTGGGTGGGGTGGAGCGTGGGTGTTCCCATCCAGCCACACAAGGATTTTGTGGCATTTCCACATTTGCCATTAGGGGTAGACATGGGAATGCGTCAAAATACTACAGCTCCCCAGGTGAGGTGTAATGTGGAGAAATATCTGTATTTGTTCTCGTCTTTTCCTCTTTCTATATGTGCGGCATTCTTCTGCACAAGTAGATAGAGGAAAATTCCTCTCAGCATTGTTTTCCAGGAAGGTGTCGCTTCTTGCACAAAAACAATCCTGCTTACAACCCTTGCACCATGACGCAAGGCTGCCTGTGTTAGCGCTAGGGAGACAAAAGTGTGCCAACGCTAGGAAAGGACAGAAATGCGCCGTGTTATTGTAAATACAGCTCATTTCTGCCCTGTCACACAGTGCAACAAGGAAGCTTGCTGCGCTGCATGAAAGAAAGATAAATCTGGGCCTGGATTCTAAAAAGGTATAACCTATAGGTCTGCTAAGACATCAATTGTTTAGGCTGAGGCTTTTAAGGTAGCAGGGAACTAGCCCTTAAGATTTCAGTTTTGTGGAAGATGGCTGAAGTATTAGGGTGTTAGTCCCGGCTCCTGCAGAATGATCATGGATGAAGTTCAGTTGCTGCAGAGATAAAGGGATTGGATAAAGAGATCCTGGCCATATAGAGAATACCCCGACAGCTAATGAGGGAGATGAACACAGGCTCTGGGTCTGCAGACATGGACGATGGTTGCCATTTCAGGGGTTAATGGGGTTATAGAGACGACCCATCTAACGGTCTAGTTTACATAAGGGAATGTTGTTCTCATTGTCTATTGCTAAAACATATCATACTTTGCACATGTAGAAAATTGACTGAATTTACAAAAAGTTAAAGTCTGAGACAAGCTTGCAGAAATATGAGTGACCAAACCCTACACATACATAACCAGCAGTTGGAAGTAAGGAGTGTTATGGGAATCCATGCATTTTATATAAAACATTCTAGTGTTGAAGGAGTGGTGAAGGACAGGTAATAGTAAAGAGACCCACAAAGTCAAAAAAGAGAAATAAAACAAAATAATTGATGCTTAATGAAAAACAATTCACCTATTTCGCATGCTCCTCTCCTAATTCTGAAGTGCGTCTATCACAAATAATTGTATGCAAAAGAAAATGGGACCATGTCCCTAAAGAATGTCCATAATTTCTTCAATAAGGTGATGTTTGAGTCATAACATTTTTCTTACAGGAAAAGATCTTTATTGGTCTTAGCTATGCAATATACTGTATGCACAATATGATCTAGGCCCTAGTTGTCCGTGCCTTTCCATACACATCCAGCATACCATGTGCATGGTAATTTCTATGCATTACCCAATATGCACATTTAGTGCGCAGACTCATGGACACGATTTACAATTGATAACAAGCATGTGCAACGCAATCGGTCTCTCCTTTGGAACATAAGTATATAGCCATGCAGCACAATCTTGTGGGTACAGCAACATTTACTGGTGCATTTAAAGCGCTCGGCCTCCCAAAGCTGCTGCATTTGATGAAAGTGAGTGCCATGCTAAAAAAATGAAGCGAGCGCCTGTGTAGAGAAAAGTTTTATGCTTTGCATTAAAAGCTCCTGCCCCCCATTCCTCCCAAAGCCACTGCATTTGATGAAAGAATAATGGATTTAACCCGGATCTCTTGACTAGGGGTGAATGTTTTATTTGTTCTGCATTTCGTCCATCAATTGTGTCTTATGCTGAAAAATGAAGCACGGCGCCAGTGTAGAGAAAAGTTTTACGCTGTGCAGTAAAAGCGCCTGGCCTCCCGAAGCTGCCGTATTTGATGAAAGCGGGCACCCTGCTGAAAAATGAAGCATGGCACCCATATAAGTTTTACACAGTGCACTAAAAGTGCTGGCCTCCCGAAGCTGCTGCATTTCTTGAAAGAAGGGCATCACGGAAGCTCTACATGGCCGCTCCTCCAGTGTTTAAAAAAAAGCTAACACAAGCAGCGACAATGTGAGGTGGTGCTGTGAGGATGCCACTGGGGAGATTAAGTGACGGCAGCAATGATGGGAGGGAGGGGTTGCTAGTGAAGAGGGAGAAGATGGCTAGAGCTGGCCAACCTAAAGAAACCTATAGAAACAATCGGTGATGTCTGCCGTGAGGGAACCAAAAACCCAAAGGTGGATACAGCATGCCTCTCAGAGCAGCGCATGTGTTGCCTAGGCTCGACCTAAAAACATGGGATAATGAGATGCAGCGATGACAATTATTAAAATACGTTTTTTCCTATGTCCCGTAAAGCCAATACAGACCCTTTTTAAAAGATGCGATTTCCACAGGTCAGCTTAAGAAAAAAAAATAAGAGCGTCACTGACAATGATATCCTTTTTTTGTCTGGTCGTTCAGAAACGGCAACACAGAATTGGTCAGGCAATCATGGCTGGAGCTGGGCAGAAAGGGGTTGAGAACGGAATCATTCTCCATGTGAGACAAAGTTTTTTTGTTCATTTGAGGGTCAATGCATATTTACAGCCTTTTGCATGACATTTCTGGTTAACCAACAACAAACAAGAGACATTGAAATCAACTGTTATTGTCTTCACATTTAATTGATAAAATACAGAAAAAAGTACCTCAAAGGGACTATATTCCAAAGCTTGCTATGTGTAACTATCACAAGGAGCTAAAGGTCCTTATATTTTAAAGCGTGCATTACAGACACTGAGGTAATACTGTTAACTGCCCAGGCAGCATAACATTTGCATTAGTCCAGCATGCATAAATGTCATGTAGCCCGGAAGCAACTAATCGTCAATTTTAGAGCTATTGAAAAATCCAAACCTAAATGTTTTTCCGGGTCCATGAGTCCACGTGGGCAGGAAGTTATGATTAATGGCAAAGAAAAATAAACATCTATTTAACTTCATGTTTACTAGTCAGATCGAAGTGAATAAATTATCTCTTCGAAAGATAACTCACCAAAAATATATCTGGTGGGAGTCGATGATGGCCTTTGGAAATTGCGCTGTCATGTCATTACTTCTCCTCTCTTCTCCAAAGGACACGTTTACATTTTTTATGATAAAGAAGCAAGCAAGTGTAAGAATGTAATCATCACTCAGTTGAGAAAAGAAGGTAAACAACTTCTTGACTGTCTACAAAATCCATGCAGGGTGCAATGGCAGGCAGCGTTGGAGAAGAGTTGACAGGTACACCACTTCTGTGAATTATCTCCCCTCTTTTGTGCGACACATTCTTTAGATTAAAGGTTTAAAGAAGCAAAGCTGTGCAGAACACGTCCCCTCCTTATGGTGGTAAACAGTCCGGTCCTAGCATAGGCACTTAACTTAAGAGGAATAACATCCTGCTGAACTACACCTCTTTAGGTCTCGCCTAGAGTAGGAGAGGGCCTCTTGGCATCAATCCAGACATTCTGAAAGCTTTCTGTAAGCTCGTGCGTGTGGTTCTCACATCAATTGGCCTTTGCATGTGGCTTTCAAAAAATGAAAGCACGCAATTGGCCAAAGGCGGGTGCATATCCCACCTCTTCTTAAAATGTTCAGTCCCATGGCGTTTGGGTCTCGGGAGCGAGCATGCTGGCAAATGCATTCCTCCTTGGTCACATACTTTCCATTTGCTTTTGCTTGTTGTCTGCTAAAGCAATTTATGGCCTTTCAGAACGCTGCCACCCTTGCCCTAGTATCCTGTTACTAATTGATTTCCACCCTGCTTTTCTTTGAAATGCTTGTTAGGTCTCGCCTGACCCAGCGCATGCGCTGGTCTGGGGAGACATTTTGAGAGGGCTCCAAAAAGTGCTTCCAGGCCAGCCTAGAGCCACAGGCCATGTGCGCGGGCGCGCGCGCCGCGCTTGACCGCGATTACTTTCGCTTTGATGTTTGATCGCACTCGCGATCACTTTCTCGGCCGCACGGCCGCTTATTTTAACGTGCCTTAGCCAAAAAACCTACACTGCCAACAACATATTTACACGTTAATCTTAGCCTCCATCGTATTTTTTAAACAATTGCTCCCTTCTATTCAGTTTTCGCTTGGACGCTCCGCACACATTTCTTTTTAAAGACTTTGTGTGATGACGGGTGTCTGCGTTACAATGAAACGAAAGCCAGCACCTGCACGTTTTCACGGACAAGACCGAGGCGTTTGGCAGCTTGTTTGGTTAAGTGAACGCTCCTGACGTTTCATAGACGATTGGTGCACTCCTAAACCAGCACTAAAGGAAATGCAGAATGGCAGCAGTCACTGACTTTAAATGCAGGGCAACAAACATAGCTACCTGCTTGGGAGTGCTGCGGGTTCCAGATCCTCGCCATGCCTCGGGGGAATCCAGAATCTGTGTAATATTTTCAAATTTTGAATTGCAGCGCAAGTCTGTACACTGCTGACACAGTTGGATTCGCTCTCTGATGAGCTCTCTTTAGGAGTTGCACATTAACTCCACTCTGGTTCCTTCACATTTTGCATCTAGCATGGAAGGATAGTGCCAAGTCCATCTGCTTAGGTTTGCTCTCACGCCGCTGTTTGCTCCAAATGCAGCAGAATTGACCTAAGGGCCCATCGCGGCCTCTGTGGCCTGTGGCCAACCACGCTCGCCTCCCTGGTTTCTGCTGGTTTGTTGAAGTGGCCACTCTGCGCTTGTCATTGCGGTTGGGCAGGGCCAGCTGTGTCTAGCCTACTAGGTGTAATGTTAGGGTGTACAGAGTGCGTAAGGGCCAGATCAACCAATGGCTGCTCATACCTTCTGCCTTCATCTAGCCCTCTGTCTACATTAGCCCACCAGTACCTCGGTCACACCTCAACATGACCCAAACCCAGGGGTACAGTGGAGCCAAATGCAGCTTGCCATTACACCTCTGCCTTTAGAGCAACCCCTGCCACTGCACCCGTTCTCCAGCTCGATAGGCTGCCTCTGAACCCAGCCTGCACCTGCTGTGCTTGCCCTCCTGAAATCATTCGCACTCAATAGTGATCATCTCCATCCAACGACGCTGTAAGACCTTGTTGTTTCCACAATAGGTGGAGGATTGGATTGGACAGCCACACATGGAAGTGGGCTGAGGAGAGGATCTTGATGCCTAAAGGCTATTTTTAAGTTTCTAACAATTGGACATTTTACTACCTCAGGCAGTTAAGGGAGGGGTTAGGGTTATTTCTCAGGACACTGCAAGCTGTCACTAAAACCAGAGACTGATAATCAGCAAATCTCTAGTCTTTGGGCCCTAAAGCCTTTATTTACCATTCGCACGTGAAGGGCTCATCATTTTATCAGCAAGGCCCTAGCATCCAAACCACCTTCAACCAAAGGAGTTGGGATGTGTGTTCAAGACTTGTGTTGCCCTCTCTACAGTGCTTAGCATCTTCAGCTGCGGCCTGGCCTTACCTGTGTGCTACATCATTTAAGAGCCAAGCACAATGTCTGTCTTGATGGGGTGCAGTTTAGCCTCCTCATTACATCCTATCCTGCATCCAGCTATCTTTATTTACACAGCTTCTTCACTAGACTGTAAGTACTTAAGGACACTCCACCACAGGTAAGTAGATCTGCCAAGAAGGCAGACTGTTCACAATACTTTTCCAAAGTGCACTTGCATTTCCATAAAGCTGCAGTTCACTGACATTGAGGTCTGGTTACAGTTACTGTACAGTTTCTTTAGGTACATGTTGTGAACACAGTATAGCATACAAGCTTCAACGGGTGCAACAGAAATATGGGTGGGAGTGTTAGAACAGGCATCCTTGGTGTGGTTCTCCTTAAACCTTTTGCCTCCAGAACTCCTTTTTAGGTCTCGCTGAGTCAGCGCATGCATGCGATGCTCTGCGAGACATTATGTAAGTGGGTTTAAGAAGTGCTACCCACTGGCTTTTGCTGGCCTAAAGCTTACGTTCACGCGAGCGTGAACGTGCACAGCTGCCAGCTTTCAGCACGTGATTACTTTTACTTTTGGCGGTGCTGCGCACGCACCACTCGCGTGTTTGCCGGCGCGTGCGCACCCCTGCTTTAACTTTTGCCGTCTTTTCTTTTTTTAACGGCACGTGTGCGCGCTGAAAAGGATGCAGACACGGTGCGTAACATGCTGGGCTAAAACGGAAGCAGACAATCTACATTTCTTCACATTGTTATAGGTGTGATGTGGATACCAGTGTCATTGCGTTGCTTGTTTTCCACCTGGGATTGTGGCGCTGCAATATTTATTTTTATTTATTTTATTAGTTTTATTCCTAACTCCTTTTACACTTTTGATTTACTGGCTGCTACAACGTGCACACCGGCCTGGCGATGGTGCGTCGCACATACTGCTCCAAAAACTACCAAGAATTTCAGAGGTGAGATTAACTCTTTAGCAGCCTTACTGGCCTTGCTGCGGCACTGGCCTAACAGACCACCCTCGTTTTCACAAAAGGCCAAAACTCCACTGACACAGATTTGTACAGCAAGGACCAGTTTTATATGATGTGCGCGAATGTTTGCACACGTTGCGGAAATATTTCCACACCTGGAGGTTACAAGTCGTAATCCCAGTCAGAAAACTCAATGCTCAATTCTGCTCCATTTTGAACTGCATTAAAACGACGTGCAACAAGTTTCAAGTCATTTTATTCGTGCCGGATTGCGCCTCACAGAAGAGTCATTTTTGTCATCAGATTCGTGATTTGGCTCAATTACGACTGTTTTACAAATTGGATCCTGACCATCGCCACTCCACATTTAAATAGCAACTGCAGGTCATTTTTGGTCTGCAGAAAACCGTGATTCTTAGCCTAGGCAACCTTTGAACACTATTTTACTTCAGTTAAAAAACAAGCATTGGCATAGCCAATAGGTCTCGCCTTTGGGACCTTATAAGTGTTTAGCCATGCAACAGTTGATATTGTTGTACCAAGGATATTGTGCTGCCTAACTAAATACTTATAAGGTCCCAAAAGCGAGACCTATTGAATATGCCAATGCTTGTTTTTCTTGTTGTCTCCATGCTAAAACTTCCGTAATAGCGTGACTATAGGAATTTTGAGGAACAAGTGTGTAGCAAGATTACGCTGGCATAGAGGAATTTCGCCTGTGAAAATCTTATCATGGTTAACCACACACTGCTGCCATTCCCACTAGGCTTGTCTGTCATTTTTAGGTCTCGCCTTGCTATCGCGTAAGCGATCGCAAAGCGAGAATATTGTAAAAGGGCTTTTCAAAGTGCTCCCAAAAGCGGATTGTATGGCTAGCATGCGCACATTCACGCGCATCGTGCCGCCATGCACTCCGCTTTTGGGAGCACTTCAAAGGGTCCGCTCCCCCGCCTGGAATGCAATACCCCGCCCCCGCCAAGCGCGCGCACCACGCTCCGCCGAGCTTGTTTTTTTACCGAATAATTTGCTTTGCTTGCCTCCTCGGTTCTATTACATTGCTTGCCATGTTGTTCCAGATCACATACGTTGCAACAGTTTTCGGCTCCTGTTAATATCGTTCCATACAATTTCCACCGCGTAAAATTTATATCATAAAACTTTTTTGTCCAGAACAGTTTGTGTTGTCTTCCGTTTCCATTCTGGTTCTTTTATATAATTTGCGCATTTTTGTGTCCAGGTTGTTGCTTGCGTTCCATCTGCGTATCCTGGTTTGCTTACTTTAACTTTAATGTTATGACATCCTTACATCAGTCAGGGCTCTCCCACATCCGGTGAAGTCATTCCTCATTACGCTGCTTTCTATACTTGTGTCCTCTGGTTCTGCAGCTGTTGCACTCTCTGCGGAGGTGGAACTGCTTGTTTGTTAGTTCAGCTTCTCCCCTGGAGAGCAGCTAGTCTCCGCCCCGTTAGGGAAGGCTGTTCTCCCTCACAAAGCTGCTGCCTCTCACTGATCAATAATGCCTGACATTTAGTTCCACAAACTACTGTGAACACTGCCATCTAGCGGGCAATGTCTGCACAGCAGGTAAAAAACAGTTCTATGGTACTTGGTATTTCGAAATACATTAAATCTTCCTAATGCCCTCAAGGTGGCACGTGTACAGTTCTGTCCTTCATTGGCACCGGCGTTAACACGTCAGCTTAAGAGCTGCCAGCCCCCAAGACATCTGACGGCTCAAGAGCCAACTTTCTTTCACAGACTCAACCCCTCAAATCGATCCGATCATA
The DNA here is from genome assembly GCF_964204655.1 of Triturus cristatus. Lineage (NCBI taxonomy): Eukaryota > Metazoa > Chordata > Amphibia > Caudata > Salamandridae > Triturus > Triturus cristatus. The sequence continues at coordinate 178,730,386 of NC_140590.1, forward strand.
AGTCTTGCTTTTGTAAATAACAAATCGTTTTTACATAACTCCTGGTCCCGGCTCTAAACGCTGTACGTGAGAAGTTTTACTGTTTCCCAATTTCAGTTTTTACCTGCCAACGGAATGAGATCTAATTGCCATGATTCAAACTCTCGATTTGTAGGTGATAGCAGCGAGCGTTTAACTCACTAACAGGCACATGCATCAAAAGACAAGCATTTACAATTAGGGCTCCCGGTTTTATGGTATTTATTTTTTTGCCATTTCCATCTGTATTTATCCATATTTAATTTTCGGGCATTTTTTCTGTATTTATCCACATTTATTTTTGCCACAAGCAAAAGACGACGCTACAGCTAGTATTTTTCCACATTTATTTAAATTGACAATGCACACATGCGCTCAGTTGTTATTGGTCAACACTATATATTCACCTGAAAACGTTGCCATTTGCAAAATGTCCCATATATGCTTAAAAGTGCTATCACAAGCCATTTGTCTCAGAGCCTTGCAGTTTCTGTCATCGGCAGAGTGCCACATCCTTTCCCCCACTGAACATCATACTGCCCCACAGAGAGAAACTCACACTGACTTCAACTTGGAGAAGTGTGGCTCAATGATTAGAGCGGCAGACCCTGATGCAGAGGTCTAGCCCAGGACCAGAGTTCAATTCTCCGCCTCGGCGGCTCTTGGGCTCAAAAATTCCACGGACCTGATAATTCTCGCCTCGGTGCCTATTCCAATCATGGAGTCCCACTCTGCAACTCTGGGCAATAGCTTGCTTAATCTCCACAACGGCCCCCACAACGCTAAGGATGCCTGGCCTCCACCTTGAGGATGCCTAGGAGTGGACGCCTCACAGGGAAAGCCAGGATGGGTTGCACAGCGGTATTCGTACAAGCACCTTGAGACCCTTGCGGGTGAGTAGTGCGCTATACAAGTATCAAATTTACATTTTTAATTTACATTTACTGCAACCCACTAGCGCTAAAAGCTGTCCCTGACCATCACTATGAGGATTGATGTTTTGTGTGTGCAGAAGAGAACAAGCATTTGCAATGCAATAGGTCTCGCAGTTACGCTAGTTTAAGTCATGATAGCAAATGCTCTGGCAGCACAGGTGGTTTCTCCATCACATCGTCAGATTAGCAGTGACAGAACGGATTCATTGCTGACACCGACACTGCAGCGTCAGAACAAACACGCGCAAGCGCACACATTTTCCAAAGGCGTTAAGAGTTCACTTGATTTTATCTGAGCTGCACGCGCATTGGGCACACAGATCCAGATACCCAGCATTTTCGTACTCTAACCAATAAATAACCTACCCCTGATGACACTGTACTGACGTGTTCTTTCACACTCAGAAACAAAACTGTATAGATCATGTCAGCTAATCGAAATCAAACTGTAGGCAAGTCATTAGCAGATAGCACAGAATGTTAGCAAACAGTTTAAATAATGAAAAAGTCATGAATGCTCTAATCAGTGCAAATAAAAATAAAAACAAGCACTGACAAAGTCAATTATTCTTGTCATTGGAACCTATATACAGGCTTTGCCTATTCTTTTTGGCAAAAGTGACCAGGATCGATAAAAAGAAATCCTTTCAGCGGGTACTGTTTAATGTTGCAAAATGAAATCCTTTTAGAGGGTTCTGTTTAGGGTTCTGTTTAGTATTGCAAACAGCGGTTCTGCATACATGGATTACAGAATGCAAGAAGGTGCAACATTGCTCCTATTTCACTGTTTTCTTATAAATGCTACTTTCATTTTCTGTCAGCAAGCATCTTTGAATTCTGTACTTTCATGTATCATTTCTGAAAACAGGTTTATAAACCCAGGCTCAGGTTAACTGGGAGCCTTGGCTCCCACAAAATCAGTGAAAATGTATCTTGCAAGCACAGGTGCGGTCACAGAGAGGCCATCCACAGCTAACGCACTATGGGGCATATCAACAACAACTGGCGATAATTATTGCTGAGCGCACTTAGCGCTAGGATAATTATCGCTGACTAGCGCCGATTTTTATCGCTGAGATAGCGTGCTATTAGCAACGCTTATCTCAATAGCGATAAAAATCCTCCTTGTTGATATGCCCCTCTGTTTCACAGTCGGTGCACACTGTCTTTCACGTGGAGGCAGCTGAGCAGAGTGCTGTTTGTGTGAGGCAATGCGGCACCGGTGCTCTGCATGATTCTGAGGCGCAGGATCCGGCGGGATAACCAGCGAGATTACCGCTGCCTGCGGTGCAAGCAGTCGGGAGCTGCGCTACCTAATTGGCAGCAGCCAAAACTTAATATTCACATGAACAACTTCCGCCCACTCGCTTCTGGGTGGCAGGACCGAACCCCCCTATTAAGGAGTATCTGACAGAGTCATGCCCGGACCTCACCTGTGGTGTCGGCTGAACCCAATATGTTACATTAAATGTCAGGGAAGGATATGGAGGAAGCACACAAGTTGTTACGCAAGTAAATATGATACAGACCTGTTCGGGTGGAAGTGAGCCCGCCTTAGGGAAATCTACCCCCCAGCAACTATCCCGTTCACATGGGTCACTAGGATCCTCCGGCTGCTGACATCAACAGAACCTCTCTGGAGCCTCATAACTACGATGCAAGGTCCAAGTCCCCGCAGCCTAAGGATAACTCACAATAGCTCATGGCAGCCTACCCCATAACTTGAAATCCTGCGACCAATCCAAACACACCATGGATTCTCTCCCAAGAATATATTATAATGTGCACCTGATTGGTTGTGTGCACCGGGCGTCCAAGTTCTGCACCGTTAATCGTTTAGTGAGAATAGTTATAGGGAAAAGACTTAGGGGCATATTATCAAGCCAGGCGATAAAATTATCGCCGCTTTAGCGGCAGAAAACTGCCCCTAAAACGGCGATAATGGGCTTGATAATATGCTCTATGGAATTCCATTTGAAGCCCATGTTAAATGTGAAGGGCGTCTAACATGGGCTTCAATTGGAATTCCATACAGCATATTATCAAGCCCATTATCGCTGTTTTAGCGGCAGTTTCCTGCCGCTAAAGCGGCGATAAATTTATCGCCTGGCTTGATAATATGCCCCTTGGATTGAAGTGTCAATAACACGCAATGAATTTTGGTGTCAAATTGAAAAGTAATTGTGAACAATTCAGCAGTTTTGGTAAGACGACGATTGCGGGACTAAATGCAGAGAAGCAATTACAAATACCTCACAGTTTCTTTTCTTGATTTGGTATGGGGCATAAACCAAGTCATGTAGGAAGGTAAAACAACAAACTTGCTTAAAGTTAGAAACCTAGATAAGAGAAAGGGTTCCCTTAAGGCACAAATAAAAACAGGTATAAAATAATGTACCTTATGACTTAACAAATACATACAACAAAATATGGAAAAGTTAAAAGTTCATTTATTTGAATATATTAAAAAACAGTCAATAGGGATAACTAAACTAAATCCCTGAACTAAAACAAGATCAAATTAAGACAATATATATAATTGCGACCTGCACAATTACAAGCAGACAGAACAGTTACAACACACATTTGTTGGATACAGGTTTGTATATTCTTTCTCCGCTCTAATGACACCAGAGTAGTATCACTACCAAATCAGCGTATCTATTATGGTGTTGGAGACTTGAATTATACGCTTTAGGTTACGTCGACACACGACTCGGACCCTTATAGAGAGCGGAACCCTTATCTACTAACTAGGTAGACTCTCATTATATTTGGCCATATATCATAGGTTATCTTTGTGAAGCCTAAAAGAGAATTATAACCACAATCTCCTGTAACAATACCCGTCAGAAGTGGAGTATTCGTGATATTTATACTTATACAAGGCAATTTTGGCCTGATTGCATATAACTCTTATGGTCTACAACACAACCAATTTCCCTTGGTCTTTCATGATCAGGGGGACAACAAAAGATCGCATTTATTCAGAACAGAAACAGAAATATACTTCTACCAGCAGCATTGTATAAGGCGACTACAGAAGCCCACGCTCCAATTAGGAAACGTGAAGTGATCCCTATAAAGGATCGTCAATATTATTCCAGGGGCGATTTTACATACCCTCTGGTTCTGGCAGACAAATTTTATGTCTTGATAAAGGTGATTATAAGAAGGAGTTATCACCGTAACGCGTCGACGCAACCTAAAGCGTATAATTCAAGTCTCCAACACCATAATAGATACGCTGATTTGGTAGTGATACTACTCTGGTGTCATTAGAGCGGAGAAAGAATATACAAACCTGTATCCAACAAATGTGTGTTGTAACTGTTCTGTCTGCTTGTAATTGTGCAGGTCGCAATTATATATATTGTCTTAATTTGATCTTGTTTTAGTTCAGGGATTTAGTTTATTTATCCCTATTGACTGTTTTTTAATATATTCAAATAAATGAACTTTTAACTTTTCCATATTTTGTTGTATGTATTTGTTAAGTCATAAGGTACATTATTTTATACCTGTTTTTATTTGTGCCTTAAGGGAACCCTTTCTCTTATCTAGGTTGAATAACCCTATTTCCCTTGGCCTTCACAAGGGGTACCTCTCTGTTTTTCATAGTTAAAGTTAGAAACACTGTATGTTTCTACCACCTGCACCCTTCCTGATGAATGTGAGGAACTGTGTGCAGCGACCTCCGAGCAAGGTGTCGTGGGGGCAAGCTCCAGTGCTGGAAGGGGGCCAGGGACGCAGCGTTCTTGGGGCTGGGACTCCATAGTGAGATTTAATGATGTGCTTGAACGGTATACACAAAACAATCCCAGTGCCGACCAAAATTCCACCCACCCAGACGTTTACTTTCAGGCTGTAACAGGCTGTGATGCCCAGACAGGAAGAGGAGCCATCGGGCTGTGTGAGAAGGAAGGGTGGGATGGCCAACAAAAGCAATCACTTAGTGAAATTGCCTCAGCTGAAAAAAGCACCCCAAGGAGGGAAAATTGAGAGGAATGGACCAATAGAAAGCCATCATTTCGGAATGCCACAAGAAATAACCAATGGCAATTGGTGGGTGCGCTAAAAGCCCACAGAAGAGATACACCAGGTCTTCCAGACAGCACAAGTGCTGTCAGAGACTCAACCTAAAAAAGAAGCGGTGTGCAGCATAAGAGTGTAAAAATGGCCTTTGTGAAAAGACCCTTTGTGTATATACAAACTAATTAATTCAAACACCATTACAAATCAACGGAGCACAAAAAACCTTGCAGGTTTTACAGGAGTTCATTGAAAAGAAGAAAGAGAGGGCAGGTAAGAGCATAAAAGGTGGGGTTTTACGGTTCAGAGAGGAAGGACACTATTGGCGGCATACAGTGAAGGTAGCAGCAGTAAAGGAAAAGATGAGGGGGATAGGAAGGGAAGAAGTGGATGTAGGAACATTTCATTGGTGGTTTGACAAGGTGCTGCTTGATGATGCTGCTCAACATCTCCATGATGTGATAGAGACATATACATGCCATAGTACCTATGCAGAGAGCAATTAGATGTGTCGAGTAGGTGGAGTAACTCATTCTGTCTTCTGTTTCTAGATCAATGATAAACTCACCAATCTGCCTGTTACACTGAACAATGGGCAGATAAAAGTGGTACGAAGTGGGGCCGTGGCCCTTCTGCAGACGGATTTCGGGCTCCAGGTATCCTATGAGTGGAAATGGCATTTAAAAATAACTATTCCAAGCAGCTACTATGGAGCCACTTGTGGTCTCTGTGGAAACTTCAACCAGAACGTCAAGGATGAAAGGCAGACTCCTGATGGCACCACAGTTACATCCATCATAGACTGGGCCAAGAGCTGGCAGGTCCCAGACCGAGACCCCTTCTGTTTCCATGTCTGTAAAGGGAAATGCCCGACCTGCAGTGATGCCAAGAGGGCGCTGTATGGAAGTGAAAAATTCTGCGGTATCATCAGCAAGACCACGAACGGTGCCTTCCGCGAGTGCCACAGCAAGTTCAACCCGGACACCTTCTTTGACAGCTGCCTCTATGACGTCTGCATTAATGGAGGTGCCAAGCAGTTCTTGTGTCAAGCCCTCAATGCCTATGCAACCACCTGCCGGAAGGAAGGGGTTCAAATCTACGACTGGAGAACCCCAGCTGGATGTCGTAAGTAACAAAATCCTTTGTTTGGTATTAAACTTTTGGGATGAATTTTAAAAAAAGGGTCCTATAGGTTTGTAGCCGTGGCCAAAGTGCTTGTCCATGAAATATTAAGAAAGCAACAAGGGACACATTGTGGGTAAATGTCACAAACCAGTCTGAAAGTAATCTCCGTTCACTTTTTTAAAAGTCCACGGTAATCTACTACACAATTGCATGGATAAATGTTAAAAGATACATCATAATCAAATGGCTTGTGAATTCGATCAAGGCACTTCAAAGCAAAACATTCCACATTCAAATTCACACAAAAACATATACAATTTTGCCTCACTAAAAACAAAAAAGTAAGAGCCTATTTATTCTTGTATTAAAATGTTCATATCATCAAAAAGCTCATGTCTTGTCATAAGAGAAAATGTGCTCTCAAGCCCTTAGTTTGGAAGAAACTATTTGCGATGTGCGGGCATTTGTTTCAGTGGTTGTATAGCGACAGTTTACATCCCATTTTTTATATATTGAACTTCTCTTTTGCTATTTTCAGTGGTAGGTTTTTCTCTGTTACAAACCTTCCCTCTTGGCTGCCTAATAGATTTTTCTTTCCAGTGAGGCTTTCTTCCTCATCTTTAATTTTACTTTAGAATGACCCAACTATTCAATATTTCAAATGTTACATCTTTTTTCAGTGCTTCCAATACAGAATTTCAGATCTGTTTATCTGAGTTTAGCTTTCTGTATGTAGCTCAGTTTTTAAGTAGACTAGGGTTTTGGGATCCTTGATCCTAGGACCGCCATCAAGCAAAAGAACTGTGCCAGCCTGCTATATCATCACCCAGAGAGAATGAATATAGGAATTGTGATGCCCTAAGTGCTATTTTTATCGAACCACAATTGGGAATTTGCAATTCCTAATGTATAAAATAAAGATTTCCAAATACCAATTCCTAATGCATTTGCAAATAGACCTACACCATAAATAAGAAAGAGGTAGGTAGCAATTTGCGACCCATTAGGAATCGTGACCATCACAGGGATGGTGGCCTGCTGCGGTCAGCAGACCACCATGTCTGGGATTGCTTTTAATAAAATAAAAAGGAATTTTTTTAATGCAGCTCATTTTCCTTAAAGAAAAACAGAATGTTTAAAAACAGAAAATTAAAGCTTTTCATGTTTTTTAGAGTAGGCAGTGGTGTGTGGGACGATTTCCGACTCTTAAATAATATTTCTTTCAACATTCACAAAGGGGAATGGTCCCCTTTGGGACTCCTTCCCATTTGCAAATGGTTACCAACTCCTTTGAAATGTCGGTAAAAAGCGAATGTTTTGTTTGGAACAGACGGCTTTAACAATTCCCTTCAAAGTACTGAATCGCAAACACAAATTGCTATTTGGTAACATGTTAACGATAACAATTTGTGATTAGTACCTATATAAAAGCATTTTAGCATTCAGAAAATTACCCAATTCTATGAATTGGACTGTTTTCGACAAACAAAAATTATTTCTACATAGGGCCCCTGATTTGCCTCTAGAATAACATTAGTGGAGGATTATGACTTAATCTACAATAATTTCATAACCTGTAATTGTGGGCCTTTTTTCCAGAGTCGCACTAATTGGTGTTGAACTTTAATGTAAGGCCCCCATCACAGTGCACATAAATTCTCTATATTTTAATCAATTCAGTACAATTCAGATATGCTGACTGCATTGCCAAACCTTTGTAAATTATTGCAGTGTAATTTTACATATAGGAATAATAGGCCACAGGTATAAGGCTGCTGCCGCCATTTCTGCCATCTATGGTTCTTCTCTAAAGCAGATCTTCTGTTCATCTTTCATTATTGTGATATTTTCATGTTGTAGTGAATTAATATGTGTTATCTGTCTCTTCCAGCACTTCCCTGTGGTAAGAACAGTCACTATGAAGCCTGTGGGAACGCCTGTCCAGCCAGCTGCTCTGACACAAATGCCCCGGCCACCTGCACTAGACCCTGCGTGGAGACCTGCCAGTGTAATGATGGATACGTCCTTAGTGTCGACAAATGTGTCCCTGTGGGAAGCTGCGGCTGCACCTCCAATGGCTTCTACTACAAACCCAATGAGGAATTCTGGTACGATAACCACTGCCACAAGCGCTGTAAGTGTGACCCAACCCTTGGCATGGTGGTCTGCCGGAACACCAAATGCAAAGACAGCGAAAAATGCATGCTGGTCAATGGAGTTCAAGGCTGTTTCCCAGTCAGCTACTCCACCTGTACCGGTGGAGATCCTCACTACACCACCTTTGATGGATATAGATACGATTTCATGGGCACCTGCGTCTATCAACTGGTTGGACTCGTCTACTCGGATCCCTCTCTCACTGCCTTCACAGTCACAGTTCAGAATGACAACCGAGGAAGCAAGACAGTTTCATACACCAAAGTGGTGACACTGGAGGCCTACGGCACAACCATAACCCTCAGCAGAGACTTCCCTCGCCAGATCCTGGTAGGTATATAACCGCATTAGTCAGTGGATACATAGTCACTGCTAATTTTTGGGGGGTATTAGGTAACAGCTCAAAGTTAAGCATATTCTAAATATAGTATTTTAGAGTTAGACAGCTCAAGCCATAGTTCCAAAAACAAAACGTCTTTCATAATGTGAGTGCCAAATATGACCACAGACTCCTAACGGCTTATCCGCTTGTCAGGTGGAACACTGGTCAGTATTTTGTTTCCTTTCCAATCACAATCGCCTATCTTTGCAGATTTCACAAATTTATGTGAAACCACTGTGGATTTTATGTCTTTTGAAAACCAATAAATCGAAAGGACTTTTGGCATATGACATTTCCAACGACACAGAAGCTGTGGGTCAATCATTAAATACCAGGATAATGAAAAGTGGGGCCCTGCTATTGTGAGGGAGTAGGGTGGATATGGAAATTACTTTGGGAACAAAGGATAAGAAGCACAAATGTGTGCCAGGAAGCAGTGCCAAGCAAAGGACAGAGCACAGTACACATGGGCGTGGTAGAGGTTGGACAATCACACAGTGGAGGCTAATTGAGCTGTTCCTATAATACCTTTCAACTGACAATCATGCAGCAACATGTTCTAAGGTTACCGGCAGAGCGAACACAAAAGAAACCCAATGCTCAATGGATAGTCATACCACAGATCAAACAATTTTGATGCCGCAAATTCCTTTCAGTGTGATAGGTATATCTTCAGACCCATACTTGGGAATTCTACTAGATTTACCCCTAAAGGAATATTAGTTGCAAGGGATATTTTAATTTAAAAATGTCACGAAAATGGAAATGGTCGAGGGGCTCACTGTACTAAAATGTGGTATTCACTTTCACTTTCTTACAAAGTTATGTGAGACAATTTCATCAAAATAAAGGTGACCCATGCTATTCTGTGTTGAATATTGAAACGCCTGCGTGCACTCGGATGACTGGGACCATGGGATTCATGTCTATCAAGAGAAACGTTTTTGGCATACTTTTATGCCACACTTGTAACCACAAATCACACTCATTGATAAAGGCTATCTTAGTAAAGTGTTTTTTTCAAATGATAGTTATTTTTTTAACGGATTTCCAGGTATTACATATTTAATTTTGCATTCACCCATAAAATCCCCCACCTGTGCCACCCTAAAGTATGGCACACTTATAGATAAGTAAGAAGTACAAGTATTTGAAGCGAAATCACTGATAACATAAACATTAGGATGTTATATCTCCCTCGATCAAACGGCAGGTCAGACTGTGCATTATTTGATTAAATGCCGAATCAGCATTGAAGTGAACTTTCAGTATATTTGGGTGGGACCTCAACCTACATGGATTTGCTTTTCACACTATCACCCAAGTGCCTCAAACATCATTTCTCTAACCACCGAATGCTACTCTGAAACCACCGCATTCCTTGCATTCCAAATCGGCTCTTTTAGTTGGGTGTGTTGATACATGCACCATGTATCGTGGCGTGACTGTCAGTGAGCAAGCGAACGAGGAAAGTGACCACGTCTTTCTTTTCTTCCTTCTTCAGGTGGATGGCCTTCTCACAGCGCTACCATTTTACTACGAAACTAACAAAATGGTTGTTTACATCTGCGGTGGAAAGGGAATCGTCAAGACGAACTTTGATGTTACAGTTACATTCGACTGGAACAGCCATGTCACGGTCACAGTGCCCAGCACATACGCCAATGCAGTCGGTGGCCTTTGTGGAAACTACAACAAAGTTAGCAGTGATGATCTGACCATGAAGAGCGGGGTCAAAGCAACCAGTGTTACTCAGTTTGCTGACAGTTGGAAGGTTAGAGATGTACCTGGGTGCACACCTGAGTGTACTGGGAGCTGCCCACTGTGCACTGATGCTGAGAAAGAAAAATACAAGAGTGACCAATACTGCGGGGTAGTCAACAAGGTGAACGGGCCATTCAGTAAATGCTACGATACTATTGACCCAACACCCTTCTTTAATGAGTGTCTCTATGATGCCTGTCAGTACAAAGGGCACTTCACAGCATCTTGCAATGCCATCACTACATATGTTGCAGCATGCCAAGCCCTTGGCATTCAGATACAAGAGTGGAGAACGCCCTCATTCTGCAGTAAGTCGTATATGGATTTTCATATTCCGATTAGTACAGTGTTTCCTCCTGCAAATACTGCTTTTAGAATTCATGTGTGACCTTTCTCCAGAAAACTTTATTATTGGGCAAACATAATGTTGCATATTTCCAATTTGTGGGTTATTTATTTTCTCATATTTTTTGTCCTTGGGTGGTTATGCTTGTTTGCATCATTTTTGCCCTCAGAAACTAGTATGACAACAAAATGTCTTGCGGGATCTCTAAAAATGCTGTCTGCTGCAGTTAGAGACACTTTTTAATCAGTGGCTTTTCAATTCAAATTATACCCTCAAATACAGTTTTCAATTCTTTTTGTTGATTTTTTTTTTAGTAAGGTTTTTTTAGTAAGGTTTGAACTAAGGTGAGGTGTTGACAACATAGCACCATATATACTGTCATGCAAAAATACAGTGCATGCAATATCGACCAGCAGTTTTGTACTACAGAATGATTACTATGTGACATTGCTATATTGAAATAGTTATACAGCAGTCTGATGATACACGGCTAATAGGGTGTGTATGCACCCCAGCTCAGAAGTGCGTCTACTGACTGTACATACATGTCCAACTATAAAGTCCGTATCCAGTATGATGACAGTGAGAGAAGCGTGCTACAAAATCAGTATCAAAAGGGGACAATAGACTACATAAATCTGCCCAAACTAAACTTCCTAGCCCTCGCCCGTCCCAACCAATCACCCACAAATGTTGATAGTAACCTTGTTGCCAACTGTCAATCCAGTAAGTAAACCTTAAGTTAAGGAGCATGGTGACCATCAAAGCGCCCAGTAGTGTGCCTTGTTGTTGCTATAAATCAAGGGGTCAGGTATCTGCAGCTGCTTCATCCCCATTCATGGGGGTGTCTAGGGGAATGGTGTCATTGTAGGTTTCAGTCTGAAAACCATGCAGTACGATGTCCCAATTAGCGGTGAACGGTAGATTGCACAGCTCTAAATTATCTTCTCTGTGCAATGTCTCGCTTTCTGCCTGTGCCCACACCAGTAGCGACCATCTCCAGGCCTCCAGAGGTGAGGGGGTTCTGGGGATCTCTAACGTCTCCCGATGAGACACTTAGCTGTCAGCATGCCTAAATCGAGATAGAGGGAGGTGACCTTGTGCCTCTTACTCCTGCGAAAAAGGTCCAATATGCATACTTCCTGTGTGTGCAAGTGGATAATTGGGTTGTGACATTCTCCCACTAATGAGTTAGGAATGGACATGTCCACAACTTATGTTGGAGGTCAGCATCAGACAGATGGCATCTAGGACAAACTCAGTCAGTCAACAGCTTTATTTCGATTGTTACATCATAAAAGCGACAGATAAAAAAAGCACAATCGTTTAAAATTTTGTATCTAAAAACAAGGAAAACAAATACAGGTTTTTATACAAAAACGGAAAAGCGAGTTATCAAACAAATAAACAATTAAAAGTCATCAATTAAACAGTGATTAACAGCCGTTTTGCCCTGATTGACCAAGCCGATGACAGAAATTTCGAAAGGCTAAAAACATACAAGGGCCGGGTATCTGATATTAAAATTCGAAGTGCCACAGATGAATGCCTAGTGCCCAAGGCCCTACACACGGGCTTAAGCCACGTTTGCCTTGGGCTAACATAGGCCGGGCACGCAAAAAGAAAATGTTCAATTGTCTCTTTGGGAGTGCTACAGGAGGGACAAGATGCAACTGTCTGGTAGGGCGGTTTCCAGCAAGATGTTAGGGCACGCACAGGGAGGGACCCCACTCTAAATCTAAAATAAAGGGCCCGATCATATGGCTTCCAGACCAAATCTAGGTAGGGCTCCAAACAGGGTGAGTCCTTATGCACTAAAGATTCTTCTGTGAGCCTACCATGAGAAGGATCCGTGGAAATTCTGCTTCTAACCCAATTCCAATATAAGGTTTTCAAGGCTGCTTTCGGAGGGGAAGACCTGTTTTCCCAAGCTTCACTAAGGCCTAGTTTGCCAAGCATAGACTTGACATCAGTAAGCCATCTGATCCTACACTAGCCTACCATCGACATCACCTCTGCTAGGCCTTTAGCATACTTGGCGAGTTCGGGGACGCGCCATAGCCTAGCCCATAAAAGCAGTTTTGCTACGTCACTAATTTGCTGGCAACCAAGGTCCAAAAAGAGGGGTAGCGTGGGTGTACTCTGCGGGAGAGACATAATACATTTTAAAAACGTATTCTCAGACCTAGTTAGGACGCTGATGTTAGAGGTACCCCAAAGTTCAGCGCCATACAAAGCGGAACTAACTCCCTTTGCCCTGTAGATATCCAGAACAGGGGCAATGGGCTTGGTTGAAGAAGATCTCTGCTCTCTAACAAGTGCCCCTATAACCCTTTTGTGGTTAAGAGACATTTTTAGTAAATGAGGGGTCCACTGCATGGAATCTGTAATACGGATCCCTAGATAGTCAAAAACAGAGATCCTTTCCAGAGGGGTTTCACTAAGAACAGGGGGTCGGCCTAATTTTTTTGGGGGGTTTAATACCAGGTACTTAGTTTTATTTGTGTTTATTACTAGGCCCCGTTGGTCACAGAAGGTCTGAATGTTGTTTAAAAGTCTCTGTAGACCCGCCGAGCTTTTTGAGATTAGAAGCGTATCATCGGCAAAGAGAAGGGTGGGAATTCTCTCCCCTGCCAATGATGGTGCGTCCGAAGGTTGTTTGTGTAGATGGTCCACAACCCCATTCACATAAAGTGAAAAAAGGGTTTGAGCCAGGACACAGCCCTGACGCACCCCTTTTGCCACTGGGATCCTGCTAGTTTTCTGGCCATCGGTACCCCAACGTACCTGCGCATAATTGCCATCATGCAGGCGCACTAAGATGGAGAGGATGTTTAGTGGAATCCCCATTTCAGCTAACACGCCCCATAACTGTTCTCTGGGCACAAGGTCGAAGGCAGTCTTCAGGTCGATGAATGCCAAATAAAGACTGCCTCCGCCTATCACTACCACCTTCCAATATAGTAGTAAGAGCCTGAAGGCCTACTCTATCGTGCCCGTTCCAGCCCTGAAACCAGCCTGATAGTCCGACAGAATCTCTTCGTCCTTAATCCATTGGAGGATTCTTTCTAGGAGCACCTTTCCCACAACCTTCTGGGTTGAATCCAATAGACTTATTGGTCGGTAGTTGGCAGGGTCGTCCCTCCGGCCTTTCTTAAAGATAGGGACAACCTCTGCCCCCTTCCAAGATTCGGGAATGGCTTCTCCTTTGTCGATTGCACTAATCAGAAGGTGAATAAGCTTCCCCCACCTCTGCAGGTTTGAACGCAGCAGATCCCCCGGAACTCCGTCGGGTCTCGCTGCTTTCTGTGGCACAATTCACCTAATTGCGTGTTCTACTTCTTTAATTGTAAATGGGGAAACCATTTAATTTCTCGTGGGTACTAATGGTCCGTAGGATGCGGGGGGGGCAGGTGCCTCTTGAAGATTCGAATACAAGTTAGTGAAATGTTCGAACCAGGCCTGACCAGTTATGTTGCACGTTATAAAGTTACTATCAGGTCTGTTCCTTTCCCTAATAGTATTCCAAAAACGAGCTGCATCCCGCCCAGTGCTTGCTTCTCTTAGAGTTTGCCAGTATTCGTCTTCCCATTCCTTTTTTGCAATCCCAATCACTCGTTTGTATTCTGCTCTAGCCTTCAGCACAAGGGGCTGCGATTTTGTCCTAACAGCTTGAATAAGGCACGCCTTCAATTCTCTGCATTTTGACGTATACCACCCCTGCTTATCTTTTGACCTGGGGTGGCCATCCGGCCTACCTATACGTACTTGCGCCTTAAAAAGATTACCAATCGAATTGATGGTCTCCTGGAACATCAGCGTAATCCTGGGTATAGCAGAATGATCTGAGGAGATTGTTGCCATCTCACTTAGTGTAGCTTCCAAAAATTGATCTATGGCCTGTAATTTTGGTGCGTCAGAGGCTACTTTCCGCCATTTGAGACGCCTACCGTAATTAGACAGAGTGACATCCGATGTTGACCTTTTGGCTGGTGATAAGGTTGGGGTACTATGATTTAACCATAGGTGCCTTAGGAAAAGCGAAAGGAAATTATGATCGCTATCTATGGTAGGTACTACAGCCATATCCACAACAGACTGCCAAAGGTCAAAATCAAGCAAGATGTAGTCGATCCGGGAAGAATGGTTAGCCCTGTTGTATGTATGACTGCCCAATGGGTCAGAGGTGGTTCTTCCATTAACGGCTCGCAGGCCGTGCTCCAGGGTCATAGAATTTAACTGGATCGCCCTCTCTGTCCATCTCTTTATCGGCTCAACAGATAATGCTGGGATACCCCTCCTCACATCATCCTCTACCACACCCAGAATATCTTCTGCGGAAAGTGGTTCGCACGTGCAATTCAAGTCTCCTACAATCATAACTTGGGCATCCTCACCACACTCATCTAAAGCTTTCTCCAGTAATACTATAGTGGGGGAAAAAGAGCTACCTCTAGTACCTCTGGCATACACATTCAGAATCTCTAGGTGCCCCCTAAATCCTGGGCCTTTCAGTGAGATTCTAAGGATGTCCATTGAGCCACTATATTTCTGAGTAATACTACACCCCAAAGAGATATCCACCCAGATGAGGAGTCCCCCCGAAGGCCGGCCCCTCCCAGATGGTGACTGAAGGGCAGGCAGATAATATGTGGAATATCCAACTTTGTAAACAGGTTCAAGGCTCCAAGTTTCCTGGAAGATGCAGATACAGTGCTGTTCTACCTGTGAGTGCCATTCGGGGAGGTCCAGATTCCTACAAATGCCCGCTATATTCCAACACATAACCCCCATCATCGGTCCATTGCCATCGGACCCTCACTGTACATGTGCAGAATTCTTTATACAAGAAGCACTAGTGTCGTCTGAATTCACAACCTCCGCTACCACGTCTTAGGGGTGTTACCACAGTCAGCCAAACCCTCCACTTCCATGGAGGCAGGTATAGAATACGCTAGGGGCCCTGACTGTCAATCACAATCGCTCATACCCGAGAGGGCATTAAATCTATTTGACACATCCAAGGGGGTCAGTGGGGTCAGTGGGCCTGTTATACCTCTCCATCTAGGACCACAATGACTCTGTGGAATATTATGCCACCCAACAGATCTGTTAGGAGCCAAGGGGTACAATACATGGGGCACAGGCCAGTTGCTTCGGGGTGCGGGATGATGACTAGGTCTATCACAAGCTAAGATCCCAGGATTTACTGGGGGACCTACCAGGGGTCTTGGATAGAAATACGTTAGGTCGTAGGGAGTGATAAGATTACTTCCACTCCCCGGGAACCAGTTTAATATGTGCCTAACAACTCCCTGCTCTCTGAAGTTGACAATAATAATATCCCCCTGTAGGTCCTTAACCCTGCGACCTAGCCACGGGAGGCGCCGAACATGCAAGATCTCGCCATCGATATTACAGGGGAGAGGTCTATTCAGGGCCAACCAATGCATAACTTTGTGCTTTAGCTGGAAGAAACCCTCTCTTGTACCTTCTGCTAGCGCGGGAACTCCAGTAAGGACTACCACGTATGGTACTGATTCAGGGGGTAGCTCAACTGTACGCCCATTATACTCTGCGGTCACTGCTTGCGCATTACATACCCCTCTATTGCTATCAGGTTTTGGGTGGAGAATACTGTGCCCCCCCACAGCTACTCTATCGTCATTCTGTGCAGGCTGCTCAATAGTTTTAGGCGGAGCCTTCTGCTTAGCACTAATGGTGGATTTAGTGGTTTTATTTGCCTCTTTGCTGCGAGTAGTACTAATAGCAGCAAGTGCTGCGGAAGCTGGAGAGGGCAGTACCGATTTCTCAAAAGTTCTTAACAACCCAGTATTAGCAGCAATGGTTTGCTCTAGGGTCCCTAACCTTTGTTCCAACCTGTCTAGAGTTTGTTTGATAGGGAACATAAGGGATTTGATTAGCTGTTCTATGCCACCTAGGAGAGCAGGAGATACTACCTCATTCCCCGTAGGTTGTGCCTGTAGGGATGTGGTTGCTGGCTTATCTAAGGACAATACAAGAGATTTAGACGGTTTACCAAAGTCTGAGTGACTAATTTTGGCTTTAGGTTGCTCACCCCCCCTCTTTCTCCTTTTACTAAGAGGGGGCCCCAGCACCTTAGAAGTCGCTTTTTTCCTAGCTCTATTCACATGTGCGGTCCCTACAACTATAGGACATGGCTCATGATGAATCTCCACCACTGTGGTTGGGCCTGTAACAGGGAGTACAGGAATAAGAGACAAAGGAGCATTTATGTCGGGTACAGGAGATTTTTCGCGAAAGAGTACGGGAGTGCTGTCTAATTGAGATGCATCAGGGCCTTCGGATAAGCTAAGGATACTCAGAGGAGGTGAAACAATCAATTGTAGGGGGTCTAAAGATGGGCGTCTACCCTTCATGGATTCAATCGAGCGACGACGCTCGATTCGTCGCTCAACCAGTGCTTGCTCCCTATCCGCTTCTAGTAAAGTCCTAGTAAAATAACCATCTAGGGTCCCTTGGTTCAGTCCCCCTGCTAACAGTGATATACCAACAGTGGGACTTGAAGCCATGATACTCCCTGACAGCTGTAATGACCACCAACAAACAATCCTGCTCGGGCGAAAGAGACACGGCCCAGCCCAGCCTCCCTCAGCCTCTGACGGCCTCAGACGGCCCGCCCTTTGCCCGGGCTTTGCCCCGGGCGCTCCCGCGCAGCGGGAACAGAGACCAGTGATAAGGTAAGTGGTGAGGAAGGGGCGGGGCAGGCTGGGAGAGCGACCCAGGTGTTGCGGGTCTCGACCTCACGCAGGGACTCCTGGTACTTTGAG
Source organism: Triturus cristatus (assembly GCF_964204655.1). NCBI lineage: Eukaryota > Metazoa > Chordata > Amphibia > Caudata > Salamandridae > Triturus > Triturus cristatus. The sequence continues at coordinate 178,747,957 of NC_140590.1, forward strand.
TCCCTGCGGGTCAGCTCGCAGCCCTGGAGTTCCCCACACACACACCAACAACAGCAATGATGCCCCAGAGGTCCTCACAGCACGCAGAGTCACCGCAAGAGGGAAGAACGAAGCGGGACCCGCGCAGTGGGTCCGGCGAGGAGCAGCGTTGGAAGCAGGTAAAATCCCAGTTCTGGTGGTCCAAGACAGCAGCAAGGACAGTTCTCTGGTCCCAGGCAAAACAAACGGTCCCAATGGTGCTACACAGCTGCAGGAACTTATTTGCTGAGGAAGGGGCGGGGCAGGCAGGGAGAGCGACCCAGGTGTTGCGGGTCTCGACCTCACGCAGGGACTCCTGGTACTTTGAGTCCCTGCGGGTCAGCTCGCAGCCCTGGAGTTCCCCACACACACACCAACAACAGAAATGATGCCCCAGAGGTCCTCACAGCACGCAGAGTCACCGCAAGAGGGAAGAACGAAGCGGGACCCGCGCAGCGGGTCCGGCGAGGAGCAGCGTTGGAAGCAGGTAAAATCCCAGTTCTGGTGGTCCAAGACAGCAGCAAGGACAGTTCTCTGGTCCCAGGCAAAACAAACGGTCCCAGTGCGATGAAAGTAGTGGTTAATTTTGGCGAGAGTGAGGTGGGCCCTAGGTAGAATGTATGACTGAATGAGGCGGAAGTGAGCAGTGCAGGGGACTCAGACCAGGCTTTCTAGTATGGCAGCCCATCCTTTGTCCGTAAACACATCATCTTCCCAGTGGCGCCGCAAATGTAAAAGTGACGTCACAGTGAATCTGAAAAACGGTGTGAAAGATGTTTGCCCTACCCCATAACATGTACAAATTGTATTGTCATGTGCATGGGATGCTCCTACTACATGTCACTCCATTTGACGCCTAGAGTTGAACAGAAGGAATTGGACTGGGGGGAGGCTCTCCTCCTCCACTACTGTGCCGTACGGCATCAGAATACCATCCCGATAGAGGTCTCCCACAGTGTGTAATCCAGCCTCCAGCCAGGCAGCAGGTTCCACTGTTGTGGTAATGGTGCATCCTGTAGGTGTGTCGCAAAGAGGTAGCGCCGAAACGTAGTGGACCTGGGAGCGGGTTAGATACAAACTCCTTTAATAGCAACAATACGCAGTATTAAGTTGCAGTTATTCCGGTGGTTTACTGCAAGTACAGGGGCGAAAGAGGCGATGGGTCACTGAGAGAATCTAAGGCGTGCCAGCATGGCTGTGTCCGACAACCACTTGCCACCCACTGGAGCTAGGAGGCAAGATAGTACTGTTCCATGTTTGCCACCAATAGTCCATCCTGCTCAGTGGGCAAATATAGCTTTGACAATGCCGCCCTGCAGTGCAAGGCATCCGAAATGAACTCCTTCATAATTCCTTCAACGGAGCGAAAGAAGGGGGGTGAAACGTAGAGAGGCAGGTTGGTAAACTATTAGAGCAACTGGGGTAATGCCACCATTTTGAGAAGGGCTATGTGGCCCATAACTGATAGCGGGAGCCTGCGCCAGAAGGGCATTTTGGATCGATTGGCTGTTGTAGCCCTTGTAAGGTTACCGTCATATAAGTTAGCTGGCAGTTGATACACCCTGACTTCCAAGTATCGAAATGTGGCAGTTTGCCACGTTATGGGAGATCCACTGAGAGCAAAAGTTGGGTCAGGGTAAGTGGGGGCAAACGGAAACAGGCACGATTTAGCTCAGTTAACTCAGAAAGAGTGGCAAAACAGGCAAGTGTGTGGGCTAAGGCACCAGGAACTGGGCGTAGGTACCGAAAGTACAGGAGCAGATTATCTGCACAGAGGGGAATCGCATGGATGGTGTCTTCCAGGGTCATACCCCAGTCTGCGCCTTGTGTTCGGAGAGCCATAGCAAGCGGCTCACCTGCGAAGGAGAACACCAGTAGGGAGAGTGGGCAACCTAGGCAGGTGCCTCTGCATATCCAGATGGGGTCCAACATGTAAGAGCCGGTTTTGGCTTGGGCTATGGGTTGCGTGGATAGTAGTTGAATCAGGAGAAAACAGCTACAAATACTATACCAGGGCAGGGTGGCAAATAAAATTGTCCTTTCTACGGAGTCAAAGGCCTTCTCCAGATCAAGCACCAGGCATCCAGAGTGGGGCCATTGATGCATGGAATATTTAAGGACACAAGAAAACGCTGCACATTTAAGGAGGTATTGCGAGCCGGGACGAACCTGTTTTGGTCAGAGTGGACAAATGGCGGGACCAGTGGCACCAGACGATCCACCAGAACTTTGGCCAATATCTTGTAGTTGGTGTTAAGGAGAGTGAAAGGGTTATAAAAAGCCCAAGGCGGTGGAATCCCTGTCATGTTTTGGCAAGTAGATAAGCAAAGCCTTGAGTAGGGACTCGGGAGGCTAGAAGCAGATAGGGCCCCGTCTTAAAGGGCATTCCATTAATGGGCCCATAGAGAGGCATCTGCTTTATAATACTTGGCCAGCAGGCCATCCAGTCCTGGGGACTTGCCCGTCGCCAGGGCCCTAATGGCCTCCTGTTTTTCAATGAGAGTAATGGTTATGTTGAGGTCTGCCCGTTGTTCTGGCGTGATGGGAGGTAGGTGGATCGTGGAGAAGAATGCGTCTATGTTGGCCTGGCTAGTGTCTGTGTGTGACCGGTAGAGCGAAGAATAATGACATGTTAGTTCTTCGTGTGTGCCATGCTGAGTATGGAGTAGGCCTCCCATAGTGGATCACAATAAAATGATAGGGTGTCTAGCTGTTCCTGGCATATCAGTCACCTTAGCAGTTGGTCCACATGGTCAGACAAGGCATGGGTACGAGAGGAGTGCGCAGCAATGTTAAGACAGTGCCGATGTTCCCGCAGCAAAGTGTGTTCGCGGCACGCTTCCGCTAGTAGGTGGGCATGCTGGGGGTCATGTATCTCCCGAGTCTTGTGTCGTAGAAGAGCATGCTCAACTTAGGAGATGTCGCCATCTAGCTGTTTGCGGATATTCCAGTTCAAACCCAGACAATGTCCTCTGATGGTAATCTCGAAGGCGTCCCATCCTATCAGTCTGTCGGAGGCAGAGTTGCCCTTTAACTCACAGTAGTCAGCAGTGGCTGTGTCCATGAAGGGGCGAAATATAGGGTCTTCCAGTGCCGTGGGTTGGAAGGGCCACGTGGGAATGGCAGGGATCTCTATCTCCCATGCAAGTTGTAGGTTTCATGGATTGTGGTCCGAGTGAGTATGCCCTAGGTAGTCTGTTTGCAGGACAGCAGGTAGAAGGTTGGCCCGAGCCTATAAAGCAATCAGAACGTGCAGATGGTGTGTGGAAGAGTAAATACTCCCCTGGCATAGGAGGGATAATCTGTGGAGAACACTTGGCCCCTCCACCACTTGTGGATACCGCCAGCCTCAGTTAGTGTTACATGGGTGGATCTACGCTTGGGAAGAGGTTTACAAGCCAAAGATATACCACCACTATGTGAAGGATGGATGTACATCAAGGGCTTTAGTGATATCCTGTGTGACAGCGCTACACAATAAAGCAGAAGCGAGCTGCGCATGACGTAGGGATTACCTTCAATAGAGACCAGGCCCCGGGCAGTTGCAAGGAAACAATTGTTAATAAATGCATAAAGAAAACAACACAATAGCAAAGCAGTGTATGGGGGAGCATGGGCTTAAGGTGCTGTATCCATGACCAGGTTACATAATGTCGCCTGCTGTCTGTGAGGTCTCCTCAGGTAGGTTAAAGGAATTTGCACTAGTGAGCTACATGGTGGAAGAGCGTTTCGTGCAAAATAGCATCATGAGCCCGGTAATTCAGCAGCCGGAATAAGAAGGGCCCGGAATTGGTGCCCTGGGGCCTTCGGACAGGCACACGGTGGGCACGTTCAACAGAAAAGAAGGGAGAGAGCGCAGCTCCCAGGAGTAGAACGCAGATCCAGCCCTCAACGTAGTGGGCTGCATCTTGGCCTTCGACTCCTTGCGGCAGGCAAACCACGCAAATATTGTTGCTTCTGGAGCATCCCTCCGCATCTCCACCTCTGCACTCTAGGATGTGTACGCGGCCAGCTAGATCCTGCAATATGGAGTACGATGCATAAGTTGCTGACTGTAGTTCAGCCAGTATCTGTACGATACGTACTTTGTCTGCCAATTTGCACTCGTCAGCGTGCAGCAGTGCGAAGTCCGCCGTTACTTTATCTATTCTATTTTTGACTGATGTGCGTGTTTGGTCGAGCGTTGCTCTGATCCTCTCCACCGCTTGTAACACCGTGTCTAGTTTGGTGCTCAAGGACTGAGATGAGCCCAGCAGTTCTGCAACCCCAGCTGGCCTTTATAGTCTGACGCCTGGCGTGGTGGCACAGGTTGTGTTTCTGATCGTAGGCGCTCCATGACAAGGTTACCTATGTCAGGCAGCCGAAGGGCTCAGGTTCGGTGGAGTGTGCCTAATGTTCGCAGTGCTCAGGCTAGCTGGTTCACCCAGTAATCATTAGTTGTGTGAGCAATACAAGATGCAAGGTCACTAGGCACCCAGATTAGCACGAAGGAAGGGTGCCTGGGGCTCACCGGCCAGGAGCACCATAGTACGAGTGGTTGCCCCTTCAAGAAGGGCCTGCTTGCTTGCACCCCGCATGTGTCGGGATGCCACAGCACGAGCAGCCCAAGATGGCTCCAGGCAGGTGGATCAGCTTTCGAGGGCGCAAGAAGTGACTTGATGCTTGACTCTCTCGTGTGCTATAGAGGATGAGCCACGGCGTTACTGCACGGACAGGCCACCCGAAAGAGGTCCACTGCGCCGGTCACGCAATACCTCACGCAGCAATGGGGGAGCCGCCGGGCAATGGCATCTTACTCCTCCCATGATGGCCTCCAGTTTGGCCCGCTTGTGGACACCTTTGCATGCCCAGCTGTGTCGCAGCACGTACTGCCCCGTGGTGCATGCAGTCTCCAGGCCTCAACATGCAGCAGTAGACAATCAGCAGAGTCAGTGTGTTGGCCCCCGCAGCCCCACATATAGGGCAAGGTTTACAGCAGAGATATTCTTTCGGGAGTGATAGTGTGGAAAAGTAGGGGGAGGCTTGCAAACAGGCAGTACTGTCAGTCTCCAGCACCAAGCGAGAATGAGCGGCTCAGCTCCACACAGATCAATGCAAAAGTGGAGAAGTGGCGAGACCAGCGGGAGAGCCCAGCCGATCCATCTTATGTCAGTTAGGAGAGCCAGGTGTAGGTGAAATGACCATGCAAAGCCTTTATTCCAGATGGGTATGTAAAATGTTAAGGTGGGAGCTGCAACATGTAGATCAGGGCATCGATTGCGCGTTATACGGGCAGCAGGTATGTTCCAGTGTGAAGGAGAGTGTGCCTGTGGTCTGTTTACTGGCAGCTGCCACCGGCAGGTGAGCACCTCAGTGGCATCTGGACCTGTAGCGGGGGTCCGGGCTCAGTCTAGCCCTACAGGCAGCTGCCTCCATCAGGCGAGCACTTCAGTGGCTTCTGGACCTGTAGCTGACGGTCCAGGCCCCGTCTAGCCCCCAATCCACATCTGTCACCCTGTGGCGCAGCACCAGTGAACAATCAGGAGCAGGCCCAGGCAGGTGCAGGCTGGTAAAGCTAACCCCGGCACCCCTCATCAAGGCGTCACCCAAGCAGCACCACCAACGTTGCCGAAGCCACCAGGCCTTGTCCCAGGCTGAAGCCCCGGCCGTGGGCAAGGCCGCGATCACTGCCCAGTACATGTATGTGGTCTCTGGTGCAGGGCTGCATCACCATCTGTCAGGTGGCTACCCCCGTTCACAGGTCCCCGCGCCTCAGCCAGTTCAGGCGGCTCCCCCTCACCCCCTCCCCCTCAACTACAGAGTCCCCACTTACCCCCAGTGCAGGTAGCACTGTTCCAGTTGTCTCCTGCTGGATCCCAGGTGCCTCTCCACCGCAGCCGCACAAAGGAAGGGAGGGGGACTTGGCAGCGCGACGGCACCGTGGCGCTCCCACACACCCGCAGGCCCGGCTAGTCGTCAGGTGGAAGCAGGTGCAGGCAGGGGCATCTGGGCAGCCATCAGGGCACCGGGCCATGAGGGTCTCAGAAACAGGTGGCTCCGCTCTCAGTACGTCTCAGAGCCCCAGCACGTGCACAGGTGAGCGGAGTGCTCCCCTAGGAGGACCAAGAGAACTGTTGGATTCCGTGACGGCCAGTCGGACCACCACAGCCGTCCCCAGCCCATCTCCAGGCGGGCGTTAGCACCAACCAGGTCGCAGCTCCTCGAAACTGCCACCAATTAACAAAGTGAAGGCAGTGGCTGATTCAGGGTGGTCTGCTGAGGGTGGTGTTTCACATGGTGATCCTTGGATAGGGAAATCGATTGAGCAGGGCCGTACTGGCCGAAGTGGGCATCAGGCCTTTCCAGGGCCTGCAAATGTTTAGGACGTTTTTAGACCTCTGGAGGAGGGGGCTGTTTTTGTTACCGGGTGCCGGTTTTGTAGCATAGTTGCAATACTGGCCCCAGCATCAAAAGCAGCACAAAGCTTTCCACAAGCTCACTCCCCCCACCCCCGGGGCCGGCCGAGCTCTTTGCCGGGGTCAGTTTCGGTTCTCAGTCCGGCACTGCTATCGAGGTTGTGGACGACAGGTCAAGAGGTTATGGGTTTCCGCTTGAAAGTTCATAGACAGAAACTCAGTTGTACATTTATTAAGGAATCACACAGCCGCAGCAAGCCACCGTGCTGTGCTGTGCTGCGCTGCTTGATAGGGAAAAGGAAGGATTGCGAAGTATTGAAAATCACACAGCGCATTCCTGTCTTTTCTATGCCTCGGTGCACTTTTGTCTGCCTACCGCCAACGCAGGCGCTCTTGCACCATGAAGCAAGGGTGTTGTAGGCAGAATTGTTTAGTGCAGGATGGAGCACCTTCCTGTACAATACAATCCTCTTTGGCATTTTCCTCTTACTAGGGGCCATATGTAGGAAGCCCAATACCGGTGGGTAACGGCCGATTTTCGGTAAATATCCCGTTACCGACCGGTATTCAGGCTTTTGGTATGTAGGGGGCACTTTTCAGGATTCGGTGAGTTACCGAATCGGTAAAATTACCGAATCGGTAATTTTACCGATTCGGTAAATACCGAATCCTGAAATGATATGTAGGGGGAGTGTGTGGTTGTTGTGGGGATTCGTTATTTACCACCAACTAAAAGTTGGTGGTAAATGACGAATAGCTGGAAAAAAGCATTTTTTTGCACTTTGAAGTGTGCAATGTGGCAGACATACATGCATGTATGTGTGCCACATGTGCACACATGCAGGAATCAGGGGTGCAACAGGGTGTCACTGTGACACCCTGCCACCCTTGATTGTGCTCCCCCCATTACCGAATCGGTATTTACCGAATCGGTAATGGTAACTGGCTTCCCATTGATTCCTACGGGCCTCCTGGCCCATAGGAATCAATGGGAAGCCATTTACCATTACCGAATCGGTAAATACCGATTCTAAATTACCGACCCATTCCGAATCGGTAAATATTACCGATGGATTATCTACATATCATTTACCACTTCATAAATACCGAATCGGCAAAATTCGGTATTTATGAAGTGGTAAATGTTAGGCTACCTACATATGGCCCTATGTGCGCTTCAGAAAACAGCACACATAGACAAAGAAACAAGCATTGGCATAGCCAATAGGTCTCGCCTTTGGGACCTTATAAGTATTTAGTTATGCAGCACAATATCCTTGGTGAAACAACATTAATTGTTGCATGGTTAAACACTCATAAGGTCCCAAAGGCGAGACCTATTGGCTATGCCAATGCTTGTTCAATCTGATGAGCGCCATTTACTTTGAACATGTATACTATGTCACTATCATAGACATAGAAAACAGATATTGGTTTCAACTGTTTGAAAACAGATACACACGGATTAAAACTGAGAGAAAGTGCACGCAAAATACATACACGGGAAATACATTCGTAAAATAAGTGGTCATAATAATAACTAAACAATTATAAAAACGCATAGTGCATTTAACATATATCCATTAAATGAAAAGTGCATCATCAGACCATTGAAATATACATGCAATGTATAGAATTGACAATTGTAGTGGAAATGTATCTATTTCATTATATAACAACATCTGCTGTCGTTGTCATGTATCTTAAAAAATTGCGCAAACCCCTTTCGTATAACATTTAAAAGTGAAGCATGCTGCGTAAACATGAGGCGTCAGGGAGATAGGATTAAGTACAGCTGATCCCTTAATTAGCATAGAAACCGCTCAAGACTAAGCCCGTAAAACACACTCGTAATTGAAATAAAATGCATGGCTGCTCAATGCCGAATTAAATATAAACAAGTAGGCGCGATTGAAGCTTAAGGTCAATAGAACATATGCCTGACTTTCGAAATGTGACACATAATGTGTGTTTATGATCTCAAGTGCCGATCCATGAATAGCATGTTGAAACAAGTGGGAATGCAAGTCCCATAATGCCTCATTGTAATCACATGCAAAATGTAGAACAGGCATGGAAAAGGCTAAAGGCATCTATAGTATGAATATCGTCCAGACTCAACAACCAAAGCGTAGCCTACAAAGTTATGCTAGTGTTCAGAAAAATCACGTGCCATGCAACACACTATAAGTGAATGCGCAGCTTCACCACTGAACTTCGGACACGGGCGCCGAGTGGATTCCAGATGGGGAGGAATGTAAATGAAAAAACACCTAGTAGTGTTGATGTCAAGTGTTCTCTGCAGTAGATGCAGCACGCACGAGAGAGGTGATGAAAGAGAGAGGGAAGACCAAATGAGGGAAGGAGGGATGCCAAGGGAGCCTGAGAGACAGGAAAGGGGGACACTTGAGGGAGAGGAAAGGGGATAGGAGGAGGGGAATGGGTGAAGAGAGCAAGCAGAATTGCGCGAAAAGAGAAATAATAGGAAATATGAAAGGATAACCTTTATAGAGAGAAACTTCTCACTCGCAGACATTTTAGATGTGGGTTCAAGTGGGTGGTATTTATTATTTCTGGCTACTCCCTTGGGTGCCACCAAGAAGGAGAGACAAAATAAAGCCCTGATTGCCGTTTGACACCGGAGGAAAATGGGGACTGTGACAAAGGTGGCTGCCTCCAAGGAGACAGGAGCCAATAAAAGTTGAGGATAGGTCAATACGCCTCTCGCATGATGACTTCCGCCCCTGACACCGCTCCGCCAGTCTCTTCGACACACCACTTTGCGGCCCAATTACAAAGTCGCCCCAGTCGGTGTGCCTAGAGGAGGGATATTGACATATGAGAGAAAGAGAAGAAAACACAACCTGGCACGTTTTATTTAATCAGAGAACGAGACTCCTGTTCCCTCGGGTCCAAGGCGCCTCATCTGTGACACATCTCACATTAGCTGAAGATACCTCGTTCCGCGTCATTTATCATCCCGGGCTATATGCTCCATCACTGTGATCCCAAACATGCCTTCCTGTGAGACAAGCTAGATTTACAGTAGAAGTGGGCGGAGAGATCATCTTTCCATTCCAATCACGCCTGACCTACATGTGGCACTTTCCAACTAATGTGCATTTTCGCTGCACACCAGAAATGTAGCTCTACTACAGAAAAACGAGAGATCCACAAAAAATACAGGACGGTTTCTTCTGAAGCGCCGCTCAGATTCCTAAGGATTTCTCTAAGACAATCGTGTTGATGTTACATTTGTACCGCTGCCTCGTGGCATTTCATTGCTCTTACAATTACAAGCTGTCAAAGGCGATGAAAGCCTCACCAGAGAAGGGAAGGCTTTCAACTGTTGTGGACATTGTTCTCTACCCTTTAAAGCAGAGGTAGAGTGTGAGACGAAGGCATGCGTGCACGAGACAGTGTGCGCGGGCCGTTTCTGTTATTATTCCAGATTCAAATTGTTAGATCAATGTGCAAGTCACGTCTACCACCTAGTGGCGAATGAATATGCGACATTACATTACACGGAACGAAAAAAAAAAGAAGAGATATATTGAGACAAGCATTGGCCACACGGAAAGTGAAAGTAATGGCCCGGAGGAAGAGATAAGAAAGGCAGATGGTGAAGTAATGGCCCGGAGGAAGAGATTAGAAAGGCAGATGGCGCGTGCACGCAAGCTTCAGGACAAGAAAAGCTTGTGGGTAGCACTTTGAAAAGCCCCTTACTAAAAGTCGAGCAAGCAGCGCATGCGCTGCTCTAGGCTCGACCTAACAAACGAGGAGAAATAAAGATATTTCTTGTTACACCTTACCTGGGTAGGCATAGCATTCTGACACTTACCCGGGCCTACCAGTGTTGGTAAATCTTAGAATGCACCAAAATATATGGGTGGATGCGTGGGAACACCCATGCTCCACTCATAGAACACCTACCTGGAGCAGAGTAACGTAACACAGTTGATTTGTGCTGTGTTGTGTTGTGTTACACTAGATTTATCAAGCCACGCAGGACCACACCAGGTATCTTTGCGTGGCTTGATAAATGTAACTTAGTTGTTGTGTTGCCCTTGCTCCCCACTGCGTGGCACAAGAGGCACACAACTCTTTCATAAATATGCACCTCAGAATTTGCCCACCTCTAAATGGAACAGTAGAGCTATAGGTTTTGTTAGGCCAGCAGCACCAACAATTTATGGTGGCGATTCTGCAAAACCAAACTCTAAATGACCACCCATGTGTACTATGATAATCATATATTTTTTTTAATGCTTTTATTGCATTATTAACTTTTCAGTGCACTTATATCATTACTATTTCTCCCTGTACTTAAGTCATGCCATCGGTTTTTCTTAATGTACTGATAACATATAATTACCTTTTCTCAACTGTCTTAAAATCACTATTACTTTTCATCAGGGTAGTTACTATATAATAATTATACTCAATACTTACTAAATACTAATTCTTTTTTTCAATTAACTTACGTTAGAATTTTCTTCAAATTATTCACAGCATAATATTACTTTTTCTTAATGTTCTTGCATGATATTACTTTTTTGCATTGCACTTAAAATGTGTTACTTTTTACAGAAAGTGCTAACAACTAATTTTTTAGTGCCAGATACATACCTTGCAGTAATAATTTACGTTAAACATAGTATTACTTATTCTTTCTGCGAAATACGTAAGTGGTACTTTTGTTTTCTCAATGTATTCACATGATTTTATGTTTTCATAGTGTACTTTCAAAATGTAATTTGTTTCTCATTATGTTTACATTATTATTGTTTTCTTAATGTAACTGCATCATATTATTACTTTTTCACCACATACAAGATATTAATTTTCTCTGCCAACCTACTTTTTCTCTATGTGCTCACAAGATGGTGCTCTTTTTTCTCATAGGTCCTGCTTGCCCCGTGAATATGCACTATGAAGTGTGTGGAAATGGATGCCCTGTCACCTGCTGTGATCTTTCCGCTCCAGTAGGTTGCGATGCACCCTGTACAGAAGGATGCTTTTGCAACAATGGCTTCATCTTGAGTGGAGATAAATGTGTGCCAATCGCACAATGTGGGTGTGTGTACAATGAAAGGTACTACAAGAGGGGGCAAGATTTTTATCCAGGAGGTTTATGCGAGGAGCGCTGCACATGCGGTGACAATGGGATTGTGACCTGCATTAATGTACTCTGTGGTGCCAATGAGGAGTGCAAGGTGGTGAATGGCATCCAGGGATGTCAACCAATCACCTTTGGAAAATGCGTTGCATCCGGAGATCTTCACTACATTTCATTTGATGGCCTGTCTTTTGACTTCCAAGGCACCTGCACATACACACTGACCAAAGTAATTGAAGAAGACTCTGGACTGCGGGCATTCTCAGTCATAGCAGAGAATGAAAGCTACGGGAATGGCAATGTGGCAGTTACCAGGATGGTGGCCGTGTCTGTGGATGGGTATACTATCATCATTGAAAGAGGGATGAAGTGGAAAGTCAAGGTGAGTCCAAACCTGCATCTACTCATGTTTTAAGGTACCTTTCATCTGAGGGGGATGTGAGGGTGAGGCATACCTTGAGTAGACCACTCATGTACAAAGCAATACCTTAAAAGTAGTGGCGATCAAGGCTGGGAAATTTTAACAACAAGGCAAGTGGCATGACCTGGTATTCATTGTTGTGTTTATGGGCACAATGCTTCAGTAGTCCAACAGCAAAAAAGTCACATCTGAGATCATAAATTCAGGTGAAGAGAAGAACAGGTTACTTTCGTGTAACAATGTTGTCATGTTCTTTGAATTTCTCCTAAAACCCTTGTCTCCGTTTCACCATAAAGCCCATTGGCGTTGACTTTATGAACAGGAGCAAAGAGTGATGGAAACCCCAACCAGGGATTTATCTGTTCAACTTTAAAGCGAATCACTAGGAAATTTATGAAACCGGAATCTCATGAGGACAAGATGACAATTACATAGCACCCCGGCAGGCAAATAGGGAAAATTGGAAAGTTTGTTAATCAAATTACGTGTCTGCCAAATTGAGGGACTTAAATCTTTCACTAAGGTAGCGGTTAAAAGACTGTCTTTTTTTAAGTTCTCCGTTAGGGTAGAGGTTTCACCACCCAAATGTGTATGTCTGTAATGGGAGAAGCCATTTTGGTGAAAAAATAGATTGTCTCAAAAATTGGGGTTAAATTGTCAGTGACCATCTACTAGTCTCCCCATCACGCAGAGCATTAGGAGCTAGTATGTTAGGGACATCATATCCAGCTTTCACAAAGGTGGAAGTGGTTCAAGGGGGTAATTCCACCTGACAAAGTGGTAGATAAATCAATTTAGACGGGTTAGGTGGTTTTCCACCATGAATGGTTGAATAAACTCAAGACTTTTGCATAGCTTATGTCCAAAACCTCAGAGACCCCGATTACGAGAAGTTAAACTTCCAAAGGTGTGATAGATCTACCTTTACCACCCCCTCAAAATAAAGATGAGTAGCTGGATCGTGTATAGTCCTGACCATTCTTTCAAGTAAGGCCTTTGCTAGTCATCGCTTAGATCCTACACCATGGAGCCAAAAAGTTACTTGATGTGAAAAGGATTTGTATACAGAAACAATTAAGTGCACTCTTTGCAACTATTTTCCCGTGTCTGATTTTTATTAACAGGTTGATGGAGAAATTAACAATTTACCACTGACCCTTAATGACAGCTCAATATGGATCAACCAGGAGGGCATGAATATTGTTCTTCAGACTGATTTTGGTCTTACTGTACTTTACGATACTGTTTCTTATGTGATGATCAGCGTCCCGAGCACCTACAAGGAGAAACTGGGAGGCCTCTGTGGCAACTTTAATGGAAATAACAAAGATGAGTTCCAGCTGCCAAATAAAGAGATTTCCACTAATGTGAAGGACTTTGGCATTGCATGGAAAGTGGAGATTGCTGGAGCCGAGTGCACAGATGACTGTGTGGGTCAGTGCCCTGTCTGTGATGCATCCGAGATCGCACCATACGAGGGTGTGGATTCCTGTGGGATGATCACCAACACAGCTGGACCTTTTAAAAACTGTCACTCCAAAGTCAGTCCCATAGCCTACTACAACCACTGCACGTACGACTTGTGCGCCGTGGCTGGAAGCGGAGATATTCTTTGTAAGAGTCTTCAGGCCTACACGGCGGCATGCCAAGCTGCCGGAGTCAATATCTCATCATGGAGAAGCGCCTCATTCTGTCGTAAGTGAATACAATGTAACAATAAATATATTTAATGAGCAATCTTTTCCTACCCTTTACTAAATAGGATTATGTGCTGCATCGAAAAAATAAAAAGGTTAGATTAACAAATCATGAATTACAAAAGCCATAATGATAACCTTCTAAAATTATGAAAAGTAGTCATGAATGAAAGAAAAAAACCTAGTACAGTGCATAGACACAGGCAGTCATCAAACTCTGCAAGCAGCTCTGCAATGAAGAGTTAGGTCCAGCAAGTCCATTTTTTATTTTGATGAAGAGAAATAAAAAGAGGACTGAAAGACCGAGCCGCCTTGAAAGGGTCATGTCGGAATCAAATTCAAATAATCTTTATTCGGGTATTAAAAATATCCATAAAAGATACATATTATAAACAGTCCTATTTCCGTTGTAAATTTGGACCAATATACACATTACACATAAATACAATAATAATAAAAACCCATCAGCATTAGCAATTTAAAAACGGGACAATTGTGTGCATTTTTCAGCTCATTCAACCGTACAAGATTTCCCCGGTAGCGTAGGAGGAGAGACCCTTTAAAATACACTTGTCTACAGACAGGAATTACGAGCCAACCATGGGTAAAAATCCTTAGATCCTTCCAACCCTTAATAAGTCCGAGAGGATTAATCCTCTCCTCTAGTGTTCCTTAATTTTACCGCCAATCTTAGAAAGTGTACAGTGCTAAATAAGGTAAAAGGATCGGAAGAAAGTTTGAGAAATAAGAGAGCCACTTTCGCCTGTCTAATTTTAGATCGTCTTAAAATGGTTTTTAAAAACAGAGACCTTGGGTAAGCATAGAAAGGGCAAATTAGGACGAAGTGAAGGGTATCTTGCGGAGATCTTAGATCGCAGCCGCAACACCCTTTTATACTTACATTATTTACAAAATCGGCTGGGACTGACAGAATATGGTGCAGAAGGGTTAAACTGGATCTGGTCATCAGAAATCTGTCCTGTCTGTTGTACATGTTGGAAAGATAAAATTCCATGCCCGGGCATGATTTTGCAAGCTGATATGATCTTACTGTGATTTTCCGCCCTTCTCTGTCCTCTCTGGCCCTTGCTAAGTACCGCACGAATTCTGCCTTTATAACACCCTTGTCGGTAATAGCTAGTGTGAGAGGTTCATTAAAAAAGTTTGCATGGCCCAGACTACTCAAAACATCCCTTACATATTTGAGCCAGGGTATTCGAGACCCTTTATCCCCCCTCATGCAATCCTCCAGTATTTGCCTACTTAGGCTTGCCTCTGGATTTGTCCCAATTTTTATCCAACAGATAATGGGTTTGAGGCAAGCCCTCTCACTAAGGTAGGTAATACCCAGCTCCTCATGGACAATAAAGGAAGGGATGCATTGGGGCACTTGCAAAAGCCTTCTTAGGAATTTGTTCTCCTCCAATTGGATTTTTCCTAAATCTGTGAACCCCCACACCTCACTCCCATACAGAGTGTTTGCACAACATACCGCGCTATATAATTGCACTATTTCATTGGGTGACCAACGGCCAAGTCTACTCGCATAATTCATAATTGAACCCATCGCACTTGGATGTTGGCTACTTTTGTGCGTTACTAATGGTTTAAAATCAAGATCCTTGTCAAATAGTTAAAAACTTTTACTTTTTCAAGTTTATGTACTCCTATTGTGAAGCTACAGTTGGAATCATCTGCCAGAGGAAAGGGAGCTTAAAGGGATACTGCCAAATATAAAAACACTAAGGAAAGGAAGGTGGGATGCAGATAGTAAGAATATAATTGTATATTTGTATTGGTCAGTTAGTTTCTGCAAATTGCATTTGATCATTGTTTTTCAGGACTGTCTTTGTAAGATTTGCATGCATCTTTTTGACTCAGCATTTCAAGGTGTTATAGGATATCCCGCAAGGAAATAAGTGACACCTGAATATTTCCCGTCTAATGATTTTGCAAGGTGACCTATTTTGAAAACAAATGAATTCAAATGGACAAAGAAGGTCCTGATTCCCAAAAATGTATAAGGGTGTGACATTGCACCCCTCAACTAAATCGCATCCAACAAGTTTAGGGAAAACATAGGTTTTCTCCTAGATCGTGGGAATTTACTGAGAGCGGCTCATGATTAATCTGTGCAGGCAATGAATACAGGTGTCTAGGCATAGCACTCCACAAACTAATTCAGTTACCCGTCAAATAAACAATTGGTATTTTATTAGCTCTAGCCTTGACTTCTTGCTGTATCCTCTCCAGGAGGGACAATGCCTGGTGCCATTTGAGCACAGAAGCCAGTATTTCTGAAAAAACAACATTCAGCGAAGATATTCTAAAGCAAAAGTGGTTAGCAAAGGAGATCAGCATGAGAGTGAGACACACCTTTCTGTATTTTAAAAATGTTTTTGTTTATTTTTGCCTTTCAGCCTTCACCTGTGGTGCTAACAGCCATTACGAGCTCTGCACGTCCACCTGTGATTTTGGCTGCGCTCTTCTTGCTGGACCATCCCAGTGTACTAAACAATGCTTCGAAGGCTGTCAGTGTGAGGATGAATACGTCTTCGATGGGGACCGCTGTGTTTCCATGAATGAATGTGGCTGCATGTACAATGGAAGATACTTGAAGGTAAGTGCCATACCAGGTGTGTGAGGTCATCAGAGTTACTGTGTCACCTTGAATTCAATTCACCCATTCCAGATCTCTATTGAACAACAGGGGCCATATCATTTACAGATATGATCCCCCAGTGCAAAGCCGGCAAACTGTTTTGTTTTTGTATACACTCTCTAAAATGCACACATTTAAAATTGTCACTTAATTACCACATAATTTCAGACTGTACAACTCAGAAATAGTGATGCCTCTTTATGTTTCTGAGATTCTCTGGCTGAAAATCTTGATCTAAATAGCAGAAAGTCCAAGTTAAATTCATGAATTTTGAACAAATGGTTCTAAAACTTTAGACTTCAGCGGACCCTCACTGAATTACTACTGGGTCAATGGGACCGGGGCCCAAGCTACGCCTATGATCTGAATTCGAAAAACACTTTATAGGCATACAGAACAAGTACACAACAAAGAAATACACAAATTATTATATACTTTATGTAATTCACAAACAACAAATATACAGAAATGTAAATGTTAATGAGAAGGTTGCAGCTTTTTAAACGTTTTTTTCTTCCTAAAAGAGGACGTGATATGCTGGACTCTAGCATACCACGTGGTCTTTTTCGCTTCTAATGCATACTTGCTCTTTGTTACTACATTCTAGTTCTTCACTCAAGTCCACAATTTGTCCATACTATATTTTATTAGCTGTATTTGCGCGGCTCCCACAAATCAAACTAAGGAAGCATTTTCCTTGTTTATGTATACTTTAATGGATCTGTCAATATTATTTAATTTTGTAAACAGTTGTGCAAGCCACTGAGAAGTTAAGAATGGCTATTTTTAGGTCAAGCCTATAGCTCTTTAATAGGAGTTCTCTTCTTGAGTGAGCCTGAAGCTCTTGGTTTTGAGACTGACTGTTATGGATTTTTACTGCAGTGACCTCCCATGACTCAGCTGCATCTAGCGGCTGCTGGGTTTATTCTGTTATTACCGTCACATCCTGGGTAGAGAAAGGCAGCGCTCCAAATCTAAGGTGGGTGGGTTCAGACAGTACAAATTCCTGCCTCTGCAAAGATTACATCTCGGGGTGCGGACTGATATGTTTTAACATGGTAATGCTGATATTTAGGTAGTACAAGTCACAGTGGTTCTTTTAGTCTTCATAACGCAAATAGAAGACTTCAAACTCAAACAGGCACATCAAGTTTTTCTTATTTAACTTTTGCCAGGTAGGGGTGTGGCCAAGAAGGTGGAAGTTCTACGCCAGCCCGCACAAATCTTACATTTATCCCGCTCCTCCCGCCGGTTTCTATTTGACTGGTTGCCCCTACCTGCCGGTGGAGTGTGCCGGCACTAGCCGGGGCAGCGGGCCTGACTTGGGTCGATTGCTGGCGCTACAGAGGACTGAGGCCTGGCACCGGCCTGCCGTGGAGCCCCGGGCTCGCATGCTCCGGCGTCTGTCAGCCTGGTGGGTGGACGTGACCTGACAGTGGGGTAGGGCGGGAGACGGGCTACCAGACAACGATAGGGCAGCCATAGGGCAGAGAGTCATCTGGGGCTGCTCGCTAGGTCAGCAGAGTGGTAGCA
Organism: Triturus cristatus; assembly: GCF_964204655.1. NCBI lineage: Eukaryota > Metazoa > Chordata > Amphibia > Caudata > Salamandridae > Triturus > Triturus cristatus. The sequence continues at coordinate 178,765,802 of NC_140590.1, forward strand.
CCCTCTCCTCCTTACCGCACATAGTCCTCCTGATTGAGCTCTGCGCCGGGCTCACATACTCCAGTTCCCGGTGGCCACAGCGCCAACGCTGCAGTGGGGAAGGAGACAGGCCCCCAGGCAGCGACCAGGTGGAAGTCCATTCAAACCTGCCCTCTAGGAGGGCAGCATGGCAGCCCCCTCTCAGCCTGAATACACACACTCATCCAGACTGCATTCGGAAGTTCTGAGGTAGGCACGGGGAGCCCTTGATGCCAAAGGATTGGGCACTCCCCGGACTGCGATAACTGGGTGGACTGGCCAAGATTGAGGCTGTGCTCTTCTACGTGGGCCTCTTAAGGGTGGACAGCCACGTGGTAGCAGAAAGGTCCCTAGCCACTGAACGGATAGTCACTGAACTGCAGTTCGAGGTCTCCACAATGAAATCAACTCTCACAGATCAGATGTCTTTTCAAAGGCCGTGGTCCTAGAATGCAAGGCAGAGGATGCAGAGGGCCGCTCCCAAAGATGTAATCTGCAGTTTGTTGGATTCCCAGAGGGAGTTGTAGGGGAGACCCCGAACTGTTTATGGAAAATTGGATTAAGACCGTGCTCACTGCAGCTCTTGTCTCCCCACTATTTGTGATTGAACGGGCTCATCGGGACTTGTGTCCAGCCCCTCCCTTAGGTGCTGAGCCACTCATGCATATCGCTAAGGTCCTGAACTATAAAGACCATGACTGCATTTTGCGGGAAGCCAGAAGGATGGATGACCCTATATCCGAAAATCACACTATCCGTATATTCCCTGATTACACGCTACTAGTGCAACAACAGAGGGTGTCCTTTAATGGAGTTAAACAGAAACTGAGAGCCATGCAGCCACAATATATGCTGCTTTACCCTGCCAAATGAAAAGCCATCCATGATGGGTGCACACATTTCTTCTCTACTCATGAGGTGGCATCGGACTGCCTGGAGGTGCGGGGCGATCCCTGACCTCCAGGGGGACAGACGACCACTCCCAAGTGGTGCAGGGTGAGCAGACGAGGAAGGCGCACTGGCCAGGCACCTCCCTCCTCAGAGGATAGTGGTGCAACAGAATAGATACCTAGACTTGAAACAGGTGAACTCTGACAACGAGGAGGGAGGCCAGCCCCGTATCGATCCGGCGCAACTGCAGATGGAGCAGAAAGAAGCTACAGCACTAGTGGAGGTAGTGACTGCCTCCAACTCCAATGCCAGCATTGGTGCTGTAGTGGAAGACACCCCCCAGACTGCAGCTTCTTGACCTGATGTTGACTGATTGTAAATATGGGTATCAGTTTTGGGGGTGCCGCTGAAGTAGAGCTATCAAAATGGTGTATGTGGGGGGGAGACTTATGGCTTCTCCAGCATATGCTGGTCTTGGGCAGCCAGATATTTCCTTCTGTAATGACTCAGGAGGGGCACTGAAAGATTGTGTAGGCAGGCTACCCTCCTCCCCCTTTTTCTCTCTTGCTTTTTGTGTTTTTTTTCTTTCCATTCCTTCCCCGATTTGTGTGTTCAGGTTTGTTAAGTGTGAGTGTCGAGTGCATTAAGTGGCCAAGGGATGGAGAGTTCTTGCTGCGCACTCATGGTGTGATGATCAGGACTCACCTTCGACCGAGAGCGGTGATTTAAATTAGTTGACTGGGGAGTGTATAGGTAGCGCACAGCACACTAGCATTACAATTTTATGGCATGTGAGTGACAGGTAGTGTGCACCATTTTGAGCTTGGCTCTGCGACAAAAACCCATGCTGCTGGGATTGGAGAGTTATTTGTGATCATTGGTTGATTCTATATTGTTCTTCTATCTAAGATGTGGGTAGGGGATTGAAATATGATTGGAGAGACACGTATTGTTATTGCAGTGTTTACCTGGGGGGTGGCGGGGACTCTTTATCCTTTTCAATGCTATTTGTGGCAACACTGCGAGGTACTTGTGAAAGGATTGCACAAAGACATAGATTGACAGATGGCTCAGTTTAAACTTATAACATGGAACGTACGAGGTCTTAAATCCTTCGTAAAATTATATAGAGTCCAAACCTACCTCCGTAGACACAGTGTCCACATAGCTATGTTACAGAAACACATTTGTCTGAATCCGAGTTGCAAAAGCTCCACAAGAAATGGAGGGGCCAGATGTTTTCTGCAACTTATTCCACATATGTCCGGGGAGTGGTGATTCGGGTGGCCCCACAGGTCCAGTTCGGAGTTCTTAGCTATGATGCTCACATAGAGGGGATATATGTCTTGGTGCATGCTGAGTTGGACGGCACAGAAATTTGTCTACTGAATGTCTACGCCCCAAATGTTGACGATTGCGCGCTCTTCCTACTCTTGGAGGTTCTCCTACTACTATATTTAGGGACCCCTATATTATGGGCTGGAGACTTCAACTGTGTTTTAGATGGCACACTGGTCAGCATTCTCCGAGAGTCCACACTAAACCTAGCATGACTGCTTCCCTCCAGGGAGTTATGGATCACTTAGGTTATGTAGATGCATTGGCGCGTGATGCACCCGGGAGTTGGAGGTTATACCTGCTGCACCAATGCACACAAAGCTTTCATTAGATTAGACCGATACAGGGCTGCAAAAGTACTACAGACACAGGTGCTCGGGGGATTTCTGTAAGACAATGCCCCGGTGCGGCTGAAATGGGGGACTGGGAGTGGTCAGCCATAGGTTCCTCGTTGGCGATTACATCCAGAAGCTCTGAAAGACTATATATTTCAGAGGGAATTCAGAGTTCTGATTGCCTCTTACTTTGAAAACAATTGAGGCACTACCGCAGAGAGGAGGACCGAGTGGGAAGCGCTCAAGGTGATGACACAGGGAGAATGCCTCTCCAGGGTGGGAGGGCTGAGAAGACAACTAGAGAAAGATCTAACTGCAGCAGAGCATGCCCTGGCTGGGTTGCTGAGGAGACACAAGGAAAGCATTATTATGTGCCCAGTGTAGAGGAGGAGAAATAAGGGACAGAATAGACTGCATAGTCTGCCTGCGAATATCGCCAGTTATTTAACCACAAGGGGGACAAATCGGGACGGTTATTGGCATGGTTGCTTAAAAGTGAGCGCCCGATCATTCTCATGCTGCGTCGGACAGAAGGGAGTACTGTGTCCACCCAGACCAGCGTAAATTCCTTGCTTTATGCCCACTTGTCAGCATTGTATGGCGAGGAGGCTAGGGTTGACCCAATGGTCCTGCTACTCTTCCTCAACACTCGTAAGCTGCCCTGCCTCACGGAGGACCAATGCGACAGTCTGGTTGAGGATATTTGCCTGGAGAACCTCAAGGAGGCAGTGGCCAGGATGGCTTGTGGTAAAGCTCTGGGCCCAGACGGTCTACCGGTGGATTATTTCTAGGCCTTTGCGGACTTTCTGCTCCTTCGCCTGCTGGAGACTCTCCGAGATGCCAGCCGGAAAGGAATTCTGCCCCCGTCAATGACGGAGGCCCAAATTATAATGCTCCTCAAACCAGGTAAAGACCCTCATATCCCATGTTCCTTTCCGCCCTTATCAATGTTGAACGTTGACACTAAGATATTGGTTAAAGTATTGGCGATGCGACTGGGCAGCGTGGTGACTCATTTGGTCCATGGAGACCAATGTGGATTCATGCCGAGCAGGGGAACCCATATTAATCTGGGAAAGTTGTTTCACGTTCTGCACACGACAGAAACCATGAATATACGAGCTGCCACCATGGCTTTAGATATCAAAAAGCCTTTGATACCCTGTAGACTATTATGGGAGGTTCTGACGCGTATGGACCTTGGTGGAGACTTCATTTCTTGGGTGCACCTATTATACCATCAGCCATCGGTGAGGGTCTGCAGTGGTGGTGTGATCTGACATTCTCTCTATAGAATGGGGCTTGAGACAGTGATGCCAGTTGTTTTCACTCTTCTTGGCATTGGAGCCGTTGGTGATCGGACTACGACGAGACATACCTCGCTGGGGCATCATTGTAAATGGAGAACCCATGTTGTGTCCCTATATGCGGACGACACATTGCTTCATGTAACTCACTCCGAAGAGGCAATGCCTACCCTTATAGACATATTGACAACTTTCGGAGTAACATCGGGACTAAAAGTCAATAAAGAGAAATCGGTTATATTCCTGCTGGTGACACTGGTTGGGAAAGGTGTCATGGACCACCCCTCCCTGGAGTTTAGGTGGGAGTGAGCCCATTTCTGCTACCTGGGGATTCAGGTTGCACAATCAGCCGAGGTTCAATACTCCTTGAATATGGGTGCGTTCTCTCTGGTCTCAAGTGCTCCATTAGCTTTTGGAATCATCTCCCCCTGTCTATTATGGGGCGTGTGGCCTTGGACCGGATGGGGCTCCTCCCACATTGCCTCAATGTCCTCTAAAACTCTCTGTGCTTAATTCCTAAGACCACCTACGACACCCTCAACAGTCTCTTCATTTAATTGGTATGGGTTGGAAAATCCAGCAGGGTAAAACTAGAGATCCTAATACTAGACATGGATCAGGAGGGTTGGGCCTCCCAGACTTGCGCATCTACTATCTTGCAGGTCTCCTTCAATATGCAGCACAGTGGTGCGCAGAAGGCCCAAATATGGAGCAGGAACTCTTGGAGGATTGGGGCAGGAGGCTGATCTCTGAAGATGTCTTATGATGGTTTTCCCGCCCCCCTGAGATTGACCATTCGTGGTCCGTCAAGGTACATGAGCCTGGGAGCAGGTGGTCACCCTGGTTCTGCACAGGGCTCTGTATGCACAGACGCTCCCTCTGCAGTGGTTCCGTGGCATCTGCCATATACAGTATGTGATGGATTTGACAGGATGGTTTAACGGTGGCTCTCTAGCAGCAGGTGATTTGTATCATAACTGGACCTTTATCTCATTCACTGACGCAAGGGAATGATTCCGGGTCCCAGAGGGACAATTTTTGCTGTATGTAAAGCTGTCCCGCACAGCCTGTGATATATTAACCTCCTTTTTTGACGAGCCTCAGGAACCCATGCCTTCTTGGTGATCTTTGACCTCAGGTATGGTTCCCCATTTATGTGGAGCTCTGAAGGCGGACAATAGAGTTGATATTTCTCGGGTCCGAGCAGGTGGTTGATGGATCTACCATTGTCTCTAACTGAGGGTGAATGAAAGCGAGCATTTACACAGGTTCAAGAGGTGGCCAGCAATACTTGCTTCAAACTCGTATCTGACCCCACCTCGGTTTGCAGGGTTTGGCACAGCCTGTTCCCTGGCATGTCCCTGCTGTGGCGTCAAGCCTGTGATATTTGCTCATATGACATGAGATTGTGCCCGGCTTTGTGTTGTGAATAGCTGGTTGACTTTTGTTAGGACTAGGATGGGTCGGACTTGATGGCTGGAGGGAACACCCAACCCCCGGGGAAGGAGCGAAGGAGCGACGGTCTTCATGAAATCAGGACAGTGGCGGATGGGACCCTGACAAATCCATGGTATTAGTTTGCTTTAGATTGGTAAACCTGCCACATGATGTGGTCTTATTCACTTGTTACACAATACACTATGAGTCCATCTGGTGGGAGGAGTGGGATGGTCTCTACCATATGCTGAGCCTATCTGTGTTTCTTAGAAATGTTTAGGTCACATTGCCGCTGCCAACTGCTGCCTAGGGTTTTTTCCTTTTTCCTACATGTTTGGTTACCAGCTCATGTGGGATTATCTACTGTTTATCTTATCTGAGCACTTCCACCTACCACTAGGACCCGGTGGCACTGTCGCTCCGGGGAGGGAACCTAATTCCGTGTATTGTGCTTTGCTTGACATTATTCCCAAACAATGTGTTTACGTGTGATAAAATTGAGTACTGATGCTTGTAGGAGGCTAGCTTAGTATATGGTGCGCACTTATTTAGGTAAAGCACCCCGCACTAATCCAAATAACCCATATGTTGATTTTAGTGGTCGTAGGCAACCATAGAAAGCTCTCTAAGTGGTAGCTGTGGAGAGAAGCCTTCCGGCTTAGTCCAGCAGGAGTGTTAAGCAGCTTGTTTTACCAGAATTAATCATGTAGAGTAGGTTAAACAAAAAGAACCACACAGTGCAGTTATAAAAATAGTTATATTCATCATAAACACTCAGTAACTGTTGGAAAGTACCCATTTCTGCACAGTTACTCCCCACGTTTTTTCTTACATCTGATGCAACCTGACATGATGTGCCATGCTTCCCTGCCAAACAGGTTCCCAGGGCCACTGTTCTTTCCCAAGACAGTACCATTGTATCCAAAATTTGCACATCCCTGGCTCCAGGTAAGGCCTTTGTAAAAGGTACCATGGGTACCAAAGGCTCTGTGACCTTGGAAGGCCTCTAAGGGCTGCAGCACCTATTGTGCCATCCTTAGAGGCCCTGCATCTTATATATAACACTATCTCTCTCTCTCTCTCTCTCTCTCTCTCACACACACACACACACACACACACACACACACACACACACACACACACACACACACACACACACACACACACACACACACACACACACACACACACACACACACACACACACACACACACACACACACACACACACACACACACACACACACACACACACACACACACACACACACTCACTCACTCACTCACTCACTCACTCACTCACTCACTCACTCACTCACTCACTCACTCTCTCTCTCTCTTTTGGTGCAGAGAAAAGTGAAAACTCAACATGACACACATCCCTGTGTAAATACCAAAGGAAATGATGGACGGAGTGTTGAACACTGCAAGCACTCACCCCCAGTCAACTGATCTGGGTTTAATCCATCACCGTTCTTTAGCCCACTCTGCCACCCCAGTTCAGACATGGCCATATGCAAATCAGTCTGACTCTGTGCCTCATGGGAACAGTCCTGCCCGAACTGCCAAGCCATGTCTTCCCTGGACTGGAAACAAGCTTCATGTGTGCCATATCTGCATTGCACTGCCTCGGGCCTAGGTAAGTCACCCTTCTAGCAGGGTGCACTTGCCCTTAGATAAGGGTACAGAGGCATGAGCCCTAAAAAGTATATGGTCTGAAGAATGGTCACTACAAACCCCAAAGCTCCATAATGGCTCTACTAAAAACTAGCAAGTTTGGTAGCAGACTTCTCAGCACATTAAACCCACATTGATGCCACTGTGGGATTTAATGTAAAAAGCACTCATAGGGCATCTTAGAGATGCCCCCTGAAAATCAACCAGCCCTGGTGTGGTTCCTGAATGACTGCCCGCCGCTTGTCACCCCCAGACAGGTTTCTGGACTTCTGGGTAGAGAGCCTCCGCTCTCTGGGTTCAGAAACAGAGCCTATCCTGGCCAGAGGTGTCATGCCTCCTACCCCAGGATGGACTGGGTCCAGGAAAGGGGAAGCTTCAAAGGCTGCCACCTTTGGACACTGCTCCTGCCTTCTGCTGCCCACAGCAACTGGCTCCCACCAGTTCTGGCCCCCACTTTTGGCAGGAGAATCGTCAGGAAATCCAAGCTAGGAAGAGAGGTGTACCAACCTTTGCCAGTCCCACCCCTCTGGTGGAGGAGGCCAGGTGAAGCACACATCTCAGTCCCCTCCATCTTGAAGATGAGGGGACTCAACCAATTAGGAAGAGGCCCATGCCACTGGAGGGTGGCATAATAGGGGGTGTACCCACCCCAAGGAAGAGACCCATTTGTCCTAACCTGCACCCCCTTTAACACCCCTAAGTTTAGTATGGCGACCCTAAACCTTGCCTCCTCAGATTCAGGGAAGAAAGAAGACGGACCAAAGAGCCGTGCTGACCCAGTAAGCAGAGGACACCCACTGCCTGAGTGGCCCAACACCCCAAGAAGTTCTCCCCAGCGATTCTGACCAGGAATCTGGTGATCTTCGACCTCCCTCAAGCCTCAAGATGACGCTTGTATAGTGCAACCTGAAGGGTGACCGTGACTAGAGCTGGTAAGAAAACCCAACGCCAGAAGACACCCCTCCACCCGACGCCCCATGGCGTTGGGTGTCTCCAGGCATCCCTCAAGATCGAAACTTACCTCTCCTCCCAGTGGTAACCTTCAGGAAGTCTCCCTTCCCGAGGCTACAGCCCTTTTGCGCAACCAAAGGTCTCCATTGGAAAGCACAGGGTCTCCAACGTCCGTTTTGCACCCTGCACCCAGCCGCCCCAGTGCCGCAGGTGGTGCTTCTCCTATTCTGGCCGTGGGCCCCTGCAGTGCTGACCTTAACCTTAGGAGCTTTGCTACCACACCTGAGTGGCCTGCTCGTCAGTAGTACCTAACCGAGGCCCCTTAGCCCGATTGGCTAACATTGGGCCCCTGCACTCTGCACCCGGCCGCCCAAGTGCCACTGGTGGCGCAATTTGAGTTCCCATCTAGACCTTGGGGAACCTTGGTCCTAACCCCCCAAACTCACCCTGGTAAGTTGTGTACTTACCTGAGAAACCGCTAACACTTATTCCCCATAGGAACCCATGTAAAGAGATTTTGGGCCTAATAAATGTCTGTGCTGGTGTGTTTTATAAAAAAAAAAAGAGAATCCTATTGCACAGTATAAAATGTCGTACTTGCCTTGTATATAGCAATCCTAAGGTGTGGTTTCTAAGCATACCACCCCCAGTACTCAAAGTAATCTAAAAGTAATCCAAGAGTAATTAAAATTAATTACTGTGTAATTTAAACAGTTTTCAAGGTACACCCTAACCTGTAACTACTTCAATTTCAAGCAAAACTGCATTTTCTTGAAGTCTTGCATTTTGAAAGTACATCTTACTTACCCGTGCCAAGTCCTGCTTGGGTCTAAAATAAAACATAAGAATATCTTTAATATACTTACCTAATTGGTATGGATTCTGTCTCTGAGTGTGTATATTAGTCTTTGATTGAACCAATGCTTAACACACCCTCTGGATAGGCCTAACTGCTTGTCCAAACTACTACAAAGGGAGCTGTTGGTACTTACCTAATTTAGCCTCTGCTGTCTGGGGACTTCCTGGACTCTGCACACTATACCTTACTTTGCTGTAGGAAGCTGGCTCTGTATATACTATACCAAACTAACAATGTTTGTTAATCACCACGTTCAAAACACATACTAACTTAGACATACCTACATGACAACTTATACTCACCGTCACACTCAACAACCCGAAGTAGAGAGAAAGGATGAAACACGTGTTTAGCAGCCTTTATATAAACGCAGAGACTGAAACTGTGCATACATATCGCTTCAATCTGGACCATTAGCGCCAAGGCCAGATAGGTGATGCAATCTATGATGGTGGGAAATCAGCTTTGAGCGCAACCTTTGGGTAATTTTGAGCCTGAATCCTTTCCTAAGAGCAGACCAACAAACCAATGTGAAGGCTATCAAGAGAAGTAGGAGTTTTGTGATGAGGGGGGGTACCTTTTTACCTCTAGAAAGAAATATTGACAGTATTTACATACACACTTTGGGCAGGAGAATCGTCAGGGAATCCAAGCTAGGAAGAGAGGTGTACCAACCTTTGCCAGTCCCACCCCTCTGGTGGAGGAGGCCAGGTGATGCACACATCTCAGTCCCCTCCATCTTGAAGATGAGGGGACTCAACCAATTAGGAAGAGGCCCATGCCACTGGAGGGTGGCATAATAGGGGGTGTACCCACCCCAAGGAAGAGACCCATTTGTCCTGCCTGCACCCCCTTTAACACCCCTAAGTTTAGTATGGCGACCCTAAACCTTGCCTCCTCAGATTCAGGGAAGAAAGAAGACGGACCAAAGAGCCGTGCTGACCCAGTAAGTAGAGGACACCCACTGCCTGAGTGGCCCAACACCCCAAGAAGTTCTCCCCAGCGATTCTGACCTGGAATCTGGTGATCTTTGACCTCCCTCAAGCCTCAAGATGACGCTTGTATAGTGCAACCTGAAGGGTGACCGTGACTAGAGCTGGTAAGAAAACCCAACGCCAGAAGACACCCCTGCACCCGACGCCCCATGGCGTTGGTTGTCTCCAGGCATCCCTCAATATCAAAACTTACCTCTCCTCCCGGTGGTAACCTTCAGGAAGTCTCCCTTCTGGAGGCTACAGCCCTTTTGCGCAACCAAAGGTCTCCATTGGAAAGCACAGGGTCTCCAACGTCCGTTTTGCACCCTCACCCAGCCGCCCCAGTGCCGCAGGTGGTGCAGCTCCTATTCTGGTCGTGGGCCCCTGCAGTGCTGACCTTAACCTTTGGAGTTTTGCTACCACACCAGAGTGGCCTGCTCGTCAGTAGTACCTAACCGAGGCCCCTTAGCCCGATTGGCTAACATTGGGCCCCTGCACTCTGCACCCGGCCGCCCAAGTGCCACTGTGGCGCAATTTGAGTTCCCATCTAGACCTTGGGGAACCTTGGTCCTAACCCCCCAAACTCACCCTGGTAAGTTGTGTACTTACCTGAGAAACCGCTAACACTTATTCCCCATAGGAACCCATGTAAAGAGATTTTGGGCCTAATAAATGTCTGTGCTGGTGTGTTTTATAAAAAAAAAAGAGAATCCTATTGCACAGTATAAAATGTCGTACTACCTTGTATATAGCAATCCTAAGGTGTGGTTTCTAAGCATACCACCCCCAGTACTCAAAGTAATCTAAAAGTAATCCAAGAGTAATTAAAATTAATTACTGTGTAATTTAAACAGTTGTCAAGGTACACCCTAACCTGTAACTACTTCAATTTCAAGCAAAACTGCATTTTCTTGAAGTCTTGCATTTTGAAAGTACATCTTACTTACCCGTGCCAAGTCCTGCTTGGGTCTAAAATAAAACATAAGAATATCTTTAATATACTTACCTAATTGGTATGGATTCTGAGTGTGTATATTAGTCTTTGATTGAACCAATGCTTAACACACCCTCTGGATAGGCCTAACTGCTTGTCCAAACTACCACAAAGGGAGCTGTTGGTACTTACCTAATTTAACCTCTGCTGTCTGGGGACTTCCTGGACTCTGTGCACACTATACCTTACTTTGCTGTAGGAAGCTGGCTCTGTATATACTATACCAAACTAACAATGTTTGTTAATCACCACGTTCAAAACACATACTAACTTAGACATACCTCCAGGACAACTTATACTCACCGTCACACTCAACAACCCGAAGTAGAGAAAGGATGAAACACGCGTTTGGCAGCCTTTATATAAACGCAGAGACTGAAACTGTGCATACATATCGCTTCAATCTGGACCATTAGCGCCAAGGCCAGATAGGTGATGCAATCTATGATGGTGGGAAATCAGGTTTGAGCGCAACCTTTGGGTAATTTTGAGCCTGAATCCTTTCCTAGGAGCAGACCAACAAACCAATGTGAAGGCTATCAAGAGAAGTAGGAGTTTTGTGATGAGGGCGGGGTACCTTTTTACCTCTAGAAAGAAATATTTACAGTATTTACATATTATACATCTGCACTTATAGAATCCTAACTTTAACATCAAGGCACTCCACCACCTGGTCGATGGACCAATTAGTTGGACTGGTTGATGGTGATATAGAACCAGCTACAACACATTTAAAGTTTCAGGATCTTTAATCAATACCCTTTAAAGAATCACAAACTCGTTCTTTGTTAATAAATGTTTAGTTTATTTAATTAAATTCACCTTCATTGGCATAATCATCATTATAATCAATCAGAATTTTAATAACATTGCCATAAATCAGTATGACAATTATATTTACCTAATCTCTGATTTTGGCGACCATTCTCCCGCAACCTATTAGCCCTGCATAAATCAAATCTCTTCCGATGTAACCCTCCAATCGAATGCAGGCTACAACCCCAATCAGTCCGGAGAAAAGTTATTTCGCTCAGCACGAAACAGTCCCAAAGATCTCCGGGGACACAACACTTGTGCAAGCAAATCGGTCAACGGGATTCTGATCACACTCCTAGAACGCAACAACCTAACACCCTTCTACTAACCCCCCTTTTATAATGAATTTTGGGTAACATGCTACATTTGCTGCATTGGGAATGGCTCTGATTGGTTAAGCCCTCAAAATTTGCAATATCGGACTGTATTCACAAAGTTCCTTGTTTCTCATGCTCTACCGAAGATGTCATTCCATGGTTTGGACAGTTTTCATGCGAAAGGGTCCGAAGTGTGGTATTCGTTGCATAGCATTTAGGTCTTGTCTCTTTAATTAGAACATTCTGTGTTAGAACACAGACTAGGTCATAGGCTTGAGAAGTTCACTGTGGCAGTTATGATTTAACCTGGATCTAGATGAGACGTTCATCTCATATCTCCTGTAACAAGAGATCTATGCTGTACAAGATTCAACCTGCCAATAAACCTTTATTGGGTAACCTCATCCTGTGAGTTGGAGTTCGTGTGCCTTGAAGCATTCTACAATTTGGTACCAGGAGTGGGGTCTGAGTCATCGTGCTGCAAACCAACACGCTTAACCTCGGAGGACCTCACATGATTAATTGGACTCCAGTTCAGGCTCCGATTCAAATTGAATGGTAACTAAGCCATCGTGTTTTTCCTAAAACTACTGATTGATTGGTTCCGGTGAAATTGCTTTGTTTGACTGCTACTTTAATTCCTTCGTGACAACCTGCAGCGTGAAGTACGTATTTTATCAGTTTGACGACTTTCATTTCGAAGCGCTGTATTGTATTATTTAAGTTTTATTCAAATACATTTGAGCGCATCCTGCATCCTGCTTTGGGAAAGATCGTTGCTTACGATATTTTAAATAACGCTTACTTCTGGCATCATTCGATCGTTGCAGTCACAGGCGGAGCTTGGAGTTCCATGTTCTGGCGTCTTCTTCTCTCAGCACTCTTCCGTCAACTACGAGGCATCCTGGGATAAAAGCGCGCTGACGTCACGCGCACTGTGGCGGCCATTTTGGATTGGGAATATTTTTACACGAACCGGAACGGAAATCGTTTTACAAGCATAATCAGTTGGGAATATACATTTGGAGTACACGGATGACCTTCGCCCTCAATTTCACCGTGATTTACACACCATTAGCCAAGGTGCTGGGCATTGTGAGTTTTTTCTAAAAAAAAAAAAAAAACATTGTGGGGAGAAAATCTATAACTGGGTCAACAACAATTACAATACCAAGAATCAGTTCACAATGGCATCCAGTCAGGGTGTCATTCAACCTGCGCCATTTTTACCAAAAGCAGGCAAACCTGATTTGAAATGGGTAGAATGGCTCAGAGATTTTGAAAACTACCTCACAGCCATAGATGCAGACAATTACTCGCCTAAAAGAAAGTTGGCTCTGTTAGTTAATCACTTAGGTACGGCAGGCCGTAGGGTCTTTGACAATCTACCAAGACATCCTGCTCCTTCAGCTGAAGACACAATTTGGAATGTATATACTGAAGGGAAACTACGTATGGCTAAACAATACTCGGATACTCCAAGTGTTCTCCTAGAACGATATAACTTTGCAATGTGCAAACAATCCAGTGAAGAGTCAGTTGAAGACTACATAACTACTTTGCGTGTTTTAGCTGAAAAATGTGAATTTGGATCTGAAATTGATACTTACATTAGGGACCAATTTGTGTTTCATTGTTTCTCGAAGAAAGTTCAAGAACGACTACTTGCTTCACGTAACCCTAATCTGACTGAAACTATTGATATAGCGAAAAGTATAGAGAGATCAATTGTTACTTCAAAGGTATTGTCAGGGCAGCAAAATCAGTCTTTGACTACTGATTTACAAACGTCAGTACGACCGGTGTGTGCCTCTAATGTAAGCTTGGTTTCTGATGAGAACATAGTGGGTGCTATCAGTAATAGACAACCATATAACAAGAATAGAGGCTACAAAAACCAGGCTCAAAGGGGTCAATTGGTTTGTTATCGATGTGGATCAAGAACTCATATCGGGAACAACCTTAATTGCCCTGCTTTGAATAAAAGATGTACCAAATGCCAGAAAATTGGCCATTTTCAAGGCTCTTGCAGGAGTAATGTAAACCCTAGCTTGAACAGAGTCAGAATATCCAACATTGCATTAGATGAACAAGAGGTGCAAGAGTGCATGACAGATTTTGGAAACATTGTAGTCACCATTGAGGTACCGGAATCACTGGGCAAACCAATAAAAGGACCATTAGTCGACATGTGCATAAGTGGTAAGATAATCCCAGCAATGGCTGATTCAGGTGCACCTGTCACTATTCTGGCAGATTGCACATTTTATCAGCTGTGGCCCAAAGATATGTCTCTCATTGCTCCTGATATTAATCCCAAAGCATTCGGGGAGCAGGACATAGATCTTTTGGGTTATTTTCTAGACAAATTAGAATGTTTAGGAAGGGCTGTCAGAACAAAGATATATGTAGCCATAAAGGGAAGGAACATCATAGGTTGGAAGGATCTTGCTTTGTTAGGGATCATATTGCGGCCTGGTCAAGACCCTCCAATTGTTCTTGGTGACCTCCCTTCGAGCATGTTGGCAAGTGTCCAAATTGATATGAAGGTGGACGACATCACGAAGTCTTTTCCTGACGTGTTCAGGAATACTGTAGGTGAGGTAAAAGGGTATGAACATAGCATAAAGCTAAAAAAAAACCCAGTACCAGTAATACACAAGGTTAGACCAGTACCTCTTACGGTTAGGAAGGAGTTGAGGGTTTTGCTTAATAATTTAGAGGCTGAGGGAATAATATCACCGATTGATTCTTCAGAATGGATTTCTCCGGTGGTTTTGCGGAAGAAAAAGAGTGGGGAACTCAGGCTGTGTGTAGATTTAAGGTCATTAAATCAGAATATCCTTGTAGATTGTCATCCATTACCCCTTATACACGAGATGCTAGCGAAGATAGGGAAATCTAAATTCTTCTCCACTATAGATTTACACTCTGCTTATCACCAGATTAAACTCACCTCAGACTGTCAAGCACTCACTGCGTTTGTAACTCCTTTTGGAGCTTACAAATATTTAAGATTGCCGTTTGGATTGGCATCGGCGGCAAGCGTGTTCCAAAAATTGATGGATGGTCTTTTTGGGGATACACCACAGGTACAGGCATATCAGGATGATGTGTTAATACACACTGAAACTGAAGAAGAACATATAGAAATTCTGAAGAGAGTTTTGTCCATTTTACAAGACAGAGGCATGACAGTTAAGGCCAATAAATGCAAATTGTTAGTTGATAATGTCGAATATTTAGGACACAACATTTCATGTGAAGGTATAAAACCTAAATTCTGCAATGTAGAAGCAATACGCGATGCACCACCACCTACTGACAAAGATTCTTTGCGATCATTTTTAGGCCTTTGTGAATATTACGCTAGGTTTGTTCCAGGTTATGCACAATTAATTCAACCATTAAGACTCCTGTTAAAAAAAGGAATGAAATTTGAATGGAATGACATATTGCATGAAGTATTTAAGGAAGTTAAGTTGTTAGTCATCAACGCCCCAGCTTTACACCCATTTGTCTCAGATGCAAAATCTTTCATTGCAGTGGATGCCAGCCAGAAAGGTCTTGGTGCAGTTTTTGGTCAATGGATAGATGGAAAGGAAAAAACTATTGCGTTTGCCTCTCGTACTTTGACCTCCACAGAATGCAACTATAGCACAATTGAGCGGGAGGCACTTGCTATAGTTTGGGCGGTACAGAAATTTAAAACGTATGTTTGGGGTACTCGTTGTGAGATTTTCACAGACCATAAGCCGTTAGTTTCGTTACTGAGTGGCAATGGATTGGGAAAATCTTCAGCGAGATTAGTTAGATTATTGTCCAAGTTGCAGGAATATAACTTAAATATCGTGTATATTCAGGGTGGTAAAAACACTCGGGCTGACTGTTTGTCTCGTATACCTTTGCCTGATTGTGGTGAAGGTGAGGATGACTGTCACAAGGATTGCGTGGTAGGTCTCATAGATGCTGTTGACAAGTGCAATGGGAGCATTTCTCAGGAAGAGTGGGCTGCTGCAATGGATGGTGATGAAACACTCAAAAAGGTGGAAATTTTCAACAAAAGTAAATGGCCAACTGGAAAAGGGTTGAGTAGTGAGTTAAGGAGCTTTGCTCAAATCAGTGAGCAAATTTCGTTTGAGAACGGGGTTTGTGTGAGGAATGGTTTGTTTGTCCCTCCTGCATCTTTAAGGAATAAGATCATAGATATTGCACACGAAGGGCATTTAGGAATTTCTGCAACTTGTAAAATTCTTAGGAACATATTCTGGTGGCCATCCATGGTTAAACAAGTAGCATTGTTTGTAGAGAATTGTCCTAGTTGTGTGGTATCAGACAAACACTGGAAAGTTCATGTAAAACCTTTGATCACGGTACCCTTTCCAGACTTACCTTGGGACAAAATTGCTCTAGATTTTTCAGGTCCATTTAACATATTGCCTTCTGATAAAAAATATTGTATAGTGGCGATAGATTATCATTCTAAATGGATTTATTATTCATTTGTTGAAGCAGCCAATTCGAACAATGCTATCTTATTTCTGCAGAATATCTTCAAAAGTGAAGGTACTCCCAGTTTTGTGATTACAGATAATGGGCAACACTTTATCTCACAACAATTTACCAGTTTCCTTGAAAGTGCTGACATAAAACATTGCCGTGTAGCGCTTTATAGCCCGTCATCTAATGGTTTAGTTGAGAGGGCTAACAGGTTTATTAAAGAAGGGGTGCAGACAGCCATCGCAACAAAGGTTGAGGTTGGTGCTTTCTTACAAAAGAAACTTTGGGCTTACTTGACAACGCCTCATTCTACTACTGGTGTTTCACCTTTCAAAGCACTTAGGGGAAGGGAAGCCAGATCCAGATTGATTCCACAATGGTTTAAGAATGTGGAGGCTGGCTCTTTGTTGTTGGAGAAAAGAAACACCATGACGGATCTTCAAGAGGTGAAAACTAGGGTTGTAAACAAGCAATTGGTTCAAAAAAGGAATTATGATGGCACTTCTGCTCATCATGTTCCTTTTATCAAAGTTGATGATTGGGTTATCATTAAGAAACCTTTCAAAGTGGTTAAAGGACAATCAAAGTTTTCTTTGCCAGTTCAAGTAGAAAAAGTTACTGAATCTTCTGTGTTTTTAGGTAGTAAAGGGTGGTGGAACAAAAACAGTGTAGCAAAGGTTTCTGATAATCAAGTCAAGATTTTCAACAAAGTTTATTCTGATGTCTATGATGGAGAAGATGAAGGGTTTAATTTTGGTCCTGATTTGAATGATAACTTTAGTCTGGATAATTCTACTCCTAATCATGATTTGCATGTCAGTCCTGATTTGGATGTTAGTGTTGATTCTTCAAATCAACCCACCTGCTCCATGGACGAGGTATCTGCACGTGTTCATCGTGTTTGTAAGGTGCCTCAAAAATTTAACGACTATGTAATGTATTAATCTTTATTTTTGGTTTAGGTTTTGTTGTTTTGTTTATGGGGGGGGGTATGTGGTATTCGTTGCATAGCATTTAGGTCTTGTCTCTTTAATTAGAACATTCTGTGTTAGAACACAGACTAGGTCATAGGCTTGAGAAGTTCACTGTGGCAGTTATGATTTAACCTGGATCTAGATGAGACGTTCATCTCATATCTCCTGTAACAAGAGATCTATGCTGTACAAGATTCAACCTGCCAATAAACCTTTATTGGGTAACCTCATCCTGTGAGTTGGAGTTCGTGTGCCTTGAAGCATTCTACACGAAGTATCAATATTGCGGCTGCTAAGGACAGGTGTCCTTTGTCTTCTCTGTCAGTCACACTAGTTGAGCTTTGGTAGTCCTCCACGTTCCTATCCTTGACGAGAAACACTGTGACTCGGTCAGAGGACGCCTGGGGATCTTCAGTGCCGATCTTCAGTGCCATCCGAGTCTGAGCAGTAGACATCGTGCTCACACGACGGTGGCCACTTCCAAACTCCATTTTGGATATTGCGGCCTAGTAGGCCCGAATGCCAATTTAAGCGAAACAAACATAAAGAATAATTAATATACGGAAATGAAGATTCTAATGTTTAAACCCACACTAATCCCTTTATATATTAGTATTTTCCTAGCTTAAAACAACATTTAAAGCAATAATACTCACCATTTTGTCCTATCAGGAATGCAAAACATTACAAAAGCAATATAAACCATGCTATTTTCTATATCAACAAAATCTACCGTTAATATGCGTACCACAGTTATTCATCAGGGTTATTTGCCATGCAATTTGCATTTAGTCCTGCGTGAAATTCGTGTTTATCAAGATGTGAAGTTGATTAATACCACTCTCCAATCCATTAGTACAGGTTAGTTTTTAGAATAATTACGTAATTAGTATTTTCATGCAAAATAGAGAAGGTATACGAAATTTCGTTTCACCTGCTCCACCAGGTCCAAACAAGCACTGTTAGAGCGAGCGAGCGCAGATGGCCGGAAGGGGGCGGAGGTGATGGTGTCTAAAGGCGTGTCTTCTACCTCATCCTCCCTCACCTCAGCCCCCGAGGGCCTCCCTAGTCTCAGCAATCAATGAAAATTAAAGTGCAGAGAAAGGATGAATGGCTGGGGCTCGAGTCCCCCCTTTGTTCCCTTAAACTACTGGTGGGCAAGAGGTAAACTACAGCAGCCTCACGGAGCAGCACTTAAGTTAAACAGTCACACTGTCAGGACAGTTTGTGACGTAGAGAAAGGGGGCGAGCGGAGTGGGGGTCCCATAGGTAGAAGGGGGATTACACAACTTGTCTTACTCTTAAAAATATCACCATGATGGGTGAAGTGCAGGGACACTTCTGAACCTATTTTTTTTTATTCTAGCGTGGTCTACATATACTCAAAGACAACAGTGGTGCAGAAACACAGGAATGCTCACTCACATGCATTAAAGTCTAGCAACCCAATGCAACCCATGCTTTACTGTGGATGTGATTCCGCATTAAAAACAACCCGTATAAGGGCAGGATTGAGTCAATGGTTCAGCCCATTAGAGTAGAAATAGCTTTAACATGCACAGGAAATGCTGGAACTGAGACACAGGGGTGCGGGGGAAAAACTAGCATAGAAGTGAATTACGTTAAAATAAAGATACAAGAACTGTAGCGAAAAATAAGCTGTATCACAAGTTGCTTAAGTAGCTCAGTAGGTTGAGTGCCCAAAGCACAGATTTCAGTAAGCAAGAGGCCAGATATTTTATCTAGACAAGGCCACCTCAACCTGTAATCCTTCCAAGGTCAAGAAGACTGGTATCAACGAGTTGAGTAACAACAAGTAATACTGAAGTTTCTAGAGGTAATCTACACTGTGTGAATAATCACTATTCTTATAAGCAATGGGGCATATTATCAAGCACGGCGTTAAAGATATTGCCGCTTTATGGCCTTGATAATGGGCTTGATAATATGCCGCAGAGAATTCCCATAGAAGCACATGTTGACACCAGAACATGGGCTTCTATAAGAATTCTCCAGGGTATATTATCAAGCCCATTATCGCGGCTTTAGCGGCAGTTTTCTGCCGCTAAAGCGGCGATAATTTTAACGCAGTTTCTTGATAATATGCCCCACAGTGTCTCAAGGAGGAATGCAAAGGCATACGCCATTATTATATAAAGTGCATTTCACGCTTTAACTCTCATGTGAAGGTCTACACATTCATGACATGCGCTAAAAACACATTCAGAAAATTAGATATTAAAAAAGAGTGTCTCAGGTCTCATTTGGGACTGGCCTTTGCAGAAGTCACTGCTCCTTGGTGTGACCCTGCAGCTTTGGGAGTTTAGTGAACGTGTGTGTAGAAGTGCATAACCTCAAAGTCGTGATGCTGTCAGCAGCCATTGCTTTGTGCTAAAATTAAACATGGCTGCAACGAGACATCAAGGGTGTCTAAATTGTGAAAGTGACTGCTGGGTTGCCCCGTACATGGGCAAGATTTGCAGTGGTGTGCAGCATGAGGGAATAAGAAATCAAGAAAACTCTCAGTAAAAGAAAATGACAAGTTGCCACCGGAGCTTGTCCAATTAAATACACACCTTGGGAAAGAGGTCTGAGGGAATGGGGTAGAAGAAATAGTACCTACATCGCAGCAGACGGGCTCTAATGAAGTGCAATTAATTGTTGCTTGGCTGGGGTTCCTCAGCTAGGAACGGAAGTGGTGTACTGGCTGCGCAAACCAATCAGGAGGCAGCAAAGAAGAGTGACACTGGAGTCAACTGGCGGTAAGCAGCAGACGGGATCAAAGTCCTATACTTAATATAGCATGTCTCGAAGACAGCACATGAGCTGCCTGGGCTCAACCTAAAAAGAAAAGCACAGCCAATGTGTTTTTCCTAAACTCAGAACTTCTTCAGGGCTGTAGGATATAGTTATAATAATATATACATGTTTTTTAAAAATTTTAAAGAAGGATCTAACACCATCAATGTGAATATTTACAGGCACCATTCAACAAACAGAATTCATTACCAGAATGATTTCAAAATTGGTAAACTTCCACTGTATCTGTAATTAATGCAGTCCGAAATGCGCTTTTTAAAGCAATGTATTTGAATTGTTCACAGGACTATTACGGCAGAAGAGCAATTTAATTTCCCTTCCTATTTGTCCCTATAATTCCAAATAATTCTAATCGCACTCTGCTATAATTCATCTTAGTACATTTTAGCAGAGGAGCAAATTAATTTTTTATTTCTTTGAGTAATTTCAGAAAGTGCTCGAACACAATTATATATATAATTTTTATAAAATCTTCATCAATGTAATTTGGTTATTTCACCCTTAGCACTACTCTTATTTCGCTTCAAGGAACATGCAGCATAAAAAGCTGTAAATAAAGTGAATTGTAGGATGAGACTCTAGTATAGGAAATTACATGATGCTGATTAAGAGCGAAGAGTTGAGGGTTTTATTTCTTCATTTATTTCAAATTGTTACATGTAACCTTTCAGTTACATAAGTACCAGAAGGAAATAGGATCACTGTGCAATCTAAAGAAAGATCAGTATAGGGGAAGACGAATCCAACCGTGCAGGGTGGTGCCCATAGCTTATGTTCTGCAATCCTGATGGTTTGGAAGGCTCATTTACAACACAAGGCCCAATAGTTCGGTTTTCATCTGATTCATGAAGCACATGTGCTAGGGTCTGGGTCTTGAGGGCTGAGGACATTCCATAGCCTTAGGCCTCTGACCTGACTAACTTGTTATAGTTTATCACATTTTTGACACACAACATTTAATCCTCGATAATTATATCACTCCTGCTGTAGAAATCCAATACTTCTTATTACACTTGAAAATATTAGCTAGCACCCTGGGTATGGGTACCACTGAGATGGATAACAGTGTCAATCAATTGCACCATAATGCCCCGCAAGTCAGCGTGTGGTCTATATATACATATGATATGTCATGATAACCCATTAAATGACCTCAAAATCTACCAAGTGTTTCAATTTTCCCTTTCCTCGTACTTTAGTTTGAGCGTCACTATGTACATATATATGTTTAATATTGATGGTGAGTAACACTTTTGTCAAAACTCTGAACATATTGTATTTACAGCACTTGCAATTGCACTGAAGTCATGACGCAGCCATATGTTACGAATGACGCCATTTAATTCAGTTTCAAAGAGATAGTACTGAGTAAACGTGGTACATCTGATTGTCCCAAAGCGAGGAGGCTCATGGGTAGAGGGAATGAGCACAGATAGTCATGCCTGTTGTCAAACCCTATGTTTCTGTGACAAGTTTGACCTTTGAACATTTAGCCTTTTCCCTTCGATTTTCCCATAAGTGTATGTCTGGATGTTGGATGTAAATCTATTGGTGAAATTTCCAGGAAGTAAGGAGTTTCGACTTAAAATGTACAAAGGATTCCAGGACCACTCCAGCAAACCTGACACATCTACCCAAGAGTGCAGCTGCGAATGCACAAGTGTAAGATATCGGTGCAATAGTACTTAATGACTTTGTTGCGTTATACAGTTGGCCTTATACAGCCTTAGAATAATAACTACAATGATATCCGTGGCAGGATGGTTTGCAATCAGTAGCGTGGGGCGAGAGGGCGTGACGAGCTTGGCGGTAGATTGCTGGATGTGGCCCCAAACAAAGTTGCTTTTATGCACGGGTTATCAGACCAGCTTTTATTAGTCCCAACCATAATGTTTGCTATATGTTGACAATGTACTGGTTTCTGTTACAGGTGGACGAATCATTTCTCTCACCTGACTGCAGCCAGAATTGCACGTGCACAGCGGCCGGAGGGGTATTTTGTGAGGCAATATCATGCGAGCTCTGCTTGTTGAGGCAAGGCGTTAGAGGCTGCTTCCAGAAGAATGGGAAATGCACTATGACTCCAGGACCACAGTTCAACTCGTTTGACGGCATGTCAGGCATGGTGTCATACACAGGACCCTATGAGGTGACCTCACTCTGCGACGAGACATCAAAATCCTGGGTCCGCGTTGTTGTCGACTTCCAGCTCTGCAATGCAGATGGTGAAAGGATGGCCCAACTTGTCCATGTTTACTTCAGCGATGCACACATATCAATCTCTAAGAGCCAGAAAGCTTGGGTAAGTAGATGACAGACCTGTCTCCTTTCATACCGCTGTCAGGCATGTCTCTTTGGCTGGCGATGGCACACCCCTGACACCACCTGTAGCAGTAGCAGAATCCATCCTTATTATTGTTGGCACTGGAGTGTCTCTTAACCCCATATTGTTAGCTCTGTCTACTCCCATGTTTGTCATTGTTTCCATAGACAGTCTCGCAGGACCCACTTATACCGCTATCGCCACTCGCCCCTCCACCGGGGATTATTTTACCATCTCTTAGACACATTACCTGCCTGACACTGTTTTGCTCACAACTGCTCCATGGATGTTTCCTTTTTGCCAACCACTACCTGTCAATTGTCTTCTTTCCAAATATTCCTCTTCTCCTTTACCGCTCCTTACTGGAGACCAGTCTTTTTGGCACACTCCCTGTCTCTGCCCCTTTGTCCTCTGCCAACTGTGCTTCAATTCTGCCTTGAGTCAGCTGGGCGAAAACTGTGACTTGACAGTAAAGTATACAACTGCCTTTGAAAACTAAATCTACGCATTGCCTATCCCCCTAAAATGACTAACGTTAGCAGTAGAGTCCTTGTAATTTCCATCCTTTGGCAGCGTAGTGTGCTTGTCCAACAAACAACCAACATTCATTTAATGCAGTTTCTTGAAGCAGAACAAGTCCAGTGAGGAATATCATAGAGTAAACTAAGAGTTGTAGAGTGTCCGAGAGAATCATTTAATGGGGTAGCATGAAACAGCGCCACCCTAGAGCAGAAAATTATAGAGTATGCCAAGAGTTGTGGAGTGTCCAAGAGAATCTTTAATGCAGTAACTTGAAGCAGTGGCAGCCTAGAGTGGCAAATCATAAAGTACGCCAAGAGTTGAAGTTGCCCGAGAGAATCATTTAATGGAGTAGTTTGAAGCAGCACCTCCCTAGAGCAGAAAATCATGGAGTACAGCAAGAGTTGCAAAGAGTCCAAGAGAATCATTTAATGGAGTAGCATGAACGCCGCCAGCCTAGAGCATAACATCATAGAGTACACCAAAAGTTGTAGAGTGTCCTACAGAAGCGTTCTTTCAATTCAACTTAATTTACAAGTGCTCTCACACCATTAGCCAGGCAGCAAAAGCCCGGCAAAACTAGCCACCCTTACATGATTGCCACACTATAAAAGAGCTCTAACACACTCATATTACAAATGCGTTCCACAAAGGATGGAATTCATTTAAATACCTCAAAGAGCTGGTATAATGCAAATTAGGCAGCAATGAAGCCATCACCTTACACAATTAGACTTCCATAAATCCGGAAATTTAATGTCATAAGTAATTGCCAAAGGATGTTTATTCATACAGTTTTCATTATCCAAAGAGGTCAATGATAGGCCAATTTGCCCGAAGGCTATAATTTACTAAATGTATGAAAATGACTTTTTGCCTTAGAGGCTTTTGTAGTTGAAATATGTTGGTTTCTAACTGTGACTATGGCTACACTGGAAGCATTCAAGTGCTTTTGGTGTCACTTGCGCTTTGACTGAGTGTTATTTTAAAACGCATTCTTCACCGACGGTATAAAACAAGCTTTGAACTCATGACACCATTTGTGCCTAGAATCCCCTTTGTAACGCATCAAATATAATAACATGTCATCTTCATACGGTTAGCATATGACTGGTAAGAGCAGTGTCATCTGGCCTATATTTTATTCCTGGCAAAATTATTTTTATCATACCCTTGCCTTAGGAGAACTCGACTCACCTACCAAATGTTTAATGGGCCAAAGCCACAGGAGCTCTTGACTCACGGCCCAGATGTGTCATAGGTCAAAATACAAATTTTGTCAGAAACCATAGAAAAACACTTACAAATGAAGCAGATCTTGACTGTAATTATTTCAGTAGTCAGTGATTTCCTAGAGAAAAAATAACTTCAAGGCTTCTTAGAGAATCCAGTCTTAAGGGTGTAGTATTATGTAAGCTTACTAGGTTCTAGCCAATAAAATCGAGAAAGCACTAGGGGGCTTATTTACAAGGCCCTTGTGCCACCAGAGCATCACTGACAGTGCAGGAAAATAAATACAAGGCCACGCAAAGCCATCCCGCATGGCTTTTTATGGCCTTGTAGGTATGGAGTAAGGCGAAGCAGCAAAAGTCGCAGCCTTGCCTTACTCTGCATCAAAGAAGCGTTCCATGGGTGGTGATGTGGGTGTTCCCATGCAACACTTATGGACTTTGACACTGCCACGGATTTACAACATTGTGTAAATATAGGGCAGCGACAAAAACTTACACCTTCCCAGAGCAGGCGTAATGAGGAGAAATGTTTAAATTTTCCTCTTTCCACATGTGCTCAATTCTGCCGCACACATAGAAATAGGAAAACGCCTCTTGTGATTGTTTTTGTTTGGGAAAGTGCCCCTTACTGTACAAAAACAATCATGCCAGCAACACAGACACCCTTGCACCATGCGGCTGTAATTTGTGCACCGGCGCTGGCTGAAAGGACTGGAATACACTGTGTCTTGTACATACGAAGCTTTCCTGTCCTTTCCAATTGGCATAGGGCAGTGCAGGTTAATGACCTGTGGCGCTGCCCAACGCCAATTCTTTGTAAATATGCCCCTAGGTGTTAGGTCTAAGGTAGTTACATATTTTCACAGTATAATGTTGCTTTCCAGATCTCGGTTCCACACAGACTCGGATTGGCAAGGCAGATTGCCCAGGCCAGTTGATGGGAGTTTTTTTGGGTGGACTAAGCAGTCCAACCAGCCAATGCCATCCCTATCTCCACTGCAAGTGCACAACATAAAAGACTGGCACTACAGCTTTTGCATACATGTATTGAACCTGACCCACCTCAGGCCGGCTAATTGTCAAATGCAGAAAGACAATGGCCTGCTCCTTTCGTTACAGCGTGAGCTGTCCCTGCCCCTGGCTCCCTCCAGGTGTGACAGAGGCCTCAAGGAGCTGCTGATGAGAAGCCATTAGCACTCTCTGTGCAGAGGACTGGCGTAGGGAGGGGGACTGTAAGTTAAGGTGTTCAGGGCCAGCAAGGGAACTCCTCTGGTTATTTGTGTCCCTCTCCCCTCTTGGAAGGGTGAGGGAGGGGGACATGAAAGAGTCTCTGTTATTCTACTTTTCCGACCAGAGGGTCAGTTCACACTATATAAAACTACCAAAAAACCTAACAATCATGGAATGTGGGCCACTTTTTAGGTCTCGCTGAGCCAGCGCATGCACTGCTCTGCGAGAAATTTAGTGAGTGGCTTTTGAAAGTGCTACCACAGGCTTTTCCTGGCCTCAAGCTTGCGTTCACGCGAGCGTGCACGCACGCAGCCGCCATGTGGGTTTCTGTCAAGGCTCATTAAGACTTGCGTGACTCTCTCCGCCTTGCTTGCTTGCGCTTCAATTCCCTCCCCCTCCCCCACCACAGATCGCGTCTTCACTAGTTTTCCGGGAGTGTGTGGAGTTCATTGAGGTTAATCCATTTATGTTTGATTGTAACATGGTGGCCCAGAATAATTGTACGCAATACTGCATCTAAATGAGGTGGGAGGAATAATCTGCTCTTTAAATGCCTATATATCTTTGTTTTCACTGTTTATTTTCTTCCAAAAGGAAGAGTTGTTTTCTGCTAATAAGTGGCCCAATTCTTTAAAATGTCCTAAGAACTATTTGTCTTCCTCTATGTTAAGGCAGTGAATAGCTTGATCATAATGGTTTTTGTCAACCTTCGT
This sequence comes from Triturus cristatus, assembly GCF_964204655.1. NCBI lineage: Eukaryota > Metazoa > Chordata > Amphibia > Caudata > Salamandridae > Triturus > Triturus cristatus. The sequence goes on from NC_140590.1 coordinate 178,792,027, forward strand.
TAGATTTATTTCTCTTTATGTGGCCTTCGTAGGTTCAAGAATCAGCTGGTGTCTTGTAACATGTGGGTTATAGTGTAGGTGGTAATAACATAATTGTTTGCTCACCTAGAGACGTCTTTAGCCAGAGACAACCTCTAGGGGTGGGTCGGGGGGGAGGAGGAGGAGGTTTAATGTTCCTAACCCTGTTATTGCAGCTCTACCACATTTTCCGGTGCACAAAAACATTGTATTAAAACATTTAGAGAGCCTCCTCTCATACAAAGGCGCATGTGAACAATATGATTATGTATGACGAATTTGAGGTTAAATACAAAGTTTACTTTTCCATGCCATTCTTAATTTTTTTGGTGAAAGGACGTTTCTATCCAATCTATTCACATAGAGCATGTCTGCATACAAAGGTGCCAATGGTACATTATTGTTCGTTATTTTGCCTGGAAGAAAATCTATGCATGCAGTCTAGGGTTGACAAGAATAGTTACTTTAGTTAATTGGTGTTTAGTTAATTTGTCTTGTTTTGATCTTTCCATTTCCGTGTCCTTTTGTTTGGCTTGACAAGCAGTGCACATTTAAAAATGTGTTTATTAGCAAAGGAAAGTTCTAGCACCTCCATATGCTATTATGCCCCCTACAACGTTCTTTCAATCATTCGAATTAAGTGACCAGGAAGGACATTTGGTGAATTAAGGCGTATCTCGAATTTTCCTTTAAATGATTTCAGCAGAACTATTCTGAAAGTGCTGATCCGTTTTCCTCCTTCCATCTTCTGATATATGCTGTGCATTAAGATGTAGGGAACGGCTTTTGGCAGCGAGCAGGGTTGCCATTAACGTGAATGAATCCAATCCATTTTTCTGGATAATGAACGCCTGAGTGATTCATTGAGCTCTCTTTACAGATATACTTATTTTAGATTGAGCCAGCACCGATGATCTGAATGCACATGATGACCGATGCACATAGCCCACCATGACAGTAGAAGAATCAATCTTTTAATAAGCAAGGGAAAGGTAGACTGAAAATGCTGCACTGTGATCTGGTCTGCAGTGGATCCTTCCAGTGACACTCACCCCAGCTCTTCCATCCATTTTGCTCTAATCTCTTCTTCACAAACTCGCAGCTGCCCCCTTTCCAACTCCCTCTCATATTCCTTCTCCCCTGTCCCATTCTTCTCACCCACACCTTTCTCCCCGTCACTCGTGCACACTTCTATCTAAATCTTCTTTCGCTCTGTCTCTCGCACACATATCCTCCTCTGGTATTACGCTCTCTCCTGCCACGCATTATCCACAACTCCTTCCCTTTTTTTAAATTTCTTTTTTCAGTGGTGTCACTTATTTTTCACCTCACCTCCCACGTAACCTATTTCCCATTACTAGTTCTACAGCGCCGCAAGGTCATGCAAACAGCAATAGCACTATGCAAATATGATCACTCAACTGCAAACAAAGCAAGCATTGGAATAGCCAATAGGTCTCGCCTTTGGGACCTTGTAAGTGTTTAACCATGCAACAGTTGATGTTGTTGCACCAAGGATATTGCGCTGCATAACTAAATACTTATAAGTTCCCAAAAGCGAGACCTATTGGCTATGCCAATGCTTGTTTTAGGGAGTGCCCGGGTCTAATTGTGATCCGACACTGCTCTGAAGTGATCCCAATCTGCTAACGAGGATGTGCTCATCACAAACAATACAAATGCAAAAGTGCATTTTACCATTCAGAAATTCAACATTTCTTTTTGGAAATGTTGTGCTATTGAAAAACAATACGCATGTCCGAATTGTAGTTCCGATTCTTAAACACTATTCCCGAAAAAAGACATTAATCTTGGGAAATACTGTGCCTGTAATACCATTCTTTAGAAATACATTGCTTCTCTGAAATACTGTGTAAGTGAGGCGGCCAGTCCGCTGTACGTTTCTTCAGTGACATACGCCTCTTTGGCAATACTGCGCCTGACACAAACACTATGGAGAGCCTTTAGAAATACATTGCTCTTTGCAATACATTTTGGACATCAGAAATGTTTCGCTTATCCCCCTTACTAACTTTGTGTTTTGCATGGAAATCCCAGCTATGGTCATATTCTGAGTTTCCTGAATTCCTAGACGGAGTGGGCCATGCCTGTAACACACCAGCATTAGTAGTGGACACGGCAGCTTAAGCTGTTAAAAAAAGACCAGTTTTGTTTCTGAGGTGGCCACCGCCCTTGCCGCTGAATGCTGGGTGTGGCTAACACCAGCGTTGCCTGGTCTTCATTCCAAGTTTACCGATTTCTTCCACCACCCTCTTTTTCCTGTCTCCTTATCTCACTCTTTCAGGTTCATTTTCAACACTGCATTCTCTGTTTATCACTGCTTTCCTTCCTTTGGCTGTCTCCTTATATTTCACTTCATTTTCTTTTTCTTTCTTTGTCTGAGCTATAATCTTATGATGAAAACTAAGACCCAGTACAATCAAATAAGTGCTGGTGGCCACCGCCTGCAACCACCCAGACAAATTAGGGGTTACTGGAGACACCCACAGGAGTGACAGTGGAGAACTGCCCATAAATTGGGGGGCTTTCTCTTTATTAAGGATGAGAATTACACATGCTTTGGAGATGCGCAATTAACATTAATCCACACCTACATAGCAGTGTACACCAAAGGTAAAGTGTTTGTGGACAGAGAGATGTTGTCGCCCTTTCTTTTGTTTTGGTGTCTTTGGATGGTGTTGATATGTTTGTGGCACTCCACAGGTAGGTACTCCGTACACTGTTTCATTCAGAAGACCGAAGCATGTTATGAACCCATCACTGAACTAGTGGGATTCTAGAAGAATTGTCATGTTGTTGAATACCCCTATTGCCCTGTGAGTTTGCCTTCCTTCAATAAAGCCTAGAGAATCAGTAGAAAAGGTCTGCATGTAGATTAAAAAAAAAACATTCAATGCGATGCAACCCAGGTCTTGTAAATTATAATGAAAAACGGTCACGTTCTTACTGACACGTGTAGTCTGTCTTACTACTTTTGAATGAAGCAAGGAAGAGTTGTTCCATTAAGATGTGTCAACCAACTCCATTTTGTTCTAGGTGACCAGATGTCCGTTTTCAATTATGGCTCTTACTTGCAGAGGCTGCAGTATGTGGTGTGTAGCGTGATGGTGGATTATTTTATCAGCTGACGCCAAACATGTTTTTATGACAGACAGTATTTTGGCCTGTCATAATGGAGGCACATTTGAGCCTTTTTCCTTCTGTTCTCTCATATATGTAAAGCATGCATGCAAATGTGGAATTCAACGCTCTCTGCTGCAAAATAACAAACTAACTTCATTATTTCAGAGGGATGGACGTGAGCTCAGCTTCCCAGCTAAAATCTCTGAATCGGTGTCAGTTACCATCAAGGATGACTCGGTGGTGGTAGAACAGGAAAATATGATTGGAGTTCAGATCAGCACGAGTGGGTCGGTGACAGTGACCGCCTCCCAAGATATGGCTGACAGCTTGTGTGGAGCATGCGGAAACTTCAATGGTGACAAGGAGGATGACCTGAAAATGGCAAATGGAACGGTGGCCGTTTCCATTACAGAGGTGATCACTTCCTGGAAAGCGCAAGACCTAGCAGCATGGTAAGGCCTGCCTTAGATCCATATGATTCCAGTGGGAAATGATTATATTAGATACATTTGTTCATTAAAGAGGTTTCTTACCCTATCAACTATTAACTCTAAAATAAATTGCTTTCTGTGAGACATTCATGGTTTTTAATTTTAAACTTGGTAAATTTGTACTCTAAATTTGCCAGTTCTTCACACCCCTCAGCCAAATTGTTCAATCCAGATTATGGTGTATTTTGCATATCGATTAGCCTGTTGAGGGTAAAGAAAATCTCACAATCCAGGTATTTTTCATTGGCCGCACAGTCACTGTATGCCATGCTTGCTTTGAGTAAAGATCCCAATGTAAAGTAGGTAAAGTGCTAAGGAGCCTCTGCTCTGCAAGCACTTACATTTTCTGGCAGTAGGATTGAGTCAAATGTCAATGTAAGGGTCATTGGCTTTTTTTTTTTTTTAAACATCAAAAAACACAACACCGTGTTACTGTTCTTCTGGTACCAGAAACAACAAACCAATTCCAAAAGTATTATATATGAAACACAAACAATGCCAGACCTAGAAGTGTAGTGAAGGGGGAATTTAGATGCTTGTGCTCTCAAACTAATAAACGAATCTTTTCCTTTCACTATCTTTCTTTTCAGCAACTCTTGAACTGTTCATCTCTGAAGACTTTCCTTAAACTCTGTCCAGGTGTTGAAGGGGACAGAGGGAAGGACGAGGTGTAGGATATTCTACAATTCTTGCGTTGAACTGAAAACACTCACCATTTTCTCAACTTCAATGATCTATGCTTTTTTTCTCAAAATGTGTTTATTCAGATTTTCAAAGAATACTAAATACAACATATAACATGGCAGCGTTTTTCCACATGTTTAACATATACAATAGTATTCAGAGGTGGGTGGGGGCAGCAGGTCCCAACCAAAGAAGAATTCCCACACATATCATAGATCCTGATAGAGTGGTGTGCGCGGAGAACAAGGTGACCCCAATCCTCCCACAGTCAAGCAAGGGGGGAGGACCTACGATTTTTAATCAACCCAGTTCTAGTGTCACATCAGGTGACATGTGTAAACTCAATTCTCCCTCCCGATCACTCCCAACGGTTGCATCTGTGTCGCTGACCCCACCACTTCCCACCCACACCTCCCCGTCGTCTCACTAGCCTTCACTTCCACCAAGCAGATGCAACATGCTCGACCACATGTCAATATCTCTCTTTGCATGCTCATCAGTACGCACTTTCCTGAGTCTACATTCCTCTGCCACACAGTAATCTATGTTGGTAGGAAGTTCTTCATCTGAGACGGGAAGTACGTTCATTCCGAACAAGGAAGCTGTCCAATGTTTGCAAAGACTTCCTCTCGCTTGAACTGAAAGTTTATCTGTACTTTTTTCCACCGCAATCTACACCTCAAATAAACTCTTTTGAAATGTGTTTGGGTTTAATCATTCTATTGTATTTCATAACTTAGTTGTAAACGGGCGTAAACAGTGTACTTGACTCATTGGCTTCTTGGGTCAATTACAACAAACTGTTGTACTGAAATATTTGAGCATATGGCCAATAAAAACTGTATAGAAGAGGTTAACAGTTTCTTATTCTCCTGCAGGTTATCTTCTATATATCAAATATAAAAAAACCATTCATTGTTCAAATAGACAAACGCTGTTGGAGGTCTTTAAAGGTAAAATCCATATTTGTAAAGCGCAAACTACTCACCCTTACAGGTCTCAAGGCACTGGGGGCCGTCGTGGAAATTAAGTAAGCTATTGCCCAGAGTCACATGATGCTGAGCTGAGCTGCCACGGAGATCGAACCGTGAACCCTGTGCTCCGAAGTCAGCTGCCCTGGCCACTGCGCCACACCTCTCCACAGGTCTTTAGAGCCTTGCAGTAGTGACAGTTGATAAAACACTGTATTGACACACCTCATAAAGTCCTGCAACTAAAAACAGGGAATAATGTTAACTTTTCGAACTCAATTTGCAACGGTTACTGTCCTTAGTACACTATTTCCATAGGCAATTACCACCAGCCAGAAGCTGCTACAAACGCAGGAGAGAGCACAATATGAGCTCCGCTACTAACTGTGGCGAGTGCAAAAACAGTTGCAATTCGTTTTTGTGTCAGTTTTCATCATCACCTGTTCCTGGGACGAAATGACCATTTGTTCCGTTTTAACAGATCATCAGTAAAGATGAAGGGCATCTATATAGGAGGTGAACAACATCACTGAACCCACCTAATAGGATCAGAGTCAGAAGAATACCTGACTGATACAGAAACAGATAGACATATACTAGAATCAGTGAATTTCAAGAAAAAGTATAAAATACTACAGCCTATGCGCATGATTCCCGTTATTTGCACCTGGCTGTAAAAATTGTGACCTGAATGCATACATGAATGAATGATACGTTTACAGAATCTATGCATATTTACTGCTGGCGGTGGAACATTCAACTGCAGAAAATGCAGTGGGTGGCTTGAATTTTTAGTCTTAACTGTCGGTTGTGATCAAGAAAGCTGTCTTTTTCATTGCAGGGTATGCTCAGACATGAGTCCCTTGCTCACTTTGCCACTGGATTCAAGCAAGCCTGGCTGAAGACGGCTGAAATGCCAGAAACCGGTCCTAGGAAGCTTGTTTCCGGTCCAGGGAAGGCATGGCTTGGCAGTTCGGGCTGGACTGTTCCCCTGGGGCACAGGGTCAGACTGATTTGCATATGGCCATGTCTGAACTGGGGTGGCAGAGTGGGCTAAAGAACGGTGATGGATCAAACCCAGATCTGTTGACTGGGTGTGAGTGTTTGATTGGTTCTGATGCTCCGTCCATCACCACCCCCTTTTGTATGTCTTTTTCATGGGAGCACAGCCCACCAAAATAATATGAAGACCTACAACGTCACAACTTTGTCCTTATTCACTTACATACGCATACATGTACACAACCTAAGCGTAGGTATAAGTGGTGCAATTTGCAAATCTGCTATTTTTTGGGGCTTACAGAACGGGATTTTTCCAGGTGGAACATTAGCATTTTTATTCTAACCTAAAGACCGCCTATTTTCGAGTATGGGGACAATCTTGCCATGGGATATGGACCGACAGGCACATACACCGGGCAACTATATATATACATACACGGTCGCCAGTAGGTAGTTATAGTTAGGACCTATTAGCCATAGGAAATCCGAAACATTTTTATTTAGAATAACTTTGGCGCCGGTTGAAGAATCGTCGCGAAGTTTTCAAAACTCGTGGCACGCTCCGGTCCACTTCTGTCCTGAAATTCTCGGGATGATTCGTCAAGTGGGGGCTGAGAAAAAACGGGGGGCCCAAAACGTGTCTTCCCCATGCAATTTTCCATAGGGACCTTTAGTCGCAGCTACAGCCCAAACTGCTGAATGGAATTACACCAAATTTGGCAGAAAGGTAGACCTTGGTTCAGAGTCGTGCATTTTACTTAAATGGTGTAAATCCGTTCAGTAGTTCCTGGGAAAATCACATATATATCTGGGCAGAGCCTAACCACACATCTCATCGTGAGATCTGATTGGCTGTCAGCACTTCATCCAAGAAGTGTTGGCAGCCATCTTGGGACCAATATACATGATAGCACCTCATTAAAAAGCATTGCAGTTAATAGAAGGTTTTAAGACTTTAGTTACATTATAAATCATTTGTTGATGGTACCATACTCATTTTAGGAAATGTGATATGTTCTAAGGTGATTTTACTATGTGCCTTTTGCTGGGATATCATGAATCATGTATGAGAGAAAACGATTGTCTCATGCTATTCCCACAGAGGTTTGAAAGGTGATCTATAAGCTAAACTGAGAGCATATTTTCTGTAAATTCACATTATCTTTCTCATTCATGTGAGAATGAAGTCTGACATTCTCAGTAAAACATGTACACCCAACAAGGGCAGAGACTGTCAGTTGATTCCTTTGTGTTCTACTGCAGCTTCCCAGAGTGTTCCAAAGAACAACTAGAGCGCTAACAGTCCTACTTATGACAAACGTATGTCACACCTGAAGCCATCTTGGTTGGAATAAAGTGGTAACTCTTAAAACATTTAATTTAAAAAGGAACAAAATAAGGGGGTTCATTTTGCCATAGAAAGTATGATTAGTGCTGCGGAAAGAAAAATGAGGGACCATTTTGAGTGACTTCTCAAATCCTCTTCTATTTCATAAACAAATTCTGACAAGCAGACTGAAACATGCACTTTCAATACCAGCAGCAGACTTCCCTGGTGAGCAGTAGCTTTACTACAGTGATCTAATGAGCTACTAGAGTGCTAACATTCTGAATTTATGGCAAATGTGTGACACATCTGCATGCCTTCTTGATGGAATCAAAGTAAAAAACTGAAAGTATTTCCTACTGAGGAGACTGTAGTAAATGAGGAAATTAGGAAACATCATAACAAATAAGTCTCCCAAAATGGCCACCAGAGACAAAAGAGCCCAAATGTAGCCCAAATATCACCCAGATGTAGCCCAAGTATAACCCAATGACAGAATGTCCCAGAATGTTCTAACGAACAACTAGAGCGCTAACAGTCTTACTTATGACAAAAGTATGGCACACCTGAAGCCATCTTGAATGGAATAAAGTGGTAACACTTAAAACATTTAATTTACAAAGGAACACAATGAGGAGATTCATTTTGCCATAGAATTTATGATTAGTGCTGCAGGAAGAAAAATTAGGGCACATTTTGACTTCTCAAATCCTCTTCTATGTCATAAAAAAATTCTGACATGCAGACTGAAACATGCACTTTGAATACCAGCAGCAGACTACCCTGGTGTGCAGTAGCTTTACTACAGTGATCTAATGAGCAACTAGAGTGCTAACATTCAGAATTTATGGCAAATGTGTGACACATCTGAATGCCTTCTTGATGGAACCAAGTAAAAAACTGAATGTATTCCTACTGAGGAGACTGTAGTAAATGAGGAAATTAGGAAACTTCATAACAAATAAGTCTCCCAAGATGGCCACCAGAGACAAAAGAGCCCAAATGTAGCACAAATATCACCCAGATGTAGCCCAGGTATAACCCAATGACAGAATGTCCCACAGTGTTATAAAGAACAACTGGAGTGCTAACAGTCTAATGTATGACAAAAGCATGGCACACCTGAAGCCATCTTGATTGGAATAAAGTGGTAACACTTAAAACATTTAATTTGCAAAGGAACAAAATGAGGGGGTTTATTTTGCCATAGAAATTGCCATAGAAATTATGATTAGTGCTGCAGAAAGAAAAATTAGGGCACATTTTGACTTCTCAAATCCTCTTCTATTTCATTAAAAGAATTCTGACATGCAGACTGAAACATGCACTTTGAATACCAGCATCAGACTTCCCTGGTGAGCAGTAGCTTCACTACAGTGATCTAATGAGCAACTAGAGTGCTACCATTCGGAATCAATGGCAAATGTTTGACACATCTGAATGCCTTCTTGATGGAACCAAAGTAAACAAGTATTGAAAATGCAATAGGTCTCACCCTCGTTTAAGTTAAAGCAATTTTGTTTGTAATTAGGTGGCTTTTTAGCATTGCTTTTTTTAGTGTTTTTCAAACTTTCAGGTACATAACATGCATATGCATGCATATATGTATATGTATATGTATGCATGCATTTATATTTGTAATTTTATAGATATGCAGATTATATATATGTTTATATATGTATTTATCTACTGGCGGTCGCCAGTAGATAGTTATAGTTAGGACCGAGTTCCCATAGGAAATCTGAAAATTCTATTTTGAATAACTTTGGCGCCGGTTGACTTATCTTCGTGAAATTTTCAAAACTAATGGGGCGCTCCGCTCAGCTCCTACCCTAAAAGTCTCGGGGTGATTCGTGAAGCGGGGGCTGAGAAAAAAGGGGGGTCCCAAAACGCGTTTTCCCCATGCATTTTCCCATAGGACCTTTAGTCGGTGGTACAGCCCGAACGGCTGAACAGAATTACTTGAAATTTGGCAATCAGGTAGTCCTCAGGTCAGGCATGTGCCTTTCGCTTAAATAGTGTAAATCCGTTCAGTAGTTGCTGAGAAAATCAAAAGTAAAATCACATATATATCTAAGCGGAGCTTAAACACACATCTCATCGTGAGGTCTGATTGGCTGTCAGCACTTTATCCAAGAAGTGTTGGCAGCCATCTTGGGACCAATATACATGATAGCACCTCATTAAAAAGCATTGCAGTTAATAGAAGGTTTTAAGACTTTAGTTACATTATAAATCATTTGTTGATGGTACAATACTCATTTTAGGAATTGTGGTGTGTTCTAAGGTGATTTTACCATGTGAAAAAGCCTTCTGCTGTGATATCATGAATCATGTTTGAGAGAACTATTTTCTCATGCTTTTCCCACAGAGGTTTGGAATGTGATCTATAAGCTAACTGAGAGCATATTTTCTGTAAATTCACATTATCTTTCTCAGTCATGTGGGAATGAAGTCTGACATTCTCAGTAAAACATGTACATCCAACAAGGGCAGAGACTGTCAGATGATTCCTTTGTGTTCTACTGCAGCTTCCCAGAGTGTTCTAAAGAACAACTAGAGCGCTAACAGTCCTACTTATGACAAACGTATGGCACACCTGAAGCCATCTTGGTTGGAATAAAGTGGTAATTCTTAAAACATTTAATTTAAAAAGGATCAAAATGAGGGGGTTCATTTTGCCATAGAAAGTATGATTAGTGCTGCAGAAAGAAAATGAGGGCACATATTGAGTGACTTCTCAAATCATCTTCTATTTCATTAAAAAATTCTGAAATGCAGACTGAAACATGCACTTTCAATACCAGCAGCAGACTTCCCTGGTGAGCAGTAGCTTTACTACAGTGATCTCATAAGCAACTAGAGTGCTAACATTCTGAATTTATGGCAAATTTGTGACACATCTGAATGCCTTCTTGATGGCATCAAAGTAAAAAACTGAAAGTATTTCCTACTGAGGAGACTGTAGTAAATGAGGAAATTAGGAAACATCATAACAAATAAGTCTCCCAAAATGGCCACCAGAGACAAAAGAGCCCAAATGTAGCCCAAATATCACCCAGATGTAGCCCAAGTATAACCCAATGACAGAATGTCCCAGAGTGTTCTAACGAACAACTAGAGCGCTAACAGTCTTACTTATGACAAAAGTATGGCACACCTGAAGCCATCTTGAATGGAATAAAGTGGTAACACTTAAAACATTTAATTTACAAAGGAACACAATGAGGAGATTCATTTTGCCATGGAATTTATGATTAGTGCTGCAGGAAGAAAAATTAGGGCACATTTTGACTTCTCAAATCCTCTTCTATGTCATAAAAAAATTCTGACATGCAGACTGAAACATGCACTTTGAATACCAGCAGCAGACTACCCTGGTGTGCAGTAGCTTTACTACAGTGATCTAATGAGCAACTAGAGTGCTAACATTCAGAATTTATGGCAAATGTGTGACACATCTGAATGCCTTCTTGATGGAACCAAGTAAAAAACAAAGTATTTCCTACTGAGGAGACTGCAGTAAATGAGGAAATTAGGAAACTTCATAACAAATAAATCTCCCAAGATGGCCACCAGAGACAAAAGAGCCCAAATGTAGCCCAAATATCACCCAGATGTAGCCCAAGTATAGCCCAATGACAGAATGTCCTAGTGTGTTCTAACGAACAACTAGAGCGCTAACAGTCTTACTTATGACAAAAGTATGGCACACCTGAAGCCATCTTGATTGGAATAAAGTGGTAACACTTAAAACATTTGATTTACAAAGGAACAAAATGAGGGGGTTCATTTTGCCATTGAAATTATGATTAGTTCTGCAGATAGAAAAATTAGGGCACATTTTGACTTCTCAAATCCTCTTCTATTTCATAAACAAATTCTGACATGCAGACTGAAACATGCACTTTGAATACCAGCAGCAGACTTCCCTGGTGAGCAGTAGTTTTACTACAGTGATCTAATGAGCAACTAGAGTGCTAACATTCAGAATTTATGGCAAATGTGTGACACATCTGAATGCCTTCTTGATGGAACCAAAATAAAAAACTGAAAGTATTCCCACTGAGGAGACGTAAATGAGGAAATTAGGAAATTTCATAACAAATAAATCTCCCAAGATGGCCACCAGAGACAAAAGAGCCCAAATGTAGCCCAAATATCACCCAGATGTAGCCCAAGTATAGCCTAATGACAGAATGTCCCAGAGTGTTCTTAAGAACAACTAGAGCGCTTACTGTCTTACTTATGACAAAAGTATGGCACACCTGAAGCCATCTTGATTGGAATAAACTGGTAACACTTAAAACATTTAATTCAAAAAGGAACACAATGAGGGGGTTCATTTTGCCATAGAAATTATGATTAGTGCTGAAGAAAGAAAAATTAGGGCACATTTTGAGTGACTTCTCAAATCCTCTTCTATTTCATTAAAAAATTCTGATATGCAGACTGAAACATGCACTTTTAATACCAGCAGCAGACTTCCGTGGTGAGCAGTAGCTTTACTACAGTGATCTAATGAGCAACTAGAGTGCTAACATTCAGAATTTATGGCAAATGTGTGACATATCTGAATACCTTCTTGATGGAATCAAAGTAAAAAACTGAAAGCATTTCCTACTGAGGAGACTGCAGTAAATGAGGAAATTAGGAAACTTCATAACAAATAAATCTCCCAAGATGGCCACCAGACACAAAAGAGCCTAAATGCAGCATAAATATCACCCAGATGTAGCCCACATGTAGCCCAATGACAGAAGTGTGCAAAACACTTATTTTTTGTGTATTTGCAGTTTCATATAGTGCAGACTTGTCAGGTATTGGAATGCTTTACATGACCATTGGTTACATCACACAAGATCAAATTCATTTTGGTTGTAGAAATGGGGAGATTAAGTGATTTGACCACAATCACAGAATGTTGAGCTGAAGCAGAAACTCCAACCTGGTTCCCCAGTTGCAAAGTCTACAGCTCTGAAGTAACACCACATCCTCTCGCCAAGGTGCAACATTTAATCAAGTGGTCAACTGGATAAAAAAACAAAGATTACAAATAATTTAAAAGTTCTTTGACGCTATTTGAAAACTCAGAAAATATGTCCTCATTTTAGTTTTTTAGAGCACTAACCATAATTTTGATGCAAATAAGACCCTCTCATATATGTAATTTCTAAAGGAAATACTCTAGGTATTACCGTTTTGATTACATCAAGATGACGTCAGGCGTTCCACACTTTTGTAATAAATATAGAATGTTAGCAATCTAGTTGTTCATTGGGATACTGTTGAGAGGCAGAGGCCAGGGGCACGGACTCTGAAAATTGAAGGCAGGTAGGAGAGTGCAGAGGCAACAATTTGACCACACTGGGCAGGCAGGAAGGGCAGTGGCAGCACAACAGACTATGGAGGGCAGTGGAAAGGGGGGCAGGGGCAACAAACCAACAATACAGGACTGGCAAGAGAGGCTGTGGCAATATAATAGACCATTGTGGGCAGAAGGAAGAGGCAGTGGTAGTACAACCATACATGCCAACAGACCCGTTTCAGCCAGGAAACGTCCAATGTTTTTAAGCTCAAATGGGCTTTATTTGATCGGTCTCCTGTCTACAATCTTCTCTTTTTCAATGTAACTCAAAGGGGAAAATCAATACCCCAGTATTTTTTCAAAATCTCCCTCTTACCAAGTTCAAAATGTTCGCAAGTATGGTACATTGAATCATGGTAGGCAGGAGGAATTGGGGTAGGGACATGGACTCGGATAACAGAGGACAGGAGGGACATGGAGAGGTGCACCAAACTGACCCTACAGGGCAGGCATCGGGGTTTGCAGCAGCACAATACACCACACAGCGCATGCGGGACGGGAGTGCAGCACAACAATCCATAGAAAGCAATAGGGAGGGGACAGGACCATGCACATGGACAACAGAGAACAGATGGGAAAGAGGCAATGGTAGCTAGCTGACCACAATGGACAGACAGGAGAGAAAGCTGCAGCATAACAGACCATAAAGGGCAGGAGGGACAGATCAGGGGCATTACAATGGAACAGACAAGCCAGGAGGGAGGGAATAGGGGGTCTGCACATGGAAACAGAGGGCTGGGGGCAAGGTGGCAGGGCAGGAGCAGCAAGATGACCATGGAGGTCAGGCAGGATGGGCACTAGAAACAAGACACACCATGGAGAGCAACACTGAGACTATGGTGGCATAGACACAGACCATGGAGGGAAGGTGGGAGGGGGTCAGGGGCAGCTAGCTGACCACACAGGGAAGGTGGGAGGGGCCATGGCAGCACAGAAGACCATGCATGGCAAGCGGGAGGGTTAGTGGCAGCACAATGGCTATGATGGGCAAGAAGGAGGCTGCAGGGGCATGCACAAAGGACCATGGAGGATAGAAGGGAGGGTCAGGATCTAGGCACAGACAAGAGAGTTCAGGGGAAGGGGCCTCACAACAGACCGTGCGGGGCAGGCAGGAGGAGCAGTTGCAGCACAACAGATCAGGGAGGGCAGAAGGGTGTGGCAGTAAAATGGACCATGGAGGACAGGAGGAAGGGGATAGGGGCATGGCATGTGGACAGGCAGGGTGGAGGTGGCAGGGACAGGTTAGTCATCTGACAATGCTAGGCAGGTGGGAGGGGAGTGGCAGCTCAACAGAACACTCAGAGTAGATAGGAGTGGCAGGTCCATGGAACATAGTGGGCAAAAAGGATGGAGCAGGGGCATGCACAAAGACATCGGAGGGCAGGGGGAACGAGAATAGGGGCAGCAAGCTAAGCACAGAGGCTAAGCAGGAGGTCAATGATGGGCCATGGAATTGGGCAATGGAGGGCAGGAGGAGTAGACTGGTACATCATGCTAAATGGAGGGCAGTTGCAGCACATCAGACCATGCATGGCAGGAGGGAGGAGGCTAGTCCATGGATTCAGACAACAGAGGATAGGGAGGAGGGGGATGGGGCAGCAAGCTAACTGTTCAGAGAAGGTGGGTATTAGGAACTTTATTGTTTTTAAAATGTGTGTCTATGCGAACTACTTAAAATATGAACAAGTATGCAGCATAATCTCACTTTTATTCAGGAAGAAGAGGACGTTTGTGACTGTGACTCCGGGCTCACTTGGCAGAAACACCCCCTGACCCTCCACCCCCATCGCAAAATGTAATGCCCGTGAAAAGGGTAGGTGGATGCAGTGTTATATAGAACATAGTCCTGAGAGCACGATTTAAAATGAAAACTAGATGTAGTATATGGTATAAACTATGCACCAAAAAGTGTGATATAAGATGAACCGGGGCGTGAAATATAATATGCAATACATTGTGCGCAATGACAGATTCATTGGAGAGCGTGAGATAGCACAGGCACTAGCGCGTGCTATGCGATATGCGCCTTGGAGTGTAATATGCACAGGGCAGTGTTGTGTAACATAACTAGTCTCTAAAGTTGTAATATAAAATATGTGCTGGGGAGTGTAACGTTGCATATGCACTGTGACAAAGATATGGATCCCAGATTGTAATAAATATGGCATAGCGCTGTGCGTTATAACATACACATCGAGGAAGGCATGTTAGATGGGGCAATATAACCCGTGCGAAGGCAAGTGTGGCATGACATATTCACGGGGTGGTGTTACAGTGCACATGGGCTAGAGAGTGTCATAGCATACGCACTAGCTGGTGGAATACAACACAGAGGTGTGAGGCAATCGGTGGACACTGGTGGGTGTAACACAGCATTGGGCTCAGCCAGGAGCACGCTGTGACTCTCAAGTGAGGTTCGTCTCCTTTCCAGAGAGTAAAATAAAAAGTATTACACATCCGGCGGTGGATGTGTTTTTTATTAACCGTGAGGGGGGTTTCTTGCATAGATTGGTCAATTTTTTGTCGAATCCCCTTTGAATGGCTTGGTGTTCGTGTATATTAAATGTGCCCGTCAATAGCTACCCATGTTTGTATAAATAAATGACAAGGGTGTCTACTTGGAGAGTACCCACCGGCGGGGGCGCCGGGATAAGGCACGGTAGGGCGTCAGACACGTCAGAGCTTCACTAGCGGTGTAAATACATTCCATGTGGATTCATTCTATGCATAGTCGCCTTTTAATGAATATCACGCAAATCGTCATGGTGATAGGTACATACGGTTTGTCCAGCATGTCCTAGGTGTTTCTATAAATATATATATTTTTAAAATAATAAAAAACAAAGGCCGGCCCCGGGAAATGGGGTCCCCGGAGCCATAAGTGGCCTGAGGAGGGGGGCAACGCAGCCCCCTCCTAAAGAATTTAAATAAAAAAAGGCCATGACCCGATTACGGCCTTGGGAGGGCCAAATTTATTTTTTTCAACAAAAAAAATTAAGGTGCAGGCCCTGGGGGATGGGATCTTTTCTTCGTCTTTGAGGACTTCTGTTGCTTCTATCTGCATTTCTTTTTTTTCTTTCTGTGCGTTTTTTCTTCTTTCTTCACATGTCCTATCTCTGTAGGCATAGTTAGAAATTAAAAAACCTTTGAAATTCACTGAAAAAAACGTAGGTTTCAGGCACGTTATAGTTAGGAATTAGCATTTAAAAAACCTTAGAAATTCACTGAAAAAACCATAGGTTTCAGGGGCGTTATAGTTAGCTGGACTTTTCACTCGTACAAAACCATTGAAATTCACCCGTTATAGTTAGTTCAGCTAACTATAACTCGCGCGCCCGCAATGCACTGCTGATGACATCACATATTACATCACTCATGACATGGTCAGTGACATCACTCATGACATCACTGATGACATCTCAAATGACATCACTAATGACATCACTGATGACATCATCCTTGTGATAGAGTGGCAGACCTCCTCTTCCCCTAATATAACCTTTGATACACACATTCAAAAATAGAAACTACAATGTCCAAAACAATGGACATATCAATACCAGTTACAACAACCTATTCAGTAATTCTAAGATCCACATACACATCCACTCATTCACCAACAGTCCTATACAGTCACTCATACATGTACTCACTCATCATATGTACTCACACACCTATACATCCTGTTACACAACGCCACTCATCCATAGAGTTACTCACACACATAGTCACTCATGCTAATAAAGAATCAAACATCCATTTACTTGCATATACAGTTATACACACACCACCACACTTACTTCTACAGAAACTTACACATACTTAGTCTTTTAAACAATCACTTATAGAAACACATACTTATTCATACAGGAACTCTTTCAATCTCTCACTCTCACATATACTCACTTATATACACCAATTGTCACATATACTAGTTTAAAACATATGTAGTTACTCATAAAGACACTATTGAGACAGTCTATCACTCACTAACACACCCATGCACACACTCATCCACCCATACAGTCCTGCACACATGCTGTCTTCAACACATACAAACAGTGAGTCACTCATTCATGCACCTATGCACTACGTAATACCCCTCACCGAACCATACAGACACTCAGACACTCATACTGATACTCAAAAAACCAACTAATAACCTATATAGACACTCATGTAGCTACTCACCAACCCATGCAGCCACTTATACACAAACTGATACAGATATTTACACATTTAAACATTACTCACTAAGCCATGTATTCACTAAGATACACTTAATCAGTCAGTTATACAATCAATTTTTCAAAAACAAATCATCCATTTAGACACTTATATACCCATTTATTCTTCCATCGACCTTGAGATATACATATATAAAACATATGTAATTTTCAGAAAAACACACATTCACTGGATGATGTCATCAGTGATGTCATCAGTGATGTCATTTGAGATGTCATCAGTGATGTCATGAGTGATGTCACTGACCATGTCATGAGTGATGTAATATGTGACGTCATCAGCAGTGCATTGCGGGCGCGCGAGTTATAGTTAGCAGAACTAACTATAACGCCCCTGAAACCTATGGTTTTTTCAGTGAATTATATATATATATACACATACATATATATAAATGCATATGCATATATATATGTGCATATGTGTGTGTGAAGAGAGAGGTAGAGAGAGGTAGAGGTGTAGAGGTAGAGGTAGAGAGGTAAAGAGTAGTAGAGAGAGAGTGAGGTTCTGGACTTTTAAGAGTCCAGAGGTGTCAGGGAAACAACACCCAAAGACCCCTGAGTTCCTCCTGTCTCGGTGCACAAATAAACAGAGACACGGGCTTCTCGATGGTGGCGTCAAAGACCAAGGTTTATTCACTGCAGGGACACAGAAGTCATAGGAACCACACAG
The DNA here is from genome assembly GCF_964204655.1 of Triturus cristatus. NCBI lineage: Eukaryota > Metazoa > Chordata > Amphibia > Caudata > Salamandridae > Triturus > Triturus cristatus. The sequence continues at coordinate 178,809,949 of NC_140590.1, forward strand.
AGGCAGAATCTACGAGACTGTTCAAATTGCATTAAGTGGGTTGTTCTTTAAATACACGCAAAATGTCTTTAGGCAACATTACACGAATATTTCTCATGCCCAACCCGGTATCCCAAACAAAACAGTAAATAGACATCAAACAATAATTAGTCGTAGGTTTTCGGTATTCGATCAGGTCCCCTTGACAGTTTTCCATTCTTTGCCCGATCCTCCCCATCATAAAAATCGTAACCTCCCCATTGTAAAAGCCCAGAAGGAGAGGAGCAGAGCCAGGTGCAAAGGATTGAAAAGTAGGATAAGAGGTGAATCATAAACGGGCATGGCTACCGTCTTCGGCCTTTCAGTAAGGACAACGGACACGAGAACCAGTATAGCAGGACTGGCCTCAGGCAAGGGAGGCAGCTTGATTCTGCCTAGTCATGCAGCGTCAGCCTTTCTCGGGGCTCGAGCTTACGTGTCCTTAACGAGGTGACTCTGCCGGGGTCATCGTCCGTTCATTGACTATGTGAGGGCAAGAAACAAAATGGATGCCGTAACTAAAATGGATGCCATGACTTTACAACAGAATGCCCTATTTCTCAGTGAATTCATGCTAGTTGCGTAGCGAAAACACTGTTATGCATTTAATGGATCATTTGCGGTTCATTGGTACCGAAATCATGTCAGTACTACGATACCGAATTCACGGGTTCGGATCGCTACAGAACCTCAGACCGTCCTTTTGCCCTTACATAGGCAATAACTTACTCTATGTCAGAGTCCATTTCTATGTTCATCAGGTCACTGATATGTTGTTGAAGCATTACTCTATCCTGTGGCGTATCTCTAAAAACAGGTGGTCTTCTTACGCATGTAGAAATGCAGAGATTACATAAGGCAGGACCACACTGAACAATGAGACAGCACGAAAATAAAAATACCAACGCAACACCAGTGACTATCAGAACCTTCCATCCCCACGCAGATAACAGGCTCCAGAACCATCCCATTAATGACCAGTCACCTTCCTCTACATGAATAGAGTCAGAGATTTTGTGTAACTTAGAGATGGCCTTATATACTGTTGGCGCATTATCTGGGATAAAAACACAGCAGCTCGATTGGATCATCTTACATACTCCACCTCGATCTGCAAGTAACACATCAAGGACCATACGGTTCTGTAACGTCATGAGGCGATCCGCTTGAAGCTCAGCAGTCAGGTTACTAAGGGCACCCGCAGTTTCGGTGATAGTGGATTCAACTACCCGTGTTAGTTGACGTAAGTTTCTACTGTTGACCATAGGCCCCCAGACTGGAAGGAAACCTTTGAAGAAGTCTCCTGCTTCTTGGCCAGCAGTATCTTCTTTACTGAAAACACCTCTCACAACTCTAGTTTTGTGATAGTCCGGTGCAGCAGTGTATGTCGGAGGTAACAGTTGAGCGATATAACATGAGCCTGAGAAGTCAGCAGGCAGCCATGTGTATGCTCTGTCTTGGCAAACAAAATAGGTACCCTTACCAGCTAAGAATGCAGGGGAAGACTGTGACGGGAAAACATATGTTTCGATACAGTCACTCTTCCCTAGTCGAGCTTTCGGATTCCTCCCATTTCCTTGCAAAGAGACCTGACCTTGGTGGGGTACGACCCAGATCGGAGTCGAGCTTTTACGTTTGTTCTCACCCAGAGTAATGCCATATTCTGTAACATTCCAACCCATGTAAACTCGCAATTCATCCTTGGGAATGAACGGAGTGTCATTGACATCTCTAACCATGTCAGTGATTCCTTTTACCAAGGCTCTATTAGCAGAGTTATACCTAGTGGAACGCGGAGGTCGTGGAGGATAGGTCTCTAGGGCATAAGCGAACATGGTCTGAAATGCCCAGAATGATCCATTATAACTAAAGGGCAGAACCAAATAAGGGATGCCCTTGTCCATGGTATGTGGTATCAGGCCACACACCCAGCAGTTTGTTGTGTTAACCACTAGTTGATGTTGGTGCAAGAGCTGAATGAAAGTGTTATTTATAAATTCAGAGCGTCGAGCTTGCTCGTCGGCAGGAAAAGGATGGAAAGAATGAAGAGAAACAACAGTCGGAGAAACAGGAACATGGGGAGATACTGTAGATGTAGCAGGTGTAAAGATCAACTGAATACCAAAAATAATTCCGCCTACCAAAGTTATTAAAACAATTAGAAGTGTCAGAGTACATTGCATTAGAAAACATTTACTATATAATATGTCATATAGTTTTGTCTTGTGCACATTTATGACATTAACCCGTCGCAGTTCAGGAAGCTCCATCTTCTACAACCGTTCGCAACGGATGGTTTGTACCTGTTAAAAACTTGCCTCTGTTTACCCTGGGAGTTCCCAAGATAAACAGAAGAAACCGACCTTGTGTCTGGTTCCCTGCAAATTAAAACAAGGCACACGTTACGACCCTACGGTAACCCAGACGGCAAGGTGAGAGAAACAAAAAAACAAAAAGATAAAAATTTGAGCAAACTTCCTGACTGAATGGAATGCAATAAGATCAAAACAGTTTTCAAATAGAAAGGTAATTATGCAATGTCATTAGTTCACAACATGAGAACGTAGATTATATCTGTACTTTCCGGGTCTTGTCTGATCTTGAAATAGCTGGTCTATAGGTGCGGAAATGTTCGACTCCACAGGTGACAAATGTTCACTTTGTACAATACTCGGTCCAAGATTCAAAGGAGCGGTTCCTGCTGAGGTGTCAAAGTTCTGTGTTTCAGTTCGTGGGTGGTCCGTTATGTACTCTGCATCACTGAAAGGGATGTGCCTAGGAACAGGTTCTGTCTCGGATACACCAAATCCCTGTCTAACCCAGTTGTCATAGGGAAGTGGGAGAGGGACACGTTTCGTATAGCTAGCGTGCACCCAATTCTTCCTCCCAGCTAGGCGTACAGCAGTTCTCGTTGTGAGGAGTACCTGGAACGGACCCACGAATCTTGGCTGGAGGTTCCGAGTACGTTCGAAATTCCGTACAACCACCTGGTCGCCTGGTTTCAACGTGTGGCCTGGACTCTCTGGCAGTTTAGGCAAGGATTCAAATACCTGTTGACGAATAAGGCTCAGTTTAGCAGTCAGTTCATAAAGATAATCAATCAACATTGGGTATTCGATCTGTTTGAATTCCTTTGGCCTAGGGACTCCCCAAACATTAGCAGGGCGACCGAACACAATCTCATATGGACTAAGCCCTACTCGAGAGTGTACAGTCGCTCTGGTGGACAGTAGAGCTAGAGGCAGTGCATCTGGCCAAGAGAGACCAGTGGAAGCTTGAATTTTAGCAGGTTTCAGCTTCAGGGTGCCATTGTACCCTTCAACCAAACCCGCTGACTGTGGGTGATTCGCACTGTGAAATTTTTGGTTAATACCCAAACCCGTACACACACTCTTCATAACATAACTTTCCCTACAAACTCACTTCCATTGTCCGACCAAACAATCCGTGGCATACCATACCTGGGGAAGTATTCTTTGAGGAGGATTTTGGCAGTGGACATAGCAGTGTTATCCTTTAACGGATATGCCTCAATCCATCTTGAAAAGGCACAGACTACCACTAGGACGTATTTAAGATTGTTACACCTATCCATGTGGATAAAATCCAACTGAATCACTTCAAAGGGACAAGAAGGGGGAGCAAAATGACCAGTTGGGGTTGGGGTTCTCTTGCCAGGATTATGCATTAGGCATATCATGCAGTTTTTCACCACTCTTTCCGCACACTTAGTAATTCCATCATTCTTCCATACTGGAGCTAACATTTTACAGATCCCTTTCGAACTGATGTGCGCCGCTCCATGCGCCATCGTAACTACTGCGAGCACATACGCGTCAGGTAGCATCCAACGTTGCTGCTCAGACAAATCAACCCAACATCCACTTGAATCCTTTTTACCCGTTTTCTCCTTCCATTCATTCTTCTCATTCTCAGTTGCTTCATTCTGGATTGCCTTCACACTCTCAATCGTATTCTCACACATCCCTGATTCAGCAATCCATCTTGCAGCCGTTGCAACGTACATTCGGCTCGTCATGTTCTTGGCCGTTTCTTTAGCGACCTCATCAGCAAACGCATTCCCACGGCCAACATCATCCGTAATCTTTCGATGTGCACTGCACTTCACAATCGCAACTTCATTCGGTAGGATCAGGGATTCTAATAAATCGCTGACTAACTGTCCATGTTGGATCTTAGTCCCATGGGACGTGAGAAAACCTCTTTCTTTCCAGAGACGTCCAAAGCTATGTGCTACGCCGAAGGCGTATTGGCTATCAGTAAACACATTCACTCTCTTTCCCTCAGCTAAAACACATGCTCTTGTTAATGCTATTAATTCTGCAGCTTGGGCAGAATTCTGACTTACTCTTGCAGTCTCAACAATCGTACTCAAAGTCATAACTGCATACGCGGCCGTCACATCACCATTCTGTAATTTAAAACACGACCCATCGACATATAAAGTGCCATCTGGATCTAGTAACGGAGTGTCTTTTAAATCAATCCGACCTTTTGTCTCTTCCTCAGTTCTAAAACAACAATCATGGGGCTCTAAATCACTCGACTCCTGGGTAGTCGGCAACAGCGTTGCTGGATTCAATATGTTGCATCGCTTGATCTGAATGTGACTTGCCAAAAGTGTCAGCTCATAGCCTGATAGTCTAGCACTGGTGAGGTGCTGAGTCTTCGTTCGATTCATGAGTGTATCCACAGCATGTGGAACCATGACTACTAACATGTTGTTCATGACTAGTCCAGCAGACTGTCGGATAGACACTGCAGCTGCTGCTGTAGCTCTCAGACAACTTGGCAACGCTCTGGCTACCGGATCTAATGTGGATGAGAAATATGCACAAGGCCGCTGTTTGTCACCAAATTGTTGCGTTAATACACTCAACGCACAACCTTCTCTTTCATGGACATATAAAGTAAACGGCTTACTGTAGTCAGGAGTACCCAACACAGGAGCTGAACACAGCGCATCACGTAAGTCGGAGAAGCTCTGTTGACATTCATCAGACCATGGCAAAGGGCTCGGAACACCTTTTCCAGTCAGGGCTACCAATGGTTTTGCCATGAGAGAAAAATTTGGGATCCATTGCCTGCAGTATGACGTAATACCCAAAAACGCACGCACTTCTCTCTGTGTGCTTGGTACAGTCATCTGCAAAATTGCTTTGATTCTCTCTGGGGTCAACCTTCTTCCCTCCTTTGACAAAAGATGACCTAAGTAGGTCACTTCTTGGCAACAATATTGCAGTTTAGAAGGTGACACCTTGTGATGTAAGTCTGACAAATGACGTAATAAAGAAATTGTAGCTGCTTTGCAAGTTTCCTTGTCATCAGCAGCCAGTAAAAGATCGTCTACGTATTGGATCAGAGCAACACCAGGAGGAAGTACAAGAGTATCTAATTGACTCTTCAATGCTTGGCTGTAAATTGAAGGGCTCTCACAATAACCTTGTGGAGCGCGTTTGAATCTGAAACTGCGACCTCCTAAGGAGAAACCAAAAATGTCTCTACTTTCTTCGGCTATGGGAATGCTGAAAAAGGCATTCTTCAAATCGATCACTGTGAACCATGAAGCGGAGGCAGGAATCAACGTCAGTAATGCAGTGATATCTGGTACCACAGGAAACTGCGGAATCACTATTTTGTTAACTTCTCTGAGGTCAATCACAAATCTGTAGATTGGAGGTTTGGAAGGGTCAGTGCGTTTCAAAATCGGCAGAACAGGACTATTGCAGACATTTCCTCTAGTTTCCTCTATCACATCTTTCTGTCTTAAGTCTTTCACAATCAGCAAGAGTGCTCGTTCACCTTCATTCGAAATCCGATACTGTGGGATTCGTGGGAATTTTACATTTGCTTTCAGACTTACCACATAAGGGGGAATTTCCAAGAGGCCTACATCGTTAGGACCAGTTGCCCAAAGAGTATCAGGGAGAGAACGCAGCTCCGGTGGGAGCGTATCCATCGACATATACATTGGAGAAATGACTCTTTTGCCTAATGTGAGCTGTACTCCTGAAGGAGAACAGTACAGTGTCGCATGCAGGCGTTTCAACAGATCTAAACCAAGCAGATTTTCATTACAACCGGTTGTTAGAATAAGGGGTGCTTCTAGCTCACATGGCCCAACAGATATTGACAAAGGACTAGAAACAGGATTGTGAACAGGGGCGCCTGAGAAACCTACTGAAGTGTTCGTTAAGCCAGACAAAGGTGCGCCAGGGAGTTTCGCATGCATAATTGAACTTTTCGCCGCACCAGTATCCAACAGAAACGGTTCAACCACGCCTGATGTAACTACTGCGACATAAGGTCCACTCTGATCAACTGGAACTGATACTATTCCCTGTCTTTGCCTGTGGCTGTCCTAGTATTCGCCTCTCTGAATCTCTTCATTATGTTCATAGTAATCTTCAACATGATACTGTGGAGATCTACCTGGTTGCGCAGATTGTGCATTTCGCTGATCGAAATAATTTGATTGGCGATCAGCCTGTGGTGTCATCGTACCACGTCCTCTACCGCTAGGAGTTTGCATAGATCCAACATTACCTCTCTGAGCTGGGACACCACTAGTCTGTGCGTGCAGTACTGGACACTCATTCTTATAATGACCCTCCTTTTTACAATAGGCACACTGATTCCATGCTAACTGTTGTCGGGGAAAACCATAATTAAATCTTTGGGACGTCCCTTGCTGGAATTGTGGCTGTTGCTGAAACTGGGGTCGCTGCTGTGAATCTGACTGATTCGAACGAGGCGGATACGCCTGTTGCAATAGAACTTTAGTCTTTAAATCTTTCGTTTTCTTTTCTGACTTTTCCTTTTCTTCTTTTTCTCTATTCTCGTAATACTGAGCAGTTGCAAGTATCTGTGCCGTCGTCGACACTGCCCATGCACTTTCAGAATCCTTTAACTTGTTACTAAGCTCAGGTAATAAATTAAACACGAACTTGTCGACAAACAACCTCTGGCCTCCCTCAGTACTCATATCTTGCCCACTGTGGTCTACGAAGGTCTCTTCAAATCTAGTGAAAAAGTCAGAGACGCTTTCGTCCTTCTTTTGCTTGCATGCCGATAGTTTATCCCAGTTAACTCGTAACGCTGGCATCAGCGTTTTCATCAGATTAATTATTCTGCCAGGTAAGGCAGCAATCAGAGGTTCCGGTTTAGCACCGCCGACTTGTTGCGCATCTGCTGCTACAATAGCTGGCCAATCACCTCCTAAGGCGACTGGGGGGTTCTCTTGCCGAATCTTGGCCCATATAGGCTGTGGCACTACATTGCCAAATAGCATTTCAATGTCTGCCAAATTCATGACACACGCTTGAACTGTCTGCGTTAACTCTTTGTAATAACCAGCCTGATTTTTACGCGGGTCTGGTAACGCCTGTTTTACTGCTAATACTTCGGCCCGCTTCCAAGGGATGTGTATCCACACTCTCTGGAATTGTGCTGGGGCAGCTGCAATACCATTAGCCCCATCAGCTTCAACTGCATCACGCCATATCGGTGGAACTTCCCTCATCGGATATTGACCTCGTCTTTTCCTAGTAGTAATCGGTGAACCATCAGGGTCCCTTGTCGCTCGAAGAGGGGAATCATCCCTATAAGCTAAGATCAGTTCTATCGCTCCTCTTACTTCTGAACCTATCACCATTCCTGCGGCAAATTTCTGCTGAATATTTATCAGATCAGAGGGGACGGAATCTAAGTCATCATCTTCCCATTCTTCACGCACAAGAGAACACATTACGTCAAAAACATAACGTTGAGTTGGTTCATTCCATTGCATAAAGGTATCTAACACTCTTCGTGCATCATACTTCACAGCTTTCGACATCCACCTAAGAGCTGTTGAATCTAACATTTCTCGTTCCTGAGGACCAGGAAGCTGGCTACGTCTCTGTATAGAGTCAGAAACGGGGGTCCCAATTAAAGACCTGTAGAGAGGAGTTAAGATATTAGTTACAGAGTCGGTTATTTTCCGACGAACGGAAAGCGGAGTCAGAATGTTCACAGGGTTCGGGAGCAGGGCAGCTGAAGCAGATGAAATAGTAAAGGTGGGAGTAGCAGGTAAAGCAGTTTGCGAAACGACAGGCAAAGGCGGAACAGGCGACCCAGGAAGAGGGGGTGCCGAAGGAACATTAACCACGGGAAGGACAGGAGCTGGAATCAAAGGAAGTGGAGCAACTATTCCAGGCTGACCAGCAGCTGGCTGTACAACAGGTAATAACTGTGGTGCTGTAATACCCTGTGCATACGGTGGAGGTGAATTCAACAGGTAAGACAACAGAGGATCCTTTTCATGATCCTCCATCGGCTTAGTAGGACAAGATGGCAATACAGGGTAACATTTATCAATTGCCAAATTATATTTTCTATTCGCCATCTCTATTGCTTTCTCAGTCTCGTTGACATGCAGCTGCCTAGCAGACTCCATTAAAGTCAACCCTTTCTCTTTCTGTTCTTTCTTCGTCTTCCTAATTTCTCTCTGTTTGGCTTCTTTGCGCCATACGCGAAAGGAATCAAACATTGCTGGCCGGGCTTTTCTCTTGAACAATTTCATTTCTAGATTGTCTAGTATTTCGGTTTCGAAGCTACCATGCGGTGGCCAACTAAGGACACCATCTTTTCTGGTATAACGGACCCATACTTCATTATACGTAATAGGACCCACACCATGTTTACAATAGAGCTCATATGTAGGAGTTCCAATCGGAGGAACCGAACACGAATCCTCCAACCGGGAATCCCCGTTGCAACGTAACCAGGACAAGAAACAATTACTACTGGTAGTCATGTCAAACAAAGACAAATTCCAACCAAAATGCGCAGAGAACTTAGGCCTATCAAATGAACTAATACCAAAACAAAGATTATCTAAACAAGAGCAACCAATGATAATCTACGAATTAAACCAGAGCAACAAAGAACAACTAAACTGAGCGTAACCCACTTAATACTTAACTGAAATGTGGAAGACGTCACCAAGGAGAACCCGTCTACGTCTCGCCGTACTAAGGTCTGCACCTCGGGTCCAAGACAGGGCGACAGTCAGGGCAGCGGTCCTCTGTAGCCGTCTGGGAACGGGAACCCTCGTGGAAGAGATCGTCGGGCCACTTTTACGACATGCAGGGATCGATGAAGCGGGGTACCTCCCTCCGGAATCTTCACACGAAACTTCTCGAACTTTTCAGGCTTTGGACCGGTACCGGATGACGTCGCGCAACGTTGGGCGCCAATTTGAGGTTCTGGACTTTTAAGAGTCCAGAGGTGTCAGGGAAACAACACCCAAAGACCCCTGAGTTCCTCCTGTCTCGGTGCACAAATAAACAGAGACACGGGCTTCTCGATGGTGGCGTCAAAGACCAAGGTTTATTCACTGCAGGGACACAGAAGTCATAGGAACCACACAGAGGCAGAATCTACGAGACTGTTCAAATTGCATTAAGTGGGTTGTTCTTTAAATACACGCAAAATGTCTTTAGGCAACATTACACGAATATTTCTCATGCCCAACCCGGTATCCCAAACAAAACAGTAAATAGACATCAAACAATAATTAGTCGTAGGTTTTCGGTATTCGATCAGGTCCCCTTGACAGTTTTCCATTCTTTGCCCGATCCTCCCCATCATAAAAATCGTAACCTCCCCATTGTAAAAGCCCAGAAGGAGAGGAGCAGAGCCAGGTGCAAAGGATTGAAAAGTAGGATAAGAGGTGTTTATGGAATCCTAAACGGGCATGGCTACCGTCTTCGGCCTTTCAGTAAGGACAACGGACACGAGAACCAGTATAGCAGGACTGGCCTCAGGCAAGGGAGGCAGCTTGATTCTGCCTAGTCATGCAGCGTCAGCCTTTCTCGGGGCTCGAGCTTACGTGTCCTTAACGAGGTGACTCTGCCGGGGTCATCGTCCGTTCATTGACTATGTGAGGGCAAGAAACAAAATGGATGCCGTAACTAAAATGGATGCCATGACTTTACAACAGAATGCCCTATTTCTCAGTGAATTCATGCTAGTTGCGTAGCGAAAACACTGTTATGCATTTAATGGATCATTTGCGGTTCATTGGTACCGAAATCATGTCAGTACTACGATACCGAATTCACGGGTTCGGATCGCTACAGAACCTCAAGAGGTAGAGAGTGAGTAGTAGAGATTAGTAGAGAGTGAGTAGTAGAGAGTAGTAGAGAGTGGGTAATAGAGAGTGAGTAGTAGAGAGTAGTAGAGAGTGAGTAGTAGAGAGTGAGTAGTAGAGAGTGAGTAGCAGAGAGAGAGTAGTAGAGTGTGTAGTAGAGTGAGTAGTAGAGAGTAGTAGAGAGTGAGTAGTAGAGATTAGTAGAGAGTAGTAGAGAGTGAGTAGTATACTAGTACAGAGTCAGTAGTAGAGAGTGAGTAGTAGAGATTAGTAGAGAGTGAGTAGTAGAGTGAGTAGTAGAGAGTAGTAGAGAGAAAGTATTAGAGAGTGAGTAGTACAGAGTAATAGAGTAGTAGCGAGTGAGTAGTAGAGACTAGTAGAGAGTGAGTAGTAGAGAGTAAGTAGTAGAGAGTGAGTAGTAGAGAGAGAGCAGTAGGGAGTAGTAGAGAAGTAGAGAGTGAGTAGTAGAGAGTGTGTAGTAGAGAGTGAGTAGAAGAGAGTAGTGGAGTAGTAGAGTAGTGGAGTAGTAGAGTAGTAGAGAGTGAGTAGTAGAGAGTGCATAGTAGAGAGTGAGTAGTAGAGAGTGCGTAGTAGAGAGTAGTAGAGAGTGAGTAGTAGAGAGTAGTAGAGAGTGAGTAGTAGAGTGAGTAGTAGAGAGCAAGTAGTAGAGAGTGTGTAGTAGAGATTGAGTGATAGAGAGTGAGTAGTAGAGAGAGTAGTAGAGAGTGAGTAGTGGAGAGTGAGTGGTAGAGAGTAGTAGAGAGCGAGTAGTAGAGAGTGAGTAGTGGAGAGTGAGTAGTAGCGTAGTAGAGAGTGAGTGGTAGAGAGTAGTAGAGAGTAGTAGAGTGAGTAGTAGAGTAGTAGAGAGTGAGTAGTAGAGAGAGTAGTAGAGTAGTAGAGAGAGTAGTAGAGTAGTAGAGAGTGAGTAGTAGAGAGTGCGTAGTAGAGAGCGAGTAGTAGAGAGTGAGTAGTGGAGAGTGAGTAGTAGAGCGCAGTAGAGAGCGAGTAGTAGAGAGTGAGTAGTAGAGAGTGAGTAGTAGAGAGTAGTAGAGTAGTAGAGAGTGAGTAGTAGAGAGTAGTAGAGAGCGAGTAGTAGAGAGCGAGTAGTGGAGAGTGAGTAGTAGAGAGTAGTAGAGAGTGAGTAGTAGAGAGTGAGTAGTGGAGAGTGGGTAGTAGAGAGTGAGTAGTAGAGAGTGAGTAGTAGGGAGGGTAGTAGAGAGAGAGTAGTAGAGTGAGTAGTAGAGAGTAGTAGAGAGTGAGTAGTAGAGAATAGTACAGTGAGTAGTAGAGAGTGAGTAGTAGAGAGAGAGTAGTAGAGAGTGAGTGGTAGAGTAGTAGAGAGTGAGTGGTAGAGAGTAGTAGAGAGCGAGTAGTAGAGAGCAAGTAGTAGAGAGTGAGAATAGAGAGTGAGTAGTGGAGAGTGAGTAGTAGAGAGCGAGTAGTAGAGAATGAATAGTGGAGAGTGAGTAGTAGAGAGTGAGTAGTAGAGAGTGAGTAGTAGAGAGTAGTAGAGTGAGTAGTAGAGAGTGAGTAGTAGAGAGTGAGTAGTAGAGAGTAGTAGTAGAGAGTAGTAGTAGAGAGTAGTAGTAGAGAGTAGTAGAGAGTAGTAGTGAGTGAGTAGCAGAGAGTGAGTAGTTTAATTTAAAAGGAATACAATGAAGGGGGTTCATCTTGCCATAAAAATTTTGATTAGTGCTGAAAAAAGAAAAATTAGGACACATTTTGTGTGACTTCTCAAATCTTCTTCTATTTCATAAAAAAATTCTGACTTGCACACTGAAACATGCACTTTCAATACTAGCAGCAGACTTCACTGGTGAGCAGTAGCTTTACTACAGTGATCTAATAAGTAACTAGAGTGCTAACATTCTGAATTTATGGAAAATGTGTGATACATCTGAATGTCTTCCTGATAGAATCAAAGTAAAAAACCTGAAAGTATTTCCTACTGAGGAGACTGTAGTAAATGAGGAAATTAGGAAACTTCATAACAAATAAGTCTCCCAAGATGGCCACCAGAGACAAAAGAGCCCAAATGTAGCACAAATAACACCCAGATGTAGCCCAAGTATAGCCCAATGACAGAATGTCCCAGAGTGCTCTTAGGAACAACTAGAGCGCTAACAGTCTTACTTATGACAAACGTATGGCACACCTGAAGCCATCTTGATTGGAATTAAGTGGTAACACTTAAAACATTTAATTTGCAAAGGAACAAAATGTGGGGTTTCATTTTGCCATAGAAATTATGATTAGTGCTGCAGAAAGAAAAATTAGGGCACATTCTGACTTCTCAAATCCTCTTCTATTTCATTAAAAAATTCTGACATGCAGACTGAAACATGCACTTTGAATACCAGAAGCAGACTTCCCTGGTGAGCAGTAGCTTTACTACAGTAATTTAATGAGCAACTAGAGTGCTATCATTCAGAATTTATGGCAAATGTGTGACACATCTGAATGCGTTCCTGATGGAACACAAGTAAACAAGCATTGAAAATGCAATAGGTCTCGCCCTCGTTTAAGTTAAAGCAATTCTGTTTGTAATTCGGTGGCTTTTTAGCTTTGCTTGTATTAGTGTTTTTCAAAGTTTCATGTACATAACATGCATATGTATGCATATATGTATGGTATATGTATGCATGCATTTATATTTGTATTTATATAGATATGCAGATTATATATATGTTTATATATGTATGTATATTATCTACTGGCGGTCGCGAGTTCCCATAGGAAATATGAAAATTCTATTTTGAATAACTTTGGCGCCGGTTGACTTATCTTCGTGAAATTTTCAAAACTAATGGGGCGCTCCGCTCAGCTCCTACCCTGAAAGTCTCGGGGTGATTCGTCAACCGGGGGCTGAGAAAAAAGGGGGGTCCCAAAACGCGTTTTCCCCATGCATTATCCCATAGGACCTTTAGTCGAAGGTATAGCCCGAATGGCTGAACAGAATTACTTGAAATTTGGCAAAGAGGTAGTCCTCAGATCAGGCATGTGCCTTTTGCATATATGGTGTCAATCTGTTCAGTAGTTCCTGAGAAAATTGCAGTTAAAAGTACATAAATATCTATATGCGCGCACCATGCACGCACGGTGCTCGCACGGTGCGCGCACCAAATGTGCGTGAGCGTAATTCTGATTGGTGGTTAGATGTCATTTAACATTCGAATCGGTCGAAATCAGGAAGTGTCGGATGCCATTTTGTGTGTGGCAGTGAAAAAGAAAGGTGGAGAACGTGAAAAGGGGGCAGGGTAGAGAGTTCCTGACCCCCTAGCCTTTGTCAGGGGGTCCCTGAAGGACCCCGAAGGGTGAAAAAAACATATTTTTTTTCACAAAATCGCGGGGTGCGCGCACCGTGCACGCACGGTGAAAAACCCTTAAAAAAAAAAACATTTTAAACTGTTTATAAGTTTATAGAAGATATTAACTATGCTGTTCAACTTTATCCAAATTTTTAAAAAAAGAGCTGAGCCATTCCATATTATAGGATACAGTCAATCTATAACTATATACATAGGTAGTTTATTGTAAAATAAATATATAAAAAATATAATAATACATACATAAATTAGCATTTAAAAAATCTTACAAATTCACTAAAAAAACCATAGGTTTCACACACTTTATAGTTAGAAATTAGCATTTAAAAACCTTGCAAATTCAATTAAAAAACCATAGGTTTCACACACGTTATAGTTAGGAATTAGCATTTAAAAAACCTTGCAAATTCACTGAAAAAAACATAGGTTTCACACATGTTATAGTTAGCTGGACATTGAAATTCCTCCGTTATAGTTAGTTCAGCTAACTGTAACTCGCGCGACCGCAATCCACTGCTGATGACGTCACATATTACATCACTCATGACATGGTCAGTGACATCACTCATGACATCACTGATGACATCTCAAATGACATCACTGATGACATCACTGATGACATCATCCAGTGAATATGTGTCTTTCTGAAAAATAAATATTTTTTATATATGTATATCTAAAGGTTAATGGAAGAATAAATGGGTAAATAAGTGTCTAAATGGATGTTTTGTTTTGTAAAATTAATTGTATAACTCACTTATTAACAGTATCTTAGTGAATAGAGTGATGTAATATGTGACGTCATCAGCAGTGGATTGCGGTCGCGCGAGTTATAGTTAGCTGAGCTAACTATAACGGGGGAATTTCAATGGTTTTTTACGAGTGAAATGTCCAGCTAACTATAACATGTGTGAAAACTATGGTTTTTTCAGTGAATATATATATATATATATATATATACACACATACATATATAAATGCATATATATGCATTTATATATGTGCATATGTGTGCATGTAGAGAGAGGTAGAGAGAGGTGTAGAGGTAGAGGTGTAGAGGTAGAGGTGTAGAGATAGAGTGGTAGAGGTAGAGAGGTAGATAGCTAGAGAGGTAGAGAGTAGTAGAGACAGAGGTAGAGAGGTAGCGAGTAGTAGAGAGAGATGTAGAGAGAGGTAGAGAGGTAGAGAGTAGAGAGTGAGTAGTAGAGGGTAGTAGAGAGTAGTGAGAGAGTAGCAGAGAGTGAGTAGTAGAGTGAGTAATAGAGAGTGAATAGTAGAGAGTAGTAGAGAGTGAGTAGTAGAGAGTGAGCAGTAGAGAGTAGGTAGTAGGGAGAGAGTAGTAGAGAGAGAGTAGTAGAGAGAGAGTAGTAGAGAGTGAGTAGTAGAGAGTCATGGAGTAGTAGAGAGTGAGTAGAAGAGTGAGTAGTAGAGAGCAGTAGACAGTGAGTACTAGAGAGTAGTAGAGAGCAAGTAGTAGAGAGCAAGTAGTAGAGAGTAGTAGAGAGTGACTAGTAGACAGAGTAGTAGAGAGAGTAAGACAGAGTAGTAGAGTAGTAGAGAGTGAGTAGTACAGTGAGTAGTACAGAGAAGTTGAGAGCGAGTAGGAGAGAGTGAGTAGTGGAGAGTGAGTAGTAGCGAGTGAGTAGTAGAGTGAGTTGTAGGGAGTAGTAGAGTAGTAGAGAGTAGTAGAGAGCAAGTAGTAGAGAGTGAGTAGTGGAGAGTGAGTAGTAGAGAGTAGTAGAGAGCGAGTAGTAGAGAGCGAGTAGTGGAGAGTGAGTAGTAGAGAGTAGTGGAGAGTGAGTAGTAGAGAGCGAGTAGTAGAGAGTGAGTAGAAGAGAGTGAGTAGTAGAGAGTGAGTAGTAGAGAGAGTAGTAGAGAATGAGTAGTAGAGAGTAGTAGAGTCAGTAGTAGAGAGTGAGTAGTAGAGAGCGAGCAGAGTAGTAGAGTAGTAGAGAGTGAGTGGTAGAGAGTAGTAGAGAGTGAGTAGTAGAGAGTGAATAGTAGAGAGTAGTAGTAGAGAGTAGTAGAGAGAGAGTAGTAGAGAGTGAGTAGTAGAGAGTGAGTAGTAGAGAGTAGTAGCGAGTGAGTACTAGAGAGTGAGTAGTAGAGAGTGAGTAGTAGAGAGTGAGTAGTAGGGTAGTAGAGAGTGAGAAGTAGAGAAAGAGTAGTAGAGAGTAGTAGAGAGTGAGTGGTAGAGAGTAGTAGAGAATCAGTAGTAGAGTAGTAGAGAGTGAGTGGTAGATAGAGATTAGTTGAGAGCGAGTAGTAGAGAGTGAGTAGTAGAGAGAGAGTAGTAGAGAGAGAGTAGTAGAGAGTGAGTAGTAGAGAGAGTAGTAGAGTAATAATAAAGAGTGAGTAGTAGAGAGTGAGTAGTAGAGACTAGTAGAGAGCGAGTAGTAGAGAGTGAGTAGTAGAGAGAGAGTAGTAGATTGAGTAGTAGAGAGTGAGTAGTAGAGAGTGAGTAGTAGAGAGTGAGTAGAGAGTGAGTAGTAGTGAGTAGTAGAGAGTAGTCAGTCAGTGTCAGTCAGTGTCAGTCAATCAGTTTCAGTCAGTGTCAGTCAATCAATGTCAGTCAGTGTCAGTCAGTCAGTCGGTCAGTGTCAGTCAGTCAGTGTCAGTCAATCAGTGTCAGTCTGTGTCAGTCAATCAGTGTCAGCCAGTGTCAATCAGTCAGTGTCAGTCAGTCAGTGTCAGCTACAGCAGCTCTGCTGACCTGGTTCTCTGGCTCTAAAGCAGCTCTTCTGACCTGGTTTTCTGGCTCTAAAGCAGCTCTGCTGACCTGGTTCTCTCCCTCTAAAGCAGCTCTGCTGACCTGGTTTCCCTGGCTCTACAGCAGGTCTGCTGACCTGGTTCTCTGGCTCTAGAGCAGCTCTGCTGACCTAGTTCTTAGGCTACAGTGCAGCTCTGCTGATCTGGTTCTCTGGCTCTACAACAGCTCTGCTGACCTGGTTCTCTGGCTCTAAAGCAGCTCTGCTGACCTGGTTTCTCTGGCTCTACAGCAGCTCTGCTGACCTGGTTCTCTCCCTCTAAAGCAGGTCTGCTGACCTGGTTCTCTGGCTCTAAAGCAGCTCTGCTGACCCGGCTCTATGGCTCTAAAGCAGTTCTGCTGACCTGGTTCTCTGGCTCTAGAGCAGCTCTGTTGATCTGGTCCTTTGGCTCTAAAGCAGCTCTGCTGACCTGGTTCTCTCCCTCTAAAGCAGCTCTGCTGACCTGGTTCTCTCGCTCTAAAGCAGCTCTACTGACCTGGTTTCTCTGGCTCTACAGCAGCTCTGCTGACCTGGTTCTCTGGCTCTAGAGCAGCTCTGCTGACCCGGTTCTTAGGCTCTGGAGCAGGTCTGCTGACCTGGTTCTCTGGCTCTAAAGCAGCTCTGCTGACCTGGTTCTATGGCTCTAAAGCTGCTCTGCTGACCTGGTTCTCTGGCTCTAGAGCAGCTCTGTCGACCTGGTTCTCTGGCTCTAACACAGCTCTGCTGACCTGGTTCTCTCCCTCTAAATCAGTTCTACTGACATGGTTCTCTGCCTCTAGAGCAGCTCTGCTGGCCTGGTTCTCTCCCTCTAAAGCAGCTCTGCTGACCTGGTTCTCTCCCTCTAAAGCATCTCTACTGACCTGGTTTCTCTGGCTCTAAAGCAGCTCTGCTGACCTGGTTCTCTGGCTCTAAAGCAGCTCTGCTGACCTGGTTCTATGGCTCTAAAGCAGCTCTGCTGACCTGGTTCTCTGGCTCTAGAGCAGCTCCGCTGACCTGGTTCTCTGGCTCTAGAGCAGCTCTGCTGACCTGGTTCTATGGATCTAAAGCAGCTCTGCTGACCTGGTTCTCTGGCTCTAAAGCATCTCCTGACCTGGTTTTCTCCCTCTAAAGAGCTCTGCTGACTTGGTTCTCTGGCTCTAAAGCAGTTCTGCTGACCTGGTTCTCTGGCTCTAAAGCATCTCCTGACCTGGTTTTCTTCCTCTAAAGAGCTCTGCTGACTTGGTTCTCTGGCTCTAAAGCAGTTCTGCTGAACTGGTTCTCTGGCTCTACAGCAGCTCTGCTGACCTGGTTCTCGGCCTCTAGAGCAGCTCTGCTGACCTGGGTCTCTGGCTCTAGAGCAGCTCTGCTGACCTGGGTCTCTGGTTCTAGAGCAGCTCTGCTGACCTGCTCTTAGGCTCTAGAGCAGCTCTGCTGACCTGGTTCTCGGCCTCTAGAGCAGCTCTGCTGACCTGGGTCTCTGGCTCTAGAGCAGCTCTGCTGACCTGGGTCTCTGGTTCTAGAGCTGCTCTGCTGACCTGGTTCTCTCCCTCTAAAGCAGCTCTGCTGACCTGGTTCTCTCGCTCTAAAGCAGCTCTACTGACCTGGTTTCTCTGGCTCTACAGCAGCTCTGCTGACCTGGTTCTCTGGCTCTAGAGCAGCTCTGCTGACCCGGTTCTTAGGCTCTGGAGCAGGTCTGCTGACCTGGTTCTCTGGCTCTAAAGCAGCTCTGCTGACCTGGTTCTATGGCTCTAAAGCAGCTCTGCTGACCTGGTTCTCTGGCTCTAGAGCAGCTCTGTCGACCTGGTTCTCTGGCTCCAACACAGCTCTGCTGACCTGGTTCTCTCCCTCTAAATCAGTTCTACTGACATGGTTCTCTGCCTCTAGAGCAGCTCTGCTGGCCTGGTTCTCTCCCTCTAAAGCAGCTCTGCTGACCTGGTTCTCTCCCTCTAAAGCATCTCTACTGACCTGGTTTCTCTGGCTCTAAAGCAGCTCTGCTGACCTGGTTCTCTGGCTCTAGAGCAGCTCTGCTGACCTGGTTCTATGGATCTAAAGCAGCTCTGCTGACCTGGTTCTCTGGCTCTAAAGCATCTCCTGACCTGGTTTTCTCCCTCTAAAGAGCTCTGCTGACTTGGTTCTCTGGCTCTAAAGCAGTTCTGCTGACCTGGTTCTCTGGCTCTAAAGCATCTCCTGACCTGGTTTTCTCCCTCTAAAGAGCTCTGCTGACTTTGTTCTCTGGCTCTAAAGCAGTTCTGCTGAACTGGTTCTCTGGCTCTACAGCAGCTCTGCTGACCTGGTTCTCGGCCTCTAGAGCAGCTCTGCTGACCTGGGTCTCTGGCTCTAGAGCAGCTCTGCTGACCTGGGTCTCTGGTTCTAGAGCAGCTCTGCTGACCTGCTCTTAGGCTCTAGAGCAGCTCTGCTGACCTGGTTCTCGGCCTCTAGAGCAGCTCTGCTGACCTGGGTCTCTGGCTCTAGAGCAGCTCTACTGACCTGGGTCTCTGGTTCTAGAGCATCTCTGCTGACCTGCTCTTAGGCTCTAGAGCAGCTCTGCTGACCTGGTTTCTCTGGCTCTACAGCAGCTCTGCTGACCTGGTTCTCTGCACTCACGATGCACGCACCCGACTTCGCGAAAATATATTTTAAAATAATATAAGTTTATTATAAGCACAAATATATTATTTTTATGAATATCTTAGATAATCTCTTGCCCTAATATGTATATTAAAGACACATACATATCAATTTTTTTTGCGGGAGTCGCTCATCCTGCGCACCCCAGCACGTATATGACGTCACGCAGGACCCGCAACCGCTCAAGCATCTTGTACCGTAATGTGCATGTGTTGTGAATGCGAGGGAGCAGGAGTCGTCGAATGGTCACATACTAATCGCGCACATCACGTAATATTAAATGTAGATGATTTAACTCAAAAGCACGCAGCCGTCGCACACCGTACGCGGATCCTTCATGACTTTTCTAAAATGGCGGCTAGAATGTGCGCACCCACCGTGATGTGTACGCTTTGAGTGCGTGACTCCGAAAAAAATGAGATTTTTTTTAAAGAAAATAATATAAATATATTAAAATAAAAAATGAAAACAAGAAAATTAATCAACATTTCAGTTTAAAAAATTTTTTTCCCAATTTTCAGAAAAATATATAATGTTATTTAATGAATAAAATATTTATAAATAAACAGTTAAAAAACTGTAGAAAATCAGTACAAAAAATAGGTATTTATACTATCACACTGAAAAATTCGCATTTAAAAAACCTTTGAAATTCACCGAAAAAAACCATAGGTTTCAGACGTTAAAGTTAGAAATTAGCTTTTAAAAAAGCTTTGAAATTCACTGAAAAAACCATAGGTTTCAGAGACGTTATAGTTAGAAATTAGCATTTACAAAACCTTAGAAATTCACAGAAAAAACCATAGGTTTCAGGGGTGTTATAGTTAGCTTGCCATTTCACTCGTACAAAACCATAGAAATTCCTCCGTTATAGTTAGTTCTGCTAACTATAATTCGCACGCCCGCAATGCACTGCTGATGATGTCACATATTGCATATTTCACTATTGAAAGGATATCTGTTGCATAGGATAAAATGGGAAATACTTTGCAACATCTTACAAGTATAACTTCCCATTCGGACAAGATCAAGAAATAAAGCTTACGCTCTCTGAACACAGAATTTAATAACACGTCTTTTAGTAAAGATGGTTCTTAAATTGTATGTTGGAAAATGGCAATTCACTTTTACAAAGTAGTCATTTTCTTGTTTAACCATTCTCTGTGCCTCTGCCTGTTTGTGCATTGACTGTCTGGTTTTGAGTGACAGGGATGTGTATTCGCTTTAGACAGCCACTAGGGGGTTGAGGTGTGCCTGGCCCTGTATGGATGACTCAGAGCTGAGCTGAATAGACCTTGACTGCATTTAGAGTAGTGGGAAGAGTTTTCCTTGCACCTGAATATGGCCTGTCTCCCTTGCAAAATTCAGTCTCCACCCCTTGTGGTCATACTGCACCAGTGACGTCAGAACTGGTTTGGACTAGGCTCAGAGACCATTGCACAACAAGAACAAAGACAAAATGAGGTATAAGTAGTAGACCTTAAACTCCAGAACTTTCGATCAGTTCTGGACTCAAGAGGAACCTTTGTCAAGGAGAACTGTGAGGAGGAGTACTACCCCTCGGCTGTATGCTGGGTGGGGTTGGCCTGCAGTTGCTGTTTCTGCCAAGGAAAGGACAAAGACTGGTACTTTGGTGTGAACCTGCTTGAAGAAGGATCTCCAGGGGCCTGTGTGTGCTGGCCTCCTGTTCTGAAGTCTCAAGGACACAAAGACTTCACCCCTAGCTCCCCTGAACTCTGCTGCTGAGAGTTCTGACCTGCCATGAGGTGCCTATCAGCCGCAGCCGCTGCAGATAAGAGCGGTGAGCCGGGGGAGCCCGGTGTGGGGGGATTTTGACAGATGATGAGGAGGGAAAATTAAATAAATAAATCATTTTCCCTCCTCGTTGTCTGTCAAAACCCCCTCCACCCCCACCGGGCGCTACTGCCCCACCGCTCTTACCTGCAGCGGCCGCAGCTGGTGCCTATTCCAGTTCTAGGCTTCTGGAGATTGTTCCTGCTGTTAACAGCTGGAAGAAACCTGAAGAAATGAGAAAATCGATGCATCGCCCTTCTTGCTGCTCTTTTCCCGAACCAGCTCCACTGTGCGAGAAGAATCTCCACGCATCACCGCTGCAGAGATGACTCAGCGCCTGTCATGGCTACAAGAACCAATGAATCGTGGGATCACGGCTGAAGAAACCGATGCAGGGCCGCTTGCCGCCACCGCATCGATTGCCACACATCCCGGATTTCAACACCGCACACCTGTGCGGAAAGTTTTCGCGACGCATCACCCATGGACCAGAACCGTCTTGGAATCGATGCATCACTTCCCCCCTACAGTCCGGATTCAACGCATCACTTCTTCTGTGTGCAGCAGAACTGTTGCATCGCCTCCTGAAAGACTCAGGAACTGATGCATCTCTTTGCTTCTGAACACTTTCCTTCTCTGCAGCTGTTTGGCCTTGTGAATTTTGATGCATCAAAATTTGTGTAGAATCACGCATCTATAATTTTCTATGGACCAAGTTGTTTGAAACCTTTAAAAGTCATATTCTTATTACATGTATGTTGGATTTTTGTCGTTTTGGCCTTGCTGAGTTTAGATAAAGATACTTTATTTTTCTAAACTGGTATGGTGTCCATTTGAGGTGTTGACACTGTATTACTGTGTGTTTTGAGTACAAATACTTTACACATTGCCTTAGGGATAAGCCTGTCTGCAAGTGCCAATCCCCCTTATCCTGACTAGAAGCAAGACTGTCTATTTGGACAAAAGTATCTACCTCTGCCGACTAGAGAACCCCTTTACTAAAAAGCAGTATTTCACTATCAGGATATGTCCCATCTTTCACATACACTGCATCCTGCACATTGTGCTACCTTAGGGTTGCCTTACATATACCAAAAGGGAAGGTTTTAGGTCGACAGGGCACTTTAAAACTGCACTTGCGGACACTGCAGTGGCAGGTCTGAGACATGTTTGCAGGGTTACTCATGTGGGAGATACAAACAGTGCTGCAGACATAAAGACAGTATCAGCGATCAGACACCAACCCATTAAGCACATCGCGAATGGAGCCCCATAGGAAGCAGACCAACGTTCCAGCACTAATGCAAAAACCAGCGGAGACAGGGGGCATCCCTGCCTCCAGGCAGAACACAATCTCTGAAGAGCCACAGGAGGACTTTAGGGCTTAGAGGTCAGTAGAGTATTGAGCTAAATCTGTTGCAATAACTGATAGGGAGGAAAAAATAGTGCCACTGCCCGCCTGTAAGCTAGAGATTTGGGAGTTGTCATTGGTGTTCCTGAGCACCCAGGCCAATGTTTTCTCAGGTCTGTCCCCCTCACCAAAACGACAGGCTTAAGAAGGTTTCCCGAAATAAAGTACTTGCCAATCTGCCAGTTCCCGGAACTCTTCCAGCAATTCCTGGGGCTTACCAAGTGTAGTGTTCAGTTTAGTATGAGCATATTCAGTTCCCAACTTTTAAGTTCCCATTTAAGGCAGATCAGCGAACCACGTACGGATTTAAGGATGCCTGCATCCTATAGATACAAACCCCATGGATATAGACCTCGCAGGCTTCCCACAAGATCTCAACAGTAGGTACAGAGTGATCATTCATAAGGAAGTATTCCATAATGGCGGTTTTGACCTCAGAGCAGAACACCGGGTCCCACAGTTTGTCTCCTTTCAACCACCAACTTATAATTGGGGGAGGCAGTGGAGGATCTTCCAGGAGAAGTAAGACCTGCGAGAGATCCAATTAGATTCTGGGAAGGATACTTATGTCACAGATCTTAGCTAGGAGGGCCCGATATCACAGTCATAACTCTATACGGGAGTGCATGTCATGTACAGAGGAATAATATGTGTATTCTGTCTTGGATGGATGAAGAGCCTTCCATGTGTCGACCAAGATATATAACTGCATCACATGGGGCAAAACCATTTGTGCCTAAACAGGATGTCTCCTGACCTCAGATATTCTATCCAGAGATGGAGACCGTACCACATTAAAATCGTCACCTCACAGAACAGGCCAGACATTTTACTTCGCACATCTTATCATAACCTCGTTTAAAAATGCAGGTATATCAATAAACAGGCCATATACATTAATCAGCAGCAAAGGCTGGGCATAAAAGAGGACCACCACCACCACCAAATAGCCATTCGTGTCAGCAATGTATTTTCTGAGGGTGAACCCCAGGGACATCCTGATAAGTGTGACCACCCCTCGGGAGTAAGACAAATATGATGAGAAGTATCGATGGGCGTTACATGTATATGAAAATGTGGGACAGACTAATGGCAGAAGATGGAACTCAAAGCAAAACTATGTCTATGCTGTGCCCATACAGATAGGACAATGCCTGTCGGGCCTTGTGTGTGTTGTTCGACTCATGAATATTTCAACTAAGGCATCAAACCATGTGAGAGAGAAGAGCAGAAGAACAATGTAATCATAATGAGGGTCACTATGTCCAATAGACGAGTAACCGTAGGTAGTTCACTAGGCATTCCTTTGTTGTCACTATAATAATATAGAAAACAAAAACAAATATCACCCACCCACGCCAACCTCAAATGTTAGCAAAGACTCAAATGCAACCAAAGAAAAGAAAAACCCATCTAAAGCATAAGTCATTAATGTTGTTGGTGTAATCTACGCCTGTACTGAACTAGTACTGAAAGATATACTATCCTTAGCCAAGCAATGGGTCGCCATGAGGATCAGACAGAGGAACAATAAGCAGAGAATTGGCAACAACTAAGGGGTCAATTCCGATCTCGGTCAGAAAACTCACCGAGAGCTGTCTGTAGCCTTACCTTATGACTGAATCGTCCCAGGAGCCGGACCTTTCGGACGAAGAAGTACGATACGGAAATGTGCCAAATTCCCGACCGACACGTACGCTCCGACTCCATCCACAATTTCCGTATGAGCCGTATCCATAAGCGCCCAATCGAGTCGCACGGAACCATTTTCACTGCATTTGATGTTGCTAATCACGACTACGGTGCTGTGTGACTATCAATATCAACACCCACACCCATAGGATGGGTGATGCACCAAACATCCATCATACACCAACATTAGATATGTCAGCAAAATATATCCCCCCTAACATCATGACAACAGTGTGTAATCTGTGACAAATGCCCACAACAGTGAATATGACTTCGCACATACAATGTAACTCCCATCACATGTGTGACCAAAAACTGAGTGTGGGCCACACAAGTCAAGCATCACAATAGCACTGTGTCAATGTGCACTAACCCACCCTCACTGTGTAGAACAAAAGTTAAGTGTGGGGTTCCAAACTGCAGCAAATGTTGAGCATTGTGGTAATTGGGTTTAAACCCCCCATCACTGTGTAGAACAAAAGTTAAGAGTGGGGTTCCAAACTGCAACAAATGTTGAGCATTGTGGTAATGGGGTCTAAACCCCCATCACTGTGTAGAACAAAAGTTAAGAGTGGGGTTCCAAACTGCAGCAAATGTTGAGCATTGTGGTAATGGGGTCTAAACCTCCCCCATCATCACAGTGACCAAAAGGTAAGTGTCATCATGGTAAAAGCTGCAAGTGCCAAACAGCATGTCTGATTCCTGGTCCCAACACATGAAACACTTTTGTGGCAAAGTAGTGGTTGTGTCCCATACCCACAGAGATGTGGTGAGGCTAACAGTGCTGTGAAAATCAAACATACTCTCAGCCATGTGCAGACAAGCACCACCCATGGGGGCTGGCATTGCATACAGTGTACAATGACACAAAAGCGGAAGTGACCATCATAATGCATACACACATCTCGAAAATAGACACACAAATCAATACATCCTGTGTAGACTGTAGGTGTCAGGTTACAAACTCCCATTCCATGGCAGCAATGGGACCTAACAACCAGGATGAATGTGCAGAATGATGAGATATGACTCACAGGGACAGCAGGGAAAATCACCTAAAAAACATCCAGTCAATGGCCCACAACAGCAATACCAATGCACTGGTGCAGATGCACAAACAGGCAACCTCACACTGCACATCTGACACAACACGTGTGTGTGTGTGTGTCTCAGAATCCCCAGGCAACTATACAACACATGAGGGGGGGCTGAACTATAATGACGCAGATGTTGACACAGTGCCATACAAAAGTAACCCATGAATTGGGCACCCCTTAGTGGGCAATCAGGCATTGTAAGATGAGAGGGATCCCAACAGACACATGTGACACAATCTGGAATGAACAGCAACTAAAACAGCAAGAGACAGACCTACAACGGCACTACCCCAGGGACCTTACATTGGGGTGACACAAGCCTGCATGATACTGCACTGATCCACTGTGTCGTTCAAACTGTGAAACTCAGGCTTGTGTCCTGTGCCACAAACGTACATCACACCTACACAAACACAAATCACTCAGCCTGGCCGGTCATCCAGGGACAAAAGGGAGGTAGGGGCAGAGCCATGCAAACATTCACATCTGTCCACCCTCAACACCACACACCCTGAACTGCACCAATGTGCATCAGTGAAGCCCACATGGACTGGTGACATTGCACATGCACCCATGACAAACACAGTAATGTTGGGAGGATCTAAGGTGCACAGACTCATCACACAAGGACAGTCTACAACCCTGGTGACTGACAGACATACTGCACAGTATGCGGTACATGGCCACAATGTCAAAGCTCCCGTAACCTTTGGAATCCCTGCCACAGTCCCAGGAGAATGCAGAAGCCAAGGAGAACCATAAGGCACACATGCTGACACCTGCCAACACTGCACCTCTGAACCTGACGAGTGGGAGCAGTCACACACACATACACATGTCTCAATCACTGAAAGGTACCACCTAGGGACAACTACATGATATTGTGAATAAACAAGTGCCATGGGGACCCCTGACTGTGTCCCATCTGCGTCTGACCACATCATCACCACTCAGAACTGACAAATCCCAATGATGACACACCAATGAACAGTAGTGTGTCATGCACCCATATTTCTGTTAGCCCAGGACAAAGATGTGGGATGAACACAGGACAACTCAGCAAACATCCCCAACAGGAACATATTAAGGGAACACAGCCTGTGTAAAAAAAGGGATGGGGACACACACAAACATGCTCACACAACACACACCATGGGCCCAGGCAATGTCACGGAACAACACACTTACTTGAGGGGACTCAACTCCTGTGGAAGCTCAGCTATGCCAAACATAGTTCCAGCAGGTCTCAGTCATGTCAGCAGAACACTTGGTCAGTCAGCCATCAGTTACCACCCAATGAAGGCTCTGGTCACATCAGCCTGGGTACGGGAGTGTCTCTCAAGTCATCTGCACATACTCAATACATATGTCTAGCAAGTTGCACAGAGGACACAGTTGCTCCCACACCAATGATGCCCACATCTGCATGTCCTGTGGAGATGGGCCCACAGCCACGGAAATAGACAAATTGGACAATGGGAAGCACATCATATGTGCATGGGTGCAAGCCACAGATGTGACCATGCAAATAAAATG
The DNA here is from genome assembly GCF_964204655.1 of Triturus cristatus. NCBI lineage: Eukaryota > Metazoa > Chordata > Amphibia > Caudata > Salamandridae > Triturus > Triturus cristatus. The sequence goes on from NC_140590.1 coordinate 178,836,333, forward strand.
TTCACATCCATGTGCAACAATTGTTAATAATGACACACCCAGTTTGCTGCAAAGGATGACATGGATACCGACCAGAATAGGATACATATCTCATGGACCACATGGAGTACATCACATCAACACCTCAGTATTCAACTTTGAAAATCCAGCATTATAACTGCAAGGTCATGGTAATCATCATCAACATAATGTACAGCTAAATCAAATTCACTAGGATAACAACAAATGCTTTATTCATCAAATTGGAAAATCAAATGTAAAGTCCATAAAAAACAAAGGGCAATGGCCAGTCCATAGCTAAAGTCCAAATAGGGTGTGAGTGACAACTGTCACACGTTGCTTGCCTGCACTGCTAAGGACAGGGGACATCCACTCACAGGGGCATACATGGGGGCAGGCCAGGCACCGCAGGGACTGGATCAGGGCTCAGAAGAAGGAGGCAGTGAAGAGGTGATGGGTGCATGAGAGTCACTGGCAACTGCAGTGGAGGTGTCTGACATAGTGGGTGCAGTCACAACTGTGGGGCACAAGTCAGATGGGATGGTTGCCGTGAACAACTGTGGTGGGCAGGCCAGATGGAGTGGACTGGGTCCCCACTGCAGTGCCCAAGTCAGACGGGGTGGTCGTGGACTCCACTGCAGTGCCTAACTCCATGGGAGCGGAATGGGGTTCAGGTGAGGTCGGCAGGACAGAGGGTGGGCCACGGTCCCCACACCAATGGCACAAACAGGCTGACGGGGAGGTGGGGTGGAAGAGCAAGTGTTAGGGGGGAGGGCCTGAGCATTTTGGGGATGGTGTATCTGTCGGTGGGGGAACCTGGGGCAGGGTGTGGCGGGGAAACCTGTGGAGTGGTGGCCTGGGGGATGGAGGACAGAAACTGTGTCGTGGAGCTACGGGGCGGGGCTAAGGTCTTGCTCTTCTGGGACTGGAGGGGACTTGCGGGTGGGGGCCTGTGCCTGGGGGAGGGTGTCCGGGTGTGAGGGGCACTCCCCTCTGTGTGTGGGGACTTCCTCTTCCCCTTGTACGCTGGATCTGCTGGATCGGTGGGGAAGAGGCCAAGGTCACAGAGGAAGAGCTTCTTGGGAGATGGGGTTGCAGGTAAGGCAAGGGAAGGGGTCTTGAAGGGAGAGGTATCGGAGGACTGCGGAGTGGATGTGGATGCCTGTGTGTGTGTTTGCAAACCATCCCCTGTGTGTGTAGTATCAGTCCCCTGAGGTTGCGTGCGTGCACGTTTAGACATTGGTTTGGGTGTTTGTGTGCTGCTCGTGTTTGTGGGTTTGGGTGAATGTGCTGGTGTGTGTGTGCTTGGGACAGGTAGGGTGCTAGTAATTGTGGATGGGGCAGAGGTAGGAGGGGTGAGGGACTGTTGGAGGAGGGACACTGCTGCCGTCAGGGAGGAGGCCATGACTGATTGGTCCCCTGTAGGGCAGACATGCCCGATGACATGCCCTCCATGAACGACACCAGTTGTGTCAACAGACTGGTGTGTGCATGGAGGACACTCAGCATTGATGTCTGCCCTACATGGATCTGTTGAAGCAAGTCCACATACTCCACACTCAGGGGACACAGGGGCTGGGGGTGCAGTGCCTGGCACAAAGGAGACATGCTCCCGAACACGGGAGCCTCCATGGACCTCTGGAATGGGAGCCGATGGGAGGGTGGTGATGGTGGTGGTGTTGGTGGTGGCGGGGACAGCCTCACTAGCTGGGGTTTGGTGGCTGCTGACACCCGCCTCCACAAGGGAGTCATCCTCCGAGCTGCTGTGGTCCTCAGCTGAGGTGGATGGTGCTGAGGACTCCTCGGTGTGGCTTCACTCCCCGTGCCACTGGGTCCCTCCAACTCCTCACTTGCTGTCCAAGTCTGGCTCTGCGGCTCCTCCTGGTCCGTGGCACTGTCCCCTCCTGTTGCCGTGGATATATCTGGATAGAATTAGGAAAACCAGACCAACATTAGTCACCTGCACTGACCGCACACACCACAGTGAGTACAGAACATCACAGGGCAAGCCCTGGCATCATCAGCTGAACACTGCTCAAAGTGCTCACACTGTTTTGAATACGCCAATTGTCAGTCTGACCATCAACCATGGCACTCATATCCCTCCTGGACTTGCACCCATATATCTGTTGCATGTTGGATGCTAATACCCCAATGTGCAGACATGCACCACCTACACAGTTGTTGGACATGCAAGTGAACATGTAGAAGTTTGTCACTATACACACATCACATCTCTTGCCACTGACTCAGTACAGGTGTCAGGAACAAGGGATGGCCAGAGTCTCATTTCACATGCTTGTGATGCATACCAGCACCACACAGAATGATTTTCTCATGTCCTGATAGTCAATGCCACAATGGGGTGCATGGAGCACATTTGACTCCACTGCAGGATCCCTCATAGCAAGTTCAATGACATGGCACAGGCATGCCTGGAAAGTCAGTCATCACTGTCTCCTGTCACAGGGGCAGGGCATCCAGACAACAACAGTCTGCACTGTGTCACAATCATAGGTCGTGGGTAAAGCAAACTCTGCAGCTGACAAGTGCACTTGTCCATCCCCTGTAAACAACATATTCCGCACTCTGATGACCCCACATCATACAAATCAGACAAATGAGTGACTGCAAACACAACTCCCTGAACATGAGCACCTCAGTCTGCTGTAAATGAAGCACAGCTGCCTAAACTTCACAGTTGCATACACCATTTTGCACTGTCAAGTGATCACACACCTATCTGTCACATAGGTCTCGTCTCCTATAGTCACATCTCAGATGTCCTGCTGACCCTCAAGCTCATGAACACCCCAGATGTCCTAAAAAGGAAGCAACACCACAATGACACAGAGGCAGACACCTGAGGGCACATTTCACTAAGCAAAATCTGTAAGTTGATACACAGGAGTGGGAGTACAGAGTGTCTTAATGCCCTGGAGTAAGCATGACTGCCCAGGTCTACGTGAAACAGTGTACAGCCCTGGACAGTAGGCAGGTGGCTAAGCAAGTATGACAAACTTGATATACATACTCCTGAGGCCCCACAATTGGAGTCACCTTGCTGCATGGGTGTGTTTTAAATACATTAAATTGCTGATATCCGCATATCAGTCCTAGGATGCAACCACCACATGTGAGATGAAAGACATCGTAAGCCAAAAAGTTTTTCATTCTTAATCGTTTTGATCAATTTCCTTATGAAGTTTATTGTCCATTTAGATAAATTGGTGAAACATGATTTTTCCGATATTCAAATGCGTGTATAATGCGTCAGCCTTTAGTACAGCATGTCGGGTAAGCACATGAATATTTAACCCAATGCATTTCGGCCTTTCGGCCTTCGTCAGGGGTAACTATGAAATGAAGAAAAAATACATCGTATCATAAACAGTTTCTAAAAAATAAATGATCATAAACTGGAATTAAAAAACATTAACCAATGCTTAGTCCCCCGTTTCCATGCACAATTGAGTCCACTGTTTGCTCAACACCCTTAACTTTAAAGAAAAACAACCCCATTAAACACGCGATCATAATCATATTGTTATGGAGCCCCTATATGACTCAGCGAGGGATGTGACATTGTATCTCAATCATACCTTCAAAATTTCTAACTTTGGATTCTAAGGCGTTCGTCAGTGTCCGCCCTTGCAGGTTAAAAAGAGTTCTCAAACCGCTACGAATCGACAGAAGTTTAAACCCCCACTGTCACGCCCTCCAATATCACGTGTACATTCATCAACATAAAAAAAATACTTAAAAGCAAAAACCTCCCACTGATTTCATGTGACCATCTCCACTTGAACACCAAAATCACCCATTGTTCCCTCTAAATATTTTTTCCGATGTGTTGAAACTGAACATAAAAGAGTGCAAAAGTTCACAATAACGATTATCTTCTTCGATAAATAGATATTGGTGAGCGTAGTCATCCAGATCATTCGCGGGTGCTGGGTCGGTTAGGACATCGTGTGATAAATGGTTCAAACAGATACGACCCGCACACCTATTTACTGAAAGTTCATTAGTCTAGTTTTTCGGGGTGCTATCTTGGCAAGTGCTATGTCCTCAGCACAGTGAAAATACATTAAATTGCTGATATCCGCATATCAGTCCCAGGATGCAACCACCACATGTGAGATGAAAGACATCGTAAGCCAAAAAGTTTTTCATTCTTAATCGTTTTGATCAATTTCCTTATGAAGTTTATTGTCCATTTAGATAAATTGGTGAAACATGATTCTTCCGATATTCAAATGCGTGTATAATGCGTCAGCCTTTAGTACAGCATGTCGGGTAAGCACATTTAGTTATGAATATTTAACCCAATGCATTTCGGCCTTTCGGCCTTCGTCAGGGGTAACTATGAAATGAAGAAAAAATACATCGTATCATAAACAGTTTCTAAAAAATAAATGATCATAAACTGGAATTAAAAAACATTAACCAATGCTTAGTCCCCCGTTTCCATGCACAATTGAGTCCACTGTTTGCTCAACACCCTTAACTTTAAAGAAAAACAACCCCATTAAACACGCGATCATAATCATATTGTTATGGAGCCCCTATATGACTCAGCGAGGGATGTGACATTGTATCTCAATCATACCTTCAAAATTTCTAACTTTGGATTCTAAGGCGTTCGTCAGTGTCCACCCTTGCAGGTTAAAAAGAGTTCTCAAACCGCTAGGAATCGACAGAAGTTTAAACCCCCACTGTCACGCCCTCCAATATCAAGTGTACATTCATCAACATAAAAAAAATACTTAAAAGCAAAAACCTCCCACTGATTTCATGTGACCATCTCCACTTGAACACCAAAATCACCCATTGTTCCCTCTAAATATTTTTTCCGATGTGTTGAAACTGAACATAAAAGAGTGCAAAAGTTCACAATAACGATTATCTTCTTAGATAAATAGATATTGGTGAGCGTAGTCATCCAGATCATTCGCGGGTGCTGGGTCGGTTAGGACATCGTGTGATAAATGGTTCAAACAGATACGACCCACACACCGCGGTTTGAGTTCTCAAACCGCTAGGAATTTAAATACCCCAGGCACATGTGGCGAGTCAGACCAGCAATTGGAACACATATCAAAGGCAAACACAGATTACATGTCAGATTACAGGCATTGTGTAAACCAATGGTTCCCAAACTTTTTCAACCTGCGGCTCCCTTGACCGTTTGGCCATTGCCCGTGGCTCCCCACTGTTACTGAAGCAGAGAAGGTATTATAATCATATACGCAGGGTGTTTCATATTACTAAGGCCTCTAACAAAATATTCCTAGTTACACTTCTTTGCCCATGCCTTTTTTAGAGTACCCTCTTTTACTTTTTTATCCCACTTACAGTGCTAGATACATCCCTATGCATGTAGGCCCCATCGCCAAAGTGTTTCTGTGGTTGAAGAATATTGGCATGCACTTCCATTTCTACCCATGTCATACGTGCCAACACACCTGTCTCAGCAGGGTGACTCATAATTTTTTAAACCACATACTGCTTTATTTTTGCTGTCTCCTCCCTAAAATTGCCTCCAAACCAATGCAATCAAATACATTTCTGATATTTTATTTTTTTAAACGTCCCTCTTTCTTTCTTCCAAATTTTGGCATTATGCCGTATACGGTGTTTTACTTCCCTGGGCTCGAAGAGAGAGCAGGCCTGTCTGGAAATGTGTGTACTGAAAGAAATGTGTACTGAAAGTACCTATGATTCAAGTACAAATGTCAATACTTAATAGACAGGACAACTGAACTTTCCTGATAACTAACTGGTGTAAAATGCATTTGTAAAAAAAAGAAACTATTTACTAGTCAAATAAAATAAATCAGGCATCTTCCGCTTACTTTGGGAGTGTTGGAACGTGAGGATCCAGTGAAATATGGAAGTTATCTCCCTCGCCATGCCATTAACTAAGCACTATGTTTACTGCTTTAGACATGTCACTTACAAATCATCAACATCATGCGTTTAGGTCTAATTAGTTTAACTGAAGCCAACAGACCCTTCAACATTAAATGCATTACAACGTTTGGTGTGCGGCTCCCCTGGCTAGGTTTGACGGCTCCCCAGGGAGCCACGGCGCACAGTTGACCCACACACGAAGCACACAACAGAGTCCCGGTAGCAGATGCTGTCCGGAACCTTAAGCATAGCTGACTGCAGGGACACAGTGCCCAAGTAAAACAAGTCACAGACTGTAGGGGCCACACCTGTGGATCAGATGAGGAGGGTGCATTACAGAATTGATGGACATGAGTCCTGGACTACAAGACCGACGTACTGTAACTAGGCCAAAAGACTGCAAATAGCATGTCAGACATAGTTCACAGATTAGGCATGGACTTACCCCCTCCTTGCTGCTGTCTGGCCTTCAGTTGCCCATCCAGGTCCGGGAAGACCACCACCAGAATCCTGAGCATGTGGGGGGTCAGGGTCCGGTGTCCGCCACTCTAGCGAGGAGGCGACAGCTTCAGCTGGACCCTTGCGATCCTCCGGGTCCAGCCCAGAATGTCTGGCCACCTCTTCTGGCAGTTGCGGATCCGGCGCTTGTAGACCCCCACTGATCTAACTGCCCGGGCGATGGTCAGCCAGATTTCCTGCTTCTGGTGGGCATCAACCTGTGAGGATGACAAAGTGAAAAGGCCATTACCACACATGCCACATATTTGTGCTGCACACAGTTGGATATACATGTAGTCATCACAAAGGTAAATGAGGTACACAGGTAGTGCACCCATGGAAATGGACAATTGTCCTGCATGTCTGACATGGTAACATTGCCTGGGAAGTTAAAGCTTCCACAAATGCACTTTTGCTGCAGAACAACTGTTCATTACATGTACCTACACACTTTGGGGGTTGAAAGTACTCAGTGAGTATGCTTGCCACTGGTGTACACACTGCTAGTACTGCTAGTCAGACAACATGCACAATTAGGAAGGCAGTGGACTGCACACTCACCTGCTCCCCTGGTTTCCCATACAGCTTGTAGTACTGTGGAACAAGCCCGTCCAGCAGGGCCTGGTTCTCCTCCTCTGTGAAGGCTGGGGCTCTCTCCAGAGTACGTGCCAGAGCAGTAGCCAGATGATGCAGAGACAGCAGCAGTGGTAGCAGAGATGTGGTCCTGTAGCATGTAGTGCAGGCAAGTGAGCTCTCTGGGGGCCAGCCAGCCTTATATCTGTGCCATGTGTCCTAAGTGATAGGTCCAACACGGTTGCATCCTATGAATCTGGCCAATCCATGGAATTGTACGACTCGTACACATCTTCCGCATCGTTCAAAACGTCACCTTCATGACACCCTAGGAATTGCAACATTGTTGTAGGCAGCCAACTGAATTTCCAGCGCACAACTCGTACAAGTTTTGAATCTGCGTCCGTCTCCATGACAGTCCATAGCCAAGGAGTGCGCACGGCTCGGTCAACTACCTGTACAACGCGTAGTTTGAAAATCCATACGCACCCGTCTCCATACGATTCAATGGGCTATGCGTGCGCACGGCTCGGTCCATGCCTGCACGACGTGTATGCATAAAAGTCACACGTGTCGGTTAACATTGCAGTCACTGGCCAAGGCGTGCGCACGGCTCGGTCCACAACTATGCGATGCGTATGCATAAAAGTCACCCGTGTCGGTTAACATTGCAGTCACTGGCCAAGGCGTGCGCATGGCTCGGTCCACAACTGTGCGATGCGTCTCTGTAGAAGTCACCAACGTCGGTTGACATTGGTGTGACTTGTTAACAGATTCCACACACAATTACTTGCCAGGGACTCAGGTGCACACCTACCACACCACAGCATGTGCCACACTGTATCCCATGGCATGTAAGGCTGCATTACCTGTGTGTGTAGGGGGGGGCAACATTTGGTTTGTCGTGTGGCACTTTGGTGCAGCCACTCCCAGGCTGTGCACGGGTTCATGGGGACAGAATCCTTTGTGTGTTGTGCACATTACCACTGTGATGTGCAACTGTTCAGTTATGGGCATGAGTCATGGACACAGTTGCAGGTTGGATATGTGTATGACATGACACATACACCCTGAGTCCTGGGTGGGATGGGGTGTATGTCACAGCGAGACCCATAGCCACAATTCTGATGTACACCCACAGTCTGTGTGCATGTTGTGTCTCAGATGTGTCTGATTCCATGTGCCCAATGGGAGACAGTCTCCACATCCATGTGGTTTGTGCATCAACATTGATGTTGTGTGTGTGTCTCAGAGATGTCCATATATGGCCTGCAGAGACAACAGGGGCCACTACCTGTGGGACTCATGGTTGTTTTGTGGAGTGTACATGATACGCCATGTCATGCCAGTGTCCATGTGGCAATACAGGGACCCTGGGTATCTGGCTGTCAAAGAACTGTGATGTCTGGGAGACATCAGTCCTCACTTGTCACTGTGTTGTGTGTTTGGAACGTGACAGCAGTACATAGGTACTGTGACAGAGCCTAATGATTTGCCATTGCACTACATAGAACTTATGTCGACATGTTGACTTGAGATGTGAGATGATGGGCATGTAGGTGACGTGTCCATACCCAACAACACACACCTCAGTTCATTGTGTATTGTCATGATGTATCATGTGATATTTTGCTTGGTCATAGCCACATGGGTGGATGAATGGACAATCTTCCTTAGTTCATCTCTGTACTGCAGGGCACCAGCTGTCCATACACTGTTCCCAGACCTTGAAACCATGCTGGAACGCGACTGCATCCGACGGTACCCCTTCACCAGGCCACTGATTGAGGAGTTGGCGGAGGAGTTGGCGCCACATCTGCTATCTGGCCGGACATACCCTACAGCACTGACCCCAAAGGTGATGGCAGCCCTGCACTTCTTTGCTACCGGTACCTTCCAGTACACTGTGGCTACTGCTGGTGGTATGTCACAAACTATGTTCAGTCGTGTGCTTCCCGATGTCTTGGAGGGGATGTTGCATTTCCTTGACCTGTACATCAAGTTTACTAGCCCAGGTAAACTCACTGACATAAAGGCTGCTTTTTATACACTGGGGAGGATGCCGAACGTCATCGGATCTATTGATGGTACACATGTGGCCCTGGTACCACCACGGGCACATGAGCAGACATACCGGAACAAGAAACATTTCCACTCCATCAATGCTCTGGTGGTATGTATAGTGGACAGGTGTATCACACATGTGTGTGCACGTTTCCCTGGTTGTGCGCACGATGCCTACATCATGAGTAGTCGCATTGCAACGATGATGTCACAGACACCAAACCAGCGTGCCTAGCTTGTCGGTGTGTACTGACTGTTTACCATTGTGTGTGTATGGCAATGTTGTATTCCACCCTCTTTCAAAAGTCAGCTAATGTGCAATTGTTGTATGTAGGTGACTCCGGATACCCCAACATGCCGTGGTTGCTGACACCCCTCAGGAACCCTGTGACACCAGCCGAGATGCGCTACAATGAGGTACATCGTCGGACCAGGAGGGTGATCGAGCGGACATTTGGTCTCCTGAAAAGCCGCTTCCACTGCCTGGACAAGACCGGAGGGGCCCTCCCATATGACCCTGCAAAGGTGTGCAACATTTTCACTGTACGCTGCATGCTACACAACATGGCAGTGCGGAAGAAGTTGCCTCTCATCCAGGATGACGATGACGATGACCTACATCCGCTACCTGTGGAGGATCCTGGCCTGGGCCACGATGGCAGTGATGATGATGATGAGGGTGACGTTCGCACACAGCTCATCAACAACTTCTTCACCTGAATATGAGTTTACAGGGTTGGTATGTCAATGAATTGAGTTAGCCTGAAATGTGTTGGTGCTGCTCTGTTGCTGTTTGAGTGTGTCTGTGTGCTACTTGACTGGATGCATGCAGTGATGTGTCCTTTAAGGTAGTCCTTACTCCACAATACTGTCGACATGCTAACTTGTTTCTGTGTAGGTTTTTGGTGACATGTTTTGTGCATGTGTATTGCGTTTCCATCGTGTTCTGCTGTGCTTTTGACTGTGTCTTATGTCTGTCCTTCCCAGGGTACTTTGCCTGTTGTTTGGTCAACTCTGACCCCCAACACCCAGAATCCAATTCCAGGGTGAAAGTTGTTGATTCCCATCAAGTGATGTACCACACACCCCTGGACTTCAAGTCTTCGACACTTGGTGACCGTGTGTCCACTATCACGTAGAATTACCTTGCAACTGTTGTGGAATAAACATGTTGCTGATGTGTATTGAACGTGTGCTTCACTTTGTTATGTGCGTTGTCTGTCTTCACACATCTGACTGACATTTGCTTACCTCACCTGTGGGCTTGTTACCACTGACTGTGGATAGGTGTGGTGTCTGTGCATTCCACTGTATTTCTGGTCAACATCATTGTAGGCGATGAGTTACATGGCCATGGTGAGTATGTGTTGTGGTGCCCTAGTGGTGTGTCTCCCTCACATGTGTCACATCACCATGACTCACATAACGGTGATCACATTGCTGTAGTAGTTAGCATGCACTGTGTTCTTTAGCAGATCATCATCTCCATGACACATACCAAGTTGGAATCACAACAGAGGCAAGTATAGTGTAATAGTGCGTTTATTGACAAACATGTGTGAGGATAGTGCACAGGATGGTGGGTGCTGTACATTGGGTTTGGAATCCAAAGTTCACAGATGAGCTGGAAGTGTTGGTAGCTGAAATGTCCAGAGTAAAGTCCACAGTCATCTGCTACATTAGACCAACATAAACCCTCCATGTCATGTTGGTGAGTTGGGTTATGCACACAAAGAACATTTTCCAGAACAGGTTTTGTGTCCCTGGGGAATGTGCATGGCCATCTGCGTCTCACTTGTCCTTCTTCGGACAACCCCTCTTCTACTACCGGGGGAGGATCCTCAGGTGCAGGCGTCTGCAATGCAGAGGACTCTCCACCAGTCATCCTCCCTCCCTGTGGCATTTGCAGATCTAGCGGCAACAGATGTTGTGGGCACACAGGGAGGTGTGGACATGTTGGTGCTTATCTGGCGGAGGCATGTCAGTATGTCCCTGTGCACCGCAGTAAGTTCATCTCACTTGGACTCCATGCGAGCATGATGGGCAGCCTGCTCCTGTAGAATGTCCTTGAGGATCCCCACTACCTGGCCAAATCCCCTGGTGCTATGCTGGTAAGCATCTATGATGCGTGCCAGTTGGGGGTCATCATGCAGTCCAGACCCCTCTGCAAGCTGTGACCTCTGCCTACCACCCCTCCAACCACCCCTAGCCACACGGGCAGGACCTGCAGTGGCACGCACAGGTGACCCTGGGCCCCCTTGGGTGTTGTTACTGATTGTGTTGTCCATAGCTTCCTGGGTGGCCTATGCCCCTGTGCTGTCGGAATTCTGTGTACTTGGTCTGTCCATGTTGGCGGGGGTGCTCTGTCTGTTGCCAGATGTTGGGAGGCGTGCGTGCAGGGGGTGCAGATGTTTGTACTGCTGTGCTGCATGATGACTCACACCGAAGGTGCCAGGTTGTTCTTCGTCATCCGAAGAGGACAGAGACTGATCCACACCAAAGAGCTCAGGGTCCACCGGAGTCTGGGACAGGGACTCCTCTTCGTTTGCTGCTGTGTCCCCAGCACCACCTGTGCTTGGAAGAGTCAAAAAATGTAAGTTATATTTCTACAGGCATCAATGGTTCACATACATGACATTTGCAACTGTACGTCAGGATGCGTGCCTGTACACTGCATTGTCCAAAGTTGTCACGGACAGAGATTGATATTGTTGTAGCACATTGTCCAGCCAACATGAAGCATTTCAATGTGCATGTCGAAGTGTGTGCATGACCAGCTCATGTATAGATTTGACTGTACATCGTCCTTGGGGCATTTTGGACATCTGAACTGCTGGCGATTCAGGAGGTGCCGTGTTCGTGGGTGTGCACCTGAGTTGCTGCTGCTGCTGTGGGGGAAGGTCGTTGCACGGGACTCCAGTGCCCAGGAGTCCGTGCGTGTCACCAGCTGTGTTGCGGCCCGCCCACCCGCCTATTGGTCTACGCCCCCTTATTATATTGTTGGTATTCGCTGCGCGGGATGCGCACGGGACGTCCCGGACGAAGCCCGGACAAAGGGCGGACAGTCTGTGACAGTCCGGGACAGGAGGGGGCTGGAGGGGGCCTTGGACATTACGTGTTGCTTCGAGGTGTTCATCCATCCAGGTTGATATATTAAGTGCTATTTACTGTTCCCTCCTTGCGTGTTGTTTACTTAGTGATATTTAGTGGAAAACCAACAGCAGAAGAGGGAAGTGGGTTTGTGTTTTACGCCACTGTGGGGTTCCCTGTTTTCTTTGTGTTGTTGAACCAGACTAAGAGTCATTAAGGTTAATTCATTATGTCTAAAGCTAAAACTGCCCCTGTGACAGCGACCATGGACAATTACCTGGTCAAGATGGTAGATAAGATTAACCAAGAACGAAGAAAGTCCTTGGGGCGGCCAGGGCCTCTTGATCTGATCCCCTTATCACCTAATCCTTCTACCTCCCTGTCCGTCCCTCACCAGGACGTTAGTAATCAGTCTAACCACATGGATAGTTCTATCTTGGTGGTACCTTTAGACCAAGTCAGTTCCGTTAGTTTAACATCTGGGGCTTCTATTGACTTAGTACCTAGTCAGGCTGTCCCCCTAGATCCACCGATTCCATGCTTGACGGCCCCGAGATCACAGAGATTATTACGTTCCTGTAGGAATAACAGCAAGAATGTCCAACTAAAGCGGAGGGGGAGTCGACCCAATAAGAGAGTAGACCCCTTACCAACTAGCATTGCTTGTGACTCTAATATTGCATCGGATAGTACTTCGGTCATTCTAGACAGCAAGCAATTTGACTTCCTAATCAGTACTACAGATGCGAAGTTTGATCTGCTTGTTAAACCTTTACTGATCAAACTTGATATGATTACCGATGAAGTAGTCAGACTGGGAGGTTTGTTAGAATCACATATTAACTCCAGCCTAAGACCCTAAGTAAAGGATAAGGATTTAGGAGGTAGTAAAGTCCCTCCTAAGACTTCTAGTGAGGTTATACCAACGGCCATGTCTAATTTATCTAAGCCATCTCCCGCGGGCACTTGCGAGGAGGTAACTACTGTATCTAACCCCTCGCTGATATTGCGGCAAAACAAGTCCTCTTCCAACCCAGCCCCAGGGATTCAGGCAGGACATAGTGCCAAAAGCAGCGATATTCCACAGCTTGATTTACCACCAGCCTGTGCCCCTTTTGTGGCAGTCTTAACCAACGTCCCCCCTGTAAGAGAGACTGGACGCAATAATAGTTATAGAGAATCTCATGCCTCACTGAAGAACAAGACTGTGGATTGGCTCCACCGGGAGTGTGGTTTCCCAGTAGCTTTAGCAGATGAAATATTAAGCACTAGAAGAACCAACTGGATAGGTAGCTCTCGCAAGAACTGTGGTGGCAATTGCATAGTTGTCAATTTCAGAAATCCACAACTCGCCTCCACCGTTTTGCTAAGAGCTACTTCACTCCCTTTTCGAGATCAAGGGATTTCTCTTCGTCCCTTAGGTTACTTCTATAGGCATCTACTCAATCAGCCTAATGCTGAACTTATTGGGATAAGGGATAGAGATATGAACTTGTACACTGGTTTTAACGTCACCACGTCTAATAGATTCCAGTCTTTGAGTGCACTTGATTCCAATGATTGACTGGAATCAGTTTTGACGAAGCCAGGGGATGCAGCTGCTTCCTTGGGAGGAGGGGGGGGCGATGCAATATCGAGGGTTCCAGATACTGTAGGTTCTAGTGGTAACTGTAGCTCCATAGCTAACCCCAATGACGACTCCAGATGTTGCGAAGCCGTGAGGCAGGTCTATGTTGATGGCCAGGGTGGGGACTCTTCCCATAAGTACGTATCTCATGGCCATATTAGACCAACATCCTTAACTAATACTCCCATCAAAAGTACTTGTTCGATTGCCAGTTGGAACGTCGCGGGACTTTTATCAAAGGATGCCTGCTTGGGCTGGTTTGAGTTCATTAATGCTTTTAATATAATTTGTTTTCAGGAAACATGGTGTACGGACCCAATTAATTACAATGGTTTTGTTTCATATCAATTACCAGCTGTGGCCTCCCCGTCGGGCAGGGCAAAGGGTGGGCTCCTGGTTTTGATTTCAGTGGAAGTACCTATCATTGTCAAGAAACATGTACTGGTTGGGATCCATTCCCAAATGTTATGGCTTTATCAGGAGCAAGGTAGAAATATCCTTTTAATTAACTTTTATAACAACATTTTTGATAGTTCTAGGTATCAGGCAGTGTTCGCTTTGGAGACCACTTTGGCTGATATCATAATGAAGTTTGATATCAATTTTGATTTCATTTGGGTGGGGGATTTTAACACTGCTGCGTGTCCCCTTGCCGCCCAAAGGGTCTGTGGCTTTACCAATTGTTTTGGGGATGGCGTCCCTCACTTCCCCCACAATTCCTATGGTGATTCATTGAATACAATCTTGGCAACTTATGATATGGAAATATTGGTAAATTTGGAAAATACCTCTGGAGAAATTATTCCCACATTCACGGGAAGGAATGCTAATACAGTGATTGATTTATTTGCATGTCTTCTAGCCTTAGCCCATGGTGTATGGCCCCTGTGGTTGTGGATAATCTGCTCAGTGATCACAATTGTATCACTATTGAGGCAATACTTTGGAAGGAGCAAAATTTGTACCATTGCCAATATTGAGCCACATCGACCGAATGGAACCAGAATTAGATGGAAATGGAACAAAGCGGATATTATGTCAAACTCCATTGTTAAAAATTGTCTAACTGAAATCACTACCATTTTAGAGAGTGAGGAAGTAACTGATGAAATCGTGTGTAATTTTATTAATATTAATCTTATAATAGACAGTAAATTCACCAAACCTTCTAAGGGTAAGACATGTCAACAAAGGGGGTGGTTTGACCACGCAAGCACCATTGCGCTCAAGGGGCTTAAAGCAGCATTAGCAGCCAAGAACAGGGATAAAATTGTGATCAGGGAGCTTAGAGCAACCTATCAGGCTGCAGTCAAATGTAGGAAGACCGAATTAAGGCAAGAGGCTTGGGATAAATTAGACCAGGCAGCCTTAACTTCGGATTCCTCTTTATTTTGGGCCACAGTTAATTGTCCGTTTTTAAAGGATGATAAGATGCCCGAATTGACGGCCAACGTTAGTGTGGAGAACTGGGTTACCCATTTCTCTTCGATCTTTGATACGGATAGACCTAGGGGTGTACACGAAGATGGTTAGCCTGTCGTCCCTCTGGACATTTCCATCGCCGAAGTGCAGGGAAGTGTCACCTCCAGTAGGGGTGGGAAGGCCCAGGGGCCCGATGGGGTGCCCATCGATGTGTATAAAATTGAACCGGAGATATGGGGCCCGTTGCTAACTAACGTTTTTAATGCTGCTGTATGTAATGGTGTTCCACCTACTTGGGAGGAATCCATTATCATCCCCATTTACAAGAAGGGAGACAGGGGGGATGTGAAGAACTATCGTCCAATTTCCCTCCTTGACTCCTCAGTGAAAATTATGAGCAGGGTGCTTTTGGTTAGGCTGGAAGAATGGGCTGAATCTAACAATATTCTGGCAAATTGCCAATACGGCTTTAGGAAGGGACGAGGGACCATTGAACAATGTCTTAACCTCGAACTATTAATCGGGAAGTATACGAAGGCTAAGAAAGGATCCCTCTTTCTCTGCTTTGCAGATTTGAGCAGTGCTTTCGATATGGTGGACCATAATATTTTATGGGTTAAACTATTAGAAATGGGGGCACCCGAGGGCATTGTCTATTTCTTGGCCCGACTTTATGCTAATTTAAGTACTAGTGTCCGTTATGGTCCGGGTGGGGAGCGCACCCCAAAGTTTAAGATTATTATTATTATTACATTTATTAGGCGCACAGCTACCCAGATAGGGTTTCCCGGTGCAATGAGTCTTAAATTAGACTAGGTAATTCAAGCCATTTGCTGAACGAAGAGCCATGTGTTAAGATTAGGCGTGGTATCAGACAAGGGTGTGTGCTTGCCCCCCTACTCTTTACTCTTTTTATCAATGATGTTGATTCAGTTCTAAAGACGGTTGCGGCAGATGCACCTAAAATAAATGATCTTAACGTCCCTGTATTACTCTACGCGGACAATGCCGTAATCCTGTCCAGGACCCCTATTGGCCTACAACGCCTGATGGACAGGTTTTCACTGTTCATCAAGGATAGAAAGCTGTTGATCAATAAATCCAAAACTTACATCATGGAATGTGGTGTGGGACGTAAAAAACCCCACCCCTATTTTATTGATGGGCATAAGGTGCAAACGGTGGAGTCTTTTAACTACCTTGGCATTACCTTTTCTAAGTCAGGTAGCTGGTCTAGTGAGCTTACTCCTGTTCGGGCAAAGATGGCGAAATGTGCTCATGGGGTGTTCAAGTTTGCTACTAAAATAGGGGACAAATGGATTAAAGACATGTTAAAAATTTACCAAAGGAGATGTCTTACAATTGCCCTTTATGGTGCTGGGGTTTGGGGACATGCCATGGTAGGGAGCTTACAAGTGGAGGAAAATCTCTTTCTTAAGAGACTCCTGTGATTGCCTAAATCAGCTTCTAACGACTTGGTGCACAGAGAGTTTGGAATTCAACATCTTTCAGACCTGATCACTCTAAGACCATTAATGTTGTGGCGTGCTATCTGGTCGAAGGAAGAGACTTCCCTAAACAGAGCCATCATTCGAGATTGTCTCTCTATTGATGACTACTTAAAGATTCCCTGGATCAAATTTGTTATTAACTGCTTCTTAGAGATTTACGGTTTCAATTTAAAAGAGGACTGTTATGTTGCCTCCAGTTTGTCTAAATCAGAGATGAAGACTGTCTTTATGAACCACAAGTTAGAGAGGCAGGGGAGTGACGGTGGCAACCTTACTACATGTATGCTCTACGGAAGATTTTGTGAGACTGTGGGTTTTCAACCGTATTGGAGTTTAGTCATCCGAGCTTCCCACCAGTTTGTCTTAACGAGATTAAGGTTTGGGATTGCGCACCATTTGGTGGCCTTCCCATGCATTAAAAAACACCCGATTGGTCCATGTCCATGCGATAATGCCTCAGCACAAAGCACTATGCACTTTCTATTGCTGTGTAACTTATATGGTAATTTTCGTTCAGCTTTTTTAAAACCCATTTTTTTGAAGTATGGAGTCAGAAATGTACAAGATTCAATGAAGTTGCTTTTTAAACCCCACCCTGATGTTTGTTTTTTCACTGCTACTTTTCTCCTTCAAGCTATTAAAGCAAGGTCTAGTATGCTTTTTTAATTGTTTTTAAATCCTGTAATTTGTACTGTATTTTTTAATCATGGTTTTATGATTGTTGTATTTGTTGTGTAAATGTATGTGCTTTTATTGACTTTGTGTTTAAGCTCCGAATAAAGCCTTATGAAATGAATGACTGTACATGGCCATTGCTACACAAGGGTCATCACGTGGCTGACACAGGTGTGTCATCGCTGTACACATTTGACCTTTAACGGGGACATACGTGCAATTCCACTTAGGATATAATGCAAGATTGGGGCATGTGTGGTAGCAGTTTTTGCTAGTCTTTGTGTGTCACATTGGTGTGTTGGTACAACATGGTCACAGTCCGGTATGCCTGTGATCTCTTGGGAGAATCAGTTTTTTTTCTTCTGTGTTCCTAGTTCCCATCTCACTTCATACAAGTGATGATGTCACCGTAGCTAATGAGGCTGGTGCTGAGTTTTGTACGTGCTGAAGTGATTTATCTTGTCAATGTTCTCCATAGTGATATAGATTGAGCACGGCAGCTCTCTGGCTTTTCCATGCTCATGACAGTGATAGCCAGTGTTGTGTGTGTTGCGGTTTTGCTGCTGGGAGTAGCATGTCTCCTCCAATGCAGTCCAGGTTAGACCTTGTGTCTACAGTGTCTATGACAGTGAGTGGTGTGTTGTGTGAAGGATGCATATGTTGCAGAACGATGTAGGAGTGGAATGCAGCTCACAACACCACCTAGTGTGAATGAGACCATGCTACAGTGTCAGCTATATTGGTGTGTCCATTCCATTCACTGTCGGGAGTCCCCTGTCAATGATGTATATGTGAGTTCCTGTGTGTTTTGTGCTATGTACTACATATGGATCTCCACACTTGTCATCTACAAGACACACCTTCACAGCCAGGCCAGGGGTCACCCCTGGACACTGCATCACCAGACAGTGAGTTTGAACATACGGTTGCAATGGATGAGTGCGGACATGTTTCGGTTGGCCAGTGCATATGTGTGATTTGCAGCCACATCATTTATCAGGCCCATGTGTCAGCCATCTTGCCCAGACATTTACTTTGTGAGTGGCTGGTACCATGTGTGCAATGTGTTTTAGCAGAGAAGGCGTGTGTATGGCCAGCATCGGTGGTATTTGTTTTTAAGTCAGGACCGCCTTTTCCCCCAGGCCAGTTATCCCATCATGAAGCGTGCCACCGTTGCAGTGGGAACAGGTTAACTTTCAGGATATCAGTCAGTGTTGTCCTGGTGTTTGTTGGTGCCCAGTTCCCAGCAGGGCCTTGTGCTCCCCACAACAGAGCCCAGTGTCAGATATCTTGGCAGTCTATTTCCACTACCTCTGAGGTGAGCATGGTTCAGTGTGAGCTTGCTGGGTCATGTAGGTGGGTGAGGATTGTCTGTGACTGCAACTCCCATCATGCTCTTGGCTACACCCCCTTTCCCAGCATGCCCACACTTCCTTCCTTTTGACTCTGCTTCCCTATGAGGGAATGTGACAGCAATGGCAAGATGGTTGACAATGCAGTTCTGGTGTTTGTTTGGCTACAAGTCCAAAAAGAGCCCCTGTGCTTCACACAGCGGAACCCAGTGTTGTGTATCTTTGGGTGATATTTCAATAGAGTGTGAGGCAATGCATTATCCCAGGTGAGCTGTGTGGAGTTTGTATTGAGGGGTGTGTGTGACGAAACATGCTGGTAAGTATGGCCAGAGCTGTCAGTCCTTCTTCCCACCCGGCCAGACATCCCACCATGGAACATGCTTCCGTTGCAGGGCGTGCAAGTTGGCTTTCAGGATGTCAGGCAGTGGTGTTCTGCTTCTGATTTGCACACAACCCCTACCAGGGCCTTGTGCTCCCCACAGCATAACGCAGTGTCGGCCATCTTGTCAGTTATTTTCCACTCCCTGTGATGTGAGCATGGTTCAGAGAGGTCTTGATGGGTCAATTGCGAGGGGGAGCATTATCTGTGACTACGAACCCCATCATGATTTTGGATACACTCACTTCACCAGCACACCCACTCTTCCTTCCTGTCAGTCAGCTTCACTGTGAGGTAGTATGTTTATGGTGGCAAAATGTCTGACAGTGTTCATTTAGATTTGTGCCACTGCCTTGCTCTTTTTGTTGGTAGGTTTGTACATTTAATGACACAGTTACAAGTCACTATGAGATGGCAGGTATTGTGTTTGACTAGCATACACATCTTGGGATGATTATCTATTGGTTATTGTGGCTTTGCTAACAGTGCATGGTTTCACTGTCCCCTTGAAAGTGATGTGTGTGTATTGCCACACAATATTGAGTATATTGGTTGTGTACTCACCAGGCTCTGGTATGTCTGATAGACCATGGACGCTCTCTGGTGGTAGGATGTCCCACACCTTCTCCTCCCAGGACTTGAAGTATACTGGTTTGGCAGGAGGGCCACCACCAGTGCACTGACACAAGGCGTGATCCTTCTCGAGGAGCTTCTTGACCCTCCTGCGCACATCATACCACCTGTTCTGGATGTCATCCTTTGTGCGCAACATTGGTGCTTGTGCGTTGACCTTGTCCACAATCCTCGCCCACATCTTTGTTTTCTGTGACATGGGGGTCGGTCCTTTGGACCAATGTACCAAACAAATGTGGCTCTACTCTGGGGCTTTCATTTACCAGGACTTCTAACTCACTATCTGTGAACGTTGGATTCTTCTTTGGGGGCATGGTGATGGGTGGTGGTGGGGAGTGATGTGTGTGTGAGGATGCAAGTGAGGGTGGGTGAGTGTCAGTTTTGCTGGGTGTATGTGTGAGTGCTTTTGGAGAGGTGCTAACGGTGTGAAGGTTGTGTGAGGGTGAGTTGTGAGTCTGTCTGTGGTTGTTGTCTGATGATGTTCTCTGCTGGCTGATCTCTTGAATTTGCAAAGGATCATGGTAGTGATTGTGGCCTTTATATAGGTGGAGTTGTGGGTGTGTCTTTGTTCCAAGTTTTAAAAAAAAAATATTTATTGACTTTGTCATTGCTTGTTTGGTCCTTTTTTTGGTATTTTTTCCTTTGGGCTTTTTAGGCATGAAGGAGACGTTCTTCAGAACGAGATGGAGGCTGATGTTGGCTTGTGCGGACTTCTTCGAGTCTTTCACGCTGACTTTCTTCTGTGTTTCATAAGCATCGGTCGCGGAGATCTCTATTGCTTCAGGTCCCTGTTTTCTGTGCGTGTCGGTCATGCGGCTTGAGCTCCGTGCGAGTCGGTCTGGTTTTACACGCATTGCATCGTACTGCAGGGGTCGGACATCGCGGGTACGTGTCGGTCGGCTTCATTCCTGGTGCGTGTCAGTCAGTGCAAATCGCATCCTGTTTCTGGGCGAATCACTGGTTTCCGTACGGGTCGGTCGTACGGCTTGGTTTCCGTATGAGTCGGTTGTACGTCATGGGCGTTGCATCGTACTACACAGGTCGTATAGCACCTGTACGTGTCGGTCGGACTCCGTTCCCGGTCCGTGTTGGTCGGTTCGATTTCCAAACAGAATCAGAATCGACCTCTAAGTAGCAAGCAAGACAGAGACATTGAAACAGCATTCAGCAGAAAGGTAGAGCAATGACATCATACAAGAACAGGTTGGAAATGCAATGAATAACAAGGATTGGCATAGCCAATAGGTCTCGCCTTTGGGACCTTATACGTATTTAGCCATGCAGCACATTATACTGGGTGCTACAATATCTACTGCAGCAGTTAGTTGGAACACCAAACACTGTTCAGAATAGTGCAATAAGTTCGCCCAACAAAAGAATAACTTTCACCTGATGTGTTGTAAGGGTATACATTACACAGTTCGGGCTTGACAGCCAAAAGTACAATAATTTCAAGAACTCATATGCGCCCTCTGGCCACCTATGAAACAGCCCATAGACTATCCGCAAACAGTAGTTCACGGTACGTGCCTAGGCTCGACCTAAAAATACGGCAGTATATAAGAGAGGATCCACTCACCACACAGAGCGAGAGACAGGCACTCAAACCAGGGGGTGGCATGCATAATACTGTGATCCAAAATGGAGAGAGGCATACACGGCATCACAACTCAAGGATAGGTGTCCATACTTATATGACCCAACTCAAGTAAGGCATTGTCAGGACTCACGGTAGGTTTCCTCCTTATTTAACTCTGGCCACCATTTTCCCCTCACAAAACCATCAAAAGCATTCGATCCCTGGAGTTGGAGAGCAAGTTGGCATCGTATAAATTCCAACATGGCCACCAACATTCCAAAACTGCTGCAGCATATCGCTGTGTAGCAGTCTAGTCATTTAGGTTAATCACACTCTGGTGAAGCATTCTCCAAGATTCCACTGTGCACTTCACCAAAGTACCTCAAGGAAGAGCAACGAAATTACATGGGCGTCGTGGAAGTCAGTCAGGGTAGTTTGCGTGCACACCGGGGTTAGATTCAACGGTTGGTAACATTTCCAGAGTCAAGGTCAGTGAACTGTTTAGTTCTTGTCATGCAAAA
The DNA here is from genome assembly GCF_964204655.1 of Triturus cristatus. Classification (NCBI taxonomy): domain Eukaryota; kingdom Metazoa; phylum Chordata; class Amphibia; order Caudata; family Salamandridae; genus Triturus; species Triturus cristatus. Next base: position 178,858,173 of record NC_140590.1, read on the forward strand.
AAGAAATGCTTGTGAAAAGCTAATAGCCCAGAGTTTAAATAAAAGTATTTAAAACTGCTTCCTCAGTGCCCCTCTAAAGCTTCCGTGAATTTTCAAAGGCTTTCATTAGAAAATTTCTGTCAGAACCATTTGGTTTCTCCTGAAGGAGGGCATGACCTTTCAACACGCAGTGTTTACCAGCCAGAAATGCAAGCATCCAATTTCAGCTGTGCTCAGTCAGCTGAGGCAAAATATCTTTAATCTGGGCTTCTTTTTTAACACACAGAGTTTTCTCTCAGCTAAATAAAAAGGGAATATTCTTTAAACCAAAAACTTTTCAGTCAGAGTTATTCGAGACGATTAGCACACCATAAATCAACGCTCTTTTCAAGGACATGTAGAGCTAATTAAAACTAACATCAAAACCACATCCCTTAAACAAATAATTCCCTACCAGAGTCAGAGATATTTGTGTGTAATAATTAGAGCTCCAAATGCTTTCCAAGCACAGGAAGAGCTTCATGGAAAATAAATAAATAAATAAAAAAAACACATTACTGAAAATGTATACTAGGAAGCTAAAAAGCCTTTACTAAAACTGTGTTACAAGAAAGAAAGGCAGAGACATGAATTCGCAGAACCCCATTTAATACAGCCAGTTCATTTCAACTCACTGTAAGTACACTAATAGAAATTAGAGGCACACCATTACTGAATTAAACAAATAAAACTTAGACTTACCTGTATCATTTCTTGTGAAGGAAGCTGAAGCAGGATAGGTGCTGTCGTCCCTGAAAAAGAAGAAAGAAGATTACTGAACTGCACTTCTCTTTATAAATAAAGAAGAAAACAAAAAGAGAAGCAAGAAGAGAAGTAGGCTCCCAATCTTATCCTGGTAAGACAAGCAATACTAAATGTTAAGGAAAGTAAGTTATAATCAGATAAATGGAAAAGTAAAGTTACATTACATATGTGTTTTAGCACTACAAGAACACTACGAAGAAGAAAAGAAGATTGGCAGAACAAGCAGAGTGTTGGGAGCTGTCTCTTCTCTGTCCTATTCCCCTTTCCCCCCTTGGTACTTACCTGCAATGGTTTATATGAGATACTAGCAGGGAGGTTCCGAGAGGGGCATTGGAAATTACAGTGTTCTGCTCCCATGCCATTAGAACCATAGTTGCTAGCCTTGACAGGCATGCACTTCATCAGGATGCCAAAGGGAGGCATATGCTACCACGACCAACGAAGTGGACGCACAGACACCACCAGGACAGAAGCCAAGGGAAGGCACAGACCACCAAGACACAACAACAAAGTAAACGGTTTCTGTGCACAACTCCTGACACCACATCGGCCCTCCCATTCAAAAATCCATACCCCTTTCAGTGTTGTCCTTGGGTCTCCCAGCCCCACTCCCCGTCCAGAAGCCTCACTCCCTTAACAACTGCCTTGCATGACCAGCTCAATCATCCTTAAATATGTACCATTCATGCAGGGTCCCAACCCCATGGTGCCCCACAACGTCTGATTATTTAGAAAAAACAAGGTCCCATTCAAGTCTGGATACAGTTAAATATCACAATTTTCCAATCAAAAATTGGATTTTATGTTTTATTCAGAAGATGATTTAGATATAATACAGTTACTGCGAACAAAAATAAATAAACGTGGTGAAATAAGTGAGCAGCCCGTTAGTAAAAGGAAATCAGCCGATTTCCTAACCGCAGGCAAGTGACTTAAAATGTGACTTTTTGTGTGTCTGAAATAAAGATTATTGAAAGTCACAGTTAAACAACATCTCATGCTCTAATAGAAAATTGCAGTGTATCATCAAGAGATTAGAGATGTAAGTCGACGACGTTTCGATCCCCAAAATGATGGTGGGATCTCTTCAGTACTAGCAGATTGATGGAAATGCCTGGGAAAGTATGCCTGGGTAGGGAAGGGAGGAAGAGGAGGGGGAAAAAAAGGAAAAGAGTTATAAAAATAGAAAGGGACGCTAAAAAATGTTATGGGTGATAGCGTGGCATGGCGCATTTCAGCGTAAGATTGCGCCGAAGAGGGAGAGCAGTGTATATACTAGGGATATTAGTAGGAGGGATTGGGGTGTAAGGAATTGGAACGTGAGGGTGCGAAAGGAAGGAAAGATACCAGAATTGGGGTATAGGTGAAGGAAATTGACGAAGGAAGGGATGAATAGAGAGGATGTGGACTAAGGTGGTGCCTTAGGAAGAAGGGGGGAAGAGGGGAAAAGATAGAGGAACTTACTGTGCAGTTGACAGCTGGAAAAGGGAAGTTAATGCAGGAGCCGTTCTATTCATACACGCTGGTCAATTGCAGCAGAACATGCACCTCTTGGCGCGCGTTGGCAGAAAGCAGTTCTGGAGGGGTGATGGTGTCAAAAGGAAGGAATACTCCTGTGTTAGATAAGGAAGAGGAGGGGGAAGGAGAGTGAGGGAGTGTCAATGAGCCGCATGGGTGCCGGAGGAGAAGGGAGGGTAATAATTACCTGGAAATAACGATGGTAGACTAAAAAAACGTCAGGATTGAGAATGGTGGAGGTTGAAAAACTCCAAACGCTCCTGGATGAGGCTGTGCGGGACCCAGTCGTGAGTGATCGAACAGTAGATGTACTGAGGGCGGGAAAAGGGGGGGAAAAAAGAGGGTAGGGTAAAGGGTGAATAAACTGCCGGAGAACGGCGAAATTGAATTAAAATGGGCCAGCGCGGTAGCCGGTAGTGAAGTGGGGTCATAATTACCTGGAAATTATGACAGGGTCAGTCTCAATCCTTCACAACGTCTGAGGCCCCAATTCCTTGAGTCAGATCCCCTTGGCCTCTGGTGGCCCCCTCCCAATGTTCTCTGGGTCACTCACTGGCCTTAGTTCCCTCTTCCCCTGGAACTCACCGGGCTCTCCTCTTGCCTCAATGTCTGGTGCAGAATTCCACGCAGGAGGGAGAAGATGGGGTCTGCTGGGGGGGCACGGGCAAGGGTGTCAAGCCGATGTGGGTCTGTGAGGCCACCCTCCTCCGGAACCTTGGGGAGAGGGGCAGACGTGCTTACGGGTTGCTGGGTGGAGGGGTTAGGGGTTATGAGGAGGCTACAGGCAGGGGCATGAAGGGACCCGTGCAACCAGTACACTTAAGCATGCGACAGTGCGCTGTGCGATCGCCGCGCGACTGACCACAGTGAAGTGGCGGTACAGCTGGGAAAGTGGCTTGCAACATAGCGGCCATTTTTAAGAGTCCCCTAGTCCATTTATTCCTTATGACAACAAATGTTAGTCCGTTATTAGAAACCTTTAGATCCCTGGAAAGAATATTACATATAACTATTTAGTAGTTCATAATGGCAAGCTAGCTAGTAAAACCGTATTTCCAGAATGTCAGTTTTGATATACTTGTAGCAGTGCCCCCTTCTAGTTTCGTGCTTATATACTTATATAAATCTATACTCTTATTTTTATGTAGTTCTCTGGTTACAACACGCATTCTATTGAAAAATACGCCATTTTGAAATGTCCGCCAGGTTAATGGAACAGAAGATCATACAATGTGTTACTTCGCTTGCTCAACTTATAGCCACATTCTACTGTAGAGAAGTCAGGCCACCTTTGAAATGTAGCTATTGCTTAAGTCACTGGATAAAAATACCATTTAAGATGCAAGTACATTAAACAAGCATTTGCAATGCAATAGGACTCGCATTTACGCAAGACCTATTGCATTGCAAACGGGAGTGCGGGCGGGCAAAAAGGCACGAACTAGGTGGGGGGGCCAAGAAGGCTCAGACTGTGGGGAGGGGTGGCACGGGAAGAAAATATTGCTCACAATATAAATAAAACATACTGTGCAACACTCGAAGTAAAGGGGCCAGTAACCATGCAAGGATACAAATGACGGCATGGCCGTCATAAGGAGGGACTAACAAGCCTAAAACCAATCGGAAGGCAGCATTTAGGAACTAAGCCAAAGAAAAAGACGACCTATTACATAGCAAACAGGAGTGCGGGCGGGCAAAAAGGCACGAACTAGGTGGGGGGCCAAGAAGGCTCAGACTGTGGGGAGGGGTGGCACAGAAGAAAATATTGCTCACAATATAAATAAAACATACTGTGCAACACTCGAAGTAAAGGGGCCAGTAGCCATGCAAGGATACAAATGATGGCATGGCCATCATAAGGAGGGACTAACAAGCCTAAAACCAATCGGAAGGCAGCATTTAGGAACTAAGCCAAAGAAAAAGACGAGCAGAGTTTCCACTCCATACTGAATACTGCATGCCTCGCACAGCTTCAGCAGGGAATCAAGTTGGTAACTCACCAGTGTGACGAAATGTCAGGCCACTCCCTGGTAGGTCCTGAGTCGCTGGGCAGCATCAATGGTCCAGACCGGGTGCAGAGATGAGAGCAGTGCTCTACAGCCTGCTAGTCACAAAGTCGGTGGCCGGTGCCCCCCAACAGCAGCCCACGCTCGCCCACCCCTGAGCCCCCCAGATCACCCACTGACAGCGGTAGCCAGGCCATGATAGGCCCAACCACGCTCCCATCTCAGCGTGCCTGCAGGCCTCACAAGGTTGTGCAGGCTCTGCTGGTCCAATCTGGCTGGGGATTGGCGATCAACTGCTAGTGTGTATTTCAGACTGCCTTGTGAGAATATAGAAGCACTGGTGTCCCACTGTGTTGAGGAGCGCTGTTTTAGGTAAGCCTAGGTGAATTCCACTCAGTTTGTGGAGTTTTCTTAACTACACGCTCTGCGGAGCACGCAGAGTGCAGAAAACTCTACTCCGCATGGTGCAGCAGAGTTTTTTCCCTGCTCACGCTCTCGAATGGTTAGTTGGCGAGCGAGAGCTGCCGCTAGGGTAAAATTTCTACCTGAACGGCAGGAAGATCAGCGTGAATGGCAGTTCGCACTGCACTCCACCACTTGCGGAGATCCGATTAGTTTTCTTTTGTCACTTAATGTAGCAAAACTCTGGGAACTACGCCCAGGCCTGGTTTTAGGTGTTCAGCCTGGTGGGGCTCACTGTTTATGCTACCTTCTTAAAGCACGTGTCTATGGCGCCCGCAAGCTTTTAAAATATTTTTCTGAACCACCCCTTTTGTGTAGAATCATACCAAGACTTTTAACAAACAAGATACTTGGGATAAGCAGACAAACAACGATCTAGATGTAAGCCTCGAACCATATAAGTATCATACTGGACTAACCATGAGAAATCCCAAGGATCTTAGTCTTTGGTGAAAGACTTCGGTTGGCGTCATGTAACCCCAGGCAAAAATGAACGTATATGATATGACTTCTGGTTCAGTCCAGCATTCTTCCAAATGCCTGATAATATGCCAATTGGAGATAATACAGCCATACATTTTCAATGTAACCGAAGAATGGAAAATTTTGAAAAAATATCACAAAATATCACAACCTAGCATTTAATTCAGCAAATCTGTTGCTTAGGTTGTATACCACTAGTATCCTTCAAAAACTGAATAAGTAAAATTATAATGGTTTTGACATAATGAAGGTACTAAAAAAAGAAGAACAGGGAGACATTTTTCAATCCACATATACAAGCAGTGAGGACGTGGACTCACACAGTTAATAGGATGGACACCACCAGTGCTAAAGGAATATCATTAACTCTTAGCTCGACAGAACGTTTTTTAGTAGTAATTTTAGCATTTCCACCGTGATTACTACTTAATTCTAATTGTATGCCAAGAAGCTCAGCTCTATTTGTAATATCAAGAAAAGATAAACGTCTCACCAACTCAGCCGCCACCAGCTCCCCAATGTCACACAGTTTGGCTTCAGACCCAACTATAGCACAAAACTGCCTTTATTGCCACCAAAAATGACATTCAGATGTTGCTGGACAGAGGAGACCTGGCTGCCCTCATGCTCCTGGACCTTTTTGTGACATTCAACAATGTCTCCTACCCTATCCTCATCCATCGTTTGCACAATACTGGAATCCATCGGTCCTACACTCTGCTGGATCTACTTCTTCCTGACTGGTCAAACACAGGAAATCTACCTTACCCCTTACACCCCGGACGCCCGCAATCTAAGCTGTGGAGTACCACAGGGATCATTACTTAGCTCGTCCCATTCATTTAAACATATACATGATCCCTCTGGCAAGCAAAATCTGCACCCAGGACTTCAACTTCCTCTCCTTATCAGACAAGAACCCCAACAACCAGAACAAGTTTTATGTCTGTATGACCGAAGTTGCCAAATGGATGAAGATAAATTGTCTCAAACTTAACACAGACAAGGAAGAAGTTGTCATCTTCTGGAAAACAAATCTGAATCAGAAACTCCACCTGGTGGCCAGCTAAACTAGGACCTACACCCACCACCACCCACACCAACAACTTCTGGATCATCATCGACCGCAAACTCACTGTGGCCGCCCAATTCAACTCCTTCAAAGTATCCTGCTATTATCACCTGAAAATGGTGAGAAAATCTTCAAATTGCTTCTCACCAGAACATGCCCTCAACATCAGCAAACTGGACTACAGAAGCACCCTCTATGCCAGAATTAATAAAGAACTTGCCTGCAAACCATTCAGAACTTGGCAGCCAGAATCACACTCAGCCTCCCTCACCAAGCGCACATAACACCACAGTGAGCTCCACTGGCTCCACATACACAAATGCTTACTGTTCAAAATCCTCACTCACACCATCAAAGCACTACCGAACACTGGCCCAGCCTATCTCAACAGCTGTATCTCTTTTCACAAAATATCCAGACACCTCTGTTCAGTCAGACTCTTCTTATACACATCCCACGAACAGAAAGAACCAGATCCAGTGGTCAGTCCTTCTACATCACTCCTAAAATGTCGAACAACTCACCATTACACATCAGAGATCCTCCTCACTTCTTGAGTTCCACAAGAAACTGAAGATCTAGCTTTTTGACAAGCCACTCTGCCCCCTACATACCCTAGACAAGGGTAATGTCACTCTTGCTCCTAACCAGGATACTCTTCTAGATGATAGTTTCTTCCATAAGTACTAGTAACATAACAACATACATACTGTAGCAGTAAATTATTTTAAACTGAATATATATATCGAAAGAAATTGAGTTATTGGCTGACTGGGGTGTGAGCCCTAGTCAAGCAGCAAACACAATCCTTGTCAGGGTGAGAGACAAGCCAACCCTAAATTAACCTGTGCTCAACTTTCGGGTAGCTTGGCACAGAGTGGTCAGGCTTAATTCAGAGGCAAAGTGTAATGTATTTGTGCAACACTTCAAATAGTAATGAAGTGAAAACATAAACATAATACTACAAGAATCCCACACCAAGTTAGAAAAAGAGAACGTTCTTTAACCCCTTCGCCGCGGCGGGAATTCCGCCGCGGCGCTGGTGGGTGCGGGGGGGCAGCGCGGTGGCGCTGTGCTCATGACGGAGCCGCTCCGTCATGAGCCACGGTTGAGCTGTGCTCATGACGGAACGGTTCCGTCATGACTCCGCCCAGTTGCGTTGTCCCCCCGCACAGGCGGGGAAACAGCGCCGCGTGGGCGGAGCGGCCGCCAATGGTCGTGGCATACGGAACCGTTCCGTCATGAGCACACGGCAACCGTGGCTCATGACGGAACGGTTCCGTCATGAGCGGGGAAGGGGTTAATACAACAAGATCAAAACAACAAAATTACAATAAGTAGAACTGGAGCTATGCAATTTTAAAGATTTGTTTTTAAAATAGCACCAAAACGCTCAAAGCGCTGACTATGGAAATCTAGCTGTGCTGGACCAGGACAAAGTCACAAGTTAAGGTCAACGTCAATGGAACATGGGCCAGCTACAGAGACCTGGTTAGGCCTGCTGAATACAGCATCTGCAGCCAAAGCGATGCATCGGTTCCAGGGTGCAGCAAGGCTGTGATGCTAGGACCTGTGTTGTCATCGAGGATCCCATCAACAAGGGCTTGCGATACAAAGTCTGGAGTCAAGGATGCACCGTCTAGTTGGGGTGATGCATCTCTTAGGAGGAGCTGCACGGCTGAGGTGCAGAATCCATTGTTGAGTCTCCAGACGAGGAGTGCAAGGACATGTGCCGAGGATGCGACGTCCAAGGGTCCAGGACTAGGGTGGCACTTCTTGGCAGAGTAGACTCACAGAAGGCAGAGTCCCCGTGCAGGTAAGAGGTTGTTGGAAGCCTTTTATGTCCTTGAAGTTTCAGATCAGGATGCCAGCCAACTAGTCCTGGGTGCCATATGGGGTTCTGGGGTCAAGATATGCAGGTCCTGTCTTTAATACCCGGGCAAACAGGTGGCAGGCAGCAGGTCAACACAGCAGGGCAGCAGTGCTTCAGAGCAGCAGTCCAGCAAAGTGGCAGTCCTTTCAGCAGCATAGCAGTCCTTCTTCCTGGTAGAGTAGCCACAGGTCCAGAAGTGTACTGAAGTTTTGGAGTATGAAGTCTAGTATTTATTACCAGTTTTGCCTCTGAAGAGGGGAGAAGCTTCTAGAGGCATGCCTTTGAAGTGCACAGGTGCCCTAACTAACTACAGGGGTATGCAGTCCTTTGTGTGGTGGAGGTGAGACACAGCGTATTCAAGAGTAACTTGGGTGGGTCGAGCTCCTCCCTCCCAGTCTGCCAGTGATGGCCCATCCAGACACACCTAAGCTCCCTTTTGTGTGTGGTTGTGTAAGATCCTCTTAATACCAGAAGAATCACGAGGAAGGCAAATGGTGATGAAGATCAGGTTAAGTTTAATTTCCAAGGAATGAAGAACCCATCCAAACCACATCCAGCTCAGGCATCAGTCCAGAGCAATCTCAAAGTACACATTCCAAAATCAAGGCAACCATGTGCATAACATCACTACTTAGTTGCTATGCTACATTAACATCAGAGGATGCCACACACCTTCCCCCCTTAAAAAACCAATACCAATTATGATACATAGTCTTTTAAATAGTCAGGTTTCTTGACAATTCTGGCAGAGACACGTCAAGAAGATCCACCATTGAAATCACTATTACCTGTAGAAAAATCTTTACAAGTGGAGGAACTTGGAAACAGAGATATTCTATTCAAAATCCAAATCCTGTGATCATGAGTTCTCACAGCATTATTAAAAACCTTAATAACTTTCATAGGTTTTGAAAATTGAATTTTTGTAACAGGAACTTTTATAACCAGCATGTCTCCAACTTTGACTTTTGTAACCTTGGTAGACTTCTTTAAATTAAAGTGTGATTTTCTAGCCAAGCACTTAGCTTCTTCTCTCTTACGCCATCCTGACGTGGGATCAGATGGGAGAGAATTAGGAACTGATTCCTCAAGAAGTCTAACCCAGGAAGGTTCCACGGAAGTACAAGGCTCCCTACCTTTGAAAATAAAGAAAGGAGACTTCCCAGTGGAGCTATGTGGGGTTAATCTACAACTTTCCACTTTAAGAACTTCTTCCTTTCAATTAAGACCAGCACCTTTTGCCCAAGAGACTGTCTCTTCCAATACTCTATTAAACCTTTCCACCATTCCGTTGGTTTCTGGGTGGTAAAGAGAGCATTTCTTGTGTTTGATCCCTAGTTTCTTAAGGAATGCTTCCATTTCTTTTGACACAAACTGTACCCCATTATCTGTAAGAATTGATTCCGGATAACCTTTCCTGGCTATGAGTCCTTCTAGGAACTTGATCACCTGACAAGTTTCAATGCTACTACTAAAATGAATTTCAGTCCACCTAGAAAATAAATCGAGAAGTACCAAGATAAAAACTTGACGACCCACAATATCTAAGGCTACTTCCTTCCAAGGTCCACGTGGAAGCTGTCGGATAACCATTGGTTGTACCCTCACCACCTTTGATTTCCCACTCATGGCAGACACTATACAGTCCCTAATAACTCTTTCCACTTGTAGCTCCATTCCAGGTCACCAGTAGGAGGCCCGTAGTCTCTCTTTTGTCTAGGACATTCCCGAGTGAGACTCATGAGCTAAGTCTATGAGTATTTTACGAATTTCATAAGGAGGTATAAGCCTAGTCCCTCGTACCATTAGTTCATCACACACAGCCAATTAATTTTTAACACCCCAGAATTTTGAAGCTTGCTCAGAACTTTCTTGTTTTGTGTTCCAACCCTTATGGATGAGAGAAATTACCTCAGACAGCACTGGATCTGAAGCTAGCTTGCTTTGCCATTGACATTCACTAACGATCTCCCCAGCAACTGAGCACACATGAACATCAGCACCATCAAAATCATCATTAACAACGTCATCAGGACAATTATCAACTAACCTTGAAAGAGTGTCAGCAATGCAATTTTCCACCCCAGGAATATACCTTATTTCAAAATCATATTCTTGGAGGGAAATAACCCACTTCGTTATTCTGCTTGAGATCAGATCAGTCCCTTTCTTAGAAAAGGTCTCACACAATGGTTTATGATCTGTTCTGACCAGGAACTTAGTTCCCCACAAAAAATATTTCATCTTCCTGACTGCCCAAAACACGGCAAGGGCTTCACGCTTGATAACAGAGTACCGAGATTCCGGATCTTTAAGACCTCGTGAAGCAAACATAATGGTCTCCAAACCATTTTCACCCTCCTGTTGAAGGGTAGCCCCTAACCCTTTAAGGCTCGCATCAGTGGTGATTACAGAAGTTTTTGAAGGATCAAAGCTTTTAAGTTTGGGTGCATTATTCAGCTTATTCTTAAGAGAGGCAAATTCATAATCACAAACCTTCAGTCCAAATGAATTCAGACCCCTTTTTTAGAAGCCCCCTCAAATTGGTACAACCTTCAGCAAAACCTTCAATAAATTTGTTGTAGTATTCGATCATTCCGAAGATCTTCATGAGCTTCTCTCTGCACAAAGGAGGAGGCATGCGAGAAATGGTGTCAACCAGATCAGACTTAGGAGCAATGCCATCTCCTAAAATTGCATGACCTAGATGGTTAATTGGGGAAACACCACATTGACACTTTTCCAATTTTATGGTGAGATTAGCTTGTTAAAGCCTACTTAGAACAAGATTAAGTCGGTTCTCGTGTTCAACATGATCTTTTGCAAATACAAGTATGTCATCCTGATAGACGCAAACACCTTTATAATTCTTGAGTACCCTCTCCATTGCACGCTGGAAGACAGCGGCCGCAGACACCAAACCAAACGGCATCCTGACAAATCTATATGTACCAAACTGAGTTATAAATGACGTAAAGTCCCTAGATGTTTCTGCTAGTTTAATTTGGTGATAGGCAGACGCCAAATCAATGGTGCTGAAGATCTTGGAGCCTCCCATCAACCTCCCATCAATGTCAGTAACTCTGAAATGTTAGGTAGTGGCTAGCGGTCTCCCACCACACACTTATTGAGTTGCCTCAAATCCACACATAAACGGAGTGAACCGTTGGCCTTCCGGGCTGCTACAACCGGAGAAAGCCAATCAGTTCCAGTGACCTCCTCAATGATTCCACCTTGCTTAAGTTTGACCAACTCTTTTTCCATCTCTTCCCTCACGGCCAAGGGTACGCTCCTGACTTTACAGCTGTGTGGTTGTGAGTTCGGACGTATAGGAATATCTAATTTGAAATCCCTAAGACACCCAAGTTCTTTTCTAAATACCTTTGGAAATTTGCTTTTGAGACGAGACTTAATTGTGTCTTCAGAGTGTAACTGTACTGCTTGGACCTTATCTTTAAGTTTGATAGTGGAGGAACTGCTAGCATCTAACATCACACCCAAATCTCCCTGGTGGAACCAGCTGATTATGCAGTCACCCTTTTTTGAGACATATACAAATGCGTTGGGGATGGATGGTGCCAAACAAATGAGATGGCTAGAATATGTGAAAACATTCCTCTTGAAGTTAGGACATCCGGAATATTTCACTAAGTCACATTTAATGTGCAGCGTTTCAAGAAAATCTCTGAAGGAGAGTAGAATGAGTTTTTTGGGCGAACGAAGTGACTACTGAAATGAGGAAATCTACGGCACAAGCCCACCAGCTAACTCTGCTGTCCCCAACGATACAGCCATATTTATTATTAATAGTTGGTGACTTTGATCGTCTATTGTTGACACGTTTTAGGGTAAATATTTTACACAGATTCCTAAGTTTCCCTAACATGAATGATTGGGCAAGAGTATTGTGTAAGTGCCCATGTGATGACATTTCTGTACAATCTACCATTCACATCTTGCTATTCTGTGGGTATTATGATACACCAAGAAAGAGATGGATTATTCCCATTTTAAAGAAATTGGAGCTGAAACAGTGACGCCCTGCATTTTTAGCAATACAATACCTAGAGAATGAATATGTCATTGCATCAGTCATTGCATTTTTAAAAAATGTTTTTAATTTACGGAAAACATTACTATTGTAAATTGTGTATATCAATTCAAATGCCACTGAGCTTTCTCATTTTATGGATTATACTGTGTTTTTCTTATTTGTAACTACTATGTATTTAAGTAGCAAAGAAATGAATTAATTTAATTTTTGTGCTTTTATGGTTATTTGCATTATAACCGAATAAAGACATTTGATTGAATGATTGAGACATATACCTTTCCTGAGACGTACCGCCCCTTGTATTCGATTAGCCCCTTGAAGTAACCAAGCAAAGAAATAGGTTCCCCACCATAAGCCAAGGGACGTATATCCGCTTTGAAGAGAGAAAGCAAGTTTGTTTTGGAAGAAAGATTTTGAAATTATCGTGACTTTAGCCCCTGAATCAAATAAGACTTTGGTGGATTCATTTTCTACCTGAATGGTGTCAATGGGACAAGATTTGTGTTCCAAAGTGGAGTTTACTTGAACCACAATCTGTCCGCATACAATATCTTCCTCAAGAATATCTGTTTCTACATTCTTGACAGATATTGTGCTCTTACAAACAGAAGAGAGATGTCCTTTCTTCTTACATTTGGAACAGATAACATTCAAAGCTGGACATTTTTTATCGTTGGCATGATGTCCAACCTTGTCACATCTAAAGCAATTGGGAATTCCTGATTTCTTCTTTGATTTAGATGCGTCATCGTTTTTTGTTACGGTTACTGGTTCTTTTTTTACAAAATGGATTGAGACTTCTTTGTCTTTCTTTAAAGTGTCAATGCATTTTAGTGAGTGTTCAACTCTTTTTGCAATTTGAATGACCTCATCTAATAGTGGTTCATCCCTCAGCAAAAGTTCATCACAAACCTTTTCTATATTGCAACCCACCATGAACTGGTCTCGAATCCTCTCGTCTAATGAATTACCAAACTTGCAGGAAGAGGCCAGTTTCCAGAGTTGCGTGATGTAACTCTCAATTAATTCTTCATCATTTTGAAGACGTTTAGCGAACTGGTATCTCTCTAAGATTGTGCTTACTTTTGGTAAGTAGTGTTTGTCTAGTTTCAACATACAGATTTCATACTCGTTTAAATTTGCACTGTCTGTATCACTTAGATCAGGCAAATGATCAAATACATCTTGTCCCTCAGATCCCAGACAGTAAAGGAGAAGGGATGTCCTACGTTCAGCACTAAGACTCACACCACACACTCTGGCATAGCGTCCGAAAACTTTTCTCCATTTTTGCCATTTGATGGGTGGTTCGCCAGGAGACATTAGGAAAAACAGGAGGAGCAGTTACATTCTGCATGGTCACAAACTTGTACTGCCTATGCACAGTTAAAAATAAAATGTAGGCAATTGATATGAGCCAAAACAGAATTTGTGTGAGCAACACAAATTTAAAACAAATGTCAATTTATGCCACTAAAACGACACACTAGTTATAAGTGTATGTGCCACTGATGCGACAACAATGTGTAAAGATTAATTTGTATTACTTTGATTTGTAGGATTCCTTATTCATGAAAGAACTGTATAAAGATGTATTGATAACAACAGTAAGAGCTGCAAAGCAAAGTTAAAGCATTTTGAAAACAAATCCATGTACTGCAAGACAAAGAAAATAAAAATATCCTAAAGTTCACATTTAAATGTTGTAAAGCAAGTTTAAAACAATAACATCCATATGCTGCAAAGCAATGTTAAAACAACGTGAGAATCACATTTATACCACTAGATGGAGCTATGGTACAGGAAAATGTAAAATATATCATAATTAGGGCTCCCGGTTTTATGGTATTTATTTTTTTGCCATTTCCGTCTCTATTTATCCATATTTATTTTTTGGGCTTTTTTTCTGTATTTATCCATATTTATTTTTGCCACAAGCAAAAGGCGACGCTACAGCTAGTATTTTTCCACATTTATTTACACCATACTGCCCCACTGAGAGAAACTCGCACTGCCTTCAGCACAACTCAATTGTGCTGCGACTAAATTCAAATTATGCACTAGACAACAGTAAAATGCGGTCTGAAAAAAAATGAATAACACCCTGGAAAAAGCAAACACTCATAGGGAATGCAAGAATAAGCAAAGCATGTGAACTGTAATCAGAAAAAAACATGGTTACCTTAACGGTTTTAAACTCATTATTCAGAAATCAGTAAGTGATTTTGCCTGAAAAGTTCAAGACATGGCTACAGGACCAGGAAGGGACCCCTTTCAATGTCCTTTGCTTATATCCTTTCAAAATGTATGCAGTTTGGTTTAAAAAAGACCACATCCCCAAACACAGAGCCGCATTTTATAAGCTAAAATAATTAAAATGTTGAAAACGATCATATTAAACGTTTCCACTCTACCCATCAACCAGGTATTGCAGTCCCTTTAGGAATGGCGCACTTACCCACCCTGGGAAAACATTGTTGTTCAAAGAAAGAAGATAAAAAGAAAGTAGCGCTTTCACTGGCAAACTCTGTAAAGTGGCGCTAATGTGTGTGGGTGTAAATACCAGTCTGGCCTGTCTGCTGTCCACTCTGTATTGCTTTATTTAGGTATTTAACTATTTCTTCTCTCCATTCCGAGGTTTTTCTTTTCAATAGAAAACGGTCAGAAAATGAGGACATTTACAGCCAAAGTGTTCAGCCTTTTTTGGATCAATTTCACAGGGGAACAAATAAAGAAAAGGAGAGGCAAGAGAGAGTACTTTAAGAGCTGCCTCTTGAAATCAGCAAGTAAGCAGGAGCGAGACAGAGACAAAGAGATGGAGGCATAAAGAGAGGAGGGCAGCCGCCAGAGGCAGATCAGGAGTAGTGGACACGGTCCTTGCCATGAAGGAAAAGAGACAGCGTTTATTTTTTCTCCGTTCTCTGCCCTTCCCAGAACGGCTGAGCCTTCCTGCAGCATAACAAAAGGCAGAGGGCGGGTGGCCTCTGACTCCAGGCAGGTCAAGTGCAGGGCCATTAGGTAGCGCTTTCGCGTGCTAATGGCCCGCGAAACTTCACTACGGTCGGAATAATGGAAATCCGAGCGCTGCGCTACTGGTGAGAAGCTCGAGGCGCTACAAAAAAAATCTGAAACTTCCACCCACCATTGAGCCCGGTTTATAGTGCCAGCAAATAAAACAGAACTGCGAAACGCTCTAGATGACGCTTTCAGACCCCAGGTGATTGGATTTGATTCTTATAAACAGGAAGTTTGAAAAACAATGTTTGTCTTCGCATGCCCCCGCGAGACCCGTGCCCCCCCACCGTAAAACAAGGGGCCTCTGTCAAATCAAAGGGCACACACACAGCCGCCCGAGCACTTCACAGGTCTTTAAAAGACCATTCGCTTGTTAATGGGGCTTTGTTGGTTGTTGGTTGTTCACCCCTTCTAGAGCCCCTGCATCGCCACTCCGACTATTGCTGGAAGAATTAGCACGTTACACAATACTGCCCTGTCAGCTGAAACCCAGAGGCATCGGGTTTTTGCTTGCAGGAATCGGGAGGCGGGAGACTAGCGCGGCAACATTTACTCGTATTTTACCGTTTATAAATATAAATACAGACAAAAGGAAATATCGATTTCCGTCTGTATTTATATGTATAAATCCGTAAATACGGAAAACCGGGAGCCCTAATCATAAATTTAAAATTTACTTGTAGAAAGTCACTGCAATGGATTTCATATTTTCCTTTAGAATGCTGAAACCGGAGTGTATAAAAAACAACAATTAGAAAACTATCGCCTCAATAACATTTCATTTTAAGTACAATACAAAATGGATGTCATGTCACGTTACGCTCAGTGCGATGTTATGGTTACATAACGTGACGTTAGGAAACGCTTGAGGAAGAACTTCAGAGCCGCAATGCAGAATTGAGAATGTTTCCGTGGCCGCATAGATTCGAATCTCCAAGATCCAACATTACCGGTAAGCCTGTAGACAGTTGAGGATTAGATATCCAAAAGATGCACAAGGAGGTTATTTGGGAACCTCACCTCACCTCAACTCCTAAAATTAAAACGTGAGGAGTAGGTAAGTAATAAGTAAGTAATATATTTATTGTGCAGTTAATAAAAACCATTACAAAGAAAAGTAAATCATCTCTTAATAAAATACATTTAAAATTGCGGAGAATGTCAGCTCCCACGACCTTGGTAACCCATAATCTTATTTATTCATTTCTGTTGTCAAGTATTAACGGCAGTTCATGAGGTAGGATTACCCCCCTGATCAGAGTCTTGGCTACAGAATGATATCAGGCTGAGGGTTGTAAATTTAAAGTGCTTAGTGACACCTCAAAAAGATCGAAAATGGCCATATAATTAGCCTGTTGATGATTTCCTTGAGACATTTGCATGTGCAAAAAAACGCTTAAAATAATGTACTTAAAACACTATTGCAGTGCACTTATTGTTTTTTTTACAAACAAAGGTCAGCTGCAGATAAAAACTTTACTAAACAACAGCTTAGCTGAATGTCTTCGCCAGAGAAACTTGCAAGCGCCGCTTGTCTACACGACCGTATTTGGTTTTTGCTGAAGATAGCTCTGAGTAGTAGCCGGTGCTCTTGCATCAGCTCACGGCAAATAGTTATGATGTGGACAATGTCCTCCTCTCCTTCCCCGCAAAGGCGGCACATTTCTGGCTTTGGAGGGCGCAGCCAAGGGGGCAGATGGTATACCGTCGGTAATAGACCTAATCGAAATTTCAAGAATTTTTCTTTAATAGTTCTGGAGAAGTTAGATAGGAGGTCGGCTAGAGGAGTCGCTTTTCTGTAGGTTTGTATCGTGAGCCAGCCATGTGAACGTTTTATCAAGGCCGCCTTGTCTTGTAAAACAGACTCTTTTTTGACAATGTTGTTTACGATTTTCTTGAAACTTGCCATAGTCCCGGGCGTTGCCCAAAGTTGCCATAACCCCAACTGGTCCAGTGCAGTATCCAAGAAATGTCTGGCTGGACAAGTTTCTATTGTTTCTACTTCTCTCCACAAGTAGAAGTTCAGCGTTTCTGGCTGCCCTTTTTTTAACTTGAACCAGGTTTTAACAAAGGCTCCTTTTCTGGCTAGCTCCTGTCCCTGTATCCCGAATTCCAGCCTTAATTGCGCCGGAGATGTATATCCAGGTAACCCATAAATTATTCTCAGCGCTCTTGCGATGGTGCCATTTAATATTTCCGCATCCCTCCCTCTGATAGCTCCACTTCCATAGGTGATTGATGGTATCAATTTGGCCTGAATCACCTTGATCAGAGGGAGATAACTTGGGCCAGTGGTTATATTCTTCAAATTTGTTAAAGCTACTGCTGTTGTTAACCCCCTCTTTTTTATTGCCTCAAACTGGGCTTTGTAATTGCCTTTGTTGTCAATCATAACCCCCAGATATTTGTAGTCTTGTACGACTTCAAGCTTGTATTTTGCCAGGTGCCAGTTGAATTTAGTTTTTATTTTCCGGTAATTTACACACATGACTTTTGTCTTGTCTCGGTTAATACTTAGTTTGTTATTTTCTGAGTATTGAGATGTAATATCCAGCAGACATTGTAATCCGATGGATGTCCGACTAATAAGTACTAAATCATCTGCATATAGGAGGTTGGATAGCTGGCGACCTCCCAACTTCGGGGCATGCGCATTGCTTCCATTAAGTTGGACTGAGAGCTCAGCCATAAATAGGTTAAATAGTGTTGGGGCTAATACACACCCTTGTTTTAATCCAGAGGTTGTATTCATCTTTTTCGATAGATGGTCTCCTGTCCCCAGCTTTACTTGTACCCAGGTGTTGCTGTGCAGAAGGATTAGTTGTCTTAAGAGCAGTGGTGGAATGCCTAGCTTTTTTAGTTTTTGCCACAATATATTTCTATTTATGTGGTAAAATGCTGAACTGTAGTCGATAAAGCAAATGTACAAAGGCTGTTTGATTAAGAGTGCAGCATCTATCATTAGTGAAAGGGCGGAGATGTTAGAGGCAGTACACATATCTTTACAGAAGCCAGTTTGGTTATAGGGAGTTGCTTTGATTTCTGTAGCCCATGTTGTTAATTCTTGGAGGAGTACCCCGGCGTAATATTTGGCGTCATTATCCAGAAGAGCTACCAATCTATAGCTCCTCGGATCGTTCCTGTTGCCTCTTTTATAAATGGGAGAGATTATTGAGCCTCTCCACGATGATGGTAATATTGACGTCTGCGTAATTCTATCAAAGACCGGTTTTAGGGCTGTAGCCCAAAATTCAGAGTCTTGTTTGAATAATATGGGCGGAATCCCATTTGGGCAGGAGCTCCTTCGCGTCTGCCTTTCAAAATTCTTTTGTGAACTTGAGTTTTTGTGATTATAATTGTACAATTCTGACCATTTTCTGTATTCAAATCCAGCTGGAGCGGTTGAATTTCCAAACTTGGCGCAGGAGTATTAGAGCCAATTTGGGGGGGTCTGATCTTTGTTAAAATGAGATTCAAGAAAAGCTATCCATGCTTCTTCTGTAACATTGGAACTGATACACTGTCCTTGAGGGTTGGATAGAGCATTAATTTTCTTCCAAAATTGTGCGCTATTATTGTTCTTGATATCGTACAGGAGTCTTGCCCAGAGAGTTTCTTCAGCTTCCTTTTTGTTTTGCCAGATACGTTTTTTGCGAGTTGCTTTAAACTGCCTCAGCTCTTGCAATGCCGAGGGATCTTTCTTCAACCTCCGCAGTGTGAAGTTTATCCGTGTTTTTAACTTTTTTAGTTTGGTGTTGGTATTGGAGACTGGCCGAGGATTTTATTGAAACTTTATTCTCCCGTTTTGAGAGTTGCCCTTAATATCTCCGTAGCTGTTACATAGGGCGTTTGTGAAAGCCTCCCAGCATCCAATTATGTCGGGGATAGCTGCTTTCCCTTCTTCCCAGAGTTATTTTGCTCGAGAGAGTAGTCCTACAGGGTCGTTGGTGCTACATTTTACTCTTCTCCCGTTATTGGTGTATTCTGAGCAGAATGTATTTGCTGGGAGCAGTTTATATAGTGATGGCTCTTCAACCATGATTTCCTGGGGTAGATGATCACTAAAATCTTCACTCCCAATGCAATAGTTTTTTTACTTTTGTAAACATGCAACGAGAGCAAAATGTGTAGTCAATTGTTGATCTTGTTACAGTGTTATTAAATGTTGCTGTTTGGGGGCGATCTCCCGGGAATCTGCCATTTAATGCACGTACGCCCAGTTGCTCTAAGAACGACAATAGGTTTTTCGAGATGTTTGTGGATCTTCCGTCTGTACTAATGTCTTGGGGCATTTCTTCCCAAGCAAATGGATCCTCCTCTAAGTTGATGTCATTAACTCGCCTCCTCAGCATGTTTAAATTGAAGTCTCCTGTGATTATCCAATTATTTGTCTTCTCTTCTGTTATTATTTTCACCAGCTCCTCCTTTAGTTGTTGACTCCCTTTGTTTTTATCACGTGGATGCAGATAGAGGTTTACAAGTATTATGTGTTCTTTACTTGTCTTCCCCTGTAGGGTGATTCGGTTTACTTGCATTTCATTTGGAGGTGCTAGATTATATGGTAGGGGTTCTATTGCATAAACGCTGCTTTTAGAGGTATATGTGACAAGACTTCCCTTATTATGACCGAATTTTGCATTTCTAGTTGCCGGTAAGTGAAGCATGTTATAACCGTGCAGTGCCGTTGGTAGTTCGCTCCATGTTTCCTGGAGCGAAATTATGTCACATTTCTGTAGATAAGTTAGCAATTCTGGGTCAGAGGTCTTGTCTCCCAGCCCATTGATATTCCAGGAACAAATTTTCAATAATTTCTTGTGTGGAGGTACATTATGGGGAGTAGGAATAACGCTGCCAAACTAATCACACATTGTGCCCACTGAAAAGATAAAGGCTCCGCTTGCAATCGTGAAGTTCGTTTGGGAGTGCGTGTTCTTGAATAACGCTGCCAAACTAATCACATATTGTGCCCATTGGAAGAAAATCAAAGTTTGGCTTGAAATTGTGACATTCGTTTGGGGTTCGCGTTCCTCAATGACTTCAGACAAATAACACTTTGTTTAAAATGTGAGTCCTCTGTCTTCCTATTGTTAATAAAACGTCAGCTTGCGATTAACTTGCTGATTGAGATAAAACAAGCTCAAAGTCAGGATAGGCACCTCACACTTTAGAATTAGGAAGAGTTAATCCTTGCGCTAAATTCTGAGGCGAGCCCGCACCGATAATACAATTCCCAACCCAAAATAATAGCAAAAGGGTGAGTGTGCGGCGAAGCTCCCAACCCCTCCTAGAATTTGCTTAAAGTTGCTTTGTTGCAAGCATCCCATAGAGAGTGCAGGGAGTACAGTACCTTTAAGGATGTTAAAGATTCAAGAAGTTGAGGTTGTTGGGTTCCTTCACATTCTAACTGCTGACTACGCCAGTGTAAGATCCTTATATGTATTAAAAAGAAAGGTTTAGGGCTCCCAAAAGGTTTATTTATTTTGCCAGGTCAAATGGCAGTTAACAATGCACACACAGGCTGCGATGTAGGCATGTAACATGTGTTAAAGGCTACTTAATTGGATCGCACAATGAGTACCGCAGGCCAGCTAGTAGTAGCTTTTAATTTACAGGCTCTGGGCACATGCAGTACTACTTTCCTAGGAACTTACAAGGAAATAAGGGGCCAGATGTACGACCCTATTTTAAATGCGTAAACGAGTTTGCGACCTGTTTGATCATGCAAACTCTAGTAGGGCCATGTACAATCCCTATTTAGCGAGTCACAATTTGTTTGCAAGTAGCTAATTGGAAGGGGCGTGCCAAGGGCGTAAATTGCTAATAGTGAGTTAAGGCCTATGTAAGAGTATTTTGCGACCTCAATTGGGGTTGCAAAACACTTGCATTTTACTGCCCTCTTCAATAGGGTGGTAAAGCACTCGCAAATGGGAATGGGTCCCCAGGGGACCCGTTCCCCTTTGTGAATGCGGGGGAAAATATTTTTTTAGGGGTAGGCAGTGGTCCCAGGGACCACTACCTGCCCTTAAAAAATGTAACGAAAATGTTAAAGGAAAACAGGCTGCATTTAAAAACAAGCATTTGCAATGCAAGAGGACTCGCATTTACGCAAGACCTATTGCATTGTAAAAGAGAGTGCGGGTGGGCGGGTGCGATTAAGGCACGAACAACAGAAGTGGGGGGTCAGGAGAGAAGGCACAGACAGCGGGGCGGGTGGCACAGGAACAAAGTAGTGCTCAGGAAACACGCAGTAAAGGGCCAATAGCCATGGAAGGAGGGACTAGCAGCCTCTAAACTAATGGGAAGGCAGCATTTTAGAAAGGACAAAGCTGCTAGCAAATGAAAAAGTGGGCGGGGGAGTGGGTGGGGCTTCCCTCACATAGTCAACTAGCCCAGATCAACCCCAGAGCAGCGCTTGCACGCTGGCTCAGGGCTCGACCTAAAAAACTGAGGCAAAAGCAGGAAATGCACCCAGAAAAATGGGGGAAGAACGGAGAAAGCATGGAAAAACTAGTCAAAAGCAGGAAAAGCGCTCAGAAAAACCAGGAGGAAAGGAAGGAGAAAGAAGTAAAACAAGCATTGGCAAAGCCAATAGGTTTCTCCTATTCAAAATCTCTTCTCTTTGACAATGTTTTTTAACGTGGTGGATAGCAGTTGACTTGCTGTGAAACATGGCTTAAAGTTAAAAAAAATTTAAGTGATATGATGTAACCAGCTTTGACCACGTTACAGCATTTTTTAATTTACTTTAAGCCATGTTCAACAGCAGCTCAACTGCTATGCAACATGAAACAAGCATTGGCATAGCCAATAGGTCTCGCCTTTGGGACCTTATAAGTGTTTAGCCATGCAACAGTTGATGTTGTTGCACCAAGGATATTGTGTTGCATAACTAAAGACTTAGAAGGTCCCACAAGCGAGACCTATTGGCTATGCCAATGCTTGTTTTGTTGTTACAGGTGGACCGCAATTGCCAAGGCCTGGCCTTACATCATAAAAAGCAAAAGGATGTCACACAATAATAAGTAGGCGTTAAACAATGCAGTGGAAGCAAAAGCCTACTGCCTAAATCAGTAGGGTTGGCAAGTATGACATCCTAAGGAAACAGTACTCCATCTCTGCCTACAAAAAGGATTAATACAGATGTGCGTGCTCAGGCCTATAATAATATATCAAATTCCATTTATCGCTGTCAATGTAATGCCCGGTGACAGCAAGTAGCTGTGATACACACAGATACACATACACACAAACAGATCATTCCTGTTCAGGGTAGATAATAAAATGTGCATGTTTTAATCTGTGCACTGATGTATCATCTATGGGTGTGCATAACATTGAAACTTTTCAGGCATTCAAGTAAGAGTGTCTATTTATTGGTTAAATACATGTGGAAATATACAAGTTTCAGCTTTGTTTTTTTTCACAATCCCCAAAATAAATGTGACTAAATACAGATAACATTAACGAAAAATAAATATGGATTAATACAGGTGGAAATGTGAAAAAAAAAAACAACATAAAACCAGGGGTACTAATTAAAATTAAGCAAGAACTGGGGTCGTAATCACGCTGGGTATTTGTGCTTACTGTGTTTGAGCTTACAAAGTGTAGGCCAAGTCCACACGGCGCTCCACTGCTGCGACCGCCCGCGAAAGAAAGGCCTCGGTTCCCCGATGCCAGCAAATAGAAGACAATGTGTAACCCAGATCCGTGGAAGTGGAAAACGTTTGCCTAACAGGACCTGATATCGCCTTAGAAGCGCTCGGCTTCTGAAGTCTTAAAAATCACCTTGTGCATCCTACTCGGATGGTACACTCGGGAGCTGTGGAAGAAAGATGTCTGGGGCCTCCTGCTGCATTTTATGAGACAGCCAAGAGTGAAGGTAAAAGTTTTCATAAATAATAAAAGACAGGCCGATCAGAACTGTGACAGTGACGTGCGGCGTGGAAGACGAGAGATTCAGAGCAGGTTGAGACAGACTTTTATTATTTACATTTCAATCAAACATGGTATAAAAAACACCCCGGGTAGCGCTATGACGCGGCCGCGAGCAGCAGTGTCAAACAAATGGAAATGTGCTTTGCTTGGAATATAATGAAATCTAGCCTCTCAACAGCAAATCGTTCGATAAAACCTTGTAATACACGATCTGATGCAAAATGTATGCTAATCAGTGATTTACGATGCATTGCTAATTGAAAAGGAGATCAAACTCCTTAGCGATGGTGGCACAGGCGAGAGGAGATTGCATGTCAATAATTGTCATCTGATCTTACGATTCCTGTTTCATTTAAAAGAAATGCCACTCATAAATTACCCTACGGTTAGTTGACCGTAGACACAGAGTGACGATACTGTCGTCAGCGCAGAAGTACGTACGGGAGCTGGCGCCAGGGTCGCAGCCTCCGAAGCAGCTGGACGCGCAGGGTGTGTTTATAGTCGAGGGGCTCAGGGGTACCGGATTGGCGACGAGGTGCATTGGCCTCATATGCACTCCACTTCAAAAGCAACACCCCATTCACCGCTGAGTGCCAGCCGCGGCAGCAGTGTGGCCGGAGATGACACTTCATAACCTCCCCCCAGCGTGAAAACGGAGGCGACAGAACTAACGTCCCCACAGAGCCGGCCTTCAGCGGGATAACGCCCTGGTCAGAGAGAAAGTTGGCGCACTTGTGGTGAAAACAAGCATTGAAAGCGTGCGTCATCGCGATCGCTCTGAAAGCGAAAGAGATCGCGATGACGCACGAGTTTTCAAAGTGCTGCTGAAGGCTAGCGGTTCACGCGTGCACGGTCGTGTGAACGCAAGCGCTAGGCCAGCCAGCAGCACTTTGAAAACTCACATGCAAAATGTCTCTCCGAGCCAGCGCATGCTCTGGGCTCAACGAGACCTAAAAAACCATTGACAAGGTTAATAGATTTTGCATGGGTGAAACCTATTGACTTTGCCAATGCTTGCCCTCAGCAGCTCCTAGGTAACTTCCTACAAAACACATGTAAAATGAACACTGATTACCTTCGGTCACCTTGAGTAGAAAGCTTGATCAGTCGTAGGCCTGAAAGGGTGGGAGGTTGTCTGTCACGCCAGTCTAGTCCTCTGACAGTTCCATAGGCTGCTTGAAGTTCAGAAGCAGTGAAATGATTGCTACTCTATCAGTTGTGCTGTCTGTCAACCAGCTTGAGCTACTGTTAAAGAGTCTCCACCCTCGAGAATCACATCTGCTGCCCCATATACCTGTTCAAAAGAACCACAAACCCAATCTTCAAGGTCTTTTCCAAAAGTAATGTTACTAATTGTGTGATACTTAAGACTTTTTTAGAAGCCACAGGAGCCTGTTGTATGTGCATTCTCTCATATATCTGCTACTCTGAAAGCACACTGATATAAAATCAAAATATGGTGAAACTGGCATATATAATGTGCATTTGTAAAGAACGTTTTCACCCCTTCCGATACCCAACTAAATGGTACACGTTACAAACCTAGAAAAGATGATGAGCGGACCCGCCAGAATCCTAACATTCAACTTGCTAAGTATGATTAACATTTTTTTCTAGCAAGTGATACTTTGTTTTTTTGAAACAAGGTAGAATTTTAATGAGTGATAAACAACAAACAATACAAGCGATTTCAACCCCATGTTCACCTTGCTTTATAAAATATTAAGATGTGCAGTAATTCTCCACTGGGTGGCACTGAGAATTCAAATATCCAAGGAACAAGTCCTGCACATAAAATGACATAAGATTTTTTAACTTGTTTCGTAATGATGTCTCAAATGAAAAATGTCAGCGTAAAGAAAATAAATCTACATTCAAACACACGTAACATTGTTTTTGTATGAAAGACAGCATTGAGCAGCAGAATTTTAACAGATGCACACAAACGCCAAGTGTAAAATACATTAAGAATGTAACTAGACACACCGACATTATTAAAGAAACAGCGACGAAGCAGGAGTGAGCGGGAGGGTGGGTCAGGGACGTTATAGCAGTGCTCTAAGTGCTACTCATAAACAAGCAACTATGCAGGAGGAATGTAAAGAAGGACGAGAGACATTCTGAAAACACTGACACAATTATAGACTGCTAGCAAGTAAAGACAAGCATTTGCAATGCAACAGGTCACCTGATCTGTCCCAGGGGACCCTTTCCAGCTCCTTGGCCAAGGGGTTGGTTTCCACACAATACTAGGTAACTATAATTCTGTATAGTATGTAATTGTATTACTCTCTCTGTTTCTCGCAATTCAGGTACTGTCATCGTAATACCATTGTTTAACGATTTTTCTGACTTAAATTTGATTCCCTTCCTTGGAGAAAACGGTGTATGAATTGTATTTTGGGTTCATGGCTCACATGAATTTACCTAGATAAACAATTAATACTCTCCCGAGTCTGTGGTTATTTAAAAAGATGTATTCTATGTCAATTTTTGCCTACAATAGTTAACTAAACAGGTCCATTGACCAGAGGAAAGTATATTCAATCGGAAAGGTTTAGTAAAGAAAGGTATTAGCACAACAAATTGACCCCAGCGGTACTTTACTAACTCATGTGAATGTGTGTTTAATGGGCTCAGGTGAGTATGTGGTTTGTGAGTATCTCTAGCTGGTAACCCGCTGGATCAGTTTTTCTGGTAGCAGAGGATGGTTATATTTTTAAATAGTTAGGTGAAAATATTGAATTTTGAATTATTGATTATGTATTAACAACCTGTTTGTACTTTGTTTTATGTTATCTGGAAATTCCCGGGAATATTAAATAGCGGGTGGTGAATGGAAACCATACTGCTGTGTGGTTACTCGTTTTTTAAAGATAGCGCTGGAAGGTTATGCAAGGCTGGCAGTGCTGATTTAGGGATTAATTTGTGTAAAAGTGAGGGTGATTGATAGCAAAGAGTTAGCTGGTGAAACTGTGGTCTTTTATCACCTAAAAAGGGTAATACCGAAGGAGTAGTAGGTTCGTCGGTGCTCGAGTGAAGAGTAAGCGGAAGAGTTTTATTTGTAGTGTGTGAAAAGTAAGCGGAAAGGTTTTACTCGCAGTAAATGTAAATAGACTTTCTGATTTTAGCAGAGCAAACAGTGTAGCAAATGTTTCTATGTTGTCATTTAATGAATTTTGTATGTAAATTGTAAGAAGATAAGTTAGTCGTGTAAACTTGTAAAGGAGGTGTCAGTTGCGGGTACTGCACTAATGTCACAGAGGGGCATGCTGGGATTGGTTGAAACAGCGGACTGACTGAAGCGAAATTGTAAAGGAGGGGTCAGTAGTAAGGAGTGATACTGACATCACTGAAAAGCCGCGCTAGCATTGGCTCAACGCATAGCGTGAAACAGAATTTGATTGTTAGAAAGAATAGAAGCTGCGCTGGTATTGGTCAATTGTTAGAGTAAATGCGAACATTTAATTGGTTAGTGAAATAGAAGCTACAATAATAATTGAAAGTGGGATTTGCATGTGAAGATACGGTCCAACTTTAATAGGGAATCGCCCAGACAGAAGGTATTTAGGATTTGCCAGAGAACAATATACAAAAGGATCGACACCCAAAATGTACGGTGAAAAAAGAAAAATGACATTTATACAGAAAATTAAAAATGATTTAAAAAAAGGAAAAACCCATTAAGACTAGAGAGGGAATTCTTATCCCTCCCCCAAAAACGCCTGCATCATACATGGTGATGGAAAGAGGCTATCATACTTATGTATGGCTGAAAAATTGGATAGAATAAACAAAAAGTGATGGAGTGCTAGCTTTCCCAGAACATGGTACGTTTAATGGAAGAATTCTACATAATCTGAGATTAAGAATGAATGAAATAGAGCCCCGACCAAGATTAACACAATATGAGGCTTTAGAAGAATGGGAAACTGAAGCGTTTGAGCGCGATAGATCTAGAAGTAGCAGAAGCTTTAGAGGGTTTTATCCTAGACTACCATGCGAATCACGAGATAATCAAATGAAACAATGGAGACAAGCAATGGTGACTGAAGGATTATATCCTGTACCAATGGCTGAGGAAAGAGTCAGGAGGCAAGTGCACAGAGAAAACCAAACATTTAGTGATGACAGGTAGTGGAGAATTAGAAGATGATTTTATGGAGGACATTTTAATGAAAAACCCTCCGCCATACTAAGAAGGATCAAGTAGAACTACTCCTAGTGCCCCGGTTTTGGGAACACCATTGGTTCCACAAGTTATACATGACCCAACGAATGGAAGGGTACTTCAGGAAAAGGAAAGAGAGGCAATAAATAAGAATAGAGAAGAATTAATACAGAAAATAACCCAATTGAGTACCCACCCTGAAGCGCTGACTATACTAGAGACTAGTGACTAGTGACAGTGACTAGTGACAGTGGTTCCATTATATGGTGATAAAACAATCTGTCACAAACCACCAGTCATGTCCACACCTACAAAAGAACCCAGAAAAGAGAATATAATAATTGATGATCAAGGCAGTGAATGTGATTCGGTGATATCATTAATGGATTTATCGATAAGAGGACAGATAAATGAAACCCTGAGAAGAGTTACACCTAGTTGTTCAAAGGAAGTACAAATAGAGACTTCCACAGGAGTCAAGAGTGCCACAATAGTATCATCAGAAGAAATAGAAAGATGGGCACAGGGAATAGACAAGCCAAAACAGCCACTGAATTTTTTTTGATATTTATAAATTGAGAGTAGAATTGGAAGAAATGATAGCTGGAAATGTAGGGTTAAAAAGATTAAATACCTACACTGAAGAAGATTTGTTGTTCATTTGTAGAAGTATCACTAGAAATACAAAGATATTCCATGAGAAATTGACAGACCTAGCCTCTGAAAGGGAAGTTGAAATGGGGAAATGCAAGGTATTACAGAAACCATACAGAGCAGAATTCAGTGATATAGACTTGGGAAATATGAATGTGTCCAGAAGAAAATTACAGGTTAAAGAATTAATGACCATTTTATAAAAACGGGGTGATCTAGACAAATAGAAAGCTAGATGGATGAGAAAAAAGGAAGAAGCACATGCCAGTCGAACAACTTCTGAATTTTTGTGGAAAGAAACAGGAAAGGTAGAAAGATTATGTCTAATGAGAGAGGTACCGGGAGGAGGATATGTACATGTTCCATAGACCAGACAGGATATTTTGTTGTTTACAAATGACTTCCCGAAGTTAAGAGAAAAGCCAGTTGATTGGTATCGGCAAGTTGAAAGATTTGTGAAGGTTTCTAAAGTATTGTTAAAAGATTTGGATGGCTTATTTGACATAGTGGTACCTACTGATTTATGGACAGAATGTAAAATTACTGTCGATTGGCCTAGTGATGAATACCCGAGAGGTGAGAAAACAGGAGCCCCTTCAGAAGAGGTAATGAAGAAATATCACCAGGTGATCACTTTCATGAAAGGGAAAATTCCTCCAAAAGAAACAGATTGGGTAAAGATAGATAGAACGACCCAGGATAGAAATGAGTCCGTACATACTCATTATGAACGCCTACTGCAGGTATTTAAACAATATAGTGGATTTGAGAACATTGGAGATAACGATATGGGACATTTTGTGTATCGATTTGTGACAGTATTAAAACCAGAAATTGGTGACATGATTTGTCAACACATGTTGTGCTGGCAAGCAAGACCAATACATGACATTCTTAAATACGCAAAGTATTGCGGTGATGAAATTGACAATAGACGAAAGAAGTTAGAAGAAAAGGTGATGAGGGCCCAAGCAAAATGAGCAGAACAGCAGGAACTCCAACTAAACAGTCAGACAGCAAATCAAGGTAAGGGGCAAGGCCAAAGTGACAATAATGGGGGAAAAGGACGAATGAGTAGAGAGGAGGCAAAGAAAAAGTTTCCCTGTCAAGGGTGCAGAAAATTGGGGCATTGGAAAAACGAGTGTAAAAATATTCAGAATAATAATGGCCCAAATCTATAATTTAAATCCACAGACGCAGAATGAGGTGATAATGAGTCAACCGCAGCAGGTTGTAAATCTACAGAGTCAGTTGCCACCTGCGCCTATGCCAAATTTTGTGAACCAGGCCAAGTACAGTGTGGACACCTGATTTCAAGGAGGAAGTGGTAAGAACAATTCTGTAACATCAAAATTTCTTTTACAGGACAATTATTTTGATGACAGCGATCAATGATGGTGCCTGAGGGGGGAGGAAATGGAGTGTGTACTTGGCACATCCTTACCGGTAGATCAGTCAGGTCCATATATTGATGGTAAAGTAGAAGGAAAAGATATTACCTTTTTGTTGGACACTGGTGCTACCAGTTCTACTGTGAGAACAGCAGACATTCCAAACCTACCCCTCTCGGGAGAAGCGATCCAATTAGTGGGCGTTTCAAATAAAACAGATTAGAACCCCTATTACAGCACCAATGGAGGTACGCATTGGCAATTTCAGGGAAATGCACACATTTGTGGTGTGTGACTCCAGTCCCGTAAATTTATTAGGAAGAGAACTACTGTGCAAAATGAACTGCACAATATTCTGCATGCCGGATGGTGTTGCAATTCAAACCCCAGATGAAGACGGAGTCTACAAAATTATGTTAGCTAAACAAGGCACAGAGGTAGATGAGATGTATTCCTTGATGACAAAAGACGATTTACCAGATGAGGTCAAAGCGACAGTAAATACCAATGTGTGGGATTTTACAAGAAAGGAAGTAGGGTTAATGGCAAATGTAGACCCAGTGAAAGTAACTGTGAAAGAAGGTGCAGTCTATCCAAACACTCGACAATACAAAATGAACCCCGAAGTTAAAGCTGGTGTTGCAGCAGAGATTGATCGAATGATTGAACAAGACATTCTAAAAGAAATCATGAGCAGTCCCTGTAATTCAACTATAATTGGCATTAAGAAACCCATAGGGAAATATAGAACAGTTCAAGATTTAAGAAATATTAACAAGATTGTTGTACCTTGTTGGCCTGTAGTGCAAAATACAAATTATCAAGAAACAAGCAAAGGATCCTATAGAATGGGATGATTAAAGTATGGAAGCATTTGTGAAATTACGGAAGTGTTTGTGTGAAGCCCCTGCCTTAGGTATGCCAGATTACTCTAAATAATTCACACTGTTTTGTTGTGAAAGAAATAGTTGTGCGCTCTCAGTTTTGACACAGATTCATGGTTTGATGCGACGTCCAGTGTCATACTTCTCTGCTACTTTGGTCCCTGTGGCCTCAGCTTTACCTGGTTGTTTAAAAGCAGTAGCTGCAACCTGTATGGGTCTGGAACAAAGCGAATCAATAGTGATGGGACATCCTGTGAAGGTGCATGTTTCACATTCAGTTGAGATTCTTTTAACAAAAACTCGAACTCAGTATCTTAGTCGGATGACTAAGTATGAAAGAATCATATTGGGTGCTAAAAACGTGACAATAGTAAGGTGTACTATACTTAAACCTGCCACCTTATTACCAGATGTATATGGAGAAGAAGTGAAAGATGAAGTCGAGCACGACTGTTTGGATGTGACTGAACTGTACACAAAACCCCATCCAGACATACAGGAAGAACCTTTGAAGAATGCTGAACACAAGCTATTTGTAGATGGCTCATGTATGCGCCATGAGGAGGGAGGAACAAGTGCTGCTTACGCTGTGTGTACATTGGCTGGAATAGTCGAAGCATCCTATTTACCAGGAGTCAAATCTACACAAGTAGCCGAATTGATAGCTTTGATTAAAGCTTGCGAAATTGGGAAAAATTGGAAAGTAACCCTTTTTACTGATAGCCAGTATGGTTACGGGGTTGTGCATGATTTTGACCAACTCTGGATGCAGAGGGATTTCTTGACTTCTTCAGGATCCCCAAATAAAAATGGAAAATTCATAAAAGAACTGCTTGAAGCAATGCAATTGCCAAAAGAAGTGACAGTGGTCAAGTGTGCACATCAGTCAGGAAATGACTATGTGACAGCCAGTAATAGGTATACTGACCAGGTTGCCCAATACTGTGGCAGAAATAAATTGGCGGTAAACAAGAAAATTGAAACAAGTCTAATTAGCTGCAAACTTATGCTACTCTCAGGATTGGAAACATGGGAAGAAGTAAGACAACTACAAGATGAGGTGGAAGTGAGAGAAAGAGAAGAATGGGTAAAAGTAGGGTGCCAAAAGAGGTCAGAAGATGATGTGTGGGTTTACCTAGATGGCAGGCCAGTAATGCCAGACTGTATGCTTTCACAATTGGCTAGGATGTATCACGGAGACACCCATATCACGGAGACACCCATATAGGTAGGGATGCCATGATCAGACTCTTTTGGCAGGATTGGTTTAATCCAAAATTCAGGAATGTAGCAGAGAGTCTATGCCAGAGATGATTAATCTGTCAACAACTGAATCTAGGCAGAAAAACAGTGGTTAGTATGGGAAGAAAGGGAAAAGTAGAAGGTCCATTAATAAGGCTACAAATAGATTTCATATAATTACCACCTTGCAGAGGTTTGAAGTACATACTTTTCATAGTTTGTTTATTCTCACGGTGGGTGGAGGCATACCCTACTAGAAGAAATGATAGTATAACAGTTGCCAAACTATTGTTGAGAGAACTGATTCCACGGTTCAGTTTTCCAGTAACTTTGGAATCAGATAGAGGGTCTCATTTTAATAATGAAATAATCCGACTAATCCGTGAAGCATTTAAAATTGAACAAAAACTGCACTGTGCATATCGCCCCGAGGCTTCTGGAGTGATAGAACAAATGAATGGCACTATAAAACCAAGACTGGCAAAGTTGTGTGCGTCCACCCCACTGGAGTGGCCTGATGCTTTACCTCTTGTTCTGATGGGACTCAGAAGCATTTCTGACAAGAATACAGGATTGAGGCCCCATGAAATACTCATGGGAAGATCAATGAGGCAAGCATGTATACCAGGACACAAACTGTTGAATATATCTGATGATTTGGTTTTGGACTATTGCAAATAACTGTCTGACCTAGTGCGTTCTATCTCTCACCAGGTTGGAGAGGACGCAGTTGCCAGGCAGCCGGATCAAGCACATGATCTAAATCCCGGTGACTGGGTGTTGGTGAAGAATCACACTTGAGAGTCGCGCTTAGCACCTAGGTGGGAAAAATCACATCAGGTTATATTGGGTACAACAACAGCAGTGAAATGTGCAGGTTTCCCTAATTGGATTCATGCAAGCCACACTAAGAGAGTACCAGCACCTGACGAGGAAGGAACCCAACTGACTCAAGCATTTGAGGCTGTAGAAGGTTGTGCAGCTGTAGGATCTAGAGTATCAGATCCTGAAGTAGCTGACCAAGAACAACCAAGCATAGGTCAGAATGACTGGATACCAGTGGTTGACATACCTGAAGTAACTGTGAGAACAAGAAGCCAAACCAGGTTAGAGAGACAGGAGAATAGTGAGGACCAGATTGGTATAGAAGAAAAAGCTCAGGAAAGCGAAAATACAACTGTTGGAGAACCTGAGCAGGATCAGACAAGGAGAGAACAATCTACTCGGACAGAGGTGGAGGAAATCATTCATGGGTCTGAGGAGGGACAGAAGAACACGTTCAGGCTACAGAAAACTAAAGTGCAGTAAGACCTGAGCAGGACCAGTTAGGAAAAGAAGAACAAGTTCAGGTAAAAGAAGAAGAGAAAATCGAAATAAAACCTGAACAGGGTCAAGCCAGGTAAGAAGAACGCGTCCAGGCAGAAAATTACGTTACAGAAATAAGCCCTGGACAAGGACAGACAGAGAGGGATTCTGAAAACAAAAATATCCAGATTGTGCCACAACTTAATGAAAATAAAAGAACACTCGAAGACAGTGGCAGTGCAGTGCAAGCCAAAAAGGTCAGAAGGGGTGATAACTGGCCAGGTGGTGTGAAAAGGTTAAAGTATCATTTTAAGACAATAAATTAAGAACCTGAACAGGTAAACAAAATTTCTAGTCAGTCTGGGACATCTACCGATAAGCCCATACGAGGAAGTCAAAGATTAAAAGTACTGAACAATAAGTTCAAGGGTCCTGAATGGAAATATGTAATTCTTGAAGAATTCGAGAAACTAGATTTAAATGAAGAAAGTGATGAAGAACCAAATGCAGAACAGATTGTCGAAGAAGTGAGACCAACCTGAAAATTCCTCAAGAATTTATATCTCTGTATCAAAAATGAGCAGTAACAAAAGAACTAAAATTAAGAAAGGAATAGAGTACAAGTGTATAGCTCTCCCGCACAAGGACGACATGGATTGTTAGCTTTTAAAGTCGCTTGTTTTAATATGAATTATTTATTAATGTATGGAATACTGTGTTTTAGAAGGCCCGATTGTATAACATGTATCTTTTATGGTTATTTTTTTAATAACCGAATAAAGATTATTTGAATTTGAATTTGATATCTCATAAATAATTCAAAATAAAGTAGAGAAATCTTCTTAGCCCAAAATGGCTGATGATTGGGCTGCTGGAAAACCAAAACAAAATTGTGTAAAAAGATGTTGTAGAATATGCACATGTATGTATATTTTTGGAACTTATAAT
Organism: Triturus cristatus; assembly: GCF_964204655.1. Taxonomy (NCBI): domain Eukaryota; kingdom Metazoa; phylum Chordata; class Amphibia; order Caudata; family Salamandridae; genus Triturus; species Triturus cristatus. Next base: position 178,891,972 of record NC_140590.1, read on the forward strand.
TTGGTTAGTACTAACAGTAGCCATCCCTTATTTGATGGTTAAAAAAGAAAAGAATAACACAAACACACATGAAAGGGTGTAGCCAACATTAATGAAGATAGAGTAGCATTAGAAGCACCAGATGAGCATAGACTAAAAGAGACAAAGTAGATTTAGGAGCACCAGATGAGTTAGATATACACAACACTGTGACAAATAATGACACTGCTTTAAATGCATTTACAAAGTTATTAGTGCAATACGTGGACACTATGGAAGTTAGTGATTGTTATATGTGTATGAAATTACCTGCATCAGTAGCAGAAGGTGTAACATATCACCATATTCCATTAACCTATGGCATTTCTTGTAGTATTTTAGCAAGCTTGTTTTATAGAACAGGAAAGTTGCAATATTATTATTCTAATGTAGATGTGATTGTTTCTGAGGTTCCTATGCGAAAGAGCATGAACCCAGTTCTTAGTACTAAGGATGCACAGTTTATGGGAGAATACTTTCTAACTATGAAAACAATAGATACAGCTGAAGCACACAAGCACAATTTAACATATAAATTACATGAAGAAGAAAATATATTTTTGCATTTAGTTGAGCAAAGGAGACAGGACTTCCAAAGAAGGGCTTCTGAACTGACACCTCAAATACCGCAACGGGCTGAGAAAGAAGAAATGTATACAACTGGCAAGACTCATGTTGCTATGTCCTTGGAAAAGAAAATGAAGATCTGACTCCATAGATTAAAGACTGAATATAACAATGCATTTATTGGTTCCAGTGAATGTGAACATAATTTCTTAGTTATTGGGGGATGGGGACTAAAAGGTGGAACAGATCCAGTATTTCCTGGAGTTTATTACGTGTGTGGCAATAAAGCCTATTTCAGGCTGCCTGCCCATTGGTACGGGAGCTGCTATTTTGGAATAGTATTCCCAAAGGTGTACCATGTAAAAAGAATCACTGGAAGCAATGAAGATGCAAAGGAACTAACATGTACTAAGAGACCTAGTTTTTCAGAAATAGTAGGCGACATATTTTGTGCATTGATACCTTCAGTGGGAGTAATTCTGAATTCACAAAAAATGTGTCAGCTGCCTACAGTGGTTGATCGGTTATCAACTGACACTGCTGGATGATTTTTGATGATCAACACAGAAATGGTTATAATTAGATCTATGGTTTTGCAAAATCGACTTGCTCTATTATTGGCAAAAGAGGGCGGAGTCTGTAAAATGCTGAAAGCACAACATTGTTGCACTTACATTCCGGACAAGAGTGTTGACATTGGACGATATATTAAAGATATTAGGCAATTGGAGGAAGATTTTAAACCACTAGAAGTTGACAGTGTATGGAAAAAATTAACAATTAGTATCACTACCATAGGGAGCTGGTTTTCTAACATAGGTAAGAGCATTATAGGCCAAATAATATTGCCAATATTTGGAATAACACTATTAGTCTTACCAATAATGATATGGTTCAAGTGTTGTAAGAAAAGAAAGACATATGAAGTGACAGAAAAGGGGAAGAAAAGAAAGTACGATGAGATACAATTAAAAGAAATGAAAGGAGATCTATATAAAAAGATGAGTCTACAGTTCAATAACGAAAAAGAAGGAAATGAAAAAGATGAAGAAGGAATTGAGATGTGTTAAAGTTGGCATCTGATTTGGTGGTGGGAAATTAGTGATGGCATAAAATGCCATCAGAGAGGGGATTGATGGAGCAAGGACTGGTATAAAAGAGACTTGCTCGTATGCAATCCTCTCAAATAACTTGTAATATTGTAATAATTATGTTTGTAAATATTAACATGCATTACAGTTCATACATTTAACCCCTTCCCCGCTCATGATGGAACCGCTCCGTCATGAGCCACGGTTGCCGTGTGCTCATGACGGAGCGGTTCCGTCATGCCACGACCGTTGGCGGCCGCTCCGCCCACGCGGCGCTGTTTCCCCGCCTGTGCGGGGGGACAACGCAACTGGGCGGAGTCATGACGGAACCGCTCCGTCATGGGCACAGCTCAACCGTGGCTCATGACAGAGTGGCTCCGTCATGAGCACAGCGCCACCGCGCTGCCCCCCCGCAACCCCCAGCGCTGCGGCGGAATTCCCGCCGCAGCGAAGGGGTTAAGCTTAGGGGAAGCTTGCATATGTGCCGTACTAACAAGTAACTCGTGTGTGACTTAAAATGGCTGCTAACGCAGAATTCTGTACTGCACATGCGTCAACTACATCTACGTAGTAATGACGAGTTCTTGCTTGGAGGGAAATATTTGAAGCTGCGCAATCGCATTTAAGATGGCCGCTTGATACTCACATGTTAAAGCGCATGCTTTTGCTGAAACTAAACCATGCAATTTTTTTAAAATGCTAATGCGAAAGATTTTTATAAGTGAATAGGATTAGAGTAGAGATAGGTGGTATACAGTGAAATCATTTTATTTTGATTTCTAACATGTTTCTTTGACTCTTTCTATTTAGTTCGTGGTTGGGCCTCAGAGCAATACTAAAGACTATATACTATGTGATACTCTACGCACGCACACTCGTAACCCGCCAGGAACCATGATGATGTTCTTGAACCTCAGCCAAGGCCACGAACGCAACATGGCCTGAGAAAGCAGAAGACATCCTGATTGATGAATGAGAAAATATTAAATTGTATTCTTTTTATTGATAAAGATGTGAAATGCGGGTGGGAAATAAAGCTTGGGAAAATAAATTAAGGGGCGGGAACGCTGAACAATAGACTAAAGAAAATTATGAAAACTTAGCATGGTGTGATCATCATCCCCCCTTTCCTGTCCAATCAGAGTTAGGAGTTTCATAAATTTGAAACATTTAGGGGTGGTACATGGCATTAGAAAAGTATAATTGAGGTAGTTTTAGTTAGTTAGACGGAGAGACCGAGATGCTGATGATGTAGCTGATGCTCGTACTGCCGAGATGCTGAGAGACCGGGATGCTGTGCAAGAACTGAAATAATGCTGAAGAAGAATCGCTTTCCAGTCTTAGAATTTGAGCCAATTAATTAGAAGAAGATCGCAGAAGAATCGAGGAGGCACATAATAGAAGAAGATCGCGGAAGAATCGAGGAGGAAGATCGTGTCAGAGAGGGGTGCGACGCAGGCGTCGTATCTAGAAGAGGCCATCTATCCCGTCCCTGAATCCTGTCCTGAACCTTTGTCACCTGATCTGTCCCAGGGGACCCTTTCCAGCTCCTTGGCCGAGGGGTTGGTTTCCACACCATCCTAGGTAACTATAATTCTATGTATTATGTCATTGTATTGCTCTCTCTGTTTCTTCCTTATCAGGTACTCTCATCGTAATAACATTGTTTAACTATTTTTCTGACTTAAATTTGATGGAGAAAACGGTGTACGAATTGTATTTTGGGTTCTTGGCTCACATACATGAATTTAACTAGATAAACATTGAAAACTCTCCAGAATCTGTGGTTATTTAAAAAAAATTATTCTATGTCAATTTTTGCCTACAATAGTTAACTAAACAGGTCCATTGACCAGAGGAAAGTATATTCAGTCGGAAAGGTATAGTAAAGAAAGGATGAGGTAAATTCATCTTACAGGTATTAGAACAACAAATTGACCCCAGCGGTACTTTACAAGCTCATATGAATGTGTGTTTAATGGGCCCAGGTGAGTATGTGGTTTGTGAGTATCTCTAGCTGGTAACCCACTGGATCGGGAGTTAGAGCTATTGACTTTGTAAATGACAATGTGTTTTACATATGTGTTTTGGTTTAGAGTGTAGTGATTGTATGAACAGAGACGCAGCTGCAGCACTATCAGAGGACTTAGAATGGGGGAGTTACTGACCAGAGAAGCAGCTAGAAGCACTGTCTAGAGGACCTAGAATGAGGAATTACCACCGGGACCAAAAAAGCAGCCCTGTCTACAGGAATTAGAATGAGGAATTACTGATGAGATCAGACAAGCAGGTAGCAGCACTGTTCTTGAGGACTTAGAATGAGGAATTACTTCTGTGACCAGAGGGACAGCTGCAGCACTGCCTAAAGGACTTACAATTAGGAATTGCCACTGGTAACAGGGAAGCAGTGCTGTCTAGATGAGTTAAAATGAGGAATTACCAATGAGATCAGACAAGCAGTTGGCAGCACTGTTTACAAGGACTTGGAATGAGGAATTACCATTGTGACTAAGGAGACAGCTGTAACACTGCCTAAAGGACTTAAAATGGAGGAGTAACTGACGGTACCGGAGAAGCAGCTAGTAGCACTGTATAGGGGACTAAGAATGAGGAATTACCACTGGGAACAGACACAGCTGCAGTACTGCCTAAAGAACTTAGAATGAGGAATCACCACTGGGACGAGAGAAGCAGCACTGTCTAGAGGACTTAGAATGAGGAATTACCAATAAGATCAGATAAGCAGGTAACAGCACTGTTTGAAGGACTTAGAATGATGGATCACCATAAAGTGGAGTTGATTAGAGTGGAGTGTTATGGAGAGACGTGGAGAGGAATGGCATACATTAGAGTTGAGAAGTGTGGAGAGGAGTGAAGGGGGTGCTATGGAGTAGCTTAAAGTGTTGCGGAGGGAGTTAAGTGTTGTAGGAGTGGAAGGGCATAGAGTTGAGTGCAGGGTAGAATGCAGTAGTATAAGTAGGTAGAGTGCAGTGACAGATGAAGTGGTGTTGAGTTTTGGTGCAGTGGTACAGAGTGCAGTCATGCAGAGTAGCGTGTCAGAATGCAGTCATGCATCGTAGAGTGTCAGAGTGCAAAGAAGTAGAGTGGTACAGGGTCGTAGTGCAGAGTAGAATAGAGTGCAGTGACGTAGAGTGCAATGGTGCAGAGTGAAGCAGTGGCATAGAGTAGAATGTTGTAGAGTATAGTGGTGTAAAGTACAGTAGTGCAGAAAAGTTGGCATAGGTGCAGTGGCGTAGAGTGCATTAGTTTTGAGTAAAGTGGTGTAGAGTGCATTGACATAGAGTGCAGTGGTTTAAAGTACAGTGGCATAGCATACAGTACAGTGGCAAAGAGTGCAGTGGTGTAAAGTAGATTGTTTCAGAGTAGAGTAGTGCAAGGTAGAGTATGATGGTGCAGGGCAGAGCGCAGTGGCATACAGTAGTGGTGCTGCATTGATTGCAATGGCGTAGAGAAGAGTGGCACAGAGTGGCATAGAGTGCAGTGACGTAGAGTGTAATGGTGTAGAGTGTCGTAGTGTTCAGTGGAGTAGATTGCTGTGGCATAGAGTAGAATGTTGAGGAGTATAGTACTGTAAAGTGCAGTTTTTGCAATGTAATTGGCTTAGCTGCAGAGGCACAGGGGCGTAGAGGGCAGTAGCATAGAGTAGATTGTTTCAGTGTAGAGTGGAGTGGTGGAGAGTAAAGTACAGTGGTGCAGGGTAGAGCGCAGTGGCGTAGAGTGGTGCAAAGTTGATTGCAGTGGTGTGGAGGGGATCGACGCAGAGTGGCATAGAGTAGAGTGGAGTGTTGCAGGGTAAAGTGGAATAGTGCAGGGTACAGTGGAGTGGTATAGAATAGTGGCATAGTGTGCAGTGTTGTAGAGTGGAGTGGCGTAGAGTGGAGTGGCCTAGGCTGGAGTGGTGTAGAGTGCAGTGGTGCATAGTAGAGTGGGGAAAGGCTGCACTGGCACAGAGTAGACAGGCATAGAATTAGGTGGTGAAGAGTACAGGGGTGCACAGTAGATTAGAGTAGAGTGCATTGGCATAGAGTGGTGTAGAGTAGATGCACTGCTGCAGAGTAGAGTGACATAGCATACGTGCAGAAGCATAGAGTAGAATGTCGTAGAGTGCATTGGTGTAGAGTGCAGTGCCATGGAGTGGTGCAGAGTAAAGTGACAGAGTTCAATGTTGTATAGTGCAGTGGAGTAGAGTATTGTGGCATACAGTGCAGTGCTGCAGAGTAGATTGGCATAGATTGCAGTAGCGCAGAGTGCAATGGTAACGAATGGAGTGATGCAGAGTGGAATGGACTGCAGTGGTATAGAGTAGGTCAGAGTGGCTTAGAGTAGATTAGCGTAGAGTTGAGCTATGTAGAGTTCAGTGGAATAAAGAAGAGTGACAGAGTGCACTGTTGCAGAGTATACTGTTGTACAGTGTAGTGGTGTAGAATGGTTTGCCGTGCATTGTCATAGAGTGCAGTGGCGTACAATGTAGTGGAGCAGAGTAGAGTGGCATAGAGTACGGTGGTGCAGAGTAGAGTGGCAGAAAGTACAGTGGTGCAGAGTAGAATAAAGTGGCATAGAGAGAGGTGACAGAGTAGAATAGAGTGGCATAGAGTGCAATGGTGGAAACTAGATTGGCGTAGAGTGCACTGATTTTGAGAAAAGTGGTGGAGAGTGCATTGGCATAGAGTGCAGTAGTGTAGGGTGGTGCTTAGTGCAGTGGAGTACAGTAGATTGTTTCAGAGTAGAGTGCAGTGATACAGAGTAGATTAGAGTGGCATAAAGGGTATTGGCATTTAGTGCACTAGCGTACAGTGGAGTGGTACAGAGCAGAGTGCACTGACGTAGAGTGCAGTGGTATAGCGTGCACTGTTGCATAGTAGAGTGGCATAGCATGGAGTGGTGTAGAGTGTGGCGGCGAATAGTGCAGTGGTGTATAGTAGAGTAGTATTGGATAGAGTTTATTGGCATGAAGTAGAGTGGTGTAGAGAGGCGTGGAGTGGTGCAGAGCAAATGTGACAAGATAAGAACATGATTTAAAGGCCTGTGTACAGAAAGCGAAGTAGTGGAAAAAAACAGCAAGCAAGGTGTGTGCCATGGGAGGGACTGAGTCGAGTTGCTTAGCCTAAAGCACATAAAGCCAGAAAATGTGAGATACAAACCACAAAGCAACGGGCAGAATGCATTCCTGGGTAAACTTGCCGAATGTCTCCACGATGTATTTAGCTGCCAACTAAGAACAGAGAGCATGCAGTCCTGCTTGATATCGGCAAATGATGGAATAAGGAAAGGCTACTCAGTCAGAGGTGTCCAGCGTGAAACTCAAGTTTGCAGAGTAATTTCCATCGATCGAGGCAGACCTACAAAATCCTCTGCAGAGAGGTTTCTTGAGATGTGATTGTCGTGTGAAGGTTGAGCGGTGTTTTAGCTCAGTGTTGTTTCGTCCATTTATGTATTTATTTAGTTTTATATTCATGTGTTTCCTTACTGTCGGTATTAAAGTGTGTCTGGTATATATTCAGTTACTTTCTTTTAAGTGTCTTGTAATTAAAGTATGTTTAACGTGTTTGGGCGAAAAAAGTGTTGGGTTTTCTTACTCACGTGTGTAATGATTCCTGGATGGAAAGTTGCTTTATGAATCCTGCAGCAGTTGCAGTTGGGTCTGCTCTGCCCGTCGCTTTAACTTTAATTTGTTTAGCTGCGTGGTCTTTTCACCAATGTTTTTAAACATTTTATTCGAAGGCCTGGCAACTCCCTGAATGGAAAAAGCGTTACCAAACGATCACAAAACAAGCACTGACAAAGCAAGTAGTAAATGCCAGACCAATTGGATTTGCCAACGGTTCTTGTTTGACTAGTGTTCAAATTGACTGTTGGAATGCTAAAACCTCATACAATCGGAATCTCCAACATGATTACTCTTTTGAGTGTGCCGTAATAATGTGTCACAGACCTATTCATTTTGGTAAATATTTTCCTGAGTGGTAGAGGGAGATGGGGGGGGGGGGAGGAGGTGCCTCCAAGCCTGAGTTTAAAAGTCACTCTCGGCAGGTGTTTCCAACACACTGTGCCACCGTGAAAATACCACCAGATGTCTTGAAGAGAGCCAAAATCACGTAACTCGCAGTAGCACTGTGTGAGTTGAGAATCTGATGTCACCATACTTAAGAACCATCTGCACCTTTCAAAAGTAGTCAGGATCACTAGTTAAGAAAGACACATTTCCAACTCTTATTTTAAAATTCAGGCGTCCTCGTTTACAATACAGCTCGGTGTCTCGATGCGTTTATTTAAGTAGAGCCTACGCGCTGCCGGTGCCACATTTATATTTTTGGATTCTTAAACCCACACGTTCTCTTTGTAGTGGTAAATATTTTCCAGAGGCCCATTATGTTTTTATCTTAACCCGTTTGCAGACTTAAGGCTGAACTTGACCTCAACAAACTAGCAGCTCACACGTATAGGAGGAGGGGGTTTTGAACTGGGCCGCTCACAGAGGGCCTGGCCTTGTCCGGGAGTCTCCTGGAAGCTCCGGGAGCAGACGGGGGAGAGGTTGGAGCCCAAGAGGTGTTGTAAACAATCACTTCTGGCTGAAAGCTGGCTCTGTATCTCCGTGCTGCAGAGACATGCAGGCCCAGCTGTCCTTTCACGACATCCCTCCCTGAGTGAGTCACTCGTGTCAGCAGACGGGACACTTTCGGCTAATGGGCGCAGTGAGTGCCACTGGATTCATGAATGAGAAGCTGTCTCCAGGCTTTCTCTCTGCAACGGTTGTCCTGTTATACAGCCTGGCATTGGTTTTTCTCGCCCTTGAAATCCTGCGCGCCACCTTTGTCATACTGTAAAAACGAGTTCATAAAAACAGCCGCAACGCCCAGTGCCTTACTGAATATGCCCAGTGAGTAATAGATGTGAGCAGTGTTGTTAAATCAGCCTTTCATGTGCGCGGTTCTGATGTAAGTACCCTATCTGCGAGGCAGCGCCTCTCCTATTGGGACAGTAAAGTATCAAACATGCCAAAGAGTAACCAGCCCAATCCCCCTCAAAAGGAAGCCCAAAACCAACCAAACATCCTACCAAAAGAAGCCCAATTGGTGCTCGACATCCAAAACTGCAAAAAATCACTAAATATATCTAATTCAAGCAATGGGGTAGGAAGGTGTAATGATGCTATGGGCAGGGTATGCTTGCTGCTCTTCCCCAAATGACTTGCAGGAGGCCGTATGAGGGATATAGATGCCTTTATTAACAAGTATAAACTCTTATCCGAGAGAGCGCCGGGCAAATCGCGCATGCGCAGTAGCGTCCAATATGGCCGCTACGCGCATTGCCGTCCTGACGTAGTGCGCGTCAACTAGACCGCGACACTACATATCTCCCCCTTTTTATACCACCCAACACAATATACCCCGACCAGGTGGTCAGTCCATTTCATAGTCTCTAAACTTGGATGGTCTCACCACAGCTCTCCCCGCCCGGGTGTGTCTTACCGGTGTGGAATGTCCTTCTCAGCCTCCTTCTGCGACCGGGCCTCCGTTCGTTCCTTCCGGAGTGCCCTGGCCCTCTCTCTCTCCTTTCTCACCGTCTTCCCGGGTCCTTTCCACCGGGGGCCATCCGTCCGGTGTGTCTCTCTCTCTCTCCTGTTCTTCACTCATGTTCTCTCCGCACTCTCTTTTGGACGTACCTGCGTCCCTTGTCGGCCCTTCCGTCGGGGTTTCCCCTTCCGTGTCCTCCCGGGGCCATTGTATGATTTTGTTGCACTTGGCCATGCGATCGTGAGACCACACGTTTCCGTCGCTGAGCAACGCTGCCCGGTCGTACACTTCTTCTACTCTTAGGGGTGGGGAGTACTTGCTTTCTCCCTTCCGCTTCAGGACTGCCAGCTTCACTCTGACCCACTCCCCTTTTTCCAACGCCGTCTCCTTCACCCTCTTGTTGCGGTTGTAGTGTTCCGTATAAATGCGTTGTGCCTTCTCCAGGTTGTGTTGCACCACCGCCGGAGACCATTTGCTGGTGATGGTCTTCTCCTGCCAAGCAACATTGTCTCTGGTGAAGGGTTGCCTTCCTCGTAGGATCTGGAAAGGACTGTACCCCGTACCGGTGGGGGTGATACGGTATGCCCATATCGTGCTTTGCACTTCTTTCTCCCAGTCTTTGCCCCTCGTGATGGCCGCTTGTATGGAGCCCATAAGCACCCTGTTGAACCTTTCTACTTGTCAGTTGCTGGCCGGATGATATATCGATGTGTGCCGAAGTAGAATGCCATTCCTGTTTGCAAACTTGACCCATTTGTCCGAGGTGAATTGGGGGCCATTGTCACTGATTATGGTCCTGGGTATGCCTTCCCTGAGGAACACTGCCTTGAGGAAGCGCAGTATTTCGTCCGTGTCCATGATCTCGTTGATGTGTACTTCTGGCCACTTCGAGTACTTGTCTACTAACGCACAGAGGTATTTGGGGATCCCCTGATCGTCCAGTATGGGCCCTAAGATGTCCACTGCGACCTCTTCCCATTGGTTACTGGGATTCGTGAACTTCCCTAAGGGTGGTCTCATAGGCTTCAGTATCTTGTCCGCTCCTTGGCACTGCACGCAGTCTCTCACGTGCCTCTCTATTTGCATGTCCATTCCTGGCCACCAGTACGTCTGTTTAGTCCTGGCCTTCGTCTTCACGATTCCCAGGTGTCCTTCATGTAGTATGGATAGCAGATCCGGTACTATGTTCTCCGGTGGTACCACTCTGTTGCCTCTGTAAACGAACACCCCGTCGTTCCCCACCGACAGCTCTTCTCTGACCTCGTAGAACTGCCGGACTTTGGGTCTTTGTCGTCTCCGTTCCGGCCACCCTCGTACAATGTACCTCTTAATGTCGTCCATATCTTCATCCGCCACATACGCGTCTTTCCACTCCTGCCTGCTGATGGCTTTTTCCGGGTCGTCTGTCAGGGCTACCATCTCGTCTTCGTCTTCCGTGCCATTGGTGGCACTGTCCATCGCTGACGCCCTGCTGAGGTAGTCCGCTATCTTGTTTCTCGAGCCCGGTATGTACTCCACGTCGTACCGATACTCCAGGAGTTTCAGCGTCATTTTCGCAATCCGGGGAGTGGCACTGGCATGACCATCAGATGTCAAAACCTTCACTAGGGGCTTGTGATCCGTCTTCACCTGAAATCTGGTGCCCCACAGGAACTGACGGTACTTCGCCATGGCCCATACCACAGCCAGCATCTCTTTCTCGATCACACTGAACTTTTGTTCCGACGACGTCAACGTCCTGGACGCAAAGCTGATCGTCTCCGTCCCGCCTTCTGGTCGTTCTTGCATGAGCACCGCTCCTAACCCTTTGTCGCTAGCGTCCGTCATCAATATGGACCGCCCCTGAGGATCGTACCCATGCAGCGGGATCGCTTGGCTAATTTCCCGTTTCACCGTGTCGAACTCATCCTGCGTCTCTTCAGTCCATACAAACGCCATCTTGTCCCTCGTGAGTTGCCTCATGTGGTGAGTTTTCGTGGCGAAGTGGTGGACGAACTTGCTATAGTATTCCGCCATTCCTAAAAATGACCGTACTTCTTCCTTGGAGGTGGGCGGAGGTGCGTCGCAGATGGCCTTCACGTTCCCTTTCTTCGGTGTTATCCCCTGCGCTCCTATCTCATGCCCCAGGTATGTGACTGATGTCATCCCGAAGTGACATTTCTCCCACTCTGCCGTCAGGCCGTTTTCCTCCAGGATCTTCAATACCGCTTCCAGTTTCTTGTCATGGTCTTCCAGCTCAGTCCCCATCACTAGGATATCATCCTGGAAGTATTGCACTCCCTCGATGTCCTTGAATAGGCGGGCCATCAGCTTCTGGAACACCGCTGCTGCCGAGGCTAGACCGAAGGGCATGCGGCAGAACTGGTAGCAGCCAAACGGCGTGATGAATGATGTCAGTTTCTTGCTCGTAGGATGCAGCACTACCTGGTGGTATGCCGATTGCAGGTCGATGGTGGAGAACCATTTCACGCCTTTCGTGCGGGCCAACATTTCCTCTATGCGTGGTAAGGGGAATTTTTCTACCACGATGCACTTGTTTAACTCTCTGAGGTCCACACATAGACGCACCTTGCCTGACGGTTTCATGGCCACTACCAGAGGCGCCAACCACTCCGCGCTGTCGATGGGTTCGATGATTCCCCCGTCCTCCAGTCGGTGGAGTTCCTGTTGTACCGCCTCTCTCACCGCAATCGGTATGTTCCTTACTTTGTGCGCTACCGGACGGGCGTTTTCTTTAAGGACGATCTTGTGGGAGAACTTCTCGAGTTTCCCGATTTTCCTGCCAAAAACCTTCGGGTGTCCACTCCGCCATTTCTCCGCCGTCGACTCCTCTCCGTCCAGGGTCACCATCACCTGGGTGTCCCCTCCTGGATTCAGCTGTACGCCCAACTCTCCTTGGTCCATCCAGCCCAGGACTGACGGTCCCTTCTCCGCGACGTACAGTTTGCAGTGGGCGCTTCGCTCTTTGAACTGGAACAGCAGCTTCTTGAACCCTACCATCGGGATGGGTTCCCCTGTGTAGGTGACCGGTCGAATGTCGGGGGGTTCTAGCTGTGTGCCCCATGTGGGTCTGAATCTCTCGTTCCACACCGATCTTTGGACGATCGTGTAGGGAGACCCAGAATCCTCCACGATGGTGATGCCTACTCCTCCAATGATCATGTCACACTGGGGCTTGCGCGATCTCCTCCCATCGATGCCCAGCACCTGGTCCTCCACACACAGGACTTCATCGTCTTCCTCCAGACCTTCTGCTTCTTCTCCTGCGTCTTGCGCCACAAATTTCACCGCGTGCTGTCTCCCTTTCCTTCGGCATACTTTCTCGTAATGACCGACCAGGCCGCAGAACGCACACTTGGCTCTGAAGGCGGGGCACCGTTTGTCGTGCGCCGCGTGGCTCGAGCTTCCGCATCTGTAGCACCTCACCGATTCTCCCTTTTCTTGCTTCCATGTTTGTCCTGGTTTGGCCTTCCCTTTGGGCGTTCCTCTGTACTCCCCCTGCGCCGTTTTTCCTCGTCCGTGCTGGTCCGCGTCGTCCACCTTATTGACAGTGAGTCTGGGGGCTTGGTCTCTCTTTGCTGCCTCCGCACAGCGCTTGGTCAGTTCTGCCCTTTTCACTATGGCGATCACATCTTTCAGCGTCGCATCCCCACTCGCCCACAGTTTATCTTGCACCGTCTTGCTTGTCGTATGCATTACGATTTGGTCCTTGATGAATTCTTCCTGTAACCCTCCATACTTGCACGTTATCGCAAGTTTTCGCAGCACCGCCACGTAGTCGTCTATTGTTTCCCCCGCTTCTTGCTTCCTCTGCTGAAAATTGTAGCGGTCGATAGAGGTGCACACTGCAGGCCGATAGTGGTTGTCCAAGTCTTCAATGGCGTGTGAGAACACGTCTGTGTCCCCTGCCTGTCTGGCGACCGGTGTGAGGTTTTGAAACACCCGTATTCCTTCTGGTCCCAGATTGTGTAAGAGTATCCTCTTCCTCCTTGCACTGGAGAACGCCTCCTCGTTCTCATCTTCCAGCGCTTCTAGGTAGTTTTTGAAGTACTCCGTCCAGTCTTCCCACTTCATTTGGGGTTCTCCCGGACGTGGAAGGAACGGGATCGGCGTCGTTAAAGCTGATGCCTGTGCACTCATTTTGGCTTCCGCCTGTTTCCTTGGGCTACCTGGCGCGTCTGTCCCCACTCCCCTTCTACGGGTTCCTGGGACTGCGTTCGAGCTGCCTGCGCCGTCGTCACCCGATACCGCCAGGGTCTCCACTGCCGTCCTGCGGTCCGCCTGCGCTGTTCCTCCGCTTCGTGGCTGGCACCTTCACTGCCCACGTGCCACTCTCTGGCGTCTGTCTGCCACTGCCGCGCTCTCCCGGTGCGTAGGCGTCTGTCCTCGACCCCCTCGGTCCTCTTACCACGTGGGGTGACGTCCCTCCTTGTGGGTACTCCTCCCTGAAGCAAGTTGGGGGCACCTTCCTCCCGGTTCACGCAGGGTTCTCACCGATCCCACTCTCGTCGCCACTGTAATGATGCTATGGGCAGGGTATGCTTGCTGCTCTTCCCCAAATGACTTGCAGGAGGCCGTATGAGAGATATAGATGCCTTTATTAACAAGTATAAACTCTTATCCGAGAGAGCGCCGGGCAAATCGCGCATGCGCAGTAGCGTCCAATATGGCCGCTACGCGCATTGCCGTCCTGACGTAGTGCGCGTCACCTAGACCGCGACACTACATAAGGGGCAGTAATGCAACTGTGTTATTATGAGGCAGTGGGAGGCAGAATTCTATATTCAAATGTAAGCACCCAGGGTGCTGAAGCTGAACACAGACAAACAAACAGCAAACCAAGAAAAACAAGCATTTGCAATGCAATAGGTCTCGCATTAATGAAGGTTTGAGCTATTGGCGTTGCAAATAATAATGCAACACCAATAACTCAAACGTTCAGTAATGGGAGACCTTTTGCAAAGCAAAAGCTTATTTTAAATGAGTTGCAGCCGCGTTCTAACCAGACTGCTCAAGACACTCTTGCCCCCTTCCAACCATCGACAACAAGCACTGCCAAAGCCAGCAGGTTAAGCCTTTATAAAATCTATTGGCTCTGTCAATTGTTTTACATATTACACAGCACTACAGTTGCTGAGCAACATAGCTTATGGTAAATTAAAAAAAACACTGTGACGCAGTCAATGGTGCGCGCATCATAGACCTTTTTTTCTTACATTAAGCCATGTTTCACAGAAGCTCAACTGCTATGCAATATGTTAAAAAAATTGTCAGACCCAATAGATTTCATATAGGCGAAACCTATTGCCTTTTGCCGATGAGGTTGTTCAAGTTGGTAAGTATGATGGCCTGAGTGAAATTGTTCTCCCTGTTCAGCAGGAAGTCACTATACCGGAGGAGGGGCTTTAAGTGGAATAAAAAAACTTGTGGGGGGTCCCAGAGGGGCGTCGTCGATGTAATGAAGGGCGTGGCTGAAAAACCCAAAGTGAAAATCCATGCTCGGCATAGTGTGTCACCCCACTGGCATTTTGCTGCTTCGTCATTCCATCTATATACAACAAGTAACATTACATCTACTACAAGCCAGGACTATTGGCTTTGTCAATGGTTGTTAGTTGCATAAGATAAATATGCAACAGCGATGGCTTCGATGTACATCATTTTGAAAACATAAGCATCATACTGCCCCATCAGGTTTACATTATTCGTCACTGGCCATGCGCCAAGATAACCATATTGACAGATATTGTCCCATCAGGTTTGGCCATTCAGCAAAGGCCAATAGCCCAAGAGGAGGACCCGCAGCATGCATCAGATACCGAAATCATCCCAGAGAGCATCTGCGGCTGCTCCCATTAAATCTAATTCCACTCTAATAATTCACCGCGTTGAGCACACATAACAATATGTATACTTTACATGTGGTATTTTTACACGGTGCTTTTGTGGCAAACAGTAATCTAGCGCTTTATATTTCAGAACAACTTGGTTCACATCAGACAACGCCAGCGCAAAGAAAACTAGTGTGCTATGTAGTGACATGGTGACAAAAAAATAGCACCGAAGGTGCTTTGTCCTTGAGGCCAGACTTTAAAAGCAATGTTGTTCTGAGTCAAAAGCAAATCTAGGTCGTTTATATGCATTCCAATACGTGTCAGACTGAAAAAGTGTTGCCAAAGCTTGAGAGGGTGCTGGTAAGGGTGAGAGGGCGCTGTGAGGGGTGAGAGAACTGTAGCTGGTGTGAGAACGGCGCTGCGAGGGTGTGAGGGGTGCTGCGAGGGTGTGATGGGTGCTGCGGGGTTGTGGGGGGCACTACGGGGGGGTGAGTGTACACTGTGAGGGGTGCTGCTGGGGATGAGAGGGGCGCTACTAAGTGTGAGAGGGGCTCTGCTAGAGGTGAGAAAGAAGTCCAGGTGGTGTGAAGGCGGCACTGCTCGAGCGAGAGAGGGCCTGGTGGGGGTAACAGATGTGCTGAAGAGGGGGCGAAAGGGCAGTGTAGTAGACAAGCGGTACTTCGGGGGTGAGAAGGGTACGAAGGGGTTTGGGGACGGGGGATGCAGGGGGCAAGGGATGCCCTGCAAGGGGGGGGAGGGGACACTTCTGGTGTGAGAAGGGCACTGATGTGTGCCTGGGAGCTGTGCACGAGAGGGGATCCCCGCAGACTCCATCGAGGACATCGAAGAGGGCGAGGCTGGGGGCACTATCAGAGTGAGGAGTGCCATGGCAGCGGCTAACAATAGCAAAAGGATGGAGCTGATAGCGTGATAAGTGTGTAAACGGGCTCTCCTCGGATGTGAGATTGGATGCCCCACGGAGGGAGGCTGGGCAGCGTGTGACTGGTTGAAGGTGTAACTCGGGGAGTGAATGTAGAAAACAAGGACACCCTGTATAAATTGATAGGACAATTCCTAATACAGGGTAATTATATAATAGAAGGTACATTCCTAGGCAATTGAAAAAATTAAATCTCACTCTATAGTGTTCAGCTCAGTGAGGTAGAACCAAAACATAAACTATATTATTTCAAAGTTATTTAATTGTTCACATATACAAATACATGCTAGTCATTTTTAATATTAAAATCATCAACAATAAAAAGATTCATTTCAAAGCATTCTATCACTTTATAAAATACATAGAAATGTACATGAAACACCATGTGTATGGCAGTAATTAAATCTCTCGGGGAGTGATCAGAGGTGCGCGTCTGGTAGTGAGCCGTCATAGTGAGATCTTGAAAGAAGTGAGTTTGTATGGGGGAAGTCCCTGTGTACCGGGACTGTGTGTGCACGCGGTGTGTGGCTGAGGTGTGAATAGGGCGTGCTGCAGATCGGAGCATATAAATTCTCCCTACTTCCACGGACAGAGTAATTCCACAGTCATACGCACATACACTCATCATACGCTAGGGCCCATCACACTAACATTCATTCTATTACTCTATCCACACTGAATATACGAGAGAAATCCTAAATCGATCTGCATCTAAACTGAGGTCAATATAACCTAATTGATTTGTCTCGAGTCATGATTTAAACAATAAGAACACATCTGAGATCCCAATAAATTGACAAAGAAATAACCACCCGACACTGTGATTCAAACAAAAGGTTATTTTTATCTAAATTAGTTCAAATGAAAGTCAATCAATAGCAAAATCATTATTCTCATAGTTACCTATTCTAGCTAAATGTCGTATTTAGGTCAGGACAGGTCTCTCAGTAAAGTCTCCCGAGTTGCCGTCCTCTCAATCAGCATCGATCCTCTCGAGCATAGGTTCGGGAAGAAGTGGCCTTAGACCCTCTCTAGTCTAACAATATTTATAGCAAAACTTACACATTAAAAGTTACAAACAAGCTCTAAACGTCCGTTGAGCAGAGCGAGCAGGAAAGGATGTTGACTCGCAACATTTAGAAAAAACCTCCGCTCTCGAATATCTCAAAAATAAAAACACGGAAGAAGGAAGCACAAACTTAAAAATGCAACATCCATGAATGCTCTTCCTCGGAATCATAGTGAAGCCACCGCAAGTTTATCAAATGTTCATTGTGGCTCTTATTCTCTCCCAAGGATAACTGGCGTCGAGCCCGGAGCTGCTGTCCTCACGGAATCTTTTAATACAGACAGAGGCCGAGGTCAGGTCTTCAACCATCTTCAGCGAGGCCTCTTTTCGTATTTCATCTACTCAAATGCAGGCTGTAAATATCGGCCATCTTTCACTAGGCCAGAATGGACAATCTTAATTAAAAGAAACACAAAACAACGTTACTACATCGTAATGATTATACAGTGTTAATTCCCACTAATACCCTTATGTGTATGTAATTATCTAGCCATCTGCGACATAAAGAAGCATTAAAGCGTATTATTTCAAAGCGCAAACACATAACAAATAGCACTTTAGCCACACATATTTAATTAATTTGCTCACCAACTTAGTTCACGTATTAATAAAGCAACACAAATGCATTCCCACGTGTAATTCGTTCATTAGTAAGGTTGATTAGTCAGAAAATCGACAAAATTAATATCTAGTAATTAATTATTAGTAATTTTAATTATGACATATAAAAATATAAGCTGATGTTCGGGTTTAAACAGAAAACCCTGCTCCAGCAATCCCCCCTTTGGTGATATATTATCACCACAAAAAACCAACCCAAAAAAAAAATTTTGTTCCCATTTCTTAGGAGAAATTCAAATGTCTTTTTGTGTAATATTACACACCAGTCTCTCTTTCATCATCTCTTTTCGATTCTAGGTACACACTCTCCCTAAATTCTTCTAATTCTATTTCTTGTGGGTCTCTCTTTGACCTTTTTTGTCTCTTTTCAGTATTTTCTTTTATTATTTTCTTTTTCCCTCTCCTGTTTTTACAACACAAACACCCTAATCTAAGTATCAATAAAGCAACAATCACACATGTCAATGGAAACAATATCTTACCAAATATGGTACTACCTATCTTAGCAATAAAGTTCTTAACAGCAATCATCTTATTAGCCATTTTAGTCCAGATACTTTCAGCTTCCAGTGGTACTAATTCTTCATGCAAATCAGTAATATTTTTGATATAGATCTTTAGATCTTTGCTTTCGTCAGGAATGTAAGTGCAACAATGTTGAACATTCAGCATTCCACAGACTCCACCCTCTTTGGCCAATAGAATATCAAGGGCAAGTCGATTTTGCATAGACATGGCGCGTAAGGCAACCATCTCCGTATTTACCAATAGAAACCCTCCAGCGGTGCTTGTCGATAAGCGATCCACCACTGTTGACAGCTTCCGAATTCCATATGCATTTAATGAAATTCCCACTGCTGGAATCAAAGCTCCAAAAATATCTCCTACAATTTCTGACCAAGTTTCTCTCTTAAAGCGTGTTAGTAAATTAATTTGTTCTACATCCTTTATCTTATCTATATGAAAAATCTTTGGAAAGACCAGGCCAACATAACATGTGCCATACCAATGGTCAGGCAACCTGTAATAAGCCTTATTCCCACAAATATAGTACACCCCCGGGAAAACTGGATCTTCTCCTCCCTTGAATCCCCATCCTCTTGCAATAAAGTATGTATCATGACACTCACTAGTCCCAACAAAATAATTATCATATTGGGATTTCCTTCTGGTAATGCATAGTTTACCCTTCTGTGGTGCATATAAAGCCAAAGTTGGACTGGCCCCATTCTTCAACTCCTTTCCCATCACAATGTCCCACACTGTCTCACTCATTTTATATTCTCCTGCCTTTTCATTCATGCTCATTCTCCTTTTCTCTACCATGTCTAGGAAAGCCTTTTCTTCTTCTTTCAAACTGCAAGTTAAATTGTTTCTAAAAATGTAATCTAATGTTAATTCTTCTGTCTCAATAAAAATCTCACCAAAAATGTTAGCTTCTTTTGCAGGATTCAGTTTCTTATTCATAGGCAATTGCCCAAAAATATTATCTTTATTAGACATCTCATAATCTATTTTCCCTAGCAAATAAAAAACACTACTTAACACACTACATGAAATCCCATACGTAGCTGGAAGATGATGATAAGTAACTCCCTCTGAAACAGATGCAGGCAATTGCATACAGACGTAGCAATCCCTTACTTCCATTGTCTTTACGTATTCATACAACAACTTTGAAAAAACATTGCTAGAAAAATCATTAATCGATCTATCTTTATGTATGTAAATGTTACTAATTCTAGTTGGCACTATTTTCTGTGAACTCTTCCCTATGTTAGTCATATTCTCCGAATGTATTCCAAAAGAGTCTATTGTAACCCTAAAAGTAACTAATAAAGCAAATACACTCCATAGTAGCATCAATAATCCTGTACAGCAGCAGCACATTCTACACCATCTTTTCAAGAAGGTACATCTACTTTGATTATTTTCTGTGTTAGCCATCTTATTACTTTGGCAGTGTCTTTTGACTTAGCTTCTACTACTCCACTACTGAATCTCTAGAACACTAGATTATTTCAATCTGCTAATTTTAGATTTCTTCTTTTTCACTCTTCTCCAAGTGACTCCCTTAATCACTCAATTTGGATTTTCATCACTTTTCACTTCTTCTTCAGCAACATCAAATTGTATCAGATCTTCAATATCCTGAGCATCTGACTCTTCTCCAATGTCAGTCAAGATAACTTTCAGGACTCCAACAGTTTTCTCCTCCTCAACCACTTCCCGTAAGGTCCCCTCTGGATTTCCTTGACTTTCTGCCTCTTCTTCTTCAGACAGTGCCACATACGTCCATTCCGGTGACCTATACTTCTGGATGGGCTTTCTGATTCTCTTGATCTCCTCTGGTTCTTTTGATTCCTTTTGTTTTTCACCCTTTGCTTGATTCTGACTCGACACCTCGTTCACCTGTTCAGCTTTTGATGAATTCGCTCGTGTCAGTCTGTACCTCAGCCTCTTTATCTTGTTAGGCCAAAGATCTCCTTTTACACTCCTTTTCGGTCTCACTTCTTTATTATTTCTTTCTCCGATCCAAGTTCTCTTTCTCAGAACTCGACCCTCGGGTTTCTCATTCTCACTCTCATCTGATTCTGTCTCATTTGCCTCTTGTTCATCAACGATTCTCTTTTGCTCCACAGACTTCTTCTCCACCGATTGAGATTTCCCTACTACTGTCCCTCCTCGGGTCTCCGACACGCAATCTTCTTGCTGTCTACTTATCCCTTCACCTAGCTTATCAGGAATGTTCCCTACACCTCCTCGGGGGTCTTCCGCAATCTGTCCCTCTCTTTCTTCTTCTGACCCTACTTCTCCAGAAGTAATCTCAGGTGGATCCTCAATCTCTTCATCTGATTCAGGTGTAGTCTCTGTGGAATTGCTCTTTTCTTTCCTCTTTCCTCCTTTATTTTCTCCACTGCTTGTTGGAACTTCAAGCACTCTTACAGAATCCGAACTCTCCTCTGAGGCTCTCAATGTTTCTCTTGAAGCCTCTCTCGGTAAGAAAAAAGAATCACCTGACTCTCTTTCCAACTCTCCTTCCCCCCTTTCAGGATTCTTTTTTCTTCTCACTGTTTCAGCGTCTGCATCATCACTGGAATCTGACTCTTCAAAATACTCTTTCCCAGTCCCATCTTTTGGATTTGGAACTCTCAGAGTATGACTTGCATGAACCCAGTTTTTCACACCAGCACACTTTACAGCAGTTGTCGTAGTCAGAATGACTTGTCTTGGCCTTCCCCACCTTGGAACCAAGCAATTTCTTCTTCTGTGCACTTTTATTCTCACCCAGTCCCCTGGACTCAGATCATGGGCTTGCTTCTTTTCAAGTGTGGTGGCGTCTCCTCCAACCTGGTGAAACACAGAATGAACTGCGTCAGCCAGGCCTTTACAGTAATCCAAAATCATGTCATCAGTTATTGTCATCAATTTGTTGACAGGCACAAATGCATGTCTCATTGCTCGTCCCATCAATATTTCATGTGGACTCAACCCTGTAGTTCTATCTGGAGTAGACCTAATAGTCATTAGCACTAGAGGCAAGACATCAGGCCATTTCATTCCAGTGGCTAAACACATCTTACCAATCCTATTTTTGATTGTGCCATTCATCTGTTCAACAACGCCAGAAGCCTCTGGCCTGTATGCACAATGTAGCTTCTGCTGTATGCTCAATGCTTCACAAATTAAACCCATGAGCTCATTGTAGAAGTGTCCCCCTCTGTCTGACTCAATTGTCACTGGGAACCCGTACCTAGGAATCAACTCTCTTAACAGTAACTTTGCCGCTGTTATTCCATCATTTCTCCTAATCGGATAAGCTTCCACCCACCTTGAGAACAAACAGACTACCACTAAAACATACCTCAATCTATTGACCTGCGGCATTTCAATGAAATCTATTTGCATTCTGGTAAAAGGACCTCCTTCTCTGCCTATTGTTCCTAGGCTCACCACTGTCTTCTTTCCAGTATTGAACTGCTGACAAATCAAACATCTCTGACAGATGCTCTCTGCAATCAGCCTGAACTTTGCATTGTACCAGGTTTGTTTAAAGGACCTAATCATAGCGTCCCTCCCCAGATGTCCCTGGCCATGATACATTCTTGCCATTGTTGATAACATGGAATTTGGCATAACTGGTCTTCCATCTCTATAGATCCAAACATGATCTTTCTCTCTTGGAGCACAACCTGCCTTGATCCAATCCCTCATTTCCTCATCTCCTGCTTCATCCTGTAACTGTTTCACCTCATCCCATGTTTCCAGGACATTAGTAAACATTACAGAACAAAAAGACATTTCCCTTTCTCTTCCCTTGTTAATCGAATGATCGTTCTTTGCACAATACTGTGCTATGTCATTTGCAAAGCGATTACCAAGAGTAACAAAATCATCTCCTTGTCCATGAGCAGCACATTTTACAACTGCTAGTTCTTTAGGCAGCTGTATCGCCTCAAGCAACTTCCCAATCACTTCAGCATTCTTTATAGGAGTTCCACTGGACGTCAAGAAACCTCTCTGTAGCCAAAGTTGGCCAAAATCATGAACCACTCCAAATCCATACTGACTATCAGTCATCACAGTCACTCTCAAATTTTTCCCAATCTTACAAGCTTTCGTCAATGCTACCAATTCAGCTACTTGAGCAGATCTAACTCCTTTCAAAGATGAAGCTTCCATAACTTCTGAGACCTTACACACCGCATATGCTGCACTCAGCACACCATCTTCTGTTCTCAGACATGATCCATCCACAAACAACACATGATCACTCTCAGGCAGTGGCAGATCTCTTATGTCTGGTCTCGGTTTTGTACAGTAAT
The DNA here is from genome assembly GCF_964204655.1 of Triturus cristatus. Classification (NCBI taxonomy): domain Eukaryota; kingdom Metazoa; phylum Chordata; class Amphibia; order Caudata; family Salamandridae; genus Triturus; species Triturus cristatus. The sequence continues at coordinate 178,914,473 of NC_140590.1, forward strand.
CAAGCACATCCAAGCAATCATGATCAACATCATCTCTCACACTCACATTTTCAGCATCTGGCAATAGTGTTGCTGGATTCACATTCACACATCTCTCAAGAGTCACATTTGATGCTCCCAGAATGATTTTCTCATATTTAGTCAACCGACTATGTGACATATATTGAGTCCTGCTTCTTGTCAAAAGAATTGCCACATCATGAGGTACGAACACCCTTACAGGATATCCCATTATTATACCCTCACTCTGTTCCAAGCTTCTGCATGTAGCAGCTACTGCTTTCAGGCAACCTGGCAATTCCACAGCTACTGGGTCAAGTGTTGATGAGAAGTACGCAATTGGCCTTCTCAGTCGTCCATGTTTCTGGATTAACACTGAAAGTGCACATCCATTTCTCTCACTACAGTACAATTCAAACTCCTTCTCATAGTCTGGCATTCCCAAAGCAGGAGCTTCACACAATCTGCTCTTCAATTCCTCAAATGCTGCCATTTGTTCTGCATTCAGTTCCAATGGGTCTTTCACTTCACTTTTGGTCAATTTAATCAGTGGCTTTGCTATCAGGGAGAAATTACTTATCCACTGACGACAATAACCCACCATTCCCAGAAACATCCTCACTTCTCTCTGGGTCATTGGGGCTCTCATCCCTCTGATAATTTTGATCCTGTCATTGGTCACTTTTCTCAGACCTTTTTCAATATTGTGTCCAAGATAATGTACCTCTTTCTTGCAAAACTGCTATTTGGCTGGAGATACCTTTAACCCTCCATCTGCCAGATGATTCAGTAAAGCTTTGGTATCTACTTCACAAGCTTCACGTGTCTTCGATGCCACAAGTAGGTCATCGATATACTGTACTAGTACTGAACTTTCAGGCATGATCAGACTTTCCAATGATTTCTTCAGCAACTGATTGAATATTGATGGACTCTCTGTATACCCCTGTGGGATACGGCACCATGCCAAAATACGCTGTCCAAACCGAAATGCAAAAATCGGCTGGCTGTCATGATGCAATGGAATTGAAAAGAAAGCATGACACAAATCAATCACCGTGTACCATTCAGCATCATGAGGAATCTGATACAAAATCACTGATGGATTTGGCACAATTGGACAGCATGATACCACAATTTTGTTAATCTTTCTCAAATCTTGTACAATCCTGAACTTCCCATTAGGTTTCTTCAGCCCCATTATCGGTGAATTACATGGGCTACTCAGTAACTCTCTCAAAACACCCTGTTGAATCATCTTGTCAATTATAGGGGTTATTCCCTCAATTATCTCTGGTGTCAATCTGTACTGTGGGATATTAGGATAAGTGATTCCCTCCTTTACTGTAATCTTCACTGGATCTACATTATTCATCAATCCCACATCCTCTCCAGTAAAATCCCAAGCCGCTGCTTTTACTGTATTCCTCAACTCTTGAGGCAAGTCATCTGGATTAAATACGACATATGTTCCAACAATTTCACTCTCTCTATTATCTAGAGTCATCCTGTACAAGACATCCTCATCTGGTGTCTCAAAGGCAATTCCAACCGGAGTACAAAAAATTGTGCAATTCATTTTACACAATAAGTCCCTACCTAACAAGTTCACTGGACTAGTGTCACAGACCACAAACCTGTGCATATCTGAAAATTTCCCTATTCTTACCCTTACTGGTTCGGTAAGACGAGTCTTAATCTGTGTATTAGCTACACCAACCACTTGGATTGCTTCGTCCGAGAGAGGAAGATTTTTTATATCTGCTGACCTTACAGTTGATCTCGTCGCTCCTGTGTCTACCAAAAAAGTAACACTTTCCCCATTTATTTTCCCATCTACAAATGGTCCTGCCTGCTCTATTTCTAGAGTTGCTCCAAGTATGCACTCTTCCTCCTCTCTTCGGCACCGTCAGTAGTCCCCTTCAGACTCACTCCCCTCATTTTTCAACCAGTATTGCTGTACTGGGTTAGTACGCCTCGGTTTGTTTACCTGCTCATCATTGTAGAATCCTGAGTCCTGGTTATATTTCTGGGACCCTCTATTCTGCGGCAAGGGCGGTTTTGGCTCTTGACTCTGCTGTCTGACAACCTTCTGCTGTTGCTGCTGATGATTACACCCCTCGTTCTGCACCTGTTGATTCAATGATTTATTCTCATTACTCACTTATGGTGGATTCGTACACTCGGATCTCCAATGCCCCAATTGTCCACAGTTGTGACATGGGAACTTCTTTTTGGCCTCTTCTAAATTCCCCTTTCCTTTTCCTGTACCATATCTGGGCCTATTTCCTGGATTATTTGCTTGTTCAACCAGCTGTGCTTCTTGTCTTTCTGCGACTTTCACCTGTGCCCACATTGCCTTCTCTTTCAGCTTTCTTTGTTTTGCCTCAATTTCATCACTGAAGTATTTCGCATGTCTCAAGATTTCATCAATCTTTTTACTCTGCCAATCAACTGTGTGCTCTCGAATCCTTTCACTGATTTCAGGTCTCAAGCCATATACAAATCTGTATACAAAATGACTCAAATCTTTATCACCCAGGTGTTCATCCCCACTAAACTGTTTAAAGCCAGTATCAGCCTTTCATAAAAAGCATCAACTGATTCTTTTGCTTCCTGATGTGTCCGATCTATCTTAACCCAGTCTGTCTCCTTAGGGGGTACCTTATTCTTCAGGAACACAATAACCTGCTCGTACTTCTTCATTACCTCCGAGTCTGGAGCTCCTGTTTTCTGATCTCTTGGGTACTCCTTAGCAGGCCAATGTACAACTATTTTGCACTCTGCCCACAAGTCTGCTGGAACAATTATATCAAACAGACTATTCAGGTCAATCCACAGCACTTTTGACAATTTCACAAACCTGTCTACCTGCCTATACCACTCGACGGGCTTTTCTCTCAGTCGACGGAAATCATTCGTAAATGACAAAATATCCTGTCTAGTCCATGGGACATGTACATATCCTCCTCCAGGAATCTCTCTCATAGGATAGGCATCCACTGTTTTTTCCTTTTCTCTCATGGGAAATGCTGAGTAAGTCCTGTCCACTGAATCTTCTCTTTTCTTATACCACCTATCCTTCCATTTTTCCACATCACCCCATTTTCGCAATAAGGAAATCATTTCCTTAATCTGCCCTGTTCTACCAACATCATTTAGATTCTCAATGTCCTTGTCAGAGAAATCCACCCTGTAAGGCTTCTGCAAAGCTTTCACCTTATTCCTATCAACTCCCATTTCACTCGCTATTCCTCTTAACCTGTCATGTGTACTCTTAGCCCTCCATGTAATACTCTTGCACATGAATAACAACTCTCCATCATGATGATTTTTCAATATTTCTGTAGGAATTGTTACTGCTATGAGTTCCTCTAATTCTATACGCAACCTGGCTACATCAATTGCCTGTGAATCTTTATCCTTCTTTTGAAGCACTTTCAACCAATCATTCAAATCCTCAGCCGTTATTTCTGTAGACCTTTTCACTGTACTCACTTGTTCTGCCATCCTCTGTGGTTCTAAAATTGATCCTCCTAAACAACCAGTATTCGATCCCGAATTAGGCTGTACATCTGACCCTCCACCACATGTGTCATATCTCAACTGTCTCAGATGATTTTCTTCCGTCCTCATTCCTGACTCTCCCGAAGAACCAACCAAACCACTTCCTACATAGGGAACCGTCAAACCATTTTCACCCATTCTTTGCTTATCAAAAATAGGCATAACCGGACCTATGGTTACAGGCACTGTAACAGCTTCTAAATTCTTGGTTAATTCTCTAATTTTCTCAGTCAATTCAGATGTGGTTCTGGCTAATTCTCTTGTTTTCTCATCTCGTTTGCACTCTCTCCCTCTCGCGCTCTCTCTCTCTCCATTTCCGTGAAAGAGCTACCACTTTTCAAATCAGGTGTCGCAATTTCTGTTTTAATGATTCGCAAAGTATCTCTTATGGGAGTAGCAACTGGTGTTCTCACTTCTGGTTCTGGTCTATATGGAGGTGGTCTCTTGTAAATCATGTCATCCAAGACTTCATCTTCATAATCATTAGCCCCATACCTTTTCAATTCTGCATCAGGTACCTTTTCCGCACCTTTCCTCCCTTCTGCTTCCTCAACAGTTCTCATGGGATATAGTCCCTCTGACATACTAGCATCTCGCCATCTCCTCATTCGATCATGATGAGTTTCACGATCATATTTCCTCCCAAAAATATACCTATAATTACCTCCACTCCTCTGCTTTTCTCGCTCATGCACCTCATCTTCCCATTCCACCAATGCCTCAAACTGTGTCGGCCTTGGTCTAGGCTCTAGACACATCATCTTTTCCCGTAAATTTCTCAACACGGCCAGATTAAATGAGCCATGTTCCGGGAACACTAAAACACCATCTTCTTTAGTGTACTTAGCCCAATTGTCTAACCACATACAGGTATGATACCCATATTTCGCAACCATGAAGGATGCAGGGGTTCTTGTCGGAGGTAGCAGTTCACCTTCTCTAGTTATTATGTCCTTATCCTTGTCGAACCACTTTTTAATTTTACCGAACAAGGATTTCTTCTTCTTTTCCTCCGTTTGGTAATACATTTTCGCGTTTACCACAACCCTCTAGTCCTTTCCGCAACTGTACGATCTTTTGTCCAATAACAGTGCGACTCACACTAACGCACCAATCCTGGAGCGTCTACGTCACCCTGTACTCCTTCCAATCCCTGCGCGGCTCACACCAACGCACCAACCACAGCGCTTTCGCTGTCCTAATCCACTGCCCAATCACAGCGCGGTCTGTCTGACGTCAGTAGTCGCTGCAGTCGCTTCTACTCTGTCCCCTGTCACTCGTCTACCCCTCCTTTAGAAAGCCTTCTCAGTAGACTCGTTTCAGATTCTACAAAATCTATTAGTTACAACATAAAAACATCTCCATTGTCTGCTCCGCTAACCACAGAATAGTAAAGAAAGGTCTTTTTCACAAGAATCCCGCTTCTCTCTAGAACAGCGCTTACCTCTACTCCACCACGGAATTTTTACTCTCGCTGACACAGTAGCACATCCCTCTACTCTGCCCTTCTAACATGCATTCAATAACTGTTTCCTCTAGGAATGCTCCAAAGAGTCTCACAATTAAGTAAATGCTCATACATTCACGCACTTTCACACTAGAAAATGTAGCACATCCACACAGAATCCTGCCTTTCCCGAGAACAGCGAACCGTCTGTTCTACTACAGAATTATAACACACGTTAACCAAGCAGCGCTTACCTCTGCCCAGTCCTTCAAACAAGCTCAGAGAGTACCTATTACTTCTCCAGCGGTAAGCTTTAACGGCGAACCTTACGGATCCCTGGGACTTAAGACCAGAGTTTCACAGATAACCTTCGCTACCATACACGCTCCTCTTATACTGAAAATATGTCTCTAATAGTAACACACGGCGATGTCACTGATTCCGAACCCAGACAATGCGACGCGCAACTTCAATTGTCACACGCTTTTCCCTGCATACGTACAGGGCCAACAATCCCGTCTTTCCTGAGAGCAGCACTCACTTCCCTCTGCCCTACTACGGAACCGTCACCAGCTCCCCACGTTCCAGAAGCCGTACACACTACATAAAACTTAATACGATGACTTCAACATATAATGTTAGTACATGTATCAACATTAATCAATAAATCAATAAATCCAAAAAGCCTATGTACAAGCAATCTATCAGATCAAGACAATAATCAAAAACCATCATACTGCTACCAGGAAACTGCTGCAGATCTGAGCATATAAATTCTCCCTACTTCCACGGACAGAGTAATTCCACAGTCATACGCACATACACTCATCATACGCTAGGGCCCATCACACTAACATTCATTCTATTACTCTATCCACACTGAATATACGAGAGAAATCCTAAATCAATCTGCATCTAAACTGCGGTCAATGTAACCTAATTGATTTGTCTCGAGTCATGATTTAAACAATAAGAACACATCTGAGATCCCAATAAATTGACAAAGAAATAACCACCCGACACTGTGATTCAAACAAAAGGTTATTTTTATCTAAATTAGTTCAAATGAAAGTCAATCAATAGCAAAATCATTATTCTCATAGTTACCTATTCTAGCTAAATGTCGTATTTAGGTCAGGACAGGTGTCTCAGTAAAGTCTCCCGAGTTGCCGTCCTCTCAATCAGCATCGATCCTCTCGAGCATAGGTTCGGGAAGAAGTGGCCTTAGACCATCTCTAGTCGAACAATATTTATAGCAAAACTTACACATTAAAAGTTAGAAACAAGCTCTAAACGTCCGTTGAGCAGAGCGAGCAGGAAAGGATGTTGACTCGCAACATTTAGAAAAAACCTCCGCTCTCGAATATCTCAAAAATAAAAACACGGAAGAAGGAAGCACAAACTTAAAAATGCAACATCCATGAATGCTCTTTCTCGGAATCATAGTGAAGCCACCGCAAGTTTATCAAATGTTCATTGTGGCTCTTATTCTCTCCCAAGGATAACTGGCGTCAAGCCCGGAGCTGCCGTCCTCACAGAAACTTTAAATACAGACAGAGGCCGAGGTCAGGTCTTCAACCATCTTCAGCGAGGCCTCTTTTCGTATTTCATCTACTCAAATGCAGGCTGTAAATATCGGCCATCTTTCACTAGGCCAGAATGGACAATCTTAATTAAAAGAAACACAAAACAACGTTACTACATCGTAATGATTATACAGTGTTAATTCCCACTAATACCCTTATGTGTATGTAATTATCTAGCCATCTGCGACATAAAGAAGCATTAAAGCGTATTATTTCAAAGCGCAAACACATAACAAATAGCACTTTAGCCACACATATTTAATTAATTTGCTCACCAACTTAGTTCACGTATTAATAAAGCAACACAAATGCATTCCCACGTGTAATTCGTTCATTAGTAAGGTTGATTAGTCAGAAACTCGACAAAATTAATATCTAGTAATTAATTATTAGTAATTGTAATTATGACATATAAAAATATAAGCTGATGTTCGGGTTTAAACAGAAAACCCTGCTCCAGCAGGCGCACACTGCAAGAAGTCACTGTGGGGACAGTGGATGTGTGCACGGATGTATGGATTCACCGTGTGAAGGTTGCATCCGAGCAGGTGGTGAGGAAGCAAGGAGAGGGTGAACCAGTGTGTAATGACAGTCTGCTGGCGGGCTGTGTGCAGCGATGGGGGGCTGCTCGGTGTAGGTGTTTGCTGCGTGATTGTGAGGGGACAGTGAGTGCAGGTAGTGTCTGAGAACAACTGTCTGCCAGCAGTGCGTGATACGTCACCGGTGCCCTGGGTTATTATGTTAACATTTTAAATGCTGCGCCTTTTAATTTGTTCCAATATGAAAAGATCATTAACACGTACCAGCTTTGATAATGGGACGGAAAGCATTTTTAAAGGGAACTCGCGAGAAAGTAGCACACTTGCGAGGAAATATTGTTTGTTTGTGGCGGATTGCTGTGTTCAAGTTGTACATTTGGGAAAAACTTGATCTATGAAAAGGCCAATATTCGTGATGTCCATAAAACTTAAATCTGATAGTAAACATCTGGCACACTCCATGATACCAGTAACACTGAACGGCCTGTCCCACACGAAATACTGTCTGCGCCCGGAGTTTGCACCGGGTGGGACGGGATTGTCCAATCGTAAAATCGATACAAAGCAAGGATTTTGATTTCAGCGTGTAATTATAGTTCCAGGGAATTCTGTGCTACATGTACAAGCGTGCAGTGGGTGGTGATGGGGCTTGTGAACACCCATTGATTAATTTGTTAAAAAATTAAGTGCCAGGGATCTCGTCAGGAGGCATGTTAAGTACAGCGCATACCAACATGATAATTAAACAAGCATTGGCCGCACGCGCCTCGCACTCAAAGTAAAATAAGCAGTAGCGGTTAAACAACGAGGCATTTGTGAATCAGTGGGTTACTGAGTTCCATTCCAAACCGATCTGCCAATTGTTTCCTGGGATAGACAAAACAAGTTGATTCGTGAGTGCCCGAAAGGCAGGAAAACAGGATCAAACATCAAAGCGGCGAAAGTGAAAGTAATCGAGCAGAGCATCAAAGGGCTGGGTGAGAAGGGAGGGGGGAATGCAAGGATCAAAGCGGCTAAAGTGAAAGAAAGCTATAGAGAAGGGAGGGAGGAGTGGGAGCAGCTGTGCACATGCATGTGATCGTGCACTCAAGGTCTAGGCCAGCCAAAAGACTGTGGGTAGCACTTTGAAAATCCCACATATAAAATGTCTCTTCGAGCCTTTGGCTCCCGAGACCTAAAAATAGCCCCTCTTTGGAAAGATAAAGAACCATTGAAGAATGAGACAGTACTAAGTTCCTGCTCTGTGGGAGGAACAGAAGAGACAAAGGAGGGACAAAGAGGCACAACTGACTACTAGCAAGCATGGATTTTTAAAGGACACTAACATAGACAAATGGCAAACAAGCATTTGCAATGCAATAAGTCTCGCAATTGCGAGATTTCGAGCTATTGCCATTGTAAATGACAATTCCTTTTATTTATGTGTATAAAAAACCTAGAATAATAAAAGGCATTGTCATTTACAATACCAATAGGTCAAAGTTTATAAAATGCGAGACCTGTTGTATTGCAAATGCTTGTTTTCAAGCACCCCATAAAGCATTTTCACGCTAATAGAGGCCATGCCCCTTTGTTTGGATTAGGGGCGTCTAAAGAAAGGTCTGCTGCGCTGTTAAAGGAAGGGTCGCGGTGATCTGTACTGGGAATATTTTCCGAGCTATGTAGTTGCAGATATGTTTTGCAAATACGAAAAAAAAATCTGATTGAACTGCATGTAACTTTTCTGGTTACTTATTTTAGATTCTAAAATGTGCTTCTGGGTAAAAAAACAGTACATGGATTGTGGGGTGGGGTGTTGGTTGAAGGTGATCTAATGTGTCATGTAAGTGTCAGTAAAAACATGGGACACCGCATAGTGTCAACTATATTTAAAGATGTACTACCTGAAAAAACATTAAAACAAATAACTACCAAATCCCTTATTTAAAAATGTCACCAAAACTAAACAAAAAAAGAGAGCTGTTGAACTGAGATTGTCCCTCTTCAGTGTCCTGTTCTAATGGCAGTGTCATTTGTGATATTTCCATAGAGAGAGTGACACAGACATCTCTCAGCGATGTTATAAACACCACATACTCCCCGTGTCCTGTCTGAATTATACCCAACTATCCATGCCCTCTACACAAATTATTTTATTTGGTCACTTCTGTCTTAGTTGTTGTTAATTAACCTATTCACAGAAAGAAAGCTTAGTGAATCACTAATCTTTTTTTTGCAAGTAAGTGGTCTTTCTCCTGAGAACAAGTAACAAAGTATAAGGACAACATTTACCTAGAGAAGATGTGCTCAGAATTATACCCAGAACTTCAAGTTTAATTCACAGATAAGGCACGAATAAGGCACAACTACCCATCAAAAAAGCGTGGCATTTGAGCCATGAGATAATTACCATCTGGCACAAGGTTAGCAAACTCACCCACACACACACACAAAGCTTCTTTGCTGGGCCCATGAGCAATGGCAGTGCTACGCTACTCAACCACTAAAAGTGTAACAGCTGTACTGAGAGGTCCAAGTACTCTCCACTAAAGTAAGGCAGTCTTGCGCAAAGTGTTGGTGTTTTGTGGATGAACATTCAGCAGGCACGCTGAGAAGTGCTGGTACTGTCCTATTAAACGTACATTGGGCCTGTTGTACTAAAAATAACGTTCTTTCTAAAGGGTGAGCAAACTTGCTTTGAAGTCCTCCTAAAACCACATCACATGTGTATGTGGCACTCCTCGCGCCTGGTCGGTGGTGTTGCATGCATGTTGCACGCCTCGCACCTGGTCTGTGGTGTTATATGCATGTGCATGTCGCACTCCTTGCGCCAGGTCTGTGGTGTTACATGCATGTTGCACTCCTCACGCCTGGTGTGTGGTGTTACATGCATGTGCATGTCGCACTCCTCGCGCTTGGTCTTTTGTGTTGCATGCTACACGTGCAGGGCGCGTTCAGCAGCTGAGGGGCTGTGGAACCCGTGCCATGGGCCGCTCTTCCCGCCTTTTACCTCTTGTGTCTGCGCAGGCGCAGTGCCCCGAGCCTGGAGCAGGAGGAGACTGGACGGGATTCAGACGCACGCGATTGGTTGGCTGGGAGGGCATGGGAAGCCTGTGATTGGATCCTTCAAACAGGGAGAGCGGAGTTCAGTCAGAGAGTCCCAGAGAGGAAGACACATGGAAGAGAGAGACTGCAATACCAATGTGTCCGTTTTTTACCCTTGTGCCCCCTTTCTTTTTTGTTCCCTCGCCTTCTGTGTCCCCCACCGTTTTCCCGCCGCTGCGTCCCTGCGGCCCCGCCCCCTTGTCTCCCTTTGGCCGCCCCGCTCCCACCTCCCAGCTGCTCCTCCCTCCCTCTGTCCCTCATATGGAGGCCGCACAGCCAAAGGCGCGCCAAAGGCAAGCCCGTCTGTGCCCGTCTGCGCCTGGACCGCGCCTAGCGCCAGAACCCCTGGTCCCAGCCGATGCCAAGAACCCCGACTGAGATACAACACCGCCGCCATCAACGCACTCAACACCGGACGACCACCCGCCTGCTATCAAGCCACCCCGAAGCACACCCACGGACCCTTCACCTGCCTAGCCTGCAAATTCACCTGCCTCCAAACATGCACACCGCCCGCCGGACCTAACATCAACAACAACCACCTCAAGTGCATCCTCCTCAACACCCGCTCCGTCCACAAGCACGCTGTCGAACTCTGGGACCTCCTCGACACAACAGCACCGGACGTCGCCTTCCTCACGGAAACCTGGATGAATGCCTCCTCGGCCCCCGACATCACCATTGCCATCCCAGACGGCTACAAGATCACCCGGAAGGACCGCGTCAACCAAACCGGAGGAGGAATCGCCATCATCTACAGAAACACCATCAGCGTCACGACCAACGCCGAAGACACACTCTCCGCCGCCGAACACCTACACTTCCAGATCCACACCGACCCCAAAACCACACTCAGAGGAACCCTCATGTACAGACCCCCGGGCCCGCGCACACAATTCAGCGAAACCATCGGCGACTTCGTCAGCCCGCATGCACTAACCTCACCAGAATACATCCTCCTAGGGGACCTGAACTTCCACCTGGAGAACAACAACGACAACAACACCACCACCCTGCTCGACAACCTCGACAACCTCGGACTCAAGCAACTGGTGAACACCCCCACCCACTACGCCGGCCACACGCTGGACCCCATCTTCTCCGCCAGCAACCACGTCTCCTTCAGCCACTCCACAGGCCTACACTGGACCGACCACAGCTGCATCCACTTCACATTCACGAAGACTACATCCCACCACCACACGCCACAGATCCCCCGCAGATGCTGGGGCAAAGTCACCACAGACCAGCTAACCACATCACTGAGCCAGAACCCACCAGCCGACACCTCTGACAGCAACGACGCAGCCCACAATCTCGCACAGTGGATCACCAACTGCGCCGATAACCTTGCTCCACCGAAGAACCCCCCAGGCAACACCAGCAACAGGAAAAATCTTGCCGTACTCTCGAAAAAACCTGGCGCCACGAAAGGACGACAGAAAACATGACAGCCCTCAAGAACGCCACTCGCGAACGCACCACCAAAAGGACATCGTTCAAAGAGCGGCTGGACAACAACACCCACAACAGCAAGGAACTCTTCAACATCGTAAAAGAGCTCTCCAACCCCAGCGCCAGCAACAACGACATCACACCGTCACAAGACCTCTGCAACTCCCTCGCCACGTTCTTCTACCGCAAGATCGCAGATATACACGACAGCTTTGACGCCCAGAATCCGCCTCCAGTCACCAAACCAATGACCCCCACCACCACCCCCAGCGCCTGGACCCCATCAGCACAGAAGACACCACCCACGTAATGAACACCATCCACTCTGGCTCTCCCTGACCCATGCCCCCATCACATCTACAACAAAGCCGACACCATTATCGCACCCCACCTCCGGAACATCATAAACAACTCCTTCGCGTCAGCCACCTTCCCAGAGAGCTGGAAGCACGCAGAGATCAACGCCCTTCTGAAAAAACCCACAGCAGACCCTAAAGACCTCAAGAACTTCCGCCCCATCTCTCTTCTTCCCTTCCTGGCAAAAGTCATCGAGAAGACCGTCAATAAACAGCTGACTGCATTCCTCGAGGCAAACAACTCGCTCGACCCATCCCAGTCCGGATTTTGAGCCAACCACAGCACCGAGACCGCCCTCATCTCAGCCACCGACGACATCAGGACCCTGATGGACAACGGGGAGACAACCGCCCTCATCCTCCTAGACCTCTCAGCCGCCTTTGATACCGTCTTCCACCGCACCCTAATAACCCGCCTCTACAACACTGGGATCCAAGGAAAAGCCCTGGACTGGATCACCTCGTTCCTCTCCAACAGAAACCAGAGAGTCCGCCTCCCGCCGTTCCGCTCCGCGGCCACCAAGATCATCTGCGGCGTACCCCAAGGCTCCTCGCTCAGCCCAACCCTCTTCAATATCTACATGAGCCCCATCGCGGCCATCGCACGCAAACACAACCTCAACATCATTTCCTATGCCGACGACACCCAGCTGATACTCTCCCTCACCAAAGACCCAGCCTCAGCCAAAACCAACCTCCAGGAAGGAATGAAAGACGTCACAGAATGGATGAAGCTCAGTCGGCTGAAACTGAACTCAGACAAGACGGAGGTCCTCATCCTCGGACAAACCCCATCCACCTGGGATGACTCCTGGTGGCCCACAGCGCTGGGCACCACACTGACGCCCACGGACCACGCATGCACGCACGCAACCTGGGATTCATCCTGGACTCCTCCCTCACGATGACCAAACAAGTCAACGCCATCTCATCCTCATGCTTCAACATCCTGCGCCTGCTCCGAAAGATCTTCCGGTGGATCCCCACCGAAACCAGAAAGACGGTCACCCAGGCCCTCGTCACCAGCCGACTGGACTACGGGAACGCCCTTTACGCAGGAACCACAGCCAAACTTCAGAAACTTCTTCAGCACATACAGAATGCCTCCGCACGACTCATCCTCGACATCCCTCGCCACAGCCACATATCTGCCCACCTGAGAAACCTGCACTGGCTCCCCGTCAGCAAGGGGATCACGTTCAGGCTCCTCACCCATGCACACAAAGCACTCCACAACATGGGCCCCAAATACCTCAACAACCGCCTCTCGTTCTACACTCCTACCCGCCAGCTCCGCTCCACGAGCCTCGCCCTCGCCACCGTCCCACGGATTCGCAGAACCACCACGGGAGGAAGATCATTCTTCTACCTGGCCGCCAAGACATGGAACTCCCTCCCCGCACACCTACGATTGACCCAGGACCATCACACCTTCAGGAAACACCTGAAGACCTGGCTATCGGAGCAGTAGCGCCACCCCCTCCCCTCCCCCCCCCCTTCAGCGTCTTGAGACCCTCGCGGGTGAGTAGCGCGCTTTATAAATGGATTGATTGATTGAATGAGGGACAGAGGAGGGAGAAGAAGGACAGTGAGGGGTAGAGGAGGGAGAAGAAGGAAAGTGAGGGACAGAGGAGAGAGAAGAAGGGCTGTGTGGAACAGAGAACAAGGACAGTGAGGAATAGAGGAGGGAGAAGAAGGACAGTGAGGGAGAGAGAGAAGAAGGACAGTGAGGGACAGAGAACAAAACAGTGAGGGACAGAGGAGGGAGAAGAATGACAGTGAGGGACAGAGGAGAAGGGCAGTGAGGGACAGAGGAGAGAGGAGAAGGGTAGTGAGGGACATAGAAAAAGGACAGTGAGTGATAGAGGAGGGAGAAGAAAGACAGTGAGGGGCAGAGGAGAGAGAGAAGAAGGACAGTGAGGGACAGAGAAAAAGACAGTGAGGATACAGACGAGGGAGAAGAATGACAGTGAGGGACAGAGGAGAGAGGAGAAGGGCAGTGAGGGACAGAGAACAAGGACAGTGAGGGACAGAGGAGGGAGAACAAGGACAGTGAGGGACAGAGGAGAGCGAGAAGAAGGACAGTTAGGGACAGAGAACAAGGACAGTGAAGGACAGAGGATAAAAAACAAGGACAGTGAGGGACAGAGGAGAACAAGGACAGCGAGGGACAGTGGAGGGTGAATGACAGTGAGGGACAGAGGAGAAGCACAGTGAGGGACAGAGGAGGTAAAAGAAGCACAGTGAAGGACAAAGGAGAAGAAGGACAGTGAGGGACAGAGGAGAAGAAGGACAGTGAGGGACAGAGGAGGGAGAAGAAGGACAGTGAGGGACAGATGAGGGAGAAGAGAAACAGTGAGGGACAGAGGAGAAAGAAGGACAGTTAGGAACAGAGGAGAAGAAGGACAGTGAGGGACAGAGGAGGGAGAACGACAGTGAAGGGTAGAGGATGGAGAAGAAGGACAGTGAGGGAGAGAGGAGGGAGAAGGACCCTCCTCCCATCTGGTCTGTGGTGTTACATGCATGTGCATGTCACACTCTTTGCGCCAGGTCTGTGGTGTTACATGCATGTTGCACTCCTCCCAGCTGGTCTGTGGTGTTATATGCATGAGCATGTCGCACTCCACACGCCTGGTCTTTTGTGTTGCATGCTACACATGCAGGGCGTGTGCAGCAGCTGAGGGGCTGTGGAACCCGTGCTGGCGGCTGCTCTTCCCGACTTTTACCTCTTGTGTCTGCGCAGGCGCAGTGCCTCGAGCCTGGAGCAGGAGGAGACAGGGCGGGATTCAGACGCACGCGATTGGTTGGCTGGGAGGGCAGGGGAGGCCTGTGATTGGATCCTTCAAACAGGGAGAGCGGAGTTCAGTCAGAGAGTCCCGGAGAGGAAGAGACATTTAAGAGAGAGACTGCAATACCAATGAGGGACAGAGGAGGGAGAAGAAGGACAGTGAGGGGTAGAGGATGGAGAAGAAGGAAAGTGAGGGACAGAGGGGAGAGAAGAAGGGCTGTGTGGAACAGAGAACAAGGACAGTGAGGAATAGAGGAGGGAGAAGAAGGACAGTGAGGGACAGAGGAGAGAGAGAAGAAGGACAGTGAGGGACAGAGAACAAAACAGTGAGGGACAGAGGAGGGAGAAGAATGACAGTGAGGGACAGAGGAGAAGGGCAGTGAGGGACAGAGGAGAGAGGAGAAGGGCAGTGAGGGACATAGAAAAAGGACAGTGAGTGATAGAGGAGGGAGAAGAAAGACAGTGAGGGGCAGAGTAGAGAGAGAAGAAGGACAGTGAGGGAGAGAGAAAAAGACAGTGAGGATACAGACGAGGGAGAAGAATGACAGTGAGGGACAAAGGAGAGAGGAGAAGGGTAGTGAGGGACAGAGAACAAGAACAGTGAGGGACAGAGGAGGGAGAAGAAGGACAGTGAGGGACAGAGGAGAGCGAGAAGAAGGACAGTTAGGGACAGAGAACAAGGAGAGTGAAGGACAGAGGAGAAAAAACAAGGACAGTGAGGGACAGAGGAGAACAAGGACAGCGAGGGACAGTGGAGGGTGAATGACAGTGAGGGACAGAGGAGAAGCACAGTGAGGGACAGAGGAGGTAAAAGAAGCACAGTGAAGGACAAACGAGAAGAAGGACAGTGAGGGACAGAGGAGAAGAAGGACAGTGAGGGACAGAGGAGGGAGAAGAAGGACAGTGAGGGACAGATGAGGGAGAAGAGAGACAGTGAGGGACAGAGGAGAGAGAAGGACAGTTAGGAACAGAGGAGAAGAAGGACAGTGAGGGACAGAGGAGGGAGAAGGACAGTGAAGGGTAGAGGATGGAAAAGAAGGACAGTGAGGGAGAGAGGAGGGAGAAGGACACTCCTCCCATCTGGTCTGTGGTGTTACATGCATGTGCATGTCACACTCCTTGCGCCAGGTCTGTGGTGTTACATGCATGTTGCACTCCTCCCAGCTGGTCTGTGGTGTTATATGCATGAGCATGTCGCACTCCACACGCCTGGTCTTTTGTGTTGCATGCTACACATGCAGGGCGTGTGCAGCAGCTGAGGGGCTGTGGAACCCGTGCTGGCGGCTGCTCTTCCCGACTTTTACCTCTTGTGTCTGCGCAGGCGCAGTGCCTCGAGCCTGGAGCAGGAGGAGACAGGGCAGGATTCAGACGCACGCGATTGGTTGGCTGGGAGGGCAGGGGAGGCCTGTGATTGGATCCTTCAAACAGGGAGAGCGGAGTTCAGTCAGAGAGTCCCGGAGAGGAAGAGACATTTAAGAGAGAGACTGCAATACCAATGAGGGACAGAGGAGGGAGAAGAAGGACAGTGAGGGGTAGAGGAGGGAGAAGAAGGAAAGTGAGGGACAGAGGGGAGAGAAGAAGGGCTGTGTGGAACAGAGAACAAGGACAGTGAGGAATAGAGGAGGGAGAAGAAGGACAGTGAGGGACAGAGGAGAGAGAGAAGAAGGACAGTGAGGGACAGAGAACAAAACAGTGAGGGACAGAGGAGGGAGAAGAATGACAGTGAGGGACAGAGGAGAAGGGCAGTGAGGGACAGAGGAGAGAGGAGAAGGGCAGTGAGGGACATAGAAAAAGGACAGTGAGTGATAGAGGAGGGAGAAGAAAGACAGTGAGGGGCAGAGGAGAGAGAGAAGAAGGACAGTGAGGGAGAGAGAAAAAGACAGTGAGGATACAGACGAGGGAGAAGAATGACAGTGAGGGACAAAGGAGAGAGGAGAAGGGTAGTGAGGGACAGAGAACAAGGACAGTGAGGGACAGAGGAGGGAGAAGAAGGACAGTGAGGGACAGAGGAGAGCGTGAAGAAGGACAGTTAGGGACAGAGAACAAGGAGAGTGAAGGACAGAGGAGAAAAAACAAGGACAGTGAGGGGCAGAGGAGAACAAGGACAGCGAGGGACAGTGGAGGGTGAATGACAGTGAGGGACAGAGGAGAAGCACAGTGAGGGACAGAGGAGGTAAAAGAAGCACAGTGAAGGACAAAGGAGAAGAAGGACAGTGAGGGACAGAGGAGAAGAAGGACAGTGAGGGACAGAGGAGGGAGAAGAAGGACAGTGAGGGACAGATGAGGGAGAAGAGAGACAGTGAGGGACAGAGGAGAGAGAAGGACAGTTAGGAACAGAGGAGAAGAAGGACAGTGAGGGACAGAGGAGGGAGAAGGACAGTGAAGGGTAGAGGATGGAGAAGAAGGACAGTGAGGGAGAGAGGAGGGAGAAGGACACTCCTCCCATCTGGTCTGTGGTGTTACATGCATGTGCATGTCACACTCCTTGCGCCAGGTCTGTGGTGTTACATGCATGTTGCACTCCTCCCAGCTGGTCTGTGGTGTTATATGCATGAGCATGTCGCACTCCACACACCTGGTCTTTTGTTTTGCATGCTACACTTGCAGGGCGTGTGCAGCAGCTGAGGGGCTGTGGAACCCGTGCTGGCAGCTGCTCTTCCCGACTTTTACCTCTTGTGTCTGCGCAGGTGCAGTGCCCCGAGCCTGGAGCAGGAGGAGACAGGGCGGGATTCAGACGCACGCGATTGGTTGGCTGGGAGGGCAGGGGAGGCCTGTGATTGGATCCTTCAAACAGGGAGAGCTGAGTTCAGTCAGAGAGTCCCGGAGAGGAAGAGACATTTAAGAGAGAGACTGCAATACCAATGAGGGACAGAGGAGGGAGAAAAAGGATTGCGAGGGGTAGAGGAGGGAGAAGAAGGGCAGTGTGGGACAGAGAACAAGGACAGTGAGCGACAGAGGAGGGAGAAGAATGACAGTGAGGGACAGAGGAGCTAGGAGAACGGCAGTGAGGGACAAAGGAGAAAGGAGAAGGGCAGTGAGGGACAGAGAACAAAGACAGTGAGGGACAGAGGAGGGAGAAGAAGGACAGTGAGGGACAGAGGAGAGGGAGAGAAGAAGGACAGTGAGGGACAGAGAACAAGACAGTGAGGGACAGAGGAGGGAGAAGAATGACAGTGAGGGACAGAGGAGAGAATAGAAGGGCAGTGAGGGACAGAGGAGAGAGGAGAAGGGCAGTGAGGGACAGAGAACAAAGACAGTGAGGGACAGAGGAGGGACAAGAAGGACAGTGAGGGACAGAGGAGAGAGAGAAGAAGGACAGTGTGGGACACAGCACAAGGACTGTGAGGGGCAGAGGAAGGAAAACATGGACAGTGAGGGACAGTGGAGAGAGAAGTAGGTCATTGAGGGACAGAGGAGAACAAGGACAGTGAGGGACAGAGGAGGGTGAAGGACAGTGAGGGACAGAGGAGAAGGACAGTGAGGGACAGAGGAGGTAAAAGAAGGACAGTGAGGGACAGAGGAGAAGAAGGACAGTGAGGGACAGAGGAGGGAGAACAAGGAAAGTGGGGGACAGAGGAGAAGAAGTACAGTGAGGGACAGAGGAGGGAGAAGAAGGACAGTGAGGGACAGATGAGGGAGAAGAGAGACAGTGAGGGACAGAGGAGAGAGAACGACAGTTAGGAACAGAGGAGAAGAAGGACAGTGAGGGACCGAGGAGGGAAAAGGACAGTGAAGTTTAGAGGATGGAGAAGAAGGACAGTGAGGGACAGAGGAGGGAGAAGGACACTCCTCCCACCTGGTCTGTGGTGTTACATGCATGTGCATGTCACACTCCTTGCGCCAGGTCTGTGGTGTTACATGCATGTTGCACTCCTCCCAGCTGGTCTGTGGTGTTATATGCATGAGCATGTCGCACTCCACACACCTGGTCTTTTGTTTTGCATGCTACACTTGCAGGGCGTGTGCAGCAGCTGAGGGGCTGTGGAACCCGTGCTGGCAGCTGCTCTTCCCGACTTTTACCTCTTGTGTCTGCGCAGGTGCAGTGCCCCGAGCCTGGAGCAGGAGGAGATAGGGCGGGATTCAGACGCACGCGATTGGTTGGCTGGGAGGGCAGGGGAGGCCTGTGATTGGATCCTTCAAACAGGGAGAGCTGAGTTCAGTCAGAGAGTCCCGGAGAGGAAGAGACATTTAAGAGAGAGACTGCAATACCAATGAGGGACAGAGGAGGGAGAAAAAGGATTGCGAGGGGTAGAGGAGGGAGAAGAAGGGCAGTGTGGGACAGAGAACAAGGACAGTGAGCGACAGAGGAGGGAGAAGAATGACAGTGAGGGACAGAGGAGCTAGGAGAACGGCAGTGAGGAACAAAGGAGAAAGGAGAAGGGCAGTGAGGGACAGAGAACAAAGACAGTGAGGGACAGAGGAGGGAGAAGAAGGACAGTGAGGGACAGAGGAGAGGGAGAGAAGAAGGACAGTGAGGGACAGAGAACAAGACAGTGAGGGACAGAGGAGGGAGAAGAATGACAGTGAGGGACAGAGGAGAGAATAGAAGGGCAGTGAGGGACAGAGGAGAGAGGAGAAGGGCAGTGAGGGACAGAGAACAAAGACAGTGAGGGACAGAGGAGGGACAAGAAGGACAGTGAGGGACAGAGGAGAGAGAGAAGAAGGACAGTGAGGGACACAGCACAAGGACAGTGAGGGGCAGAGGAAGGAAAACATGGACAGTGAGGGACAGAGGAGAGAGAAGTAGGTCATTGAGGGACAGAGGAGAACAAGGACAGTGAGGGACAGAGGAGGGTGAAGGACAGTGAGGGACAGAGGAGAAGGACAGTGAGGGACAGAGGAGGTAAAAGAAGGACAGTGAGGGACAGAGGAGAAGAAGGACAGTGAGGGACAGAGGAGGGAGAACAAGGAAAGTGGGGGACAGAGGAGAAGAAGTACAGTGAGGGACAGAGGAGGGAGAAGAAGGACAGTGAGGGACAGATGAGGGAGAAGAGAGACAGTGAGGGACAGAGGAGAGAGAACGACAGTTAGGAACAGAGGAGAAGAAGGACAGTGAGGGACCGAGGAGGGAAAAGGACAGTGAAGTTTAGAGGATGGAGAAGAAGGACAGTGAGGGACAGAGGAGGGAGAAGGACACTCCTCCCACCTGGTCTGTGGTGTTACATGCATGTGCATGTCACACTCCTTGCGCCAGGTCTGTGGTGTTACATGCATGTTGCACTCCTCGCAGCTGGTCTGTGGTGTTACATGCATGTGCATATTGCACTCCTCACGCCTGGTCTTTTGTGTTGCATGCTACACACCCAGGGCGCATGCAGCAGCTGAGGGACTGTGGAACCCGTGTCGGCGGCTGCTCTTCCCATCTTTTACCTCTTGTGTCTGCGCAGGAGACATTGAAGAGAGAGACTGCAATACCAATGAGGGACAGAGGAGGGAGAAGAAGGACAGTGAGGGGTAGAGGAGGGAGAAGAAGGACAGTGAGGGACAGAGGAGTGAGAAGAAGGGCAGTGTGGGACAGAGAACAAGGATGGTGAGGAATAGAGGAGGGAGAAGGACAGTGAGGGACAGAGGAGAGAGAGAAGAAGGACAGTGAGGGACAGAGAACAAAACAGTGAGGGACAGAGGGGAGAAGAATGACAGTGAGGGACAGAGGAGAGAGAAGAAGGGCAGTGAGGGACAGAGAAAAGGGACAGTGAGGGATAGAGGAGGGAGAAGGACAGTGAGAGACAGAGGGGAGAGAGAAGAAGGACAGTGAGGGACAGAGAACAAGGACAGTGAGGGACAGAGGAGGGAAAACAAGGACAGTGAGGGACAGAGGAGAGAGAAGTAGGTCAGTGAGGGACAGAGGAGAACAAGGACAGTGAGGGAAAGAGGAGGATGAAGGACAGTGAGGGACGGAGGAGAAGGACAGTGAGGGACAGAGGAGGTAAACGAAGGACAGTGAGGGACGGAGGAGAAGAAGGACAGTGAGGGACAGAGGAGGGAGAGCAAGGACAGTGAGGGACAGAGAACAAAGACAGTGAGGGACAGAGGAGGGACAAGAAGGACAGTGAGGGACAGAGGAGAGAGAGAAGAAGGACAGTGAAGGACACAGCACAAGGACAGTGAGGGGCAGAGGAAGGAAAACATGGACAGTGAGGGACAGAGGAGAGAGAAGTAGGTCATTGAGGGACAGAGGAGAACAAGGACAGTGAGGGACAGAGGAGGGTGAAGGACAGTGAGGGACAGAGGAGAAGGACAGTGAGGGACAGAGGAGGTAAAAGAAGGACAGTGAGGGACAGAGGAGAAGAAGGACAGTGAGGGACAGAGGAGGGAGAACAAGGAAAGTGGGGGACAGAGGAGAAGAAGTACAGTGAGGGACAGAGGAGGGAGAAGAAGGACAGTGAGGGACAGATGAGGGAGAAGAGAGACAGTGAGGGACAGAGGAGAGAGAACGACAGTTAGGAACAGAGGAGAAGAAGGACAGTGAGGGACCGAGGAGGGAAAAGGACAGTGAAGGGTAGAGGATGGAGAAGAAGGACAGTGAGGGACAGAGGAGGGAGAAGGACACTCCTCCCGCCTGGTCTGTGGTGTTACATGCATGTGCATGTCACACTCCTTGCGCCAGGTCTGTGGTGTTACATGCATGTTGCACTCCTCGCAGCTGGTCTGTGGTGTTACATGCATGTGCATGTTGCACTCCTCACGCCTGGTCTTTTGTGTTGCATGCTACACACCCAGGGCGCATGCAGCAGCTGAAGGACTGTGGAACCCGTGTCGGCGGCTGCTCTTCCCATCTTTTACCTCTTGTGTCTGCGCAGGAGACATTGAAGAGAGAGACTGCAATACCAATGAGGGACAGAGGAGGGAGAAGAAGGACAGTGAGGGGTAGAGGAGGGAGAAAAAGGACAGTGAGGGACAGAGGAGTGAGAAGAAGGGCAGTGTGGGACAGAGAACAAGGTCGGTGAGGAATAGAGGAGGGAGAAGGACAGTGAGGGACAGAGGAGAGAGAGAAGAAGGACAGTGAGGGACAGAGAACAAAACAGTGAGGGACAGAGGGGGAGAAGAATGACAGTGAGGGACAGAGGAGAGAGAAGAAGGGCAGTGAGGGACAGAGAAAAGGGACAGTGAGGGATAGAGGAGGGAGAAGGACAGTGAGAGACAGAGGGGAGAGAGAAGAAGGACAGTGAGGGACAGAGAACAAGGACAGTGAGGGACAGAGGAGGGAAACAAGGACAGTGAGGGACAGAGGAGAGAGAAGTAGGTCAGTGAGGGACAGAGGAGAACAAGGACAGTGAGGGAAAGAGGAGGATGAAGGACAGTGAGGGACAGAGGAGAAGGACAGTGAGGGACAGAGGAGGTAAACGAAGGACAGTGAGGGACGGAGGAGAAGAAGGACAGTGAGGGACAGAGGAGGGAGAGCAAGGACAGTGAGGGACAGAGGAGAAGAAGGACAGTGAGGGACAGAGGAAGGAGAAGAAGGACAGTGAGGGACAGATAAGTCAGAAAACAGACAGTGAGGGACAGAGGAGAGAGAAGGACAGTAAGGAACTGAGGAGAAGAAAGACAGTGAGGGACAGAGGAGGGAGAAGGACAGTGAAGGGTAGAGGATGGAGAAGATAATCAGTGAGGGACAGAGGAGGGAGAAGGACAGTGAAGGGTAGAGGAGGGAGAAGAAGTACAGTGAGGGACAGAGTAGGGTGAAGGACAGTGTGGGACAGAGGAGAAGGACAGTGAGGGACAGAGGAGGGAAAGAGGACAGTGCGGACAGAGATGGACAGTGAGGAGCAGAGTGAGGTAGAAGAAGGACATTGAGGGACAGAGGAGGGAGAACAAGGACAGTGAGGGACAGAGAAGGGAGAAGGACAGTGAGGGACAGAGGAGGGTGAAGAAGGACAGTGAGGGGCAGAGCAGGGAAGAAGAAGGACAGTGAGGAACAAAGGGGTGGACAGTGAGGAACAGAGTTGGACAGTGAGGAACAGAGTGAGGTAAAAGATGGACAGAGAGGGATAGAGAAAGCTGACCGGCTGTCTTTGGAGGGGCTGCAGGGGCCCTCTGGGGGAGTGGAGGTCCTGAACCCCACATGTCACTCACGCCCCTCCCCCAAAAGAGGGCAGAGCTCCCAGAAGAAGAGGTGGCACCTGGAAGAGGCCTTGAGTCAGGTAGTGAGCCTTGAGATAAGAGGCCCGTGTGGTAAAAATAAGAGCCCGTGTGATGAGGGCGGGGCAACCCCAGCCCCACAGGCTGAAGGGTAGGGGGGGTGCTCCTGTCCCTCTGGTGAAAGGCCTGGTGGGCCCCGTGTGATGAGGGGGGGATGACAACGGCCCCACATGCCGTACGGTGTCTTCCTGCCCCTCTGGTGTAAGGCCTGCTGGTGACGTGTGATAAAAGCTGGCAGGGGCCCTGTGTGGCAAAGTCCAGACTGTAGAAAGAGTAAAGCCTGTGTGTCACGGATGCCCTGGCCGTGGCCCTCACTCCCACTGGGTAACAAGGCCTCAAGCCCTGACCAGCCCATGGAGACCCTCCTGAAGGAAGCGCCATGGAGGGAGCCGTTAGAGCTCAACACTTCTACCTTCACCCTGTGTTTGTGCGCGTCCATATCCCCGGCCCTTAGACCTTATTATAACCTGCGCCCCTGCTTGCTGTGGAAGGAAGTGTTTTATTCCCCACTCTCTGCACTCTGGGATACATGCTTTTTACTAAGGATGGAGTTTCCGGTGGTAAAAGCCCCCTGGGGCACGTCTGTGTGGTAAAGTCACTGGCTTAAGATCCTGCATCACCAGTGGATGTGAAACGATCCTGTGGTAAAAGGTGTAAATATGATGTGGTAAATGTGGTAAAATGTGGTGGGTGCCGCACTCCCTGCTGTAAAAAAATCCAAATATGATGTGGTAAATGTGGTAAAATATCTTGGTGCTGCACCCCCTGCTGTAAAGAATGTAAATATCATGTGATAAATGTGGTAAAATGTGGCGGTGCTGCACCCCCTGTTGTAAAGGATGCAAATATAATGTGGTAAATGTGGTAAAATGTGGCGGTGCTTCACCCCCTGCTGTAAAGGATGCAAATATTATGTGGTAAATGTGGTAAAGTGTGGCGGGTGCCGCATGCCTGCTGTAAAGGATGCAAATATCATGTGGTAAATGTGGTAAACCATGGTGGGTGCCCCCCTGTGAGGTAAAAGACCATGTTTGCTGAAGCCCCCCCTTTGAAGATGGCCACCCATGGTCCACGCCCGTGGCTGCTGCCCTCCTTTGTAAACTTGTTGATTCTTTGGGGAGAGTTTTTTTGCATGGGACGCTCACCGTTCACCCGTGGCTTGCTATCGTCTGGGAAAGTGATATGCAGCAAACGGAGGCAAACATTTGTGGGAAAATTTTAGGGCAAACGAAGAGAACCATTTGTATGGAAGTAATATATGCGGCAAATGAAGGCAAACATTTGTGGGAACGTGTTATGTGGCAAACCAACAGAATCATTTGTGTGGAAGTTTTATGTGGCAAACGAAGGCAAACATTTGTGTGGTGAAAGTTTTTTCTATTTTAAGGTCCTTTATGGTGAAAAAAATGCACATGCCTCTACCGAGCTCCCTTCTCTTTTACACACTCCACGCCCCAGCCCAGCTCCTTTTTCCATAGAGAACTGTGATTGAAATGCAATGTAATTCGTCTCTCGTCTTCTTATCTTTATGGGGCCATGTGTTTGTAATTAGCGTAGAGGCGCGCACTGCCCCCAACCTCTCAAAGGAAAAAAATCTTGACGAAACCAAGATTTGTTTCCTTTGAGAGGTCTGGGGCAGTGCGCTCCTCCACACTAATTAGAAACACATGGCCCCATAAAGATAAGAAAGTGCTTTGCGACAGCAGCAAAACAGGCGACCCAGTCCGGATCAAAAGGCAAAAGGGAGGCAATTCAAACAGCTCATTTCCAACGGCAGGCCACCGTTTAGCATAAATGGTGATGCCAGCCAATGGAAATGAGGGGCAGGGCTTAAAGCCCTTTTCTGAAATCCCTCTCTCACAAAATTTCTCGCCAGCGACAGTGCATGCGCTGCAACGCAGGCTAGACCTAAAAAGGGGACATAGACAAATGGCAAAAGAGGGGATGAACATGATGCACACATACTGATTACAGCAGGTCTCAACGAGACAGCTGCGCTGTCTAGCTCGACCTAAAAAACTGCATTATTTAAAAGCAGTCCCAGACATGGAGGTCTGCTGAGCCCAGCAGGTCACCATACCTGGGAGGGACAGCCATTCCCAATGGGGTCGCAAATTGCGAGGGCCTCATGAATATTATTGAGGCATGCAATTTGCGACCCCTTTGGGAATCGCAAACAGTGTCTCTGACACTGTTGTACATGGCATTTAGCGACTTGCAAATTGCGACTCGCAATTGAGCACAATTTGCAAGTCGCTAAATGCCATTGGGGCATATGCATCAACCAAACGAATACCGATTCCTTAATAGCGAAAAATAAGGAATCGCCATTAAGGAATCGGTATATGGCATGCATCAACAGATTCGGTCAAATTTAGCGATTCCTTAAAAATCGCTAAATTTACCGATTTCTACATAGCGGGGCATGCAAACTCCCATTAGCAAATAGCGAGTTCGGTAATACCGAATTAGCTAATTGCGAGTTCGGTAATACCGAGTTAGCTATTACCGAATCGGTAATAGTGAAATCGCAATTTGCCGCGTCGCTCTGGGAACGTGCAGATGACATCACCAACCAGGAAATACTGCAGCCCCACCCACATAGCCTCGACAGAGGAGCAGACAGGAGCTGGGAAGGAAGACTGCCTGTGCAGAGTGAGGCCACACCGACTCTGCAAATCCAAAGACACACACATCATGGAGCAGGAAGTGCCATCCAGCGCAGAGTCAGCACGCAAGCGAAAGCGGAAATTTTCTGACAGGGAGCTCGAGTACCTTATCGAGGGAGTCTCCAGCAAACACGACCGCCTCTTTGGCAAGCTGTCCCTCAAGGTGCTTGAGCAGGAGAAGCGGCGCATATGGCTGCGCATCCGTGAGAGGGTGAATGCAGTTGGCGTCACGACCCGCAGCATCGACGACCTCAAAAAAAGGTGGTACGACCTGCGGAAGCGTGCCAAAGAGAGGATTGCGGAGAGGCTCCGGGAGGCGAGCAGGACTGGAGGCGGACCATCCACAGCACCAGCAAACACAGCCCTGGAGGACCTTGTGGAAGGGACGATAGAGCATGAAGCCGTCGTGGGGGTGACCCAGATGGACACGTCCGGCGCAGCCACAAGTGCCCAAGGTAAGATGCATGCCTGTGCCCACACCCAGCATTGCGTAAATCCATTTCCATGCCCCCAGCCCGATCTCAGTGTGTCTGCTGCTCTGGCACAGACAGCTTTACACATGACACCAGTGCATCTTGGGAGGTGTAGTCTAGTCAGCCCAGTGTGCATGTACAGGCGTAAATCCAATGACCATACACCACATCAGTTGAACATGGATGGAGACTGTTCATTTAGTGGACCACAGAGGGACATTCATGTGTACAACACTATGTTTTTTTTTGTGTTTTTTTTTTGTTTGTTTTTTACCTCCCACCCATCCCCCAAACAACCACTATGTAGTTGTAATTATCCCACTAACCATGCACTGTTTCACACACAGATGCATCACCTGGGGATTCGGACGACAGCAGCCAGCTGATCATCTCGGAAACACCCGTCGAGTCAGACCAGGAGACAGCGCAGGACGCGCATGCATCGCCAACACCTGCCACCCCAACAGCACCACCTCCACCAGCGCCACAAGCTACGGCACCTCCACCAGCGCCACAAGCTACGGCACCAGCACCAGCGCCACAAGCAACGGCACCAGCCAAACAGGCTGCAGCTACTACAGCCACAATAGCGCAGAGGCGCAGGTCCCAAGTTGCGCCCTTGCAGGAGATGGAAACACCCACCTCGCAATTGGCACCCAGGCAGCGCACATACACACCACCTGATGCACCACCTGGAGGTGCTAGACGCGCACGGCGGCACAGGGCTCGTCGCAGTTCCGTCTCCTCAGCCGAACAGGATGTCCCAACAACCTCTGCAATCGAGGAGAGGATGCTGCGTACACAGCGCATGCAGGGGCGACATGTGGCTAACATTAGCTGCAATATCGTGCGCCTTGCTAGGTAGATGCGCGCCATGACTGCAGCAGCCACGGACATGAGCAAGGCGGTCAGGGACATGACCACAGCGGTTGCAGAGGGCAATGCTCAGCTCAGGGAGGAGGTACATGAGCTCACCCGTGCCACGAGGGAGGGCCATGAGTGCCATAAGAGGAGTCACCGGCAGCAAATGTTGCGTTCCGCCGCCGCTACCAAGGCCATCACACGGCACAGCAACAGCACCGCTGTGTTGGCACGCCGCTCAGTCGCCCTGCAGGTGGACCTTGGGCACTTCTGCGGGGATGTCGCAAAGTCACTAGGACACATCACCACTGCTGTGGAACACCTTCAGAGCAGCACATGCAGTGCTGCTGCATTGGGAGGGGATGACACAAGTGAGGCTGCCTCCAGTGTCAGCAGCGTGTCACTGGCAGAGGCCAGCACCAGGCGCCGCAGTTCGCGTGCCTCCGCGGGGACAGGCCGTGGTGAGGCATTGGATACACCTGAGCGGAGGCTTGGGGTACGTGGGAAGCGCCACTAGACAGTTGGACATGCATGCAGGACCATGGTGGGGCAACCATGGCCATCCAATCACTGTGTATGCACAGGCGTGACTTTAAGGCACCTTTTATTTACAATAATGCAATTGGAGCATGATTTACAATGCTAGTTTTGTTGCACAATCCTCAGTGCTACTGTGCATTAAACAGTTGCACCCCAAACCAACTTATAATGTCTCATTTTCCCATGTTTCAAAAATGATTTTGCATTATGTATATCCACCTCCTATGGCCCTCTGCTGTGTTTGGGATGTGTGCCTGTTGTTGTTGGGCGGGTGGTTGGTCAGCCCGGTGGTCGTCATCCCTGTCCACCTCTATGGGTATCCCCCTTCTGGTGGCAATGTTGTGCAGCATTGCACATACAGCAATTATCCGACAGCATGGGGCGGAGCTTGGCTCGCAAAGAAGATGGCCGCTTGAGCTCGGAGCTCCGGCGAGCCACGTCTAATATCCTTAAATAATCCTGACCCCGACGAGTCCCAACGCAACGGTCGGCCTCGGCGGAACGTCCCAGGGGGCCGGACAGCTGTACGCCGCGATTTCCGGCCCGATCGAGCGACCAGGTGACCTCCGGAGCCGGCGACTCGAGCGGCGACCTAGGCCGCGGATCCCCGGCCTTGGGTGGAGGAGGCTGCCGACGACGTAAGGAGACGTGCGGCCAGCGACCCTGAGGTGCGCAGCGGAGGACAGCGGAGTCCAGAGGCAGGGTCCGCCGGTGCACACAGAGGCAGCGGACAGCACAGACGCCGATCTACTGCCAGTAAGAGAGACCCGGGTTGCATCACACGGCGCCCGCAGCGTGGAGGATCTGCGATACCCCCTGCGCGCCCAACGACAGAGAGACTGGCGGCGAGGCGCGTTTGTGGCGCTCCTGGGCATGGTTACGGCGGCAGCCGGGAAGAGGGGTGCTGGTGAGCCCTGCAGCGGAGGTACGGAAGCGGCAGCAGGTTGGGAGTCACCACCGGTGAGACGCCACCGAGGCCGAGCTGAGCGCGGACGCCACGAGCTTGGTGGCCTTGCTGCTGGGACGGGGCGGACGGCCTGCTGGACGCCTGGAGTGGCCGTTGGCGGACAGGTGCGCCGGGTGAAGACGGAAGGAGCTAACTGACCCGCCGAGACACCTGCGGTGGGCTGCCTGCGACTGTGCCACGGCTGGGAGGTGCCGGTGGACTTGCCAAGCCGAACGGCGGCGCGCTGAACGGAGTGGGGGCACAAGATGGGCAAGGCGGATAAAACACAGTCGAAACTGAAGTTCGAGCAGCGGCGCCCCCAGCCGCAGCCGCCTCTGGAGAGCGCTACAGGAGGCGGGCCTGACCCCGCGGAAGACGACCGGGACTTGAGGGGCCTCTTGTTGTCCATGGAGAAGGGACTACAGAGCGGCATCACGGCCCTGGGCGCTAAAATCGACGCGCTCTCCTACCGAATGGACCGCATGGGAGAGCGCCTGGACAGGCATTCGGAGCGCCTAGACCAGGCTGACGGCCGCATATCGGAGGTGGAGGGCGCGCAGACGGCACTGGACAGCGACCACAAGAAGCTCGAGCGCCAAATGCAGATGCTGCAGGACAAGACAGAGGACTTAGAGGCCCGTTCTCGGCGCTGTAACTTGCGCATCACTGGCCTGCCGGAGTCCACCGCCACAGGCCGCATGGAGACCTTCGTGGAGACATTGTTGGTTACATTGCTGGGGAAGGAAGTATTCTCCGGGATGTTCGTGGTGGAGAGAGCGCACAGGTCCCTGGGCCCGAGGCCCCCGCCAGGAGCACCGCCCCGACCGGTCATAGCTAAACTTCTGAACTATAGAGACCGAGATGCGGCGCTGAGAGTGGCCCGGGAAAAGAAGACACTGTCCTACGAAGGGTCGCCTATCTCGCTCTACCCGGACTTCACAGCCCGGGTGCAGGAGGCCAGACGACAGTTTGCCCCTGCCAAAAAACAGCTCCGGGAGCTCGGAGTGGACTATGCCATGCTGTACCCGGCTAAGCTACGAGTCAACCGACAGGGCAAGTCACACATATTCCAGGACCCTAAAGCACTCCACAAGGCGCTGAAGGACTGGGCGAAGGAGCAGCGTCGGAGCCCGGCGACGTCACCACGCGAGGACGAGAGAGATGGCGCCCTGGACGCACAGGACTGACCGAGAGGGCAGGACTCACCTAGTTGGTATTTTGTCGTGACCTGTGTGGCAGCAGGGAGGTAGGATTTGAGAGGCACGGATGGGGAGCGGTTAGATGATATGGTTATGGGGTACTGTACAACGTGAGATGCACCCCCCACCGGACTAGTCGCAACAGGGAGGCCCGTGGACAGCGACTTATCCCCCTGTTGCTTAACTCCGTTATAGCATTATAGAGTATGCTGCTTGGGACAAACACCTGAGAACGTTGTTAAGAAGTTGTATCAAAGTGCTGGGAGGGGTCGAGAGACACCAGAGTGGCTCGCTGGACCGGGCGGCGGCTGTTGGACGCTAGGTGCTTCCACACTAACGTGTGAGCGCAGAGCGACCTCCGCCCGCGTGTGCGTTCCACTCCGTTGAGAGTTCGACAGTTAAGGGTGGGGAGGCGGGAGGTATGGGGTGCCCAAGTTTGGGAATCTGCAAGGCCGAGTTGGGGAGGGTCTGCTGTGGGCGGGGGGGACGGGGGGGTTTGAGTTTTGGGGGTTTGAGGTCACTAGGTTGGGGTACGAGTGTGGCACGATTAGTATGCTCCTGCGCTTGGAGGCGCGCACAATTGAGGGATTTGCGCCCACGAGAAAGCTATGGCGAACACCGGAGCGGCCATGCCTGAGAAGCGCGACGCACTAAGAATCCTCTCTTGGAATGTACGGGGACTGAATGATTACCGAAAAGCCCGTAAAGTGCTGCACTACCTTAAGAGGCATGAGATAGATATTGCACTCCTGCAGGAGACGCACCTTCCCACTAACAGCCCTATCCTGCGCACCAGGGACCTGAGGGAGGCGCACGCAGCGGGGTTCACTACACACTCTAGAGGGGTGCTTACATGGGTCAGCGCGCGGGTGGAGCACAGGTTGCAGTGCATTGCCACAGACAATGCGGGCAGGTATGCGCTCACGCGCTTTCAGGGAAAGGGCATGGATTTGCTGCTGGTTAATTGTTATGGGCCGAATTATGACTGCCCCGAGTTTTTCACAGCGCTGGCGGGAGCGGTGGGGGATACAGGCGCGCGGCAGGTACTGTGGGGAGGCGACTTCAATGTGGTGCTAGACCCGGAGCTTGATAGGTCAGGAGGCCCGAACCGAGCGCGACCTGCGGCAGCAGGGGCGATCGCTCGGGGTATGCTATGTCTGGATTTGGTTGATTTGTGGCGCACTCGTAACCCGGCACAGGGAGGCTACACGCATTACTCGGCATACCATAACTTGCATACGCGGATAGACTACTGGCTACTATCTGCGCCCCTTGCTTCGCAGATTCGCGAGTGCGCGGTACTCCCGCGAACGCTCTCTGACCACTCACCGATACTGCTCTCCCTGGCGACGCCCAGAAAGGCCCCCCCGCCGTTCCTTTGGCGATTCCCCCCTTATTCGCTGCTGGATCCTCTGTTCAAGGAGGAGCTACTGGCTGCGATCGAGCAATTCTTTGCCACTAATTTGGGCTCTGTGGAGGATTTTCAGACTGTCTGGGAGACCTTCAAGGTCCACATTCGCGGAGTGGCGATGGCTAAACACTCGGGGGTACTCCGGAGTATCCGGCGCCGCCTTGCGGCGCAGGAGCGTAACCTGGCAGAGTTGGAGACCAGACTGCTAGAAGAGGGCGGAGATGACACTATTGAGGAGGTAAAGGCCCTACTAGCGGAGTATCACGAAACGGCTGATGCAGAGGTGTTACACCTGGGGAAGTACGCTACGGCCAGGGTGTATGGTGAGGGGGACAGACCGGGGTCGGTATTAGCTAACCTGCTCAAGGCTCGCAGGCGCAGGACCGCCGTCACGCAGATCAAGGCAGCGGATAGCTCACTGCTCACAGAGGAGGAGGACGTAGTGGAGCGATTTCGGTCGTACTACGCTGGACTCTATGCTTCTAAGCAAACCGGCATGGAGGACGGCATAGGGGACTATCTGGACCATATAAAGTTGCCGTTCCTCCCGAACGAACACAGGGAGTTTCTCTCCTTACCTATTGAGAGGGATGAAATTCTAGAGGCCCTTGCGAGCATGAAGGCGCAAAGCGCCCCCGGAGCTGATGGCCTCACCGTCGCGTTCTACCGAACTTTCATAGACCAGCTCTTACCACACTTGTCGACGCTGTTTGACGATATGTGCACGAGGGGGCATATGCCACCGTCCATGCGCGAAGCGCTCTTAGTTGCTATACCGAAGCCAGGCAAACCGCCCGAGGAGTGCAGCTCCTATCGACCGCTGTCGCTACTCAACGTGGATACGAAATTATATGCCAAGATCCTGGCCACGCGGCTAGCCCTTCTCGCTCCCGAACTGGTCGCCCCAGAGCAGGCGGGATTCATGCCGGGCAGGAACCTCACATATAATTTGCGGACGGTGTTTGGCGTCCTGCAACACGTTCGCCCCGAAGCGCGCGCGCTCGCGGTGTTTCTCGACATGGAAAAGGCATTTGACTCTGTCGAGTGGCCATTTATGCGACAGGTCCTGACGCGCATGGGGCTCGGTCCGATCTTCCTACAAATGATAGGAGTACTATATAATGGCCCCACGGCGCGAATACGCTTGGGCGACCGAGTCACGGACCCGATAACAATTACGAGGGGCACGAGGCAGGGGTGCCCCCTGTCACCTTTGCTGTATGCCCTGGTGGCAGAACCGCTGGCGTGCGCTATGCGTGAATACCACAGCCTTCGAGGCATCAATTTCCCTACTTACAGAATAACGATCTCCACGTATGCAGACGACACCCTGCTATATATCAGGGACCCGGAAAATAACCTAGCCCCAGTGTTGAGGGAGGTAGTCCACTTTGGAGCGCTCTCCGGGCTGACGGTGAACTGGGATAAATCTATTGTGTTCCCGCTGACGCCAGTCACGACCCCCTTTGCTATGGAGTACCCATTGCACTGGTCTGAGGAACCGGTTCGGTACCTGGGGATCCAGCTCCATAGGGACTCAGAGGTGGTGCTATCTGAGAATTACGGACGGGCCATAAGTAAACTGGAAGACGACGTGGAGACCTGGATCAAGCTGCCCCTTTCGTTATTGGGACGCATATCCATTATGAAGATGGTGGTGCTCCCTCGGTTCCTGTTTCTTTTTACGAACATCCCCATGGTGCTCTCGCGTGCTTTCTTCGCGCGGCTGCAGGCATCATTGCTAAGGCTGGCGTGGGCTGGCAAGCAGGCGCGGACCAGCTGGAAAGTACTGACGCTACCTTACCAGATGGGTGGCCTTGGGGCACCCGACATGGAGCTGTACTACCGAGTGGCGCAGGGAGCTCAGGCGCATAGCTGGATACACGGGGGCGAGGCTGTCCCGTATCTTAGACTGGAGACATTGTTTGCGGCGCCGCTGCCGCTCCCAGCGGTAATTTTTGAGCATCCGGACCGCCGCACGGGATTTCTCGATTCCTTGAACTCCACTAGGCATGCCTGGAACTGTATACTACAGTGCGACTCTGGGGCGCAGCTGTATTCACCGGCAATGCCCACTGCCTGGGCGGTGTGGCTGACCCCTTGCAAGGAGGAGGGAGTGCGGCGAGCGCTTAAGGAGATGGGAGTACACACACTGGGGGACATGTTTGCTGACGGCCAAGTCAAAACGTGGACGGCGGTGGCAGCCTCAGGCGCGGAGTGCACGCAATTGCAGCGTTTTCAGTATTACAGAGTCAGGCAGGCCTGGAGACAGTTGCTGGGGAAGGATATGGAGGAGCCGGCGGAGGTTCAGGAACTGACGTACATAATTAAGAATGATAGCCCCCGCGGGTTGATCTCTAAGTTGTACAGAATGGCGCAATCGCATAGAGTGCACGAGTTCGCAAAATGCAGACTGGACTGGCAAAGGGACTTAGGGATTACCATTGACGATGCAATGTGGGCGTACTGCTGCACGGGGATTAGACGCATCTCTCTGCATGGCAGACACCGGCTGGTCCATTTCAAATTCCTCAACAGGTACTACTACACGCCGGAGCGCTTGCATAGATATGGGCTGCGTGCAGACCCTGTATGCGAACGTTGCAGACACCCGACGGCTGACTTCCTCCACCTGGCGTGGCAATGCCCGGGCATATACAACTTTTGGGTGGCGGTATGCCACCAGATAGTGGGGGTGACGGGGGTGGAGCTGGCTCCGGATCCGGCGGTGGCGCTATTGGGGCATTCACGAGGTGTGCCGAGGGCTGCCAGACGCCTGGTTGATATGGGGATGCTAGTGGCGAAACGGCGAGTGGCGATGAGCTGGATGCGTGGCCCAGTGCCCACGGTGGAGCAGTGGAAACGCGATGTGCTGTACTGCTGCACCCAAGCGGAGAGGTTCAGCGAGTTGCTGCCGCCGCGTAGCAGGCCTAAAAACTTCTGGGAATTGTATGAGGAATACCTGAGCGGGCGGGGGGCTGCAGCAGGACGCCCGGATGGGGGCCCTGACCCGGATGCTGCAGAAGAGGGAGCTCCCGTAGGAGGTGATCGGGCGGGTGACACTAGATGAGGATGAGTGGCGGCTGAGTGCGGGAGGCGAGCGATACTGCGACTAACTTAGGACCTCAGGGGTTTGGTTGGGGAGGGTGGGTTAGGGGAGTTGGGGGTAGCGTGAGGGGAGGGAGGGGGTTTGGAGTTTTATGGCCATAAAAAAGAGTGACTGTCCCCTAAGCTTTGGGGAAAGGAGCGCGTTAAAGCCTGACCGCAGACAGGGGATCCGCCCCGCATGCAAGCGCTGAGCTGGAGGGACACTCGGGAAGCATTAGGTGTTTATTCAGTGTAGCACGGCGATGCCCGGCCTCCGGGATGTGGGATAGCCGATGTAATCGATTGCGAGATGAGACAAAATGGCGGGCCTTGGGTTGATGGCACTCGGATCTGTATGTCACTGTTCCTTGTATGCAGTCAATAAACACATTTAAAAAAAAAAAAATTATCCGACAGCATGTTTCAGGTTGGTATAGCATGGCGCCGCCAGTCTTGTGGAGGATACGGAAGCGGCTCTTGAGAATCCCAAAAGTCCTCTCTATCACATTCCTCGTGCTGATGTGTGCAGCGTTGTAGCGATGTTCCTGCGGGGTTGCTGGATTTAAGTATGGGGTGAGTATTTATTCACGC
The DNA here is from genome assembly GCF_964204655.1 of Triturus cristatus. Taxonomy (NCBI): domain Eukaryota; kingdom Metazoa; phylum Chordata; class Amphibia; order Caudata; family Salamandridae; genus Triturus; species Triturus cristatus. Next base: position 178,949,211 of record NC_140590.1, read on the forward strand.
AGGGTGTAGGCACTGTCACCTAGAAGATAGAAGCATAGACTTAGCATTGGTGATGTACATACATGTGTGGTGTTGGTGTGGGGAAGCATATTTCTACGTGCCTAGCAGGAGTCCCTCTCCAAATTCTCCGTTGATTAGTCGTCTGTGCATTCCACTGTTGCGGAAGATGTATGAGTCGTGTGTGCTCCCTGGGAATTGTGCCACTAGGTCCGTTATGATGTTATTGGCATCGCACACAACCTGCACGTTGATCGAGTGGTATGACTTGCGGTTCCGGAATATTTACTCATTTGCTGCGGGAGGACATATGGGGATATGCGTGCAGTCGATGCATCCAATCACATGTGGGAATTGTGCCACCTGGTAGAAAGCCTGTTTGGTGCGGTCCAACTGCTGTGGGGTTGTGGGGAAGCTGATGTGTGTGTGGAGCATTGTCAGCATGGCATCTAGGAATTTCTTGAAGAAGCGTGACAGTGCGCTTTGCGAAACACCTCCGGCCACCGCAATTACCCCCTGGAAACTCCCTGAGGCCAGTAGGTGCAGGCTGCATAGGACCTGAACGTGCGCAGGGATTGCATTTGTCCGGTGTGTCTGGTGCTGCAGTAATGGTTCCAGGTCTGCAATCAGGCGCATGATCATAGCGCGATTGAGGCAATACTTCTGGTACACCTCGTCCTCATTCTGCCCGAGCAAGGTTATGCGCAGTCTGAAAACTCGCTCCTGGACCCTTCTCCTGCGCTGTCCTGCTGCATTGATCCGCATCCTCCTTGCAAGCACGTAGAGGGCAGCCATTTTGTGGGAGCCAACAGGGTCTCCTGGGCCACATTTAAGGGTTTAGTGATTGCCTCAATCATTTGCACATGTAGAAAAAATTTTTGCATTATCTTTTTTTTGTTGTTGTAACTTTACCTCCAGGTTTTGATTCTCCTTATTTAGCTCTTGCAAAATAGCGATTTTTGGGATTTTCGTTATTAGCGAGTTTTGTTGCATTGGGGTGCGATTCGTTATTTGCTATTGGCACTTTCCGGGAGCTCATAGTGATTTCGGTAACTGCTAATTCGGTATTTAGCGATTCGGTAACTTAGCATTTTTGGTATTACCGATTCGGTATGTTAGCGGATATTTATTTAGCGATTCGTTATTTGCTCACGTTTTGGGTTGATGCATTGGGATTGGGTATTTGGGACTCGCTACCGGGAGCTAATAAAGAATCGGTATTTTACCGACTGGATTTTGCCTTGATGCATGAGGCTGTTAGTCGTATATCTGGCACTAAATGTACCAATTGGGTGGAGGCAAATGTTACCATGTTTTAGTGAGAGAGAGCATATGCAGTTTGGAACTGGTTAGCAGCGGTAAAGTGTACAGGGTCCTAAGGCCAGCAAAAATAGGAGGATTGGGGGCTGAGCCAAGCGGCCCACTTTGAAGGACATGCTCTGATTGAGCTCCGCGGGCCCACACCATCATCCTACCGCAATTCTCCTGTGTCCTCTTCGTTCTTCCTGGGGCAGCTGACCTTGCCTGCCTGACACCCCTCTGGGGGCACCGTGGCTGCATCTGGGGCAAGACAATAGCCGTGGAGCACTGCACGGCCCATGATACAGCCTTCCGGTGTGCTCTGTAGACCGCACCAGTGGCAGAGCAATGCGTGCCTCCCAGAGGGGGCTGGGCGCGGCCAAGGGGATTTTTATCTGGGCTCTGGGCCGTAGTGGTGTTGAGCCCAGCCTTGAGCGTATTCTAGAGGCCCCACGAGAGACGGGCGGGCTCCTGACATCACGAGAGGCCTGGACGGAGCCGGCAGCCAAATCCTCCTCAGCTGGCAGTGCTTATCCGGGGGAGATACGGAGACACAGTAGCTGACCCAGATGGCAGTGCCAGAGGTGTTGATCCTGTTTGTGTCGTGCAGGACGAGGCGAGGCACCCGCTGAAGGGGGGGTTGTACTCCCAGTTACGGAGGCGACCAGGCCAGGCCCCAGTGTGGATTGTGGCCGGGGGGCCTCCCTTAGCCCGCTCCTCACTAGCATGTCACCAGATGCTGCCCCTCTGACCCAAGGCTTGAAAGTGGAGCGCTGTGCCTCTGCGGTAAAGACCAAGGTCAGGGGGTTTGGGCCTGGAGAGACCCCCTTTACAGCCAACCATACAACTAGAGCAGCAGGGCATGCGGCTGAGATCCCTCTTGACCCACGATGAGGAGCTATTAACCCCTTCTGTGACCATGACGAGATAGTCTCGTCATGGAGCGCGGTTGCGCTGTGCCCATGACGAGACTATCTCGTCATGGACCCCGCCCGCTAATACAATGGCCGGCACAGGAGGGGGAAAGGGCGGGGCACTCAAGGGGTTAATTTTGCCGGAAGGAGCGGGTGGGCGGCCCGTGGTTGACTATTTTGGGCCCTCGGTTCTTTCTTCTCCTAAGCCTGAAGGTGGTGCCTGAGGCCCTGGTTTTTCCTGGCTGACATCACTGAGCAGCGGCGGTGACCCCCAGTGTCCACAGCCAGGGTGTTACTGGACCCAGGAAGGCAGCCGGAATCAGGCATCTGGGTCTTGATGAAAAAACCCCTGCATAATATGTATAAGGACAAGGCCCCCAGGCCTGGCCCTAAACATAGTACCATAGACAGATTCACAGCGACAATTATGCAATCCATCAAAAACTCGGACAGTACGGCAGGCCTACCAGACAACGCCGCCCTCCTCGCTGCCATTACCCAGTCCAGGCAGGCACTTGAGACCCAAATTGGTCAAGACGGGGCTGTGGTGCATCAGCAATTGTGCCTGACACAGCAGCAATATCTTGTTGAGCTGATGGAGGAGGCATGTGGCACGTAGCTTGCTACACAGAGTAGAATTTATCAAATGGGTGAAAAGTCTGGTAGACTCCTCTACAGGTTATGCCAGCAGGCTTATTCCGTGATTCTGATAACGTACTGATGACAGACCCAGTGGCGCTTGCCAATATCTTCGCAACATATTATCAGTCTCTATAAGCACCCTCCGAGGTTCTAGAGGCCTCCGCGAATGAATAGTTCTTCAAAGATATTCCTATGGCCATTGAGACGCTGGCGACCTAGGTCCTCCTGAATGCTCAAATTCGGTGCTTTGAGTGGTCCACTGAAATCTTAGACTGGTTAGACCTATATGCGGATGACGTAGTCTTCTTTAGGACAGACCCTCACAGGACGAGCCCCCGAATCCTCCAAATCATGCAGGTTTTTGGTGAGACGTCAGGTCTCTTCATGAATGTGAACAAGTCCACACTGTGGCCTCTATGTGGGCCTCTCGACAGGAGATCTCCAGGGCACGCAATATAGATACGGTCCTTGCCAAGGTCAATGCTGAGTTGAGGTCATGGGTTGGTCTCTCCCTCTTCCTATAAGGCCCGTCGGCTATTTATAAGATGATTTCTCTCCTGCGGCTCTTGTATCAGTTAAAGAACCACCCCTACCCCATTCCACAGACATGGTTCAGGCCGATCAACTCCCTGCTGAGAGGGTTTCTGTTGGGGGCAGGGCGGACAGACAGGTGCTCTGCACTTGCTTTCTCTCCAGCTGCTGTGGGGGCATTGCTGCCGCTGATGTACAGTCGTACTATGCGGCCTCTCATCTACAAATACTAAATGACTGGTACGCACTTGGAGAGATGGTTGTTAAGAGAACCCTCGCTTTACAAATACCTATACGGAAGTCCGAAGATTCAAGATCTTCCCCCGGCCACTAAAGTGGTACTGACAACATGGCGACAGTACCCTTCGCTGTATAGGCTGGCAGAAAGTCTCACACGTGAGGCCCCCCTATGGTGCAACCACCTCCTTCCACATCTGCAGCGTCTGTGAGGCTTCCATGGGTGAGACTGGATTGGGATTTCCTCTGTGGGTGATGTCCTCTGGGGATTTATTCTCAAATCCTTTGCAGAATTATAAAAGAAGCACCCAGTCTCAGAAATCTCCCCTCCCTCCCTGAGTTTAGTCCACTGGAAAGGAGACCTTGGGGACCATAAAACCTCCAAAATATACCAGACACTAGTCACACTTAATGCTCCTACATTAGAGAACCTGAGAGAGACCTGGCATGCTGATATAGGTCTCATCGATCACGATGATTGGAGGGAGGCCCTGGAGTCCCCCCCCGGCAGGTTGCAGTCTCTTCGTGTCTGCGGCTGATCCAGCTACAATACCTACACAAAACATATTACACACGTCTGAGCCTTTGGAAAGCAGGTCTTGTAGTATCCCTGCCATGCTTGGAAGCCACATTCCTACACACAGTTTGGATGTGCCCAGCCTTGGATAGGTTCTGGAAGGAAGTATTCGGGTGCCTGTCTGAGGTGCTTGGGTGGTCCTTGAATAGTACACCACGGCTCCCGTTACTGCACATTTCCCAGGATGTTGGGGGTAATAGGTACAAACGTCACCTAATGTTTCTGGGTTTGACCTTGGCTAAACGCGTCATAACCCACTCATGGAAAGCAAAATCCTTGCCATTGATGGGAGTTTAGAAGTGAGGACTGGTCTTCTGCATGGAGCTGGAGGAACATGTGTTTAGGGCTAGGGGATGCCCCCAGAAACATAAACGCATATGGCAGCGCTGGACTGACTACAGAGGTATTGTCTTGGCCCCACACACACCACAGTATGTATCATTGGATCCAGAGGTACTGCCCCATGGTTAATATATTGGCTTTACCGACTGTTAACAAAGGGATGACAGGAACTGAGTGCCAGGGTAGCGACACAGGGACATGACTTTTGGTTTGTTTCCTTCTATCGAAGCATGTTTATTGTTATGTTATAAGATACTATGTGATATACTTATGGCTATGCTATATCCTAACACGTATATGTATAATACGGCTCTTCAAGTACGATATTGGCAAAAACCAATAAAGTTTGTTCTTAAAAAAAAACAGGAGGATTGAAGGCAAAAAATTGTAAGAAAACCACACTAAGGAGGTCAGCTCCAACATGTGTCCTCCAGCTGAAAGCAGAGAGAACTACCCCCCCTCATGGGAGTTCTCGTTACTAAAGCAGAGGAACCTGGAGAGACCATCAGCATTGGCGTGGTCAGGTTCAGGGTAATGCCTCACCGTAAATTTCCCCCTTATAGGGAGATGGACCAGTTTCGGATGTAAGGAATCAAGGTCCGAAGCACCTACCCAGCGTTTAAGAACTACATGTCCCATCAGCCCTAGAACCAGGAAGTGGGAGTCTATATTAGGATGCCACGCACGGCAGGAGGCGTGCGTTATTTTGAAACCATCGGATCAGGAGTCACCACCGTCGATCCCGTCTTCGTTGTCACTTCAGAGAAGTATCCCGGATAAGGAGCCATCTAACGGAATATTAGGTGAGCGGTTCCATTTGTGCTCAGCTGAGCACGAATCCTTGAACAGCCCCGAAGCAGCCGCGACCCCCACCTGTGGGCACACTTTTCGCCTTCGGCACTTTGGACGGCTCAGACGAGCCGTCACTTGTTAACAGCATTAACTCCGGTGCTGCGACATCCGGGGTTTCCGGTGCTTGGAGGAGCACGAGATCTGGCAGTGCTCGGAGGAGCACGAGAACTGGCAGTGCTCGGAGGAGCACGAGAACTGGCAGTGCTTGGAGGAGCACGAGAACTGGCAAGGCTCGGAGGAGCACGAGAACTGGCAGTGCTCGGAGGAGCACGAGAACTGGCAGTGCTCGGAGGAGCACGAGATCTGGCAAGGCTCGGATGAGCCCAGCTAGACTGGTACTATAGGATCCGTGTCGGGCTCGGCATGGACAGACTACCAACGGACCACATGAGGATAATAGGGAACTTAGTGTGTTGATCCTCACCCTAGTGAAGGAGCGCTACATCGTGTATACTATCTGGCGGCGGTGTACTCGCCGTGGAAGCCATCCTTGGTTACTTTTGAATACAATTACGTTGGGGCAGGAGGGGGTTTTGCCAATGGGAGTAATGGTCTGAAGGAAGACCTCTGCTCCTCCCTAAAGGCTGAACAAGCACTAAGTAAAATAGGGATTGATTCTTTTGAATGCACAGGGAGAGCCTGTGTACATGGGTCATGATTGAGTCCTGCTGAGAGAGGAATCTCAGATAGTGATATTACGAGGCATAATAGAGCAAAAGGGTAATGATATATACTAGTGAGACAATACGAGAGTAGATTGTTTATATGAGCCTGGTGTGAATGTGTCTTCTTTTGTCTTTTCAGATTCTTGTCCCTGCTGGCCCTTCCGCCCTCCTTTCCCTCGCCTGATCACCTCTGGGCTCCGTAACCTTTGGTTGGAGTCCGGGGATATCAGGAGGTGGACATATATAGCAACACCTGGATCCTGAGGAGCTCTGTAACGTAACATCGGATTCTCGCCCCTCATCCTCATTAGCCATCTGAGGAGTCTGTGGTCTGTCTGAACCTGGAAGTGAGCCCCAAACAGGGACAAACTATTCTCAGCCCTCCAACAAATCAATTCAGACATCCGTACACTGCACAACCTTATTGTACAACAATCTAGACCCTCTTGCTATACACAGGAACTCAGTTCATCCACACCCCCCAAGACCGTAAGCCGCACCCACCATCGTCGTGCAAGCTCCCAGGTTAGGGGGCCTCCAAGCTGGAGCACTGTCCCGTACTCGAATGACATCTCACGCCCAATCAGGATGTTAAATCATCTATCTGACTCAGAATTAAGAACGCTCCTTAACTCTTACGAGCTACCGCACCCTACACATAACGCTGGACCTCCAGCTATTGCACACACAGACTCCCGAATACATTCTATACCAACCAACTCATACAGACCCACCAGACACAACCCCAGAGGTATTGTTGAAAATAACCTTACTAGAATACTCCTCACAACCGAACCATCCATAGCATCCATCAAGCAGAATCTAAGCTGTCTCCTGCTGAACTGCAGATCCGCTTCTAGACACGCAGCTGATATAGCTGACCTACTTATTTCTAACGAGCCAGACATTCTGATCCTGATGGAAACCTAGTTAAAGCAAACGTCTACCCCCATCATGGACATCCTGCTACCCCCTAACTATGACATCACCAGACTAGACAGAGCTGACAGACCAGGAGGTGGGTTAGCCTGCATTCACCAGATCAGCCTTACAGTATCCAATTCTAATGCCCCTATGGTACCCTCTTGCGAATATCTTTGCTTAAACATAGCCAACAACAACGAACAAATATGCTCTCTACACACTTTCTACCACCCGCCCGGAGACAACCTAACATTCATAGAACACCTCATGAACATTCTAGCGTCAAATGACAACCAACAAAGTAAGCAAATCTTCTTGGGGGACTTCAATCTGCACTGGGATGACTTGAACGACCCAGGGGTAAACAGCCTCAAAGCTTTCCTCGCTGACCTCAATCTTAACCAAATATGTAACAGCCCGACACACGACAAAGGTGCTACTCTCAACCTAATAATTTCCGAAAGCTGACGCCACTCAGCTTGACTCGATTCTCCCCTGCGACTGGTCTGACCATCATGCCATTTCTTTCCAAATCTTGGAAATGATTAAACGACGCCCAACACAACCCTTGAGAACTGGAAGAGAAACCTGAAAAACTTCGGCTCTGACCTTATAGCATCAGTTAATTCTAACCATCTCTACCCCCCGAAGACCTCAAGGATGTTCAGGAGCTGACCAGTCACTACTTCCACTCCATGAACAACTTACTTGACAAAATTGCCCCGCTTCAACTGAAAAGTACTTCCACAAAAGAATCAAAACCTTGGTACGATGGGAGACTAAATGATGACAGACGCTCTCTCAGAATATTGGAAAGTCGTTGGAGAGCTGACCCCTCTATTGATCACCTCAAGCTTCTCAGATTCTCCAGAAACGCTTACTTTAGGAAGATCAGAAAAACTAAAACCGTCTTCTTCAGGTCACAACTAGACCGTGCCAAGAACCGCCCCAAAAAGCTATTCGATCTTATCAAAGCTCAGACCAAAAACCATCCCAGTCTCCCTAACACGATCCCACCTGCTCTTCCCAATTGTGACTAATTTGCCGCCTTCTTTGCGACCAAGACGGAATCCATTAAATCAGACCTGCGAAAAGACCTCTTAGACATCTCAGACCGGAAAAGAACCCATCTCTGCTCCAGGCAGAGGCTCAAGAAAATGACCTTCCAAAATGTAAACTAAAAAACTACGCAACTTGGTCCCACTTTAACACTTACAGTGAAGATCACATATTAAAGACGTTAACCTCTCTGAAACCCTCCAATCATTTCATCGACCCGCTCCCAGCTAATTACCTAAAAGACTTAATTCCCCTAGTTCTACCCCTCTGGACTAAGATCATTAATACGTCCCTTCTTCAAGGATCCACCCCAGACAGCCTGAAAACAGGTCAGGTCTCACCGATCCTTAAGAAACCTACAGCTGACCCCTCGGACCCAAACAACTATCGTCCATTTCCAACATTCCAATGCTTGCCAAACTCCTGGAAAAATGCGTTAACTCACAGCTGAACAGCCACATTGTTCAATTCAACCTACTTAACCAGTTTCAATCAGGCTTCCGAGCAGATCATAGCACTGAATCTGCTATGACTCATATTCTGGACGACGCGCTAAAAATCCTAGACCAAAACGAAGACCGTTTACTAATTCTACTCGATCTATCCTCAGCCTTTGACACCGTGAAACACGACAACCTGCTCATACTCCTGAAAAACAGAATGGGAATTTATGGTTCTGTTCTTAACTGGTTCACTTCTTTCCTGCAAAATAGATCCCAAAGCTTCAAGGTCAACCAAACCCAGTCCAACCCCATGCCAGTCACGCTAGGAGTTCCTCAAGGCTCCTCTCTCTCTCCCACCCTTTTCAACCTCTTTATGGAACCACTCACCGATCTTCTCAGCCTTGCCAAAATTCACTTCCACATGTACGCTGACGATACCCAAATCTACATCAAGATTCATTCTCTTGATGACATCAAATCACTCAACTCCACGCTACAAAAAACCCAAACTTGGCTGGCCGAAAACCACTTGAAACTAAACTCCCTCAAAACTGAATTCCTCTTACTTGCTCCCCCCAACAAAACTCCAATTATACTGGACTGGATGAAACACCTAACAGCTCTTAATGGACATCCTCTAGTCGTGGACTCAGCGAAATCACTGGGGGTCACGCTTGACAGTTACCTAAAGATGCAGAAACATATCAGCGCCGCCACAAAAGGAGCTAACTTCCATCTGAAGACTCTTCGAAAACTAAAACCCTTTCTACCGGCCCAAGATTTCAAACTAGCGGTTCAAGCCCTAGTAATCCCTCGTGTGGAATATGGGGCGGTTACCCTATGCGGCCTCCTCAGGGCATCGACAGCCCCGCTAAGAGCCACGATCAACTCTGCTGCGAGACTCATCACAGGTTCAAAGACATACTCCCATATTTCACCAGACCTGAGAGCACTCAACTGGCTTCCGTTTGAGGCCAGAATACATCTGAAAATCGCTTGTATGACACACAAGGCCCTCCACCACAATGCCCCCCACTACCTAGCTCAGAAATTGTTGCTCTCATCGGGCAGCAGAGCCTCCAGGAGTGCCAAGACTCTTCTTCTGAAACCACAAAGATTTGCCCCAAAAAAAACCTATAACCGAACCTTTTCTGGTGTGGCTCCTAGGATCTGGAATGCCTTACCCAGTGAAACAAGAATGAACCCCTCCTCTGCCGCATTCAAAAAAGAAGTGAAAGCGATCCTCATGGCTAAATTCACATGAACTCTGTAACGGTTTTCTGTATTTTGTGTCTGACGTATGCTGTTTTTACTCTCTTCAGTTGTCCTTCTGTTTAGCTTAATCTTTATGACTTTCAGATCTGTACAACTCTATCACTTAGATCTCGCTGTGCTTAGCGCAGGATTTACTCTTATGACTTGTAAAGCGCTCTGTTACTCGCAAGAGTCTTGTTCGCGCTATATAAAACCTTCAAAATAATAATGGTCTCAACTTCTTGGAACAGACTGAAGCACTTCCCTGAGCTGACACAGGTGGTCTCCGCATCTGGAGCTCAAGTCTGCAATGTGGTCTAGATAAGGAGCACTGAAGTTCTCCAAATCTGCCAGGACCTGATTGGCCAACCTCTGCAAGGTGGCAAGGGCGTTCTTCAACCCAAAGGGAATCACCCAAAATGCACACCTCTTTGTCTCTCAAAGTTGATCTGACAGGTACACAGATATCAGCTCAAATGTGCTTAGGAACTTGGCTGCCCCAACCGGTAAACAAGCTAATCAGATCAGGGGATCGGGTGAGCATCAGTCTTACTAACTGCATTGAGCCCTTGGTAATCCACAAAGTACTGGAATTTGCGGGGAGGCACCTAGAGGGACAGCTTTGGGGACCAGCACCACTGGGCTGCACCAAGGGCTGCTCGAGGGCTCAATTACTCCCAGTTCCAACCTGCTGGAGACTTCTTCCTTTATCCTGGCTATCACCTTATCAGGGAGCTAGTAGATAATATTCATTACAGGTATGCTGTCCCCAGTGTGAATATCACAGGTACACCATGTAGTTAGCCCTGGGGTTAGGAAGATGAGAGAGGAGAACTGCCCCAACACGTGGCGACTGTCCCTTTGTTGCTCTAGGGTCAGAGTAGGGGAGAGGTTGACACCCTCTACTGATCCATCCTGCTCCTTGGAAGCAGGGAGGTCAGGGAGAAGTTCACTCTCCTCCTCCACTCCATCATCTGTGACCAGGAGTATGGTAACCTCAGATCTTTCAAAGTGGGATTTGAGGCGATTGACTTGCAGGACCTGCAAGGGCTTCCTGATGGTCTTGAGGTCCAACTGGTAGGTGATCTCTCCCTTGGACTCTTTCACCTCAATGGACCCAGACCATCAGTCTTGCAGGGGTACCACGGGCTCCATCACCGACACTTTATGATCAGGCTGAAGCTCAACTAGCGTGGTCTTCTGAGCTCCATAACGTCCTAGCTTGTTTCCAGATTGTCCTTTGTCTTCTTTTAGAAGTGTTTCATCTGGGTGGGGAGAGTCAGCATGTAGCTTACCACATCCTAAGGGGCTTTCTTGTGGATCTTTGGCAGCAGGCTGAGACCCAGGCAGCTGGAGACACCTCTGGCAAACACCTGCTTTACTGGGAGAATCGTTTCCTGTATAGTGAGCCTGAGGCTTCTGAGTCTGGTGCTCACATGTGTTGTGGTCCCCCAATGCTACAGGACCTTCCTACTGGAGATAGCTCACAATGTTCCCCTGCCAGATGATCTAGGAAAGGACAAGACCTCTGGGAAGCTTGTCACCCACTTTTCTTGTCCCTGGATGAAGGTGACCTCGGATGTTGGTGTTGTCCCAGCAGACCTACTGTCAGGGACCATTTATTTTTCTTCTCATTAGGGGGAGTCCTGAGCCAAAGATCTATTTTGGGTCCCTGTAGTGAACTTCTTGCTGATGTTTTTGTCCCCCTCCTCCTCCTTCCAGTGAGGACTCTGCCCACCCTTGTTGTGATCCCTCTCAGATACCTTCTTGTGGACCATGGTGTTGACCCAGCGGTCCACCTCCTTAGCAAGCTCCCTGGGGTCAAGAAGCTTACTGTCCACAAGGTGCTGATGCATATCTGGAAAACAAAGACTGAACCTGTTCTCTTTTACAAACAAATTACACAGCCCTCGATAATCCTTTACCTCACGGTCCTTCCCCCAACCATCTAGTGCCTTGTAAAAGAAATCCACAGAATTTACCCAGGTCTGCTGGGGAAGCTTCTGACTCTCCCTGAACTTTTGTCTATACTTCTCTGGGGTCAGACCAACCTTCCTGGATCAGGGCTTCCTTCATGAGGGGATACCTCATCCTGTCACCCCTTCTAATAGTGTTAATAGTGTGCCCCTCCCCTCACTAGGTATAGGCCTCTAATCCTCTCAGAGCCCTTGTCCATAGGTAAAGCACTTTCATAGCCCTTAAACCATATGTCTAGGTCGTATCTCACCACAAAGTCAGACACCATACCCTTGGGTATGTCAACCATCCTGTCAGAGGGCACTAAAAAAGTGCTGCCATCACTGGACTCTACTTGCATAGTCTTTATGTCCAATTTCTTAAGGCTCATCTCATGAGCCAAATGCTGCAGAGCAATGATCTCTTTCAAGGCCAGTTTATTTTGCTCTCTTTACATACTGAGCCATTTCTCCTCTAAGGCCTTCTCCTTCTCCAATTCGAGCTTGGCCAGTTCCAAATTCAATTTTCTCTCCTCTCTCATGACCCCGAGCTCCTCTGGGGCCAGGCCTCTGGATGGCACACTGCTCCTGCCCAGGGGGAACCACTACTCGAGGCATGACATTGGCCTGTGTCCCACAATCAGTCGCATACTCTCTAGTAAATCCTGGTCCAGCACCTTATCATCATGTAGCATTTCATCCTCTCCTCTATTACAACTGCTGCATCACTATCTTCTAACCAGGCCCTCAGAGCCTTTTGCAGCTCCCCTTTCCTGGTGAAGCCTTTTGTAGAAAGCTCAAACCCCTTGCAGAAATTCTTAAGCTGGGCCCCATAGTAGCTCTCAAGTTTGGCCACCTCAAAATACATTTTTGGTGGTGCTGATGTAGGACTCCAGTCAGAGCCTAATTTTAGGAAAAAAGCAAAAATGCAAATCAGGGAGAATTGAAAAATGAAAAATGCCAATCAGAGAGGACAGAAAAGTAAAAACAGCCAATCGGGAGGAATCAGTTTACCTTTGTGATTTGGGCCCGTAGTGTACACCAAATTACCGTAAGGCACTGCACAAACACAAGTCCTATCTTCGCCACTGATCACCAATGTACATACAAGCAAACAAGCCTTAAAAAAGTACCAGGCCTGCGTGTCAAAGGGTTGTCTGTTCAGATGTGTAAACTTATATACAGTTGACAATAAATGCAAATGTCTTGTTCACAAATAAGAAATACATCGTGTCTAATTGTGATCAGTGAAATAAATTAGACTGACGGATCACTAATCTGAAAACAATTGAATGCATGGTGAAACCCCGAAACCGGTCTTAGGATGCTTGTTTCCAGTCCAGGGAGGACCTGGCTTGGCAGTTCCGGCTGAACTGTTCCCATGAGGCACAGGGCCAAGACTGATTTGCATATGGCCGGGTTCAAACTGGAATGGCATAGTGAGCAAAAAAACGATGGATTTAGGCCCAGATCTCTGTACTGATGTGAATGTATGACATTGTTCTGCATTCTGTCCATCAACTGTTGTTTTGCCATCAGTTTCTCGTCATAGGTGATTTCAACCTCCATTATGAAAATGCTGCTGATCCAGGTGTTAAACACCTGGAAAATGATATGGCCATAATGTAATTAACTCAGAGGATGTCGGAACCAACCCATGTGGCTGGACACACCCTGGACTTTATATTCTCCAACATAATGACTATTAACATTCATGAGAATAAACCACTTTCTTGGACAGACCATTCCTTAATTTCCTTTTCCCTAGCTTTACCACACAAGCCATCCAAGTTTGAAACTACATATCAATCAGGGAAAAGACCCTGGAACCTAATCACCCAGGAAGCCTTTACTACACATTTCACCCATCACGACCCAGACACACTTCACCTATTATTCTGCTAGCACATCAGCTGCTCACATACAACAAGAGATCGAGAAGTCGCTTGAAAAATGCGCCCCCAAACTCAATAGCAAACCGGCTTCCAATTCCAGATCCGAAAAATGGTACACTCTTGAATCAAAATTAAACAAACGAAAATGTCAAACTTTGGAGAATAAATGGAGACTGTCAAAGGACAGCATAGATAGCTGAACTGAAAAATTACCACCACGCTATAAAAAATGCCAAACCAATCTATTATACAAGAAGGATCGAAGATAATGACAGCTCATCCAAGGAACTTTACAAAGTTATTCGCAAACTTTTCAAACCCACCAGCCTATCCCAAACCATGACTCCCACGACAGAGATCTGTGAACTAATTAATAATTTTTCACCAATAAAGTGACAAAGATCTACGCGTCCTTTGACAATCCCCACTTTAACATTGACTTGGAAAACTTGGCACCTCATCCCTCTGCACAATTCCACCTTGACACTTTGACTCCCTTTTCAGAGGAAGAGGTGGCCAAAGCTATGACTGAGGTCAAGGCAGGATCTCCACATGATCATTGCCCGCATTTTATTTTTACCGGACTAGTGTCGGTTTTATCTCCTCACATCACCAAAATCCTCAACCAATCTCTGGAGCAAGCCTCATTCCAGACATTTGAAAGAAAACAGTGGTTTATCCCCTTCTAAAGAAAGTAGGACTTGGATTATATGATCCAGCTAACTGTTGCCCTATTTCTCAATTACCTTATTTATCCAAAGATTTGGAGCAGTTAGTCAATAAGCAACTCACTACCTTTCTCGAATCTAATAATTTATTTGACCCCTTACAGACTGGCTTTAGGGCCAATAACAGCACCGAGGCCACTTTACTGTCTGATAACATTAGATCACTAGTTGAAGAAGGCAGAGCCGTAGCATTGATTCTATTAGATCTTACTGCGTCTTTCGATACCGTATCACACACCAAACTACTTCAAATTCTACACAAAAAAGGGATCTGTTCTAAAGCCCTGTCATGGTTCGCCTCATTTGTGAAAGATCAAACCCAAACAATTCAAATGGGATCCTGTACCTTCACCTCAAAGAGCATTAAGTATGGAGTCCCGCACGGAGCTACCTTAAGTCCCACACTTTTCAATGCATATGTTTCATCTCTGGCGGATATTAGTAGGAAATGGGGTTTTGAAATCTGCTCATACGCCGATGACACGCAATTGGTGATCCCCCTGATAAACAGACTGACCAACTCTGAGACTAAGAACAACTTAATAAATTGTCTCACTGAACTCGCAGGCTGGATGTCCCAGCACTGTTTAAAATTAAACGCCGGGAAGTCTGAAATTCTGCTCTTCGGGGGTGCCCAGGCGATTTGGGACAATAGCTGGTGGCCCCAGGCACCAGGCACCACCCCAGAATCCAAGCGAGTGGCAAAAAATCTGGGCATCATCTTTGATGACACCCTATCTATGCAGGACCAAGTATGCACTTTGTGCGGAAAAGCCTTTTCCACACTGAAACTTTACAGATGACTCTCACTGGATCCCATTAAATTGCAGACATACGGTAACACAGGCTTTGCTCTTGAGCAGACTTGACTACGGCAACGCCCTTTATGTTGGCATGGCTGACTATCTTTTCTATAGACTTCAGGTGTACCAGAACGCTGCCGCTAAATTAATATGTAATAAAAAAAAATACAGTTCAGCATCCCACTGCTTGAAGGAATCACATTGGCTACCAGTCCGCCAGAGAGCCAGTTTCAATCTCCTTTGTTTTGAGCATAAAACCTTGCATAAAAAAGGACCACACATTTTGCAAGATAAGCTACAATTTCATGTCCCTTCACGCAACTTGAGATCGTGCCATCAAGCTCTCGCCTCCGTCAAGCGCACATCCAAGGTTAGAATGGGCGACCGGTCCTTTTCTAAATCAGCTGCGGTCCTTTGGAATAACCTACCCCTTGATCTTCGCCTGACAGACGATTACCTGCTGTTCAGGAAAAAATTGAAAAACGTCCTGTTCCCTAGATACTGATCCTACCAATGGCCAAACTGCATTGCACTCTAATCCATCCTAGCGCCGTGATGTCCTTCGGGATGAATGATGCGCTCTTTAAATACTACTAAACACAAATACAAATAAATACCATTTTCTTATTAAGTTCAGGATACCCCAGTTGGGAACGGGTCATCCGGCAACAGCTCTGAAGAAGGGTACTAAATGCAGAGCTTTCCACCAGATCAATCCGGTGTCCTTAGGTGAAATGCTTGAATCCTCTACTCCTCTTCTTCTCAGAAATGCTGAAAGCGATGCTTTGTTGCTTGACTCTTGGTTGCTCCAGAATGTCCATCAATTAGCCACCTAGCAGTCGCTCTCATCTAAGACAACCAAACTTTCAGCTCCCTGGTACAATCAACTGCTCAAAGATAGCAAAATTATCTGTAAAAGGTTGGAAAGAAAAAACAATGATTTCGGTGCTAACCGTGAATATAAACAATCATTTAAAGGTCATTATAATAAAGTATATGAGGCTAAAAAGAACTACTTCACTAACTAAATAGAATCGTCCAAATATAAAAGTAAAAAGCTTTTTAAAATTGTAAAAGCCTTCCCAAACCCGGCCTTGGAGATGAATGCCACTCCGGCTACCGACGATTGGCCTTTAGTATTAGCATCTTTCTTCCATGAAAAAATTAGGACGAACCAAGAAACTCTGAGGGCGGACTCGCCCTCAGATGGCAAAATATTATCAGGTCCTTCCATGGTGCCTGTGCTAGGAGCCGTCCATTCGCTGCAGCAATTTCCCCCGCTGTCATTGGAAGCCTCCCTAGCCAGCATCAAAAACCTGAAGTAAGGTTCTCCCTCCAACCCCTGTCCAGCAAAAGTGCTAGTTTCTATAGCACAGGCAATTTATCCGGTAGTAAATAAAATTTGTAACACTTCATTAGAGACTGGAAACATGCCATGTACATGGAGGCAGGCAAAAATTCTGTCGCTACTTAAAAAGCTGTCCATAACCCGAAAATACTAAAAAGTTATAGCCCATCTCCCTTCTCCCCACCTTCTCTAAGGTGTTGGAGAAATATGCTAACTCTGTGGTTACTGTCTATGTTATAACCAACAGCCTTCTCCACATTAATCAGTCCGGGTTTAGAGCCAACCATAGTACCGAGTCTGCCCTATTAGAGGTCTCAGAACACATTAAGGAGAGCCTGGATGGGGAGGGAAAGCCATTTTGATCCTGTTAGACCTGTCAGTTGCCTTCTATACCGTACCTCATAATAAGCTCTTGGACAGGATCCAGGCTCTCGTTATCGGCGGCTCAGTTTTAAAATAGCTTGCCTCCTATTTGGAAGACATGGATCAGGAGGTTGCACCTTGAATCCCGGGAATGGATGTGGGAGTCCCTCAGGGCTCCCTTCTGAGCCCCACATTAGTCAATCTTTATATGTCTCCTTTAGCTGTCCTGGCGGAGACATACGGAGGTAAAATTATTTCATAGGCTGACAACACACAGCTCCTTTTCACCTGTGACAAAGGGAGGAGTTTTGAGGGAACCAAGATCAAAATCTGCCTCTCAAAAGTGTTTGCATGGCTAAGATTGAACCAGCTTAAATGCAATCCGGAAAAGTCAGAAATGATCTTTTTCGGCACCCAACTGCAAGACGACTGGAGACTCTGGTGGCCAGAAGATATGTCACCATGTTTACTCCAGGGGCCTTTGATGCGCTGGGACACTCTTTTGAGTAGCTGTGAGCTATATAAATGCCTTAAAAAAAAAAAACTTTAAAAGGAATTTGCTGGTGGCATGTGCAGATCTTAACATCCAGGAGAAGCAATGAGACAGGTCCGAATAAGCTAGAGGGGACTGGTGTTTCCCTAGCTAGGGGTTTATCATGATAGAGTGTCTTAATTGATGTGTGAGTCTGAGGCGTTTTTCTTGGATTCTCTCAACTGTCTATAGTAGAGGTTGAGGGCTGTCTTGAAGGTGGTCTTGTCGGTTTAATCAATCAATCAATCGTAGCATTTGTAAAGCGCACTATATACCCGTGAGGGTCTCAAGGCGCTAGGGGGGGAGGGATGCTGCTACTGTTCGAACAGCCAGGTCTTGAGGAGTCTCCTGAAGGTTAGGAGGAATTCGGTCTGCCGTAGGAGGATGGGGAGGGTGTTCCACGTCTTGGCGGCAAGGTGGGAGAATGATCTGCCGGCGGCGGTCACTCTTCGGAAGCGGGGGCCGGTGGCGAGGGCGTGGTCTGCGGAGAGGAGCTGGCGGGCGGGGTGTAGAGGCAGAGTCGGCTGTTGAGGTACACTGGTCCAGTGTCGTGGAGTGCTTTGTGTGCGTGGGTGAGGAGCTTGGAGGTTATCCTCTTGTTGATGGGGAGCCAGTGCAGGTCTTTCAGGTGGGGGGTGATGTGTCTGTGGCAGGGGATGTCGAGGATCAGGCATGCGAGGGCATTCTGGATGCGTTGGAGTCATTTCAGGAGTTTGGCTGGGGCTCCTGCGTAGAGTGCTTTGCCGTAGTCCAGTCTGCTGCTGACGAGGGCCTGGGTGACCGTCCTTCTAGTTTCGGTGGGGATCCACTTGAAGATCCTGCGAAGCATGCGAAGGGTGTTAAAGCAGGAGGAGGAGATGGCGTTGACCTGCTTTGTCATGGAGAGTGTCGAGTCGAGGATGACCCCCAGGTTTCGTGCGTGGTTGGTGGGTGTAGGGGGTGCTCCTAGTGCCGCCGGCCACCATGAGTCATCCCAGGCCGAGGGGGTGTAACCGAGGATGAGGACCTCCGTCTTGTCCAGTTCAGCTTCAGACGGCTGTTCCTCATCCAGTCGGCGATGGCCTTCATTCCTTCGTGGAGGTTGGTTTTGGCAGTGTGGGGGTCCTTGGTGAGCGAAAGGATCAGCTGTGTGTCGTCGGTGTAGGAGATAATGTTGAGGTCGTGCTGTCGGGCAACGTGGGTGAGTGGTGCCATGTAGGCGTTGAACAGCGTTGGGCTGAGGGATGTGCCTTGGGGTACCCCGCAGATGATCTCGGTGGCTTCGGTGCGGAAGGGGGGGAGGTGTACGCTCTGGGTTCTCCCAGAGAGAAAGGAGGTGGTCCAGTCCAGGGCCTTCTCTTGGATTCCGGCATCGTGGAGGCGTGCTCTTAGAGTGCGGTGGCAGACTGTGTCGAACGCGGCTGACAGGTCCAGGAGGATGAGGGCCGCGGTTTCTCCGTTGTCGAGCAGGATCCTGATGTCATCGGTGGCGGCAATGAGGGCAGTTTTGGTGCTGTGGTTGCTGCGGAACCCGGACTGGGACAAATCCAGGATGTTGTTCTCTTTGAGGAAGCTGGTCAGTTGTTTGTTGACGGCCTTTTCGATGACCTTCGCTGGGAACGGGAGCAGGGAGATGGGCCGGAAGTTCTTGAGATCCTTGGGGTCAGCCTTGGGTTTCTTAAGTAAAGCGTTGATCTCTGCGTGCTTCCAGCTCTCCGTAAAGGACGCTGTCTCGAAGGAGATGTTGATGGTTTTCCGGAGGTGGAGTGCGATGATGCTGCTGGCTTTGTTGAAGATGTGGTGTGGGCAGGGGTCTTCCGGGGATCTGGAGTGGATGGTGTTCATGATCTTGATGGTGTCATTGTTGTTGATGTTGGTCAAGGCGAGCAGGCGGTTGGTGCGGGTGGTGGTCGTGGGGGCGGCGGTGTCGGTGGTTGCTGGGGTGGTGACGGCATCGAGGCTGTCGTGAATGTCTGCGATCTTGCGATGGAAGAAGGTTGCCAGCGAGTCGCACAGGTCTTGTGACGGTGGGATGTCGTTGGTGTTGGAGCTGGGGTTGGAGAGTTCCTTCACGATGCTGAAGAGCTCCTTGCTGTTGTGTGCATTGTTGTCTATGCATGTCTCTGAAGGCGGTCCTTATAGCGGATCTGATGAGTTGGTGGTTTTGGCGGGTGGCGTTCCTGTGGGCTGAGTAGCTTTCTGGTGCTCTTTCGCGGGTCCAGATCTTTTCTAGTTTTCAGCAGGTTCCCTTGGAGGCCTGGAGGTCTGTCTCTCTTGCTGGTGTGGGTGTTAGGGGGCTTCTTGAGCGGGGCGAGGGTGTTGGCGCAGTCGTCAATCAATTGTCTGAGGATGCGGGCTGCGGCGTCGTGGTCGGTTGGGTCCATGGGTGGGCTCTGTGTGAGGGTGGCGGTTAGCTGGTCCTCAGTGATCTTGCCCCAGCTGCGACGAGGCATCTGCTGGGTGTGGTGGTGTGTGGTGGGTTTCCGGAAGGTGAAGGGGATGCATCAGTGGTCAGTCCAGTGGAGTTCGGTGGAGCGGTCGGAGAAGACGTAAGTGCTCGTTGACAAGATAGGGTCAAGCGTGTGGCCGGCGGAGTGAGTGGGTGTTGTGACGAGTTGTCTGAGTCCGAGGTTGCCGAGGTTGTCGATCAGGGTGGAGGAGTTGGCGTCGTTGTTGCTATCGAGGTGGAAGTTCAGGTCCCCGAGGAGGATGTAGTCCGTGAAGTTGAGGGCTTGTGTGCTGATGAAGTCAGTGATGGAGTCGCTGAACTGCGGTCGGGTCCGGGGGGTCTGTAGATGAGGGTGCCTCTGAGGGTGGTGTTGGGTCAGTGTGGATCTGGAAGTGCAGGTGTTCGGCGGTGTTGAGGGTGTCGTCGGCGTATGTCGCGATTTTGAGAGTGTTCCTGTGGACAATGGCAATTCCTCCTCCTATTCCGTTGGTGCGGTCCTTGCGGATGATCTTGTAGCCTTCCGGGATGTCTATGGCGATGTCAGGTGCCGAGGGGGGGGGGGGGTCAGCCAGGTCTCCGTCAAGAAGGCGACGTCTGGGGCATTGGTGTAGAGTAGGTCACATAGTTTGACGGCATGTTTGTGAGCAGAGCGGGTGTTGAGCAGGATACATCTGAGGAAGTTGGGTTCCTTTTTGGGCGGGTTGGCTGGCCGGATGCTGGTGAAGCTGCAGTTCCGACAGGAGAAGGGTCCTTGGGTCCGTTTCGGGGCGGCCTGGCAGCAGGTGCGAGATCGTCCGGCATTGAGTGCGTGGAGAGTGCTGGAGTCATAGCGGAGGCGGGCGTCGTGGTGTGTGCGGGGGCCAGGGGTCCTGGCGCTGGGCGCGGTCCAGGCACGGATGGGCCAAACGGGTGCAGACGGGCTTGCCGTGGGCGCGCCCGCTGCGCTCGTCCGCTGCGCGCCCACTGCGCGGCCTCCATATGAGGGGCTCAAGTCACACAGGGGGCTGCGTGGCAGTGAGGGGAGCGACCTGCCTGGTGACAGGGTCAAGGGTCGCTCTCTCTACCGCTGCGCGGCCTCCATATGAGAGGCTGTGGGAGGGAGGAGCAGCTGGGAGGTGGGAGCGGGGTAGCGAATGGGTTTGGAGGGGGGCGGTGCTGCAGGGGAGCAGCGGCGGGAAACTTGATGGGGGGAGCGGGTGGGGGTCACAGAAGGCAAAAGGGACAAAAAGAGAAGGGGCACAAGGGAGAAAACGGACACAAAAATTCGAACAGTGGGGGCACAGAGATATAGGCAGAAGCAATACGAGGCAGGCAGTACAGAGGCAAAACGAAATAAAGCAAGAGCAGGCGGGATACCGGTCAATGGGCGGCAGCAGCAGCGGTGCTCAAGTCACACAGGGGGCTGCGTGGCGGTGAGGGGAGCGACCTGCCTGGTGTCGGTTGTGTCCTTGCTGGTGCACCATCTCCTTTCCAGTTGTTTACAGTGTTGTTTACCGGTTCTGAGGTATTCAGTGTACCAGATAGCCTGCTTGGTGGGCTATCTGTGGGTTGTGTTGTCAACGGGAGCGGCGCTGTAGGCGCAGATGCTTATCCAATAGTTGAATTTTCTGACATTTTGGTCTAGGTTTTTGGAGGAGGTGGGATGGGTGGTGCTGAAGGCATTGATCCATGTGTCCTTTGAGACTTTGCTCCAGCTGCGGTGGGTATGTTGAAGTGGACGATGGAGTGGTGGGTCCAGGTGAGTTCCATGGTGTGATTTGATGCGGTCACTGGAAATGAAGATGGGGTCTATTGTGTGGCCCTGTGGTGTGCGTGTGGTTGTGGACTAGGTGGTGTAATCCTATGTTGTTCATGCTGTCGAGGAGGTTGGTAATGTTGATGTCATTGTGGTCATCGAAATGGAAGTTGAGGACGCAGAGGAAAATGTAGTTGTTGGAATCTATGGCGCGGGGGGCGATGAAGTTGCAAGAGGCTGCACATGGTCCTGGAGGACAGTAGACAAGGGTGTCCTTGATGGTGGTTTTGCTGTCTATTTGGAGTCAGAAGTTGAGGTGTTCCATGACAGGAACGATGTTGTCATTTGTGGTTGTGCATTGGATAGATTCCTTGAATATGATGGTGATCCATCCGCCAGGCTTGCAGAGGTGGTTGAGGTGGGTGATATTGTATCCTTGAGGCTCTGAAGTGGTGATATTGTGTGCGGATGTGGGGTTGAGCCAGGTCTCAGTGAGGAATAGGACATCAGGTGTGAGGGTGGAGATGAGGTCCCAAATCTCAGTGGTGTGTTTGCATAGTTAGCATGTATTGAGAGTGGCACATGCAGGTTTGTGTTTTTGTTCAGGTGATGTAAGAGGTGTGTTCGGGGTGGGGCTGGTTGGTGGACTGGTGTGTGTGTGGTGGCAGTCAGTGCCGGTGAAATGTCTTGCCGTGGAGCATGTGTTGGTGCAGTGGCAGTGTTTGTTGCTGCATCTGGGGTTGAGGGTGTAGAGCTCGGAAATGTTGTATCTGTGGGGGTAGGGAGGCCCAGGGGTCATGAGGCTATGAGTGGTCCAGGTGTGGACGGTCGCAGACAGGAATTGCATTTGGCGCACCTGCGGCAGTTGCTCTGTGGCCTGCATTAAGTAGGTCCTTGGGTGGGCAGGGCTTCTGGTGGCGGTAAGAACTGTGAGGAGGAAAACCGACGCAGTGATGTGTCACTGGATTAGGCTGGAACAAGCAGGAACTAGATGCCACAGGCAAGCGGCAGGCTAGGTGCCTAGGTGCCTACAAGTTTGGTTGTGCTGCAGCCTTCATTAAGTAGCCCTAGGTTGGGCGGGGCTTCTTTAGGCGAGAAGAACAGTGAGAGGGAAAACAGAGTAGTGGCAGCGCCACTGCTTCAGGCTAGAACAATCAGGAACTGGAGGCCACAGGAAAGTGACAGGCTAGGTGCGCCAGGTGCGGAAAGATTGCACAGTGAATATCACGGCTTGAGGAAGAAAGCAAGCCTCTTCCTGACTTTCTGCAGAGTGACATGAAGGATGGCACTGTGGAAGGCATTCATTTAGCCCCTGAGTTAATGTCTGAGCGGTAGACAGAGTTTAAAGAGGTGTTGGGATGGTTTGCCAAATTCTTCTTGCTGATGCCAGGGTTGGCACCGGTCTGTGAACATGACATACACCCAGGTGACAGTCTGCCAGTGAAGCGCAGAATGTAAAGAATGTCTGATCGGGTCAGGGATATATTAAGGTGGAAGTTGCCAAAATGTTGGAGCTGAGAGTCATTGAGAGATCTCGTCGTCCGTTGCCTAGTCATGTGGTTCTCGTACCAAAGCAATGGTCTACTGAATTGCGGTTCCATGTGTACTACCAAGCCCTCAATGAGGTAACCAAAACTAATGCCCATCCAATCCCCAGAGTGGATAGGTTTGTGGATTGGTTAGGTGCTGCAAAGTCCTTGAGCACCTTGGATCATACCAGTAGATATTTGCAGATCGCTTTGGCACCAAATGCTAAGAAGAAAACAAAATTTTTTATGCCAGAGGGGCTTTATTAGTTTATTGTACTGCCCTTTGTGTAGACAAATGCTCCTGCCACTTTTGAATACCTAGTAAACCATGTACCTGCAGGACTTGAAGAGTTCTGTGTGGCCTACTTGGATGATATTTCGGTGTTCAGCAATTCATGGAAGGACCACCTGAGCCAATTGGAAAAGGTGTTAGCTGGATAGAGGAGGACACACTGACCAAGTGACAGGTAGTAGACCTCAGTTGTCGACCTTGGGCATGAGGTGGGGAATGGGAAGATTTGCTAGTTTGAAGCCAAGATTCAGTCTGTGATGAGAGCACCAGGGCCTGCCCGTTTGCCAAGACAAAAATGCCCTGTGAGGAAGAGGGGAGCATTGGAGGGAGTGCCATCTAGTGGGGAGACTACCTGAAGGACTCCCTGTGTTAGGTGTGAGGAATCAGCTGTGAACTGATTGGGCAATAGTCTGTATGCAGGATTGTTTTCGGTGACCCCCCATATGCCAAGAGGGGGCTGCCATAGATTGATTCAAGTATCAAGTATTGTGTGGAGGGTGCCAAGCACACAATGTCTCATAGTAGTGACCCCGTATGCCAGAGGGGGCCAAAGTTGAAGGATTGTGTGAGCTGCATGCCAGGACTTGTGGACTCCTGAGATGTGACCCTGTATTCCAGGAGGGGCCACCGTTGTGTGGGCAACTGTACCGGAGGAATCTATGTTATGTCCGGAGGTACCGCGCTGTCGGAAAGTGTTCCTTTTTGACATGGTCACCCCAACTGTTTGCCTGGCAAATGATGCAAATTCGACTGAAAGGGTACTGGGTTCCTGCTAACGAAGTCCCCAGTACCAGAGCTCTTTCTCAAAACTGTACAATTGTTCCCCAATTGGCAAAACATTTAGCACCCTCTGTAAGTCCCTAGTAAATGATACGCTTGTACCTAGGGTCTGAGGTACTAAAGAGGGACCCTAAGGGCTGCAGCACGAATTGTGCCACCCTAAGGGACCCCTCATGAAGTACATGCAAGACTGCCATTGCAGGCTGTGTGTCTTGGTGCAGATAAAAGTGAAAACAAGACATGTCACACATTCCTGTGTGCCACGTGTCCTATCATTGTATGTGATACATTTATGTAACCCCTACAGGAGGTCTGACAGCTCTAAGACAGGGTACTTAGTACTACATGGGAGAGTATATATGCATGAGCAGATATTCCCCAGTGCTGGTCAGTTCCATTATTGCCAGTACAAGTGACCAGAAAAGCCATTTTATAACATTCGCTGGACATGGTGTAGACGAATTCCCCAGCTACATGATGGCTTCACAGAAAATAGGGATGTTTGGTATCAAGCATCTCATATTGGTAAACCCACACTTTTGCAAGTGTTGGATTTACCAATACTTGCACTCAGAGGGCACCTTAGAGGTGCCCGCTGAAAACCTACCAGCCTCGGCTGTACTTGATGACTGGTTTCTGCGGGAGACGACCTTTACATCGCGGTCATCACACCGCTATGCCATAACAACGCGGTTGTTACAACGACCGCGTTGTTACCATGCAAAGCCATTACTACGCAAGTCATTACATCGTCTTGCAGTAGGTGGTGCGCTAATATTAGGAATAGTATAGTTTACTATTCCAACACCTTCCCTACTGTTCCGTAGGCTGTAGTTGGAATAATAAATTATACATTTCTAATGTCAGCGCGCCATCTACTGCAAGTCGATATAATGACTTGCATAGTAATGGTATTGCGTGGTAATAACGTGGTCGTTGTAACAACCGCGTTGTAATGCCACGCAATGTGATGATGCACGTTGTGACGAGTCATATTAATTTCTGCCAGCCTCCCACCGGAAACACTGTTATGACCTCCTAGAGTGACAGCCTTTTGCTCTCAGGAGACCCAAAACAAAAGCCTGTCTGGGAAGAGGGTGTAACACCTCCTCCCACAGGATGACCTGCTGATTAACCTGCTGATTAACTTCCTTGGGCCGGGGAGCTTCAAAGAATCTGTCGCCTTTGGAATGCGAATATGGCTCCCATCAAAGGAGAGAAAGCCCCCGTCCAGAGCCCCCTTGGCGCCAGGACAGGTGGGAAAATTAGCTGGTCAGGTGTGCGTGCCACCTCCAGACTAGCACCATCCTTAAGGTGGGCTACAGTGAGGTGGACACAATGTTTCAGAAGTAGCCATCTTTGTGATGGCATACTTAGAAATTCTGGGACAGGGTTCTGCCCACTTTCCACAGGAAGTGGTCATATACTGGCCGTAGTGAACCCAAGGGTCAGTAGCCCATTTGTTACTACCCACCACTCCCCTACAGCCCTGAAATGTAGTATTTAGGGGAGTCCCTGGCACCAGAGAGGCAGATCCTTACCACCTATGAATAAGAATGACACAAATAGCAGCAAAAGCAGAAAACTGAAGAGAGCACCTGCCTTGGCCCCAGCCCTGCTGTCCTGTCTGCAGTTCTCTGTCGAACCTGCGCCAAAGACAACTAGTCCCGCAGCTGTGTGCTTCCAAAACCTGGAAGGACTGCCTGCATTCAATATAGACCAAGGCCACAGGAAGAACAGCGGAACTGTTCCCTTCATCCTGTAGACACTCCAACAGAAAAGACTCTGAGTCCTCTGGAACTGCCAGGACCTGACACCCGAAGCCACCACTGCACCTGTCGCCTCCAGCCTGAGTTAAAGTGGGCCACCGGTGCCAACACAGTTTCCCAGCCCTCTAAAGCTCAAGTCCATCTTGGTTTCACCCCTCGTGTCACCTGCTGCCTCTGCATGCAGGCCCCCTCGACTGCAACTGCTCCTGGTGAGAGAAACCCAATGCCTAAAAACACATCTGCATCTATTGCCCCCGGGCCATGGAGAAGAGGATCCCAGGTGTACCTATGTCCCCGAGCATCGCAGGCCTTAAAATCCCCTGTTGGTTCACCCTGACTGGCTTACTATCCCGACCCTACAGCATCCTTTTCCATGTACCGATACGCATTGAAACTCATTGGGCTTCCGATGCTGATGTACACCCTGCACCCGGCCGCCCTCGAGCCACTGGTGGTGTTCTGTTGGGGCTGCCTTGGACCTTGTCTACCACTCCCCTTAACTCCAAGAGATTGGTATTATAAGTCTCTGTACTATACCTGTTTGCAGAACTTATTCTTCCTTTCGTAGGATAACATTGCAGAACTCAGAAACTGCACTGTGTCCTCTTTTTAAAGTGAAAAGTATTTATATTTAAAATCTTACTTGACTGAACCATTATTCGCTGATACCTAAACATATATAAAGATATTTGCTATTTTTATAAATTGGTGAGTCATGTCATTTATTAATCATAGTGTGTATTTTGCAAATGTCTTGTGTTAAGCCTAAGGCTGCTTGACCACACAACCATCTAATAAAAGCACTGTGAGATTCCATAGCAGGCCCCTGTCCTCTCATAAGGGAACCCCGGAACTCTTTATATTGTATAGCAACTCATTGTTATATCATACACAGAGCCAGCTTCCTATGCGCCAACCCCATGTGCAAGGACTGACTGCTGGGACCTAATCACCAAAGACATTGGCCGTCACCCAGGACTGGAGTGAGGCTGCGTTCAGTGGGGCTAGAGGCAACATGAGATCTGTCCTGACTGACCCTCGAGGACCAGGAGAATGCCAAGGAGGATGATGCAGCCTTGCTGTCCCCAGTTTGGAGCTAAAGGATTGAATATCCCTCGCTGAAGAGAAACTGATTCATGACATCTTTGTGAACTGGAAGCTGCTCTAATCGCTGGAAAGAACGCTCCAGAGAGTGAGGCTGCACCCGCCTGATGCTGCCAAGTGTACCGCCAGCAGTCTGACCTCGCCGAGCAGGATCTGAACTTGCAAGTGACCGGGCTCAGGACACCTGCAGTAACGATGAACACCTCTGTGCTGCAGGAGTGGGTAAGACTTGAACTGGGCCTATAGAGCCCGGCACACTTTTGCCTAATAACTAAGGAGTCAAAGGGTGACTATTGAATACCATCTATTAGTATGCCTACCCTGGATAAGGCCACCTTTGAATGGAGAATAACCCGAACAAATTACAAGGTAGAGGGTGGGACAGGGAGTTGCCTGCAACTACCAGAGTCCCGATCTCAAAGGGAATGTGTTATTGCCTATGATTATTGTTATTCCTTTGAATGCATAGATTTGGGCATAAGATACTTCTTTTTCTTATAAAAGTCAGTATTGGACTGGCCATTGATTTATTGTTCATATTGTGTAGCATTTGAGCAATGTCATATTCACTTACCTGTATCTATACTCCGCTCTCCCAGAGGGAGCGTTTGACTGCTCATTCCACAGCTACCACTGAGAGTCAAGTGCAGAAGGGTTACTTAGCCCAGTTGATCAGGGTCCATAGTAGGTCGAGCCCCAGGACATCAGAGTCAAAATGCCTCAACATCTATGTTCAGGCCCAGTAGTCCCTACGTGCCCCATGCCCTTCTGAAATAGGTTGTGACACTGGGCAAAGCTCAAATGGTTATTCCTCCAGAGGAACAGAACTCCTCCCCTAACCCCCAAGCCCTTTGTCTCAGCTCTAGGTGAACGTTCACATCAATCAAGGGGGAAAGTCAGCTCCTAGAAGACAGTTAAAGCTTATGTGAATGGTCCCCCAGGGGCAAGAAAAGGTCACTTTCTAAAAGTACCTTTTATAAAATATTTATTACAAGTTTGACTTCACCAGTGACTTGGGCTTGAAATAAACATTTCAAAACGTCTGAGAATTAATTTTGTATCTCCTTCATAGCTGGAGATAACTTTATTAAATGTAATGCTGTATACCAGTGCTTTCCAATAAAGCAGTCAACCCTGCCACAGCAAAAATAGCTAATGGGCCCTTTCCACTTTACAGCTGTTTAACCCCTTGAGTGCCCATGTCTCGTCATGGGCCGCGGTTGCGCTGTGCCCATGACGAGACTATCTCGTCATGAGCCCCGCCCGCTAATGGAACGCCCGGCACAGGGCGTGGAAAGGGCGGGGCACTCAAGGGGTTAACATTAAACTTTAACATGTACCCAGCCTTATGGACTGTAATGCCTATTTAGGACTGACTAACTAATAATTCAAAAGAAGGTTTAGGCCCGTGTACATTGGATAGTTTGGCAGGTCAAAGGTCGCCTCGTATCCAAAATTCAGGCCGCTAGAACTAAGTATAAAGAGGTCCAAAAAACAGCCCAAAACAACTTGGGACACTTCTGTATGGGGGGAAATGTCAGAGGCTTTCCGGACTGGGAATTGAGTCTTATATTTACGCTAGGACTGGATTACCCATTTTCAATCTCTCTACAGTGGGTATAATATTGCTAATGCAGATCATGGCACACCACATAGGGAGGCATTGCCCACTGAATTAGACATTGATCCACTGGCTGATACAACTAGGTTTTTATGGGAGGCAGCTGATGGAACAGCATTCTTTTCTCTGGATGAAACATGCCAAGCTATCCGTGCGCAGAAGGTGGGTAAGATATGATCCCGGGGATTTATATGATTTTCGAGGCAGATGTTTGGGCACCATATTTAAACCAAATCGCCAATGCCATCATGCTAGGTGCACCAATTCCCTCTAGTTGTAGAGGAACAGAAAATATACACATTTTTAAGAAGGGCTCGAAATCTGACCCAACTAATTACCGTCCTATAAGCTTGATTCAAACTGCTCAGAAAATATTTAGAAAACACATTTTGGACCAATTGATCTCCTGGATCGGGGATAACAAGATACTATCCCATTTCCAAGGTGTTTTTTTTGCAAAGCAAGAACTGTTGACCAGACATTCAGATTTCCGCTGCTGAGATGGAAAGTGGTGGACATAAACAGAGGCAGCCTATATGAAGCATTTGTTGACTAGAAGGCTGTCTTCAACATGATCCCTAGAAGTAGACTCTGGAGCATTCTAAGGGATGTTGGGTTGCCATCCACTCTATTGGACATTAAAGTGCGTCTTCATACTGATAATTATGCACAAATCAGATAGGGTGCTAACGGGGAAACAACAGAACGATTATAGGTCAACAAAGGAGTTAGACAAAGTTGTGTCCTCGCCCCTACCCTATTTTTGTTATTTATAAATGTTTCAGTTTATTTTCAATGGGTTGCGAAAATTATTCTTCAGTCGTGAGTGGGTCAAAGCCCTGCTTTGTTGTTGCAGATGACACCTTCACGGTGTCAAAAACTCCCAAGGGAATCAAGACTCTACTCACCGAGTTCAATCTCTCCTACACTAACCATGTCTTAGCTATAAATGACAATAAAACAACATTTATGGCAATACATCCTCACAGACACTTTAGAAGGGTCGTGAGATTGGAGGGTGTAAATCTGGAGAGTGTAGCGGACTTTGACTACCTGGGCCTTTGTTTATCTAGTAGTAATTCTTGGACCAGCCAGATTACAAAGAGCACGCTCTTCCTCAATCATAAGGCAGCAGCCATGCTGAGCTTTGCAAAGACCACGTCTCTCCTCCCGGTGTCACCTCTTATGGAAATCTGGAGAGCCAAAGCAGTGGCTGCTACAGCATACAGTTCTGAAATTTGGGGTCATACGAATGTAGAGCCCCTGGAGGTCACTGAAAATACATTTTTGAAGGTTGCATTAAAACTTCCTCAAAAGTCTCCCTTAGTCTTTTTAAAATGGATCTGGATATGCAACCGATCACTGACAATGCCAGGATTAAACCCATCCTGTTTTGGCTGAGGCTATGGATAATCGATGAGCTGGAACCTTACAGGATGGTGGCTGAAGGTCAATCTTGGCATTCAGGGAAGAGTAATAACACAACTGTGGGTGAAGTGCGTGAAACAGACCCTACATATTCTGGGCCTGTCTGACCTTTGGAAACATCCCACATAATTTACTTCTTGGTTAAACTGGCCTTTTGGGAAAATGAAAGGATGAAAATAACCCAATCAACGTGCCTATGTAGATTGAGAGACCATTTCCTAGAGCTAAAGCTTCAACCAAAATTTGAGAAGTTCCTCTGTGAGATTGACCCACCATTTACCAAATCTCTTTAGATAAGATTCAGGCTGGGAACCTTACTGCTTGCAACCTTCACTAGCAAATGGAGGCACTCACTAGAGGGTTGTGTGATTTACCCTGCGTTCATTGATGAACACTTTTTGTTCTTCTGCCCAGTGTATGCAAGACAACGTAGCCGATGGGTTGTGCCCCTTTGTCGATACTTGGGAATCTGGCGATATAAAATGGCTATGAGAATCTGCAGGTCCGATAATAGGCCTTGTATAGTTATTTTCATTTGCTAAATATCTTGAATCAAAATGGCCTATTTATCAGTCACGGTCGGTGTAGGTCAGCGCGGTGGGGCGGTGGAGCGGTGTGGGAGGGGGTAAGTCGAGAGACGACGGAATAGGGTTTATTTATTTAGTTTTAACTATGCCATTGTCTGTCGGCTTCCTACCCCTCCCACCCGGACTCACTGCGCTTACCTGCGCCGGCCGCCGCTGCTATTTGTACCAAGATTGTATCACAAGTGCAGGGCTTTAAGTGGGAAAAAAAACTGGGGGTGCTCTAAAAGGGGCGCGGCAAATTTCTTAAAGGGGTAGGACCTATCCGAGTAGGGGTGTGGTTTAACTCAAGATAACTAGCATTGTGTGCTTAAGAAAATCATGAAGTCGCATCCAGCAAAGGATAATAAAATAGGCAAAAAGGTATATTTATTAAGTATAAGCCATAAAATACCAAACACTTTAAAAAACAAGTAAAAAATATTTGCATTACTTAGAAATCTATTGCAGGATTTCCCAAAACCCTTGAAGATATTCACTGTGTCTATTTTGCTGGGGTTTCTCACAACAATTTTCTTCAGCAGACCTTCTATCTTTTGCCAGCCAACTCTTTACACACAGCTTTGCGTCAAATGTTTCAAATGGAGGACCATTGAGTTTTACCCATGAGCATGAAGAAATGGTCTCTACAAGAAGAGAGGCCCTTGTTGAACAAGCAATTAAGTTCATTGTGCTGAAACCTCTCTCTCAATCCTCATTACTTGCTGGCAGGGTTTCCATGGAAACTACTAACTTTTCTAATGCTTCAGGGGTTTTCTTTCCACCAAAATCTTTTAAAAGTCTAAAAGCTTGGATAGCATCTCTTGCTGTCAGCTGAAACTCTGAACACAGTGGGCCCGATACACAGAACTAACTTAAGACAAAATCCTAAACTTACTACCATTTTCGCATTCACAGAAGGCACTTACTCATTTTGGTATTCACAGAAGACACTTACTCACTTCGGTATTCACAGAAGTTAGGAGTCCTAACTTTAGGACTCCTAAATGCCTTCTGTGAATACCAAAAGTCTTAAAATTAGGATTTTTCTCAGTTTAGGAA
Organism: Triturus cristatus; assembly: GCF_964204655.1. NCBI lineage: Eukaryota > Metazoa > Chordata > Amphibia > Caudata > Salamandridae > Triturus > Triturus cristatus. The sequence continues at coordinate 178,980,882 of NC_140590.1, forward strand.
TCCTAAAGTTAGGACTCCTAACTTTACTACTACTAAACTGAGAAAAATCCTCATTTTAAGGCTTTCGGTATTCACAGAAGGCATTTAGGAGTCCTAAAGTTAGGAGTCCCAACTTTACTACTACTAAATTGAGAAAAATCCTAATTTTAAGACTTTCGGTATTCACAGAATGCATTTAGGAGTCCTAAAGTTAGCAGTCCTAACTATACTACTACTAAACTGAGAAAAATCCTTCTTTTAAGGCTTTCGGTATTCACAGAAGGCATTTAGGAGTCCTAAAGTTAGGAGTCTTAACGTTGCTACTACTAAATTGAGAAAAATCTTAATTTTAAGACTTTCGCTATTCACAGAAGGCATTTAGGAGTCCTAAAGTTAGAAGTCCTAACTATACTACTACTAAACTGAGAAAAATCCTAATTTTAAGACTTTCAGTATTCACAGAAGGCATTTAGGAGTCTTAAAGTTAGGACTCCTAACTTCTGTGAATACCGAAATGAGTAAGTGCCTTCTGTGAATACCAAAATGAGTAAGTGTCTTCTGTGAATACCAAAATGCTAGTAAGTTTAGGATTATGTCTTAAGTTAGTTCTGTGAATCGGGCCCCCATTCTGGATATCTGTTTCACCATAAAGAATGCATTCATCACCAGAAGGCAAGTTGCCTGCATCTAGCATACTGAAGCTGGCTATAAGTTCTTTCTCAGAATCCAGGGAACATCGTTTATTGATATTTACAGACAGACTTTGGTAAAACTGATTTTGATTAAGGGCAACAGAGTTACTTCTAGCATGGAAAAGAGGAACATTCTTGAATTTGCCCTCGTCAACTGCTCTCTGAGCCGCAGAAGCAAACTCCCCTGGTGAGTCCTTCATTGCTCTAAATATATGAACTTGACTAACCAAAAGCGGGTTGGCATTAACAATTGTAATGTCCCTCCTCTGTAAGGAGAGTGATAAGTCTTTGAGCTCTTGAAGGTCATCATACATTACCCCCAAATCTCTGATAAAAAATAGGTTTAAGCTTCTTCAAGAGACCTTCATACTTACTCCGGTCTCTTATGGGTCTGGATGGGATTTTAGAAGCATTCTCAAAAAGTTTGCACAAGGCAGACAAGCAGTTCCAAACAGATTTCATAGATCTGTAACTGGATGCTACCCATCTAGTATCAAGCATTTTCCCTATCTTCTGAAGCTGTACACATAACTCGCTGACGGCCAGATTTAGCTCTCTCTGGTTTTTTGGTGACATGCTGTATGTGGCATACAATGAGTCCATGCAAATCTTGAAGTGATTGACCCCGGCAACCTCATCAACTGTATCTGCCACAGCAAGTTCTAGTCTGTGAGCCAAACAGTGCCATGTCAGTACAAGATTTGGAAATTCTGATTTCAGCATTGTTGCATTTCCAGTGCCATGTGTTTTATTATTTCAGTTGCAGTCACATTGCTGTGCAAAACACGGTCCATTGCACTGCCATTCTTTGCCTGAAGGAGAATTAGATCAGGGTGGTCAGTGAAAGGGCGATCTTTTTTTGTCAAGTAGTAGGCAGTGTCAAATACCCTGCATGTGCTCTCCATATGTTTTGCATTACATTTGTGTACTGTCACCACCAGTCTTTGTAAAGGTGGACTGCCCTTGGCAGACTCTTGCTGAGTTTTACGAGCCTCATCACTAGTTGGTTGCACTGGACAAGACTCCCCTGTAACACGCTGGAGCTTCAGTGACGGTAGGAAGTCAATCATTGAAAAGTGCATAGACTTGCGCTTCAGAGCAGAAGCAGATAAACCACTAGTAGCCATGGTAAAATTTAGAACTTCCTTCTTGAAGGCTGGACTGGTATATCTGAAAAAGAAAAGAAAATCTTCCTCTGCTGATTTTGGTTTCCGGGTGATAAGGCCTTGCATCACGCAAAGAGAATATTAAGCCTCTTATCTGCAACAAAAATGTTATAGTTTACTCCATTGATCAGCAATGTTTAATTGGAGTGCCATTTGGCAGGCAGATGTTACTCTTTATTTTGTGCTGCTCCTGATAGGATCTCTCTTTGTGCAGTGGAACAAGAATAGACTACTGCATGAAATAACGAATATCCTGAGGCACTTCCATCATACTGCATCACTGCATCGAATAAAGAAATATTATTTTACACTCCCACACTTCTGCTTCGCACAACTGCATAAAATAATGACTATCCCAGGGCACTTCCATCCTTCTACTTCGCTTCATAGAATATTAGCAAAAAATAAATATGGATAAATACAGACAAAAAATTGACTCAAATGGTGGCTTTTACTCCACATATATACAGCAAATTGTTGCAAAAGCGGGATCCAAATATAGCATTTTAAAGCACAAGTGTGAAGAAAAATTCCAAACATATCAACAATGTGCCCAATCCTCTAACTGGTCTGCTTGCAAAATAACCCCCAGGCCAAGCACACACAGCCAATGGAAACAGGCCCCCTAAGTGTTTTCTACACAGTTGTCAGCCCTTCTCACCAGCGTTGTTATATTTAGAAGGGGGCACTGCCAGCAGTTCTTCACAGGCTGCTATATTTTAATGTGCCAGCACTTCTCATTTTCCCTCTTTGTGGCCTAGTTTGCGCCAGTACCGGACTCATTTTCGGTAACATCTGCATCCAAAGTCCCAAAACTGTGTATTTTTACCTACTACAAAAAAATGATTGTATCCTCATGTAATGCAACTGGTGCTATTATGTAACGCGCTCTGATACCCGATTTGGGTCAAGTTTGTGTTAAAAAAAAAACCTAACAGTGTACTTAGGAGAGGATATTTCACAACAGTTGTTTGGAGAAAATGCCAATTCAAGACTGGAGCAAACTTAACCATCACCAGATAGAAATTTCACAGTAATCGGTGCAAATTTGCCCAAAGTTTGTTAAGCTGGCTTTAAGTGAGCACTTGCAGTCCATTCCTTCCCATTTTTCTTAAATTATTCTCTTATTACACATTTAAGGGAAACTGTCTAATTTCAAGTAAGTGTTATTTGGTATCCCAGTAGTAACTAAGCAATTTGGCTGAGGCTACATAGTTAACAAAGGCACTTGATGCTGACTAATGGTTTCCTTTAAGATGTTTGATGTCATTTTCCAAAAACATAAAATATGGTTTAATTCAAGCATTCCACCCATCACCTTTCCCTCACTGAGAAACCCAAGTGTAATGGATTTTTTCAAATCACGAGTCGAAGCGAAGTTGCACATCAGCCTAATACCTGGTACCAGTCAGTGTGATTGTATATTCCCCATCTGTGTAGAGCATGGGTACTCACAAACTTTCCGTCGGGGGCCAAAATTACAGTGTGATTTGTGGCCGAGGACCGCACCAGTAGGGGCGGGGTCAGTGGGGGCAGGGTCAGTGGGGGGGGGGAGCTAGAGTAAAAAAAAAAAATCAAACCTGCTTCAAAACATTATACAATGTGACAATGCTGTATTTCAAAAGCAGATGTAACTACAAAGATCACATTTTGACAATATATTCTTATTAGCAGACTATAGCAATCCTAAGAGGCATTGCATAGCTCCATACACACTTTGACACCAGTTCCATCAGTCTCTCTCTCTCACTCAGTCAGTCTCTCTCTCTCAGCCAGTAAGTCTCTCCATCAGTCACTCTCTCTGTCAGTCTCTCTCTCTGTCAGTCTCTCTCTCTCTCTCAGTTAGTCTGTCTCTCTGTCAGTCTCTCTCTCTGTCAGTCAGTCGCTCTCTCTGTCAGTCAGTTGCTCTCTCTGTCAGTCACTCTCTCTGTCAGTCAGTCTCCCTCTCTCTGCCAGTCTCTCTCTCTGTCAATCTCTCTCTCTCTGTCAGTCTCTCCCTCTCAGTCAGACTCTCTCTTTCAGTCTCTCTCATAGTCAGTCAGTCAGTCTCTCTCTTTAAATAGTAGTATTTCTCTACTATAAACAGACACGCAACAGAACCTAAAAATAGATTTTTAGATCGAACTACGGTGATATATACACATAACTGACATGGAGCGCCTGGTTACAGGGCTTTTAGTGGGATGAAAAACCTGGAGGTTCTCTCAAAGGGCCATGACCAATAAAATTAAGGGCATGGCTTAAAAACATGTAAACAGAAACCTGTGCTTAGCATAGTGTGCCACCCTACTGGTATGTTGGTGTTTGTCATTGGATCCAGATATATCAGATACAACCAGTAACATTATACCTGCAACAAGTCAGGACTATTGGCTTTGCCAATAGTTGTTAGTTGCATAAGATAAATAAACAACTATGGCTTTGTTGTATATAAATTATAATATTGAAAATGCTTCAGTTCTGAAAAGATGAGACTGTGAAAGAACTAAAACCAGTCTATTTGAAATGACATCAAAATCTTTGAGCCATGATGCTGCTACTGAGATGAGATTTTTTTTTGTTCACCCTGAGGGCGAAAATGGAGACCCCAATAGTTAGTTGCATAAGATAAATAAGCAACAACTATGGCTTTGTTGTATATAATATATATCATTGAAAATGCTTCAGTTCTGAAATGATGAAACTGTGAAAGAACTTAAACGAGCCTATTTGGAATTACATCAAAGGCTTTGTGCTGCTGTTGAGTTGAGATTTATCTAAGGGCGAAAATGGAGAACCAAGTGGCTGTTAGTTGTATAAGATAAATAAGCAAAAACTATGGCTTTCTTGTATATAATATTGAAAATGCTTCAGGTCTGAAATGATGCGACTGAAAGAATGTCAATTTGAACTGACAAAGGCTTTCTGAGCAGGCAAAAATAGAGCCCCTAATAGCTTCCCGTCTCAGCACCTGCATTGAAGCACCTAGCCCACTAAAAGCCCTGCCTGTTAACTCCGGGAGAAAAAACTTGCATAAAAAGTAAATTTAAGCTGATGAGTAACTCACAGCCGGTGTAGAGTGTCACACATAACTTAATTACATCAGTGTTAGTAAACATAGGAAGAGCAGAGCAATGTGAAAGTAGATGAAAATGAAACTCAGATCGGTCCGTCTGGGTCGGCTTTACTATTGACTTAAGATATCTACTTACTTCTGAATTGTGCCTTAACATTTTCAATGCTGCCACAAGCAAAACTACAATTCTCAATTGTAACAATATTTTCGAATTCTGGGGAACCAGTGGTGCTCAATATTTGCCTTGATTTCCCTTCGGAGGGCTGTTCAATCTTTTCTACGCATACTCAGTGCTTTCTATAAGGGTGCTTTACCACCGCATATATTAATCAATAAACAGAACAAGTCAGCATTGGCAGTGAGAGTGTTTTGAAAAAGATGAATGGCGCTTTGCGGCGGAATGAGAAAGCTGCAGGGAAGGGGATTAAAAAAACGGCCAATAAAGTACTCACGTTGCGGGCTTGCAGGCTGGGAGGGCAAGTCTTGTGTGGCTTCAGAGGGATCCTGGCTGATGCAGCTCTGATGCGGAGGCAGGGTCCCGACGGTGCTGGTAGGGCTGGGGAGGCGACACGAAGGTAAGTTTCCTTTTCACTGCTGCTGGATTCTGTTGTAGACCCTCGTCCCTTGCTTGCTTTAAGGTAGAGCAGGGTCACACTGGTTGATGGAGAAATCTTGCTGCAGGCCGTAAAAGCAGGGTTGTGCTGGTTCTAACTAGCTGTTGTTGTGCCGATGGTTGGCACAATGACGTAGATGGCACTGCATGTTCAAAGAGAAGGGAAATCCAAAGAGAAATTGTCTCTCTTCAAAGGATTTCCCTTCCTGCTACAATGACGTCACGCCTTAAGCAGTGCGCGAGCATGCTCACCTGAAACACCAACAAAAACCGGGACGTCTGGTCACCCTACCTTTGACCTTTGAGGCCCAAAAATAGAGCCTCCTAGAGACCAGTTTTGAGGCCCCCCCAAAAAAACCGGGGGTGCTCAGACCCCCACAGAACCCCCCACTTAAAGCCCTGCACAAGTGGCATTTAATTTTAACTGTGACTGAAGTTCAACAGGCCAATGGGCTATAGAAATGAATATATTGCCTTGAATGTGGCCCTTGTAACAGTATCTTCTAGCAATGCATTTTTCACAATATTGTTCTGGTATTGTGGAGACCACTATTATCAATACCTTGGGCTACCTGCATTAGAACAGGAAAAGCTCGATCCTGTAGACGCGGAGAGATTAAATATGCCATTTTCTAGTAAAGAAATTGAACAAGCACTTTTTAAATTACCTTCTGGCAAGGCGGCTGGACCAGATTCTCTCCCGACGGAGATTTATAAGGTCTTTTTTTCGGAACTCCGTGAGGATCTGTTGAATACTTTTCAGGCAGCTAGGATGGGATTCTCCCCCCGCTCATGGGATGAAGCACATGTAGTTATATTTCCCAAGAAGGGGAAGCCTCCCGATCAACCAGGATCTTATCGTCCGATTTCCCTGGTCAATTGTGATGGCAAATTGTATGCCAAACTTTTGGCAAATCGAATGGCCCCGTTCGTGGCTGGACTGGTATCGCCGCAGCAGCATGGCTTTGTACCAGGCCGGGGCACAGTTGACCATATTAACAGGGTCATTGCTCTTCTCGACGGCAGGTCGAGTCCAGGTTCCTGGGTCTCGTCCTGCTCGATGCCGAGAAGGCATTTGACCTGGTTTCATGGGGCTTCCTATGGGAGATAATGGCACGGTCGGGGTTTGGTTCTGGCTTTATCCGTGCCCTTCAGGTTTTCTATCAGGCCCCTATGGCTAAGATATGTGCAATGGGCATTAAATCAGAGGAGGTTCAGATTAGTAGGAGGACCCGCCAAGGCTGTCCCTGCTCCCCACTTCTTTTTGCATTTTATATTAATCCATTTATTAAAATGCTAGATCTTAACTCACAAATTCCCCCTTTTATTGCTCAGGACACGCAGTATAGCGTTCTCGCCTATGCGGATGACATAGCTGTGGTTACGTCAGATTTAAACATCGCCTTGCCCGCCATAGAACATCTAGCGGAGTGTTTTGGCAGATATTCTGGGTATAAGCTCAACACTGCCAAGACACAATGCTTATGTACGGACCGAGCTATAGTATTGGATCCCAGGATAGTGGAGGAAGTGATTTATTTAGGCATCAAGATCAGACCTAATCTGGATGATGTGATTATGGTTAATTGGAAGGATATTTTGGATAAAACCAAATCTGCGTTGGACTCTTGGCAGAGTCTTCATCTCACTCTTGTTGGTAGATCTAATTTGTTAAAAATGATTATTTTACCAAGAGTACTTTATTTTTTTCGAGCTGTCCCTCTTTTGGTTCCTAAACTTCAGATTCGCCAACTTCAGTCAGTATGCGAAAAATATCTTTGGGCTCCGGGGTAAATTCGCAGAGCTTCACGTTTGATGACGTTACCTTCTGCACGAGGAGGGTGGGGTATCCCGGATTTTGCATTATATCAGATCTCGTGCTTACTCCTCAATATGCGTATTCTTCTTACGGGTGAGGAAGTTGGTAATCAGGCAGAAGCTCCATCAATCTTCCAAATTGCGCTTGGCACGTTTGCTAAAAACTGCCTGATATCCGAGATTGATGGTAGTTATTATAAACGTACTCGGTTTAAAAATATTATTTCCTATTTTACTGTTTGGAAAACTGTTAAAAAAATGTTCAATATTCCTAAATACACAGTATATACTCCTCTTACTGCATCACACCTTCTACCCCCCATTTTTGGAGATTCAGTTATGCGATACTGGTATTCTAAAGGGATCACATGTCTCGGGGATTTTATTTCAGAGGAGGGTGTCTGTATCTCTTTCGATGCACTTCGACAGAAATTCGATTTATCCAATAATTAATTTTTTTAATTTCTCCAGATTCATGATTTTCTTTATAAACATACTATTCAACTTACCTCTATTCGCATTGTTGATGTTGTCAGATCTTAATTACGAATAGGATCAATTTATCTGGTGCTGTTAGAATTCAGATCAGACGATCTCGACAAAACAAATGAGAAGTGGAGATGTCGGCTCTCATCTTCACCTATTAATATCAAAGATTCTATTAAGATTGCCCATATGGTTTTCCATTCTGCCTCACTAAAGGCTCAACATTATAAAACTATCTTTAATTTATATCGCACTCATGCGGTGATGATGAACTGGGGCAGTTCTTCTCAATTTTCTAATTCTGGGGAATGTTTTCGCTGCAGAGCATGTAATGCCGATATAGTACATGTTTTTTTTCCTGTCCTTCTTTGTTACCTCTTTTCAATCAAATTAGAAGTTTTTTGCTTTATGTTCTTGGCAAACCTATCTCACTGTCCCCGAGTATGTTCTTATTAGGGATAGGGGGGGATTTTACTTATGGGCAACCTCTTTTTGAATTTAGTTACTGTCTCTTCATTATAGCAGCAGTAACACGATTATCAATAGCTACAGCCTGGCTGCAACCTCAGGCGCCAAGCTTTGATCTGTGGTGTGCAAAATTATTTAATTTGTATAATTTGGAAACTAGTATGTATTCGCTCAAAAAACCACGTAAAAGGAAATTTGGCCTCGCTATTTGGCGCCCGTTAAAGGATTATTTCACTGATTAATTAACTCTTTGCTGCTTCACTATTTGTGATGAGCGTTGTATGGGGGGAAAAAAATAATAATAATTCTGTATTTGTATTTGCATGGTATGTTTTTATTTTTAATGGTTTGTTATTTGTTATCTGTTGTTTCTTTTTTTTTTTTGTGGAACATAAATAACAAAAAATAAAAAATAAATAAATAAATTAGGATTCTTTATATAGGATTATCACAAGACCATTAAACGATTAAAAATACACAATACGGTTGCTTAGTTGGTAGAAGATTGCTTAGTTTCTCTTAAGTTCTTAAATGCAACACTTTAAGTCAATGTTCCTTAGATGCGACACGCAGGGCAACAAAAGTGTTGCAGCGATGCAGATGCGTTGAAGTTCTTGGTGCACAAGAAATAAAGACGGGATCTTCCAGATGCGTTACGCTTCTCCGATGTTGCGAGAAGGCTCGACTCGATGCGTCAGCTACAGCGGCGTCACCTTTGGCGAGATGCGACGACAGCGGCCTTGGCAGCGGCACTCTTCTCCGACGTTGCGAGACGCTTCCGCTTGATGCGATGCTGCGAGATGCGACGACAGCGGCTCCGACGGCGGCACGCTTCTCCGTGGATGCGAGGCACTTTTCTGGATGCGGTGCAATGCGACAACTACGATGGCTGCGATGGCGACACGCTTCCTCCTCGATGCAAGGCTCTTCTCTCGATGCGGTGCAATGCGACAGCTACGATGGCGACACACTTCTTCGGCGTTGCGAGACACTTCCGGAATGATGCGAGACGCTTCTGCTCGATGCGATGCTGCAGCGCCGACACCCTTTGCGAGATGCGATGGCAGCGGCTCCGACGGCGGCACGCTTCTCTTCCTTGCGTCGTGCTTTCAGCTCCTTGCGACACGCAGTCCCTCAGAAGGCCCAACAACAGCAGCAGGCACTTCCCAAAAGACTCTGGGGAGCTGGGGGTCAAGTCCACTGGTCCTGGGACTTCGTTCAGGGGGCAAGCTCAGTTCAAGCCCTTGGAGATCTTTTTAAAGCACAAGTTGAAGCAAAGTCTTTAGTAGTCTTTCTCCTCTCCTTCAGCAGCAAGGCAACCATTGCAGGCCAATCCCCCAGGTCAGGGACAGTACTCCTCCTACAGCTTTCCCAGTTCCTTCTCCTCTGGCAGAGGTTCTTCTTGTTTCAGCAGGATCTAATTTCTTGGGAGCAGGGTCCCAATACTTATACCCCTTATTCCTTTTTTCCTCTGGGGTTGAGGGGCCTTTGCCCAGTCCAAACCAGTTCTTGAGCACTCTGTTGACATGACTCTGCCTTTCTATTCAGGGTGCAGGGCAGAGACATCAGCCGCTCCGCAGGAGGTGGAGCCAGCATTGTGATAGCAGAGCACAACCCTATTCAGAGCCCAGGTGTATTCCTCCCACCCATCTGACTGCCAATCTTCCTATTTACCACCAGGCTACCTAGCCCTGCCCCTCTGGGTTTCCCCAGCCCTGTCACTCACACAACCAGACAGGCAGATGCACATCATAGCAGAGGCGGGCTGAAATGGTTAGGCAAGCAAATACCAACTTTCTAAAAGTGGTATTTGCAAACACAGAATATTAAAATAAACTTTACTAAAAGATGTATTTTATTATTCTGAGTTCAGGCATACTAAACTCGAATTTCTACCATGTTCCCTGGGTCTGTTAGGATCATAGAATGTAACAATTCTAGCAGCCCATTCTGGCCTATGGAGAACAGGTAGCCTTACAATAGTGAAAAACGAAAATGGCTGTAATTCACTATTAGGACATGCCACACACATCAGGGCTTGTCCTACCTTATGCTTACAATGCACCCTGCCCTTGGGCCTACCATAGGGGTGACTAATATGAAGTTAAGGGAAGGTTTAGGGACTGGGAAGTGGGTGCACTTGCCCAGTCAGCATGACAGTACCAGACTGCACGCAGGTTCTGCAATGGCAGACCTTAGATACATTTTACCAGGCCGCTTCTGTAGGTGGCACAACCAATGCTGCAAGCCCACCAGCAGCATTTGTATTTACAAGCCCTGGGCACTCCTGGTGCACTTTATTGGGGTCTGACAGTAAACCAAATAAGCCAATCATGGAATCCAACCAACATATACATTTTAAATAGGGAGCACTTGCACTGTGGCACTGGTTTGGCAGTGGCACAGTGCTCTGAGCAGCTAACACCAGCAAAACACATGAGGCACAGCGACAAAAAGTGGAAGGGAGACTCACGCCAAGGTGCCAGGTCTAACAATTCTATACTCCTAAAACCCCTGCTTCTTCCACTCACTTCACTGTATCATTTCTTCCTTTCTAAATCCTCCACTTTACATTAAATTGTCATATCTGCGAAACTATTGACTATCCTACAGCTTCTGGGATGTAATGGCAGAGCCATACTTGTCCTCAACCCCAGCCATCTGCTCCATCTCTTTCGCTTGTCTCTATTTCCAATTTTCCTCTCCTTTCTTCTTCTTGGACATAGTCATTTAAAATGTGCTCTTGGCAGCCTCACAGCCTTTCTACATACTCCCAGGTGTATAAGAATGTGCACCCCCCAAAGAATCTGTCACTTGGGTACCAGACCATCACTGAGAGATGGGTGCAGTTCATCACTGTCACATCACGACTGAGAGGGTTTCATGGCTTGTGAAGTGCAGGCAGCAGTGCTTTAGGTGGGGCAGGGGAAAATCATCTTTGAAACTCGTCCTCACAAGACCAAATAGTCATGTCCTTAACTATACCGAAAGACCCACAATGATTGTAAAAAGCCTTAATCCCTTGACTGCTGGACCTCCCCATTCCCAGCCCCCCAGTGCTGAGCCCTTTTTTGGCTATTTGGGGTAGTTCGTGCTTAGGACCCTGTAACTGTTTGTCCACATACGGTATCCACGTCAAATTTGCGTCTTTTCTTCCAACATCCTGAGGATTCTAAAGGTACCTAGGGTTTGTGGATTCCCCTGGAGGGGACCCAGAAATTTGCCAAAATACAACAAAATTTAGGGGGGTTGGTGAAAAATTGGAAAAAAGTTTTGAAGAAGAAAGCATCAGTTTTTTCCCTGCAAATGGTATCAATAAAGCGTTTGCAGTGATAAAATAACCATCTTTCCAGCCTTCAGGAACAGGCAGACTTTTGTTAGAAAACCAACATTTTCTACATCATTTTGGCATTTTAGTGGGATATAGCCTATTTGTTCTATTTTCGACACGGTGAATCATCAAATTATGATTCAGAGGCTTGGGGAGATAGGAGTAGCGGGGACTGCCCTTAGGTGGTTGCAGTCCTTTTTGGCTGATCGGTCATTCGCGGTTTTTGAGGAGGACGGTCTCTCTAGTCAGATTCCTCTGCATTGTGGGGTTCCCCAGGGCTCCTCTCTTAGCCCCACCATGTTTAATATCTACATGAGGCCCCTCGCGGAGGTGGTAGCCCCGTGGGGAATCCACACTGTTATGTACGCCGACGACACCCAGCTGGTCGTCTCTCTCAGTCATCAAGACAGAGGTAAGCCAACCTTGACTGCCTGTCTGGAGAAGGTCTCTCAGTGGATGGAGTTATCCTTCCTTAAACTGAATGGGACCAAGACGGAAATTATGATCTTAGGCCATGCTCCTCCTTCCAACTTGGACGCGATGTGGCCTAGCTTTCTTGGCCCTCCTCCGGCCCCAAGGCTCAGATTAAAAGTCTGGGTGTTTGGTTTGACTGCAACCTAAATTTTACAGCCCAGGCGCGGAAAGTGGCGGCCACTTGTTATGGCCTCCTCAGGTCGTTGAGGAAGATTCTTCCCCTTCTCCCGTTCGAGGCGAGGCGGCTACTGGTCCAAGCTTTGGTTCTTTCATGGCTGGACTACGCAAATGCAATCTATCTGGGAGCGCCTCTAAAAACTACACAGATTCTTCAGACCGTTCAAAATTGTGCAGCTCGCCTCCTAACGAATGTCCCTAAACGCAGCTCGGCTAGGTTAGCCATTAGGCAGCTGCATTGGCTCCCAGTTCTGGAGAGAATTAGGTTCAAGGCCATGTGTATTGTTCACAAGTCACTTGGAGGTGCCGGTCCCCCCATGATTGAGCCCATGGTACAGCTATATTGGACTGATAGAACTCTTAGATCCAGCAATAAACGACTTCTTGTGGTCCCTCTGATTAAACGGGCAAGGATGGGGGGGCGCCGGTTTCCTATCCATGCTGCACTCCCTGTGCCTCTTCCTGCCTGATTGTGTCTTCTTCTGCCGAGCCCCACTTTCTAACTGCTCCAATCCAGGCCACTAATGGGGGTTTCTCCAATTCATTGTAAACCCCTCGTCGCCAGGAGGAGGGCTAGGGAAATGAAACACGTTTGTACTTTAAGGTATTTACTCCTGTGTAATTTCAGATTTAAAGGTTTACTCTTATCTACACCAGGATTTTGTGTTTGCAGGAACATCGCTGTGCCCTATGCATAAAGATATGGAAGGTCGTTATGATTTTTTTATGTAATGTCGTACATTTGGCAACTATACACCAAGTTGGTTTGTTGTTTTATGTGGTACATGCTGTAATGATTTTGCAAAATCAATAAATAAAAATGTAAAAAAAAAAAAAAAGGTTTTTATTCCTGCGGAAGATCCCTATCCTGCTGGCTCCCCAAGTGTTGATGACCGTGAGCCCTGGTAATTCCTGCAGCTTCCTATGTATTGTATTCCAGTAGGGTTGAATCCAGGGGTATAACCAAAACATGTGTTTGAACGTTGCATCTGGGGATTGGCACCTCAGGCATACAAATTGTGTATCTGGGTAAAAGCGCCGGAGGCGCGCCGGCGTGAGGTAGGCGCGATGCAGTATAGAGAACTGTATATTTTTTAAATTGGCGTTTCAGGACACTTTCTTTGGATATTCCAGGGCGCACTCCCATTCCTTATCATGTAGTGGACGTCCTATCTCCCACTCCCATTTTTGTCAAAACGGGGTAAGTGTGGGGGCGGTGAGGTCTCGGATCGCTTTGTAAAGCCATGTAATTAAGTGTCGCCCTAACCCCCTGTGCAGGATTGTGTGGAGTACTGGGTGTGTCTTCGGTTCCCCTTTGGAAAGATCCCAAATGCGGCAGCTGCTGAACATTATTTGTCTGTGCAATAAGAACTGCCTTGGCGGGAGACCTGTATCATCCGAGAGCTAATCAAATGGTATCAACTGACCCTCCTCGAACAGGGATCCTGCCTCCAGGACTGCGTGATCTGTCCAAACTTGCTTTGCCCGAGTGGAATAAAAACCTTTGTTCCTGGACAGACCAGCTAGCGGGTACAACGGGGTATATCGGGGAGTGTCACCGGAGATACGGTGGATTCGCAACATGTTCGTGCCACCTTTACCTGCACTGAGTGTGTCGACTTAGGGTTAGTGCCTGGGAGTGGCAAGCGAAATAGAGCTTGCACTGACATGGGTCCTCATTCCGAGGCAGTTTCCGATAAAAATTACGCCTTGACGTCCAGCGAGACAGCCACTGGGTTTGCGCAGCAAGAAAATAGGCCTCAAAGGATGGTGCTCTCGGTCCCCCTTGATCTATCTGAAGATGCAATTTTTGAAGGGCAACTCTTCGGCGTCCATCGCCCCATATATGGGACCTTAATAGGGTGTCTAGATCTCGAACGAAGTAATGTGGAGAGACAACAGAGGTGTTGGCAAAATAGTAAAAGAATTGTGGCACTAAGAGCATTTTGGCTAAGGCTATTCTGCCTATGGGAGCTAAGGGTAGGGTCTTCCAAAAGTTTACTCCCATTTTGGCTCCTGCCAGGGCCCTGCGGTGGTTGCCCTCAAACAAGTCAGTGGGGAAGTGCTAGAGTCGGACACCGAGGAATCGTGGGGTGCTTTTGCTCCAGGTCAGGCGTGAATTCCCAATTCTTATCCCTCGCGGAGGGAAGTGAGGGCTTAGGGAGTAAATAGTTAATTTCGCCCAATTGACTTTGAGTCTCGTTGCAGCCGCAAATTCTGAGAGTATGTTCCCTATGGGGCTGAAATCGTCCGCTATATCTCTCACATGGAGCCGCAAATCATCCGCATACAGGAACACTATGGTGCCGATTACGATCCTGGAAAAACCAGGTACGAACCGTCGGACGGAGGCATTTCTCCGTCCGACTCGTACCCGGTTGTAAAACTTCACAAACATGCAAGTACGATTCGCACGGAAACACCATTTCCGTACGAGTCGTACAAAACACCGACCGACGAAAATATACATACGAATGTGATCCGGGAATGCTCCGACGTGACGTCGGGACGCCTTCAGGCAGGGTTTCACGACCCAGGAAGTACGAATCGAACCGACAGCAGGCCGGACGGCAATATTTTTACGGCACCCAAAAAGTGCCGGAAAAGCGAAGTACGCCGCGAAACGAGCAGATGAGGGGGCCCGGTACACGCCGTACCCCCCCCCAGCCCCCGTGAGTACGCGCCGTACCCCCCCAGCCCCCGTGAGTACGCGCCGTACCCCCCCCAGCCCCCGTGAGTATGCGCCGTATCCCCCCCAGCCCCCGTGAGTACGCGCCGTACCCCCCCAGCCCCCGTGAGTACGCGCCGTACCCCCCCCAGCCCCCGTGAGTACGCGCCGACCCCCTGTGTATGTACACCCGTGTATGTAAGAGTCGTACCCCCACCCGTGTATGGACACCCGTGTACGTACGAGTCGTACCCCCACCCGTGTACGTACGAGTTGTACCCCCACCCGTGTATAGACACCCGTGCATGTACGAGTCGTACCCCCACCCGTGTATGTACGGTGCGTACCCCCAGCCCATACACGGGTGGGGTTACGACTCGTACGTACACAGGTGTCCATACACGGGTGGGGGTACGACTCGTATGTACACGGGTGTCCATACACGGGTGGGAGTACGACTCGTACGTACATGGGTGTCCATACACGGGTGGGGGTACGACTCGTACGTACACGGGTGTCCATACACGGGTGGGGGTATGACTCGTACATACACGGGTGTACATACACGGGGGGTCAGCGTGTACTCACGGGGGCTGGGGGGGTACGGCTCGTACTCACGGGGGCGGGGGGGGGGGTACAGCGCGTATGTGGTCACATGTCTCCATGGTTGCTATGGGAGTTCGGTGCGGACGGTGTTATTTCCATACGGTTGTAACATCGGATGCACGGGTTGGATCGTACTTGCGCGGTCGGACTTCACTTTTTACGTTTGTACGGTAAATCATCCGGGGACGTGTCGGACACATTTTCCGACCCGAGGACGTGTGGGGAATTATTCCCAATGCGATTCGTATGGACTTTTTCCCATGCGAATCGTACTTGGCAGTTTGTACGGCACTTGTACGATTCGTACGGTACAAAGACCGGATACGAGTCGTACGGGGAAATTTTTTCCAGGATCGTAATCGGCACCTATATGTGTGGTTCGCGCTATTGGGATGCCCCAGGCGTCTCCCTCCCGATGCAACCAAATTGCAAGAGGCTCCATTGCTATGGCGAACAAAAGGGCAGAGAGAGGACACCCCTGCCAGGTGCCTCTCGCTATCCGGAAGGGCGGGGAGATATGCTTGTCCAGTCTCACTCTGGAAGTGAGTTTCATGCAATAATAGCTTTACGTGCGCTCTAAAGATTGGCACGTCTCCATCCGTCTCAGCGTTTCGAAGAGGTATGGCCATGTTAGGGTTTCAAACGCTTTTTCCTGTCCAAGATCAGGCAAACCACCCCTAGGGCAGCGGTCCTGGTCCCGGGCCTGATCCTGAACCTGAAACAGCCTGCGGATATTTTGGGTTGTGTTTCTGCCTGGCACAAATCCGTTCTGATCTTGGTGAATGAGTGGCTGGAGAATCGGACTCAAATGGTCCGCCAGGATCTAGCAGATAGCTGCGTGATTGGCCTTTACGAGGCCAGCTGCATCGGGTCTCGATTAGGTTCGGGATCGAGACTATAAGGGATTACTGCAATGAGCCGGGTAGTTCCCCCTCCTCCACAGCGCGGCAAAGGTGCTATAGTATTCTAGGGGCAAGCCATCCATCCCAGGAGCTTTATTCCAGGCCAAGGCCTGGATTGTTTGTTTCACCTCCAATGATGTGATCTCAGCCTCGGAGGAGGTCCCAATCCTCACTCAGGATCTGGGGTATAGTGAGGGATTCCAGGAACTGATCGGGTGGCCGCCGACAACCTTGCACCGGGCACTGGTATATCTTTGTGAAGTGGTCATAAAAGAGTTGCAAAATATCTGATTGGGAGGTCGCATCTCCACCAGCCGGGTCATTCATTTCCGTGATTGGCCATGCATCCTGGTTATGATGGGCCAGCCAGGCTAGAAGCTCTCCCAATCTGTCCCCCTCTCTATGCCTTTAGGCTGCATATAGTTTAAAATTATACCGTCTGAGGTCCGCTCAGCCCTCCTCATACTCCATCTTGGCTTCCGCGATATATGCAGGGGTCGCTGAGTTCAAGTCCTTTACTTGCCACAAGCTTAAGTTCCTCTTTTCCAAGGCTTTGGTCAAGAGTCCTGAATACTCCAGCCATTTGCCTAATACAGACACCCCCAAATGACAACTTTAAAAGCGTTTTACTCATTTACTTCTTGATTTGCATTTTTCGACATAAACACAGGAAAAATTGTTTCCACAAGTCACGATTTATTCACAAACACCCAATGCATTTCGGGACTTCCCTTCGTCAGGGGTTATCTAGGAAAAGATTATTAACAACCATCAGTCAAATAAGACTTTTTGAGATACAATACATAAGATTACAAACAAAATGGAAAACGTGCTTTCTCTATTCCCTCTAATTTAACTGTAAAACATTATTCAGTTCTACGACGCTTGTCTTATTTTTAACACCACTTTGCTTTTACCCTATCACGTTCCTACCTCATAACATATGCATGATATCTAAACATACTGCGATGCTTACATGCTTATAATTTGTCACTGAAATGCTTTACGTTATCTCTATTTCTACAACAACTGAACACCTATAGAGTTCATTATGACCCCGAGTTTAACGCTGTACCCTTCATTATTATCGCAGTTCATAAAACCCCGTATTCTGCTTACCGTGACTAATGTTCATTGACTGTTTAAAAGCATTTTCATAAACCGCTTTTTTCAAGGCTTTCCCCTGCCATTTCACGGATCAACTCGGGTGTTGCCTGCGCACCTTTGGCTCCCAGCGTCAACTGCTTTAAAACATTTTCAGCCTTCTCTACCCTTTATCACCACTACCTCCCCCAGGTGATTTATCACGTGTCATGATGTGTTCCCTAAAGACCGAACTAGAGTTTGGCTATCCCACCTAACATCAACTCTTCTAATGCTACTTTCACTGCCATTAAACATTTCACATTCGTGACGTAAACGTACTCTGCTTTCCTCATTGAACTCCATTCCCCAGACTCCTATAGGGACTGCCTATCACAAACTTTCACTCCCCGCTCAAGAGGCTATGCAATGACCTTGTTCTAACAACATGATTTACGTGATTCACATTAAGTGGATAACCCGGTAGGATTAAATCATGCTTTAAAAGTTCCATGTAACATCGATATTCGTGCAATCAGTCACTTATGTTTAAATAATCCGCAATATGATCTGATGTATTGTATATGGTCAACTTTATCCATGACGAGAAAATAGCTCTCCTGAGTGCTGCATGAGGGTTCTGCATTTGACTTTTCTCGCATCTCCGTACTCCATTTTTCAATTGTGGGTGCAATCTCACCGTTTTTGGACGGAAGGTTAATACATATCAAAGACAATGGTGGTGAGATGCACACCTGTACTGTTCTATTTTCACTTGCTCCATGTTTTACATTTCCCCAATTTATCCTTTTATCGGCGTGCATGCTTGCTCCGCGCTCCGCCCAGTTGCGCTGCAATATTAGACCGAACAGGGAGGAGCCAATTGTGGCTCCGTTCAAGCTGCACAGCCATCTTACAAATGAATCCAATAAATTAAATTACTGACGGCCCAGGTTTCCTCGCTATCCCTGCAGCCGTAACAGTAGGGTGCGAATTACAATCAATCACCTCGGATACAACTGGTATAATACCTGCTGTGGTGGCTGTGCCTTGTTGAACTATAGGGGTCTCCCTGCTGTCAGTTCCCCCCCCTGGCCCATCCTCCCTAATTCTTAACTGCAGTTTAATAAATGATTTTAGGGAGAAAAAGTTGTCTAGGGTTGCCTGCTCCATTTTATACACCCGCTCTGATAGCCCCCTAATTTTATCAAACACCGGGAGGAGTAAGGATTTCATCATTTTCTCCATATTTGCGATTAGGAGAGAATCTGGGGGTAGAGGCGCTGCAAGGCCACCAGTCTGTTCTTTACAGCCACTAGCCACTGGCCCTCCAGATGTACCCTCCCCCTTCTCTCCCCGTAGCGGGCATTGTATATGGTCAACTTTATCCATGACGAGAAAACAGCTCTCCTGAGTGCTCCATGAGGGTTCTGCATTTGACTTTTCTCGCATCTCCGTACTCCATTTTTCAATTGTGGGTGCAATCTCACCGTTTTTGGACGGAAGGTTAATACATATCAAAGACAATGGTGGTGAGATGCACACCTGTACTGTTCTATTTTCACTTGCTCATAATGGGTCATAATGAACTCTATAGGTGTTCAGTTGTTGTAGAAATAGAGATAACGTAAAGCATTTCAGTGACAAATTATAAGCATGTAAGCATCGCAGTATGTTTAGATATCATGCATATGTTATGAGGTAGGAACGTGATAGGGTAAAAGCAAAGTGGTGTTAAAAATAAGACAAGCGTTGTAGAACTGAATAATGTTTTACAGTTAAATTAGAGGGAATAGAGAAAGCACGTTTTCCATTTTGTTTGTATTGTATCTCAAAAAGTCTTATTTGACTGATGGTTGTTAATAATCTTTTCCTAGATAACCCCTGACGAAGGGAAGTCCCGAAATGCATTGGGTGTTTGTGAATAAATCGTGACTTGTGGAAACAATTTTCTCCTGTGTTTATGTCGAAAAATGCAAATCAAGAAGTAAATGAGTAAAATAAATTGAAACAAAATAAGGATAAAACTGAAGAATGGAAAGGAATAAATATGGACTAAGAGTTGAATATGAATTTAATTTATTGGATTCATTTGTAAGATGGCTGTGCAGCTTGAACGGAGCCACAATTGGCTCCTCCCTGTTCGGTCTAATATTGCAGCGCAACTGGGCGGGGCGCGGAGCAAGCATGCACGCCGATAAAAGGATAAATTGGGGAAATGTAAAACATGGAGCAAGTGAAAATAGAACAGTACAGGTGTGCATCTCACCACCATTGTCTTTGAACTTTAAAAGCGTCCCATTCTAGCGTCCTGCAGGATACCGTGTTTGCGTTGTTACCGAAGTATTCTGCAATACTGTCTTTGTGACCGTGACAAAATACTGGATCCTCCAGACATTCTCGCTGCAGTTTCCAGGTCGAGATTGGCAGGTGGGGTAGTCTCCACCTAAGGGTTAATAGTTGCGCATCATGATCAGAGACCACTCTCCCAAAGTAATCTGTCAGTTGGGTCATGGTTAGTATCTCCAGTGAGCAGAGGAACTAGTCGAGACACACTAGTAGGTTGTGAACTATTGAGTGAAACATGTATAGCCTAGTGGTTGGGTTTCGGGTCCGCCAGGCATCTGTTGGAGCTTAATGTTGTGACCATAACCGGAACCGCTCCATGTGTGCCTGGGTGGAGAAACCATGCTACGCAAAGAAATGATGGATGGAATGCTGAATAAATCATACATTCACCCCCAGTCAAGAGATCTGGGTTAAATGAAATCCATCAATCTTTTGCTCACCATGCCACCCCGGTTTAAACCCAGCCATATGCAAATCAGTCTTGACCCTGTGCCTCATGGGAACAGTCCAGACCAAACTTCCAAGACAGGTCCTCCCTGGACCCGAAACAAGCATCCTGGGACCGGTTTCTGTGTATTACCCTTCATCAGCCAGGCTAGCTTGAATCCAGTGGCACAGTGAGCAAGGGACCCACGTCTGGGCATACTCATCCCACTTAGGGTGAAAAGTGGTGCGCAAAGAAATGATGGACGGAATGCTGAATAAATCATACATTCACCCCCAGTCAAGGGATCTGGGCTAAATCCATCATTCTTTTGCTCACCATGCCCTCCCAGTTGAGACCCAGCCATATGCAAATCAGTCTTGACCGTGTGCCTCATGGGAACAGTCCAGACCAAACTGCCAAGCCATGTCCTCCCTGGACCGGAAACAAGCATCATGGGACCGGTTACTGGGTATTACCCTTCATCAGCCAGGCTAGCTTGAATCCAGTGGCACAGTGAGCAAAGGACCCACGTCTGGGAATACCAATCCCACTTGTTGCATGGGTAGAGGAACCGGCACCTGGGGGGTGCAACAGGTCTAGGGACAAGTCCAGCCTACAGTTATAATTGCCTCCCAGTATTCCTGGCGATATTGTGAATTGCGGCAGGATGGCCGATAGTGAGTCCCAGAACTGCCCCTGGTTGATATTTGGGGTGTAGATACTGCCCAATAATATGGGCTGCCTGTCTAGTAATCCTTCCAGAAATGCATATCACCCTTCTCTGTCAACCACCTGCAAATTTCCTTGAACTGGACCCCCAGTCTGAGCCAGAGCAACACCTCTAAAGCAAACACGGATTATGTGCTTTTTGATTATTTGCATAGCAGTAAACTGCATATCGTTTCCGTACTGTGTGCATTCCCCTGACATTTAGGATCAAAAAACTAATGTCTGTATCTACTGGCATGATTCTGTGTGTTTTTAGGGGGATGGGGGAATAAGTGGGGGGTAAATTGTGCCCTGGCCTTGCTCCCGGCCCCTCTGCATGTGTCCATGGGGATAGGGGATAACTGGAAATAGGGTCAACTGATTTTAAGGAACCGGGTTCCAACATTACGAAGCTATCACAACTGGTGATACGTCAAAACTACTTGTATATCTAATGTTCTAATGTATTTTGGGGGGTGAGCGCACTTGCCTATTGTGGCCTCTGTTTTCTAATGTGTTGGTCGTGGGGCTTATTGTACCTGGGAAGAAGTTCACTTAGCAGTGGACAACAGCCTGGTTTCGGCGTGCATTACTGGGTACAAACAAAGTGTGGGTTACATGGGGAGGGAATTGTAATCCTAAGTGTCCATTCTTTTCAGATCACTGTGTCCGCTGTTTGGGGGGTCACCAGAGATGGAGTCATCAAGTCCGCTCGGGATATACTTGTGTCTCTGGAATTGTCCTCGGATGAAAAGATGTATGGACCATTCTCTCTATCCGATGTCACCGCGGCCATATCTAGATTTGCCGTCGCTTGGATAGCTCTTCTGCGTTCCGCTATCTTTTCCTCAAGATTGGGAGGATCAGTGACTGGGCTTTGTCCTCTCAGTCCTTGACTCTTAGGGTCTCTTTTCCCTCTGACCCCACGGCTTCGCGATCTCCTCAGGCTGTGGACTTTCTCCCATTGCGAGCAGTGCTTAATTTGAGCCGGTGCTTTCCGGTGCTCAGCACCGGCACTTAATTGGTTTCCGGTGCTCGGCACCAGAATCTAATTGTAAACACCATGCTTAGAACAATCGACCACAAGGTAGCGCTGCTCATCTAATTTAGAGATGAGCAGAACAACGGATGTTTATGAATAAAATATACATTAAAACAGTGCTAATACTTGCCTCCCCAGCCATTCCTTTAGCAATGGGGACCTGGAATAATCTGAACTGTCGCATTTACATGCAAGAGAGATGGTTAGTAGTTGTTTTGGCAGGCATGACAAGGACGATGGGTGATGCAAGCTGCAGTGGCCTCCTGGCACTAAATATGTTACAAATTAAGTACTGATTGCGAGCCACCTTGAGCATTAGTTTCCACCTAGTCAAACACTGCCTTCGGGTCTGTGAAGAACTTCGTTCCTCTGTCACTTATGACTCTGAGGCAGGCCAGGAAGAGTAGTGAGTATTGAATCCCTTTTTGGTGGAGCATTCTCTTTGCATTGCAGAAAAGTGGCCCTGTGCTGCTGCACAGCTCTAGAGTAGTCTGGGAAGATCATCACCCGTTTATCTTCCACTTGAAGTGTACCATGGTGTCTGGCTGCCCTCAACACAGCATCTCGGTCTCGGAAGTGAAGCAGCTTCAGAAGTTGCGGCCATGGAGGTGTCCCCGGAGAGGGCCGTCGGGCAGGGAGTCTGTGAGTTCTTCCTACTGAGAAGGAGTGAGCTCGGTGTCTGGGGTACATGATTTGAACCAAGTTTCAGTGTACCTAGCCAGGTTGGACCCTTCAATGCCCCCCGGTAAATTGATCACCCGCATATTGCTGCGGTGGGATCGCCCTTCTAGGTCGTCTGCTCTCTCCTCCCATTTAGCTATACGGGTTTGAAGATTCTGCATGCTGTCCTGCTGCGATTTAGCTAGTGGCTGAAGGGTGGCCAAGATATATCCCCCCTCTGTCACTCTATCGGCCAGCTTCCGATGATCGTCTCGTAGCAGGCTGACATCCGAGGACAGCGTCCCAAACCTGTCCTCTATTGTGATTCGAGAGTGTTCGATTGCAACCAACACTTTGTCTAATTTGTCAGACATTGCCTGTGGAGTGGCTTTGTCAGCTGCATGAGATTGATTCAAGTCCAGCAATGCAGATGGCATTCTGGGCCTTATTTTGCGATCCAGTGACAGGTTCTGTACAGTAATTCAACTTAAGGGAGACAATAGGTAAAGTGGACTGACCCATTACACCATGCTGTATGGTGTGGGAGTGGAAGCAAAATGTGAATGACAAGTAAACAGATCAATAGATGAAGTCTGCTGACCAAAATACACCCTATGTATGTATATTATGTGTATTTTTGGGGAAAACAATAGCGACAGCCAACGCTGCCTCAGAGTCCAGACCTAAAAAGCACAAAACATGTGCTATCCTGAGAATGCAGAAAACATAACAGTGGTGCCTAGTCCAAAGTCACTGTATACGAGGCCTGAAGTTGACTGAAACAAAACAAAGGCCTCTGTGGCTTTTACAGGCATATATATGCATGCCCTCTGAGGCCTGCAGAGTGCAGCATTTCAAAAGGCCCCAGCCTGAGACGCCACGCAGTGGAGCTCAAACCCTCAGTAGGTGGAACTGTAGTTTTGTGCTGCTCACTCATAGGACACTTAGCATCATCAAAGCCAATAGGTCTGTCTTTAACACTCACGCATCTAGCATTTATGGATGTCTCTGTTTTCATGTGCTAACACCTTAAAAGAAGACATTTTGGGGCCGATTCACAAAGGTAAACAGATTTTTTGTGTAAGTTTTACCACTTATTGGTATTCACAGGCTAAATGCGGAGTTTTATGACTCCCTATACTTATGTGTGCCGATTTCTCGGCCTTGATTGAGGAATCTCCAGGTGCGGAGAACTCATAGGGAGAGTGGAGTTGTAAAACTGCATGTAGTTTGTGAATTCTTAAAAGTGTAAGTTTACATTTGTGACTCAGGCTCATTAGCTTTGCCAGTGCTTATCTGTGATCTAATATTAGCACCTGCATTAAGAAGCTTCCCATTTGCTCTTCCTCTATTCCAGTGCTGAGTTTGGAAAGAATTCAGAATAATGAAACAAATTGGAAAAATTGTGGATGTGCTCCGTGTGAACAAAGGGGCCTGCCCCCTGCCTTGGATAAGATATTAAAATGCACCCAAAGAGATGATCCATCATATCATGAACTCCGTCACAGATCAGAGGAGGCTGCTCCTCCAGGATAAAGGATGTTTGTGTAATTCACTTTTCTGACAGTGAGGGAACAAAAAGCATTCGCAATATAGATCAGTCTCCCTAGCCAATAATGTTCTGAAGCCGGAGAAGAAACCAGTCTAACTAATAAAACAACAGAACCTGCAAAGAAACCAATTACTGACTGGCATGGCAGTAGAGAATAAAATGATGGAATACTTCGGAAGCATGAGCCCTCAAAACTCAAAGTGGAGCTCAAAACACTTTGGTAGTGAAGTGCTCAAAGGCAGCAGGCCTATTGTAATTTGTAAAACCTCCAGAGAAAGCAGAGTAATTGCATAGCAGTGGCTTTCAAAGTGCTGTATTTCCATGGCGTTAGGGTGCATTCCATGAAGCAGGACCTCTACAAATAAAATATGGAGAATTTGGCCCCGATTCAGAAACTGAATTTTGTAGTATGTAAAGTAGTACTACAGTACTATAAGAAATCTGCCTGTACTGGTGGTCACCCCATATTTTTCACCTTTTACTGGACCCTATATTTTTGCTGGCAGTAGAACTCTGTCCATTCTACCCTGACTAAACAGTGGCAAAGTGCCTTTGCTCCTCCTTTCAACATGATGAAATTGGTAGATTCCTGATCGTTATATTTTACTTACATAAAAGTCCCTAGTACTTGGCATTAAATGTGCTCAGGACCTGTATGTTAAACATAACCAGTGGAGTGCATCACTAATTGTGCCATTCAATACAGTGACTATGTAAAATATGGTTTCAGGCCTACCATTGTAGCCTGTGTAAGGTTAGACAATGCAATGTTACCTGTCAAAATAAAAACTCAAGGCAGGGTACATGGTATTTAAAAGTAGGATATGTAGAAATGTAATGTTAACATGTCCTTACACTGACTAGTACCAAAGGCTATTTTTCACTCTGGTAGGCCTAGCATAAATATCAAGGGAAGTTAAGGGAAAGTTACTTTTCCCTGCCTGATGTTCCTTGAGGCTAAATTTAATTTGCTCTGTGTTGGAGAATGGCCCTCTCTGAAGGGTTACCCTAAACTTTTTACCTTCCTCCCCCTCTTTTTCTGACCTTGTGTCTGTTTGCTTTAGGACTCTGAGCACTTCAGAATTGCTAATCAGTGCTAACATGCATGTGCTCTTTCCCTAAACATGTTTGTAATTGGTGTATGCCTGATTGACATATTTAATTTACTTCTACGTCTCTTGTAATGTGGCATACCTAATAAATGGAGCCTGTAAGTTAAATGCTACAAGTGGGCTGCTGCACTGATGGTGTCTCCCCTAGAAGTGGCTTTTCAAACCTGTCTCAGGCCTGCCACTGCAGTGGCTGTGTGTGCAGTTAACTGTGACTTTGACTTAGCATTTAAAACTACTTGCCAAGCACCAGTTTTATTACATGTATGTCACCTCTGAGGTAGGCCCTAGGTAGCCTGAAGGGTAGAGTGCTATGTAAGTAACAAGTAGTACATGTACCTTCATGTTTTGCATGGCCTGGTAGTGACGAAAAGCTAACATTTTTTCACTACTGTGAGGCCCACTCCCATAGGTTACCATTAGGAATTCCCTGATACCCTTTTAAGTGATAATTCCTGATTAGATAGTGTAGCTGATTTATGTTTTACATCTTTGGAATGGCAATGATAAATCGTAATTACTGGTAAAGTTGGATTTAACATTACTGTTTTAGAAATTCCACTTTTACAAAGTGGACATTTCTCTGCACTTACTGCTCTACGTGTCTGACAGCCTGTCTCCAATATGCATCTGGGTTGGGCTGGGTGACAGTTATACATATGAATTCCTCGTCAGCCACAATACACAGAGATCAGGTACATCTGCATTCATTCGCATACTGATGGGTCTTCCTGGGCAGTATTGAGGGGAGAGACTAACACTTAACCTGAACAGGCAGTGTCCTGTCCCCACACAAAGGACTGATCTAACAACCACAGCTAGGCTGGCAGACGGGACTGGGCTGAAAGGGATCTGTGTGCACTTCAGAGAGTTCCTTTAAAGTCGCCCCATATCGAAGGCACTTTTGGGTATAAGTATACCTGACCCCATCAAAACATACACTAATGAACTTGTAACTGAAGCTCTGCCAGAAGAAGTGCTGTGCTATTTGAATGACTCAACTGGACTACTGATGTGGAAGACATGCTTTTCTGTTTGTTGCCTTGCTGCCTGCTGCTCTCTGACTCGACTGAAAAATTAGCTGGTTTCTGCCTTCTTCCAAATGATCTCCAAGTACTTGTTGGGTTGCCTCCTGTTGCTTGAGACTTATGAATATCAAAGTCTCTACACCTGCTTCTGTGCCCAGCTAACTGGAAGTGGCCCAGATACTTGCAACATGGATTTGACACATCTCCTGTCTGTGTGTAACAGAACCAGCACATCGACCCAGTTGCATGAGTAAAATTGGCACATTGCATCGGAACCAGTGCTTTGCCACCAGAAAATGGCGCAAACGACAGTGTATCACCACCACTGCAGCTTGATGAGATCAACGCATCGCCTCAACTGCGTGGCAGAATCCGGCGCATCGCTCGATCCCGCTTGACTCCGGCACCCATCTATGGAACTGACACCTTCACTGCGTGGAGAAAGTCGACACCTCTCATTTATGACCAATAAATGTACTTCGTTCACCGAAATATAAGTAAAATTAGAGATCAAGTTTTATTTAAAAGCCTATTATGTTGTGTATTATGAGAAGTGCATGCGTTTTTGTAAGTTTGCTTTTTTATTTTAAACAGTTTTATTTGTATTACAAACAATGTATTGACAGAAAATTATGAGTCAATATAGGTGCAAACCATGTTACCATGTTACTATGTTACTGGGTACTTATAGAGCGCGTGGCTACTCCTAAGAGTGTCCCGGCGCTAAGAAAAAAGAACCAGTGACAGAACCGAACAGGCCGCCCGAGGCCACTGACCTATTGTGCAAACAGCCAGGTTTTTAAACAGCGTCTAAAGCTGAGGAGATCCTGTGCCTGACGCAATGCTGGAGGCATGTTATTCCAGAGCTGAGAGGCCACCACCTGAAAAGACCGGCCACCCAAACGAGAGCTGGAGAACCTTGGGATCTGCAAGATTAGCTGATTGGAAGACCTCAGACTTCTAGATGGAACATAGTGCTGGCACCTGTTTCTCAGATATAAGGCCCCAATATTGAGGAAGGCCTTATAAGCCAGCACCAAGGCCTTGAAATTTGCCCTCTTGCATACTGAAAGCCAATGCAAGGACTTCAGGTGAAGAGTCATGTGTGTCCTGAGGTCCACCATAAGTATGGCTCTAGCCGTGGCATTTTGTACCACCTTGAGGTGGCCAAGAAGATAGTCCGGAAGGCCGACGTAACGAACGTTTACATAATCAAGGCGGGACAGAATCAGTGCTTGTACTACTGTTTTCCTGTGGGAAACTGGAAGTAGCAAGAGGAAGTGTCGCAGCATTTTCAGTAGGCCAAAACATGTGCCAGTCACAGCCTGAACCTGGGATTTCATGGACATATCCGTGTCCAATTTTACCCCAAGATTCTTGACAGTTGTGGCTGAGGTAGCAGGAGGAGACATGTTCTGTGGCCAACAATCACGCCACTCTTCCCCCGGATTGTGACCAAAGAAGATAATTTCTGATTTCTCCGAATTGCCCGGTAGTTGATTCTGTTTAAACCAGTCAAATACTGCTGACAAGCAGGTATTTATCTCGTTCCCAATGAGGGCCTCATCCTTACCACACGTGAACAACAGTTGTGTGTCATCGGCGTAAGAAATTATTTTGGCGCCGTCGTGTTCTGCCAATGGCGCCAAGGGGGGCATAAACACATTAAACAGAGTGGGGCTTAAAATAGATCCCTGTGGAACACCTACATTCAGTGGCAGGATAGGGGCCGCAAAAGGGGGAGACCAAACTGTTTGCTGACGATTTTCCAGATAATCTCAGAACCACTGCAGGACCGGGCCCCCAATACCACATCCTTGGAGTCTACCCAAAAGGAGGTCATGGGGCACGGTATCAAAAGCTGCGGATCAGTCCAACAGTATCAAAACTGCCTTCCCTCCTTTATCAAGTGTGGTTTTAATGGATTTGGAGATTTCCAAAAGGGCTGTTTCAGTACTGAAATTAGCTCGGAACCCTGATTGGCTTGGATGTAATACACAGTTGGTCTCAACAAACTCTGCAACAACCTTATTTACAAATTTCTCCAGGACCTTGGAGAAAAAAGGCAGCAACAAAATTAGCCTGTAGTTGCTGGCTACAGAAGGGTCGGCGGAAGATTTTTTCAGAAGAGGGAGAATTTTCCCGTGCTCCCAACTATCCGGCATCACTCCTTCAGCCAGAGAGAGAATCAGAACCTTGTTGACGGCTGGGTTTATCACCTCTGCAACAGATGTCAGTATTTTCGCAGGGCAGGGGTCTGAGGGTGAGCCTGATTTCAGTGATTTCATTTTGAGTCATCCAGCGTGATTGGAGGAAAGTGCAATAGGGATCCACCGGCGTTGGGTAAAGCAGGGGGGAGCTTATCAAAAATAGCTGCTGTGGCGGTGGGTACTTCACCAAGCGTAGCTTGGATGGTAGTGATTTTTGTATAGAAATAGTGTGCAATGCTGGTCGTCCATTCATTTGTGGGATTAAAAAGACTTTTTGTTGCGCATGGGGCAGAGACATTTTTGACAATTGTGAACAGTTCCTTACTTTTATTGCCTGCTTTCTCTATTTTTAAGGACAGGAAGTTCTCTTTTTCCATGCGAACTTTAGCATAGTGGGCTTTTAATGCCACTTTATAAGCTAACTTATCCACGGAACTAAAGTCCTTCCTCCAAGCTCTCACCAGACGTTTGCAGAAACTTCTGCTTTTCCTAAGTGTCTCAGTGAACCATGGGGCTGAGGTTCTGCCACCATTAGCTGCACGGGACTTAGGAGGAGCAAGCTCATTCGCCCGGGATTCCAGCCAGCTTTTTAACCCTCACACCGCTTGTTTTTATACATATAGATTTAAGCATGGATGTACAAAGCAATATCATATATATATATATATATATATATATATATATATTTCATACCAAAGAGCGTCCACATTCGAAGTGCACTCAAGAACAGGCAGACCTCGCCACACTTGCAAGACCTTTATTCAGATTGAACCAGCAGAGTCCTCGGGGAATTCTTTTCGTAGCCCTACGCGTTTCGAAGCTTCAATGCTTCTTGTTCACGGGCTGTGCAGTGGCGGCAGAAATGAGCACCAGGTGTCATGGTATTTGTACCTCCCTCTGATGAATTAGTCCCGAAAGCCTTCTGGGACTTGTAGTGCTCGTGAAATTTTTACCAGCAATTGGTTCCGCCAGCCAGACACAATCTTTGTTTTCTTATGCCCTCCAATGGGCCCCCAGCGACGCCTTTGGTTCATGTGCCACAGACCTGTTCCTCTGCCAAGTGATCGCCGTGTATCCGCGATCAGCAGTCCACTCTGTTATTCGGTGGCGGTGCTACTTCACGACCTGGACAGGCCGTCAATAATTCATACCAAAGAGCGTCCACATTCGAAGTGCACTCAAGAACAGGCAGACCTCGCCACACTTGCAAGACCTTTATTCAGATTGAACCAGCAGAGTCCTCGGGGAATTCTTTTCGTAGCCCTACGCGTTTCGAAGCTTCAATGCTTCTTGTTCACGGGCTGTGCAGTGGCGGCAGAAATGAGCACCAGGTGTCATGGTATTTGTACCTCCCTCTGATGAATTAGTCCCGAAAGCCTTCTGGGACTTGTAGTGCTCGTGAAATTTTTACCAGCAATTGGTTCCGCCAGCCAGACACAATCTTTGTTTTCTTATGCCCTCCAATGGGCCCCCAGCGACGCCTTTGGTTCATGTGCCACAGACCTGTTCCTCTGCCAAGTGATCGCCGTGTATCCGCGATCAGCAGTCCACGCTGTTATTCGGTGGCGGTGCTACTTCACGACCTGGACAGGCCGTCAATAATTCATACCAAAGAGCGTCCACATTCGAAGTGCACTCAAGAACAGGCAGACCTCGCCACACTTGCAAGACCTTTATTCAGATTGAACCAGCAGAGTCCTCGGGGAATTCTTTTCGTAGCCCTACGCGTTTCGAAGCTTCAATGCTTCTTGTTCACGGGCTGTGCAGTGGCGGCAGAAATGAGCACCAGGTGTCATGGTATTTGTACCTCCCTCTGATGAATACGTCCCGAAAGCCTTCTGGGACTTGTAGTGCTCGTGAAATTTTTACCAGCAATTGGTTCTGCCAGCCAGACACAATCTTTGTTTTCTTATGCCCTCCAATGGGCCCCCAGCGACGCCTTTGGTTCATGTGCCACAGACCTGTTCCTCTGCCAAGTGATCGCCGTGTATCCGCGATCAGCAGTCCACGCTGTTATTCGGTGGCGGTGCTACTTCACGACCTGGACAGGCCGTCAATAATTCATACCAAAGAGCGTCCACATTCGAAGTGCACTCAAGAACAGGCAGACCTCGCCACACTTGCAAGACCTTTATTCAGATTGAACCAGCAGAGTCCTCGGGGAATTCTTTTCGTAGCCCTATGCGTTTCGAAGCTTCAATGCTTCTTGTTCACGGGCTGTGCAGTGGCGGCAGAAATGAGCACCAGGTGTCATGGTATTTGTACCTCCCTCTGATGAATTAGTCCCGAAAGCCTTCTGGGACTTGTAGTGCTCGTGAAATTTTTACCAGCAATTGGTTCCGCCAGCCAGACACAATCTTTGTTTTCTTATGCCCTCCAATGGGCCCCCAGCGACGCCTTTGGTTCATGTGCCACAGACCTGTTCCTCTGCCAAGTGATCGCCGTGTATCCGCGATCAGCAGTCCACGCTGTTATTTGGTGGCGGTGCTACTTCACGACCTGGACAGGCCGTCAATAATTCATACCAAAGAGCGTCCACATTCGAAGTGCACTCAAGAACAGGCAGACCTCGCCACACTTGCAAGACCTTTATTCAGATTGAACCAGCAGAGTCCTCGGGGAATTCTTTTCGTAGCCCTACGCGTTTCGAAGCTTCAATGCTTCTTGTTCACGGGCTGTGCAGTGGCGGCAGAAATGAGCACCAGGTGTCATGGTATTTGTACCTCCCTCTGATGAATTAGTCCCGAAAGCCTTCTGGGACTTGTAGTGCTCGTAAAATTTTTACCAGCAATTGGTTCCGCCAGCCAGACACAATCTTTGTTTTCTTATGCCCTCCAATAGGCCCCCAGCGACGCCTTTGGTTCATGTGCCACAGACCTGTTCCTCTGCCAAGTGATCGCCGTGTATCCGCGATCAGCAGTCCACGCTGTTATTCGGTGGCGGTGCTACTTCACGACCTGGACAGGCCGTCAATAATTCATACCAAAGAGCGTCCACATTCGAAGTGCACTCAAGAACAGGCAGACCTCGCCACACTTGCAAAACCTTTATTCAGATTGAACCAGCAGAGTCCTCGGGGAATTCTTTTCGAAGCCCTACGCGTTTCGAAGCTTCAATGCTTCTTGTTCACGGGCTGTGCGGTGGCGGCAGAAATGAGCACCAGGTGTCATGGTATTTGTACCTCCCTCTGATGAATTAGTCCCGAAAGCCTTCTGGGACTTGTAGTGCTCGTGAAATTTTTACCAGCAATTGGTTCCGCCAGCCAGACACAATCTTTGTTTTCTTATGCCCTCCAATGGGCCCCCAGCGACGCCTTTGGTTCATGTGCCACAGACCTGTTCCTCTGCCAAGTGATCGCCGTGTATCCGCGATCAGCAGTCCACGCTGTTATTCGGTGGCGGTGCTACTTCACGACCTGGACAGGCCGTCAATAATTCATACCAAAGAGCGTCCACATTCGAAGTGCACTCAAGAACAGGCAGACCTCGCCACACTTGCAAGACCTTTATTCAGATTGAACCAGCAGAGTCCTCGGGGAATTCTTTTCGTAGCCCTACGCGTTTCGTAGCCCTACGCGTTTCGAAGTGCACTACAAGTCCCAGAAGGCTTTCGGGACTAATTCATCAGAGGGAGGTACAAATACCATGACACCTGGTGCTCATTTCTGCTGCCACTGCACAGCCCGTGAACAAGAAGCATTGAAGCTTCGAAACGCGTAGGGCTACGAAAAGAATTCCCCGAGGACTCTGCTGGTTCAATCTGAATAAAGGTCTTGCAAGTGTGGCGAGGTCTGCCTGTTCTTGAGTGCACTTCGATGTGGACGCTCTTTGGTATGAAATATATATATATATATATATATCCGTAATTTGTTTTACAAATACTGAATGTATATTTGTATGTGCATTAGAAATGTTAAGATTTTACAAATTTTGAAATTGGTTTTTGTTTTACTTTTTATAAAATGTTTTTATGATAGATTTGAGGTTGTGGGAGACATCAAGGTGCCGATCACGATCCGGTAAAAAAATTCCCCGTACGACTCGTATCCGGGCTTTTTACCGTACGAATCGTACAAGTGCCGTACAAACTGGCAATCACGATTCGCATGGTAAAAAGTACATACGAACCGCATTGAGAATTATTCCCCACACGTCCTCGGGTCGGAAAATGTGTCCGACACGTCCTCGGACGATTTACCGTACAAATGTGAAAAGTGAAGTCCAACCGCGGAATCACGATCCATCCCAGGCGTCCGATGTTACAACCGGATGGAAAAAACACCGTCCGCACCGAACTCCCATAGCAACCATGGAGACATGTGCCCACATACGCGCCCAACAACCCCCCAGCCCTCCTATGTATGAGTCAAATCCCCACCCGTGTATGTACGACCCGTACCCCCACCCCAACCGTGTATGTACGACCCGTACCCTCACCCCAACCGTGTATGTACGACCCGTACCCTTACCCGCGTATGCATGGAGCGTACCCCCACCCCAACAGTGTATGTACGACACGTACCCCCACCCCAACCGTGTATGTATGACCCGTACCCTCACCCGCGGACGTATGGAGCGTACCCCCACCCCAACCATGTATGTACGACCCGTACCCTCACCCCAACCGTGTATGTACGGCGCGTACCCTCACCTGCGTATGTATGGAGCGTACCCCCACCCCAACCGCGTATGTACGACCCGTACCCTCACCCACGTATGCATGGAGCGTACCCCCCCAACAGTGTAAGTACGACCCATACCCTCACCCGCGTATGCATGGAGCGCACCCCAGGCCCCAACACCAGCACCTTCACACAACATCGCACATGTACGAGTCATACCAAGCCAGACACAAGGACAGCACTGTACAACAAGCGGTAGCACCGGATACAGTCATTCTCCCGCATGTCAGCCAAGTCCGGAATTGGTCGGGGAAGAGGCGGCGCTCTGCAGTAATTTGGAAGTGACAAGGAAGAGTGAGTGCACTACAACAACAATTGATTTGTACTGAGCACATGTTAATCTGTCAATACACATATGCGACATACGGAGTCAGGTATGTGCCACATGCCCTGGACACGTATGGCTGCCAGGTGACACTCCTACCAAGACCCAGCTACACACGGAGATTGTGAACCTCCACATGCCATGGCATGGGATTAGCTGTGTCCCAGTGTAAGTGAACAGCCAGACGCAACACAGGAGTGACATACATCCACACATCAGCAGAAGTAGGATGTCGATTGCAGAGACAGGTAGCGGAACACTAGAGCCACAGGTCACATGACATTACACTAGGACAGCCCACACACCTTGCCATGAAGGTGTACATGTCATGACTCACCACACATTCATAGAGAGGATGCAGACATGTCCTTGTTCCGCTACTCCGTGTCCCATGCATACATATGCACCTCACATCCGATACCACATGTGGCCTGGTGTGCGGAACAGTGTGCCATGTCCATCTACACACAGACACATGTTGGTTGCTGCAACAGCTGATGCTTTTGAGGGAGCTCCAACATCAAGCTAATGGGAACCCCCCACACATACATGACATAGTCACATCGTGCACCGTGGGTAGTGACATGTCTGGTGTGGTAACCCCTGTAGCGGGCATCAGGGGACATTTGCGTGTGTTGTTGACCGTGCCATGCCAGTGACACTCATCCCAATTGTGCAGTATGACATGCACACATGTCAAAGGAGTTAAGGGCATGCCTGGCACACATTGCACCGTCACACATAACATCTGTACAAATCTCATCATACATCTGGTGCCTTATCGACTCAGGAGTAATGTGCCACATCACAGCCTTTCACACCTGTGCCCCACACATGTAGTACTGCCCAGACAATGCCTTGATGTCCATCCATGGACAAGTATGTCAGCCCTATTCCTTCCTGTGTGCTGCGTGTCACCACTGTGATGTGTGAAAGGCACCGTACTTTCGCTAAGAGGGCCTGTGTACGTTCCCTATCACTATGGGAGTGCTGCCGTATGCGTACTCATAGTGATAGTGAGCGTACAGGCGTGTGTACGGTCCGTACCACTATGAGTACGCATACGCGAGAACACCCATAGTGATAGTGAGCGTACAGGCGTGTGTACGGTCCGTACCACTATGAGTACGCAGACGCGAGAACACCCATAGTGATAGTGAGCGTACAGGCGTGTGTACGGTCCGCACCACTATGAGTACGCAGACGCGAGAACACCCATAGTGATAGTGAGCGTACAGGCGTGTGTACGGTCTGTACCACTATGAGTACGCAGACGCGAGAACACCCATAGTGATAGTGAGCGTACAGCCGTGTGTACGGTCCGTACCACTATGAGTACGCATACGCGACAACACCCATAGTGATAGTGAGCGTACAGGCGTGTGTACGGTCCGTACCACTATGAGTACGCAGACGCGACAACACCCATAGTGATAGTGAGCGTACAGGCGTGTGTACGATCCGTACCACTATGAGTACGCAGACGCGAGAACACTCATAGTGATAGTGAGCGTACAGGCGTGTGTACGGTCCGTACCACTATGAGTACGCATACGCGAGAACACCCATAGTGATAGTGAGCGTACAGGCGTGTGTACGGTCCGTACCACTATGAGTACGCAGACGCGACAACACCCATAGTGATAGTGAGCGTACAGGCGTGTGTACGGTCCGTACCACTATGAGTACGCAGACGCGAGAAAACCCATAGTGATAGTGAGCGTACAGGCGTGTGTACGGTCCGTACCACTATGAGTACGCAGACGTGAGAACACCCATAGTGATAGTGAGCGTACAGGCGTGTGTACGGTCCGTACCACTATGAGTACGCAGACGCGACAACACCCATAGTGAGACGGACCGTACACACGCATGTACGCTCACTGTCACTATGGGTGTTGTCGCGTATGCGTACTCATAGTGGTACGGACCGTACACATGCCTGTAGGGGCCGTTGATATGCATTTGGGGTGCCCTAGGGCCCCGGGATGCACCGTACCTGTGTGTGAAGCTCCAAATTACATAGGGGATACATGAGGGACAAGTATAAAGGCCTACCTGCATGCTGGTTGTCATGGAGACCAAGTTTAAAGTTTGAATTTTTTTAAGCAGGTGCACAGCAGTAGTCAGTTTGAATGAATCTACTTTGTTGCAATGTGGTTCTGGAGTTGACATCATGCTGAAGAAAAACACAATAAGAACCCACTGACTGTGCTAGGTTTGAAGGGATTGGAGGAAACATAGGATGCAAATGTGAGTGACCAATCACTCTGTACTCCTGTGCATGAAACAGGCCAGCAAGGCAGATATAAGGCAGCCAGGTCCCATGAGGGAGCACTTGCCTGCACATCTTTGTATTCGACGACCCAGCTGCTGCTACTGATTCCCTGGAACCATGTCAAGGTCTGTGGAGAGGTCACAGCCTTTCACCCTGGAGGAGAACCTGGCTTTGCTGGATGTGATCCTCCCACAGTACCCCCTGCTGTATGGGCGAGCAGGGTATCAGGTGAGTGCAGAGTCCACTAGCACAGACTGTGTCCCTTTTTTGTGAGTGTGACTTCTGCCATTGTGTCCAGGTGTGACACACATGCTATGTACTGTAGGGGCGGTCCCAGGGGGGGGAATGCCTGATGTCTCCCAGCCAGAGCATGCTGTGGTGCATGTCTGCCGTCCTCACTTGCATTGTGTTTACTGTGACAATCACTGCATGGTGCATGCCACATTCTGCCTGTCTTGTCCTCCTGGGAATGTAGCCTCTACAGTCCTCATGTGATTATTATGTGGTCAGCCCAGTGTGACAGGTGACTGTACCCACAGATGTGTGTTAGTTCTGTGTACCTGTGCTGAGAGTGTCCACATGATGTGTTCGTACCCTGGACATCGGTGTGTGTGTAAGTCCCCTGTCATGTGGGTGGGTGCATATGTGGAGTGTAGCACCCGGGCTGCATGAGGGATGGATATACCCTGCCCATCTGATGTGAGCAGGGAGCACTGCTGTGTGTCTGACGTGCAGAGCCAGCCCCACACCTGTGAGCCCGTCTAGTGGCACATGTGCAGAGTGAGGTTTGTCGCTGCATTTGGCAATGGCAGGTGAATGTCCTGTGCCTGTGTGTGTCTGTGTACTCTGCTGCGGTAGCGTCAGTGGCCTGTGGCATGTGACTGCTTAGAGGTGCTGCACATTATTCTGGTGTAGCTTGTGATGCACAGTGTGAGCCTGGATTATTGATTGTGTAGTTGCCCTCATTCCACCTGTGTACTTTCAATGACACGTACTGCTTTTGCCCTTCCCCAGAGGATCATGTCCCTATGACAAAGGTGCAATGCGTTGGATGCATACTATGCCTTGTTGTAAACAGCAAATTTGTTCTAATATGTCTCTCTGTGACATGTGCCTGGTGTATTGATGTAGTGTCACTTGTTCATCCTCACAGGTAGGCGCCTCTGCCAAGAAGCAGATATGGCTGACCGCCGTCAGTGCCGTGAGGAGTGCGGATGGTCGCAATCGGCGCCTGGCCCAGGTGAGGAAACGCTGGCAGGATATCCGGTGCTGGACGCGGAGGATCGCACGGGTCCTGCTGGGGGACTCACCTGAGACCCATAAGAACCGCGGGCGCCGCCGTCTGACCCACATCCACAAGCATGTGCTGGCGGTGGTATTTCCAGACTTGGAGAGGCGCTTACAGGAGAAGCAGCAGCAGGAAGGGGGTAGGTACATGTGTGTTTGTTGTGTGTCACCAGCATTTGTAAGTGCACAGTTGCATAGATACACTGCCAGGGTTTAAAGGTGCTGTGCAGATCCAGTTACCCACAGTATAGCTGTGCTCTCCTGCCTCCCTTCCCCTCCTTGCAATGTGTTCCCTGGTCTGTGTGTAGTCACTCCTTCACAAGGTAATGTAGGCTGGCGCTTTCTCCACGTGAACTATGCCTGTAGCATCATGTGTGGGGATGGTGTGTAACAGGTTTTGGGACCTTGCCTGTGCCCTGTCCAGTTCAGTACATGTGGGTTCCATGTCAGTTGGCACTGATGCTGAGTCCAGACATGGGAGTTAGTCTCTCAAGTGTCATGCCTTACTGCGCATGTCCTATGTTGTGGCCTGTGACATGATGTGCATGAGTGTGCGATACGCATAGTGCAGGGATGGTGGCGTGTGTTGCAGTCATTCCCATTCAGGACCATGGAGTTGTGTGGCCACTACTGTCCCCTGGGGCATATTTTCCTAGGTGTCATGTGTGTCATCACAAAACGTGGACACTCTCAGTGTCTACAGCATAGGTTGTGCTCTGTGCCATTGTCCCCTGGCACCATGTATATTGACGTGAAATGTAGTACAAATGTCCACTGTACAGCCTGACCTGATTTTCCTTGTTCATACTCACAGTGGCCAGTGCCTGTGTGTCTTGTTACAATCATCTGATGATGGCCATTTGTACATGATTATTTGGACAGGCGCACCTTGGGTATTTGGCGTCCAATCTTGCATTTATGCAGCCCCTGTGTATTTCACCCAGACTAAGAGATGTAAGTGCCACCTGTGTCTCAACAAATTGTCTCATGTAGGGGGTGGTTGGTGCGGGCCAAGCCTACATGTCAAAACCAGTATTCTCCTTGCTAGGTCTGGCCAGTGTGTGATGTTTGTCTGGACATACACTCAAGGTGCAGTGAGCCAGTCATGGTGGGCATGTTTTCAGTATTACCTATGCAGCATGTGCCTCAAGTTCATGGATATGGTCCCTCCTCATCCCTATTTTCGGCACCGCTGTGTGGTGCAGATGCAGTGCTGGATTGTCCCCAGGGCCTGGCTCCTATGTCAAACTCCATTTCATGTCATTTGCTATTGTTTCATGCTCTCCATGGATTTTCTGTGGCATGGTGGGTCAACCAACTGTGTGTTGCATGCCCTACATCTGTACCTTGTTTTGTAGATGTTACTGATCTTTCTTTGCAGGCTATGCACTGTAACCTATGTAGATTGGACTCATGTGACATATGTATACAGGTGTGTGATTAATTGCTGTCTCTTCACCTTGCCCACAGCATCGTCGGGGGACACGGAGGGAGACATGAGCACAGACGGAGCAGAGGGACCGAGCACCAGTGCCAGCGTTGACATCGTGGCTGGCACATTGAGTGGTACTGAGGCGGAGGAGAGTGAGGCCAAGGACCTGTCCACTGGCACAACAGAATATGAAGCTGACGGGTCCGAGGATGATCTCTCCAAGTGGGCGGAGGCTGCACCAGCAGCTGACAGCGGCACAACATCGCACCCCGCCCCCTCCATTGCCATCAGCCGCCTCCCACTTGCTCGTGTCCCTTCCCAGCAAGCCCGGTAACCACATGTCTCCTTCCTGCCAGGCACCCCACCCCCTGCCCCTGTCTCCACTGCTGCCGCCAATGCCGAGTCTGTGGACATCCAGCGGCAGTTGCAGGTTGGTCAGGCTGCGATCCTTAATGTCCTCCATGGCCACAGCCAAGTGCTGCACAACATGGAGGCATACTTGGAGGGCATTTTTTCATCGCAGGCTGACCAACGCAACTTGCTGAGGTCCATTGACTCGACACTGACTGCAGCAGTGGGTCTCTTGCAGTGCTACGTCCAACCCCCTACCCCTGCCCCATCCACACTTCCCACTCCCATGCCTGTCCCACGTACCCCCAGACGTCAGCATGCACCCACCACAACAGACACAGGCACCACACCAGCAGGGAAGGGCATACGCACACCTCCTGGCACGCACACACAGGGTGAAGTAGGCACACCCACTGGGTCGGGGGGCAAACGTAAGTCACGCAGCCAGAGTGGGAGTCCGCATTCCACCAAATCCACTCCCTCCAAATCCCCTCCCCTCAGCTCTCCTGGCCACATATCTGGCAAGGACTCCTTCATGGCCGCTCTGTCCCTGAGCCCCACTGTGACACCACCCCGCAAGCGGTCAAGGGAGTCCCCGGTCAGGGTGGTTGAGTCCCCCCCCACTGTCCACACCCTCCCCCAGTGGCGCTGCGACCCATCCCTCCGCCCCACCCTCCTTGGGGCCTGTGGTTCCTTCGGGTGCAGGGGAGACGCTGGAGGACCTTGCTAAGGTGTGCAGCGACATCCTGGCCTCCGCCTTTGGCCCTGCCCCACCCCCTGTGGTGGAGTCCTCCATCCCTGCACCCACGACGCCTACCCTTCGCCCTCCTGTCCCTGCGGTGCCTGGTCCTTCCCCACCACATGATGCCCTCCCCGCTGTGGAAGACGAAGGAGTCTGACTGTGCAGGCAAGCTAGGGGACACGCGTCCCACTGTGTCCCCCATCCAGCTGTGACTCATGGACTGCCCTATGGGCTTTGTAAATATTGAACTTTATCCACACACACATTATTTGGAAATGCTGAATAAAGCCTTTTTTTCCCTTAGAACACTACTGCTTTTGTGGTGTTGCTGTTGGTGGAGCTGCTACATGATTTTGGGTGGTGATCATGTGTTGGGTGTGTGGGAAATGTAGTAGTGTGCTGGTCATAGGGGGGACCCTGGTATCTGTGTGCCATCACAAGGTGTTAGCTAGGTTTCTCTGTTCATGTAAGCAGTTACTGCATGGTGAAATTGTCCCAAGGTGTATTCCTTCCTCTGTGTACCCTGACATCTTCCCTGCAGGGTGTTCCCAATATTTTGCGCTGAGCTGTGTCTACATTAGCTGGGTGTGTGACGGACCCCTTCAACTTTGGCCATGCATGCAGAGCGATGTCTCCACCTGCATCATTGGTGGCATCCTTGGAGATCACTGTACTTGTGTATGTAGTCTGTTGACATGATTTCATGTGGACATGTTCCCTTTTAGGCTGTATGCATGTGTGTACTCCCAGCCTTGCACAGATGTGTTACATGTACTGCAGGGTCTTTGTGCACCTGACTGACAATTGTGGCAATTGGATTTGTGGGTACTCCACCCTATTTTTTTCCATGGGCAATGCTGGGGGCCTCTGCACCCAACCCTCCTATGTCTGGGCACTGCTGGGAGGACTCTGCACCCACCCCTCCTGTCTCTGGGCACTGCTGGGAGTGATAGGCACCCACCCCTCCTGTCTCTGGGCACTGCTGGGAGGACTGCACCCACCCCTCCTGTGTCTGGGCACTGCTGGGAGGACTCTGCACCCACCCCTCCTGTCTCTGGGCACTGCTGGGAGGACTCTGCACCCACCCCTCCTGTGTCTGGGCACTGCTGGGAGGACTCTGCACCCACCCCTCCTGTGTCTGGGCACTGCTGGGAGGACTCTGCACCCACTCCTCCTGTGTCTGGGCACTGCTGGGAGGACTCTGCACCCACCCCTCCTGTCTCTGGGCACTGCTGGGAGGACTCAGCACCCACCCCTCCTGTGTCTGGGCACTGCTGGGAGGACTCTGCACCCACCCCTCCTATGTCTGGGCACTGCTGGGAGGACTCTGCACCCACCCCTCCTATGTCTGGGCACTGCAGGGAGGACTCTGCACCCACCCCTCCTGTCTCTGGGCACTGCTGGGAGGACTCTGCACCCACCCCTCCTGTCTCTGGGCACTGCTGGGAGGACTCTGCACCCCCCTCCTATGTCTGGGCACTGCTGGGAGTGATAGGCACCCACCCCTCCTATGTCTGGGCACTGCTGGGAGGACTCTGCACCCACCCCTCCTGTGTCTGGGCACTGCTGGGAGTGATAGGCACCCACCCCTCCTGTCTCTGGGCACTGCTGGGAGGACTCTGCACCCACCCCTCCTGTGTCTGGGCACTGCTGGGAGGACTCTGCACCCACCCCTCCTGTCTCTGGGCACTGCTGGGAGGACTCTGCAACCACCCCTCCTGTCTCTGGGCACTGCTGGGAGGACTCTGCATCCACCCCTCCTGTGTCTGGGCACTGCTGGGAGGACTCTGCACCCACCCCTCCTGTCTCTGGGAACTGCTGGGAGGTCTCTGCACCCACCCCTCCTGTGTCTGGGCACTGCTGGGAGGACACTGCACCCACCCCTCCTGTCTCTGGGCACTGCTGGGAGGACTCTGCACCCACCCCTCCTGTGTCTGGGCACTGCTGGGAGGACTCTGCACCCACCCCTCCTGTCTCTGGGCACTGCTGGGAGGACTATGCACCCACCCCTCCTGTGTCTGGGCACTGCTGGGAGGACTCTGCACCCACCCCTCCTATGTCTGGGCACTGCTGGGAGGACTCTGCACCCACCCCTCCTGTCTCTGGGCACTGCTGGGAGGATTCTACACCCACCCCTCCTGTGTCTGGGCACTGCTGGGAGGACTCTGCACCCACCCCTCCTATGTCTGGGCACTGCTGGGAGGACTATGCACCCACCCCTCCTGTCTCTGGGCACTGCTGGGAGGACTCTGCACCCACCCCTCCTGTCTCTGGGCACTGCTGGGAGGACTCTGCACCCACCCCTCCTATGTCTGGGCACTGCTGGGAGTGATAGGCACCCACCCCTCCTATGTCTGGGCACTGCTGGGAGGACTCTGCACCCACCCCTCCTGTGTCTGGGCACTGCTGGGAGTGATAGGCACCCACCCCTCCTATGTCTGGTCACTGCTGGGAGGACTCTGCACCCACCCCTCCTGTGTCTGGGCACTGCTGGGAGTGATAGGCACCCACCCCTCCTGTCTCTGGGCACTACTGGGAGGACTCTGCACCACCCCTCCTATGTCTGGGCACTGCTGGGAGTGATAGGCACCCACCCCTCCTATGTCTGGGCACTGCTGGG
Organism: Triturus cristatus; assembly: GCF_964204655.1. NCBI lineage: Eukaryota > Metazoa > Chordata > Amphibia > Caudata > Salamandridae > Triturus > Triturus cristatus. The sequence continues at coordinate 179,023,201 of NC_140590.1, forward strand.
AGGACTCTGCACCCACCCCTCCTGTGTCTGGGCACTGCTGGGAGTGATAGGCACCCACCCCTCCTGTCTCTGGGCACTGCTGGGATGACTCTGCACCCACCCCTCCTGTGTCTGGGCACTGCTGGGAGGACTCTGCACCCACCCCTCCTGTCTCTGGGCACTGCTGGGAGGACTCTGCACCCACCCCTCCTGTGTCTGGGCACTGCTGGGAGGACTATGCACCCACCCCTCCTGTCTCTGGGCACTGCTGGGAGGACTCTGCACCCACCCCTCCTGTCTCTGGGCACTGCTGGGAGGGCTCTGCACCCACCCCTCCTATGTCTGGGCACTGCTGGGAGTGATAGGCACCCACCCCTCCTATGACTGGGCACTGCTGGGAGGACTCTGCACCCACCCCTCCAATGTCTGGGCACTGCTGGGAGGACTATGCACCCACCCCTCCTGTCTCTGAGCACTGCTGGGAGGACTCTGCACCCACCCCTCCTGTCTCTGGGCACTGCTGGGAGGACTCTGCACCCACCCCTCCTATGTCTGGGCACTGCTGGGAGGACTCTGCACCCACCCCTCCAGTGTCTGGGCACTGCTGGGAGTGATAGGCACCCACCCCTCCTATGTCTGGGCACTGCTGGGAGGACTCTGCACCCACCCCTTCTGTGTCTGGGCACTGCTGGGAGTGATAGGCACCCACCCCTCCTGTCTCTGGGCACTGCTGGGAGGACTCTGCACCCACCCCTCCTATGTCTGGGCACTGCTGGGAGTTATAAGCACCCACCCCTCCTATGTCTGGGCACTGCTGGGAGGACTCTGCACCCACCCCTCCTGTGCCTGTGCACTGCTGGGAGTGATAGGCACCCACCCCTCCTGTCTCTGGGCACTGCTGGGAGGACTCTGCACCCACCCCTTCTGTGTCTGGGCACTGCTGGGAGGACTCTGCACCCACCCCTCCTGTCTCTGGGCACTGCTGGGAGGACTCTGCACCCACCCCTCCTATGTCTGGGCACTGCTGGGAGGACTATGCACCCACCCCTCCTGTCTATGGGCACTGCTGGGAGGACTCTGCACCCACCCCTCCTGTCTCTGGGCACTGCTGGGAGGACTCTGCACCCACCCCTCCTATGTCTGGGCACTGCTGGGAGTGATAGGCACCCACCCCTCCTATGTCTGGGCACTGCTGGGAGGACTCTGCACCCACCCCTCCTGTGTCTGGGCACTGCTGGGAGTGATAGGCACCCACCCCTCCTATGTCTGGGCACTGCTGGGAGGACTCTGCACCCACCCCTCCTGTGTCTGTGCACTGCTGGGAGTGATAGGCACCCACCCCTCCTGTCTCTGGGCACTGCTGGGAGGACTCTGCACCCACCCCTCCTGTGTCTGGGCACTGCTGGGAGGACTCTGCACCCACCCCTCCTGTCTCTGGGCACTGCTGGGAGGACTCTGCACCCACCCCTCCTGTGTCTGGGGACTGCTGGGAGGACTCTGCACCCACCCCTCCTGTGTCTGGGCACTGCTGGGAGTGATAGGCACCCACCCCTCCTATGTCGGGGCACTGCTGGGAGGACTCTGCACCCACCCCTCCTGTGTCTGGGCACCGCTGGGAGTGATAGGCACCCACCCCTCCTGTCTCTGGGCACTGCTGGGAGGACTCTGCACCCACCCCTCCTGTGTCTGGGCACTGCTGGGAGTGATAGGCACCCACCCCTCCTGTCTCTGGGCACTGATGGGAGGACTCTGCACCCACCCCTCCTATTTCACGATATGTACGCTTGGAACATACACGGGTGTGGGTTCGCTCCATGCATACGAGGTGGGGGTACGGTCCGTACGTACACTGTTGGCATGGGGGTACGCTCCATGCATACGCGGGTGAGGATACGGGTCGTACATACACTGTTGGGGTGGGGGGTACGCTCCATACGTCCGCGGGTGAGGGTACGGGTCGTACTTACACTGTTGGGGTGGGGGTATGCTCCATACGTACACGGGTGAGGGTACAGGTCGTACTTACACTGTTGGGGTGGGGGTACGCTCCATACATCCGCGGGTGAGGGTACGGGTCGTACTTACACTGTTGGGGTGGGGGTACGCTCCATACGTACGCGGGTGAGGGTACGGGTCGTACTTACACTGTTGGGGTGGGGGTACGCTCCATGCATACGCGGGTGGGGGTACGTGTCGTACATACACGGTTGGGGTACGCTCCATACGTCCGCGGGTGAGGGTACGGGTCATACTTACACTGTTGGGGTGGGGGTACGCTCCATACGTCCGCGGGTGAGGGTACGGGTCGTACATACACTGTTGGGGTGGGGGTACGCTCCATACGTCCGCGGGTGAGGGTACGGGTCGTACTTACACTGTTGCGGTTGGGGGTACGCTCCATGCATACAGTGGTGGGTGTGCGGTCTGTACATATGCGTCCCCACGCTATGTGATGCTTGTGCGGCCCGTACCCAGGCCTTTGCCACGTGGGTACAGCCGTCCCGCCATTGTTGGGATGACGTAGGTGTGGGCGGGGTACGACTCGTACCCACGCTCTTAAGGCGTGGGTACGGGACGTACCTGTATTGTTGTGTTGCCGGTTCGCGTCGTCAAGCACTACCGTTGTGGCGGATGCTGGCTTTGCTGGACACGCCCCCACCCCCTCGTAGTGACCAGGGCCTGGGGGTCAGGTATGTCCAGGGCATGTGTGCTGTGTGACTTTGGTGGGGGTTTTGTGGCCTGCCCCTGGTCCTGCCCCCCCCCTTTCCCCCCTCCCTTTGTTGTTCTGACCTTCTGCGGCGTCTGCGTCGTAACCTGTAGAGGAGGTCGACTGCTATGAGGGCCGGGATGACACGTAGGTTCGGGTCCATGTCTGTCCGTCGCGTACAGGTACTCCTTGTTCGCGTCGTCCTGATTTCCCGGCAGTTTTTGGCTGCCGGAAAATATTCACCGTGCGGGATGACGTCGGTGCGAATCGTGATTCCTGGTTCGTGAATGGCAGGATGCGTGCGTCCCGACATCAGGTCGGCGCTTTCCCGGATCACATTTGTATGTTTATTTTCGTCGGTCGGGGTTTTGTACGATTCGTACGGAAATGGTGTTTCCAAGCGAATCGTAATTCCATGTTTGTATATTTTTACGACCTGTTAGAAGGCGACCTCAGAGGAGCCCGGAGGGGGCCCTGACTATTCTGAGACCAACCCTCGAGGTATCGTAGCCGGGCACTGGCGGGAGACTCCTCAGGGGAGGAATCTCGTATCTAGGATCGTACACTCGGCACCACACGACAAAGAGACACCACACCGGGAGTTCTTAAGAATAAATCTTTATCAGATCGGAGTTGCAGGATCTTTATGATCAGCAAGGCAAATATATACAAGTGGAGCACGGGCTCACAGAGTCTTTGAGGGGGGTAGGAGGTAGCGGGACAGTCTTTGGGGGATATGGATCAAATGCAGGAGCGTACCCGGCGCGCAGCTCACAATCCTCGAGCTGGGGGATACACTTGTCGTCGTGGGGTCCGGCGGGACCAAGAGAGTCTGTGGGAGCCGCGAGTCACACAGCAGGGCTCAAGTACAAGTTCGGAGGTCTTACGATCTTCAGGGAGCCGCGAGTCACTCAGCAGGGCTCAAGCACAAGTTCGGAGGTCTTACGATCTTCAGGGAGCCGCGAGTCACTCAGCAGGGCTCAGGTGTTTCCAAAGGCGAATCTGCCGGACAGTCCCAGAGCACCCCTTGTTATAGGGCGACTCCTCTTTGATGTCCGGAGTCTGTGCAGGCAGGGGTCTTGTCACCTGGGGGACGCTTGTCGGGGTTTTCCTGCCATTGTCTTTTGATCCTTTCAGGGCCGGGTTGTGAGGAGTCCCAGACACCCAGCAGGCGTGGAGCCAGCCCTCGGGGAGGCCGGTGGGCCGATCGAAACCCACCTTCCCAGGGAAGCTCAGAGGTGTGATAGAAACTGCTCCTCCCTCTCTCATCCCAAGGGGAGCGCGATGTCCTCCAGCCGGAGTGGCGCCTCTAGGCCAGGGTCGCGCTGGGGCCGGGCGGCCATCTTGGTGCATGAAGTGGGCACGCGGGCCCGGTGTGGCCGAAAGGAGGAAGGCCACGGACGGGAAAGTCTGGGTCAGGTGTGTGTGTTCTGGTGGGAAGGATCGGCTAGGTCGGGGGTTCGGGGGCTGTGTGAGGTGCAGGGGTCAGGTATGGCTATGTCTAACAGACCGGGTACGCGTCGGACGGAGAATATGCTCCATCCGACGGTTCGTACCCAGTTTTTACCGGATCGTGATCGGCACCCAAGTCTTTTCCTGAAGAAGGTGATTGGACCATTCAAACCCAACGAAACGCATCGATGCCGAGGTACTAATGTACAATGGGGCAGATTTACAAGCCCCTTGCGCCACTTTTGCGCCGCTGTTGCGTCACTTCTGTGACGCAGCGGTGGCGTAAAGCTAGCGCCATGCTGCAACAGAATTACAACGTGATGCATCTAGGGAGATGCGTCAGGTTGTAAAGCCCTGCGCCACATGAAACCTGCGTCAGGTTTCATATGGGAGTTCCGGCGCAGGGTGGGCGTTCCATCACAGGAATGCCTGGGAAAAGTGCCTTTCACCTTTCCGACGCCGCTGCGTCAAAACCTTACGCCTGTTTGAAGCAGGCATAAGGCTTGATGCACCATGTTGCAGATTGGCTGGGTTGAGACAGTGCTGCAGTTGCGTCGCACCCGCGACATGACTCCAGCACTGCGCCAATCTTACGTCGGCAGATGCGGCACGCATCTACATTTGCTTGCGCCATGGCACACACTGCATTGTAAATGCGGCGCATCCGTGGTGGCGCAAGGATTGTAATGCATGTCACAAGTTTCCTGGCGCATCCCTGCTGATTTGCAGGGATGCGCCAGGAATTGTAAATCTGCCCCTAAATCTTTCGTTGAACAAGAGACTTTTTCAATATAGTTGTTTCACCAATGATCTTTATGCTCGATTAGCGCGTTAAAATGACAAGAAATTAATGTCTATGGTATTCTCCCCTTTTTTTTGCAACATGAATTTTCATTGTCAGTTTTTGGAAAGATTTACTTGATTTCAAAATAATTCTGGTGTGGTCTTTTTAGGTCTCGCCTGCCCCAGCACATGCGCTGGTCTGGCGAGACTAATTGAGAGGGCTCCAAAAAGTGCTACCAGGCCAGCCTAGAGCTACAGTGCATGTGCGCGGGCGCGAGTGCCGCACTTTACCGCGATTACTTCCACTTTCGCGCTTTGATGTTTGATCGTGATCGCGATCACTTTCACTTTTGCGGCCACACGGCCGCTTTGCATTGCCAATAGGTCTCGCTTTTGGGACCTTATAAGTATTTAGTTATGCAACTGTTGCATGGCTAAACACTTATAAGGTCCCAAAGGCAAGACCTATTGGATATGCCAATGCTTGTTTGAATTTGCATATAGTTTGCATATAGAATAACTTGCTTTGCACATATTTATTGGCATTCTGAATGTATATTTTCTATAAATGATATTTTTAAACGTTTTTTAAAAATATATACTAAATTATTCAATCTATCAGTATTTCTTGGTGATATTGGTTGAATATGGGATGGATGGTGAATGATTCACTAGGGGGCTTTTTTTTAACATATCCCAAGGGAAATTATTGAATTTTGAATGGTTGACAATTTGGTGCCCTGTCCCTTTGGTTGGATGGGGGGGCCCTCTCTTGTTATTTTGGAACTTCGTTCACCAGAGCCTGTTAGGGCCCTATAGCTGGCCTGCGCTTCTAAGAGGTCGGACTGCACTTTGACTTTGCCCTGGTCCAACATGACCTAAAATAACCTTTTTAGCGCTACTTACTTCTAAGCACTTTACTGTACTTATTCTTTTAAAATTCAGTATCTCATATTCTATACTTTGGATTTTTGTTGTTTTGGTCTTGATTTGTTTATAATAATTTTTAAAAACCAGTTGTTAGAAATTGGGGTCTCTAGTTGGTAGAGGTAGCTACCTTTGTCCAAATAGGGACCCTTGCTTCTAGTCAAGGTAGCTTGGCACGAGCAGACAGGCCTATCCCAAAGGCAATGTCTAAAGTATTTGTACTCAAAACACACAGTCATACAGTGATAACACCACAAATGGACACTACACCAGTTTTTGAAAAAATTAAGTGTCTTTATTTAAACTCAACATGACCAAAACGACTAAAATTCAACATACAAGTATTAAGAATATGACTTTAAAAAGGTTTTAAGCAACTGGATCCATAGAGAACTATGGATGAGTGATTTCTGGGAGGCTGGAGTCGGAACTTTGCCAGACTTTTTTCAGCACTTCAGGGGAGAATAAATCAAACCTGCGTCAGCTTCATGGCCCACTGGAGGGCAACAATGGATTAAATGAATCATGTGCACAGCGGAGCCCACCGGAGGGTTTAAACTGTAAGTGACTCTGTTTTTGGACTACAAGTCCCAGCATGAAATTGACATACTGACGCACTGCGCAAAGCCCACTGGGGGTATTTAAATTAGACATGCTGCAACGGAAAATGTTTGGAGTCATCTGCTGTGTGTATGCCAATTACCCATGATTAAGAGGCAGGAGCCTTGAAACGCGTTGGGAAGAGGACAATTAATTTGAATGCTGATGCTGGTTTTTCATTTGAAATAAACCTTTGGTTTCCTCTGCAAAGTCGAGTGCGCTCTTGTTGCTTTGGGCACTCTTGGTTTAAAATATATATATATATTATCTACTGGCGGTCGCCAGTAGATAGTTATAGTTAGGACCGTGTTTCCATAGGAAATCCGCAACATTCTATTTGGAATAACTTTGGCGCCGGTCGGCGAATCCTCGCGAAATTTTCAAAATAGGTGGGGCGCTCCGCTCCGCTCCTACCCTGAAAGTCTCGGGGGGATTCGTCAAGCAGGGGCTGAGAAAAAAGGGGGGTCCCAAAACACGTTTTCCCCATGCAATTTTCCTTTGGGCCTTTAGTCCAAGGTACAGCCCGAACGGCTGAACAGAATTACTTGAAATTTGGCAGAGAGGTAGTCCTCAGCTCAGGGAAGTGCCTTTTGCAGGTCTGGTGTCAATCTGTTCAGTAGTTCCTGAGAGAATCAAAAGTAAAATCATATATATATGTGGGCAGAGCCTAACCACACATCTCATCCTGAGATCTGATTGGCTGTCAGCACTTCATCCAATAAGTGTTGGCAGCCATCTTGGGACCAATATACATGATAGCACCTCATTAAAAAGCATTGCAGTTAATAGAAGGTTTTAAGACTTTAGTTACATTATACATCATTTGTTGATGGTACCATACTCATTTTAGGAATTGTGGTATGTTCTAAGGTGATTTCACCATGTGAAAAAGCCTTCTGCTGGGATATCATGATTGAGAGAAAAATATTTTCTCATGCTTTTCCCACAGAGGTTTGGAAGGTGATCTATAAGCTAAACTGAGAGCTTATTTTCTGTAAATTCACATTATCTTTCTCAGTCATGTGAGAATGAAGTCTGACATTCTCAGTAAAACATGTACATCCAACAAGGGCAGAGACTGTCAGTTGATTCATTTGTGTTCTACTGCAGCTCCCCAGAGTGTTCCAAAGAACAACTAGAGCGCTAACAGTCCTACTTATGATAAACGTATGGCACACCTGAAGCCATCTTGCTTGGATTAAAGTGGTAACTCTTAAAACATTTAATTTAAAAAGGAACAAAATGAGGGGGTTCATTTTTCCATAACAAGTATGATTAGTGCTGCAGAAAGAAAAACTAGGGCACATTTTGTCTTCTGAAATCCTCTTTTATTTCATTAAAAAATTCTGACATGTAGACGGAAACATGCACTTTCAATACCAGCAGCAGTTTTCCCTGGTGAGCAGTAGCTTTACTACAGTGATCTAATGAGCAAAAAGAGTGCTAACATTCTGAATTTATGGCAAATGTGTGACACATCTGAATACCTTCTTGATGGAATCAAAGTAAAAAACTGAAAGTATTTCCTACTGAGGAGACTGCAGTAAATGAGGAAATTAGGAAACTTCATAACAAATAAGTCTCCCAAGATGGCCACCAGAGACAAAAGAGCCCAAATGTAGCCCAAATATCACCCAGATGTAGCCCAAGTATAACCCAATGACAGAATGTCCCAGAGTGTTCTTAAAAACAACTAGAGCGCTTACTGTCTTCATTATGACAGAAGTATGGCACACCTGAAGCCATCTTGATTGGAATAAACTGGTAACACTTAACACATTTAATTTAAAAAGGAACACAATGAGGGGGTTCATTTTGCCATGGAAATTATGATTAATGCTGAAGAAAGAAAATGAGGGCACATTTTGAGTGACTTCTCAAATCCTCTTCTATTTCATTAAAAAATTCTGACATGCAGACTGAAACATGCACTTTTAATACCAAGAGCAGACTTCCATGGTGAACAGTAGTTTTACTACAGTGATCTAATGAGCAATTAGAGTGCTAACTTTCAGAATTTATGGCAAATGTGTGACATATCTGAATACCTTCGTGATGGAATCAAAGTAAAAAAGTGAAAGCATTTCCTACTGAGGAGACTGCAGTACATGAGGAAATTAGGAAACTTCATAACAAATAAATCTCCCAAGATGGCCACCGGAGACAAAAGAGCCCAAATGTAGCCCAAAATCACCCAGATGTAGCCCAAATATAGCCCAATGACAGAAGTGTGCAAAACACTTAGGGGCAGATTTATGTTTCCTGGCGCATCCCTGCGAATCAGCATGGATGCGCCAGGAATGATGCGTCACGCAAGTTTACCCTTGCGCCACCACAGATGCGGCACATTTACAATGCAGCGCATCGTGGCGCAAGGATAAACAGATGCGTGACGCATCTGATGGCGTAAGGGCGGCGCATTGCTGGAGTCGTGCCGCAAGCACGACGCAACTCCAGCAATGTTTAGGGGCTGCCCATACCTTACATGCTGCGTCATGCCTTACGCCTGCTTCAAGCAGGCGCAAGGTTTTGACGCAGCAGCGTCGGAAAAGTGACTGAGTGAAATCTTGTAGATTTCACTGCGTCACTTTTCCAAGGCTTTTTCCGCTGGAACGCCCACCCTGCATACAGTAAACCTGACGCAGGTTTAATGTGGCGCAGGGCTTTACACCGTGACGCATCTCCATAGATGCGTCACGATGTAAATAGGGCACAACGTGGCGCAGGGTTTACGCCGCCGCTGCGTCACAAGAGTGACGCAACGGCGGCGTAAAAGTGGCGCAAGTCTAACATAAATCTGCCCCTTATTATTTTGTGTTTTTGCAGTGTTATATAGTGCAGACTTGTCAGGTATTGGAGTGCTTTACATGAGCATTGGTTACATCACACAAGAACAAATTCATTTTGGTTGTAGACATGGGGAGACTAAGTGATTTGACCAGAATCACAGAATGTCGAGCTGAAGCAGAAACTCCAACCTGGTTCCCCAGTTACAAAGTCTGCAGTTCTGGAAGTAACACCACATCCTCTCCCCTAAGTGCAACATTTAATCAAGTGGTCAACTGGATAAAAAAACATAAAGATAATAAATAATTAAGTGCTTTGTCGCTATTTGAAAACTCAGAAAATATGTCCTTATTTTAGTCTTTTAGAGCACTAACCATACTTTTGATGCCAATAAGACCCTCTCATATATGTAATTTCTAAAGGAAATGCTCTAGGTATTACAGTTTTGATTACATCAAGATGACGTCAGGCGTTCCACACTTTTGTAATAAATGAAGAATGTTAGCAATCTAGTTGTTCATTAGGATACTGTTGAGAGGCAGAGGCCAGGGGCACGGACTCTGAAAATTGAAGGCAGGTAGGAGGGTGCAAAGGCAACAATTTAACCACACTGAGCAGGCAGGAAGGGCCGTGGCAGCACAACAGACTATGGAGGGCAGTGGAAAGGGGGACAGGGGCAACAAACCAACAATACAGGACTTGCAAGAGAGGCTGTGGCAATGTAATAGACCATTGTGGGCAGAAGCAAGAGGCAATGGTAGTACAACCATACATGCCTACAGACCCGATTTAGCCAGGAAACGTCCAATGTTTTTAAGCTCAAATGGGCTTTATTTGATCTGTCTCTTGTCTACAATCTCCTCTTTTTCAATGTAACTCAAAGGGGAAAATCAATACCCCAGTTTTTTTTCAAAATCTCCCTCTTACCAAGTTCAAAATGTTCGCAAGTATGGTACATTGGATCATGGAAGGAAATGGGGTAGGGACATGGACTTGGATAACAGAAGACAGGAGGGACATGGAGAGGTGCACCAAACTGACCCTGCAGGGCAGGCATCAGGGTTTGCAGCAGCACAATACACCACACAGCGCATGCGGGACGGGAGTGCAGCACAACAAACCATAGAAAGCAAGAGGGAGGGGACAGGACCATGCACATGGACAACAGAGAACAGAGGGGCAAGAGGCAATGGTAGCTAGCTGACCATAATGGACAGACAGGAGAGAAAGCTGCAGCATAACAGACCATAAAGGGCAGGAGGGACGGATCAGGGGCATGACAATGGAACAGACAAGCCAGGAGGGAGGGAGTAGGGGTCTGCACATGTAAACAGAGGGCTGAGGGCAAGGGGGCAGGGCAGGAGCAGCAAGATAGCAATGGAGGTCAGGCAGGATGGGCACTAGAAGCAAGACACACCATGAAGAGCAACAGTGAGACTGTGATGGCATACACACAGACCATGGAGGGAAGGTGGGAGGGAGTCAGGGGCAGCTGCTATCTGACCACACAGGGAATGTGGGATGGGCCATGGCAGCACAGAAGACCATGCATGGCAAGTGGGAGGGTTAGTGGCAGCACAATGGCTATGATGGGCAAGAAGGAGGGTGCAGGGGCATGCACAAAGGACGATAGAGGATAGAAGGGAGGGTCAGGACCTGTGCACAGACAAGAAAGTTCAGGGGAAGGGGCCTCACAACAGACCGCACGGGGCAGGCAGGAGGAGCAGTTGCAGCACAACAGACCAGGGAGGGCAGAAGGGTGTGACAGTACAATGGACCATGTAGGACAGGAGGAAGAGGATAGGGGCATGGCATGTGGACAGGCAGGGTAGAGGTGGCAGGGACAGGTTACAGTCATCTGACAATGCTAGGCAGGTGGGAGGGGAGTGGCAGCTAAACAGAACACTCAGAGTAGATAGGAGTGGCAGGTCCATGGAACATGGTGGGCAAAAAGGATGGAGCAGGGGCAAGCACAAAGACATCGGAGGGCAGGGGGAAGGAGAATAGGGGCAGCAAGCTAAGCACAGAGTTTAAGCAGGAGGTCAATGATGGGGCATAGAATTGGGCAATGGAGGGCAGGAGGAGGGGACTGGTACATCATACTAAATTGAGGGCAGTGGCAGCACATCAGACGAGGCATGGCAGGAGGGAGGAGGCTAGTCCATGGATTCACACAACAGAGGATAGGGAGGAGGGGGATGGGGCAGCAAGCTAACTGTTCAGAGAAGGCGGGTATTAGGAACTTTATTTTTTTTTAAACGTGTGTCTGTGCGAACTACTTAAAATATGAACAAGTATGCAGCATAATCTCACTTTTATTCAGGAAGAAGAGGACGTTTGTGACTGTGACTCCGGGCTCACTTGGCAGAAACACCCCTGACCCTCCACCCCCTATCGCAAAATGTAATGCCTGTGAAAAGGGTAGGTGAACACAGTGTTATATAGAACATAGTCCTGAGAGCACGATTGAAAATGAAAACTAGATATAGTGTATGGTATAAACTATGCACCAAAAAGTGTGATATAAGATGAACCGGGCGTGAAATATAATATGCAATACATTGTGCGCAATGACAGATTCATTGGAGAGCGCGAGATAGCACAGGCACTAGCGCGTGCTATGCGGTGTGCGCCTTGGAGTGTAATATGCACAGGGCAGTGTTGTGTAACCTAACTAGTCTCTAAAGTTGTAATATAAAATATGTTCTGGGGAGTGTAACGTTGCATATGCACTGTGACAAAGATATGGATCCCAGATTGTAATATGTATGGCATAGCACTGTGCGTTATAAAATAGGCATCGAGGAAGGCACGTTAGATGGGGCAACATAACCCGTGCGAAGACAAGTGTGGCATGACATATTCATGTGGTGGTGTTACAGTGCACATGGGCTAGAGAGTATCATAGCATATGCACTAGCTGGTGGAATACAACACAGAGGTGTGTGGCACTCGGCAGGCAATGGTGGGTGTAACACAGCATTGGGCTCTGCCAGGAGCGCGCTGTGACTCTCAAGTGATGTTCGTCCCCTTTCCAGAGAGTAAAATAAAAAGTATTACACATCCGGCAGTGGATGTGTGTTTTATTAACCGTGAGGGGGGTTTCTTACATAGTTTTGGTCGAATTTTTGTCGAATCCCCTTTGAATGGCTTGGTGTGCATGTGTATTAAATGTGCCCGTCAATAGCTACCCATGTTTGTATAAATAAACGACAAGGGTGTCTACCGGGACAAGGCACGGTTGGGCATCAGACATGTCAGAGCTTCACTAGTGGTGTAAATACATTCCATGTGGACTCATTGTATGCATAGTCGCCTTTTAATGAATATCACTCAAATCGTCATGGTGATAGGTACGAACGGTTTGTCCAGCATGTCCTAGGTGTGTCTATAAATATATATTTTTTTAAAATAATAAAAATCAGTGGCCGGCCCTGGGGATTGGGGTCACAAAAATATAATTAGGAGACAGGCCCTGGGGGATGGGGTCATCAGGGCCAATAAATTAGAATAAGAAGGTGAACCACACAGCCCCCCTTCTTAAAAAATTAAAATAAATAAAAGACTGGCATCGTGCCGGAGGCCACGCCCCCTCCTTGCAGCACTCTGCAAACACGCCCCCTGGCGAGTTGTAAGTTGGGGAATTAATTCCTCTTCAATACTGAGGGTCCCTGAGGGCCAACTAGCCCAACAGGCATCTCCAGTATTCGCCAGGGAGCTGCGCTGCAGACAGGTGTTCTGAGGCCAAACCCCTTTTTACACCTCTCTGCAACGCAGCTCTGTGGCGCTTACTGGAGGTACCTAGTGGTCTAGTTTGACCCTAGGGACCCTTAGGATTCAAGGGGACTTAATCTCTCAACTTAGAACAGCCACAGGGCGCGTTTACACAGTGGTGAAGGGAGGGGACGGGGCCTGAGGTGACGTGTGCAAAAACGCACTATGGCACGTTTTAAATTGGGGATATAATTTTTCTCTTCAATACTGAGGGCCCCTGGGGGCCAACTAGCCCACCAAGTGCTTCAAGTAAGCGCCACTGAGCTGCATTGCAGAGAGGTGGTCCAGGCTGTGCCACTTTTTACACCTCTCTGCAACGCAGCTCTGTGGCACTTACTGGAGGTACCTAGTGGGCTAGTTGGACCCTAGGGACCCTCAGGATTCAATTGAACTTAATCTCCCAACTAAAAACGGACACAGGGCGTGTTTACACAGTGGTGAAGGTAGGGGACGGGGCCTGAGTTAACGTGTGCAAAAACGCCCTGTGGCCTGTTTTAAGAGGTAGTTTTAATCCCCCTGCCCTGTTATATACTAGGGGCTTACAGAGGAGGTCATGCTAATCACAGGGGGACCCCAACGCATAATGTTCCCTAGTGTATGTAGGTGTTTTCACTGTATTCTAAGTGTCTTTTAACATAGCACTGGCTCTAGGACTGGTTAGTCAGACTCAGTTACCACCAGTATCCGTCTGAAAAAGTTGAGGGTACAGGATGATTTTGCAACAAGGATTCTTTCTGCTCTTCTTTTTGTTTTTTCTGCACGTTATCCTTCTTCCTGCACTTTTCTTCGTCTTTGAGGACTTCTGTTACTTCTTTCTGCACTTCTTTTTTTCTTTCTGTGCATTGTTTCTTCTTTCTTCACATGTCCTATCTCTGTAGGCATAGTTAGAAATTAGCATTTAAAAAACCTTTGAAATTCACAGAAAAAACCATAGGTTTCAGGCACGTTATAGTTAGGAATTAGCATTTAAAAAACCTCAGAAATTCACTGAAAAAACCATAGGTTTCAGGGGTGTTATAGTTAGCTGGACTTTTCACTTGTACAAAACCATTGAAATTCCCCCGTTATAGTTAGTTCAGCTAACTATAACTCGCACGCCCGCAATGCACTGCTGATGACGTCACATATTACAGCACTCATGACATGGTCAGTGACATCACTCATGACATCACTGATGACATCTCAAATGACATCACTGATGACTTCACTGATGACATCATCCTTGTGATAGAGTGGCAGACCTCCTCTCACCCTAATATAACCTTTGATACACACATTCAAAAATAGAGACTAACATTTTCAAAACAATGGACATACCAATACCAGTTACAACAACCTCTTCAGTAATTCTAAGATCCACATACACATCCACTCATTCACCAACAGTCCTATACAGTCACTCATACATGTACTCACTCATCATATGTACTCATACACCTATACATCCTGTTACACAATGCCACTCATCCATAGAGTTACTCACACACATAGTCACTCATGCTAATAAAGAATCAAACATACATTTACTTGCATATACAGTTATACACACACCACCACACTTACTTCTACGGAAACTTACACATACTTAGTCTTTTAAACAATCACTTATAGAAACACATACTTATTCATACAGGAACTCTTTCAATCTCTCACTCTCACATATACTCACTTATATACACCAATAGTCACATATACTAGTTTAAAACATATGTTGTTACTCATAAAGACACTATTGAGACAGTCATTCACTCACTAACACACCCATACACACACTCATCCACCCATACAGTCCTGCACACATGCTGTCTTCAACACATACAAACAGTGAGTCACTCATTCATGCACCTATGCACTACATAATACCCCCCACCGAACCATGCAGACACTCAGACTGATACTCAAAAAACCAACTAATAACCTATATAGACACCCATGGAGCTACTCACCAACCCATGCAGCCACTTATACACAAAGTGTGTGGTAAATAATTTTCATTACCTGGACTTAATTTGATACGGAAACATAATAAAACAGCTCAGTAAAAATGAGAGGCAGAATCCGTGGTATTAGAGGTTCGGAATGGGCTTTATTCCAATGAACGATTATAATCGGTTGCTCCAAGTTCCATCACCACGGAGGTTCAGGAAGTGAAGTACATACATTATTGACAAGAAATGACTTTTATAGTGCATACATTACAATGAAGCGAATGCAGTAGGCGTAACAATTGATAAGGAAAATGACGATTCATATGCGTAACCGAAAATGGGTGTAATAAGGAGTAAAAAGGAACATAATTGGTTATGATGTCATATATAGGTGGATCTATAAGATAATACTTGGCATAGATGCGCGCGCAGCAGCATGACGTGTGATTGACGTGCAACTGGGGGTGAAGGGGACTTGACATTTAGCTCTACATGTGGAGACGAAAAGTCTGGGGGGTCAAGTCAACCTAATCCCAAATCATATCTAATATCCTATGTTTAAAGAACTGTGTTATCCAAAAAGAAGGACTCTCGGACAGAATCTATTCTATACTGACCGTGCGTGCGTGCACAAGCGTCTAAGTGTCTACACTAAATGCGAGGGGGTAGGAATATTCCATGGTAACAGGACTATGAATTACTTGCATAAAGACAGAGAAGCCGAGCCATTGCTCGGTAGCTGTAAGAATGTTTACTTAAACTACTAGACAGGAATGCATCGGCTAAGGGGTGAAGCAGATAACTCGAAGGTGAAATACAGTTCTTGGCAGAGAATAGGCTGATGTCAGGCTTCGTGAGCCGCGCAGAGAATGAGACAAAGTTCATGGTCACAGATGCAGGCTCAGACTGGAGTTTTCAGAGGCAGAAGGCAAGAAGAGTTCGATGACAGAATCAGGGCCTACTTGCCTGGACTGTAAAATGGCATAAGTGAACCATATAAAGGCGGTGGCTTTTCGTACTTAGGAATGGAATATCCGGCCTATTCATGGCGGATCTGACAGAGGACATGTTGACGGTGGACGCACATGTGTTTGCGTCTTCATAACTGGAACTGGAGGGAACATACATGTACTTGTAACATGCACATAGAACCGTTGGGGTCCAAGATAGGGGACATAACTGACCAGAAAAATCCATATTTCCACATTCCCTCCTTGTCCCCTACTTGCCCGTCAAGAGATATCAATCTTCATTAATCCATTGATCTGTTCATATAGCATCATTTGTTCTTCTTTCTTCTTCCGGGATCTTGAATGAAAATCTTGATGTGGAATGCACGATGTGGCACACAGACCACAAATCGCTGGTCCACATTGCAGGCATAAGCAGCAACTGAATAATATGAGAAGGCCAATACCTAGGAAGGATAGAACTCTCCATCCCCAGGCTGATATCACACTCCAAAACCAACCGGACCAAGTCCAGGTGCCTGGGTTCTGGTGTATCTGGCTTACAATCTTATGAAGGCGGGTTATGGCCTTATATACAGATGGCGAATTTTCTGGTATGAAAATGCAACAGCTTGATCCGATGACCCTACAAGCTCCGCCCCTATCAGCCAGGATGACGTCAAGGACAAGACGATTTTGAAGCACAACAATCCGCATAGCAGACTGCTCTTCTGTTAAATTGCCTAAAGCGGAAATAGTTTCATTCACTACTGCTTCAAGGGTTCTAGTTAATCTACGTATCAGCTTACTATTAGTAACAGTACCTATATAGGGAAAGATGCCTTTATTGAAATCTGTGTATTTTTCCCATGCTGTTTCAGTGTAATCGACAATTGGGAGATCTCTCCTTACTCTACTATTTACTAGATGAATATTTCTGTGATAATCAGGAGGAGCTAGGAAAACAGGTGGCAAAAGGAATGCAATGTAGCAGGTACCATCCCAATCTAGAGGTAGACGCATATATGCAGTCTGACCACATATAAAGTAGGAGTGGCGATAAGCTCTGAATGAGGATTTACCTTGATCACTGAATTCTACTGTAGTAGTGCATTTACTATGGCCCATATGTATGGAACCAACTTTTCTTACACACAATTCACCTTTCGCTGGGAATACTGACATGGTTGGTAAAACTAGTTCAACTTCGGATTCGACATTTAGAACCATGAGATTAGGAGTAAAGTTACCTAATCCATATACTTCATTTTCTAGATCAGTTCCTGTTCCTTTGGGGCGACCCTCCTTGTCAGGGTAACAGACTTTGAATAAAACTAGGTTCAGATTTCCCCATACCCACTGGTCTTGGTAAACGGCTGTATCTGAGTCTATGGAATTGATTAAACTAAACCATGCTCCACAGGAGCCATTATGTGTAAACGGATGTGGAAAGAAAGGCAGGACTCCTTCATAATTCTGATAGGGAGGGAGCCGGCCACACACCCAACAATTAGTAGCATTACTAGTCTGGTGGGAATGATGTAACATACTAATGAAAGTGTTATTGCGCAGCGCAAGTCTATAAGACAATTCATGCGGGGGTAAGTCACTAAAAGAATGTTCAGCAGTAACATTGTAAACATTTCTGGCAATAGGGTAATATATGTGCAACAATATACTTGCAGTAATTATTAAAAGACTTAAGAAAAACAAAATTAATAACGTCACTATGCAATGGCTACGCAGTGATTTACAATACGCCTGTCGTTTCATCATTTTTCGCGACTGTCCATGATTCAGGTCTAGGCGATACATGTCGGAGACAGATTCAACCGCTTCACCTAGGAGAGGACTTAAACAATCAAATCGTCCGACGGCCTAGGCCTTAATTTTAGTTTGTAGAGTTCTTTACTGTCGGCCTCAGCCAAAGGTAGTTTTGAGTCAATTGGTGAGGACACACGAGGTGGGCTGTTTACATCTGAAGGAAGTCCATGAAATTTCTTGATATGACTTGAATGCACCCATCCTTTCCTGCCCTCGATCTTCACGGCTGTCCTTGTGGTCAGCAGGACCAATTTGGGTGCTTTCCACCTGGGCTCCAGCTGAGTCTTTCGGTCGAAATTCCTCACAAGAACAAGGTCCCCCGGAACTATGTCATGGGGTTTCACCTCAGTGTTGTCGGGAAAGGCTGCAGCTACCTGTGAACGACAAGATTGTAGTGCAGACATCAAGGAAGCCAAGTAATCTGTCAGCATATTACAGTCAATATCAGTTATTTTGCGTGGTATAGGCGTCCCCCACATATTTGGTGGTCTGCCGAAGATCACCTCATACGGGGATAGCCCTGTTCGAGAGTGTGCTACCATTCTTGTGTAAAAGAGTGCAACTGGTAATGCTACTACCCAGTCGACACCTTTCTCTCTGCATATTTTGGATAATCTTATTTTCAGAGTCTGATTATGTCTTTCTACGAGACCTGCTGCTTCGGGGTGTCGGACACAGTGGAATTTCCACTGATAACCTAACAAAAGTGAAACATGTTTCATTAATTCGGATGAGAACGGCTGGCCGTTATCTGAGTGAACAACACGTGGTAAACCGTATCGTGGGAAGAATTCTCGAACTAACTGTTTGGCTGTAGTCGGGGCAGTGTAATCTGAAACCGGGTATGCCTCCGTCCAACGGGACAGAGCGCAGACAACTACGAGAACATATTTGAATCCTCGACATCGTTCCATCTGGATATAATCCATCTGGAGGACTTCAAAAGGGTGATCAGGAGGCTGAAATCCACCCTGCTCTACGGGAACGCTTTTTCCTGGGTTGAACTGGCAACAGATCATACAGGTACGGACCTTTTGTTTGGCTGCAGCTCGTAAATGCTTGTTGAACCAAATATGTTGAATGCTGTCTAGCATAGCTTTTTCTCCTAGGTGCGCTGGACTATGGATAGTGTTAATAATGACTTGGACCATTGAATCAGGAAGGAACCACACAGACTTTTCCTTCACCATCCATCCTTGGTCCGTTTGGATCCCTCCTAATTCAGTCCATTTCTTTATTTCGTCTGGTGTAGCATGTGTCTGTATGTCAATTACATCAAGAGTAGGATCTTTAACTGTCATACAATGTGTCGGCGTCGGGACTATTGTCTTTGTCATGTCGGATGTTTGGGTTTGAGCAGTCTGTTTAGCTGTTCTGTCGGCTAGATCATTGCCTTGAGAAATGATATCAGTGACTTTCGTATGAGCTTTACATTTCATAATTGATATTGCAGTCGGTAGATGGATCGCATCTAATAAAGCATGAATGAGGGGTCCGTGTTGAATGTGGGCACCGTGGGAAGTTAAATAACCTCTCTCTCGCCACAGCACGCCGAAGTCATGTACGACTCCGAATGCATAACGTGAATCAGTGTATATGTTGACTTTTTTACTTGTGGCTTGAATACAGGCTTGTGTCAGAGCGATGAGCTCTGCTGCTTGAGCTGACAAGGTATTTATACACTTGGTTTCAATAATTTCAGTGTCTGTGGTGACTGCGTAAGCAGCCACCAACTCTCCTGTATTTGTTCTCATACATGAACCATCTACATACAATGTCAGGTCTGGGTCTGACAATGGGACATCGGTTAAGTCTTGTCTGGGTTTCGTCGTTATAGTAATAACTTCAATACAGTCATGGGCTAGTGGGTCTGTTCCGATTACTGGCAAAAGTGTGGCAGGATTCAATGTGTTACAGCGTCTGATTTCTATATGTGGCTGGAACAATGTAAGTTCGTACCCTGTAAGTCGCGCTATAGTCAAGTGTTGTGTTTGCGTTCTATTTACAAGAACCTCTACTGCATGTGGTACTTGAACTGTCAATGGATGTCCTAACACTATGGCATCGCTTTGTCGTATTGCTAAAGCTGTCGCTGCCACTGATTTCAGGCACGCAGGCAAAGCCTGAGCTACGGGATCTAATGTACTAGAAAAATAAGCACATGGTTTGTGTGCTCCTGCTTGTTCCTGTGTGAGTACTGACAAGGCAGTACCTTCGCGTTCTGTAACAAAGAGTGTAAACTGTTTTCTGTAACATGGTGTTGCTAAAACAGGTGCTTGACATAAAGCTTTCTTTAGGCTTTCAAAAGCTTGTGTATGTTCCTGAGTCCAAGGGAGAACAGTCGATGTGGCTGCCTCCTGTGTTGTCAACTGAATGAGTGGTTTTGCTAGAAATGCGTATTGAGGGATCCACTGTCTACAGTATGAAGTGAGGCCTATGAAAGCCCGCACCTCCTTTTGTGTCTTGGGTATTGGCATGTTAGCTATTAACTGAATGCGGTCGGGTGTAAGCTGCCTTCCCTCCTTGGACAGCGAGTGTCCAAGATAAATAACTCGCTGGACACAGAATTGCAGCTTAGAAGGGGACACCTTGTGCCCCTTTTCGGCTAGAAATTGTAAAACTGTCAGTGATGCTTTTTCACATTCGGGTTCGCTTCTAGCGGTGATCAACAGATCATCGACGTATTGAAGCAAGGCAGTGTTAACTGGCATGTGGATACTGTCAAGTTCTCGTTTCAGTGCTTGGCTATAGATGCTGGGGCTTTCTGTAAATCCTTGAGGTGCGCGTGAGAATTTAAAGCTACGTCCATTTAAACTAAATCCGAACAAATATTGGCTTTCCGGATCTATTGGGACGCTGAAAAAGGCATTCTTGAGATCGATTACAGTAAAGAATGTCGCTTCGGAATCAATAGCTGTCAGTAATGATGAGATATCGGGGACCACAGGGAATTGCGGCACAATGCACTTGTTTAATTCGCGCAGATCAATAACCAATCGATATACTGGTGGGGCCTTTGGATCTGTTCGTTTAAGAATCGGAATTATCGGTGAATTACATACATTGGAGTCTGTTTCTACAACCACTCCTTGGGCAATGAGCTCGTCAATGATTTGCAGTAAAGCCACTACAGCATCTGGTGGTAACTTGTATTGTCGCATTCGTGGTAGTACCACTCCTGCCTTTAGTGTGACTCGATATGGTGTAATATTCATGCAACCAACATCAGTAGGGCCTTGTGCCCATAGATGTGTAGGTAAAGCCTGCAATCGGGGATCCATGTCTCTAGACACATAATGACCTTTAAAATCACGTAAAAACAACCTTACTCCTTCCGGAGAACAACATATTATGGCTCCTAGAGCTTTCAGTGTTTTTATTCCTAACAGGTTTTCTGGACATGATTTAGTAAGCAATAAATCTGTAGTTCGGGTCAAAGGTCCTATCGTAAGTGGGAGAGGTTGTGACACTTCATTAACAATAGGTTTTCCTGAAAAACCAAGGGAAATATTCTGTGAGCCTGAGAGGGGTGCCCCTGGAACTTCACTACGTTTTATTGTTGTTCGACTTGCCCCTGTATCGAGTAAAAATTTTCTGTCTTGGCCTAATAATTCACTATGTACATAAGGTCCTTCTTGATCTACAGGGATCTCGATAAGGGGTAAGTCAACTTCCCTCTCTAGGCTGGTTCATGCATATCGTTGATAATCGGGATAGTCATACTGTGCGGTCTGGTACAGTTGTCGTGTCGTGGTTTGTGTGGCAGCGACGGGCAGCGCTGGTGCAGCTGGCACAAACTGTATAGACTGTTGTGAAGCTGGCATGGACTGTGCATGCTGCGGAGCTCCTTGTTCATTCTGGTCCTGTCTAGGTGGCCGTGGTCTTTCTTTTGTATTACCTATGGCGATATTATGTTTCAAAACTGGACAATCGTGTACGTAATGACCCGGCTTTTTACAATAATTGCATGTCCCTTTTATAGGTCCTGCGAAATCACCGGAATGTGTCATACCCTTTTTATGTCCTTCAGCTGGGACTGTCTGAGAAACTAACATTTTCATTTTTGTGTCTTTCATGCGTCTGTGTTCATGTTCTTGTTCCTCTCTAATTCTATTGTGATGGTACTGTAACATTTGTAACATTTGTGATGGAGTGTTACCTTGCCAGGTACTCTCGAATTTTAATACTCTATTCTTTACTTGGGGCAGAGCATTTTCTACTAATTTTGTTACAAACAGATGTGGGTATGATTCGCTACTTGCTTTTAGGCCACTATTTATACCAAAACATTTTTCAAATCGGGCATAGTAATCACTAGTGTCTTCATCTTGCTTCTGTTTACAGGCTGAAATTGTACCCCAATCTTCCTTTTTCGTAGTTAATAAACGTGGCAGTACCTGTACTAATAAACCTGGTAGTGCTTTAGTTTTATCCCCAAGTCCTGCTCCTGCAGTTCGGGCCTTTTCCTCTGCTTCTAATACTGACCATTCTATCTTTTGGTCTCCTACCTCCCACTCTTTTTCCCTGAGTTTTTCATAAATGCCAGCAGGCATCAATACCTTTAATATTGTCATAATGTCGGGATAGGTATACTCTCCCATGAGTAACATGTCTTTAATTTCTCGGTGAAAACCCGCTGGGTCTTTGTCATGACTAGGTACCACTTTCTTCATTTCTAACAATTCTATTTTTGATATGGGCGTATATACAAATACGCGCTTAAACTCGTTGTCCTCGCCCTTTATTGGGTGCACTTCTCGTAAGGGATTCTGTCTGTCCATGTAATACGTGGTTCTTTCCTTGATGGGCAATGAGACACGGTCTGAACATACAAAAAGAATATACTGCTTTCTTGATTCTAGAATTTCTTTAATTAACTTAGTACCTGAACCTCTCCATCTATTCGTGAGTAATTCGGTCAATATATCAGGTAAGGGACCAGGATCTGAATGTTGACTCTGAAATAGTATAATGAGTTGTTGAATCATATAAATCCCAGCTAAACGCTGTTCATCTGGGGTGAGATTCAAAAATGTGCGTGCTACTGTATCATCACTATATTTTCCGGGACTGTCAACCCAATGGACAGCTGACCTGGCTAATTCTTGTTCATCCATAGAATCGAGAAAATGATAACCCCTTCGTTCTCGGAGTAATTTGTCAGCTGCTTGGAACGAATGCTCGTTAGACCTTATATGGACTATGGGTGTTGGGAAACCCCTGCTATTGTCTGGACATATCGGACGTATCGGGTCAATAAGACATCTATTACTATTACAAGATCTTCCTTTACCTACATAGGCTATGGTGTCTGACTGTCCTGCGGGCAGTCCTGACCCTTCCTCCTCGTTTTGTTCGAACTCGTCTACCGCTAATCTTTCTTCGTGTAGGCGTTCTATTTCTTTACGGATCTTTCGGCACATGGCTATTATACAGTTTTGCTTATCATGTCTCCCTTCTGATATATTCTGGCTCCATCTGGTAAGAATCTGCATTGCTTCCGGGTCTACCCCCGGTCGGTCTTGATTTCTGATCACACAATTTATGAGGAAACGCAACAGTTCCCCCTGTATTTCCACTTTCTGGTATTCCATAGCTCTGTTAATACATTCAGAATCTCGCCCGGTTTGGACAAAATGATATATATTATCTAGATGTGCAGTCATTCCTGGTAATTTCCCTAAATACACTGCGGCTCGTCTGATACGTAATGATGCTAGGGTCATTTCGTCCTCTTTTCCGGGCACAGGGTCATATCTACAATCTACAAGAAGTTCCTTAAGCGTACGGGCATTTATGAGTTTGGGGGTACGTGAATGTGCTGACTCTTGAAAAGTAAGTTTATTTATTCTGGGTGGCGTAGAAAAAATGTTACTAGCACCTCCCGTAGCCCCATCTGGGGTATCGGGTGTGAAAGGATTCGTTGAACGTGACACAGCAACTATAGGTGTGGACACAGCTATAGAAGCAGCTGTAGGAACAGATGTAGAAACAGATGTGCTTGTCGGAACTTGTGACACGATCTGTTGCTGTAGGGATACGGGTACTGGGTCTTGGCGTTGAACCTCCCTGATAGGCGGTCTATGTGGGGCGGAATTAGCATACTCGGGAGCTGCGTCATCTAAATATGAGGAAAGAAAAACATCTTCTGCGGTTCTAGGATGCCCCTTAGGATGTACCTTTATTGGAAACAATGGGGTTGGCAAGTCTTTTGGTATCTCTGGAGTAGCTTTAGGCAATCCTTCGGCCAGAAGGGGATACATACCATTCATAAGGGCATTTCTTTGTCTGTCTACTTGTTCTGATTTTACTCGGATACCTTCCTCAATTAATAGATTTTCTCGAACTTTATTGGAATTTTCTTTACTCTTCTCCTCCTGTCTACGTGCTTTTTCTGTACGTCTATGAGATTCTTTACGCCATAACTCAACGGCATCTTTCTGTGACTGTCTGACTTTCCTTTTCCATAACTCTTCTTCTACTTTCATGATGCACTCTGCATCCCAGGTTCCCGCTGTGGGCCACCTCTGACTTTCTGGTAATTCCTTAGTGTAGTCTACCCATAAATCAAGAAATAATATGGCGTCTAGGCCATGTTTATGATACATGAAGTACCCTGGAGTGTCCCTAGGAGGAATGGGAACAGCTTCTTCGAGTACCCCTTTTCTTGTAGTGATCTGTCTTAGTTTCGAAAAGAGCGGCATATTGAGAACTGATCTGATACTTAATCTTGAACACACTTAGTACAAAAGCACAATAATGGACAACCATTCATACCACAATATGCAGGACGTTTAACACATTAAACATTAAACATTAAACATTTTTTAACCTTTAAAATAACCAACAATGATGATCGTCTGCATAACTAATCACCAAGCATAATTCTTTGACAATAACTAGATACTTCGGAATACTTGATATACTGCTAAACAGTACATATACACTGCTAAAACAGTGCAGACCGGATTTGTGTACCCAAACCCGTCTTGACCGGCACAACCTATGTGCACGTCAGAAATGCCTCCCCAGCAATGGTACTCACCGGGTAGCTTCGGAAACGGAAGGCCTCAGAAACTGGACTGAACTTGAACCGGACTGGACTCGACTCGAACGCTTCGGACACTGGACTCGACTTGGGACTTCGGAAACTGGTGGGCCTCTGTATACCTCGGATCTTGCCCTCTCAGCTAGGCTCTGGTCGGGATACTTCGCACTTCTCACCGCCTCGTCTGGGTGTTGATCGCAGCCTCAGTCGCCCCCGCTTGACCGGAGGGAGACACAGGAAATCCTGCTGGTACGCGTAATTGTCCGTCCAGCTGTGGCAGGAGACCGGGCCTGCAACTCACCGCCGGCGCGTGAGATGAGAAAGTGTCCCTGTTCGGGCGCCATTCCTGTGGTAAATAATTTTCATTACCTGGACTTAATTTGATACGGAAACATAATAAAACAGCTCAGTAAAAATGAGAGGCAGAATCCGTGGTATTAGAGGTTCGGAATGGGCTTTATTCCAATGAACGATTATAATCGGTTGCTCCAAGTTCCATCACCACGGAGGTTCAGGAAGTGAAGTACATACATTATTGACAAGAAATGACTTTTATAGTGCATACATTACAATGAAGCGAATGCAGTAGGCGTAACAATTGATAAGGAAAATGACGATTCATATGCGTAACCGAAAATGGGTGTAATAAGGAGTAAAAAGGAACATAATTGGTTATGATGTCATATATAGGTGGATCTATAAGATAATACTTGGCATAGATGCGCGCGCAGCAGCATGACGTGTGATTGACGTGCAACTGGGGGTGAAGGGGACTTGACATTTAGCTCTACATGTGGAGACGAAAAGTCTGGGGGGTCAAGTCAACCTAATCCCAAATCATATCTAATATCCTATGTTTAAAGAACTGTGTTATCCAAAAAGAAGGACTCTCGGACAGAATCTATTCTATACTGACCGTGCGTGCGTGCACAAGCGTCTAAGTGTCTACACTAAATGCGAGGGGGTAGGAATATTCCATGGTAACAGGACTATGAATTACTTGCATAAAGACAGAGAAGCCGAGCCATTGCTCGGTAGCTGGAAGAATGTTTACTTAAACTACTAGACAGGAATGCATCGGCTAAGGGGTGAAGCAGATAACTCGAAGGTGAAATACAGTTCTTGGCAGAGAATAGGCTGATGTCAGGCTTCGTGAGCCGCGCAGAGAATGAGACAAAGTTCATGGTCACAGATGCAGGCTCAGACTGGAGTTTTCAGAGGCAGAAGGCAAGAAGAGTTCGATGACAGAATCAGGGCCTACTTGCCTGGACTGTAAAATGGCATAAGTGAACCATATAAAGGCGGTGGCTTTTCGTACTTAGGAATGGAATATCCGGCCTATTCATGGCGGATCTGACAGAGGACATGTTGACGGTGGACGCACATGTGTTTGCGTCTTCATAACTGGAACTGGAGGGAACATACATGTACTTGTAACATGCACATAGAACCGTTGGGGTCCAAGATAGGGGACATAACTGACCAGAAAAATCCATATTTCCACAAGTGAGAGACTGATACAGATATTTACATATTTAAACATTACTCACTAAGCCATGTATTCACTATGATACACTTAATCAGTCAGTTACACAATCAATTTTTCAAAAACAAATCATCCATTTAGACACTTATATACCCATGTATTCTTCCATCGACCTTGAGATATACATATATAAAACATATTTAATTTTCAGAAAAACAGACATTCACTGGATGATGTCATCAGTGATGTCATCAGTGATGTCATTTGAGATGTCATCAGTGATGTCATGAGTGATGTCACTGACCATGTCATGAGTGATGTAATATGTGACGTCATCAGCAGTGCATTGCGGGCGCGCAAGTTATAGTTAGCTGAACTAACTATAACGGGGGAATTTCAATGGTTTCGTACAAGTGAAAAGTCCAGCTAACTATAACACCCCTGAAACCTATGGTTTTTTCAGTGAATTTCTGAGGTTTTTTAAATGCTAATTCCTAACTATAACGTGCCTGAAACCTATGGTTTTTTCTGTGAATATATATATATATATATATATATATATATATATATATATATATATATATATATATATATTACCTACTGGCGGTCGCCAGTAGGTAGTTATAGTTAGGACCCTGTTTCCATAGGAAATCCGCAACATTCTATTTTGAATAACTTTGGCGCCGGTCGACGAATCCTCGCGAATTTCTCAAAATAGGTGGGGCGCTACGCTCCTACCCTGAAAGTCTCGGGGGGATTCGTCAAGCGGGGGATGAGTTAAAAGGGGGGTCCCAAAACGCATTTTTCCCATGCATTTTTCCATAGGACCTTTAGACAGGGCTACAGCCCGAACGGCTGAACAGAATTACTAGAAATTTGGCAGAGAGGTAGTCCTCAGGTCAAGGAAGTGCCTTTTGTAGGTTTGGTGTAAATCTGTTCAGTAGATTCTGAGAAAATAGCCTTTAAATCAATATATATATCTGAGCCAGCTTACGGTACGCTTACCGTAAGCTTACCGTACGCGTACGGTGGCGTGCGCGAGCGCGATTCTGATTGGCTGTTACATCTAAGTAAACATTCGAATCGGTCGAAACCAGGAAGCGGCGGCCGCCATTTTCTCTCTCGCACTCTGAGGGGGGGGGCTGTAAACAAAGGCAAAAAACATATAAAGGGGCTGTTTAGACAGCGCCCATGCACATAGCCATGTTAGTTGAGTCCTCAAAGATCCCCCAAGGCCAAAAACGGTAAAAAAAAAATTTGTGAAAATTTCGCCGATTACGCTTACCGTACGCGTACGGTGCGCTTACGCTAAAAATTTTAATAAAAAAAAAAAAACACTCTCTGTGCATGGCATATTATTGTCATCACTTACAAATTAAATTTAACAGATTACCTATCACAAGGAAGCATATAATATGTCCTCCATGTGCGCACGGTGCGTAACGTGGGCACGCGGTGCGCGTAGCGCACTGCGTGCCCACCTTGCGTGTACGGCACTAACTGCGTAAAGTGGGCACGCGGTGCGCGTAGCGCACCGCGTGCTCACTGTGCGCGCACGGTGCGCGAAGCGCACCGTGCGCGCACGGAACGAACTGCGTTAAGTGGGCGTGCACGCCACGAATGGCGTGAAGTAACTTAGCATTTAAAAAAACGTACAAATTCACTGAAAAAACCATAGGTTTCACACACATTAGAGTTAGGAATTAGCATTTAAAAAACCTTGCAAATTCACTGAAAAAACCATAGGTTTCAGACATGTTATAGTTAGCGGAAATTTTACTGATAAAAAACCAATGAAATTCCCCCGTTATAGTTAGTGCAGGCAACTATAACTCACGCGACCGCAATCTTCTGCTGATGACATATGTGTCTTTATGAAAAAAAAATATTTGTAATATATGTATAGCTAAAAATTTATGGAAGAAGACATGGGCAAATACGTGTCTAAATACAGTATTAGCATCAGCAGAGGATTGCGGTCGCGTGAGTTATAGTTGCCTGCACTAACTATAACGGGGGAATTTCATTGGTTTTTTATCAGTAACATTTCCGCTAACTATAACATGTCTGAAACCTATGGTTTTTTCAGTGAATATATATATATATATATATATATAGCATTTTCATTCTAACCTAAAGACCGCCTATTTTCGAGTATGGGGACAATCTTGCCATGGGATATGGACCGACAGGCACATACACTGAGCAACTATATATATATATATATGCATATTACCTACTGGCAGTCGCCAGTAGGTAGTTATAGTTAGGACCTATTTTCCATAGGATATCCGCAACATTCTATTTGGAATAACGTTGGCACAGATTGACAAATCTTCGCGAAATTTTCCAAACTTTTGGCCAGCTCCGGTCCGCTCCTATCCTGAAAATTTCACGGTGATTCGTCAAGCGGGGGCCGAGAAAAAAGGGGGGTCTCAAAACGCGTTTTCCCCATACATTTTCCCATAGGACCTGTTGACGCAGCTACAGCCCGAACTGCTGAACGGAATTACACCAAATTTGGCAAAGAGGTAGTCCTCAGTTCAGACTCGTGCCTTTTGCTTTAATGGTGTAAATCCATTCAGTAGTTCCTGAGAAAATTACGTATTGCACACCTGAAGCCATCTTGATTGGAATAAAGTGGTAACTCTTAAAACATTTAATTTAAAAAGGAACAAAATTAGGGGGTTCATTTTGCCATAGAAAGTATGATTAGTGCTGCAGAAAGAAAAATTAGGGCACATTTTGACTTCACAAATCCTCTTCTATTTCATAAAAAAATTCTGACATGCAGATTGAAACATGCACTTTGAATACCAGCAGCAAACTTCCTTGGTGAGCAGTAGCTTTACTACAGTGATCTAATGAGCAACTAGAGTGGTAACATTCAGAATTTATGGCAAATGTGTGACACATCTGAATGTCTTCTTGATGGAACCAAAGTAAAAAACTGAAAGTATTTCCTACTCAGGAGACTGCAGTAAATGAGGAAATTAGGAAAACTTCATAACAAATAAATCTCCCCTGATGGCCACCAGAGACAAAAGAGCCCAAATGTAGCCCAAATATCACCAAGATGTAGCTCAAGTATAGCCCAATGACAGAATGTCCCAGAGTGTTCTTAAGAACAACTAGAGCGCTTACTGTCTTACTTATGACAAAAGTATGGCACACCTGAAGCCATCTTGATTGGAATAAACTGGTAACACTTAAAACATTTAATTTAAAAAGGAACACAATGAGGGGGTTCATTTTGCCTTAGAAATTTGATTAGTGCTGAAGAAAGAAAAATTAGGGCACATTTTGAGTGACTTCTCAAATCCTCTTCTATTTCATTAAAAAATTCTGATATGCAGAGTGAAACATGCACTTTTAATACCAGCAGCAGACCTCTGTGGTGAGCAGTTGCTTTACTACAGTGATCTAATGAGCAACTAGCGTGCTAACATTCAGAATTTATGGCAAATGTGTGACATATCTGAATACCTTCTTGATGGAATCAAAGTAAAAAACTGAAAGCATTTTCTACTGAGGAGACTGCAGTAAATGAGGAAATTAGGAAACTTCATAACAAATAAATCTCCCAAGATGGCCACCAGAGACAAAAGAGCCCAAATGCAGCACAAATATCACCCAGATGTAGCCCACATGGAGCCCAATGACAGAAGTGTGCAAAACACTTACTTTTTGTGTATTTGCAGTTTTATATAGTGCAGACTTGTCAGGTATTGGAGTGCTTTACACGAGCGTTGGTTACATCACACAAGATCAAATTCATTTTGATTATAGACATGGGGAGATTAAGTGATTTGCCCAGAATCACAGAATGTTGAGCTGAAGCAGAAACTCCAACCTGGTTCTTAAGTTGAAAAGTCTGCAGCTCTGGAAGTAACACCACATCCTCTCCCCTAAGTGCAACATTTAATCAAGTGGTCTACTGGATAAAAAAACATAAAGATTACAAATAATTTAAAAGTTCTGTGTCGCTATTTCAAAACTCAGAAAATATGTCCTCATTTTAGTTTTTTAGAGCACTAACCATAATTTTGATGCAAATAAGACCCTCTCATGTATGTAATTTCTAAAGGAAATGCTCTAGGTATTACAGTTTTGATTAAATCAAGATGACGTCAAGCGTTCCACACTTTTGAAAATAATATAGAATGTTAGCAATCTAGTTGTTCATTGGGATACTGTTGAGAGGCAGAGGCCAGGCGCACGGACTTTGAAAATTGAAGGCAGGTAGGAGAGTGCAGAGGCAACAATTCGACCACACTGGGCAGGCAGGAAAGGCAGTGGCAGCACAACAGACTATGGAGGGCAGTGGAAAGGGGAGCAGGGGCAACAAACCAACAATACAGGACTGGCAAGAGAGGCTGTGGCAATATAATAGACCATTGTGGGCAGAAGGAAGAGGCAGTGGTAGTACAACCATACATGCCAACAGACCCGTTTCAGCCAGGAAACGTCCAATGTTTTTAAGCTCAAATGGGCTTTATTTGATCTGTCTCCTGTCTACAATCTCCTCTTTTTCAATGTAACTCAAAGGGAAAAATCAATACCCCAGTTTTGTTTCAAAATCTCCCTCTTACCAAGTTCAAAATGTTCGCAAGTATGGTACATTGGATCATGGTAGGCAGGAGGAATTGGGGTAGGGACATTGACTCGCATAACAGAGGACAGGAGGGACATGGAGAGGTGCACCAAACTGACCCTACAGGGCAGGCATCAGGGTTTGCAGCAGCACAATACACCACACAGGGCATACGGGACGGGAGTGCAGCACAACAATCCATAGAAAGCAATAGGGAGGGGACAGGACCATGCACTTGGACAACAGAGAACAGAGGGGAAAGAGGGAATGGTAGCTAGCTGACCATAATGGTGAGACAGGAGAGAAAGCTGCAGCATAACAGACCATAAAGGGCAGGAGGGACGGATCAGGGGCATTACAATGGAAAAGACAAGCCAGGAGGGAGGGAATAGAGGTCTGCACATGGAAACAGAGGGCTGGGGGCAAGAGGGCAGGGCAGGAGCAGCAAGATGACCATGGAGGTCAGGCAGGATGGGCACTAGAAACAAGACACACCATGGAGAGCAACAGTGAGACTATGATTGCATACACACAGACCATGGAGGGAAGGTGGGAGGGGGTCTGGGGCAGCTAGCTGACTGCAGAGGGAAGTTAGGAGGGGCCATGGCAGCACAGGAGACCATGCATGGCAAGCGGTAGGGTTAGTGGCAGCACAATGGCTATGATGGGCAAGAAGGAGGGTGCAGGGGCATGCACAAATGACCATGGAGGATAGAAGGAAGGGTCAGGACCTGGGCACAGACAAGAGAGTTCAGAGGAAGGGGCCTCACAACAGCCCGCACGTGGCAGGCAGGAGGAGCAGTTGCAGCACAACAGACCAGGGAGGGCAGAAGGGTGTGGCAGTAAAATGGACCATGGAGGACAGGAGTAAGGGGATAGGGGCATGACATGTGGACAGGCAGGGTGGAGGTGGCAGGGATCGGTTACAGTAATCTTACAATGCTAGGCAGGTGGGAGGGGAGTGACAGTCAACAGAACACTCAGAGTAGATAGGAGTGGTAGGTCCATGGAACATGGTGGGCAAAAAGGATGGAGCAGGGGCATGCACAAAGACATCAGAGGGCAGGGGGATGGAGAATAGGGGCAGCAAGCTAAGCACAGAGGCTAAGCAGGAGGTCAATGATGGGCCATAGAATTGGGCAATGGAGGGCATGAGGAGTGGACTGGTACATCATGCTAAATGGAGGGCAGTGGCAGCACATCAGACCATGCATGGCAGGAGGTAGGAGGCTAGTCCATGGATTCAGACAACAGAGGATATGGAGGAGGTGGATGGGGCAGCAAGATAACTGTTCAGAGAAGGTGGGTATTAGGAACTTTATTGTTTTTAAAATGTGTGTCTGTGTGAACTACTTATAATATGAACAAGTATGCAGCATAATCTCACTTTTATTCAGGAAGAAGAGGTCGTTTGTGACTGTGACTCCGGGCTCACTTGGCAGAAACGACCCCTGACCCTCCACCCCCATCGCAAAATGTAATTCCTGTGAAAAGGGTGGGTGGACGCAGTGTTATATAGAACATAGTCCTGAGAGCACGATTGAAAATGAAAACTAGATATAGTATATGGTATAAACTATGCACCAAAAAGTGTGATATAAGATGAACCGGGTCGTGAAATATAATATGCAATACATTGTGCGCAATGACAGATTCATTGGAGAGCGTGAGATAGCACAGGCACGAGCGCGTGCTATGCGATATGCGCCTTGGAGTGTAATATGCACAGGGCAGTGTTGTTTAACCTAACTAGTCTCTAAAGTTGTGATATAAAATATGTGCTTGGGAGTGTAACGTTGCATATGCACTGTGACAAAGTTATGGATCCCAGATTGTAATATGTATGGCATAGTGCTGTGCGTTATAACATAGGCATCGAGGAAGGCACGTTAGATGGGGCAATCTAACCCGTGCGAAGGCAAGTGTGGCATGACATATTCACGGGGTGGTGTTACAGTGCACATGGGCTAGAGAGTGTCATAGCATACGCACTAGCTGGTGGAATACAACACAGAGGTGTGTGGCACTCGGCGGGCACTGGTGGGTGTAACACAGCATTGGGCTCAGCCAGGAACACGCTATGACTCTCAAGTGAGGTTCGTCTCCTTTCCAGAGAGTAAAATAAAAAGTATTAAACATCCGGCGGTGGATGTGTATTTTATTAACCCTGAGGGGGGTTTCTTGCATAGTTTGGTCGAATTTTTGTCGAATCCCCTTTGAATGGCTTGGTGTCCGTGTGTATTAAATGTGCCCATCAATAGCTACCCATGTTTGTATAAATAAACAACAAGGGTGTCTACTTGGAGAGCACCCACCGGCGGGGGCACCGGGATTAGGCACGGTAGGGCTTCAGACACGTCAGAGCTTCACTAGCGGTGTAAATACATTCCACGTGGATTCATTGTATGCATAGTCGCCTTTTAATGAATATCACGCAAATCGTCATGGTGATAGGTACATACTGTTTGTCCAGCATGTCCTAGGTGTTTCTATAAATATATATATTTTTAAAATAATAATAAACAAATGCCGGCCCCAGGGGATGTGGTCCCCGGGGCCATAAGTGGCCTGAGGAGGGGGGCAACGCAGCCCCCCCTCCTAAAGAATTAAAAAAAAAAAGGCCATGAGCCGGGGGTTGGGGTCCCTGGGGCCGATTAAGGCCTTGGGAGGGGGGCCACGCGGCAAAAACCATTGAAATTCCCCCGTTACAGTTAGTTCAGCTAACTATAACTCGCGCACCCGCAATGCACTGCTGATGACGTCACATATTACATCACTCATGAAATGGTCAGTGACATCACCCATGACATCACTGATGACATCTCAAATGACATCACTGATGGCATCACTGATGACATCATCCTTGTGATAGAGTGGCAGACCTCCTCTCCCCCTAATATAACCTTTGATACACACATTCAAAAATAGAAACTACAATTTTCAAAACAATGGACATACCAATGCCAGTTACAACAACCTATTCAGTAATTCTAAGATACACATCCACTCATTCACCAACAGTCCTATACAGTCACTCATACATGTACTCACTCATCATATGTACTCATACACCTATACATCCTGTTACCCAACCCCATTCATCCATAGAGTTACTCACACACATAGTCACTCATGCTAATAAAGAATCAAACATCCATTTACTTGCATATACAGTTATACACACACCACCACACTTACTTCTACAGAAACTTACACATTCTTAGTCTTTTAAACAATCACTTATAGAAACACATACTTATTCATACAGGATCTCTTCCAATCTCTCACTCTCACATATACTCACTTATATACACCAATAGTCACATATACTAGTTTAAAACATATGTAGTTACTCATAAAGACACTATTGAGACAGTCATTCACTCACTAACATACCCATGCACACACTTATCCACCCATACAGTCCTGCACACATGCTGTCTTCAACACATACAAACAGTGAGTCACTCATTCATGCACCTATGCACTACTTAATACCCCCACCGAACCATACAGACACTCAGACACTCATACTGATACTCAAAAAACCAACTAATAACCTATATAGACACTCATGTAGCTACTCACAAACCCATGCAGCCACTTATACACTTACAGCCTCATGCATCAACCCAAAATCCAGTCGGTAAAATACCGATTCGCTAATTGCTCCCGGTATTAAGTTAAAAATACCCAATCCCAATGCATCAACCCAAAAGCAGAAATCGCTATTTAGGGAATCCTTAAATAGCGATTCTTTAAATAGGGATTCCTTAAATACCGATTCCTTAAATAGGGATTCCTTAAATACCGATTCCTTAAATAGCGATTGCATTTAAGGAATCCCAAAGTGAGATTCCTTAAATGCAATGCATCAAAGTTAAAAAATTAGCGATTTCGCTAATAGGGGGAGCAAATTACCATGAAGATGAACTGCATGGTAATTTGCAAAAACTTTGAAAAATGCACTTTTGTGCATTTTTCAAAGTTTCATGTTGCGCACACACATGCCCTTAGAGCATGTGTGTGTGCAACATATGTGCACATATCATTTTCAGGGGTGCTATAGGGTGTCATTTTGACACCCTTGAAATTGCATGAGCAATTAGCGAGAACCTACTGGTACTCGCTATTTGCTCATGCAATCTCCGAATCATTCCTATGGGCCTAGAGGCCCATAGGAATGATTGGGACGGCATTCCTTAATTGCTACTCGCTATTTGCTAGTAGCAATTAAGGAAAGTTAAGGAATCGCTATTTGAATAGCGATTCCTACATGCATAGCCTTTTGCTATTCCTTATTAGCGAATCCTTATTTTTCGCTAATAAGGAATCGCAAATGCTAATGTTGATGCATATGCCCCAAAGTGAGAGACTGATACAGATATTTGCATATTTAAACATTACTCACTAAGCCATGTATTCACTAAGATACACTTAATCAGTCAGTTATACAATCAATTTTTCAAAAACAAATCATCCATTTCGACACTTATATACCCATATATTCTTCCATCGACCTTGAGATATACATATATAAAACATATGTAATTTCAGAAAAACACACATTCACTGGATGATGTCATCAGTGATGTCATCAGTGATGTCATTTGAGATGTCATCAGTGATGTCATGAGTGATGTCACTGACCATGTCATGAGTGATGTAATATGTGACGTCATCAGCAGTGCATTGCGGGCGCGCGAGTTATAGTTAGCTGAACTAACTATAACGGGGGAATTTCAATGGTTTTGTACGAGTGAAAAGTCCAGCTAACTATAACGCCCCTGAAACCTATGTTTTTTCCAGTGAATTTCTAAGGTTTTTTAAATGCTAATTCCTAACTATAACGTACCTGAAACCTATGGTTTTTTCAGTGAATATATATATATATATATATATATATATATAACCTACTGGCAGTCGCCAGTAGGTAGTTATAGTTAGGACCTATTTTCCATAGGAAATCCGCAACATTCTATTCCCAATAACTTTGGCACTGGTTGACGAATCTTCGTGAAATTTTAAAACTTTTGGCCAGCTCTGGTCCGCTCCTATCCTAAAAGTCTCGGGGTGATTCGTCAAGTGGGGGCCAAGAAAAAAGGGGAGTCCCAAAACGTGTTCTCCCTATGCAATTTTCCATAGGAACCTTTAGTCGCAGCTACAGCCCGAACTGCTGATCAAAATTACACCAAATTTGGAAAAAAGGTAGCCCTTGGTTCAGAGTCGTGCCTTTTCATTAAATGGTGTAAATCCGTTCAGTAGATCCTGAGAAAATCAAAAGTAAAATCACATATATATCTATGGGCGCGCAGGATCAGTGCACCCTCCCGATGACAAGCAGTATGCTAATTGGCTGTCAACACTCCAAACCAGAAAGTGTTGGCAGCCATCTTGTGCCTCGGTACAACCAAGGCACAAATAAACAGAGAAAAAAACGCGAACAAAACTAAAAGGGGGCAGGGTAGAAATAAATAAAAAAAAAAATCGGCAAAATCCGCGCTGGGTGCGTGGATCCTGCCGATAAAACAAAAAACGAAGCGCGGGCTCCATCTCTTCGAAGATAATTAGCCCTCGGGGGGGTCAAGTCCTGGGGGCATGCTAAAAAACTAAGTGTGGGGGGTCCAATTCCCCCACACTGCCCCGGGGACAGCCATCGCCCGGGGCAAACCAGTAGTTTTTAGGAAAAATAACCTGTGTGGGGGGGCTCAAGCCCCCCCAGATGCCCTGAGGACTGCCACCTCCCCGGGGCTCTAAATATGTAAATTGGGGGGTCTGTGACGGACCCCCCAGCCCCGGGGACCACCACCCCTGGGGCTTTGTAGATTGTGGGAGGGGGGTCACGCGGCCCCTCTCCTGTAGCCTTGTCATGGCCCTGGGGACCGCCACCCTCCAGGGCTGGCTCCTTCAGTGTCCCGGGGTGCCCACCCCCGGGACACTGTAGTTTGCTAAGGCAGGGCAGGAGCCTCGCGGCTCCCGCCCTGCCATAGCAAACTTGGTTTGAATTTTGAAAGAGAGAGCAGGAAAACCTGCTCTCTCTTTCAAAATTCAAACCAAATTGCTTTTCAACACGGGGAGCTGCATCTTAGCAGCTCCCCATGTGGAAAAGCAATGCCGGCTCCCGAAGGACACGGGGAGCCAGCGGGACCATCAGGGGATTGGGGACACCCCACGGTCCCCAATGGAGAGGGCCAGCCCTGGGGGATGGGATCCCCGGGGCTATTAGTGACCCTCCCCAAAATATAAATATAAATATAAAAAAATAGAACAAAGGCTGGCCCCGGGGGATGGGGTCCTGGGGCCATAAATAGACTAAGGAGGGGAGTAAGGCAGCACCCTCCACAAAAAAATAATAATTAAACAATCTGGCCATGCCCTGGGGGATGGGAACCCCAGGGCAGATTTTGGCCTCGGGAGGGGGGCCACGCTGCACCCTTCCCAATTTAAAAATAAAAAAATAATACATTTGGGGGCAGGCCCTGGGGGATGCGGTCCCCAAGGCCAAAAATATTTGGAAAAGAAGGGGGGCTACACAGCCCCCCTTCTTAAAAACAAACAAAAAAAAAGACCGGCATCTCGCCGGAGGCCATGCCCCCTCCTTTGAGCACTCTGCAAACACACCCCCTGTGGCGCTCCCCAACTTAAAACGTGCCACAGGGCGTGTTTGCACACATATCACCTCAGGCCCCGCCCCCTACCTTCACCACTGTGCAAACACGCCCCGTGGCGCGTTTTAAGTTAGGGGATTAAGTCCCCTTGAATCCTGAGGTCCCCTGGGGGCCAAGAAGCCCACCAGGTACCTCCAGTAAGCTCTAGGGAGCTGTGTTGCAGAGAGGTGTGAAAAGGGGCATGGCCTTAGAACACCTCTTTGCAACGCAGCCCCTGACGCATACTGGAGGTTCCAGGTGGGCCCCCCCGGACCCCCAGTATTCAAGGGGAATTCGTTCCCCATCTGAAAACGCGCCAGGGGCGCGTTTACAGAGTGGTGCAAGGAGGGGGCGTGGCCTCTGATGCGATCCCGTTTAAAAAAAAAAAACATTTTAAGAAGGGGCTATGTAGCCCCCCTTCTTTTTCTAATTTATTGGCCCTGGGGACCCCATCCCCCAGGGCCTGCCCCCAATATATTTTTTTTAAAGTAGAAATTTGGAAGGGGGCCACGTGGCCCCCATCCCGAGGCCATAATTTGCCCCGGGGACCCCATCCCCCTGGGCATGGCCCTTTTTTTATTATTATTTTTATGGAGGGGAGCTGCCTTGCCCCCCTCCTGTGACAACGTATGGCCCAGGGGACCCCATCCCCTGGGGCTGGCCCTCTCCATCGGGGGTCATGAGGGGGTCCCCAATCCCCCCACGGTCCCAGCCGGCTCCCCGCATCCTGCAGGAGCCGGCATTGCTTTTCCACATGGGGAGCAGCTAACTTGCTGCTCCCCCTGTGGAAAAGCAATCTGCTTTGCTATTTGGAAGAGAGAGCAGGTTTCCTGCTCTCTCTTCCAAATAGCAAAGCAGTTTGCAATGAAAGGGTGGGACACTGCAGGAGCCAGCCCTGGGGGGTGGTGGTCCCCAGGGCCTCGACAAAGCTCCAGGAGGGGGGCTGCGCGTTCCCCCCATATTTTACAAAACCCCGGGGGGTGGTTGTCCCCGGGGCTGGGGGTCCATCACGGACCCCCTAATTTGAATCTTTAGTGCCCTGGGGAGGTGGCGGTCCCCGGGGTGTTTGGGGGGGCTTGAGCCCCCACACACAGGGTATTTTTTAAAAAAAATAAAACCCCGGGTGGTGGCAGCCCCCGGGGCCACGGGGGGCCGTGAGCCCCCCCACCATTCATGTTTTAAAGCCCTGGGGGGTTGTGATCCCTGGGGTTGGGGGGGCCTGGGAGCCCCCCCGCAACTACTTTTAAGAAGCCCTGGGGGGTGGCGGTCCCCAGGGCTGGGGGGCCTGAGAGCACCCCAAACCTATTTTAAAGAAGCCCTGGGGTGGAGGTCCCCGGGTCTGCAGGGGGGCCGTGAGCCCCCCGCCTATATTATGATAAAGTCCTGGGGCGGCAGTCCCTGGGGCAGTGTGGGGGGATTGGGCCCCTCACACTTTTCTCAATCATGCCCCTGGAACTTGGCCCCGCAGGGGCTAATTAACAAAGTAGCGCGGGAGACCTCGCTTCTTTTTTTTCCATCGGCAGGATCCGTGCACCCAGCACAGATTTTGCCGATTTTTTTTTAACAAAAAATTGGGGGGGCCTTGGGGGTCCTTGTGGGACCTCCTTAGCAGGCCTAGGGGGTCATTGTGTTTCTACCCTGCCCCCTTTTCGCATTTTGCGCGTATTTTCATTAGGTTTCTTGTGCCTCCGTTCTACCGAGGCACAAGATGGCTGCTAACACTTCCTGATTTGGAGTGTTGACAGCCAATTAGAATACAGCTCATGCACGGCAGGGTGCACTTAGGGTGCACGGATCCAGCACGGCCATAGATATATATATGATTTTGATTTTCTCAGGAATTACTGAATGGATTTACACCATTTAAGCAAAGGGCACGACTCTCAACCAAGATCTACCTTTCTGCTAAACTTGGTGTAATTCCGTTCAGCTGTTCAGGCTGTAGCTGCGACTAACGGTCCCTATGGAAAATTGCATGGGGAAAACGCGTTTTGGGACCCCCCTTTTTTATCGACCCCCGCTTGACGAATCACCCCGAGACTTTCGGGATAGGAGCGGACCAGAGCGGGCCATGAGTTTTGAAAATTTTGCGAAGATTCGTCAACCGGCGCTAAAGTTATTCCAAATAGAATGTTGCGGATTTCCTATGGATAATAGGTCCTAACTATAACTACCTACTGGCGACCGCGAGTAGGTAAGATATATATATATATTCACTTAAAAAACCATAGGTTTCACACATGTTATAGTTAGGTGGATATTTCACTCATAAAAAACCAATGAAATTCCCCCGTTATTGTTAGTTCAGATAACTATAACTCGTGCGCCCGCAATCCTGCTCATGACGTCACATATTACATCACTCATGACATGGTCAGTGGCATCACTCATGACATCACTGATGACATCATCCTTGTGATAGAGTGGCGGTTGCGCGAGTTACAGTTATCTGAACTAACTATAACGGGGAAATTTCATTTTTTTTTACGAGTGAAATATCCACCTAACTATAACATGTGTGAAACCTATGGTTTTTTAAGTGAATTTGCAAGGTTTTCTAAATGCTAATTCCTAACTATAAAGTGTGTGAAACCTATGGTTTTTTCAGTGAATTTGTACGTTTTTTTAAATGCTAAGTTATGTATGTATTATTATTTTTTTTATATATTTATTTTACAATAAACTCCGCATAAAAAAAATTTTGGGGTGTTTTTCACTGTGCGCGCACGGTCTGCGCACCCCCGCGATTTTTAAAAAAAATTTTTTTTAAAAACTTTTCTGCCTGACAAAGGCTAGGGGGTCAGGAACTCTCTACCCTGCCTCCTTTTCACGTTCAACACCTTCCTTTTTCACTCTCGCACTGAAAACAAACAAAATGGCGGCCGACACTTCCTGATTTCGTCCGATTTGAACGTTGACTAACATGTAACCACCAATCAGAATTACGCTTGCGCACGTTAGGGTGCTCGCACGGTGTGCGTGCTGGAGCAGAGTTTTCTGTTGAAAATTTATCGAGTTTTAAGCTCCAGTTTCGTCTATATGTTATGATTTAAAATGACTAATTTGTAATGACTAATTAATAGTTTGTTTTGTCCGGATTAACTAATATTACTAATGAGAGAGACTACACGTGGGATGCCTTTATGTTGCTTAATAATAGTGTGCGGTTTATTCACAAATGCTATTTGTTTTGTGTTTTGTGCGTTTAAAATAACGTGTACTAATGCTTTGTTGTGTTGCAGAGGGCTAGATAAGTACATACACATAAGGGTATTAGAGGGGTTTTACACTGTACAATCATTATGATGTGGTAACGTTGTTTTTGTCTCTTTTAATTAAGATGGTCCGTTTTGGCCTAGGAAAAGATGGCTGCCTTTTACAGCCTGAGCTCGAGTGATCGAATTTTGATGAGAGGGCCTTGCTGAACATGGTCGAGAGTCACCTGACCACAGCCTTTGCCTGGTTTAAAAGACAATGAACAATGACAATGCTGCGGTGGCTCTGCTAGAGATATCAAGGAAGAGCATCTTCGAAAGAAACATTTGCAAACTCGAGTTTCCTTTTTCCGTCTTTTTATTTTTGTGATTTTTCCTGAGCAGTGATTTTCTAAATGTATCTAAAGACTTCCTTTCCTGCTCGCTCTGCTCAGTGACTCAATGGATATTCAACATTTATTTGTTACTTTGGCTTGTTAGTTTTCCTATAAAATGTTAGACTAGAGAGGGTCCATATTCATTGCGCTCTTTACATTCATCGCGTTCCTTGCGGTCATCGCGTTTGGACTTCATGCTGAGGACAGCAGCTCGGGAGACTTTACCGAGAGACCTGACCTGTCCCATTTAGCTAGAATAGGTAATTATGAGAATAACGATTTTGCTAATGATTAACTTTACTTTGAACTAATTTTAGATAAACAAGCATTTGTTTGAATTACA
This sequence comes from Triturus cristatus, assembly GCF_964204655.1. NCBI lineage: Eukaryota > Metazoa > Chordata > Amphibia > Caudata > Salamandridae > Triturus > Triturus cristatus. Next base: position 179,064,622 of record NC_140590.1, read on the forward strand.
GTGTCGGGTGTTTATTCTTTGTCATTTATTGAGTTTCAAATGTATTTCTTATGTTCAAAATCATGACTCAAGGCAATGTCATTATAGTCGAATTGACCTCATTGTAGATGCAGATTGGTTTAGGTTTTCCTCTCCTATATTCAGTGTGGATAGAGTAATAGCGTGAATTTAATGATATGGGCCCTAGCGTATGATGTGTGACTGCGCGTGTGACTGTAGATTTACTCTGTCCGTGGAAGCTGGGAGAATTTATATGCGTCGATCTGCAGCAGTTTCCTGGTAGCAGTATGATGGTTATGATCATTGTCTTGATCTGATTAGATTGCTTGTACATAGGCTTTTGATTTATTGAATATTGATTGATGTTGGTATATGGACTAATACTATATGTTGAGGTCGTCGTGTTGAGTTCTATGTAGTGTGTGCGGCTTCTGGAACTTGGGAGCTGGTGACAGTTCCGTAGTAGGGCAGAGGGAAGTAAGTGCTGCTCTCGGGAAAAACGGGATTGTTGGCCCTGTACGTATGCGGGGAAAAATGTGTGACAATTGGAGTTGCGCGTCACATTGTCTGGGTTCGGAATCAGTGACATCGTCGTGTGTTACTTTTAGGGACATATTTTCGGTATAAAAGGAGTGTATATGGTAGCGAGGGTTATCTGTGAAACTCTGGTTTTAAGTCCCAGGGATCCGTAAGGTTCGCCGTTAAAGCTTATCGCGGGAGGAGTAATAGGTATTCTCTGAGCTTGTCTGAAGGACTGGGCAGAGGTAGGCTGCTTGGTTAACGCGTGTTATAATTCTGTAGTGGGACAGATTGTTCGCTGTTCTCGGGAAAGGCAGGATTCTGTGTGCGTGTGCTAAATTTTCTGGTATGAAAGTGCGTGAATGTATGAGCATTTAATTGATTGTAAGACTCTTTGGAGCAGTCCTAGAGGAAACAGTTAATGGATGCATGTTAGAAGGGCAGAGTAGAGGGATGTGCTACTGTGTCAGCGAAAGTGATTATTCCGTGCTGGAGCAGAGGTAAGCGCTGTTCTAGAGGGAAGCGGGATTCTTGTGAGAAAGATTTCCTATACTATTCGGTGGTTAGCGAAGCAGACAATGGAGATGTTTATATGTTGTAACTAATAGATTTTGTAGAATCTGAAACGAAGTCTACTAAAAAGGCTTTGTAAAGGAGGGGTAGACGAGTGACAGGAGACAGAGCAGAAACGACTGCAGCGACTGCTGACGTCATTCAGACTGCGCTGTGATTGGATAGTGACTCAGAATAGTGCTCGCGCTAGGATTGGTGCGTTGGTGTGAGCCGCGCAGGGATTGGAAGGAGTACAGAGTGACGTAGACGCTCCAGGATTGGTGCGTTGGTGTGAGTCGCGCTGTTATTGGACAAAGATTCGCAACTGTACGGAAGGGACTAGAGAATATTGGTAAACGTTAAAATGTATTACCAACCTGAGGAAAGGAAGAAAAAATCTTTGTTCGGTAAAATAAAAAGGTGGTTCGACAAAGATAAGAATGTGATAACTAGAGAAGGTGAATTGCTACCTCCGACGAGAACTCCTGCATCCTTTATGGTTGTGAAATATGGGTATCATACCTGCATATGGTTGGATAATTGGGCTAAGTATACTAAAGAAGATGGTGTCTTAGCATTCCCGGAACATGGTTCATTTAATCTGGCCGTGTTGAGAAATTTACGAGAGAAGATGATGTGTCTAGAGCCTAGACCAAGGCCGACACAGTTTGAGGCATTGGTGGAATGGGAAGATGAGGTGCATGAGCGAGAAAAGCAGAGGAGTGGAGGCAATTATAGGTTCTTTTTTGGGAGGAAATATGATCGTGAGACTCATCATGATCGAATGAGGAGATGGCGAGATGCTAGTATGTCAGAGGGATTATATCCTATGAGGACTGTTGATGAAGCGGAAGGGGGGAAAGGTGCGGAAAAGGTGCCTGATACGGAAGTGAGAAGGTATGGAGTTACTGATTATGAGGACGAGGTATTGGATGACATGATTTACAAGAGACCACCTCCGTATAGACCAGAACCAGAAGAGAGTACGCCAGTTTCTACTCCTGTAAGAGATACTTTGCGAATTATTAAAACTGAGGTTGTGACACCTGATCTGAAAAATAGTAGCTCTTTCATGGAAAGGGAGAGAGAGAGAGAGAGCGAGAGAGAGAGAGAGAATCGAGTCAGTGAAGAGAAAACAAGAGAATTAGCCAGAACCATATCTGAGCTGACTGAGAAAATTTGTGAGCTGACGAAAAATCTTGAAGCAGTTACAGTGCCTGTAACTATTGGTCCGGTTGTGCCTATTTTTGATAAACAAAGAATGGGTGAAAATAATTTGACAGTTCCTTATGTTGGAAATGGTTTGGTTGGTACTTGTACTTTGGAGGAATCAAGAATGAGAACAGGAGGAAATGATTCGAGACAGTCGAGACATGACACATGTAGTGGAGGATTAGATGTGCAGCCTAATTCAGGATTGAATACTGGTTGTTTGGGAGGAACAATTTTGGAATCACAGAGGATGACAGAACAAGTGGGTGCAGTGAAAAAGTCTACTGAAATAACAGCTGAAGATTTGAATGATTGGTTGAAAGTTCTTCAAAAGAAGGATAAAGATTCACAGGCAATTGATGTAGCTAGGTTGCGCATGGAATTGGAGGAGCTTATTGTAGGGACAATTTCTACAGACATACTCAAAAACCATCATGATGGAGAATTGTTATTTATGTGCAAAAGCATCACCTGGAGGGCTAAGAATACACATGAAAGGTTAAGGGCAATAGCGAGTGAACAGGGAGTTGACATGGATAAGGTGAAAGTTTTGCAGAAGCCTTACAGGGTGGATTTCTCTGATAAGGATATTGAAAATCTAAATGGTGCTGGCAGAACAGGGCAGATTAAGGAAATGATTGCCTTATTGCGAAAATGGGGTGATGTAGAAAAGTGGAAGGATAGGTGGTACAAGAAAAGGGAAGATTCAGTGGACAGGACTTACTCAGCTTTCCCTGTTAGAGAAAAAGAGAAAACAGTGGATGCTTATCCTATGAGAGAGATTCCTGGAGGAGGATATGTACATGTCCCATGGACTAGACAGGATATTTTATCATTTACGAATGATTTCCCTCGACTGAGAGAAAAGCCCGTCGAGTGGTTTAGGCAGGTAGACAGGTTTGTGAAATTGTCAAAGGTGCTGTGGATTGACCTGCATAGTCTGTTTGATATAATTGTTCCAGCAGACTTGTGGGATGAGTGTAAAATAGTTGTAGATTGGCCTGCTAAAGAGTATCCAAGAGATCAGAAAACAGGAGCACCAGATCCAGAGGTCATGAGGAAATATGATCAGGTAATTGTATTCCTGAAAAATAAAGTACCCCCAAAAGAGACAGACTGGGTTAAGATAGATCGAACACATCAGGAAACGAAAGAATCAGTTCATGCTTTTTACGAAAGGCTAATACTGGCTTTTAAACAGTTCAGTGGAGACGAACACCTGGGTGATAAGGATTTGAGTCATTTTGTTTACAGGTTTGTATATGGCTTGAGACCTGAAATAAGTGAAAGAATACGTGAGCACACGGTTGACTGGCAGAGTAAAAAGATTGATGAAATCCTGAGACATGCAAAGTACTTCAGTGATGAGATTGAGGCAAAACAGAGGAAGCTGAAAGAGAAAGCAATGTGGGCACAGGTGAAAGTTGCTGAAAGGCAAGAAGCACAGTTGATGGAACAGGCAAATAATCCAGGAATTAGACCCAGATATGCAGGAAAAGGAAAGGGGAATTTAGAGGAGGCAAAGAAAAAGTTCCCTTGTCACAACTGTGGACAATTGGGGCATTGGAGATCCGAGTGTACCAATCCACCATTAGTAAGTAATGAAAGTAAACCCTTAAATCAACTGGTGCAGAACGAGGGGTGTAATCAACAGCAGCAACAGCAGAAGGTTGTCAGACAGCAGAGTCAAGAGCCAAAACCGCCCTTGCCGCAGAATAGAGGGTCCCAAAAGTTTAACCAGGACTCAGGATTCTACAATGATGAGCAGGTAAACAAACCGAGACGTTCTAACCTGGTACAGCAGTACTGGTTAAAGAATGAGGGGAGTGAGTCTGAAGGGGACTATTGACGGTGCCGAAGAGAGGAGGAAGAGTGCATACTTGGTGCAACTCTAGAAATAGACCAGGCAGGACCATTTGTAGATGGGAAAATAAATGGGGAGAGTGTTACTTTTTTGGTAGACACAGGAGCGACGAGATCAACTGTCAGGTCAGCAGATATTAGAAATCTTCCTCTCTCGGACGAAGCAATCCAAGTAGTTGGTGTAGCAAATACACAGATTAAGACTCGTCTTACTGAACCAGTAAGGGTGAGAATAGGGAAATTTTCAGATATGCACAGATTTGTTGTCTGTGACACCAGTCCAGTGAATTTGTTAGGTAGAGACCTATTGTGCAAGATGAATTGTACAATTTTTTGTACTCCGGATGGAATAGCTTTTGAGACACCAGATGAGGATGTTTTGTACCGGATGACTCTAGATAATAGAGAGAGTGAGATTGTTGGTACATATGCTGTGTTTAATCCAGACGATTTGCCTCAGGAGTTGAGACACACAGTGAAAACAGTTGTTTGGGATTTTACTGGAGAAGATGTGGGATTGATGAATAATGTAGATCCAGTGAAGATTTCAGTGAAAGAGGGAATCACTTACCCTAATATCCCGAAGTACAGACTGACACCGGAGATAATTGAGGGAATAACTCCTATAATTGACAAGATGATTCAACAGGGTGTTTTGAGAGAGTTGCTGAGTAGCCCGTGTAATTCACCGATAATGGGGCTGAAGAAACCTAATGGAAAGTTCAGGATTGTACAAGATTTGAGAAAAGTTAACAAAATTGTGGTGGCATGTTGTCCCATTGTGCCAAATCCTTCAGTGATTTTGTATCAGATTCCTCATGATGCTGAGTGGTGCACAGTGATTGATTTGTGTCATGCTTTCTTTTCAATTCCATTGCATCATGACAGCCAGACGATTTTTGCATTCCGGTTTGGCCAGCGTATTTTAGCATGGTGTCGTATCCCACAGGGGTATACAGAGAGTCCTTCGATATTCAATCAGTTGTTGAAAAAGTCATTGGAGAGTTTGATCATGCCTGAAAGCTCAGTGCTAGTGCAGTATATTGATGACTTACTTGTGGCATCGAAGACACGTGAAGCTTGTGAAGTAGATACCATAGCTTTACTGAATCATCTGGCAGATGGAGGGTTAAAGGTATCTCCAGCCAAATTGCAATTTTGCAAGAAAGAGGTGCATTATCTTGGACACAATATTGAAAAGGGTCTGAGAAAAGTGACCGATGACAGGATCAAAATTATCAGAGGAATGAGAGCCCCGATGACCCAAAGAGAAGTGAGGATGTTTTTGGGGATGGTGGGTTATTGTCGTCAGTGGATAAGTAATTTCTCCCTGATAGCAAAGCCACTGATTAAACTGACCAAAAGTGAAGTGAGAGACCCATTGGAACTAGATGGGGAACAAATGGCAGCATTTGAAGAGCTGAAGAGCAGAATGTGTGAAGCCCCTGCTTTGGGAATGCCAGACTATGAGAAAGAGTTTGAGTTGTACTGCAGTGAGAGAAATGGATGTGCACTTTCAGTGTTAATTCAGAAGCACAGACAACTGAGAAGGCCGATTGCGTACTTCTCATCGACACTTGACCCCGTAGCTGTGGGTTTGCCAGGTTGCCTGAAAGCAGTAGCTGCTACATGCAGAAGCTTGGAACAGAGTGAGGGTATAATAATGGGATATCCTGTAAGGGTATTCGTACCTCATGATGTGGCAATTCTTTTGACAAGAAGCAGGACTCAATACATGTCACATAGTCGGCTGACTAAATATGAGAAAATCATTCTGGGAGCATCAAATGTGACTCTTGAGAGATGTGTGAATGTGAATCCAGCAACGTTGTTACCAGATGCTGACAATGTGAATGTTGGAGATGATGCTGGTCATGATTGTTTGGATGTGCTTGACTATTGCACGAAACCAAGACCAGACATAAGAGATTTACCGTTGCCTGAGAGTGATCATGTGCTGTTTGTGGATGGATCGTGTCTGAGAACTGATGATGGTGTGCTAAGTGCAGCATATGCGGTGTGCAAGGTTTCAGAAGTTATGGAGGCTTCACCTTTGAAAGGAGTGAGATCTGCTCAAGTGGCTGAATTGGTGGCGTTGACAAAAGCTTGCAAAATTGGGAAAAATCTGAGAGTGACTGTGATGACTGATAGTCAGTATGGATTTGGAGTCGTTCATGACTTTGGCCAGCTTTGGCTACAGAGAGGTTTCTTGACGTCGAGTGGGACTCCAATAAAGAATGCTGAAGTGATTGGGAAATTGCTTGAGGCAATACAGCTGCCTAAGGAGTTAGCAGTTGTGAAGTGTGCTGCTCATGGACAAGGAGATGATTTTGTTACTCTTGGTAATAGATTTGCCAACGACATAGCACAATATTGTGCCAAAAATAATCATTCGATTAATAGGGCACGAGAGAGAGAAATGTCTTTGTGTTCTGTGATGTTTACTAATGTCCTATAAACGTGGGATGAAGTGAAACAGTTGCAGGATGAGGCAGGAGATGAGGAAATGAGAGATTGGATCAAGGCAGGTTGTGCCCCAAGAGAAACAGATCATGTTTGGATCTACAGAGATGGTAGACCAGTCATGCCTAACTCAATGTTATCGACAATGGCAAGAATGTATCATGGCCAAGGACATTTGGGTAGGGATGTGATGATCAGGTCTTTTAAACAAACCTGGTGCAATGCAGAGTTCAGGTTGATTGCAGAGAGCATCTGTCAGAGATGTTTGATTTGTCAGCAGTTCAATACTGGGAAAAAGACAGTGGTGAGTCTAGGAACAATAGGCAGCGAAGGAGGTCCTTTTACCAGAATGCAAATAGATTTCATTGAAATGCCCCAAGTGAACAAATTGAGGTATGTTCTAGTGGTAGTCTGTTTGTTCTCAAGATGGGTGGAGGCCTATCCGACTAGGAGAAATGATGGAATAACAGTTGCAAAGTTACTGTTAAGGGAGTTGATTCCTAGGTACGGGTTCCCAGTGACCATTGAGTCTGATAGAGGTGGACACTTCTATAATGAGCTTATGGGTTTAATTTGTGAAGCATTGAGCATACAGCAGAAGCTACATTGTGCGTACAGACCAGAGGCTTCTGGTGTTGTGGAGCAGATGAACGGCACAATAAAAAACCGAATTGGTAAGATGTGTTTAGCCACTGGAATGAAATGGCCTGATGTCTTGCCTCTAGTGCTGATGACCATTAGGTCTACTCCAGATAGAACCACAGGTTTGAGTCCGCACGAGATCTTAATGGGTCGTGCCATGAGACATGCATTTGTGCCTGTCAACAAGTTGATGACAATAACTGATGACATGATTTTGGATTACTGTAAAGGCCTGGCTGACGCAGTTCATTCTGTGTTTCACCAGGTTGGAGGAGACGCTACCACACTTGAGAAGAAGCAAGCCCATGATCTGAATCCAGGGGACTGGGTGAGGATTAAGGTGCACAGGAGAAGAAATTGCTTGGTTCCAAGGTGGGGAAGGCCGAGACAAGTCATTCTCACTACGACAACTGCAGTAAAGTGTGCCGGTGTGAAAAACTGGGTGCATGCGAGTCATACTCTGAGAGTTCCAAATCCGAAGGATGGGACTGGTAAGGAGTATTTTGAAGAGTCAGATTCCAGTGATGATGCAGAAACTGAACCAGTGAGAAGGGGGAGAAATCCTGAAAGAGGTGAAGGTGAAAGAGAGTCGAGTGATTCTTTCCCCTTTCCAAGAGAGGATTCAAGAGAAACATTGAGAGTTTCAGAGGAGAGATCGGATTCTGTAAGAGTGCCTGAAGTTCCAACAAGCAGTAGGAGAGAAAGGAGCAATTCCACAGAGATTATACCTGAATCAGATGAAGAGGTTGAAAATCCACTTGAGATTACACCTGGAGAAGCAGGGTCAGTAGAAGATAGAGAGGGACAGATTGCGGAAGACCCCCGAGGTGGTGTAGGGAACAATTCTGATAAGCTAGGTGAAGGGACAAGTAGACAGCAAGAAGATTGCGTGTTGGAGACACGAGGAGGGACAGAATTAGGGAGGTCTCAATCGGTGGTGGAAAAGACTGTGGAGCGAGAGAAAATTGTTGAAGAACGAGAGGCAAATGAGACAGAATCAGATGAGAGTGAAAATGAGAAATCAGAGGGTCGAGTTCTGAGAAAGAGAACTTGGATCGGAGAAAGATATAATAAAGAAGTAAGACCAAAAAGGGTTGTAAGAGGAGATCTTTGGCCCAACAGGATAAAGAGACTGAGGTACAAACTGACACGAGCAAGTTCATCGAAAGCTGAACAAGTGAACGAGGTGTCTAGTCAGAATCAAGCAAAAGGTGAAAAACAAAAGGTTACAAAAGAACCAGAGGAGATCAAGAGAGTCAGAAAACCTAACCAGAAGTATAGGTCACCGGAATGGACGTACGTGGCACTCTCTGAAGGTGAAGAGGCAGAGAGGCAAGGAAATCCAGAGGGGACCGTACGAAAAGTGGTTGAGGAGAAAACTGTTGGAGTTCTAAAAGTTATCCTGACTGACATTGGAGAAGAATCGGATGCACTGGATGTTGTTGATGATCTAATACAATTTGATGTTGCTGAAGAAGGAGTGAAAGTGAACTGAAAGAGTCACTTGGAGAAAAGTGAAAAGAGAAAATTTGAAATTAGCTGTGTGGAATAATCTGGAGTTCTAAAAACTCAGTAGTGGAGTAGAAGAGGCTAAGTCAAAAGACACTGCCAAAGTAATAAAATGGTTAACACAGAGAATAATCAAAGTAGATGTGCCTTTTTGAAAAGATGGTGTAAAATGTGCTGCTGCTGTACTGGATTATTAATGCTATTATGGGGAGTTTTAGCTTTATTAGTTACTTTTAGAGTTACAATAGACGTTTTAGGAATACATACTGAAAATGTGACTAATGTAGAGAAGAGTTCACAAAAAGTAGTTCCCACTAGAATTAGTAACACTTATGTGCATAAGGATAGGTCAATTAATGATTTTTCTAGTAATGTTTTTTCAAAGTTGTTGTACGAATACGTAAAGACAATGGAAGTTAGGGATTGCTACGTATGTATGCAATTACCTGCATCCGTTTCAGAGGGTGTTACTTATCACCATTTACCAGCTACGTATGGAATTTCTTGTAGTGTGCTAAGTAGTGTTTTTTATTTGTTAGGGAAAATAGATTATGAGATGTCTAACAAAGTAACATTTTTGGGCAATTGCCTATGGATAAAAAACTGAATCCGGCTAAAGAAGCTAACATTTTTGGTGAGATTTTTGTTGAGAAAGAAGAATTAACTTTAGATTACATTTTTCGAAATAATTTAACTTGCAGTCTGAAAGAAGAGGAGAAAGCTTTACTAAATATGGTAGAGGAAAGGAGAAAGAGTATGCATGAGAAGGCAGGGAAATATAAAGTGAGTGAGACAATTTGGGACATTGAAATGGGAAAGGAGTTGAGAAATGGAGCCAGTCCAACTTTGGCTTTAGATGCACCACAGAAGGGTAAACTATGCATTACCAGGAAGAAATCTCAATATGATACATATTTTGTTGGGACTAGTGAGTGTCATGATACATATTTTATTGCAACAGGATGGGGTTTTAAAGGTGGTGAAGATCCAGTTTTCCCAGGAGTGTATTATGTTTGTGGGAACAAGGCTTATTACAAGTTGCCTGACCATTGGTATGGCACATGTTATGTGGGCCTGGTCTTTCCAAAGATTTTTCATATAGATAGGATAGAAGATGTAGAACACATTAATCTACTAACACGTTTTAAGAGAGAAACTTGGTCAGAGATAGTGGGTGACATTTTTGGTGCTTTAATTCCAGCAGTGGGAATTTCTTTGAATGCTTATGGGATTCGGAAACTGTCAACAGTGGTGGATCGTTTGTCGACAAGTACCTCTTGAGGGTTTCTCTTGGTGAATACGGAAATCATTGCCGTACGAGCCATGTCTATGCAAAATCGACTTGCCCTTGATATTCTTTTGGCCAAAGAGGGTGGGGTTTGTGGAATGCTGAAAGTTCAACATTGTTGCACTTACATTCCTGACGAAAGCAGAGACCTAAAGGTCTATATCAAAAATATTACTGATTTGCATGAAGAATTAGTACCACTTGAAGCTGAAAGTGTCTGGTCTAAAATAGCTAATAAGATAGTTGCTGTTAAAAGTTTTATTACTAAAATAGGTAGTACCATTATTGGTAAAATATTGTTTCCTTTGACATGCATAATTGTTGCTTTATTGATATTAAGATTGGGGTGTTTGTGTTGTAAAAACAGGGGAGGGAAAAAGAGAATAATTAGAAGCAATGCTGAAAAGAAACAAAAGAGGTCGAGGAGAGACCCACAAGAAATAGAATTAGAAGAATTAAGGGAGAGTGTGTACTTGGAGTCAAGGAGGGATGATGTGAGAGAATCTGGTGTTTAATGTTGTGTCATAAAGACATTTCTAAGTTCTCCTAAATTTGGGACTAAATTTTCCTTTTTTGGGTGGTTTTTTTGTGGTGATAAGATATCACCAAAGGGGGGATTGCTGGAGCAGAGTTTTCTGTTGAAAATTTATCGAGTTTTAAGCTCCAGTTTCGTCTATATGTTATGATTTAAAATGACTAATTTGTAATGACTAATTAATAGTTTGTTTTGTCCGGATTAACTAATATTACTAATGAGAGAGACTACACGTGGGATGCATTTATGTTGCTTAATAATAGTGTGCGGTTTATTCACAAATGCTATTTGTTTTGTGTTTTGTGCATTTAAAATAACGTGTACTAATGCTTTGTTGTGTTGCAGAGGGCTAGATAATTACATACACATAAGGGTATTAGAGGGGTTTTACACTGTACAATCATTATGATGTGGTAACGTTGTTTTTGTCTCTTTTAAGTAAGATGGTCCGTTTTGGCCTAGAAAAAGATGGCTGCCTTTTACAGCCTGAGCTCGAGTGATCGAATTTTGATGAGAGGGCCTTGCTGAACATGGTCGAGAGTCACCTGACCACAGCCTTTGCCTGGTTTAAAAGTTTTCCGTGAGGACAGCAGCTCTGGGCGCGAGTCCAATTGCCCTTGGACAAGGATAAAGCCACAATGAACAATGACAATGCTGCGGTGGCTCTGCTAGAGATATCAAGGAAGAGCGTCTTCGAAAGAAACATTTGCAAACTCGAGTTTCCTTTTTCCGTCTTTTTATGGATATTCAACATTTATTTGTTACTTTGATTTGTTAGTTTTCCTATAAAATGTTAGACTAGAGAGGGTCAATATTCATTGCGCTCTTTACATTCATCGCGTTCCTTGCGGTCATCGCGTTTGGACTTCATGCTGAGGACGGCAGCTCGGGAGACTTTACCGTGAGACCTGACCTGTCCCATTTAGCTAGAATAGGTAATTATGAGAATAACGATTTTGCTAATGATTAACTTTACTTTGAACTAATTTTAGATAAACAAGCATTTGTTTGAATTACAGTGTTGGGTGTTTATTCTTTGTCATTTATTGAGTTTCAAATGAATTTCTTATGTTCAAAATCATGACTCAATGCAATGTCATTATAGTCGCATTGACCTCATTGTAGATGCAGATTGGTTTAGGTTTTCCTCTCCTATATTCAGTGTGGATAGAGTAATAGCGTGAATTTAATGATATGGGCCCTAGCGTATGATGTGTGACTGCGCGTGTGACTGTAGATTTACTCTGTCCGTGGAAGCTGGGAGAATTTATATGCGTCGATCTGCAGCACGCGCACGGTGCACGGCTATAGATATGTATGTGCTTTTAACTGCAATTTTCTTAGGAACTACTGAACAGATTGACTCCATATATGCAAAAGGCACATCTCTGACCTGAGGACTACCTCGCTGCCAAATTTCAAGTAATTCTGTTCAGCCGTTCGGGCTGTACCTTCGACTAAAGGTCCTAAGGGAAAATGCATGGGGAAAACGCGTTTTGGGACCCCTGTTTTTTCTCGGCCCCTGCTTGACGAATCCCCCCGAGACTTTCAGGGTAGGAGCTGATCGGAGGTTTTTTCCTTGAAACGCGTCGGCCAGATTAACGCAAAGTGGAGAGAGAAGGCAGGCGGCATCATACAGCCTGCTGGCAGAACACTGTCGTGAGCCCTCCCGATGCTTCAGGGCCATTGGTATACAGAATTAAGACACGGCTGCCCCGCCGTGGGGAGGTGCTCCATCACCAGCTGACAGTCACATTTCAATCCAGCTGTGAGAGGCTGCTGCTTTGAACTCTCTGAGCGGATCGCCACAGCGTCAAATATGCTAAATGAGCCTGCCGGATTGATCCACGTCCTACTACAGGAAATAATGGAACTTAAATTGCGAACGTACAACTTAATTTACTTAAATGAAACACTGATCCTCGCATTGGAGGACTCCATGTCCCATCAGGCAGCAATAAGTTGTGCACTTTGCACACGCCCACTGGGGGCGGGACTTACCTTTAATAAAAACGGAAATGAACACAAGTAATGCGAGCCTAAGTTGTGAAGTTTGTGGCCCTTGATGAAGAGGTTTTTTCCTTGAAACGCGTCGGCCAGATTAACGCAAAGTGGAGAGAGAAGGCAGGCAGCATCATACAGCCTGCTGGCAGACCGCTGTCGTGAGCCCTCCCGATGCTTCAGGGCCATTGGTATACAGAATTAAGACACAGCTGCCCCGCCGTGGGGAGGTGCTCCATCACCAGCTGGCAGTCACATTTCAAACCAGCTGGGAGAGGCTGCTGCTTTGAACTTTCTGAGCGGATCGGCACAGCGTCAAATATGCTAAATTAGCCTACCGGATTGATCCACGTCCTACTACAGGAAATAATGGAACTTAAATTGGAAACGTACAACTTAAATTACTTGAATGAAACACTGATCCTCGCATTGGATGACTCCATGTCCCATCAGGCAGCAATAAGTTGTGCACTTTGCACACGCCCACTGGGGGCGGGACTTACCTTTAATATACATATATATTATCTACTGGCGGTCGCCAGTAGATAGTTATAGTTAGGACCGTGTTTCCATAGGAAATCTGCAACATTCTATTTGGAATAACTTTGGCGCCGGTTGATGAATCCTCGCGAAATTTTCAAAATAGGTGGGGCGCTCCGCTCCACTCCTACCCTGAAAGTCTCGGGGGAATTCGTCAAGCGGGGGCTGAGAAAAAAGGGGGGTCCCAAATCGCGTTTTCCCCATGCATTTTCCCATAGGACCTTTAGTCCGTGCTACAGCCCGAACAGCTGAACAGAATTACTTGAAATTTGGCAGAGAGGTAGTCCTCAGGTCAGAGATGTGCCTTTTGCAGGTCTGGTGTAAATCTGTTCAGTAGGTCCTGAGAAAATAGCATTTAAATCAATATATATATCTGTAAGCGCGCTCCGTGCGCTTACGGTAAGCTTACCGTACGCGTACGGTGCCGTGCGCAAGCTCAATTCTGATTGGTAGTTACATGACTGTAAACATTCGAATCGGTCGAAATCAGAAAGTGTCGGCCGCCATTTTCTGTCTCTCGCACTGAAAAACAAAGGTGGATAACGTGAAAAGGGGGCAACGAAGAGAGTTGCAGACCCCCTAGCATTTGTCAGGGGGTCCACGAAGGACCAAAAAGTACGAAAAATACATTTAATAATTTTTTTTAAAAATCGCGGAGTGCTCGTACGGTAAGCTTACCGTACGCGCGCGGCAAAAAAAATAATTAAAAAAAAACCGAAATAATAATCACATTTATTAAATAAATTGAAGGACCCGCAAGGGAGAAAAAAAAAATTGTTACTGTGTAAAAAAAGGCGAGGCACGCACGGTATGAACTGCGCAACGTGGGCGCTCGGTGCGCGAAGCGCACCGAGTGCCCACAGTGTGCGAACGGTGCGCGAAGCGCACCGTGCGCGCAGGGTGTGCGCACAGTGAAAACCCAGAAAAAAAATACATAACTTAGCATTTAAAAAACTGCACAAATTCACTGAAAAAACCATAGGTTTCACACACGTTATAGTTAGGAATTAGCATTTAAAAAACCTTGCAAATTCACTTAAAAAACCATAGGTTTCACACATGTTATAGTTAGCTGTACATTTCACTCGTAAAAAACCAATGAAATTCCACGTTATAGTTAGATCAGGTAACTATAACTTGCGCGACCGCAATCCACAATGTGTCATTTCAGATGTCATCATTGATGTGAAGAGTGATGTCACTGACCATGTCATGAGTGATGTAATATGTGACGTCATCAGCAGTTTATTGTGGGCGCGCGAGTTATAGTTACCTGATCTAACTATAACGTGGAATTTCATTGGTTTTTTACGAGTGAAATGTACAGCTAACTATAACATGTGTGAAACCTATGGTTTTTTAAGTGAATATATATATATATATATATATATATATATATATATATATATATATATTAACACACACAGATGCAGGCACACACACACCTGCACACACATGTTACCATCCTTGTGGGGATTATATGTGGATACCTACCTTGTGGGGACTAATCTTTCCCAGTGTTTTAAGATATACTAATTGCATTAAAATGTTAAGAAAAAAATTATTATACAAGATCCTTCTTCAAATGTGCAAATATAGCTTCATTTAATCTCGCGCACAGAATTATCATTATGGGGACCTGAACACGTGTTCCTACCCTTGTGAGGACTTACTCTAAAATTGTCATTTGTGATTGAATACATTCATGCGCAGATTCATAAATGTTTATTTTATTATTCATATATGAATACGTGCTGGTGTCGTCGGGCACACTTAAGATGGATTTTAATGATTATGAGTTTGTCACCAGAAAACCGTAGCAGAGCAAGTTTCATGTCATGAGACTCAAATATATTTATGTTAAGAGATAAACAAAGAGCCAAATAGTAAAAAAACAAGGAATTAACACCTAGACAAACTAATTGGCTAGCAAATATCATGCAATGTGCTTAGGTGGGAAAGCTAGGTTCAGATTACCTAGCTATATTTTTATGAACTTCACCCAAGACATCATCTTCTTTTCATGACCAAAATAACCATAGTCACCGTAGAGATGGACTGTAACTATAGTAATGTTCAAGAACTAATTGAGACAGTGTGTGAATATAGTGATGTCCAGGTTCCCCCAGAGACAGTGTGTGATTATAGTTATGCCAGGCCCCCACGAGATAGTGTGTGATTATTGTGATGGCCTGGTCCTCAAATAGACAGATTGAGATTATAGTGGTTCCCAGGTCCCCACAGAGAGGGTGTGTGACTATAGATATGTTTCCGTCCACTTACAGATACTGTGTGATGATAATCATATTGAAATCAACTAATAGACGCCGGATACCACACCCCGCTCACTGTTGATAAACCATCCATCACGACATGGAAACCCCACCACCATAGAACACATCACCGCGACCATGAAGAAAACCCACTCAGGAGCCCCATCGGACCCCTGCCACCCGCACATATTCCACAGGGCTGCCGCTGCCATCGCACCCGAACTAGGACGGACCAGTAACGCTTTGTTCAGGTCTGGTATCTTCCCAGATGACTGGAAGCAGGCGGAGATTAAACCCCTCCTCAAGAAACCATCAGCCGACCCAACGGACCTGAAAAACTACTGTCCCATCTCTCTCCTCAACTGACCAACTTCATCGAAGAGAACTCCATCCTGGTTGCCTCCGAGTCCGGATTCCGCAGCAACCACTGCACTGAGACCGCCCTCCTCGCTGCCACTGACGACATCTGCATGCTACTCGACAAGGGACACACCGCGGCTCTCATCCTCCTGGACCTCTCCGCAGCCTTCGACACAGTTTCACATTGCAATCTCGCAGCCAGACTTCACAGAGCGTAGATACAAGGAACCACAATTGACTGGATACAATCCTTCCTCTCCGGTGGAACACAGGGAATCAGACTCCCTCCTTCCTCTCCAAACCCACCAATACCAACTGTGGAGTTCCCCAAGGATCATCGCTCAGCCCCACGCTCTTCAACATCTACATGGCCCCCCTCGCAGCCATTGTCAGACAGCATGGGCTCAGCATTGTATTCTACACCGACGACACCCAGCTCATCCTCTCACTCACGAAGAAGCCCGAAGACACCAGACTCTGTTTCCAGGAAGGAATGAAGAATGTGGCAGCCTGGATGAAAGACAGCTGTTTGAAGCTCAAATCTGAGAAGACCGAGGTCCTCATCCTCGGACCCTGCACCTCCGCCTGGGACAACACCTGGTGGCCCGCCGCCTTTAGGAGCCCGCCCACCCCCACTGACCACGCACGAAACCGCAGCATCATCCTCAACTCCTTCCTCTCCATGAACTGACAGATCAACACCGTTGCCTCAACCAGTTTCAACTGCCTACGCATCCTCCGCAAGATTTTCAAATGGATCCCCCCCGACTGCAGGAAAACCATCACCCACGCACTCATAACCAGCAGACTGGACTACGGCAATGCCCTATACGCCGGTATCAACAGAACCCTTCTACACAAACTCCAAACGATCCAGAACGTCGCAGCCAGACTCATCCTCGGAGCACCACGTCACAAACACATGACCCAACACCTACAAGACCTCCACTGGCTCCCCGTCGAGAAGAGGATCACCTTCAAACTCCTCACTCACACCTACAAATCACTCAACAGCCGCGGACCCAAATACCTCAACAATAGATTATCCTTCCACGCACTCAAGAGGAACCTCCGATCCGCCGACCTCGCCCTGGCAGAGGTCCTCCGCATCTGCAGAAACAGAACAGGCAGGAGAGCCTTCTCCCACATCGCAGCCAAGACCTGGAACGAGCTCCCTGTGTACATCAGACGCTCCCCGACCGTGCACATGTTCAGGAAGGACCTCAAGACCTGGCTCTTCAACAGATCCGGAGCTGCCGTCTGTCCCTCCTCCCAAGCGCCTTGAGACCCTCACGGGTGAGTAGCGTGCTTTATAAAACCCTGATTGATTGATTGATTGATTGAGAGAGGGTGTGTGATTATAGATATGTTTACGTCCACTTAGAGATACTGTGTGACGATGATCATATTGAAATCCCAGCAGAGATAATGTATAATTACAGTGATGCCCAGGTCCCCAAAGACATGGGGGCCGATTCACAGAACTAATCTGAGATAAAATCCTAAACTTACTACTTTTAGTATATTTAGTAGTAGTAAAGTTCTCAAATGGAAAGATCGTGAAAATAGTGATTTCCAGGTACCCACAACGATTGTGTGTGTGATTATAGTTACGTTCAGGTCCCCTCAGATGTAGTGGGTGATGATAATCATGTTGAAATCCCTGCAGAGATAGTGTATGATGCCCAGGTACCCAAATGTTTGTTGCCTGAATATGAGTTTGGTGGTGTATTCTGACTCAAACCTGCCAAAATTTAATGAGCGGGAAGGATACGTTATTTAACATATGATGCCGGTTTTGGTGCATTATGATGTCTGGCTTAGGAATTACACCGGTATTCTGCTGTGCTGCTCCCCCCCAACTGGTCCGGCCATGACCTCCCAAATTTCTGTGACCAGGAATCATTAAAGCCCATCACCTGGTCCCCAGAGCCATGCGCAATTCGGCCCGTATGGCATCCGATGTTGATTTGATCTACACAGCAAGACCACATTGGGTTAGGTAATCCACTGGAGCCGCCTAAGGGATTTGGTTCCTAAATCTCCCAGGATCTACCGAAATTTTAATGGATGCCTGGCACCCATCTGACTCCAGGCTAAAGATCTCCCCCAGAGTACCGTGGTTCCCCTCAGTTGGGACTGACAGTACTTCTTTTTTCTTCTGTCCTGAAGAGGTGTGCAGTTTCTAGGCTGAAACATGACGAGGGATAAAAAAGTAGATTTCCTGTGTATAAAGAGTATTGGACCTATATTATGTTAGCATGATGCATCTACTCCCTGTTTGATATATATATGCTTTCGCTTGGAGGAAACTCGTTTATTTCCTCCCTGTATATCTATTGCTAAAAGAGTAGGCTAAGAACCATACAGACGCCATCTTCTGAACATATGCTTGAGCACGGGCCATGATCACGCGTTGATCACGTGCAATTGTCAGGCCCCAGTTCATTTGAGTTACTGGTAGCAGCTGAAGGTAAGCTGTTGTACTTTTATTGTTCTAAGACTCATGGTCGCATCTGGCTTTGGGGGCGATAAGCGCATTCCTGGAGGCGCTGTGTCTACACTCCCAGGCACCAAGACGAAAGGGAGTCTCCCCTCCTGACGTCATCAGTAATAGATAGTCAAGCCTTTGTACTGATCTGATGGTCCTTTCCGGGAGCTCGAGGGCCAACTGGTGTTTTTCCTTTCACAGTGATTGTATGTATTGAACCGAAAAGTATATAACCTCATGTTTGAATACGAGCCAACAGTCTTCTCGGCACACCTGATGGGTGTGGTTCGGAGAGGCTCCTCTATCGAGTATTTTGTCTAATAGATTGAACCTTCTTCACTGCCAACTGAGTGATTATTTGGTAATGGTGTTGGGACTATTGGTAGGTATTGTCCTTTAGTTTATTTTTATGGTACATCAGTTGGCGACTCCGCCGGGACTCCGTGATTGGGTCGTCCTCCCTGTAAACGGGTGGTAAGGACAAGGGGTAATTCTGGTCGTGCGGGTGGACGGAAAAAGGATCCTTTGCAATTTAGCCATTTTTGGTATGAGCTTACTCCGCTCTCACGCTCAGAGTATCCCCAGCTGCTAGTGACCCTTCACCGGAGTCCTACGGGCGTAACCCAGGAGCTGACCGTGTTGGTCTTCAGGAGTTGGCAGTGGAGAACACGCTATTGTACCTGTGTGCACCAGGTGAGTGGAATTGTTTTGATGTTTTTGGCACACCGTATGGTTTTAGACGTTATCTTGGCAGATCGAGGAGGAGCATGCCGTGTGATCGGCAGCTCTTGCTGTGTTTATATTCCTGACTCCGCCCCCTCTGTTCATTTGGCTATACAGAAGCTACATCGTTTAGCTTCCGAGATACATGTAGAAACTGGTAGGTGGTCTCTTTCTGGTTGTTCTGGGGTTTGCTGTCCACTTGGGGATGGAAAATCTTGATGGTGCTGGCATGTATAGCCGGTATCATATTCACGTGTTGTGTTTGTGTGCAATGTGGACCTGCATGTTGCTCTTATTGCACGACAAAACCCACTTCCTTTGTGTCTGGACCATTCCCAGCAGCGGTAAAAGCTCAGCTAGTTGAGCAGGAACTCAAAGACCTAATGCAGATTGATGAGGAATTAGTGAAGATTGAACTGTTTTAGTTAGCAACATCATGCTAAAAGGGCCGTTCTGAGGGATAAAAAAGTAGATTTCCTGTGTATAAAGAGTATCGGACCTATAATATGTTAGCATGATGCATCTAATGCGTATGCTCCCTGTTTGATATATATATGCTTTTGCTTGGAGGAAACTCGTTTATTTCCTCCCTGTATATCTATTGCTAAAAGAGTAGGCCAAGAACCATACAGACGCCATCTTCTGAACATATGCTTGAGCACGGGCCATGATTACGCGTTGATCACGTGCAATTGTCAGGCCCCAGTTCATTTGAGTTACTGGTAGCAGCTGAAGGTAGGCTGTTGTACTTTTACTGTTCTAAGTCTTAAGGTCGCATCTGGCTTTGGGGGCGATAAGCGCATTCCTGGAGGCGCCGTGTCTACACTCCCAGGCTCCAAGACGAAAGGGAGTCACCCCTCCTGACCTCATTAGTAATAGATAGTCAAGCCTTTGTACTGATCTGATGTGTGCCATGTATGGTCCTTTCCTGGCGCTCGAGGGCCAACTGGTGTTTTTCCTTTCACAGTGATTGTATGTATTGAACCGAATAGTATATAACCTCATGTTTGAATACGAGCCAACAGTCTTCTCGGCGCACCTGATAGGTGAGGTTCGGAGAGGCTCCTCTATAGAGTATTTTGTCTAATAAACGATTGAACCTTCTTCACTGCCAACTGACTGATTATTTGGTAATGGTGTTCGGACTATTGGTAGGTATAGTCCTTTAGTTTATTTTTATGGTACATCAATGACACTTCCAATGGAGAAGTCTTTATAATTTTCAATCAATTTTCAAAGACATTTTGATGCACACCAAGAATATAGAGGGCAAAATGTTACCATATGTGTGTACAATCCACAGACTATCTCCGTTATGGACTGTGTAAAAAGCAAAGAACACATCCATATCTGTTTAAAACAACTGGATGACTGAAAAAAAGAACTTCTTAGTTGGCACATTGATTGTTGGGTATTTGATATATGTTTTATGTATGTGCAATTTGGTGCATGATTGGCCTTTATTAATTAGATGTTTTCTAATTTGGTTTGTTTGTGCATGTTTAATGTGCTTTGTAACATTGTATAACCCAGGTGCCTACTCCAGGAGTGAACGATTATAGGCTCAACTAAAAGGTTAAAATAGATTAGCAGTAATTGTGTATACAGCCCTAGTGATTCATTTATGTAATCATTGGATAACCTACGATACGAGAATCAGTTCCCATAATACACCACTTTTCATTTAATCATGTTTTAGCCCAGGTTATTTGGGAGGATTAGGGCTAAACCCTATATTTCTTGTGGTTTTGGTGCATTTAGTACAAAAATCTGACAGGTTTTCACCTATTACTCCAAATAGGTGTTATTTATCGCACCCAATAAATAACATACCCAGTGGTATCAATATTCATCAGGTGAGTTAAATAGCACCTTAACTTGTAATCAGAGATAGTGTGTAATTACAGTGATGTCCAGGTCCCCACAGAGACAGTGTGTGGTTTAAGTGATACCCAGGTCCCCACAGAGATAGTGTGTGAATATAAGGATACTCAGGTCCCCTAATAGGTACACTGTGAATAAGTCATTTTCAGGTCCCCACAGAAATAGCGTGTAATTACAGTGATGCCCACGTCCCCATATAGATAGTGTGTGATTACAGGGATTCCTAGGTCCCCATAGAGATAGTGTGCGAATATAGGAATACCCAGGTTCCCACAGAAATGGTGTGTGATAATAGTGAAGCCAGGTCCCTTAATAGATACTTAGTAAAGATAGGCATGCTCTAGTCCCCTCAGAACAGTGTGTGATGATATTCATCATTGAAATCCCTGCAGAGAGAGTGTGATTA
This sequence comes from Triturus cristatus, assembly GCF_964204655.1. Lineage (NCBI taxonomy): Eukaryota > Metazoa > Chordata > Amphibia > Caudata > Salamandridae > Triturus > Triturus cristatus. The sequence continues at coordinate 179,085,883 of NC_140590.1, forward strand.
CAGTGATGTCTGGGTCCCAACAGAGATAGTGTGTAAATATATAGTGATGCCCAGTTGTGCAGGGCCTTGTATGCATGGGTCAGTAGCTTGAACTGGCATCTTTTCTGTACTGGGAGCTAGTGGAGTTCCCTGAAGTGGGGGGTGATGAGGGTTCATCTAGGGAGATCCAAGACAAGCCTGGCTGCAGCATTCTTTATGGTCTGTAGTCGTCCAAAGAAGTGAGCTCCGATCCCTACTAAGAAAGAGCTGCAGTAGTCCAGTAGGCAGGTGATGAGGGCTTGGGTGATGGTGCCTCTTGAGCTTTGGGGTAGCCACTGGAATATCTTTCGAAGCATGCAGAGGAGGAAGAAGCAGGAGGAGACAAGGTTGACCTGAGTAGTCATAGTTAGCTTGTTGTCCAGGATGATGCATAGGTCCCGGACGTGGACAGAAAATTATTTACCTCTGTCTTATCTGTGTTGAGCTTCAAGCTGTTGTCCTCCATCCAGTTGACAACGTCTGTCATGCAGTTGTGGAAGTTGGTCTTGAGGTTGACGTTGTCTTGAGAGAGAATGAGTTGTGTGTCTTTGGCGTAGGAAATGCTGATGAGTCGGATATTTTGATGTTGCTGGACAGTGGTGTCATTTAGGTGTGACGAAGGTGGGGAAGAGAGAGAATCCTTGGGGTACTCTGCATATGGCTTCCTTGGGTTCAGAGGTGTTGGGGGCAAGGCAACTCTTTACTGTTCTTCTGGTGAGGAAAGAGGCGATCCATCTCAGAGTGGCTGCTTGGATACCTATGTCGTGCAACCTTGGGATGAGTGTGTGGTGGGAGACAGTATTGAAGGCAGCTGAGAGGTCTAGAAGGATCAGAGCTGTGATATCTCCTCGATCGAGTAGGGCTCGGATGTAGTCAGTGGCAGAGATGTGGGCTGTCTCGGGGCTGTGGTTACTGTGGAATCAGGATTGGGAGGAGTCAAGTAGGAGGTTCCATTCCAAATGTGAGGCAAGCTGTTAGTTGATGGCTTTTGCTAATACTTTGGCCGGGAACAGGCGCCGGGAGATTGCTCAGTAGTTTTTGAGTTTGATGGGTTCTGTTGATGGTTTCTTTAGTAGGGCATTGACTTCTGCATGTTTCCATTCCTCGTGGAAGATGGCTGTGCTGATAGATTTGCTGAACAAGGTGGTGCTGTCTGACCTCTGTCCACTCCATGCGGGGAAAAAGCACAACTGCCATTGGTGAGGTGCAGGTGAGGTGATGATCTCACCTGTCCTTATCTCACACACTGATGCTTTTAATTCACCTGTCCACACAGTCAGGCAGGCCAGTAACTTACTGGCCTGCCTGACTGTGTGGAGGGGTGAATTAATTTACTAGTGCATGTGTGCAGGGTGCGTGCACACCACGTACAATTTTGGCACCATGCACGGCGCCACAACAACTCGTGACCAGGCAAGCAGGGAATGATCGATGACGATCATGTGCGTCGGCGCCACCACCTAACCACCAGAGAGAGCATAAGCATGCCCTAGGGCATGAGCCAGGTGGGTGAACTTGGGGAGGGGGCACAGATAATTGGTAGGACTCCGCACACGTTCAACTTCTGCCTGTTACACGCACGCATCGCAGGTACCGCAGACCGGCCGCACACAGGGTAGAAGGCAGCTGATTATAGAGTGCTGAGTGCATATGCGCCCGCAGCCGCCTGACCCACCTGGCCTCCACTGTATAAAGTAAGTATCCCGGCAGCTGTTCCCTGGCTTAAGTTGAAATAGTAGCAGTCCCAGTCCAGTTGTGGCCCCGCTCGCATAATGAACCTACATTTGTAGGTTCCTAATGCAAGCAATGCCGTAGTGGGACTGATGGAGGTGTTACAGCAGGGGGCAGGGCCAGCATAGCTGCCAAGGTTTTAGTCTTTGTATGTATTTTCATAATATCAGTGTAATTATGAGTGACATTTCAACCACTATGAGTAACACTTTCACACCAGCAAAATCAAGCACTGAAGAGTGACGTCTCGGACTCGCCCCAGCCCCCTCCGCAGACTACACTGGGCATTGTGCAAGCCTCGGGAGAGTGTGGCGGAGGCATACGCAGTTGTTCTTAAATTAAAAGAAAAGCAGGGCTTTAAATGTGCCGGTACTCACCGGTACTGAGTACCAGCACTTTTCACTTTTCTTCCCTTGAGTACCGGAACTTTTCATTAGAGAAGGAGAGTACCGGTACTCACAGGAGCTTAGCAGCACGCAGCTCTTAGCTATTCCCAGACTGTCAGTGAATCATAGAGCACCTGATTGGCTGGCTGTGGCGTGTGTTCAGGCAGCAGAGCTTGTGCTGCAATCAGCAGAGAACAGTATCTTCAATTGTTTGAATGAATGAACAACGTTTGCGCATTAATCGTGTCTTGCATCGCCATCTTGCATACAACCACCCACTCTCATTGCCCGATTATGTTAAGATTAGTCTTGTTGTGCAGGCTGATGCAGGCGCACAATGCCGATAAGGACTTCTGCCCCCCCCATGTGTGTCAGCCCAGGCTGAGAGAGCTTCCTGGGCACACACACAGCCGCACCCGCACCATTTACTTGCTAACGAGGCTTTGTTTCACCCCTTCTTAGAGCCTCTGGGCTGATGTATGCACATCGGTCTGCCCCTCCTGGTCTGTTCCCATGTGCTTTGGAGCAGGCTGATTGTGGTCCAGGGTGCACTTTAGAAACACAGGTGTTCTGGCTGAGGCTCCGACCAACATTAATCTGCATTGAGCTTCATCTCGCCTGTCATGATGTACAGAGGGGAAAGAGGTGGGCATGTGCTTCTCCACAACTGCTTGGATTAGAAAGAGAAAAGGGAAGAGAGGTAGGGAGATAGAGTGATGCAGAAAGAGGACAGTGATTGGTAAAGACAGGGCAACGAGATGAAAAGCTCTAGAAATACAAGAGAACGAGAATAAAGTAAGGCAACCGAGTAAAGGAGGAGAGAAACATAGGAGAGAAAGAGACTGGGCAAGGGAGAGTAAGACAGACAAGGCAGAGGAGAGAAGTAGAAACTAGCATGGGAAAGGTTTTGGCAAGTGAGGTAGACAAAAGTCAAGGGGTGAGAATAAATTTGTGGGCATGGAAAATAGGTGTAGGAGGAGGAGAGACATCAGGGTGAAAGAAAGGGGAAAATGCTTGTGGACACCACGTAGCAACGCATCACCAAGGGAATCTCGAAATGCTCTTTTTGTTCTTTGCTTGGGTATCTGGCAACTCTAACATAACTTTTAAGTGGTTCAGTGTTTGAATCTATTCTAATGTATACACCTCTTCCACTTTGCAGTTCCCATTTAAATGCTGATCTATACACAAATATAAAGGATATAGATGTAATTATAAAATCAGCTTCAAATGTAAAAAATACTATTTTTTTTTTGTGAGTTTTATTCTCATCAATATTTGTGCCACAGCTTCAACCTTCAAAACAGCTAACCCTGTACTATGATTCCTTGAATGGCACATTGCCCTGTCCCTTCAGTATGCACAAGCCTACCTGTCGGGATGTGCCTCTATCCATATGCTCTTGATTGTGTGCATAACGGTGCAAGTGAGTAGGGCTTTGAATTGAGGCCTCAGCCCAATGTGTAATCAAGGAAAGATACATATATTGTACAACATTCAACAGTTGAGAACCCCAGAGTCTCACAGGGCCTGTTTTGAGTGCCCCACGTGGGAAATCACTTGCCCTCAGTCAGAATCTTATTAAAGAGTGAACTCAAAAACGTTCTCCAACCTACCACCCCATATGTAATGCTTCTTTCTCTCTTCTGGACTATCACTCCTTATACAAACTTGCAGTGAGGCAACTTCTCTTTTGCTCTCAAAATGTGTCAATCTCCTAACTAGAAAGGGATCATGGTTTATTATTGCGCATGTTTATTTCACAAATTGCCCACAGTATCCATAATTGTGCATAATGTGACAATACAAATAGCTTTCAGGATCCATAAGTGCAGAGTCAAATTGCACACAGGAAATGTGAAAGTTACCCTTAACCCGTTGGGTGCTCATAACAAGCTCAGCTCGTCATGAGTCACAGTGCTCATGACGAGCTGAGCTCGTCATAACTGCCGCGGCCCGCCCACGCACAATTAATTCCCCGCCTGTGCGGGAGAATTATTCAGTGGGCGGGGTCGTGACGAGCTCAGCTCGTCATGAGCACAGCTCCACTGTGAGTCAGGACGAGCTGAGCTCATCACGAGCACAGCGGTGCCACGGCCCACCCGCCCCGCACCGCGGGGGAATTACCTCTGCAGGGAAGTGGTTAAAATTACCCTTTTGTACAAGCAGAGACACAAGGAATGCTCTACAGATGCCAGAACAGTTGCTGATTTACAAGAAAATCCTAAATGTTTGTCTCCAAACCATGCCCTTAGTCACGCCCCCATCCCCGCCCCTTCTATTAAAACTGGTGAGTACCTGCACTTATTTTTTTCCATTTAAAGCACTGAAGAAAAGTGAGTGTGCTCATGGTCATAAAGTGTATTGCGCCTTATTTTGTGTAAATAAATAAAAGCGGCACTCTGCAGACACGTGGTACACTTGAATGAACTGGTGTTCATTGTTTGATTCAACTAGAAAAGTGGTGAAAAAGACGAGAAGTAAAATAAAGTCAATGACTTTCAAGTTTACTCTCGGTCTCCAGCAGCTTATGTCCGAGAGCTGTTATTTTATTACCGTGTACGTGGCTGATCAAATGAAATGAAAACAAAACACCAGGGAAGATATGCAGTTCGAATCTACAACACTGTAATCACTATCTCATCCCCAATATATTCAACATATGTAATGTCGTCCGTCTTTAATATCTATTATCACGTAGCAGTCCCCTGCAGTGCTGGATAGGCCAGAGCCATATTAAGAGGACTTAAACTGCACAATTCTACCCTAGCTGCCAAGGTTTCAGATTGCTATGTGTGACATTTTCATAATTTCACTGTAATTATGAGGGACATTTCAGCGGCTCTGAGTGACACGTTATTAGGAGCACAAGTAATAAAGACTGGGGAAACATGAATATCGGAACCCATTTGAGCCGTGAGAAACAATAAGATCATAAAACTGCTGGAAAACACAAATAATCAGGAGAGCGAGGCACACATTACAGCCAGACAGAACGCTTAATAAGTCTTGACGTTACTACTGCGTGTTCAATCAAAATAAAATCAGCACTGCTGAGGGGTGTCTGCCCCAGTGGGTGCACTGCTGCCTGCTGCCCAGCCCTGCAGCACCAGATCTGCCAGTAGGATGCGAGTGCGGCTGCCACAGAACTTCTATGCACACCAGGCTCTTGTAGACTAAGTGACACCGGCCACGCGGAAAGTTGACAGACACCACTGCAGGCTGGCGCTGTCTGCACTCACTAGGACTGACTGGGGCTCTGGAGCCCTCTTGGTCCTGGGAGGAGGTATCCCAGGTCAGATCTCCAGAAATCCATGTGCTACCTGAGCCTCTGTCCCACAATGGCTCTGGAGGTTGTGGCAAGCAGTTTTGTGGCCTGGCCGGGTATTTTGGCCTAGTTGTGGAGTGCACTACAGTGCAGGATTGAGCCTGCAGGATGCGTCTGCCACAAGGCCTGTTCAAACACCGGGGGGGGGGCGATTCACAGAACTAACTTAAGACAAAATCCTAAACTTACTACTTTTGGTATTCACAGAAGTTAGGCTTTTGTCTTAAGTCTGTCTTAAGACAAACTTAAGACAGACTTAAGACAGACTTAAGACAAACTTAAGACAGACTTAAGACAAACTTAAGACAAAATCCTAACTTAAGTCTGTCTTAAGTCTGTCTTAAGTTTGTCTTAAGTTTGTCTTAAGTCTGTCTTAAATCTGTCTTAAGTTTGTCTTAAGACAAACTTAAGACAAAATCCTAACTTCTGTGAATACCAAAAGTAGTAGGTTTAGGATTTTGTCTTAAGTTAGTTCTGTGAATCGGGCCCATTGACTCCCCACAGCAACAGGGTACGGACCTCAGCTGCATAATGGATGTTACAAATAAATTCATCAATTGGGCAAAAGAAAAATTGGATCAGTGTGATAGCAAATTTTGATTCAAGTTGACTTCCCAGAGGTTCGAGTACGTGGGAAGAAGATGATGCCTGGCGAAACTACGACTGATGAACCCATCAGGTCAGCTACTGATAAATACAGGGTATACGTTTATAATGCTGCAATGGACAAAGTATTTACCAACCTGCAAAGTCGATACACAACTAATGACCAGTTGTTTGCAATTTTGGCATGCCTGGACCCCAGAAACTTTGAAAAAATCCTCCAGATCTTTCCCCAAAATGATCTTCAATGACTAAGTGGCTTATTAACTAGATTTGATCCGGAGGCATCTGTTGAAAAACTGAAGCATGAGTTGCTTGATTGTGCATCTAAGTGAAGCAGACTAAAACTCAGTATTGAGTAACAGTACAGTAGCATCCAAGAAGTTCAAGATGAGCAAGACTTAGACACCCGTTATCTCAACTTTGAAGATGAGATAGTACAGCATGATAATGTTGGACAGAAAAAGTATCAGTGTAGGACTTACAGCAAACAAATGATGGACGGAATGCTGAAAATGCAAACATTCTCCCGCAGTCAAAAGATCTGGGTTAAATCCATCATTCTTTTGCCCACTACACCACCCTTTTTGGACCCAGCCAAGTGTAAGACTTGCAAGGACTGTATTGCTTGCTGCTATCATTTATTATTGCGTTATAACCTGTGCAGTAAAACCTACTCTTCTCTCTTTAATGCCTATAAGTTGACATTGACTCTTTCCTCCTCTCAGGTGGCTTGTGAAAGATCTTTTTCTAAGCTCAAGTACATCTTGGACAGGCTGCGTAATTCTCTCTCTCAGTTACGTTTGGAAGTCTTTATGCTCATGTCTGTGGAAAAAGATGCTTTAATGCGAGTAAGCAATGAGAAAATCATTGATCTTTATGCCTCCAAAAGCAAATTGATGCAAGGGATGTTAACACTTTAAAATTTGAGCTCAAGTTGTCATATTTCTAAGCTGAGCACTTCTAATAACATATTTTATTTGAAGGTTGCACTCTGGACATGAAACACATTTGACTTTTGCACATTACCGTCAACATTTTGAGGGTGATTTATAAATATCAAACAATGCAGTGTAATAACCAAAGTTGACCTCCTTGCGTTGAATCTCTTTAAGCCTGCTTTGCACCACGCACACACCTTTGTACAGTAGTGAAAGGCTTTAAGCATTATGTCTAGCATAGGTTTCGCACAGAAGCAATATCTATCCACTATAAAATCCTATGCTTAGGCAAACTTTCAAATGTTTACTGTACTGTATTTATGATGTACTGTATAGCATACATGCATTCTTGGAAAACCTCAAGAAGGCGTCAGCTTTTGTCTTAAATCTAGGTCTACCTTTGTTAGTAGGTAGGGCTTTACATCAAAACCCATGGGTGGTTGCTTTGGGACTCCCACATCTCATCCGTGAAACACCCTCTTGATGCAAATTAATGCAAAGTAGTGAGAAGTGTGATTGAATATAACTCTTGTTTGAGATGAAGTACGTTATTATGTTTTTACAGTATTTCATATTAAGGATTTGCTGCAGGCAGGTCATGTTAACTGTTTAAAATGTCAAAATGCCCACAATCATAATCTTGTGCACTGTTACACTTTACATAAGATGCTTCATTTTAGCACTGTTTACACAACTCAGGATATAAAAATAATGTAATGTTTGCATATTGTCTTGTACATTTTTTCCTCTGAACCTTTGCACAATTGTTTGAAGTTAAGTGCGTTTTTAAATGTATACTATTTTATATTAAGAATAAATCAGTTATATTTCAATTCATGTTTCGTGCTCGACATTTCATTTTTGGGTGGTCTCTGTAGGACTGTCTGTGATTTGACTAGGTATCTAGGTGCTCCATAAGGTAATCATTTACTATGCTTTAAAAGTTAATGCAATCTAATATGTAATGAAAAATGTGTTGAAAAATGAATTGTTTTGGCTTTTCTGTCCCCAAATTTTTCTTGGGGGAAGAACCCCCTCTAAACTCTCCCTAGTAGTGGACGCTCACTGCGCTTGCTCGCTACACACCATATGGGTGCTAGTCTGACTTATGCCTTGTTCTCTCTAATTCACTACTCTTGTGTCTATTTTTTGTGCTCTCTGTAAGAATGTCAATGGGTACATATGATTGGCTAACCTGGTGCTCTTTAAGGTCATCATCTACTATTTACTGTGCTTCGAAAGTTGATACAATTAAATATGTAATGAAAAATGTGCTGTAAAATGCACCATTTTGGTCTGTATTTTTCCAAATTTTTCTTGGGGAGGTGAACCCACCCAAACCCCCCTAGAAGTAGTCAGGCTCACTTGCTGCTCTCTCTCGCTACGCGCCGGACGGGGGCTGGTCTGGCAAAATGTTCATTTCCCAGTCCGGCTCTGTTTGTCTGTGGGACATACGAGCAGAGCGGGTCCAGTAGTCTGTAGAGCGGGGTGTGAATTTGGGGTGTTGTTGCTGGACCTTTTAGAATCCAGGCACGATATGTGGGTGAGCCTCTAAAAGCTTGAGATAGATGCCTGGCTGCTCTGCTCGAGGATCTCCTGGTCATTTGAGCCGAAAACAAGCCCAGCTTTGATAAGGCTGCTGCCTGCCACCAGCGCTGCAACCTAGTGCTCAAAGAATTAACATTTAAAAAAACACAAAACTTTCATGGAAAACAGGAGAGAGATACTGAATGGCACAATATGAAAACCAAATGTTGCGATCCTAGGCAAATATTTAATTTCACCATAGTTCATTTTTCCTTACTATTGAGTGCTGTGTGTGCTCTAGTAGCACTTTTCTTGCGTCTGATGTAATTGACTATAATGTTGCTCCATATAAGAATCTAGGCCGCAAACTGGGTGCAGGCGACAGCTGACTTAATTCACTAATGTTCACCATGACGCCATCTACAAGCCAAGATTACCATTAAAGCAGCAGTTGAGGTCCTTTTTCATTGTCTCCACCAGATGGCGGTCTATCCACATTCAATCTCAAGACTAGATTGGAAAAGCATTTGCAATGCAATAGGTCTCACATTCACGTGAGTTTGAGCTATTGCCATTGTAAATGACAATGCCTTTTATATATGTTTTGGGTTTTAAAACACAAATAAAAGGCATTATCATTTACAATAGTATAGCTTAAACTCTTGCAAATGAGAGACCTATTGTATTGCAATGAAGTGCCTTCTCGAACGCATGTAAGATTGTAAATATCTGAGGAAGAGACTGGCCTGCAATGTCTTCAAAGTAGTGAGAAATAGTGCAGTGAAGATGTGCAAGTGTTGTAAATTACACAGAGACAAAGTGTGAAGTGAGAGTTGCATATGATTGGAACAAAAAAGTAACAAAGAGGTCCAACACAATTCGCATTGTGATTACACTGTCACAGCTTAGGAGGAAGAGCGGGAGGAGGGTGCTATTTCCTGCCCTCTCCGTGATTTGAGTGTGCAGTGTGGCACTGCGTAATGTCATTGCTATCTCTGGTCTAATAAACACTTCAACTGTAGTAGGGCCCTGGCTTCACCTCCTGGTGCAGGGCGGGCTGTGCTCTATGACACACATGGAGGGAGGGAAGGAGGGAGGGATTGTCTCGGCTGCAGCTCTGGCCTCGTACAGTGCCCCTGTTATTACCAGTGAGCGAGAGGCGCGTAGGTGGTGGTGCGGTATTGGTGGTGGTATTGGTGTGTTATTGGTGGTGCTGGTATTGGTGGCAGTGGTATTGGTGGTGGTGGTATTGGTGGTGGTGGTGGCATTGGTGGTGGTGGTGGCATTGGTGGTGGTGGTACTGGTAATGGTACTGGTAGTGGTGGTGTTGGTGCTGGTAGTACTGGTACTGGCGGTAATGGTACTGTGGTTGTGGTATTGGTGGAGGTGGTATTGGAGGTGGTACAGGTACTGGTGGTATTGGTGGTGGTACTGGTGGTATTGGTGGCACTGGTACTGGTGGCGGTACTGGTACTGGAGGTATTGGTAGTGGTACTGGTAGTACAGGTACTTGTGGTACTGGCACCGGTGGTGGAGGTGGTGGTACTGGTTGTTGTGGTACTGGTAGAAGTGGTGGTACTGGTGGTTGTATTGGTACAGGTGGTGGTATTGGTACTGGTGATGGTGGTGGTACTGGTGGTAGTGATGGTACTGGTGGTGGTACTGTTGTTGGTGGTGGTGGTACTGGTGGCGGTGGTACTGGTGTTGGTGGTACTGCTGGTGGTACTGCTGGTGGTGGTACTGGGATGGTGGAACTGGTGGTGGTGGTACTGGTGGTAGTGGTGGTGGTACTGGCGGTGGTGATACTGGTGGCAGTGGTGTGGTACTGGTGGTAGTGGTACTAATGGTGGTAGTACTGCTGGTACTGGGTGGTGGTCCTAGTGGTGGTGGTGGTACTGGTGGTAGTACTGGTGGTGGTGGTCCTGGTGGTACTGGTACTACTGGTACTGGTAGGACTGGTAATGGTGGTGGTGGTACTGGTGGTAGCACTGGTGGTGGTAGTGGTGGTGGTATTGGTAGTAGTACTGGAGGAGGTGGTACTGATGGCAGTGGGGATGTTGGTGGTGATGGTACTAATGGCGGTAATGGTGTTACTGTTGATGGTACTGGTACTGGTGGTATTGGTGGTACTGGTACTGGTAAAGGTACTGGTGGTATTGGTAATGGTACTGGTGGTACTGGTACACATGGTACTGGTGGTCCTGGTGGAGGTGGTACTGGTGGTGGTATTGGTATGGTGGTGGTGGTAGTGGTGGTGGTACTGGTAGTAATGGTGGTACTGGTGGTGGTGGTACAGATTGTGGTACTGTTGGTGCTGGTACAGGTGATGGTTGTACAGGTGGTGGTACTTGTGGTAGTGGCACAGGTGGTGGTACTTGTGTTGGTGGTACTGGTGGTGGTATTGGCAGTACTGGTGGTAGTATTGGTGGAACTGATGGTGGTAGTACTGGTGGTGGTGCTACTGCCGGTGGTGGTACTGGTGAAGGTGGTACTGGTGATGGTGGTGGTACTGGTGGTTGTGGAGGTAATGGTGGTGGTACTGTTGATACTGGTGGTACTGGTGGCTGTAGTGGTGATGGTGGTACTGGTAGTGGTGTTGGTCGTACTGGTGGTGGTGGCACTGGTGGTACTGGTACTACTGGTGGTGGTGGTGCTACTGGTGGTGGTGGTGCTACTGGTGGTGGTGGTACTGGTAGGACTGGTAATGGTGGTGGTGGTACTGGTGGTGGTAGTACTGGTGGTGGTGGTCCTGGTGGTACTGGTACTACGGGTGGTGGTGGTGCTACTGGTGGTGGTGGTACTGGTAGGACTGGTAATGGTGGTGGTGGTACTGGTGGTGGTAATGGTGATGGTGCTGGAGGTGGTATTGGTGGTGGTACTGATGGTGGTATTGGTAGTAGTACTGGTGGTGGTGGTACTGATGGCAGTGGAGATGGTGGTGATGGTACTAGTGGCGGTAATGGTGTTACTGTTGGTGGTACTGGTGGTATTGGTGGTACTGGTACTGCTTAAGGTACTGGTGGTATAGGTGATGGTACTGTTGGTACTGGTACAAGTGATACTGGTGGTCGTGGTGGAGGTGGTGGTGGAACTGGTGGTGGTATTGGTATGGTGGTGGTGGTAGTGGTGGTGGTGGTACTGGTGGTAATGGTGGTACTGGTGGTGGTGGTACAGGTTGTGGTACTGTTGGTGGTGGTACAGGTGATGGTTGTGCAGGTGGTGGTACTGGTGGTAGTGGCACAGGTGGTGGTACTTGTGTTGGTGGTACTGGTGGTGGTATTAGTGGTACTGGTGGTGGTATTGGTGGAACTGGTGGTGGTAGTACTGGTGGTGGTACTGGTGGTGCTACTGCCGGTGGTGGTACTGGTGAAGGTGGTACTGGTGATGGTGGTTGTACTGGTGGTGGTGGAGGTAATGGTGGTGGTACTGTTGATACTGGTGGTACTGGTGGCTGTAGTGGTGATGGTGGTACTGGAGGTGGTGGCACTGGTGGTACTGGTGGTCCTGGTGGTGGTGGTACTGGTGGTGGTAGTACTGGTGTTGCTATTGGAACTGGTGGTGGTGGTAGTGGTGGTTGAACTGGTGTTAATGGTGGTACTGGTGGTAGTGGTACAGGTGGTGGTGGTTTCTGGTGGTGGTGGCACAGGTGGTGGTACTTGTGTTGGTGGTACTGGTGGTGGTGGGACTGGTGGTGGTGGTACTGGTGGTGGTTCTGGTGGTGGTACTGGTGGTGGTAGAACTGGTGGTGGTACCAGTGGTGGTACTGGTGGTGGTGGCGGCACTGGTGGTGGTGCTGGTGATACTCGTGGTACTGGTGGCTGTAGTGGTGGTAGTGGTACTGGTGGTGGTACTGGTGGTGGTAGTACTGGTAGTGGTGCCCGTGGTGGTACTGGTGGTGATGTTACTGGTGGTGGTACTGGTGATACTGGTGGTACTGGTGGCTGTAGTGGTGGTAATGGTACTGGTGGTGGTACTGGTGGTGGTGGTACTGGTAATACTGGTGGTGATACCGGTGGTGGTACTGGTGGTTATGGTACTGGTGGTGGTGGTAGTGGTGGTGGGGATACTGGTGGTGGTGGTGGTGCTACCGGTGGTGGTGGTAGTAGTGGTACTGGTGGTGGTACTGATGGTCCTGGTGGTAGTAATGGTGGTGGTACTGGTGGTGGTGGTACTTGTGGTGGTAGTGGTGGTAGTACTGGTGGTGGTAGTACTGGTGGAGGTGGTGGTACTGGTGGTGGTACTTGTGGTGATACTGGTGGTACTGGTGATGGTACTGGTGGTGGTACTGGTGATACTGGTGGTACTGGTAGTAGTACTGGAGGTGGTACTGGTGGCGGTGGTGGAACTAGTGGTGGTACTGGTAGATGTACTGGTGGTGGTACTGGTGGTGGTAATGGTGGTGGTGGTACTGGTGGTGGTGGTACTTTTAATGGTGGTGGTGGTGGTACTGGTGGTGATGGTGGTGGTACTGGTGGTGGTGGTACAGGTGGCTGTAGTGGTGGTAGTGGTACTGGTGGTGGTACTGGTGGTGGTACTGGTGGTGGTACTGATGGTGGTGGTACTGTTGGTGGTAATACTGGTGGTGATACCGGTGGTGGTACTGGTGGTTATGGTACTGGTGGTGGTGGTAGTGGTGGTGGTGGTGGTGGTGCTACCGGTGGTGGTACTGGTGGTGGAGGTACTGGTGGTAGTGGTTCTGGTGGTACTGGTACTGGTAGTAGTGGTACTGGTGGTGGTACTGATGGTCCTGGTGGTAGTAATGGTGGTGGTGGTACTTGTGGTGGTAGTTGTGGTGGTACTGGTGGTGGTAGTACTGGTGGAGGTGGTGGTACTGGTGGTGGTACTGGTGATACTGGTGGTACTGGTAATAGTACTGGAGGTGGTACTGGTGGTGGTACTGGTGGTGGTACTGGTAGATGTACTGGTGATGGTACTGGTGGTGGTAATGGTGGTGGTGGTGGTACTTTTAATGGTGGTGGTTTTGGTACTGGTGGTGATGGTGGTGGTACTGGTGGTGGTGGTACAGGTTGTGGCGGTACTGGTGGTAATACTGGTGGTGCTACTGGTGGTGGTGATACTGGTGGTGGTGGTGGTGCTGGTAGTGGTGGTGGTACTGGTGGGGGTGGTACTGGTGATGGTGGTACAGGTTGTTGTAATACTGGTGGTACTGGTACTGGTGGTGGTGGTGGTGGTGGTACTGGTACTTGTGTTGGTACTGGTGGTGGTGGTACTGGTGGTGGTGGTGGTACTGTTGGTGGTAGTACTGGTTGACGTGGTACTAGTGGTGGTACTGGTTATGGTATTGGTGGTGGTACTGGTGATGGTACTGGTGGTGATACTGGTGGTGACCCGGGTAGTGGTGGTACTGGTGGTGGTGCTATGTGGATTTATAGAGCGCGTAGCTACCCGAGGGCTTCCCAGCGCTGAGTGAGACATGGCGTGCAAGATAGCTTCTAGGACTCGACTACTTGCTGCAAAACAAATCTATGTTGATAGTTAAACAAACATGGCAGAAATTCATGTGTCCAGATCATACTCTTGATGAAATATGCATTTTTTTGCAGAACCTGCTCTGAGCTATTGGAGGATAACCTGTCAGTGTTATATATTTTTTTTCTTAGATCTGGCGTTAGTCAAGACCCTTTGATTTTAATATATGTAATCTACTTAAAGATGACTGACATTTTTCTCCTGCCCAACACAGGTCATAGGGTTTCTAGTTTCGTTTGGAATAGAGATTATAGAAGAGTGAAGTAAGATAGACAAACCCAACAGGACTAGGCTGGCTGAGTAACGCAAGGCTTCAGAAACAGTCCCAAAGGAGCTTAGACAAAGGTAAAACAAACACTGGAGATAACCAGGAAGGGAACATCACAGCACAGCCACAAGGGCAATGTGAAAGGAAGGGACCGTGGAACTAGAGAAGGGAAAAGCAGCACACATGTGGGAGTGAAAATGGGTGTGAACTTAATGCATAAGTGTCACCCCACACTCAGTTCAGGGTCTTTATAGGGCTCTACTTATTCCACCCTGGAGGTGCCTCTTATTTCTGATGTCCTTGGAGTGGCTAGGGCAGCGTATACTTTGAAATGACCTTGAAGTATCTGCCCCGCAGGACTGCAGCTTCCATTGCCCTGTCCTCCATCGCCTATCCTCTACATGTAAAGCTTCTGTTTCCATCAGAGATCTGAAATTAAACATCTCCTGCCCCCCAAAATTCAGTCTAATGATGTGAAATGGGCTCACAGAACAGACTTTACAGGTGGGGAAACTTTGGCTGCAATACTGGGGTAAACATATAGTCTTCGGACCGTCACTCTCACTTTGTATTCTGGACTAAGACTTTGTTGTCTTTCAGCAAATTGTTATATGGTATATGTGGCCTTAGAGCGTAAGTTTACCTGGAAAGGCATTTACGGATGTCTTTTAGCAATGCTTGAAAAAAAGGAGCTGCAGAAGTGGAAAATGTGTGGATGACAGCCAGTGGAACATCCACTGCTTTGTACTATGCATCAAAAGCATCTTAATCCCACCTTATGCCCATTCATCTGTGGGTGATAACTTGTGAACAAGAAGTATAACCTAGCTGTTCGGGTAGTATTTTCCATAGCTGGCTTTGATCTGGGACCCAGATCAGTAATGATATGAGGCACGCCATGTAACCTCACTCCTCCTTTAAGAAATATAGAAGCTCGCAGGGGATATGGGGTGATCTTTATTAGAAGGCTTAAGTGGGTAGTGTAGTAAGGTAATCTGTAATCACTAATAAGACTGCCAATCCCTCTGAAAGTGCCAAATCTGTTCTTTATACTTTTTAGTGGGCTGGAGGAGTTCAAATGCAGATGGCAGGATGCTGGGTACTTTTAAATGCATTTGGCAGGAGATGGCTAATGGTGGGCGGTGTGGAAGGATGCAAGTTGACATTACTCCCCATAACTCCTCCCCCTCTGTGGTGCTCATCTGAGGAGGGGAAGAGGACGCGTGTTGGGCCGCTCAAAATTATAGACTTGTAAAAGTGGGCAATGGATGTTTTCACCAAGGGGTTCTGAGTGACTTTGTTATCGTCAACGTGAATTTACTGCGAATACTTCATTTAAAAACCGACCCGCTTTTCAGTTACCCATATTTGTTATACATTTGGTCTTTATATGAGGCCACCATAGATCTTCGAAACACTGGACACTGGAGCAGTGACACAAGAAGCACATGTTGTTTGTTTCCTTTTCCTTCCAGTGGCTCCGCCTCTGCGGAGATCCTGTCGAGTCAGCCTATAAAGCGCGCACCTCGGAAGGCGTCAAAGATGGGAACAGACGGATTCGATTTTTCCCTTTATAATCAAGCTGGTATTTCAGACAAATACCCTCACTGATTGGTAATTATGTTGCATCTTGACGCAGTTATCTTAATCTAAGTTTATCGGATGTGGGTCAATTTGTAGGTCGAGCCTAGGCAGTGCCTGCGCTGCTCTGTGAGGCATGCTGTATTCGGGTTTGGACTTGAAGATCCGCCCACTCTCCGCCCATCTTTTCAATTGGCTGCTGTGAATGTCCTTTGTAAATGTTGGTTTTTGTTTGTTAATAGCCTTATTAGTCCCTCCTTAGTACCTCCCTGTCTTCTTTTGTAATCTCTCATCATGACTGGACCTTTTACCTTGTCCGTACTGTATAGCTTGCATTAGCCCTTCGGGAGAGCTCTTTGCTTAAGAGCACTGGTGGGTGGCCAGCTTTAGCAATGCTGGCTGCTTTTATGGGGGGGGGGGTATTTGCACCCTACTATGTGTGCTTTCACTTTCACAGTGGTGCCACACGCGCCACTCGTGGGACAGGACGCGCAGCTCGCCCAAATCGTTGTTTTTATTTTTGTTTTTTAGTTATTGATTTTATTAGCCTTTCTGTTGATAACAAAGGTGGATACCAGCACAGCCCATGCAGTACAAGCACCACAGTAAAAGTAGTAAATGTTTTGCTTTTTCCTGGAATCGTAGAACTTACATTCCATTGCAACTCCAGCAAGAATGGCTCACAGTGCCAAATGTTGTTCCCTGCCCACGCACTGTTTTTGTTTTATTTGCCTGGAAAGAGGGGAACTGGGTGTTTTTTCTAGAGCTCCAGTGTCCCCAGTCATTCAAATAGTAAATGGTGATGTTTTACTTTCCTCTAGGAAAGGCCAAGATTTACTTTGCTGCACTAAATACGCACACCCACTGCACAAAACTTTGAGGCACTCGACACGCAAACATCCCCCCCATCCTCAGCGCACGCATAACTGGAGTAAAGACATAAACAGCTCCGCTTCTGTCTCTCTGAAGGGATTGGTGGGTGAGCCACAATTCCAGCCCATGTCTCCTCTGTTAGATGTCCCTGCCTGACCGGTTTTAAATTTATTAAAAATTAAGCTTGCCAAAGTACACATGACTCGCTGCTCCCTCTGTACACATCCACGCTTTGTGTGCTGCTCCTCGGTGGGATTTGTGTGATTGGCACATGCGCTGTGAAAACCTTCCAATGCGCTTCCCAAAATAAAACTCATAAAGGTGGCATGCGGACATAGACCTGTAATTCCACATTTGGAGGACTTCTCTAGTCCCCGCTGGTAAACAAAAATCCCCTGTTATGCTTGCCAAGGCAGTGGGCACTGCCCCTCGTCCTGCCTCCTACTTACGCGGGTACACAAACCAAAATGTGGAGCCAGCCCAGAAACACACACCAGACTGACTACTCGCCCTGTTTATGCAGAAGACTCAAGTTGTTTAGTTTTTTTTAAATGATGGCGAGAAGATCATGCTCTGTAAATATGTAATATATAATTGTCCAACCCTAATCACTTCTTAAAATGTAATCTTGAGGGAATTTGCAACTTGTATATATTTAACTCTAACTCTAAATTGTTGTACTTACTACCATTCTTATGTGAGTTTAGAATGTATCTGTTTGTATCTTTTATGTTATTCATGTACTCTGAATCCTTATGTAATATAACTGGTTCGATTGTAAAGCGCTCGGACACCTTTGGGTAAAGTTTGCGCTATATAAAAACGCATAAAATATTAATAAAATAAATAAACACTTGGAGGCCCCCACACTGCCCTCCTCCCTGCTGTACACTGTATTTTCATTTAGTGTTGCCTGTGTATATTTCTGTCACTTTGCCTGCCTCCTTCACATTCCAAGCATTTACAATGCAATAGGTTTCGCATTTGCAAAAAATTGAGCTATTGGCATTGTAAATGACGCTTTTTATTTATGTGTTTTTTTCAAAACAGATAAATAAAAGACATTTGTCATTTACAATGCCAATAGCTTAAACTCTCGCAAATGCGAGACCTATTGCATTGCAAATGCTTGATCTAAAGGTTTGGGATTTCTTTGTGTTCTGCTTTTCAGAATATTAACTGTTAAAGTGCTGCAGGAATATTTATTCATTGCCTCTAAGTTAAGCTTGACTGCTTTTGTACCAAGCTACGAGAGGGGTAAGCACAGATTTATGTAGGGACTTTTGTGGTTCACCCTGACAACGATTTTGATTTTGATTTGAAGTGACTTCTCACCTCCTTCAACCATTAATCCAATGTTATACACTCTCTTTGCCTTCTATAACGATTCTTAAGTTGAAAAAACTTTGGAACTCACATAGCCCTGATCCTGAACATCATCACTTTTAATTGACTGGTTAAACATGTTGACAGCGTATGCAAATGTAGTTGAAGTACCCATAGGAACAAAAAAAAATATATATATATCAAACTCCGTAGGTGCTATAACTTATTGGCTTTACCAATGGTTGTATTTTGTTGCTTCAGAAATGACATAGTGCTGCTGCTGAGGAAGCCTGCCCTAGCAAGATGGCAGTTCCACAATCTCCTTTTTGGCTGTTTTATCTGTCTTCTGTAGAGTCAGAAAGTTTGGATCTTGGATTAATTGGTGATGTGCCTCTTAAATCCATGATCACAATGAAGATGGGATCCATTATGGGCCAACTGCCAATAACACTTCTAGGCTTTCCTCTGGTCAATGATTGAAGGTGGCTTGCCTAGCAATTAAAGGCACAGTTTCCCCCTCTCAGAAAAGGGGTATGCTTATGTAGGATCATCTTTTATAATAACACACATTAGCTAAACAATAATGAAATAATAAGCAGAGAAATAAAATAAGATTTAGCTGCAGCATTCCCATCTATCACATTTTTGTTTTCCATAAAAAAAATCAGCAAAATGGATCACTTGATTTGGTTTCATGCACCCAGGAGCATTAACGACAAACATTGCAGAACGTATAGCTGGTCGTTCTAGAGTTCTTTCTAGAGTCATTTGTCTAGTGTTTTGATAGGCACCCTGATTGTACTTTGGGCATGCGTCTCATTTATTGCTAGAAGAGTTATCACCTGCCTATCTGACTACATACTGCTGAATGAACAAACAAAAACAGGTCCAGATTTACTGACGTTTTGCTTCCTGGTTGAGCCACTTTTGTGGTGCATCCATGATGCAAAATTCTAGTAGATATTTACAAAGTTGCCTTGCGTGGCTCTGTGAAAAAAATGTAACGCAATGCAGCAGCTTGCGCTCCATTGCGTTGAATTTTATTTTTTTATTTATTGTACAGTTTTATAGAGCGCGAACCAGACCCGTGAGGGTATCAGAGCACTTTACAGGATTGAAGGGGGGAAATAAAACATAAGGATGGGAGGGATCACACTGGGAGATAAAGTGATACAGGCGGAACACGCATTTTAAAGTCCAAGCTACATCAGGGAGAAAAATTGAAGCATGCAAGGTAACAATAAAAAGGTTTCCAATCCACGAGGTGCATCATAGCTGAGGTCGACGCTACATTTGGGATAAAAAAGAAATTTGAGCAGGTAGTTATAAGGTTCAAGAGGCAAGTCTATGAGGTGATTGTAAAGCGTACGCTAGATGAGGTATTTTCCCATTAAGAAAGTTTTGGTCTCCTTCTTAAAGTGTGCCAAGGACAGGAGTCTTCTAATGGAGGGTGGGAGAGAGTTCCAGATTCTTGAAGTGGCTCCAGAGAAGGCTCGATTGTAGGTTTTTTTCTTCCAGAAGTGTGCTGGCTGCAACAGCAGGTTTTTGGCAGATCGGGAATTTCTGGCCTGTCCGGATATCACAAGTTTTTGTGCAAAAAATGTCGGTGAGTTCGCGTACAGAGCTTTGTGAGTTATGCAAGCCAGTTTAAATTGTATTCTGGCCTCCAGGGGAAGCCAGTTCAGAGCTTTGAGGTGGGGAGAGATGTGGTCAAATTTTTTTGAGCCTGTTATTAGTCTGGCAGCGGTGTTGAGGCAGGCTTTCAGTGGGGCCAGAGAGTTCTTGGGTAGCCCTGCGAGAGTAGAGCATCCATATTCAAGTCTGGAGATGACAAGGGCCTGGGTTGCCATTTTAAGGTCGGACCTATCGAGGAAGGGTTTTAGGTTTCTTAAGCTCAGCTGGAATCTAGCCGTTTTGGCCATCGCGTTTATATGGCTGTGCATATTCAAGCTGCCGTCAAGGGTTATTCCCAGGGATTTTTCCGAGTCAACAATGGTAGGAGGGCAGTTTAGTGCCGTGATTGTCTTGATCCATTTCTGGATGCCTAGATTTGGTTTGGGTGGGGAGATCAGAAGGAATTCAGTTTTGTTTGCGTTGAGTTTAAGCTGGTTGGCAGTGAGCCAGTGGACTGTTAGCTTCAGTGCCTTGTTTAGGGAGAGAATGTCCTGAGGGGAAGAGATTTTTATGTAGACCTGTGTATCGTCGGCGTACATAAGGTAGGAGATATTGGCGGCACAAAGCACCTCGGTGAGAGGTTCAAGATAAAGGTTGAAAAGGGTAGGGGATAGGGTTGATCCTTGGGGGACTCCCAGGTAAATTGGAGAGGGGGCGGATAGATCACCATTGATGAGGACTCTTTGTGAGCGGTTTTGGAGGAAGGATCTAAACCATTCAAGGACGGTGCCCTCCAACCCCATCTTGAATTTGAGGCGTTCAAGGAGAATTTCGTGGTTCACCGTATCATAGGCGGAAGAGAGGTCTAGAAGGATTAGGAGACAGGTTTTGCCTAAATCTGTACTCTGTATCTGTAATCTGTATCTGTACTCTGTACTCTCTACTCTGTGCTCCCAATTAGGGAAAAGACTATAAGAATTGACATGTTGGGCGGCATTCATTAATAGAATCATTGAATTATTGCATGAGAAGACAGAGATTCCCGGCCCCTGGGATGTGGGATACGCTGAGACACACAGTGATTATCAGATACAAAGCAGCCGGCCCCACGGTTGTAGGCGAGTAGCTGTGTACGCCAACATGATTGTTCATTCAAAAAAAAAAAAAAAAAAAACAATGTGGAGGAGGGTGGCTTCTGTGCTGTGTCCCGGTCTGAAGCCTGATTGAAAGTCATCTAGCAGGTCAAAGTTGTTGATGTGAAGGCTTAGTTGCTGTTGCACACATTTTTCCAGAACTTTGGCAAGGAGTGGGATGTTGGAAATGGGTCTATAGTTCTCGGCGGAGGCAGGGTCCAGCGTAGGTTTTTTTAGGATGGGGACAAATGTCCTTCTCGGATGCGTTCCATGGGTGGAACATAGGTGTTCCCATGCATCCACCCATGGATTTCACTTAATCCCAGATTTACAAAGGTTTGTACACCTGGGAATGCGTGAAATCGCCACGCCTGCAAAAGGACGCACATAACGAGGAGAAACATCTTTAATCCTCCACGTTACAGCTTCCGAGCAGATAAAACACATTTACAAGCCAATGCAAAGCTGCCACAGTGAACCTGGAAAACCTGTGAGAGTGACAGACAGAAGCACGAGGCAAGACGAGGTGAATGTTACTAGTAGCGACGTAACTAGAAAGTGACAACCATGCCAAATGGTGCAGACTGCTCGGAGAACACAAGCTGCTGACAGAGACACACTGCATCATTTCAGCTGCAGGCCAACCTGATAAAAGGACCTCCCAGGGGTCAAAGATTAGTGCAGTAAGGCCCCGCGACACCTCATTCCACAATCACCAAGGCTTTCCCGCCCGCACATATTAATACATTCGCACTAGCGCAGCATCCCAAAGAATTACGAGAGAAGCGCCCAGAACACACCATTTTACACTTGTTAAAACAAACATTATTCCCGATACCTAAATCAAAGATGGCAGGTCTCTCCTCTTAATTGCTCAAAAAAAGCATCTGAAAAGTAGCAGAACAGCAGCTCTCCTGGAAAGAGACTAAACATCATCATTAAAAGACCCTTAAAAGCAAATATGGAGCGGTCAGCCGGCCTGGGCATGTTTAATATGTAATGGCAAGACATATGCATACCCATTAATCAATAAGCGAAACAAACCGGTGAACACAACAGCAAAAAATGTTCGAAAGAAAAATATAAGCCATCACCAGGAAGCCTGTATCTGCTTTCGGCTAAGCAGAGATACCCAGCTAAGGAGAAGACAGAATGCCGCTGGAGAACAAACCAAGGAAACTAGCTGTCAGGAACAAGCTGGTGACACATCCCCAAGAAACAACAGGTCCCCACCTTTTGGCAGAGCTAAAGAAAACCAGGAGGGGGCCACATGAAAACAGCAAAAGGTCCCCTGCACAAGGTCACTAATGCTGAAGTACTCAGGGGCCTCCTAATCTCTTTTGCAAAGTGGACCTCGGCCATCCTCGCAAAATGAGCTTCTTTAATTAGCCTGGCCTCTCGGCGCGTCCCAGGCCAACTGCCCCCCACCATTCCCCCCATAAAGTACATTAACTGGGGATGAACTCACACTGCCGCCAGGTGTCGTTGCGCAGCGGGGCCCCATAAGCGTTGAATGAAACTGGTTAGTAACGCTGAGGATCCCAATGCACGGGGCCTTGTCACGTGGCACCGTGAAAAACCATTCGCTAAAAAGACTGGCACATCTGGCTCTTAGTCAAAGTCCAACATCCCTGTTTTTAGAAGCAGGAATAAAAGCTCTATTTAGCCAGAAATGCTTTTTTTTTATCTGGAACAGCCATAATCTCTTTGGCAGTGCGTTTTGTTTAATTAGAAGTCGCTCTAGGGGTCCAGTGATTTTATTTATTTATTTTAATGTTTTGATTTTTATAAATATGCAATACAAAAACAGAGAGTGAAATAATTCTGTACAGCATCAAATAACGGCCCCCTTTACTGTAAACATTGTTTTGTTCCTGTGCCGTCCCCCGTCCCCTCCCGCAAGCCATGACTTCTTGGGACACCACCCCCCCCGCACTCCCGTTTGTGCCTTTTTGCCCACCCGTACTCCCTTTTAAAATGCAATAGGACTCGCGTAAATGCGAGTTCTATTGCATTACAGAAGCATGTAAGGTCTCGCACTGCCATCGCTTTGCCATAACAGCCATGTCAGTCATTTGTGTCCTTCCACGGCTACTGGCCCCTTCACAGCACAGACTACTTTCTTCGCGTTGCAGCGCGAATGCTCTGCCATCGCTTTGTGAGGCATGCAGTATACACTATAGTGTGGAAGTTTTGTGGAAGCTCCGCCCACTCTCCAGCTCATCTTCTTCATTGGCTTAGGTTCTAAATGCTGCCTTCCAATTGGTTTTAAGCTTGTAAGTCCTTCCCCAAACAGCCATGTCAGTCATTTGTGTCCTTCCATGGCTACTGGCCCCTTCACAGCACAGACTACTTTCTTCCTGTGCCCCCCCTCCCGCAGTCCGATGCCTTCTCGCCATGGCCCCCCTCATGCCTCGTCACCTGCACACATTGCTATTTGCAATGCAATAGGTCTCGCGTAAATGTGAGTCCTATTGCATTGCCAATGCTTGTTGGTATTACTCTAATCTGTTTCATGCAGTGCTTTAGGGTCACAACATCATATAACCTACCCTGTAGATGAGAAAATATCCGCGGTTCAGCAATTAGACAAAAGAAAATGTATGCTCTCCGGCTTGCCCTTATTCGCCGCACCAATGTCAGTGCCGACAGAGTCCACAAGAGGGCTGCAGAGCTCCTAACAAAATGACTTTGCAGCAATTTATTTTCAAGACAATCACACTGTCCACCTCAGAACCGTCATTTCAATGTACACTGCAGAATATAAAAATTCTCTATTTCCATACATGGGGGCTAAATAAAATTCAGCAATCCAACACACTTAAGAACTGATTTCAGACATTTTCAATTGTCCACCCCAGGGAGTATTGTCCTCTTGTTCCGATCACGATATTACTTCAAGAGGAAAGGTTTATCCATTTGTTAAAAAGAGAGACTTAAGTGTTTTATACACTGGAAAATAAACATCCGGGATTTAATTGAAAAAATCCGAGATTTAAGTACTCGAACATTCCTTGCTGAGTGCAAACGTGTCCCTACCTCTCCTGGCCCGACCAGTCTCCTGTATGTGACAATCTCTTGGACCTCCCAGACATTTCCCAGGTCACAGCGCGGGCAAGAAGATGCACTCTGCAGGAGGAAGAGAGGCTCTGCTGCAGGGTGAACCGTGCGCAGCTTGTTCTAAAACCCACAGCATAGCAAATAAGCAGTAAGTATGTTTTAACAAGCACTGGCATAGCCAATAGGTCTTGCTTTTGGGACCTTATAAGTATTTAGTGATGCAGCACAATATCCTTGGTGCAACAACATTAACAGTTGCATGGTTAAACACTTATAAGGCTCCAAAGGCGAGACCTATTGGCTATGCCAATGCTTGTTTTTAGCGCTGTTATGGCCACTGGAGTTAGGCGGCATGACTGTACAAAATTTTGAGACAGGATTGACCAAATTATCCGGCAGGAAAATGCAAATTGTGCGGAAGAATGAAACTTATGTGGCAGTATTATAATACTATTTGGTCATTTTAATACATTACAACTGTGTGGTCAAAAGTGTAATCTCATTAGTACCAGTTTAGCACCTGGATACAGCAATTGACAACTAAAAGTTGACCAGTTAACCGTCGCAAAGATTGTGTAAATGAGCATCCCTGTGTGGCGCATTTTTGTTTTAGTAAATTTTGATCCATTTGAACTACAACAATGTTTATTCAAATCTATAATTATTCAGTAGATTGTGGATTATGTGGCAAATGCACAAAACCCATAACTATGCGGATAACATTGCAGCTACAGAATCTCATAACCTCAAAAAATGAATGCCAGTCCCACCACCACAACCGCTGGTACACATTCAACACTCCTGGTCGGATACAGTG
Source organism: Triturus cristatus (assembly GCF_964204655.1). NCBI lineage: Eukaryota > Metazoa > Chordata > Amphibia > Caudata > Salamandridae > Triturus > Triturus cristatus. The sequence goes on from NC_140590.1 coordinate 179,110,579, forward strand.
ACGTTTCTTTGATACCGTGATGTTTCTGTCAATCTCCCCTTTGTAGCTGCCAGAGCCAACACTGCGCTCTGCTTGCCGGGCCCTGAATAAAGTTACACATTTCCAGACACCTGCTTTCAGAGTGTGCCTTTTATTTCCCCCGAGGCTGCGTCACAGACACCGCCTCTGAAGAAAGTGGCCGGGGCACAAGTGTGCCAAAGTGTAAGCCGTATAAATGAACATGTAAAACTTGCTGCGGATTGTCAACAGGGCGGGCTGGCCACACCCGGTCTGTGTTTAGGCCACAATAGCGGGATGCGTATTCTGCCGCGTCCCTGTGAGTTCTGCGGGTCGCCGCGTCCACGCACATTTAAATCACACACGTAAGCCCCTTGCATGGTTTTTTTGCCCACCACAAACATATTTCTGATATTTAGGGCAGAGGCGTAAACAAAATGCCCCCTCCACCCCCATCGCAGAATGTGGTGCACCCCTGCTCTGGATACTGTATTGCTTCCTGCCTATTCCATTTAGATTCGTCTCTGTCGGGGGCACATAAGTCGAACAAGAAGTTTAGTTGGAGGTGACGACAGGTCGCCTCCTTGGCAATAAGCAGTTCTTATCGCCAGCGCCCACCCTTGCTTCCTATGCAGTAATGTACAGTTGCCTCAGGCTAAAAAACACAGAGTTGGCAACGTGCCCCCAGAGCTTTAAGTGGGCCGGGTCCTGCCGGTGCCCAGCACCGGCAATTCTTAAAAGCAGGTGCCAAGACGGGTTCCTTTGGGGTTCTCCATTTTCGTCCTCACTCTCAGGATGGAATAAAATATTAACTCTGCAGCAGTACACTGTTTTTGATGTAACTTTTATTATTTTGCAGTTATATATTGCAAAACTCGAAGTGCTTTCTTTACCTGAGCATCAACAGAGACATATTCATTCGTTTTTTTGGGTAGGCACTGGCGATTAATTGATTTGCCCAGAAGCACAGGATGTTGAGCCGATGCTGAGACTCAAACCTGCTTCCTCAGCTCCAAAGTGGGCAGCTCTAGCCATTACGGCACAACCTCTCGCGCATGAACTAAAGCATTTTTAATATTATATACAACGAAGCCATGGTTCTATGTATGCATGTAGTATATTTATCCTATCCAACTAACAACCTTTGACAAAGCCAATAGTCATGGCTTGTTGTGGGTGTAATGTTACTTGTTGTATTATATATGTGGAGACAATAACAGAAGCAGCAAAATACCAGTTGGTGGCACATTATGCTGAGCACAGATTTTTAGAATAAATGTTTTAAGCCACGCCCTTAATTATATCGACCACGCCTCTTTGAGAGACAGCCCCGCCCCCCAAGTATTTTCATTCCACCGAAAGCCCTGCGTGCCACCACAATGCCAATTGGGTGTGTGCGTGGTGTGCTCCATGGACCTGGCAGCCACTGTAGAAATATGCGCGAAGCCTCGTTGCCACAGGTTCGAGCTCCTTGGAGCTCTCCCCCAATATTTTCTTTCGAGGACGATGAAACCAGTACTTCTTAGTTGGGTAACAGTGATGCCTGTTTAAAGCACGTGCACACAAATTATATTGTCCATTAAATTATAGTGTCCAATATAAGAACATTTATTATCTCATGGGAGTGCACCTATTGCTTGCACTGACAGTGAGATTTATTCACCCAAGAATGCATGTCAAGGAAATGCCGGAAGTGGAAGACTTGACTGCATCCAGGGCCTCAGAGAGGCAGCACAGCCTGAGATTCACAGGTCGTAGTGCAAGAAGGAATTTGGCAAATTGGCTGCTGTTTGAATGATAGAATACAGCAATAAAGAGGGTTATACTTGCCCCCTGGCCCTCTGGTACGCAGTGCCACTGCACCTGCTGCGTCAGTGGAAGCTATGGCTCTTCAGAAATCCCAGCAGCCCCACAGCTCTGCCCGCACCCATGCATATTTACTGTGTGCCTGAGGCGTTAGTGAGGTAGTTAAGCGCCATCTTTGTGTCACGTTTGCCTGCTTGCCCTTTCTGGGTACTGTCATGTGCCCTCCCCTTTTTGAGCCGCCTGTAGCCTCCTGCGGCTCATGCCAGCAGATCCTTGTTGCCTTAAAGGCTCCGGAAGTACAAAAGAAAACTAAGGAAGAGAGAAAAGTGGGGACTGGGCAAGAGACCGAGAAAGAGGGGGCCGGGGGGGGGGGGGGGGGTGAACTAGAGACTGAGGAATGGGGGCCAAGAGGAAATAGACAAGGTGGTGGATGGAAAATAACATGGATTCCCACTGGGCAGAGACAAGAGAGAAGGTCAAGGGGGCTAAGGAGGGAGAGAATGAGGCCAGGACTAAGGGGGTTAAAAAACATAGAAGGTGTGCACGAGGGGGTGGGGAGGCAAAGGAGCTCTGAGGGGAGAGAAAGAAGTGAAAGGAGTGCAAGAGAAGGATATTGGGGTGGGGTCAAGAGAAAAACAGAGGGGGGGGGAATAGGTGTGAAAGAGACAAGGGGGCCTGGAGCAGAGAAAGCAACAAGGTGGCTCTGAGGGGAGAATGCGACAAGGGGGACAAACTGCTAAGGTGGAAAGGAGGGGTTGGGGGAAGAGATACGAGTGAAAGATGCTGTAGGATAGGGCATGTAAGGGGGAGAGAGACTATAGAGCTGTGGGTAGAAATGGAAAAGGGGTTTGGCAGGAAGAGAGGCGAGGGTTTGAGGAAGAGACCCCAAGATGACAGACATTGGGGGTCCTGTATCAAGGGACGGGGCCCCCGTTGGAAGGAGAAGAGAGCAGGGTTAGGGTGAGAAAATGACAAGAAGGCCTGGAAGGTGAGAAAGAGTCAGAGGAGCAGGGGTAGCGGCGGTGGAGGAAGAGAGATAAGAAACAAGGGCGGGGGGGGGGGGCAGGAAAGAAAAAAGACAAATGGGCCTGGGGGTAAAGAAACAAGAGGCTCTTGGGGGGTGGGGATCACATAAGATGACATGAGGGAAGGAGAGAGAGAGAGACATACACACACACAGACAGGGGCCTGGCGGAGAAGAAAAAGACATCGTAAAACATACTGGGAAGAGAGAAAGACAGGGAGACTGGGGGTACAGGAGACAGACAGGCCAAGGGGTAAAAGACGGACAAGAGGAAGGAAGGGGTGGATGAGGAAGTCAGCGAAAGACAATGGGCCTGGGAATGAAGAAAGAAAACAGGTGGGTCCAGTGGTGGGGAGGCGAAACGTGAAGGCTAGTGGGAAAAAAAAAATAGGGGACAAAGGGTTGAAAGTCACTATGGAGAAAGTAACATGGGGAGAACAAGAAATGGAGTTGGGTGGAAGGAAAAACAAAAAGGATTGGCTGCGCAGCTGTGAAAATGACACGGCCGCGCGGTGGGAAAAAAAAATAGGGGACAAAGGGATGAAAGTCACTATGGAGAAAATAACATGGGGAGAACAAGAAATGGAGCTGGGTGGAAGGAAAAACAACAAGCATTTACAATGCAATGGTCTCGGCATTGTTAAAATTAGAGCTATTGGCATTGCTCCTGACATTGTTTTTTGTTTTTTAAATATTTCAAGAAACTGCATTGTTATTTACAATGTCAATAGCTTAATCACTCTCAAATGCGAGACATATTGCATTTGCACCCACACACAGAGCCACACACACAAAGACACCCACACACACAGAGCCACTCACATAGCCACCTACACACACACAGAGTTACCCACACACAGACAAAGCCACAACGCATAGAGCCACCTACAAATAAAGCCACCCACACAGAGCCACACACACAGAGCCTCCCACACGCACACAGAGCCACCCACACACACACAGAGCCACCCACACACACACAGCCATCTGCGCTCCCTCAGCCGGCTTGCGCAACACACACACATCAGTGACACACTAGGCACACCACAAAAAGAGACTCCACACAAGTGTATATAAAAATATCCTTTGTATTATACATAAAAAACATTAGATCACTGTGCCACTAGGAACTTGTCATAGAAAAGCATGGATCGTAAATCGCTTTGACACTAGGCAACTGTCATAAATATAGAGATCGTAAATCACTTTGCCATTAGATGTAAAACACCTTAGACCACACTCACATTGTATGTTATGTAAATCAGATCAGACCATAAGCACATAACCCTAATAGTCACCTTGCCATAAGGCACTGGTAATAAACATTGCAGTTAGCGTACTAAAGCACTTACTTGTAACTGGCACATTAGTCGGCAGACGCCTTGCACTATACATAAAGCACATACACTGCTCGTGGCATTTGTTGACAAGGCAGTTCCATTGAGTGGGAAACCTGCAGGTGTGGAGCAGGTTTGCTTTCCCAAGTATTTCTGTATTTGAGGTGAGTTGCATAAAAAAGATGCATCACCTGATCACAGAAGCACTCCAATAGCCCCCAGCACCCCCCTCAGCCTGGAGGGTGTGAACTCTCCTACACAGAAGCAGGGCAGAGGCACCCTGCTGCGCCCTTGGGCCAGGATAGGAGGAGACGCATTCTATGGAAAATGACAACGTGCTAAATGGCGACCCTGCCCCAAACCTGAAAAACAACATCCTACATCTGGCCTCAGGAATGTGTCATCGGGCACCAGAGAATAAATCCGCCCCTGGCTGAAGGCGGGTCAGCATGTCGCAAGCAGGGCCGCCATGGGTAGCGTATTAACGCTCCACTGGCCCTGTCAACAGTGGGGTTTTTCTGTCCCCGACACCTGTCCCCCGTGTCCCCTCCACACCAAAATCTGGGAGGGGGTGGGGGGTGTCGGTATAAATCCCCCAAACTTCTTATTCTCGTCAATGAAGGTAGTCAGAGCAGACACACATGGTCATACACAAGCAGTCACAGAGCAGATGCTCACACAGACGGCACCAAAGCGGGCACAGACGCGTAGGCGCACACAAACTGGCGGTGTCACCAGCATCATCGATGTTTGGCAGCACGTCTGGACATCATTTAACAATAGTATTAGACAGGGGGCGTCTTGCAAATAAGTCACAGGGCCTCGAGGAGAACAACCCATAGGTCCCCGACAGACACGCATAGTCTTTAGGGGCTACGGGGGCGGTCAGTGGCCCCCGAATTTTGCTTTGGAGGTGTTTATGGGCTGAGAATAGAGACGAACCGCCCCACCCCCCACATTTTGTAATCAGTCTTGGCACTATGCTGACAGTAATGTCGTCTGCTTGCCCGCTTTTTTCTCGGCTCCGCTCCTGGCATCTCCTTGGAATCCTTAGAAAAACTGGAAGGCAGTATTCTTGCCCGCTGTGTTTGCCCCAGCCATGCTGTGTATCCAGACCATTCAATCATTGGCCTCGCTTTAGAAACAAGACCTCCCGACCCCCCTTCTTTGGGCAAGGAAGAAGTGGCATTGTCAAGGAATTCCAATGTTAGGAGACAGAGACGACCGTTGACATGACAACATGTCAGCCCCTACGCCTCACCTACTCCTGCTCTTCCTCTTTTACCTCACCTGATCAGGGCTTTAAGTGGGAAAAAAAACTGGGGGTGCTCTAAAAGGGGCAGGGCAAACCTCAAAGGGGTGTGGCCTATCGAAGTAGGGGCGTGGTCTAAATAGAGATACCTAGTGTAGCAGTCCCCCCTGCTCTGACAAGCCCTCAGCTCTAGGACTCCTCAGAGAACAACTGCAGTATACACAAACATAGACATGACAATATATTCCGCCTAACCTCAATGCAGGTAGAATTGTGACACAGGTTGTCGAAGAACATTTACTTCAGTACAGCCTGGTGTACACCTCGAATCACATCTACCACAACCCAGCTGGGCCTGTAAACACGGATTAGAGCACTCCCTACTTTACTCGCCATGCAGAATCAACATAAAAACTATGCTTATTTATTTGCATCAGTACTATTACATTATCATTCTTTTATTGATAACGATGAAAACAAAATTGCAATAAAAATAACTTTTTATTGCAATTTTGTTTTCATCGTTATCAACAAATATTATTATTTGCAATGATCATAATATTAACAATAGCAGTGGTAATGGAACAATAATAATTAAAATAAGCAGGTTAGGCAATATTTACTTAATAAAATCCGATATACTGCGTTCTTATGTGATCCGTACCACCGTTTCTCTTCCCCATAATCACCTAATTAACAAAGCTTGATAATCGCCTCGCACTATTCGTTTTTCATAATAGTATAATTGAAGCTGGACTGCGACGTGTACCCGGAGGAGCCACAGTGGGCTGCCCGCTGCCTGCTTTCTCTCTCCCACAGGGCCGGCGCTAGGCATGGGCAGCGTGGGCAGCTGCCCAGGGCCTCGCACTCAACCTACCAGCATGGGGCCCCGCACCGATCGTGTGCCCTGTTGTTTCCCTGTCTCCTTGCAATTAGAGTCCATGGGAGGAGTCCCTTCCCCCTGGCCACTCAGGGATGGTGTCTGGACGCCTAGGGGAGGGAGACGCTTCCTTTTGTCCCAATTGCAAGGAGACCATTCAGACACTGTGGGAGGCCCATTGTACAGGATTTTAGCGCCCCCACAGTGTTAACTCTCAGCCCACAAGCAATTCTTACACCCATCAGGCTGAAGGTGAGAGAATTGCTTGTGGGCTGAAAGTTAAAACTGTGGGGGCACTAAAATACTGTACAATGGGCCTCCCGCAGTCTCTCAGAATGGTTTCCTTGCAAGGGGTCACTTAAGGGGCCTCGCACATTCCCTTTTGTCCCAGGGCCCCGCAAATCATAGAACTGGCCCTGCCCCAAGTGAACGCGAGATCAATGAAGACGCGCCGCACGTGCAAGCTGCAACCGTATTGTGGAGTCTTGAGAAAGCTGTCATGATAAAAAGAGTTTGCACCAGCTAGCTAATAGCCACGTATATATATATATTTTTTTAAACGTCGACGTAGTCTTATTTTTGCACAGATGGTACGTCTGGTGGACGCACAAGTGATGGCTGGGGTGGGGGGGCTACAATCGTCTCTGTTCGCTGCGTTAAGATTCACCAGCTAGTGCGTCGTCCTCCTGACAGGAGAAAACCATGTTGTAGCGGAAATACTCTGATGTTAGCTACAAACCCGGACTCCTGGGGCGAGAAGCGGGGCCAGGGGCTGGGAGCGTTTCATTCGTGAAGCTGCGGAGACTCAAACCCTAACCTGACCGGGAACCAACCGAATCCTGCCTTTCAGGCCAAGTTCTCCTATGCGAGAGACAACAAACTGCAGCGGCTGCCGAATCTCAGGTGTGATGTTATCTTATGCAGGGTCCGCCACGCTGCAAGAAATACCAAAACACAGAACCTAAGCAACTCGGCAAGAGGTTTCACAACACAGCCGAGATCAAAAACCCGATAAGGCACATCGATGTGCATGCTCTCACTGCGGTCCAAGAAAAAAAAAGAAAACGGACTACCTCTGCGAGGCCCAAAAATAGAGCCCGATTGAGACCCGTTTCGAGGCCCCCTGAAAATAACTGCCGGTGCTGAGACCCGGACAGACCCGGCCCACTTAAAGCCCTGCACCTGATTGTGCCCGCAAGAGCCTTATCTGTTTGTGAGTTGCTACTCTCCTCGCTGCCAGATGTTCCTACCTGCCCCTCCCATGCCCACATGTTTGTTGTCACTAGCCCTGCGGATTGTGGAAAGCCCTCTGCCCACCCTCCTACCTACTCTCACGTGACCACCCCTCCAGAACCCCGTTTGTTCGCCCAGGTTTCCAGTCACGTAGCAAGGGTGACATGAACTATAGCTTAACTGAAGAAGAATTGTCCCCTCAAATCACAATTTCACACAGCTTTTTTTTTGGGGGGGGGGTTATATAGCGCAAACACGACCTGAAGGATTCAGAGCGCTTTACATATGATCACCAGTTGCTTTACACACGGACTCACTCATTTTGTTATGCACAGGCAGATTAAGTGATTTGCCCAGAATCACAGGCTGTTGAGCGTACCTACCGAGACTCGATCCCTGTTCCACAGCTTCGAGGTTGACCGCTGTAGCGCTTACTTCACATCCTTGCATCCATGCATGGTAGGGGCATGGAACGCCCCCGTACTCCAGGGTCCCAGTGCTACTGCAGATGCTGCACCATTGATAGCTGTGCCTATGCATTTGTATCAAGTTTTTGCCCCATCCTCTTCTTGAACCCTCAGCTGAGAGCACTGTGGTGCCCACAATTCCGTCCTGCCCCCGCTTACACTCCCTGATGGTCCTCCTCATCCGACCCCTCCAGAGGGAGTCTTGTTTGCGTCACCTGCCCTTAGAAGTCAACGCTTTTAAACCCCAACAACACTTTTGCCCCACCCCGCCCTCCTCACCTGCTTGTCGGGCAGCCCTCTTAATTCCCGTACCAGGGCCAGCAGCAGGCCCGGGCCCTCCATATACTCCTGCCAAGATCAGACCGAATCCCTCTCCACGGTGTGAAAGGTATAAAAACACGCCCCCCTCCCCCCCAACAAAATAGCGGGAATGTGTGGTGAGCAGTTTCTCTGCATGGCAAAATATTTTGAGAGCACTGTGGTGCCCACAATTCCGTCCTACCCCCGCTTACACTCCCTGATGGTCCTCCTTATCCGACCCCTCCAGAGGGAGTCTTGTTTGCGTCACCTGCCCTTAGAAGTTGACGCTTTTAAACCCCCAACAACACTTTTGCCCCACCCCGCCCTCCTCACCTGCTTGTCGGGCAGCCCTCTTAATTCCCGTACCAGGGCCAGCAGCAGGCCCGGGCCCTCCATATACTCCTGCCAAGATCAGACCGAATCCCTCTCCACGGTGTGAAAGGTATAAAAACACGCCCCCCTCCCCCCCAACAAAATAGCGGGAATGTGTGGTAAGCAGTTTCTCCGCATGGCAAAATATTTTTACCAGAGTAGAAAAAGAAAAGATAAAAGTTAACAAACTTATTTGCTGTAGGGGTTTCTGCTTGCACATACATTTTAGATGTAAATTCTCACATGAAAGAATGGAATTCTCTATTACAGTGGTACAAACCTGCTTCATGTTTCCAGACTTTACTTGGAAATGTATGATTTCCAAGAAGTCAGAAATATGCATCCATGCCAAGTCGGAAACCTGCAGGTGCCGATCTATTTATTTATTTTGTTTGGGGTGGGCGCGGGGAAGGACAGAACGTGTTCATTTGAAAAACCATTAGAGGCAGCCGTTCCGCTGTGCAGGCCTGATAACTGATACCCTGACCTGCCGCTTGATGGCGCTTGTTCTTCTTCATCAGATGGAAAGGTCGCTCTTCGTCTGCCAGTCGGGCGTCTCCCGGCCGCAGCTCATGCGCTCCCTGCCTGGTTCATCTCGGAAAAGGTAAACATTATGGCCTTGACATGTGATAATACTGACTGCTTTTGTTATTGTGGTCAAAAAGTCATCAAAAGTCGCAACTGATTCCCTCAAAGGCTAAGAAGGCAAAAAGGGGAGCTGGCCAAAACTAGTAGAGCCCAGGAAGGAAGAATGGGCACAGTTAGAGTGAAGGCTAGGGGAGGGGTGGAAGGGCCAGAACCGAAGCACGGGGCACTGGAGGCATAAAAGCCCCAGGGAGGAGATAGAAGCATTGATGGAGTGCATGGGCTGAGAAAGACGTGTGAGACATGGATGGAAAGGAGGCCATCACGGAGATCTGACGCACTGAAGGAATGAATGGGATAGAAGCGTGAGATGTTAATGGTATAGAAGGCTCGGCCTTGTGAGGACAGAGCTCTCTGATAGGCGGGGGCTGACCTATGCGGCAGCACTTCTATGCCGTCTTTTCATTTTATTATTAGAAACCTCCGTATCTGGGATGATTACTGTGTACTGTTGCCTGACGCTGACGGCCATTTCTTCCAGAAACCTCTGCTTGTTCAGAATTGAGTTGCTGGCTTTGGAATCGTAAGATCGCTACGGGCTCCGAGGCGGAGAGGGCGGCCAGGAGGCAGAGACCGGCCAGGGACGGAAGCAGCGAGGAGAGGGGATGCCTGTTTGAAGAAATCAGTCCCAGCGCCACTGCCTTTCTCCGAGGCGAAGCAGAAATGCCTCGGAGAAACGCAGCAGCGGTTTCAGATTCGGGGGCGTGTTTTTCTTTTCTCTCCTCTTGCCATTGGCTGGAGGAGATAATCAGAAAGGTAGAAAAAAACACGCCCCCGAATCCGAAAAGGACGGGGCCTGATCGGAGTGACAAAGCCTCTTCTCCAATGGCTGGCCAGCATTCAAGAGGCCAGCCAATGGAGAACAGGGGAGAAGAGGGGCGGGTTCAAGCCCCTCTTCTCCAAAACATTAAATCTCCGACTTCCGGTTCTGCCTTCGGCAGACCGGACGGTCCTCGACCTAAAAAGGATTGGCCGCGCGGCCGTGAAAATTACACGGCCGCGCGGCCCGCGAAAGTGAAAGTGATCGCGGACGGGATCAAGCACGGCGGAGGTACACATGGCGGCTGCGCGCGTGCCCGCTCACGGGCACGCAGGCTTTAGGCCACAGGCAGCACTTGAGGAAAACCCACATAAAAAATGTCTCGGCCAGACCAGCGCATGCCCTGGATCAGGCAAGACCTAAAAATGACTTAAAAGGTTTCTCTTTGCTACAGAGTACATGCAGTTCTATGGATTGATTGACTCGTTCAAGTAAGTGAATTGTGTAGCTGTGTTGCGCCAGACCCCTGGACTGCTCACTTCACTGGTGTTACATTTTGAAATAATACAGCCTGCTGTGACGGCTTTATGTATCTCCCAGCCTCTTCTGAGGCTTGCGCAGCACCATGCTGTCATGACACTGCTGACTGCACCAGCCGGAGTCCGCAAGTCAGCTGACTCTAATTAATGTACGCTATAGGCCAGAGGCAGCTGGGCTCTGTGCTAGGGCCTCTCACACCCTGTTAAGTGGTTCTGCAGTATAAACGCAAGTCCTTGCTCCTTTTAGTGTTAATTCTTAGCGGAGCCTTGTGACCTGCTTTCTAGATGTCCGCTTTTTTTTTCTTTTTCCTAGTGGTGACATCTGAGGCTAATATTAGTACTTCACAAGTCTTACTTTCCTGCTTACAGAATTCGCTAATGAATAAGGTAGCCCCTGCAGTGACAGCTTTACCGACTAAGTTCACCCCACTCCAAGTGAAAAACATTTTTCCATCACATTAATTTTTTGTATGGCCTCGTCTTGGACAACAAACACCACCTGGTAAAAGTGATTTGTTTTATTCACCTTGTTTTACCATGCTCCTGTTCTTTTATTCTTGTCTAATTGGCACTGCTTCTGCCTTTTTATTCTTATTAGTCAATACATTATGCCAACCAAAATTCACAAGTTTATTATATGATCAGCATTGTACAAGAGAAGCAATATAGCATTAGAATAAAAAACATACTTTCTTTCACTTTTATGAAATATTTAAGTAAACAAGACTCGGTGTCAAGAACAGAAGTATGGGCATGGTCTTCAATGCTATGTCATGTGAAGTGATGCTCACCCTCTTTCATATCTGCCAAGGTTTCAGATTGCTATGTATGATATTTTGATAATTTTGTTGTAATTATGACTCAGCCACATCATGAATTTGCAGCAGTTTTAAGATCTTAGAGTTTCTCGTTGCTCAAGTGGGTCAGATTTCTGATATTTATGTTTCCCTCATCTTTTATTGGGTGATTTTGCTGGCGAGAAAAGTGTCACTCATAGTGGTTCTATTGGCACTCATAATTACACAGAAATTATGAAAATGTCACACATAGCAATCTAAAACCTTGGCAGCTATGCTCTCGGGTAATATCCGCGTTTCCTGTCTCATGCTTCAGCTGCTGGGTGTTTCTCCCACAGGGACACCGGAGCAGAGCAGTAAACCCTGAGCCCTGCAGCGCACAAGGCACTTCACTTCCATTAGAGTCTATTACAAGAGCAAGTTGGTCAGAGCACGAGCCCAAAGCACTTCCGCACGCGGGGTGCGGGAGCCTGCGGGTGGAATGTGAATAGGAAAGCACTGCGCCACAGTGGGACGAGTGATGTGTGCATGGTCGAAGGAAAAGTATTTTTCAGATGCGTCAGTGCTTAATTTGTCAAATAATGAGTACCGGTGCCCAAAGCTCTGCTCGGAAGCCCTATTAAATAAATGTCGGCGGGCGGAATACCAGTGCTCTCTAGAATTGAAACCACCCCAGGCCTCTTTAATCCAGTACCTGACACCCTTGGCTCGTTTATTCCTCTTGCTGGTTCCTGCTGTCTCCCTTTGTGACAGTACTAAAGTCTTTCTCTTCCTCCTTCTTTCCCCTTTGTGTGTTTAGGTCGAGCATTCGAGACCTCTTGTATATACTTTAGTATATACTTATATGTGTATGTACTATGTGGGCTCTGGAGATCAGCCCTAGGACGTGTCTGCTTCCGCTTAAGGAATTTTTTTGTCTGTTCAACTGCCTCTATTTGTCTTGATAGAAAACGACCAGCAGAGATCAGTAAAATACCAGAATCACTTTAGCATGCTCTAGATTACAGTCCACGAGCAACCGTAGATAATTTCTTCAAATCTTGTATTTTCCGTGATATGACCACGAAGGCCCTGATTTTATATAAAAAACAGAGCTTTAAACTATACCATTTCCCGCTGAAAGGCAATATTTCTCTCCATGTGTTCCCATACCTGGCATGTTACGCAGTTTGGTGCTTACTCTCCCTCCATTTTAAAGAACAGTAGATGTTCAGCACCCAGGCTAATGTGCTGCATAGCTAAATACATATAGGTTCTCAAAGGCGAGACCGATTGCATTGCAAATGCTTGTTTTTGAAGTCGTGCGCCCGCATTCAGGCTCATGGAGAAGCGGAGCCCACCCTGCATTTACAACTATTTAGAAGCGGGAGCCCACCCCTGTGAAGTACAGATCCAAGGAAATGAGGGAAGAAAGTAAGTAAAATGTCCACAATGATAATCCTTGGTTTTCGTGAAGTTTATTCTTCTTGTTCAAAGGAAGTCACTCGAGCACGTCTGTTGCGGCAGAAATCCAACCGAAGAATAACATTCTTCAGTTTGGAATTCTCTGTTCACAACAGAGGCAAGACACGAGCACTCCTTGAAAGTAAACCTTCTTTCAAGAAGCGCACGCCACAGAACACAGAATGTACAGCAAGGAAATGACATCAAGGTAAAACAATGCAACACATCTACTTACTTACTCTACATCATCTCCCTTTTTTTAATAAAGGAAAAACATGCTATTAGAATAAGAAAAATAAAGACAAATAAAAATCCTTAAATTTTGCAGGAAATGAACAGTTCCTTGTAGGTCTGATTGACACAGATGTTGTTGGTGTGGGAGAAGCATAATTGATCTGTAAATCTGAGTCTTGAGAAGTAGATTGAGTAGAGCTGTAAGGAGCAGTTTGAGAAGATTGTGTGTAAGGATTGTCAGAAGGTGAGCCAATGGGGAAATGTGAACAAGAAGATAAACCAGAAGAGTGTTTAATCCTCCTAATTCTATCAGCTTGTTCAGGGGAAAGTTTAACTATAGCTCTTTTTATTCCACCACCCCTTTTTATCCAAAAAAACTGAGCCCTTTGCAACTTTTATAATTTGAGTGGGTAAAGAAAATTTCGAAATACCTTTAGTGACTCTACATGGATTTTTGATCATAACCCAATCACCAACCTGGAATGTATGTACAACATGTTTAACAGCAGAATCAAAATTTCTCCTTTGTACTTCCTGTTGCATCAAGACATTTCTTCTAAGAATATGCTTATCTTTACAAGCTAAGCAATTACTGTCTTTACTTGAAAGACCTTTTATCCAAGATGGGCAAATGTCTCCATTTGGATTTCTCCTTTTCAGTAATCTAAAGGGAGAAATGCCCGTAGTAGAATGAGGGGTAACAATGTATGACCAAATCTTTTTCCTTAGAAATTCTTCAACATCAACATTGGTGGAAATAGCAGACTGAATTCCCTCTTTAAAAAATCTAGTCATTCTTTCAATAAGACCATTCGAGGAAGGAGAGTACAATGCAACTCTTAGATGCTTGATGTCATGTGCATTAAAATACTCCTGCATTAAAGAAGAACAAAAATGTGACCCATTATCCGTTACCACTTCTCTTGGTGCTCCCTCAGTTAGAAAAACTCTATTTAGAAATTTAATGACAGCATGAGAATTTGGAGTTTCACAAAAATCAAAATCAACCCATTTTGAATGATAATCAATGAGAGAAATAATAAACTGTTTATGTTGAGGTAAAACAACAAAAGGACCCGCAAACTCAATTGCAAGTTTAGACCGAGGCTCCTCAGGTAAAGGAACACATTGTAAAGGAAGCTGAGAAGTCTTCCAATGTTTATCTGAAACCAAACATGTATTACAATTGTTAATCCAATTTGATATATCTCCATCTAGACCTGGCCACCAAAAGTGTTCTTTAAGCTTTCTAGAAGTGGCACCTATCCCTAAATGTCCTTCATGAGCTGCATGAAAAAGTTTGTTTCTAAAAATGGATGGAGGAACACACTGGTCTCCACGAAAAATCACATCATTAACAATAGATAAATCATTCGACACTTGTGCAAATGATTTTAAAGGACCAGGAAGGGAACGTTCTTTGGGCCATCCTGATATTATCATGTTCTTAACAGCGGAAAGTGTGGCATCATCACAATAAAGCCTTTACCCAATTCGATTGTGATATACTGAAAGGAGACAGAACTAAATCCTCAATTGAAGCAACAACACATTCTACATCATCAAAACTTGAATCAGATGAATTTTCTTTTAAAGATAATCTAGAAAGGCAATCTGCTCTCAAATTATGTCCTACCAAATTGTGTTGTATGGTAAAGTTGAATTCATGTAACCTAGACAAAATTCTGACTAACCTGGCTGATGCCTTACCAGTGCCATTACCATTGAGGAGGTGCAACAAAGGTTTATGATCACTAAGAAGAATGAAGTGCGAACCCCAGATATACGTTTTAAATTTTTCTACTGCCCAATAGTAGGCTAAAGCTTCTCTCTCAATAGTGCTATAATTTCTTTCAGCACTACTCAGAGATCTGGAGGCAAACCCTACAGTATGCTCTTTTGAACCTATCCATTGACAAAGTACTGCGCCCAATCCATGTTGACTTGCGTCAACAGAGATTGTACATTTTGATCCTGGAGTAAAAGATGACAAAACAGGAGCCTCAATTATGACTTTCTTAACTAGGTTGAATGCATATTCAACCTCACTTGACCAATTAAATTTCTCATTTTTCGTGAGAAAGGCACTCAAAGGCTGAACAATTTGGGAGTAACCCTGGATAAACCGAGAATAATACTCCGTCAATTCTAAAAAAGATTTCAGGGAATCTTTATCAGAGGGAATTGGTACATTTGATATCGCCTGAGTAAGTGAAAATTTTGGTTTTATTCCATTTTCTGAAGGTGAGTGTCCCAAATAATCTACTTCCTTTGCAAAAAATTTGCATTTATCTTTCCCTAAAGTCACACCAACCTCCTTGAAGCGGGATAAGACTGCCCTCAAAGTGCGAATATGATCACACTTGTTTTTTGAAAAAATAAGGACGTCATCCTGATACGCTTGTACAGATGGTATATCTTTAAGAAGGTCATCCATAAATTTCTGGAAAACACTGGCTGCAGAAGCCAAGCCAAAAGGAAGTCTTAAATATTTATATGCTCCGAAAGGAGTGATAAATGTAGTAAGCTCAGATGACAATGGTGACAAAGGAATTTGATGATAAGCACTCCGTAAATCAAGCAAAGTAAAGAATTTTGAACCAGATATACCAGTGAGTAAATCTTGAATTTTTGGGAGAGGATGACGGTCAATAATTATATTCTGATTTAATGAGCAAAGGTCAGCACACAAACGAATGCTAGAATCCTTCTTTTTAACGATAACTATGGGACTGACCCATTGTGAAGAGATGGTTGACTCAATTATGCCTTCAGAGACCATTTTATCTAATAATTTTCTAAGATCATCTTTAACATTTAAGGGTATTGTCCTTAATTTATGCATAACAGGGATTGCACCTGGTTTAAGCCTGATTAAGTGCTCATAGTTTTTAATTTTCCCAACAACTTCTTTGAAGACTTCTGGAAACTCTGAAATAATACTACTAGCTAGATCATTTAAATCTTCTGACACTAATGAAACGGAGACATCATTAACCTGTACTGGAGAATCAGAACCTGGAACTAGCTTAAGGCCCATTTTTGCAAGATCTTGCCAACCCACAATACATTTTCCCTCGATTGCAACATATATTTTTGTACAAGTGCACCTTCCCAAACATGTCACATCACCCATAAAATAACCCAACATGTCAATGTCTTTACCACCATAACCCTTTGGAACAATATCCAGAGGATGTAACTTCATGGAATGAGATGGCCAATGAAAATGAAATAAAACATCAGAAATGATGTTTACAGGTGCACCAGAGTCTGCCATCATGCTAAAGGAAATGTTGTTAATCATAACTTCGCACGTAGGTTCTTTTGCACGACTATTCATTGATGACTCTCCGTCAGTATCAATTGCAAGAATACTCTTTTTCTCTAAAGACTGCGACGAAATATTAACAGTGTTAATATCCAGGTTTTGTAGAGCCGAATCCACAGAAGCAATATTTGTGTCTGGGTATTCCTCCATTGAAGAGACAGCACTGACTTGAACAAATGTATTGCCCCTACAAACTGTGTAAAAATGTCCAATCTTTTGACAATTTGAACATTTCTTTCCAAGTGCCTGGCAAATAGGACTGTTCCCAAGATGTGTTCTTGAACCACATCTATAGCATGAAGAAGTCATTCTCCTTTGAAATGGTTTTACAAAGGGTTTAACAAACTTGCTTTTTGTGGAAATGGCATTGACGTGTGATTCATTCTGTGAATTTGCAGTAAAAGTCGCTTCTTGTGAAATCCACTGTGATGACACTATAGATCGCTCAATGCTTTTAGCCATATCTATTACCTCTGATAATGTTGAATCACGTCAGCTTAAAATTCTTTCTTGAATTTTTTTATGATAACACTTGTAAACAAATTGATCCCTGATGACTATATCAAGATAAGCACCAAAATTGCATTCTGCTGCTAAATTTCTGAGAGCCGAAATAAACTCTTCCACTGTTTCGTTTGGCTCTTGTTTTCTTCTCATGAAATTATATCGCTCAAGCATTACATTTGGTTGTTCCAGAAATTTTTTATTTAGTCTCTGGACTGCATCAGAAAAAACATTCCAACCATCTCCATTACCAGGTGGGGGAATACCGGGAGGAAGATTGTCAAATATATCCCGTCCCGCTCTTCCCAAGTGACTATACAAAATTGCCAACTTTCTTTTAGCTGAATAATCATCAGCGTCAATTGCAACCAAATAACTCTGGAAACTGCGAAACCAGGTTTTCCATATTTCTTTTGGTTTTCCAGATAAAGGAAGAAATTGTTCAAGTAGGACAATTTGTTGATTTGCTGCCATTTTCTTGTGTATTATGTATCTTATTTACTATTTTTACTGCTTTAAATAAACTTGTATTTCAAACCAGTGTTATTTACAATATGTAATTCATGTAACCTTGAATGTTATATATATATATTTTTTTTCATGTTATTTTCTTCTCTCTTATATGCTTGAAAAAAAATACAATTAAAAATACCTTTTTTTTTGTATTATCCTCAAAATTTCTTCCTTCTTGTGACTGACACCTTTCTCTTACCAAATGTAGGCTTTATATCTCGAATTGTTATAATTAGCGTGTATATCGCTGAAGAATATACACTCTTCGCAAGCTTGTGCGAAGTAATCTCTTTCCCGATCAATATCTTTCACTTGTACGCTCCGTTGCCATGGAAACAAACCTGTTGATTCCTTAAAATGGCTGCCGGTCCGGTCTAAGCGTGACCAAGCGCAACGTTGTGTTGTTTTGATCCGTTGCTATGATACGACGTTGGGGCGTGAGGCGTCAGAAGAGTGCGTCATGAAAAATTGCAAAGCACTCAAAATTCCGCCGATGGCTCCCCCGTGCAGATATTTGATCGCCGGAAAGCACAACAAATATTACGTAACGATGCCAACATCAATTTGCGCTTTTTTTTAATGAGGAGAGCGTGCAAGTTTGCTGAAATCTTCCTTCTTACGAAATCGTCGCCAAAATATGAAGTACAGATCCAAGGAAATGAGGGCAGAAAGTAAGTAAAATGTCCACAATGATAATCCTTGGTTTTCGTGAAGTTTATTCTTCTTGTTCAAAGGAAGTCACTGGAGCACGTCTGTTGCGGCAGAAATCCAACCGAAGAATAACATTCTTCAATTTGGAATTCTCTGTTGACAACAGAGGCAAGACACGAGCACTCCTTGAAAGTAAACCTTCTTTCAAGAAGCGCACGCCACAGAACACAGAATGTACAGCAAGGAAATGACATCAAGGTAAAACAATGCAACACATCTACTTACATACTCTACAACCCCACATTTGCGAGCATTGAGAAGCGGGAGCCCACCCTGCATTTGTGAAGAGCTGCCGAGATCGGTCAAAACCGCCGCATCGAGAAATACAGAAGTCAGGCAAGGCTGCCTGACGTTGGGCGGAGCTTACGGCCCAGCAGAAGAAGTTCCCTTGTGCCGGCGAGTGGAGGAGGAGCCCTGCGGGATCACCGGACCCCAGGAAAAGGAGACCAGAGCCTCCCGGGCTCCGTGCCAGAGTCCTGCATTCCAGATAGAAGAACCCCCAGAGGAGAATATCGACCGGAGCCTCCAGGCTCCCAGCGCAGAGTTTCCTCCGCTTTGGACGATGCGGAGGAGTCAAGGAGAGCCCCGGTGAGCGGGGCTCGAATCTGTCAACAGTTGGTGCCAAGTGCTTGTCCCATGTTTATTTAGAGGTTTCCTCAAAAAAGCACTGTCTTGTTTGACTGCTGCTAATAGAGAATAGGCCACTCTATATTGGCAAGTCTGTTACCCCGTGAAGGCACTCCATCCAGATGCGATGCTTCATTAGTCATTACTACAATGGCCCGGCTGCCGAGACTGCAGTTTTCAGCTTATCAGCCATGGGGAAGGAAGGAGCCCTCGGGCAGCTTTTATGGTTTGTTGTTGGCGGTCATGGCCAGAGGCCCCTGTGCGAAGCTGAGAATACCCGTCCACGGACAAAGAGCAGCCACCCTGGATTTTCGCACAACACTGTTTATATTTACAACACGACTATGAGGAAAAAAAACCTCCAAAAGGATCTTGTGCCGAGTGTGTTTTCCGACATGGATAATTTTTTTTACTTTGTTTAATCTTGTGCCGACTTATAATTTTTTTTCTACCAGCACTATTTTCTTCCCAGTCTACCCCCTCCCGCAGTCTGTGACTTCTCGGCCACCCCCTCGCCCCACCCCCACTCCCGTTCCTGCCTTACCGCCTGCCCGCACTTTCTATACTGGATGTCCCCTTTAAGTTGCCAACTCCCAGAATGGATTCGTTTGCGAAACAGATGTGTGACACTACAATACAGGACTTATTGTGACATAAGGTATAGCTTAACATTGCAACACGTTTCCTCTTTTGATTAGAATTACGGTCGTATATGGATCCTGTTGTTTGCCCAATGAAGAAAAGTGCCCTTTACTTTAAGTCAATTAATGAGAGCCTCAGTTCTCCATAAACAATAGTTAAGCGCCCCTTTACTAAATAGGGAGAACAGCGACTTTAAATTTGTCACCACATGTAAGTGAGGTAGCGTGAAAGCACAGAAGTATACCGAGTATTCGGAGATTGCTGGTCTGGCAACTAGCACTATAATGACATAAGACAAGAAGGCTTCCTTCACCTTTCTATGTCCAGCGACACCTTCTTTGTAGTCTGTGATTACTGTGTGTTATGCTGGTGTTTCAACAGTGTTCCTGAAACATCACACCAGAGAGGAGGCTCCTCATTTGAGAGTTGATCTCATTGAACGCAGAAGTTGTTGATTTCCCGGTGCCTCAGGTCCTGCAGTGGGTACCCAAGATGGGAGGCAAAAACAAGCAGCACACAAAGGGCAACGTGAGGGTGAGTGAGCGCCACAAGCTGCACCCCTTAACTGGCACTGGCCGGTGAACAGTAAGAGTTGAAGGGACTAGAGAGGCGTGCTGGAATACATGGAGATGTAACACGTGTCTGTATGACAGTGAAGCTGAGACAAGGAAGTGTGGTGCTTGCGTTCAGTCTTGTTTCCTGACAACACAAAAACATACATCTAGATACAGAACCTATGTTCACTGATTTGTATACTTACCATACTCCACTCAGGCACCCCCCGAGTTGACATCTAGATTATTTGGCCATGCATCTGTAGTACGTCTTTGGCGATGGACACAAACAGTCTCAAAGATCTTGACACCTAGCAGCTCCGCTGCTCACACCAACCACCAGCATACCAATAGGAGAGCAAGCCAGATAAACTCTGATACTGGATCGGGCACCCTCCCACTGCGATCTATAACTTTTCTAGACCATTCTTTCTCCATACTGAATCTGACTACAATAACACTTGAGATTACATAGTTAACAACTAGGTGCCTTTGGACTTCATTTCGCCCTAGTTCCTGGTCCACAATCTCACCTACCCCAGCTCTAATTTCAGACTGAACAGCAATACCACAAAGGTGACAAAACCAAGCTTTACATAACCTGTCAAATTTAAACAACCCAAAAGATACACTTAAAATATGGCTAGAGAGTGACCGATGTCCGTTGCCACTCATGATTTTGAAAACCATTGCCTCATGACTCTGAATCGATTGTGTGTTTTAAAAAAATCTTGAAAACATCTCCTAAAACATGGCACAAATGATACACTGCAGAACACCTCTAATGTATATTCTTGTGCCTCGTAGAACTCGAGGAGATAATCCAAATTATTGGAGTTGCCGTAGCTGAGTAGCTTTGCTACTTGTAGCTGTTGTGAGGATTAGAGCAATAATCACGTCAAGCTGTATGCTGATTTCCAATTTTACACACAAACACATTTTGTGAAAAAATATTTGTTGTATGTATATCCATTATACAGGTTGTGTTAATGTTGTGCGATTATTAACGACCAGCCTCTGTGTGTGTCTTTTTGTTGTGTTTGTGCTTTGACATTACGATGTGTTAAAAGTTTAGGTTTTTTTCGAGGCTACGCATAGCCACACTACATTTTATAGAAAACTCTGGTGCTTGCTTCTGAAAAGAGATGTTAATGTTGTGGGCCTGGTCCACTTGTCACAGAAAGGCCCTGGATGCCGCCACTGATGCTCTGCATCCTGATCTGTTTGATTCACTGCTGGCAGCAGGGAGGATCCATGGGGCTCAGTGTGGGCAAAGGCTGGCTAACACATCTGTGTTTTAGTAGTTCAGCTAATTTCATATGGCTGTTATTAATCAATAAAAGGAATGCTTCAATCATTCTGAGCTGCCTGCACCTCTGGCCTGTAGTGTACTTATTATAAGAACTGTGCAGTCACGCTGTCTGACTCTGCCCTGTTTTCAGCTGCCTGCTATTAGCGCACTTTAGTTCAATGACAACGAGTGCCTCGTTGCTCAAATGGGTGTAATTTCTGATATTTATGTTTCCCTCATCTTCATCAATTGATTTTCCTCACGAGCAAGTGTCACTCATAGTTGTTGCCTTAACATACGATTGATTAGTCATGATTTTGGTCACAAGGGATCTAAACGGGGCACAAGGGGACAAAGCAAATGTGTACTGTGCGTATGGACGTTTATTTCCAAGCAGTACCAATGATTAGTATACATTGCATTTTGTGTGGCCCTACAGAAAAGTGAATCTCTCAATTCCAAAATGTTCTCAACCAAATAGTGCTTTTAGTGAATGACTGTTATGCAGCTGTGTCTCGGTGGATGTCTGGAATATTACTTTATTAGTTAGATTATATCATATTTTCAGCATTTGTATACCTACTTGTACCAGTGATTTGCCCTTATATCAGTCCGTGCATTTGGGACAAAGTGTTTATTGATCTGACTGGAGTCATTCTTATAGCGTATCTTTGTGTCTGTTGTTACTCCAAAACTTGCTGCATTTATGAATTTGGTCCTGTGGGCATGAGGATGAACTTTTGTGTGTTTAATGCGTCTTTATAAATCTACAAATATTATTTCTGTGAGTAGTGGGGTTGTGCAGTTGGGGGCATTGTGTCGCCACCTATCTGGCTTTAGTTCTGTGTTTGGGTGGAACAGATATTATGAGTTTAAAAATTGTTCCCTATTGTAGGCACTGGTGAGCCGTTTTATAGAATGTTGAAATGCATTTTATTATTCTGATTAATGAACATGCCTCTATAATACTCTGTCTGGAGCAATTGGATATATAGGAATAAGAAATTTGCTGCTTCCAATGTTTTGTTGACCTGCTTGAACTGGGTATTCATCTGTTACTTTTGTGTAGGTTGTGTAGGTTTTCCAGTTTAAAAAGCTTTATTTGAATAATAACAGAAAATACAAAAGGCCAGCAATACAGAGAATAACATATTAAAGTGAGTACAAAACGAAAAATTGCTAGCGGAGGAGAAAAAAGAAAGCTGTTTAAATTTTATAAGGAAGTAAGGGGAGGGGGTAGAGGGAAGGGGAGAGAAAAAGGGGGGGTGGGGAAGGGGCAACTCTTACAAATTGGTAAAACATAATATTGCATATCTACATAGGAATGTGAACAATGATTCTAGTATAATTAATAAAAAACAATAAGCCAACAAGGGTTAGAAGAAAAGAACAGAGAAAATAAATGTTTAAGGAGGCCTAAAATTTTCAGCATTTAAACGAGAAAACATTTGTTAACGCTAATTTGTCTAAATAAGTTGTGAGTGACAATCAGAAGAGCTCCCTATTAACCATCGGTTTGCAAGAGGAGGCAAAAGCCATATCAAGTCAGTGAAAATGGCAGAGACTATTCCACCAGTGTTGGACAGAAAGCTTTGTAAGAGTTTTCCAATTAAGAGTTATGTGCTGGAAGGCTAAAGCTAACAGGAGATCCAAAAGACCATAGGCCCGATTCACAGAATTAACTTAAGACTAAATCCTAAACCTACTACTTTGTGGTATTCACAGAATGCACTTACTACTTTTGGTATTCACAGACTGCACTAACTACTTTTGGTATTCACAGAATGGATTTACGACTACTAACTTTACATCCGCACTCGGGCCGGAAATTCCGGCCCGGAGGCGGAGCTTCCGGCCCGGAGGCGGAGCTTCCGGTCCGGAGGCGGGGCTTCCGGGCCGGAGGCGGAGCTTCCGGCCCAGAGGTGGAGATTTCGGCCATGGCTAAATCTCCGCCACTGGCTGGAATCCCCACCTCCGGGCCGGAAGCTCCGCAATTTGTATCAGTAGAGTGGGTAAACCTAGCTATAGAAGGAGTAAAGTAAAGTCCACGGTAAAGGAAAACCATAGATTGAGTAAGAGCGGCAGAGCGAGAGGTTTTAAGAGAGCAGGACAAGAGTTTGTCCCAAAAGATAATAGTCCATTCACATCCCAGGTCAGATTCCCATGTATGTTCCAATTTAGTTTTGGTACGATCAGAATTAGGAGCTAAGGAGAGTTTATAGATGAGAGAAGCTTTGGGTAGAGAGAGAAGAACCTTAAGAAGAGGATTTTGGTCAGGGAGAGGAGGGAGAGAGGAAAGAGAGTAGAAGGTATCAAGAATCACTGCCATTTGGATAGAAAATTTCTGGAGAAAGGAGCAGGGATAGTGAAAAGTAGCTTGAAATTGGGGAAAAGAGCACGGAGAAAAGCCATCAAATAGATTATTAACCAAAATTATCTCCTTTAATCTCCAGGATTTCCAAAAGATGGGTCTATTATTAATAGTAATAAGGGAGTTATGCCAAATAGGAGATTCTAAAAAAGATTCTCTAGAGGCAAATTTTGGTTGGATCAAAGGCTTCTGCAGAGAACAAGTCGGTTTAAACAAGGGAAGAGAGGTATGTGGGTTTTGGCAGAGAAGGCTGGAACTTCCTTCAAAGAGAAGGGTAATAGCAAAGCACGTTCAATAGAAAGCCACAGGGGGGTGAATGGAGACGATTCGGAAAGAAGCCATTTCGAGGCCTGACGAGGCAAAAGGATTTGTGATAAATGCGAAAATCAGGGAAATTCACACCCCCATAAGATTTTGTCTTGCAAACAGAGGATAAGGAGATCCTGGCTTTTTTGTTTTTCCAAAGAAATTTGGAAAGGCGAGAATCAATCTTTTTAAAGTAACAGGCACGAATATGGACAGAAAGCATGGAAAGAACATAAATTAACATAGGGGTGATCATCATCTTAATTGAACCCACCACGAAAGGAAAAGAGGAGTCCAGGAGGAGAGTAGTTTGTCAATCGGAGATAGGGCTTCAGTCATATTTAATTTAACAGAAGAAGCGATAGAGTTGGAGAACCACATACATACATTTTGGAGCTATTCCATGCAAAACCAGTGGAAGAGAAGGAGTGAGGAAGACAACATTTTGTAAGAGGGAAAATTTCTGCTTTATTTGAATTGATTTTATAGCCCAAAACAAGGGAGAATGAAGTGAATTCATGTAATAAAGGAGGAATAGAGGTTAGGGGATCAGAAATGAAAAGGAGGTTGTCATCCGCATAAGCGGAAAGTTTTAATTGTTGCTCACCGTAGGAGAAACCGGAAATAGAAGCATTGTTTGCGAATTGAGGATAAGAAGGATTCAAGAGCTAAGATAAAAAGAAGGGGAGATAAAGGACAACCCTAAGGGACACCACGTCGAAGGGAAAAATAAGAAGAAACACAACCATTGACTATTACCGAGGCTCTGGGGGCAGAATATAATAAAGACATAAGTGAAATCAGCTTGGGACCAAAACCATACCATTTCAAAGAAGCAAATAAGAAGGACCAATCGACCCTATCGAATGCTTTTTCAGCATCAACAGAAATGGCTGCCAGGGATGTGGAAAGAGAAGGGATTTTGTTTAAAACATTAAGAAAGAGACAAGAGTTATCCAAAGTCAATCTACCCTTGATGAAGCCAGCCACACTGCACTGCTCTTTACCCTCCAGATGAGGCATAAGAGGATATAGTCGCAAAGCAGGTACTTTGGCAAACAGTTTATAGTCTACATTGACTAGGGAAATCGGATGATAGTTCTTACAAAACATAGGATCTCGGCTTTCTTTGTGTATAAGGCAAATCGTGGCCTCCTGAAAAGTGCCTTCTGTCTTGCCAGAGAGAAAGAATGAATGAAAAAGATTTAAGAGTTTAGGAAGTAATAAGTTAAAGAAATGTAAATAAAATTCAACTGAAAAACCATCTGGACCGGGGGTTTTCCCTTTCTTTAAAACATTTAAAGCATTAGATAATTTATTAAGGGATAAGTCTGTTTCAAGAGTGGAAAGATTAAGGTGATCATTAGACGGGGTTGGGAGTTTGATGAGATAAGATTGAATAAGGGAGGTGGGAGGGGTAGACTCCGGGGTATAGAGGTCCTTGTAAAATAGCATAAATTCATTAAGAATGTCCTGATCCTTGTGAATGGCAGTACCTTCTGAAGAGTAAATAGTATCGATTAGAGTACGGTCTTTGCGGGACTTAAGATAGTTCGCTAGAAGTTTACCCACTTTGTTACGCCCACCGTAATATCGAACACTGCTACGAAGGAGTATGGAGTATGGAAGATGCATTATCAGTCGAGGATTTATTAAACTTTAATTTGGCACGATAAGAGCTGGTAAAATTGAATTTGCCGATGATGAAGTATAGAATTCATTTTCTAGGGCTTTAATGTGTGCATGGGTAGCTTTTTGTTGTTGGAGGAAACGTTTCTTTTTTTTAGACAAAGTCCATAATAAACCCCCTTGCTGTAGCCTTAAAGGAGTCCCATACTATATGGGGGGAGGAGTTGGGGTTACTGTTTAGGTAAAGAAATTCATTAGTGAAAGTAATGAAAGAAGAAGAAAAAAGCGGATCAAGGAGAAGAGAATTGTTAAAACGCCAACGGGAGGACCTGGGATGTGGAGGGAGTAGATCAAGATCAGCTACAATTAGGGCATGGTCAGAAATAACAATAGGTTCTATAGAGGAAGATAATAGATTTTGAGATAAAGATTGAGAAAGAAAAATATAGTCTAAACGGGAGAGAGAGGTATGAGGGGGAGAGAAAAAGGAAAAGTCGAGAGCATCGGGGTGGGAGTCTCCAAGCAACAACGAGATGTGCCTGGGAAATAGTGTCAAGAAAGTGTTCATGCGTTTTATGAGGAACAAAGCGTACTTGAGATTGGCGGTCAAGAAATGGGTCAACAACTTGATTGCAGTCACCGCCTAGTATAAAGAAATCGTCTCTAAACTGAATACATTTCTGTGTAATCAGAGGCCAAAAGGAACAGTCAGGTTGGGTAGGTCCATAGACATTGAATACGGTCAAAGAAATGTTATTAATTAACAACTTCACTAACAACCATCTTCCTTCTGTATAAGTTTCTTGCGATAAAACTTTACAAATCAACTTTATATGGCATAAAATGATAACACCATTTTTCCTATTGGCAATAGGGGAAACTAAAACCGAACCCACCCAACCATTTTTCAGTTTTAATGCTTCGGATTCTGTAAGATGAGTCTCTTGTAAGAGCACAAAATCAGGGTTATAAGAAGCAAGATGGGATAGTATTCTCTGTCTCTTAATTGGGTTAATAAATCCTTTCACATTCCAGGAAACAATTCTGAATGCAAAACCATCAAAAATACATACAGAACGATATATGCAACAGCAAAGTTATGAGGTAAGAGATAAAGAAAGAGAAAAGGGAGGGATAATAGGAAGTCACATGGGGAGACAAACATAAAGGAAGAAAGCAGTAAGTCAGTCAAGAAAAAAGAGGGGAGAGATACAAAAGAGAGGAAACAAAGGAAGGGAAGAACAAATAAGAACAAAAGGAGACAGTACATGTCAAGGTGACGACTGTAATACGTACCTTATGGGGAACAAAAGGGAAGGATGAGAGGCGGCATTGGACAACGGAAACAGCACACCCAACAAAGGGCAACACACCATACCAGGACATCAAATAAACATGAGCAGGAGCGGAAACATGGAGAGGAACACAGTAAACTTTCAATGAACCTGCAAAGGAAACATGAATTATATATAAAAACTGGAAGCACAATGGAGTCCAAATAGTATAAACTAAAACAGCAAATTCAATGCAGCAGTATAAGAAAAGGAGCACCACAGTCAAACATCCAGAAGGAGAAGGAGCCATCTCCATTGAGGCAGTTGAGTGAGAATGAATAAATCTTCTGAGGTCAGTCGGATCTTCAAAGGTGGAAGTCTTGTTGAGGAAGGTAACCTTAAACAGGCATGGATGGAACAAACCATATCTTGCACCCAAGCAACGAAGAGCTGGACGAAGATCTAGGAATTCTTTCAGTCACTTGGCAGTTGTCGATGAAACACCCTGGGAAATAAAGACTTTTGTCCCATGCCAGAATAGCTGCTTTTTGGATTTAGCAGCATTCAGCACCAGCAGAAGGTCAATAAATTGTAGGAATATAAGGATTAATCCACGGGGTTTAGATGGAGCAGCTGAATAAAACAAACGTGGACCCAGTCTATGTGCACGTTGTAGATTCAGTTTGGTTGTAGCAGGGAGACCCAAAATCTGTGGCAGGAAAGAAGTAAAGTACGCAACTGGGTCGTCACCTTCGAGGCGCTCGGGGAGACCATAAATGCGTAAATTATTACGACGGTTTCTATTTTCCAAGTCTTCAGTCGCTCTTCTCAGTTGCAAGACTTCCTTCTCCAAAGTGGAAATTCTGGAAGATGATTCCTGTACCTCGTTGAGGTGTTGTTCTACCACAGTGAGGTAGGACTCCATAGATGACCATTTGTTGTCCAAGGTTTGTAGTCAAGAGTTGGTTTTCCCAATAAAGGGTTGGAGGGCACGAATCTCCTCCAATACTATGTCTAAAGAGACCAGAGAGACAGATTTAGGAGGAGAGGGAGGATCTTGCTTAAGCCTCTTGCCGGTAGACGAGGTTAGCTGCGCTTTAGATGCCATGTTTGCGAGATTCTGTGCATTAGCAGGACAGACCCCGGGTGACGATATCTCAGATAGGTATGAGGATTTGTTTGGGGTAGTGTCGTTGGTGCCACAAGCATTCAACTTCAATTTTTTGGTATGGTGAAGTAAGCGTTTGCTCCTACCCATGTAATGTGGTAAGAAAAGCACAGGAAAGTGTTGGCAACATATAGCAGAATGGGCAAAATTACATCATAAAAGAGAAATATTGAAGACCTCCAATGCTGAATAACAGTCAATTAAAGAAAATGCGTGAAACACGCAGGAACAAGTCGAAAAAGTGAATTGCAGGGCTCCATGTGAGGAAACATAAAGTAAAAGCGGCTGGTAAAAGGACAAAATGGCAGCCGCTGAGAATCAAAAAGAGTTACTTGCAGAATTCTACAACTTATCCATGGAAATAGAGGATGAAAACAGTACTAACCCTGAGCAATGAACTCGTAGCGGAGTCAGCTACTAAACTGCACCCACAAATGCTTTGATAAACCAACTTTACATGCTAAAAAACATATAACCAATTCACAAAAGTGAACTTGGAAAATGAAAATTGTGAGAAGTTGGCCTGATATATGCTGTCCACTAGTTATAGTGGGCACCCTGTACCAGTCCAAACAACCCCTTATTGGTTATAGGTTAAAGACAACCTTTATTGAAAGTTAACCTAGACCTAGCTATGGAGAGCAGTCTTGAAGGAATGTAAAGCAGCTTGTTTTACCAGTCTATAATCTCTTGAGTGCCTAAATGAAAGACAACCATGCCAGGTATATATGTAAAATATATGTATTTATTTCTAAATACACCCTCCCAGGCTCTTTATGAGACTAGAGGTCAAAACACATAAGTTACACTTCAAATATGCCAGTAATAACCACAAATACACATCAGGCCCTAGGGGTGAGCCAAACCATATACTAAAATAGTGGTACAAGAACCATGACTTAACCAGACACAAGGCCTAGAGCCTGTAGAATCACTGAGACCCCAAGGAACCACCCAAGGTAGTGACACAGGGGACCCACGGGGGCCGTGTGCAGTGTGAGAACACAGCCGCGAGCTCCAGTTAGCTTCTAAGGAGAAAGTCACGGTTAGATTTTTAAAGATTAGGGACACTTAGAACTGAGTCAGGACTAAACCCTTTGGAACTTAGGAAGTTCTAGGGTCAACACCCACGGAAGCACTGGAGTACTCGTGTTACCTCACCCAGGGAACCCGGGTGCATAGGTGTCAAATGGTGTCGGGTCGCGTCGTCGATTTCAATGGGAGCTGGCGAAGAAGTGCTGCTGCCGGGAATATGCGAAGTGTCCAAAGAGATCCAAGCCTGGATCAAAGATGGGAAGAACCTGAAAGCAGAGGGGCCAGAGTCTGGGTCACTGGTCAGTGACCAGCAAGGTGATAGACGGATGCCCACCGATGTCGGGTAATTTCAGGTGAAGAAGGTGAAGCTTGACTCTTCAGTCACGAGGACCAGGAGGCATCGAGGACAACCAGGAGCTGGATTCAAGCTGACCCATAAAGAATGTCGAGTGCTGCAGCATAGATGCCTAGATTGGACACAACAAGCCCTGGCAACAGCAACCCACGCAGAAACGAGAAAGATGCTTCTGGGCAGACCAGCAAGGTCTGTGGGACTCACCACTTGGTAGGCAGTCGGGGCACATCTGGAGCAACCAGGGAAGGCCAAGGAAATTCAAAGTTACCCCCTCAGGGAACCACCAGTCAACGGACCAGGGATCGCGAAGGGACCTCGAGACGAAACACAAAATGGCAGCCCACGGGTCACTCGGGGTGACTAGGCTGACAATCTTCAGTGGATTTTGCGCTCAAGGTAGGTGCTACAAGTAATCCCAAGCACGACTTCAAGAGACGTCGAGAGTCGGTGACCAGGTGTTCCGGTTCCACACTACTCACAAGGGCTGCGGGTCTCAGCTTTGCTGGGGACTCAGGTCGGCCTGTGAGATGTCTGGAAATTCTCTTCCTGGGCTGCAAATACATATGAGTCCGGCGGGAGCTTCGGAAATGCAGACCAGCAAATTTCTTCGTTGGTGCCTGCCAAGCAGGGGAGGCACTTCTTGACCCCAAGGGAGATTTCTTCCATCCTCTAGTCTTGAGTAGAGCGTCGAAGTTCCAGGATTCAGCTTCAGAGTTTCGTCCAGGGATATCTAAAGTTCTGGTTACAGAGGTTCCTTACTTATACCTAAGGAAGGGGTTGGACTAGCTCTGGGGACCCACCTATGGGAGGGTTTGGAAAGAGGGGTGGTTATGGTGCAGATCGGAGCTTCCGAATCCCCTCTACTTCCACGGACGGAGTGATTTCACAGTCACAAACGCATACACACATCATACGCTGGTGGGGCCCATTACACCAACATTCAGTCCTACCACTCTATCCGTGCCATGTACATGGGGAAACACTTTCCTGTACCTAACCAATCTGCATATACCTTGAGGTCAATGGCATCAACTAGTTGCTTTTAAATCTGGAGAAAACCAACATCATAATATTCTTTATATTCAATAAAACATGACAATAAAATAACCACCCGACACAGTTATTCAAACAGAAAATATGTTTATCTAATATTGTATGAAAAGCCAATTAAATGCAAGTTAATTTCTCTCATATTTACCTATTCTGTCTAAAAGTCGTTTTCTAAGTCAGAACCGGTCCTCAGCAAAAGAATTTCTAGCCGTCATGTAGAGTCACCGTCCTCTCCGTCAGCATCGGGACCTCTGATCATCAGTTCGGGAAGAAGTGGCGAGAAGTGGCCCAGACCTCTCTAGTCTACTAATATTTATACTAAATGTTACATTCCAAATGTTACAATCATATCATTAAAAATGGATGAACAGCGGAAATAATGTCGTCTTGTTACACCAAGAAAAGTTGACACGTATTGATCGTCTCAAAAATGAATAGAAATAAAGATTCCATAACTAATTTGTTACTTCTACGGATGTCTCTTTTGGATAATTTGTATCCCATCTATGGGATCATTATGAGTTCATAAAGTCAGTTTTTTATTTTGCAACATTTCATGTTCAGGGGCTCTCTGGCATCCGCCCCAGATTTGTCGTCATGGTCATGGCTTTTCGGTTCACCTCGCAGGCAAGGTCACAAGCAGTGCGAAGCCTTTTTGTAAAATTTCCATCAACTCGAATGCAGGCTGCGGGTGGTGGCCATTTTATAGCAGGCCACAATGGTCAACTTAAGTGAAGAAAATACAAAACATAATTACTGCACGGAAATGACTGTACAGTGTTATTCCCCTACTAATACCCTTATGTGTATGTACTTATCTAGCCATTTGCGACATCAAAAGCCATTAATGCATATTAATTATAAGCGCAAAACACAATAACATCACATAAGCAACATCTATTTCTGTCAGTTTGCTCACCAACTTAGTTCACTTATTATTTTAGCCATGCAATAGCATTCCCACGTGTAATTCTTCTGTTAATAAGGTTGATTAGACTTCACATAACACATTTTAATAGTTATTAATTAATCTGTAGTACTTTTAATTATAACAAGCAAAAATGAAACAGGTATTTGGTTTACAAATAAAAACCCTGCTCCATCAATCCCCCCTTTGGTGATATCTTATCACCACAAAAACAAAAACCACAAAAATCAATTTAGTTTCCCCTTTTTGAAGAAATTCAAAATGTCTTCTTGTTCGTCTTTAAACCCTTGTTTCCATCTCATCTTTCTTTTTAGTTTCTATATACATGCTTTCTCTTAACTCTTCTAATTCTATTTCTTGTAGATCTCTCTATGGTTTCTATTGTCTCTTTTTAACATTTTCTTGCTTTGTAATTTTCTTTTTATTTCTTCTATATCTACAACACATACACCCTAGTCTAAGAATTAATAATGCAACAATTACACACGTTAATGGAAATAATACCTTACCAAAAATGGTACTACCTATTTTAGCTACAAAGTTCTTAATAGCAATCATCTTATTAGCCATTTTAGTCCAGATACTTTCAGCTTCCAGTGGTACTAATTCTTCATGCAAATCAGTAATATTTTTCATATAGACTTTTAGATCTTTGCTTTCGTCAGGAATGTAAGTGCAACAATGTTAAACTTTCAGCATTCCACAGACTCCACCCTCTTTTGCCAAAAGAATGTCAAGGGCAAGTCGATTTTGCATCGCCATAGCGCGTAATGCAACCATTTCAGTATTTACCAAAAGAAAGCCTCCAGCGGTGCTTGTTGACAAGCGATCCACCAGTGTTGACAGCTTTCGAATGCCAAAGGCATTCAAAGAAATTCCCACTGCTGGTATCAAAGCTCCAAAAATATCTCCTACAATTTCTGTCCATGTTTCTCTTCTATAGCGTGTTAATGGATTAGTTTGTTGGGCATTGTCTACTCTATCCATATGGAAAATCTTTGGAAAGACCAGGCCAACATAACATGTGCCAAACCAATGGTCAGGCAAACGGTAATAAGCCTTGTTCCCACAAATATAATACACTCCCGGAAACACGGGATCTTCTCCTCCTCTAAAACCCCATCCGGTTGCAATAAAGTATGTATCATGGCACTCACTAGTCCCTATGAAATAATAATCATACTGGGATCTCTTTCTGGTAATGCATAATTTGCCTTTCTGTGGTGCATCTATAGCCATAGTTGGACTGGCTCCATCTTTCAATTCTTTTCTTTCTCAATGTCCCACATTGTTTCACTCATTTTATGCCCTTCTGCTTTCTTGTGCATGTTCAACCTTCTTCTCTCAACCATATCTAGAAAATTCTTCTCTTCTCCTTTCAAACTACAAGTTAAATTATTTCTAAAAACATATTCTAAGGTTAATTCTTTAGTTTCTAAAAAAATCTCACCTAAAGTGTTAGCTTCTTTTGCCGGATTCAATTCTTTATTCATAGGCAATTGCCCAAGAATATTATCTATGTTAGACATGTTATAATCTAATTTCCCTAATTGATAAAATATACTAATCAACCCACTACATGAAATTCCATACGTAGCCGGAAGATGATGATAAGTCACTCCTTCCGAAACAGAGGCAGGTAATTGCATGCAAACATACAATCCCTTACTTCCATTGTCTTTACGTACTCATACAACAATTTTGAAAAAACATTGCTAGAAAAATCATTAATGGACCTATCCTTATGTATATGTACATTACTAGTTCTAGTTGGAACTATCTTCTGTATACTCTTCCCTATATTAGTCCTGTTCTCAATATGTCCTTCTAAAGTGTCTATTGTTACTCTAAAAGAGATCAGTAGAGCAAGCACGCTCCAAAGCAGCATTAACAATCCTGTACAGCAGCAGCACATTTTGCACCATCTTTTCAAGAAGGTACATCTACTTTGATTATTCTCAGTGTTAGCCATCTTGTTAATTTGACCTTGTCTTTTGACTTAGCCTCTTCTACTCCACTACCGAGCTTTTCAGGGCAGCAAGTACCCACCAGATTATTACAATCTATTTGTTCTTAATTTACTTCTTCACTTTCTTCTTCAAGTGGGGGAAAGCAGCAAGCAGCAGGAGACTTACCTGCATCACGCCACGCCACGCCATTTCTTCGCCGCCACCGCCAAGAGTCAGGGGCAGTCCTCGCAGCATCAGGGAGCTCCAACTTCCGCGTCGCCGCCCCGGGTCCACAACTCCCGGCAGCACCAGTGGCGGCGCGTGGCTCTGACGCGGCGCAAGTGCCAGGAGGCGGGATTAAAGCTCGGAGAGGCTCGCTTTGCGGGACGCGTGCGGGACGCGCCGGGCTAAGCCCGGGCAAAGGGCGGGCCCTCTGTGGCCCTCAGAGGCCAGAAGAGACTGGACTGGGCCAGAGACGCTGCTCACAAACATATATGGTATATAAAGCACCGGATGTGGCACATATGAGTAGGTTGCCAGGATTTGGCTATTGTTTTAAAGTGTTTTTATATTATAATCAGTAGACGGTGTAAACGTTATAACAATTCAGTAAGCTTTTGAGGGGACTGTGCCGGTGGATAATATGCCGAGATCTAAGCCCCCTTCTGGGCCACGCACTTTGGATAATTACTTGGTCCAGAAGGTCAGCAAGATAAATTCTGAAAGGCGACAGTCGCTAGGGAAAACTAGTTCCCCACAATCAGAGAGCCCTGTAAGGGGTTCATCAGCCTTTAGTTCAGAAGATGCGAACAATCATTCTAACATTATTATTCCGGATGTTGTTGAGATGGGTCAGCTCGATTCTGAACAAACCACCCCCAATGAGTTAGAAATGGGAGATTGTCCTGATATGGTAAAACAATGTTTACCGACCCCCGTACCTCGGGCAGTTAGAACATGCAGGAAATTTCCTATTAAGAAGGGGGGATTGCGTAATGTACGGAAACGAGCAGCTTCACCAGTTAAAGTTCTTGAAGCAAATGTAACAAGTAAATCTAACAAGGTTGGTGTAGACGATGATGTAGTAACTAACCTGGAGGAGATTATTGACTTAAAAATTAAAGGCATTATAGACCCGCTGGTATCAAAAATCGAGGAATTAACAAAAGAGGTTGCAAGATTGGGTGGATTGCTTATTAAGGCCTTGGACAATCCAAGAGAGGTAACCACTGCCACAGCTGCTGCAACTGATACAACTAGCAATCAATGTGGGCACTATGTACAGGGAGACCCTTCTAAGGAGGCGATAGGAAATAAAGGGAATGGTAATGTTAACCCCATACTACCTCAAGGGAATATGCACTCAGATTGTCAGGCTACGCCTGCCATAGGAAATATAAATGGATGGGAAGAAACTAACAAAAAGCATGCTATTAATCTCCCACCCGAGTGTGCTCCCTATGTGGTGGTACTAACAAATGTACCACCGCTTGACAATAGGGGTTATCAAGAAGCACACGATTCCTTAACAAATAAATGTCTATCTTGGCTAAATAGACAGTGTGGTTTCCCACTGAATTTCTCTGATAATGTTTTGACTACCAGGAGGGTTAATTGGATAGGGAGTGCTAGGAAAAGCTCAAAGGGGGACTGTGTAATTATAAATTTTAAACATCCACAGCATGTTACTACAGTCCTCCTTAGAGCTGCATCTCTCCCAATTTCCGATGGTAATGTATGTGCCCGAGCACTAGGTTACTTTTATAATCATCTTAATGCCAACCGAAGGGACAATACTAGAATCTCCACCTATCCACCTACCTCTAAACTTTATTTTGATATTCCCACACAGAATAGATTTCATGCACTTAGTTCCCTGGACTCTAATGATTGACGCATACAAGAGACGGAGATATGTTCAGTAAGGGAGGAGGGACCTGAGGGGTATGAGCATAAGCTTGACTGTGCACCTGAAATAATTTCTAGGGACTCAGGAAGTGCGCCCAATCAAAATGAGGCAGAGGATATTCACGAGGGATTTGGGAATATACGCAATATGGGCCAAACAAGTGGGGTTAGCAACGCTGAGGGGAATGTCCGAGGTTCTGCAACTGGGATTACCGCCAGAATAGGTACATGTTCCAGACTGGTGTGCTGGAACGTAGCTGGCCTGAAATCTAAGAGCAGAGACCCTGGTTGGGAAACTTTTATTAACAGGTACGATATATTATGTTTCCAGGAAACCTGGTGCAAAAATAATATTGACTACGAAGGATTTGTTTCATATAATTTACCAGCATATGGAGAGGGCCCGGGAAGAGCTAAGGGGGGCTTACTCACCCTTGTATCGGTCCACCGGCAGATACTGGTGATAAAATATTTACCGGTGGGTGATCTAGTCCAGATGCTCTGGATTCGTGAAGGCAAAAGCCGTAATATCCTTCTGATCAATTATTATAACAATATCTTTGATAGCACCAGGGGCAGAATAATAACCGATTTGGCCAATGCTATTGATACCCTGAGTTTGGATTCAAATGTTGTATTTGATATCATTTGGTGTGGGGATTTTAATACCTCATTATGTGATTTATTATCTACAAAGGCCTGCGGGGTTACTAATAATGCTGGATGGGAGGTTCCACACTTTGGCCATGATATGTATGGGGAAAATGTGAATACATTAATGGGGTGCCTTGACTTGGAAATTTTGGATTGCTGTAGGGACAGTAATGGTTTACCTGTCCCCACATTCAGGAACTGGCGCTCTAATTCTGTGATTGACCATGTGTTGGTATCTTCTAGTATTGTCGACTGTTTTGCTCCACTGGAAATGGAAATAATGGATACTAGTGACCACAACTGTATTATTGTGACCATGACTCTGTGGAAGGAGAATGATAGAGAGGCAGGGACCACAGTTGAAAATATAGAACCCCACAGGGTTAATGGGGTAAAGCTTAGGTGGGTAGGCGCAAAAGCATCCGAATTGACCGCATCCATC
Organism: Triturus cristatus; assembly: GCF_964204655.1. Classification (NCBI taxonomy): domain Eukaryota; kingdom Metazoa; phylum Chordata; class Amphibia; order Caudata; family Salamandridae; genus Triturus; species Triturus cristatus. The sequence continues at coordinate 179,146,907 of NC_140590.1, forward strand.
ATAATGATGAATTTAGCAGACATTGTTTTTATTTTGGAGAATAGATTGGATCATGAGCGGGTCTTATCTAGTTTTACAGGAATCAACAATGCCATTAACGCAAATTTCACAGGTGGCAATAGGGGTGGTATAAAACCTGGATTTATTTGGTTAGATCAAACCTGTACTGCTGCTCTGACTAACCTTAAGCAGGCCCTAGCAATAAGGCCTAGGGATAAAAAATTAGTAACAATATTGAGGTTAGAGTATAAAAATGCCATTAAAAATAGGAAGATGGTTCTTCAGCATGAGGCCTGGGATTCTCTTAACCAAGCGGCGGAACTCTCTAATGGCACGTTATTTTGGGCAACAGTCAACTCTCCATTCCTTAAGGAGACAAATACACCTGAGTTAACAGCAAACGTCTCCTGCGAAGGTTGGATTACCCATTTTTCAACTATCTTTGATTCAGGTAAAAATACTAATGCTGGCTCATATAGATGGCCTATATTACCATTGGAAATCTCTGTGGAAGAAGTTGAAAGGGGGATTAGGGCAAGTAAGGGAGGAAAGGCCCAAGGCCCGGACGGGGTTCCAAGTGATGTGTATAAGGAAGCACCGGAAGTGTGGGGCCCCCTGTTGGCTGTTGTGTTCAATGCCGCGGTGTGTACAGAACCTCCGCCGACCTGGGAGGAGTCTATTATTGTACCGATATATAAAAAAGGGTCCAGGGCTGATGCTAAAAACTATCGACCAGTTTCATTACTGGATTCTTCCGTAAAAGTTATGAGCAGGATTATGCTGGTAAGATTGGAAGAATGGGCAGAACAGGATGGTATCTTGGCAGACAGCCAATATGGTTTTAGGAAAGGCAGGGGTACGCTCGATCAATGTATCAATTTAGAATTATTGATCGGGAAGTATAGTGAAGCGAAACCCGGCCTTATATATTTGTGCTTTGCGGATTTAAGCAGCGCTTTCGACATGGTTGACCACTCAATTTTGTGGTCAACCCTGTTGAAACTGGGTGCGCCAGAGGGCATAATTTATTTTCTTGCCAGGATGTATGAGAGATTAAAAACATGTGTACGTTTTGGTAGGAGGGGAGAATGTACCCCGAACTTTAGCGTAAAACGAGGTATAAGGCAGGGTTGTGTTTTAGCTCCCCTTTTATTTATTTTATTTATTAATGGAATTGATGCTATTTTAAAGGAAGTTCATGCAGATGCTCCTATGATCAACGGTGTTTCAGTACCGGTGTTATTATACGCCGATGATGCTGTGTTGTTGTCAAGAACACCGATAGGGTTGCAACGTCTGATGGATAGTTTTGCATCCTTTATTGACGACAAAAAATTAGTTATTAATAAAAGCAAAACGTACACTATGATCTGTGGCTTAAAGAAATCTAAACATACAACGAAAGGGTTTTTTATTGACAACGCAAAAGTACAGCAAGTGGACAAATTCTGTTATTTAGGTATAACTTTCTCTGGTGACAAAAAGTGGACACATGAATTTAACAACATATGCAATAAAATGGCTAGAAATGCACACGGAATTTTTAGATTTGCTCAGAAAATTGGGGATCGTAGGACCAGAGATATGATAAAAATTTATCAGGCCAGATGCGTATCAATTGCATTGTATGGGGCAGGAATTTGGGGTTATTGCTGTGCATATAAATTGCAACTGGAAGAGAATTGTTTTTTTTAAAAACTCTTATGTTTACCCACTTCGGCCTCTAATGCTCTGTGCCATCAGGAACTATCTGTGAATTACCTACTTGACCTTCTGTCACTTAGACCTCTGATGATTTGGCGGTCTATTTGGTTGAATGAGGAGAAGTCCTTTACTAGGTCTATTATCCAGGACTGTTTGCGATTAGATAAAGCCAAAGCAATACCCTGGATTAAATATATTATTGTGTGTTTCTCAGATATCTTTAACCTGAATATTTTAACTGATCCGAACGCTGTTTTATTGATCCCCAAGGTTGAGCTAAAAAGGGTCTTCCTAGCTTATGCTGAGAGGAAGAGAACTGTTATTGCTGGTACTCTGTCCACTGTTATGTTTTATAACAGATATTTGTCTATGGATGGATTTCCTGTCTATTTAACCCTTGTCACCAGGCCGACACACAAATTTGTGCTAACCAGACTTAGATTTGGAATAGTGCACCACTTGGTGGCCCATCCAATAATGAAAAAACATCCATTAGGGCCTTGTAGATGTGACGGGATTTCCAAGCAGAGCACAATGCACTTTTTACTATTTTGTAAGCTGTACTCTAATTTTCGTATTGTCTTGCTTAAACCCATGTTTGTTAAATACGGAACACGTACGGTTGAGCACGCAATGAAATTGATTTTTAACTTACAATCTGCGGATGTCTGTTTTTATACCGCCACTTTTTTAAACAAATGCATCAGTTCTAGGAAAAGCATGTGTTTTTAGCTGTTGAAATGTAATTTTAGTGTGTAAATAAGATTATTGTTCTAATTAATCATGGTGTTTTAAATGTATTATTATGTCTGCTACAAGCTATTCATATTTTGTATATTTTGACTTTGTGATTGTGTATGCTTTTATGGTCATTAATTTGTACCGAATAAAGCTGAAATTGAATTGAATTGACTTCTTTGGATCTACTCAATTTGGATTTTCATCATTTTTCACTGTTTCCTCATCATCATCAAACTGTATTAGGTCCTGAACATCCGTCTCTTCTCCAATGTCGGACAAGATAACTCTCAGGATTCCCACAGCTTCTTCTTCAGCAACCACTTTCAGCAGAGCCTCCTCTGGACTTCCTTGACTGTCTGCCTCTTCTCCTTGTTCAGGCAGTGCCACATACGTCCATTCTGGTGACTTATACTTCTCATGCTTCTGGGCAACAAATGGACGTCCATCCCACCCTCAGCTTGGCCTGACTCCTTTGGTGAAATCCCCGCACCTAAAAAGGAGATCAAAACTCTAGGAGTATGGTTGGAACCCGACCTGACCATGAAGACGCAGGCGACCAAGACTGCTGGTACGTGCATTGGTCTCTTGCGGTCCGTGCGTAAGATCCTACCCCTTCTCCCCCCGCTACCCAGGAAATTACTGATCCAGGGACTTGTCTTAGCCCGGCTCGACTACAGTAACGCCATCTATCTTGGGGCTCCGGAATACACCCTGGCCAAACTCCAACGCACCCAAAATGCGGCGGCCAGGCTCATTATGAACCTCCCCCCCAGAGTTTCAGCCAAGCCTGCCCTCAAAGCCCTACACTGGCTTCCGGTCCGCCAGAGAGTAGAATTTAAAGCCTTGTGCACCACCCACAAGCTTATCAATGGAGTTGGCCCAGCCGCACTAAGACACATGGTTACCCCATATAAAGCTTCCAGACCCCTCCGCTCTGACGCCGAACATCTGGCCACTGTACCAAAATTCAGGAAGGCTCGAACCGGCGGCCGTCGCTTTGCGGTCAAAGCCTCTATAGGCTGGAACGCACTCCCTCGCAGCCTACGTCTGGAACCCTCGCACACCCTGTTTCGTAAAAAACTCAAGACCCTTCTGTTTCCTAAATAATCCTTCCCCTCTCCCCCTCTCTGGTCTGCACAGATTTATAGCGCGGGGATGCCTACGGGTCACCAGGCGCTCTAGAAATCACAAAATAAAATAATAATAAATAAATAATTATACTTCTGGTTTGGTTTTCTTATTCTTTTAGTACCTTCAGGTATCTTGGTTTCCTCTTCCTTTGTTGGATTTTGACTTGACACTTCGTTCACTTGTTCAGCTTTCGAAGAGTTAACTCGTGTCAGTCTATATCTCAGTCTCTTTATCTTGTTAGGCCAAAGATCTCCTTTAGCATCTCTCTTTTGTCTTCCTTCTTTATTGTTTCTTTCTCCAATCCAAGTTCTCTTTCTCAGAACTCGTTCTCCATGTATCTCATTTTCACTTTCATCAGATTCTGTCTCAGTTGCTTCTTGTTCATCAATAGTTTTCTCTTTTCCAACCGCTTCTTTTTCTCCAACAGTCTCTTTTTCCACCAATTGAGATTTCCCTACTTCTGTCCCTCCTCGGGTCTCCGACACGCAATCTTCTTGCTGTCTACTTGTCCCTTCACCTAGCTTGTTGTTGATGTTCCCTACACCTCCTCGGGGTTTTTCCGCAATCTGTCCCTCTCTTTCTTTTTCTGTCCCTTCTTCTTCAAGAATTATCTCAGGTGGAACTTGTCCAATTATCTCATTTATTTCAGGTGTTACCTCTGTTGGGATGTTCTTTTCTTTCCTTTCTTTCTTTTTGTGTTCGTCACTGTCAGTTGGAACTTCAGGCACTTCTTCAGACTCTGGCCTTGTCTCAGGAGTTTGCAATGTTCTTTTTAGAACTTCTTCTGGTGGGATGAAGATTGCTCTTGACTCACCTTCCCCACTTTCAGGATTCTTTTTCCTTCTTACTGTCTCTCTGTCTGCATCGTCACTGGAATCTGATTCTTCAAAGTATTCTTTTCCAGTGCCGTCTCTTGGATTTGGAACTCTCAATGTGTGACTTGCATGTATCCAATTTTTCACTCCAGCACACTTCACAGCAGTTGTTGTGGTCAGAATGACTTGTCTTGGCCTTCCCCACCTTGGAACCAGGCAATTCCTTCTTCTGTGGACTTTTATCCTTACCCAGTCCCCTGGGCTCAGATCATGGGCTGGTTTCTTTTCAAGTGTGGTGGCGTCTTCTCCAACCTGGTGAAACACAGAATGAACTGCGTCAGCCAGGCCCTTACAGTAATCCAAAATCATGTCATCAGTTATAGTCATCAGCTTGTTGACTGGTACAAATGCATGTCTCATAGCACGTCCCATGATAATTTCATGTGGACTCAAACCTGTTGTTCTGTCTGGAGTAGACCTAATAGTCACCAGGACTAGAGGCAAGACATCGGGCCATTTCATTCCTGTGGCTAGGCACATTTTGCCAATTCTGTTTTTGATAGTACCATTCATTTGTTCAACCACACCAGAAGCCTCTGGTCGGTAGGCACAATGTAGCTTCTGCTGTACACTCAATGCTTCACAGATCAGACCCATGATTTCATTATAAAAATGTCCTCCTCTGTCTGATTCAATGGTTACTGGGAACCCATACCTTGGGATAAACTCTCTTAACAGTAACTTAGCCATCATTTCTTCTTGTTGGATAGGCCTCCACCCACCTGGAGAACAAACAGACCACCACCAGGACATACCTCAATCTGTTGACTTGGGGCATTTCAATGAAGTCTATCTGCATTCTTGTGAAGGGTCCTCCTTCCCTGCCTATTGTTCCTAGGCTCACCACTGTTTTCTTTCCAGGATTGAATTGCTGACATATCAGACATCTCTGACAGAGACTCTCTGCTAGTAGCCTGAATTTTGGACTATACCAGGTCTGCTTAAAGGCCCTTATCATAGCATCCCTCCCCAGGTGTCCTTGGCCATGATACATCCTTGCCATTGTTGACAACATGCTATGGGGCATGACTGGCCTTCCATCCCTATAGACCCACACATGATCTTTTTCTCTTGGTGCACAACCTGCTTTCACCCAATCTTTCATTTCCTCATCTCCTGCCTCATCCTGCAACTGCTTCACTTCCTCCCATGTTCCCACCTCATTAGTGAACATTAAGGAACAAGAAGACATTTCTCTTTCTTTGCTCCGATTAATAGAATGATTATTCCTTGCACAATATTGTGCAATGTCATTAGCAAATTTATTCCCAACGGTGACAAAATCATCACCTTGACCATGAGCAGCACATTTTACAACTGCTAGTTCTTTAGGCAGCTGTATCGCCTCTAGCAATTTTCCAACCACTTCAGCATTCTTTATGGGAGTTCCACTTGAGGTCAGGAAACCTCTTTGTAGCCATAGCTGGCCAAAATCATGGACAACTCCGAAGCCATACTGGCTGTAAGTCGTTACTGTCACTCTCACATTTCTCCCAATCTTGTAGGCTTTGGTTAATGCCACCAATTCTGCCACCTGAGCGGATTTAACTCCTTTCAAAGGTGATGCTTCCACAACTCCTGAAACTGTACACACAGCATATGCAGCACTCAGTGTTCCTTCATCCGTTCTCAAGCAAGAACCATCCACAAACAACACATGATCACTCTCAGGCAGTGGCAAATCTCTTATGTCCGGCCTTGGTTTTGTACAGTAATCAAGCACATCCAAACAGTCATGATCAACTTCATTCCTCACTCCCACACATTCAGCATCAGGCAATAGTGTCGCTGGATTCACATTCACACATCTCTCCAGGCTCACATTTGTTGCACCAAGAATGACCTTCTCATATTTAGTCAGCCGACTATGAGACATGAACTGGGTCCGGCTCCTTGTTAAAAGGATTGCCACATCATGAGGTACGAATACCCGTACAGGGTATCCCATTATGATTCCCTCACTTTGTTCCAGACTTTTGCATGTAGCAGCTACTGCTTTCAGGCAACCTGGTAAACCCACTGCTACTGGGTCAAGTGTTGCTGAGAAGTATGCAATTGGCCTTCTCAGACGTCCATGTTTCTGGATTAACACTGAAAGTGCACATCCATTTCTCTCACTACAGTACAGCTCGAATTCCTTTTCATAATCTGGCATTCCTAGAGCAGGAGCTTCACATAGCCTGTTCTTTAGCTCTTTAAATGCTGCCATTTGTTCTGGGTTTAATTCTAATGGGTCTTTCACCTCACTTTTTGTCAATTTGATCAGGGGCTTTGCAATCAGGGAAAAATTACTTATCCACTGACGACAGTAACCAACCATTCCCAGGAACATTCTCACTTCTCTTTGTGTCATTGGAGCTCTCATCCCTCTGATCATTTTAATCCTATCAATGGTCACTTTTCTCAGGCCTTTCTCAATGTTATGTCCCAAATACTGGACTTCTTTCTTGCAGAATTGCAATTTGGCTGGAGACACTTTTAATCCTCCATCTGCCAAGTGATTCAGTAAAGCAATGGTGTCTACTTCACAGGCTTCACGTGTTTTTGATGCCACAAGCAGGTCATCAATGTATTGGACCAAAACTGAATTTTCAGGCATAGTTAGACTCTCCAGAGATTTCTTCAGCAATTGATTAAATATCGAAGGGCTCTCTGTATACCCCCGTGGAATTCGGCACCATGCCAAAATCCTCTCTCCAAATCTAAATGAAAAAATTGGCTGGCTGTCATGATGCAACGGGATTGAAAAGAAAGCATGACACAAATCAATTACTGTATACCCTTCTGCATCATGGGGAATCTGATACAAAATCACTGATGGATTTGGCACAATGGGACAACATGACACAACAATCTTGTTAATCTTTCTCAAATCTTGCACTATTCTGAATTTCCCATTGGGTTTCTTCAGTCCCATTATTGGTGAATTACATGGGCTGATCAGTATTTCCCTTAACTCCCCCTGCTGAATCATTTTATCAATTATGGGTGTTATTCCTTCAATTATTTCAGGTGTCAATCTGTATTGTGGAATGTTTGGGTAAACCACTCCCTCTTTTACAGACATTTTTACTGGATCTACATTTCTCATCAGGCCCACATCTTTTCCAGTAAAATCCCAAACTGCTGTTTTCACTGTCTGTTTCAATTCTGAGGGTAATGCATCTGGATTAAACACAGCATATGTTCCCATAGCCTCACATTCCCTATTATCCATTGTCATTCTGTATAGGACATCCTCATCTGGTGTTTCAAAAGTTATTCCATCTGGAGTACAGAAAATAGTGCAATTCATTTTGCACAGCAGGTCCCTACCTAGCAAGTTCACAGGACTAGTATCACACACCACAAATCGGTGCATTTCTGAAAATTTCTCTATTCTAACTCTTACTGGTTCCGTAAGGTGAGTTTTGATCTGCGTGTTGGACACACCAACTACTTGGATTGCTTCATCCGAGAGAGGAAGATTCTTTATATCAGCTGACCTGACAGTTGATCTCGTAGCTCCTGTGTCAACTAAAAAGGTAACACTTTCACCATTGATTTTCCCATCTACAAATGGTCCTGCCTGATCTATTTCTAGAGTTGCGCCAAGTACGCACTCTTCCTCCTCTCTTCGGCACCGTCAGAATTCTTCCTCAGAGTCACTTCCCTCATTCTTCATCCAATATTGAGATACAGCGCTTTCGCGTTTTGGCTTGATTACCTGCTCTTCATCGTAGAACCCTGACTCTTGACTGTACTTCTGGGATCCTCTTCTCTGTGGCAAGGGTGGTTTTGGCACCTGATTCTGCTGCTCATCAGCCTTCTGCTGTTGCTGATGCTGACCACACCCCTCACTCTGCACCTGTGAATTCAATGATGGATTGTCATCATTAGTAGACGGTGGATTCTTACACTCGGATTTCCAGTGCCCTAATTTTCCACAGTTGTGGCAGGGGAACCTTTTCTTCGCTTCCTCGATATTGCCTCTCCCTTTTCCTGTGCCAAATCTGGGTTTATTTCCTGGGTTATTTGCCTGTTCAACCAACTGAGCTTCCTGCCTTTCTGCAACTTTCACCTGTGCCCACATTGCCTTTTCCTTCAGTTTCCTTTGCTTTCCCTCAATTTCATCACTGAAGTATTTTGCATGTCTCAGGATTTCATCAATCTTTTTGCTCTGCCAGTCTACGGTATGCTGCCTTATCATTTCACTGATTTCAGGTCGCAAGCCATACACAAATCTATATACAAAATGCCTCAGATCCTTGTCACCCAGATGTTCCTCTCCACTGAACTGTTTGAAAGCCAGTATTAGTCTTTCATAGTAAGCATGGACTGATTCTTTCACTTCCTGATGTGTTCGATCTATTTTAACCCAGTCTGTTTCCTTGGGGGGTATCTTATTCTTCAGGAACGCCATAACCTGTTCGTACTTTTTCATAACCTCCGGGTCTGGAGCTCCTGTCTTTGGATCTCTTGGGTATTCTTTAGTGGGCCAGTCTATGACTATTTTACATTCAGCCCACAGGTCTGCTGGCACAATTATATCAAACAGACTATTCAGGTCGATCCACAGCACTTTTGACAATTTCACAAATCTGTCGACTTGTCTATACCACTCAACAGACTTCTCCCTTAGTCGAGGGAAATCATTAGTAAATGACAAAATATCCTGTCTGGTCCATGGGACATGTACGTACCCACCTCCTGGAATCTCCCTCATGGGGTAGGCTGTCACTGCTTTCTCTTTTTCTTTCAGGGGAAATGTTGAATAAGTTCTGTCTGCTGCATCCTCTCGCTTTCTATACCATCTATCTTTCCATCTCTCCACATCTCCCCATTTTCTCAGCAAAGCAATCATCTCCTTAATCTGCCCTGTTCGACCTGCATTGTTCAGATTCTCAATGTCCTTATCTGTAAAATCCACTTGGTAAGGCTCTTGTAAATCTTTTACCTTGTCCATGTCGATCCCCATTTCACTGGCTATTCCTTTTAACCTCTCATGTATGTTCTTTGCTCGCCAAGTGATGCTCTTGCACAGGAATAAAATTTCCCCTTCCTGATAATTTTTCAGCGTTTCTGTAGGGATTGTTCCTACAATCAGCTCCTCCATTTCCATTCGTATTCTAGCTACATCAATTCCCTGGTATTCTTTTTCTTTCTTCTGCAAGGCCTTCAGCCAATCATTCAAATCCTCAGCAGTTATTCCCATAGATTTTTCTGCACCCCCTGGTTCTGACACTCTTTGTGGTTCTAGGATTGATCCTCTGTTCCCTTCCACACATCCAGAGTTCAAACTTGAGTTAGTCTGCACACTCAACTCTCCTCCACATATGGTATGTCTCCACTGATTTTCTCCTGTTCTCATTTCTGTCTGCTCTGGAGGAACAATCAATCTGTTAGCTACATATGGAACTGGCAAACCATTTTCACCAACCCTCTGCTTGTCGAACACAGGCATAACCGGACCTATTGTTACAGGCACCATAACTGCTTCAAGATTTTTCGTCAGCTCCCTGATTTTCTCCGTCAATTCAAATGTGGTCCTTGCTAGTTCTCTGGTCTTTTCATCCTCTATTTCATTCTCCCTTTCTCTTTCTCTCTCTCTTTCTCTCTCTCTTTCCGCGAGAGAACAACCGCTTTTCAAACCAGGGGTGGTACCCTCTGTATTAATAATCCACAGGGTGTCTCTCATTGGGGTAACTGCTGTTCCTACCTCTGGTTCTCGTCTATACGGGGATGGTCTTTTGTAAAACATGTCCTCTAGGACATCATCATCAGACTCATTCGCCCCATACCTCCTTGTTTCTACATTATGTTCTTTCTCTGTACATTTTCTCCCTTCTGACTCTTCGTCTGTTCTCATAGGATATAATCCCTCAGTCATACTGGCATCTTGCCATCTTCTCATCCGGTCATGATGGGTTTCGCGATCATGCTTTCGCCCAAAAATATACCGGTAATTCCCTCCACTCCTCTGCTTTTCTCGCTCGTGCACTTCATCTTCCCATTCGGTTAATGCCTCAAATTGCGTAGGCCTAGGCCGAGGCTCTAGGTCCATCATCCTCTCCCGCAAGTTCCTTATTATGGCCAGATTAAATGAGCCATGCTCTGGGAAAGCTAAAACTCCATCCTCTCTGGTATATTTTACCCAGTTATCTAACCAAATACAGGTATGATACCCATATCTCACAGCCATGAAGGATGCGGGGGTTCTTATCGGAGGAAGTAACTGTCCTTCCCTTGTCACAATATCCTTATCCTTGTCGAACCATGTTTTTACTTTACTAAACAAGGATTTCTTCTTCTTTTCCTCAGCGTGGTAATACATTTTCTTGTTTTCCGCAACCCTCTTGTGTTTTCTACAACTGTACGATCTCCTGTCCAATTGCAGCGCGATTCACATTAACGCACCAATCCTGGAGCGTCTACGTCACTGACTCAGTCCACTAATCCCAGCGCGACTCACACCACGGAACCAATCCTGGAGCGCGTACGTCACCCTGTATGTCTCCCAATCCTTGCGCGGCGTACAGTAGCACACCAATCAGCACACCAATCACAGTGCTTCCACTGTTCTAACCCACTGTCCAATCACAGCGCGGTCTTCCTGACGTCAGCAGTCGCTGCAGCAGCTTCTGCTCCTGTCTCCTGTCTCTCTCGTCTACCCCTCCTTTACAAAACTACTCGGTAGACTTTGTTTCAATCTCTACGAGTCTGTTAGTTACAACATACAAACATCTCCATTGTCTGTTTCGCTAACCACAGAATAGCAAAAGACCTTTCCCATGAGAACAGCGCTTACCTCTGCCCTACTACAGAATCGTTACTTTCGTTGATAAAGTAGCACATCCCTCTACTCTACCCTTCTAACAAGCATCAATTAACTGTTTCCTCCGGAATGCTCCTAAGAGTTTCACAATTAACCAGAATGCCTTCTCATTCACGCACTTTCACACCAGAAAATGTAGTACATTCACACAGAATTCTGTCTTTCCCGAGAACAGCGAACAATCTGTCCTACTACAGAATTATATCACACATTAACAAAGCAGCGCTTACCTCTGCTCTGTCCTTCTAACAAGCTCAGAGAATACCTACTACCTTCCCAGTGTTAAGCGTTAACGGAATGCCATAAGGATCCCTGATACCTAAGACCAGAACTTCACAGATAACCTTCGCTATCATATACACTTCTTTCACACAGAAAATACGTTTCTAATGGCAACACACGGCGATGCTACCTCATCGAACCCAGACAATGCGACGCGCAACTTCAATTGTCACATGTTTTCCTCCGTTTACATACAGGGCTAACAATCCCGCCTCTTCCGAGAGCAGCGCTTCCCTCTGTCCTACTACGAAACTGTCACCGACTTCCTACGTCCCAGAAGCCGTACACACTACACAAAACTGAATACGACTTCAACGTACAGTGTTAGTACAAACATCAATATCAATCAATAATCAATAAGCTTATATACACGCAAATTCACCAGATCAAGACAATAGTTAACCATCAGTCTGCTACCAAGAAACTGGTGCAGATCGGAACTTCCGAATCCCGTCTACTTCCACGGACGGAGTGATTTCACAGTCACACACGCATACACACATCATAAGCTAGTGGGGCCCATTACACCAACATTCAATCCTACCACTCTATCCGTGCCATGTACGTGGGGAAACACTTTCCTGTACCTAACCAATCTGCATATACCTTGAGGTCAATGGCATCAACTAGTTGCTTTTAAATCTGGAGAAAACCAACATCATAATATTCTTTATATTCAATAAAACATGACAATAAAATAACAACCCGACACAGTTATTCAAACAGAAAATATGTTTATCTAATATTGTATGAAAAGCCAATTAAATGCAAGTTCATTTCTCTCATATTTACCTATTCTGTCTAAAAGTCGTTTTCTAAGTCAGAACCGGTCCTCAGCAAAAGAATTTCTAGCCGTCATGTAGAGTCACCGTCCTCTCCGTCAGCATCGGGACCTCTGATCATCAGTTCGGGAAGAAGTGGCGAGAAGTGGCCCAGACCTTTCTAGTCTACTAATATTTATACTAAATGTTACATTCCAAATGTTACAATCATATCATTAACAAGCATTTACAATGCAACAGGTCTCGCATTTGTAAATTTTAGAGCTATCGTACACTAAAACTACGGACCCAAATCACTCCATTCCAATGCTCGCAAGACTCCAAGATTACATCAGGTGTGATAATGTAATGTCAGCACGTATTTGTTATCTTAGCTCATCCTGCTATCCTTACACACTTGGAATATAATGTGACATTTATTCAGAATTAATAAGGGCAGAAGTTACAACTAAAAAAACTGCCTGCAGCACTGAGCCCATATACACTATAAGACGAGCATATTTTCAAATACAAATGCTGAGTTTTAAGCACGACGGCGTGCTTGCCTACAAAATCACGAATTTTCACGCTCGCTGCTAACATCAGCTGCGATAGTAATTACGACCCAAATCACTCCATTCCAATGCTCGCAAAACTCGCAGATTACATCAGGTGTGATAGTATAATGTCAGCACGTAATTGTTATCTCAGCTCATCCTGCTATCCTTACACACTTGGAATATAATGTGACATTTATTGAGAATTAATAAGGGCAGAAGTTACAACTAAAAAAAATGCCTGCAGCACTGAGCCCATATACACTATAAGACAAGCATAGTTTCAAATACAAATGTTTAGTTTTATGCACGACGGCGTGCTTGTCTACAAAATGATGAATTTTCACGCTCACTGCTAACATCAGCTGCGATAGTATAGTTACAGCACGAAATTGTAACATGAAATCATCCTGCCGTCTTTACATACTTAGAACATGGGATGAGATTCGAGAGGGATTAATAAAGTTAGAGCTTGCAAGTATAAAACACCCGAAAACAGTGAGCCCATGTGGTTACAACAACAAAACAGCACCAAAGGCTAAAGTGATGTTCCTTATAACACGAGCACAGTTGTAAATAAGAAACGTTTGTTTTGGGCAAATGTATACCATTTTACACATCAACACGCTTCATGCTCGCTGCTGATATCAAGTATGGTCGTATATTTACGGGACTTCATTCACACATCAAATCATCCTGTTATCCTTACGAAGTCAGTACATGGTGTGCCATTTGTTATATATTCATAAAGGCACAAGGCACAACTATAAAAGAGCCTGAAGCATTGCGCCCATGTACACTATTATTCAAGGGTTTCCTACCCGCATCCACGCTAGGCGCACACAGCCACTTCGCAGTGCCCTTCAATTGGGAATAAAGTGTGAAAAGGGTAAAAAATCGGAAGACAGAAAGTCTGGTATGGTGTCAAGCGTCAACTTGTTTGTGACAGCTGAGAACCGAAACCAGGCCAAGATAATGAAGTACATTAAGATGGGCAGTATAGATTGTAATCTCTTCGTTCCCAGCTTCAAAGACATGCAAATGAAGACACAGAGTGATGCGAAAGGTATTTTCCATTCCAATGCCGCAAAGTGAAGACAGCCAAACTCCCGGGAAAATAAATAAAAATAAACCCAAAAGCAGAAACGGACCATCGTACACTAAAATTACGACCCAAATCACTCCATTCCAATGCCGCAAAATAAAGACAGCTAAACCCTTCCAGTAAAATAAATACAACGACCTGAATAGCAGTACAACTCTTCCGGAAAAATAAATTAAAACAAAATAAATAGCAGAAACGGACCATCGCACACTAAAACTACGGACCCAAATCACTCCATTCCAATGCTCGCAAGACTCGCAGATTACAGCAGGTGTGATAGTGTAATGTCAGCACGTAATTGTGATCTCAGCTCATCCTGCTATCCTTACACACTTGGAATATAATGTGACATTTATTTCAAATTAATAAGAGCACAAGTTACAACTAAAAAAACTGCCTGCAGCATTGAGCCCATATACACTATAAGACGAGCATATTTTCAAATACAAATGCTGCGTTTTAAGCACGACGGCGTGCTTGTCTACAAAATCAGGAATTTTCACGCTCGCTGCTAACATCAGCTGCGATAGTAATTACGACCCAAATCACTCCATTCCAATGCTCGCAAATCTCGCAGATTACATCAGGTGTGATAGTATAATGTCAGCTCGTAATTGTTATCTCAGCTCATCCTGCTATCCTTACACACTTGGAATATAATGTGACATTTATTGAGAATTAATAAGGGCACAAGTTACAACTAAAAAAAACTGCCTGCAGCACTGAGCCCATATACACTATAAGACGAGCATATTCCCAAATACAAATGCTGAGTTTTAAGCACGACGCCGTGCTTGTCTACAAAATCAGGAATTTTCACGCTCGCTGCTAACATCAGCTGCAATAGTAATTACGACCCAAATAACTCTATTCCAATGCTCGCAAAACTCGCAGATTACATCAGGTGTGATAGTATAATGTCAGCACGTAATTGTTATCTCAGCTCATCCTGCTATCCTTACACACTTGGAATATAATGTGACATTTATTGAGAATTAATAAGGGCAGAAGTTACAACTAAAAAAACTGCCTGCAGCACTGAGCCCATATACACTATAAGACGAGCATATTTTCAAATACAAATGCTGAGTTTTAAGCACGACGGCGTGCTTGTCTACAAAATCAGAAATTTTCACGCTCGCTGCTAACATCAGCTGCAATAGTAATTACGAGCCAAATCACTCCATTCCAATGCTCGCAAAACTCGCAGATTACATCAGGTGTGATAGTATAATGTCAGCACGTAATTGTTATCTCAGCTCATCCTGCTATCCTTACACACTTGGAATATAATGTGACATTTATTGAGAATTAATAAGGGCAGAAGTTACAACTAAAAAAAATGCCTGCAGCACTGAGCCCATATACACTATAAGACAAGCATAGTTTCAAATACAAATGTTTAGTTTTATGCACGACGGCGTGCTTGTCTACAAAATGATGAATTTTCACGCTCACTGCTAACATCAGCTGCGATAGTATAGTTACAGCACGAAATTGTAACATGAAATCATCCTGCCGTCTTTACATACTTAGAACATGGGATGAGATTCGAGAGGGATTAATAAAGTTAGAGCTTGCAAGTATAAAACACCCGAAAACAGTGAGCCCATGTGGTTACAACAACAAAACAGCACCAAAGGCTAAAGTGATGTTCCTTATAACACGAGCACAGTTGTAAATAAGAAACGTTTGTTTTGGGCAAATGTATACCATTTTACACATCAACACGCTTCATGCTCGCTGCTGATATCAAGTATGGTCGTATATTTACGGGACTTCATTCACACATCAAATCATCCTGTTATCCTTACGAAGTCAGTACATGGTGTGCCATTTGTTATATATTCATAAAGGCACAAGGCACAACTATAAAAGAGCCTGAAGCATTGCGCCCATGTACACTATTATTCAAGGGTTTCCTACCCGCATCCACGCTAGGCGCACACAGCCACTTCGCAGTGCCCTTCAATTGGGAATAAAGTGTGAAAAGGGTAAAAAAATCGGAAGACAGAAAGTCTGGTATGGTGTCAAGCGTCAACTTGTTTGTGACAGCTGAGAACCGAAACCAGGCCAAGATAATGAAGTACATTAAGATGGGCAGTATAGATTGTAATCTCTTCGTTCCCAGCTTCAAAGACATGCAAATGAAGACACAGAGTGATGCGAAAGGTATTTTCCATTCCAATGCCGCAAAGTGAAGACAGCCAAACTCCCGGGAAAATAAATAAAAATAAACCCAAAAGCAGAAACGGACCATCGTACACTAAAATTACGACCCAAATCACTCCATTCCAATGCCGCAAAATAAAGACAGCTAAACCCTTCCAGTAAAATAAATACAACGACCTGAATAGCAGTACAACTCTTCCGGAAAAATAAATTAAAACAAAATAAATAGCAGAAACGGACCATCGCACACTAAAACTACGGACCCAAATCACTCCATTCCAATGCTCGCAAGACTCGCAGATTACAGCAGGTGTGATAGTGTAATGTCAGCACGTAATTGTGATCTCAGCTCATCCTGCTATCCTTACACACTTGGAATATAATGTGACATTTATTTCAAATTAATAAGAGCACAAGTTACAACTAAAAAAACTGCCTGCAGCATTGAGCCCATATACACTATAAGACGAGCATATTTTCAAATACAAATGCTGCGTTTTAAGCACGACGGCGTGCTTGTCTACAAAATCAGGAATTTTCACGCTCGCTGCTAACATCAGCTGCGATAGTAATTACGACCCAAATCACTCCATTCCAATGCTCGCAAATCTCGCAGATTACATCAGGTGTGATAGTATAATGTCAGCTCGTAATTGTTATCTCAGCTCATCCTGCTATCCTTACACACTTGGAATATAATGTGACATTTATTGAGAATTAATAAGGGCACAAGTTACAACTAAAAAAAACTGCCTGCAGCACTGAGCCCATATACACTATAAGACGAGCATATTCCCAAATACAAATGCTGAGTTTTAAGCACGACGCCGTGCTTGTCTACAAAATCAGGAATTTTCACGCTCGCTGCTAACATCAGCTGCAATAGTAATTACGACCCAAATAACTCTATTCCAATGCTCGCAAAACTCGCAGATTACATCAGGTGTGATAGTATAATGTCAGCACGTAATTGTTATCTCAGCTCATCCTGCTATCCTTACACACTTGGAATATAATGTGACATTTATTGAGAATTAATAAGGGCAGAAGTTACAATTAAAAAAACTGCCTGCAGCACTGAGCCCATATACACTATAAGACAAACATATTTTCAAATACAAATGCTGAGTTTTAAGCACGACGGCGTGCTTGTCTACAAAATCACGAATTTTCACGCTCGCTGCTAACATCAGCTGCGATAGTAATTACGACCCAAATCACTCCATTCCAATGCTCGCAAAACTCGCAGATTACATCAGGTGTGATAGTATAATGTCAGCACGTAATTGTTATCTCAGCTCATCCTGCTATCCTTACACACTTTGAATATAATGTGACATTTATTGAGAATTAATAAGGGCAGAAGTTACAACTAAAAAAAATGCCTGCAGCACTGAGCCCATATACACTATAAGACAAGCATAGTTTCAAATACAAATGTTTAGTTTTATGCACGACGGCGTGCTTGTCTACAAAATGATAAATTTTCACGCTCACTGCTAACATCAGCTGCGATAGTATAGTTACAGCACGAAATTGTAACATGAAATCATCCTGCCGTCTTTACATACTTAGAACATGGGATGAGATTCGAGAGGGATTAATAAAGTTAGAGCTTGCAAGTATAAAACACCCGAAAACAGTGAGCCCATGTGGTTACAACAACAAAACAGCACCAAAGGCTAAACTGATGTTCCTTATAACACGAGAACAGTTGTAAATAAGAAACGTTTGTTTTGGGCAAATGTATACCATTTTACACATCAACACGCTTCAGGCTCGCTGCTGATATCAAGTATGATCGTATATTTACGGGACTTCATTCACACATCAAATCATCCTGCTATCCTTACGAAGTCAGTACATGGTGTGCCATTTGTTATATATTCATAAAGGCACAAGGCACAACTATAAAAGAGCCTGAAGCATTGCGCCCATGTACACTATTATTCAAGGGTTTCCTACCCGCATCCACGCTACGCGCACACAGCCACTTCGCAGTGCCCTTCAATTGGGAATAATGTGTGAAAAGGGTAAAAAAATCGGAAGACAGAAAGTCTGGTATGGTGTCAAGCGTCAACTTGTTTGTGACAGCTGAGAACCGAAACCAGGCCAAGATAATGAAGTACATTAAGATGGGCAGTATAGATTGTAATCTCTTCGTTCCCAGCCTCAAAGAGATGCAAATGAAGACACAGAGTGATGCGAAAGGTCTTTTCCATTCCAATGCCACAAAGTAAAAAAACAGCCAAACTCCCGGGAAAATAAATCAAAACGCTCTAAATAGCAATGCAACTCTCCCGGGAAAATAAATAAAAATAAGCAAAAAAGCAGAAAAAGGAACATCGTACACTAAAAGTACGAGCCAAATCACTCCATTCCAATGCAGCAAAATAACACAGCTAAACCCTTCTAGTTACATAAGTAAAACGCGCTAAATAACAGTGCAACTGTTCTGAAAAAAAAAATGAAAACAAAATAAATAGCAGAAACGGACCATCGTACACTAAAAGTACGGAGCCAATTCACTCCATTCCAATGCCTGAAAGAAAACACAGCTAATAAAACACGCTATGGACCCAATTCAAAGTAAACACAGCTATAATAATAAAACACGCTACTGACCCAATTCACTTCATTCCAATGCCTCAAACTAAACACAGCTAAACTCTTTCAGCAATAGCCACGAAAAGAAACAAAAGAGTTCCAACTGGAACACTTCATGCCACATAAAGCATGTTTACTGTAGTTAGGCGGTGCTGTGTGGGCGTTCTTAAAAAAGTAAAGGCTGATCGACAAAGGGCATTAGCCTGTCAGAAACCAACACACTAAAACAGACAAGCTCAGGAACCAATTACTGACAAAGAGCTGCAGTAGGCGGAGATTCAACACATTTACAAATTACTTAATGCCTCGGAGAGGCAGCGCATGCGCTGCCCTATGCGAGACCTAAAAATGGATGAACAGCGGAAATAATGTCGTCTTGTGACACCAAGAAAAGTTCACACGTATTGATCGTCTCAAAAATGAATAGAAATAAAGATTCCATAACTAATTTGTTACTTCTACGGATGTCTCTTTTGGATAATTTGTATCCCATCTATGGGATCATTATGAGTTCATAAAGTCAGTTTTTTATTTTGCAACATTTCATGTTCAGGGGCTCTCTGGCATCCGTCCCAGATTTGTCGTTATGGTCATGGCTTTTTGGTTCACCTCGCAGGCAAGCTCACAAGCAGTGCGAAGCCTTTTTGTAAAATTTCCATCAACTCGAATGCAGGCTGCGGGTGGTGGCCTTTTTATAGCAGGCCACAATGGTCAACTTAAGTGAAGAAAATACAAAACATAATTACTGCACGGAAATGACTGTACAGTGTTATTCCCCTTCTAATACCCTTATGTGTATGTACTTATCTAGCCATTTGCGACATCAAAAGCCATTAATGCATATTAATTATAAGTGCAAAACACAATAACATCACATAAGCAACATCTATTTCTGTCAGTTTGCTCACCAACTTAGTTCACTTATTATTTTAGCCATGCAATAGCATTCCCACGTGTAATTCTTCTGTTAATAAGTTTGATTAGACTTCACATAACACATTTTAATAGTTATTAATTAATCTGTAGTACTTTTAATTATAACATGCAAAAATGAAACAGGTATTTGGTTTACAAATAAAAACCCTGCTCCATCAGTTACACCCATTTCCTTTGTCCAGTTTCAGGCCAGAGCAGGGGCTGGAAGCCCCTGAACCGGTTTGAGCTGGACTATGCACAGGGACATCAAATGTGCCCCCAGGCCAGGACTTCAAAGCACTCAGAGAGTGCTCCCACCCAGCCTCAATACACATAAGCCTGTCTGGGAGGTGGTTACACCTCCCTGTGACAGGAAAACCTATTGTCCAGGCCTCCCCTGCCGGAGTTTCGGTCAGCAGCAGGAGGCCAGACCCGTGTCTGTGGCTACAGCATCCATTTTGTGATGCCAGGGCTCTGTTAAGTTTCTACCGGGTAACCCAGTACTGCCATGTCTCTCTCTCTACAAGGGTGGGATCATACTCCCACACCAGTTAATACTTTTGCATTTGACTCATGAGGGACACCTAGTAGCAAATAGTGGAACTGCAGCTTCATGAAAGGGTTTCAATGCTTTTGCATTTGACTCCTGAGGGACACCTAGTAACGACTAGTGGAACTGCAGTTTGATGTAATAATTTCAATGCTTTTGCATTTGACTCATGAGGGACACCTAGTAACAACTAGTTGAACTGCAGCTCTTTGTAGAATTATTTTGATATTGGATACTATAATATTCACTGCCACTGCTAATCTCGTCCAATAATGCTTTGCAGGGCCTTTGGTTGGGATTGTATTTTTTCCCATAAATGTGCTTGGGGTGGTCCTAAGAGGATGGGACCACCACCGAATCGTTCAGCAAGATGTGTTCTTTGTTTTCAAGGCATCTGCTTGGTTCTCTCCCGAGGAAAGGGAGGATCCAAAATCATCACCTCTCACACTGCTTGAAAAATTTTCATTTTCACTTTTGGTGAAATGACTATATGCATTTAAGCATGTAAAGACAGAGATACTTGTTATTTTACCAAAAGTATATGAGGTTTCTGTTTTATTAATTGGGAGACCGGAGTGAAGTTGCGGAATTCACGGAGTTTATGCAATACCCTTGTGAGGAAAAAATATTCCAATATGGCAGCATGCTGTCAGGAAGAGTGCTGGAACCACTCCGAAATGAAAATAGAGGTCCGGCGGGATGTGGAGCTCCGTCGTCAGGCGGACATCTTGGGTCGCGGTGCACGCAACCGTTTGTGGTTGTGTAGGTTTTAATGCTGTGGTTTGAGGATTTCCCCACTTATGGAGTGTTGTTTGAGTGTCCCTCTTTGCATTCTAAGCGGTGTTAGGTGCTGTGTTGATTGAGAGAATGAAGTTGTTGAAACTAGTGCCAAATCTACTGCCATACTTATAATCAAAGCCACACAGTCCATTGCAGTAATGTGGGATAATATAATGCATGGCTAAACACGTATAAGGTCCCAAAGGCGAGACCGATTGCATTGCAAATGCTTGTCTTATCTCACTGTTGCATTGACCGTCATGTTTATATATAAACTAACGTGGGGTTTGAAGATAGTTGTCGTTTAACTTTACTCCGCTAGGGGCGCCTGACATTTTTTCCTTCCTGGTCACTTCAGCTGTGAATAGCAAAGTCTTGAACACGGAAACCCGATCTCAGACACAGAGAACACAGAGTTTGAGATGCAGTTAGACAGGCTGGACGAGTAACTTACGGTGACGTGCAACTCACATTTATTATCACTGCTGCTTTACCAGTAATTAAAAGTGTCAGGAAAATGTTTTTTATTCTGCCAAAGCTCTTCCACATCTTGGCAACTGTGCTATGTGTAGAGAGCCACTTGGGCTCTCCACGATAATGTTGCCACTTACACGCATCCCCACATCCCACGGTGCGGGCTCGACCCGAGGGGATAAAAAAATGGCCGGAGACCGCTCGGGGTCTTCCGGCCACGATACTGAAAGTGGAGTCCTGTATGTTTATTTAGCGTTGCTAAGTACTGTCAAGGCCCCACCGCGCTACATTGGCGACGAGGCCGGTCGCACCACACGTGTGCCCGCTCACCTGGTGAGCTCCTGCTGGGAGCGCGCGGTGCCCACCCGCGTTGTCCTGGTCCGCTCTGTCATCGACGAACTTCCTGCAGGGAGCTCGCGGAGCCTACCCGCGCAGTTCCGTCCGCCCGTGATCCCTGCGGCTGCACTTCCGGCTCCATTGCAACCGCCTCTACACTCGCGCCCGCCCACACCTCTCCCTGCCCAAATGGGAGCGCGTTCAGCTGGCTGCACCCACGGAGGCTGATTATATCGGGGTAAGTGACTGGCGCCCCGCCCACCCTGAGCGCGTCCTGCGCCCGTGTCCGCTCCTGCTGCCTGCTCTGTGTATGAGCTAACCGGCTCCGTGCGGCGAAGGCCCCCTTTCCTCCTTGGGCTGCCCTTTACACTGCCTGCTTCACCAGGACTGAGCCTCCAGATTTGAGGAGAACGGAGAGACACAACCTCTCCCTGTGCAGCTGGCCTGCAGAGTGTTACTCTGCTGAGGAGAATAGCACCTGGTGGCAGGTGATTAGCCCCTAGGTTTCTGACCTAAAAAAAAAAAACCAAAGGCACAGAAAAGGTGGGGGCACATTAACATAGACAATAAATACAAAGGGGCGATAGTGGACATCAAGGAACACAGGCGCCTGCTATGCCCACGCCTCTCTTTCACCACAGGACTGCGCCAGAGGCACGTCACCTCCCACACACGCACGTGTTGCCACAAGTCAGCCAGTGGCCACGCGCCAACACGTGCACCCATCCACCAAGCTTGACATCCAAGCCCCTGACTCGCACCAGGACCCCAGCGCACAGCCACCATGAGCAACCTGCCGGCAGCTGGCGCTGCTGCTCAGCAGGATGGAGCAAATAATCCACGTGGGGGTGCCAACATGCCTGTCCCGGGACACAGCCACACGGCAGGTGTGCCTCTGCCCCCCTTCAGTGAAGCCTCAGATCCTGCCACGGCCACGCCGAGATGGAAAGCGTGGGTCGGACGGCTCAACCACTATTTCAAGGGGACAAGGGAAACCGACGGCACCGTCAAACGCTCACTCCTCATCTACTATGGAGGTGCAGAGATATATGACCTCTTTGAGACGCTCCCCAACACGGGCAATGACGACGACCGTGACACGGCGGTCACTGCACTTAACAGGCACTTCGACCTGCAACTCAACCCCGACTTTGAGAAATTCAAGTTCAGAAGGGCGTGGCAGTTGGACTCAGAGTCAGTCGACATGTTCTATGCACGGCTGCGCCGGCTGGCCAGCACGTGCACATTCACGGATCAGAGAGAGGAGATAAGAGACCAAATCATCCTAGGATGCAGTTCCAAACTCCTGAGGAAGCTGATCCTCCGGCAACCTGGAATCTCGCTGGACGAGATCCTAGTCCTAGCTCACTCCCATGAACTGTCGGATGTCCGAGCAAAGGAGATGGAGGCCGCTCTACACACGCCGGTTGCCACGTCATCTGCATCCCGACATCCGCAGATCGAAGAGGAAAAGGTTGAAGCTTGCCAATCGCCCAGACCGCAACCGGTACCAGGGGGACAGTGTGGATGTTGCGGAGAGGACCACCCCGCGACGGCTGTCTGCAGGGCAAAAGGAAAGACATGCTCCCGGTGCGGAAGGCTAAACAACTACGCCAGGGTAAGCCGCGGTGGGCGTTTCAGGCAAACGTCGTCAAGGTCCCGGGGCATGGCACAACGCATCTGCCAGATCTCTCTTGATGATCCACCAACGGTCGCGGACAATCAGCCACAGGGGCGACGGCCCATGTACGAAGACAAAGACGACGAGGTGTTTGTAGTGTCATACATTGGCAGAATGGATCGGCGGCGGCGGCCACCTCCCATGTGCTAGGTCGCTGTCGAAGGCACAGAAGTACGAGCCCTCATCAACACCGGAGCGTCTTTCAATGTGATGGACTCCACACAATACGACTGCCTGTCACCTCATCCCCCACTAACATCCTCCACAGCCCGAATATACGCATATGGAGGGACTGACCCGCTTCCTCTCAGTGGGGTCATGCAAGCAAAAGTCATGAGCGGGAACAACTCAACGGAAACCCGGTTCTACATCACGGAGGGACGAAAAGGGACCCTACTGAGCTGTCACACAGCAGTAGATCTAGGACTCGTGTTCTTCGCGAATCAAGTCCAAGAATCGCCAGTGGAAGCAATACTGCAGGAGTTCCCGGCTCTTTTTGAAGGACTAGGAAAGCTCAAAGGCAAAAGGTTTAAACTGCACATTGACCCTTCGGTCAGACCAGTAGCCCTCAGACACCGGAGAGTGCCATTCAACCTTCGCCCGCAGGTCGAGGAGGAACTAAAGAAACTTGAGGAACTAGATGTCATCGAAAAGGTCTCTGGCCCTACCCCCTGGGTTTCTCCGCTGGTCGTAGCACCTAAGCCCAAGCAACCTGGAGCCATCCGGCTCTGCGTCGATATGAGGCTGCCAAACACCGCCGTGAAGAGAGAACACCATATCACGCCCACAATGGACAACATAGTGGCTGATTTGAATGGAGCCAAGTGGTTTTCCAAGTTAGATCTCAACGCTGGCTACCATCAGCTGGAACTGGAGCTGGAAAGCCGGTATATCACGACCTTCTCGACCCACGTTGGACTCCGAAGATATAAAAGGCTCAGTTTTGGGGTGTCATCGGCAGCTGAAGTCTTTCAAAACGCCATCAGGGAAGCACTGTCCGGGTTGCAGGGCGTAATCAACCTGAGTGATGACATTTTGGTGTTTTCCAGCACCCTAGAAGATCATCACCTTCACCTCCGAGCTGCTCTGAAGAGACTCACAGACTGTGGCCTTACCCTGCATAAGTCCAAGTGCTCCTTCTACCAAGAGACGGTCGACTTCTTTGGGTACACCTTCACCCGGGATGGATTACTCGTAGGCCCCAAGAAGGCCGCAGCCATCCGTGTCGCCAGCACTCCGAAGAATCCCACGGAGGTGAGGAGTTTTCTCGGTATGGCCACGTACTGTTAGCGGTTCATCCCAAACCTCGCTGACATATCGGAACCACTTCGGACCCTCACACGTCAAGATCACAAATGGGAATGGACAGTGGCTGCCAATAAGGCGTTCAACGCCATCAAGGCGGGGTTGCTTGACAAGACGGTAATGGCCTATTTCCACCCCTAGCGGCGCACGGAGCTAGTCGTCGACGCAAGTCCTGTCGGCCTAGGGGCGGTCCTCCTGCAAGAACATGGTTCGGAGATCTGGAAGCCAGTTGCTTATGCAAGTAAAGCTCTCACTGACGCAGAGACCTGATACGCCCAAATAGAAAGGGAGGCGTTGGCCATCAAGTGGGCGTGCCAGCACTTCCATCTATACCTGTGTGGCCAGGAGTTTCACGTGGTGACCGACCACAAGCCGTTGATGCCGCTGTTTGCAGGCTCATCGCGGCTGGCGCCCCCGAGAATAGAACGATTGGCGGTGCAGCCTGCAAGCATATAACTTTAAAGTAATCTACTGTCCTGGCACTCATAATCCGGCTGACTACCTGTCCCGTCACCCGGAGCCCCCAAGGGCGTCAGACCTGTCGGAAGATGCGTGTCACACAGAGGCTTTCGTGAACATGGTGTATCAAGGGGCGTGCCCATCGGCCTTGACGCTGGAAGGAATCAGCGGGGCGACACAGGAAGATCACACACTGTCCCGAGGAAAGGAGGCCCTTGAGAACAACGGATGGACACACTTCATGGACGGGGCCCGCATCCTCCAGCCGGAAGTAAGTTACGCACGACAGCAGCTGTGGCAAATATGCCACAAACTCAGCGTGGGTGAGCAAGGAGTGTTTCTGAGAGGTCACCTCATAGTGGTCCCCGAGGGTTTACAGAAGAAGATCCTCGCGCTGGCACATGTTGGCCACCAAGGAAGGGCGAAAATGAAAGCCAGGCTGCGGGCCAAGGTGTGGTTCCCTGCAATGGACTCTATGGTGGATGAAATGGTAATTCAATGCCATGCCTGCACGATCACTGGAGGCGATCCCGCACCTGCACCAGTGATCACGAAAGAGCCAAGCTCGGCCCCCTGGACTCAAATCAGTCTCGCCTTTGGGAGCTTCCCTGATGGACGTCACATGCTGGTCATCATCGACTCTTTCTCTAAGTTTCCCATTGTGGAAATAGTTGCGTCCACGGCATTTCCACAAGTGAAGAGGGTCCTCGACAGAACTTTTGCAATGATGGGGCTACCAGAGGAGGTCAAGTTCAACAATGGACCCCCATTTCAGGGCAGAGACTTTCAGGAGTACCTTGAAAACAAAGCAATACAGCACCGCAAGATCACCCCGTTCTGGCCCCAAGCAAATGGGGAAGTAGAACACCTAATGAGGACTCTCAACCGAGCACTACGTATCGCTGTGGATGGGGGAGAAGACGCTGAAACAGCTCTTGAACAATTTCTGGGAGTATATCGACAGACCCCACACAGCACGGCCAAGTGCGCACCGGCTCATCTGTTGTTCAAAAGGGCGCCACGGGACAGCATCCCGGCTGACCCGACGTGGATGCCCATGGAACGGGACAACAACGCAGTCCAAGCGAGGAGAGAAACAACCAATTGAAAGGCCAGTGAAGCCCGCAGGGCACAGGAACATCATCTGAGAGTAGGAGATCGGATAGTGATTAAAGACCGACACCCTGGTTCGAAGTTTTGGACGCCCTATGAGCCGGAAGCCTGGGTTGTTGTGGGCGTTCAGGGGACCATAGTTACTGCTCGAAGGGGACAGCACTCTGTCACGAGAAATGTGTCCAGCTTTAAGAAGGTGTCTGAGAGAGAGCTGGACCAAGAAGCATCTGACCATCAGGACACCCTTCTGAGTTTCCCCTCACCTGTTTCTCCCAGCATGGGGAGCCCACCATCGGAAACTCCACGGCAAGTTAGCCAAGGGCCTAGTGATGCTGTCAGGTCGATTGATCAAAGCACCGCAACTGAGTCATCTGAGAGTATCTCGTCCAGTGCTCATGCCGGTCAGAGTTCCCGGAGCCAGAAGTATGGTCTCCGGCCAAATCCTGTGCCAAGTCAGAGACTAAAAGACTTTGTATATATGTCTCCATGAACGGAGAGGACTTGGTGGTCTAGAACCAAAAGAAAGGAGGGATGTAGAGAGCCACTCGGGCTCTCCACGACAATGTTGCCACTTACACGCATCCCCACACCCCGCGGGGCGGGCTCGACCCGAGGGGATAAATAAACAGCCGGAGACCGCTCGGGGTCTTCCAGTCACGATACTGAAAGTGGAGTCCTATATGTTTATTTAGCGTTGCTGCGGCCTAAGTACTGTCAAGGCCCCGCCGCGCTACACTATGGTAGACGCTGCACACTTGTTTGTGCAGACGTGATGTTTACTTATAGAACATATACACTGGACTCCAATGTGCCTTCATAGTCGCACTATAAACTTTGAAAAGTTCCAAGGTCATAAAACTGTTTCCATGCACATGAGGTGGATTTTCACAGCAACAATATTAGAAACAGTTGTATTCCAAAAAGTCAAACACTGTTTTTTTTGCATATTTGAAATCAGTGAAAATATAGAAACTGAAAAGGCCCAGTTGCCCTTTACATCTATAACCTTGCTCAAGGCAGATTAATTTCAGAAATGCAGAGATTGGAATGGAGCTAATCTCAGCCATGAAAACTAAATCCTTTAAACTAAATATACATCCGATTATAATACACTATTGTGATGTCTCGGTTTGCAGAATACAAGATGCTTTATAAATTGTATTAAAAAAAAGTTCAAATGAAGGTTTACTGGCCCAGCTTTAACCAGACAGCAGGGACAAGAGAACGCGGCGCAAGAGTGCAAAAGGTGTGTTATCCCCATGCAGTCTTCGAGGTCCAACCAATTCCTCCCACAACTCGCATGCAAACCAACACTTTCCCGAGCACCTCACTGAGCAATGCAGTCAAACATTAATTACTCTGATTTTTCGTGCATAGTTCCGAAATTGAGCTCACCCTTATTTCGTGACTCTCCTGAAACTGCTCTGCATTTAAAACTGATGACAGCACAGAGATATCATATTTAGTAATAAAAAGCCCTTGTCAGTATTTTATTTTAGACTTTCTTATAGCTCTACTACTTTGAGATTTAAGAAAAAGCAGTGCCAACTCAAGGAGATTTTGTGAAGATGTTTTCCCTAAGAAATGCACTAAATCCGTGGTTTCTGAATATAGTAGGGGAAGTGTGCTGTCTCGCTGTATTAACATGCTTCGACACTTTGAAGCCACTTTGCATTATGTTCCAAGTGATTGCTTGTGCAGCAAAATAAGTGTCGCTTTTATACAGCAGAGCGGGGGCGCGCATTCCGCCGCACAGGCTGTAGCTCTTTCCAAGCGCAGACACAGAACTACGTAGATAAAAAACTCTGGGGCATATTCGCAAGGAGTCATCGCCGAGTTATCAGCACTTTATTGCAGCCAAAGTCGCAATAAATGTATCACCCCATTCACAAGCTGGTGTCAACAGCCCATAACACCAGTTTACCTGCGATAGCAGCCGCAAAAAACATCGCCACAGATGACCCCGGCATCTATCGCTAATTAGATGCAGAGTAGGCGTTCCTGTGCCAAAAGGCGCATCAACACCACACCGCAACATTCTCAATGACCAGCCAGATCGGCGATGAGTCCACGAAACATGCAATATGGCATGTTAGCAGCAGGAAATTAACACCTGCCCTGACCTGGTGTAAAGCCGGACGACAGCCTGCACCACAAAAGGGAGCCCAGCCCACAGCCACACCTGAAGACCAACAGATGCCATGGAGCCAATGATCATGCAGCCCGGGCACCCAAGAGGACCACAACACCCACCACCACCACCCCCAGGACAATACCCCACCCCCCCGGACCTCCACCGCCTCCCCACCCCCCGTCCAACACTTAGGCAGCGCAGGCAAAGACAGCGACCCCCTGAAAACGCACCAACCTCACACACCCAACACCAGAGAATGACATTACACACCTCAGACACAAAGGGACAACCAAAATCCCACCTCAGACAAAGCTGCTGTCCGTGCTGTACCTGTTGGCCTCTGGTAACTACCAACCAACAACTGCCAGAGTCAGAGGAGCCCTATCAAAGTTCCACAAACCTGTCCTGGATGCCATCATCAGCTTGGCACCCCAGTACCCATACTTCCCACACACTGCGCAGAAATAGCTGAAGACCAAGCAAGGCGTCTACGCCATAGCTGGCTTCCCGCACATTGTGGGTGCAACTGACTGCACACGTGTCCTACTGGTGCCCCCTGGCAACATTGCACACAATAACCGCAACAGAAAGCACACGCATCCCATCAATGTGCATGCAATTGCAGTCCCCCGGGAAATCTCCACAAACGTCAACGACAACCACCCAGGCAGTGTGCATGACTCTGACATCTCCCGACAGTCCATCAGCTACCTGCACAGCCAGGATGGCAAGTAAGTAAATGCACTGCTCGTTGGCAAGTAGCAATGGAACACAACACACACCTCAACTCCACAATCATGCAACGTACAACACTGGTAATGCACACGTTACAAACTCACATACAACATGCAAAACAACATGCCCACCAACCAGACACACCAGCACAACTTACTGTGGCAACCTGGGCCAGCCATGTACATGAGCCATCAATGGCATGGCACTTCAGCCACACAACAGCTGAATGTGGGGAGAGGTGGGAAACAGGCATGTGTGTAGGAGGCAAGTGACCCATGAATGAGAAGGTACCCATTGCCAAGTGTGGCGTGGATGTGATGGCCAGACTGCAGTATGCAAACAACACACATAACCATATCGACATACACCGCTGGTGCATGGAATGTAGTAGACAGTGGATGCAACCATGTCACCCCAGCCAGTGGGGAAGATCTCGGAATTGCAGCTTGCTACATCCCCCCGTAAGCGGAGTGGGCTGGCCTGGCCTATGCCAGGCCAGCGTAGGGGTGTGAATAAAAAGCACGTAGCTCTGGGCGTGGTCCTCTTCTGGAATGCCCAATGTCTCTGCCAGGGTGGCGCCCCTCAGCCAGCCACGATGCCGTCACCATGAGCGGTGTTGCCTGCGATCCTGTGCGCCTGCTGCACCCCAGGCCGCTGGTTCCCAAACTCGACTTGCCTGCCCCAACATAGCCAGGCTATTTGGAAAGAAGGGGACCCCTACAACTAATTAACTTGTTATACGTAGGGAAAAGACAGATAGGTAAAGAACTATAACAAGTGGATAGATCGCCAAACTAATATACATACAAAATAAATCATGTAGTGTAACCACTTAGGTGCCAAACATATGAACCACAAAAATTAGATAAAGAAAATACTTTTATTTCTTCATTTGATGTTAATTTGTATAATTATTGGATATTTTTTGTAACTTTAGCACTTAAATGTATAGCAATATATACAAATCAGCAGACAAAACACAATAAAGTTGATTCAAAAAAGGGAATGAAAAAATATACATACAATATATATGAATTGATATCAAACAAAAAAAGGACATAGAGACTCAATAAACATATAAATAATAAAAACAATGCGGAAGATGACAACTACGCGCGTTTCGGCACAACTGCCTTCATCAGGAAAACCGTCTATTGTGCTGACACTGAAAAAAACATACACATAAAAACAACAATGAGAAAGTGGTTACATTCCAAAGTCTGATGTACATATGTATCATAATTTTGATTCTGAACAATATATCCTATATTCACAAATGACACTATACAGTTTGAAAACAGGACAACATAGATACAAAAATCAGTATATACAACATCCAATTATACATATTAAATTCATGATTCCTTATCTAATAGAAAATGGAAAAGGATGAAAAGGTTTACACGATCTATAAAGAATACAGTGTACCTATATCACATTATATTTCAGTAGTTATAAACATATTTACAGTCTAACTAATCATTCTGAACTAACGATTGACATTTACTATATTACAATAAATCCTGTCCATACAAGGCTAGTTGTATGCGAAAAATAAGGAGTACATAATGAAAAGAAAAAAGAAAAGATAAGGAGAATTGTGAGGAACAAATAATGAAAGAAAGAAATAAAAAAATTTTAGCAACAAGGATCGAACCAAATGAAAATCATGAACTAGTATTGCTAAGTGGAGCCAACTCAACCAGTTACAGATAGTTTAATAAATTCAAAGAGTGAGAAGAATAGGTTCACTTACTGAGTCACATAGTGTAGAATGTAAGGTAAATCTTGACCATGGTAGGGCGTCAAACGATGACTACTAGCAAAGGTAGCGTAGTCAAAGGACCATAAATTTCAAAGGTTCTTTACTAATGCAAGGAGACCTACAATATAGATAGCAGAGTAACTAAAAATGTACTATTATATTAATTTAATCAGGCCCAAATGTGCAGGTGCCTGAATAAGCCTACTACTATACTTACTTTGATAAAATTCATATGCGAGGATATATAGCAAGGGACTCCACAACTGGTAGTGTGTCTGTATCTTCCCAAAATAGCTATCTAAGTATACATCATGTCGATAGACAGCAAAAACTAGAAGAGGGAAGAAATCGAAAAGAAACGATGGTGATCATAATGCCCATATGTTTGATAACTCAGTGAATAGCCAACTACTTACAACGATATAGGATGAGGATGACTACTTACTAAAGATTTGTTAGATTTCGAATCCTTGATGATAGTATGTGTAGACAAAGGTACCTGAAAAAACGTAAGTCCGCCTAAACTTGTACGTGGATCAGAGATGAAGAAAGTCGCATAAGCGTGATTCAGTGGGATCTAACAAAAAAATAAAAATAAGTGTAAAACAAAGAGAAGGTCTTAAAAGTTGCTTTTACAATAGGGATCTCATTAATAGCGGAGGTCATGGTGACATACCTGATATTAACTCGAAATGGTGCTGTGAATGGCTGCCAGGACTCAAATGCGGACGGCGCTGTCAAATATTGCTATGTCGTGGGACCATTTAAGTACCCGCCTAGGGACGCGCCAAAACACTCAAAGACGTTGGAGCCAATCAGAAACCGGTGGCAATGATACGTACAAGACGTAACCATTCTCCAAGTCAAAAGGGTAAACATAGAGAGTGGACCATAGCATGGAGGCGCTAAATTTATGCATTCAAGATGGAGCTCCACCATAGTGTGTCCCAATAGTGGTCCAAAAAAGCGCGACAACAACTCAAACATGGATGCAAAGGACATGGCAAAGAGCGCACCCACCGTAATCAGAGATGGATAACACCAGAGACGATAGGATGCACTGCCACATTGGCGAGAACACTACCAAAGAACTAATGATCGACCGCACATAGTAAGTCCCACAAACACGGGTGCCATCTTAAGCAGGACAAAGTATCAGGATGCTCATGTGGAATGTCACAAAAGAAAGCGATCTCCACAAACAAGGTAAGGATTCCCCAGTGGGAGCAGGATCACATAGACACTACAGATGGTCCATCAAAGCGTATGAGATACTCAGCTATGCGTATGTAAAATAGTCCGTGCACAAGGGCTCAAAGATGGGATAAAGGAGACACGGTCTACTTGAATATTGCATGGTACCTATCTATATGATGGAGATATTACATATCATGATGAATAGGAAAGTTATGAAGGCTAGAATTAGATAATAGCCTGATCCCAAGGTATTTCTAAATTCAGGCCCTTTTTGACAGTATCCAGACTAAAAATCCAAAATACTTCACGTTTCTTTCTTATTTTCTCTGAATTCATGCCTTCTTTAACAAGGATTTTTTCCAGGATAAACCATTGTATATCGTTTTCAGTATGGTTATTGTCCAAGAAATGCGAGACCATGGGAGAAGCCATTTTTTTGGTCTTGACAGCTGACCTATGCTCAGTGAGTCTGACGTTTAGAGACCTAGATGTCTCACCAACATATCCTTTCTCGCATGGGCATATTAGTAAATAGATGATATTTCTAGACTTACAGTTACTTATCCCCTTTGACACAATAGTTTGTCCATTGAAAACAAGTTGTTTTGTTTTAATAGCTAAAGGGCAAACTTTGCAAGTTCCGCACTTAAAATTGCCCTCTATGGGGAGCATGTCTTCAATACTTCTCTGTATTGGCTCTTTTTGTGTAGGCATGCGAGTTCTGACAATATGGTCTTTGAGGTTTCTATTTTTGCGATAAGCAAAAAGAGGTTTCTGTACCCAGTTTGCCTTTGTTCTGTTCACATTTCAAAGGTGTCAATTGGCACAGATAGTCTGACGGATTTGTTCGTTCAGAATGGAATGAAGAGTCACAAACACCAGGTCTGCTTCCTGTTTTTGTTTGGTGCCTTGTAGTAGGTGTTGGCGATCGTAAAACCTCGCTCTTTTGTATGACTCTCTAACGAGTGTGTGTGGGTAGCCTCTGTCAAGAAACTTCTTTTTCATGACTATGGATCTTTTATCAAAATCTTCCAACTTAGTGCAGTTCCGCCTGAGGCGCAGGAGCTGGCCGAAAGGAATGCTGTTTTTTTGTTTCGTGGGGTGAAAGCTTTCATAATGCAACAAAGTGTTGCGAGCAGTACTTTTTGTGAACAGATCGACATATAGTTGACCGAGTTCGTGTTTGATGAATATGTCCAGAAACTCTATTTGGGTGTTGCTTATATGGGATGTGAATTTTAAGTTGACATCACAGAGGTTCAACCACATGATGAATTCCTTCAGATTGTATGTATTTTTGTTCGAAGTGAGCCATGTATATGTTCGCTACCAATTTTATCATTGACTGCCTTAAGATCATTCTCGATGAAAATGTCTTTGAATTTCGGGGTGAGCTTTATAAGCAAACCAAAGGAGTAAGTATGGGCGCTTCTTGCGCCCCTACAGTAGCGAACATATACATGGCTCACTTCGAACAAAAATACATCTTTAACGAGATGGCACCATTCTCTGAATCTGTTTTACACTGGTCACGATACATAGACAACATCGTGTTCATATGGGATGATGACGAAGACAATCTGAAGGAATTCATCATGTGGTTGAACCTCTGTGATGTCAACTTAAAATTCACATCCCATATAAGCAACACCCAAATAGAGTTTCTGGACATATTCATCAAACACGA
Organism: Triturus cristatus; assembly: GCF_964204655.1. Classification (NCBI taxonomy): domain Eukaryota; kingdom Metazoa; phylum Chordata; class Amphibia; order Caudata; family Salamandridae; genus Triturus; species Triturus cristatus. The sequence continues at coordinate 179,180,787 of NC_140590.1, forward strand.
ACTCGGTCAACTATATGTCGATCTGTTCACAAAAAGTACTGCTCGCAACACTTTGTTGCATTATGAAAGCTTTCACCCCACGAAACAAAAAAACAGCATTCCTTTCGGCCAGCTCCTGCGCCTCAGGCGGAACTGCACTAAGTTGGAAGATTTTGATAAAAGATCCATAGTCATGAAAAAGAAGTTTCTTGACAGAGGCTACCCACACAGACTCGTTAGAGAGTCATACAAAAGAGCGAGGTTTTACGATCGCCAACACCTACTACAAGGCACCAAACAAAAACAGGAAGCAGACCTGGTGTTTGTGACTCGTCATTCCCTTCTGAACGAACAAATCCGTCAGACTATCTGTGCCAATTGGCACCTTTTAAATGTGAACAGAACAAAGGCAAACTGGGTACAGAAACCTCTTTTTGCTTATCGCAAAAATAGAAACCTCAAAGACCATATTGTCAGATCTCGCATGCTACACAAAAAGAGCCAATACAGAGAAGTATTGAAGACATGCTCCCCATAGAGGGCAATTTTAAGTGCGGAACTTGCAAAGTTTGCCCTTTAGCTATTGAAACAAAACAACTTGTTTTCAATGGACAAAATATTGTGTCAAAGGGCATAAGTAACTGTAAGTCTAGAAATATAATCTATTTACTAATATGCCCATGTGAGAAAGGATATGTGGGTGAGACATCTAGGTCTCTAAACGTCAGACTCACTGAGCATAGGTCAGCTGTCAGGACCAAAAAAATGGCTTCTCCCATGGTCTCGCATTTCTTGGACAATAACCATACTGAAAACAATATACAATGGTTTATCCTGGAAAAAATCCTTGTTAAAGAAGGCATGAATTCAGAGAAAATAAGAAAGAAACGTGAAGTATTTTGGATTTTTAGTCTGGATACTGTCAAAAAGGGCCTGAATTTAGAAATACCTTGGGATCAGGCTATTATCTAATTCTAGCCTTCATAACTTTCCTATTCATCATGATATGTAATATCTCCATCATATAGATAGGTACCATGCAATATTCAAGTAGACCGTGCCTCCTTTATCCCATCTTTGAGCCCTTGTGCACGGACTATTTTACATACGCATAGCTGAGTATCTCATACGCTTTGATGGACCATCTGTAGTGTCTATGTGATCCTGCTCCCACTGGGGAATCCTTACCTTGTTTGTGGAGATCGCTTTCTTTTGTGAAATTCCACATGAGCATCCTGATACTTTGTCCTGCTTAAGATGGCACCCGTGTTTGTGGGACTTACTATGTGTGGTCGATCATTAGTTCTTTGGTAGTGTTCTCGCCAATGTGGCAGTGCATCCTATCGTCTTTGTTGTTATCCATCTCTGATTACGGTGGGTGCGCTCTTTGCCGTGTCCTTTGCATCCATGTTTGAGTTGTTGTCGCGCTTTTTTGGACCACTATTGGGACACACTATGGGGGAGCGCCATCTTGAATGCATAAATTTAGCGCCTCCATGCTATGGTCCACTCTCTATGTTTACCCTTTTGACTTGGAGAATGGTTACGTCCTGTACGTATCATTGCCACCGGTTTCTGATTGGCTCCAACGTCTTTGAGTGTTTTGGCGCGTCTTTAGGCGGGTACTTAAATGGTCCCACGACATAGCAATATTTGACAGCGCCGTCCGCATTTGAGTCCTGGCAGCCATTCACAGCACCATTTCGAGTTAATATCAGGTATGTCACCATGACCTCCGCTATTAATGAGATCCCTATTGTAAAAGCAACTTTTAAGACCTTCTCTTTGTTTTACACTTATTTTTATTTTTTTGTTAGATCCCACTGAATCACGCTTATGCGACTTTCTTCATCTCTGATCCACGTACAAGTTTAGGCGGACTTACGTTTTTTCAGCTACCTTTGTCTACACATACTATCATCAAGGATTCGAAATCTAACGAATCTTTAGTAAGTAGTCATCCTCATCCTATATCGTTGTAAGTAGTTGGCTATTCACTGAGTTATCAAACATATGGGCATTATGATCACCATCGTTCCTTTTCGATTTCTTCCCTCTTCTAGTTTTTGCTGTCTATCGACATGATGTATACTTAGATAGCTATTTTGGGAAGATACAGACAAACTACCAGTTGTGGAGTCCCTTGCTATATATCCTCGCATATGAATTTTATCAAAGTAAGTATAGTAGTAGGCTTATTCAGGCACCTGCACATTTGGGCCTGATTAAATTAATATAATAGTACATTTTTAGTTACTCTGCTATCTATATTGTAGGTCTCCTTGCATTAGTAAAGAACCTTTGAAATTTATGGTCCTTTGACTACGCTACCTTTGCTAGTAGTCGTCGTTTGACGCCCTACCATGGTCAAGATTTACACTATGTGACTCAGTAAGTGAACCTATTCTTCTCACTCTTTGAATTTATTAAACTATCTGTAACTGGTTGAGTTGGCTCCACTTAGCAATACTAGTTCATGATTTTCATTTGGTTCGATCCTTGTTGCTAAATTTTTTTTATTTCTTTCTTTCATTATTTGTTCCTCACAATTCTCCTTATCTTTTCTTTTTTCTTTTCATTATGTACTCCTTATTTTTCGCATACAACTAGCCTTGTATGGACAGGATTTATTGTAATATAGTAAATGTCAATCGTTAGTTCAGAATGATTAGTTAGACTGTAAATATGTTTATAACTACTGAAATATAATGTGATATAGGTACACTGTATTCTTTGTAGATCGTGTAAACCTTTTCATCCTTTTCCATTTTCTATTAGATAAGGAATCATGAATTTAATATGTATAATTGGATGTTGTATATACTGATTTTTGTATCTATGTTGTCCTGTTTTCAAACTGTATAGTGTCATTTGTGAATATAGGATATATTGTTCAGAATCAAAATTATGATACATATGAACATTAGACTTTGGAATGTAACCACTTTCTCATTGTTGTTTTTATGTGTATGTTTTTTTCAGTGTCAGCACAATAGACGGTTTTCCTGAGGAAGGCAGTTGTGCCAAAACGCGCGTAGTTCTCATCTACCGCATTGTTTTTATTATTTATATGTTTATTGAATCTCTATGTCCTTTTTTTGTTAGATATCAATTCATATATATTGTATGTATATTTTTTCATTCCCTTTTTTGAATCAACTTTATTGTGTTTTGTCTGCTGATTTGTATATATTGTTATACATTTAAGTGCTAAAGTTACAAAAAATATCCAGATTGAATAATTATACAAATTAACATCAAATGAAGAAATAAAAGTATTTTCTTTATCTAATTTTTGTGGTTTATATGTTTAGCACCTAAGTGGTTACACTACATGATTTATTTTGTATTTATATTAGTTTGGCGATCTATCCACTTGTTATAGTTCTTTACCTATCCAACATAGCCAGGCCTCACTGCTCACCTGCTGACACCGGCGTGTGTCGAAGAGGGCCCAACACGTGCCGGTGCAATCTCCAAGCCAGAGGCCCTGGCAACCTGCTACGACCATCACGGCCTCCGCAAGAAAGGCCCGCAGTACTCCTTTCTCGTTGACATACTGTACCGGCATATACAGCAGACTAGTAGGTCACACATTTGGAACTGAGTCTTGATTACACTATGGCAGGGAACATCAATTATGGCTGATTTGATGTCACTATATTCTGTGGGCCCACGCGGACTTCTGCCCTCGGCCTACGCTGCGCCCGAGTAGGTCACACAATTGGAACTGAGCATCGATTTTTCAATGGCAGAGTACATATCAGTGCACGCAAGGAGAGCTGTGAGAGGATGACGCGTTGCAGTCCGGAGGGAATAGGACCATTGTTACGGAGGTGATCAAACACTACCGACAACTGCCCTGGTGTCACTAACTCTGTGCATTGCGAGCCAACGACATGTGGCTGTGGGCCACTGCTGACCGCTGCATCCGGCCTATACTGCGGTCGAGTAGGTCACACATTTGGGACTGAGTCTTGATTTTGCAAAGTGCATATCATTGTACCTACATCATCGCAGACTGCATCCCCTCCCAGCCCCAGTGCCACTAATTCCGTTCCCCGACAGCCATGGACACTTTCTGGTTGAACTTTGGTGGCGGCTGAGTCTATGAACTGGTGGTTGTCATCATCGTCATGTAGCTGATACCTAAATGGTGGTAAAAACAAGGCTGCAGCAATCCACTCCTACATTTGCTGCTTCCAGACGGCTACTGCCCTCTGCATCATGCCCTGGAGGACACCCTCCGCTGTCCCCCGCAGCCCTCTGCCACATTCACCTCGGACATCAATGAGGACCCGCTCAGTCACGTGGCCCTACCTCGGTGCACCGCAAGTCACCGTCCCGTGGTGGGGTGCCTGTGCCGGCCGCTGTGCATCCGGGGCCACTAACTCTGTGCTGGTCAGGTCCAGGACCCCTTCTTCTGAGATATTGGATGGCCTTTGAGGCGATAGCCTTGGGGTCATCAATGCCATGTGTCTGTGGCCCTGTGCTGTCCGCTGCCTCCGGCCTCAACTGCGGCCCACCAGGGCTCACATATCAAATGGAGTCCTGACCGGCCCGGACGTCGCATCCCCGCAGGAGGCACATGCCACCACTGCCCGGACCAACTCCAACCGCCAACTGCCAGTGTCGAAACGGTCGTACTGGCAGACTGACAGAGTTGCTCGCACCTGTCATGGATGCCATCTTCTGCCTGATCCCTTGCTCAGCACTCCAGGTCTCACTAGCTCAGTGCACCACAAATCATCGTCCATTACTGTTTTGGTTATGTGCTGTGGAGACCTCACGCAGCAATGTCACCTCAGGCAGTGTGGGAGACCTGGGACGACAATGAGGAAGATGATGCAGTTGTGACACCCCCCCCCCCCACTGCAACTGAATCAGGAATGTCCAGAAGGGACACAATCCTAGACATTTTCTTCACATGAGCACGCTCAGCTCTAGTGCCCCAACCTCAGCGCACTAGTCTGCAAGTCACAGACACTTCTGTTTGCTCATTGTGTGACCTCTGGACTTGCTCCGGCTACCTCCATGATGCTCCGCAGTTGTCCCTGTAATGCTGGTGTTGTCTGTTTCCGTATTCATAGTGATCACTGTTGTATTTGTTGCCAGCACCAACAACTCCCTGAGGGCTGGGTTGCACTCACCCCACACCCAGGCATCACTGTACATGTAACCCTGCCAATAAAGGAGCCAGGCGCACGTGCCCGTAGCCAGTTGCAAAAATTATCTGCGTGTGTCCGTGTGTAACCCTGGACGTAATTCGCGAAGTAGCACTACGCGAAGCTACGCAAAGTGCCCTTCGCACTATGCGAGCTATGCGTAGCACTTCGCGAACTGCGTAGTACCCTGTTCGCACTGTGCAAGATGACGTTTTCAATGATTGCACAGTGCGGACAAGCATCCGGCACTGTGCAATCATTGAAAACGGCATCTTACACAGTTCGAGCTGTAGTTTTCTGCCGCTCGAGTAGATTTTTACTCGAGCGGCAGCTTTTTCAACGCGGACTGGTAGTTTCTCATCGCGAGCGGTCGCGAGCATACGCGACCACTCGCAATGAGAAACCTGACCTCCCTGCGTTGAGAATCTCGCCGGGAGGTTTATTTTCCACGCTCGCGATCGCCAACTTGATGTTGCTGATCGCGAACGAGAAAAAAGTCTCGCCGGGATGTCATTTTGCTTGCTCGCGGTCACCAACTTGACGTTGAGGACCGCGAGCAAGCAAAAAATGACCGCTGCACTACGCTATGCTACGCGTGTTTCCACTGTGCTACGTGCAATTCGCGTAGTGCGAAGTAGCGCAAACTTTGCAAACTACGCGAGCGTAGCGCAGTGCTTTGCCCAGGCTTATCTGCGTGGTCCTGATGTGTGCACGAGGGCTCCGGGCCCTACAACATTACATTGTGCTGTGTACAGTGGACGCAAACAATGTCATCGCAGACAGCAGGTTAGAGCTTGGAGATGTAGCTTTGTCATCAGCCACTCGATATGTAAGAGGAGTGTGCTGGGCCGTCGTACGGAGGACAAGCGTGGGTGTGTGGATGGTATTTACGGGCCTCTGGGCATAGTTCAGTACAGGAACTGTGCAAATGCATGTGTCTCTGTTGCAGTGTGGGTCTCGTTTCTGGGGTGTAGGTGGTCCCTGATAGGACTTCGACACCCCGTATGTGATGTAGTTCGGCTTCCATGAGCTCTGACCCCACCCGCACCTGTTCGGCCACCTCCTTTTGGCATTCTGACACCTAGCATTGGAATGCGATGTGTGCCTCGGTGAAGTGTTGGGAGCCAGCCTTGGTGGTGGGTGCTTCCTGCTGTGTGGTCTGTGCAGTGGCTGGGGTCTCCTCGATGTAGCTTGGCTGCCCTTCTTCTGGGGGTGGGTTGCCTGAGATGTCCATGAGCTGTTGTAGGGCGTCGGTGTCGAAGGTGTGGTGGTCGTCTCCGGCATCACTGATGGGCTGTCTGGGCTGACCTGCTGGAGGTGTTTTTTGTCCCTCTGCAATGTGAAGGTGAGATGCGTGTTGACATTGTGCTGACATTTCTGTTGCCGCATTGTTCTAGTTGACATGCAGACTGTTTGACAATGTACATTGTGACTGTTTTGGGCGGTGCTGGCAATTTGAGGGGGGACAGTGGACATTAGGACTACATATCGGATGTGAGGTTGTACATGTAGATATGCATCTCACAGTTCCCTGCTCTGTCAAATGTGATTGGCCTGTTTCTGCGCATGAGCGGACCCAGTTGTGTCCCCTGTTCTGCAGTGTCGGTTTTGCACGTTGTGCCACATTGTCATGGGATGTGCTGTGATTGCTATGTGTGTGTGCTGCAGTGTGCCACGGGGATGAGGGACATGATCCTGGGTCATTTTGGGTGTGCATTGTGCTCTACATACATGTGCATGTGTGCCATTGTGCCCATCTCCACTCGTCCCCCCAGTCCCTGGCCGTTACTCACCCTGTTGTTGCTGTGTCAGGTCCTCTCGAGCTGTGTCCGTACTCCCACCTCCTTGCACAGTCTCCACACTGATGACTGGCCTCCATTTCCTCCAGCTCCTCCTGTGGCACAGGAGTCCAACCTCCTGTCGCCATTGCTGCCTTCTTGTTGGCAGCGGCTTTGTGCCTGGTTTAGGTTTTCATGTCATGCCAGAGCCTCTTGGCCTCCTCCATTGGCCTCCTCAACACTCTGGCTGCATTCAAGGTAGTCTGATTGTGGGTCAGTTGCTGGTAGTGTTCTGTCACCTACGTGACGCTGATCTTGTTTTCCTGCGGACTGCACCCCGTCTTCCTCTGTCTCTTCTCCTTGTCCTTCCCCGACCCCGATGTTCCTTGCTGGTGGTCTGTGGGGCTTGTGGGGTTCGCGTTTGCCTCTGCGCTCGGTCAGGGTGAATCCATGTTGCTACACACTTTGGATTATTTCTGGTGTGTTGTTTTTGTAGATTTTATAGTGCATTTTCCCACCAGACACGTGGGATTTGTAGGCCTGCCGCTGGTCAAGCAGAGCAAAGGACTGTGACATCAGAGGGTCAGAGATGCACCTCGTGTAAGAGCTGCAGTGACATTCCCTCCTAAAGGCTGCAAAAACCTCACTTGACACCACACCACCTGGTATGAAAACAACACCCTCACTCACTAAGCAGCTAACTGGCAAAGAGATATCCAGTCATGTACACATCACAACTTCAGGTGCTTTTACCCGCTGAGATGTCTTCCCAGCAACAAGTACAGGTTCTGGGCATTTCGAGTGAGCTCGTTGGATTTTAGAGGGGGGAGCATAAAACAAGCATTTGAAATGCAATAGGACTCCCATTTACCCGAGAACTATTGCATTGCATCACGGACAACAGTGGGGGAAGCATCGACAACGGGAGTGCGGTTGGGGGAGGGGGGAGAAGAGGGCGAGAAGGAACGGACAAAGTAGTGCTCACAGTCTAAAAACCATGTACGGTACTGTGTAAGACTCGAAGTAAAGGGGCCACTAGCTATGGGAGGGTACAAATGACAACATGGCCATAATGAGGAGGGACTAACAAGGCTCATAATCATTCAGACAGCAGCATTTATGAAAGGCAATGACAAGATCCAATTAAAAACATGGGCAGAGAGTAGGGGTAGCTTCCACGGAGCTTCCACTCCATACTCCATTACTGCATGCCTCGCAAAGCGAGCAGCGCATGCCCGCTACCGCTATAGGTTTGACCTAAAAATGGCCTACACACACGGCATGAGGTACAAAGACAAATGGTGGCCTATGACAAACACACTCACAGATTTGCCAGAAAAAGGAGGCATGGTAACACAGGAGAAAACTGAATTAATTTAGCAATGCCATAACTGAAAATTAACTGGGCTAAAAATGTTGACAAAACACATCCTCCAAAGGCATCAAATATATTATCCCACCTATACATTGTTTGCAGAAAAAAGAAGTGAAATACCCAAAACAAAACCACATTTTGTAATTTAATCCAATGCCATCCATGGCCTAAATTTCAACATAAACCACAGACACAGTTGCTTCATGCACCCATGACTGGGCCTCTCGGCTGGAAGGCCATTTGGTGGACTGGGCCACATAGTGAACTAAATGAATATTGCCAATTTATTAAAAAACATGGAAAAAATTTACTAAACTGTGCAACATTTTTCCTATTTAAATGAAGAAAAATCACATGTAAAAAAATAACTAAGCCCCTATTGAAACTGCAGGCAACCCAACACAATAAACTTTAAAAATCGAATAAAAATAACTCCTGGTGAATGCTCTCTATCAAACAAATAACACCATTATACAACAGTTTTTGAACTTGCTTATGATATCACCAAAACAAAGTCCTCAAAATCCAATGGTACATATGCAGCAGACATACAGAGTAACCCTTACAGCTCCAAATCTAAATGAGAAGTGACCAGGAGGTGGAGAAAGCACTGGGAGGTGCCTGCTGGACAGGAACAGGATGTTGGGGCACTTCCTTCTTGTTAAAAAAATAAAATAAAATATAAATTGGGCTCCTAACACAAAAAAACCAATTGCAACGTTTTTTAAATCCAAATTGTATTTTTCAGGAGATCTAGCTTCTTCTCGAAGCGAGATTCTTCTCCAGGTTGCAGCCAAAGTCGTTCAAGCTTAATCGCCCTCACCTATGACCCAGAAGATGTGTTGGAAGATGCTGGTGCAGCCTAAAGCTGTGCTAGCGGCCACAAAATCTTGTGGAAGCTTGCGGGAGGCTAGGAAATCTTGTGGGTGCTAGTGAGCACCTTACAAGTCTGTCGTCCCACTCCCTGAGCACGTGAAAAAATGTTACGCCAGTGCTAACAGAAATAAATTCCACTCTGTTGTGGAGTACAGAGTTTATTGGGAATTCCACAAACATCACGAGTGGAGTGGAGTTTTACGCCAAGGCGTAGAGAAAACACACTTAGATGATTTTTACTTTACAGAAGTAAGGGGCATATCAGCAACACCCAGCGATAATTATCGCTCAGCGCTCTTAGCATGAGGATAATTATCGCCGGGTAAGGTGGATTTTTATCGCTGAGATAGCGTGCTATTAGCAACGCTTATCTCCTCAGCGATAAAAATCTTCACGCTAACTGCCTAACGTGAGATTATCGCTGGAAACCCAGCGATAATCTCACGCAATGTGGCGTTAGCTTGCTGATAGGGACTCACAAACTTAGCCATGATATCCACCTTCCATAGGATATCATGGCTAAGTCAGTCCTGAAGCAGGCGTAAGGAAAGTAGCTATAACCCCTGTTATCGCTACTTTTCCTGACGCTATGCTTCATAGCGTGGGGCTTGATGATAGGAGAAATGTTGCTTAGCGACATTTCTCCTGTCATGTTAGGTCAGGAACGCCCACTTTGCATCTCATTAGAGATGCAAAGCGGGGCGTTAGGAATCCTCACGCTAAAGCAAGGTTTCACGCGTCAGCGTGGCCTTGCTAATTAGGCGATAATTTTTTATCGCCCGCTTGTAAATATGCCCCTAAGTGCTTTTTTGTTTGGTGGATATGCGATCGTACTCCTAAGCATCAAGAACCCTTTTCAAAATTTGTCGGGAAATGCACTGGAGGGCGATTTAGTAAGCTGGCCATCATCCTGAGAAAAGGACGAGAAGACGCTGCATACCATTAATGTATGTAGGACGGGGCCAATCGGGCGGGGTTTCTAGGCAAGTTTACATACTTCTAGTTTTTAAAAGTTTAAGAAGCAATCTATGGTCTCAGCAGCAGATGACAACAAAGAACCTCCTCGTCACAGACACTACGTGAGATTTTGCACTCGAGTAAAGCAAGAATGCAAACACCTCCATCACGGATTAAATGTTAACCTTTCTTGGTGGAAATGCAGAGAAAACACACTTGGATGATTTGTACTTTACAGCAGTAAGTACTTATCTGTTTTACTAAAAGGACGGGGCCTCATCCCCCAGGGCCACCGCCATGTCACCTGGGTGCCCCAAGGGCACCCAGTTTGCAATGGGACCGCGGGGGGAGCCTCAAGGCCCCAGCGGTCCCATACGGTTCACCTGCATTGCTCTGAGAAACAGGGGGCTGCTAAAAGGAAGCAATGTTTTTATCGGTTTTCCTACAGATAAAAACTCCACTTTCTGCAAGCTGGAGCTGTTTGACAGGTCCGGTTTGTAGAAAGAGGAGCTATGTTTGCTTTTGCTTGGTGGGAGCTGTCAGCTCTCACCATGCAGAAGCAAACAGCTACCTCCCCAGGGTGGACATCCAGGGAGGCATCAGGAGTCGACCCTGGGGGATGGTAGGGAGGCGGCGCAAGGAGGGAGGCGGCGCAACTCCCATTCATCATCAAATTTAGCCCCAAAGAGGTGGTGGTGCCTGGGGCCGGTGGTCTGCGACAGACCACCCTACATTAATTTATTTCAGCCCATTTGAAGTCCTCGGGGGTCCGGGAGGGCCGCATGGACCTGCATAATTTCAATAAATTGCCCCGGGGAGGTGGTGATCCCCGGTGCTGCAGGGCAGCTATGCAGGGCCCCTGGATTCATTTTATGTTTTACCCGAGGGAAGTGGCGGTCCTCGGGGCTGCAGCAGGCCGTGGGCATCCCCCATACTAATTTTATGTTTTGCCCAAGGGAGGTGGCGGTCCCAGGGGTGCGGGAAGGCCCAGCTGACCCACCCTCATACATAATTTTAAATGCCCCAGGGAGGTGGCAATCCATGGGGCCACGTGCAGTACCCGGGTCCTCTGCATTTAGTTGAGGTTTACCCTGGTGAGGTGGCGGTCCCCAGTGCATGGGGGTTGCTGCACAGGCACCTCCTGCATAAATTAAAAGCTTATAAAAGCCCCATGGCTTTAATAAGCCCGAGGAGAGGGGCCCAGTACGCCTCCCCCCTATTTTCATGGTATGCCCCAGGACCTGGCCGAGGGGGCTATTTAAAAGCGAGTGCAGGTGACTGCGCTTGATGTTTTTTCTTGCGAATATTGTGAAATCATGGCAATTTTTTTAAAGTAATTTTTTGGTCTGGCGGTGTCCCAGGAGGACCCCCAGGACCAAGGCTTGGGGGTCAAGGTATTTCTACCCTGCCCCCTTTTCTTTCTTTTTACATTTGTTCTGGGACTTGACTGAAGCTGTGTGAGTGATTGCATAGGATGTGTGAGTGGATGTATGGGCAACTGAGTGGCTGTGAGAGTGGCTGAATGTGTGAGGGAGTGGGTGTGTTAGTGGCTGTATGGGTGAGTGAGTAGCTGTTTGAGTGTGTGTATAGGTAAGTGGATGTGAGTGTCTGTATCGGAAAATGAATGTCTGTGTGAGTGGCAGTAAGGGTGTGTGAGTGGGTGTGTGAGTAGTTGTATGGATTTCTGAATGGGTATGTAATTCCTTCTGTGGGTGGGTGTATGGTTGTATAGGTGAGCGGGTGGCTGTGTCAGTGGCTGCATGGGTAAGTGAGTGGGTATATGAGTAGCTGTATTGGTGAGTGACAGTGTGAGTGGCTGTATGCATGAATGTGTATGAGGGGTGAGTGTCTGTGTGCTTGAGTGAGTAGCTGTGTGGGATTCTATTTGGGTGATTGAGTGGGTGTGTTAGTGGTTTTAAGTGTGTATGAGTAGGTGTGTAGGTGTTTGTATGTCTGTATGACTGGATGTGCGAGTGGCTGAATGGGTGAGTGAGTGGATAGAGTGGCTGTAAATATGAGTTACTGGTTGTGTGAGTGGGTGTATGAGTGAGTGGATGTGTGAGTGACCCTATAGATTAGGGAGTGGGTGTGTGAGTGCTTGTATGGGTCTGTGAATTGGTATGTGAGCTGTTGTGAGGGAGTGTGAGTGGGTGTCTGAAACTTTTTATGGACGTGTAAGTGGGTGTGTGAGTGGTTCAGTGGATCATGTCATCAGTTATGTCACTGACCATGTCATGAGTGATGTAATATTTGAGGTCATAAGCAGTGCATTGAGTGGGCGTAAGTTATAGTTAGCTCAGGTAAATATAACTGCTGAATTTCGCTGGTTTTGTGCTGGTGAAATGTGACTATCACTGTAACATCTCTGTAACCTTTGTTTATTTCAGTGAATTCTAAGTTTTTTTAATTCTATTTCCCAGCTAGAATGTCCCTGTAACCTTGCTTTTTTCAGTGAATTTCTAAGGTTTTATAAATTCTATTTCCTAAATATAACGTTGCTGCAACTTTTGTTTTTTAAGCGAATTTCTAAGGTTTTTAAATTTTATTTACTAAGTGTAGACTGCATCCCCTCCCGCCCCGGTGCCACTAAGTCTGTTTCCCGACAGCCATGGACACTTTCTGGTTGAACTTTGGTGGCGGCTGAGTCTATGAACTGGTGGTTGTCATCATCGTCATGTAGCTGATACCTAAATGGTGGTGAAAACAAGGCTGCAGCATTCCACTCCTACATTTGCTGCTTCCAGACGGCTACTGCCCTCTGCATCATGCCCTGGAGGACACCCTCCGCTGTCCCCCGCAGCCCTCTGCCACATTCACCTCGGACATCAATGAGGACCCGCTCAGTCGCGTGGCCCTACCTCAGTGCACCGCAAGTCACCGTCCCGTGGCGGGGTACCTATGCCGGCCGCTGTGCATCCGGGGCCACTAACTCTGTGCTGGTCAGGTCCAGGACCCCTTCTTCTGAGATATTGGATGGCCTTTGAGGCGATGGCCTTGTGGTCATCAATGCCATGTGTCTGTGGCCCTGTGCTGTCCGCTGCCTCCGGCCTCAACTGCGGCCCACCAGAGCTCACATATCAAATGGAGTCCTGACCGGCCTGGACGTCGCATCCCCGCAGGAGGCACAAGCCACCACTGCCCAGACCAACTCCAACCGCCAACTGTCGAAACGGTCATACTGGCAGACTGACAGAGTTGCTCGCACCTGTCGTGGATGCCATCTTCTGCCTGATCCCCTGCTCAGCACTCCATGTCTCACTAGCTCAGTGCACCACAAATCATCGTCCATTACTGTTTTGGTTATGTGCTGTGGAGACCTCACGCAGCAATGTCACCTCAGGCAGTGTGGGAGACCTGGGACGACAATGAGGAAGATGATGCAGGTGTGACACCCCCCCCCCCCACTGCAACTGAATCAGGAATGTCCAGAAGGGAAGCAATCCTAGACATTTTCTTCACATGAGCACGCTCAGCTCTAGTGCCCCAACCTCAGCGCACTAGTCTGCAAGTCACGGACACTTCTGTTTGCTCATTGTGTGACCTCTGGACTTGCTCTGGCTACCTCCATGATGCTCCGCAGTTGTCCCTGAAAATGCTGGTGTTGTCAGTTTCCGTATTCATAGTGATCACTGTTGTATTTGTTGCCAGCACCAACAACTCCCTGAGGGCTGGCTTGCACTCACCCCACACCCATCCGGCACAGACTTCACTGTACATGTGACCCTGCCAATAAAGGAGCCAGGCGCACGTGCCCGTAGCCAGTTGCAAAAATTATCTGTGAGTGTCCACACGTAACCCTGGGCGTAGTTCGCGAAGTAGCGCTACGCGAAGCTACGCAAAGTGCACTTCGCGAGCTACACATAGCACTTCGCGAACTGCGTAGTACCCTGTTCGCACTGTGAAGATGCCGTTTTCAATGATTGCAAAGTGCGGACAAGCATCCGGCACTGTGCAATCATTGAAAACGCATCTTGCACAGTGCGAGCTGTAGTTTTCTGCCGCTCGAGTAGATTTTTACTCGAGCGGCAGCTTTCTCAACGCGGACTGGTAGTTTCTCATCGCGAGCGCTCACAAGCATACGCGACCACTCGCAATGAGAAACCTGACCTCCCTGCGTTGAGAATCTCACCGGGAGGTTTATTTTCCACGCTCGCGATCGCCAACTTGATGTTGCTGATCGCGAACGAGGAAAAAGTCTCGCCGGGATGTCATTTTGCTTGCTCGCGGTCACCAACTTGACGTTGAGGACCGCGAGCAAGCAAAAAATGACCGCTGCACTACACAACGCTACGCGTGTTTGCACTGTGCTGCGGGCAGTTCGCGTAGTGCGAAGTAGCGCAAACTTCGCAAACTACGCGAGCGTAGCGCAGTGCTTTGCCCAGGCTTATCCATGTGGTCCTGATGTGTGCACGAGGGCTCCGGGCCCTACAACATTACATTGTGCTGTGTACAGTGGACGCAAACCATGTCATCGCAGACAGCAGGTTAGAGCTTGGAGATGTAGCTTTGTCGTCAGCCACTCGATACGTAGGAGGGGTGTGCTGGGCTGTCGTACGGAGGACAAGCGTGGGTGTGTGGATGGCATTTATGGGCCTCTGGGCGTAGTTCAGTACAGGAACTGTGCAAATGCATGTGTCTCTGTCGCAGTGTGGGTCTCGTTTCTGGGGTGTAGGTGGTCCCTGATAGGACTTCGACACCCCGTATGTGATGTAGTTCGGCTTCCATGAGCTCTGACCCCACCCGCACCTGTTCGGCCACCTCCTTTTGGCATTCTGACACCTAGCATTGTAATGCGATGTGTGCCTCGGTGAAGTGTTGGGAGCCAGCCTTGGTGGTGGGTGCTTCCTGCTGTGTGGTCTGTGCGGGGGCTGGGGACTCCTCTATGTAGCTTGGCTGCCCTTCTTCTGGGGGTGGGTTGCCTGAGATGTCCATGAGCTGTTGTAGGGCGTCGGTGTCGAAGGTGTGGTGGTCGTCTCCGGCATCACTGATGGGTTGTCTGGGCTGACCTGCTGGAGGTGTTTTTAGTCCCTTTGCAATGTGAAGGTGAGATGCGTGTTGACATTTTGCTGACATTTCTGTTGCCGCATTGTTCTAGTTGACATGCAGACTGTGTGACAATTTACATTGTGACTGTTTTGGGCGGTGCTGGCAATTTGAGGGGGGACAGTGGACATTAGGACTACATATCGGATGTGAGGTTGTACCCGTACATATGCATCTCACAGTTCCCTGCTCTGTCAAATGTGATTGGCCTGTTTCTGCGCATGAGCGGACCCAGTTGTGTCCCCTGTTCTGCAGTGTCGGTGTTGCACTTTGTGCCACATTGTCATGGGATGTGCTGTGATTGCTATGTGTGTGTGCTGCAGTGTGCCACGGGGATGAGGGACATGATCCTGGGTCATTTTGGGTGTGCATTGTGCTCTACATACATGTGCATGTGTGCCATTTTGCCCATCTCCACTCGTCCCCCCAGTCCCTGGCCGTTACTCACCCTGTTGTTGCTGTGTCAGGTCCTCTCGATCTGTGTCCGTACTCCCACCTCCTTGCACCATCTCCACACTGATGACTGGCCTCCATTTCCTCCAGCTCCTCCTGTGGCACAGGAGTCCAACCTCCTGTCGCCATTGCTGCCTTCTTGTTGGCAGCGGCTTTGTGCCTGGTTTAGGTTTTCATGTCATGCCAGCGCCTCTTGGCCTCCTCCATTGGCCTCCTCGACACTCCGGCTGCATTCAAGGTAGTCTGATTGTGGGTCAGTTGCTGGTGGTGTTCTGTCACCTACGTGACGCTGATATTGTTTTCCTGCGGACTGCACCCCGTCTTCCTCTGTCTCTTCTCCTTGGCCTTCCCCGACCCCGATGTTCCTTGCTGGTGGTCTGTGGGGCTTGTGGGGTTCGCGTTGGCCTCTGCGCTCGGTCAGGGTGAATCCATGTTGCTACGCACTTTGGATTATTTCTGGTGTGTTGTTTTTGTAGATTTTATAGTGAATTTTCCCACCAGACACGTGGGATTTGTAGGCCTGCTGCTGGTCAAGCAGAGCAAAGGACTGTGACATCAGAGGGTCAGAGATGCACCTGGTGTAAGAGCTGCAGTGACATTCCATCCTAAAGGCTGCAAAAACCTCACTTGACACCACACCACCTGGTATGAAAACAACACCCTCACTCACTAAGCAGCTAACTGGCAAAGAGATATCCAGGCACGTGCACATCACAACTTCAGGTGCTTTTACCCGCTGAGATGTCTTCCCAGCAACAAGTACAGGTTCTGGGCATTTCGAGTGAGCTCGTTGGATTTTAGAGGGGGCAGCATAAAACAAGCATTTGAAATGCAATAGGATTTGCATTTACCCGAGAACTATTGCATTGCATCACGGACAACGGTGGGGGAAGCACCGACAACGGGAGTGCGGTTGGGGGAGGGGGGAGAAGGGGACGAGAAGGAACGGACAAAGTAGTGCTCACAGTCTAAATAACATGTACGGTACTGTGTAAGACTCGAATTAAAGGGGCCACTAGCCATGGGAGGGTACAAATGACAACATGGCCATAATGAGGAGGGACTAACAAGCCTCATAATCATTCAGACAGCAGCATTTATGAAAGGCAATGACACGATCCAATTAAAAACATGGGCAGAGAGTGGGGGTAGCTTCCACTCCATACTCCATTATTGCATGCCTCGCAAAGCGAGCAGCGCATGCCCGCTACCGCTATAGGTTTGACCTAAAAATGGCCTACACACACAGCATGAGGTACAAAGACAAATGGTGGCCTATGACAAACATACTCACACATTGGCCAGAAAAGGGAGGCATGGTAACACAGGAGAAAACGGAATTAATTTAGCAATGCCATAAATGAAAATTAACTGGGCTAAAAATGTTGACAAAACACATCCCTCAAAGGCATCAAATATATTATCCCACCTATACATTGTTTGCAGAAAAAAGAAGTGAAATACCCAAAACAAAACCACTTTTTGTAATTTAATCCAATGCCATCCATGGCCTAAATTTCAACATAAACCACAGAAACAGCTGCTTCATGCACCCATGACTGGGCCTCCTGGCTGGAAGGCCATTTGGCGGACTAGGCCACATAGTGAATTAAATGAATATTGCCAATTTATTAAAAAACATGGAAAAAATATACTAAACTGTGCAACATTTTTCCTATTTAAATGAAGAAAAATCACATGTAAAAAAATAACTAAGCCCCTATTGAAACTGCAGGCAACCCAACACAATAAACTTTAAAAATCGAATAAAAATAACTCCTGGTGAATGCTCTCTATCAAACAAATAACACCATTATACAACAGTTTTTGAACTTGCTTATGATATCACCAAAACAAAGTCCTCAAAATCCAATGGTACATATGCAGCAGACAAACAGAGGAACCCTTACAGCTCCAAATCTAAATGAGAAGTGACCAGGAGGTGGAGAAAGCACTGGGAGGTGCCTGCTGGACAGGAACAGGATGTTGGGGCACTTCCTTCTTGTTAAAAAAATAAAATAAAATATAAATTGGGCTCCTAACACAAAAAAAACCCAATAGCAACGTTTTTTAAATCCAAATTGTATTTTTCAGGAGATCTAGCTTATTCTCGAAGAGAGATTCTTCTCCAGGTTGCAGCCACAGTCGTTCAAGCTTAATCGCCCTCACCTATGACCCAGAAGATGTGTTGGACGATGCTGGTGCAGCCTAAAGCTGTGCTAGCGGCCACAAAATCTTGTGGAAGCTTGCGGGAGGCTAGGAAATCTTGTGGGTGCTAGTGAGCACCTTACAAGTCTGTCGTCCCACTCCCTGGGCACGTTAAAATTTTTTACGCCAGTGCGAACAGAAATAAATTCCACTCTGTTGTGGAGAACAGAGTTTATTGGGAATTCCACAAACATCACGAGTGGAGTGGAGTTTTACGCCAAGGCCTAGAGAAAACACACTTAGATGATCGCCGCTTTTCGGCCGATAACGGCCGCAAAAGCGGTGATAATGTTTTATCGCCCGCTTGTAAATATGCACCTAAGTGCTTTTTTGTTTGGTGGTGATGCTATCGTACTACTAGGCATCAAGAACCCTTTTCAAAATTTGTCGGGAAATGCACTGGAGGGCGATTTAGTAAGCTGGCCATCATCCTGAGAAAAGGACGAGAAGACGCTGCATACCATTAATATATGTAGGGCGGGGCCAATCGGGCGGGGTTTCTAGGAAAGCTTACATACTTCTAGTTTTTAAAAGTTTAAGATACAATCTATGGTCTCAGCAGCAGATGACAACAAAGAACCTCCTCGTCACAGACACTACATGAGATTTTGCACTCGAGTAAAGCAAGAATGCAAACACCTCCATCACGGATTAAATGGTAACCTTTCTTGGTGGAAATGCAGAGAAAACACACTTGGATGATTTGTACTTTACAGCAGTAAGTACTTATATGTTTTACTAAAAGGAGGGGGCCTCATCCCCCAGGGCCACCGCCATGTCACCAGGGTGCCCCAAGGGCACCCAGTTTGCAATGGGACCGCGGGAGGAGCCTCAAGGCCCCCAGGGGTCCCAGACGGTTCACCAGCATTGCTCTGAGAAACAGGGGGCTGCTAAAAGGAAGCAATGTTTTTATCGGTTTTCCTACAGAAAAAAACGCCACTTTCTGCAAGCTGGAGATGTTTGACAGCTCCGGTTTATAGAAAGAGGAGCTATGTTTGCTTTTGCTTGGTGGGAGCTGTCAGCTCTCACCATGCAGAAGCAAACAGCCACCTCCCCAGGGTGGGCATCCCGGGAGGCATCAGGAGTCGACCCTGGGGCGTGGTAATCCCCAGGGCAATAAATGGCTCAAGGAGGGAGGCGGCGCAACTCCCATTCAACATAAAATTTAGCCCCAAAGAGGTGGTGGTGCCTGGGGCCGGTGGTCTACGACAGACCACCCTACATTAATTTATTTCAGCCCAGTTGAAGTCCTCGGGGGTCCGGAAGGGCCGCATGGTCCTGCTTAATTTCAATAAATTGCCCCGGGGAGTTGGTGACCCCCGGTGCTGCAGGGCAGCTATGCAGGGCCACTGGATTAATTCTATGTTTTACCCCAGAGAAGTGGCGGTCCCCAGGGCTGCAGCAGGCCGTGGGCATCCCCTATATTAATTTTATGTTTGCCCAAGGGAGGTGGCAGTCCCAGGGGTGCGGGAAGGCCCAGCTGACCCACCCTCATACATAATTTTAAATGCCTCAGGGAGGTGGCAATCCATGGGGCCACGTGGAGTACCCGGGTCCTCTGCATTTAGTTGAGGTTTGCCCTGGTGAGGTGGTGGTCCCCAGTGCATGGGGGTTGCTGCACAGGCACCTCCTGCATAAATTATAAGCTTATAAAAGCCCCATGGCTTTAATAAGCCCGAGGAGAGGGGCCCAGTACGCCCCCCCCCTATTTTTATGGTATGCCCCGGGACCTGGCCGAGGGGGCTATTTAAAAGCGAGTGCGTGTGACCTCGCTTGATGGTTTTTTTTGCGAATATTGTGAAATCATGGCAATTTTTTTAAGTCATTTTTTGGTCTGGCGGTGTCCCAGGGGGACCCCCAGGACCAAGGCTTGGGGGTCAAGGTATTTCTACCTTGCCCCCTTTTCTTTCTTTTTACATTTGTTCTGGGACTTGACTGAAGCTGTGTGAGTGATTGCATAGGATGTGTGAGTGGATGTATGGGCAACTGAGTGGCTGTGAGAGTGGCTGAATGTGTGAGGGAATGGGTGTGTTAGTGGCTGTATGGGTGAGTGAGTGAGTAGCTGTTTGAGTGTGTGTATAGGTAAGTGGATTGTAATTGTAATTGTAAATAAACTTATAAGGCGCACAGCTACCCACCATGGGGTCTCCCGGCGCCACCAAAAAAGGCTAGCTTAAGCAATGAATGTCTACTGCACGAAGAGCCAAGATTTCAGGCCCCTACGGAACTGTGTAAAAATGGATTGACATTTTAGGGATACAGGCAGAGAGTTCCAAAGCTTAGGGGCCATGTGTGAAAAGGAGCGGCCTCCCATTCTCGCCAGCTTAAATCTGGGGATCACGTAGTTGCCCTGAGAGGCAGATCTAAGCGCACGCGAAGGGACGTAAGGATGGACCCGAGAACGCAGGTATAGAGGTGCCGAACCATGTTTGACTTTAAACATGACGCAAAGAGCCTTGAATTTAATACGGCTCTCTATGCGCAGCCAATGTAAGTCCCGCAAACAGGGAGTGATAGAAGATCTCTTCGGGACCTTGCAAAGGAGCCGAGCGGCAGAATTCTGCACCAGCTGGAGCTTCTTGCGTACCTCTTGTGTGCAACCCAGATATAGAACATTGCCATAATCAAGGCGAGAGGTTACAAGAGCCTGAACCACGGTGCGTCTTGTTGGAACAGGAAGAAGCCAAAGAAATTTTCGAAGCCACCTTAAGATGGTAAAACAGGTGGCTGAAATGCTAACAGCCTGTTGGCGCATTGACAAAGAATCATCCAGCAAGAAGCCCAGGTTGCGTACCTGCGTAACTGGTTGAGGTATCGGACCCATTGCCAGGGGCCAGTGCTTCGGGCCCCAAAGATGTTTATCTTTGCCCAGTATAACTAACTCAGTTTTATCACTATTGAGTTTTAACAGGTTAGCCTGCATCCACCCAGCCACACGGCCAAGTGCCTCCTGGAGTATAGATGAGGAACATTCCTTGTTAGAGGAGAGAGAAAAGATAATCTGCGTGTCATCAGCATAAGAATAAAGAAATAATCCTGCCTTCTCCACTATGGAGGCCAGGGGTCTTACATAGATGTTAAAAAGCATAGGACTTAGTGTAGACCCCTGAGGAACCCCATAAGCAGTTGTACGAATGGAGGAGGAGCAGCTTGATGAATAAACCTGAAATGAGCGCTGACTCAGGAATGAGGCTAGCCAGGCCAAAGCAGGCCCAACCACCCCAGCCTTATTTAATGCGGTGATGAGAATAGAATGTGACACCGTGTCAAAGGCTGCGCTCAAGTCAAGTAGTTTCAGTGCCATAGTTTCGCCTTGATCCAGATGACTACGCAGCGTCTCAGTAACCCCCAGTAAGGCAGTTTCCGTGGAAAAATTTGCACGGAAGCCTGACTGAGAGGAATGCAGATAACCTGTTGCCTCTATGTGTGCCGTTAAATGAGTATTAACATGCTTCTCCAAAATTTTTGAGAACATGGGTAAAAGGGAGATAGGCCGAAAGTTAGAAAAAATGTTGGGGTCCGCCCCAGGTTTTTTCAAAAGGGGAATCACCATGGCCCTCTTCCAGTCAGTGGGAACAGTAGACTCCCGAAGAGAGGCATTAAGCAGTTCTTGAATCACCAAAAGGGGGGCTGGTGCAAGCTGTCCCAGAATAGTAGGAGGCATGGAATCTAAAGGGGAGCCAGATTTCACCTTAGAAAGACACCGACGAAGGGACTCTTGGTCTAGTAATGGCCATTCAGAGATCACTTCCTTGGGAGAAGGGCTCTCCCCATATGTAATGGGAGAAGGCTCATTTCCAGATAGTGGTGTATTAACTGCCAAGGAATTATGGATGGTTTCGACTTTAGTAATAAAGAAGTCAGCGATCTCATTACATTGAGATTCATCCAGTATTGGGGGGGCTGGAGAAGTATCTGCCCCTGCAAACTTTTTTATCATAGAAAAAAGAGCTTTAGGGCGATTGGTGGCCTTAGAGATGGATTCAGCGATAAAAGTCCCTTTCGTCTTCCTACAGGCTGAATGATAATTTTTTAAAGCTGCCCTGTAAATTAATTTACTCTCTACTGAGTAGGTTTTCCTCCAACACCTTTCCAGGTGTTTGGCACTTAACCTTCATTATTTTAAGATCCTGCGTAACCCATGGAGCAGGGGGCAAATGTACATGGGGACGGTTGGTGCACAGAGGAAGATGGCACTCAATTGTAGAAGATAGCCAGTGTGACACCTCTAGGTTCAAAGAGGATAAAGGGCCAAAGGTATCTGCGCATAAAGATGTTAGATCAGCGTTGAATTTTTCCAAGTTCAGTTTCGACCAAGCTCTGAATTTAGTAGCATTGGGAGGAGGGGCTGGAGGAACGCCACTAACTGATGTAAACCTAAATTGAACGGCAAAATGATCAGACCAGATAAGGGGAAGGGGTGAAGTACTACAATCCAGCGAGATATTAGATAAAACTGGATCAAGTAGATGTCCTGCCTGGTGGGTAGGTCCCTGATTGCATAATACTAGATTAATTGCCGCACAGTCGGCAAGGAACGTTTTACTCAATTTGTCATTGGTGTCTTCTAAATGAAGATTAAAATCACCCAAAATAACAAAGTTAGCCGCCTTCAGAACATAAGGAGCAATCAGCTCTGAAAAAGAGGAAAGCCACTGAGTGGGTTTATCTGGGGGACGATAGAGGAGAATCCCTGACAAGGTAATATGGGGTGAAAGTGCAAGTTTAAACAGCCCCGCTTCACAATCTGGAAAAGGCAAGGCTTCTATCCGGCATGTGTAGGTGTCTTTAAATACAATTGCAATCCCGCCACCTCTCCCCGAACTGCGATCTATTCTCAATATAACATAGCCCGGCGGGAGAGCACTGGTCACATCTGCGCAGGAACTGGCATGAAGCCAAGTTTCTGTGAGAAATGAAGCGTCCGGGAGAGCGGTGCTTAGGAGATCGAATATATGTTCCTTGTGTTTTGAGAGAGTCCTACAGTTGATGCTCCAGAAATTAAAAGTGGTGCTTATTGACCCCCGTGAATCTTTTGCTATAGAGGGTACAACTTGTGTTATGTCTCTCTTACAGTTAAATGAGAAATCACAACCTGAGCAGCTGGTCAGAGGTCCGACTGACAAGTCACACGGCATGCCAATGCATTCCTTACCCCGTAAGTTGTACAATTCCTCAGCAGAGTATGTGAGGCGTACCCTGCCATCCCCCTTATCAGAGACATAGTTTCCGGCCGCTGGGCGCTCAAGGGCGCGGACGGGCGCAGACGGGCTTGCCTCTGGCGCGCCTCCGGCGCGCCATCGGCGCGCCCGCTGCGCGCGCGCGCTAGCATCAGGTGAAATTAATAGCAGCCGGTGGAGCAGGGGGCGTGGCCTAGTGTGGAAGCAACCCACCAACCACCTTCGCGAATTGGGAGCGAGTGATTGTGGGCGTCTTCCCAACACAGCACCGGTAACAACAAATGTTTCCCACCTATTCCCCTACAGCCTCACACAACAAGCGTTTCTAGAAGCCAGTTAAAAGGAAATGAGGAGCAAAGTTTCTCTGTTAAAAATTTTTAAGTGCGAGTATGAGGACAAGATGCTTTGCTCAACGGTAGCGGCAGCGCAAGAGATCACAATAGACCGCTGCGCGCTAGCATCAGGTGAAATTAATAGCAGCCGGTGGAGCAGGGGGCGTGGCCTAGTGTGGAAGCAACCCACCAACCACCTTCGCGAATTAGGAGCGAGTGATTGTGGGCGTCTTCCCAACACGGCACCAGTAACAACAAATGTTTCCCACCTATTCCCCTACAGCCTCACACAACAAGCGTTTCTAGAAGCCAGTTAAAAGGAAATGAGGAGCAAAGTTCCTCTGTTAAAATTTTTTAAGTGCGAGTATGAGGACAAGATGCTTGGCTCAACGGCAGCGGCAGCGCAAGAGATCACAATAGACCGCTGCGCGCTAGCATCAGGTGAAATTAATAGCAGCCGGTGGAGCAGGGGGCGTGGCCTAGAGTGGAAGCAACCCACCAACCACCTTCGCGAATTAGGAGCGAGTGATTGTGGGCGTCTTCCCAACACGGCACCGGTAACAACAAATGTTTCCCACCTATTCCCCTACAGCCTCACACAACAAGCGTTTCTAGAAGCCAGTTAAAAGGAAATGAGGAGCAAAGTTCCTCTGTTAAAACTTTTTAAGTGCGAGTATGAGGACAAGATGCTTGGCTCAACGGCAGCGGCAGCGCAAGAGATCACAATAGAAGTGGATGTGAGTGTCTGTATCGGAAAATTAATTTCTGTGTGAGTGGCAGTAAGGGTGTGTGAGTGGGTGTGTGAGTAGTTGTATCGATTTCTGAATGGGTATGTAAGTCCTTCTGTGGGTGGGTGTATGGTTGTATAGGTGAGCGGGTGGCTGTGTCAGTGCCTGCATGGGTAAGTGAGTGGGTGTATGAGTAGCTGTATTGGTGAGTGACAGTGTGAGTGGCTGTATGCATGAATGTGTGTGAGGGGTGAGTGTGTGTGTGCTTGAGTGAATAGCTGTGTGAGTTTCTATTTGGGTGATTGAGTGGGTGTGTGAGTGGTTTTAAGGGTGTATGAGTGGGTGTGTAGGTGTTTGTATGTCTGTATGACTGGATGTGCGAGTGGCTGAATGGGTGAGTGAGTGGATAGAGTGGCTGCAAATATGAGTTACTGGTTGTGTGAGTGGGTGTATGGGTGAGTGGATGTGTGAGTGACCCTATAGATGAGGGAGTGGGTGTGTGAGTGCTTGTATGGGTCTGTGAATGGGTATGTGAACTGTTGTGAGGGAGTGTGAGTGGGTGTCTGAGACTTTTTATGGCCGTGTAAGTGGGTGTGTGAGTGGTTCAGTGGATCATGTCATCAGTTATGTCACTGACCATGTCATAAGTGATGTAATATTTGAGGTCATAAGCAGTGCATTGAGTGGGCGTAAGTTATAGTTAGCTCAGGTAAATATAACTGCTGAATTTCGCTGGTTTTGTGCTGGTGAAATGTGACCATCACTGTAACATCTCTGTAACCTTTGTTTATTTCAGTGAATTTCTAAGTTTTTTTAATTCTATTTCCCAGCTAGAATGTCCCTGTAACCTTGTTTTTTTCAGTGAATTTCTAAGGTTTTATAAATTCTATTTCCTAACTATAACGTTGCTGCAACTTTAGTTTTTTAAGCGAATTTCTAAGGTTTTTAAATTTTATTTCCTAAGTGTAGCCTATAACCTTTGAGAGTGAGTGTGTGAGCGAATGCATCAGTTTCTCTGTGGGTGTGTGAGTGAGTGTCTCAATGGGTCTGTCAGTGGGTGTGTGAGTGTCTTAGTGGCTCTGGGCGTGCCTGCATAAGTGTCTCACTGGGTGTGCGAGTTGGTGTGTGAGTCTCTAAGTGGGTCTGTCAGTGGGTTCATGAATCTTAGTTGGTCTGTCAGTGGATGCATGAGTGTCTGAGTGGGTTTGTGAGTGGGTGGGTGTGTCTGTTAGTGGGTCTGTAAGTGGGTCTGTGAGTGGGTGAGTGGAGAGGAGCTGTGTGGCCCCCCTAGTCAGGCCGATTTCAGCCCTGGGGATCTCATCCCCCGGGTCATGTCCATATTTAAATAAGGGAGGGTGGCCGCATGACCCCCCTACCTTGGCTGATTACTATCCCAGGGACCCCCTCCCCCAGAGCCCAGCCATTATAATATTGGGAGGGGGGCTGAGCGGCATATCTCTCCAGGCCGATGTCAGCCTTGGGGACCCCCATCCCCTGAGGCCCAGCCTTTTTTTAATATTATTTGGGGAGGGGCACCATGCGGCCCCCACCCCAAGCCTATTTCGGCCCCAGTGACCCCATCCTGGGGCTAGGCTGTTATACTGTGGGGAGGGGGAGTTGTGTGGCCCCGCTCCTTGGGCTGATTTTGGCCCAGGGACCCAATCCAATGGGGCCCAGCCATTATACAATGGGAGGTGGGCTGCATGGCCACTCTCCTCAGACTGATTTCAGAACAGGGAACCCCACTCCCTGGGGCCCAACCATGTTACCCAGTGTGCAATGGGACCCCAGGGGGAGCCTCAAGACCCCGGACATCCTAGCTGGCTGCCAGTCTCCTGTGGGAGCTGGCATTGCTCTGACAGACAGGGGGCTGCTAAAAGTCAGTTCCCTGTCAGTCAGAGCAAATGTTTTCATCTGTTTCCCTGCATGCATATTTGCGTGCAGGGAAACAGATGAAAACTCTGCATTCTGCAAGCCGGAGCTGTTTGACAGCTCCGGCTTCCAGTAAGGGGAGTTATGTTTGCTTTTGCTTGGTGGGAGCTGTCAGTTCTCACTGAGCAAAATCAAACAGCTACCTCCCAAGGTAGGGCACCTCGGGAGGTAGCAGGAGTTGGCCCTGGGGGATGGCAGTTCCCAGGGCCATATATGGCTCCACGAGTTGGGCCGCACGGCCCCCATCCATCATAGAAGTTAGCCATGGGGAGGGGGTAGTCCCTGGGGCCGGAGGTCCGTGAAGGACCCCTTGCATTAATTTATTTCAGCCGCGGGGTGGCGGTCCCTGGGGCTGTGGGGGCAGCATGGCACCCCTTATATTTTATAAATTGCCCAGGGAGGTGGTGGTACCCGAGGCTGTGTTTCTTATCTGATGGTAAATGGATGGGCTGCTCCGTGCCCATTGTCAGAGGCCACCCTGTAGGGTCGGGGGTTCCTGGACTCGGAGGCTTGTGTGTGATTTAAATTGGGAACATGACCCACTCGCTGCCACACGCCAATGAAAGGAGCAACGCTAATGCAGCAAAATTGTGACAGCTGAGGAAGGGGTTCAGAAGGAGTCACTTTCCTTCATGTTCGTTCCAGAGAACAAGGGTTTTTGCAAGGTCATCACAGTATCTGAGCACTATGCACGAAAATATCAAGCACATGACTTTATGAGTATAAGAACCCACAGTGACTTTTTGCGCAGGCACAGAGAAAAAAACTGTAAAGTGTGGAGAAAATGAGAAATCTATTGATAAATTCCATTTATTATATTCTAAATGCCTGCGCAATGCATCATGGGGAATGTATTTTTAAAGACCAGTCATTTGACTTTTTAGATAAAAGCATGCACGAAGGCACTTTGCGTCTTAAATGTCTCCACCTGTGATCAAGGCATGATGCCGAAACGCGTAAGGAAAAGGAGAAAAAACGCGCTGCTGTACCTGCAATTAAATGCTTGACTCCGGAATTGGGCCTCTTTGTGTTTCTTAACTGATGGTAAATGGATGGGCTGTTCCGTGCCCATTGTCAGAGGCCACCCTGTAGGGTCGGGGGTTCCTGGACTCGGAGGCTTGTGTGAGATATATATATATATATATATATATATATATATATATATATATATATATGCTTGATGCCTGAGCTTTATTCCATTCTTCCTCACTGCTGCAAACTCTGCGCAGGCGCAGCATCTCCCCAAAGGGTATGCTTGCAATTAGGTGTTGGGGATGGGCACTGGCCGCATGCAAAATAGTGTTGCCGGCCGTTGCTTTCCTGAATAGTCTAGTTTCAATTGCTCCATTCTCAATGTAGACCTCTGTGTCTAAAAACGTAACATTGGTTTGGCTCATAGTTACAGTAAAATTAAGGTTCAATGTATTGATATTGATGGCATTGACAAATGATTCAGCTGATTCCCTGTCTCCCTGCCAGACTACAAATAGGTCATCAATAAATCGATACCAAACAACAATGTTAGTTCTCATGATCTCTTCAAATTGTACCCGGAGGACCAGTTCCTCCCAAGCTCCCATGTGCAGACATGCGTAGCTTGGAGAGAAACTGGCCCCCATGGCTACGCCCTGCAGCTGACGGTACAACAAATTATTGTACATGAATACATTGTTGTTCAAACAAATACATATATATATATATATATATATATATATATATATATATATATATATATATATATATATATATATATATATATATATATATATATATATATATATATATATATATATTTGTTTGAATATATATATATATATTTGTTTGAACAACAATGTATTCATGTACAATAATTTGTTGTACCGTCAGCTGCAGGGCGTAGCCATGGGGGCCAGTTTCTCTCCAAGCTACGCATGTCTGCACATGGGAGCTTGGGAGGAACTGGTCCTCCGGGTACAATTTGAAGAGATCATGAGAACTAACATTGTTGTTTGGTATCGATTTATTGATGACCTATTTGTAGTCTGGCAGGGAGACAGGGAATCAGCTGAATCATTTGTCAATGCCATCAATATCAATACATTGAACCTTAATTTTACTGTAACTATGAGCCAAACCAATGTTACGTTTTTAGACACAGAGGTCTACATTGAGAATGGAGCAATTGAAACTAGACTATTCAGGAAAGCAACGGCCGGCAACACTATTTTGCATGCGGCCAGTGCCCATCCCCAACACCTAATTGCAAGCATACCCTTTGGGGAGATGCTGCGCCTGCGCAGAGTTTGCAGCAGTGAGGAAGAATGGAATAAAGCTCAGGCATCAAGCAAGGTCAGATTTTTACAACGCGGCTACTCTAAGTCAGTGATTGATAACGCTATAATTAAAGCTCAAGCAAGGGAGAGACAGGGGTTATTGGTGAAATATGGTCCACCTGTTACTAGTGACGTAAAACCTACCAATACAGCCAATCCACCTAATGAATTTAGATTCATTACAGGGTACAACAACCAACATCGGGAACTGTACCGTATTTTAAACAGGAATTGGCCAACATTAAAAAGTGATTCTGTTTTAGGTCTCACTCTGCCTCGAAGGGCCACTCTCACATTTAGCCGGGCCCCCTCAATGAGGGATAGCCTTGTCAATACCAACCCTGAGACCATAGAAAAATCTACATGGTTGCAAACCAATGGGGGATTTTACAAATGTAAGGTATGCAAAGCTTGCACACACGGGGTTAACTCCAAAACCTATAAGGATGGATTCAGTGAAAGGACAAACAAAATTGAGAAGGTACTAACCTGTAAAACTGAGTACGCTGTGTATGTGCTTCAGTGCCCATGTTCACTTAGATATGTGGGCAGCACTAAGTTAGAAGTGCACAAACGCATTCTACAACATCTTAGGGCCATTACTAACCAAGATAATACGTATCCGGTGGCCCGCCATTTCAAGGAGACACACCGTAGCAACAACAAAGAATTATCATTCTTTGTTATTGATGCAATACCAGCTAGCAGGCGAGGAGGCAATAGGGAAGCATTGCTTCGTAGGTTAGAAACCAAATATATACTCCGCCTTGATATCAAATGGCCAGCTGGTTTGAATGTTACGGAGGATTTGTACACTGGCCTTCACTAGAAACAGAAATCTACCTGTAATATGCACACTTAGGAAAGGCCATTGTATTACGGTAACTTCTAGGCTTACTGGTCCTATTATGCCCACGGATTTTATTAAATATTTTATAAGATATTTTACTAAATATTTTAGAAAATATTTTAAGGGTTTTAACACGCAGTGGTTGATATTTTATCTTCTCATGTATTATTTATTATTTTATTATAATAATGTTTACCAATATTGAGTTTTAAGGCAATGAACTTTTTATGATCTACTGTTGGTTTTACATATTGAGTTACAACTAATGAATGCGTGATATCTTCTATACCCTGGCACATTTGCACACTTTGCACCTTAGTACTTGATGCACTTTATTCCAATTGAACCACATAAGTGATAGAGTATCTGTTTACATACACAGTGACTTATGATTACATGTCATTGTAAGAAATGAAGCTATAAAACCCACTATGTTCATTGGGAAGTCATTCACTGATAGCCCATATATACATATAGTTATTGGTGGTATGCCTGGGCTCAGGCTACCCACTATATGTATTTCTTGAAAGAATTAACTGCTGCTACACCGGTTTTTATCTTGCTAAAGTTTAAATTCAATATGAAAAGTATAAACATTAAATTACACAATTTTTTTTTTTTTTTTATATTAGCACATATCACTAGGCACTTTATTACACCCTTTTAGGCTGACAGGAATCAGGAGATTGATACAAATGCTGATTAAACAGCTGCAACATGGTGGGATTAAACCCGTTATTAACTGCTTTTTTATTGGTGAGATCAAATACATTGTTTGGAAGTATCAACACGAAAGGCATATTCAACATACTGTATAATACTTTTATTATAGTTGATAGCAGTGAATAAACAAGATAATAATGTATTTTCATATCAGTGATTTAGATTTAAATATTTTACGGACTGCTCAAGAATTGCCATATTTTATGCTTGCGTGTTGCTAATTCTTAAACACCCACCTATTGTAATAGCATCGCTCAAGTGATTGACGTGCTATCCGCAATCTTTCTACCATGTCTATGCATATTTACCAGCATCACGTGCAGAGTGAGTTACGTCTACATAAGGGTGGTTCTTTGTATTACACGTTGTCATGTGAACAAGGCTCAGGTGGAGCCGAAACGTTATGGCGACTAGCACGCGAGATTCATAAATAAAAAATTGCACTGAAGACCGAGGTCCGTGTCTGTAGTGTTGTGGATTGGTACCAGAAGCGGGCGTGCACAACAAAACTGCGGAAAGTAGCGGATATATATATATATATATATATATATATATATATATATATATATATATATATATATATATATATAAATATTATCTACTGCCGGTCGCCAGTAGATAGTTATAGTTAGGACCGTGTTTCCATAGGAAATCTGAAAATTCTATTTTGAATAACTTTGGCGCCGGTTGACGAACCTTCGCGAATTTTTCAAAACTAATGGGGCGCTCCGCTCAGCTCCTACCCTGAAAGTCTCGGGGGGATTCGTCAAGCGGGGGCCGAGAAAAAAGGGGGGTCCCAAAACGCGTTTTCCCCATGCATTTTCCCATAGGACCTTTAGTCGAAGGTACAGCCCGAACGGCTGAACAGAATTACTTGAAATTTGGCAGAGAGGTAGTCATCAGGTCAGGGATGTGCCTTTTGCATATATGGAGTCAATCTGTTCAGTAGTTCCTGAGAAACTTGCAGTTAAAAGCACATACATATCTATAGCCGTGCACCGTGCGCGCACCGTACGAGCACCCTAACGTGCGCGAGCGTAATTCTGGCGAACGTGAAAAGAGGGCAGGGTAGAGAGTTCCTGACCCCCTAGCCTTTGTCAGGGGGTCCCTGAAGGACCCCGAAGGCAGAAAACATTTTTTTTTTAAATCCCAGGGGTGCGCGCACCGTGCATGCACGGTGAAAAACCAAAAAAATTAAAATAAATTTTTAATACGTAGTTTATTGTAAAATAAATATATTAAAAAAATATTAATACATACATAACTTAGCATTTAAAAAACCGTACACATTCACTGAAAAAACCATAGGTTTCACACACGTTATAGTTAGGAATTAGCATTTAAAAAACCTTGCAAATTCACTTAAAAAACCATAGGTTTCACACATGTTATAGTTAGGTGGATATTTCACTCGTAAAAAAACAATGAAATTCCCCCGTTATAGTTAGTTCAGATAACTATAACTCGCGCGACCGCCACTCTATCACAAGAATGATGTCATCAGTGATGTCATGAGTGATGCCACTGACCATGTCATGAGTGATGTAATATGTGACGTCATGAGCAGGATTGCGGGCGCGCGAGTTATAGTTATCTGAACTAACTATAACGGGGGAATTTCATTGGTTTTTTACGAGTGAAATATCCACCTAACTATAACATGTGTGAAACCTATGATTTTTTAAGTGAATACATATATATGGGCGTCAAGAACAATACGTATAATTCACGACCATGGCAGAGGAGTGGGTGAAAAAGCGCGAAGAAGAAGCCCTGAATATTTTCAGCGATGCAGACACTGGCGGAATGACAGCTATTAATAGTAACGTAATGAGAGACACACAACCAGTCAGTGAAGTCAAAAGGCTCGCATATGAATTGGAGAAACTAAGGAAGCTGGAAGTCTCAAAGTGGTGGGAATGTAAATCTTTGCAGAGGTATTTGGATGTCGGGCGCGTTCCTCGGGGCTTGAGAATTTTAATCGCCCCGACGTATGAAAACCCAGACCCAGCCATGCTACAAATGTGGGCGGAAAATAGTGCGCAGTCATCAAAAAATAT
Organism: Triturus cristatus; assembly: GCF_964204655.1. Taxonomy (NCBI): domain Eukaryota; kingdom Metazoa; phylum Chordata; class Amphibia; order Caudata; family Salamandridae; genus Triturus; species Triturus cristatus. Next base: position 179,212,738 of record NC_140590.1, read on the forward strand.
GTTACAAATTCTGATCAAGTTTGCGGCAAGTGATCGCGCGAAGATCAGGGATAAAATCAATCAAATTCTTAAACAATTGCAAGAATTGCCCAATCAAGATGAAGTCTCCAAACATCTAATGGATATTGAAAATAAAGTATCGAAACACGAACAGATTATCAAACAAAGGAAAGCTATGAAGTTTCAAAGAGACAGAAACGACTACCTCCAAGGCCGGATTTATACGTTTTCAAAGAAATTCGACAATATCAGGAGGCAACAATTATCATCATACGTTGATCATATCCCCAGAGTCAGCGACCCGAGCGAGTCCGAACTCAGCTCAGAACTTGAATCAGATCTTGAAGGCGCAATTCCCACAGAACCAAGTTGCAGTGCTCCCACACCCATCCAGGAGTTTGGTTTTTTACGTTTAGAAAGGATAATGAGTCTCAGACCACGAACGTCAAGGCCAGACCAAAAGCAAACAAATCAACAAAAAGGTGCAGGAAAAACAGGAGGTGGGGCAAACGTGCAACAAAAGGCTGGCAAACCAACATACAGAAAGAACAAGCGCAATTGAATACTAATGACGAAGTCGATAACACAGTAATTAATTTATCAAAAATGGAGATAACAGATAATGAGAAAAAGATTTTATCATTGGGACTTTCTTTCTGTACAGTCACCAATTTTGACTACACACAGACCAGGATAGACTTATTTCATTATATCCGGAAGCTAAAACTGTGTAAACACTTCTACAATGTCAACACAAAGTCAACAACTACGTTACCAACTGACAATACAAATACCACTACAAGCACTTTAAGAGTAGAAGATATGTCTCTTTTAAAGAATCTAGAAGAATTGAATCAGGAAGCTAGCCAAATGTCTCCCACAGATGCAGCCATCAGTTCGGACATAAACATATTTCAAAGATCACAAAGTCCCTTCAAACCCAAATCTATCTTCTTACCAGTGATGCCGAGGGATGGCATAGATATATTTTCAGAGAATGTTATTAAAGATCTCAAAGAACTAGCCATCACCAGCAGCAAGCATTTCATCACTAATCATAACAATAGAACTCTAGAATACAATAATCTAATCAGAAAAATCAAATCAAGGAATGACATTGTGGTCAGATGGTCTGATAAGGGGGGCAATATCGTCCTGTGGCCGACGGACATGTACCATAAGGAAGCAATGGTACAACTCCAAGACGCCAATTGCTATTGCCGCATCAGCTCCACACACTCCACAGGGGTGAAAGAACGATTTCATACAGCTCTGTATGAATGGAAGAGAACTGGATTATTATCAAAAGAAGAAATGGAATTTTTGAAGAACGATTATCCTGTCACACCACAATTATATCTTATTCCTAAGATTCACAAAAATCCTTTATGTCCCCCTGGAAGACCAATTATCTCAGCAATTGGGGGTCTTTTTGAGAATACCAGCAGATACATTGATTTCTTTCTCCAACCCTCTGTCCGGAGTCTGCCATCGTATATTGGAGATACTGGAGACTTCTTGAGAAAAATTCAGAACTATGAATGGAATGACAACTATGTGTTTCTAACACTTGATGTACAGAGCCTATACACAAGCATCAAGCACGAAGACGGTTTGAATGCCATGACTTTTTTTCTAAGTAAAAGGGCATTGGAACTTTACCAACATACAGCCATGCTATTAGACATGGCAAAATGGTGTTTGCAGAACAATTTCTTTTTGTTTGAGAGGCTATACTACCAGCAAATTCAAGGTACGGCCATGGGTACTTGCTTCGCCCCCAGCTATGCCAATTTGCATATGGGCTGGTGGGAGGAGCAGGTACTCATGGCTGAATACCCATTACAAATGTTAGAAAACATCAAACTATACACAAGATACATTGATGATATCTTTATCTTGTGGAAAGGCACAGAAGAAACTGCCATAAAATTTGCCAATGATCTTAACAACAACGAGTTAAATTTAAAATTCACGTGTACCACTAGCAAAGAGGTGATTCATTTCTTAGATCTAGAACTGTATATTGACAAAGGTAACATAGAGACAAGATCTTATAGAAAGATAACCTCAGGCAATTCCATTCTACATGCGAGCAGTTTCCATCCAAGCAAGCTCATCAATAGTATTCCCTACGGTGAATGCTTGAGGATGAAACGAAATTGCAGCTCTGCATCTAGCTTTAATCAAGCAAAGAATGGACTCTTTAACAGACTGAGTAACAGAGGGTATAATACACAGATCCTAAACAAGGCAGAGAGCAAATGTGCCAAAATTGAAAGAACTGAGCTAATCAAAGCAGATACAACAACATCTACTTTGACACAAGATCCCCAAACAAAAACACCACCTAGACTTATTACCGGCTACAACCTCTACCACAACAACATTCGCAAAATACTAATCAAGCATTGGCCATCAGTACGTAGTGATCCAATAATAGGAGAGATATGCAAGAAACCCCCGCAAATTACATTCAGACGTGCAAAATCCATGCGTCAGGAGCTTGTTTGCAACTCCCCTATATTGGACGCAAAAACAGAATGGCTAAAACCGCGAAACGGATTCTACAAATGTGCTAAATGCAAGGCATGCAAGTATGGCATCAATATTCGCAGCCTTAGTTTACCACTCAGACAAACTCCATTTGAAATCCGTAGCAATTTTTCATGCAAGACAGATTTTGCAGTTTATGTTTTAAGGTGTACCTGCAATAAATTCTATGTAGGTAGCACCATCCACCAGGTACACATACGAATTTTGCAGCACCTTCGTGCCATTAGTAATGACGATCCAACATACCCCGTGGCACGTCACATAAACTCTGTACATAGTGGTAGAAGTGAAGACCTCTCCTATTTCGTAATAGACAGTGTCCCAAAGAACATCAGAGGAGGAAATAGACAACTGTCTCTACGAAAACTTGAATCTAGATACATTCTGTTACTAGACAGCAAAATCCCGAAAGGATTAAATGCTGATGAAGCCCTCAGTGTGCATCTGCAATGAATATTGTACATACAGTACTGCAGTATTTAGATTTTTAAGGCTTCCGATTTGAGTTTTTGCCCACTCTTTAAAACACAGGTTTAACCATTAGGTAGACATAAAGAAGTTTGGTTTTGTTTCTCCCAATACATTTTTAGGTTCTAAGAATTTTTCAGTCACACGCAGTCACCACCCACTAGGGTTGAATTGCACATTTCAAAGCTGGTTTCCTTTATTTAAACAAGCGAGTTAACATGACAACATTGATGTTTGTATTGTAAGTTTTAACATGTGAGAAAACATTGACATTATTTGATTTTTGTTTCTCTTACACCCGTACTTGTAAATGTGACTCTTTCCATGTCCATGAAATAGTAATTGGGTAGCTATGCCAACGGTGTATTTAAACTTGGTAATGACGTCTTACCTGTGTTCAGTGACCAAGGCGGCAAGACCGTCGAAACGCGTTTGGCCTTTGGTGTGAATAAACAACATTTTTCTTGACGGAATCTCCCACGGTGTCAGCGCCTCTTCAATATTGCTTGAACAGGATTGTCGAGAATATATATATATATATATATATATATATATATATATATATATATATATATTATCTACTGGCGGTCGCCAGTAGATAGTTATAGTTAGGACCGTGTTTCCATAGGAAATCCGCAACATTCTATTTGGAATAACTTTGGCGCCGGTTGACGAATCCTCGCGAATGTTTCAAAACTAATGGGGCGCTACGCTCCACTCCTACCCTGAAAGTCTCGGGGGGATTCGTCAAGCAGGGGCTGAGAAAAAAGGGGGGTCCCAAAACGAGTTTTCCCCATGCATTTTCCCATAGGACCTTTAGTCCGAGCTACAGCCCGAACGGCTGAACAGAATTACTTGAAATTGGGCAGAGAGGTAGTCCTCAGGTCAGGGATGTGCCTTTTGCAGGTCTGGTGTAAATCTGTTCAGTAGGTCCTGAGAAAATAGCATTTAAATCAATATATATATCTGTAAGCGCGCTCCGTGCGCTTACGGTAAGCTTACCGTACGCGTACGATGCCGTGCGCGAGCTCAATTCTGATTGGTGGTTACATGACTGTAAACATTCGAATCGGTCGAAATCAGAAAGTATCGGCCGCCATTTTCTGTCTCTCGCACTGAAAAACAAAGGTTGATAACATGAAAAGGGGGCAACGAAGAGAGTTGCAGACCCCCTAGCGTTTGTCAGGGGGTTCACGAAGGACCAAAAAGTATGAAAAATAAATTTAATAATTTTAAAAAAAAATCGCGGAGTGCGCGTACGGTAAAAAAAAAAAAAAAAATTAACAATCACATTTAATATATAAATCTAAGGACCCCCAAGGGAGAAAAAAACAATTGATATTTTGTAAAAAATGGCGAGGCGTGCACGGTACGAAATGCGCAACGTGGGTGGGTAAGGGTATTGGGCTGTATGTGTGTTTTTAGGGATTGGGGTGGGTATGGGTATTGGGTGGTAAGGATGTTTTTAGTGTTTTTGGGGTGGGTAGTGGTATTGGCTGGTAGGGGTGCTTTTAGGGTTTAGGAGTGAATAAGGATATTGAGTGTTAAGGGCTTTTTAGGGTTTAGGGGTGAGCAAGGGTATTGGGTGGCAAGGGTGTTTTAAGGGTTTAGGGTCGGTTACACGAATTGGATGGTAAGGGTGTTTTTAGGGTTTAGGGGTGGGTAAGGGTACTTGGTGGTAAGGGTGTTTTTAGGGTTTAGGGGTGAATAAGAGTGTTGGATGGGTTAGGTGGTAAGGATGTACTTAGGGTTTAGGGGTGTGTGAGTTTAGGGTTTGGTTGAATATATATATACACACACACTCACACACACACATGCCCATATTGAAGGTGTTTGCTGAAACTCAGTCGCTACCTGTTTCATATGGTGGTAGGAGCAAAATAAAAGTGGATATTTTAAAATATTAATGCCTCCGGAGTGATAATCATATGTGGCATTTACTTAGTGCAGTTGTTCTCCCAAGGAAGGAACATTTGAAGACTACAGATAAGGCAAGCCCCTATGTTCCTGTCCTGACCCGACCATGTCTAGGGCCAGACACTATCCTGGCTTTGGACTTAGAGGGTCACTCCAGAATTGTGTATACAGCATCCGAACTACAAGGTATGGGCTTGGGGATTTTATGCAGCTGCACCCCATTCCCCATTCCAACTGTGAAGGTCCAGTTTCCTACCTACACTGTAGATAATGGTTACGACCTTTGAATAGCAAGGCCAGGAGCTCAGTGGACTTGGCTTCTAACTGGGGTAAATTTAAGGCTGTCTTGATTAACAAGCATTCATTACACAAACATGAACTAGACATCTACAATCTTTTAGTAGACAGTCGGTTAGACGCCTTATCCCTAACAGAAACTTAGATGAAGGATTTTTGTCCTGATTTACAATTGCCTCTCCCTGACGACTACATGTGTGTTCATGTTGACTGGGCGGGCAAACAAGGGGTAGGAGTAGCCATTGTGTACAGGAAAGACTTTAAATGCCACACTTTTCAGATGGATGAGCTGAAGAAGGCTGAAGCCCTTGGCATGAGGATATCACCTTACACCAAATGTTCCTTCTCCAACATTTTAGTATATTGCCCCCCAAGGTACGCAGGAGACTTTATCTCATCTCTAGATCAGGCTATTGTGCATAAATGTACTAGTTACACCAACTTTACAGTATTGAGTGACTTCAAAAATCATTATAACAATTTGGAAGATACATTGTCCAATTCACTTTCTAGAGACACTAGCAACACTGAACCATATTAGGTCACACAAGGCAAGGCAAGGCATGCCACAGACAGAATCCATTCTAATATATTCTGGTTCAGTGGGAGAGTCCTCATCAGGTGGTATAGTCTGATCACTTTTTTGCTATCTTTTTCCTGGCCTCTCCTGGTATCTAAGTAAAGTAGAGTAAACCTTCAGGATTCACACTGACACCCACACTTCATGAGATCCTGGGCTCACCTAAACCGGATATCTCAGGCAAAGTTGCAGTGGATGCTAGGGCTATTCATAAATGTCTCATGGAAGCAGCCGATGCAGTAGCTCCGATCAGGATCTCTCGGATGGGTGTACAGGCCCATTCTACATGCTGGTTTTCATAAGACCTTGCCCTTGAGAGGGCAGCTTGCAAAAAACTAGAAAGAGCTTGGGCACGACATTACAAGGAGGCTGAGAAGGCACTTTATAAACCAGCCCCTAATACGTACTACAAAAATATAAAGCCGACATGCAGCGCTTTCTAATCTCAATGTAGCAACGATGCTGATAATAATGGGAAAGAGATTTTTAAGATAGTTACATAGATCCAGAGGTGATGGTGCCACCTTACGAGATCAATCAGGATCTCTGCACGAGACTACATGACTTCTGAGATGACAAGATCACAAAAGTTCAGGCCAACCTATTGAATCTCATCAGTTTAGTTCCAGGGCCTATAGCCAAAAGGAAATTAATTAAATTCCCACCACCCACGATAGAGGAACTGAAGGCCTAATTCTCAAGTTGCAAATCTGGGTCCCCTATTACCCATTTCCCCCACATATCTTGAAACTAATAGCCGACCCTATTGCCCCTCCTTACTATGAGCTATTCTCAGCTTCTCTCCAATTTGGGGTAATACAACACACTGTAAAGAGGGAGAATGTAATTCCCCTGCTCAAGAAGGCTAATGCTGACCCTAAAGTTCTGGAAACGTTTAGACCAGTCTCACTAGTGCCGGCTGCCACCAAGACTCTTGAAAAGATAGTGAACCTTCAGCTCAAGGCTTTTCGATTGGAAGGCAACCCCTTGCACCCTTCTCAATCTGGGTTCAGGGCATGACATAACACTTACAAAGCACTATTGGAGATCGCTGAATCCATTAAAGCAAACCTGGATTTAGTACTCCATGTAGCCTTGGTGCTGACTTGTCAGCAGCATTTGACATTGTGGACCACGAAACTCATTTACACAGGTTGGAGTCCTTAGGAGTAGCTGGATCGGCTCCGGCATGCGTTACTACCTGTTTCCATAGCCATCAACCTCTGTTCCATGCATGTTAGACATTCTAGCTAGAAAGTAATAAAAGTCTCCCCTTTAAGGACTGCACCTGTAATGGAGACGGTGGCATTCACTGAACTAATTGACAGTTTGATCCCTGCAAGTTCCTTCAGAATCGTCGCCATGGCGGTGTCAGGTGCATTCATTACCATTTTCAGAGGGTTCGCCATCAGTTCTTTAGACTCTCCTGGCCCTACGGACTTCCCACCCCTCTTCACAGCCACCGCCTCTGAGAATGTCATTTGTCTACAGGTTTTAGCCCTGTGCCCCAGAAAGAACCATACGATCCAGTCAGTCACTAACAAGATCACTGGTCCTGGTTCGCCCCGCTGCAACTCCTCAGACACAGCACACACCCAGGCAAAAAGGAGCCCTTGGATCTGTACTGGCCTTTCTGATGTGCATAGTCACTTGTGTCTTGCATCCAGTATGAGGAGGACCACCAGTGAGTAAACTGTCAAGTGAGGCTCCCCCAGCAGTAAAAAACAGCCTCATCGAAGGAGCCCTCCATCCAAATCTAAAATGGCAAACCCAAAACTGATCTGGTGTTAGATATGTTCTGGCTAGTCCCTAGGGCCCATGACTTGCACCTTTCCCGAAGGCTGGTGTCTCTGCTTCCAGGTGTGGGCTCGCCATACTTGTCTGCCAAGTCCCACCATGAGGTTCCATTGTGCTGTCCAACTGATGCTTCCACCGTTCCACCGCCCCACCCGTCCTGTGAATGCAGCCCCCGGGGGAAGTGATCGGTCCCACCTCAGCCCACTGTCACAGAGTGTAGACTGCTACCTCCGGTCTCCTTCTGCATCTCTTATTACACGGGCCGCCCAGCAACACAGGTTGCAAGTTTCACCCGCCACAGGAAAACTGTTGCGTGGGTCTGGAGCACTCTCCTCAAGTTTCATGCAATGATGGCATACCCCCTGGCATAGCTGAGAGCTCTACTGCTGATTGCATCCAGCTGCCATCCCTGGATATTAATTACCAGTGTCGGGCCGACGATCCTCGTGGGAGAGTCAGTCCAAAGGGGATCATATTTACAAGGGCTTTATCTCCGCTTTTTTGGCTTACAAAGCCAAAAAAGCGGAGATAAAACCAGCGCCCTATTTACAAGAGGGTGCTAATATGCATAATCGCATGTTAGCACCCTTTTTCCCAACGCCTCACTTTGCATCTTCAATGAGTTGCAAAGTGGACGTTACTGGGCGTACCCAAGATGGACTACGTTGCAAATATCGCTGATGTTTATATCGCGATATTTACAAGGCAACCCACATGATTTTAGCACACATTAGATTTGGCGAAAACTGCCGTTTTCGGCAAAACCTAACGTCTGCTAAAATTCTGACTTAGCCATCCCCAACATAGGGGGTGGATTATGCTGATACGACCCTGTGGTGGGTCGTATCAGCAAGGTTATCGCCCTTTTGCAGGGAACATATCTGGAAAACCAGCGATGTTCCCTGCAAAATGGCGATAGCCTTGCTATTTCTGGAATTTTTATCGCACTGGAGTAACACGTTGTTAATAACGCGCTACCAGGGCGATAAATACCAGGGATAGCCTGCGATAATATAATTATCGCTAAGCACGGCCAGCGATAATTATGGCAGGCCGTTGTTAATATGCCCCCATGTTCTTTGGCAGCTAGCCAGGACCCCAGAATTGAGGTTCCACAAACAGGTACAGAGGTTTGCATAACTCTTTGAAAGTTTTTTGTTACTGTTATTTGGGGGGGCACCCTTTATTGGTGCCCGTACTTATGGTCTGATATACAGACTTTTATTTTTTTGTGTTTGTGTGTTCGATGTGGGGACCTTGACAAAGCCTTGAAATGACCGGAGAAAGATATATTAGGTTCTCTTGCAGCAGCCAACCTGATCTCTTGGATCCACGGTACCCAGCCTGGTTTTGGATTCGAAAAGCAACAGGAGAAATTGCTCCTTTCTCTATTGATTCAATTTCTGGCATCATGGAGGATCTGAGGATCCCAAATGTCCAAGATAAGAAAAAGTGTTAACATTTAAAACCCGCTCTGCGGATTTTGTAAAATGCTTAATTCTCAAAATAAACTAAATGGATTTACAGCGAAAGAATTAACTATCTATTTTGATTCAAATGTTAAGAAGCATGTTCTATGCAATAGGTCTCGCAGTTACGCAAGATTGAGCTATTGTCATTGTAAATGACAATGCCTTTTAGTTTTGTTTAGTTTTTTAAAACATAAATAAAAGGCATTATCATTTACAATGGCAATAGCTTAAACTCGCTTAAATGCGAGACCTATTGCATTGCAAATGCTTGTTAAGATTCTGTAGAAGCGTGGTGGCAGAAAAGGGGTAGTAGGGACTTAGCCTGCTCCGCACCAGCAGGGTTAGAAAATACACCATTCCACCCAGTGCTTAATTTGAACTGGTGGTTGCAGGTGCCTGCGCACTGACTCAGGCTCGACCACAGTAGTTTACAGAAATATTGAACTCTCGTATATGTATCCCACTGGAACACTGCCGATCAAAGTGTCTTTTTGTTACGGTCGCCCTGTGGGAACTAATTTGCAGTCCATTCTGGATAAATCAGTTAAGAACTGACATAGGCAAGCAGAAATGCAGCGATCTATAATGTAATTTGTATTGGGTGACCAGACGACTCCCTGTCAACGGTACTCCAGTTCTCCAGTCCGAGGGTCTAATTTAAGAAATAGGTGCGTTCTGGAAAGTAGAAGAGTAGTTTGACTCCATTCAACCAATTGCATTAAAACATCTGATTAAATTAATTACTAACTTGAAGGACAGCAAAAGATTTGAAAACTGGTGTCCCGGTGACATGGCCATATGAATATACTAACTGGAGGGATGCAGAACCACAGAAGGGTCTTAGTCCCAGGTCCTTTTCTGTTGTGTTAGTGTCAAACATGTATGTTATGCTGTATTATCAACATTTGTACAGTGCTTTTTAGGTCTCGCATAGGCAGCGCATACGCTGCCTCTACGAGGCATCAAGTAATCTGTATGTGTTGGCAAACAGCCGGTAGTTTCTCTTGCCGCTTGCCATTTAGTAAATGTTGGCACAGCTTCTGTTAGCTGGCTTTTTACTGGCTGTTGATGTCAAACTGACTTCCGCGTAGTCCGGAAGCAGTAGCCACTAACTACAGTTTTCGTCTGCCAGATCGCACTCTTTATTTTTTTTGTAGCGCATCTATGCCTGACGTAAACATGGCAGTGGCGCATGTGCAAGGCGGTGTGCGCGAGGGGCAGGCAGCCCATTCTGCTTGTTTAGGACTTGTGCCCTGTGTGCATCCAATCACCACCCCTCCTTGCATGCCTCCCTCGGTCCCTCCATCGCCCCTTCCTCCCTCCATCCTTGAATCGCAAGCCTCAGCGTTGCGATGCCTCAATTGCATTGAAAATGATTGTTTATTACTATGCAGCCTGAGGCTGCTTCACAGGCTGTCGCGCACATACATTTTATGTAAACAGGCGCCGTGCTTTGTTTCACAAGGGCATCTGTTTTCATGTTTATGGGCTCCAATGTCTTTTTTCTCTCGCTGCAGCCTCCAGTCCTTGCACTCTCATCACCCATGCTGTTGCACGTTATGCACGGGCGCCGTGTTACTTGTTTTAGCATGACGCTCTCTTTTATGGCTCAATCCTGCTCTCCCTTGGCCGCCTCCAGCTGCAAGAACGGCAATGGCGCCTCCGTGTCTGGCTCCTCCATTGACGCTTTTCATGGAGAAAGCTTGGGTTCTGCAGTGCCAAATTGGAGGGTGTAAGGGTCCCTTTAGGGCATATAACTTTACTATGCACGGGCGCCACGCTCCATGTTTTAGCATGACTCCCTCTTTTGTGCTTAATTTGTTTTATTAACATGGCTCCATCCTGGTGTCGGCCTGCCTCTGCTCTACCTTGGCCGCGGCCTGCCCTGACTGCCTGTCATCCAGGAGCACAAGCAGCGACAGCCCACGTACGATGGTTCTGCCTACGGCACTCCAGCCTCCGTCTCCTGATCCTCCAGTAATGCGTTTGATGGTGCAAGCTTGGATTCTGCACTGCCAAATTAAGGAAATGCTAGTAGCATTCAGAGCGTGCTTTATCCCCCACGGCACAACACATCGATTCGCTTGTATGTACCTTTATTTGTTTTTATTTTTATAAGAATGTGTTGGCATAACGCACACCTCCAAATGGTATGTGGTCCAACACAGTATATGATGTGTCTTAGACATCAATCTGAAACGAGTCCCAATTTGTTTGTGCCTGGTTTGATGGTACAGCTGTGTGCAGGGCATACTGTTTATTAACACTTATTGAAAACACACGCGGACTGGGCTTTTGCCTCGCCATGACATGCATTGTATGCAGAAAGCAATCCCTTTTCTGTTTTTTTGCTAGGGCAGCAGACTTTTAAATGTCTTGAATTTAGTGAGTATTAAAAATGCACATACAGGTTGCCACAGGCACGCATGCATGTCTAAATATGCAACTTAAAAAAAAAAAAAACATTGGTAATAAGTCTAAGGCCTCTTTGTGAAGATGGATGGTTGAATGCAGATAACATAGCCAATTAGTTAGACAAACGGGCCTTTACAGACGAGCAATGCAACTGTCTTGGAAAAAAAGCTACGTCTAATGTTTCACCATCACCAGTTTGCAGTGCTAGTTACAGAGATATGCTTAAAATTATCCTACCCGGGTAACCGGTGCTACTCTGGGTATAACAGTAGCTTTTATCCTGGTTGTGCCCGATTTATTTTCAGGACACCAAACCAAGGCGTGAGTTTACTTTTACAGGAAATGAACATTTCTTTATTAGCACACTGTGATCTTGGACAACTTCATCAGTATCCCTTATGGGGGAGAGATAAGTCATGGAGTGTGTCTAGACTTAAAATCTAGCTGTGTGGTTGACTATGCAGCAGACATAGCTATTTCTGATCCTCTAGGGCACAAATACATTTGTTTATTTATGTTTGTGAAATTATAGTAACCAATTTTTTTTCCACAATTATAGTTGAATTATGGCACATGCGTAACTATTCGACAAAAGCTATATGATGATGATTAAATAGCACAAACCATCCTACCGTTAGCAAGGATGATTCTTCAAAGATCTTTTAGGTTAAGATACGGTTTGAACTAGTGCTATGTTTTAGTGCAAAGTTAAGAACTGGAATAAAGCCACATTTAACAGCAAATAATTTGTCAAGCAATTTGTGATAAAGTCTGCATTAGAACATTAATTCCATATATAATTGTGTTGCTGTACGCCTTTAGTTTTGTTTACTCCTTGAAAGCTTTGTAAGGGGAATCAGTGCTCTCCTGCAGTGTGAAGAAACGCACATTGCAATGAAGATATCTTTTTGCTCACTCTGTGAGTACTGCTAACTGGTTTGTGTTCATCATAAAGCAATAGAGATATCTCATGCTGAAGGAAGATTCAGGTTAGATTTCTGTGATGCTCTTCTTACCCACCCTACAGTATGTTTATGACGCAGTCCCCAGTCATAAACGCCATGAGGCCGTTTTTGGCTAACTGATGTGCAAATCCCAAACCATACTTTCTGTGTAGAGTACTTGCTGTAGAAACCCAGGTTCTGAGTGGTTGCTTAAATTGCAAAAAATTGGTTCATCTGTTTTACGTAGATATTCATAGTGATGGTGGAACTGCGGATAGTGGTGTGAAAAAAAGACAGTCTGCAGGCAGATGTGAACACAGTGAGTTGACAAGGAAGCCCCGATGAGGATTTCAAAGTTACTGAGACAAGTGTTCAACATATTAAGTGCAGCTCTCAGTACTAGCTAATCTGTATACCACACATTCCAAAACACAAATACCTCCAGCACCGCAAAATTCAACCACACAACTAGCAAGTGCAATAAAGACAAAATAATACCTTTATCATCTATACATCACATGCCCACTACCCCTAACATCTCAACAATTTCACTAACCCCTCACGTCATGCTACCGTCCTAGAAATACTAAAACAAAGTTAAAATACATCTCTCACCTCCACCACCCTCTAGTTACACTTACACTACTCCTTCTCTCTCTCACAACACTATCTAGCTCTCTCACACACTAATACATAATTTCTCATATTTCTTCAATTCATGTAATTCGGCACAGTCTCATACCCACTCATTTTATACAAATTAGCACCTCTAACACACAGTAACCATGCCCTGCTTTTTGTGTCTTTTACCTACACATACATGGCCACTTTACAAGTCTTCAACATTCTCTACCCTTCTTTCATTCTTTCACATACAGTTTTTCTACTACTCTCTCCAGTGTTCACTCACCACTTCTAACACACACTATCCATATTACTTTCAATATATTCTATACAAAGCTCACCAATATCTATTCACCATACCACATAATTCCAAAACACAAATACACCAAACACCACAAAATTCAACAACTAACCATTCCAATAAACATATTACCACTACAAACAACACACATCCACTCCACCGCAAACAAATAAACACATGCAAAAAACATTATCTTTTGAAATACCAATAGCTCTAACTTTCACAAATGCGAGACCTACTGCATTGCAAATGCTTTTTAACTTTGTGAGTGTACATTCAGCAAGTTGTTACTGCGGTGCAAAGTCTCCAGTAAATAGAGCAGATTCAAATGTATATTTATTAACAGCTGTAGGCACAGGAAGAAATAAAGAAGCAATATTTGTGTAATAAATTAAATGAAATCCATAATATAGATAATATATATAGCTGCAAGTGAGCAACGCTCATAGGGGCATATTATCAAGAGGGGGTGATAAAATTATTGCATTATTATCAAGGCGTGTTTCCATGTTTTAGCACCCGTTTTACTCACGCCTCGCATCGCATCGTTGATGAGATGCAAAGTAACCCTGGGCGCGACACTACGCTTCGCCCACGTAGTGTACGTAGCGCTGCCTGCTTCGCAGTTTTCGAAGTAGGCGAAGCAGGCAGCGCCTACGTACACTACGTGGGCGAAGCGTAGCTGCCTGCTGCCCACCACCCGCCTCCCGCCCGCCGTACTTTTAAAAGCTAAAATAAATTTGTAATAAAGCAAATTAGGCACTTACCTGACGCGCGGCGTCTCCCGGGGCTCCCTCTTCCTGTTTTTCAATTTTCCTGACAAATGCGCATGCGCGGGCGCCCGCGCATGCGCATTTCTCGCAAGAAATGCGCATGCGCGGGCGTCCGCGCATGCGCATTTGTCAGGAAAATTGAAAAACAGGAAGAGGGAGCCCCGGGAGACGCCGCGCGTCAGGTAAGTGCCTTTAATTTGCTTTATTACAAATTCATTTTATCTTTTAAAAGTAGGGTGGGTGGGTGGCGGGTGGCGCGTAGTGGGGCTACGCGAAGCGCGTAGTGTGCGTAGATTTGGGCACACTACGTGCTGCTTCACGTAGCCCCACTACGCCCACTACGCCCACCCTTAATGCAAAGTAGGCGTGCCTCACGAAACTTCACGGGAAAATATCACTAACGCAGCTTTGCGATATTTACAACGAGGCCCCATTGTCGTAGCGAAAAAAATAATCACGCTAACTCGCCAGTAACGCAGGAATCTAACGTCTGCTAAATTCCTGACTAAGGCATACTTAACATGGGAGATGGATTATAGGGTTAAGGCCACATGGTCGTATCAGCAAGCTTTTCTCCGTTTTGCATTGATTTTCGTTGTTTTTTCAGCGATGTTGGCCCATTTCTCCGCTATCGCTATATGGATTTTATATCACCAATGCGCTAAGCATTTTTAATACAGTGCTATCATGGCGATATAATCCGGCGATAGAAAAAAACGCGCTAAGCGCGTTCAGCGATGATTATCGCTGCGTTTTGATAATGCACGGGACACCATAGAAAACATGAATCGCCACAGCTGAAAACAGAAGTTTGAAAATGTTCTCTGGAAATCGAAAGAGCTCTTACTGTACACTCCTCTGACCTGTCACAACTCACCCAGCAGCAGAACCTCCCAGGAGTTATGTAACAGTGCCAAGCAACCTGTCACTAAACCACGAGGTGCAGGAAACACACTACACAAATTCAAGGATAGTCACAATTATCTTAAGCCCAAACACGTTTAAAGCGCTCAGCATCTAGGACTGTATGGGTATAGGCTGTGGAGACGTTCACTGATGTCTTAACGGCGCTTTTGTGAAATGAGGGGTCTCGTCTCTTAAAGCGCCTATGGCTGCGCAGATTGTAAATCAAACCACCTCCATTTTGGGCTCTGAGCAATTAAACTACTTAATTACCAACTGCCTCTTTTCATTCTACCGCCGCTCTTACCGCTGTCTGCCAGGGCAGCACACCAAAAAGCGCTTCTCCTGCCAAACCCTAAAGGCACACATCCACAAAAACTTAAATAGTGTATATGCCATGTGGTAGAGTTAGCCAGGGAAAGCTTATAAGCGCTTTTGACTGTGAAAAACACAAACCCAGAATAGTGCTTAAGTTTTCTGCTTTGGACTGCCCCCGCTCGCTGCTTCCGCCTCCCCTTCACATTTGTACAAACACACGCACACTTGCAAGGAGATCAGGTTACACGACTCACCACTGATAAATATGCTGAGGAACTTGGAGTTAGGAGAGCGAAGCCTGGGCTCACGCATGCACATGGAAATCAAAGTGCCATGCAAAAGAGAGAGCACCTCCTTTCGTAGTCTGCTTTACATGTCAGCTACGAGGCACAGGAGCTGACGTCACCGCTCCTGGTTTCGTTTCTTCAGATGCGCTTTGGGCCGCCAATTTTTTTATAGGCAGACCCGCTTTGCTGCACTTCAGCTCCAGCATTGGCCCATCTCATGTTGCTGTGCTGGGCTCGTGCATATTACATTAAGCGGCCGCTTTGATCATGCGTGACGCCCGTGCATATATTAAACAAGAGACGGGCTGCTTGTAAAATGAAAGCGCGCATCACACGCTGTTTATAGTGTCATTTAAGGCTTCCAAGCCTTACTGTTTAACATCCAGTTCTTAAGGGGGAACAAATAAAAAAGATAAAAATGGGCACTGTGCAACACCATCTTGTGCGGCGCGCGTGCTTATTAAATTAAGCGTGCATCGTGATCATGCGTGGCGCCCGTCCATATATTAAACAAGTTAGAGGCTGCTTGTAAAAAGAAAACGCGCATTGTGCGCTGAATGTTGCAGGAAAGCATGCCGTGCCTGCAGTAGTAAAAACACATTAAAGAAAGTAGTGCTTACAGACTTAAAAAGATGCACCGTGTAACAACCGAAGTAAAGGGGCCAGTAGCCATGGAGGTTACAAATGAATACAAGGCCGTACTGACAAGCCAATTACTGAATCAGAAGCCAGCATTTACGAAGGGCAAAGACACAAGCCATTGAAAAATAAGGGTGGAGAGTGGGCGGGGCTTCTCTTCCATACTACACTTGAGCAAGTCTCGCAGAGCAACGTATGCGCACTGACTCAGGCTCAACCTAAAAATGAATGGTTTGTCCTGTAGGCATAAGCACATTTTCCTGTAGTAGATAAATGGGAAAATACATTTTGTTTCTCTCCCTCCAACATTTGTTCTACAGATCTACTCAAAAATTGGTATGCTGAACCTCAGCTGAATTTGCCAAGATACTGCTAAATGATGTATAGTCCCACCCTCTTCAACACGCATATGACCCCCTGGCCAATACCGTCAGATCACACAAAAGCAACATCATCTCGTATGCTGAAAATACCCAGCTTATCCTCTCACTGTCAAAATACCCCTCCATCACCAGAACAAAGTTCCACAGATGTATGATGGACATCACCAACTGGATGAAGGAAAACTGTCTCAAGCTCACTACATACAAGAAGACGTCCTCATCTTTGTGAAAAACACCACGCCCACAAGCACAGCATAATTTTGGACAATGTGCTATCTGTGATGAAACACATAAACGTAGTCTCATCTACTTTCTTCTACACCCTATGATTGCTCTACAGGTGGCTCCCAGTTAACCAAGGAAAGAAAGACAGGAACTACACAAAGGACCTTTATGTAGTTTTCCTTGTTCAGATGATCAACATGAACATGTTCTACCAATGGATTGTTTTTAATATATATTTTTAATATTTTATAATGGATGTGTATATTTAAATGTAGTAATAAAAATCGATTTGTACTTTCTTAAGAAAAAATATTTTGTTTGTTGCATCATTGTTTCTACTGAATCTACAAGTCAATTGTAATTGATGTTTATGTTTAAATACTGTATATGTCTCAACCCCATTTAGTATTGTACATGATTACAGTACAACACATGATCCGCACATTAGACTAGGGACCTGTCTTTCTTTCCTTGGTTAACTCCTTGTATTTTGGCTCCCAGTTAACACCAGAAGGACCACCACGCAGGCCCTTGTCACCAGCAGGTTGGACTACAGGAACACACTCTATGTAAGAATCAACACACAGCTCCTGAAGAGACTACAGACAATATAAAACTCAGCATCTAGACTTATCCTTGAACTCCCCAGATGGACACAAATCACAGCCCGCCTCAAGAAGCTACACTGACACCCGATCCAGAAAAGATGACCGGGTCAAGATGTTGACCCACGCATACAAAGCCCTGCACAACAAAGGACCAGCACACATCAACAAATGTTTGACCTTCCACCAACTGGCCAGACACCTCCCTCTTCCTCACAGACACCCACAGGATCCGGTGAGGCAACAGCAAAGGACACTCCTTCTCATACCTGATGGCCAAAGCATGAAACGACCTTCCCCTGCACCACAGGACTGCCTCATTGCTCCAGCAATTCAGGAAAGGACTCAAGACCTGGCTGTTCGAAAGAACAGATCACCACGAAGCAGTTAGTAACTGTAGCACCTTGAGACCCGTACAGGTGATTTGCAGTGCTTTACAAATCCCTTATTGATTGATAAAAAAATATTAATTGAACAAACAGTTAACAGAGGAGTTATGTTTCTGATCAAATGTCCAAAACCACTGAAATTTGCCAGTTATTGTTACTAACCCACACACCACAACTCTGTCCATCCGTCATGCTTCAAACATGGGGTGGGCAGTGAACTCCGCTCCGCCAGCGGAGTTCACTGAGTTTTTGCCACTCTGCCCCTGCTTGGAGTGCAGAGTTCAGGAAAAACAACTTCACCAACAGGGTGGAGTTTACCGGCATGCACGTACTCACCTCCACTTTGAGCCACCTTCCATGGATCTTACAGAAAATCCAGGTGCCACGGGCCAGCTTCCGACATCACACAAGAGTGACAGGCAATTAACAAATAAAGAGACAGCATGGACCGTCTCTGCCTATAGGCACCGTAGACCAGCATGTGCCCCTGCCTGTTCCACTTGCCTCCTGCAATTCATACTACTGTTCCCTTGCATGCCACTTGTATTCACCTAAACGTATTCCCTTGCACACCCCTGTCCACTGTATGTCCTACGCTTGGACACTCCTTAAGCCGCTGTGTGGCTTTTCTGCATATACTCCGTAGTCTTGCACAGTCCTCAGTGCCAAAGTTCATATCCCCACCTATCTCCACTGTACTTCACACTTGCAACCACCTGTTCCACAATGCATTTCCCTTTGTTCCCTGCATATCCCTTGGACCCCTGTATAATCTCCTTTCCTTACCAGCGTAGTCAGATACTTACTCTATCTATCTCCCTCTGCTCGCCTGCATGTCTCTTTAGCACACCCACGCCATAACCAACTTGCATATTCCCCATTTACCCCTGAAAATCCTATTGGCACCCCTTGCAATGCAGACTATGCATAACTCTGCCTCCGATCCCTGATACTCTCATCTGTGACCCTTCCACCTTCCTTCCACTCTCCTACTGTGTTGGCACCACTCTGCATGTTTACCATGTGTTCCTGCATGCCTCCTTCCTGCAATTTACCCACCTTATATGTTTATCTCCCTGCATACCGCCCTTAGCTCTGAGTCCCTACTGTATACCCGTGTACCCCACTGCATGCCTCCCTCTGTCCCCTCTGCATTTTTTCTCCCCCATCTGAATATCCACCAGTGAACCTGCTGCCTTCCCCCAATGCTCTTGTGCACACTCCGACTATCGTTGGTGTCTGTCAGGAGCTTTCCCCCTATCCAAGACAGACAGGGCTGCTGTTTTGCCAGACTCGGCTCAGACCCTGAACTGCTGGTAATGGCCCCTTTCAGATCACCATTGGCTCTGCTCTGTTCTCCAATCTCGAAAGCTCAACATTCACAGCCTGTTCTGGTTGAAAAAAAGTCAGCCGGGATATGTGAGTGTTGCGATGTACAGCCATGAGAGCGTGTGGCTGATGGGACACAGAGGGTATGTGCACAAGGATCACGGCCAGCCTTGATATCTAGGCCAGAGGCGGGCACTGTGTTTAAGGAAACCGGTAAGGCCTTAGGCAGTGTTGCATTAAAAAAGAAGTTCATAGGTAGCCATGAAGTAGATTGTAGAAAAGAGGTTTATTAAGCTTAGTTACAGGATGGTAAGTAGGATCATAGGTTCAGCCCCACCAGGAGCAACACCCTTGCTTCTCAGCCCACACACTCCAACTGTCTCACTCTCCACTTCACAAAGCACTCCAGCATTCCACTACCTCATCAAGCATTCTAACATTCCACACACATCACATTCATACTGGCACTGCAGCAGGGAATGGGTAACTAGGGGAAAGGATTCTTATAGGAATTCAAGTTACAACACATCTCCTTCCCTTGGGAAAACAATCAAAACTAATATTACAACAAAGAAAAATAGAAGTACACACTCCTTCAAAGATACATATACAATTTAAATATTACTGGCCTGAGGATAAGAGAATATGAACACAATATATATTTTATCTCTCGCCGCGGTCATAATGTGTAGGGCTGGATGATGAGAGAACACCAAAGAGATGTAATCCTCGCACTCAACCCCTTCTACACACCACAACTAGCACACAACCCTGTAACGTACACCTCAGGAAAAAGAACGGCACAGGGTACACAACCCTTCAACACACACCTCAGTAAATACAACTGCACAGGGTACACAACCCTTCAAGGCACACCTAGGTAAAACAACTGCACAGTGTACACAACCCTTCAACGCACACCTAGGTAAATACAACTGCACAGGGTACACAAGCCTTCAGCACACACCTAGGCAAAAACAACTCCACAAGGTACACGACCCTTCAACGCACACCTAGGTAAAGAACAACTGCACAAGGTACACGACCCTTCAACGCACACCTAGGTAAAAACAACTGCACACACTCTACAAGCCTACCCCCAAGCATTGCACAGGTAGTAAACTAAGCACAGCACACAATAGCACGTGGCATATGCAACAACACACCCAGCAAGAACATGGCATACATAGTATGGCACAGAATTAGCAATTAGCAGCAAAATAAGCATGGCATACTAACATATGGCAGAAGCTTGCATGGCACACAACAGCACAATAATAGACATGAAGTACACCATGCGCCCTGAAAGGTAAGAGAAGAAAACAACCAGCAGCATGGCACTGTAACAAAAACAAAAAACATGTATATGGTCACTACATTGGACCAACGTAGTGGCAACAAACTAGAAATTCTTGAGTTCAGAATTGACTCCAAACCTCACTTTTGCTGGAAAGGTGCACTTGTTTATCGGCCGTCAGGCCCCCTTCACGATTTTTCACTCTAACTCATGGAATTAATTGCTCCCCACATTATCTCCACTAAACATTTCATATTACTGGGAGATTTTAATGTACATAGCGAAATCCCCGCTGATGTGGACGCCTCAACACTTTTGGCGGACCTAGCCACCTTGGGACTGGAGAAGATCAATACAGGTCCCACACATCTTGTAGGACACACTCTAGATCTTGTCATGACCACCTCCCCAGTTTCTGATGTGAGGCTCCTTGCCCACTCACATGGTCAGACCACTTTCTTCTTCGATTTCATTTAAAAGAAGTAAGGGCTTCTCCCGCTTTTGCTAAAGCCTCCCATAGTTTGCAAAGAAAATGGCATTAAATTACACCCGACCGCTTTGCGAACATTTTCCCAATCAATGCAGATTTGACCTTAGATAATATCGAAGATTGCTTAGCCAGCTACAACAATGTATTAGGTTCAACCCTAGATCAACTGGCCCCTCTAAAATCCTATCCTACTAAGACTGAACGTACACAGATGGCATGGCTCTCCCCTGATTTACGGAAGGAAAATAATCAGTGTAAAAAATTGGAAAGATGTTGGCATCTCTCCCATGACACAAATGATAAAGAAATTTACAAAAATTATCTTGCCCCATATCATAAGGACCTAAAGAAAGCACGCAAAATTCATTTTGAGGCACAACTGAATCAGGCAGGAAAATCCTCTAAGGAACTCTACCACATCCTCAACTCTTTTACGAATCCCAAGGCTTATAACAATGAGTTAACTCCTTCACAAGAACTCTGTGATAAGATAGCTAACCATTTTATCCAGAAAATTGATAACCTATATGACACAATTACTAAAGATAGGGACCCTTTAAACAAGCTCTCTACCCTCAATCCAGCACACTCTCTCACTACTCAGTCCCTGGATTGCTTTCCCTCACTCTTAATTGATACTGCGGAATCTCTTATGAAAACAGTTAAATCGGGTTCCCCTCAGGATACTTTACCTGCTAAGGTATCCTCACAACTTCATAAACAGTTGGCACCTGCTGTTTGCTCTATTCTTAACTCTTCCATAAGCAAGTGCCACCTTCCATCCGAATGGAAGGCTGCCCAGGTAATTCCCATCTGGAAGAAACCTAATGCCCCTCAAGATGATCTGTCCAATTATTGTCCTATTTCCTTGTTACCTTATTAGTGCAAACTTCTGGAAAAGCACATCAACAAGCACCTTTCAGAATACATTCAAGCAATAGGTTGCTTGACCCCTCTCAGTCCGAGTTCTGACCCAAGTTCAGTACGGAGTCAGCACTGATTGCAGTTACAGACAACCTCAGGCACTCACTGGACAATGGACAAGCAGACTCACTAGTGCTGCTGGATCTGGCAGCTGCATTTGATATGATATCTCACTCCATCCTTCTAAATAGATTAAGAAATGTGGGAGTCCATGGCCTTGCCTTCAAGTGGCTGTCAAGCTTCCTAACTCACCGCACCCAATCCATCAACCTTGGTACCTTCCGCTCCCAAACATCTGAGCTGACAAAAGGTGTGCCTCAGGGATCCTACCTTAGTCCCACTCTATTTAATATTTATGTGGCTCCCTTAGCGAATTTACTAAGGGATCTGGGCTTCATCCCAATATCATATGCTGACGATACCCAGCTTCTAATGGCGTTTGATAAAAACTCCCCCAATGCCCAGTCAACCTTCTCCGAAGGCGTGATAGCCATATCAGCTTGGATGAGAAATAATTTCTTACAGCTTAATGCCAGCAAAACAGAGATTATGCTACTTGGAGAGGCTCCCCTACCCTGGACCCCAGATTGATTGCCCACTGACCTGGGTGCTGCCCTGGTCCCAAAAACATTAGTAAAAAACTTAGCATTATACCTGGACCAGAAACTAACGATGAAGGAGCAAGATACGACCACAGTCTTTGGTAATAAGTCACTTAGACTATTGTAATGCCCTCCTGATCTCAGCCAATTATTCCTCTCTTAACAGACTTCAGGTGGTCCAAAACACAGCGACCCGTTTAGTTTCCAACTCTTCTGCCAGGTCTGCCTCATTGCCCCTTCTTCATGGACTAAACTGGTTGAATATCCGCAAGCGGATCCGATTCAAGATCTGCTGCATAGTGCACAAGGCAATATATGGCAATGGCCCTAGCTATTTAGCCGACAGACTCATCCGTTATCAGCCTTCTAGAACTCTTCGGTCAGGCTCCAAATCACTTCTCTTGGTGCCCCGTGTTAAGAAGTCCTGCATAGCAGGGAAAGCTTTCTACCATCTGGCTCCTTCTCATTGGAATCTCCTTCCTAGCCACCTTCGGAAATGTACCGATCATCTCCGATTCCGCAAGCTCTTGAAAACTGAGCTCTTTTTAATTCCTCTTCCAGTCCCTCTATAGCACTCCCACAGCGCGCAGATACCCTTCAGGAGGTGATTCGGGCACTTTATAAGACTCCAAATAAATAAATATGCATACTATATACCATCATCATCGTAAGAGACGACAAAATAGAAGGAAAAAGCATTAAAGAGCTCCCAATAACAGAGTCCGGTATAATCTCTGATTCAGCTCTGGTGAGCGATATCTCACCTGACCCATTGCAGAAATAGCACCAGAATGACTTCACCTTTAAACTCCTTCAATTTTCGGGAATGAAACGGAAAACTTGCTTCATCTCACACCCCCTAATGCGGGACAATGTGCTGCCGACGGCTGATGAAAGACTTTAACACCCACTCACAACTGAGCAGTTCCGGACGGCCACAGTGCTTTACTCCTGCATAAACACAGAGCAGTTCACTGATATTCCCTTTCCATTGCAGCGTAGAGCACGGCAATGCACACTGTACATAATAAAAACTCTCTCTTGCCGATCTCGGGGCATATTATCAAGGCCAGGTGATAAAATTATCGCTGCTTTAGCGTCCGTTTTGGACGGAAAGCGGTGATAATTTTATTGCCTTGTCAGCAAGGTCACGCTATCGCGTGAATCCTTGCCTTTTCGCCCTTTCCCCCAACGCCCATCTTCGCATCTCTAATGAGATGCAAAGTGGGCGTTCCACCCCAAGATAACGGGAGAAATGTCGCTAAGCGACATTTCTCCTATTATCTCGCCACACACTAACCTACAGAACGACAAGAAAAGTAGCGATAACCTCGGTTATCGCTGCTTTCCTAACACCCGCTTTTCAACTGACTTAGCCATGATATCCTATGTAAGGTGGATATCATGGCTAAGTCTGCCTTGCCATATCAGAAAGCTTTTGCCAAACGTTGTGCGATTATCGCTGGATTTCCAGCGATAATCGCACAGTTGGCAGCTTGCGCGTTGAATTTTATCGCTTTGGAGATAAGCGTTGCTGATAGCACGCTATCTCCACGATAAAATTCAGCGTTGGTCGGCGATAATTTTTCTCGCGCTAAGAGCGCTGAGCGATAATTATCACCTGGCCTTGATGATATGCCCCTCGTTTCTTGTTTCTCTCTTGATGTCAATACGTAAAAAAAAAAAAAACTAGGGTGCTATAAGGGCTATTGCCAAGGAATGCAGTAGCACTGACAAACAAACTGGCTCATTCAAAGCTGCATCTTGTAATGGCAAACGGCCCACTCTTCCTAGTGAATTTATATAGAGCCACTCACCAACACAAAACAGTGGACGCAGTGTTCGCCACATTGCTGATGACCAAAACAGCCTCCGATACTATGAACAATGTCAATGCTGCCAGTGGAAGTCGCTGCTGGCTCCACCAAAGCAGGCACCTCCTCAATCATTCATGAACTCCCGTCACCTTTTGAAGTACTCGCAGCAAGGAACTGCTGGCTCACTCCGCATCAGTACAACCATGTCAGGCTTGCCAGTCCATGTAAATGGAAAATTCGTGCCCTGGTAATGGGTGGTTCAGTGGTTTGCCAGTCTTTGTCGATGAGAGATGCATGCCCTGGCAGTTGGTTGTCCTGTGGTAAGGACACTGGTGGGGCTTACAGGGCTTTTGCTTTCAATTTCAAGTTTCTTCACCTCAGATTCTTCAGTAGTTTCAGATACACAGAATCTTTCACAACACGCAGGATATTTTCTCCAAATCATCGCCATTGTGGCAGCAATTGCAAGTGATGCGAGCATTGCATAGCCAGCAAAGTGCGACATTGTGCAAGTACAACAGCCTTTCACATGTGTAAAAGGCTGTTTTAATGAGAACGGGTCATCCTTTAATTGTAGCTGGCATAATATCTTACAACTACATGGATTCCTCCTCACAAATACGCCCAACATTCATAACTGCCTTCATCTTTAATCCTCCCTCATTCTCCAGCAGAACCCCACCCCATCCCAAAAACTAAAAAATCCCCTAACGTCAGTGTCTCCCTTGTACTTTTAGAGGCATCTACGTCTCACCATATTGAGCCTCGCCCATCAAGGAAGCTAGCCAAGCATTTGTTCTGCCTGTCCCTGAACATAGCCAGCTTTGACACCAAGGTAATGAACATTTTTTAGGTCGATCCAAGGGTCAGCGCACAAGCACTGCTCTAGGGAAGATCTGGGGTAGTTCAGTATGTGAGGGAAGCTCCACCCACTCCCACGCCTTTCATTGGCTTGTGTCTTTGTCCTTCATAAATGCTGTCTTCTGATTGAGTATGAGGCTTTTTAGTCCCTCCTTCTTATGTCCATGTTGTCATTTGTATCCTCCCATGGTTACTGGCCCCTTTACTTCGAGTGTTACACAGTACCTGTTATTTAGACTGTGTGCATTATTTTCTTTAATGAGGTTCTCCTACTGCCTTCTCTATTCCCTCCTCTACCCCCTCCATCCAATTGTCCGTGATGCAATGTAATAAGTCTTGCGTTAATGCGAGTCCTTTTGCATTGCAAATGCTTGTGGCTTGTTTTTGCTGGCCATCCTTGCAGTGGGAAGCGATGATGTTTTGTTTACTTCACTTCATATGCCTGCCACTTAATCTTTCCTTTCCGTTGTTTACTTTAGGTGTGTCGTATTCATTTTTAGGTCTCGCCTTGACAGCGCATGCGCTGCATGCGCTGTCTCAGCGAGACCTAAAGTAATCTCTATATGTTGGCAAGCAGCCGGTAGTTTCTCCTGCTGCTTGCTATTGGCTTAGTGTTGGCTTAGTGTTTCTTACCTTTGTTTTCAGTGGCCCAACTGACTTCCGTGTAGTCCGTAAGCAGCGACCACCAACTACAGTTTTAGTCCGCACTGTTGGGACTTTTTGTTTGTCTTGCACATCGCTGCCTGACCTAAACATGGCAGCGGCGCATGCGCAAGGAGCCGGTGTGCACGAGGGGTGAGCAGCGCATGCTGCTTGTTTCACTTACACCCATATTTTGTTCGCTCTCCATGCTTCCGTTCTCTATCTCAGATAGGAAGTCCGAATGGGGCACATTGAGGCTAATGGACGGCAGGGAATGTTCAGGATGAAAGAGCCCCTCGTGCTTTTGGGCTGGTAAGCTGCCTTTTCACTCTGCACAAACCGCACACAGATCATTTCAATTCAATAACAGTTTATTGACTTCTACATTAGAAGATAATAGCGCATTTAGTGTCACTGCTGAGTGTTTGTGTTGGAGGGAGGACCACCGGGGAGTCGGGGAGACTATTCCGGGGCACCTTCCTACCACAAAGTTATAGCCGAGCGCCGCTGAGAAGCCTCCTTCGGGGAGGTCCTTCTCCTATGATCGTACTAGGCCCAGTAACACCACCACACAGGACTCAATAGCAGTTGCTTGACTTGGTTCTTTATCAGAAGTAGTACGTTCAATATTTACAGTGGGATCGAGGGATCCAGTAAGAGTCTCAATGTCTGTTAGAGGGATAGGGTAGCGGGACAGTCTTAGTACCAACCAGGTACGGGAGGGCTCTGCGCCAGACCTTGAGTGCTGGTCTCAGAGCGGCTCGGACGTGGGGAGCCGCGACGGCATCTGCAGGGCTCGGGTGGTAGTTCCGCTTGGGTCGAGCCGCGACACAGTCAGCAGGGCTCCGGTGGTAGGTCCGCTTCGGTCGAGCCGCGACGAGGTCAGCTGGGCTCTGGTAGTAAGGTTCAACAAGGTCAGGCCGCGACAGCGTCCGCAGGGCCCCAAAGGTTCGTGAAGGTCTTTTAAGCACGGTGGAGCCGCGACGTCGTCAGCAGGGCTCAGAGAGGGGTTTCGGGATGAGTCTTCTTCCGTAGGGTCAGCCGCGATCCGATCAGCAGGGCTCTTGACTCCGGGATACAACTATTGTCCTGTTGTCGGGGCGCCCCAGATATAGGACTGGAGCCCTTTGATGTCCGGACCCTTGCGCCCGGAGGGGGCGGAGAGGCCGGGTAGGGCGCGGCCAGACGCCCAGCAGGAGAGGCGCCAGGCCCCAGAGAGCTGTGGGGTGATCGCACCTAGGTGTGGAAGGACGGTTGGGGGTCCCATCGATACTGCCCTCCGCCGGGAGTGGGAAGGGTTCACGTGGTATCCCCCGGGCCAGGGGTTGGCGCCTCGATGTCGGGCCTCGCTGGGACAGAGGCCGGGTGAAGTGGGGTCACGCAGGTGGTCACGTGGAGTGACGTATAATCCAAAATGGAGGAGCCCCGAGGTGCATGGGACCTCGTGCGGCTTAGCGAGGGGGAACAGGACCACGCCACGAGGCCGGCTCCCACATGCGTCCCCCCCAGCTGAAGGCAGGGAGAGTCACCCATCTCCTTGGGGGTTCTCCTCGCCGAGGCGGAAGAATCGGGACAGGCCGTCAGCATTGGCGTGGTCGTTGCCGGGCCGGTGTTCCACAGTGAAGTCCATCCCTTGCAGCGAGATGGACCATCGCAACAGCTTGGGGTTCTCGCATTTGCATGAGCCACCGCAAGGGCCGGTGGTCAGTTTGGACCCTGAAGTGGGTGCCGAAAAGGTAGGGCCGGAGCTTCTTGAGAGCCCATACCACGGCGAAGGCCTCCCGCTCGATGGTGCTCCACCTCTGTTCTCGCGGCAGCAGTCGGCGGCTGATAAAGGCCACAGGTCGGTCGAGGCCCTTGGCGTCCATCTGGGAGAGGACCGCCCCGACCCCGTACTCCGAGGCATCGGTCTGGACTACAAATTCCTTGCTGTAGTCAGGGGCCTGTAGCACAGGGGCAGCGCACATGGCCGCCTTGAGGGCCTCAAAAGCAGTCTGACAGCGGGGCGTCCAGTGCACCGCCTTGGGCTGCTTCTTGGAAGTGAGCTCCGTAAGGGGGCCCACAATGCTGCCATAATCTTTGATGAATCGTCGGTAGTAGCCTGTGAGGCCTAGGAAGGCCCGGACAGCGGTCTGGGTTGCGGGGGGCTCCCACGCCTGGATGGCGTCGACCTTTAACTGGAGGGGTGCCACCTGGCCACTCCCCACCTGGTGGCCCAGATAGGTCACATATCCTTGACCGATCTGGCATTTACTGGCCTTAATGGTGAGCCCGGCTCTTTGGAGAGCGGTCAGGACTTCCCCGAGGTGTCCTAGGTGCGCGGCCCGGTGGTCGCTGAAGACTGCAATGTCGTAGAGGTAGGCCGCGCTGAAGGCTTCTAGTCCGGCCAGGACCTTGTTCACTAGCCTCTGAAAGGTCGCTGGGGCGTTCTTCATACCGAAGGGCATTACCCGAAAGTGGTAGTGCCCATCGGGGGTGGAAAAGGCGGATCGTTCCTGGGCGCCGGGAGTGAGCTTGATCTGCCAGTACCCAGCGGTGAGATCAAAGGTGCTCAGGTAGCGGGCGGCCCCTAAGTGATCGATCAGCTCGTCTGCTCGTGGCAAGGGGTGGGCATCGGTCTTGGTGACTGCGTTCAGGCCCCGGTAGTCGACACAAAATCTGAGTTCCGGGGCAGTGCCGGGGGCGGCGGCCTTTGGCACCAAGACTACCGGGCTGGCCCACGGGCTGTCGGAAGGCTCGATGACTCGGAGAGCGAGCATCTTGGCGACCTCGGTCTGTATGCAGGCTCGGACTCGGTCAGGTACTCTGTAAGTGCGGTGTCGCACAGGGGGGCTGTCCCCAGTGTCCACGTCGTGGACGCACCAGGGGTCACCCCGGGCGTGAGAGAGAAGAGGGCAGCGAAGGGTTGCAGCAGCTTCTGGCAGTCATGGCGCTGTTCTGGTGTCAGGGTGGCGGAGAGGCGGACGCCCTCCAAGGAGCCGTCTTGGCCCGAGGACCCCAGGAGGTCTGGTAGGGGCTCGGAGTCACTTTCGCCCCCATCGTCGGTAGCCAGCAGCAGGCTTAGTTCAGTTCGGGCAAAGTGAGGCTTGAGCCGGTTGGCGTGCAGGACCCTGAGGGGGTTCCTCGGGGACTCCATGTCGACCAGGTACGTGACGGGGCTCTTCCTCTCAACTACCTTGAAGGGCCCGGTCCACTTGTCCTGTAGGGCGCAGGGGTCCACGGGTGACATGACCCAGACTTGCTGGCCCGGCTCGAACTCCATGGCTGAGGCATTTTCATCATACCAGCGTTTCATGTCTTCTTGGCTGGCTTCGAGGTTGGCTTCTGCCAGGGCCCGGAACTTCCGAGTCTGGTTCCGCAGGGTCAGGAGGTACCGGTAGACGTCGGGAGGGGCATCGTGGACTTGCGCCTCCCAGCCCTCTTTGACCAGGCTGAGGGGCCCTCGGACGGGGTGCCCATACAATAGTTCGAAGGGGCTGAAGCCCAGGGATTTCTGTGGTACCTCTCGATAGGCGAACTGGAGGCAGGGCAGCAGGACATCCCATCTCCTCCTCAGGGGCTCTTCCAGGCCCTTGATCATCCCCTTCAGGGTTCTGTTGAACCGCTCGACCAGTCCGTTCCCCTGGGGGTGGTAAGGGGTGGTGAATTTATAGGTGACCCCACATTGTTGCCAGAGGGATCTCATGTACTTCGAGATAAAGTTCGTACCCCGGTCGCTCACCACTTCTCGGGGGAACCCCACCCTGGAGAAGATGCCCATCAGGGCCCGGCCCACCACTAGAGCTGTCACGGTGCGGAGTGGGATGGCCTCGGGGCGGGCTTCTGGGCGGCCCGGCCGGGAATTCACGACTGCGGTGGGACCCCCCTCCTCCGCCTCGCTGGCGGGGAGGTCCCGTGGTACTCCGTTGGTAGTCCCCCACTGGGTTCCGGGGGACCCGGGTGTTGACCCATCGGTCTGCTTCGGCGGCGAGCTTCCGGGGCTCGGTCAGTTTACTGTCCAGGAGGTGTTGCCTTAGTTCAACAAAGCAGTTGTTGGCGAGGTGCTCCCAGACAATGAGGTCGAACAGTTCATTGTATGAGGTGACCTTGCTTCCTTTTATCCATCCTTCCAATGCTCGGCTGAAGAAGTCCACGTATTCGACCCACGTGGTACCGGGGAGCTTCTTGCAGTCCCGGAAGCGCTGCCGGTACATCTCGGCTGATAGTCCGTAGCGTGTGAGCAGGGCTTCTTTCATGTGGTCGTATGATGTCATCACCGCGTCGGGGAGTTGCAGCAGGGTATCCCGGCCCTCGCTGAGGAACCTCCCCCATAGGCCGGCACCCCAATCCTTCCGTGGTACCCGATGGGAGGTCATGGCTACTTCGTACGCTCGGAACCATTGCTGGATGTTGTCATTTTTATAGTACTCCTTGACGACATCCTTGGGGATGTGAACCTTTGGCTCGGTCAGTGGCAGAGCGTCCCGGGCTCCGGGGGTGCTGGTCTCCCCCGTTTTAGATTTTAGTTAAAGTTCCTTGAGGCTCCTCTCGTGCTCGAGGGTTAGCCGTCTCTCCTCTAGTTCCCGATGCCGCTTCTTTTCCTCGATTTCCTCTTGCAGCCGTAGTTGCTCCAAGGCTATTTTCTTCTCCGCCAGTAGGAGCTCACCGTCCAGCCGGAGTCGGGCGAGGTCCATTTCGTGTGTCCGGACCCTCTCCCGTTCTCGCATTTCTTCGTGGGAAAGGCTGGTTTCTGGGACGGTTCGCCCCCCATCTGTCGGGGTTGGGGTCGGCAGGTTTCCGTCCCGGGCCGAGGTCCCTTCGGCTCGGGGCGGAGTGGTCTCGGGTTCTGTCCAGGCTTTCAGGGCTTTCTGCATTTCTTCCTTGGTGCCCAATCCTGTGGTTGGGATCCCTTTGTCCTTGCAGAATTGTTTCAGTTCTTTGTGGGTGTATTCTTCCAACCTTTCCGGCTGGAAGGTTGCGGCCACGGTTGCTTCCTGGCCTTCCATGGTTCCCTTTTCTTTTTCCGTCTGGTTAGGTAGTGGGTGCGTTACTTGCCTGTAGGATTGCGTCTGGCTCGGATCCCATCGCTGCCCACCAAATGTTGGAGGGAGGACCACCGGGGAGTCGGGGAGACTATTCCGGGGCACCTTCCTACCACAAAGTTATAGCCGAGCGCCGCTGAGAAGCCTCCTTCGGGGAGGTCCTTCTCCTATGATCGTACTAGGCCCAGTAACACCACCACACAGGACTCAATAGCAGTTGCTTGACTTGGTTCTTTATCAGAAGTAGTACGTTCAATATTTACAGTGGGATCGAGGGATCCAGTAAGAGTCTCAATGTCTGTTAGAGGGATAGGGTAGCGGGACAGTCTTAGTACCAACCAGGTACGGGAGGGCTCTGCGCCAGACCTTGAGTGCTGGTCTCAGAGCGGCTCGGACGTGGGGAGCCGCGACGGCGTCTGCAGGGCTCGGGTGGTAGTTCCGCTTGGGTCGAGCCGCGACACAGTCAGCAGGGCTCCGGTGGTAGGTCTGCTTCGGTCGAGCCGCGACGAGGTCAGCTGGGCTCTGGTAGTAAGGTTCAACAAGGTCAGGCCGCGACAGCGTCCGCAGGGTCCCAAAGGTTCGTGAAGGTCTTTTAAGCACGGTGGAGCCGCGACGTCGTCAGCAGGGCTCAGAGAGGGGTTTCAGGATGAGTCTTCTTCCGTAAGGGTCAGCCGCGATCCGATCAGCAGGGCTCTTGACTCCGGGATACAACTATTGTCCAGTTGTCGGGTCGCCCCAGATATAGGACTGGAGCCCTTTGATGTCCGGACCCTTGCGCCCGGAGGGGGCGGATAGGCCGGGTAGGGCGCGGCCAGACGCCCAGCAGGAGAGGCGCCAGGCCCCAGAGAGCTGTGGGGTGATCGCACCTAGGTGTGGAAGGACGGTTGGGGGTCCCATCGATACTGCCCTCCGCCGGGAGTGGGAAGGGTTCACGTGGTATCCCCCGGGCCAGGGGTTGGCGCCTCGATGTCGGGCCTCGCTGGGACAGAGGCCGGGCGAAGCGGGGTCACGCAGGTGGTCACGTGGAGTGACGTATAATCCAAAATGGAGGAGCTCCGAGGTGCATGGGACCTCGTGCGGCTTAGCGAGGGGGAACAGGACCACGCCATGAGGCCGGCTCCCACAGTTCGTCTTTTCAATTTAGATAATTGTGGATAGGCGCTAACGACAAAGCAATCTAGCAGATATTTTTAGTTTTGCCAGTGAGATACTGAATATTGTTTAATTAGTTATTCCCTTGCCTCCTGTTTAAGCTGCCGTTTTTTGCTAGCTTAACAACTGTAGGTAGGGCTTCTTACGGCGCAGATGCCCACCTACAAATTTAGTAGATGCTGGCAGCGGCTCCGAGGGCGGTGCAACAGAGTGTGTTTGCAATACTCATTGGCACTAACCTGACAGTCTTCTTTCTAAAGGGCATGGGACGTGTTTCATGGCCCTGTTTAGCGCAGCACATTTGGCCCATAACACGCGGTTTTTCACAGAGAAGCAATGCTTCATGGTGAATCAGCTGCCATATACCTCCTTTGGGCCTTGTCTTCTTGGCTATCAGGCTAGCAGTGTAGTCACTGTGCAGACACGTGGCAATGCGTCCTTGGCATCATCACGCGTTTTTTTGGCATTATGAGCACCGTCTAGCATAATTATGGCATGGCACGTTTGCCCAGTTCAGCCTAGTGTCTTGTGATTACATTCTGTAAATACTCAGTTTGCTTACTTTTAGACGCAGAGTTAGTCAACTGCCTAGTGGAGGCAAGGGAACGAAAGAGACTATTCCTCAGTACCTGCAGTTCCTTGGAGCCATTGCCCTTCTAATGAAAGGAATACTAAACACTTACAAGGTCCCAAAGACTAGACCGATTGCATTGCAAATGAATCTTTTTTTAAATTTGCGAACTCCATTTACATTACAGTCGCTTCTAGTAATGATACTATTAATGTGCACAGCATTTGAACTTCCTGCGACCCTATTTTATCAGAGTACCTAAATTAAGTCATTGCATTGTTCCATGTCTGCTACATTTTTATTTCCCGTATAGAGCTGCAGCTATCTGAACGTATAAATCGCACGTTTAGACTGAGGACAGCTGTGTAAAAACAAGCATTGAAAATTCAATATGTCTCGCCTTTTATTAAGTTAAAGCCATTTGATTTGCTATACAATACCATTAGCAAAGCAAATGGCTTTAACTCAATCACAGGGGAGACCTATTGCATTTTCAATGCTTGTTTATTTCACTCTTTCTTGGCTCGTTTTGTTAGGCAGTTGTTTTTTTAAAAAAATCAGCAAAGAAATAACAGATTTCAAAATGAAGTGCATGTTAATCATAAGATCTTGTCATCTAGACCGAGAGAAGCTTGCACCCCGTTCCTTTAGTTCCAAACATTAAGGCTTTGGCAACGCGCTATCTCGATGGACTTGTCAAGATAGTAAAACGCACTAGTACAGCAATAAATATGCCTGCCTGCATATTCAATCTGCGAGTCTTCTACACAGCCCTGTTAAATGACTCCATACCTGCTCTGAGAGTGCAGAACAGATGTAGAAGCTGATACAGGCAAAAAGTGGAATAAAGCAACATGAGCACGTCAGCATCGTACCTTTCGAATACACAATTATTGTTCTCCATACACAGTTAAAGAAAGGTGTGCAACCTCTTACGACAAAATACTGTTTTAGGTACGAACGTAAGTTCAAGCGTGACCGATGCAAACTTTTTGAGGATTCTAGTTTGTTTATATGATCGTCATGCACATCATACAACTGAACAGGATACTAAAGCGCAGAAGAGAAAAAAAGAGACATCTAAGGACCAACACGGGTTGTAGAAATACTGTAGAAAGCCCTCACCACTCAGTTTAAAGTTCGCAAAAAACCCATGGTTTGTACAACCATTTTACGATAAAGGTATTCTCATCCGAATAGGATCCCCACTGTTACTTGACAAGCCTGCTCCACATACAGCACGTTATACACAACAAACCCCACGCGCACTCAGTGAACACATATATCGCAGTGCCCAGGGCTGAGCTCAGGCAGTTCTAAAAAGCAGGTGCTGAGACGGGTCCCTATCGAACTCTCCATTTTTGCCCTCAACTTTGGGGAGAAAATAAACCTTAAGGGGCAAATTTACAAGCCCCTTACACCAGATTTGCGCCGCCGTTGCGTCACTTTCGTGACGCAGCGGCGGTGCAAAGTCAGCGCCATGCTGCGTGCTATTTAGAACGTGACGCATCTAGGGAGATGCGTCACGTTGTAAAGCCCTGCGACACATGTGGGCATTCCTGCACAGGGGAGGGGGCGTTCCAGCGCAGGAACGCCTCCGAAAAGAGGCTGAGTGAAATCTACAAGCTGCAGACTTGGGGGCAGATTTACTGCTTCTGGCGCATCTCTGCTAATCAGCAGGGATGCGCCACAAGAGTTGGGACGCATCTGCCCACCCGTGCGCCACAGTGCGCAACATTGTAAATGTGGCGCATCAGTGGTGGCGCACGGGTGGGCAGATGCGTCCCAACTCTTGTGGCGCATCCCTGGTGATTAGCAGAGATGCGCCAGAAGCAGTAAATCTGCCCCCAAGTCTGCAGCAGCGCCACTGCCACCCTTCACTGCCTTTGATGTAACCTCAAAGAGACTCGTTATAGTTCGGTTACAGTCACATCATTTCAGAACAGAAGCATTTTCAATATTATATACTACGAAGCTATAGTTGCTGAGTTTTTTTTTATCTTAAGCAACTACCAGCCATTGACAAAGCCAATAGTCCTGGCCTGTTGTAGGAGTAATGTCACTAGTTGTTTTATATATCTGGGTGCAATAACAGAAGCAGCAGAGAAACAGTGGGGCGGCGCCCTATGGTAAACACAGATTTTTAGTTTATTTGTTTTAAGCCAAGCCATTAATTACATCGATAATGGCCGTTGGAGGGACCCCCAGTGTTGGAGCCGGCCTCGTGGCGTGGTCCTGTTCCCCCTCGCCAAGCCGCACGAGGTCCCCTGCATCTCGGGGCTCCTCCATTTTGGATTGTACGTGACTCTGCGCACCAGCCTACATGACCCCGCTCAACCCGGCCTCGGCCCCAGCAAGCCCCGACATCAAGGCACCAACAACTGGCCAGGGGGTACCACGTGAACACTTCCCCACTCCCGGCGGAGGGCAGTATCGATGGGACCCCCAACCGTCCTCCCACACCTAGGTGCGATCGCCCCACAGCTCTCCTGGGCCTGGCGCCTCTCCTGCTGAGCATATGGCCGCTCCCGACCCGGCCTCTCCGCCCCCCGGGCGCAAGGGTCCGGACATCAAAGGGCTCCAGACCTATATCTGGGGCGACCCTGCAACAGGACAGCAGTTGTATCCCGGAGTCAAGAGCCCTGCTGATCGGATCGCGGCTGACCCTACGGAGAAAGACTCATCCTGGAACCACGCTCTGAGCCCTGCTGACTACGTCGCGGCTCCACCGTGCTTAAAGACCTTCACGAACCCTTGGGGCCCTGCTGACGCTGTCGCGGCCCGATCTTGTTGAACTTGCCATCAGAGCCCGGCTGACCTCGTCGCGGCTCGACCGAAGCGGACCTACCACCGGAGCCCTGCTGACTGTGTCGCGGCTCGACCCAAGCGGAACTACCACCCGAGCCCTGCAGACCCCGTCGCGGCTCTCCACGTCCGAGCTACTTTGAGACCAGCACCTGCCGCTCCGGTCCCCGGAGCCACCTTCGGCCTAACGCAAGGTCTGGCGCAGAGCTTCCCCGTACCAGGCTGGTACTAAGACTGTCCCGCTACCCTGTCCCTACAAAGACATTGAGACTCTTTCTGGATCTCTCGATCCCCCTGTAAATATTTCGAATGAGCTACTATTGATAAAGTACCTAGATAAGCCACTGATACGGAGTCCTGTGTGGTGGTGTTACTGGGTCTAGTACGAGCATAGGAGAAAGACCTCTCCTAGGAGGCTTCTCAGCGGCGCTCGGCTATAACTTTGCGGTAGGAAGGTGCCCCGGAGTGGGCCCCCTGACTCCCCGGTGGTCCTCCCTCCAACATTTGGTGGCCAGCGACGGGGTCCGAGCCAGACGCAATTGTACAGGCAAGTAACGCACCCGCTGCCTAACCAGACGGAAAAAGAAAGAGAACCATGAGCAGCCAAGAAACAACCGTGGCCGCAACCTTCCAGCAAGAAAGGTTGGAAGAATACACCCACAAAGAATTGAAACAATTCTGCAAGGACAAAGGGATCCCAACCACAGGATTGGGCACCAAGGAAGAAATGCAGAAAGCCCTGAAAGCCTGGGCAGAATCCGAGGCCACTCCACCCCAAGGCGAAGGGACCTCGGCCCGGGACGAAAACCTGCCGCCGACCATGACCCCGGCAGATGGGGGACGAAGCATCCCGGAAGCCGGCCTATCCCACGAAGAAATGCGAGATCGGGAGAGGGTCCGGACACACGAATTGGAACTCGCACGACTCCGGCTGGACAGTGAACTCCTGCTGGCGGAGAAAAAGTTGGCCTTGGAGCAACTACGGCTGCAGGAGGAAATCGAAGTAAAGAAACGGCATCGAGAACTAGAAGAGAAATGGCTAACCCTCGAGCACGAGAGGGGCCTCAAGGAACTCGAACTGAAATCCAAAACGGGGGAGACCAGCACCCCCGGATCCCGGGACGCTCTGCCACTGACCGAGCCAAAGGTTCATATCCCCAAGGATGTCGTCAAGGAGTACTATAAAAACGACGACATCCAGCAATGGTTCCGAGCATACGAGGTAGCCATGACCTCCCATCGGGTACCCCGGAAGAATTGGGGTGCCGGCCTATGGGGGAGGTTCCTCAGCGAGGGCCGGGATACCCTGCTGCAACTCCCCGACGCGGTGATGACCTCGTACGACCACATGAAAGAGGCACTACTCACCCGCTACGGACTATCAGCCGAGATGTACCGGCAGTGCTTCAGGGACTGCAAGAAGCTCCCCGGTACCACATGGGTCGAATACGTGGACTTCTTCAGCAGAGCCTTTGAAGGGTGGATAAGAGGGAGCAAGGTCACCTCGTACAACGAACTGTTCGACCTCATTGTCTGGGAGCACCTCGCCAACAACTGCTTTGTCGAACTAAGGCAACACCTCCTTGACAGCAAACTGACCGAGCCCCGGAAGCTCGCCGCCGAAGCCGACCGATGGGTCAACACCCGGGTCCCCCGGAACCCCGTGGGCGACTACCAACAGAGTACCACGGGACCTCCTCACCAGCGGGGCGGAGGAGGAGGGTCCCACCGCAGTCGAGAATTCCTGGCCAGGCCACCCCGAAGCCCGCCACGAGGCCAAGCCACCAACCACACGTCCCCGACCCTGGTCCGTAGGGGGACCCCCATCGCCAGGCCTGGACCCCGACCAACAGTGACCTGCTTCGGCTGCCAACAGACAGGCCACTATGCGAGCGACCCGGCCTGCCCCGTGAACCGACGAAAGGGGACCGCTGGGCCCCCTCCCCGACAAATAGCCGCCGCAGCCCTGGGAGAAGGAGAAGAAGAGGAGGAAAACCGCGACGTCGGGTCCCCCGAGTGGGAACCGGCTGCCATGTCACTCGTATGCCTGGGCACCCGAGAAATGGTGCCCCGAGCCCCCATCCCGAGCAACACCCAGAAGTACCAGCAGTGGGTCACCATCAATGGGCAACGGGCCGAAGCCCTCCGTGACACTGGGGCCAGTGTGACCGCTGTCCGCTGCCACCTGGTGACCCCCGAACAGATCCTGCCGCGTGTCCTATGCCCTGTCCGGACCGCGGACAACACCGAAAGCATGTGCCGGATGGCCCGGATCCCCTTCGAGTGGGGAGGAGTGTCAGGCACCCTGAAAGTAACTGTCCGCGACGACGCTCCAGTGGACTGCCTCCTGGGGAACGACCTGGAGAGCTCCCCCTGGGCCCAGGTGGAGCGCCGAGAGCATCTGGGGATGCTAGGGCTGCCCGAATGGGCCTGCGCCACCACCCGGTCCATGACCGCCCAACCTGCCGCTGCAGCGGCCCCCGTCGAGCCTGCGGGTCCAGAACTGCCACCCTCCTCCGGCACGGAGGAGCCTGACGATGAGGCCGGGCCATCCGAACTTTCCCCCGACGAGGCCGCCTCCCTCAGCGAGATCCCCGAGCTGGCCCAGTGGCGCCACGATGGGGGCCCCACCCGTGAACAGTTCCAACAAGAACAGAAGGCCTGCCCGTCCCTCGAGGGGGCCCGACAGCAAGCGGCCGCCCAGGCCACGGGGGACCCCATGGGAACCCACTGGATCTATTGGGACAATGACTTGTTATATAGCGAACAGAAAGTCGCCGAACTAGGAGCCGGCCGTGTGTTGGTGGTTCCCCTCCGATTCCGAGAGTTCCTCCTGAACCTGGCGCATGACGTGCCCCTCGCCGGACACCTCGGGCGAGACAAGACCTACAGACGCTTGGTGACCCATTTTTATTGGCCCCGAATGCGGAGAGACGTGGACCACTACTGCCGGTCCTGCCAGACCTGCCAAGCCAGCAGGAAGACTGGGGGTAGAGTCAAGGCCCCCCTCCAACCATTTCCAGCCGTCCACACCCCGTTCGAACGGGTAGGGATCGACATCGTGGGGCCCCTCGACCCCCGAACCGCCCTGGGCCACCGCTTCATCCTGGTACTGGTCGACCACGCCACCCGATACCCAGAGGCCATCCCCCTCCGAACTGTGACAGCTCCAGTGGTGGGCCGGGCCCTGATGGGCATCTTCTCCAGGGCGGGGTTCCCCCGAGAAGTGGTGAGCGACAGGGGTACGAACTTCATCTCGAAATACATGAGATCCCTCTGGCAACAATGTGGGGTCACCTACAAGTTCACCACCCCTTACCACCCCCAGGGGAACGGACTGGTCGAGCGGTTCAACAGAACCTTGAAAAGAATGATCAAGGGCCTGGAAGAGCCCCTGAGGAGGAGGTGGGACGTCCTGCTGCCATGCCTCCTGTTCGCCTATCGAGAGGTTCCACAGAAATCCCTGGGCTTCAGCCCCTTCGAACTGTTGTATGTGCACCCCGTCCGAGGGCCCCTCAGCCTGGTCAAAGAGGTCCGGGAGGCGAGCGTCCAAGATGCCCCCCCCGACGTCTACAGGTACCTCTTGACCCTGCGGAACCAGACTCAGAAGTTCCGGGCCCTGGCAAAAGCCAACCTCGAAGCCAGCCAAGAAGACATGAAACGCTGGTATGACGAAAATGCCTCGACCATCGAGTTCGAGCCGGGCAAGCAAGTCTGGGTCATGTCGCCCGTGGACCCCTGCGCCCTTCAGGACAGATGGACCGGGCCCTTCAAGGTGGTTGAGAAGAAGAGCCCCGTCACCTACTTGGTCGACATGGAGTCCCCAAGGAACCCCCTCCGGGTCCTACACGCCAACCGGCTCAAGCCCCACTTTGCCCGAACCGAACTAAGCCTGCTGCTGGCTACCGACGATGGGGGCGAAAGCGACTCCGAGCCCCTACCCGACCCCCTGGGGTCCTCGGACCAAGACGGCTCCATGGAGGGCGTCAAACTCTCCACCACCCTGACCCCAGAACAGCGCCATGACTGCCGGCAGCTGCTGCAACCCTTCGCTGCCCTCTTCTCTCTCACGCCCGGGGTGACCCCCTGGTGCGTCCACGACGTGGATACCGGGGACAGCCCCCCTGTGCGACACCGCACCTACAGAGTGCCCGACCGGGTCCGAGCCTGCATACAAACGGAGGTCTCCAAGATGCTCGCCCTCGGAGTCATCGAGCCATCCGACAGCCCGTGGGCCAGCCCTGTGGTCTTGGTGCTGAAGGCCGCCGCCCCCGGCACCCCCCCGGAACTCAGATTTTGTGTGGACTACAGGGGCCTAAACGCAGTCACCAAGACCGATGCCCACCCCCTGCCATGGGCAGACGAGCTGATCGACCGCTTAGGGGCCGCCCGCTACCTAAGCACTTTTGATCTCACCGCTGGGTACTGGCAGATCAGGCTCACCCCCCGGCGCCCAGGAACGATCCGCCTTCTCCACCCCCGATGGGCACTACCACTTTCGGGTGATGCCCTTCGGTATGAAGAACGCCCCAGCGACCTTCCAGAGACTGGTGAACAAGGTCCTGGCCAGACTAGAAGCCTCAGCGCGGCCTACTTAGACGACATTGCAGTCTTCAGCAACCACTGGGCCGCGCACCTAGGACACCTCAGAGAAGTCCTGGCCGCTCTCCAAAGGGCCGGGCTGACGATTAAGGCCAGCAAGTGCCAGATCGGTCAAGGATCAGTGACCTATCTGGGCCATCAGGTGGGGAGTGGCCAGGTGGCGCCCCTCCAGTTGAAGGTCGATGCCATCTAGGCGTGGGAGCCCCCCGCCACCCAAACAGCTGTCCGGGCCTTCTTAGGCCTCACGGGCTTCTACCGGCGATTTATCAAAGACTATGGCAGTATTGTGGGCCCCCTCACGGAGCTCACTTCCAAAAAGCAGCCCAAGACGGTGCACTGGACACCCCGCTGTCAGACCGCTTTTGAAACCCTCAAGGCGGCAATGTGCGCTGCCCCTGTACTACAGGCCCCTGACTACGGCAAGGAATTCGTGGTTCAGACAGATGCCTCGGAGTACGGGGTTGGGGCGGTCCTCTCCCAGATGGACACCGAGGGCCTCGACAGACCTGTGGCCTTCATCAGCCGCCGACTGCTGCCCCGAGAACAGAGATGGAGCACCATCGAGCGGGAGGCCTTCGCCGTGGTATGGGCTCTCAAAAAGCTCCGGCCCTACCTTTTCGGCACCCACTTCCGAGTCCAGACTGACCACCGGCCCCTGCGGTGGCTAATGCAGATGTGAGGCGAGAACCCCAAATTGTTGCGATGGTCCATCTCGCTGCAAGGGATGGACTTCACCGTAGAGCACCGGCCCGGCAACGACCACGCCAATGCCGACGGCCTATCCAGATTCTTCCGCCTCGGCGAGGAGAACCCCCAAGGAGATGGGTGACTCTCCCTGCCTTCAGCTGGGGGGGACGCTTGTTGGAGCCGGCCTCGTGGCGTGGTCCTGTTCCCCCTCGCCAAGCCGCACGAGGTCCCCTGCACCTCGGGGCTCCTCCATTTTGGATTGTACGTGACTCTGCGCACCAGCCTACGTGACCCCGCTCAACCCGGCCTCGGCCCCAGCAAGCCCCGACATCAAGGCACCAACAACTGGCCAGGGGGTACCACGTGAACACTTCCCCACTCCCGGCGGAGGGCAGTATCGATGGGACCCCCAACCGTCCTCCCACACCTAGGTGCGATCGCCCCACAGCTCTCCTGGGCCTGGCGCCTCTCCTGCTGAGCATATGGCCGCTCCCGACCCGGCCTCTCCGCCCCCCCGGGCGCAAGGGTCCGGACATCAAAGGGCTCCAGACCTATATCTGGGGCGACCCTGCAACAGGACAGCAGTTGTATCCCGGAGTCAAGAGCCCTGCTGATCGGATCGCGGCTGACCCTACGGAGAAAGACTCATCCTGGAACCACGCTCTGAGCCCTGCTGACTACGTCGCGGCTCCACCGTGCTTAAAGACCTTCACGAACCCTTGGGGCCCTGCTGACGCTGTCACTGCCCGACCTTGTTGAACTTGCCATCAGAGCCCGGCTGACCTCGTCGCGGCTCGACCGAAGCGGACCTACCACCGGAGCCCTGCTGACTGTGTCGCGGCTCGACCCAAGCAGAACTACCACCCGAGCCCTGCAGACCCCGTCGCGGCTCTCCACGTCCGAGCTACTTTGAGACCAGCACCTGCCGCTCCGGTCCCCGGAGCCACCTTCGGCCTAACGCAAGGTCTGGCGCAGAGCTTCCCCGTACCAGGCTGGTACTAAGACTGTCCCGCTACCCTGTCCCTACAAAGACATTGAGACTCTTTCTGGATCGCTCGATCCCCCTGTAAATATTTCGAATGTGCTACTATTGATAAAGTACCTAGATAAGCAACTGATACGGAGTCCTGTGTGGTGGTGTTAGTGGGCCTAGTGCGAGCATAGGAGAAAGACCTCTCCTAGGAGGCTTCTCAGCGGCGCTCGGCTATAACTTTGCGGTAGGAAGGTGCCCCGGAGTGGGCCCCCTGACTCCCCGGTGGTCCTCCCTCCAACACCCAGTTTTTTCATCCCACTTAAAGCCCTGGCAATAACGCAAAAGTAAATTATATTAGAATGGATTTGGACAGACTGGAGTGTGAGAAAATATATCTCTACTGAGAATACCTTGAATAGACATATTCTGCTCAGATAAGATACAGATAATGACTAGTCTTCTTCACAGAAAGTTCAGCGGTTCGCATGATACGGGACTTTAGGATAAACAAAACACAACCAATTACTGATATGTGTGTGTGCTGTGCTCTCTTTTGGCCGTTTGCCTCTCTGCGCCCACCCCCTCTG
The DNA here is from genome assembly GCF_964204655.1 of Triturus cristatus. NCBI lineage: Eukaryota > Metazoa > Chordata > Amphibia > Caudata > Salamandridae > Triturus > Triturus cristatus. The sequence continues at coordinate 179,254,991 of NC_140590.1, forward strand.
TATTCCTCTTTGTGCTTTTCCCCCGCATTCCTGCAACCCCCTCCGAGGCCCACTTTCCAGATTCAAATTTGGGGAGATATCCGTGGGAGCGAGGGGTGCAGACTGACTAGCTGTGTGCCCTGGTCGCTGTTGGTGAGCTGTAGAAGGTGGGCTCTTACCTCAAGCTGTGTCATTGCAGCTGCATGAGGGCCTAGTGCTGAATCAGCGCTCAGTAAATAACATATTCGATGTATTGAAGTAACAGTCTGCTATCGCCTGCCGGAGAGACTGTGGGGCATATCAGCAACAACCGGCGATAATTATCGCTCAGCACTCTTAGCGTGAGGATAATTATCATCGGGTAACGTGGATTGTTATCGCTGAGATAGCGTGCTATTAGCAACGCTTATCTCCTCAGCGATAAAAATCCTAGCGCTAACTGCCTAACGTGAGATTATCGCTGGAAACCCAGCGATAATCTCACGTTAGCTTGTTGATAGGGACTCACAAACTTATCCACCTTCCATAGGATATCATGGCTAAGTCAGTCCTGAGGAAGGCGTAAGGAAAGTAGCGATAACAGGGGTTATCGCTACTTTTCCTGCGCTATGCTTCATAGCATGGGGCTTGATGAAAGGAGAAATGTCGCTTAGCGACATTTCTCCTGTCATGTCAGGTCAGGAACGCCCACCTTGCATCTCATTAGAGATGCAAAGCTGGGCGTTAAGATTTCGTACGCTAAAGCAATGTTTCACGCGTTAGCGTGACCTTGCTAATTAGGCGATAAAATTATCGCCACTTTTTGGCCGAAAACAGCCGCAAAAGCGGCGATAATTTACTATCGCCGCCTTGTTAATATGTCCCTTCAGTTCTAGCAGTCAAGCTTACCCAGATTACTTTTAACTACAGAATGAAAATACACGCAGCTGTGGTGGTACTGGAGGCCAGCTCAGTCCACAACCCTCCCTTAGGCCAGGCAGGCACTGTGGGCCAGTCATGCTGGTGCAAGGGCAGCCGTCCACGAAGAAAGGTGCCCCTGCTGGTACTACCTGGGTAGTGTGGGTGGTTGTAGTGCCTGGTCTGCTTTAGTGCTTTAAAAAGACCAACTGAAATCTCCCTTTGATATTCAAGGGCGAATTGTTGAAAAGACAGCCAGGCTGGTGTCCTTACTCGAGGCACTAGCTCTGCATGGACCGATTTGGTCTGTGATATAAAAGTTTGTAGTGATCTGTCAATGCTAAGCTTATGTAAGCCTATGTATTATGTATTCTGTTAGAATGTTTACTGCTGCTTAGTTACGATAGAATGGTTTATTGCCACTCTTGAGATGGTGTCTGTTGGAGTTGGCTGCCTCCAAGCCTTCTCTTCTCCATGTAACCAGTATTAAACTTCTCAAGACATAATCTGCATCCTGATTACTTACTACATTTATCTGGCGACGATCGTGGTTACATGGACTACCCAGCGTGCAGAGCAGCGTTCAACTCTTGTCTCATGTAGTATCAAGATTCAAGAAGTCAGCTACCATCATTTTTTGTTCTAAAAAGAATCTAAAGGAAGCACTTCAGCTCACGACTGGCTCAACTTATCCTGCGCATGCTGCCTCATTTCTTCTATTTAAAGAAGATTTTCCTCCTCTGAATCTCTACAAACATCACGGTAGGACGTTTTTATTTCACCCGTTTTACACCTTAAGACTCTCAAAGCCGGCGCTTATATTTTCCTAAGACTAACATCGCGCTCCGGAGAGCATCGAATCCATTTCTCTTTGATTCCGGTGAAGGACGTCTACACGCAACTATGCGCTCACGTCGTACCTTTACTGCGCATGTCCTTATTTGTTCCTGCTGCCTTGGAGCTTACCGCGTTCATGGTTGCTTGGCAACCGGACGAACGCGATCATCGTGCTAGATCAAAGGCACTCGTTCAAAGGAAACAGCGCTGATGCGCACAGCTTCTCTCAAAAATTGTCAATTGTATCGAGAGACAATTACATTAGTCTTCTTCACTGCCCTTTTTACCCGAAAGCTGATGCAGACAGCTTATATTTCAGTGACTATCTTCTCGTTATTTACATTCTTTATCAAGGATCCACCCACAAAGTTCTGTGCTGAGTGTGTCACACTCATCTTTTTCCTGCAGCAGTGTATATTATGGTGATATACACACCCGATGATTTTTTCTTTTAGACTCAAGCTATTACTTATAGGTGCATCCTACGGTGACACACACACCTCATGATTTACCATTTTGTGTGCACCACGGTAATGTGCACACCCCTCTTTTTACTCTGAACTAAAACATTCTCTAGTCTGCTACCTTCAATCATCATTGCTGTTTTAAAAAATAATAATACATTAATTTTGGTTCGCTTCAATATCCTATTGACTGTTTATTTTTTTACAGATACCATGTGTACTCTTCAGTCTGTTAATCCACCTCCTGCATTTTTAGACTCTCCTGGAGAGCCACCAATCAGATGGGAAGTCTGGCATGATGCTTTCGAAACTTATTTAGGTGCTATAGGGGCATCTAGATTTAGTTCAGATAGAAAGAAATATTTGCTACTCCATTCTCTTGGTTTTGAAGGAAGATCTGTCTTCAAACCTTTACCGGACTTACCACAAGACATTGCTGTGCCTAATGACGAGTACAGAGAAACTGTTCTCAAACTCAAACTTCGTTTTGACAAGCAACCGAGTCTCATGGTTCTTAGACATTCTTTCTTCAAGAGGAAACAATCTGAAGCGGAAGATGTGGATTCTTACATTTCTGTTTTGCGCAGATTGGCGGCAGAATGTAAATTTGAGAACTTTACTGACCAACTCATTAGGAACCAATTTGTATGCCTTGGCAGAGACAAAAATATCAGACAAAAATTACTCACCATGGGTGATCCGTCCCTTGATGAAACTATCAAATTAGCTAAGAGTATAGAAATTTCTATGGTTTCTTTGAAAGAATTGGAAGATAAAATAGTGGACCCTGTTAATGCCATTAACCTTAATGCATCTGGCGAATCATCTAAAAAAACATTTAAAAGCAGTGTTAGTAATATCAGTAAGCCCTCCAAACTTAGCGCTACGAGCAGTACAGAACCTACAGTACGGATAAGATGTGGGAACCCACCCCATACTAAAGGTTCACGATGTCCTGCTTCCAGTGTCACTTGCAATTACTGCAAAAAAGTAGGTCACTTTGCAAAAGTTTGTCTCAAGCTCAAAGGCCAAAAGACAAACATGAAGAAGTCTGCTGTATGCTTGGTGGAGTCTGAATCTTCCTCTGACTCCGAGATTGTTTCTGTCATCTCAGAACACACCACTTACAATGTTGTTGAAGGTGACCCCAAAAGCTGTGTTGATCCCATCGTTGATATTTGTGTTGGCACCAAATGTATAAAACTTTTAGTGGACTCTGGAGCTAAGATAACCATGATTACCAAGAAGCTGTTCGATGAGATTTGGGAGGGTACGCAACCTCTTCTTCCTCCTGATCGAACACCAGTGTCTTATGAAGGTCGAAAAATCGATCTCTTAGGTTTTTTTGAAGAAGAGATGTGTTTTAAAGGAAGGAGGATAAAAGGGAAAATTTATGTTGCTGTTAAAGGGTTAAACATCCTAGGATGGTTCCATCAGGGTTTGTTTGGGATGATTCTCAAGCCCGGAACCAAAGAACAAGTCCTAGTAGTTGGGTGTTCTGATGAAGTACAATCCCTCAAAGATAAATTCCCTTCTGTATTCAGTTCGGCCTTAGGAAAGATCCATGGTTTTAAACACAGGATCATAGTCAAAGAAGGATCTCTACCAGTTAAACACAAGCTCAGGGGAGTACCCTATAGCATTAGGGAGGACTTAGAGAAAGAATTGACAGAGTTATGTCTGAAGGGTGTGATTGAGCCAACGGAATCTTCACTTTGGCTTTCGCCTTTGGTCGTCGCTAGGAAGAGATGTGGTCAACTCAGGGTTTGTGTGGACTTGAGATCACTCAATAAGGAAATCTGGGTTGACTTACATCCTCTTCCGAAAATCCATGACCTCTTTGCTTCCACCAAAGGTGCTAAATTCTTCACCAAACTTGACTTAGCAAGCGCATATCACCAAGTTAAATTACACCCTGATTCCCGTCATTTCACGGCATTTGTGCCCCCACTAGGCACATTTCAATACAAACGCATGTCTTTTGGGTTAGCATCGGCTGTGTCAGTATTTCAGAGAGTCATGTCCAACATTCTTAGAGGGGTTGCAGGAGTCCTAGTTTTTCAAGACAATGTATTAATTTTTGTCAAGGATGCTCCTTCACGCGACCTCATTTTGGAAAAAGTATTGGGTCTTTTTCAGCTACATGGTGTTGTCTTAAAACTTGAGAAATGCAAATTCTTTTTTACTGAAGTAGAGTACTTAGGTCACATTCTCAGTCATGATGGTGTTAAACCCAGACCTGGTCTTCTGGAAGCCATAACTTAAGCTTCCATTCCCACAGACAAAACTGGTGTCAAATCTCTTTTAGGCCTTTGTGAATATTATTCTAGATTTATTCCCCATTACGCCACAATAGTCCGTCCCATTAGTCATCTCCTCAAAAAGGGATCGAAATTTGTTTGGAGTAAGGAATGTGAGTCTGCTTTTGAAGAAGTCAAAATTGTACTAAGTAAGAGTGCTTTTCTCAAGCCGTTCGACCCAAGCTTACCTTGTTGTTTAACAGTTGATGCAAGTCAGTTGGGTTTGGGAGCTACCTTGACACAATCTGAGGAGGGAGTTGAAAAAACTATTGGTTTTGCATCCAGGGTTTTGAGATCACCTGAATTACAATACTCTGTTATTGAGAAGGTGCTCTTAGCCTGTTCATGGGCTATCGAAAAGTTTTGCCCATATGTGTGGGGAAAACGTTTTCTACTTCAGACCGACCACAAACCTCTAGTCAATATCTTGGGGAGCGGTTTAAGTAAGTGTTGTACTCCTAGGATTATGAGGATGGTTACCAAGTTACTACAGTATCAAGCTGACATCAAACACATTTCTGGGGGTAAGAATGGGAGGCCTGATTTTCTTTCACGTTTTCCTCCCACATCTGACCAAGATGAGGATGTTTCGTTTTCTGATCTTATTGAGGAGGATTGTGAAGATTGCCTTGTGGCGGGGGTTGACATTCCTGAACTCAGATTTTGTTCTGAAGATGAATGGAGAGATGCTTTCTCTGATGATTATGTCCTCCAAGATGTGTGTAATCTGGTTAGAAATGGGTGGCCCAGAGAAAAGGTTCTTCCTCCTGCATTACAACCTTTCTCCAAGATTGAGGATGAAATTTCTCTAGAAGACGGTATCTTGTTACGTAATGACAAACTCATTCCTCAAAAGATAAATGTAGTAAGTAATCAGGATGCAGATTATGTCTTGAGAAGTTTAATACTGGTTACATGGAGAAGAGAAGGATTGGAGGCAGCCAACTCCAACAGACACCATCTCAAGAGTGGCAATATAACATTCTATCGTAACTAAGCAGCAGTAAACATTCTAACAGAATACATAATACATAGGCTTACATAAGCTTAGCATTGACAGATCACTACAAAGTTCTTATTACTTGCAGATATAAAACTCCATTGCTCACACCTTCCAGCAGTATATTTTTAATTTGTGTGCACGTTTCACTTTAGTTGCACCTCAGGTGGAATGCACTACATAGAAGTCATTCTATCTTGCAGTGCTCAGGGATGACTTAATGAAATCTGTTTGGTCCAGTAGTAATATCAACTCTGGTTTCATGCACCAAAGTCGGCAGTTTAAGCCGACGCACCACATCCTCAAATGTGTTGGCTAATGCACTAAGCTTACAGTGAAGTCAACCCTTAAACTGTTTTCGAACACTTAAGTAGACTGAGGGTTGTGAGAGTGGTGGTAAATGAGTGCTCTCAGTCGTGATAATTTACCACAAACTGTAATGTCTTTAATGGCTAATCTGATATAATGGATAATGTGCTGCATGGCTAAACACTTATAAGGTCCCAAGGCGAGACCTATTGCATTGCAAATGCTTGTTTACAGGGAGGATTGGTTGCCTTGGCACCCATGGCAGAGATAGTCTGACACCGTTGCCCTGGCACCTTTTGCATGGACATAGCAGGTATGAATGAGGTTGTGAAAAACATTTTCTGGCTGGCACCGAGGTGCAGTGACAGAAGCACCCCAGACACTGGAAGCAGCAGCACTGTCTTCAATGTGTGTTTAACCTAAAGGGGAACTCCACCCACTCACCGAACACCTTGGGATTCCACTGAGTTTTTGAATGACTCTCTGGAATTCCACTGAGTAAAACTCTGTGAACTCTACTCAGGCCTACTCTAAACAACAATTTGCCAACTGGTCAGAAACAAAAAATAGTTAATAAGATAAAAACACAGAAGAGGCATTGGTTTTGATGAATGTCATGTGCATTTTTCAGTTAATTTCCTGGATTTTTTATGATCTTAACTTCCAACCAGGTCTGTGCTCAGCCCACAGCATTTGGTCATTCCATGCTTCAGAGAGGCATTTAACACCCCTAGCCCCACCCGGCTTTAGCCATGAGAATGGGGTTTGGGTGCATGGTCCACCCACCATCCGCTGCAGCCAGGCAAGGCCATCTGTGTGCACTCTTTGGCAATGTGTATTGTGCTCAATCCATGCTCCCATCAATCAAAACCTTCATTATGGCATAGCCTTGGGCAAAATAACCATCTGAAGCTTTGTCAAGGTGCTTTCAATTACCTTTCTTTAGCCAAATAATTATCTAGTTGAGGTTGACAATGTTATTTCAGCCTCTGCTAAGGGGCATTTATCATCTGAATGCTCTGTGGTGGAAGCTCACATTTTATATCAACATTGGACTAAGCAGGTCTTAGACTTATTCAGCTTATAAAATGTGCCCCCATTAAAAGGCCTTCTGCACCATGGTACAATGACAACCTTAAGTACAAAGCTATTGAAAAGCACAGGTGAGCAAATTACTCAGTAAAACCTAAATCCGAAATAAGAAGAGTTAAAAAAAAGTTCTAATCTAAGCGGAGTATTATATTAGTACAATGCTCTCTGCATACAACACCTCTAAACAACATATTTCTGTCTTCCAGTCCTTAGTGAAATCATCTTGCAGCTCCAATACAGTTGAACATTGCCAACAGCTGTGTGACTCCCTCCCGCTTTATTTTGATGAAAAGTTGCAAATATAGTTTTGAGCCTCACCGTCCCAGTTAATCTAATCAATGTTGATGTACAATCTGACCCCATTCAAGAGGGAGTTGCGATGAACAGTTCATCCCACACAGTTACAAGTATTGACTCTCTCAATGTCAACAAGTTTTGTAGCCTGGCCAATTCTTTGTCCTAAGGCTCACCCTTGGATCCTTGGTCCATTTAGTTCTTGAAACTGCCGTCAAATCACTTAGGGCCCGATTACAATGGCGGAGGGATTGCTACCTCCGGCCTGGCGGTGGCGGTCCCTCCGCCATCTGCATACCCATGCAATCGTAATGATTGCCTGGCGGTGCGGATATGGCCGTGGTTATGGGGCTGGTGCCTTGAAGGCACCGCAAGCCCGATGCTGGCTTCAGCCAGCCTTTCCATTGCGGTGGGCCAGCATCGGGGGGCCCGTTATGGGCCCCCTCGGGTGGGGGGGCAGTTGTGCACTGGGGGGGTACCCATGGTACCCCCCTCCATTTCCATGCACAAGGTGGCAGGCACCGCGCGGTGCCTGCCACGTTGTGCAAGGAAATGCACAACATGGCCATTGGGCATTCGGGCGGGTGCTGCAGTCAGCAGCACCCGCCGCAATGTTAAATTGCCAGATGTGACCGCCGCGGTGGTGGTCGCATTATTATCAGGGGCGCAGGACCGCCGCATGGCAGGCAGACGGTCCCGTTACCGCTAGGTACCGCTAGGTACCTAATGACCCCCCTAGGGGCTTCCCTCCAATCAGTTTGTAATCTTTCACTTTCTACTGGTGTTGGGCCATCTGAATGGTAAAAAGCCATGGTGGTTCCTTTTTAAAAAATATCCTGATCCCTCAGACTCTAGAATTGTAGACCTATTTCATTGCTCCCTTTTTAACCCCTTCGCTGCTAGGCCTTCCCCCCCCCCCCCACCGCCACCCCTGTGCTAAGCCTTTTTTTGGCTATTTGGGGTAGTTCGTGCATAGGTCCCTGTAACTTTTTGATCACATAAGGTATCCACGCCTTTTTCAACATCATAAGGATTCTAAAGGTACCCAGGGTTTATGGATTCCCCTGGAGGGGACCCAGAAATGAGCCAAAATATAGCAAAATTTAGTTGTTTTTTGGAAAAATGGGAAAAAAGGGCTAGAGATGAAAGCGTCTGGTTTTTTCCCTGCAAATTATATAAAAAAGGGGTTGTGATGCTGAAGTCACCATCTTCCCAGCTTTCAGGGACAAGCAGACTTTTGTCAGAAAACCAATTTTTTTTTTACACAGTTTTGCCATTTTTCTGGGACATAGAGAATTCTTGCTATTTTTTGAGCTTTCAACTTCCTTCCAGTTAATGGTAGAAATGGGTATCAAAGCAATAATGGATCCTGAAAAGCTATACATTTTAGGAAAGTAGACAAAATTCTGAATTCATTTGTGTAGATCCTTCAAGGTTTCTTTATAGAAACTAACAGTTAAATATAGGAAAAATTTAAAGTTAGTTGAAAAAAACAGCCATTCGGGTCAACGTTTTCATCTGTAACTTCTTCTAATTATGACAGCTGTTTGAAAGCAATATAGTTACATACGCTGGACTTTTCCGGTTGTGGGAATATATAGGACTTGTAGGTTCACCAAGACCCCAACGAACCGAGAGCCAATAACTGAGCAGCGACTTGCAATGGTTTTTTATTATGTACCGGGTATATAGCAATTATTCTGGGAAAATGTATGCATGGAAAAATCAGTATGAAAGACACCTATGTATTTCTGAAATGGGAACAAAATATAAAGTTTAGAAACAGTAGATATTTGCACATTTCCGAAATGGGGAATACCCATACTAGAATGAGATAAATAGGTCATTTTTCAAAATTACTTCTTTTTTAAACATTGCCTTTCATTTGGAAGGCAGAAATGCATCAAAAGTCAATAGGTAATAACAGTTGCTCTACAATTCTGTGTTACCCTAAGTCTCCCGATAAAAATGGTACCTCACTTGTGTGAGTAGGCCTAGTTCCCGTGACAGGAAACGCCGCAAAACGCAACGTGGACACACCACATTTTCACAGTAAAAAATGACCCTTTTTTTGCAAAGTGCCTAGCTGTAGTTTCTTAACCCTAGCTCTACCGGCACCTCGGGAAACCTAGCAAACCTATACATTTTATAAAACTAGACACCCAGGGGAATCTAGGATGGGGTGACTTGACTGGCTCTCACCAGGTTCTGTTACCCAGAATCCCTTGCAAACCTAAAAATTGTCCAAAAAAACCTCATTTTCCTCACATTTCTCTAGTGGAAAGTTCTGGAATCTGCGTGGATCCACAAAATTCCACCCACCCCGCGTTTCCCAAAGTCTTCTGAGAAAAATGGTACCTCACTTGTGTGGGTAGGCCTAGTTCCCGCGACAGGAAACGCCGCAAAATGCAACGTGGACACACCACATTTTCACAGTGAAAAATGACCCTTTTTTTGCAAAGGGCCTAGCTGTCGTTTTTTAAATCTAGTTCTACCGGCACCGAGGGAAACCTAGAAAACCTATACATTTTTAAAAACTAGACACCCATGGGAAAAATGGTTGGGATGACTTGACTGGCTCTCACCAGGTTCTGTTACCCAGAATCTCTTGCAAACCTAAAAATTGTCAAAAAAAACTCATTTTCCTCACATTTCTGTAGTGGAAAGTTCTGGACTCTGCGTGGATCCACAAAGTTCCACCCACATCGCCTTTCCCAAAATCTTCCGAGAAAAATGGTACCTCACTTGTGTGGGTAGGCCAAGTGCCCAAGGCAGGAAACTGCTCAAAACGCAACGTGGACATACCGCATTTTCACAGTGAATAATGACCCTTTTTTTGCAAAGTGCCTAGCTGTCGTTTCTGAACCCTAGCTCTGCCAGCACCCAGGGAAACCTAGCACACCTATACATTTTTAAAAACTAGACACCCACGGAAATCCAGGATGGGGTGACTTGACTGGCTCTCACCAGGTTCTGTTACCCAGAATCCCTTGCAAACCTAAACAATCGTAAAAGAAAACACATTTTCCCCACATTTCTGTGGTGGAAAGTTCTGGAATCTGTGTGGATCCACACAATTCCACCCACCCCACCTTCCCCAAAGTCTTCCAATAAAAATGGTACCTCACTTGTGTGGGTAGGGCTAGTGCCTGAGACAGGAAACGGCGCAAAATGCAACGTGGACACACCACATTTCAACAGTGAAAAATGACCCCTTTTTTTGCAAAGTGCCTAATTGTAGTTATTGAACCCAAGCTCTGCCAGCACCTAGGGAAACCTAGCAAACCTATACATTTTTGAAAACTAGACACCCAGGGGAATCCAGGATGGGGTGACTTGACTCCCACCAGGTTCTGTTACCCAGAATTCTTTGCAAACCTATAAAATTGTCCAAAAAACCCACATTTTCCTCACATTTCTGTGGTGGAAAGTTCTGGAATCTGCTTGGATCCACAAATTTCCACCCACCCAGCGTTGCCCCAGGTCTCCCGATAAAAATGGTACCTCACTTGCATGGGTGGGTCAAGGACCCGTGACAGGCAAGGGCCCAAAACCTATCGAGGGGACATCAAAATTACCTATCACAAACCAACCTCGTTTTGCACGGGGGGGTCCCATGAGTTTTTGGGATCTGTGGCCATCTAGGGAAACCTACCAAACCCACACATTTCTGGAAACTAGACACCCAGGGGAGTCCAGCGAGGTATGGCTTGCGTGGGTCCACTAACATTCTCCTACCCAGAATCCCCTGCAAACCTCAAATTTTGATGAAAAAAACACTTTTTTCTCAAATTTCTGTGGGGGAAAGTTCTGGAATCTGCGTGGATCCACAAATTTCTTCCCACCCAGCATTTCCCCAGGTCTCTCAATAAAAATGGTACCTCATTTGTGTGAGTAGGCCCAAATCGCACTGTGGAGACTTCAAAATTACCTATAACAAAACTAGCTGAATTTGCCCAAATTGTTTTGGGGGAGCAAAGACCCTTGCCCTAGGGGCCGCTCCCCCCACCCTTGTGTCTGGTGGGTGGATTCCTGCTTGGGGATCGCCCTCCTGGGGCGATCCCCAAGCAGGGATCCACTGGGGAGGGGTACCATTGGAAAAGGGAGATTCTCCTCATTTCCAATGATACCCCTCCCGTCTTTCTATGTGCTGAGGGAGCTGAGATAGCCCCCTGAGCACGTAGAAAGTGAAACCAAAATGAGCCTAAAGGCTCATTTCAGTTTCGGTTTAAGTGAAAATGACCTCAGCGCCGTGCGCGCTGCTTGTCATTTCACGGACATGTGCCGCCCATTTGGTCGGCTCAGGGAATGGAATCAGCTTTGGAAGTCATGTTAAATGGGTGCACAGACAGAATATCGAGTTGTTATAATCGAAATACCATAATATTGAGTTGCAAATATCGTGATACAAGAATATTGACTGCAAGAATATAGTGGTCCAGAATATCGACATCAAGGTAAGAAATATCGTTTTTTAAATATCGAAGTCAGTAATATCATTTGTAAAAAAATTGTTGTTTATACTATCGATTTTTATATTAGTGTGATGTATTTTAGCATGTATTATAAATGTATGTGCTATATTTTTCTGTCTAATTATTGCATTTTTTTAATGTAAGTTCTTAATTTTGCGGGACTTGGTTAGCGCCCCGAGGAGGATGGCTGCTGGCTCCTGACTCTCCCGAGGTGACAGAGGGGTTTGCGACTTTAGAGGACGAGGAATTTCCTGAGCGGTTCTGTAGGTCCTCGTGGTTGTTGTCAGAAAAGAGTCAGAATCGCTGGAGATGCCCAGAAGTCCTTAGGCTGCAATGTAAGCTGAGATATTTACTTTAAACGTTGGCAGAGCGCTCCTCACGCGAGAGCGACCGCCATTTTGTTGATTCCGCTGTGAGACGCCCTCAATGCGCATTTGATTGTGGCTGCAGTGCGAACATCGCAGATATTGCCGGAGCACCTCATTTGCATGGGAGGCGCTGCGGAGGAAACAAGGCAATGCTGCGAAGCCATTATTGTTTTGGATATGCCTCCCTCATGAAATTGGCCACAATTTTACACCCTGGTATCTGTAAAGCTTTCAGTACAAATGCCTCAATCAAACTGGTTCATAATGCTGACTGTTTGGAAGCCTCTTACTCGTTGAAGGATTAATATTGACCCTGGGCGTAGTTCGCGTAGTAGCGCTACACGTAGCTATGCGAAGTGCGCTTCGCACTACGCGAGATACGCGAACTGCGTAGTACGCTGTTCGTGATGATTGCACAGTGCTGGATGCTTGTCCGCACTGTGCAATCATTGTAAACGGCATCTTGCACAGTGCAAGCAGTCATTTTCTGCCGCTCGAGTAGATTTTTACTCGAGCGGCAGCTTTCTCAACGCAGACTGGTAGTTTTTCATCGCGAGCGGTCGTGACTCGTGAGCATACGCGACCACTCGCAATAAGAAACCTGACCTCCCCGCGTTGAGAATCTCGCCGGGAGGTTTATTTTCCACGCTCGCGATTGGCAACTTGATGTTGCTGATCGCGAACGAGGAAAAAGTCTCGCCGGGATGTAATTTTGCTTGCTTGCGGTCGTCAACTTGACGTTGTGGACCGCGAGCAAGCAAAAAATGCCAACTACACTACGCTACGCGATTTTGCACTGTGCTACGTGCAATTCCCGTAGCGTGAAGTAGCACAGACTACGCAAACTTCATGAGCGTAGCGTAGTTGTCCGCCCAGGGTTAATTAATATTCTTTTTTTTTTCCTTTTACTTTTTTTTTAATATACCAGCATCCTCAAGGCTCTTCCTCATGTTCCCTCATGAAGTGAATTGTTGATGGATCTGTCATGAATAACAACCTCGCATACACATCATGCTCTGGTATGCTTGGTGCAAGCAATTGTTTTAAGAACAAGCATTTACAATGCAACAGGTCTCGCATTTGTAAATTTTAGAGCTATCGTACACTAAAACTACGGACCCAAATCACTCCATTCCAATGCTCGCAAGACTCCAAGATTACATCAGGTGTGATAATGTAATGTTAGCACGTATTTGTTATCTTAGCTCATCCTGCTATCCTTACACACTTGGAATATATTATGACATTTATTCAGAATTAATAAGGGCAGAAGTTACAACTAAAAAAACTGCCTGCAGCACTGAGCCCATATACACTATAAGACGAGCATATTTTCAAATACAAATGCTGAGTTTTAAGCACGACGGCGTGCTTGTCTACAAAATCAGGAATTTTCACGCTCGCTGCTAACATTAGCTGCAATAGTAATTACGACCCAAATCACTCCATTCCAATGCTCGCAAAACTCGCAGATTACATCAGGTGTGATAGTATAATGTCAGCACGTAATTGTTATCTCAGCTCATCCTGCTATCCTTACACACTTGGAATATAATGTGACATTTATTGAGAATTAATAAGGGCACAAGTTACAACTAAAAAAACTGCCTGCAGCACTGAGCCCATATACACTATAAGACAAACATATTTTCAAATACAAATGCTGAGTTTTAAGCACGACGGCGTGCTTGTCTACAAAATCAGAAATTTTCACGCTCGCTGCTAACATCAGCTGCGATAGTAATTACGAGCCAAATCACTCCATTCCAATGCCGCAAAATAAAGACAGCTAAACCCTTCTAGTAAAATAAATACAACGACCTAAATAGCAGTACAACTCTTCCCGAAAAATAAATTAAAACAAAATAAATAGCAGAAATGGACCATCGTACACTAAAACTACGGACCCAAATAACTATATTCCAATGCTCGCAAAACTCGCAGATTACATCAGGTGTGATAGTATAATGTCAGCACGTAATTGTTATCTCAGCTCATCCTGCTATCCATACACACTTGGAATATAATGTGACATTTATTGAGAATTAATAAGGGCAGAAGTTACAACTAAAAAAACTGCCTGCAGCACTGAGCCCATATACACTATAAGACGAGCATATTTTCAAATACAAATGCTGAGTTTTAAGCACGACGGCGTGCTTGCCTACAAAATCATGAATTTTCACGCTCGCTGCTAACATCAGCTGCGATAGTAATTACGACCCAAATCACTCCATTCCAATGCTCGCAAAACTCGCAGATTACATCAGGTGTGATAGTATAATGTCAGCACGTAATTGTTATCTCAGCTCATCCTGCTATCCTTACACACTTGGAATATAATGTGACATTTATTGAGAATTAATAAGGGCAGAAGTTACAACTAAAAAAAATGCCTGCAGCACTGAGCCCATATACACTATAAGACAAGCATAGTTTCAAATACAAATGTTTAGTTTTATGCACGACGGCGTGCTTGTCTACAAAATGATGAATTTTCACGCTCACTGCTAACATCAGCTGCGATAGTATAGTTACAGCACGAAATTGTAACATGAAATCATCCTGCCGTCTTTACATACTTAGAACATGGGATGAGATTCGAGAGGGATTAATAAAGTTAGAGCTTGCAAGTATAAAACACCCGAAAACAGTGAGCCCATGTGGTTACAACAACAAAACAGCACCAAAGGCTAAAGTGATGTTCCTTATAACACAAGCACAGTTGTAAATAAGAAACGTTTGTTTTGGGCAAATGTATACCATTTTACACATCAACACGCTTCACGCTCGCTGCTGATATCAAGTATGATCGTATATTTACGGGACTTCATTCACACATCAAATCATCCTGCTATCCTTACGAAGTCAGTACATGGTGTGCCATTTGTTATATATTCATAAAGGCACAAGGGACAATTATAAAAGAGCCTGAAGCATTGCGCCCATGTACACTATTATTCAAGGGTTTCCTACCCGCATCCACGCTACGCGCACACAGCCACTTCGCAGTGCCCTTCAATTGGGAATAATGTGTGAAAAGGGTAAAAAAATCGGAAGACAGAAAGTCTGGTATGGTGTGAAGTGTCAGCTTGTTTGTGGCAGCTAAAAAACGAAAGAAACCAGGCCAAGATAATTAAGTACATTGAGATGGGCAGTATAGATTGTAATCTCTTCGTTCCCAGCTTCAAAGACATGCAAATGAAGACACAGAGTGATGTGAAAGGTCTTTTCCATTCCAATGCCGCAAAGTGAAGACAGCCAAACTCCCGGGAAAATAAATAAAAATAAGCCCAAAAGCAGAAACGGACCATCGTACACTAAAATTACGACCCAAATCACTCCATTCCAATGCCGCAAAATAAAGACAGCTAAACCCTTCCAGTAAAATAAATACAACGACCTGAATAGCAGTACAACTCTTCCGGAAAAATAAATTAAAACAAAATAAATAGCAGAAACGGACCATCGCACACTAAAACTACGGACCCAAATCACTCCATTCCAATGCTCGCAAGACTCGCAGATTACAGCAGGTGTGATAGTGTAATGTCAGCACGTAATTGTGATCTCAGCTCATCCTGCTATCCTTACACACTTGGAATATAATGTGACATTTATTTCAAATTAATAAGAGCACAAGTTACAACTAAAAAAACTGCCTGCAGCACTGAGCCCATATACACTATAAGACGAGCATATTTTCAAATACAAATGCTGAGTTTTAAGCACGACGGCGTGCTTGCTTACAAAATCAGGAATTTTCACGCTCGCTGCTAACATCAGCTGCGATAGTAATTACGACCCAAATCACTCCATTCCAATGCTCGCAAAACTCCCAGATTACATCAGGTGTGATAGTATAATGTCAGCACGTAATTGTTATCTCAGCTCATCCTGCTATCCTTACACACTTGGAATATAATGTGACATTTATTGAGAATTAATAAGGGCAGAAGTTACAACTAAAAAAACTGCCTGCAGCACTGAGCACATATACACTATAAGACGAGCATATTTTCAAATACAAATGCTGAGTTTTAAGCACGACGGCGTGCTTGTCTACAAAATCACGAATTTTCACGCTCGCTGCTAACATCAGCTGCGATGGTAATTACGACCCAAATCACTCCATTCCAATGCTCGCAAAACTCGCAGATTACATCAGGTGTGATAGTATAATGTCAGCACGTAATTGTTATCTCAGCTCATCCTGCTATCCTTACACACTTGGAATATAATGTGAAATTTATTGAGAATTAATAAGGGCAGAAGTTACAACTAAAAAAAAATGCCTGCAGCACTGAGCCCATATACACTATAAGACAAGCATAGTTTCAAATACAAATGTTTAGTTTTATGCACGACGGCGTGCTTGTCTACAAAATGATGAATTTTCACGCTCACTGCTAACATCAGCTGCGATAGTATAGTTACAGCACGAAATTGTAACATGAAATCATCCTGCCGTCTTTACATACTTAGAACATGGGATGAGATTCGAGAGGGATTGATAAAGTTAGAGCTTGCAAGTATAAAACACCCGAAAACAGTGAGCCCATGTGGTTACAACAACAAAACAGCACCAAAGGCTAAAGTGATGTTCCTTATAACACAAGCACAGTTGTAAATAAGAAACGTTTGTTTTGGGCAAATGTATACCATTTTACACATCAACACGCTTCACGCTCGCTGCTGATATCAAGTATGATCGTATATTTACGGGACTTCATTCACACATCAAATCATCCTGCTATCCTTACGAAGTCAGTACATGGTGTGCCATTTGCTATATATTCATAAAGGCACAAGGGACAACTATAAAAGAGCCTGAAGCAGTGCGCCCATGTACACTATTATTCAAGGGTTTCCTACCCGCATCCACGCTACGCGCACACAGCCACTTCGCAGTCCCCTTCAATTGGGAATAATGTGTGAAAAGGGTAAAAAAATCGGAAGACAGAAAGTCTGGTATGGTGTGAAGTGTCAGCTTGTTTGTGACAGCTGAGAACCGAAACCAGGCCAAGATAATTAAGTACATTGAGATGGGCAGTATAGATTATAATCTCTTCGTTCCCAGCTTCAAAGACATGCAAATGAAGACACAGAGTGATGCGAAAGGTCTTTTCCATTCTAATGCCGCAAAGTAAAAACAGCCAAACTCCCGGGAAAATAAATAAAAATAAGCCCAAAAGCAGAAACGGACCATCGTACACTAAAATTACGACCCAAATCACTCCATTCCAATGCCGCAAAATAAAGACAGCTAAACCCTTCCAGTAAAATAAATACAACGACCTGAATAGCAGTACAACTCTTCCGGAAAAATAAATTAAAACAAAATAAATAGCAGAAACGGACCATCGCACACTAAAACTACGGACCCAAATGACTCCATTCCAATGCTCGCAAGACTCGCAGATTACAGCAGGTGTGATAGTGTAATGTCAGCACGTAATTGTGATCTCAGCTCATCCTGCTATCCTTACACGCTTGGAATATAATGTGTCATTTATTTCAAATTAATAAGAGCACAAGTTACAACTAAAGAAACTGCCTGCAGCATTGAGCCCATATACACTATAAGACGAGCATATTTTCAAATACAAATGCTGAGTTTTAAGCACGACGGCGTGCTTGTCTACAAAATCAGGAATTTTCACGCTCGCTGCTAACATCAGCTGCGATAGTAATTACTACCCAAATCACTCCATTCCAATGCTCGCAAAACTCGCAGATTACATCAGATGTGATAGTATAATGTCAGCACGTAATTGTTATCTCAGCTCATCCTGCTATCCTTACACACTTGGAATATAATGTGTCATTTATTTCAAATTAATAAGGGCAGAAGTTACAACTAAAAAAACTGCCTGCAGCACTGAGCCCATATACACTATAAGACGAGCATATTTTCAAATACAAATGCTGAGTTTTAAGTACGACGGCGTGCTTGTCTACAAAATCAGGAATTTTCACGCTCGCTGCTAACATCAGCTGCGATAGTAATTACGAGCCAAATCACTCCAATCCAATGCCGCAAAATAAAGACAGCTAAACCCTTCTAGTAAAATAAATACAACGACCTAAATAGCAGTACAACTCTTCCGGAAAAATAAATTAAAACAAAATAAATAGCAGAAATGGACCATCGTACACTAAAACTACGGACCCAAATCACTCCATTCCAATGCTCGCAAGACTCCAAGATTACATCAGGTGTGATAATGTAATGTCAGCACGTATTTGTTATCTTAGCTCATCCTGCTATCCTTACACACTTGGAATATAATGTGACATTTAATAAGGGCAGAAGTTACAACTAAAAACACTGCCTGCAGCACTGAGCACATATACACTATAAGATGAGCATATTTTCAAATACAAATGCTGAGTTTTAAGCATGACGGCGTGCTTGTCTACAAAATCAGGAAATTTCACGCTCGCTGCTAACATCAGCTGCAATAGTAATTACGACCCAAATCACTCCATTCCAATGCTCGCAAAACTCCCAGATTACATCAGGTGTGATAGTATAATGTCAGCACGTAATTGTTATCTCAGCTCATCCTGCTATCCTTACACACTTGGAATATAATGTGACATTTATTGAGAATTAATAAGGGCACAAGTTACAACTAAAAAAGCTGCCTGCAGCAGTGAGCCCATATACACTATAAGACGAGCATATTTTCAAATACAAATGCTGAGTTTTAAGCACGACGGCGTGCTTCTCTACAAAATCAGGAATTTTCACGCTCGCTGCTAACATCAGCTGCGATAGTAATTACGAGCCAAATCACTCCATTCCAATGCCGCAAAATGAAGACAGCTAAACCCTTCTAGTAAAATAAATACAACGACCTAAATAGCAGTACAACTCTTCCGAAAAAATAAATTAAAACAAAATAAATAGCAGAAATGGACCATCGTACACTAAAACTACGGACCCAAATCACTCCATTCCAATGCTCGCAAAACTCCAAGATTACATCAGGTGTGATAATGTAATGTCAGCACGTATTTGTTATCTTAGCTCATCCTGCTATGCTTACACACTTGGAGTATAATGTGACATTTATTCAGAATTAATACGGGCAGAAGTTAGAACTAAAAAAACTGCCTGCAGCACTGAGCCCATATACACTATAAGACGAGCATATTCCCAAATACAAATGCTGAGTTTTAAGCACGACGCCGTGCTTGTCTACAAAATCAGGAATTTTCACGCTCGCCGCTAACATCAGCTGCGATAGTAATTCTGACCCAAATCACTCCATCCCAATGCTCGCAAAACTCGCAGATTACATCAGGTGTGATAGTATAATGTCAGCACGTAATTGTTATCTCAGCTCATCCTGCCATCCTTACACACTTGGAATATAATGTGACATTTATTGATAATTAATAAGGGCAGAAGTTACAACTAAAAAAAACTGCCTGCAGCACTGAGCCCATATACACTATAAGACAAGCATATTTTCAAATACAAATGCTGAGTTTTAAGCACGACGGCGTGCTTGTCTACAAAATCAGGAAATTTCACGCTCGCTGCTAACATCAGCTGCAATAGTAAATACGACCCAAATCACTCCATTCCAATGCTCGCAAAACTCCCAGATTACATCAGGTGTGATAGTATAATGTCAGCACGTAATTGTTATCTCAGCTCATCCTGCTATCCTTACACACTTGGAATATAATGTGACATTTATTGAGAATTAATAAGGGCACAAGTTACAACTAAAAAAACTGCCTGCAGCAGTGAGCCCATATACACTATAAGACGAGCATATTTTCAAATACAAATGCTGAGTTTTAAGCACGACGGCGTGCTTCTCTACAAAATCAGGAATTTTCACGCTCGCTGCTAACATCAGCTGCGATAGTAATTACGAGCCAAATCACTCCATTCCAATGCCGCAAAATGAAGACAGCTAAACCCTTCTAGTAAAATAAATACAACGACCTAAATAGCAGTACAACTCTTCCGGAAAAATAAATTAAAACAAAATAAATAGCAGAAATGGACCATCGTACACTAAAACTACGGACCCAAATCACTCCATTCCAATGCTCTCAAAACTCCAAGATTACATCAGGTGTGATAGTGTAATGTCAGCACGTACTTGTTATCTTAGCTCATCCTGCTATACTTACACACTTGGAATATAATGTGACATTTATTCAGAATTAATACGGGCAGAAGTTACAACTAAAAAAACTGCCTGCAGCACTGAGCCCATATACACTATAAGACGAGCATATTCCCAAATACAAATGCTGAGTTTTAAGCACGACGCCGTGCTTGTCTACAAAATCAGGAATTTTCACGCTCGCTGCTAACATCAGCTGCAATAGTAATTACGACCCAAATCACTCCATTCCAATGCTCGCAAAACTCCCAGATTACATCAGGTGTGATAGTATAATGTCAGCACGTAATTGTTATCTCAGCTCATCCTGCTATCCTTACACACTTGGAATATAATGTGACATTTATTGAGAATTAATAAGGGCACAAGTTACAACTAAAAAAACTGCCTGCAGCAGTGAGCCCATATACACTATAAGACGAGCATATTTTCAAATACAAATGCTGAGTTTTAAGCACGACGGCGTGCTTCTCTACAAAATCAGGAATTTTCACGCTCGCTGCTAACATCAGCTGCGATAGTAATTACGAGCCAAATCACTCCATTCCAATGCCGCAAAATGAAGACAGCTAAACCCTTCTAGTAAAATAAATACAACGACCTAAATAGCAGTACAACTCTTCCGGAAAAATAAATTAAAACAAAATAAATAGCAGAAATGGACCATCGTACACTAAAACTACGGACCCAAATCACTCCATTCCAATGCTCGCAAAACTCCAAGATTACATCAGGTGTGATAGTGTAATGTCAGCACGTACTTGTTATCTTAGCTCATCCTGCTATACTTACACACTTGGAATATAATGTGACATTTATTCAGAATTAATACGGGCAGAAGTTACAACTAAAAAAACTGCCTGCAGCACTGAGCCCATATACACTATAAGACGAGCATATTCCCAAATACAAATGCTGAGTTTTAAGCACGACGCCGTGCTTGTCTACAAAATCAGGAATTTTCACGCTCGCTGCTAACATCAGCTGCGATAGTAATTCTGACCCAAATCACTCCATTCCAATGCACGCAAAACTCGCAGATTACATCAGGTGTGATAGTATAATGTCAGCACGTAATTGTTATCTCAGCTCATCCTGCTATCCTTACACACTTGGAATATAATGTGACATTTATTGAGAATTAATAAGGGCAGAAGTTACAACTAAAAAAACTGCCTGCAGCACTGAGCCCATATACACTATAAGACGAGCATATTTGCAAATACAAATGCTGAGTTTTAAGCACGACGCCGTGCTTGTCTACAAAATCAGGAATTTTCACGCTCGCTGCTAACATCAGCTGCGATAGTAATTACGACCCAAATCACTCCATTCCAATGCTCGCAAAACTCGCAGATTACATCAGGTGTGATAGTATAATGTCAGCACGTAATTGTTATCTCAGCTCATCCTGCTATCCTTACACACTTGGAATATAATGTGACATTTATTGAGAATTAATAAGGGCACAAGTTACAACTAAAAAAACTGCCAGCAGCAGTGAGCACATATACACAATAAGACGAGCATATTTTCAAATACAAATGCTGAGTTTTAAGCACAACGGCGTGCTTGTCTACAAAATCAGGAATTTTCACGCTCGCTGCTAACATCAGCTGCGATAGTAATTACGAGCCAAATCACTCCATTCCAATGCTCGCAAAACTGGCAGATTACAGCAGGTGTGATAGTATAATGTCAGCACGTAATTGTTATCTCAGCTCATCCTGCTATCCTTACACACTCGGAATATAATGTGACATTTATTGTGAATTAATAAGGGCAGAAGTTACAACTAAAAAAAATGCCTGCAGCACTGAGCCCATATACACTATAAAACAAGCATAGTTTCAAATACAAATGTTTAGTTTTATGCACGACGGCGTGCTTGTCTACAAAATGATGAATTTTCACGCTCACTGCTAACATCAGCTGCGATAGTATAGTTACAGCACGAAATTGTAACATGAAATCATCCTGCCGTCTTTACACACTTAGAACATGGGATGAGATTCGAGAGGGATTAATAAAGTTAGAGCTTGCAAGTATAAAACACCCGAAAACAGTGAGCCCATGTGGTTACAACAACAAAATAGCACCAAAGGCTAAACTGATGTTCCTTATAACACGAGCACAGTTGTAAATAAGAAACGTTTGTTTTGGGCAAATGTATACCATTTTACACATCAACACGCTTCACGCTCGCTGCTGATATCAAGTATGATCGTATATTTACGGGACTTCATTCACACATCAAATCATCCTGCTATCCTTACGAAGTCAGTACATGGTGTGCCATTTGCTATATATTCATAAAGGCACAAGGGACAATTATAAAAGAGCCTGAAGCATTGCGCCCATGTACACTATTATTCAAGGGTTTCCTACCCGCATCCACGCTACGCGCACACAGCCACTTCGCAGTGCCCTTCAATTGGGAATAATGTGTGAAAAGGGTAAAAAAATCGGAAGACAGAAAGTCTGGTATGGTGTGAAGCGTCAACTTGTTTGTGACAGCTGAGAACCGAAACCAGGCCAAGATAATGAAGTACATTAAAATGGGCAGTATAGATTGTAATCTCTTCGTTCCCAGCCTCAAAGAGATGCAAATGAAGACACAGAGTGATGCGAAAGGTCTTTTCCATTCAAATGCCACAAAGTAAAGACAGCCAAACTCCCGGGAAAATAAATCAAAACGCGCTAAATAGCAATGCAACTCTCCCGGGAAAATAAATAAACATAAGCAAAAAAGCAGAAAAAGGAACATCGTACACTAAAATTACGAGCCAAATCACTCCATTCCAATGCAGCAAAATAACACAGCTAAACCCTTCTAGTTACATAAGTAAAACGCGCTAAATAACAGTGTAATTGTTCTGAAAAAAAAAATGAAAACAAAATAAATAGCAGAAACGGACCATCGTACACTAAAAGTACGGAACCAATTCACTCCATTCCAATGCCTCAAAGAAAACACAGCTAATAAAACACGCTATGGACCCAATTCAAAGTAAACACAGCTATAATAATAAAACACGCTACTGACCCAATTCACTTCATTCCAATGCCTCAAACTAAACACAGCTAAACTCTTTCAGCAATAGCCACGAAAAGAAACAAAAGAGTTCCAACTGGAACACTTCATGCCACATAAAGCATGTTTACTGTAGTTAGGCGGTGCTGCGTGGGCGTTCTTAAAAAAGTAAAGGCTGATCGACAAAGGGCATTAGCCTGTCAGAAACCAACACACTAAAACAGACAAGCTCAGGAACCAATTACTGACAAAGAGCTGCAGTAGGCGGAGATTCAACACATTTACAAATTACTTAATGCCTCGGAGAGGCAGCGCATGCGCTGCCCTATGCGAGACCTAAAAACCCACCCCTTTCCCGTGCACCAGCACTCCATGTATAAATGTATGGTTTACTTTATATTTGGTGACTTGTGTTACTTAGCATAATTGTACTATGTATAAAAACTCTCTTAGGTATTGTACAAGCGCTGTATTGTGTTCTAAACAGCAGCGTTCAAAGTGATACGAACATTTAACATTCACGGAGAATCATGGAGAATTCTACCGCTACCGATCTCAGCGGTAATTTGCTTTGACCGAGGAAGTGACTCTTCACGTACCGTCACGCTGGAACATGACAGTACGTGATAGGCGTTCAGATTATGCCAAACTAAAGGTGTGGCAGGCCTATAAAAGCCACACCCAACCTTCCAGAAGGCGCTTTGACTTCCGCTCGCTTTCCAGACAGGAACCACCACGTGAAGCTCTTCAACTTACCTGATTTGCCGCGCATCATGATTCTGGAATCCTGGCTTTGGGTTTCTTCTTTCTTCACAGCAACAGCAGGATCTGCAAGGAAAGGAAAGGAAGAAGATAAGTAATTTAGAATCTTTGGCGCCCTACGCAAGAAAGGCTAATTTTTGGAACTTCTTCTTTTGGGGGGTAAAGAAAAAGAAACTCAGACTAATTTGTTGTTGAAAGACCTACTGAGAATTTCTCATTCTGCTAAAAGAAATGAAAGACAATATTGTTACAAGGAAACAATTTGAATTAGAACGTGTAATGTTTAGTTCAGGACTCATAACCAAAAAAGAACATGTTTAGGATGTTATCTTTTGTTTAATTATTTCCCTCATATAATAGGAACAGCACTCAAGAATTTCTCGGTGCCTTTTTTAAGTAAGTTAAGTATTTGGTATTTTTAGGAAAAAAGAAGTGCTCAAGATAAGGAAAGGGGTTGTGGTATTTACATTGTTGTTTTCTTTCCAGCCGAAAAATACTACTTAACTCAAGACTGCCTGTTCCTCAAGTCTCAATCATCAAAACCACAAAACAAGAAATACTGAGACGTAGGCCAGATAATCACTGCACTCAGGTAGGCTTATTTCTTACGGAGACATTCTCTAAAAGAAATCAAAGAACAGATGTAACAAGTTCTAAAGCACTACCTTAAAATTGTAGGTTAATCATCCACTTGTTGCTTCGCAGGTCGACAACAAGAACTCCACCACGCCCAGTATCCGGCCCTCCTCCCGATATTTCTAATTAAAAACTTGGTTGTGAGTTAAATCACAAGTTAGTACTAGTAATTTGGGAAGTTAGGGGCCTATGCATCAACAATGCCATTTGCGATTCCTTATTAGCGAAAAATAAGGAATCGCTAATAAGGAATAGCAAAAGGCTATGCATGTAGGAATCGCTATTCAAATAGCGATTCCTTAATATTCCTTATTACCGAATCGGTAATACCGAATCGGTAATAAGGAATACCTACCCATTCATTCCTATGGGCTTGGAGGCCCATAGGAATGAATGTAAAGCCAGTCTGTATTAGCGATTCGGTATTACCGAATCGCTAATAGCGGGAGCACTTTCAAGGGTGCCAGGGTGTCAAAAGGACACCCTGTTGCACCCCTGAAAATGATATGTGCACATATGTTGCACACACACATGCTCTAAGGGCATGTGTGTGCGCAACATGAAACTTTGAAAAATGCACAAAAGTGCATTTTTCAAAGTTTTTGCAAATTACCATGCAGTTCATCTTCATGGTAATTTGCTCCCCCTATTAGCGAAATCGCTAATTTTTTTACTTTGATGCATTGCATTTAAGGAATCTCACTTTGGGATTCCTTAAATGCAATCGCTATTTAAGGAATCGGTATTTAAGGAATCCCTATTTAAAGAATCGCTATTTAAGGATTCCTTAAATAGCGATTTCTGCTTTTGGGTTGATGCATTGGGATTGGGTATTTTTTACTTAATACCAGGAGCTATTACCGAATCGGTATTTTACCGACTGGATTTTGGGTTGATGCATGAGGCTGATAGTCCCTTGCATCTCTGCGAAACCTTATTACGCCAGCACATGCAAGATAAGGTAGTAGACTGCGTAGTAGTCTGACAGAAGGCAAAGCCCACGGATATTGTTTTGCCCGGACGCAATGGAAGCAACTACGCGAATATCCCTACAAGATATAGCCCAAATGCTAAATGACATTAAAACAGAAAATGTTGCTTTACATAGGGATATATCCGCTTTACAGGGAGCTATACAAAAACCAGTACTCAAACCAGCAAGTTTTCAAAATACTTTTCCAGGTTCGTCTTCTTCTTCCACAACGGATAATCCAACTCAAATTCAAGTGATCACCCCAGTCCCTGTCCCTCTTGCTCAACCAGAACGGTTCTATGGTGACAGTAATAAGTTTACCATTTTTATGAATCAGTGGCACTTACATTTTTTAGCAAAACCTACAGCCTTCCCAGATGACTCATCTAAGGTAGCACTTATTTTATCGTATTTAGGAGGGGATGCAGCACTGTGGTCAGTCCCCTGAGTGGAAAAAGACGACCCAATATTATATAATTTCAGGCAGTTTGAATAGTCAATGAAAAAATTATTTGCTAAACACGTTTTTGTACAATCAGCAGACAACAAATTACTTAATCTAAAACAAGGGCCCTCAGACTTACTTCATTATATTTCAGTCTTTAACCGTTTAGTTTTAGAAGCCAACTGGCCGTACGAAAAAAGAGTCTCACTCTTCCACAGAGGTTTGTGAGATGATCTAAAGGACATGGTAATGCAAATATTAGAACCCCCCGAGGATATTAGAGAGTTTATAGACTTAGTGGTAAAGTTAAATCACAGGTTGTCGGACTAAAAGGGAGAACGAGGTAAATCAGATCACAAACTTTTATTCTTTAAAGATACATAATTCAAACCACAAAGAAGTAACAACAAAATTAGATCCTGTAAAACCAATGCAAATTGGTACCATTCGCGGGCCTCTTTCTAAAGAGGAAAGAGAAAAGACGAAAGCTTAACCAATGTCTTTATTGTGGCAAGACGGAACACTTTGTTAAAGAATGAAATGAAATGAAATGAAATGAAAGAAACATTTATAAAGCGCATGGCTACCCATAGGCCTCCCAGCGCTAAGAACCAATCAGACAGAAGAGCACTGATGAAACAGTTGGGAATAGATACGTCTTCAAGAGTCTCCGAAAGGGAAGATGTTCCTCCTCCAGACGGATGGATTCTGGGAGGTTGTTCCAACCTCTGGAGGCCACATAGGAGAAACAACAGCCTCCACTTCTGGACTTGAAAATTCTAGGAACCTTGGCCAGGCGTTTATTTTCAGAGCTAAGGAACCTTCTGGGACAGTATGGAGAAACTATCCTCCGAAGGATTAGTGGGCCCTTAGCGGCCATGATCTTGTGAGTAACACAAAGGGCCTTGAATTTGATCCTTTCTGCAATAGGAAGCCAATGCAGCTGTCTAATTGCTCCTCTCGCTGATTCTCTCCGCGGAATTTGCAGGAGAATTCTTGCCGCACAATTCTGGACCTTCTGAAGTATGCTTATTGTTGATTGAGGGAATCCCAAATATAGGGCATTAGCATAATCTAGACGTGACAGAATTAATGCTTGGAGAAGCAATTTTTTTGCCTTAAACGGAAGAAGAGGCAGAATTTTCCGCGCTGTTTTCAGTATCCCGAAACAGCACCCAGCTACCTTTTTAGCCTGTATCTTCATGTCAAGTTTCGCATCCAGCCAAACTCCTAGGCTCTTGATGTGATTTTTTGGAGTAGGCGTGTTTCCCATACAGCTAGGCCACACGAGAGGCAGGCTTGGAGGCAGAGGCTACCCAACAGCACAACAGCATTTAACTGAAGACAAGACTGTTTCATCCAAACTGATATTTCCTCCAGACATCTGGAGAGATTACTTCCAGGCTGTCCTGGGTCTTTGAGGGAGACTATCAACTGGATGTCGTCGGCATATGTGACAATTTGTATGCCAAACACCTCCACTATTTTGGCTAATGGGCTCATATAAATGTTAAAAAGTGTCGGGCTTAGTGAAGAGCCCTGAGGCACTCCACTCTTCAAAGGCACATTCTTGGAAGTCTCGTTATCCTCAAAGACCTGGAATGTACGGTCTTCCAAAAAGGAGACTGTCCATCTCAGTGCGGTTCCAGTCACCCCCATCTCATGACATCTGGAGGTAAGGATTCGATGGTTGACCGTATCGAAAGCCGCACTGAGATCAAGGAGGATTATTGCAGCTGATCCTCCTGAGTCCATGATTTTTCTTGCCTCCTCCACTACCGCGATCAGGGCCGTTTCAGTGCCCTGAAGAGATCTAAAGCCGGTCTGTGTCAGGTGCAAGCAATCATGCTCCTCCAAATAGGAGGAGAGAATAGTGTTGGCATATTTCTCTGCTATTTTGGCTATTCCCGGGAGCAGGGAAATTGGCCGATAATTGGCCATTACTTCCGGGTCTGATCCTGGCTTTTTCAGCAGGGCTTTAACCATCCCTTGCTTCCATAATGAGGGGACCCTACCGGCTACCAGTGAGGAATTAATAAGTGTTGCGATGACGGGTGCTACTTCTAGGGCGACCTTACACAACACCGTGGGGGGTGCCTGATCTTTAGGGGAGCCCGATTTGAGTTTGTTGAGTAAAGAGACAACTTTGTCAGAGTCCAGGGGTGGAAAAGATTCCAAACTCCGATCTAAAGGGTCTCTTTTTTCTTCCATCTGAGGATCATAGGAGGAGTTGTCCGCTGATGGAAAGGCTGAGTAGATAGCCTGTACTTTATCATGAAAGAACTCTGCTATATCATTACAGCGTCCTTATAAATCAGTGGGACTGGCTGTAGTGCATGGAGGGGTGATCAAGGATTTAAAAATTTGAAAGATTTCTCGTGGGATATTAGGTGCTGATAAAATTTTTGCTTCATAGTACTTGGATTGTGCTTTGATAATCTCTGCTTTGTACAGTTTAAGCGCATCGCGATAGACTTGCTTTTTCCCGTGTGAAAAATCTTTCCTCCACTGTCTCTCAAGTTGCATGCAGTTCCGTTTTTGCTCTCTGAGCTCCGTAGTATACCATGCCACTTTTTTGGGACCCTTTTAGATGTCCCTAAGTTTTATAGGGGCTAGCAAGTCCAATGTATTTTAATCCAACGATTAAATTGCAAGTTTGCCGATTCAGGGTCGGCGTCTAGTCGGGGGCAGGTTTCTTTAAGAATAGCAGCCCATTCCTCCATAGAAATATTTGACCAGTTCCGGCTCAAAATTTTAGTATGGTTTTCTACCGTCCTGCTTGTGGAGGAGGACCAGGAGAATGAAATTAGGTGGTGGTCAGTCCAAGGGAGCGGGTGGGAATCCTCCACCCGGATGTGAGTATTGGTAAAAATAGGGTCCAGCAGATGTCCCTTGACATGAGTCGGACCCATCACCTTCTGGGTGAGAAGTAACGCCCCTAAGGTGTCAGACAATTCCTCCACATTAGTGGAGGAGCGTATTTCAAAGTGCAGGTTAAGATCTCCCAGGACAGTAAAGTTCGGCAAGGAGCTGACCAATATGGATATATTATCCACCAAGTCACCAATAAAAGATCCTATCGCTCCTGGGGGCCGATAGATTAACATGCCTGAAAATGTGCATGTAGGCGTAAACTTGATGGAGAAGGAGCAACTTTCACAGTCACGGATCAGCCCATCCAAAATTCGACAACTGAAAGAGTCCCTATGAATAATGGCGAGCCCTCCACCTCTAATCAGGCCTCGGTCTTGCCTCTGGATGGTGTAACCTTGGGGGAGTGCCTGAACCACTGCTGGGTTTGACCAGTCCGTAAGCCAAGTTTCGGTAAGAAACAGTACATCCGGACTGGTGTCTTCCAGAAGCAACCGTATTTCTAATGAGTGTTTGGGCAATGAACGGCAGTTAAGCAGCTCCATTGTAAAATCCAAAATAGGGGGACATATCTTACCCGCCTGACCCTCTATCTTCAGGACAAAAGGGCATTGAGAACAGTGGATCCGGTCGAAGGGGGGGCCCAAACAATAGTGACACCTGTGCAAACCGCGAAACTTTCTTAGCTGAGCTGCCGTATAAGGGCATGGTGCCAATGCTGCAAGAGCGGGGGTCCTGGCCTCTGGTCTCGTTCGGGCGCGGACGGGCGCAGACGGGCTTGCCTTTGGCGCGCCTTAGGCGCACCAGCGGCGTGCCCACTGCGCGCGCCTGCTGCGCGGTCGCCACCTCCGCCCCTTTTGAGCCAGGACGCGCGAATTCCCCGTGGCAGCTGCACCGCTAACCCCCTCCTCCCAAGATGTCAGCCGCCCCCGTAGTATTGAACACAAATCCGTCCCCACAGGTAGTTACAGGAGCCAATTTCCCCCACAGATTTTAAAGCGCAGGTAAGATGTGCAAATAGCAAACTTTAAAATAGATTTGTTTTTTTTAAAAAGAAAATGACGACGCACTGGTCGCTGAACACACAGCTTACTCCTCTGCCGATTAGGTTCTAGCGCGCGGTTGCCACATCCGCCCCTTTTGAGCCAGGACACGCGAATTCCCCGTGTCAGCTGCACCGCTAACCCCCTCCTCCCAAGAATGCCCAACACGGCCTAATACTAACAAAACCAAAACTTCTGAAGTAGCCATGTTACAGGTAAAATCGGAAAACTAGAACACTCGATAAACGATGAGGTCAGTTTGTCGAGTGCCAATTTTAGTTTGGCCTCTACAGTCCCAACCTTAGTGTGTCGACACCTGTGTATTCAAGTAAAACTCACAGCAGTATCTAGCCCCATGCGTTCTTGGATTGTTGACACATTAAAAGATTCGGGAGCCACTGGCAATTTTATTGACACCCAATTCCTAAGTAAATTAGGTTTAACAACGGAGACCAAAAGTCATTCAGAAATTGTGCGCACAGTTGATGGGAAAGAACTTGCATCTGGACCCATACAAAAGCAAACCGAACTATTAGACAATGAGGGCCCGATTCACAGAACAAACTTAAGACTAAATCCTAAACTTAGTACCATTCTGGTATTCACAGAATGCACCTAGTACTTCTGGTATTCACAGAATGAACTTACTACTTTTGCGATTCACAAAATGAACTTAGGACTTTTGCTATTCACAGAATCCATTTACGACCACTAAACTTACGTCCGCACCCGGGCCGGATTTTCCGCACCCGGAGCGGAGTTTCCGGGCCCGGAGCGGGAAGCCCGCATGCGGGCCGGAAACTCCGCTTTAAGGGCGGAAATTCCGTTCTCGGGCCGGGAATTCCGCTCTCGGGCCGGAAATTCCGCTCTCGGGCCGGAACATCAGAATTGGGACCAGACTACATCACTGTTGCCATTGATCATTTGAGCCAAGGGGAAACACCTGTTCAAGTCCCTACCATCCCCCACCATGCATCAGCTGACGCACTCCAGCCAATCCCAGCCAACAGCTCCAGTTAGCCATCATGTTGCTAGTGCCTACCATCCCCCACCATGATCCAGCTGAAGCCAATTAACACAGATTGACCAGCAGCAAAAAACATTTAAAAGCAGCACACAGTGAAGGCACCGGTTTGGTCACACGCAGTTTGGATTTCCAAGCAGAGACCGGCCAAGAAAATGGAGTTCATGAAGAGAAAGCGGAACTTCACAGCAGAGGAGACCACCATGCTTGTGGAGTTCATTGTGAGGCACCATAAACGCCTCTATGGACTCCCACCCTACTGCACCAGTGGGAGCCAGAAGGCAGCCCTGTGGCAGCAATTAGCCACTGCTGTCACAGCATTGGGGGAGGACAGGCGCACTGTGCAGGACGTCAAAAAGAAATGGCAGGATGAGCGGCTGAGGGTAAAGGATAAATACGCCAGGATGGAATTACAACAGATCCTCCCAGCCGCACAATCTGGACCACGCATCCGCCTCACCACACAGGAGGAGGACATCCTGACGACCATACACCCCCACTTGGTCCATGGGCTGCCTGTCAGTGACGTCCGCTACGTGGTACCAGGTAAGTGGGATGAAAAGTGAAAGTGCATGAATAGAAGGTCTGTGTTGCACTGTCAGTGTGAATAAGGAAGTAGTCCAAAGTGTATTAATTAATCCGTAAGTCACAGACTCCTGTGTCACCCTCTGTATGTAGCACTACAAGTCCCACAATCCTTAGGGATGGAAATGGCAAATCCCTCCTCCACTCCTGAAAACATGGCCACTGTCCAGTTGCATTAATACACCAGCATGCTAAGTAGCAATTGACAAATTACAGCAGAGATGCCCCAGTAACAATGCCACACCCAATCCAACTCTTGTGCAACCGCGGATGCGTCACATTGACAATGCGGTGCACTGTGGCGCTGGGATAGTCAGATGGGTGTCGCAACTGATGGCATCAGGGGGATGCTCTGCTGGAGTAGTGTCGCAAGTGTGACGCAACTCCAACTATGTCCATGGACCGCCTACACCTAACGCTCAGGGCAACTCATTACAGGTGCGTCAAGCTGGTTTAAGTTTGCATGGCAACACCCTATGAAAAGTGACTACGTGAAATGCCGTCAATTACAATGCATCACTTGTACGAGGCATCACCAAATAAACACACACCCTGCAAAATCACAGCTGATGCATGTTTAATGTTGCGCAGGCCCGCACACCGTGAGGCATCAACATAGATGCATAACATTGGGAATAAGTCTGAAGCCCTAATTTTCATCTCAACTGCTGTACTCAGAACCTTAATCTCAGCAGCTTGGAAAGATACACAGGCCCCAACATTTCAAATGTGGTTATCCAGATTTCTAGGTATACATAATGTGGAGGCGGCTCTGTATCAACTTAAGGGGAAAAAATCAAGAGAATTGGGGTTGAAGATTTGGGCACCAGTGGCTGCCTGGCGCACTAGTAGATTGTCATAATCTTACTGATTTTCAGAATATAGCTACGTCTGGCTTCTAATATTTATATCTTCATTAGCTATACGTTCCTTCTCGCTCTCTTTCTTCCTCTGATTGTGGCAGATGGCTCTTTGTTTTACTATATGTATCTTAACTTCTAGATCAACATCGACGCCACATCATTCTATGATTTACAACCTCCAATCTCAATTAGACACTAGAAATGTAATTCGTCAACCGACTTCTACATGCCTTGTTCTTGCTTCATCCATATTTGTTTTTTTATTTATTTTGTTTTGGCTATTTTTGTAATTTGCTTATACCTCATTCAGCTTTCTTATTTAGTCAAAATGTATTCATATTGTATTGCTATAGTGTAACATGAATCCTCAATAAAAATTTTAAAAAAATAAATAAATAAAAAATAAATAAAAAAAATTGGGAATACGTCCAAATGTGTCACCTGTATTACCCCACCGCTGTGACACAGAAGTGACGCAACTGCG
This sequence comes from Triturus cristatus, assembly GCF_964204655.1. NCBI lineage: Eukaryota > Metazoa > Chordata > Amphibia > Caudata > Salamandridae > Triturus > Triturus cristatus. Next base: position 179,287,882 of record NC_140590.1, read on the forward strand.
GTGTTAATGTATTACAAGGGGCGTGGAAACATGCCACTAAATCTCTATGAAGTAAATCACCCCGTGCAAGCTGAAAGCACAAAGCAGAAGGTGAGAGAACCATCTGGTCCAAAAGTCAGACACCTATTCTGTTGTAAATTTCCCACCCTGCCACGCCACTACGACCCCAATGCACCACTGCTCCTACCTGCCCAGTCAGCAGCAGTACTGCAAAACACTGTTAGCATGCAGAAGAAATGGGGAAATCACAGAAATGTTCCACCAGCACATATTCCAGATGTTTAGTTTTCTCTCTTCTCACCCATTGACACATTCAGCCAGAGCACAGACAACTGCCGTAGCGGAGGTCCCTGCATCTACTGGGAGGCATCGCCACCGTACACCCTCACCGACTGGTAAGTCAAAGTGGCCAGGAGATGGTCAAAATGCATGCATTGCCAGGAGTGACAGAGGGACATGTAGTGCCCACATATGAAAGTCAACCAGAGATGTACAAATCGCTGCATTACTATTGGAGTAGTCAATGGACATCCACCTTTAGATAATTATAATTGTGAACAGCTGAAGACAATATATTACATGTCTTGGCTCATCAAACCTTCGTAATTGCTGAACATGACATGTTTTACAGCAACAGGACCAGACCTGGGAATCCAATCCTGTCATCGAGTGCCACAACTACTCAAAAGGGTGTCCCCACTATGTTGTAATGGTGTCTGTAGACGTAAGCAATCAAAGTAATTGACTGAAATATGGCAATGTTGAACAAGTGAGATCCCAGGGTCATCAGTATTGACAATGCATACACTGTCCAACTTTGAATGTTTCCAATATAGATCAAATGCCCAGTCCACACAGCTGGTCATGTACCACTTACATTGTCTGGCTTCTGGGTTGGCCATCAACAAAACACGATAGTGGACCTCACATCATGATCCGTAGACATGTCATTGTGATATTGGTTGCATCCAGGTAGTGGGCCCATTCGAAGTAATGTGGGAGCAATCATGATATTACGTATAACACACTAATGCTACGCTGGTGCCCACAACTGCTTGTGCTCATCCTTTGTGCCAGAAATCTAGTGCATCACATGTGGCTGCCGGAATGTTAAGTAGCAAAACACACTTATCATTGTAGGTACAACGAGGTCCTCCCAGAATCAAAGACACACACTGACTTCTGCTACAAGGTTGGCTGTGACATCTGTTCAGGGCCCACACACTGTTCCGGTGCTGGGCCAAGGGAGGGGAACCCAAGAATATATCAGGCTGACTGCTCAAGAAATGTGCCTTTCACGTCCGCCGTATGTTGCATGTGTATTACAACACTGTTGTCCTGCATCACAATATGCTCACATATGGCATTTGAACCCATGCAAGATCAGACCCTGGTGGCTAATGAAAGGATGACACAAAATGTATGCCAAGTGAGTGCAGAATGGACATTCAATAGTACCATGAGTCATATGAAGTGACCAAAACACAACCGGCTTGCAATTCAATGATAGGAAACACCATGATGAAAATAGCATGGCTGAGGCCAACACTGATGCCAGTAGTGTACCTTTGAGATGAATGTAGGGGCTGCTAAGGTGAATCTTCATGTAGTTACACCTGCTAAATGACTAGGCTGAAGAGCAACACGCTAATCCAGTGCAGGCAGAAGGCATCAAAGCCTCTCAGCCTATCCGCAATGTTGCATTCTGCTTGCCTCCTCTCCTACTGTATTCACATGTATAGGTTAGTGTTTGACAAAAGAGGTTTGGATGTCTGCTGTACAAGACACCAATCGTCGTCAGCTAAGTAGTACCATGATCTGGGAAATAGAGTACGCAAAGAGAGGACACTCAAAGGATGGACATAAGACATCTGTGTTCTCTCATACAAATATGTGTGACTTCATGCGTGGGGAAGCACAAATGAGCAACATCATGTCCCTGACAATTGTAAATCTCACACATGAAACCCTTTCTGACTTGACAACAAACAACATGAGACTCTGGAAATATGTAAGTCTGAATGGCAAAGGTGATAGCAGTGTAATGGGGAGGAATCCGGGTCATTTATCCCTTCCTATCAGTCATCTTCTCATACATGTGTGTCTGTTGATGTGTCATCTGATTGATGTCACTGCTGTGTGGAGGGAACGGCTGGCAACTGCTGCATGTGAGCAGGTGCCTAAATGTAAAGTTCAGGAGCTAAACATGCTGCACATAGTTCTGGATTACCCACAAATGGTCATTGAGAATGACATGTTGGCTCAGAGCTACCATCTCTTGTTGCAAAATATAGACCTGTATGTCTTATCACAGATGCTGACCGGATTACACCCCAGCAGCATGCACCATCCCGGGGACTGTATGACATCCAACCCTCGCGCAGCCGTCCTCCAGGTAATTCTAGCATGAGGTGTCTGTTGATGTGTCATCTGATTGATGTCACTGCTGTGTGGAGGGAACGGCTGGCAACTGCTGCATGTGAGCAGGTGCCTAAATGTAAAGTTCAGGAGCTAAACATGCTGCACATAGTTCTGGAGTACCCACAAATGGTCATTGAGAATGACATGTTGGCTCAGAGCTACCATCTCTTGTTGCAAAATATAGACCTGTATGTCTTATCACAGATGCTGACCGGATTACACCCCAGCAGCATGCACCATCCCGGGGACTGTATGACATCCAACCCTCGCGCAGCCGTCCTTCAGGTAATTCTAGCATGAGGTGTCTGTTGATGTGTCATCTTATTGATGTCACTGCTGTGTGGAGGGAACGGCTGGCACCTGCTGGATGTGAGCAGGTGCCCAAATGTAAAGTTCAGGAGCTAAACATGCTGCACATCGTTCTGGATTACCCACAAATGGTCATTGAGAATGACATGTTGGCTCAGAGCTACCATCTCTTCTTGCAAAATATAGACCTGTATGTCTTATCACAGATGCTGACCGGATTACACCCCAGCAGCGTGCACCATCCCGGGCACTCAATGACATCCTGGCTGCAGCTGTTCACCCCTCGCGCAGCCGTCCCTCAGGTAATTCTAGCATGAGGTGTCTGTTGATGTGTCATCTGATTGATGTCACTGCTGTGTGGAGGGAACGGCTGGCAACTGCTGCATGTGAGCAGGTGCCTAAATGTAAAGTTCAGGAGCTAAACATGCTGCACATCGTTCTGGATTACCCACAAATGGTCATTGAGAATGACATGTTGGCTCAGAGCTACCATCTCTTCTTGCAAAATATAGACCTGTATGTCTTATCACAGATGCTGACCGGATTACACCCCAGCAGCATGCACCATCCCGGGGACTGCATGACATCCATACCTCGCGCAGCCGTCCTCCAGGTAATTCTAGCATGAGGTGTGTCACTGGCTTCGACTCCAAAGCCATGACAGAGATCCTGATTCCCCTCTGCATGTAATCAGCAGTTGTGTACAAAGTGAAATACAAATCAGGAGTGTCATGTGCCTGTCTGACAATTGGTGATGCAGATAATTGAGAATGTTGTCACTTCCCTCTACAGCTGCTGGTTCAGGGACAGCTAGGCCCGTGAGGAGACAGGTCCAGCAGGTGACACTAGGGGGGAACACCAAGGGACAGAGAGTTGTGGCTGGAGCTGGTGAGTTTGCCTGTATCTGTGTAACCCCTCAGTGCTATGGTGTGAGCTGTCATTTGTGGTGGTACCCTACACAGGTCACATGATCCTCATCTGTTGATGCAAAGTACAGTTGATACAAACCCTTGTTTTGCACCACATGTCATACAAGGTCAATCCCTAATACGGTTGCAACCTCTGTTCCAGGGGATGCTGATGACGAGGATGACAGGCCTATGACCAGTGCGGGCCGACGTGGAATCAGAGGGGAGAATCCCCTGATCCTCCAAGCTGTCATGTCGGCTGCAAGCACTGCTCAGGAGGAGGAGGAAGAATATCCTGAGGACCTCTGCTTGGTGGATGATGAGGACTACATGTCTGACGATGAAGATGGCAATGCGCGATATCGTGCCAGACTGGCTAAATCGGTCAGGGCATCAACTCCTCTGCCAAGCAACGTCCCTCCGCCTCCTTCCAGGCATGCCATGGCCTGTCCCCAGACTCGAGCAAACCAGCCACAGCACACACGCATCACAACACAGACATCACTCCCTCACAGTCCTCACGTCCAGGACCAACATGGTGGTTCCCCTACCCACTCTTCCCTAGACAGTGTATCCCTGCCAGCCTCTCCACCATCTGGGGGTAGTACCAGCCCTGTTGTGCTGCTGGAATCCCCTGGGCACCATTCACCTGCCCACAGGCTGACACCTCCCACCCCACCCCCTGCCGTAGGACCTGCACATCCCATCCATGGCAGACAGCTGCAGAGAGGGCCTGCACCTGGCTGTGATGACCAGTGGGAGCAGGACTTCTTCCAACAGCAGAGCGATGTGAGGCAGGACATTAGTGCCATAGGGGCTACCCTGTCCACCATGTCGGACTCCCTGCAGGACATGGTCCACTTCCCTCAGGCGGTGGAGAGGCTGAGCCAAGTGTTGGATAGGATGGATAGGACTTGGCAGGACATGTCCAGAAATATGCAAGACATGCTATCCATCCAGAGGGACGAGAGTGCAAGACACCATGCCTTGGCCATGAAGATGATGGAGGGCATTTTGAGAGTGAGCCAACCTTTCCCTTCACGGTCAACGCAGGGACGGGAGCCATCATATCTGCCCACAGGACAGCACATCCCCACACCTGTACCAACTGCACACCAACACAGCGAAGGGAGACATCCACACCAGCGGGCTGAACTGGCACTCCCAACACCACCCCCTGTACAGTCACTCCCGCCACCTGCACAACCATCCCCACCTGTACAGTCACTCCCGCCACCTGCACAACCACCACCAACACCACCACCTGTACAGTCACACCCGCCACCTGCACAACCACCACCACCACCACCTGTACTGTCACACCCGCCACCTGCACAACCACCACCACCACCCCCTGTACAGTCACACCCGCCACCTGCACAACCACCACCAACACCACCTGTACTGTCACACCCGCCACCTGCACAACCACCACCACCACCACCTGTACAGTCACACCCGCCACCTGCACAACCACCACCACCACCACCTGTACTGTCACACCCGCCACCTGCACAACCACCACCACCACCTGTACAGCCATCAAGTGTGCAAACACCATCTGCCACAGCACATGTGGATGACCCTGGACAGTCCCTTGGACAGTACCCACCTCCACGTAGGCGGCGAGCCAGACCTGAGCACTCGGAGCGGTCATCCCCCCCCAAATTGCGGCGTCGCACTCACCAGTGACAGGAACCCGGGACAATGTGATCACGTGTTTGTGTGTGCACCAAATAAACACCTACCAAAACTAATCATCTGTTGTGTATCATGTCCTGTGTAACGTTGCAGGTGGCCTGGAGATGTGAGAAGGTATGTGTGTGTGTGACACAGTTACAAGTGTGACCCATCGTTGCAACCAGCCATTATGTGCATAGCAGATGACCCATCAAATATGTGTCCATATTCAGAACCAGACATTCAGAATGAAGTTAAACAAGTGGAAGTTATGAGTATTCCAAATTGTATTTTGAGAAGGTACATAAGAACAACCGTCCGTTTGGAAGGGAGAAAGGAAAACAAATGAAGATCTTAATGCAGAGGGAGATGTGAACCTGGATTGGGGTGGGGCAAAAAAAATATGACACGTCAGGGAGCGTCAGGGAAAACAGTCTATTTACAAGGGGAAAATGAAATAGTTGTTCACGTCTAAAGTCAAGTGTCCTTCTGGTCATCCTCTAGGACCACAATGTCCAGATCCTCAGAGTCCGATGCAGGCACACGTCTGGCGGGTGCAGGAACAGGCACCACTTGGGTTCGTGCCACACGAGGAGTACGGGGGGAAACAGTGTGGGGCAATGGACAGGGGGAGACATTGACAGTGGTATGGGAAGGGATTGGGGAGACAACAGACGACATGGCTGCGGGCAGTGAATTGATGGCGGTGGTGAGGGTGGCCATACATCGGAGCATGTCCTCTCGCATCATGCGTACCTCCATACACACTTGTAGCGCGATGCGAGCGGACATGTCTGGCTGACCCTCACACATCCACATCAGGTCCACTGGCACAGCCACAGGAGGAACAACACCGGGAGGGGCCTGGGGGGAAGAGGAGGGATGTGGTGCCTGAGGTCCGGAGCCAATGATGTTGGGGAGCTGGCGGCTACGATGAGGGGGACTGGTTGCAGGGGATGCAGCTGGGTCCCCCGATGGAATGGGGAACTCTAGAGGTAGGGAGGGGCTGATGGCAGGCCCAGATTGTTTGTTGGCCTGCCCCGAGGACACCTTTTCAGGGACCACAGGTGAAGAATCCTGAGGAGAGTTGCTCTCCAACACCTCATGGTCCGAGGTGTCGTGTTCACCCCCCCCCCAATCAATGTCTGCAGCCTCCACCTGGGATGTGGCACCAGCATCAGGGTGTCCCTTGTCAGTCTGGGTGGGCGCAATCCCCTTGCCTCTTGATGTTGAGGGTCCCTCCTCATCCTCCTCTTCCTCGCTGGTGGAAAGTGGGTGTAGCCGCCGCCGAACTGGTGGCCTCTTGCTCCGGACCAGGTCCTGCTGCCCTTCTGTTCCGCCAGCTGTGCCTGCTGAAATGTAAGCAAAATCCGAATGTTATGTTTGTGTCATGCAGGACGAGACACATTCATAGGATCCAAGGTCAGACTTATTTTCCTCTGATCACACTCAATAGTTGTCAGTGTCTATGAGCTGACATTACGTGTATGTTCACCGTCAGGTCCTGGATTGAGTCTGACATGGCCATCTCACGTGGATGTGTGTGGCTTACACGACTGTATTGGCCAACCCTCAACCTGGCATTCTAGGGATCTGTGTGTCCTGCCACAGCTACATGTGTAGGTTCCAAAAGCAGTCCACCAATGGAGAACATGAAGTCCAGAATCTCAGATTATGGCCATTCATAGGGAGTCGCAGCTATTTAAGGTCTGGACAAGTGTCATCTGCTTTGTAGCATTGTATGGGACACAACAAGTGGCGAATGTGGGTCACACATGCACTGAGGCTCTGGCCTATTTCTGTAGCCAAATTGTGAGTCTAGCCTTTGGCTGTCCCCACACATGTACTGACAATCCAGTGGCACATATTGGCTTTGGTGACTGATATGGTAATGCTGTACACCGCTGAACACTGGGGGAATTTAGTGATAGCTACCTGTACATGTGAAACAGGCCACTGAGGCTGAGACGTCTGTCAGTGAACACCCCTTGTAAATTTAGAAGCGCTTAAGAGTGATGAAAGGATGTCAAAGTCTGTCTTGACTCCATGCCACATGATGTTTTGTCACAATTGGAACCCACACTCTAAAAATGCTATGCAAGTCATAGCATCCAATACCCTTTGGCCTGCCATGCGCACACAGGACAGTGTCTGTACCATTGCTCATCCAATGCACACATGATTTCCTAGTGCCAATTGTAGTGGTGCGGGAAGAGCTGATTTCAGTCCAAATGCACAAATATGGCTCATTTAGCCAGTTGTCATGGCGAGACTCCAACTCCCAAAATGCACTCTGCCCTGTACAGTCCATATGCCACAGTGTGCCTTTTTAAGCTTGGTTACTGCTGCATGGACACGGAATCTGTGAATGGAGGCATCGGACACACAATGGTACAGCACTGTTTCACTCACATCATACTCCCAGACACATTTAGCATATGATGCACTTACCATGTCCCTGCTGCTCCTGCTCCTCCAGCTGAGCATGGAGGGTCGGCCAAGCTGATCGCAGGACCCTCCTGTACAGTGGGGATAGGCGAGGACGATGCACATGGTGCTGGGAAGACTGGCCCACCAGCTCCTCAGCCTTGTGCCGGGCCCACCGTTTTAGGTCCTCCCAGCGCTTGCGGCATGCCCTCGCACGCCTGGTGTGGACTCCCACTGCACTGCAGCGTTCGGCGATGTTGGCCCACAGCCTGGCCCGGGCTGCATTGCTCAGCTGGTGTTCAGGGTCCCCATATAGCTGAGAAAATTTGGCCAGCACCCCCTCAGCCAAGATGTCCAACTCACTTTCAGTGAAAGGGGGTGCCTTCTCTTCGTAACCCTCAGCCATTATGGGGATAATAAGAAGGATGAGAGCAGCAGGATGTCAGAGGATCTGTCTGTGATAGAGGATGACTCAGAATGAACACAAAATGGCAGCAAACTATTTCCTGTGATGTATTTCCTGCCTCCCACTTCCTGTAAAACATTTCCTGAATGAAATTATGTGTTCCGGGTCATTTTCGGAGTTTACGGCCCGTAAACGCAGTTTCCGGTTCCGGAGCGGGAGGTCCGCACACGGGCCGTACGCCGCGTGATCGGCGTTTCCGCACACGGGCCGTACGCTCCGTAATCGGAGCTTCCGCTTTTTGGCCGCAAATTCCGAAAATGACCCGGAACATATTTTTCCATACAGGAAATGTTTTACAGGGAGTGGGAGGCAGCAAATACATCACAGGAAGTAGTTGCCTGCCATTTTGTAGTCATCCAGATCCATCCACAATCTGGGATCACATCTACTGCCATCCTGCTGTTCTGTTCTGGATAAAAAAGTAAAGACAGTGCATGTGAGAATTAATTAAATGTGACAAGAGGGTGAAGTGACCATTTCAAGACATGTCTGCAGTTTCTGTTTCAGTTTCTCATGCTTTGCATTATGGTACATGTAGTCCATATTAGGTGCTCATTTGCAGAGTTGTGTGATGTGTTCCAGAACATTGTGTTTGAGAAGTGTGGATATATCACTAACACAGGGGGGCAGAGTTACGGCTACGGACGCATCTCTGCTAATCAGCAGAGATGCGTCAGAAGAGTTGCGATGCATCTGCCCACCCGTGCGCCAACACAGATGCGCGGCATTGAAATTTCGGTGCACCGTGCAGCTCGGATGTGCAGATGCGTACGCATCCCCCGTTGGAAAGGCGGCGCATTGCTGGAGTTGCGTCGCATGCACAACGCAGCTCCAGCAAGGCTCGGGGGTGCCCTATCCCTATGATGCTGCGTCAATCCTTACGCCTGCTTCAAGCAGGCGCAGGGTTTTGACGCAGCATGGCCTTAAAAGTGACTGAGTGAAATATTCTAGATTTTTAGGAGGCGTTTCTGCGCACGGAAGGCCCCCCCCCCTGCACCAGAACACCTACATGTGGCGCAGGCCTTTACAACGTGACGCATCTCCCAGATGCTTCATATAGTACATTCCCCGCAGCATGGGGCTGGCTTTGCACCACCGCAGCGTCACAAAAGTGACGCAACGGCAGCGTGAAAGGGCCGCAAAGCCCACATTAATCTGCCCCATGGCGTCTGATTGACCCATTGCATCACTCACGTCGTGGGCGCATCATTTGTGGGGGAGTAACATCTGTTGATGGCACAGGGCCGACAATGCTATGGTTATGGCCTTTTCTGATTAAGAGACCCATCCTCATGAGGTCCGGCTGTGTCATGCATCTGTGGCTATAGATTCTTTCGGGACATCCACTACACTGATCGCTGACATGGGCACATGTGCTGATGCAGGCTCAACGTTTTGACTACTGTCAAGAGCTGTGATTAACATGCAGTTAGTGTGGCTTGCAAAGTAGCCTCAGGAAGGAATTTATTGACACAGTCGTGTATATCCAAGTTTCATCATTGGCAACAGACAGCAATCCACATTTGGTCCATTCCACTACAGGTTGCTCATGTGAAGAACGTGGCAACAAGCTGCTCACGGACTTGCATGCCCTGACCTCGGTTATGTGCCATGGCCCGGTTTCCCAGATTCATAGGTAGCCGAGGTTCCAGCGGTATCTGTAAGCCATGCGTTAAGGCAATGTTGTGCAAGACACAACAGGCTAGTATGATCTTGCACACTACTTCTGGGGAGTACTGCAGCACCCCCCCTGTACGGTCGAGACATCTGAATCGCGACTTCAACAGACCAAAAGTGCGCTCTATGATGGCTCGAGTCCGTATGTGTGCCCTATTGTACCTACGCTGTGGTACAGTGTCTGCACGCCTGTAAGGGGTGAGGAGATGTGGGGTAAGTGCATACCCAGCGTCACCTAAGTAGAGGGGAAAGGGCAGTTGGTTAGATTTCCCTCTTTGACTTGCACAGGACATGATCTATACTGTATTACATGCATTGTCAGGTGGGCCCTGTATCTAGCTTTATGAATCTTAAAGTACTATGGTTAATTGTGGGGGGCATTCAGACATTTCAAAAACACATAAACCTCCTTTCTAACGCTTGGTACTTACCCAGTAGCCACATGTTGCCAAATTCTCCCGCAGCTATCCGCCGGGCAAGAGGTGACATGCGGAATATGAAGCTGTCATGGGTACTGCCGGGGAACACCGCATGCACATCAATGAACCTCCCTCTGGAATCACAGACAGCTTGCACGTTGATGGAATGCCATCTGTGTCTATTGCAGAAGATGTGTGCAATGTGGCGGGGTGGCTGCAGGGCCACATGGGTACAGTCAATTGCACCCAGCACACGTGGAAATTGTGCAATGCGAAAGAAATCTCGTACTGCCCTTTGTCTCAGGGCCAGTGTCGGTGGCATATGTATGTGGAGGTGGGATCTTGCAGTGATGCATCGCAGTACCTGATGCAGGCACCGCGACTGGCTTGCCTGGGATATGCCCACATGGTCACTGGAGACCCTTTGGAATGAGCCAGTGGCGAAGAAATGGAGCGCTGATAGGATCTTGAGGTATGCTGGTATTGCATGTGAGCAGCAGGTCACGGAGTCAAGTTCCTGCTCCCACTCACATACCATTTCCAAGATGATTTCTGGAGGGAAACGGTACCTGGCCCTTATATCTTGACTGGACATTCCAAATAAGTTGATCCTCTGTCTGAAGATCCTCTCTGCTCTGGCTCTCATCCTCCTCCTCCTCCTCAAGTGGTTTTGGTGCATGGCAAGGGGCAGTGCAACAAACACATTCAGTGACATGTTGAAAGGGTTTGTGTGTGTCTGCTCTGCAGTTATACGTGGTGCCGAGCTAGGATTGGCTGGAGTGCGTCAGCTGATGCATGGTGGGGGATGGTAGGGACTTGAACAGGTGTTTCCCCTTGGCTCAAATGATCAATGGCAACAGTGATGTAGTGTGGTCCCAATTCTGATGTTCCGGCCCGAGAGCGGAATTTCCGGCCCGAGAGCGGAAATTCCGGCCCGAGAGCGGAGTTTCCGGCCCGAGAGCGGCTAATCCGCCCTTAAAGCGGAGTTTCCGGCCCGCATGCGGGCTTCCCGCTCCGGGACCGGAAACTCCGCTCCGGGTGCGGAAAATCCGGCCCGGGTGCGGACGTAAGTTTAGTGGTCGTAAATGGATTCTGTGAATAGCAAAAGTCCTAAGTTCATTTTGTGAATCGCAAAAGTAGTAAGTTCATTCTGTGAATACCAGAAGTACTAGGTGCATTCTGTGAATACCAGAATGGTACTAAGTTTAGGATTTAGTCTTAAGTTTGTTCTGTGAATCGGGCCCTGAATGTTCTACCATTCATAAGGAATGTTAGAAGGGGACCTCAGAGGGGCCCGGAGGGGGCCCTGACTTTCCTGAGACCCACCCTCAAAGTATCGTAGCCAGGCACTGGCGGGAGACTCCGCAGGGGAGGAATCTCGTATCTAGGATCGTACACTCGGCACCACACGACAAAGAGACACCACACCGAGGGTTCTTAGGATTCAAGCTTTATCAACTCGAAGTAGTAGGATCTTTATGATCAGCAAGGCAGATATTTACAAGCAGAGCGTGGGCTCACAGAGTCTTGGTGGGGGTAGGAGGTAGCGGGACAGTCTTTGGGGGGATATGGATCAAATGCAGGAGCTTACCCGGCGCACAGCTCACAATCCTCAAGCCGGGGGGTACGCTTGTCGACGTGGGGTCCGGCGGGACCAACGAGAGTCTGGGGGAGCCGCGAGTCACTCAGCAGGCTCAAGCACGAGTTCGGAGGTCTTACGATCTTCAGGGAGCCGCGAGTCACTCAGCAGGGCTCAAGCACAAGTTCGGAGGTTTTACGATCTTCAGGGAGCCGCGAGTCACTCAGCAGGCTCAGGCACAAGTTCGGAGGTCTTACGATCTTCAGGGAGCCGCGAGTCACTCAGCAGGGCTCAAGCACAAGTTCGGAGGTCTTACGATCTTCAGGGAGCCGCGAGTCACTCAGCAGGGCTCAAGCACAAGTTCGGAGGTTTTACGATCTTCAGGGAGCCGCGAGTCACTCAGCAGGGCTCAGATGTTCCAAGGTGAATCTGCCGGACAGTCCCCGAGCACCCCTTGTTATAGGTCGACCCCTCTTTGATGTCCGGAGTCTGTGCAGGCAGGGGTCTTGTCACCTGGGGGTCGCTTGTCGAGGTTTCCTGCCATTGTCTTTTGATCCTTTCAGGGCCGGGTCGGTAGGAGTCCCAGACACCCAGCAGGCGTGGAGCCAGCCCTCAGGGAGGCCGGAGGGCCGATCGAAACCCATCGTCCCAGGGGAGTTCAGAGGTGCGATAGAAACTGCTCCTCCCTCTCTCATCCCCTGGAAGCGTGATGTCCTCCAGCCGGAGTGGCGCCTCTAGGCCCGGGTTGTGCTGGGGCCGGGCGGCCATCTTGGTGCATGAAGTGGGCACGCGTGCCCGGGGTGGCCGAAAGGAGAGAGGCCATGGACGGGGATGCCAGGGTCGCGTGTGTGTGTTCTGGTGGGAAGGATCGGCTGGGCCGTGTGCTTGGGGTCCCAGGTACCAGGTTAGGTAGGGCGAGGACAGGAAGGCCCATGCTACGAGGCCGGGTCTAACACGCGTCCCCCCCAGCTGAAAGCCGGAGAGAACTACCCATCATCTTGGGGGGTTCTCTTCGCTGAGGCGGAAGAACCGGGAGAGGCCGTCAGCGTTGGCGTGGTCCGTACCAGGGCGATGTTCTACGGTGAAATCCATCCCCTGGAGGGAGATTGACCACCGCAGTAGCTTGGGGTTTTCTCCTCGCATCTGCATGAGCCATCGCAAGGGCCGATGGTCGGTTTGGACTTTGAAATGGGTGCCAAACAGGTAAGGGCGCAGCTTCTTGAGGGCCCAGACTACGGCAAATGCTTCGCGCTCAATGGTGCTCCACCTCTGTTCTCTGGGCAACAGCCGCCGGCTGAGGAAGGCGATGGGCTGGTCTAGGCCTTGGTCATTCACCTGGGACAGGACGGCTCCAATGCCATGCTCGGAGGCATCGGTCTGGACTACAAACTCTTTGGAGTAGTCGGGAGCCTGGAGGACGGGGGCCGTGCACATGGCCTTCTTTAGGGCATCGAACGCTTCCTGGCAGGCAGTCGTCCACTGCACCCTCTTGGGCTGTTTTTTGGATGTGAGTTCGGTGAGGGGGCCAACCAGGCTGCCATACCCCCGGATGAATCTTCGGTAGTAGCCAGTGAGGCCCAGGAAGGCTCGGACCTCCGTTTGGGTGGTGGGTGGTTCCCAGGCTAGGATGGCGTCGATCTTTGGCTGTAGAGGGGCGACCTGACCGCTCCCGACCTGGTGCCCCAGGTAGACTACTGATCCTTGCCCAATCTGGCACTTGCTGGCTTTTACTGTGAGGCCTGCCTGGCGCAGGGCGGTTAGCACTCTCCGGAGGTGCTGGAGGTGCTCACCCCATCCGGAACTGAAAACGGCGATGTCGTCTAGATAGGCCGCACTGAACTGTTCCATCCCGGCCAGGACCCTATTCACCAGTCGCTGGAAGGTGGCTGGGGCATTTTTCATTCCGAAGGGCATTACGCGGAAGCGATAATGCCCATCTGAGGTAGAGAAGGCGGACCGCTCCTTGGCTTCCTCTGTGAGCGCAATCTGCCAGTATCCGCAGGTGAGGTCGAATGTGCTGAGGAACCGGGCCGCCCCGAGTCGGTCAATGAGCTCGTCGGCTCGGGGGATGGGGTGGGCATCGGCCCAGGTGACGTCATTGAGCCCCCGGTAGTCAACGCAGAATCGGAGCTCGGGGGCGACACCAGGGGCCGCTGCCTTCGGAACTAGGACCACGGGGCTGGCCCAGGGGCTATCGGATGGCTCGATCACCCCCAGGGTCAACATCTTCGAGACTTCAGCTTGAATGCAGGACCGGACCTGGTCAGGGACTCAGTAGGCTCGGTGTCTCACTGGCGGGCTGTCCCCGGTGTCCACGTCATGGACACACCAGTCGGTGACTCGGGGGATCAGGGAGAAGAGGCCGGAGAATTGTCCTAGGAGCTGGCGACAGTCCGCTTGTTGCTGGTCAGTGAGGGATGGGGAGAGGTTCACTCCTTCCACGGAGCCATCCTTCTCCTTGACACACAGGAGGTCCGGGAGGGGATCGAACTCATCTTCGGCCCCGTCATCGGTGGCCAGCAGGAGGCTCAGTTCTGTCCGCACGAAGTGAGGCTTGAGGCGGTTCACGTGTAGGACCCGCAGGGGATCCCGGGGCGACTGGACGTCCACCAAGTACGTGACTGGACTCTTCCGCTCAATCACTTTGAAGGGCTCGGTCCACTTGTCCTGGAGGGCGCCAGGCTTCACGGGGGCCATGACCCATACCTGCTGGCCCGGCTGGAACTCGACCAGAGTGGCATTCTGGTCGTACCAGCGCTTCATCTCTTCTTGGCTTGCCTCCAGGTTGGCCTCGGCCAGCTCTCGGAACTTCCTGGTCTGGTTCCGGAGGGCCAGAACGTATTGGAACACATCTCGTGGGGTGGTCTGGGGTGCTGCCTCCCACCCTTCCTTAACCAAGCTGAGGGGACCTCGGACGGGGTGTCCATATAGTAATTCAAACGGGATGAACCCCAAGGACTTCTGTGGGACTTCCCGGTAAGCGAACAGGAGGCAGGGGAGCAGGACGTCCCACTTACGCCGGAGGGGTTCTTCTAGGCCGTTGATCATCCCTTTCAGAGTCCGGTTAAACCTTTCTACTAGGCCGTTCCCTTGGGGATGGTACGGGGTGGTGAACTTATAGGACACTCCACATTGTTGCCACAGGGACGTCATGTATTTTGAGATAAAATTAGTGCCGCGATCGCTCACGACCTCGCGGGGAAAACCCACCCGGGAAAAGATCCCCATCAGGGCTCGGCCCACCACGGGAGCCGTGACGGTGCGTAGGGGGATCGCCTCAAGGTATCGGGTGGCGTGATCCACTAGGACCAGGATGAAACGGTGACCTTGGGAGGTGGGGGGATCCAGGGGCCCCACGATGTCAATTCCGACTCGTTCGAATGGGGTACTGACGACGGGGAAGGGTTGGAGGGGAGCCTTGCGCTTCCCCCCACTCTTCCCACTAGCCTGGCGCGTGGGACAGGACTTGCAGTGGGCTTCTACAGCTGCTTTCATCCTAGGCCAGTAAAAGTGAGTCACGAGACGGCTGTAGGTTTTGTCTTGACCCAGGTGGCCGGCGAGGGGGACGTCGTGGGCCAAGCCCAGGAGGAAGTCTCGGAAGCGTAGGGGTACCACCAGCACCCGGCCGGATCCTAGCTCCACCGACTTCTGCTCACTGTACAAGAGGTTATTCTCCCAATAAACTCGGTGCGTTCCGGTTTGGTCGCCTGCGGCTTGGCCCTCGGCCTGGTGCCGCAGTCCGACCAGGGAAGGACAGGTGGCTTGCTCCCGGCAGAACTCCTCCCGGGTGGGCCCGCCCTCGTGGTGCCACGGGGCCAATTCGGCCAGATCGCCTAACTCGGGGACCGGGGTGGTGTCGGATGGTGAGGGTTCGTCGCTGGCGACTGACCCTCCCGATGGGGGGACGGGAGGACCCTCGGCGGGGACTGCTCTGACTCCCTCGGTCGGGGTGTCCTCGACTTCCCCCAGGGGGGTGAGTCGGGCGGACATAGATCGGGTGGTGGCGCACACCCACTCGGGGAGTCCCATCATTCCTAGGTGGGCCTTGCGCTCGACGTACTTCCAGGGAGAACTCTCCAGGTCGTTCCCTAAGAGGCAGTCGACCGGCTGGGAGGTTCTTACGGCAACCCTCAGTTTACCTATCACCCCTCCCCACTCAAACGGCACCAGGGCTACCTGACACATACTCTCTCTATTATCTGCGGAAATTACGGGGCAAAAGACGTTGGGTAGGATCTGCTCCTCGGGGACTAAGTGCCTGAGGACACCGGTGATGCTGGCCCCGGTGTCTCGCAGGGCTTCTATTTGGTGGCCATTGATCTTGACGAGCTGCCCGTACTTCTTCCTGTTGGAGGGCAGGAGGCTACCAGGGACCATCTCTCTATCTCCCAGGGATACTAGGGCCATAGCTGCGGGTTCCCACTCCCCGGTGTCCTCAACCTCCTCCCCCAGGGCTACGTTGGCTATCTGTCTAGCAGGGTTTGCAGCAGGGGGAACCTGGGGGGCCATGGGGCACTCCGGGTCATTGGCGTAGTGCCCGGGCCTCTGACAACGGAAACAAGTGATGGTTACCCGGTGCCCCCGTCTCCCGGGGGGTCCGGAGACTGGTGGGGGGGGCGCCGGGAAAGGTGGAGGTTGGGCCTTCGGGGGACTCGACTGGGACTCTCTCTGCCCTCCCTGGTTCCCTCCCCCTCTCTGGCGGGGTGGTCCCTGACTGGCTCGGGGGTATTCTCCTACAATGCTCCGGGGGACCCGGGTGTTGGTCCAGCGGTCTGCTTCCACAGCCAGCTTCCGGGGATCGGTGAGTTTGCTGTCGAGCAGATGCTGGCGTAGTTCCACAAAGCAGTTCGCAGCCAGGTGTTCCCACAACATGAGGTCGGTGAGTTCCTCGAGGGTGGTGACCTTGCTGCCCTTGATCCACCCATCGAAGGCCCGACTGAAAAAGTTTACATACTCCACCCAGGTGGTGCCCGGGATCTTCCTGCAGTCCCGGAATCGCTGACGGTACATCTCTGGGGTGAGGCCGTACCTAGTGAGGAGAGCCTCTTTCATGTGGCTGTAGGAGGTCTGCAGGGAGAGGGGTAGGTCGAGCAGGGTGTCCCTTCCTTCGCTCAGAAACCGTCCCCACAGCCCTGCCCCCCAGTCCTTCTGCGGGACCCGATGAGAGGTCATGGCGACCTCGTAGGCCCTGAACCATTGTTGAATGTCATCATTTTTATAATATTCTTTGACCACGTCCTTGGGGATGTGGATCTTCTGTTCCGCCGGGGAGGCCGCCTCTCGGTTCCCCGGGGGCCTCCCTTCCTCGTTTCTGGCTTTGAGCTCGATCTCCTTCAAGCTGCGTTTGTGTTCTAGTTGGAGCTTCCTTCCTTCGTGCTCCCGTTGGAGCTTCTTCTCTTCCAATTCGCCTTGTACGCGCATTTGTTCTACTGCTAGCTTTTTTTCCGCTAATTTCAATTCGCCATCGATTTTGAGTTTGGCTAACTCGAGTTCGTGATTGCGACTTCTCTCTCTGTCTGCGAGTTCTTCCGGGGAAAGGCCCCCGTCTGGCACGAAGCCTCGCACCTGATTGCTGCTGCTTTCGCCTTGGGGGGGTTCTGCTTCGTCGTGTCGCTCCCCCATGCCTTCTGGGCGGGAGGCCCCGGCATCCACCCAAGCTTTCAGTGCTTTCTGCAAATCTTCTTTGGTGTTGAGACCGGTGGTAGCGATTTTAAGTTCTTTGCAGAATTGCTTCAGTTCTTTGTGCGTGTATTCTTCTAGTTGTTCCACCTGGAACACCCTGTTGGTGTTGGTTTCTGCGGGGCTCATGGCGCTTCCTTCTGCCATCTTTGTCGGTAGTGCGTCAGTCGTTCACGGTACGATCTCTAGGTTATGGGCCCGAATCCCGTCGCTTGCCACCAATGTTAGAAGGGGACCTCAGAGGGGCCCGGAGGGGGCCCTGACTGTCCTGAGACCCACCCTCAAAGTATCGTAGCACTGGCGGGAGACTCCGCAGGGGAGGAATCTCGTATCTAGGATCGTACACTCGGCACCACACGACAAAGAGACACCACACCGAGGGTTCTTAGGATTCAAGCTTTATCAACTCGAAGTAGTAGGATCTTTATGATCAGCAAGGCAGATATTTACAAGCAGAGCGTGGGCTCACAGAGTCTTGGCGGGGGTAGGAGGTAGCGGGACAGTCTTTGGGGGGATATGGATCAAATGCAGGAGCGTACCCGGCGCACAGCTCACAATCCTCGAGCCGGGGGGTACGCTTGTCGACGTGGGGTCCGGCGGGACCAACGAGAGTCTGGGGGAGCCGCGAGTCACTCAGCAGGCTCAAGCACGAGTTCGGAGGTCTTACGATCTTCAGGGAGCCGCGAGTCACTCAGCAGGGCTCAAGCACAAGTTCGGAGGTTTTACGATCTTCAGGGAGCCGCGAGTCACTCAGCAGGCTCAGGCACAAGTTCGGAGGTCTTACGATCTTCAGGGAGCCGCGAGTCACTCAGCAGGGCTCAAGCACAAGTTCGGAGGTCTTACGATCTTCAGGGAGCCGCGAGTCACTCAGCAGGGCTCAAGCACAAGTTCGGAGGTCTTACGATCTTCAGGGAGCCGCGAGTCACTCAGCAGGGCTCAGATGTTCCAAGGCGAATCTGCCGGACAGTCCCCGAGCACCCCTTGTTATAGGTCGACCCCTCTTTGATGTCCGGAGTCTGTGCAGGCAGGGGTCTTGTCACCTGGGGGTCGCTTGTCGAGGTTTCCTGCCATTGTCTTTTGATCCTTTCAGGGCCGGGTCGGGAGGAGTCCCAGACACCCAGCAAGTGTGGAGCCAGCCCTCAGGGAGGCCGGAGGGCCGATCGAAACCCATCGTCCCAGGGGAGTTCAGAGGTGCGATAGAAACTGCTCCTCCCTCTCTCATCCCCTGGAAGCGTGATGTCCTCCAGCCGGAGTGGCGCCTCTAGGCCCGGGTTGTGCTGGGGCCGGGCGGCCATCTTGGTGCATGAAGTGGGCACGCGTGCCCGGGGTGGCCGAAAGGAGAGAGGCCATGGACGGGGATGCCCGGGTCGCGCGTGTGTGTTCTGGTGGGAAGGATCGGCTGGGCCGTGTGCTTGGGGTCCCAGGTACCAGGTTAGGTAGGGCGAGGACTGGAAGGCCCATGCTACGAGGCCGGGTCTAACAAGGAACGTATTACATTTGACATCATTGATGCACCTCAATTTAGACTTATTTTAGGAATTCCATGGTTACAACATCACAATCCTAGTATTGATTGGCAAACTAAAACTATAACATTTAATTCTTCCCAATGTCATACCCAATGTTTTCAGGAACAAATCGATGAAAACATATTTCAAGGATTTGACTTTCCAAAGGAACTACAGAGTATTTTACTTCTCGAAGGAGTTCCTATTGAATATTCTGACTTAACAGACGTTATTGATAAAAAAAAAGTGCTAATACTCTTCCTCCTCATAGGGAGTTCGATTGCAAGATAGATCTTGTTCCCGGAGCAACTTCACCATGCAGTAGAATGTATGCACTTACAGAACAAGAAACGAACATTTACGAACTTATTTGGATGAATAACTTGCAAATGGGTTTTTTCGACATTCAAAGTCTCCAGTCTCATCTCCTTTATTTTTTATTCTCAAGAAAGGGCGAGAGCTATGCTCATGCATAGACTATAGAGCCTTAAACAACATGACAATAAAGAATAGGTTCCCTTTAATACTCATTCCTACATTATTGGATCAAATTAAATAGGCAACCATTTATACCAAATTAGATTCGCGGGGAGCATACCATCTTGTAAGAGTTTGAGAGGGCGAAGAATGGAAAACAGCTTTTCGCA
Organism: Triturus cristatus; assembly: GCF_964204655.1. Taxonomy (NCBI): domain Eukaryota; kingdom Metazoa; phylum Chordata; class Amphibia; order Caudata; family Salamandridae; genus Triturus; species Triturus cristatus. The sequence continues at coordinate 179,307,602 of NC_140590.1, forward strand.
CTAAATTCGGCCTCTTTGAATACCAAGAAATGCACTTCGGACTCTGTAATGCTCCTGCTGCTTTCCAATTTTTTATAAATGAGGTTTTGCATGAGTTCATTGATGTTTGTTGTGTTGTCTATATAGATGATATTCTGATATATTCTTCTTCCGAACAAGAACATGTAAAACAAGTATGTGCCATCCTTCAAAAATTGCTTCAAACTTCTCTTTATGTCAAATTGGAGAAAAGTTTCATGTTTCCAAAGTAGACTTTATAGGATATGTCATTAGCCCATCTGGGATAGAGATGGATCCAAAGAAAATGGAAGCAGTAAGTACATGGCCCAGTCCCACATCAGTAAAACAAGTACAAAGCTTTTTAGGCTTTGCAAACTTTTATCGATGCTTTATTCAGAACTTCTCCCAAACAATAACTCCCATCATTAAAAACCACCACCAATAAAAAAAGGAGTAACATTTGAATGGACAAAAAAAGGCTGAAATAGCTTTCCAGGATTACGTTTTTTTTTTACCTCAGCACCGATTTTGAGTCATCCTGATTCTACACAACCTTTCATTGTTGAAGCTGATGCTTCTCAATTCACTTTGGGGGGAATTTGTCACAGAGAAATAGAGACACAGGACAAATGCATCCCATCGCCTACTATTCAAGGAAATTATCTGCAGCTGAACAAAATTATGCTATAGCAGATATAGAATTGCTAGAAATAAAAGCAGATTTTGAAGAATGGTGCCACTACTTGTTAGGGGCACGTCATCCAATTACCATTTATACTGACCATAGAAATTTACAATCTCTAGGATCAGTCAAAGCATTATCCACCAGACAACTTCGTTAGTCACGGTTTTTTAAAGATTACAATTTCGTGATCACTTTCCGACCTGGAAAAGAGAACCAGAAAGCAGATGCTTTATCACGCATTTGTGAAGAAGAAAATAAAAACAATGCAATAGTACAACCAGTTTTACCAACTACTTGTTTTCAAGCTAGTCTTACGATCTGTGATGTAATAACGGACATTGAAAAATAAATTGAAACAAAAGATATCAGTGAATGGAAAAAGAAATATCCACTGTTACAAGAGAGAGAAAATCTTTTATTTTTAAATGATCAAATTTTTGTACCTTCGCCAGAGATTCAAAAGTCAATTATGCAATTACATCACGATACTCTTTTGTCAGCTCATCCAGGAATTGTAAAAACTTATTAAGTAATTAAGAGAAAATTTTGGTGGCCTTCAATGCTTGATGATATTAAGAATTTTGTCGAGACTTGTAGTATATGTATTCAAAATAAGTCTTCACACCAAGCTCCTAGAGGTCTGTTACAACCTTTGCCCATTTCACCCCAACCATGGCATACGATCTCACTAGACTTCATTGTCGAACTTCCAGCAAAAAAAAAGGTTACACTACTATTTTAACTGTTGTAGATCAGTTCTTACGAATGGCTCATTTTATCCTGTTAAAACAACTGCCAACTCCTATGGAACTAGCACAAATCCTAATGACAAACATTATTTGTTTACATGGAATCCCATCTATTGTCATTTCTGATAGGGGTTCCCAGTTTATTTCACATGTTTGGCAAAATTTAAGTAAATCATTGAAAATGGAAGTGCGATTGTCATCAAGTTACCACCCTCAAACAGATGGTTTAACTGAACGTACCAACCATACCATAGAACAATATTTACGATGTATGTTACAGAACCTTGAAAATGAATGGTCAGATATTTTGTGGGCCTTAGAGTTCGCATATAACAATGTAGAACATTCTTCTACCAAAATGTCCCCGTTCTTTTGTAATTATGGATACGATCCCAAAAATATTCCTGATCACTTGGTTTCAACCAATTTAGTTCCATCTGTACACGATTATGTTTCTAAGTTAACTTCTATTCATCATGATGCTCACTTTAATTTGGCCAAAGCAAAAGAAAGTAAAAAGAAATCATCAGATAAACACCGTTCTATTCAACCCTCTTATGCTATAGGGGACAAGGTTTGGTTAGCTACTAGAAATTTACGACTAAAGGTAAATAAAAAATTCAACCCTCGTTTTATTGGACCATTTTCTGTAAAAAAGGTAATAAATCCTGTCAGCGTACAATTAAAGCACCCCCTCCTATTGAAATTGAAGGAGTTCCTGAATTCGAAGTGAAAACCATTTTAGATGCCAAAAGAATTTGTGGAAAACTTTTTTACTTGGTAGATTGGAAAGGTTATGGCCCTGAAGAACAATCTTGGGAGCCTTTAGCTCATTTAAGGAATGCAACACGATTAGTGAAAGCCTTTCATACCAGATACCCAACAAAGCCTAAACCTATTGCACAAGTTTTAGGGGCGATCTTGAGAGGGGAGTACTGTCATGAATAACAACCTCGCATACACATCATGCTCCGGTATGCTTAGTGCAAGCAATTGTTTTAAGAAAGACCCACCCCTTTCCCGTGCACCAGCACTCCATGTATAAATGTATGGTTTACTTTATATTTGGTGATTTGTGTTACTTAGCATAATTGTACTATGTATAAAAACTCTCTTTTGTATTGCACAAGCACTGTATTGAAATTTCTGATATTCAACTGTATTATGTAATAAGACTCTCTGAGGTATTGTACAAATGCTGTATTGTGTTCTAAACAGCAGCGTCTAAAGTGATACGAACATTTAACATTCACGGAGAATCATGGAGAATTCTACCGCTACCGATCTCAGCGGTAATTTGCTTTGACCGAGGAAGCGCCTCTTCACGTTCCGTCACACTGGAACGTCACGATACGTGATAGGCGTTCAGATTATGCCAAACTAAAAGGGTGGCAGGCCTATAAAAGCCACACCCAACCTTCCAGAAGGCGCTTTGCCTTCCACTCACTTTCCAGACAGGAACCACCTCGTGAAGCTCTTCAACTTACCTGATTTGCCGCGCATCATGATTCTGGAATCCTGGCTTTGGGTTTCTTCTTTCTTCACAGCAACGGCAGTATCTGCAAGGAAAGGAAAGGAAGAAGATAAGTAATTAAGAATCTTTGGCGCCCTACGCAAGTAAGGCTAATTTTTGGAACTTCTTTTTTTTGGGGGTAAAGAAAAAGAAACTCAGACTTGTTTGTTGTTGAAAGACCTACTGAGAATTTCTCATTCTGATAAAAGAAATGAAAGACAATATTGGTACAAGGAAACAAAGACATTAGAACGTGTAATGTTTAGTTCAGGACTCATAACCAAAAAAGAACATGTTTAGGATGTTATCTTTTGTTTAATTATTTCCCTCATATAATAAGAACAGTGGTCAAGAATTTCTCGGTGCCTTTTTTAAGTAAGTTAAGTATTTGGTATTTTTAGGAAAAAAGAAGTGCTCAAGATAAAGAAAGGTCTTGTAGTATTTATATTGTTGTTTTCTTTCCAGCCGAAAAATACTACTTCGCTCAAGACTGCCTGTTCCTCAAGTCCCAATCATCAAAACCACAAAACAAGAAATACTGAGACGTAGGCCAAATAATCACTGCTCGCAGGTAGGCTTATGTCTTTTCTAAAAGAAGTCAAAGAACAGATGTAACAAGTTCTAAAGCACTACCTTAAAATTGTAGGTTATTCATCCACTTGTTGCTTCGCAGGTCGACAACAAGAACTCCACTACGCCCAGTATCCGGCCCTCCTCCTGATATTTCTAATTAATTACTTGGTTGTGACTTAAATCACAAGTTATTACTAGTAATTTGGGAAGTTGGTCCCTTGCGTCTCTGCGAGACCTTACTACGCCAGCACATGCAAGATAAGGTAGGAGACTGCGTAGTAGTCTGACAGGATCATTGGCTTCACCCCATTTTTCTCACTCGTAGGGCATGAACAATTGCGTTTAAATATTGCTGATTCCCTTACCACTTTTTCATTTATTCGTTGTTGAGCTTCTTAGATAAAATCGTTTACAGATTGCTGCCTTGATTTTTTTTGCCTCAATACACCTCTTTCCTCAGGGAAGATAGTGATATAATTATTTATGATATATATAAGTCTGAGGAACTATTGATGCCAACTTCTTCTTTGGATATAGCTGCTTAAGCAAATAACTCAAAGTTGTCATTGCCATCTCTAGTACGATCTCCTTCAATTCACTCTAAAACTCGTCTGCATTACACCGCCATGGATAATCCTTCGAATACTTCACCTAAGAGTGCCACAGCTCCCAGTATTGCTGCGTCATCGGGCACGAACAAAACACCAAGTAAGTGACTAAAGAAGGACACTCCTTCCCCTCAAAAACAAACTTATTTGGTTTCTTTGGACTTATTACTCGAAGAAATTAGAGCTCTTCGTCCATTTGTTGAGGAGACTAACTCTCAAATACAGACACTAACCTAAAGATGGTCAAGCTTGGAGTCAATACTGTGGAACAGGGTCTTAAATCTCTGACTTCGGTCACCTGCAAGACTAATATCCTTCACTCCCAGGTGATATCTCTCCAAAAACAAGTTGAAAATTTGGAAAATAGAAACAGACGGAACAACATCCGCATTTATGGATTATCAGAAAGATCGGAAGGCTCTGACCCTATAAACTTTTTCAAGTCTTTTTTACCCAAAGTTCTCAACTAGCCACAAGACACTCAGTTAAATATCCAACAAGCTCATCGTTTAGGTCCTGCTTCAGCATCATCCTCTATCAGTATAAGGAAACCAAGAGGGTTCATCATAAATTTCCTAGAATATACTGATTCACTCAATATCAGCAGTCAGATCAGCAAAATGTATAGATGGGCTGGCAACACTTTATTTTTCTCTCACGATTATTCTAAACCCACCGCTGACAGACGAAGAGACTTTCTAGCAATGAGACCGCAACTCAGATCTATTAGGGCTCGCTATGGCCTTTTTCCCCCATGCCTCTTCAAAGTTACTTTCAATAACAAAACCACTACTTATGAGGATCCTTTAAAATTGAAGAGCTTTCTGAATTGCTGCCATACAGATTCCGTGGATACTTCTGCATCGTCCTCATTGATCAATAAATATTTATCGCAGATATGTTTTAACTCAGTTGCTGTTATTGTTTTTCTCTGTTCCTTTTTGTTTCTGTTTGATGGTAATTGATGTTCCTTCTCTTTGGTTTTTGTTGGTATGTTATCATCTTTCTTTTCTTCTTCTTTGCAGGTTCGGCTCTTATGATGTAGTTCCTCATATGTTGTATCGTCCGCCATCTCCCTCCCCCACCCGCCCCAGCTTGCTGTCTGGAGTCGTCACTCTTCCATGTGGTTCCACCTTCCACCACCTTACATTTGTTTTGGATTTTTTGTAAGTGTATTCATCATATCCTCTTTACTGTATTATGTACTCTTTCTCTCCCTTTATCCTCTTTTCTCTCTTCTTTTCATCCCTCTTTTCCTTCATCACACTCATTATCTTGATTCGCTGCTGTATTTGCTGTTATGTTCACAATTAATTTGTTGGGTGTCTTCACACAGCCTATTTCTGTTGTTCCTTCCCTTTTTCTTCCTCCTTCATCTCTTCTCTCTCCTTTCTTTTCCAATTTTTCAAGTTTCAAATATTACATGCATTCTTACGTTTTTGATATGTCTTTTATTGGCAGTGGTATTATGATGGATTCAATGTATTTTATACAAATTTTTCTTGAGTTATGGATTTAAAGATTTGTAAATGGAATGTTAAAGGTTTAAACTCCCCTATTAAGAGACAAAGGGGCAGATTAACAACAAAGTAACGCAGCACGGTGCAGCAAGTCATTTGGCTGCACCATGCTGCGTTAGTTTGGAAAGCACAGAGATGCGACATATTTACATGAATATGTTGCATCTCTGTCCTTCCCCTGAGCTGGCGCACAAACTGCAGCCATGCGCCGACGCAGGCACCCTTGCACCAGGGTGCAAGGATGCCTGCGTCATGAGGAGATTGTTTTTGTGCAGGAAGGAATACCTTCCTGCACAAAAACAATCACAAGAGGCTTTTTCCCCTTTCAATGCGTGATGTAGAATGCAGCACGAATTGAAAGAGGAAAAAACAAGTAGAAATGAAAACATTTCTCCTCGTTGCACCTCGCTACGCCACCTCTAGGATGGTGTAGCATTCACACGCATCTCCAGATTTACAATTTCCCGTAAATCTGGATATGTGTCTTGTTCCACGGGTGTTGCGTAGGAACACCCACAGCAACACCCATGGAACACCCGTTCAACGCAAAGTGCTGCATGTGAAGGGGCCGTATTTAGGAGGAGAGGAAAAGTCCCGCAGGGTGGCTTTTCCTCTCCTTGTAAATATGGAGGAGCCCCCTGCGCCACCAGTAAGTCACAAAACGTGACGTAGTGCTGGCACAGGGGGCTTGTAAATCTGCCTCAAAGGGTTTTATCGTATCTATCTTAATTAGATGTTAAAATTGCTCTATTGCAGGAAACACATCTTAATGATTCTGAATCTATAAAGCTGAGGAGAAAATGGGTTGGTGAACTTTTTTACTCACCTGGAGATGGTGAACGTGTTGTTTCTCTAATCCATAAATCTCTGAAGGCCTCCCTTGTTTCACATTTGAAAGACGAAGAAGGTAGATAGATATATACCAGGTTAGAAATTGATGGTATCCCTCTCTCTCTTTTCAATGTTTGTGCCCCTACCTCTGGAGATGCTCCTTTTTGGTCTCATATGAAACGATTGATATCTCAGCATTTTGATCCTAATGTGATTTTAGCTGGAGATTGCAACCAGGCTTTTGACCTTTTTTTAGATAGGAAATCCACATCCCCTTTCATTCCTTCAAAGCCACATAAAAATGTTTACGCAAACCATCAAACACTTACACTTATTTGACGCCTGGAAACTTTGTAATCCGACCCTACAAGAATACACTTTTTTTTCTGCACCACATCAGACTCAATCAAGAATAGATTATTTTTTTTACATCACACAATGTCTCCCAATCTCTCATCTCTGCAGATATTAGTCCCGTACTTATTTCTGATCATGCCCCAGTTTCCATTCTGTTGGATCTTTTACCTCATACAGATCATCCTCGTAGATGGCGCTTTAATAACTCTCTGCTTCTTGATTCTACTTTTAACACCTCCTTTACCTCTTCTTTTAATGAACACTTTCTTATAAATAACGGAAACAACATGCCCTTCCATATAATATGGGACACCTTTAAAGCTTCTACCAGAGACTTTATTATTAGATATACCTCTGATAAACGCAAATCATTTCGGATTATAAATAAATAACTACTTTCAAAAATAAAATCTTTAGAACATACCTACCACACCTCCAACTCTAAAGAATGTTTAACTGATATTATCAATGCTGAGGTTCAATATAACAAGGATACAACAGATGCGGCTTCCTTGTTCCTCTTAAAGACTAGCGCTAAATTCTACGATGGCCAGAAAAAATCTGGTAAATTGTTAGCCAATTATTTGAAAACCAAACAAAATAAACTTCATAGTGATTCTATTTGATCAGACACCAAGGTGCCGATTCCGATCCTGTAAAACCCGGGTACGAACCGTAATACGGAGCGTTTTCACCGTCCGACTCGTACCCGGGAAAACCACCTTACAAACCCACAAGTACGATTCGTACAGAAATACCATTTCCGTACGAATCGTAAAAAACACCGACCGGCTAAAATATACCCACAATTCCGAGCCGGGACACCGCGTACGTGACGTCCGGACGGAGTCAGGCAGCGTTTTACAAACAAGCAAGTACGATTCGTGCCTACGTCACTCCGCACGGATAATATTTTACGGCAGCCAAAAACTGCCAGGAAATTGAGGAGGACGCGAGGAAGGAGCACCTGTACGCGACGGACAGCCATGGACCCCATCCTATGTGTCATCCCGGCCCTCATAGCCTACGACCTGGTGCACAGGAACCGGCGCAGGCGCCGCAGAAGGTCAGAACAGCACACAGGGGCAAAAGTGAGGGGCAGGGGCAGGAAACATTACCCCCACCCAAGGCAAAATGTATACATGCCCTGTACATACCGTACCTCCAGGGTCTGGTCACTTTGGAGGGGGGGCGTGTCCACCAAGGCCTGCGTCCCGCCACAACGGAAGTGGACGTGGACGCGTCCCGTCACCACAACAATTGTGATACGCACCGTACCCACGCCTTAAGAGCGTGGATACGGGTCGTACCATGCCTACCCCTACGTCACTCCAACAATGGTGGTACGGCCCGTACCCAGGCCTACAGAACGTGGGTACGGGTTGCACCACGCATACCCCTACGTCACCCCAACATTGGGGGTACGGCCCGTAGCCAGGCCGTAAGAGCGTGGGTACGGGTCGTACCACGCCTACCCCTACGTCACCCCAACAATGGTGGTACGGCCCGTACCCACGTTCTGAAGGCCTGGGTATGGGCCGTACCCCCAATGTTGGGGTGCCGTAGGGGTACAGCCCGTACCCAGGCCTCAAGAGCATGGGTACGGGTCGTACCACGCCTACCCCTACGTCACCCCAACAATGGTGGTACGGCCCGTACCCACATTCTGAAGGCCTGGGTATGGGCCATACCACCATTGTTGGGGTGACGTGGGGGTAGGCGTGGTACGAACCGTACCCACGCTCTCAAGGCCTGGGTACGGGCCGTACCCCCAATGTTGGGGTGACGTAGGGGTACGCGTGGTGCGACCCGTACCCACGTTCTGTAGGCCTGGGTACGGGCCGTACCCCTACGGCACCCCAACATTGGGGGTACGGCCCGTACCCAGGCCTTCAGAGCGTGTGGGCAGGTGGGTGGGTGTTGTGCTACGATCCACATCAGTGGACAGAGACATAGGGGTGGGTGCCTATCACTCCCAGCAGTGCCCAGACATATGAGGGGTGGGTGCCTATCACTCCCAGCAGTGCCCAGACATATGAGGGGTGGGTGCAGAGGACCCCCAGCAGTGCCCAAACATATGAGGGGTGGGTGCCTATCACTCCCAGCAGTGCCCAGACATATGAGGGGTGGGTTCAGAGGACGCCCAGCAGTGCCCAGACATATGAGGGGTGGGTGCCTATCACTCCCAGCAGTGCCCAGACATATGAGGGGCAGGTGCAGAGGACTCCCAGCAGTGCCCATACATATGAGGGGTGGGTGCCTATCACTCCCAGCAGTGCCCAGACATATGAGGGGTGGGTGCCTATCACTCCCAGCAGTGCCCAGACACATGAGGGGCGGGTGCAGAGGACTCCCAGCAGTGCCCATACATATGAGGGGTGGGTGCCTATCACTCCCAGCAGTGCCCAGACATATGAGGGGTGGGTGCAGAGGACCCCCAGCAGTGCCCAGACCTATGAGGGGTGGGTACCTATCACTCCCAGCAGTGCCCAGACATATGAGGGGTGGGTGCCTATCACTCCCAGCAGTGCCCAGACATATGAGGGGTGGGTGCCTATCACTCCCAGCAGTGCCCAGACACATGAGTGGCGGGTGCAGAGGACTCCCAGCAGTGCCCAGACATATGAGGGGTGGGTGCCTATCACTCCCAGCAGTGCCCAGACATATGAGGGGTGGGTGCCTATCACTCCCAGCAGTGCCCAGACACATGAGGGGCGGGTGCTGAGGACTCCCAGCAGTGGACAGAGACATGGGGTGTGTACATCATCCTCCGATGAGCAAAACTCCATGGGTGCATGAAGGCATCCACAAAGTGCGACTATGTTGAGAGTGCCATGACAACACATCACTGACAGCAGTGTCCCACTCCCATGAGGATGGATGTCCTTCCCCCACTGCATGACATACCACATGTGGGTGTGATGACAAATTACACATGCATACCCACCCCTGGCGGTGGCAGCACAATACACACACTGAGATCATGCAACAAGACTGTATCCTCATGTTAAACCCCACTAAACTAAGAGAGCCTAAGGGAAGACACACTGCCACCCACATTCCAGGACTGATAGGAATGTACAGGTGCTGGGGCAGCCAACAAGTTGTTGCCTCCCATGGAAGGAAAAGGGTGGAGTACCCACATATACAATGCCCACAATTGTCAGTCAGGTGCCCAAATACTCTGCAGAACAAGTAACACATGTGTGCTAGGCTGGGAGTACACACATGCATAGTGCGGAAAAGGGACCATGTCCACATGAAGCCATGGCAACATACTCCATACACAAGTACAGTGACTACCAAGGATGGCACAGACGATGCAGGCGGAGACATTGCTGAGCAGGCATGGGCAAAGTTGAAGGGATCCCTCACACAGCAAGGAAATGTAGACACAGGTCAGCACAACAATTGGGAAACACTCTGCAGGGAAGAAGTCAGGTGCCACAGAGGAAGGAACACTCCTTGGGACAATGTCACCATACAGTAAGAGCTTACATGACCAAAGATTATTTGCAGAGACCTTGTGATGGCACGCAGATACCAGGGTCCTCCCCATGAGCAGCACACTACAACATTTCCCAGACACCTAACACATTATCACCACCCCAACTCAGGGAGCAGCAGCACCAACAGCAATACCAGAAAAGCATTTGTGTGCAAATGAAAAACAAAATGCTTTATTCAGCATAAAAAATTATTTCATTTGAAATGTACACTATATACAAGGCCCATAGGCCAGTCCATATGCAAATTCCTGGGGGGGGGGGACACATTGGGACGCATCTCCCCTAGCTTGCCTGCACAGTTCAGAGTTCCTTTTCATCCACAGGGGGGGCATCATGTGGGGGGGAAGGACCAGGCACCGCAGGGACAGGAGGGGCAAGGGTAGGTGTTGTGGGTGCAGGGACGGACGACTCCACCACAGGAGGTGGGGCAGCGCCCAAGGTGGTGGTTAGGATGTCACTGCACACGGTTGCAAGGTCTTCCAGTGTCTCCTCTGCACACGAAGAAACCACAGGCCCCAAGGAGGGGGGGTCGGAGGGATGGGTTGAAGCGCTACTGGGGGAGGGTGTGGACAGGGGGGGGACTCAACAACCCTGCCCGGGTACTTCCTCGACCGCTTGCGGGGTGGTGTCACACTGGGGCTGAGGGACAGACTGGCCTTGAAGGACTCTCTGTCCAACTGTTGGGCAGGGGAGCCAAGGGGAGTGGTTTTGGAGGAAGTGGGTCGTGAGGACTGCGGACTCCCACTGTGGCTGCGTGGCTGCCGTTTGTCCCCCGACCCAGTGGGTGTGCCTACTTCCCCCTGTGTGTGCGTGACAGGAGGTGTGCGCTTGGCATTCCCTGTTGGTGTGCTGCCTGTGTCTGGTGGGGTGCGTGCATGGGGATGTCTGGGTGTGCTTGGGACAGGCATGGGAGTGGAAAGTGTGGTTGGTGCAGGGGTAGGGGGGGACGGAGCGCTGCAGGAGACCCACTGCTGCCGTCAGTGACGAGTCCATGGACCTCAGCAACATCCGTTGGTCAAACATCGCTGCTGGCATGCCCTCCATGTACGACACCCTCTGTGTCAGCAGTCTGGTGTGGCCATGGAGGACATTAAGCAGCGATGTCTGACCAACCTGCAACTGCCGCAGGATGTCCACAGACTCGGCATTGATGGCAGCAGGGGAGACAGGGGCAGTGGGTGCGGTGCCTGACACGAAGGAGACATGTTGTCGCCTAGCACGGACAGAAGGGACCCGAGCAAGTGGGAGGGCGGTGATGGGAATGGAGGGGGCGGCGAGAGATGTACTGCTGCTTTCAGCTGTGGGAGCAGCCTCCGCCCCCTCTGGGAGCTCAGCCTCCGACCCGTCAGCGTCATAGTCGGTGTTGGGACTGGACAGGTCCTCCGCCTGACTCCCCTCGCCCTCCGTGCCACTTGCTGCGCCAGACTCCCCAGCACTGGTGGCACCGGTGCTGGATCCCTCCTCCACGTCCGTGCCGGTATCTCCCTCGGTGTCCCCGACGATGCTGTGGGCAAGGTGAAGAGACAGGAAATAATCAGACACCTGTATACATATGACACATGAGTCCAAACTACATAGGTCACAGTGCATAGCATGAAAAGCATCATGAGTAACATCTACAATACTACGCACATATGTAGGCCCTGCACTACACAGTTGGTTGACCCACCATGCCACTTTGAAACAATGGAGAGCATGACACAACAGCAAAGAACTTGATATCAAATTATACAGAGAAGCTAGTGTCTGTGGACAGTCGAGCACAGCATCTGGACCACACACCGTTGCCAAAAATGGATGAGCAGGAACCATGTCTTTTAACTTTTGACACATGCTGCAAAGCACAACCATTAAACCCTGCACAACATGACTGGGTCAATACTTGTTGAGTGTCTGTTCAGACTATCATCACACACAGGCCAGACCTGGCAAGGAGACATAAGGTTTGGACATGTAGGCCTTGCCCGCACAAACCCCCCCCTACCGGAGACAATGTGATTGAGACAGAGGAAGGACTTACACCTCTTAATCAGGGATCACAAAAATGGGCTCCATTAAATCCTAATTGCACTCTAACTACCCCTCGTGGGGCTGACCACACATATTATTGACAAACAACCATCATCAGATAGTTGTACACAAACACACAGGCACTGGCCAGTGTGAGGATGCACAAGCCACATTGGGTCACCCTGTACAGTGGACACATGCAGCACACTTTACGTAAATACAAATGAGGTCAGGGTACAATGCGACAGAGGCCAACCTATGCTGAAGACACTGAGAATGTCCACAGTGTTGGATGACACACATGATTCCTAGGAAAAGGTGTCTCAGGGGACTGTAGTGGCCACACTGCTCCATGGTCCTGGACAGATCTGACTGCAACAGGAGCAACCGTCCCCGCACTATGCATATCTCCCCCTCATGCACATCATGTCTGAGGCCACAACATCGGTCATGCATGCTGCAAGGCAGTTCATTTTAAGCCTCACACTCCTATGTTGAGACTCTGCATCAGTGCCAACAATCATGGACCCCCAAATGACTGAACAGGACAGGGCACAGGCAAGGTCCCAACACATGTCACAGACCACCCCCACACATGATGCTGCAAACATTGGGCTCTTGGATTAACTCCCAACCTAGATTACCTTGTGCAAGAGTGACTACACACAGACCAGGGAACACATGTCAAGGAGGGGAAGGGAGGAAGAACAGGACCGGTTGACTTTGGGGAACAGGATATGCACTGCACATATAAACCCTGGCAGTGTACCCAGCGACTGAGCACTTCCAAAAGGTGGTGATACACAACAAACACACATGTACCTACCCCCTTCCTGCTGCTGCTTCTCCTGTAACCGCCTATCCATGTCAGGGAAGACCACCGCCAGGACCCGCTTCATTTGGTGGGTCAGGCGCCGGCGCCCGCCGTGTTTGCGTGGAGGTGAGTCCCCCAGCAGGACCCGGGCGATCCTCCTGGTCCAGCAGAGGTTGTCCTGCCAGCGTCTCCTCACCTGGGCCAGGCGCCGACTGCGACCCTCCACCGACCTCACGGCCCTGACGGCCTGCTTCCATATCTCCCCCTTGGCATAGGCAGCTACCTGTGAGGATGACAAAGTGAGACAACATCAATACACCTGCTCCATGTCACAGAGACACACATTAGAACAATTAGGCTTGTTTGAACAGGGCATAGTATGCAGCCAACTCATTGCACCTTTGTCATAGGGACATTATCCTCTGGGGAAGGCCAAATGCACTACGTGGCATTTAAAGTACACAGGTGGCATGAGGGGTGCGACAGAATCAATGATCATGGCTCACATTGTGCATCACAAGCAACACCAGGATTATGGACAGCACCTCAAAGCAGTCACATGCCCCAGGCCACTGACGCAACCTCAGCGGAGAACACAGACACACACAGGCACAGGACAATCACCTGGCATTGGCAACTGCGGGTACAAACATCACTCTGCACATGTGCCACTTGACTGGGGGGAGTCACAGGTGTGGGGCTAGCTCAGCACGTCAGGCACACAGCACAGCTCCCTGCTCACATCAGATGGGTAGGGCATATGCATCCTCCATGCAGCTGAGGTGCAACACTCCACATACACACTCACCCACATGACAGGGGACTTACACACACACCAATGTCCAGGGGCCGTACACATCATTTGGACACTATCACCACAGGTACACTCAACTCACACACATCTGTGGGTACAGTCACCTGTCACACTGGGGGGACCACAGAATCACATCAGGACTATAGAAACAACATTCCCAAGAGGATTAGCCAGGCTGAATGTGGCATGCACCATGCACTGATTGTCACAGTAAGCACAATGCAAGTGAGGAGTGCAGATATGAACCACATCATGCTCTGCATGGGAGACATAAGGCATTCCGCCCCCTGGGACCCACCATGAACAACATTGCATGTCTGTCACACCTGGACACAATGCCAGAAGTGACAGACACAACAAAGGGGCACAGTCAAAGCTAGTGGAGTCAGCACTCACCTGCTCCCCTGGTCTCCCATACAGGCAGGGGTACTGTGGGAGGATGACGTCCAGCAACTCCTCATTCTCCTCTTGGGTGAAAGGCTGGGCCCTCTCCACAGACCTGGACATGGTGCCAGAGGAATCACAAGCAGCAGCAGTGGTGTGGAAGGAAAGGTTGTGCAGGAAAGTGCTCTCTCATGGGTCCTGGCTGCCTTATATCTCCCTTGCTGGGCTGTTTCATTTACAGGAGTACAGAGTGATTGGTCAATCTCATTTGCATCCTACGTTTCCTCCAATCCCTTTAAACCTACCCCAGTGAGGGCACTTTGCATGGTTCAAAAGTTGATCATGATGTCAAGTCAACAACCACTTTGCAACATAGTATATTGTCTCCAACCGACTTTTGTTGGCCACCTGATGAAAATTTTTTAACTGGAAACTCGGTCTCCATGACAACCAGCATGCATTTAGGCCCTGATACTTGTCCCTCATGTGTCCCCTATGTAATTTCACTATCCACACACAGGTTCAGTGCGTTCCACACGTACCCCTAGGGCACCACTACTCCAGTGATACGGTCCGTACACGCATGTGTAGGGTCCGCATCACTATGGTAGTGTTGCCGTAGGCGTACGCCATAGTGATACGGTCCGTACACGCGTGTGTAGGGCCCGTAGCACTATGGCGTACGCCTACGGCAACACTACCATAGTGCTGCGGGCCCTACATACACGGGTACGAGCCGTAGCACTATGGTAGTGTTGTCGTACGCCATAGTGCTCCTGGCCGTACATACGCGGGTACGGCCCGTATCTCTATGGCGTACGCCTACGCCAACACTACCATAGTGCTATGGGCCGTACACACACGGGTAAGGCCCGTAGCACTATGGTAGTGTTGCCGTAGGCGTACGCCATAGTGATACGGGCCGTACGTACGCAGGTACGGCCCATATCTCTATGGCGTACGCCTACGCCAACACTACCATAGGGATAGGACCAGTGTGTACACGTACGTGTGTATGGTCCGTACACACACACGTACTCCTACCCAAAGCCCATATAGTGAGACGACCGTACACACGCCCTCAGAGCATGTGTACGGTGCGTTTCACAGCTTACACTGGTGATAGGAGGCACACAGGAAAGTAATGGAGGTGTCTGACTCGCCCAAGGATGGACATCAAGTCATTGTCAGTGCAGTGCATCATGTGTAGGGCCTAGGTGTGTCAGGCAGTGAGCTGGCACATGTCTCCTCATGTTTTAACCCAATAGTTGTGTGATGACCTGTGTACACATGTCATGTGTGATGGGGCACCATGTGGCGCACTTCCCCTTCACACCTTTTACATGTGTGCATGTAGTTCAAACTTGTCAAGCACTGCATCACTGGCATGGCACAGTCCCCAACACCCGCAACTGTCCCCTGATGCCAGGTACACGGATGATGACACCTGACCTCTCACTACCAGCGTGCCACGATGTGACTATGTCATGTGTGTGTCATGTGTTCCCATGATCTTGCTGTTGGTGTTCCGTCAACGGCATCTGCTGTAGCTGCATCCAACATGTGTCTGTGTGTAGATGCCCATGTCACACTATTACACACACCAGGACACATGTAGAATAACACGTAACGTGTGTCTGTATGCATCTAACAGGGACTTGCGAGCTTAGGACATATCTGCGTAGTCTCAATGTCTGTGTGATCATTTTTGACATGTACCCCTTCATGGCAAGGTGTGTGGTCTGTCCATTTTCCATGACATGTGACCTGTGCGTCTAGCTTGCCGGCAGCTGTCTGTATGAGCTGACATCCTTCAAATGCACATATGTGGATGTATGTCACTCCTGTAATGTGTCTGGCTGTTCACTCACACTGGCCCACAGCTACTTTCATGGCATGGCATGTAGAACTTGTCAATCCATGTTTGTAGGTGGCTCTTGGTAGGAGTATCACCTGGCTGGCGTACGTGTGCAGGATGTATTGCACAGACCAGACTCTGTATGTGGCATATGTGTATTAGCTGTTGAACATGTGCTCAGTTCATTGATATTGGTGTAGTAATGTACTCAATCTTCGTTATTCCTTCCAATTTTCTGCAGGGCACCGCCTCTCCCCCGACCAATGCCAGACTTGGCTGCCATGAGGGAACGTGACTGCATACACCGCTACAGATTCCCCCAACGGTTAATTGTGGACCTGACAAACAGGCTGGCACCACACCTTCAACCGCGACACAGTTATCCGACTGCGCTGACCCCCAAGATGAAGGTGATGTCAGCCCTACATTTCTTTGCCACCGGTACGTTTCAATTGACCATAGCTGATGTGGGTGGCATGTCTCAGACCATGTTCAGCCGTGTCCTGCATGATGTTTTAGAAGCCATGTTGGAGCACCTGGATGAATTCATCCATTTTCCAACTCGTGAGCAGTTGACAGGTATCAAGGGTGAGTTCTATGCCCTGGGAGGGATGCCCCATGTAATTGGGTCCATTGATGGGACACATGTGGCTTTAGTACCACCACAGGCACAGGAGGTAGCCTTCCATAACCGTAAACATTACCACTCCATTAATGCCCATGTGGTGTGTCTTGCTAACATGGTGATTTCCCATGTCTGTGCACGTTTTTCAGGGTCAGCACACGATGCCTACATCATGAGGCGTAGTAGGGTACCAGAAATGATGCTGCAGCTGTACAACGAACGAGCATGTCTTGTTGGTAAGTAGCCTCTGTTTGTCCAGTATTCAGCGGTATCTTAGTATGCGACGGCATCTCCTGACCCACTTCTTTACATGATGTTTCCATGTAGGGGACTCTGGCTATCCCAACATGCCATGGCTGGTGACGCCTCTCCGCAACCCGAGAACAGCTGCAGATCACCGTTACAACAACGCCCATGGGCAGACCAGGCGAGTGATTGAGAGGACGTTTGGCCTCCTGAAGAGCCGATTCCGGTGCCTCCACAAGACCGGCGGGTCCCTCCCATATGCACCGGTGAAGGTTTGCAAAATCTTCCTCGTGTGCTGCATGCTGCACAACATGGCAGTGGAGAAAGCTGTGCCACTCATCCTGGATGCCGATGAGCAGGAACATACACCCGTGGAGGATGACGGCCTTGGTCACGAGGCAAGTGAGGAGGAGGAGGAGGAGGAGGAGGAGGAGGACATCCGGAGTCAGCTCATACGCAACTTCTTCTCATAATGATGAGTCCCTGGGTCTGAGTGTGCACGCTTGGAGCCTTGTGTGCATGTGTTGCAATGTGTGTGTCCAGCTGACTGTATGCTAAGTGACTTTGAGGTGTGTGCTGATGTGTCACTCGAGTGCTGATGTCATTCCACACATTTTAGCTGACACACTCAATTGACAACTAGCATGGTGTCAACCTTATTCATGTAGAGTACATGACCATGCATGCGGATGACTATGTTTTTCCTGACTTCTTGTGTGTCTCTCATCCCCAGGTAGTTGCACATGCTGTCTGCTCATGGCATCGATGTGCTCCTGCTATTCCTCATGAGTAATGCAACATGTGCTGAATCAGCGTTACATGCACGGACATGGTGAAAATTCTCCTTTGGGTAAGGATTTCAGCAAGGCTTTTTGGGTGTGGTAGTTGTTTGTAATGTGTGGGCACTGCTCCTGTGCAGGTTTTGTTACTATGCATACATGTCGACTCACCATGGGGCACATGACATGTAGCATGAATCACATGAATTGATAGTCACACTTCGTGACAGTCATCTGTTATGGGATTGTGGTTTGTGATGAAGGCATCAATGTGTGTACAACTTCCCTCGGAAACATACGGGAGGCTACGGGTGGACATATTGCGGGACATCCCCATATGATGCTCAATGGGGAATTGCAGCCTCTCCGTGTGCAGCAGGGGATGTTTGGCTCAACCCCTTCACTTTTGTGCCAGTACAATGGATTTACAGCATCTGTGGTGCAAAGAGGGTGTCCGGTGTAGGTCCCACATGTTAATCCGATAGACCTGTGAGTCTGTTAATGTTGATGCTTTTGCATAGGTGTGAGCCTGAGTAATAAAGGTGTTCCTCAGCCTCCAAGGTGCCTCATCTCTGTCAATGCAGATCTCTTGCCACTGTGCATGCGGCATCTCTGGCATGGTTATCAAGGATTGTGCATATGAGTCTATGTGTAGATTAGCAACCTGCATGCTGTTCTTCATGTATTTGATTCTCTATTGTGTATGATGTCCATGGCTGTGTATGTGTTTTGCCATGTTAGCCCCGCCCTCGCTCCGTCAACACCTTCTGGGGTGGGTTTCCTGTGCGCAGCTCGGCCTTCAGTTTCATGATCCGGTGTCAGTCATCTTTGGTGATTGTGCATCCTTTGTCTCTGGGTGTGCCATTGCAAACCGGTAACTCCTTCCTTGACATACACCTGTTGCAGTAGTCCTTTCTGACATCCTAGTCTTTGTGTGGATATTGTGGCATAATTCCCAGGACATGTCGCCTGCTGTTGCAGCCACTGCAGCAAGGGCACACTTAGTTTCCAGATTTGGCAACACACACACACTTCAAAGGTGCTCCTCCCTTCCTCCCTCAACACATTCATTTGGCTGTCTTCAGCTTGTCTGTTCCACAGTTGCGGCCACGCGGTACCAAAGGCTGGTCCATCTGCACATGTAACGTGCACATTGCACGACCCTCAGGTCCTTGCATGACCCACATCACACTACAGTCTGATGTTGCAGCCACCCTCCAAGCAAGGTCCATCCACACATCTCCCGCCTGCTCTCAGGCATGCACTGAGCGCACACACAACACCTTTGCATGATGAGTGTGCAAGTCCGACTGCCTACACAGTGCTGCCACACCTTCCAGGACCTGTCACACCCACCAGGTCATGTCCCTCCTACTCCCCACTGGCTCTATACCCCTGCCATGGGAGTGGGACTCAAGGCTTCTGCATGTAGTATGCTTTCGTCGTGAGGCACATGGCACAGGTATCAACTCTCAGCGTGTCAATCTACAATGTGTCCAGGACCCCCCTATCCACCATCACATGCGCACACGACCTCATCATCAACTCGTATGCAATTGACAGCCAGGCGCTCCTCACCCTCACCAAGGACGCAGACATTTCCAGTTCCAATATTCAAGATGAATGGCAGGACAGCAGCCACCTGAGGCTGGACTTGTACAGGACTGAGGTCAACATCTGAGGAATGTCCCCTTACAGCTGGGTCAACTGCTTGTGTCCCACCCACAGAAGCCCCGCACAGGCACCCAGTGTCCATGCACACAAGATGTTGTGCATCATGGATTGCTTGCTCACATTTGCCATGGTAATCACCAGCATCTGTACCTCACACTGCAACACCCTCAGCATTATGCACATGATCCCCAGATAGATCCACTCCAAGGTAAGATGGACCATCCCCCAGGTCCATGACAACATCCGTGTCAAATACTGCCCTGCCCTCTACGGAGCAGCCACATCCAAAATCCAGGGACACTTGTCCACATCCAGGCTGCATCTGCACACCTCAGCGTCAACATCCCACGCCCCAGCCACA
The DNA here is from genome assembly GCF_964204655.1 of Triturus cristatus. Lineage (NCBI taxonomy): Eukaryota > Metazoa > Chordata > Amphibia > Caudata > Salamandridae > Triturus > Triturus cristatus. The sequence continues at coordinate 179,327,512 of NC_140590.1, forward strand.
TCACCGTCCAGCAGAGATAGCTGCAATGGATCACTGTGTGCTGCAGGATGACCTTCAGACTCCTCACCCATACTCAGGAGGCAGGCCACAACCCTGACCCAAAACCAACCTTGTACCACTGTCATCCGAGACCCCATTGTGCCATCTCCGTGCATCCAACCTTGACCTGGCAACCATTCTTCAGATCCACCGTACCCCTGCATGCAGGACATAGTTCTCCCACCTGGGAACACATACCTGGGACTCCCTCCCCGGGAACCTCCAAATGAGGCATGACCTCTACGCCTTAATGTTACTCTTCCAAATAGGTGTGTCCTCACAGTTACGCGAAAAATACTCATACAGAACCAGGACACTGTAAAACAGCACAAAGAGGGTCCATTCGACTCGCACAACACCACAGAACACGTCTACATGACAAAATACATCTCTATGACTGACCTGGCACATCCAAACAGGCAAACAGAGGCCCTAAACGACAACCACCTCTTATAACACACCCACCACAAATTCAAACCCAGTCACACCCACAAAAGGACCAATAAAAAGGGCCTTTGCAACAGACCCACTGGTGACAGACCCCACAGACAAACAACTGCACCTTACTTACACCTCAACTAAACCTTAACTCACACACCTTCACACAACCTCCTTCACAAACACCCCCTCTTCACATTCACACACACACCGTCACATTCACACCCACACACCCACAACCATCCACACCCACACCCCACACCATGCCCACAGACAAGAATCCAAAGTTCACAAGGGCGGAGCTGGACCTCCTTGTCAACGAAGTCATCAGAGTCGAGCCACAGCTGTTTGGAACATTGGTCAGACAGACCAGCATAGCCCAAAAAACAAGCCTGTGGCAGAGGATCGTCGATAAGGTGAATGCAGTTGCGCCCATCCGAAGGACCAGGCATGAATGCCAAGCCAGGTGGTACGATCTGCGCAGGGCAGTCAAGAGGAAAATGAACGAGGAATACGCCCAGAGTAACATCACTGGAGGTGGGCTGCCCCGCAGACCCGTACATTACCATCCCTGGGAGGAGAAAGTGATGGCCACGCTTCCGCCGGTGGGAGTACACTGAGTCAAAGGAATCGCAGAGCCTGGTGAGTACACAAACAACTCACGTAACATGGGGGGAATGGCATCCACACCAAAAATACACCAAATGCACGCAACTTACCCCAAGCCCCCACCGCACACAACCACACTCAAAAACCACGCACATGCCACTAACGTCTCCATGCCCCATTCACAAATAAAGGCAATGCCATGTCCCAGGCCACACCAACCACAAACCCAAGACTGGATGTCCGGGATGCTGGGAGGGTGGGGCTCACACAACACATTGTGTAGCTCAGAAGCAGACACCAATGCCCACAGCCCATATGGCCTAGGTACATACCCATGCACCATGTCCAATGCACAGGGACTGGCAAATAGGCCTGGGCGGTAAAATCCGTTCCGCTCGCGGAATTTGCGGAATTTGCGTAATTTCGCGTTCCGCGGAGAACGCGAAATTGCTCAAAAGTCTGCTTTCCGCGATTTCGCGAACTTTTTTGCTTGTTCGCGTTCTCAAAATGCGTGTTCGCAAGATATTTCTCCCCGAGCACGCAAACAGCAATTGTGAACAGGAAAAAACCATTGCGAACAAGCAATTCCGCGTGTTCGCGGAATTTCTGCGCGTTCGCGGAGATTTTTTACCGTTTCGCGGAGATTTGCGTAACGCAATTACGCAAATTCCGCCCACCCCTACTGGCAAAGTACTGACAAGGTAGCTGACACTTGGCCCTGCTGTAGGCAGCACAAGGCCCTCCTGTGACCACTGTACACTCAAACAACAACTCTACAAGCTCACATACCTAACACAGGAACTCACACACACTGTCATGCCAGCATGCACCATGAGGGGACAGACACATCACCTGGGAGACCCAATGCCAAAGCACACTACACCCAACAGCAGGCCCGGTCACACCCCCCCCTCACACAAGCACACACCCCCGGGGCAGGCAACGGATTTACCCACTCTCACAATGGACATGTGACACAACAAGACCAATCCATAGCCAAATAAGCACCGAGCCAAAAATCTACTGGTCAAACACTCAGGAGCGCATACCAATCTGTCCCCAGCAACATACCCATCCCCAAGTGTACATTGAGAGGAATGCAAGGCACATCCAACCACCTGGAGGAACTGTGACTACTTGAATATGTATGAAACATGGATGTGGCATGAAACAGCATTAACATTGTCCCTCTCTCACACACAGGGCAACGTCATCGCCCTCCCCCCAACAATGGGGGGGAACAATCACAGTCCCAGGCTCAGCGCGAAGATGATCCCACTGGCAGCGACGACTCCCACCACTCCATGGATGACCCCGATCAACCTGGCCCCTCTGGTGCCCAAGCCCCTGCAGCACCTGCGTCAGGTACATCTGTGCCAACCACCACCCCCATTCCTGCCACATCCCAGGAGACACCCAGGAGCCCTGCTCGCACTGAACAACACAGCCAGTCTGACCAGGAGGGACAAGGTTCTCCGGGCACCCAGGAGGAGGCAGACGACCCCGCTAATGCCATCCCTCAGGGGTCCCGTAGACCTGATGTGCCCACAACGGCAGGCCAGGCTCGTGTGGGCAGGGGTGGTGGGAGTGGAGGCAGGCGGAGGAGAGAACCTGACCAGCCAGCTGAGGGAACCGGTATGTCACACATACGCCACATCCTGGACACATACCGGCGTGACACCAGGGGCATCAGCCAGGTAGTGTTGAGCCTCACAGACATCAAGGGGACCCTCGATGAGATGAAGAACCTACAGGGCGAGCAACATGCCAGTCAACAACAACACCAAGGATGGATGGAGGCAATACTGGCTGAGCTCCTGGCGGTGCAAACGGACATGAGCCGTTCACTCCGTCGGATCGCCGACAACATGGGAAACCCTCCCTGTGCCACCAGGCGAAGACCACCACCAGCCACAGGGAGGGAGGAGGAGGAGGATTCTTCCGACGGAGCATCACAGACATCGTCAAGGCCTGCATCTAAGGGTCCCCCCAGGAAGGTGGGTCATCCACGGAAAAGACCGTGAGAGGCAGCGGACCATCCACATCTCCCAGGTCACCTGGCCTGGCACCTGGCCCTCTGGCGCAACAGCAGCACCTCACTCAATGACATTCTCTGCCACATGGACTTGCTGGTCACAGTCTGACCAATGATGACCAACACTGTGGTCTGGACTCTGATGACTCCAACTGACAAGGATGCCATCTCCCCCTGTGAACTTTGGATTCTATGCACCCGGTAGAGCACCTTAGTACATCTACCAAAAGACTTACCCCACCAAAAATAAATTATTTTTCTTGTCATGAGATATTGCTGCCATTTGGCATTAGTCCACAACATATGTATGTGTAAATGTCTAACTATGCCTGAGTGTTGAACTAACTCCACGCATCCATACCCTGGGATCTGAGTCTGGAAAACACATGGGTCACAAGTTATCATTCAATGCAGACATGGAGCACAATACTCACCTGTGATGGCCTCAAGCTGCTGAGGGGGTGCTTTCTAAACTGTGCGGACACACCTATTTGGAAGAGTAACATTAAGGTGTAGAGGTCATGCCTCATTTGGAGGTTCCCGGGGAGGGAGTCCCAGGTATGTGTTCCTAGGTGGGAGAACTATGTCCTGCATGCTGGAGTACGGTGGATCTGAAGAATGGTGGCCAGGTCAAGGTTGGATGCACGGAGATGGCACTACGGGGTCTCGGATGACAGTGGTACAAGGTTGGTTTTGGGTCAGGGTTGTGGCCTGCCTCCTGAGTGTGGGTGGGGAGTCTGAAGGTCATCCTGCAGCACACAGTGATCCATTGCAGCCATCTCTGCTGGACTGTGATGTGGCTGGGGCGCGGGATGTAGCAGCTGAGGTGTGCAGATGCAGCCTGGATGTGGACAAGTGTCCCTGGAGTTTAGATGTGGCTGCTCCGTAGAGGGCAGGGCAGTATTTGACACGGATGTTGTCGTGGACCTGGGGAATGGTCCGTCTTTCCTTGGAGTGGATCTATCTGGGGATCATGTGCATAATGCAGAGGGTGTTGCAGTGTGATGTACAGATGCTGGTGATTACCATGGCAAATGTGAGCAAGCAATCCATGATGCACAACATCTTGTGTGCGTGGACACTGGGTGCTAGTGCGGGGCTTCTGCGGGTGGGACACAAGCAGTTGACCCAGCTGTAAGGGGACAATCCTCAGATGTTGACCTCAGTCCTGTACAAGTCCAGCCTCAGGTGGCTGCTGTTCTGTCATTCATCTATGGATCCCATGCAATCTTGAATATTGGAACTGGAAATGTCTGCGTCCTTGGTGAGGGTGAGGAGCGCCTGGCTGTCAATGGCATACGAGTTGATGATGAGGTTGTGTGCGCATGTGATGGTGGAGAGGGGGGTCCTGGACACATTGTAGATTGACACGCTGAGAGATGATACCTATGCCATGTGCCTCACGACGATAGCATACTACATGCAGAAGCCTCCCATGGCCTTGCAGGGGTACAGAGCCGCTGGGGAGTAGGAGGGACATGACCTGGTGGGTGTGACAGGGCCTGGAAGGCGTGGCAGCTCTGTGTAGGCAGTCGGAGTTGCACACTCATCATGCAAAGGTGTTGTGTGTGCGCTTAGTGTATGCCTGAGAGCAGGAGGGAGATGTGTGGATGGACCTTGCTTGGAGGGTGACTGCAACATCAGACTGTAGTGTGATGTGGGTCATGCAATGTGCACGTTGCATGTGCAGACGGTCCAGCCTTTGGCACCGCGTGGCCGTAACTGTGGCACAGACAAGCTGATGACAGCCAAATGAATGGGTTGAGGGAGGAGCATCTTTGATGTGTGTGTGTTGCCAAATCTGGAAACTACGTGTGCCCTTGCTGCAGTGGCTGCAACAGCAGGCGGCATGTCCTGGGCACTATGCCACAATATCCACACAAAGACTAGGATGTCAGAAAGGACTACTGCAACAGGTGTATGTCAAGGAAGGAGTTACCGGTTTTCAATGGCACACCCAGAGACAAAGGATGCACAATCACCAAAGATGACTGACACCGGATCATGAAACTGAAGGCCGAGCTGCGCACAGGAAACACACCCCAGAAGGTGTTTACAGCCCGTTGTGGGGACCAACATGCCAAAACACATACACAGCCATGGACATCATGCACAATAGAGAATCAAATACATGAAGAACAGCATGCAGGTTGCTAATCTACACATAGACTCATATGCACAATCCTTGACAACCATGCCAGAGATGCCGCATGCACAGTGGCAAGAGACCTGCATTGACAGAGATGAGGCACCTTGGAGGCTGAGGAACACCTTTATTACTCAGGCTCACACCTATGCAAATGCATCAATATTAACAGACTCACAGGTCTATTGGATTAACATGTGGGACCTACACTGGACACCCCCTTTGCACCACAGATGCTGTAAATCCATTGTACTGGCACACAAGTGAAGGGGGTGAGCCAAACATCCCCTGATACACACGGAGAGGCTGCAATTCCCCATTGAGCCTCTTATGGGGATGTCCCGCAATATGTCCACCCGCAGCCTCCCGTATGTTTTCGAGGGAAGTTGTACACACATTGATGCCTTCATCAAAATCCACAATCCCATTACAGATGACTGTCACGAAGTGTGACTATCAATTCATGTGAGTCATGCTACATGTCATGTGCTCCATGTTGAGTCCACATGTATGTATAGTAACAAAACCTGCACAGGAGCAGTGCCCACACATTCCAAATAACTACCACACCCAAAATGCCTTGCTGCATTCCTTACCCAAAGGAGACTTTTCACCATGTCCGTGCATGTAACGCTGATTCAGCACACGTTGCAATACTCATGAGGAATAGCAGGAGCACAACGATGCCACGAGCAGACAGCATGCGCAACTACCTGGGGATGAGAGACACACAAGAAGTCAGGAAAAACATAGTCATCCGCATGCATGGTTATGTACTCAACATGAATAAGGTTGACACCATGCTAGTTGTCAATTGAGTGTGTCAGCTGAAATGTGTGGAATGACATCAGCACTCGAGTGACACATCAGAACACACCTCAAAGTCACTTAGCTGGACACACACATTTCAACACATGCCACACAAGGCTCCAAGCATGCACACTCAGACACAGGGACTCACCATTATGAGAAGAAGTTGCGTATGAGCTGACTCCGGATGTCCTCCTCCTCCTCCTCCTCCTCACTTGCCTCATGACCAAGGCCATCATCCTCCACGGGTGGATGTTCCTGCTCATCGGGATCCAGGATGAGTGGCACAGCTTTCTCCACTGCCATGTTGTGCAGCATGCAGCACACAAGGAAGATTTTGCAGACCTTTACCGGTGCATATGGGAGGGACCCGCCTATCTTGTGGAGGCAACGGAATCAGCTCTTCAGGAGGCCAAACGTCCTCTCAATCACTCGCCTGGTCTGCCCATGGGCGTTGTTGTTACGGTGATCTGCAGCTGTTCTGGGGTTGCGGAGAGGCGTCACCAGCCATGGCATGTTGGGATAGCCAGAGTCCCCTACATGTAAACATCATGTAAAGAAGTGGGTCAGGAGATGCCGTCACATACAAAGACACCGCTAAATACTGGACAAACACAGTCCACCAACCAACAAGACATGCTCGTTCGTTGTGCAGCTGCAGCATCATTTCTGGCACCCTGCTACACCTCATGATGTAGGCATCGTGAGCTGACCCTGGAAAACGTGCACAGACATGGGAAATCAGCATGTTAGCAAGACACACCACAAGGGCATTAATGGAGTGATAATGTTTACGGTTTCGATAGGCTACCTCCTGTGCCTGTAGTGCTACCAAAGCCACATGTGTCCCATCAATGGACCCAATTACGTGGGGCATCCCTCCCAGGGCATAGAACTCACCCTTGATACCTGTCAACTGCTCACGAGTTGGAAAATGGATGAATTCCTCCAGGTGCTCCAACATGGCTTCTAAAACATCATGCAGGACACGGCTGAACATGGTCTGGGACATGCCACCCACATCAGCTATGGTGAGTTGAAACGTACCGGTGGCAAAGAAATGTAGGGCTGCCATCACCTTCATCATGGGGGTCAGCACAGTCGGATAACTGTGTCGCGGTTGGAGGTGTGGTGCCAGCCTGTTTTTCAGGTCCTCAATTAACTGTTGGGGGAATCTGTAGCGGCGTATGCAGTCACGTTCCATCATGGTACCCAAGTCTGGCATTGGTCGGGGGAGAGGTGGTGCCCTGCGGAAATTTGGAAGGAATAACGAAGATTGAGTACATTACTACACCAATGTCAATGCACTGAGCACATGTTCAACAGCTAATACACATATGTTACATACAGAGTCTGTACTGTGCAATACAACCTGCACACATATGCCAGCAAGGTGGTACTCCTACCAAGAGCCAGCTACAAACATGGATTGTCAAGGTCTACATGACATGCCATGAAAGTAGCTGTGGGCCAGTGTGAGTGAACAGCCAGACAAATTACAGGAGTGACATACATCCACATATGTGCATTTGAAGGATGTCATCTCATACAGACAGTTGCCGGCAAGCTAGACGCATAGGTCACATGTCATGGAAAAAGGACAGACCACACACCTTGCCATGAAGGGGTACATGTCAAAAATTATCACACAGACATTGAGACTACGCAGATATGTCCTAAGCTTGCAAGTCCCTGTTCGATGCATACAGACACATGTTACGTGTTATTCCACATGTGTCCTGGTATGCGTAATAGTGTGACATGGGCATCTACACACAGACACATGTTGGATGCAGCTACAGCAGATGCCGTTGACGGAACACCAACAGCAAGATCATGGGAACACATGACACACACATGACATAGTCACATCGTGGCACGCTGGTAGTGAGATGTCAGGTGTCATCATCCGTAAACCTGGCATCAGGGGACAGTTGCGGGTGTTGGTGACTGTGCCATGCCAGTGATGCAGTGCTTGACAAGTTTGAACTACATGCACACATGTAAAAGGTGTGAAGGGGAAGTGCGCCACATAGTGCCCCATCACACATGACATGTGTACACAGGTCATCACACAACTATTGGATTAAAACATGAGGAGACATGTTCCACATCACTGCCTGACACACTATGCCCTACACATGAAGGACTGCACTGACAATGACTTGATGTCCATCCTTGTGCGAGTCAGACACCTCCATTCCTTTCCTGTGAGCCTCCTATCACCAGTGTAAGCTGTGAAACGCACCGTACACACGCTCTGAGGGCGTGTGAACTGTCGTATCACTATATGGGGTTTGGGTAGGAGTACGCGTGTGTGTACGGACCGTACACACGTACGTGTACACACTGGTCCTATCCCTATGGGAGTGTTGCCGTAGGCGTACGCCATAGAGATACGGCCCGTACAAGCGTGTGTAGGGCCCGTAGCACTATGGTAGTGTTGGCATAGGCATACGCCATAGTGCTACCGGCCGTACGCACGCGGGTACGGCCCGTAGCACTATGGCGTACGCCTACGGCAACACTACCATAGTGCTACGGGCCGTACCCACGTGGGTACGGCCCGTAGCACTATGGTAGTGTTGCCGTAGGCATACGCCATAGTGCTACGGGCCATACACATGCTGGTATGGCCCGTAGCACTATGGCGTACGCCTACGGCAACACTACCATAGTGCTGCGGGCCGTACCCGCCTGAGTACGGCCCGTAGCACTATGGTAGTCTTGGCGTAGGCGTACGCCATAGTGCTACGGCCCCTACACACGCGGGTACGGCACGTAGCACTATGGTAGTGTTGCCTTAGGCGTACGCCATAGTGCTACGGGCCGTACCCGCGTGAGTACGGCCTGTAGCACTATGGTAGTGTTGCCGTAGGCGTACGCCATAGTGCTACGGGCCGTACACACGCGGGTACGGGCCTTATCACTAGAGTAGTGGTACCCTAGGGGTACGTGTGAAACGCACTGTACCTGTGTGGGGATTTGAAAATTACAATGGGGACACATAAGGGACAAGTATTAGGGCCTACATGCATGCTGGTTGTCATGGATACCCAGTTTAAAGATCACATTTTTCCATCATGTGGCCTGGAAAAAGCAGTTGGCCACATTATACATTGCTGCAAAGTGGTTGTTGACTTGACATGATGCTGCAAAATTGAAAAAATACTAATGCTGTCACTGGTGTATGTTTAAAGGGATTTGAGGAAACGTAGGATGCAATTGAGTCTGACCAATCACTCTGTACTCCTGTTAATGAAATAGCCCAGCAAGGCAGATATAAGTCAGCCAGGACCCATGAGAGGGCACTTGCCTGCACAACCTTTGATTCGACACCACTGCTGCTGCTTGTGATTCCTCTGGCACCATGTCGTGGACTGTGGAGAGGGCCCAGCCATTCACACAGGAAGAGAATGAGGCGTTGCTGGACGTCATCCTCCCACAGTTCCCCAGCCTGTATGGTAGACCAGGGGTGCAGGTGAGTGCTGACTCCGCTACCTTTGACTGTGCCCCTTCTTTTTGTGACTGGCACTTCTGGCATTGTGTCCAGGTGTGACAGACATGAAATGTTGTTTAGAGTGGGTCCCGGGGGGGGGGGAATGGCTCATGTCTGTCATGCAGATGTGGTTCATGTGTGCACTCCTCACTTGTATTGTGCTTACTGTGACATTCACTGCATGCTGCATGGCACATTCAGCATAGCTAATCCTCTTGGCCCTTCTTGTTCTATAGTCCTGAGGTGATTCAGTGTTCCCCCCGTGTGACAGGTGACTGTACCCACAGATGTGTGTGAGTTGAGTGGAGCTGTGGTGAGAGTGTCCAAATGATCTGGACATTGATGTGTGTGAATGTTCCTTGTCATGTGGGTGAGTGTCTATGTGGAGTGTTGCACCACAGCTGCATGGAGGAGGCAACAGCTCTACCCATCTGATGTGAGAAGTGATCCGTGCTGTGTGTCTGACTTGCTGGGCTAGCCCCACGCCTGTGACACCCTCCAGGCAAGTGGCACACATGCAGAGTGAGGTTTGTATCGGCTGTTGCCACCGGCAGGTGAATGATCTGTGCCTGTGTGCGTCTGTGTAGTCTGCTGATGTTGAGTCAGTGGCCTGGGGCATGTGACTGCTTGGAGGTGCTGGCCATCAGCTTTGTGTTGCTTGTGATGTACAGTGTGTGCCATGATCAGGGAGTGTGTCGCACCCCTCATGCCACCTGTGTACTTCCAATGCCATGTAGTGCATTGGGCCTTACACAGAGGCCAATGTCCCTATGACAAAGGTGCTATTATTTTGCAGCATACTATGCCCTGTTCAACAAATCAAATATGTTCTAATGTGTGTCTCTGTGACATGGAGCAGGTGTAGTGATCTATTCTCACTTTGGCATCCTCACAGGTAACCGCCTACGAGAAGGGGAAGATATGGAAGCGGGCCGTCAGGGCCGTGATCTCCGTGGAGGGTCGCAGTCGGCGCATGGCACAGATGAGGAAACGCTGGCAGGACATCCGGTGCTGGACCAGGAGGATCGCCCGGGTCCTGCTGTGGGACTCACCAGAAGGCAAGAACCGCGGGCTCCTGACCCACCAAATGAAGCGTGTCCTGGCGGTGGTCTTCCCTGACATGGATAGGCGGTTACAGGCGAAGCAGCAGCAGCAGCAGCAAGGGGGTAGGTACATGTGTGTTTGTTGTGTGTCACCAGCTTTGGGAAGTGCTCAGTCGCATGGATACACTGCCAGGGTTAATATGTGCATTGCATTTTCTGTTCTCCAAAGTCATCCGCTGCTGTTCTTCCTCCTTTCCCCTCCTTGACATGTGTTCCCTGGTCTGTGTGTAATCACTATTGCACATGGTCATCTAGGCTGGCAGTTAATCCAAGTGCACATTGCTGTCTGCATCATGTGGGGGTGGGGTCGGAGACATGTGTTGTTACCTTGCCTGTGCCCTGTCCTGTTCAGTCATTTGGGGTCCATATCAGTTGGCACTGATGCTGAGTCTCAACATAGGAGTGTGAGTTTTCAAATGAACAGACTTGCAGCATGCATGACCGATGTTGTGGCCTCAGACATGATGTGCATGAGTGGGAGATATGCATAGTGCCGGGACGGTAGCTCATGTTACAGTCAGATAATTCCAGGACCATGGAGCAGTGTGCCCACTACGGTACCCTAAGACACCCTTTCCTCGGTATCATGTGTGTCATCCAACACTGTGCCAATCCTCAATGTGTTCAGCATAGTTTTGCCTCTGTGGCATTGTTCCCTGGCCTCATTTGTATTTATCTAAAGTGTGCTACATGTGCCCATTGTACAGGCTGACCCCATTTTGCTTGTGCATCCTCACAGTGTCTGTGTGTCTATGTACAACAATCTGTTGAGGTTTTTTGTCACAAATATGTGTTGGCAGCCTCACGAGGTGATGTGGAGTACATTTAGGATTTCCTGATGCACTTTTTAGTAAACCCAGATTGAGAGGTGTCACTTCTTGAACTGTCTCAATCACATTGTCTCAGGTATGGGGTGTTTGTGCGGGCAAGGACTACATGTCCAAACCTTATGTCTCCTTGCCAGGTCTGACCAGTGTGTGATGATTGTCTGGACAGGCACTCAACATGCAGTGACCCAGGCATGTTGTGCAGGGTGTCATGTTTGTGCTTTGCAGCATGTGTCACAAGTTAAACAACATGTTTCCTGCTCATCCATTATTGGCACCGGTGTGTGCTCCTGATGCTATGTGGTTTGGTCTGTGTGTACTGACATCTGTGTGGACATTCTTCATTCACATCAGGGTGTCTCCTCAGTGCAGGTGCTCCTTATTCCAACACAATTTCAGGGCCATTTGCTAATGCATTGTTCTGTGTCTGGATATGTGTGCCAATCCACATGACAGGTAGTGTGTCAGATGTGTTGCTAACTGTGTCATCATGGTACGGATGGCCATGTGACAGGTGGCATGTTTTAAGTTGTGATTCAAGAAGTCACGTGCCCTGGTACTCACTACACTTGTCAACATGTCCCAATAGTTTATATGCTTCACTTTGATTTTTGTGAAGGACAATGATGTGCCTGCATGACAGATGTCAAGTACCACTTTTACACTTTTGTGGAACACGCTGGCACAATTAGAACATGGGCACATTTCTGTCCAAATGTTGTTTAGGAATTATACATATCCATGTTCCCACAGTGTGTTAGCATTTGGGTTAGTCCTTGGTTGTTGCTGATGCCAACTTACCGGTGTCAAATCATCCCGACCACCGTGGTGCCATGTATATGTACTTCCTGATACAACATTTCTTCTTAACATTGGCTTCTTGGCATTAGGCGGGCAGCTCATACAATGACTGTGTAAATGTAGTTTTGTGTGCACCTCCTTGTGTGATTTCTGATATTCATGCACATGTGTGTTCTTTTCAACAAGTGGGACATTCACACATTCCAAATATGTCAATTGTGTAAAGTTTTGTGCTTCCCAATGGATCAGATAGTATTACTTTTGGTTTTCTACAGTACTCACAGGTCTATGAGTTTGGGGACCCCTTCAGCATTGGCGTCTGTTATTTGGCATTGGGTGCACCAATACTATTTCGTTCACAGTGACCAGGAGGTGGCATGCCGTCATGGTCTGCCTGTGCTCCACTGTTCACAGACACTAGCTTCTCTGTATAATTGGATATCCAGTTATTTGCTGTGGTGTCCTGATTTTCATTATTTCAGGGGTCATGTTGGGTGAACCAACTGGGGAGTGCAGGGCTTACATATGTGCTGGGTATTCTAGATGTTCCTCATGATGCTTTTCATGATATGCACTGTGACCTATTTAGTTTGGACTCATGTGTCAGATATACACATCTGACTGATTATTTCCTGTCTCTTCACCTTGCCCACAGCATCATCGGGGAACACCGAGGGAGACACCTGTACGGACGTGGAGGAGGGATCCAGCACCAGTGCCACCACTCCTGGCGAGTCGGCAACATCAAGTGGCATGGAGGGCGAGGGGAGTGCGGCGGAGGACCTGGGTAGTACCACCACCGACTACGACACAGACGGGTCCGAGGCTGAACTCCCTGAGGGGGCGGAGGCTGCTCCAACAGCTGGCAGCAGCACTACAACTGTCACCGCCCCCTCCAGTCCCATCACCGCCCTCCCAGTTGCTCCGGTCCCTTCTGTCCTTGTAGGGCAACAACGTGTCTCCTTCGTGCCAGGCACCGCCCCCTCTGCCCCTGTCTCCCCTGCTGCCCTCACTGCCGAGTCTGTGGACATTCAGCGGCAGTTGCAGGTTGGGCAGACATCGATCCTGACTGTCCTCCATGGTCACACCAGAATGCTGACACAGATGGTGTCGTACATGGAGGGCATGTCATCAGCGATGTCTGACCAACGGATGTTGCTGAGGTCCATGGACTCGTCACTGACGGCAGCAGTGAGTGTCCTGCAGCGCTTGCTCCCCCACCTACCCCTGTGCCATCCACACTTCCCACTCCCATTCTTGTCCCAAGCACACACACACCTTCCCAGGCAGGCACCACACCAGACACAGGCAGCACACCAACAGGGAAGGGCAAGCGCACACCTCCTGTCACGCACACTCAGGGGGAAGAAGGCACACCCACTGGGTCTAGGGCACACAAGCAGACATGCAGCCACAGTTGGAGTCTGCATGCCTCACTCCCCAGTCCCTCCAATGTCACTCCCCTCGGCTCCCCTGCCCCACAGTCTGAGAAGGAGACCTGCTTGGCTGTGCTGGGCCTCAGCCCCACTGTTTCACCTGCGCGCAAATGGGCAAGGCACTCCACGGGTAGGGGAGTTGAGTCCTCCCCTGTCCACCACCTCCCCCAGTAGCGCTGCAACCCATCCCTCTGACCCCCCACCCCTCCCTGGGGCCTGTGGTTCCTTCCGGTGCAGGGGAGACGCTGCAAGAGCTTGCGGACGTGTGCAGCACAATACTGACCTCCACCTTTGGCGCTGCCCCACCCCCTGTGGTGGAGTCGTCCGTCCCTGCACCCCCAACACCTGCCCTACCCCCTCCTGTCCCAGCGGTGCCTGGTCCTTCCCCACATGATGCCCCCACCCCAGTCGATCAACCAGAGGTATCTAATGTGCAGGCAAGCTAGGGGAGACGCGCGGCCATGTGTCCCCCCCCCCAGGACTTTGTGTCTGGACCGGCCTATGGCCTTTGTAAATAGTGTCCTTTTCTACTTTTTGTTTTCATGCTGAATAAAGCATTTTGTTTTTACTTTGCACACGATTGCTTTTCAGGTATTGATGTTGGTGCTGATGCTCCATGAGTTGGGGTGGTGATCATGTGTTGGGTATCTGGGAAATGTAGTAGTCTGCTGCTCATGGGGTGGACCCTGGTATCTGCGTGGCATCACAAGGTCTCTGCAATGATTCTTTGGTCGTGTATGCTCTTTGTGTTTGGAGATATTGTCCCAAGGAGTGTTCCTTCCTCTGTGGCACCTGACATCTTCCCTGCAGGGAGTTGCACCATTGTTGTGCTGACCTGTGTCTACATTCCCTTGGTGGCTGATGGATCCCTTCAACTATGTCCATGCCTGCTCAGCAATGTGTCCAGCTGCATCGTCTGTGCCATCCTTGGTAGTCACTGTACTTGTGTATAGAGTATGTTGCCATGCCTCCATGGGGAAATGGTCCCTTTTCAGCACTATGCATGTGTGTACTCCCAGCCTAGCACACATATGGTACTTGTTCTGCAGGGTATTTGGTCACCTGACTGACAATTGTGGGCATTGTATCTGTGGGAAGTCCACCCTATTCCTTCCATTGGACACAACAACTTGGTGGATGTGCCAGCACCTGTACATTCCTATCAGTCCTGGAATGTGCGTGACAGTGTGTGTTCCCTTTGGTTCTCTTGGTTTAGTAGGCTTTCACATAACTATAGAGTCTTCTGACACGATCTCAGTGTGTGTATTGTGCTGCATCCGCCAGGGGTGGGTATGCATGTGTCATTTGTCATCGCACCCACATGTGGTGTGTCATGCAGTGGGGGAATGACATCCATCCTCATGGGAGTGAGACACTGCTGTCAGTGATGTGTTGATATGGCACTCTCAACATAGTCGCACATTGGGGATGCGTTCATGGACCCATGGAGTTGTGGTCATCTGAGGATGATGCACCCACCCCTCATATGTCAGGCCACTGCTGGGAATCCTCTGCACCCTCCCCCATGTCTCTGTCCACTGCTGGGAGTCCTCTGCACCCACCCCTCATATGTCTGGGCACTGCTGGGAAGCCTCTGCACCCACCCCTCATATGTCTGGGCACTGCTGGGAGGCATCTGCACCCACCCCTCATATGTCTGGGCACTGCTGGGAGTGATATGCACCCACCCGTCATATGTCTGGGCACTGCTGAGAGGCCTCTGCACCCACCCCTCATATGTCTGAGCACTGCTGGGAGTGATATGCACCCACCCCTCATATGTCTGGGCACTGCTGGGAGGCCTCTGCACCCTCCCCCATGTCTCTGTCCACTGCTGGGAGTCCTGGGCACCCACCCCCATGTCTCTGTCCACTGCTGGGAGTCCTCTGCAGCCACCCGCCCCCTTGGTGCAGTACACTGCTGTCCTGTGCATACACACACACCAATATACTGCTTGTATGCTGCACCAGGCCCTATGCCAACATTCGTGGCATGTGTACGCCTTTTTATCCAATCCGTACTGGTGCCGTAGGGTTATGGGTGGGACGGACCCTAACCCCGCATTCATAGGGTGTACGGGCCGTACCCACGCTCTGAGGGCGTGGGTACGGCGCTTACCCCTCCATCACCACCACAATGGTGGTACGGGCCGTACCCACGTTCTGAGGGCGTGGGTACAGCGCGTACCCCTCCATCACCACTCCAATGGTGGTACGGGCCACGCAACATTCTATTCCCAATAAGTCTGGCGCCGGTTGACGAATCTTCGTGAAATTTTGCAAACTTTTGGCCAGCTCCGGTCCACTCCTATCCTGAAAGTTTCGTGGTGATTCATCGAGCGGGGGCCAAGAAAAAAGGGGGGTCCCAAAACGCATTTTCCCAATGCAATTTCCCATAGGACCTGTTGACGCAGCTACAGCCCGAACTGCTGAACGGAATGACACCAAATTTGGCAAAGAGGTAGTCCTCAGTTCAGACTCGTGCCTTTTGCATAAATGGTGTAAATCTGTTCAGTAGCTCCTGAGAAAATTAGACTAAAAAAGATAGATATATCTATGGCCTCGGAGGATCCGCGCACGCTCCCCGCACCCTAAGCGCACCCTCTGCAAACCAAGCACGCACCCTCCCGATCACGCTCTGAATGCTAATTGGCTGTCAAGTGTCTGTCTACATTCGAAACCAGGAACTGTTGCCAGCCATTTTGTGCCTCGGTAGAAGCGAGGCTGATTAAGTAAGGGAAATAAGTGTGTGAAAGATGTAAAGGGGGCAAGGTAGAAATACTCTGACCCTCTAGTGTTGCTAAGGGGGTCCCAGAAGGAGCCCCAGGGGCCTCCCTATTTTCTTTTTTAAACGGCAAAATGCGCGCAGGGTGCGTGGATCCGGCAGGAAAAAAAAAAATTATAATAATTAGCCCCCGGGTGGGCCAAATCTTTACAAATTAATGGGGGAGGCGGCTGCGTGGCCCCCCTCCTGGAGCCCTGGAGGGCCCTGGGGGCCGCCACCCCCCAGGGCCGGCTCCTACAGTGTCTTGGGATGCCCACCCCCAGGACACTGTTGTTTGCTATGAGAGGGCGGGATTTTCGTTAGGATTTTGAAAGAGAGATCAGGGAAACCTACTCTCTCTTTCAAAATCCAAACGATATTGTTTTTCCACATGGGGAGCTGCATTTCAGCAGCTCCCCATGTGGAAAAGCAATGCCGGCTCCTGAAGGACGCGGGGAGCCGGCTGGGACCGTGGGGGCATTGGGGCTCCCCCCACGGTCCCCAATGTTTTTTTATAAGCCCCAGGGGATGGGGTCCCCGTGGATAATAAAAATTAGTGATAGGGGCTATTTGTTTTTTTTACGGTACAATTAGGAGTCGGGCATCCTATCGCGTTGGGTGCACGATTTCTCTCGCATAGGGTGCGCGGTTCCTACCGCGTTGGGTGCGCGGATCCAAGGGGAAAAAATGAAATTTTTGGGAGATAAACATCAAGCTTAAGTGTTATGTTCTTGAGTGGCTCTAAAAAGAGCCATTGTGTTCATTGAGAGTTTTTGGTACTTATAAGTAAGGACCTATACAGATTCTAAAGTTGTTGAGGAAGACTCTGTTTCCTTCATCAGTAAAGTGTACTCCATCTCTCCTATACATCTCTTGCATATGAAAGCGCAGATTGTTATTGTAAATGGACCCCATTCTATAGTCTCGGAGAAAAGCAGAAACAGATGTATTCACATGTTTCCCAGCTTTCTCAATTTGTGGACAAAAATTATTGGACCAGTTCCATTTCTGCATTTGGCATATGTTAGAATACACAAAGGCAGTTTTGGGAAAAAGTTAAATCAATTCTGCAAAGGTGTCCTTCATTAGCATTTCTAGACCTACCCCAGTCAAAGTGCCTAGGTCATTGCCACCACAGTGCACTATTATGAGGTCAGGGTGTTGGATATGCATAAAGGATTTTACCAATGGCATCAATTGGTACCACTTTAACCCTCTCTGTCCAGACCATTTAATGTCTACATTTGGCAAACCTAGGTCTTTGTGAATGTCTTTGTTTTCTGCATACCTTTGGCTCCAGAAAATATAGCTGTGTCCCACAATCCACACTCTAAGGATCTTGAAGGGAGGTCTGGATGCACTCAGATGGTTTCTGTAAATGAAATGGCAGTTTGAAAAGTAAGATTTTTCTAAAATGGTGGCTAAGATGCAGTTTTAAAAAAAGACAAGAAATCATTGGTTGTTTGACAACCTTCTACACTGAAAGGTAGGGTGCATGTTTCTGTTTTTTAAACGCATGATTCTTATCGGTTAACAAAAAATGATTGAAAGGAATATTATATATAAGCTGATATGTTGAAAAGTCAAGCACACTTGCTGTTTTGATTAGCAACATTGTGTGCTGAACTTGTGACCTGTGTGCTCAGTTCAGTGTTCCATGACCTGTTTCTATGGTAACAGGCAGAAGGCCGATTGGGGGTAGGGTTCAAATGTATGTCATTTTGAAAGGGTTGAAATGTTTAACCAATAGAAATGTGTGTTAGCTTTTGAATTTATGTGGGAAGGAATGTGATTTGATGTTTACATGTATATGTGTGGAAAATGAGAGGGAAACTTTGCCTTTCTTTGGTTTTGCTGACAGGTGCACAATGCAGAGATTCTGTATCAGAAAATCTGGTGTGTGACTGATATACTTCTTAATCTACAAAACAACTTGAAAGGTGAGTTATTTAATTTTGAGGGGATGTATGTGGTCTATTTTGATTTTAATCAAACTAATGTGTTTCTCCTGCAAAAGTGCAGGGAGTACTTTTTTTGTCTACAATCTTATTGTCAGTGTGTGTGCATGTAGAAACCATTCTGTGATAAGCATTTGTGTTTTTCATGTATTTGCAGACAGATAGCTGTGCTGTTTTTATATTTTGGTACAATTAGAAAGCAGTCATTGTTTATGTATTTGCAAAATGAGTCTTGTTTCTACACTAAAATGTAGTATTCGTAGACTAAGAAATGTGTTTTGGTATAGTGCAAGGGATAGTGTTGTTTGTCTAGAATCACACAGTGAGTCTGTGTGCATTTAGGAATCATTTTGAGAGAAGCATTTTGGTACTATTGTGTAGTAGAAAATGTTCTGTAATGTGTGCAGTCACCTTAGATCTTGTAGACTAGTAAATGTATTTTGTACAAGGGATAGTTGGCTGTCTACAATCACACTGTGAGTCTGTGTGTATCTGGGTAACCATTGTGAGAGAAGCATTTGGTAACATCATGTATTTGCTTGCAGATAACTGTTTTAAACCACATCATGTTGTCAAGTTTTAGTAGCATTAGAAGCCAGTCTTTGCTTATGCATTGATAAAATGAGTCAGGCATTGACAGTAAAGTACAGTACTGAAATATGTAGATTGTGTACAGTCCCCTTACCCCTTCCAGAGTAGTGAATGAGTTTTGGTAAACTCCAAGGGATAGTGTTGCTTGTCTACAATCACACTGTGCATCTATGTGCATTTGGGCAACCATTGTGAGAGAAGCATTTGGTTACATCATGTATTTTGCTGATATATAATGGCTTAAAAAACTGTCATGTTGTCAAGTTTTAGTAGTATTAGAAGCCAGTGATTGCTTATGCATTCACAAAATGAGTCAGGCTTTGACACTAAAGTGCAGTACTGAAATATGTAGATTATGTGCAGTCCCCTTACCCCTTCCAGAGTAGTGAATGAGTTTTGGTTAACTCTAAGGGATAGTGTTGCTTGTCTACAATCACACTGTGAGTCTGTGTGTATTTGGGCAACCATTGTGAGAGAAGCATTTGGTTACATCAGGTATTTGCTGATAGAAAATGGCGTAAAAACCTGTCATGTTGTCAAGTTTTAGAAGTATTAGAAGCCAGTGATTGCTTATGCATTCACAAAATGAGTCAGGCTTTGACACTAAAGTGCAGTACTGAAATATGTAGATTGTGTGCAGTCCCCTTACCCCTTCCAGAGTAGTGAATGAGTTTTGGTAAACTCCTAAGGATAATGTTGCTTGTCTAGAATCACACTGTGAGTCTGTGTGCATTTGGGAACCACTGTGAGAGAGGCATTTGGTAACATCGTGTATTTGCTGACAGATAACTGTTTTAAAACCTGTCATGTTGACAAGTTTTAGTAGCATTAAAAGCCAGTCTTTGCTTATGCATTGATAAAATGACTCAGGCTTTGACACTAAAGTGCAGTACTGAAATATGTAGATTGTGTGCAGTACCCTTACCCCTTCCAGACTAGTGAATGAGTTTTGGTAAACTCAAAGGATAGTGTTGTTTGTCTAAAATCACACTGTGAGTCTGTCTGCATTTGGGTAAGGATTGTAAGAGAAGTATTTGGTAACATCGTGTATTTGCTGATAGATAACTGTTTTGAAACCGGTCATGTTGTCAAGTTTTAGTAGCATTGGAAGCCAGTCTTTGCTTATGCATTGATAAAATGAGTCAGGGTTTGACACTAAAGTGCAGTACTGAAATATATAGATTGTTTGCAGTACCCTTACCCCTTCCAGACTAGTGAATGAGTTTTGGTAAACTCCTAGGATACTGTTGCTTGTCTAGAATCACACTGTTAGTCTGTGTGCATTTGGGAACCACTGTGAGAGAAGCATTTGAGCACTTGACATCTTTGCATACGCATAACTGCTTAAAAACATTTCCTGTTCTCAAGTTTTGGTAGAATTAGAAGGCAGTCATTGCTTATGTATTCACCCAGGAACTGTCCTTGCAATACTGTAAACATTCAGTTAATATCCAAGTAGTAATGGAGTGAGGCAGGACATGCATTGATTCAAATACTTATCCACTATGCATGCAGTCCTCTAACCATCTACACAGTTCTCTTTCACACCTTTAATTCCACAGTCAGTATCCATACACTTCCAGCAAGCACCCTGTCACACCCCTTGTACTCCTCTAGTGACCCATTCAGCACCATGTACTAATCCATTCACTGCGCCAAAACCCAAACACTTATAAATTCACCGAGGCACTCACCTTATAGTACTCTAATGATTGTTTAGAACCCAGGTACTTATGTAGTGAACCCGGACTTAGCACATGGAGTACTTGAAACGTCTATCCACTATACATGCTTGCATCAAATCACCTATACAATTGTCTTTCACACCTTCAATTGCCCAGTCAGTGTCTATATACTCTCATAAACATCCTGTCACTCCCCGTGCACACCTCCAGTGTTTCATCCAGCACCATGTACTAATCTATTCACTGCGCCAAAATCCAGAAACTTAAAAGATTCATGCAGGCACTCTCCGTGCAGTACTCTAATGATTCAGTTAGTACTCAGGTACTCATGCAATTACCCAGGCCTTAGATAGTGGACTGCTTCAAATGTATGTCTAGTATGCATTCAGGTCTCTAACCACCTACACACTTGTCTTTCACACCTTCAATATCCCAGTCAGTATTTATACGGTTTCCGCAAACACCCTGTTACTCCCTTTGCACTTCTCCAGTGACCCATTCAGTACCATGTACTAATCCATTTACTGCGCCAAAAGCCAAACACTTATAAATTCGCTGAGGCACTCTCCTTGTACTTCTCTAATGATTCAGTCAGTACCCAGGTACTTATGTAGAGAACCCGGTTTTAGCACATGGACTACTTCAAATGACTATCCATTATGCATGCAGGCCTCTAACCACCTATAGAATTATCTTTCACACCTTCATTTGCCCAGTCAGTATCTTTATACTCCAATAAACACCCTGTCACTCCCCTTGCACACCTCCAGTGACTCATTCAGCAGCATGTACTAATCTATTCACTGTGCCAAAACCCAAAAACTTAAAAGATGTATCCAGGCACTCTCCTTGCAGTACTCTAATGACTCAGTCAGTACCCAGGTTCTCATGCAGTGGCCCATGCCTTAGCCCATGGACTGCTTCAAATGTCTGTCCAGTATGCATGCAGGCCGCTGGTCACCTCACCTACACATTTGTCTTTTTCTTTTTCAATTAACTAGTCAGTATCTAGAAACTCCAGTAAACACTCTTTCAGTCCACTTCCACACCTCTACTGACTCATATGGCAATAAGATTAACCCAGGCACTCTCCTTGCAGTAGCGTAATGATTCAGTCAGTACCCAGGTAATCATGCAGTGTCTGAGGTCTTAGCTCATGGACTGTTTAAACGTCTATCCACTTTGCATGCAGGCCTCTAGTCACCTACACACTTGTCTTTGACTTCTTTAATTAACTAGTCTGTATCTATATACTTCAATAAACACCCTGTCACTCATCTTGCACACCTCCAGTGACTGATCCAGTACCATGTACTAATCTATTCACTGCGCCAAAACCGAAAAACTTAAAAGTTTCATCCTGGCAGTCTCCTAGCAGTAGTTTAATGATTCAGCCAGTACGTAGGTACTCATGCAGTGAACTGTGCATTACCACATGGACTGCTTCAAAGGTTTATCCAGTATGCATTCAGGCTTCTTAACTACTATACATTTGTCTTTAACAGCTTGAATTCTCCAGTCAGTATGCATATACTTCCAGCAAACACCCTGTCACTCTTCTAGCACTCTTCGAGTGACTTATTCAGCACCATGTGGTAATGCATTCACTGTGCCAAAACTGAAACACTTATAAATTCTCCCAGGCACTCTCCTTGTAATAGTCTAATCATTCAGTCAGTACCTAAGTGCTAATGGAGTGAGGTAGGCCTTAGCACATGGATTGATTCAAACGTCTGTGCAGTATGCATGCAGGCCAGTAGTCACCTACACACTTGTCTTTCACTTGTTCAATTAACTACTCAGTATCTATAAAGTCCAGTAAACACTCTTTCAGTCCACTTGCACATCTCTACTGACTCATCTGGCACTATGTAGTAATCCATTCACTGCACCAAAACACAAGAACTTAAAAAGATTAACCCAGGCACTCTCCTTGCAGTAGTGTAATGATTCAGTCAGTACCGAAGTAATCATGCCGTGTGTGAGGTTTTAGCTCATGGACTGTTTGAACGTCTATCCAGTATGCATACAGGCCTCTAGTCACCTATACACTTGTCTTTAACTTCTTTAATTAACTAGTCAGTATCTATATACTTCAATAAACACCCTGAGACTCATCTTGCACTCATCCAGTGACTGATCCAGTACCATGTACAAATCTCTTCACTGCGCCAAAACTGAAAAACTTTAAAGTTTTACCCAGGCACTCTCCTAGCAGTAGTCTAATGATTCAGTCAGTTTCCAGGTACTCATGTAGTGAACTATGCATTACCACATGGACTGCTTCAAATGTCTATGCAGTATGCATGCAGTCTTCTAACATACTATACAATTGTCTTTAACAGCTTCAATTCCCCAGTCAGTATCCATGTACTTCCAGCAAACATCCTGTCACTCCCCTTGCACTGTTCCATTGACTTATTCAGCACCATGTTGTAATGCATTCACTGCGCCAAAACAGAAACACTTATAAATTCACCCAGGTATGCTTCTTGCAATAGTCTAATCATTCAGTCAGTATCTAAGTACTAATGGAGTGAGGCAGGCCTTAGCACATGGATTGATTCAAACGTGTTTCCACTATGCATGGAGGCCTCTAACTACCAACACAATTGTCTTTCAGACCTTCAATTTCTCTGTCAGTATCTATAAACTCCAATAAACACTCTGTCACTTTAATTGCACACCTCCACTGACTCAGTTGGCACTAAGTACTAATCTATTCACTGCACTAGAATCCAAAAACTTAAAAAGATTCACCCAGTCACTCTGTTTGTAGTACTCTAATGATTCAGTCAGTACTCAGGTAGTTTTGCAGTGATCCAAGTGTTACTCTATGGACTGTTTCAAACGTCTATCCACTATGAATGTAGGCCTCTAGCCACCTACACACTTGTCTTTCACACTTTCAATATCCCAGGCAGTATTCATACAGTTCCCGCAAACACTCTGTCACTCCCCTTATACTTCTCCAGTGACTTATTCAGCACCATGTACTAATGTATTTACGGCACCAAAATACAAATACTTATAAATTCATCCTGGCACTCTCCTTGCAATACTCAAAACATTCAGTCAGTATCCAAGTACTATTGGACTGAGACAGGCCTTAACATATGGATGGATTCAAACACGTATCCACTATGCATGTAGGTCTCTAATCACCTACACACTTGTCTTTCACACCATCAATATCCATGTCAGTATTCATACACTTCTAGCAAACACCCTGTCACTCACCCAGTGTGTCTCCTTATAGTACTGTAATCATTCAGTCAGTTAGCATGTTGTCTTTTAGTGAGGTAGGCTTTAGGGCATGAACTGCTTCAAAGTAGTATTCACTATGCATGTAGTGTTTTAACCATCGTCACACTTGTGCTTCAGGGCTATAGTTTCTTAGTCAATATTTATATAAAATGTGTTTCTACAGTAATAGAATAGTATAAATTTGAAAGTTATTAATATACATTTATTTGTGATTCTTTTTTACAGATACTGTTTTTCAACGTTAAAATAGAGAAATCATGCCAGAAAAAAAAAGAAAAAGAAAAGAACAGAGACAGGGGAATTACTTGAAGAAACATCAACCACAAGTATTGAATGAACAAGATAATGTGGCTAAAAAGAAAAAATCTTCTGGTAAGATCACAAAGCAATTTATTAAAAATGTTTGTAGGACCAAACAGAATGTACAGAATGCTGAAACCTCTGAGAATACTATAACTAGAAAAAAAAAATCAAAATAAGTTGTTTGTTGAAAGATGTGAAGAAATATAAAAAGGGAGCTCTATTTTATAAAAAGAAGAAGCATATTGAAAACATTGTTGAAAAGGCTTTTGAAAGAAAAAGGAAACTATTCATTTTAGTATTAAACAGAATTCGATCACTAGATAAACCAATCCATTTAATGAAGGCCAAAAGTATGAGGAAAAGAGTAATTAATAGAAAAATAATTGTGATGGTTTTTTTGGGAGAATGGAAACACAGTTCCAGTTTAGAGCCTTTCTTTAATGAAGAGAGTTATTTACAGAGCAAAACATGATTGTATGCAGTTGACACCAGTGGTAGAGGTTATGAGGTTAGAGATGGTTGTCCAATTGAGAAAGAGAAAATGGTTGAAAGAAATGCAGAAGAAGTGATAGCTGATGAAGTTCTAGGGAGACGTCCTAAACTCCTGTGTACACTTGGGATTGCAGTAGTATTTGTAGTGTACGACAAGAATCTATTGATAAATTATGTAGTTTTTTACGAGCATATAGTAAAAAAAGTGTTAAACAAAAGATTAAGGTGTTGCAAGGACTAGACCCTTGCAGAGTGAGAAAAAATACTGGTTTGCAAGGTCATTCTCTGGCTTGTCTTTCTAGGAAAGTTTGTGAAAGTGTTTTTCACCATTTCAGGATGCTGGCCGTACATCATATTCAAATGCGGAAGTTAGTGAGAAGATTGTATTATGCAAAAAGTCCAGCACTAAAGTTAAATGAGTTGAACAGTGCTCTTTTGCGTGGGTCAGTATCAGATGTGAAGAAGGTTTGTGATGATATTGAGTTTTGTTACTTTTGTCCTCAGCAAGAGAGTGCAGAAACTGACACATTAGTAGAACAAAATGTTGAAGACAATTTAGAAACTGTAATTATAAACATTTTGAGGATGAAATCACAAAGTTTAAGGTAATTTCAGGTGAAAGACCAAATGTTTCTTGTATTTGTTGTTGGCGAAGTCACTATAAAACTCAGACTACGGGTGTCAATCTGTATTTAAAAAGTGAAATAGAAGATAATGATAAGTGGATGGAATTCGCAACGTATTTGTTGGTAAAGGATTGTTTGATTTGGGATCTGAGCAGTGTATTTGCAAATATTGTTATAACAAATTAGATGAGAATATAATGCCTGCTAGAGCTGTTCATAATAATCTAGAGTTGGTTGCTATTCCTCCAGAGCTGATAGATTTAAATATGTATGAGTCTATTCTCATTCAATGTGTGCACCCATTTCAGGCTATTGTTCGTATGGAGCCTAAAACAGGTAAATTACCTCCATCAGAGTTACAAAGAGGATTGAAAGGAAGATTTGTGTATTTACCATTAGATTTAAAGAAAAATATTGAAACTATTGGTGTAGACCATGCAGAAAATGAACCACCAGTCATTCTAGTTAATGGTGTTCCTACTAAGAATAAGAAAATCAGGTAAGAGTTAGTGGATGTTAGAAAAGTGCAAAAGCATCATTGTATCTGATAAAAAATAATGAGTACTATAGAAATGTGTTTGTAGGAGAAGAAGAAATAGATTTAGCAGACGATACTGAAGTGGACAAATTGAAAAAGTGGACATGTCCAGATGTGAAGAAATCTATGAACATTACAGTGTACATCCACTTCATTCCAAAGAGGTGATGGGGAATACGATTGAGTTGTTCCAAATGAAAAAAGCAAGAGGAAGTCCCATGCGTGTATGGGAAGAGAGCTTGGAAGCTCGTTGTTTCCCGCGCTTGTTTCCAACAGGAAAAGGTAGACGATATGATGAACGTCCTATGCAGATTCCTGCATCTGAATATCGGACAACAAGATTATATGCAGAAGATCCAAGATTTCGACAATGTATCCCTTATATGTTTCATCTTCTGTTTGAAAGTGACTTGTCTGGACTTTCATATGCAGTAAATCACATTTTAAAAAACTGGAATGCATCTGCAAAATGTAACTGCAAAGGATTTTATGGATAAAGTGCATCAGAGAGATGATCATTTAGAATCTCAGTTGATTAATCTGATGGCATGTCAGCGTGGGACTAATGAATATTGGTACCGTCATCATGGAGAACTGAAATGTATGCTACGGAACTTGGGAACTCCTACATGGTTTGTTACACTAAGCTGTTCTGTGTATGCTTGGGATGATTTACTTGAATTTCTCCGAGAGGCAAATTCCAATACAAAAAATCTTGAATACAAGACACCTGGAGAATTGTGCTCTTTGGATCCTGTTAATGTATGCAGATATTTCAATCATAGATTTGCAGCTATGATGTCTTTCATCTGCAATAAAAAGAATCCTCCTCGTGGAGAAGTTGTGGATTTCTTTTGGAGAAAGGAATAACAAGCAAGAGGTGCTCCTCATATACATATGTTGTTATGGATCAAGGACGCCCCCAAATTTGGAACATATTCAGATGAAGCTGTTTTGTCTTTCATTGAAGATTATGCCACATGTGCTGTACCCAATAACAGAGAAGATAAAAACTTAAAACAACAAGTCTTACGATTCCAAAGCCATAGGTGTGGAAAATACTGTCGACGAAAGTACAAGTCAAAGGATAAGTCCTATACCAAATGTAATTTTGGATTTCCACGTCCTGTATTATCCAAAGGAAGAGTGAACAGTTTTATGTCAGCTATGCGACATACCATCACAAGAAAGTCTCCAAAAAATATCTACAACTTAAGAGGCAGCGAAGAATCAAAATACATAAATGACTACAATCCAGTTATTTTATCCATGTGGAACGCTAACATGGATATTCAGTATGTTGCAGACAATTCCATTGCTGTTGCTCGATATGTAATGTCCTACATTACTAAATCTGAAAAGACAGAATTGAAAGAAATGTGGGAAGAGATTTCTCACAAGAAGACTCTAAGTAATAAATTATACAGTTTCAGTTTGAAGATGTTATCGCATCGTGAAATTGGAGCATATGAATGTTCAGATCGGTTATCATCTGCAAGTCTATATTCCAAAAGTAGAAGAATCATTTGGGTAAGTCTAGGTCTTGCAGGAATGTGAAATCGGGTACTTAAATCTGTTCAAGAAATTGAATATTTAGCAGAAAAAGAACCAGAAAGTACAGATATTTTGAAAACGAATATGTTGTACACATATTACACAAACAGAAGTCATCATCTTGAGAACATGTGCCTCTATGCTGCAAAACTACACTTTTAAACAGAATACTACAGAGAACATCAATGATGGAAAATATGCAGTGATTGGTTCCGAAGGATGTCTGGTGAAACAAAGGAAAGGAAATGTAATTAATCACAGGAAACTGAGTTGCGACACTGCGGACAAAAGGGAATTTTACTATTTAGCCCTTTTGCAAATGTTTGAACCGTGGCGTTCAGAACTGGAATTACTTGGAGATTTTCGGAGCTATGAAGATTCATTTAATGCTTGTAGAGATAGCATACAATGCAGTGCTTTTGCAAATTATGTGAAAATGTTGAATGATTAAATTGATCAAGAAGCTACAATTGCAGCTGAGGTTGCTAGAGACAGTTCTCAAGACAGTCAAAGTTCTGCTGCACTGAGTCAAGATCCACTTGGACAACCAATTGTTGAAAATGAAGCAGCAACTGCCATGAATGAGGTGGAAACAGCAAGGTGTCAAGCTCAAAAAGATGTAATACATTTAGGAAACTTGGAAGAACAACTAAATGTTGAACAGAAACAAATATATCAACAAGTGAAAGAGCAGATTGACCATAGATTACTTCATGAAAAGAAAGGGTGCTCATGTACATCATTTCAACCTATCCGAATGTATGTGAGTGGTCAAGCTGGAACAGGAAAAAGTTTCTTAATTAAAGTAATTACAAGTTATCTGCAGAAAAGAACTGAGTCGCATTTGTCTTGTATTGTCACTGCTCCAACTGGGTTGGCAGCACATAACATTAAAGGAATTACTTTACATCATTTACTAATGCTACCAGCAGAGCTTGAGAACAAATTGGAATATCACAAGCTATCTGGAGAAGCTTGTTGTGAAGTTTCAAGAGTCTTGAAGAAAATGAAACTTCTCATTATTGATGAGGTGAGCATGGTCTCAAACTTGATGCTTGCCTTTGTGCATTTAAGAATGCAGCAAAGTCTTAAAACAGAGTATGATGTGTTATTTGGAGGAAAACACGTCATAGTTTTTGGAGATTTACTGCAACTGACTCCGGTAAAAGGACAACACTTGCACATGAAGATACCAGAAAGTCTCTTGGTAGTGTTGGTAATGTGAACATTTGGACTTATTTTGAATACAAAGAACTGACAACAAATATGCGACAGGCAAATGGTGCTGAATATGGAAGTATTCTTCAAGATATAAGAATTGGAATTCTTACAGAACATGGCAAACAAGCTTTGGAGAGTCGATTACTTTGCAATGTGTTTCAAAATGAAAATGTAGTTCCTGCAAAAGTGTACATGAAAATTGCAGAAAATAAATCAGTGATCTGCTTAATGCCAACACTGCGCGAGTGTTCCATATTCAACGAAGAACTATTGAAACTGGAAAATGAAGAAATTATAAAAATGGAAGCCATCGATAAAATAGAGCATGAGGGAACCACTATTATTTTGACGGGAAAGTTAAAACAAAACTGGATTCTTTAGAAAAAAAAAATATCTAAAACAGATGGTTTAGAAAAGACACTATATGCATGTGTAAACTGTCGGGTAATTTTAAGGCGTAATTTGGATGTAGAAAAAGGTTTAGTTAATGGCGCAATGGGTAAAGTGGTGGATTTTGTTAATTATCAGAAAAAAGAAGGAGTTGAATTTTTGAAAATTAAATTTGATCAGATTGAAGAAGTTAAAGAAATTGGTTGTTGTTCAGTTCGTTTTTTGCTTGTTAAAGATTTATATGTCCGTAGGAAACAATTTCCATTTTCTCTGGCATATGCAGTGACTATTCATTAATCTCAAGGATTAAGTGTAGACAGTGCATTGGTGAACATTGGATCTACCGTATTTAAAGAGGGTATGGCATATGTTGATTTGTCGCGAGTCAGAACATTATCTGGTTTGTTTTTGATTGATTTTGATGAGACAAAGGTTACTGCAGATGCAAACTGTGTAAAAGAGTATAATAGGTTAAGAAGGGTGTATGCTCCAAATTTAGGTCAATATCCTGTATTTGAAAAGCGTGTGGTTGGTCGAAAAAGAAGGTTTGAGAATATCTGTTCTGAAGGTGTCGAGAAGGGAAAAAAACAAGATAATGTTGTGATTGCAAGTAAAAAGAAATCGGACACTGTTGAAGAGATTGTTGGTTATCGGTTTGAAAATAGTTCAGGTGTCAACTGCTATGATAATGTAGTGGTCAATGTTGTTTTTTATCTTGAAGGTTGCAAGAACAAATTATGCAGAATCGGCAAAAAAGATATTGTTCTCTGTTGCATTCTGTTTATGAAAAATTGACAACAGATACAAGTGAAATACGATCTGTTTCAGATGTTCGTAATCTTTTGGATGTGTGTTCTGGTTCTACACAATTTACACAAAATATCCAACAAGATGCTCAGGAATTTTTAATGTATATGCTTACCATTTTTGAAAATGAAGGTGTAGAAATTGAAAATATATTTGGCCTTTCTTACAAATGGGAACAACATTGTGAAAATTGCATGTATACATGTACCACTAATGTAGACAATGAAAGATTTCTGTATTTAACATTACCAGACTGTAAATCAGTCTCTTTCAATAAATTAGTTAAAGGTGCAAATCAAAACATGGAGTGTAGCCAATGTAAATCAGAAATGTTATCCACATTATTTTTAACAAAATATGGACAATACATAATTTTTATGATGCAACGTTGTACAGCTGACGGAAGAAAATTGGATACTTTAACCCCTTGTGTGCGCACGACGGCTCCCGGCCGTCGTGCATCACAGTGGGCGTGTGTACACGACGGCCGGGAGCCGTCGTAAACCCGCACCCAAGGGGTTAATAAAGCAATTTTTAGCACAACTATCAATATCAGGAAGGACTTTTGTAGCAATTGCAATAATTTTCCATGATGGTCCTTCCACAACATCTGGACATTACACTGCCTATCTAAAATGTGACAAAGGCTGGACACTTTGTAATGATTCCCAGTTGGTTTTCAAACAACGTTTGCCTAGGGAATTACCAAATTCCTACCTAATATTTTTAACGTCAAAGTTTTAGGAAGATAATTCACTCTCTGAGGAATTTATTATTATAATTTAATAGGACTACCATTGGACAATTTACATAAAAAGGAGTGCAAAAATACCATTTGGCCTCAAGGAAAGGTATATGTTTGAATTATGGACTTTTTTGTGCTCATTGACTCAGTGAATATTTTAAAGCAACAACATTTACAGTTTTTATAAGTTAAAGTTATAAAATTTTGTTAGCCATAAGCATTTCATATATGTGTGATTTGTATTTTCTGGTATTTTACTGAGAATAGCATGTTGGTTTTTTTTAAACAATCTTTTTGATTGTTTTTTTTGTTGCCCGCTGTTAAGTGATGAGTACGATTGAAATCACTATTTCTAGTGAAATTCAATATATTCTGAGAACAGCAAAAAAAGCAAACAAATTACTTTGTTGAAATTATGCTGTGTTGTAAAAAAATTAATATTACATGTTATAACAATTTTTTCTTTCCTTTCACAGATCCTAATTCTAAAATAAGCAATTTACATCAATTTACATTGCACAAAAAATCTGAAAAAAATGTATACCATTTTTAATTTCTATTACTGTGAAGGTAAGTTTAACTAAGTATTAATATGGAGAATGGGCAGATCTGCAAGAAGCTACAAGTTTGAACACGTGTTTATACCTATGTAGTTTTGAAATCTCTCTGTTATCGGATATCATGTGACCTCCAAAGAAACAGATTTGAGTGGTTCATAATATTTCCCATTGTACCTATTGAAGGACCGCAATCATTTCAATCATTCTTCTTTGAGCATCTTTGCAGACAAAACTCTGTGCTTACCTTCTATCATTCACAAGCAATTTTAAAAACAGAAATATGTCACTTTTTGTAACATAGTTATTGTGTAAGACACTCTTTCATATTTACAAAGAAAGGAAAAGGCACTCTGTGTACTTTTTCTACTCCATGTAAATACAACCTCATCATACTCACCACTTTGCGTTCAAAGGGTGTTCTATAAGTGTTGTTGTGCATGATTGCACTGAATACTCATAGAACAAGACACATCTCCAGATTTATCAAAAATCATAAATCTTGATATGTGTGTGAATGCTGCACCATTCTCCAATTGGTGGAGGAAAGCACAACAAGGAGAATTGTTTTCATTTCTCCTCATTTTTAAATCTTCAATGCATGCTAAAATGTTCAGCATACATTGAAGGAGAAAAATGCGTGTTCTGATTGTTTTTGTGCAGGAAGGTTTGTCTTCCTGCACAAAAGCAAACAGCACTTGACACAGATATCCTTGCACTATGGTGCAAGGGTGCCTGTGTCACCACATGGCTGCAATTTAAACAGCCGTGCAGAGAGAAGCATAGATTTGCAACATATTTATGTATATATGCTGCATCCCTGTGCTTTGGAAGTACTACAGCACACTGCAGTTAAAGAGGTTACTGTATGATGCTGCAGCACTTCCTCATAGTTCTGCACTTATACATTCACCAAAAGCTACTAATGCATTCATTCAGTCAATTACATACTACACATACATTCATCTAAACTTTCACACACTAACAAACAAATATAGCTCTTTTTTAAACCAGGAAAGTTAGTTCTTAGAAGAACTTTTTTTTTCTTCTTTTTTCTTTTATATATTTTTTTTGGTTTTTGAACAATTTTGAATTTTTTTTGGTTTTTCTTGAAAAAAAAAGGAAAAAACAGAACTGGAGGAACAAAACAATGAACTTCAGGGGAAAAAAAAAACTAGCAATGGTGACTCTCTTGCTTTAGGCAGATGAGATCGATTGACTGCTCTCCATGGCATAAAACAGCATTGCATTTTATGCAGAGCACTTTCAGGGATTGAAACTGTGGGCGGATGTCCTAATTTTGTACAGAAGGATCCACCCTTGAAGTGCTTGGCTGCGATGGTTCAGAAGATGCAGGAACAACTCTCATTCTGCGGCATTCCTCCCGAGCAAGGTTCACCGGATGAAGGGTCCTTAGATGCTTCATCATACTGGCAGTTCCGCAGGAATATTTTTTGTTCGGATCCCCACAGGACAGCACTCTCTGGCAGATCTTGCAGGTCACTAAGGTGGCATTGGTTTTCGTTTGTCCCTCAGGATAGGTGAAAAATTTCCACACCACAGATGAAAAACATGGTGGGCGTGGTGGCTCTTCCAAAAAATCATCCACAGATGAATGAGGAGATCCTGGAGATGCCTGCTGCCTTGAAGCCATTGTTTGTAAAAAAAAAAGTTTGAGCTAAGTGTAAACTTAGTCCAAAAAAGCTTCTTCTCTGCAAAGAGATGTTCCTCCAAAGAAGGTCAAAGAAGAATGATTTTAATGGGTGGGGTCTTTCAATAGTTAGAACAGGAAGTGTAATGAACCAATCAAATCTCTTTTTTCAGGTCACATGGGATCCGTGCACCGTGCGCATAGGCAGCACGCACCCAGCGTGCATCTGCGAAATTGAATTTAAAAGGAATATAGGATTAGAAAGAAAATATATATTACTTTTATGAGTAGTTTAGAGTTTGTCTTCAATTAATATTCACAGGCGAGGACAGTTCTCTGAAATCCTTCACCCTCTGAGCATCGAGGAAATTAATGGGACGATTTTTACACAGCGCTAACCTGATTTTACTGGGAGCCCGTTTTAAAAGCTGGGACTACAAGGTCCAGGTCCAGGGTGCGTAACCACAAATCTAATACAGCGCACCTGGACACTCTTCCCGGCCCCTCCTTCCACAGCGCTGCCATAAAACGCCTCGCGGCCCCCGCTACGCGGGCGCCGCTCGCAGGCGAGGACAGTTCTCTGAAATCCTTCACCCTCTGAGCATCGAGGAAATTAATGGGACGATTTTTACACAGCGCTAACCTGATTTTACTGGGAGCCCGTTTTAAAAGCTGGGACTTCCAGGTCCAGGGTGTGTAACCACAAATCTAATACAGCGCACCTGGACACTCTTCCCGGCCCCTCCTTCCACAGCGCTGTCATAAAACGCCTCGCGGCCCCCGCTTCGCGGGAGCCGCTCGCAGGCGAGGACAGTTCTCTGAAATCCTTCACCCTCTGAGCATCGAGGAAATTAATGGGACGATTTTTACACAGCGCTAACCTGATTTTACTGGGAGCCCGTTTTAAAAGCTGGGACTGCGAGGTCCAGGTCCAGGGTGCGTAACCACAAATCTAATACAGCGCATCTGGACACTCTTCCCGGCCCCTCCTACTTCCATTATTTGAACCAAGCCCACAACCGCGCTAGCGGGACGCGTGCGGGGCGTAGTCCGGGGCGAAGCCCGGGCAAAGGGCGCGCTCGTCTGAGCTCGTCCGAGGTCGGCAGAGGACGGGACGGGCCACAACCCTTGGCTCCGCTGGTATGTGAACTCAAATTTGATACCCGCTGACGCTGATTGCCTGTGTTACAGCGATTTGCTGCTCCGTTGGCCACTTAGGTTCAGTGTGTTGCCTTGTTCTCGTCCACTTCTGTTTCTGTGTTTACTCTTGCTGCTGATACCTGGGCAATGGCAACTGGAAGTCCCGGGAAAGGGAGGAAATCTATAACTGGGTCTGGAATTGTCGGCACATTGGACAATTTTCTCATAAGGGCCACATCAGTCCTTCAGAGAGAAATCGAGATGACCGAAAAAAGGCTTTCTTTTGACCAAGCTTTTACTAAAAGGTCATCTTTGGGAAATATTGCCACATGTCAGTCACCAACTAGACATTGTATTCCTAGTTGCATTGCTAATTCCCACAGCAGCTTATCTACATCCACAGAATTGAGTCCTAACATCAATAACCCTATTGAGCGCGAAGAGCATATTGACCAGGTTCCAAGCCTCGCTACATCTACTGTGGGGTTTACCCGATCTGGCCATCCGATCCGACTGGAAGTAGGCAATGCTACTTCAATCAAACTGGCTGCCAGACGTAAGCGGAGTGGCACAGCCCTGACCAACACGAATTCGAAACACCCTAAACGATCTAAACTTGGGGTCATGGATTGTGCAGTTAACACTGAACATGTTACTTTGACGTCGCAAAGCACTGAGTGCAATCTGGGTTCGGAATTTGGAGGAGACTTCTGGTCTAAACTGGAGCAGCTACTTACGGCTACATGCCTTCCAATGTATAATAGACTTGATGTAATTGAAAATAAGTTATCAGCCTTTGAACTACGGTTTGCTGGTTTCTTGGGGGATATTGAGTCTAATTTGCTTGAGGGCACTAACATCAATCCTATTTTGACAAATTATTCTGTTGAGCCAATTGTTCCTGCTCCTAAATCCCCCAACCCGAGGCTAGGGGCTGTAGTCCATTCCATCTCGCAGAGTGTGAGGTCTGGCACCACTGCCCAAATGTCACTTGATAGTCCATCCACATCCACTATAACTGGAAATGCTTTGAGTAGGGGTAATCTTGCTAAAACAAACATATCTGCTGACAAGGGAGCCACTAACCCTTCACATAACACACCTAGCTGTTCAAATATTGCCACCAAAGTGAACCACAAGCTAACTTGTTTGGATCTCCCCCCGGAATCAGTTCCTTATGTGGTGGTACTCGCAGGGGTCCCAACCCTAGATAAAGGTACGAAGGAGGACCCCTGTAAGCTTAAGAATAAGTGTATTCATTGGTTGAACCGGTACAAACCTCTTCCGAAAGGGTGTAGCAGCGAAATTCTCTTTGCAAGACGGCTTGACTGGGTGGGAAACAGAATTAAAGATCTGCAGGGCGATTGCGTTGTGATTAACTTTAGAAATCCTAGAACAGTTGGTTACATCTGCAATGTACAGCCATGCATCACAGGCAGCATTGAAACTTCCATTAAAGCTCTCCCCCTTACTTACTTCTACCCGGGTCCTTCTCTATTGGGTCGCAAAGCTTCTGGGACGATCCGGGCAACGGGCCCAGATTGGGATTTGGTGGGTTCTCACCCCCATTGTCTCAATGAATCTCAAGTTACAACTCAATTTTTCCCACCTGTTCTTGAATCTTTCTATCATTATAACAACTATAGCGTTCTAGACCAGGTGGACTGACGCCCGGTCCCCGGTGTTCCCTTTACTTTGACTGGGGCCCAGAAAGAGTCAAACAATGTTAAGGTAGCTGGGGAGGTTAATTGTCCACGAATTGTGTTTCCCTCTTCTGTTCCTACACCCAACCCCATGGTAACCTGTTACAGGGAAGATTCACTTGTACACCTAGAAAATTCTCGCCCGGTCCACGGTGCTATCTTTACTTCGACTGGGGCCCAGAAAGAGTCAAACAATGTTAAGGCAGCTGGGGAGGTTAATTGTTCACGAATCGTGTCTCCTTCCTCTGTTCCTACACCCAACCCAATGGTAGTCTGTTACAGGGAAGGTTCACTTGTACACCTAGAAAACTCTCCTGCATTGCCTTGGTTGGGCGTATTGACACATGAACATGTTGGGGTAAATTTGGATAAGGACTCTTCTGTTGAAATAGAGGCCAGGACCAATGTTAATCTTATCTCCTGGAATGTAGCGGGTCTAAAGAGCAAACAGATCTGCAAAGAGTGGGGCAAGTTTATAGACACCTTTGACATTTGCTTGTTACAAGAGACATGGGCCATGGAAAATTACCAACGAGAAGGGTATGCCACCTTTGATATCCTTGCCTTATCTAGTGGCAGGGGAAGACCCTCCGGAGGCCTTAGCACCTGGGTTGCAATTCATCTGGGAGCTTCAGCAAGGCAACTCCAAACGGGATCTGACGACATTCTATGTGTCCTACTTGACTTGCCTGGGAACAAATTTATAGCCCTTTTAAATGTCTATTCAAGACCCTCCACAGGAGGTTGTGAATCCAAGGTCATTACAGCTCTGAATGATTTTATTTTGACTTTGGATTCAGAATATTCACTCATAGTTGGTGGTTACTTTAATTGCCAATTTGAGCCATTAAGCCTCTCTGTACAGAATGATCCTGTGGCGGAAGATGCTCACTCGAATATTCCTGAGCCTATGATTCCCAAGGTTAGGGCTTGGACCCCTCTAGTGCTGCAAATACTCTCTCTGGCTCTTTCTCTATCGTTGAGGGCTTGTAACGGACGATTTAAGTCTGACCAGCCTGGACAAACCACTTTTAATAGAGGTGGGCATTTCTCGATCTTGGATTACATTCTGATTGACATAAAATCCTGGGATAAGGTCATAGATTTTAAGGTGGTCGTCCGAGATGACAGCGATCACAATGCCCTTACTCTGAAATTAAAACCAGATCACTGGGGATTTATAACATATGTTAATGGACCGTCATCTCCACCACTACCCTTAACCCTACACAACAATAAACGAAGAGTAAGATGGTCCAACATCCTTGTCTGTCCCGACAGATTGGCTGAAACATATAGATTGGCACTTCCTTGTCTCACTGAAATGGCCGGAGTCGAGTCAAATTGCTCCCCTACTGAGAGCTTACTCAGCCCTGTCACTATTCATACCCAGCTATCCACAAAACTTATGGAGATTTTCTCCAGGGCAGTGGCTCCTAAGGCCCATGTGACCAACAAACACGCCTGGTATACTCCTGAGTGCAGGAAATTAAAAACCGAATTGATTGGGGCAATAAAAATGAAGGACAAAGCTAGGACCAAACTACTCCGAGCCCAGTATAAACAACAGACCAATAGGGCAAGGAAGTCTTGGGATGATGATAAGTGGGAGGAATTGAGAACATCATTGCAGAACAAGGATTTTAGAACATTTTGGGCCATTGTTAACAATGGAAGGCTGAATCCTGACACTATTACTGGCTCCAATATTGCTTCTGCAGTATGGGAAGGGCATTTCAGGGCCCTATATTCTATACCAAATTGCAACTCATTTCCCCCGATTGATCTTCCCTTCAGTCCAGTTTGTCATGCTGACCCCATACCACGAATTGTAATCAAAGAGGTCCAAGATGCCATTCTTATGCTCATATCTAATAAAGCGCCGGGTCTGGACAAAATTCCGGGTGATCTTTTTAAGTCTGAACCTTTGATATGGGCCCCATATTTATGTCTCCTATTTAATGCTATTCTACTCGGTGCAGATCCACCAGCAACTTGGCGAGGTGCAGAGATAGTGCCTATTCATAAAAAAGGTTGTCCTTTACAGCCTTCGAATTACCGCCCGATAAGTCTTATTGATACGACTCAAAAATTATTCGGGCGTATAATTTTGAATAGACTGCAGGCCTGGGAAGAAGAATGCAACATCCTAAGCCCCTTGCAGGCAGGCTTTAGGAAGGGTATTTCAACCCTCGACCAGATCTTTCGTCTCCAGGTTATATTCTGGAAATTTGCGAGTGTAGAGAGTGGCAGCCTCTACCTCGTTTTTGTTGACCTACGATCAGCACTTGATCTGGTCCCGAGGGAAAAACTGTGGGCCGTCCTGCAAACGCTCAATGTTCCCCCCTATCTTCTGGATGTCCTGAAAAGCTTACACAAGGCCAACTTCGCTCGGGTCAGATGCGGAAAATATGGCGAACTTTCTGAACCCTTCCCTGTCTCACGAGGAGTTCGACAGGGATGTGTGTTAGCGCCCACGCTGTTCTGCCTCTACATCAATGGGCTTGTAAACCATCTTTTAGCCCTCAAAGACACTGATGTTCCTAGGCTGTCCACGGGTAAGGTACCGGCCTTAATGTTTGCCGACGACACCTTGCTGTTGTCACGCACCCCCATGGGCATTCAGCGCATATTAGATGGCTTTGTAGACTTTTGCAGTGATAGGGGTCTTGAGATCAACCTGGCCAAAACTAAATTTATGATCCTTAATCCTCCTAAACGTACCCGCCCCAACCCAGTCTTGAATGGTATTCCCCTAGAACGGGTGAAAACTTTTACCTATCTGGGGATTACTATCCAGGAAGACTTGGGCTGGGGTGGCCAGGCTCTTCATTCCACCCTTAAGCTGACACAAACTTTAGGAGGCATGGCCCGATTGTTCAATGGATCGGTTTTCAAACCAATTCTACCAGTGGTAGAAATCCTTAAAACCCAAGCAAGACCTGCTTCAACTTATGGAGCAGAACTATGGGGCCACTCGAATATAGATAGTTTAGTGAGGGTTGAAAACTCTTTTATAAGAAAATTATTAAGTTTCCCTCTAGTTCTCCTTTGGTCCCCATTAGATTTGACCTAGGTCTGCTTCCTATTGAAGAGGTGGTGGCAGCTCGGCCTGTCCACTATTGGAAGAGACTATGGTCTAATCCGGATCTCGGGACCTATAGAGATGAATTTATAGAGATTTGGCCCACAATCAAACATATGAATATGCCTTGGTTGACTCATGTCAGGGACACCTGTTGCAAGATTGGACGACAGGAACTCTGGGATACCCCAGGAAGTTCCTGTTTAGCTGTTTCCAAAACCAATCTGGCTGATGAACTCAGACATTTTCATTTAACACGTCTACACATGAACTCTAAAATAGGTAGGCTGACTGAGCAGTTTCTCCTGGTCAAACCAAATTATGGGAGGGAACCATTCTTGGATTTGATTTTTCCCAATGTGGCTAGGAAATTATATGTTCAATTTAGAATGGGTACTTTACCACTCAGGTCTTTTACCTCTAGTTGGGGCACCACTAAGACTACTTCATGTCCTGCATGTGGCTATAAGTTGGAAGATGAAAACCATGTGTTCTTCTTCTGCCCAACGTACCATATCCATAGGAAGCGTTGGGTGAAATCAATATGCAGGAATCTTGGTTTTAGAGACTGTGTTTCCGCCCTGCGAGTTTTAAAATATGACACCCATCCCCCCATTGTCTTCGCAGTTTCTTGTTTTTTAAATGCTGTATGGTTGCAGCGTAGGAAATTTTCCACCAATTGTTAATCATTTGATTATTTTAAACTCAATTCGATCATTTTATACTGTTTTGGTGGTTTAAATGTGTTCTGCTTTTTGACATGATTATTGATGAAATGTATTGCTGCTTTTATGGCCCTTGTGGCCGAAATAAAGTTTTCAAAAGAGAATATTCACATGAAATACATATATATATGTTTTTTTAAATGTAAAATATTTCGCGGGATTCGCGCACCCACCGCGTCATACACGCACATGTCATATCGCGTAAGCGCGCAAGCGTCGCGTAACATGCATCGTACGTGTCGCGTATAGGCTTGGAGTCGCATACCGGTCGCATTGTAATCGCGCACCAAACACGTACCCAACGCATACCGTACGCGGATGCTTTCGCGCAGGGATCGAGAACGGTACGCATAGAGTGCGCGAATCCAAAAAAAAGGGGAAAAAAATAATGAAGTATTGAAAATATAGTTTAAAAAATATTTTAAAAAATATGTAATTTTTTTTAAATTACAATTTTTAAAAAAGCATTGAAAACAAATAATATTTTTTAATTTTTAAAAGAATTAATTGTAAAAATAAGTTAAAAAAAGGTGAGACGAAAGTATTTAATAAAACATAATTAAAGGAATTGACACACTGAATTAGAAAAATGTAGAAATCTAATGAAAATCATTAAACATCATAGCTTTAGAGATAGGTTATAGATAGGAATTAGCATTTAAAAAACCTTTGAAATTCACTGAAAAAACCATAGGTTTCATGCACGTTATAGTTAGGAATTGGCATTTAAAAAACCTTAGAAATTCACTGAAAAAAACATAGGTTTCAGGGGTGTTATAGTTAGCTGGACATTTCCCACGTACAAAACCCTAGAAATTCCCCCGTTATAGTTAGTTCAGCTAACTATAAGTCGCGCCCACGCAATGCACTGCTGATGACGTCACATATTACATCACTCATGACATGGTCAGTGACATCACTGATGACATCACTATGATTTTTTCAGTGAATTTCTAAGGTTTTTTAAATGCCAATTCCTAACTATAACGCCCCTGAAACCTTTGTTTTTTTCAGTGAATTTCAAAGGTTTTTTAAATGCCAATTCCTAACTATAACGTGCATGAAACCTATGGTTTTTTCAGTGAATTTCAAAGGTTTTTTAAATGCTAATTCCTATCTATAACTTATCTCTGAAGATATCATGTTTAATGATTTTGATTGGATTTGTATATTTTTCAAATTTTATTAATTACATATTTTTCAAAATACTTTTTTATCACCATTTTTTAAACTTATTTTTTCAATTAATTCTTTAAAAAAGTAAAAAATATTATTTGAACTTAATGGGTTTTTCAAACATATTTTTTTATATTTTTCAAAATATTTTTTTAACTATATGTGCAAAACTTTATTTTATATATATTTTTTCAATGTTTTTGGATCCGCGCACCCTAAGCGCACCG
This sequence comes from Triturus cristatus, assembly GCF_964204655.1. Classification (NCBI taxonomy): domain Eukaryota; kingdom Metazoa; phylum Chordata; class Amphibia; order Caudata; family Salamandridae; genus Triturus; species Triturus cristatus. The sequence goes on from NC_140590.1 coordinate 179,368,459, forward strand.
TTCCCGATCCCTACGCGATAGCATCTGCGCATGGTACGAGTTGGGTACGTGTTTAGTGCACGATCGCAATGCATCCGGTACGCGACTCCCAGCCTATACGCGACACGTTCGATGTACGTAACGCGGCGTTTACGCGCTTCCGTGATGCGTCATCTGCGTCTATGACGCGGTATGTGCACGGATCCCGCGAAATATTTAACATTTAAAAAAACATATAGATATGTATTTCATGTGAATATTAATTGAAGACAAACTCTAAACTAGTCTTAAAACTAATATATTTTTACATCTAATCCTATATTTCTTTTTAATTTAATTTCGCGGATGCGCGCTGGGTGCGTGCTGCGTATGCGCAGGGTGCGCAGATCCCATGTGACCTGCAAAAGAAGAGATTTGATTGGTTCATTACACTTCCTCTTCTAACTTTTGAAAGACCCCACCCATTTCAATCATTCTTCTTTGACCTTCTTTGGAGCACCATCTCTTTGGAGAGAAGAAGATTTTTTAGACTAAGTTTACACTTAGCTCTAACTTTTTTCAACCAAAAATGGCTTCAGGGCAGCAGGCATCACCTGCATCACCTCATACTTCTGAGGATGAATTTTTGCCGGAGGCACCACCCAAAAAACGTTTTTCTTCAGTGGTGTGGAAATGTTTTACTTTTCCAGAGTGGCAGAATAAGGCCAATGCCACCTTGGTCACGTGCAAGATTTGCAAAAGAGTCCTATTGAGAGGGGATCCTAACAAGAAATACTCTTGCGGCACGGCAAGTATGATGAAGCACATGAGGACCCTTCATCCGAACAATATTGCACAAGAAGAGTGCCGACGGATGAGAAATACTCCTGCTCCTGTGCCTTCCACCTCATCGCAGCCGAGCACATCAAGAGTGCATCCATCAGCCCAAACCTTGGACACTCGTCCTCAATTTCAATTTTTAAAAGTGCTCTGCACTAAGTGCAATAAGACTTTGTGCTATGGTGAGCAGTCGATCGATCTGATCTGCCGCCGGCAAGAAAGTCACATTTGCTAGTTTTTTTTTTTTTAATTGTTCCCTGAAGTTCATTGTTTGGTTTCTCCTGGTTTGTTTTTTGTTTTATTTTTTTGCAGAAAACTGTTCAGAAAACCCCAAAAAATTATAAAAGAAGAAAGAAGAAAAAAAAAAGTTCTTGTAAGAACTAGCTTTCCTGGTTTAAAAAAAGAGCTAAATTTCTTTGTTAGTGTTAGTTTAGATGAATGTATGTGTAGTATGTAATTGACTGAATGAATGCATTAGTAGCGTATGGTGAATGTATAAGTGCAGAACTATGAGGAAGTGCTGCAGCATCACACAGTAACCTCTTTAACTGCAGTGTGCTGTAGTACTTCCGGAGCACAGGGATGCAACATATGTACATCAATATGTTGCAAATCTATGCTTCTCTCTGCACGGCTGCTTAAACTGCAGCCATGTGGTGACACAGGCACCCTTGCACCATAGTGCAAGGATATCTGTGTCATGTGCTGTTTGTTTTTCTGCAGGAAGACACACCCTCCTGCACAAAAACAATGAGAAAATGCATTTTTCTTCTTCAATGTATGCTGAACATTTCAGCATGCATTGAAGATATAAAAATGTGGAGAAATTAAAACAATTCTCCTTGTTGTGCTTTCCTACACCAATTTTAGAATGGTGCAGCATTCACACACATATCGAGATTTATGATTTATGATAAATCTAGACATGTGTCTTGTTCTATGAGTATTAAGTGCAATCATGCACAACAACACTTATAGAACACCCTTTCAACACAAAGGTGCCGATTCCGATCCGTTAAAAAAATTTACCGTCCGGCTCGTATCCGCATTTTTTTACGTACGAGTCGTACAAGTCCCGTACAAACGGCGAAGTACGATTTGTACGTGAAAAATACATACGAATGACCTCGGGAAAAGTCTTCGAGACGTCCCCGGACAGTTTTACGTACGAGTCATAAAACTGAAGTCCGAGCGCACAAGTACGATCCGTACCAGCGTCCCGAATACACAAGCGTATGGCAAACTTTGTACGACCCCTACCCCGGGTACACTTGGGCCCTGGGTACGAGTCGTACGGAACCCCCCCCGTGCATATCCGCGCTGTACCCCCCACCCCCGTAAGTATAGCACGTACCCCCAGCTCCCCCCATAAGTACGTGCCGTACCCCCAGCCCCGTATGTACGCGCCGTACCCCCAGCCCCCCCTGTATGTACGCGCCGTACCCCCCACCCCAGCACCCGCGTATGTACACGCCGTACCCCAGCACCCGCGTATGTACGCGCCGTACCCCCTCAGCACATGCGTATGTACGCGCCGTACCCCCCACCCCAGCACCCGTCTATGTGCGTGCCATACCCCCCACCCCAGCACCCGCGTATGTAAGTGCCATACCCCCCACCCCAGCACCCGCGTATGTACGCCCTTTACCCCCCACCCCAGCCCTGTACTTGTACGCACTGTACCCCAGCATCGCCTATGTACGAATCGTACAACACCATTGCATATGTGATGACTGTACAACCACATAGCTATGGACGCACCTTACATACGCGAAAACTACTCATACTGAACCAGGACACTGTAAAACAGCCCAAGGAGGGTCAAATTGACTCGCACAACACCACAAAACACGTCTACAGGACACAAAACATCTAAAAGACTGACCTGGCACATCCAAACAGGCAAACAGAGGCCCAAACTCACAACCACATCTTATAACACACCCACCAAAAGTTCAAACCCAGCCACACCCACAAATGGACCAATAAAAAGGGCCCACAATCACAAACCATGAGCCTTTGCAACAGATCCACTGCTGACAGACATCACACACAAACAACTGCACCCATACACCTTAACTTACACACCTTCACACAACCTCCTTCACACAGACCCCCTCTACACATACACACACACCTACACATTCACACCCACACACCCACAACCATCCACTCCCACACCCCACACCATGCCCACAGACAAGAATCCAAAGTTCACAAGGGAGGAGCTGGACATCCTTGTCAACAAAATCATCAGAGTCGAGCCACAGCTCTTTGGAACATTGGTCAGACAGACCAGCATATCCCTAAAAACTAGCCTGTGGCAGAGGATCGTCGATCGGGTGAATGCTGTTGCGCCCATCAGAAGGACCAGGAATTAATGCCAAGCCAGGTGGTACGATCTGCGGAGGGCAGTCAAGCGCAAAATGAACGAGGACTACGCCCAGAGTAACATCACTGGAGGTGGGCTGCCCCGCAGACCGGTACATTACCATCCCTGGGAGGAGAAGGTGATGGCCCTGCTTCCGCTGGTGGGAGTACACGGAGTTTAAGGAGTTCGAGAGCCTGGTGAGTACACAAACAACTTACGTAACATGGGGGGAATGGCATCCACACCCCAACTACAACAAATGCACTCACCTATCCCCAAGTCCTCACCTGACACAACAACACTCTAAACGCTCATGCAACTAACATGAGTATGCCCCATTCACAAAGCAAGGCCATGCCATGTCCCAGCCTACACAAACCACAAACCCAAGACAGGATGTCCGGGATGCTGGGAGGGTGTGGAACACTAAACATATTGGACAACTCAGAAACAGACACCATTGCCCTCAGCCCATATGGCCCAGGCACATACCCATGCACCATGCGCAATGCACAGGGACTGGCAAAGTACTGACAATGTAGCTGACACTTGGGCCTGCTGTAGGCAGCACAAGGCCCTCCTGTGACAACTGCTAACTTGAACACAAACACAACAAGCTCAGAAATCTATGACAGGAACTCACACTCACTGACATGGCAGCATGCACCATGGTGGGACAGATACATCACCTGGGAGACCCACTGCCAAATCACACCACACCCACCAGCAGGCACCGTCAATAAATCAACAATCGATCAGGGTACTTGTAAGGCATGCTACTTACCTGTGAGGGTCTCAATGCGCTGAGGTGGGGGGGGTTCCACCACTGCTCGAAGAGCCAGGTCTTGAGGAGTCTCCTGAAGGCAAGTAGGTATTGGTTCAGTCGTAGGTGGGCTGGGAGGGTCTTCCAGGTCTTGGCGGCGAGGTAGGAGAAGGATCTGCCGCAGTCGGGCGTACGTTGGATGCGGGGGACAGCTGCGAGGGCCAGGCTGCCGGAGCTGAGCTGGCAGGGAGGTGTAGAAGCTGAGTCTGATGTGCAGGTAGGCGTGTCTGGCGGTGTGGAGTGCCTTGTGTGCGTGGGTGAGGAGTTTACAGGTGATCCTCTTGTCGATGTTGAGCCAGTGCAGGTCTCTCAGGAGGGGGGTGATGTGGCTGTGGCGGGGGGCGTTGACGATCAGTTGCGCCGAGGCGTTTCCGAAGTGTTGTAGCCGCCGTTGGTGTGTGGATGGGAGTCCTGCGTAGAGTGCAGTGGCGTAGTACAGTCAGCTGCTGACGAGGCCCTGTGTCACTGGACTACTTGTTTAGGCCGGGATCCACCAGTAGATCCGGCGGAGCCTGCGTAGGGTGTCGTAGCAGGAGGAGGAGATGCCGTTGACCTGCTTGGACATGGAGAGGGAGGATGCGAGGATCAATCCTAGGTTGCGTGTGTGTTTGGTGGGTGTCGGTGATGTCCCCACAGCGATTGGCCACCAGGAGTCGTCCCAGGCTGAGGGTGTGGGTCCGAGAATGAGGACCTCCGTCTTGTCTAAGTTCTGTTTCAGATGGCCGCTCCGCATCCAGTCGGCGATGGCCCTCAGACCCTCGTGGATGTTTGTCTTGGCGGTATGATGGTCCTTGGAGAGGATGAGCTGGGTGTCGTCGGCGTAGGAGATGTTTATGAGGTTGTGGTGGCGGGCCACTTGTGTGAGGGGGGCCATGTGGATGTTGAACAGCATCGGGCTGAGGGATGAACACTCACCCCTTACACAAGCACACACCCCCGGGACAGCCAATGGAGTCACACACACTCCCAATGGACATGTGACACAACAAGATCAAGCCACAGCCAAAAAAGCATCCTAGACCAAATGCGACATGTCAAAGACCCTGGATAAAATTTCAATCAGTCCCCTGCAACATACCCATCCACAAGTGAACATTGATGTGAATGCTAGGCACATACAACTACCTGGAGGAACTGTGCCAACTAGAACATGTATGTAACATGGATGGCGCATGAAACATCATTAACTTTGTCTCTCTCTCACACACAGGACAACGTCATGGATCTCCCCCCAACACTGGGGGGGAACATTCACAGGCCCAGGCTCGGCAGGAAGATGATCCCACCGGCAGCGACGACTCTCAGCACTCCGTGGATGACCCCAACCAACCTGGACCCTCTGGTGCCCAAGCCCCTGCAGCACCTGCGTCAGGTACATCTGTGCCAACCACCACCCCCATTCTTGCCACATCCCAGGAGACACCCAGGAGCCCTGCCCGCACAGAACAAATGAGCCAGTCTGACCTGGAGGGACATGGTTCTGCGGCCACCCAGGAGGAGGCAGACAACCCTGCTAATGCCATCCCTCAGGGGTCCCGTAGAGCCGATGTACCCACAACGGCAGGCCAGGCTCGTGTGGGCAGGGGTGGTGGGATTGGAGGCAGGCGGAGGCGCGAACCTGACCAGCCAGCTGAGGGAACCGGTATGTCACACATACGCCACGTCTTGGACACATACCGTCGTGACACCAGGGGCATCAGCCAGGTAGTGGCGACCCTCAACGAGATTAAGAACCAGCAGGCCGAGCAACACGCTAGTCAACAACAACACCAAGGACAGATGGAGGCAAGACTGGCTGAGCTCCTGGCGGTGCAAAGGGACATGAGCCATTCACTCCGTCGGATCGCCAACAACATGGGCAACCCTCCCGGTGACACCAGGCGCAGACCAGCACCAGCCACAGGAAGGGAGGAGGAGTAGGAGGATTAGTCCGACGGAGCATCCCAAACATTGTCAAGGCCTGCATCTGAGGGTCCCCGGAGGAAGGTGGGTCGTCCACGGAAAAGACCGTGAGAGCCAGCGGACCATCCACATCTCCCAGGTCACCTGGCCTGGCACCTGGCCTTCATGCGCAACAGCAGCACATCATTCACTGACATTCTCTGCCACATGGACTTGCTGGTCACAGTCTGACCAATGATGACAGACACTGTGGTCTGGACTCTGATGACTTTAAATGCCAAGGATCCCATCTCCCCCTGTAAACTTTGGATTCCATGCACACTGTATAGCACCTATTTGTCCACACTAAACTGGCCCCACAACGAGAATAAATCCTAATTTCTTCAATGAGATGTTGCATTCATTTAGCATGAGTACACAACCTACGTGTGTGGAAAGGTCAAACTAGGCCTGAGTGTTGAACTAACTCCAGCCATCCATACAATGGAATCTTAGTCTGGTACAGAACACACATGGGTCACAATGTATCATACAATACAGACATGGAGCACAATACTCACCCATGATGGCCTCAAGCTGCTGAGGGGGGGGGCATGCAATACTGTGAGTACATACCAATTGGGAAGAGTATCATGAAGGCGTAGAGGCATGGCTCATGTGGATGTTGCCGGGGAGGGAGTAGCAGGTATGTCTTGCCAGGTGGGAGAACTATGTCCTTCATGCTGGAGTACAGTGGATGTGAAGAATGGTGGCCAGGGCAAGGTTGGATGCGAGGAGTTGGCACAATGGGGTCTTGGATGACAGACGTGCAAGGTTGGTTTGGGGTCTGGGGTTGTGGCCTGCCTCCTGAGTCTGAAGGTCATCCTGCAGCAGACAGTGATCCATTGCAGCTATCTCTGGAGGACGGCGATGTGGCTGGGGCATGGGATGTTGAAGCTGAGGTGTGCACATGGAGCCTGGATGTGGACAAGTTTCCCGAGAGTGTGGATGTACTTGCTCCGTAGAGGGCGGGGCAGTAGTTGACACGGCTGGTGTCGTGGGCCTGGGGGATGGTCTGTCTTTCCTTGGAGTGGATATATCTGTGGATCATGTGCATCATGCAGAGGGTGTCGCACCCTGAGGGACAGATGCTGGTGATGAGCATGGCAAATGTGAGTGACGAATCCATGATGCACACCGTCCTGTGTGCGTGGGCACTGGGTGCATGTGCAGGGCTCTTGCGGGTGGGACACAAGCAGTTGACCCAGCTGGAAGGGGACAATGCTCAGATGATTACCTCAGTCCTGTACAAGTCCATACTCAGCTGGCTGATGTTCAGCCATCCATCAATGGATCTCATGCCTTCTTGAATGTTGGAACTGGCAATGGCTGCGTCTTTGGTGAGGGTGAGGAGCACCTGGCTGTCAATGGCATACGAGCTGATGATGATGTGCTGTGCGCATGTGATGCCGGAGAGGGAGACCTGGACACATTGACGATTGACACACTGAGAGATGATACCTGGGCCATGTGCCAGATGATGCCACTATACTACATGCTGAAGGCTTGAGTCCCACTCCCATGGCCTTGTTGGTGTACGGAGCCGGTTGGGAGTAGGAGGGACATGACCTGGTTGGTGTGACAGGGCCTGGAAGGCGGAGCAGCGCTGTGTAGGCAGTTGGAGTTGCACACTCATCATCCAAAGGTGTCGTTTGTGCACCTAGGGTATGCATGAGATCAGGCGGTAGCTTATCGGATGGAAAATGCCTGGAGGGTGGCTGCAATATCAGACTGTAGTGTGATGTGGGTCATACAAGGACATGAGGGTCGTGCAATGTGAACGTTGCATGCGCTGACGGTCCAGCCTTTGGCACCGCGTGGCCGCAACAGTGGCACAGACAAGCTGATCAGCGGTTATGTAGGGAGAGCACTCCAATGATGCGCCAATTTTATACAAAATTCTGACGGGATTTATAAAACAGCGGTGCTACAGTTATGTAGGAGTTTGTCCTCTCCTACTGTGCAAAAGAACCAAGTACTGACAGGGTGAGAGACTGTGTGTAACTGTGCACTGTTCACAAAGTGTCTAGTCTGACACTATGCAAGTTTTGAAATCATATTGTGCTTTTAATTTTCAACAAAGAAACATCACATTATCTTGAACATTTCGCGTTTTTTAGGTGCGAGACAACAAGTAAGTATTTGCGATTTGTATCGAAAAACAATTCATTAAATGTCTACATGAAAAACGCGGTGTCATACAAAAGTCATGTGTAACATTATGTCAATTACATGTTACAAGCATATAATAATGCGACAAAATTACATCACAACAGAAATGTAAATACCCAATGCATTTCGGAACCGGCCGGTTCCTTCGTCAGGGGCCAATCTGAAAAATATAAGGTAAACCATTTGCTAGTGAGTAAAATGTGTTTTTGGCTCAATCTCTAGAAATCTGATGATGAGCAAACGTCACTCTAGGAGTTACCTGTTTGTGTGTTGAATTTGATATGCTCTGAAAGAAACAATGATGTGGCAATGTCAGCAACACGTGGAGCAAAGAAGTATACGTAAGAGATAGCGGTGGATGACTGCAAGACTCACGCTTACCTGTTTGAATGGAAACTCGTGACTCTGAAAATATAAAATGACGAGCTGTATTGAGTAAATGGGGCTGACGAAAGCTGATGGAACTTACAAGAATAGAGTATAATGCGTTACCAAAGAGAAAGAAATCTTACCTCTAGAAGGAGGTGCTTTAGAAGCTGAGGAAAAAGTAAACAGAACGAGGTATCAGAAAGGGGCGAGACCAAAATAAACAAACGCATCGGCCAGCAGCGAAAACTCGTGACAGGACCCTTACCTGGAAAGTAACTACGGGAGAGAGTAACCGACGAAGCTTCACACAAGATAAGCGGGTAAGAGAAAGCGAGCCGAGGGAGCTATTTCAGGAGTGAAACCCGGAAACAAACCGGAGGTGCTCGACAGAAAAAACAGACTACTGGAAACGAGTGCAACCAGCTAGGTGTCTCATAACTAACGTACTTACGAAAGCGCCATCTTGAAATGGAGTCATATGGACTTCCAGATAGATCTATGACTGCGCAAAGTTCATTCAATAGTAGCGACGGTGCATACAATACTATCGTAAGAGTAATGAAAAGCCAAACAAAAAAGAGAAAACAATATCGACGAGATGACGAGCGTTTACGAGAGAAAAAACGCTGAAAACGAAATAAACACAATGCCCGAAGGCTGTAATGCAAATAAGGAGGCTAAAAACGGATGATTAATCATAGCTAAGGAATGAGGAGATAGACCAAGGGAAGGGCTTGGATAGCAGGCTATACGAAGAGAAAAAAGAGAAGAAAAAAATAAGCCTCATCTATGAAAGATGAAAGTCCTAGAGGTCATGTGGGAATGTAAGTGCAAAATGGAAAGTAATATGAAAAGTAATATGAAGATCAAATAGATCATAAAAGGACATAAGGAAAGACTGTACTGATAAGAATCGTGGATGAGATCTCTGGGTTAAGCAATGGCGTGTTGGTGGGTTGTGTATATGGAACACAGTTTGTTGCTCCAGTGATGTTTAAGTGCGTGAAAGTTATCTGTGTCATGAGTGGCCACATGGGGCTCATGTACGAGGTAGCTCAGCTGGTAATTAAATAAAACATGACATGTCTAGCCTATCATTGAGACCAATCGGTGTCATGGTGTCCAGATATTTGATCCAATAAACCTCCCTTTGTAGGAGTCTAAGGTGGGTATTGACTCCATGATGTTGCTCGACGTGCTCAATTATTTGGAATCTGAGTTGTGATATTGAATGGCTTGCTTCATGCCAATGGGTCGCCAGAGGTGAGTTTTTGTTCTGAGTTCTAATCCGACTTTTGTGCTCTGTAAGTCGTGTTTTCATTTTCCGTTCGGTTTTACCAATATACAGTTTGCCACATGGGCATTTAATCCCGTATATTACATTCGTGGTGTTGCAATCGCTGGTATGTCTGAGCAGAACGTCCTTGCCCGTAGTGGGGTGTTTTAAAATGTTCCCTGGGATGATGTTGTTGCAATGCGAGCAGTTTTGACATTTCAGAGTTCCTTTTTTGATGATTGTGGTGTGTGGTTTCTTCGTGGAGGATATTAATTCTCGAAGATTTTGACCCCTGGTGTAGGCATGCAGAGGCTTTTCCCGAAAAATGTTGTTGAAGTCAGTTTCATTGGCTAGTAGTTCCCAACGTTTGTTGATGATTCTTTTGATAGCAATGGAGCTGGTCGTGTATTTGGAAATGAACACTGTGTTTGATTTATTTAGTTTCTTGACAGGTGTAAGAAGTTCTCCACGGGATTTTGTCATCGCTCTTTGTGCACATGAATCAATGATTGTGAGGGGGTACCCACGCTCCTGGTATTTTTCCTTGTATTCACTGATTTTTGCTGTGCTGTCCAGTGTTTCTGAGCAGATGCGTTTGATCCTAATGAACTGGGAGTAAGGTAGATTATTGATGAGGTTGCTAGGGTGGAAGCTAGAGTATTGTAATGCATTGTTGCGGTCCGTGGGTTTAGTGTAGACTGTTGTGGTCAACCCATGTCCATCTGGATTTTTGTTGATGGTGACGTCGAGATATTGGATAGACTGTATGTCAATTTTGTAAGTGAATTGGATCCTGGGGTTGTGTGAGTTAAGAGTGGTTATCATTTGTTCGAGGAGTTGTTGTGAGTTAGTCCAAACCAAAAAGATGTCGTCGATGTACCGACAGTATGTGTAGATGTTTGACCACCATTGGGAAATGTCCATGATGTATTCCTGTTCGAACATCGCCATGAAGATGTTAGCGTACGATGGAGCCCCCGGAAAACCCATAGAGGTTCCCGAGAGTTGGGCGTAAAATTTTTCGTTCCATTTGAAGTAGCTGTGGTGAAGGCAGAAATGTAATAGCTGTAAAATGAAGACTTTTTCTGTCTCAATGTCTTCACGTTGGAGGATGGCCCATTCGACTGCCTCCATACCTGTGGAGTGAGGAATAGAAGTATAAAGTGCCACCACATCAATGGTGCACAGTAACCAGGTTGGTTGAATGTTGGGTTGAATTAACTCAAGTTTTTTAAGGAAGTCTGTAGTGTCTCTGGTGTATGACCACCAGTTCTGCACGAACTTCTGCAAATAATGGTCCAGATATTTACCGACGGTGTCAAAAATGGACCCACATCCTGAAACAATAGGTCTGAAAGGTGGTCGCTGCAGGTTTTTATGTATTTTGGGTAACATGTATAGATGGGGTCTGCGAGGATCCGGTGTTGTAAGAAACTGTTTGGTCGGTTCATCGATCCACCCCAAGTCGTATGCTTTTTTCAAGATGTCTTGTAAAATGGTTTCAAGTTGTGACGTAGGATCTGTTTGCAGTGGTAGATATATGGATTGGTCATTCACGTGATTATTGACTTGTTGTAGGTAGAACTCTGTGTCCATTATGACAATTGCTCCTCCCTTGTCAGCAGGTTGGATAGTGATGTCTGGGTTGTTTGCAAGGATTCTCAGAGTGATTCTTTCATTGTTCGTCAAGTTTTGATGTTTGTTAGAAAGAAGGTTCAGGTTTTGTATGTCCTTTTTGACCATGATCTCGAATGTGTCCAGCATCTTATGGGACACTGGAGCTTGGAAGGTACTACGAGGTTTAAATTTCATCAGTTTGCCAGTTTCTGGAGTTGCATCTAGAGACACGACGTTGGAGAAATAGTGTCGTAGGCGTAATGTCCGCATGAACTTATATAGGGCAACGTCGATTTCCAATTGGTTAGCATGGTTTGTGGGAACAAAAGACAAACCTCTGTTTAAAACAGCTTTTTGGTAAGGTGTAATATTTACCGATGAGATGTTGATGATCAGGGAATGTTCTTCCCGCTGCGTAGCGATTTTCCTGCCCTTTCCTCGCCTGGTCTTGCTGTTGCACTTTGTGTCTCTGATTGTAAGGCTGGTGGTATTCCTTGGTCCGGGGCCTGAGACAAAAAAGATACCGAGCTTGTTTTGTCAGCGTGTTCAGTGGAATCCTTGGTGGGAATTTGTTGATTAGAAGCCGATGTACCGGGCTGGACTGGTATTCTAGATGTTGAAATATCCTTGTCAGAGACCAAACTCTCTTCCGATTAATGCGCGTTCGGTTTGCGTGGTTCAAACCTTTTCCGTGCATATATTTCGGCCCAGGTGTAAACCTCGTTTAATTTATAGTCAATAGTATCTCTTTTGTACTTCCTTAGTTTCCCTTCTTGTAATTCTCTGCTGTATTTGTCAAGTTTTATATTCAGACCCTCTAAGTTGATTCTCCATGTGTCATGTTCTAACCTTGTCTGAAGTTCTCCTTTCAGTGTGTTGATTTCTTGTTCAAGATCCTTGATGGTTTTGGAAAGCTCCTCAATAATAAGTAGAATCAGATCAAGGGAACATTTATTAAGAATTGAGAACCATTTGTTCATGAAGGTAGGGTTGAGGTGGAAACGGAATAGCATAGGTCTTATTGAAAGTCGTAATCCTCTGGGGATCCGTTTGGCTTTGTGGTACTGTACTAATGTGGAGGCATGAAGTTGTTGGTTGAGTTGACGTCTGGTTAAATATTCTAGTTGTTTAAGTTGTTGTGAGATCGAGCCGCTGTGCGTATCCATATTTTTTACTTCCTGGATTAAAGAATAAATTTCAGAGGCTTGGTCTGTGGTGTAGACCAAAGTGGTTGCTCTATTATCTGTGATGTTCGTTATGGACTCAAACGACATTTTTGATTGGGTGGGTGCTGCTCCTTGGTGGACAAAAGAACTGTCATGTGGGAATGTAAGTGCAAAATGGAAAGTAATATGAAAAGTAATATGAAGATCAAATAGATCATAAAAGGACTTAAGGAAAGACTGTACTGATAAGAATCGTAGCTGAGCTACCTCGTACATGAGCCCCATGTGGCCACTCATGACACAGATAACTTTCACGCACTTAAACATCACTGGAGCAACAAACTGTGTTACATATACACAACCCACCAACACGCCATTGCTTAACCCAGAGATCTCATCCACGATTCTTATCAGTACAGTCTTTCCTTATGTCCTTTTATGATCTATTTGATCTTCATATTACTTTTCATATTACTTTCCATTTTGCACTTACATTCCCACATGACCTCTAGGACTTTCACCTTTCATAGATGAGGCTTATTTTTTTTTCTCTTTTTTCTCTTCGTATAGCCTGCTATCCAAGCCCTTCCCTTGGTCTATCTCCTCATTCCTTAGCTATGATTAATCATCCATTTTTAGCCTCCTTATTTGCATTACAGCCTTCGGGCATTGTGTTTATTTCGTTTTCAGCGTTTTTTCTCTCGTAAACGCTCGTCATCTCGTCGATATTGTTTTCTCTTTTTTGTTTGGCTTTTCATTACTCTTACGATAGTATTGTATGCACCGTCGCTACTATTGAATGAACTTTGCGCAGTCATAGATCTATCTGGAAGTCCATATGACTCCATTTCAAGATGGCGCTTTCGTAAGTACGTTAGTTATGAGACACCTAGCTGGTTGCACTCGTTTCCAGTAGTCTGTTTTTTCTGTCGAGCACCTCCGGTTTGTTTCCGGGTTTCACTCCTGAAATAGCTCCCTCGGCTCGCTTTCTCTTACCCGCTTATCTTGTGTGAAGCTTCGTCGGTTACTCTCTCCCGTAGTTACTTTCCAGGTAAGGGTCCTGTCACGAGTTTTCGCTGCTGGCCGATGCGTTTGTTTATTTTGGTCTCGCCCCTTTCTGATACCTTGTTCTGTTTACTTTTTCCTCAGCTTCTAAAGCACCTCCTTCTAGAGGTAAGATTTCTTTCTCTTTGGTAACGCATTATACTCTATTCTTGTAAGTTCCATCAATCTCAGCTCTCGTCAGCCCCATTTACTCAATACAGCTCGTCATTTTATATTTTCAGAGTCACGAGTTTCCATTCAAACAGGTAAGCGTGAGTCTTGCAGTCATCCACCGCTATCTCTTACGTATACTTCTTTGCTCCACATGTTGCTGACATTGCCACATCATTGTTTCTTTCAGAGCATATCAAATTCAACACACAAACAGGTAACTCCTAGAGTGACGTTTGCTCATCATCAGATTTCTAGAGATTGAGCCAAAAACACATTTTACTCACTAGCAAATGGTTTACCTTATATTTTTCAGATTGGCCCCTGACGAAGGAACCGGCTGGTTCCGAAATGCATTGGGCATTTACATTTCTGTCTTGATGTAATTTTGTCGCATTATTATATGCTTGTAACATGTAATTGACATAATGTTACACATGACTTTTGTATGACACCGCGTTTTTCATGTAGACATTTAATGAATTGTTTTTCTATACAAATCGCAAATACTTACTTGTTGTCTCGCACCTAAAAAACGTGAAATGTTCAAGATAATGTGATGTTTCTTAGTTGAAAATTAAAAGCACAATATGATTTCAAAACTTGCATAGTGTCAGACTAGACACTTTGTGAACAGTGCACAGTTACACACAGGCTCTCACCCTGTCAGTACTTGGTTCTACAGACAAGCTGATGACAGCCAAATGAATGGGTGGAGGGAGGAAGGGAGGAGCATCTTTGAGTTGTGTGTGTTGCCGAATACGGACACTTTGTTGGGCCTTGCTGCAGGGGCAGCAGCAGCAGGCGGCATGTCCTGCTACCCATGCCACAAGTTGCACACAAAGACAAGGATGTCAGAAAGGACAACTGCAACAGGCCCATGTAAAGGAAGGAGTGTCGGGTCCCCATGGCACACCCAGAGACAATGGATGCCCAATCACCAAAGATGACAGACACAGGATCACGAAACTGAAGGACGAGCTGCGCACATGATACACACCCTCAGCAGGTGTTCACGTCCCGTTGTGGTGACCAATATGGCCAAATACATACACAACCATGGACATCATGCACAATAGAGATCCCAAGCCCTGGAGAACTGCATGCATGTTGCCAAACTACACATAGACTCATATGCACAATCTTTGACAACTATGCCGGAGATGTCACATGCAAAGTGGCAAGAGACCAGCATTGACAGAGATGAGGCACTTTTGAGGGTGAGGAACACCTTTATCACTCAGGTTCACACCTAGGGAAATGCATCAATATGAACAGACACACAGGTCATTAGGCAGAACATGTGGGACCTACACTGGACACCCCCTTCACAACACAGATGCTGTAAATCTATTGAACTGGCACACAAGTGAAGGGTGTGGGCCAAACACCCCCTGCTGCACATGGAGGGTCTGCAATTCCCCATTGATCCTCTCATGGGGATGTCCCACACTATGTCCACCCGTAACATCCCAGGGAAGTTGTACACACATTGATGCCTTCATCAGAATCCACAGTCCCATTACAGATTACTGTTACAAAGGGTGACTATCAATTCATGGGAGTCATGCAACATGTCATGTGGCCCACGGTGAGTCGACATGTATGTATAGTAACACAACATGCACAGGAGCAGTGCCCACACATTCCAAACACCTACCAACACCAAAATGCCTTGCAGCAATCCTTGACCAAAAAGACTTTTCACCATGTCTGTGCATGGAACGCTGATTCAGCACACGTTGCAATACTCATGAGGAATAGTGGGCGGCCAAGGATGACACGAGCAGACAGCATGCGCAACTACCAGTGGATGACAGACACACAAGAAGTCAGGGAAAAGATTGTCATCCGCATGCATGGTCATATACTCTACAGGAATAAGTGTGTGAACATGTTTAATTGTAAATTGAGTGTCTAAGCTATTATGTGTGGAAGGACCTCATCCCTCGAGTGACACATCTGAACACACCTCTAAGTCACTTCGCATACAGTCAGCTGGACACACACATTGCAACACATGCCACACAAGGCCACGAGCGTGCACACTCAGACCCATGGACTCACCATCATGAGAAGAAGTTGCGTATGAGCTGACTCCGGATGTCGTCCTCCTCCTCATCATCATCCTCACTTGCCTTGTGACCAAGCCCTTCATCCTCCACGGGTGGATGTTCCTGTTCATCCGGATCCAGGATGAGTGGCACAGCCTTCTCCACTGCCATGTTGTGCAGCATGCAGCACACGAGGAAGATTTTGCAGACCTTCACCGTGCATATGGGAGGGACCCGCCTGTCTTGTGAAGGCAATGAAATCGGCTCTTCAGGAGGCCAAACGTCCTCTCGATCACTCGCCTGGTCTGGACATGTGCGTTGTTGTAACGGTGATCTGCAGCTGTTCTGGGGTTGCGGAGAGGCATCATCAGCCATGGCATGTTGGGATAGCCAGAGTCCCCTACATGGACACATCATGTAAAGAAGTGGGTCAGGAGATGCTGTAAGATACAAAGATAGTGCTAAACCATGGACAAACAGAGTATACCCACCAACAAGACATGCTCATTCGTTGTGCAGCCGCAGCATCATTTCGGGCACCCTGCTACGCCTCATGATGCAGGCATCGTGTGCTGACCCTGGAAAACGTGCACAGACATGGGAAATCCACATGTTAGCAAGACACACCACAAGGGCATTTATGGAGTGGTAATGTTTACGGTTGCGATAGGTGACCTCCTGTGCCTGTGGTGGTACAAAAGCCACATGTGTCCCATCAATGGACCCAATGACATGGGGCATCCCTCCCAGGGCATAGAAATCACCCTTGACACCTGTCAACTCCTCAGGAGTCGGAAAATGGATGAATTCATCCAGGTGCTCCAACATGGCTTCTAAAACATCATGCAGGACACGGCTGAACATGGTCTGTGACATGCCACCCACATCAGCTATGGTGAATTGAAACGTACCGGTGGCAAAAATATGTAGGGCTGCCATCACCTTCATCTTGGGTGTCAGCGCAGTAGGATACCTGTGTCGCGGTTGGAGGTGTGGTTCTAGCTTTGCGGTCAAGCTCTCAATCAACTGTTGCGAGAAGCGGTAACGTCTTATGCAGTCACGTTCCCTCATGGCACCCAAGTCTGGCATTGGTCGGGTGAGAGGCGGTGCCCTGCAGAAAATTGGAAGGAATAACGAAGAGTGAGTACATAACAATATCAATGTCAATTAACTGAGCACATGCTCAACTGCTACTACACATCTGCTAAATACAGAGTCTGGTCTGTGCAAGACATCCAGGACACGTATGCCAGGCAGGTGATACTCCTACGAAAAGGCAGCTACACCCGTTGATTGTCAAGTTATACATGACATGCCCTGAAACTAGCTGTGTGCCAGTGTGAGTGAACAGCCAGAGACATCACAGGAGTGACATACATCCACATATCTGAATTTGAAGGATGTCATCTCATACAGACAGCTGGTGGCAACCTAGACGCACAGGTCACATGTCATTGAACATGAACACATCACACACATTGCGATGAAGGGGTACACGTGAAAAACGAACACACTGACATGGATACGGCACAGATATGTCCTCATGTCAAAAAACCATCTTCGAAGCATCCAGACACACGTAACGTGTGAATCCACATGTGGCATGGTGTGCGTGTATGTGAGCCATGCCCATCTACACACAGACACATGTTGGATGCAGCAACAGCAGAGGCAGTTGACGGAACACCAACTGCAAGCTCATGGGAACACATGACATACACAGGACACAGTCACATCGAGGCACGCTGTTACTTAGATATCAGGTGTTAGTGTCCCTGTCCCTGGCATCAGGGGACAGTTGCGGGTGTTGGTGACTGTGCCATACCAGTGATGTAGTGCTTGACACGTTTGTACTACATGAACACATGTGCAGAGTGGCAAGGGGAAGTGTGCCACATAATGCCCCATCACACATGACATGTGTACACATGTCATCACACATCTATTGTGCTAAAACATGAGGAGACATGTGCCATATCACTGCCTGACACACCTAGGCCCTGCACATGAAGTACTGTAATGACAATGACTTGATGTACAGCCGTGCACGAGTCTGACACCTCCATTCCTTTCATGTGCACATCCTATCACCAGTGTAAGCTGTGAAACGCCCCGTACACACGCTCTGAGGGCGTGTGAACGGTCCGTATCATCATATTGGAGTTGGCTCGGGAGTATGGGTGTGTGTATGGACCGTACACATGTACGTCTACTACCAGTGTGTACAAGTACATGTACTACGAGCGTACACGTACGTGTACGACCAGTCTCTACATGTACATGTACTACGAGCGTACACGTACGTGTACAACCATTGTGTACATGTACGTGTACTACGAGCGCACACGTACATGTACGCTCTGGTAGTACACGTACGTGTACACACTGGTCGTACACGTACGTGTACGCTCGTAGTACACGTACGTGTACACACAGTTAGTACACGTACTTGTACACACTGGTTGTACACGTACGTGAATGCTCGTAGTACACGTACGTGTATGCACTTTTAGTACACGTACGTGTACACACTGGGTGTACACGTACGTGTACACACTGGTAGTACACGTACGTGTACACCCTGGTCGTACACGTACATGTACACACTGGTTGTACACGTATGTGTATGCTCAAAGTACATGTACGTGTACACACTGGTCGTACACGTACGTGTACACACTGGTCATACACGTACGTGTACGCTTGTAGTACACGTACGTGTACACCGGTAGTACACATACGTGTACACACTGGTCGTACACGTACATGTACGCTCGTAGTACACATACGTGTATGCTCGTAGTACACGTACGTGTACACACTGGTCGTACACGTACGTGTACACACTGGTCGTACACGTACGTGTACGCTCGTAGTACACATACGTGTAAACACTGGTAGTACACGTACATGTACCACCTGGTCGTACACTTATGTGTCAAACGCACTGTGCAACTGGTGCCATAGGGGTACGTGTGAAATGCACCGTACCTGTGTGTGGATTGCTAAATTATATAGGGACAAGTCTTAGGGCCTAAATGCATGCTGGTTGTCATGGATACCGAGTTTCCAGTTCAAATTTTTCCATCCGGTGGCCTGGAAAAGTCAGTTGGCAACTAAATACTATGTTGCAAAGTGGTTGTTGACTCCACATGATGCACAAATTTTGAACCATGCAAAAGCAGTCACTGGTGTATGTTTAAAGGGATTGGAGGAAACGTAGGATGCAAATGAGTCTGACTAATCACTCTGTACTCCTGTAAAAGTAACAGCCCAGCAAGGCAGATATAAGTCAGCCAGAACCCATGAGAGGGCACTTGCCTGCACAACCTTACAGTCGACACCACTGCTGCTGCTTGTGATTCCTCTGGCACCATGTCAAGGTCTGTGGACAGGGCCCAGCCTTTCACACAAGAGGAGAATGAGGCATTGCTGGATGTCATCCTCCTACAGTATCCCAGCCTGTATGGGAGACCAGGGGAACAGGTGAGTGCTAACTCCACTAGCTTAGACTGTGCACCTTTTTTGTGACTGTCACTTCTGGCATTTTGTCCGGGTGTGACAGACATGCAATGTTGTTTAGAGTGGGTCCCTGGGGTGGGAATGGCTTATGTCTCTCATGCAGAGCATGATGTAGTTCATGTGTGCACTCCTCACTTGCATTGTGCTTACTGTGACATTCACTGCATAGTGCATGGCACATTCAGCCTGCCCAATCCTTTGGTCCATTTCAGTTCTATAGTCCTGAGCTGATTCACTGGCCCCCCCGGTGTGACAGGTGACTGTACCCACAGATGTGTGTGAGTTGAGTGGAGCTGTGGTGATAGTGGTGAGAGTGTCCAAATGCTGTGTACGCCCCCTGGACATTGATGTGTGTAAATGTTCCTTGTAATGTGGGTGAGTGTCCATGTGGAGTGTTGCACCACAGCTTCATGGAGGAGGCTACAGCCCCACCCATCTGATGTGAGATGTAAGCCGTGGGGAGTGTCTGACTTGCTGAGCTAGCAACACACCTGTGTCACCCCACAGGCAAGTGGCACATGTGCAGAGTGAGGTTTGTATCCGCTGTTGCCAATGGCAGGTGATTGATCTGTGCCTGTGAGTGTCTGTGTACTCTGCTGAGGTGGCGTCAGTGGCCTGGGGCATGTAACTGCTTGGAGGTGCTGTCCATCAGCCTGGTGTTGCATGTGATGCACAGTGTCTGCCATGATCAGGGAGTGTGTTGCACCCCTCATGCCACCTGTGTACTTTCAATGCCATGTAGTGCATTGGGGCTTCCACAGAGGCTAATGTCCCTAGGACAAAGGTGCTATTTGTTGCCAGCATACTATGCCCTGTTCAACATATCAAAGATGTTCAAATGTGTGTCTCTGTGACATGGAGCAGGTGTAGTGATGTTGTCTCACTTTCTCATCCTCACAGGTAACCGCCTACGAGAAGGGGAAGATATGGAAGCGGCCCGTCAGGGCCGTGAAATCAGTGGAGGGTCGCAGTCGGCGCCTAGCCCAGGTGAGGAAACGCTGGCAGGACATCCGGTGCTGGACCCGGAGGATCGCCCGGGTCCAGCTGGAGGACTCACCTCTACGCAAGCACGGCGGGCGCCGGCGCCTGACCCACCAGATGAAGCGTGTCCTGGCGGTGGTCTTCCCTGACATGAATAGGCGGTTACAGGAGTTGCAGCAGCAGGGAGGGGGTAGGTACATGTGTGTTTGTTGTGTGTCACCAGCTTATTGAAGTGCTCAGTCGCCTGGATACACTGCGAGGGTTAATATGTGCAGTGCATATCCTGTTCCCCAAAGTCAACCGGTGCTGTTCTTCCTCCCTTCCCCTCCTTGACATGTGTTCCCTGGCCAGTGTGTAATCACTATTGCACATGGTCATCTAGGCTGCCAGTTAATCCAAGTGCACATTGCTCTCTGCATCATGTGGGGGGGAGGGGGCTGAGACATGTGTTGTTACCTTGCCTGTGCCCTGTCCTGTTCAGTAATTTGGGGGTCCATATTAGTTGGCACTGATGCAGAGTCTCAACATAGGAGTGTGATTATTCAAATGAACAGACTTGCAGCATGCATTACCGATGCTGTGGCCTCAGACATGATGTGCATGAGTGGGAGATATGCATAGTGCCGGGATGGTAGGTCATGTTACAGTCAGATCATTCCAGGACCATGGAACAGTGTGACCACTACACTCCCCTAAGACACCCTTTCCTCGGAATCGTGTGTCATCCAACACTGTGCCCATTCTCTGTGTGTTCAGCATGGGTTGGCCTCTGTGGCATTGTTCCCTGCCCTCATTTGTAATATCTAAAGTGTGCTACATGTGCCCATTGTACTGGCTGACCACATTTAGCTTGTGCGTCCTCACACTGGGCAGTGCCTGTGTGTCTATGTACAACTATCTGTTGATGGTTGTTTGTCACAAATATGTGTTGGCAGCCTCACGAGGTGATGTGGAGTACATTTAGGAATTCCTGAGGCACATTTTAGTAAACCCAGATTAAGAGGTTTACTTCTTGATCTGTCTCAATCACATTGTGTCAGGTATGGTGGGTTTGTGCGGGCAAGGCCTACATGTCCAAACCTCATGTCTCCTTGCCAGGTCTGACATGTGTGTGATAATTGTCTGGACTGACACTCAACATGCAGTGACCCAGTCATGTTGTGCAGGGTTTAATGTTTGTGCTTTGCAGCATGTGTCAATTGTTAAAATACATGGTTCATGCTCATCCATTTTTGCCACCAGTGTGTGGTCGAGATTAGGCCTGGGCGAAAATTTCGTTCCGTTCGCGGAAATTGCGATAATTTGACATTTTCGCGTTCCGCGGAGAGCGCGAAAATGTCAAAAATTCCGGTTTCCGCAGCTTGGCGATTATTTGTTTCTTGCTCGCGCTGTAAAATAATACATTCTCGCGCGCGCGCGATCGCCTTACCTGAATCCCTGCGTTCACCGACAAGTTTTCTTGATCCGGTCGCGTTCTCCATGAGATGTTGTATTGTTTTTAGCCATTCGGGCTGTCTCGCGACAGTTCGCGCCCGCAGTGACATCATGCGTCGCGCGATCACGTCTTTCTTCTCGCGATCAAGCACCGCGAGACAACTCAAAACAAGATGGTCGCGCCCGCAAGCAACCACTTGGGTAAGTTGGTGACCCGCAACCATGCAGAAAATCTCGCGAACATGCCGGAAAAAAACTTCCGCATCTTCGCGATATTTCCGCTTGTTTGCGATAATTCTAAACATTTTCGCGATAATTTGCGAAAGTTAATTTCGCAAATTCCGCCCACCCCTAGTCGAGATGCTACGTAGTTTGGCCTGTGTGTGCTGACATCTGTGTGGACATTCTTGGTTCCCATGAGGGTGTCTCCTCAGTGCAGGTGCTCCTTATCCCGACACAATTGCAGGCCCATTAGCTAATGCATTGTCCTGTGTTTGGACATGTGTGCCACTCCACATGACAGGCAGTGGGTCCGATGTGTTGCTAACTGTGTCATCATGGAACGGATGGCCATGTGACAGGTGGCATGATTCAAGTTGTTAGTCAAGAAGTATTGTACCTTGGCACTCAGTACACCTGTCAACGGGCCCGATTCACAGAATTAACTTAAGACAAAATCCTAAACTTACTACTTTTGGTATTCACAGAATGCACTTACTACTTTTGGTATTCACAGAATGGATTTACGACTACTAACTTTACGTCCACACTCGGGCTGGAAATTCCAGCCCAGAGACGGAGCTTCTGGCCCAGTGGCGGAGCTTCTGGCCCAGAGGCGGAGCTTCCGGCCCAGAGGCGGAGCTTCTGGACCGGAGGTGGAGATTTCGGCCATGGCTAAATCTCCTCCACCGGCCGGAATCCCCACCTCCGGGCCGGAAGCTCCGCCTCTGGGCCGGATGCTCCACCTCCGGGCCAGAAGCTCTGCCTCCAGCCCGGAAGCTCCGCCTCCGGGCCGGAATTTCCGGCCCGAGTGCGGACGTAAAGTTAGTAGTCGTAAATCCATTCTGTGAATACCAAAAGTAGTAAGTGCATTCTGTGAATACCAAAAGTAGTAAGTGCATTCTGTGAATAGCAAAAGTAGTAAGTTTAGGATTTTGTCTTAAGTTAATTCTGTGAATCGGGCCCAACATGTCTAAATATTTAAAGTAGCTTCACTTTGATGTTTTGTTGTGAAGGACAATAATGTGCCTGCATGACAGATGTCTCCCAAGGAAGTGCTAAATAAAGTAGCTTTACGATTTCCGGGGACACGCTGGCACATTTTAAAGAAAGGCACAGTTCGATTACCACTTGTTTTCTGATTATACATATCCATGTTCCCACTGTGTTTTTGCATTTGGGTAAGTCCTTGGTTGTTGCTGATACCAACTTATGAGTGTCAAGTCATCCAGACCACCGTGGTGCCATGTATATGTACTTACTGATACCCCTTGTCTTCTTTACAGTGGCTTATTTGAAATCGGCTGCCAGCTCATACAATGACAGTGTAAATGTAGTTTAGTCTGCACCTCTTGGTGTGAATTCCGTTCTACAGGCACATGTGTGTTCTGTTCACAAAGTGGCACATTCACACATTCTAAACATGTACATTGTGTGAAGTGTTGTGAGTCCCAAGGGGTCGCAATGTTTTTGGTTTGGGTTTCCAAAGTACTCACAGGTCTCTGAGTGTGGGGACACCTTCAGCATTGACGTCTGTTATTTGTCCTTGGGTGCACCAATACTGTTTCGTTCACAGTGAACAAGAGGTGGCATGCCTTCATAGTCTTGCTGTGCTCAACTGTTCCCAGACACTAGCTTCTCAGTATAAGTTGTATCAAGTTATTTGCTGTTGTGTCATATTCTCCATTGTTTCCAAGTGGCATGGTGGGTCAACCAACTGGGGAGTGCAGGGTTACATATGTGCGGAGTATTCTAGATGCTACTCATGATGCATTTCCTGATATGCACTGTGACACATTTTTGTTTGGACTCATGTGTCAGATGTATACAGGTGACTGATTATTTTCTATATCTTCACCTTGCCCACAGCATCATCGGAGGACACCGAGGGAGACACCTGCACGGACCAGGAGGAGGGATCCAGCACCGCTGCCACCACTGATGGCGAGTCTGCGGGAGCAAGTGGCACGGAGGGCGAGGGGAGTCAGGCGGAGGACCTGTCTAGTGGCAACACTGACTACGACGCTGACGGGTCCGAGGCTGAACTCCTGGAGGGGGCAGAGGCTGCTACAACACCTGGCAGCAGCACTACATCTGTCACCACCCCCTCCATTCCCATCACCACCCTCCCAGTTGCTCCGGTCCCTTCTGTCCGTGCAAGGCAACACCGTGTCTCCTTCATGCCAGGCACAGCACCCCCTGCCCCTGTCCCCCCTGCTGCCCTCACTGCAGAGTCTGTGGACATTCAGCGGCAGTTGCAGGTTGGCCAGACATCGATGCTGAATGTCCTCCATGGACACACCAGACTGCTGACACAGATGGTGTCGTACATGGAGGGCATGTCATCAGCGATGTCTGACCAACGGATGTTGCTGAGGTCCATGGACTCTTCACTGACGGCAGCAGTGAGTCTCCTGCAGCGCTTCGTCCCCCCCCGACCCCTGCTCCATCCACACTTCCCACTCCCATGCCTGTCCAAAGCACACCCAGACATTCCCAAGCACGCACCCCACCAGACACAGGCAGCACACCAACATGTTCGGGCAAGCGCACACCTCCTAGCACGCACACTCAGGGGGATGAAGGCACACACACTGGGTCTGGGGCACACAGGCATACACGCAGCCACAGTCCGAGTCCGCATGCCGCACGACCCAGTCCCTCCAATGGCACTCCCCTCGGCTCCCCTACCACACAATCTGAGAAGGAGGCCTACTTGGCTGGGCTGGGCCTCAGCCCCTCTGGCTCACCAGCCTGCAAACGGGCACGGCACTCCACGGGTGGGGGAGTTGAGTCCCCCCCTGTCCACCCCCTCCCTCAGTGGCGCTGCACCCCATCCCTCCGACCCCCCCCCTCCTTGGAGCCTGTGTTTCCTTCGGGTGCAGGGGATATGCTGGACGAGCTGGCAGCAGTGTGCAGCGCCGAGCTCCACCTTTGGTGCTGCCCCACCCCCTGTGGTGGAGGCGTCCGTCCCTACACCCACCACACCTACCCTTACGCCTACTGTCCCTGCGGTGCCTGGTCCTTCCCCACATGATGCCCCCCCAGTCGACGAACCTGAGGGTTCTAATGTGCAGGCAAGCTAGGGGAGACATGTGCCCCAGTGTCCCCCGCAAGGACTTCTGATATGGACTGGCCATGTGCCTTTGTAAATAGTGTCCTTTTATGATTTTGTTTTTAATGCTGAATAAAGCATTTTCTTTTCAGTTTGAACACTATTGCATTTCAGGTATTGATGTGCTTGCTGATGCTCCAGGAGTTGGGGTTGTGTTAATGTGTTATGTTTCAGGGTAATGTTGCAGTCTGCTGCTCATGGGGTGGACCATGGTATCTGCGTGCCATCACAAGGTCTCAGCAAAGAATCTTTGGTTGTGTGTGCTATTTGTGTTTGGAGACATTGTCCCAAGGAGTGTCCCTTCCTATGTGGCACCTGACATCTTCCCTGCAGGGAGTTGCACAATTGTTGTGCTGACCTCTGTCTATATTTCCTTTGTTGGTGACGGATCCCTTCAACTATGGGCATGCCTGCTAAGCAATGTCTCCGGCTGCATCGTCGGTGCCATCCTTGCTAGTCACTGTACTTGTGTATTGAGTATGTTGTAATGCCTTAATGGATAAATGTTCCATTTTCCACACTATGCATGTGTGTAATCCCAGCCTAGCACACAATTGGTGCTTGTTCTGCAGGGTATTTAGACACCTGTCTGACAATTGTGGGCATTGTATCTGTGTGAACTCCACCCTATTCCTTCCATGAGAGGCAACATCTTGGTGGCTGTCCCAGCAACGGTACATTCCTATCAGTCCTGGGATGTGCGTGACAGTGTGAGTTCCTTTTGGCTCTCTTAGTTTAGTAGGCATTGACATGACTATAGAGTCTTGTGGCATGATCTCTGTGTGTGTATTGTGCTGCATCCGCCAGGGGTGGGTATGCATGTGTCATTTGTCCTCACACCCACATGTGGTGTGTCATGCAATGGGGGAAAGACATCCATCCTCATGGGAGTGGGACACTGTTGTCAGTGATGTGTTGTTATGGCACTATCAACATAGTAGAACATTAGGGATGCGTACATACACCCATGGAGTTGTGGTCATCTGATAATGATGTACACACCCCCATGTCTCTGTCCACTGCTGGGAGTCATGGGCACCCATCCCTCACATGTCTCTGTCCGCTGCTGGTATTACTCTGCACCCACCCCCATGTCTCTGTCCACTGCTGGGAGTCATGGGCACCCACCCCCATGTCTCTGTCCACTGCTGGTATTCCTCTGCACCCACCCCTCACATGTCTCTGTCCACTGCTGGGACTCCTAGGCAGACACCCACCCACACCCTTGGTGCTGTACACTGCTGTCCTGGCCATGTCCACGCCCCAATATGCTGGTTATATGCTGCACCAGGCCCTAGGCCGACAACCGTGGCGTGTGAACGCCTTGTATCACATGTGTACTGGTGCCCTAGGGGTAAGGGTGATGCGGTCCGTACCCCCGCATTCATAGGTTGGGTACGGCCCGTACCACGTGTACACCTCCATCACCACTACGATGGTCTTACGGGCCGTACCCACGCTCTGAGGGTGTGGGTACGGACCGTACCACCATTATAGTGGTGATGGAGGTGTACGCGCCGTACCCACGCCCTCAGAGCGTGGGTACGGCCCGTACCACCATTGTAGTGGTGATGTAGGTGTTCACGTGTTACGGGCCGTACCCACGCTCCGAGGGCGTGGGTACAGCGCATACACCTCCATCACCACTACAATGGTGGTACAGGCCGTACCCACGCTCTGAGGGCGTGGGTACGGCCCGTACCACCATTGTAGTGGTGATGTAGGTATACGTGTGTTATGGGCCGTACCCAAGCTCTGAGGGCGTGGGTACGGCCCGTACCACCATTGTAGTGGTGATGGAGGTGTATTCACCGTACCCACGCCCTCAGAGCATGTGTACGGCCCATAACACACGTACACCTACATCACCACTACAATGGTGGTACGGGCCGTACCCACGCCCTCAGAGCATGGGTACGGCCCGTACCACCATTGTAGTGGTGATATAGGTGTACGCGTGTTACGGGCCGTACCCACGCTCTGAGGGCATTGGTACGGCCCGTACCACCATTGTAGTTGTGACGGGTACACGTACGCGGGTATTGGTGGACACGCCCCCCGAAGTGACCAGACCCTGGAGGTAATGTATGGACAGTATATGCTGTTTTTACAACTTAGGTTGAGGTTATGTTTCCTGGCCCTCGCCCCCCCTTTGCCCCTGGGTGTTGTACTGACCTTCTGCGGCGTGCATGGCGGTTTCGGTGCACCAGGTCGTAGGCTAGGAGGGCCGGGATGACACGTAGGATAGGGTCCATGGCTGTCCGTCGCATACCGCTGCTCCTTCTTCGCGTCGTCTTCAATTTTTGGCTGCTGAAAAAAATTATCCATGCGGAGTGACGTAGGCACGAATCGTACTTGCT
Organism: Triturus cristatus; assembly: GCF_964204655.1. Taxonomy (NCBI): domain Eukaryota; kingdom Metazoa; phylum Chordata; class Amphibia; order Caudata; family Salamandridae; genus Triturus; species Triturus cristatus. Next base: position 179,395,892 of record NC_140590.1, read on the forward strand.
GGTCCGTAGAACGCTACCTGACTCCGTCCGGACGTCACGTACGCGATGTCCCGGATCGGAATTGTGGGTATTTTTTCGCCGCACGTACTTTTGTACGAATCGTACGGAAATGGTATTTCTGTACGAATCGTACTTGCGGCTTTGTAAGGTGGATTTCCCGGGTACGAGTCGTATGGAGAATACGCTCCGTATGACCATTCGTACCCGGGTTATACAGGATCGGAATCGGCACCAAAGTAGTGTGCATGATGAGGTTATATTTACATGGAGTATAAAAAGTGCACAGAGTGCCTTTTCCTCTCTTTGTAAATATAAAAGAGTATCTTGCACAATAACTATGTTACAAAAAGTGACATTTCCGTTTTTAAATTTCCTTGCGAATGATAGACGGTAAGCACAGAGTTTTGTCTGCAAAGATGTTCAAAGAAGAATGATTGAAATGATTGCGGTCCTTCAACAGCTAAAAAGGTGAAATATTATGAACCCCTCAAATATCTTTTTTTGCAGGTCACATGATATCTGATTATGGTCAGATTTCAAAACTACATAAACAGAGTGTTTTTAGAAATGTGTTTCAACTTTGTAGCTTCTTGCAGGCCTCTTCATTCTGCATATTGAGACTTAGTTAAACTTACCTTCACAGTAATAGGAATAAAAAATGGTATACATTTTTTTCTGTTTTTCATTCAAATATAAATTCATATAAATTGCTTATTTTAAAATTTGGATCTGTGAAAGAAAAGGAAAAAAAAATATTACATGTAATAATACATTTTTTAGAACACAGCATAATTTCCACAAAGTAATTTCTTTGCCTTTTTTGCTGTTCTCAGAATATATTAAATGTCACTAAAAATAGTGATTTCAATCCTACTCATCACTTAACAGCGGGCAAAAAAAACACAATCTCAAAGATTGTTAAAAAAAAAAACAACATGCCATTCTCAAAATACAAATCACAGAAATATGAAATGCACACAGCTAACAAAATTTTTTAACTTTAACTTACAAAAACTGTAAATGATGTCGCTATAAAATATTCACCAAATCTAAAGTTGAATTTTTGGAGGATGCACCACGCCCACAACGTTTTCCTTCAGTGATGTGGAAATTTTCTACTTTTCTCGAGGGGCAAACAAAGACCAATACCACCTTTCTCATGCACAAGATTTTCAAAAGAGTTCTGTTACGAGGGGATCTTAACAAAAAATACTCATGCGGCACAGCAATTATGATGAAACACCTAAGGACCCTTCATCCAAAAAATCTTGCACGAGAAGAGTGCAAACAGATGAGAAACACTCCTGTTCTGTATCTGTAAAAAAGAATCACAAATAAATGTATATTAATAACTTTCAAAATTATACTATTCCATTACTGTCCAAACACATTTTATATAACTACTGACTAAGAAACTATTTCCCTGAACCACAAGTGTGACGATGGTTAAAACACTACATGCATAGTGCATACTACTTTGAAGCAGTTCATGCCCTAAAGCCTACCTCACTAAAACTCTACATGCTAACTGACTAAATGATTACAGTACTATAAAGAGACACACTGGGTGAGTGACAGGGTGTTTGCTAGAAGAGTATGAATACTAACTAGGGAATTGAAGGTGTGAAACACAACTGTGGAGGTGATTAGAGGACTGCATCCATACTGCATAGGCATTTAACCCGTTCGACGCGCATGACGGAACGGTTCCGTCATGCACGTCGGTTGCCCTGTGCGCATGACGGAACCGTTCCGTCATGGCCCCGCCCGCGCACGGAACCTTCAGCGTGGCGCGGAAATCCGCACCGCGCTGAAGGGGTTAAAGCAGTCCATGTGCTAAGGCCTGGCTCAGCAAGGAGAGTGCCTAGGTGAATTTATAAGTGCTAGGCTTTTCGCACAGGGAATGGATTAGTACTTGGTACTTAATGGGTCACTAGAGGAGTGCAAAGGCAGTGACAAGATGTTTCTTGGACTGTATGGATACTGACTAGGAAATTGAAAGTGTGAAAGACAAGTGTCTAGGTGGTTAGAAGACTGCATGCATAGTGCATAGGGGTTTGAAGCAGTCCATGTGCTAAGGCCTGGCTCAGTGCATGAATACTTAGGCACTGACTGAATGATTAGAGTACTGCAAAGATAGTATCTTGGTGAATTTATAAGTGTTTGAGTTTTCGCACAGTGAATGGATTAGTACACGATGCTGAATGGGTCACTAGAAGACTGCAAAGGGATTGACAGGGTGTTTCCTGGAAGTGTATGGATACTGACTAGGGAATTGAAGGTGTGAAAGACAATTGTGTAGGTGGTTAGAGGACTGCATGCATACTGGGTAGGGGTTTGAAGCAGTCCATATACTAAGGCCTGGGTCACTGGATGAGTACTTGGGTACTGACCGAATGATTAGAGTACTGCAAGGAGAGTGCCTGGGTGAATTTATTAGGGGTTGGTGCAGTGAATGGATTAGTACATGATGCTTAATAAGGTCACTAGTGGAGTGCAAGGGGAGTGACAGGGTGTTTGCTGGAAGTGTATGGATACTGACCGGGGAATTGAAGGTGTGAAAGACAAGTGTGTAGGTGGTTAGAGGACTGCATGCATAGTGGGTAGGGGTTTGAAGAAGTCCATGTGCTAAGGCCTGACTCAGTGCATGAATACTTAGGCAGTGACTGAATCATTAGAGTACTGGAAAGAGAGTGTCTTGGTGAATTTATAAGTGTTTGGGTTTTGGCACAGTGAATGGATTAGTACATGGTGTTGAATGGGTCACTAGAGGACTGCAAAGGGAGTGACAGGGTGTTTCCTGGAAGTGTATGGATACTGACTAGGGAATTGAAGGTGTAAAAGACAAGTGTATAGTATGTTAGAACACTACATGCATACTGCATAGACATTTGAAGCAATCTATTTGGTACTTAGAAACTGACTAAATAATCAGACTACTTCTAGGACAGTGCTTAGGTAAAACTTTTACATTTTCAGTTCTGCCACAGTGAAGAGAATAGTACATGGTACTGCACCTTAGTGTCAAACCCTGACTCATTTTATCAATGCATAAGCAAAGACTAGCTTCTAATGCTACTAAAACTTGACAACATGACAGGTTTTAAAAGAGTTATCTGCTAAAAAATACACAATGTTACCAAATGCTTCTCTCACAGTGGTTCCCAAATGCACACAGACTCACAGTGTGATTCTAGACAACAACCACTATACCTAGGAGTTTACCAAAAATCATTCACTTCTGTGGAAGTGGTAAGGGAACTGCACACAATCTTCATATTTCAGGACTGCACTTTTGTGTCAAAGCCTGACTAATTTAATCAAAGCATAAGCAAAGACTGGCTTCTAATGCTTCTAAAACTTGACAACATGACCGGTTTTAAAACAGTTATCTGTCAGCAAATACACGATGTTACCAAATGCTTCTCTCACAATCCTTACCCAAATGCACGCAGACTCACAGTATGATTTTAGACAATCAACACTATCCTAGGAGTTTACCAAAACTCATGCACTAGTCTAGAAGAGTTAATGGTACTGCACACAATCTACATATTTAAGTACAGCACATCAGTGTCAAAGCATGACTCATTTAATCAATGCATAAGCAAGGACTGGATTCTAATGCTACTAAAACTTCACAACATGACAGGTTCTAAAAAAGTTATCTGTCAGCAAATACATGATGTTACCAAATGGTTCTCTCACAGTGATCCCAAATACACACTAACTCACACTGTGATTCTAGACAAGCACCACTATCCCTAGGAGTTTACCAAAACTCATTCACTACAGTGCAAGTGGTAAGGGAACTGCACACAATCTACATATTTCAGGACTGCACTTTTCTGTCTAAGCCTGACTCATTTAATCAAATCATAAGCCATAACTGTCTTCTAATACTACTAAAACTTCACAACATGACAGGTTAACACAGTTATCTATCAGCAAATACACGATGTTACCAAATGCTTCTCTTACAGTGGTTCCCAAATGCACACAGACTCACTGTGTGGTTCTAGACAAACAACACTATCCCTTGCACTATACCAAAACACATTTCTTCATCTAGAAGTAGTACTACATTTTATTATAGAAACATAACATAACTCATTTCACAAATTCATAAATAATGACTGGTTTCTAATTCTACCAAAATATAAAAACAGCAGTTATCTGTCTGCAAACACATGAAAAACACAAATGCTTATCACAGAATGGTTTCTACATGCACACACACTGTCAATAGGATTGTAGAGAAAAAAAGTACTCCCTACAATTTAGCAGGAGAAATACATTAGTCTGATTAAAATCAAAATAGTCTACATACATCCCCTCACAATTAAATAACTCATCTTTCAAGTTATTTTGTAGATTAAGAAGCATATCAGTCACTCACCATATTTTCTTTTACAGAATCTCTGCACTGTGCACCTCTCAGCAAAACCAAAGAATGGAAAAGTTTCCCTTTCATTTTCCACACATATACATGTAAACATCAAATTACAATCCTTCACACATAAACTCAAAAGCAAACACACATTTCTATTGGTTAAACATTTCAACCCTTTCCAACTGAAATACATTTCAGCCCTTCCCCCAATCTGCCTTATGCCTGTTACCATAGAAACAGGTCATGGAACACTGCACTAAGCACACAGGTCAGAAGTTCAGCACACAATGTTCCTACACAAGAGAGGAAGTGTGCTTCACTTTTCAACATATCAGCTAATCATATATAATGTTCCTTACAATCTGTTTTTGTTAACCAATAAGAATCATACCTTTAAAAAACAGAAATATACACCCTACCTTTCAGTGTACAAAGTAGTCATACAACCAATGATTTCTTGTCTTTTTAAAAAAAAAAATCTGTGGATCCGCGCACCCAACGCGATAAGATGCGTGCACCGTGCGCGCATTTCGCCGTTTAAAAAGAAGAAAAAAGGGGGGCCCCAGGGGGTCCTTCTGGGACCCCCTAAGCACCTCTAGAGGGTCAGAGTATTTCCACTCTGCCCCCTTTATATGTTTTACACACTTATGCCCCTTGCTTCTTCAACCTCGCTTCTACCGAGGCAGAAAATGGCCGTCAACAGTTCCTGGTTTCGAATGTAGAGACACTCGACAGCCAATTAGCATTCAGTGCGCGATAGGGAAGGTGCGCGCTCGGTTCGGGGAGGTTGCGCGTACGGTGCATGTTGGGTCCGCGTATCCTCCGCGGCCATAGATATTTATGTACTTTTAACTCTAATTTTCTCAGGAACTACTGAACGGATTCATACCATTTATGCAAAAGGCACGAGTCTGAACTGAGGACTACCTCTTTGCCAAATTTGGTGTCATTCTGTTCAGCGGTTTGGGCTGTAGCTGCGACAACAGATCCTATGGGAAATTGCATGGGGAAAACGTGTTTTGGGACCCCCCTTTTTTCTCAGCCCCTGCTTGACGAATCACCACAAAAAAATATCGTGAGGATTCGTCAACCGGCGCCAGACTTATTGGGAATAGAATGTTGCGGATTTCCTATGGAAAATAGGTCCTAACTATAACTACCTACTGGCGACCGCCAGATAGTTATAGTTAGGACCGTGTTTCCATAGGAAATCTGAAAATTCTATTTTGAATAACTTTGGCGCCGGTTGACGAATCCTCGCGAAAGTATCAAAACTAATGGGGTTCTCCACTCAGCTCCTACCCTGAAAGTCTTGGGGTGATTCGTCAAGCGGGGGCAGAGAAAAAAGGTGGGTCCCAAAACGCGTTTTCCCCATGCATTTTCCCATAGGACCTTTAGTCGAAGGTACAGCCCGAACGGCTGAACAGAATTACTTGAAATTTGGCAGAGAGGTAGTCCTCAGGTCAGGCATGTGCCTTTTGCATGTATGGAGTCAATCTGTTCAGTATTTCCTGAGAAAATTGCAGTTAAAGCACATAAATATCTATATCCGTGCGCAAGCGTAATTCTGATTGGTGGTTACAGGTCAGTCAACGTTCGAATCGGTCAAAATCAGGAAGTGTCGGCCGCCATTTTGTTTGTTTTGGGTGCGACAGGTGGCGAATGTGAAAAGGGGGCAGGATAGAAAGTTCCTGACCCCCTAGCCTTTGTCAGGGGGTCCCTGAAGGACCCCGAAGGGTGAAAAAAACATTGTATTTTTTTTCTAAAAATCGCGGGGTGCGCGCACGGTGCGCGCACCCCAGCCGCCATTTTGAGTTTTAGAGGCAGAAGAGAGCTAAAAACACAAGTGGAGAACGTGAAAAGGGGGCAGGGTAGAGAGTACCTGACCCCGTAGGCCTTCTCAGGGGTACCATGAAAGACCCCTTAGGTCACACACAAAAAAAACTTTTTAAAAAAATCGCGGGGTGTGCGTACCGTGCGCGCACGGCGGAAAAAAATAGAATTAAAAATCAAATTTAAGTGTTTAGATGTTAGGTGGCTCTAAAAAGAGCCGTTGTGTTAATTGAGGGACAGAGGGGGAAAAAAAAATATGGCAAAAATTATAGGGTGCCACACGTGTGCTGCTGTATCTTGCTCTCTATTAGCAGAATGCTGGTGTCCGCATAATAGAGAAGAGAATTGCTCGCATTCCACCGTATATGCACCCTCTTAAACAGAAGGTGTATATCCAGAGGAACAGAAGAAGGTGAAGCTGCCGCCGCAGATGAAGTGCTCGGCTGAGCTGCCGATGATGTGCTCGGCTGAGCTGCTGCGGATGTGCTCGGCTGAGCTGCTGGAGGGTTTTCTCTAGCAGCTCGAGCATAAGCCACAGGATGTACATCTCTAACGTGCCTGATCATAGTGAAGATACTAAAAGAGTATTTCTTTTTAGGATCTCCTCTTGATAAGACACGATCACAAAGAGTGCAGGTGACTTTGGGAGGATTCACTTTCTTCTGCCCCTGTGGAAATGTAAAAAATTGCCATATGAAAGAGTCTTTCTGTTTCCTCTGTCTCAGTCTCACAAGAGTCTCCTGGTCACTCCCAGAAGATGACTGCTGCTCTGCCATTCTGAAGTACTAGAAAAGCTGCTCAGCTCCTTCTCCCAGGGAATCAGAAGTGATAATGAGGGGAGTGGGTGTGGTGTTGGAAGTTTCTGGAACTGAAACTAATATAAACCAATGAAAAGTGTTCTTTCTTAATCACATGACCTGAAAATACTATAAACCAATGAAAAGTGTTGTTTCTTGATCACATGACTTGCTGTGCGGGCACCGTATGTGTACGGTGCACGCACGGTGCGCGCACGGTACAAGCACGCATGCACGGACGTAGCCCGCGTGCATGCGCGTACGGAGCACGCGCGTACGAAGCACGCGCGCATGCGTGTACGGAGCATATGCGCATGCGCGTACGGAGCACGCGCGCATGCACAAAAGGAGTACGCGCGCATGCGCGTACGGAACACATGCGCAATGATCACGCACGAAGTAGGCATGCGCACATGGAGCACGTACGCATGCGCACACGGAGCACGTACGCATGCAAGCACCGTGACTGCACCCATTCATACACTCACTCAACCATACAGTTCATCACAGATGCACTGTTAAAACCATGCACCCATGGAATCACCCACTCACACATCTATGCACAGAGTCACACACAGCCTACCCACACAAACACTCAAGCTCCCATACAGATACTCAGACAACTAATCGATAACCCATCTAGACACTCATATAGCTATTCACAAAACCATGCAGTCACTTATACACCGACAGACAGAAACATGAAGACATTCACACAGTTTAGTCACTAGTCTGCAGTAAGATACATTTAATGACTCACTTTTCCAGTCAATTACGCATGTAGAAAATCATCCATTCACACACTTGTACAGCCACTCATTCTTCCACAGGCCTTTCACTATAAATATATAAAACATATTTAAATTTAACAGAAACACACAGTCACTGGATGATGTCATCAGTGATGTCATCAGTGATGTCATTTGATTTGTCATCAGTGATGTCATCAGTGATGTCACTGACCATGTCATGAGTGATGTAATATGTGACGTCATCAGCAGTGGATTGCGGGCGCGCGAGTTATAGTTAGCTGAACTAACTATAACGGGGGAATTTCAATGGTTTTGTACGAGTGAAATGTCCAGCTAACTATAACATGTGTGAAACCTATGGTTTTTTCAGTGAATTTGCAAGGTTTTTAAAATGCTAATTCCTAACTATAACGTGTGTGAAACCTATGTTTTTTTCAGTGAATTTGCAAGGTTTTTTAAATGCTAATTCCTAACTATATATATATATATATATATATATATGTGTATATTCACTGAAAAAACCATAGGTTTCAGGCCTGATATAGTTAGGAATTAGCATTAAAAAAACCTTTGAAATTCACAGAAAAAACCATAAGTTTCAGGCCTGATATAGTTAGGAATTAGCATTTAAAAAACCTTAGAAATTGAAAAAACAATAGGTTTTACGGGTGTTATAGTTAGCTGGACATTTCACTCGAACAAAACCATTGAAATTCCTCCGATATAGTTAGTTGTACTAACTACATCTCGTGCGCCCACAAGCCACTGCTGATGATGTCACATATTACATCATTCACGACATGGTCAGTGACATCACTGATGACATCTCAAATCACATCACTGATGACATCACTGATGACATCATCCAGTGAATGTGGTTTGGTTCGTTATTTAAATATGTATTATATATATATATAGCAATTTACATTGAAGAATGAGTGGATATACTAATATAAATATCTGGATAGAGGATTTAGTAGCAGTGTGATTGACTGTTTACTTGACTAATTTATAGTGTCTCACTAAATATATTGGATAGTAAATAATGTGAAATGTCCAGCTAACTATAACACCCCTAAAACCTATTGTTTTTTCAGTGAATTTCTAAGGTTTTTTAAATGCTAATTCCTAACTATATCAGTCCTGAAACCTATGGTTTTTTCTGTGAATTTCGAAGGTTTTTTAAATGCTAATTCCTCTCTATATCAGGCCTGAAACCTATGTTTTTTTCAGTGAACTTCAAAGGTTTTTTAAATGCTAATTCCTAACTATATCAGGCCTGAAAACTATGGTTTTTTGAGTTAATTTCAAAGGTTTTGTAAATGACAATTTTTAATCTATTAATTGTTATACTGATTCTTTTGATACTGATTTACTACATTTTTTAAACTATTTTTTTTTATAGATTTTTTTTTAATTTCATTATAATTACTTTATACATTACAATACAAAATATACTTTCTCAGAATTAATTACTTTAGTTTAAATATTTTGCAAATAGGCAATAGACTTTTAAGTACAGTAGTTACAGTTGTTGCAATGGGCAACACAATTTCAAACACAATGCAACATTGAGCTCAATATGAATTTCTAGTCAAATGCAATTAGTTACTTTATGGATTACTTTTCTAACCACAGGACTGGATCCTAGATTCAGTCCTTGGACATCTCCTATAAACAGTTGAGTAAAAGCGTTTCGGTTACAGTAGTGATTTTTAAGGAATATTATTGTATTTTAATAGTTGACGCAAAACTTTTTTCACATAGAATCACCAATGTTATCCTATGGCAGAAAATTCACTTAACAGGTAAGTAGTGTTATCGTTACTTTTTCTTACTCAGCGGTGGATCCTGGATCCAGCACTGGTGAATCTCCTGTAAACAGTTGAAAGAATGTGTTTAAGTCATACAGACGATTTTTTAGGAATATTTTTGGGTTTGTGAAAATAGACAGAAATTTTTCTGCTGAAAATCACACAATGGATTCCTATGGAAGGAAATACAAGTTACTGGTAAGTACGCTTAGAATTACTTTTCAGGGTCAGTGCTGGGCTAAAAGATGCAGCACTGGGTTCTCTCCTGATAACAGGTGAGTAAATCGGAATTCGTAGTTCGGCTGATTTTAGAGGAATATTTGTACAATGGTGAAGGAAGGGGGTGGGGCCTGATGTGACGTGTGCAAACACTCCATGTGGCGTGTTTTAAGTTGGGGAATTAATTCCTCTTCAATCCTGCGGTCCCCTGGGGGCCAACTAGCCCACCAGGAATCTCCAGGATGCGCCAGGGAGCTGTGTTGCAGAGAGGTGTTCAGAGGCGACGCCCCTTTTTACAACACTCTGCAACTCAGCTTCATGGCGCTTACTGGAGGTACCTGGTGGGCTAGTTGTCCCCTAGGGGACCTCTGGATTGAAGAGGAATTAATTCCCCAACTTAAAACGCGCCACAGGGCGTGTTTGCACACATATCACCTCAGGCCCCGCACCCTACCTTCACCACTGTGCAAACGCGCCCCGTGGCATGTTTTAAGTTGGGGGATTAAGTCACCTTGAATCCTGAGGTCCCCTGGTGGCCAATTAGCCCACCAGGTACCTCCAGTATGCGCCAGGGAGCTATGTTGCAGAGAGGTGTTCAGAGGCCACGCCCCTTTTTACAACACTCTGCAACGCAAATAATTTTTTGGGGGCCTTTGGGGTCCTTGTGGGACCCCTTGAGCAGGCCTAGGGGGTCAGGGTGTTTCTATCCTGCCCCCTTTTCGCGTTTTGCGACGTTTTTGGGGGTTTCTTGCCAACACTTCCTGATTCAGAGTTTTGGCAGCCAATTAAAATTCAGCTCGTGATCGGGAGGGTGCGCGGATCCTCCGAGGCCATAGATATATATGTACTTTTAACTGTAATTTTCTCAGGAACTACACCATTTAAGCAAAAGGCACGAGTCTGAACTGAGGACTACCTCTTTGCCAAATTTGGTGTAATTCTGTTCAGCAGTTCGGGCTGTAGCTGGGGCTAAAGGTCCTATGGGAAAATGCATGGGGCAAACGCGTTTTGGGACCCCCTTTTTTCTCGGCCCCCACTTGACAAATCACCGTGAAACTTTCAGGATAGGAGCAGACCGGAACTGGCCAAAGGTTTTGAAAATTTCGCGAAGATTCGTCAATCGGCGCCAAAGTTATTCCAAATAGAATGTTGCTGATTTCCTATGGAAAATAGGTTCTAACTATATCTACCTACTGGCGACCGCCAGTTGGTAAAATATATATAAGAAGAAGTGTGCGGACTCACCTATGCTAACGTTGCTATTTAGCGTGTTTAGTTACAGTGAAGGTATCATTTATCAATTATCCTCAACCCAACCATAATGGCTGCCGGCGCTGGGAGAAGCCGCGAGGAGGCGGCATTGGAAATGTTTGACGACTCACCAGTTACAGCACCTGTAACAACCAGTGCTCAGGAGGTCCCTAGAACGGGCAATGTGGATTTAAAAGAACTATTAAAAAAATTAGAGAAAGCCATGCGTATTGAAACCTCTAAATGGTGGGAGCACCGTTCTCTGTCGCGTTATTTGGAAGTCGGGCGTATACCGCGAGGTTTACGCATTATGCTGCCACCCAGCTATGAAAATCCTGACCCTCAAATGTTGGTGGATTGGGCGGAATGCAATCTACAGTCTTCTGCCAACTTATTGAGGATTTTGGTGAGATATGCTGAAAGCGATCGCTTAAAAATACAAACTACCATAGAGGAGTTAAACGAACAAATCAGCAAGCTGGGTCCCTCTGAAGCGGAGAAAAGGCTCCGTGAAGAAATGCATATTCGTTTGGCCAAGGAAGAAGAGTCCATTAAGAAACGCAAGGCTTTCAAGTTTCAAAGGGACAAAATTGACTATCAAAACGGCCAAATATTTACATTCGCAAGGAAATTTGTCACCTTTAAACAGAAAGTGTGTCAGTCTGCCACGATTTCCACAACAAACAATCCCGTGGGACATTTGTCATCTTCCCTCTCAGATTTAAGTTCTATTCTGGGTAGCGAATCAGAAAATGAGCAAACCTCTACAAATAAGGAGTTGGGGTTTACAAAGCTTACTCTGGCACAAGAGGTGGACTGTTTGCGGCAAGACAGACGTCATACATTAAGACCACGTGCACAGAACACGAGAGCGGAAGGAGACGCAACAACATCAAACGAAGGGAACGCAGGCAACACCGCAAGATCCAGCAGCGGTCAAAAACCACAGAACGGCAAAAGAGGGCAGAAGCAATGGACTCGCAAGCAATGATTACGGCTGTTCCACCCCTAGCTGTCATTAACCTCACAGACATGCAACTGAGTAATAATGAAGAGAAGATCCTGGCTCTCGGCCTCTCATTCTGTCCAGCTGATAATTTCAACTATGCGCAAACTCGCATAGATGTTTACAAGTTTACACGCAAATTAAAACTTCGTAAATTTTTCGAACTCAATAAAAACAAAACAAGTACCACGCAGAGTGAAACCATGTCCTCTAGTCCTCCAGTAGGAACTGTGGGGGATTTCAATCTTCTTTGTGACCTTCATCAGCTACATGAAGAGGGCCGAATACATGATTCATCTCAAAGTGACTTTGTGCCTATTACCAACAAACCAGGTGCAACACCATTCAAACCTAAGTCCACTTTCAACCCCGTTATGGGCCATGACAATATAGAAATCTTCAATGAGAGAGTAACTTGCCAATTGAAATCCTTGCACAAATCAGTCAAATGTGCCCGGCAGACCCAACAGCATTGGAACCATGGTTATGGACAACTGATGAAGAAAATCCAAAATGATGATAACATCATCGTCCGACAATCGGACAAAGGAGGAAACGTGGTGCTATGGCCGAGACAGCTGTATGTGGAAGAGGCCTTGCTACACTTAAATGACAGAATGTGTTACAAGAGAACCGAGTGGAAAGTGGTGAAAGCAGCTTGGAGTGACTTTTACAACATGTTATTGGCTTGGAAGAGTGCAGGTCTCCTCAGTATTGAGGAATTGAAATTTTTGAAGGTTAATCATCCTATCATGCCGGTTTTCTACCTGATCCCCAAAATACACAAGAACGCAGTTAAACCGCCGGGGAGACCAATCATTTCGGCCTGGGACAGCGTTTTGGAAAAGACCTCACTATACATTGATTTTTTCCTACAAAAGCATGTGAAGAGACTACCTTCGTATATACAAGACACCAACGACTTTTTGAGGAAGATCAGTGAGATTGAGTGGCAGGATGAATACTGGCTAATTACGTTGGATGTAACCACACTATATACCAGTATCCATCATCAAGATGGTATTAAGGCGGTGGAACACTTTCTCAAAACTGAACCCATTTACATGATGGACCATTGTAAAATGATATCGGCCATGAATAACATCTGCCTCAATAACAACTTTTTTTTGTTCCAGAATATTGTATTCCAGCAACTAAGAGGCGTAGCAATGGGGGCTTGCTTTTCCCCAAGCTACGCATGTTTACACATGGGCATGTGGGAAGAGCAAGTCCTCCACAAAGAATATAGCGATGTCATGGCTAACAACATCATTGCCTGGCATCGCTATATAGATGATCTTTTCGTGGTCTGGAATGGGTCAAAAACTTCAGCCTCTGATTTTATTCAAGCCATTAATGTTAATCAGCTTAACTTACAATTCACAGCCGAGTTGAGTCAAATTCGAGTTAACTTTCTAGATGTGGAGGTCTTCATTTCCGAGGGTAAGCTACACACCAAACTGTTCCGCAAAGCAACCGCGGGTAACACCGTGTTGCACGCACACAGCCACCACCCAGACCACCTTTTACGCAGCATCCCCTACGGGGAGATGCTGCGCATAAAACGGATCTGCAGTACCGATGAACACTGCAGGGTTGCTCAGGAACACAGCAAGCTCAGGTTCCTTGCCAGGGGTTATTCTCTAACCATTATTGAGAAAGCTATATCCCGGACTAGGGCTCTAGTCAGGGATCAGATTCTGGGTCTCAACACCATTAGTTCGAACTCTGAGAGCACTCCCAGTTCGGCACCCATTCAAGATGATACACCCAGACTAATTGTAACCTATAGTCGTCAGCATAACAACTTGCGCAAAATCATCAAGAAAAATTGGTCGTTGATTCGCCTAGACCCTGTGATTGGCAACAGTGTAGCTAATAACCCCGCCATCACTTTCCGAAAGGCGCGTTCTATGAGTAACATGCTGGTCAAGAGCAGTCCTGAACTTAAGAGCAACACAGGCAATTGGTTACAAGCCAGCAAGGGATTCAATAAATGCTCCACTTGCAAGGCTTGTTCCTTAGGTAAAAGTATGACTACCTACATTTCTCCATTCTCTAGTACTCCCTGCAAAATCCTTAAAAAACTCACTTGCAAGACCGATTTCGCAGTATATGTGCTGGAGTGTACGTGTGGCCTGCAATACGTTGGGAGCACCAAGTTGCAGGCGCACAAACGTATACTCCAGCACATGAGAGCCATTACAAATCCCGACGCAGCTTACCCAGTAGCCAGGCACTTCGGTGACAAACACAACAGTAACCTAGAGGACCTCAGCTACTTTGTCATCGACACAATACCTCCACTTAGGCGTGGAGGTGATAGGGAAGCCATGCTCAGAAGATTGGAGACAAGGTACATTCTTGAGCTAGACTCCAAGGTACCTAATGGGTTAAACTCGAGTGAGGACTTTTATACCTGGCTCTGATTTCTCTTGATTGCTCTCTATTGCCTACCTGTTCTGGGTTTTTGATTTTCAATTCTTAACATAAATAAGAAATTTCCCTCCTGAGTTTTTGATTACAATGATAGTAATGTCCATCTGTCTGTCATATGCTTTATAATGTTGTCGTTTTACTTTTGTGTTTCCTCCTCTACACAAGTCACCACTATGTCACACAGAAAATATATTTTTCCTATTATGATCGCACCGTCACTTTGAACATAACCACGCATACATGGCCTCGCTAATTCTTTCCTTTTTACTAAATTGGTATGAGGCATGATTGAGTAGAATCATAACCGGATTGATCCAGCTATTTAGGTCTACTCGTGCAGGCAGTTGTTAACCAAGGATGCCTTTGCCAATCACACGTTTTGATTTTTATTCCATTGATGGAGTGACCCAATGTAGGCTTATTTATTATGCCTTTGTCGTGTGCACACATAATTTGGGGGTCCATGTTTTATTTATTTATTTATATAGACCTCCGGCATGGGCATTTATAAAAACTAAAACTGTTGGTTATCTTTATGGACTGATTACACTGCACATATTGTCTTAATATTCTTGACCCAAGGAATGTTTTAGATATATTTTATATATCGCAATTTCTTAATGGCCTGTTTTCCTTTCTTTTCTTTCTCTTCCTTTAACTTTCTTTTGCTGTTTTATATAACTTTGTATTTGACACTCATTGAATGGCACAGAAAGTTAACCAGAGGAAGAATGAAATAATGTTTACAATTGTTTGCGTAATTTGCACAGATGTATTTTACATGGTGTGTTATTCTGTCTTCTATGTTCATTGTGATGATGTCATGATCAACCTTTGCACTTGCACTTTAAAAGCTCAGGCTTCCCGAGACAGCGTCATGTGATCAAGGCCTCTGGAAGGCCGAAACGCGTCATGGCGGCTTTTGGGTTTTGGACTGAATAAAAACCATAAAAACCACTAGCACTTACTGTTCGTCTCTTGCGCATACATGCTGTGCTTTTGTTGAGGCGATTCCTTGTGACATATATATATATATATATATATATATATATATATACATATACATATACATATATATATATATATCCAAAGGTAGTTCTCCTCTCAATGAAGCAGAAACAAGGGACGCAGCGGGGCTTCAAAAACCTTTAATCGTAGATTTGGGCATAACGCGTTTCGGCGAACTGCCTTCCTCAGATGCCACCATCTATGCGCAGCCTCTCTGTGAGATGTCATATATAGGTGCCTCCTTCCCCATAGGTGAAGCACACACCTGACATGCATTACCAGCCGGCTGACATCGGTAGTTCAGGTTGTAAAACTACCGGTCCCACAATGCAGCATAATAAAAGCAGAGTGTCCTGGCAAGTATACATTTTCACATGCAGTTCAGGGAGAGGACTTGAGCACAAATTGTAGTAAAAGTCATTTTTCCCCTACTTTCCAGCTCACTTTTCCCACTGGACACTGGAGATACACGGCGCCTGTACAGTGACTGCGCCATTCCATGAAGTCATGGACCTGCAAATGCCGGCTCATCCTCAGTTCCAGGGGTCAGGTAGCGGGTCACGACTATCCGCTACCACGGAAGAAACTCTCACTGATTGCCAATGTCTGACGTGACCTCTTGTAGAAAGGGTCCCTTTAAGCGTGCCACTGGCAAAACACGCGAATATCCAAAGGTAGTTCTCCGCTCAATGAAGCAGATGCAAGGGACGCAGCGGAGCTTCAAAAACCTTAAATTGTAGATTTGGTCATAACGCGTTTCGGCGAACTGCCTTCCTCAGATGCCACCATCTATGTGCAGCCTCTCTGTGAGATGTCATATATAGGCGCCTCCTTCCCTATTGGTGAAGTGCACACCTGACATACATTACCAGCCGGCTGACATCGGTAGTTCAGGTTGTAAAACTACCCGTCCCACAATGCAGCATAATAAACGCAGAGTGCCCTGGCAAGTATAGATTTTCACATTTATTTTAGGGAGAGGACTTGAGCACAAATTGGAGTAAAAGTCATTTGTCCCCTACTTCCCAGCTCACTTTTCCCACTGGACACTGGAGATACACGGCGCCTGTACAGTGACTGCGCCATTCCATGAAGTCATGGACCTGCAAAGGCCGGCTCATCCTCAGTTCCAGGGGTCAGATGGTGGGCCACGACTATCTGCTATCACCGAAGAAACTCTCACTGATTGCCAATGTCTGACGTGACCTCTTGTAGAAAGGGTCCCTTTAAGCGTGTCACTGGCAAAACACGCAAATATCCAAAGGTAGTTCTCCTCTCAATTAAGCAGAAACAAGGGATGCAGCGGGGCTTCAAAAACCTTTAATTGTAGATTTGGGCATAATGCGTTTCGGCGAACTGCCTTCCTCAGATGCCACCATCTATGAGCAGCCTCTCTGTGAGATGTCATATATAGGCGCCTTCTTCCCCATTGGTGAAGCGCACACCTGACATCATTACCAGCCGGCTGACATCGGGTTGTAAAACTACCGGTTCCACAATGCAGCATAATAAAAGCAGAGTGTCCTGGCAAGTATAGATTTTCACATGCAGTTCAGGGAGAGGACTTGAGCACAAATTGGAGTAAAAGTCATTTGTCCCCTACTTTATATATATATATATATATATATATATATATATATATATATATATATATATATATATATATATATATTATCTACTGGTGGTCGCCAGTAGATAGTTATAGTTAGGACCGAGTTCCCATAGGAAATCTGAAAATTCAATTTTGAAAAACTTTGGCGCCGATTGACGAATCCTCGCAAAATTTTCAAAACTAATGGGGCGCTCCGCTCAGCTCCTACCCTGAGAGTCTCGGGGTGATTCGTCAAGCGGGGGCTGAGAAAAAAGTGGGGTCCCAAAACACGTTTTCCCCATGCATTTTCCCATAGGACCTTTAGTCGAAGGTACAGCCCGAACGGCTGAACAGAATTACTTGAAATTTGGGGAAACATGATCGGCGCAGCTGGTTTTTAAATTAAGAACAGGATTTTCCTTCCGAAACCCACTGGAGGGTTTTATTTTTCCTTGAATTGATTTGAACTGCACAATAACCACTGGAGGTTATTTGAGCTAAACCACAAGTACCGGCGTGCATTAGTATCAAGCACCAAAGCAGGCACACCGGAGGCCAATATAAGGTAAAAACGCAGGGTACTGAGGGAGCCAAAGACACTGGGTGCAGTCAAAATGCCTTTGAAAAAAGAGCGTGAAGCTCTGAAACGCGTCAGGCTGGGAGATGAAAGAAATTGGACTGAAAATACCTGCTCTTGTGAAATAAAGGATTTGTGATAAATCACCGGCTGGAGGAGTGCGTCTCTGTTGCATGGGCATCTTTTGGGATGATTTAATACACGGCGAGCCCAGCCGTGAGAGAAACGCACCACCCTTCGGAATTGAAAAGGGTCTGAATTCTCTGAATTGTTTGGGGAAACATGATCGGCGCAGCTGGTTTTTAAATTAAGAACAGGATTTTCCTTCCGAAACCCACTGGAGGGTTTTATTTTTCCTTGAATTGATTTGAACTGCACAATAACCACTGGAGGTTATTTGAGCTAAACCACAAGTACCGGCGTGCATTAGTATCAAGCACCAAAGCAGGCACACCGGATGCCAATATAAAGTAAAAACGCAGGGTACTGTGGGAGCCAAAGACACTGGGTGCAGTCAAAATGCCTTTGAAAAAAGAGCGTGAAGCTCTGAAAAGCGTCAGGCTGGGAGATTAAAGAAATTGGACTGAAAATACCTGCTCTTGTGAAATAAAGGATTTGTGATAAATCACCGGCTGGAGGAGTGCGTCTCTGTTGCATGGGCATCTTTTGGGATGATATATATATATATATATATATATATATATATATATTATCTACTGGTGGTCGCCAGTAGATAGTTATAGTTAGGACCTAGTTCCCATAGGAAATCTGAAAATTCTAGTTTGAAAAACTTTGGCGCCGATTGACGAATCCTCGCAAAATTTTCAAAACTAATGGGGCGCTCCGCTCAGCTCCTACCCTGAGAGTCTCGGGGTGATTCGTCAAGCGGGGGCTGAGAAAAAAGTGGGGTCCCAAAACACGTTTTCCCCATGCATTTTCCCATAGGACCTTTAGTCGAAGGTACAGCCCGAACGGCTGAACAGAATTACTTGAAATTTGGCAAAGAGGTAGTCCTCAGGTCAGGGATGTGCCTTTTGCATATATGGTGTCAATCTGTTCAGTAGTTCCTGAGAAAATTGCAGTTAAAAGTACATAAATATCTATATGCGCGCACCGTGCGCGAGCGTAATTCTGATTGGTGGTTAGATGTCAGTCAACATTCGAATCGTTCGAAATCAGGAAGTGCCGGATGCCATTTTGTGTGTGACAGTGAAAAAGAAAGGTGGAGAACGTGAAAAGGGGGCAGGGTAGAGAGTTCCTGAACCCCTAGCCTTTGTCAGAGGGTCCCTGAAGGATCCCGAAGGGTGAAAAAAACATTTTATTTTTTTTCAAAAAATCGCGAGGTGCGCGCACGGTGCGCGCACGGTGCGTGTACAGCAGAAAAAAATTCATAAAAAAAATAGAATTAAAAATCAAGTTTAAGTGTTTTGATGTTGGTTGGCTCTAAAAAGAGCCGTTGTGTTAATTGAGGAACAAAGGAACAAAACAAAAATGAAAAAAATTATGGGGTGGAGCATGTGTGCTGCTGTATCTTGTTCTCTATTAGGTTAATGCTGCTCTCACCATAACAGAGAACAGCATTGCACACATTGCACCGTATATGAACCTTCTCGAACAGAGGGTGCATATCCAGAGGTCGAGAAGCAGGTGAAGCTGTGGCCGAAGATGATGTGCTCGGCTGAGCTGCTGGAGGATTGTCTCTTGCAGCTCGAGTAGACTCCCGAGCATAAGCCACAGGATGCACTTTTTGGAAGTGCCTTAACATGAAGTAAATACTAAAGGAGTATTTTTTTCAGGGTCTCCTCTCGATAAGACCACTCCACAAACAGTGCAGGTGACTTTAGGAGCATTCACCTTCTTCTGGCCCTCTGGAAAAGTAAAACATTTCCAAATAAATGAGTCCTTTTGTTTCCTCTGCGTTGGTGGCACAAAGGTTTCCTCCTCACTCCCTTAAGATGACTGCTGCTCTGCCATTTTCAAGTACTGGAGTACTGGAAAAGCTGTTCAGCTCCTTCTCCCAGGAAATAAGAAGAAATAGTGAGGGAATGGGTGTGGTGTTTGAAGATTCTGAAACAGAAACTACTATTAACCAATGAAAAGTGTTGTTTCGTAATCACATGACTTGGCGTGAGCGCATGGAGCACGTGCGCAATTGCGCACGGAGCACGCACGACGCACGCATACGCGCACGGAGCATGCACGCATGCGCGCACGGAGCACGCACGCATGCACACACGGAGCACGCACGCATGCGCACACAGAGCACACATGCATGCGCACCGTCAAAAACCCTAAAAAAAAGAATAAAAAATTAAACTGTTTATAAGTTTATAGACAGTTTAAAAAATGTTTTTTTTAATTTTAAGTTTATAGAAGATATTAACTATGCTGTTCAACTTTATCCAAATTCATTAAAAAAAAAGAGCTGAGCCATTCCATATTACAGGATACAGTCAATCTACAACTATATACATACGGTAGCTTATTGTAAAATGAATATATAAAAAATATAATAATACATTCATAAATTAGCATTTAAAAAATCTTTGAAATTCACTGAAAAAACCATAGGTTTCACACACGTTATAGTTAGGAATTAGCATTTAAAAAACCTTGCAAATTCACTGAAAAAACCATAGGTTTCACACAAGTTATAGTTAGGAATTAGCATTTAAAAAACCTTGCAAATTCACTGAAAACACCATAGGTTTCACACATGTTATAGTTAGCTGGACATTTCACTCGTACAAAACCATTGAAATGCCCCCGTTATAGTAAGTTCAGCTAACTATAACTCGCGCGCCCGCAATCCACTGCTGATGACGTCACATATTACATCACTCATGACATGGTCAGTGACATCACTCATGACATCACTATATATATATATGTGTCTATATAGGTGTATAAATGCACAGAGTGACTGTAAGTATGAGTGACTGTACAGGTGAGTGAGTGGAGATGTATGTAGACCTAAAAGTCAATGAGTGGGTGAGTAGTTATTGGTATTGGAGTATCTATGGTTGTCAAAATGGCAGTCTGAAATTTTGAGTCGGTGTATCAAAGGTTATTTAGGGTGTGCGAAGATGCACTAATTTATCACATGGATGACGTCATCAGTGATGTCATCAGTGATGTCATTTGGGATGTCATCAGTGATGTCATCAGTGATGTCACTGACCATGTCATGAGTGATGTAATATGTGACGTCATCAGCAGTGGATTCCGGGCCCACGAGTTATAGTTAGCTGAACTAACTATAACGGGGGAATTTCAATGGTTTGTACGAGTGAAATGTCCAGCTAACTATAACATGTGTGAAACCTATGTTTTTTTCAGTGAATATATATATAGATTCAATGAAAAAACCATAGGTTTCACACATGTTATAGTTAGCTGGAAATTTTACTGATAAAAAACCAATGAAATTCCCCCGTTATAGTTACTGTAGGCAACTATAACTCACGCGACCGCAATCCTCTTCTGATGCTAATACTGTATTTAGACACTTATTTGCCCATGTCTTCTTCCATTAAATTTTAGCTATACATATATTACAAATATTTTTTTTTCATAAAGACACATATGTCATCAGCAGAGGATTGCGGTCGCGTGAGTTATAGTTGCCTACAGTAACTATAACGGGGGAATTTCATTGGTTTTTTATCAGTAAAATTTCCAGCTAACTATAACATGTGTGAAACCTATGGTTTTTTCATTGAATTAGCAAGGTTTTTTAAATGCTAATTCCTAACTATAACGTGTGTGAAACCTATGGTTTTTTCAGTGAATTTGTACGGTTTTTTAAATGCTAAGTTACTTTACGCCATTCGTGGCGTGCACGCCCACTTAACGCAGTTCGTTCCGTGCGCGCACGGTGCGCTTCGCGCACCGCCCGCCCACTTTACGCAGTTAGTGCCGTACACGCAAGGTGGGCACGCAGTGCGCTACGCGCACCGCGTGCCCACGTTACGCACCGTGCGCACATGGAGGACATATTATGCGCTTCCTTGTGATAGGTAATCTGTTAAATTTAATTTGTAAGTGATGATAATAATATGCCATGCACAGAGAGTGTTTTTAAAAAAAAAACATTTTAGCGTAAGCGCACCGTACGCGTACGGTAAGCGTAATCGGCGAAATTTTCAAAAAATAAAAATTTACCGTTTTTGGCCTTGGGGGATCTTTGAGGACTCAACTAACATGGCTATGTGCATGGGCGCTGTCTAAACAGCCCCTTTATATGTTTTTTGCCTTTGTTTACAGCCCCCCCCTCAGAGTGCGAGAGAGAAAATGGCGGCCGCCGCTTCCTGGTTTCGACCGATTCGAATGTTTACTTAGATGTAACAGCCAATCAGAATCGCGTTCGCGCACGCCACCGTACGCGTACGGTAAGCTTACGGTAAGCGTACCGTAAGCTGGCTCAGATATATATATTGATTTAAAGGCTATTTTCTCAGAATCTACTGAACAGATTTACACCAAACCTACAAAAGGCACTTCCTTGACCTGAGGACTACCTCTCTGCCAAATTTCTAGTAATTCTGTTCAGCCGTTCGGGCTGTAGCCCTGTCTAAAGGTCCTATGGAAAAATGCATGGGAAAAACGCGTTTTGGGACCCCCCTTTTATCTCAGCCCCTTCTTGACGAATCCCCCCGAGACTTTCAGGGTAGGAGCGGAGCGTAGCGCCCCACCTATTTTGAGAAATTCGCGAGGATTCGTCGACCGGCGCCAAAGTTATTCAAAATAGAATGTTGCGGATTTCCTATGGAAACAGGGTCCTAACTATAACTACCTACTGGCGACCGCCAGTAGGTAATATAATATATATATCTATATATATACATTTATACATACATATATATATATATATATTGTTACATATATAGGTATATAGATATAGATATATATTGACTTTTAATTGCAAACAATGTTACAACCTTACTAAAGGAATTAATTAATCTATCTCGCATTACAGGACTTAATGTCCCAGGAAGCAATTGAATACATGCCCACTGGGGGTGGGAATACCAATGATTAAATCGAAGTGAAAATGCAAGGACGCGAGTGGTTTCATTACCTGTTTGCGGCCCAAGTAGAAGGGTTGTGAGATCCTGAAAAGTGTCGGCCTGAAAAATGAATGTGAGACAATATAGCAGGCTGTATTTTAAACTCAAGCAATGTCGAGTGACCTCCTATTGCGCAAGGCACATTAGAACAAAATTATACACGGCAGCCGGCCGTGAGGAGGGGCACCATCGCAGGCTGGAAGAGAAACGCAAACCAGCCTGAGAGACTGAAGCTTTGGACTTCCGGAGCTTAACAGTACAGAGCTTATGCAAATCTAGTCTGTGATCAAGTCTTCGCTACCTACTATGGTTAAAAATGACTTTTAATTGCAAACAATGTTATGACCTTACTAAAGGAATTAATTAATCTAATCTCGCATTACAGGACTCAATGTCCCGGGAAGCAATTGAATACACGCCCACTGGGGGCGGGCATACCAATGATTAAATCAAAGTGTTTATGCAAGGATGCGAGTGGTTTCATTACCTGTTTGCGGCCCAAGAAGAAGGGATGTGAGATCCTGAAACACGTCGGCCTGAAAAATGAATGTGAGACAAGACAGCAGGCTGTATTTTAAACTCAAGCAATGTCGAGTGACCTCCTATTGCTCAAGGCACATTGGAACAAAAAAGAATATATATATATATATATATATATATATATATATTGCTCCTCCGTTTACTCAGGTATGCCTACCGCCTCCAAACCAGGGGGCGCGTCGACGAACGGACCTCCCGAGCACGGTCCGGTAACATTCAGCAAAACTTCCTCCCAAGTAGGAAAGTCGACACCATGTCTTGTGCCTCAATATTTCTTTTATTAGGTCAGCTTAAAACGTTGGACGCGTTTCGCTTGTCCCGCAAGCTTGTTCACCAACATTTCACATAAAGTTTTCCACCATTTTAAGTGCTTCGTGCATGCGTAGTGCGTATAGAACTACTAAATCATAGAAAGTAACAACAGACTCGTAGTTCCTAGTATGACAAGACTACTCGTGAACTCAGAAAAAATATATATACACATTTCATCTAAATACACTGGATATGTCATTATCACTGAATTAAAAACAATTCTGTAAAGAAATTATTTACAATAAAACTGTACAATACAGAATCAGAAGAACAGAATAGGCTAATATAAATATAAGCGCTATTCCTCAGCGCACGTGCTGCCCTAGTGGGCCTACTCTCCAAGTCCGGAATTGCTTTAGTAATTTACAAGAAAAATACTAACAACTCATGTTTGTACTCAATTAAGCCCCAGTGGGCAAATGACATAATTTTTTGAGTTCCAAATTCATTCAATGCAGGCTACTATTGTAACCAAGTCTGTTGAACTATAGTGTGTACAAGTGCTAATAAAACCACAAAACTTTAAAGAAATTACAATTACAAAACAATATGGAATTAAAAAATACTACACGGAGAGGGAGTAGAACTCCCCATTATTTTATAGGTGTGTGTGGAAATCTTCTTCTATATTAAGCCCTTCAGGGATTTTAGTATTGAGCCTAATGATGTAGTTAGATTCTAGTCTCCTCAATTTTTTGACCCGATCCCCACCTCTCTCACTCAATGGGACTGTATCAATTACAAAGTACTCAAGTCCTATGGTACTTCTGTTATGGAATTGATCAAAGTGTCTTGCCACGGGGTAGGTTTTATCACCGTTCTTTATGGCCCTTAAATGCTGTAAGACACACTTGTGTACAGGAAGTATTGTACTACCGACATATCGTAACCCACACGGGCAACGAAGTACGTACACAGCGAATTCAGATTTACAGGAATAATGACCCTTGATTTTGATTGTATCTGGTGTTAGGCCTCCCACAAAGCTAAAGGTGTTCTTGCCATGGGCACATGCCTTACACTTAGCACATTTGATGAAGCCTTCTTTTCTGCTAAGCCAGCTCTGGGTGGTTTTTACTTTTGTCATTGGAAGCATATTACTCACCAGAGATTGCTTAAGTGACTTGGCCTTTCTAAAAGTTATCAATGGCCTACGTCCCACAGATTTTTTAAGAATGGGATCGTTTGCAATGATATGCCAGTGTTTTTGCAAGATTTTTCTTAGATTGCCCTCTTGTGTATTGAAGCTAGTGATCAATCTACAACTGCTTTCACTCTCACTATCCGGTAACACCCGTTTGTTTTGGTGACTAAACAAAATCTCTTCTCTCGATTTTTTACGGGCCTTCCAAATTGCTGTATCTACCCATTCTTTGGGATAGCCTCTGGCTGCAAAGCGAGCTTTCAGAAACATTAGTTCTGTGTTAAGATCTTCATTGTTACTGCAATTCCTCATGGCTCTAAGACATTCGCCATAAGGAATACTCCTCACTAAGTTGTTAGGATGAAAGCTCGTCGCATGTAATAGAGTATTTCCATCCGTGGCCTTGCAATAGAGTTTCGTTTCAAGTTTATCACCTACAGTGTAAATAGTCACATCCAGAAAATTGACACTAGAAGTGCTAAGTTCATAGGTCAATTTTAAGTTGAGATCAATATTTTGTAACCTGTTGACAAAGTCACGTGCACTTTCCTGAGTGCCTTTCCATACAACAAAAAGGTCATCAATATACCGACTCCACAACACTACATTGTCCTGCCATTCTTTGGAGAACCGAACTTGGACCACCTGCTCCTCCCACCAGCCCATATGCAAATTCGCATAGCTGGGGGCAAAGCAGGTGCCCATCACGGTCCCACACACTTGGTGAAACAATTCACCATTGAATAAAAAATTATTATTATCAAGGCAGGTTTTAGTCATAGATAGTAGCATCTGGGTGTGATGCCATAACTGTAACGGCCTCCCACCCAGATAATGTTTGACGGCATTAAGCCCATCGGTGTGTCTAATACTCGTGTACAAAGTGGTTGCATCAATAGTCATCAGAACGAAATCCAACTCCCAAGGTATATCATAGATCTTCCAAAGAAAATCACCCGTATCTTGTATATACGACGGGAGTTTTCTAACCAAGGGATTAATGAAAGAATCTACATATTTCGAAGTGTTCTCCAGTGCACTGGAGATGGCCGAAATAATAGGCCGGCCCGGGGGATTCTCAAAGCTCTTATGTACTTTCGGTATTAAGTAAAAAACTGGTGTCACTGGATTATTGATCTTCAAAAACAACAGAGTAGGCCCACTAGGGCAGCACGTGCGCTGAGGAATAGCGCTTATATTTATATTAGCCTATTCTGTTCCTCTGATTCTGTATTATACAGTTTTATTGTAAATAATTTCTTTACAGAATTGTTTTTAATTCAGTGATAATAACATATCCAGTGTATTAAGATGAAATGTGTATATATATTTATTCTGAGTTCACGAGTAGTCTTGTCATACTAGGAACTACGAGTCTGTTGTTACTTTCTATGATTTAGTAGTTCTATATGCACTACGCATGCACGAAGCACTTAAAATGGTGGAAAACTTTATGTGAAATGTTGGTGAACAAGCTTGCGGGACAAGCGAAACGCGTCCAACGTTTTAAGCTGACCTAATAAAAGAAATATTGAGGCACAAGACATGGCGTCGACTTTCCTACTTGGGAGGAAGTTTTGCTGAATATATATATATATATATATATATATATATATATATATATATATATATATATATATATATATATATATATATATATATATATATATATATATATATATACAATTAGACTCCTTCACGTTTCACCAGTCTCCCTTGGGCAAAAAGAAAGAGCGTGGACCACCGTGGCTCATCAGCTGTATTTTATTTGAACTCTTCAAATGTTGCAGCAACCATGACGCGTTTCGTCTCTCCCATCACATATATATATATCTACACGCATACAACAATGGGATCCACAGGACCTAATGAGGCATCTAGAGGGGGGCCAAGGTTTTTTTTTATTTTGCCCCCGGATGGATCCCTCTGGGCCCCCCTTCTCCGATGGGGTCTAGTGGGGCAGGGTTTCCCTACCCTGTCCCCTTATGTTATTTTTTATTTTTAATGTCAAGACAGGGGACTAATGTACTGATTTAGATCTCGACAAATGGATTACTCTGTCACAACGGTGACAGATAACCCATTAGCCGAAATATAAATCCCATTATATGCTATGGGATGTATATTTTGTGCGGACGGGATATCCATCACCATTGTGATGGAGTACACCCATCTGACGAGATCTAAATATGGTCCTAAGTCCCTGAGTCCTGTAATCGGCTGCCAGCAACATTTTTCCCATGTTACTGGCAGCCAATCAGAGCACTTGCTCCTTTGGGAGTCTGAGTCCGGCAGGAGCAAGTTGTTAAAAGGAAAAATAAGCTCCCTGAGCCTATTAGAGGGCTCTATTTTTAAACTGGCGCTCCTGCAAGACTCTCGAGGGACTCTCACACCCAACCATCCAGATATATAAAAAAAAAATTTTTTTTTTTTTTTAAGTTTCAAAAACCTTTATTTGACAAAAAGTAAACATACAGGTCAGCACAGCAGGAAGTCACATAGCCATGTGTTACCCCCCCTGATCCGTAGGAGGTGGGGGGGGGAAGAGGGAGGTGCAGTTTACAGGTACACGGCCATTTAGCCGACATCCCGGAGGACATATATAAATATTTTTAAACCTTAATTTCTCAACAAC
The DNA here is from genome assembly GCF_964204655.1 of Triturus cristatus. Lineage (NCBI taxonomy): Eukaryota > Metazoa > Chordata > Amphibia > Caudata > Salamandridae > Triturus > Triturus cristatus. The sequence continues at coordinate 179,423,272 of NC_140590.1, forward strand.
TACCGAATGGATTTACACCAAATAACAAAAAGCACAATATGTGAACCAACATCTAGCTTCCTGTCAAATTTGGCGTAATTAGGTTCAGCTGTTTTTGCGGTTGCACTTCTTAGGGAACTCAATGGAAAATGCATGGGGATTTTGCATTTTAGGACCCCTCTTTCAATCTTTGCCCCCACTTGATGCTTGAGACACACACACACACAAACACACATTAATGAAAAGCAAAGAAAGCAACACAGATAATCCATTTACTGGTATATGAGACCCCATTTGATCAAATATTACAAAATTGTAAACCAGTGTGGCGAGTCCAACATCCATCACAAAATGGCTGCCTCCAGGTACCGCATATAAAGGTATTGCCACATTTACTGCTGAGAGCGCATCTTCAAATAATTAATTATATCCATGATGCAGAAAAAAGCCAGGAAAAACCCAGACTTTAATCATCACGGGCTTCCCCACTCTGCCCACCGAGGCATCCAAAGCATTTTTAGGTTGAATCCTACCAGACAGTACAGCTCTCTGGTTTGCTAAAGACATCTTGGGGACTTTCAGGAAGCTTCCCTGGGAATTCATTCCACCTGTTGTTTACAATTGGCTTACTGGTTTATACAAAAAAAAAACCCACAAAAGAGACTTAATAAAGAGAACTATTTTTGAGATTTCACACAACGGCTCCCACGTTAATTCGGTATTGGAGAAAAGCGTATTGGCATTGACACCATTGAATTATGTGTTTATCGTGAAAGAAGAGGAAAAAAGAGGGAACAAGCTCTATAACACAATTGTTGGACTATTGATGCACTCCTTTTTGTGTTTTTTTTGGTTTAGATGTATCTATGGTTTTAGAGTAATTTGACCATTAGAGGGTGAGAGCCTACAAATATAACCATACACGACTATCACTTGTGCGGCCCTCCATTGCTATAACTACTTTTGCTCTGGGATTATGTGTGCTTAATGGTTTATCACTCACATTTTTTGGCTTTTTATTTGCTGGCTTAGTTTTAGGCTGTGCAGCTTCAGTTGGTCCCTCCTAAGGAGCAAAACATTTTCACACTACCTCACCTTATATTCTTCCACGAGTAAGCCACTCTGTAAACAGACTAGTAAATCTTTTTATCTTGTCACCTTTACTGCATATTTAAAGACAGAGGTCAAATGTCAGGCTCTGTCTTCTGAGGGAGCTTGGTGTTTAATTTTTATTTCTCTGGCTTCAAAGTAAGAGCATTTATGTGACAATCTTGCTGGATACTGGGGATAGGAAACGTTTTTTTTCTAGCACACAACATTTAAATGAGCTGTGTGAGTATTTCAGAATTAGGAGAGCACAAATGAAGCAAATGTTTTGTTAATTCTGAAATTTGTGGAAACAATTACTTTAATGTGATCAAAACAAATCAATACACTAGGTAATGCTATTTCCACACATTATCATTTGCGTGCTGTATAGTTTTATTAGTAAAACTGTATGTTCTTGCAAATGGAATGGTCATTTCAATTGAAAATGTGTTGTCTGTAATAGCAGTGTGCTACCACAACATGCATACTTCACTCAACACAACTCCACTTTACTCTGAACCAATCCACACCACTTCACTCTACTCATCACCAATCCACTTTACACAACTCCACGCCACTGCACTCTGCACAAAAGCACTCTACTCTACGCCACTGCACTCTACACCTCTCTACTCTGCACCACTCTACTCTAATCCAGTGTGTGAGAAGTTGGCCTGGTATATGTTGTCCACTAGTTATAGTGGGCACCTTGCACCAGTCCAAACAACCCCTTATTGATGATAGGTTAAAGACAACCTTTACTGAAAGCTATCCTAGTGGTAGCTATGGAGAGCAGCCTTCGGGATAAGTCTTGAAGGAATGTAAAGAAGCTTGTTTTACCAATCTATAATCTCTTAAATGGCTAAATGAAAGGCAACCACACCAGGTATATATATAAAATATATGTATTTATTACTAAACACACCCTGCTAGCCTCTTTATGAGGCTTGAGGTCAAAAGACATAAGTTACACTTCAAATATTACATTAAAATAGCACAAATACACATTGGGACCTAGGGGCGAGCCAAGCCACCCTCTCACATATAACCAAGAACCCTGCCTTCAGGATTGATAAGGCCTGCCATAGGGGTGACTGATAGGGTTCTATGTGCAGTGATATATGAGATATAGTGAACCTATATCTCTGTAAGGGGTGCATGCACCACCTTACCCAGGTTGCAGTAGCAGACCTGTGGTGTCATTTTAGAGGGCTTCCCAGGTGTGGCATAATACATGCATCAGCTCCTGGAAGGCCTCTGGGGTTTCTATGCCCTGGGTCCATAGTATACCATATACTAGGGACTTATAAGGGCACCCCAGAATCCAATCTGTTGTGTACCTAAAGTACATGGAATAAATTTAGAGAGGAAGCAGCTAGGCTGGGGTCCTGAATAGCAGTGCCCCAGCCAGCCTAAAGTTGAAAAACAGTGTTACAGCAGCAAAAGGTGGGGGTAACCATAAGAGGCAGATCCTACTCTCCTAAACAACCCCCCCCCGCCCAACACAGGGACATGAAACTAACCTTGACCAGTTGAGTCTTCATGTTCTAAGTGGAAATATCTGGAGAGTCCATCTGCATTGGCATGGTTACTCCCAGGTCTATGTTCCACTGTATAGTCCATCCCCTGTAGGGAAATGGACCACCTTAAAAGTTTGGGATTTTCACCCTTCATCTGTTTTAGCCATAAGAGGGGCTTATGGTCTGTTTGCACAATGAAGTGAGTGCCACACAAGTATGACCTCCTCAACTTCTTCAGAGCCCAAACCACAGCAAAGGCATCCCGCTCAATGACTGACCAACGTTTCTCTCTGGGGGTCAGCCTTCTGCTTATGAAAGCTACTGGCTGATCCTGACCTTCATCATTCAACTGTGACAGTACAGCCCCTACCCGCAACTCAGATGCATCTGCTTGTACAATTAACTTTTTGGAGTAATCAGGACTTTGCAGATTGGGAGCAGTGCACATGGCCTGCTTCAGGTCATCAAATGCCTTTTGACAGCTAGCTGTCCACTGAACCTTTTTGGGCATTTTCTTAGATGTTAAGTCATTCAGGGGTGTCACTATTGATCCATACCCCTTGACAAATCTTCTCTAATACCCAGTCAGGCCTAAGAAGGCTCTCTCCTGAGTCTGGGTAGTGGGAGCAACCCAGTCCATTATGGTCTGGATTTTGCTCTGCAATGGTTGAACCTGGCCTCCACCTACAAGGTGGCCCAGGTAGACAACCTGACTCTGGCCTATCTGGCACTTAGTAGCCTTGATAGTTAGGTCTGCTTTTTGCAGGGCCTCCAAAATATTCCTCAGGTGGACCAGGTGATCCTCCCAGGTGGAGCTAAAGACAGCAATATCATCTAGATATGCTGCACTATAGTCCTCCAGGCCTGTAAGGAGTTGATTCACCAACCTTTGGAAAGTGGCAGGTGCATTCTTCAAACCAAAGGGCATTACCACAGATTGATAGTGCCCACTAGGGGTAGAAAATGCTGTCTTTGGCTTTGCATCATCAGCTAGTCTGATCTGCCAGTAGCCAGCTGTCAAGTCAAATGTGCTTAGAAACATGGCTGAGGCCAAAGTATCAATTAACTCATCTGCCCTTGGGATGGGATGGGCATCAGTCCTAGTGACTGCATTGAGACCCCTGTAGTCCACACAAAACCTCATCTCTCTCTTGCCATCTTTAGTGTGAGGTTTAGGCACAAGGACTACTGGACTAGCCCAAGGGCTATATGAGGGTTCAATGACTCCCAAATCCAACACCTTTTGGACTTCTGTCCTTATACAGTCCCTGACATGGTCAGGTTGCCTGTGAATCTTATTATTCAAAGGCAGACTGTCCTGTCCACTTCATGAGTGCACCAGGTGGTTTGACTTGGAGTCAGAGAAAACATATGTCTAAACTGGCTGAGAAGTTTTCTGCAGTAAGTTTGTTGCTGGACAGTGAGGGTGTCATGGTTCCCGGCTCGCGCAGCGCGTTGCCTCCTTGGCGCATGCGGGATCGGGTAGTGGTGCAGGTTCCCGGCTTGCGCAGCGCGTTACCTCTCTGGCGCATGCAGGATCGGGTAGTGGTGCGGGGCACGCAGCAAGCGGTTAGCGGTCTAGATTCCCGACCGGAACCACTGCTGCGTCACCCAAGCGCTTCCGGGGGACGCGCATAAACTTCGGCGGTTCCCGCCGGTCAGCGCTTCGAATTAACGCTGCCACAGTTCCAGTAGCCACGACGTCACGGATCTTGTCACAAGATTGGTGCGCATCAGGAAACTTGTGCATACGCTCTGCTGAACGTCTCAACGGGCATTTGGTCATCACAGCGCCTAAGCATTTTGGGGGACTTGTCCAACACGCGCTGGTGCGCTTTCAGAACCTCTGCAGGCTCCATGCAGGGGCGCTTGTAGTTTCCCTAGCACAATGCCTGAACTCTTCAAGGGGCTCATTGCAATCACCGCGCATGAACACTTCTGGGGGCACATAACAGACACGCGCTGGAGCGCATACAGACCGTTTGCAGACACCGCGCTGGAGCGCTTTGTTTTTCCTTTACACCGCGTAGAAGCGCTTTGTTTTCCTTTGCACCGCGCAGGAGCGCTTGCTTTTCTTTTCATCGCGCAGGAGCGCTTGTTTTTCTTTTGGCCGCGCAGGAGCGCTGTGTTGTACTTTATACTTTGGCACCAGGATACTAGCTGTTGCTACTCCTTCTTTCCGTTGGAAGCGGAGCGCGCAGGAGCGCTTATCGTTGTGGTTTCTTCCTTCCTCGAGCTGCCTTTCACCAGGTAATTATCCGAGCCCCAGGCGCCTAAGAGGTAACATAGATAGGGGGTTGCACGTCCCTGCTCTAATTGGTCTCCCTTGTTTTCTCTCACAGGCAGACGCAAGGCGGTCAGATTCCCGGGAGAACCCTTCCGAACATCATTTTAATTTCCTTTGGCTGCCTTCCCCTATCCTTCTCTATCCCCGTTGGTGTCAGTTCCCTGCTGGGGTGAGGTGGGTACAGGGGCGAGAGCTCATGTCGTCTCTGCGAGAAAACTCCGCAAGCCACAGGTGAGCCTTGTGGGGTACCCGACAGAATTCGAAGCCCACGAGTATACTCTCGCCCGGGCGACATGAGCGATACAGAAATCTCTCTGCAGGACATAGCAGCCATGCTCTCTAGCATGCAGGCTGAAAACCTCAGCCTGCGCCAGGACATCACGGCCTTACAAGGCCAAGCGACCGCTGGGGTACCGGGTCCTTGGGGTCCCTCTCCTACCACCAGGGTCAGACAGGATGGGTTGATACGACCTCCCCTATTTACCTATGGGGGCCCTTCTTCCGCTTCCCCTCAGGACCATGCCATTCAGGTTACGACGCCACATCCTGTGCAACTAGCTCCACCTGAACGCTTTTATGTGGACAGTACGAAATACAGCGTATTCCTGCATCAGTGCCAGCTACACTTTATGGCCAAGGCTTCCGCCTTTCCAGACGACGCGTCCAAGATCGCCTTCATCTTGTCCTATATGGGTGGAGACGCCGCTCAGTGGTCCATAGCCTTGGTGGAGAATGACGATCCCATGTTGTACAATCTTCCTGTATTCAAAGAGACAATGCGGCGCATGTTCGCCTGACACACGTTCGTGCAAGCCGCCGACAATGAGCTGCTTAACTTGAAACAACGGACTAATGACCTGCTTCATTACATTACCACGTTCAGTAGGCTGGTCATCGAGGCCCATTGGCCGGAATCCAAGAAGGTATCCGTTTTTTACAGAGGTTTACGGGATGATGAGCTCAAAGACCTGATCTCACAAATACCTGATCCACCAGAAGACATCGGACAGTTCATCGATCTCGTGGTTAAATTAAACTTCAGGGTACAGGAGCGGAAAACCGATAAGAACAGAGGAGGCGATAGCCGGTTCCTACCTTGTAGAGAAAGAACCAAGGAGGACCCAGCTCCGACAAACGACACACCAGAACCCATGCAAATCGGTGGAATCCGGGGTCCTCTCTCCAATGAAGAAAGAGAGAAGAGAAGGAAACAAAACCTCTGTTTGTACTGTGGTAAGAACGGCCATTTTGTGAGAGAATGCCCAGTCAAGCCCACGTGAACAAAGGGCAGGAGGCCCTTTGCGCTGCCCGTATCCAAAGGAGCAGGGCCGGGAAATGAAGAAACCCAGTAGACAGAGGGGTCCGGCTACTGGGTTCATCGTCCTGCAGGACAGCGATCCCTGCCTGTTTCGGTGACAATCGCCATTTAGGCGTGGAGGTGGTGTTACGAGCCCAATCGGGCCAGGTATGGCAGGTGACGGCTCTTCTTGATTCCGGAGCCACCGGTAATTTCATAGACACCCAGTACTCGAAGACACTAGGCATTAACAACATAGCTAAGGCAAAACCAGAAATCGTGAAAGCAGTGGATGGCACGGATCTCACCTCCGGTCTCATCAGGTATCAAACAGAAGATCTACGGATGTCCTTCACGAACACCCACACGGAAAACGTTGGTTTTGACGTTATCGACGCACCACAGTTCAAGGTCATTTTGGGCCTTCCTTGGCTAGTGAAGCACAACCCACGGATCGATTGGTCATCTAGAACCATAGATCTGGACTCGGAGTATTGCACCAAGACTTGCTACCATCAGACCGCCTCCATCGAGGATAACACCATCCAAGGGTGCTCTCTCTCCTTGGTAGGCGTGGGTGTGGTTCTTCGAGACGACGTTCCCGAAGAATATAGCGATTTGGCCGCAGTGTTCGATAAAAAAGGGGCTAATACCCTACCGCCGCACCGCTCATTCGATTGCAGGATAGATCTCCAGCCAGGTTCCACGCTTCCGTGCAGCCGGATCTACTCCCTCACGGAAAAAGAAACGGAGCATCTGCGCTCCTATTTGGACGAATACTTACGTAATGGGTTCATACGCCATTCCCGGTCTCCGGTATCTTCCCCTCTGTTTTTTGTGGCCAAGAAGGAAGGAGACCTGAGGACTTGCATAGACTTCAGGGCGATGAACACCATTACGATAAAGAACAGGTATCCTCTTCCGCTAATATCCACTCTTCTGGACCAGGTAAAAAAGGCATCCATCTTCACCAAGCTGGACCTGCGGGGGGCGTACCATCTTGTCCGAGTCCGAAGGGGTGACGAGTGGAAGACGGCCTTTCGGACGAGGTTCGGCCTCTTCGAATACCAGGTCATGCCCTTCGGGCTTTGCAACGCCCCCGCCGCGTTCCAGTATTTCATTGATGAGGTACTCCGGGACTACATTGACGTCTTCTGTATTGTGTATATAGACGATATTTTGATCTACTCAGACTCCTTCACCGAACACATTCAGAATGTCCGTACCATACTACAGCAACTAGAGCGTCATCGTCTATATGTGAAGTTGGAGAAGAGCGTGTTCCACACCACAACAGTCGAATTCCTCGGGCACGTTATCACCCCTACTGGAATCCAAATGGATAACAAGAAGGTGGAAGCAATACTGTGATGGCCTTCTCCCGCCACCGTGAAAGGCGTCCAGAGGTTATTGGGGTTTTCTAACTATTATCGCCGCTTCATCATCAGTTTTTCTAGGATCGTGACTCCCATCACCCGGTTGTTACGCAAAGGAGTCCTCTTTCATTGGGACTCTGACGCAGAACGTGCCTTTCAGGAACTGAAGAGACAATTCACCACTGCACCTGTCCTACGACACCCGGACTCTGAACGGCCCTTCATCGTAGAAGCCGACGCCTCGCAGGACGCACTGGGGGGTGTGTTGTCACAAAGAGACACTGAAACAGGCCTCCTGCATCCAGTGGCGTTCTATTCCAGGAAGCTACAACCGGTCGAGCGCAATTACACCGTTTCCGACAGGGAACTCCTGGCCATAAAAACTGCATTCAGCGAATGGCGTCATTATCTAAAAGACGCCAAACACCCAGTGCTCATCTACACGGACCATAGGAATTTGCAGTTCCTTCGCTCAGCCCGGGCCCTCACATCCAGACAGTTGCGATGGCCCTGTTTTTCAACGAATATGAGTTCAACATCACCTATCGACCCGGCAAAGAAAACGCCAAGGCTGATGCCTTATCCTATCTGAAAGATACGAACTGCATCCCATCCGCCCCAGAACCTGTAGCTGTTATCCCTGAACATCATTTCCAGGGGGCGCTTATGTCTTTTGACTTCCTTACCCAAGTACAAAAGGACATCGCCCAGAACGATGCCACCGCCCTACTGGAAGGTAAAGAGGATGTAGGACGACAAACACTACTTGCCGTTGGTAACTCACCAACAACAGGCCCTCTACATGTGTCACGATCATGTTCTGTCCAACCACCCCGGGTGCCACAAAACCATGGAGCTGTTGCAACGGCACTTCTGGTGGCCAACCCTGGAAGACGACACTAAGGCCTACATAGCACGTTGTGCGGTGTGCGCCCAAGGAAAGAACACGTCGTCGCCTGTCACCGGACTACTGCATCCCATCCCTGTGCCTCCGTACCCGTGGCATACCATCTCCATGGATTTCGTGGTAGAACTACCAGTCACAGCAGCAGGCTATACCACGGTCCTTACCGTCGTGGATCATCTCTCTAAAATGGTCCATTTCGTACCACTGAAGGGAGTCCCTTCGGCCGCCAACTTGGCTTTGGTGTTTCTACACAATGTTGTGCGACTACATGGCATTCTGTCGGTGGTCATAACGGACTGAGGATCTCAGTTCGTGTCCCGTTTTTGGGGCGAAGTGTGCAGGATCTTGGATATGGATATCCGTTTGTCATCCGCTTACCATCCCCAAACCGATGGCCAGGCAGAAAGAACCAACCACACCATGGAACAATATCTGCGTTGCTTGCTGCTGGATGTGGACCGTGATTGGGCGGAGGCGCTATGGATGGTGGAGTACGCCTACAACAAAAGCAGGCATTCCGCCATCGGCATGTCCCCCTTCTTTTGTCTTCAGGGATGACATCCTCGTACCACCGCTTGGGAGGAACCTCTGCACAGTCCTCTGCCCACTGTCTGGAATTATCACGCCAAGCTGTGCGACCACTGGCAACAGGTCCGGTTCGAGCTGGCCAAGTCCAAGGAAACATACAAACAGCAGGCTGACAACCGGAGGACGGAGGAACCGGAGTACAAGAAAGGGGACAGAGTGTGGCTCTCCATCCGTAACCTCAATGTGCATGGTCCCAACAAGCTCCTGCCCCGCTTTGTGGGGCCTTATGTTATTAAGAAGGTGGTGAACCCAGTTGCCATGAAGCTCACATTGCCTTCTCACATGCAGATACATCCCGTCTTCCATGTGTCCTTGTTACGTGCAGTTCACCCCGAGTGCACTCGCTCCTCTCCTCCTTCCCCAGTGCTTAGGGATGATCACCTTGAATATGAGGTTAGGGCGATTCTAGGTTCCCGTCATACCCGGGGGAAGCTTTACTATCTGGTGGACTGGAAAGGGTATGGTCCGGAGGAGCGATCCTGGGAGCCCCTGTCTCACGTCCGTCATGCCCCCCTTCTGGTGCATGCTTTCCACGTTGGCCACCCTCTTAGCCCTCGCCCTGCCACCCCTATCTGACTTTCGTGTTGGGGGGTGGGGAGACCTGTCTTGGGAGGGGGTACTGTCATGGTTCCCGGCTCGCGCAGCGCGTTGCCTCCTTGGCGCATGCGGGATCGGGTAGTGGTGCAGGTTCCTGGCTAGCGCAGCGCGTTACCTCTCTGGCGCATGCGGGATCGGGTAGTGGTGCGGGGCACGCAGCAAGCGGTTAGCGGTCTAGCTTCCTGACCGGAACCACTGCTGCGTCACCCAAGCGCTTCCGGGGGACGCCGCATAAACTACGGCGGTTCCCGCCGGTCAGCGCTTCGAATTAACGCTGCCACAGTTCCAGTAGCCACGACGTCACGGATCTTGTCACAAGGTTGGTGCACATCAGGAAACTTGTGCATACGCTCTGCTGAACGTCTCAACGGGCATTTGGTCATCACAGCGCCTAAGCATTTTGGGGGACTTGTCCAACACGCGCTGGTGCGCTTTCAGAACCTCTGCAGGCTCCATGCAGGGGCGATTGTAGTTTCCCTAGCACAACGCCTGAACTCTTCAAGGAGCTCATTGCAATCACCGCGCATGAACACTTCTGGGGGCACATAACAGACACGCGCTGCAGCGCATACAGACCGTTTGCAGACACCGCGCTGGAGCGCTTTGTTTTTCCTTTACACTGCTCAGGAGCGCTTTGTTTTCCTTTGCACCGCGCAGGAGCGCTTGCTTTTCTTTTCATCGCGCAGGAGCGCTTGTTTTACTTTTGGCCGCGCAGGAGCGCTGTGTTGTACTTTATACTTTGGCACCAGGATACTAGCTGTTGCTACTCCTTCTTTCCATTGGAAGCAGAGCGCGCAGGAGCGCTTATCATTGTGGTTTCTTCCTTCCTCGAGCTGCCTTTCACCAGGTAATTATCCGAGCCCCAGGCGCCTAAGAGGTAACATAGATAGGGGGTTGCACGTCCCTGCTCTAATTGGTCTCCCTTGTTTTCTCTCACAGGCAGACGCAAGGCGGTCAGATTCCCGGGAGATCCCTTCCACACATCATTTTAATTTCCTTTGGCTGCCTTCCCCTATCCATCTCTATCCCCGTTGGTGTCAGTTCCCTGCTGGGGTGAGGTGGGTACGGAGGCGAGAGCTCATGTTGTCTCTGCGAGAAAACTCCGCAAGCCACAGGTGAGCCTTGTGGGGTACCCGACAGAGGCTCCCTGCCAAGGCTACACCATCTACTGATCCATCATCAGGGTTCTGAGAGAGAGCAGGTCAGGGAGTGGGTTACTCTCTTCCTCCTGTCCCTCATCAGTAGCCTAGAGCAAGTCCATGTCTGCCCTGTCAACATATGGTTTAAGTCTACTGACATAAAGTACCCTATGGGGACTCCTAAGGGTTCCAAGTTCTACCAAGTAGGTGACCTCCCCTTTTTGTTCAACAATTGTATGGGGGCCACTCCTTTTGTCCTGGAGGGCTGCTGAGGCCACAGGTTCCAACACCCACACTTTCTGTCCTGGCTGGTAAACAGTCAGCACAGCCTTTTGGTCATGCCAGGCCCCTTCCCATTCCTGGCTAGCCTCAAGATTTTTAGTTGCCTTTTTCAGCCATCCTGGAGCGAAGACCAAGTACATAGTCTACTATGTCCTGTTTAGGGCATTTGAGAGGTAACTCCCATCCCTCCTTCTCCAGACACAGGACCCCTAACAGGATGGCCAAACAAAAGTTCAAAAGGGTTGTAACCAACCCCTTTCGTGGCACCTCCCTGTACGCAAACAAAAGGCAGGGCAAAATGATGTCCCATTTGCGCCTAAGCTTTTCTTGGAGACCTTTGATCATGCCCTTTAAGGTTTTGTTGAATCTTTCAACTAAACCATTGCATTGTGGGTGATAGGGTGTGGTGAATTTATAATTCACTCCACACTCCTTCCACATTGCTGTCAAGTAACTTGACATGAAGTTTGCATCCCTGTCAGATACTGCCTCCTTAGGAAAACCCACTCTTGAAGAACCAGAACCTTTTGGGCCTGGCGGCGCAGGGTACGCCCTAGTCTCCGGAGTTCTCCTGCTCAGCTTCACAGAGACACAGGACACTCTGTCGGCGTTAGAAGATCAGATTTATTTAGCTGCAGCTAGTAAGTTATCCCAGAAGTACACAAAGTAGGTTCTCAGGAGACTGCCACTTCACTCTGTGGAGCACAATCTTTTATGCTATATAGAAACATATACATTAACCAAATGTACACCCAGAATATACAAGAAAGAGCCAATAAGGAAAGTTGGAAAACAGGACAGAACCAATAGGAGAGATTGGAAAACAAAAGTGTCAGATGACTCGAAGAAACCTCTCCTCCAACTATGTTTGTCACCCCTCTCTCAGTCTAATTTATTAACAGATTCGTAACTAACTTGCAGGTGGCGAGATACGTTTGTGTGTGTTGGAGGACAGTTGTGAAATGAGAGAATGCTAGCAGAAGACAGTGAAGGCCAGACGATAAGATAAAGTCAGAAAAGAATAGTGTGAACCACCGGATAGTTGAGATGGGGATTAGAAAAGCAGACGGGGATTAGTGTACTCGGCCAGTCCTAACACCAGCTTTGTAAATAGAGGCAGGAAGCATATTTCGACACCAGGCTACAGAAAAAGCGGAATAGACTTTGTTCGCGGTGCTGCCTTAGTGATGGCAACACAAAATGGCGGTGGAGCACAAAATGGCAGGTCGATTCGATCGCAATCAGAAATCGAAGTTCCTCAGACCCGCCTTTTGCCAGAACTCAGGCAATATAGACTCATACTAATCTGAGTCAATGTCGATAGTCATGAGGTCATCGAGCTGTTGCTGTAACATCATTCTTATGTTTTCTGTTACTTGTGGTTTGGGTTTTGGGATGCACATAGTAGCACAAAGGTCACAGATAGCGGGACCACAGTGCATACAAAGGCAACAGGAGAAAATAATGGTCAGAATTATTCCAAGAAATGTCAATGCTTTCCAACCCTATTTGGACAGTAGTCCCCAAAACCACTCCGTAAAAGACCAATCTCCTTCGTCCTGGTGAATAGACTCAGAGATTATGTGCAACTTGGAGATAGCTTGGTATACTGTCGGAGCGTCATTAGGTATGAAAATACAGCAACTTAACCCGATCAGTTTGCACACTCCTCCACGATCTGCAAGAACAAAATCTAAGGCAACTCGATTTTGTAATGTCATAAGACGGTCCACCTGTAGTTCTGCCGTGATGTTACTTAAGGCTCCTACAGTGATGTCTATTGTGGTCTCTACGACACGGACCAGTTGCCTTATATTTCTGCTGTTAGCCATTGGACCCCAGAAGGGAAGAAATCCTTTGAGGAAATCTCCCTCTTGTCCTGCTGTGTCCTTCGAATCAATAATCCCTCTGCCGTATCTGTTTCGATGATGATTTGCAGAAGCGGTGTAAGTAGGGGGAAGAAGGAAAGCTATATAACAAGTACCGGAGAAACCCGTTGGCAACCACGTATAAGCCCTATTATAGCAAATGAAATAGGTGCCTTGAGACGGCACTAGAGGAGGCGAGTTCTGAGAGGAATAAACATACGTGTGGGAGCAGTTATTCCTTTGTATGGTGTCAGAAGAGCGATCGTTTATCTGCAAGCAGAAATTGCCCTGATGTGGTATAGTCCAAATTGGTGAAGACTTTCCTTTCTTAACTTTATCACTAAGACTAGACATATATTGGGTGACGTTCCAGTTAGTGTACGCTTTTCTTTCGTCAATGGAGATTTTACTATTTTCCATGATTTTAGCCATAGCTACCATTCCCTTAATCAAAGAACTATGACTAAAATCCGGATCACTAACATGTGAACTAACGGATCGTCTGAATTTGCTTTGATAAGCATTGGAGAAGATGACAAAATAAGCCCAAGCAGAACCCTCATAAGAAAACGGGAGAACTAAATACGGCATTCCTTTCTCTGTGGTATGTGGCATAAGTCCACACACCCAACCGTTAGTTGTATTGACCACTAACTGATGTTGATGTAATAACTGAATAAAGGAATTGTTATAATATTCAGTTCTTCTAATGAGTTCATGTTGAGGAAGAGTATGAAAGAGATGTGGAGAGACAGTTGAAGAAGACGGAGAGGAAGAAGGAGAGACAACTTTTTGCTGCAGAGCATAAATAATCCAACCTATAAATGCCAAAGCAATACACAATGATATAATAATACATAAAGTTATACTGAAACGACTGTACATTATTTTACAGGATTCTTTCTTCATTTTATCCTTTCTCTCTCCTTTTCCTAGTGTAGTTTCCATCTTTCTAATGGATGCTCACGGCAATCTTCCTCGATCACTCAATTATGATTGTCTGCCGTCCTATGACACTGCAAGTCCTGCAGGCCTATTGCCACTACTCAGGTCACAATCAAGACTCCTACCGTGACCCTGCAACCGGGACAGAATACTACACAAGAGAGAAAAATCTTAAGTGTTCTTTGGTCTAGGTCTCAAATTGTATCGTTCCTTGCCAGGAGTGTTTTGATCTTGAAACAATGTTCGTGGATTAGTCGCATCTAAGCGACGATGTGATGGTATTGCTTCCTGCAGAATGTCGTCGTCCTCTCTCTCAGACAGTGTCCCATTTAGGTGTGCATCACTAAAGGGCACGTATCGTGGAACCTTTTCACTTTCAAAGTCACCAATACCCCTGCGCACCCATTGATCGTAGGGTAAAGGCAAAGGCGCTTTCTTACAATGCACACCGTGAATCCAATTTTTCTTTCCTTCGGTTTTAACTGCTGTTCTCGTGGTGAGCAAAACCATCCGGGGCTCTCTCCACCTGGGTTCCAAATTTCTCGTCCTTTGGAAATTCTTGGTACGGACCCAGTCACCTGGTCGGATGGAATGACCTGGGTCTGTGGAGGCCTCTGGCAGAGCACTCTGAACCTGTTTATGGGGAACACGCAATTTAGTCGTAAGATCATGCAGGTAGTCAATCAACATTGGATATGGCAAGTCTGAGTATTTCTTAGGGCGAGGGACTCCCCATACATTAGTAGGCCTGGGCAAAATTTCCGTTCCGTTCGCGGAATTTGCGATAATTTGGCATTTCCGCGTTCCGCGGAGAGCGCGGAAATGTCAAAATTTCCGCATTCCGCAGCTTTGCGATAATTTGGTTCTTGCTCGCGCTGTAAAATAATACATTCTCGCGCGCGCGCGATCTCCTTACCTGAATCCCCGCGTTCGCCGACAAGTTTTCCCGATCCGGTCGCGTTCTCCATGAGATGTTGTATTGTTTTAGCCATTTGCGCTGTCTCGCGACAGTTCGTGTCCGCAGTGACGTCATGCGTCGCGCGATCACGTCTTTTTTCTCGCGATCATGCACCGCGAGACAACTGAAAACAAGATGGCCGCGCCCGCGAGCAACCGCAGGGGTAAGTTAGCAACCCTCAACCATGCAAAAAATATCGCGAACGGGCGGGAAAAAAACTTCCGCATCTTCGCGATATTTCCGCTTGTTTGCGGAGATTTTTAACATTTTCGCAATAATTTGCGAAAGTCGCTTTCGCAAATTCCGCCCACCCCTATACATTAGCCGGGCGTCCAAAAACCACTTCGTAAGGGCTAAGTCCCAAACGAGAGTGTACTGCAGTTCTGGTGGATAGCAAGGCTAATGGCAAAGCATCGGGCCAATTGAGTCCTGTACTCGCTTGAACCTTTGCTAGTTTTAATTTTAAGGTTCCGTTGTAACATTCCACTAAACCTGCTGACTGTGGATGATTTGCCGCATGGAACTTTTGCTTGATACCAAGATCTACACAAACTTTTTGCATGACTTGGCCAACAAATTCGCTCCCATTGTCACTCCAGACAATGCGCGGCAAACCAAACCTGGGGAAAAATTATTTTAGTAGAACTTTAGCTGTGGATTAGGCTGTGTTATCTTTTAGAGGGTATGCTTCAATCCATCTTGAAAAGGCACATACTACCACCAGAACATATTTGAGGTTGTTGCATCGCTCCATATGAATATAATCGATTTGCAACACCTCAAATGGATATGTTGGAGGAGCAAAGTGACCTGCTGGAGTTGGGGTTCCCTTTCCCGGGTTGTACATTAAACAAATAATACAATGTTTCACTACATTGTCTGCGCATTTTGGGATTTGTTCATTCTGCCATACTGGAGCCAGAAGTTTACATATACCTTTTGCACTTAAGTGGGCTGGACCATGTGCCATAGTATCCACTGGGGGTACATAGGCATCTGGTAACAGCCAACGTTGATGTTCAGATAATTCTACCCAACAACCCATCTCATCCAACATTCCTGTACTTTCTTTCCACTTGCTCAACTCCCTCTCTGAAGCCTCTTTCTGAATCGCTTTTATACTTTCCACTGTATCCTCATACATTCCTCTCTCTCTAACCCAATTCGCAGGACCCGCCACATACATTCGACTTGTAACATCTCTCGCTGTCTTTTTCGCTATTTCATCTGCAAATGCATTTCCTCGACCAACATCATCTGTAATCTTTTTGTGTGCACTACACTTCACGATTGCTATTTGGGTGGGTAAGGCAAGTGATTCGAGAAGATCAGTCACTAACTGACCATGTTGTATTTTGGTGCCATGTGAAGTGAGAAATCCCCTTTCCTTCCAGAGACGCCCGAAGTTGAACGCTACACCAAAGGCATATTGGCTGTCAGTGTACACGTTCACTCTCTTCCCTTTTGACAATACACAGGCTCTCGTTAAAGCTATCAATTCTGCTGCTTGCGCTGAATTGTGTCTAATGCGTGCAGTTTCCACAACTGTATGTAATGTAGTTACAGCATAGGCTGAAACTGTATCTCCATTAGGCATTTTAAAACAAGAACCGTCTACCCAAAGAGTTCCATCCGGATTCTCTAGTGGTGTGTCTTTCAAATCAATTCTTCCTTTTGTCTCTTCCTCAGTACGGAAGAAACAATCATGTTGCTCCTCAACACTTTCCTCATCTGGAAGGGGCAACAGAGTAGCTGGATTCAGGGTATTACATCGTTTAATGTGTACGTGACTAGACAAAAGCGTCAGCTCGTATCCAGTTAGACGAGCACTCGTAAGATGCTGCGTTTTCATTCTGTTTAGTAAGGTATCCACTGCATGTGGTACCATGACAATGAGAGTGTTATCTAACACCACTCCAGCAGACTGTCGAATAGAAATTGCTGCTGCTGCTGTCGCTTTGAGACAACTGGGCAATGCTTTAGCTACAGAATCTAATGTAGCCGAAAAATAGGCACATGGCCGCTGTTTGTCTCCGAATTGCTGTGTTAAAACTGACAATGCACAACCTTCTTTCTCGTGAACATAGAGCATAAAAGGCTTACTGTAATCAGGAGTACCCAATACAGGAGCAGAACATAGAGCAGTACGTAAGTCAGTAAAACTCTTTTGGCACTCATCAGTCCAAGGAAGGGGCTGGGGCGTATCTTTCAAAGTGAGTGCCAACAAAGGCTTGGCCAATAGAGAGAAGTTAGGGATCCACTGCCTACAATAAGAGGTGATACCCAGAAAGGCACGTACCTCCCTTTGTGTGGATGGCACAGACATTTGCGCAATCGCCTGAATTCGTTCTGGTGTCAATCGTCGTCCCTCCTTTGATAGGAGATGACCCAAGTAGGTAACCTCTCGACAAACATATTGTAATTTGGATGGTGAAACCTTATGATTCAGATTAAACAAATGGCGTGATAATGCAACAGTGACATTTTTGCAAATATCTTCTGAATCAGCGGCGACTAACAAGTCGTCCATGTACTGCAGCACCAGACGGCAAATGGAAAGTATCAAGATGACATTTTAAAGCTTGGCTGTAAATGGAGGGACTTTCACAATAGCCCTGAGGTGCAAGCTTAAACCGGAAGCTTCGGCCTCCAAGAGAGAAGCCAAAAATGTCCCTACTCTCTTCTGCAATAGGAATACTAAAGAAGGCATTGTTTAGCTCGATAACAGAGAACCAAGTCGCTGTGGAAGGTATCATTGTCAACAGAGCAGTGATATCTGGAACAGGGAATTGTGGTACAACAATTTTGTTTACCTCCCGCAGATCAATTACGAAACGATATACAGGTGGTTGAGAAGGATCAGTGCCTTTAAGAACAGGAAGAATAGGACTATTGCATGTGTTACCTCTTGTTTCTTCAACCACACCCTTCTGAATCAAGTCATGAATGATTTCCAAAAGTGCTTTTTCACCTTCAGTAGAAATTCTATACTGCGGGATGCGTGGTAATTCAACATTGGGCTTGAGAGTGACAACATAAGGTGGAATCTCAAGACAACCCACATCGTTCGGACCCGTGGCCCAAAGTGCTGCTGGAAGAGAAAGCAATTGAGGTGGAAACTGATCTTTGGACAAATACATTGGAGAGATCAGTTTCTGTCCTAAGGTAAGATGTACACCAGAAGGAGAACAATATATTGTAGCATACCTTCTTTTCAATAGGTCTAGACCCAACAGATTCTCACCGCAACCATTCGTCAACAGAAGTGGAGCTTCCAAATCATAAGGACCAACTGAAATAGGCAAAGGGTAAGAAACTGGATTACGAACAGGGGCGCCAGAAAATCCTACAGAAACATTCGTTAAGCCAGACAAAGGTGCCCCAGGGAGTTTAGAATGAATGATAGAACTTCTCATCGCCCCAGTATCTAGAAGAAATGGCTCTAAAACACCCATTGTAGTGACGTTAACATAAGGTCCATTCTGATCTACTGGAATCGACACAACTCCCTTACTTTGTCCATGGCTGTCCTAGTTAGCATGAAGACCTTCATTCTCGCCTTCAATATAATGGTCTTCATTGTAATACTGAGTAGACCTGACATTTTGCTGATCTAAGTAATTCATGGAATTGGGAGAAGGAAGGGCACACTGTTCTTGAGTCAACATACCCCGACCTCTACCTCTGTTTGCTGACTGGAGGCCAGCACGACCTCGTGGAGCAGATAATGCTCCATTGCGCTGTAATAAAACCGGACAACTATTCTTAAAATGACCTTCCTCTCTACAATAGGCACATTGATTAGGTCCTAACAAAGGTCGCGGAATGTATGGCTCAGGTTTTTGATACAACCTCTGAAACTGCGGTGGCTGTTGAAATTGAGGCTGAGCATAACGTGGAGGATAGGCTTGTAGCAAGAGAACCTTCATTTTTAATTCTTTCGTCTTTTTCTCTTGCTTTTCTTTTTCTTCTTTATCCCTGTTTTCATAATATTGTGCAGTAGCCAATATCTGGGCAGAAGAAGAAACAGCCCATGAACTTTCTGAATCTTTCAATTTGTGTGACAGCTCGGGAAGTAAATTAAATACAAATTTGTCCACAAATAATCGCTGTCCACCCTCTGTAGCCATGTCTTGACCACTGTGATCAATAAATGTCTCCTCGAAACGAGTAAAGAAATCAGAGACACTTTCATCTTTCTTTTGTTTGCATGCTGCTAGTTTATCCCAATTAACTCTCAATGCAGGCATCATAGTTTTCATTAATGTAATAATCCTACCAGGGAGATCCGAGATCAAAGCGTCAGGCTTTGCACCACCCACATGGTCTCTATCAGTGGTAGTTATAACATCCCAAGTAGCACCTAGTTCCTGCGCATGATCCTCTCTACGAATCTTAGCCCATATTGTCTGTGGGACTACATTTCCCATTAGCATATCAATATCAGCTAGGTTCATGATGCAGGCGTCAACTGTCTGTGATAATTCTTTGTAATAACCTGCAGGGTTTTTACGAGGATCCGGTAGAGTCTGTTTAAGGGCCAAAACTTCAGATCTTTTCCAGGGGACATGTACCCATATACGTTGGAAATGAGCAGGAATAAGTGGTACGTTGCCTGCTGCTGGAACCTCTTCCTTCCATACTGGAGGAACCTCTCTCATGGGATAATTTTTAAGTGTCAGTTTAACCGACGGATCAGAATCAAGGAAAGCCTGAGAGGACAATAAGGATCTATAAGAAATAAGTGTCCTTACAGCTTTCTCAACCTTAGAACCCACAACAAGTCCTTTATCAAAGTCAGTCTGAACCTCCAATAGATCTTGTGGGATCGGACTCAAACTCACATCTTCCCATTCTTTAATGAGAGTATCGCACATTGTATTAAAAACATATCTTTGCGTAGGCGCATTCCATTGCGAGAAAGTAGGCATAATATCAAGCACACTGTATTGAGGACCCTTTTTGATCCATTTACGTGCAAGAAAGTCCAACTTTTCTCGTTCTTCAAAATCTGGGATCTGACTACGAGACTGTCTTCGAGCAAAAGCCGGAGACACATTTAAAGCTTCAAAGAAAGGAGATAGAATACCAGTGACAGTGTCTGTGAGACGCTTAAGCACAGACGGAGAATTAGACATAAGAATTGGAGACAAAATATTAGGAGAACTGACAGGAGAAGAACCGATAATTGCAAGAGGAGCGGAAGGTAAAGGAGATCTAAGATCAGGAGATGAGGGCAAATAAGTTGAAGCTAACGGTAAAACCGGCAGAGGCGGTAATATTGGAGGAGGCAAATGCGGAAGAGCCGGAACAGGCGGAGGTACCGCTGGCGGCTGAACAGGCTGTAACGGCTGAGGTGCATTGGCACTTTGTGCATAGGGCGGAGGCAACCTTAATAAGTGGGACATTAGGGGATCTTCTTTTATATCTTTCTTATTATCAGAAGGGGAAACAGGTAACACCGGATAGCATTTATCTATCGCCATGAGATGCTGTCTTTCTGAAATTTCAGTCGCATTATCAATTTCATCGTCTTTAAATTGTTGGGCAGCCTGTATAATCGTCATACCCTGTGCTTTTCTATCTCGTTTTTCTTGCTTAATTTCTTTCTGTTTGGCTTCCTTACGCCAAAGGCGGAAAGAGTCAAACATTGCCGGCCGGGCTTTTCTTTTGAATAAAACTGCTTCTAAATTGTCTAACACATCAGGATCAAAACTACCATTTTCTGGCCATTTTAGAACACCATCTTTCTTCGTGTATCGAGTCCATGTCTCGTTAAAGGCAATGGGGCCAATACCATGTTTTGAATAGAGCTCATATGTGGGAGTTCCAACCGAAGGAATCGGACAAGAGTCCTCAAGTCGGGAATCCCCATTACAACCAAAACAACAAATTCTTCCAAACTTAGTCAGACCAGGCATCTCGTGATATCACCGGACTGTTCACAAACTTCAAGGGGGTAAAACTCAGTTTACGCAGCAGAAATGCACTTACCCTCGGCTTCGGCTATTGCAATAGTCGAATCTAAGGACTACAAATACCAAGAAAATCAAAGAACAAAAAAAAAAAAAATTGTGGACGCGACCTACGAAGATACTTAACTAAGGACGTCTTCTCACACCAACAGAGGCCCGTCTATCGTCTCGCCTTACCATACATCATCAAAGGAAGGGCCAAAGCAGGGCGGCAGTCAGGGCAGCGATTGTTAGTAGCCGTCAGGAAGGAGTAACGGCGCTGCAAAAGACCTTCGGACCACTTTCGACATACAGGGGTCGCTTAACGTGGCTCGCGAACCCTCCGGAATTTTCTTGCGGGGTTCCTCATGACCTTCGGGCAGAACCGGTACCACTAAAGCCGCCCCACGTTGGGCGCCAGTTGAAGAACCAGAACCTTTTGGGCCTGGCGGCGCAGGGTATGCCCTAGTCTCCGGAGTTCTCCTGCTCAGCTTCACAGAGACACGGGATACTCTGTCGGCGTTAGAAGATCAGATTTATTTAGCTGCAGCTAGTACAGTTATCCCAGAAGTACACAAGGTAGGTTCTCAGGAGACTGCCACTTCACTCTGTGGCGCACAATCTTTTATGCTATATAGAAACATATACATAAATGGCAACACAAAATGGCGGTGGAGCACAAAATGGCGGGTCTATTCGATCGCAATCAGAAATCGAAGTTCCTCACCCAAGAGGGCTCTTGCATCCACAGGTGCTGTAGTGGTCCTAAGTGGAATGGCTTCTGGGTACCTAGAGGCATGGTCCACCACCACCAGGATAAATCTGTGCCCAGATGCTGTTTGAGGATCCATGGGACCAACAATGTCAATTCCTAAACTCTCAAAGGGAACCCCCACCACAGGTAGTGGTATCAGGGGAGCCTTTGTGGTTCCACCTGCCTTGCCACTGGCTTGGCAGGTCACACAGGAGCGACAAAACTCCTTAGTGTCTTCAGACATGTGGGGCCAGTGAAAGTGAGGGACAATTCTGTCCCAAGTCTTGTTTTGGCCCAGGTGTCCTGCTCAGGGAATATATCATGGGCTAGTGTCAGTAGGAAGCCCCTAAACTTCAGAGGTATAACCAGCCTCCTGGAAGCACCAGGCTTGGGTTCTCTACACTCTGAATAAAGGAGTCCTTCATCCCAGTAGATTTTATGGGTGCCACTAGCATTCTCAGCAGCCTCATCAGCAGCTTGCTTTCTGAGGGGTTCAAGAGAGGGGCAGGTTTTCTGCTCCTGTCTCAGATCTGCCTGGAAGGGACCCCTGTCCCCAAGAACTCAACCTGGTCAGGTTCAAGCTCCTCTGGGACAGTTCCTTCTTCAGGTCCAAGATCATCTCCCTCAGGAGGCTGATCTGTATTCTGAGTCAGGGGGGAAGTCACTGCCTTAACCCTACTGCTCCACTTCTTGGGAGGCACATGGTCCATTCTTCCAGAATCCAGGGCCTGTCCAGTGTTAGACATTTTGGCCTGTGACCTAGTCACAGCAAATACATGAGCAGGGATCCCTAGCATTTCTGCATGTGTCCTGAGCTCCACTTTAGCCCAAGCTGAGGTTTTCAGATCATTGCCAAGCAAGCATTCAACATGTAGGTCTGCACTTACCACAACCTTTTTAAGGCCAGTTACCCCTCCCCAGGAGAAGTTAACAACTGCCAGAGAATGGTCTGTTCTGACATTGCTAGCATTGGTCACTTGGTACATTTCACCAAGTATAATATGCCCAGGATCCACAAGATCTTGTGTCACCATTGTGACACTTGCTCCGGTGTCCCTGAATGCCAAAGCTTCTTTTCTATTAATCAAAGGCTGCTGTCTGTATTTGCCCAAGTTACTGGGACTCACAAAGGAGGACATATCCATGCTTCCATCACAGATCAGGACAGCCTGAGTTGGAACTCTGACTAGACAAGAGTCCATCTCAGAACCCAGGGTTAACCCTACTACACCCTTATTCTGAGTATTACCACCACCAATTGTAGCTGCACTAGGGAGAACATTTGCCTTAGGTGCAATGGTGGCTGGATTTGAATCTTTGGACTTGGTGCAATCACTTGTCCAGTAAGTCTTTTGCTTACAGATCTTGCACCATGGTTTCTTTTGGCCTTTTCCCTTGCTAGACTGTGAATCCCCACCTGAAGAAGATTGTTGGGGACCTTATGAAGACTTCTGGTCTTCACCCTTCTCCCCACCCTTGGCAGATTTCTTAGAATCTTGCTTCTTCTGGTCACCACCTTGGTTCTGAACCTTCTCCCTCACTCTGGTTCTGACCCATTCGTCTGCCTTCTTTCCCAATTCTTGGGGAGAGGTCAGGTCAGAGTCCACCAGGTACTGATGCAACAGCTGATTTTGAAAATTATTAAGGAGCTGTTCCCTCATAATTAAATTGTACAATCCTTGAAAGTCATGCACCTTGCTGCCAAGTAACCAACCCTCCGGAGCTTTAGTAGCACAATCTACAAAGTCCACCCAGTCTTGATTCTGTGCCTTTTGGGTATCTCTGAACTTTAACCTATATTATTCAGTGATTAGGCCAAACCCTTCAATCAATGCACTTTTCAAACTGGAATAATCATCAGCATCCTCCTCTCTAACAGTGAGGAGATTATCTCTACCTTTGTCTGCAAAGGAGAGCCATAAGATTGCTGCCCACTGCTCCTGGGGGGCCCTTTGAACTTTACAGACCCTTTCCAGTGCAGTAATCCATTTGTGGATGTCATCCCCACTCTGGTAGGGGGGGACAATCTTATTTAGGTTTCTATGGTCATGAGACCTTTCCCTATCACTAGGGATGTTGCTGCCACCATGGGACTCTAGTTAGGCCTGGGAGGTAAATTCCGTTCCGCTAGCGGAATTTGCGGAATTTGGGTAATTTCGGGTACCACGGAGAACGCGGAATTGCCCAAAATTCTGCGTTCCACGGCTTCGCAGAATTTTTTGCTTGTTCGCGTTCTCAAAATGCGTGTTCGTAAGATACTTCCCCCCGAGCACGCAAACAGCGTTCGCGAACAGGAAAAAAGAATCGCAAACAAGCAATTCCGTGTGTTCGAGGAATTTTGGCGTGTTCGCGGAGATTTTTTACCATTTTGCGGAGCTTTGCGTAGCGCGGCTACGCAAATTCCACCCACCCCTAACTCTAGTCCCATCTTTTTCCTAGCTCTGAAGAGCTCTAGGGACTCCCTTTCTAGGGATATCTGCTGCTTTTTGATTTTCAGCTGGGCTTCCTCATACTTCGGCAGTCTCTCTCTCCTCTCCTGGGAGGTTTCCCTCCTATGAGCAGAGATAGAGGTCCCTATAGATGTACCAGAATGGTTAGACTCCACTGAAGGAGATCTGGAGTTTCTAGACCCACCACCAACTCTTCCAGAAGGGACAAAGAGAGGACCATTTTGCCCTTCACCTCATCTTCCAGGGGAGCTGGATTGTCCAGGACAAGATCATTGTCATCTTCCTGGCCAGCATTAGAGGTCTGGACATAGGGAATTTCACCCCTAGGCCCTTCCTCATCTGCTGCCCCACCCACTCTGCCTACCCCTTCAGACCCTATAGGTCTTCTGAGATCATCCAGCCTGAGTACCTCTATGAGGCGTTGGGTGGTTGCACTGTTGCCTATCTTCAGTCTCCTAGTACTGCATAATGCTCTCAATTCCAAGAAAGGGGAGTTATCATACTTGGAGGGAAGAAGCCCATTGGCTTCTGACAGGGACCCACTGGTTCCTGGCCTTGAAGAAATTACTAGTGAGTTGTGGTGTATTGCACTACCTACTCTAGTGTAGCTTACTATATCTCTCTTGAGTTGTAGAAAGGGTGTGCAAAGCCCTTAACACACAGCTCTAAGTTCAGTAGAACTTACTGTATTCTAAAGCTTGTATTATATGTACCTTGGGTACATGTAGTGGTTTTCATTTAGTCACTCAATTGAGATTATCTGGTAAAACAATAGCAAACTGGAATCCCACACGCTGCATACCAATGTGAGAAGTTGGCCTGTTATATGCTGTACACTAGTTATAGTGAAACACACAAGATGATGGACGGAATGTTGCACATTGGCAAAACATTCACCCCCAGTCACAGATCTGGGTTTAATCCATCGTTATTTTGCTCAACACGCCACCCCAGTTCAGACATGGCCATATGCAAATCAATCTTGACCCTGTGCCTCATGGGAACAGTCCAGCCCGAACTGCCAAGCCATGTCTTCCCTGGACCGGAATCAAGCATCCTAGGACCGGTTTCGGGGTTTCACCCCTCTTCAGCCAGGATAGCTTGACTCCAATGGCATAGTGAGCACGGGACCCACGTCTGGGCATACCCTTCCCACATAGGGCGAACAGCAAAACACACAAGATGATGGACGGAATGTTGCACATTGGCAAAACATTCACCCCCAGTCACAGATCTGGGTTTAATCCATCATTATTTTGCTCATCACGCCACCCCAGTTCAGACATGGCCATATGCAAATCAGTCTTGACCCTGTGCCTCATGGGAACAGTCCAGCCTGAACTGCCAAGCTATGTCTTCCCTGGACCGGAATCAAGCATCCTAGGACCGGTTTTGGGGTTTCACCCCTCTTCAGCCAGGATAGCTTGACTCCAGTGGTGTAATGAGCACGGGACCCTCGTCTCGGCATACCCTTCCCACATAGGGCGAACAGCAAAACACACAAGATGATGGACGGAATGTTGCACATTGGCAAAACATTCACCCCCAGTCACAGATCTGGGTTTAATCCATCGTTATTTTGCTCACCACGCCACCCCAGTTCAGACATGGCCATATGCAAATCAGTCTTGACCCTGTGCCTCATGGGAACAGTCCAGCCCGATCTGCCAAGCCATGTCTTCCCTGGACCAGAATCAAGCATCCTAGAACTGGTTTCGGGGTTTCACCCCTCTTCAGCCAGGATAGCTTGACTCCAGTGGCGTGTTGACCACGGGACCCACGTCTGGGCATACCCTTCCCACATAGGGCGAACAGCAATACACACAAGATGATGGACGGAATGTTGCACATTGGCAAAACATTCACCCCAGTCACAGATCTGGGTTTAATCCATCGTTATTTTGCTCACCACGCCACAGCAGTTCAGACATGGCCATATGCAAATTAGTCTTGACCCTGTGCCTCATGGGAACAGTCCAGCCCGATCTGCCAAGCCATGTCTTCCCTGGACCAGAATCAAGCATCCTAGAACTGGTTTCGGGGTTTCACCCCTCTTCAGCCAGGATAGCTTGACTCCAGTGGCGTAGTGAGCACGGAACCCACATCTGGGCATACCCTTCCCACATAGGGCGAACAGCAAAACAGATGAGATGATGGACGGAATGTTGCACATTGGCAAAACATTAACCCCCAGTCACAGATCTGGGTTTAATCCATCTTTATTTTGCTCACCACGCCACCCCAGTTCAGACATGGCAATATGCCAATCAGTCTTGACCCTGTGCCTCATGGAAACAGTCCAGCCCGAACTGCCAAGCCATGTCTTCCCTGAACCGGAATCAAGCATCCTAGGACCGGTTTCGGGGTTTCACCCCTCTTCAGTCAGGATAGCTTGACTCCAGTGGCGTAGTGAGCACGGGATCCACGTCTGGGCATACCCTTTCCACATAGGGCAAACAGCAAAACACACAAGATGATGGACGGAATGTTGCACATTGGCAAAACATTCACCCCCAGTCACAGGTCTGGGTTTAATCCATCGTTATTTTGCTCACCACGCCACCCCAGTTCAGACATGGCCATATCCAAATCAGTCTTGACCCTGTGCTTCATGGGAACAGTCCAGCCCGAACTGCCAAGCCATTCAGAACACTGCGGCAAGACTTGTGTTGAATGCCCCTCCTAGAACACGCTCTCGACCACTTCTCGACAGTCTGCACTGGCTCCCTATCCATAAGAGGGTTACTTTTAAGACATGCTGCCTTATTCACAGAACTCTACATGGATCCGGACCCTCCTATTGGAGAGACAAATTCATTCCCTACAACCCCACTCGAACTCTCAGGTCCAGTAACCAACTCTTACTCAAAGTACCCACCATTAAGAGGAGCAGACAGGGCGGGAAAGCCCTATCAGTGGTAGGTCCAACATTATGGAACAATTTGCCGTTGGAGCTCAGGCAATGCTCAGAATTCCTGATCTTTAGGAAAAAGCTGAAAACGTTTTTGTTCTAGTAATCATCTAATCATCCATTCACTATCTATCATTTTGAGGGTATATGACTAAGTTGAGCTGAACTGTACCTTGCGTTTCCTGTAGCGGTAAAGATCTTTTCCTTCCATGCGCAGAGATACTCTCGAAGAGTCGATTCTAGCGCAATATAAATCCATAAATAAAATAAATAAAATAAATGTCTTCCCTGGACCAGAATCAAGCATCCTAGGACCGGTTTCGGGTTTCACCTCTCTTCAGCCAGGATAGCTTGACTCCAGTGGCATAGTGAGCACGGGACCCACGTCTGGGCATACCCTTCCCACATAGGGCGAACAGCAAAACACACAAGATGATGGACGGAATGTTGCACATTGGCAAAACATTCACCCCCAGTCACAGATCTGGGTTTAATCCATCGTTATTTTGCTCACCACGCCACCCCAGTTCAGACATGGCCATATGCAAATCAGTCTTGACCCTGTGCCTCATGGGAACAGTCCAGCCCGAACTGCCAAGCCATGTCTTCCCTGGACCAGAATCAAGCATCCTAGAACCGGTTTCGGGGTTTCACCCCTCTTCAGCCAGGATAGCTTGACTCCAGTGGCGTAGTGACCACGGGACCCACGTCTGGGCATACCCTTCCCACATAGGGCGAACAGCAATACACACAAGATGATGGACGGAATGTTGCACATTGGCAAAACATTCACCCCCAGTCACAGATCTGGGTTTAATCCATCGTTATTTTGCTCACCACGCCACAGCAGTTCAGACATGGCCATATGCAAATTAGTCTTGACCCTGTGCCTCATGGAAACAGTCCAGCCAGAACTGCCAAGCCATGTCTTCCCTGGACCAGAATCAAGCATCCTAGGCCCGGTTTCGGGGTTTCACCCCTCTTCAGCCAGGATAGCTTGACTCCAGTGGCGTAGTGAGCACGGAACCCACATCTGGGCATACCCTTCCCACATAGGGCGAACAGCAAAACAGATAAGATGATGGACGGAATGTTGCACATTGGCAAAACATTCACCCCCAGTCACAGATCTGGGTTTAATCCATCGTTATTTTGCTCACCACGCCACCCCAGTTCAGACATGGCCATATGCAAATTAGTCTTGACCCTGTGCCTCATGGGAACAGTCCAGCCCGAACTGCCAAGCCATGTCTTCCCTGGCCCGGAATCAAGCATCCTAGGACCGGTTTCGGGGTTTCACCCCTCTTCAGCCAGGATAGCTTGACTCCAGTGGCATAGTGAGAACGGGACCCACATCTGGGCATACCCTTCCCACATAGGGCGAACAGCAAAACACACAAGATGATGGACGGAATGTTGCACATTGGCAAAACATTCACCCCCAGTCACAGATCTGGGTTTAATCCATCGTTGTTTTGCTCACCACGCCACCCCAGTTCAGACATGGCCATATGCAAATTAGTCTTGACCCTGTGCCTCATGGGAACAGTCCAGCCTGAACTGCCAAGCCATGTCTTCCCTGGACCGGAATTAAGCATCCTAGGACCGTTTTTGGGGTTTCACCCCTCTTCAGCCAGGATAGCTTGACTCCAGTGGTGTAATGAGCACGGGACCCACGTCTCGGCCTACCCTTCCCACATAGGGCGAACAGCAAAACACACAAGATGATGGACGGAATGTTGCACATTGGCAAAACATTCACCCCCAGTCACAGATCTGGGTTTAATCCATCGTTATTTTGCTCACCACGCCATCCCAGTTCAGACATGGCCATATGCAAATTAGTCTTGACCCTGTGCCTCATGGGAACAGTCCAGCCTGAACTGCCAAGCCATGTCTTCCCTGGACCGGAATCAAGCATCCTAGGACCGGTTTTGGGGTTTCACCCCTCTTCAGCCAGGATAGCTTGACTCCAGTGGTGTAATGAGCACGGGACCCACGTCTCGGCATACCCTTCCCACATAGGGCGAACAGCAAAACACACAAGATGATGGACGGAATGTTGCACATTGGCAAAACATTCACCCCCAGTCACAGATCTGGGTTTAATCCATCGTTATTTTGATCACCACGCCACCCAGTTCAGACATGGCCATATGCAAATCAGTCTTGACCCTGTGCCTCATGGGAACAGTCCAGCCCGAACTGCCAAGCCATGTCTTCCCTGGACCAGAATCAAGCATCCTAGAACCGGTTTCGGGGTGTCACCCCTCTTCAGCCAGGATAGCTTTACTCCAGTGGCGTAATGACCATGGGACCCACATCTGGGCATACCCTTCCCACATAGGGCGAACAGCAATACACACAAGATGATGGACGGAATGTTGCACATTGGCAAAACATTCACCCACAGTCACAGATCTGGGTTTAATCCATCGTTATTTTGCTCACCACGCCACAGCAGTGTAGACATGGCCATATGCAAATCAGTCTTGACCCTGTGCCTCATGGAAACAGTCCAGCCCGAACTGCCAAGCCATGTCTTCCCTGGACCAGAATCAAGCATCCTAGGCCCGGTTTCGGGGTTTCACCCCTCTTCAGCCAGGAAAGCTTGACTCCAGTGGCGTAGTGAGCACGGAACCCACATCTGGGCATACCCTTCCCACATAGGGCGAACTGCAAAACAGATAAGATGATGGACGGAATGTTGCACATTGTCAAAACGTTCAGTCCCAGTCACAGATCTGGGTTTAATCCATCGTTATTTTGCTCACCACGCCACCCCAGTTCAGACATGGCTATATCCAAATCAGTCTTGACCCTGTGCTTCATGGGAACAGTCCAGCCCGAACTGCCAAGCCATGTCTTCCCTGGACCAGAATCAAGCATCCTAGGACCGGTTTCGGGGTTTCACCCCTCTTCAGCCAGGATAGTTTGACTCCAGTGGCGTAGTGAGCACGGGACCCACGTCTGGGCATACCCTTCCCACATAGGGCGAACAGCAAAACACACAAGATGATGGACGGAATGTTGCACATTGGCAAAACATTCACCCCCAGTCACAGATCTGGGTTTAATCCATCGTTATTTTGCTCACCACGCCACCCCAGTTCAGACATGGCCATATGCAAATCAGTCTTGACCCTGTGCCTCATGGGAACAGTCCAGCCTGATCTGCCAAGCCATGTCTTCCCTGGCCCGGAATCAAGCATCCTAGGACCGGTTTCGGGGTTTCACCCCTCTTCAGCCAGGATAGCTTGACTCCAGTGGCATAGTGAGCACGGGACCCACATCTGGGCATACTCTTCCCACATAGGGCGAACAGCAAAACACACAAGATGATGGACGGAATGTTGCACATTGGCAAAACATTCACCCCCAGTCACAGATCTGGGTTTAATCCATCGTTGTTTTGCTCACCACGCCACCCCAGTTCAGACATGGCCATATGCAAATTAGTCTTGACCCTGTGCCTCATGGGAACAGTCCAGCCTGAACTGCCAAGCCATGTCTTCCCTGGACCGGAATCAAGCATCCTAGGACCGGTTTTGGGGTTTCACCCCTCTTCAGCCAGGATAGCTTGACTCCAGTGGTGTAATGAGCACGGGACCCACGTCTCGGCATACCCTTCCCACATAGGGCGAACAGCAAAACACATAAGATGATGGACGGAATGTTGCACATTGGCAAAACATTCACCCCCAGTCACAGATCTGGGTTTAATCCATCGTTATTTTGCTCACCACGCCACCCCAGTTCAGACATGGCCATATGCAAATTAGTCTTGACCCTGTGCCTCATGGGAACAGTCCAGCCTGAACTGCCAAGCCATGTCTTCCCTGGACCGGAATCAAGCATCCTAGGACCGGTTTTGGGGTTTCACCCCTCTTCAGCCAGGATAGCTTGACTCCAGTGGTGTAATGAGCACGTGACCCACGTCTCGGCATACCCTTCCCACATAGGGCGAACAGCAAAACACACAAGATGATGGACGGAATGTTGCACATTGGCAAAACATTCACCCCCAGTCACAGATCTGGGTTTAATCCATCGTTATTTTGCTCACCACGCCACCCAGTTCAGACATGGCCATATGCAAATCAGTCTTGACCCTGTGCCTCATGGGAACAGTCCAGCCCGAACTGCCAAGCCATGCCTTCCCTGGACCAGAATCAAGCATCCTAGAACCGGTTTCGGGGTGTCACCCCTCTTCAGCCAGGATAGCTTTACTCCAGTGGCGTAATGACCACGGGACCCACGTCTGGGCATACCCTTCCCACATAGGGCGAACAGCAATACACACAAGATGATGGACGGAATGTTGCACATTGGCAAAACATTCACCCCCAGTCACATATCTGGGTTTAATCCATCGTTATTTTGCTCACCACGCCACAGCAGTTCAGACATGGCCATATGCAAATCAGTCTTGACCCTGTGCCTCATGGAAACAGTCCAGCCCGAACTGCCAAGCCATGTCTTCCCTGGACCAGAATCAAGCATCCTAGGCCCGGTTTCGGGGTTTCACCCCTCTTCAGCCAGGAAAGCTTGACTCCAGTGGCGTAGTGAGCACGGAACCCACATCTGGGCATACCCTTCCCACATAGGGCGAACAGCAAAACAGGTAAGATGATGGACGGAATGTTGCACATTGTCAAAACGTTCACCCCCAGTCACAGATCTGGGTTTAATCCATCGTTATTTTGCTCACTACACCACCCCAGTTCAAACATGGCTATATGCAAATCAGTCTTGACCCTGTGCCTCATGGGAACAGTCCAGCCCGAACTGCCAAGCCATGTCTTCCCTGGACCGGAATCAGGCATCCTAAGACCGGTTTCGGGGTTTCACCCCTCTTCAGCCAGGATAGCTTGACTCCAGTGGCGTAGTGAGAACGGGACCCACGTCTGGGCATACCCTTCCCACATAGGGCGAACAGCAAAACACACAAGATGATGGACGGAAGGTTGCACATTGGCAAAACATTCACCCCCGCTCACAGATCTGGGTTTAATCCATCGTTATTTTGCTCAGCACGCCACCCCAGTTCAGACATTGCCATATGCAAATCAGTCTTGACCCTGTGCCTCATTGGAACAGTCCAGCCCGAACTGCCAAGCCATGTCTTCCCTGGACCGGAATCAAGCATCCTAGGAACGGTTTCGGGGTTTCACCCCTCTTCAGTAGGCCTGGGCGGTAAATTCCGTTCCGCTCGCGGAATTTGCGGAATTTGGGTAATTTCGCGTTCCGCGGAGAACGCGAAATTGCCCAAAATTCTGCTTTCCGCGTCTTCGCGAAATTTTTTGCTTGTTCGCGACTCAAAATGCGTGTTCGCGAGATATTTCTCCCCGAGCACGCTAACAGCGATTGTGAACAGGAAAAAAGCATCGCGAACAAGCAATTCCGCGTGCTCGCGGAATTTCTGCGTGTTCGCGGAGATTTTTTACCATTTCGCGGAGATTTGCGTAACGCGATTACGCAAATTCCGCCCACCCCTACTCTTCAGCCAGGATAGCTTGACTCCAGATGCTTAGTGATCACGGGACCAACGTCTGGGCATACCCTTCCCACATAGGGCGAACAGCAAATCACACAAGATGATGGACGGAATGTTGCACACTGGCAAAACATTCACCCCCAGTCACAGATCTGGGTTTAATCCATTGTTATTTTTCTCACCACGGCACCCCAGTTCAGACATGGCCATATTCAAATCAGTCTTGACCCTGTGCCTCATGGGAACAGTCCAGCCCGAACTGCCAAGCCATGTCTTCCCTGGACCAGAATCAAGCATCCTAGAACCGGTTTCGGGGTGTCACCCCTCTTCAGCCAGGATAGCTTTACTCCAGTGGCGTAATGACCATGGGACCCACATCTGGGCATACCCTTCCCACATAGGGCGAACAGCAATACACACAAGATGATGGACGGAATGTTGCACATTGGCAAAACATTCACCCACAGTCACAGATCTGGGTTTAATCCATCGTTATTTTGCTCACCACGCCACAGCAGTGTAGACATGGCCATATGCAAATCAGTCTTGACCCTGTGCCTCATGGAAACAGTCCAGCCCGAACTGCCAAGCCATGTCTTCCCTGGACCAGAATCAAGCATCCTAGGCCCGGTTTCGGGGTTTCACCCCTCTTCAGCCAGGAAAGCTTGACTCCAGTGGCGTAGTGAGCACGGAACCCACATCTGGGCATACCCTTCCCACATAGGGCGAACTGCAAAACAGATAAGATGATGGACGGAATGTTGCACATTGTCAAAACGTTCAGTCCCAGTCACAGATCTGGGTTTAATCCATCGTTATTTTGCTCACCACGCCACCCCAGTTCAGACATGGCTATATCCAAATCAGTCTTGACCCTGTGCTTCATGGGAACAGTCCAGCCCGAACTGCCAAGCCATGTCTTCCCTGGACCAGAATCAAGCATCCTAGGACCGGTTTCGGGGTTTCACCCCTCTTCAAGCAGGATAGTTTGACTCCAGTGGCGTAGTGAGCACGGGACCCACGTCTGGGCATACCCTTCCCACATAGGGCGAACAGCAAAACACACAAGATGATGGACGGAATGTTGCACATTGGCAAAACATTCACCCCCAGTCACAGATCTGGGTTTAATCCATCGTTATTTTGCTCACCACGCCACCCCAGTTCAGACATGGCCATATGCAAATCAGTCTTGACCCTGTGCCTCATGGGAACAGTCCAGCCTGATCTGCCAAGCCATGTCTTCCCTGGCCCGGAATCAAGCATCCTAGGACCGGTTTCGGGGTTTCACCCCTCTTCAGCCAGGATAGCTTGACTCCAGTGGCATAGTGAGCACGGGACCCACATCTGGGCATACTCTTCCCACATAGGGCGAACAGCAAAACACACAAGATGATGGACGGAATGTTGCACATTGGCAAAACATTCACCCCCAGTCACAGATCTGGGTTTAATCCATCGTTGTTTTGCTCACCACGCCACCCCAGTTCAGACATGGCCATATGCAAATTAGTCTTGACCCTGTGCCTCATGGGAACAGTCCAGCCTGAACTGCCAAGCCATGTCTTCCCTGGACCGGAATCAAGCATCCTAGGACCGGTTTTGGGGTTTCACCCCTCTTCAGCCAGGATAGCTTGACTCCAGTGGTGTAATGAGCACGGGACCCACGTCTCGGCATACCCTTCCCACATAGGGCGAACAGCAAAACACATAAGATGATGGACGGAATGTTGCACATTGGCAAAACATTCACCCCCAGTCACAGATCTGGGTTTAATCCATCGTTATTTTGCTCACCACGCCACCCCAGTTCAGACATGGCCATATGCAAATTAGTCTTGACCCTGTGCCTCATGGGAACAGTCCAGCCTGAACTGCCAAGCCATGTCTTCCCTGGACCGGAATCAAGCATCCTAGGACCGGTTTTGGGGTTTCACCCCTCTTCAGCCAGGATAGCTTGACTCCAGTGGTGTAATGAGCACGTGACCCACGTCTCGGCATACCCTTCCCACATAGGGCGAACAGCAAAACACACAAGATGATGGACGGAATGTTGCACATTGGCAAAACATTCACCCCCAGTCACAGATCTGGGTTTAATCCATCGTTATTTTGCTCACCACGCCACCCAGTTCAGACATGGCCATATGCAAATCAGTCTTGACCCTGTGCCTCATGGGAACAGTCCAGCCCGAACTGCCAAGCCATGCCTTCCCTGGACCAGAATCAAGCATCCTAGAACCGGTTTCGGGGTGTCACCCCTCTTCAGCCAGGATAGCTTTACTCCAGTGGCGTAATGACCACGGGACCCACGTCTGGGCATACCCTTCCCACATAGGGCGAACAGCAATACACACAAGATGATGGACGGAATGTTGCACATTGGCAAAACATTCACCCCCAGTCACATATCTGGGTTTAATCCATCGTTATTTTGCTCACCACGCCACAGCAGTTCAGACATGGCCATATGCAAATCAGTCTTGACCCTGTGCCTCATGGAAACAGTCCAGCCCGAACTGCCAAGCCATGTCTTCCCTGGACCAGAATCAAGCATCCTAGGCCCGGTTTCGGGGTTTCACCCCTCTTCAGCCAGGAAAGCTTGACTCCAGTGGCGTAGTGAGCACGGAACCCACATCTGGGCATACCCTTCCCACATAGGGCGAACAGCAAAACAGGTAAGATGATGGACGGAATGTTGCACATTGTCAAAACGTTCACCCCCAGTCACAGATCTGGGTTTAATCCATCGTTATTTTGCTCACCACACCACCCCAGTTCAAACATGGCTATATGCAAATCAGTCTTGACCCTGTGCCTCATGGGAACAGTCCAGCCCGAACTGCCAAGCCATGTCTTCCCTGGACCGGAATCAGGCATCCTAAGACCGGTTTCGGGGTTTCACCCCTCTTCAGCCAGGATAGCTTGACTCCAGTGGCGTAGTGAGCACGGGACCCACGTCTGGGCATACCCTTCCCACATAGGGCGAACAGCAAAACACACAAGATGATGGACGGAAGGTTGCACATTGGCAAAACATTCACCCCCGCTCACAGATCTGGGTTTAATCCATCGTTATTTTGCTCAGCACGCCACCCCAGTTCAGACATTGCCATATGCAAATCAGTCTTGACCCTGTGCCTCATTGGAACAGTCCAGCCCGAACTGCCAAGCCATGTCTTCCCTGGACCGGAATCAAGCATCCTAGGAACGGTTTCGGGGTTTCACCCCTCTTCAGCCAGGATAGCTTGACTCCAGATGCTTAGTGATCACGGGACCAACGTCTGGGCATACCCTTCCCACATAGGGCGAACAGCAAATCACACAAGATGATGGACGGAATGTTGCACACTGGCAAAACATTCACCCCCAGTCACAGATCTGGGTTTAATCCATTGTTATTTTTCTCACCACGGCACCCCAGTTCAGACATGGCCATATTCAAATCAGTCTTGACCCTGTGCCTCATGGGAACAGTCCAGCCCGAACTGCCAAGCCATGTCTTCCCTGGACCGGAATCAAGCATCCTAGGGCCGGTTTCGTGGTTTCACCCCTCTTCAGCCAGGATAGCTTGACTCCAGTGGCGTAGTGAGCATGGGACCCACGTCCGGGCATACCCTTCCCACATAGGGCGAACAGCAAAACACACTAGATAATGGACGGAATGTTGCACATTGGCAAAACATTCACCCCCAGTCACATATCTGGGTTTAATCCACCGTTATTTTGCTCACCACGCCACCCCAGTTCAGACATGGCCATATGCAAATCAGTCTTGACCCTGTGCCTCATGGGAACAGCCCAGCCCAAACTGCCAAGCCATGTCTTCCCTGGACCGGAATCAAGCATCCTAGGACCAGTTTAGAGGTTAAACCCAGATCGATTGACTGGGGGTGAGTGTTTGATTTGCTCATCATCCCCCTTTGGTATCACTTTGTTCGCCCTAAGTTGGCAGGGTATGCCCAGACGTGGGTCCCTTGCTCACTTTACCACTGAATTCAAGATAGCTTGGCTGACGAGGGTTATGAACCCGAAACCGGTCCAGGGAAGACATGGCTTGGCAGTTCGGGCTGGACTGTTCCCATGAGGCACAGGGTCAGACTGATTTGCATATGGCCATGTCTGAACTGGGGTGGTGGAGTGAGCAAAAGAATGATGATGGATTAAACCCAGATCAATTGACTGGGGGTGAGTGTTTGATTTGCTCAAGTGCTCCGTCCATCATTCCCCTTTGGTATCACTAGTTTTAGTGGGCACCTTGCACCAGTCCAAACAACCCCTTATTGATGATAGGTTAAAGACAACCTTTATTGAAAGCTATCCTAGTGGTAGCTAAGGAGAGCAGCCTTCAGGCTAAGTCCTGAGGAATGTAATGCAGCTTGTTTTACCAGTCTATAATCTCTTGAATGGCTAAATGAAAGGCAACCACACCAGGTATATGTATAAAATATATGTATTTATTACTAAACACACCCTGCTACTCTGTCTATGAGGCTAGAGGTCAAAACACATAGGTTACACTTCAAATATTACAGTAAAATAGCACAAACACACGTTAGGCCCTAGGGACGAGCCAGACCATATACTAAAATAGTGGTATAAGAACCACAACTTAACTAGACACAAGGTCTAGAGCCTGTAGAATCGCTGGGACCCCAAGGAACCACCCACGGTAGTGACACAGGGGACCCACGGGGGCGTGTGCAGTGTGAGAACACAGCCACGAGCTCCCGTTATCTTCTAAGGGGAAAGTCGTGGTTAGATTTTTAAAGAACAGGGACACTTAGAGATGAACTAGGACCAAACCCTTTTGGACTTAGGAAGTTCTAGGGTCAACACCCATGGGAGCACTGGAGTACTCGAGTTACCTCACCCAGGGAAGCCGGGTGCATAGGTGTCAAATGGTGTTGGGTCGCGTCGTCGTTTTCTATGGAAGCTGTCGAAGAAGTACTGCTGCCGGGAAGATGCGAAGTGTCTGAAGAGATCCAAATGTGGATCGAAGATGAGAAGAACCTGAAAGCAGAGGGGACAGAGTGTCGTACTTTAGAATTTGGGACCGCGTAGGAGGCAGGGCCCTACCCCTGTCTATCCCGGTATTAGTGAACCGCGAATGGTTAATGCGGTATGTACAAGTGCTTTTTGTAACGTTTTAGCTATGAATGCACTGTGTATACGCTGTTATACATCACTACGTGGGTTCCATTTTAGAGCGGTGGCCATCTTATGGTTGCCCTCACATAGGCTACATAGCATGAAGCAAATACGGGCCTTTTAGAGCACATGTGCCTTTCTTTGACTTTTCTGTGACCTGGGCAGCTTGGCTCCGCTGCCCCAGGTCAGTCCGGTCTCACGAGTTCCCCGTCCTCTTGTCACCTGTGATTAGCATCAGGGCTTGACACACTATAAAGCCTTTACATTAAACACGAGCCTCCAGCTAATCTCTTTCGCACCTGACTGTTCCTGCTTTATGGCTTGTTTTCCAAACAGGAGATGCTCATGTTTATTGGGGCCTATCGATATCTGATGTGGGATCTGAGCCTTGCTGGGTAAATAATTGTGGGCTGGTTTGACTGGAATGTGGGATGGTCATCATGACTCTGCCTTTTCGTTTGAAATGTATACATCCAAATGACCATGCCATAAAACTAGGAATGTATGCCTGAAGCAGGATATTTTGTATTGAAAGAAAGCCCGTTTCTGTGATTTTTAGCAGTCTCCTGAGAACATACACGCTGTTGTACTTCTAGGATACCTGTAATTGGTCTGCAGCCAATAAACTGATCTTTGACTTCACCCAGAAGACTCTGTGTTTCTGTAGGTCTGAAACAGGAAGAACCCGAAGTCATAGGGTGTGTTCCCCTGCACCGCTGGGCTTAAAATTCCCAGTACTCAGTTGGCGCCCAACTCAGCGCGATTTTAGCGGTACCGGTCCAAGCCAGAGGTTCGTGAGGAGCTTCGTGTGGAAATTCTGGAGGAAGGCCGCCACTTCATCGACCCCTGCATGTCGACGTGGTCCAAAAGTCTTTTCTGCGAGGTTCTCCGCGTCCCGACGGCTACGAAGGACTGCTGCCCTGATTAATCGCCCTGTTTTGGAGCCTTGACGATTTTGGTACAGCAAAACAATCGAGAGAGTCTTCTGGTGACGCCATTGATCACCGATATTCAGTTAAGTATAAGTGGAGCGTCTCCCAGTTTGAATTTGGTATCCTTCGGGATTATTTTGATTTGGAGTTTGCAAACCCCAAAGCCAGAGGACTCGTGTATTCACGAGACTATCGTAATCGATAATCCTTTGAAGTTTGGAACTAGACTAGTGAGCGAAGATGCCTGGTGCTAGTGTATTTGGAAGATTATTTTGTTTGGGTTGTGGAAGGGATTTCCAGTTAGAGGATTCATGTCCGGTTTCACCAATTGGAACTCCAACTTATGAGCTTTATTTAAAACATGGCGTGGGCCCCATTGCATATAATGAAGTATGGATCTGATACACCAGAAAGGACGGTGTTTTAAAATGGCCCCAAAATGGTAGTTTCGATACAGATATCTTAGATAATTTGGAAGTTAAATTGTTTAAAAAGAAAGCCCGGTCGGCGATGTTTGATTCTTTCCGCCTATGGCGAAAGGAAGCCAAACAGAAGGAAATTAAGCTAGCAAAGAGGAATAAGAGAGAAAGAGGTATGTCAGTGATGCAAGCAGCTGTGCAATTTAAAGATAATGAGGAGGAACAAATGAAGGAACAGTTACATAGACAGCGCAAACTAGGGATTGATAAATGTTACCCTGTTTTGTCACCCCGTGTGCAAGATGAGACAAAAGAGAAAGAGAAAGATTCCCTAATGTCCCATTTGTTACGTTCGCCACCTCCATATGCGCAAAATGCCACAGCACCTCCACAGCTTGTAAATGCGCAGCCTCCAGTAAATATGCCGCAAGCCTTCCCACAGCCGCCAGCTCCTCCTCAGCTGGCTCCTATCCCTGCAGTGCAGCCCTCTCAATGGCCGCCAGTTTTGCTACCTGTTACCCCCGCGCTTCCTGCGACTTTGCCTAGCACGCCAGCGGCTTCCCCTGGCGCTCCTTCTTACACTACCCAGGTACCTGTATCTATATCTGTTTTTCTTCCCTCTGTCTATCCCCCCGTTTTTGCCTCAACCTCTCCTTCAGCACGACAACGACTAGCTAATGTAGTTACTAGTCTAATGTCGCCTCTCTTTGGGTCATCTAGTGCGACTCCTGGCTTACAGCGTAAGCAATTGCGCAGTCAGCTGCCTGGTCCCGACGAGAAAGAGGTGTTAGATCATCTGGCGCGTAGGTGGATTGGTTTCCCTTCACTCTATGATGT
Organism: Triturus cristatus; assembly: GCF_964204655.1. NCBI lineage: Eukaryota > Metazoa > Chordata > Amphibia > Caudata > Salamandridae > Triturus > Triturus cristatus. The sequence goes on from NC_140590.1 coordinate 179,463,009, forward strand.
GGAATCAGTTGTTAACGTTTTTCACCAATGGGATGCCCCAAAACAGAGGTATGTCTTTGATAAAATGTGTGAATTCCTCTGTGAGGAATTGGAGGATAATGGTGCAAACCCAAACTCACAGGAATTGTGTCAAGTGCGATTTGATTTTGAAAAAGGTACAATTGTGGGCCCCAATGTAGATAAAGCAGTTGCGACTTTACTGTCCCTCAGAAATGGTGATTGCCAGCAATCATTGTTCGAACAGGAACTCAATGTGGGGAAAAAGGTAAAAGCACGCCAATATCCAATGCGTGAGGTTCCCCCAGTTTGGAGACCTGCTGATCCAAATGCTAATCCAGCTGTCTTAGCACATTTTCATCGTGTTTGGGTGCATGTCCCATGGAAGCGATCTGAGGTGTTAGCGCTCAAGCAGACATTGCCTGACCCCCGTAAAAACCCTACCGGTTATTATAAGGAGTTATCACAAACTGCAGAATCATGTGTAATGAATTTGGCTGACATAGATATGTTGTTTGGGAATGTTGTTCCACAGCCTTTATGGGGATCCATTCGTAATGTAGATCACGCTGCAGAATTGGGTAACACATGGGCTAATATCATTGCTGCAGATGCTGGCCAAGTTGGTGGCGTGAAACCTGACCCTTTAGTAGCAGAACTCCCTGGTCGAATTATTACCTACATGAAAACTATAATGCCTGCGATGCGCGTAAATTGGGATAAACTATCCGCATGTAAGCAGAAGAAAGATGAGACAGTGTCCGATTTCTTCACCAGGTTTGAAGAAACGTTTATCGATCACAGTGGTCAAGACATGAGCACTGAAGGTGGCCAACGGTTATTTGTTGATAAATTTGTGCAGAATCTACTTCCCGAGTTGTGTAAGAAATTAAAAGATTCAGAAAGTTCTTGGGCTGTTTCCTCTTCAGCGCAAATACTGGCTACTGCACAGTATTATGAGAATAGAGACAAAGACGAGAAGGATAGAACAGATAAGAAAACGAAAGAACTGAAAACAAAGGTCCTCTTGCAGCAGGCTTATCCACCACGTGGAGGACAGAATAATTATAGGCAAACACAAGGTATCTATCAGCAGCCCCAACAATTTCAGAATAATCAGCAAATGAATGGGTATTATCAACCACGAGTCCCTGTAGGTCCCAACCAATGTTCATATTGCAAAGAGGAAGGTCATTTTAAATATAGTTGCCCTAAATTAATGCAGCGTAACAGTAATGCGTATGGCGCAAGAGGTAGAGGTGGTCAGCAAGCTCCTAGAGCAGGGGTCTTCAAACTGTGGGGCGCGACCCCCAGGGGGGCTGTGGAGCGATGCAAAGGGGGTCGCGCCTTCCCAGTCACACTTCTGCCCAAGCCCAAGGTCTTCAGCCCCCTTCTTCCCCCGTCCTGTGTGCCAGCCCGGGTGCTGCAGTGCAACTCGAGCTGCTGGGGGCTGGGCAGTGTCTGGAGTCTTATCTCCGGCCACCAAGTTTTTCACAGGTCTTTAAAGACAATTTGCATATTTACATGCCTTTGTAAACTGGTTACAGAGGCTTAGTTTTTTTCTGGGTTCCAGTACCCCCTGGGTCCCCACTCCGCCTATTCCATACATTGGTATTTTACATTTACTGCTGTAGTGTGAGAATGCATTTAATGAAAAGGAATACAAAGTAGGGTTGCCAAAAGAAAAATGCCAGTAATGTTTTGTTTAAAGAGCCTGCAAAGATCTCCTCTTGACACTAAATAGGCTTATAAATAAAAAAGTATGTATGCATTCGTTATGTAACTTTTCTGTCTTTGTTCTCTTTAATTATCAGTATCATTAAGGCAGCCCTAGAACACAATTAAAAGTGCTTTCTATTTATATTTGCTGTTCGAAGTATGCACAGATAAGTGCTGAAAATACAGCTTTAGGTGACTGCTTATTTTTGTACCGACTTGGCCATCAAAATAATCTGCTGGCAACCCTAACCATAGGACTGTAAGTTTGTTGCAGGATCAGCACATTATTTATTTTCTTCATCCTAGATCCCCGATTAATGCCGCAATAGTTTAACTTAGATCTTAAACTCTACCCCACCGTCAATAACATGCTGAGTTACTTCATGGGTCTGGGAATGCACCCGCATTCAGACAACTCATTCCTCATTCTCGCCCTTCACTTTCACTCTCACCGTGCACTCACAGCGATCACAATGCACTCACACTGATCACCATGCACTCACACCACTCACACTGATCACCATGCACTCACACCATTCACCCGCTCACCCTGCACTCACACCATTCACCCGCTCACCCTGCACTCACAGTGATCACTCTGCACTCACAATGCATTTGCGCTGTTCACCCCATATCTCACCCTGCAGTCACACAAGTACACTACTCATCCTGCACTCATGTGACAATTCACTCACCTGTCCCCCTCACTGCTCAATATGCAACTCAATCAAACAAGCCCATCAGTAATCATACATTCATTCATCCCATTCTGAACTTGCATCCGCACGTAAATTCATACGCCACCTCACTCACCCACCCTGCAGTCACTCCTCTTGCCCTACTCTCACACTGTTGCATCGCTCACCGTGCACTCACATGGGCACTCTTGTCACCCACACAGTGCAGAGGGTTAATGTGCCTGCTACATTGAACATGTACCATGCAGATCACAGAAATGAGTGTGAGTAAACTATGAGTCGCGCTATAAAAAAAATGAAATGTTTGTCAGAAAGGTGCTATAGAGAGATGAGGTGCATTGTTGGTGAGTGGCAGTGAAGGAATTCATGGAGGAGGAAACGGGGTGGGGCATCAAAAAACACTGTTGCACGGTGTGCGACCAGTGTTAGAACCAGCCCTGGCTGGGAGTGTTAGCACCCCCCTCCGAAGTTCTGGTCTAGTGAATCCCCTGCTTCTGCCTATTATTATTTACATTTGTAGAGCTCTACTGTTACCAAAAGATGTCCTGGGGCTAATAACCATCTGCTGCCTGAAGGCAAATGAGAAACACACAGAAGGGGAAGGAGAACCAGCCAAATGGGGTGACCTACAGAGCATAGAGAAAGGTTTTTATATCTTCCTAAAGGATAATAGATTCTTGGTGGAGCGAAGCAAAGGAGGGTGCACGTTCCATAACTGCGCGGCCTGCATCAAAACAGCGAGACAGACAACTCATGCCTTCTTGAATTAGGGAACAATAAGCAGAGTGGCACATGCCGAGAGGAGCATACGGGTCCGACCCGTATGCTTGGTGAGGAGAGATGAGAGGATGAGAGAGAACAGCAAGGGAGTGAGAGAATTTGATTGAAGAGGTCAGGGATGAGGAGAAATGTGAATTGCCGAAGAGAAGTGTGGACACGCAAGAAGTGAGTGTGAGCCAAAGGTGAGGGCTTCTGTTAGAACAAAGGGGAGATGTGAAAGATGAATGGGGAGACTGGAGAGGTGTAAGATACAAATAGACAAAAATTTGAATGGAGAGACGAGGTGAATGAGAAGTGCTGGGGGGCACGGGAGGTTACAGGGCCAAAGAGGAAATGAGATAAATGCAAAAGACTGTTAGAGATGAGGGCAGTGAAAAGACAGAATGGCAAGAGGTGATTAAAGGTGAAGTGAGAGGTTGAATGGGGAGAGTTCAGAAATTGTAAAAAGGGGTGAAAGAAAATGGCCTGCAAAGTGAGAGAGGGATCCGGGGTTAGGAGAGGAGAGAGGGATGGAAGGGAGGGGGTGAGAGGAAAGCTGCATGGGTAAACTGCTTAACTCTGCACAAAACCGCCAGGGTTTTAAGGGACCCCTGCTTCTCCCGGCCAGGGCTAGGTGAGCTTCTAATGTGGCAGCACGTATTCCTGCAGAGTGGAAGGCCCTTCACAAAGGTTGACTAGAAATGTTTCTGATGATAATTGCTGTATTTTGGTTATAAACAAGTACTGATTGGGTGAAATCTTTCCTTAGTGTTACTGTGTGTAAAAAATGTCATAATAATGAAGCAATGCTATCCCAAAATACGCGGCATCACATAACCTCATTTACATTTTCTTCCCACACAATTTAGTCAAGCCTGTCGTGTAATTTGGTCCTCACCTGCCTCATAATTCCAGTAGCCCTTGCTACAGGTTTAGAATTTTTTGTCAGGAGGGGGTCCTTACGCCTCAAAATGTTGACAGGGGGGTCTCGGCATCCAAAAGTTTGAAGACCTCTGTCCTAGAGGCAGAGGGCGTGGAAATGTTCCCCACAACGCACGTCCTCTTCTGCCTCAAAATACCATAAATAGCTTTGATCAGCAAGCCAACGCGACTGGTAATACAGCTCAGTACTACAATAATGATTATTATGCAGAAGACGACAATGTAGAAGATAATGATTACTAGGACAGCCATAGACAGAGAGAGGGAGTTGTTTCAGTGCCAGTGGATCAGAGCGGACCTTATGTTAAAGTAACTACAGCAAATGTAACGGAGCCCTTTCTGATGGATACTGGTGCTGCAAAGAGTTAAATTATGCATTCAAAACTCCCTGGCGCGCCTTTGTCTGGCGAAATGAATGTTTCAGTAGGTTTTTCTGGCGCCCCAGTTAGGAATCCGATTTCTAGTCCTATGTCACTTTTTGTTGGAGCTTGTGAGCTAAAAGCACCCCTCATCCTAACGACAGGATGTGGTGAAAATCTGCTAGGATTAGATTTGCTAAAAAGATTGCATGCAACGCTATATTGTTCTCCCTCAGGAGTACAACTTACATTAGGCAAGAAAGTGATTTCCCCGATGTAGTTGTCTAAAAATGCAATGCCACCTGAATTGTCATCCCTTCCGGATGTCCTTTGGGCTACTGGTCCCAATGATGTGGGTCTTTTGGAAATACCGCCATATGTGGTCACTTTAAAAGCCAATGTCAGATTGCCACGTATTCCCCAGTACAAGATCTCCAATGAAGGTCAGAAAGCATTGTTAGCAATTGTCAGTGATTTGATTAAAAAGGGTGTAATTGAAGAGACAAGGGGCAACGTTTGCAATAGTCCTGTTTTACCTGTCTTAAAACGAACGGACCCTTCACAGCCACCTGTTTACAGATTTGTGATTGATCTTAGAGAGGTTAATAAGATTGTTGTGCCACAGTTTCCAGTTGTCCCTGATATAACTGCCTTGTTAACCATGATTCCAGCCTCTTCTGCATGGTTCTCAGTGATCGATTTAAAGAATGCTTTCTTTAGCATCCCAATTGCAGAGGAGAGCAGAGACATTTTTGGCTTTAGTTTAGGAGGTCGCAGCTTCCGCTTTAAACGCGCTCCCCAGGGCTACTGTGAGAGTCCATCAATATACAGTCAGGCTTTAAAAGTGCAGCTTGATGCACTGGTTTTACCCAGTGGCGCTATCCTTATTCAGTATGTTGACGATTTACTAATCGCCGCGGATACTGAAAAGATTTGCAAAAACGCTACCTTGTCATTGTTGCATCATTTGTCTGCCTTCCATCACAAAGTGTCTCTCTCAAAGCTGCAATATTGTCGACAAGAAGTGACCTACTTAGGTCATCTCTTATCGAAGGAGGGAAGGAAACTGACCCCAGAGAGAATTCAAGCCATTGCACAGTTGAGTGTGCCAAGAACACAGAGAGAAGTACGTGCTTTCTTGGGCATTACTTCATACTGTAGGCATTGGATTCCTAATTTTTCCTTGTTGGCAAAACCTTTGTTAGCATTAACATGCAAAGACACACCGAATCCTATCCCATGGTCTGAAGAGTGTCAGAAAAGTTTTTGGGAATTGCGTAATGCATTGTGTTCAGCTCCTGTGTTGGGTACCCCTGACTACAGCAAGCCTTTTACATTGTATGTTCCTGAAAAAGATGGTTGCGCATTATCAGTGTTAACACAGCCTTTTGGCGATAGACCACGTCCATGCGCATATTTTTCGTCAACCTTGGACCCGGTAGCGAGGGCATTGCCAAGTTGTCTGAGAGCCACAGCCGCCGCAGCTATGTCTATTCGACAGTCTGCTGGCCTAGGGATGGATCATACATTGATTGTTATGGTTCCACATGCTGTGGACACATTGTTAAACAGGACCAAGACACAACACTTAACTAGTGCGCGATTATCTGGTTATGAGCTGACACTGTTAGCAAACCATATACACATAAAGAGATGCAACACGTTGAATCCAGCTACACTATTACCAATTCCAGCAGACCTAGATGAGATTGAGCAACATAATTGTCTGTTCAGAACAGAAGAAGAGACGAAAGGGAGAGTAGATCTTAAAGATACTCCCCTGACTGAGTGTGATGGTACCTTATGGGTGGATGGTTCGTGTTTTAAGCTTCCAAATGGTGATACGACTGCTGCATATGCTATCACGACTTTGCACACGATTGTGGAAACTGCACGTGTGCCACAAAATTCGGCTCAAGCAGCAGAATTGATTGCCCTTACGAGAGCATGCGTGTTGTCTGAGGGAATGAAAGTGAACATATATACGGATAGCCAGTACGCCTTTGGCGTGGCTCATAGTTTTGGGCGATTGTGGAAAGAACGTGGGTTCCTGACTTCGCATGGAGCTAAGATTCAGAATGGCAAGTTGGTGAATGATCTCCTTGAGTCGCTGATCCTACCATCACAAGTTGCGATTATGAAATGCAGTGCGCACAAGAAAATCACTGATGATGTTGGTCGTGGTAATGCGTTTGCTGATGAAACCGCGAAAGAAACAGCAAAAGATGTAAAGACTCGAATGTATGTTGCAGGCCCTGCCAGATGGGTTGGTGATGTTGGAATGTGTGAAAACACAATAGAGAGTGTAAAGTCCCTTCAAGCTGAAGCCACAGAGAAAGAGTTGAGCAAGTGGAGAGAAAGTATGGGTAAGTTGGATGAGAATGGTTGTTGGACTGATTTGTCAGAACATAGGCGATGGTTGTTACCTGATGCATATGTGCTTCCAGTGGTTACTATGGCACATGGGATGGCACATATCAGTATGAAAGGAATTTGTAAGTTGTTGGCTCCAGTATGGCAGAATGCTGGAATTCCTAAGTGTGCAGAGAATATGGTCAAGAATTGTATGGTATGCTTGAAGTACAACCCTGGTAGGGGAACCCCAATTCCAGCTGGTCATTTTGCGCCTCCATCATATCCATTTGAAGTTTTGCAGCTAGATTTTATCCACATGGAAAGGTGCAACAACCTGAAATATGTGTTGGTGGTTGTCTGCGCTCTTTCAAAATGGATAGAGGTGTATCCCCTAAAAGACAACACTGCTCTATCCACAGCCAAAGCCCTTGTGAAGGAATTTTTCCCTAGGTTTGGAATGCCAAGAATGGTGTGGAGTGATAATGGGAGTGAGTTTGTTGGTCAAGTGATGAAGAATGTGTGTGAGGGAGTAGGGATAAAACAGAAATTCCACGCTGCAAATCACCCCCAATCAGCTGGATTAGTAGAGCGCTACAATGGCGCTCTAAAACTCAAACTGGCCAAAATCCAGGCGAGCTCAGGTCTTAAATGGCCTGAAGCTCTGCCTCTAGCACTCCTGTCCACCAGAATGACCGTGCATTCACGAGTGGGACTTAGTCCCTACGAGGTCGTTTTTGGCCGTCCGGCCAATGTATGGGGTGTGCCAAGACCGACAAAATTCAGTGAAATCGAACATCCAGTACTGCTTGATTACTTGTATGAATTGACGGCTAAATTACGTGTTTTACACCAACAGGTGCACGATACTCTTCCCCAGGCCTCTGAGGCTCCAGGACACCCTATCGACCCTGGCACGTGGGTTTTGGTAAAAAAATTCCAGCGCAAAAGCAACGTTGAGCCTCGTTGGATCGGCCCTCATCTCGTACTTCTGTCTACAAGATCAGCTGTTCGAGTAAAGGGGAAGAAGAACTGGATCCACGGCGCCCACGTGAAAAGGATCCCTTTGCCTCTGCCTTATGACCAGTGGGTCCAGGAGGGTATCGCAGACTCTGAAACAGACACTATACCTCGTTTTGTGCCGTTCAGTGACACTGTTTGTATTATGTAGTATGGTAGTGTTTACTGTAGGATTTGTATTCTTCTCCTCTCAAGAGCCCATTGCACCCACTGTACAGCCTATACCTCCTCCTACTTTCTCCTCACACTCTTTCCACCCTCTGCCTGAACACGAACAAGCTAGATGATCAGAGTTTGTGAATAACTCGTTTATTCAGCTCCTGCACCAGCACCAACTAGTCATGAATACAACCAATTGCTGGGTGTGTGGTTTAATGCCACATACCATTAATAAGGGTATTCCTTATCTAGTGCTGCCGTTTAGTTACAATGGATCGTCATGGGCATTCCAGACCATGTTTCTCTTTGCTCTAGATGTGTACTCCCCACGACAACCGCGTTCCATCAGACCTAGCACCAATAACAAAGCTTTAATGAAAGGAGTTGCCGATATGAGCAGAGATATCGACGCATACTCATCTATTCCCAAAGAAGAGTTGAGAGCTTCTGTAGGGTGGAACGCGACGGGGTATAGTATTAGTCTGGGTGAAAGACAGCGAAAAATCTCATCCCCAATCTGGGTCGTACCCCACATAGGTCGGTTCTGTTTGCAAGGTAATGGTAAGAATCCTAGAGCTCAACTGGGGAGAAGTGACTGTACTGAAACGTACACTTTTCCGTCACAGTTTTCCCCTGCGTTTTTGGCTGCCAAGGGTACATATTTTATCTGCAATGACCGAGCATATACATGGTTGCCCCCTGATTTTTCGGGCACATGTTATATTGCAAATCTGCTACCGCCAACATTTACTGCCGCCTCTGACTATCACAAGACCAGAGTTGTGAGAGGTGTGATTAGTAAGGAGGATACTGCCGGTCAGGAAGCGGGAGATTTCTTTTTGGGTTTCCTGCCGTTTTGGGGACCTATGGTCAATAGTAGGAACCTGAGACAACTGACTCGTGTGGTTGAATCCACCGTTAATGTTACGGCTGGTGCCCTTGGTAATTTGACAGCTGAGCTCCAAGCGGATCGCCTCATGATTTTGCAGAACCGCATGGTTCTAGACGTTATACTTGCAGACCGCGGTGGGGTATGTAAGGTTATCCAATCTAGTTGTTGCATTTTCATACCAGACAACGCTCCAACAGTTTATCAAGCCATCTCCAAACTGCATAAAATATCTGAGTCCATACACGTGGATAAAGGAGATTGGTCACTGGTGGGTTGTTCTGGGAAGTGATATCTGCCTGGGGTTGGAAAGTTCTGATAGTCATTGGAATGATCTTAGCCATCCTTTTCTTGTTCTGTCTGTGCATACAGTGTGCTCCTGCGATATGTGGCCTCTGTGCTACATTATGTGTAAGGAAACCTGTATCGAGGGACGAGATAAGTAATAGGATGATGCTACAGCAACTTCTCCATGACTTTGTGAATATTGACCTAGACTCGGATTGAAATGAGTATAGTTATTGCCTATGTAAGGGCAAAAGGAGGGTCTGTCGTACTTTAGAATTTGGGACCGCGTAGGAGGCAGGGCCCTACCCCTGTCTATCCCGGTATTAGTGAACCGCGAATGGTTAATGCGGTATGTACAAGTGCTTTGTGTAACGTTTTAGCTATGAATGCACTGTGTATACGCTATTATACATCACTACGTGGGTTCCATTTTAGAGCGGTGGCCATCTTATGGTTGCCCTCACATAGGCTACATAGCATGAAGCAAATACGGGCCTTTTAGAGCACATGTGCCTTTCTTTGACTTTTCTGTGACCTGGGCGGCTTGGCTCCGCTGCCCCAGGTCAGTCCGGTCTCACGAGTTCCCCGTCCTCTGGCCACCTGTGATTAGCATCAGGGCTTGACACACTATAAAGCCTTTACATTAAACACGAGCCTCCAGCTAATCTCTTTCGCACCTGACTGTTCCTGCTTTATGGCTTGTTTTCCAAACAGGAGATGCTCATGTTTATTGGGGCCTATCGATATCTGATGTGGGATCTGAGCCTTGCTGGGTAAATAATTGTGGGCTGGTTTGACTGGATTGTGGGATGGTCATCATGACTCTGCCTTTTCGTTTGAAATGTATACATCCAAATGACCATGCCATAAAACTAGGAATGTATGCCTGAAGCAGGATATTTTGTATTTAAGGAGAAGCCCGTTTCTGTGATTTTTAGCAGTCTCCTGAGAACATACACGCTGTTGTACTTCTAGGATACCTGCAATTGGTCTGCAGCCAATAAACTGATCTTTGACTTCACCCAGAAGACTCTGTGTTTCTGTAGGTCTGAAACAGGAAGAACCCGAAGTCATAGGGTGTGTTCCCCTGCACCGCTGGGCTTAAAATTCCCAGTACTTCAAGAGTCTGGGTTACTAGCCAGTGACGAGGGCCACGATAGATGAATGCCCACTGACGTCGGGTGATTTCAGGTGAAGAAGGTGAAGCTTGACTCTTCAGCCACAAGGACCAGGAGGCATCGAGGACAACCAGGAGCTGGATTCGAGCTGTCCCATAAAGGATGTCAAGTGCTGCAGTGTTGGTGCCCGGATTGGACACAACAAGCCTTGGCAGCAACCCACACAGAAAGGAGAAAGATGCTTCGGTGCAGACCAGCAAGGTCTGAGGGACTCACCACACAGTGGGGAGTCAGGGCACGTCCGGAGCAACCAGGGAAGCCCAAGGAAAATCAGAGTTGCCTTCACAGGGACCCACCAGTCGACGGACCAGGGATCGCGAAGGAGCCTCGAGCGCAAATGCAAGAAGCGGGCTCACGGAACACTCGTGGAGTGTAGGCCCACAATTTTCGGTACAAAAGGTGCTCGAGGCTTGGCCTACAGGTAACCCAAAGCACGACTTCAAGAGACGTCGAGATGTCAATGCACTTGCAAATGTGCACGGTGACCAGGAGTTCCGGTTCCACGTTACTCACGAAGGCTGCGGGTCTCAGCTTTGCTGGCACCTCGGGTCGGCCTCTGACAAGTCTGGAAATCCTCTTCCTGAGCTGCAGATATTTCGGAGTCCGGCGGGAGCTTCGGAGATGCAGACCGGCAATTACTTTATTGATGCCTGCCAATCAGGGGAGTCACTCCTTGACCCCAAGGGAGATTTCTTCAGTCCTCTAATCTTGAGTAGAGCGTTGAAGTTCCAGGATTCAGTTGCAGAGTTTCGTCCAGGGATATCTAAAGTCCTATTGCCAGGGGTTCCTTACTTATACCTAAGAAAGGGGTTGGACTAACTCAGGGGACCCACCTATGGGAGGGTTTGGAAAGAGGAGTGGCTACACCCAATTCCTTTGTCCAGTTCCGTGCCAGAGCAGGGGCTAGAAGCCCCTAAACCGGTTTGAGCTGGACTATGAATAGGGACACCAAATATGCCCCCTGTGCAGGACTTCAAAGCACTCTCAGAGTGCTCCAACCCAGCCCCAATACACATCAGCCTGTTTGGGAGGTGGTTATACCTCCCTGTGACAGGAAACCCATTGTCCAGGCCTCCACTGCTGGAGTTTCGGTCAGCAGTAGGGGGCCAGACCCGTGTCTGTGGCTGCAGCATCCATTTTGTGATGCCAGGGCTCTTTTAAGTTGGTACCGGGTATACTGGTGCGGTCATGTCTCTCCCTTTAGAAGGGTGGGATCATACACCCACACCAGTTACTGGTGTGGGGGTATGATTCCAAGGTATTTGACACCAAACACGACATGTTTCCGTGCAGCCAGTCCAAAGTTAGCATTTACCGTTTGGTTATAATGCACTTAAGAGTATATGGTTGGGCTGCACTATTGATGATAATGATAATGATAATGACATTTGTAAAGCGCAGCAAATACCCGGAGGTGTCCTGGCGCTATCTAGATCCTCTGAGACTGGTAGTGGAAAAAGACGAAAAATAAAAGACCTGCTCCTTGTTAGAAAAGCCACGTTTTTAGTCCTTTCCGAAAGGACAAGAGACCCATCGTATTTCTTAAATGGAATGGCAAATCGTTCCAGGCTTTTGCTGCACCATAAATAAAAAGCTTTTGCCACCCCATCGGGCTTTGTTTATGTGCAGCATCTAAACCAGCTTGGCTCCTTTTGACCGCAGTGTTCTTTCGGGAATATAACATTGAAGTCTGTGCTTCTGGACCTATGCCATGGAGGGCCTTAAAAACCAGGCAAAGAGCCTTGAAGCGTACTCGACTTTTGACTGGAAGCCAATGTAATTTTTTAATATCATTGGAAACCGAGGAAAATATCGACGTTCCTGAAAGCAGTCTGACTGCAGAATTCTGTAACATCTGCAATTTATTCAAAGATCTTTGTTGAACATTTAAATAGAGCCCGTTGCAGTAGTCCAGTCTTGCCATTCCAAGGGCCGTGACCACAATTTGTCTGCTTTCCCAGGGCAAAGAAGGCAGTACTTTCCTCAACATTCTGATAACGAACATAGTTTTCGATACCACTGCATTCCCTTGAGGCTCTAAAGTGAGTCTTTCATCAAGTATTATGCCCAAATTTTTTACCTTTCTAGTGGAAACAGGGAGAGTGCCCATCGAGTCCGGCCACCAGTTGGGTGTCCAGAAGTTGATGTTGTTACCAAACAGTATCACCTCGGTTTTATCCGAGTTTGGCTTAAGGCAATTCTTTGCCATCCAGTTGCCCACTGCTAACATACACTCCCGAAAGCATCCTTCAATACCTGCCTCTTTACCAGGTGTCGGAGATACACAATTTGCGTATCATCTGCATAGGAGGTAAGGCCAAATCCAAATGCATTTATGACAGGGGCCAACGCACTGACATAAACATTAAAAAGAGTTGGACTAAGAGGTGATCCCTGAGAGACCCTACAAGGCGATGTGAAAGGTTTGGACTGAAAGTCCCCCAGGGCCACAATTTGTTTCCTGTCCGCAAGGAAGGATCTTAAAAGATCCCAAGCTTTCCCGCGAATACCACATGTTTTTAGACGGTTCATCAATATTATGTGATGCACCATGTCGAAAGCGGCGGACAGATCCAACAGGATCAGTGCCGCCCTGCCTCCCTGATCCACAGCTTCCCTGATCTCTTCCGTAGCTTTAATGAGTGCGGACTCTGTGCTGTGCCCTGCTCTAAAGCCATATTGGGAGGGATCCAGCACTTGTGTCTCTACTAGGAAGTGACTTAATTGTTTGTTCAAAATTTTCTCGATCAGTTTCGCCGGAAGAGGGAGTCTGGAAATTGGGCGAAAATTATTCAGATCTTTGAGGCCAGACGTGGCTTTTTTAGAAGGGGCAAAATGGATGCCAATTTCCATCGCATAGGGAAATATCCTGTAGCGAATATCAATTTAAATATGACCGTCAATGAATCTACAATTAGGCCCGGGGACAGTTTAACCACCTCAACAGGGAAAGGATCATGAGGTGAACCTGAATTTACCTCTATGAGGGTCTTTTGTGTGTGTCCGGGGGAAACTGACAGGAATTTATCGAACGTAGGGGAAAGATCCCCTATTGCCGTGGATTCCTCACTGGCCATGTTCGCCTTGCTTGTACTTGCTTCGCTAAAGGCCGAGGAAATAGCTTCCACTTTAGACAGAAAGAGCTGAGCCAATTCTTCACAGAGTAATTGGCTTGGTTGAATTATAGCCGTCCTGGGCGAGGCCAAGGTGGCAACCGTTTTAAACAGTTCTTTAACTGAGTTATTTAATGCTTCAATGCGGGTAGCATAGAATTTTTGTTTGGCCGCGAAGATTATCTGTTTATAGTTCTGCAGGCTGTGTTTGTAGGCCTTTTTCTCCGTTTTCCTGTAGCTACTACTCCACTTCCGCTCGAACTGTTTACAGATGAGTTCTTGATTTCTTAGCTCATCCGTATACCAGGGGCGGACAGATGAGTTCTTTTAGGGCGGAGAGTATTAATAGGAGCTAATATATCACATGCCTGCTCCAGCCATTCTGTGTAAACTTGGCTCGCCTCTTCCACTTCCAACGGCAGTTGGGTCGCTGAGGGTATCAGAAGCTCCTGCAAGGTGGTTTCCTCAATTTTATTCCAAACTCTTACTTTTATTTGTTCCTCAGGGCCTAAGTCTCTCATACTTTGTTTCGTCAGTCTTATCTCAAATTGAACAGCAGCATGATCAGACCACACCAGAGGTAGGAGGCCCACAAATTGACGATTCTGTTGATTTGAAAAAATCCCATCCAGGGTGTGCCCTCCCCTGTGCGTGGGACCTACTACACACTGCTTGAAATCAGCGCTCAGCATCAAGTCATTTAAAATCGTCGTGTCTGTTTCCGCCATTATTTCCAAGTGGAAGTTGAAATCTCCCATAGTTGTAAAGGCCTCTAAGAGCGCCCCCTCTTCCAGTAAAATACCCAGGGATGCTAAAAAAGGATTTCTCATTCCAGGCGGCCTATACAATAGACACCCCTTAAAGGTGTGATGGTGGGATAGACTAAGGTTAAAAAACAGAGCCTCACAGGTATCTATAGAAATAGGCTGAAAGGCTGCCTTAATCGATTGATGATAAATCACTGCCAGGCCTCCGCCTTTCCTCAATGGTCTATCTAACGTATGGCATAAAAACTCTGGAGGAGTGGTCTTTACTATGTCTGGCCCCGAGGAAGCATCTGTCCAAGCCTCAGTAATGAAGGCCAATTTGACATCCAGCTCCTCAATAAGCCTGGCACATTCTAGGCTATGTTTAAATAGGGACCTCGCGTTCAGCAAGATGCTTTTAATGGATTGGGTCTCCTTACCAACTACCCCTGTCTTCTTATCTTCTCTTATGCATATGGGCAGATTTAGAATGCGGGGTATGCTAATTCTACACCTGGGGCAGACCTCTGGGACAGTCGCCGGTAGAGCATCCAGTGGTAGGCATATGCAGTCCCTGACTCTACCTGTCCCCCTTAGTCCCATCAAAGTAGATCTATCATAGCTGAGAAAGGGTCCCGTTTCTGAGCTGTGACTTCCAGGGGTCCTGGCGCTGGGCACTGGGCAGGCGCGGACGGGCGCAGACGGACTTGCCTTAGGCACGCCTTTGGTGCGCCTGCGGCGCGCCCGCTGCGCTCGTCCGCTGCGCGCCAGCCTGTGTTTTTGTAAGTGAGTCAGGGAAAGCCTAGTCCGCTGACCCCCGTTCCTTCCAAGATGGCGGCCCCTCCCACCTCTCGCTCCGTGTCAGTTCCCTGCTTCCAGCCTTTAGACGCGAATGAGTGAAGGTATTTAAAATAGGTGTTTAAAAATCTTTTTAAAGTATTTAAATGAGTTAAAAGCAGTTTATACAATCTCGGCGGTGTTAAAGTGCAAATAATGTGAGCAAAATCAGCAGTTAAACATGAAAGTGTGCAAAATACGCAATATGCCCTACGTGCCTTAGTCAACTACCTCCAAACTTCTCCCGACTCAAGCCTCAGGAGATCTAGTGTTGCACGCTCGCGCCATCCTGTGTTTTTGTAAGTGAGTCAGGGAAAGCCTAGTCCGCTGACCCCCGTTCCTTCCAAGATGGTGGCCCCTCCCGCCTCTCGCTCCGTGTCAGTTCCCTGCTTCCAGCCTTTAGACGCGAATGAGTGAAGGTATTTAAAATAGATGTTTAAAATCTTTAAAAAGTATTTAAATTAGTACCCCAGAGGATGTATTCCGAAGGCTGCAGAGGGGCTCAGCTCATGCCTGGGCTCCCTCTCACATATAACCAAGTACCCTGCCTTCAGGATTGATAAGGCCTGCCATAGGGGTGACTGATAGGTTTCTATGTGCAGTGATAGGTGAGATATAGTGAATCTATATCTCTGTAAGTGGTGCATACATCACCTTACCCAGGCTGTAGTAGCAGACCTGTGGTGTCATTTTGGAGGGCTTCCCAGGGGTGGCATAATACATGCTTCAGCCCCTGGTAGGCCTCTAGGGTACCTATGCCCTGGGTACATAGTATACCATATACTAGGGACTTATAAGGGCACCCCAGAATCCAATCTGTGGTGTACCTAAAGTACATGGAATCAATTTAGAGAGAAAGCAGCTAGGCTAGGGTCCTGAATAGCAGGGCCCCAACCAGACTAAAGTTGAAAAACAGTGTTACAGCAGCAAAAAGTGGGGGTAACAATAAGAGGCAGATCCTACTCTCCTATACAGTGCACTATACTCAATGCTACTGCACTCTACAGCACTCCAGTCTAGGCCACTCCACTCTACTCTGCACAACTTCACTCTAAGCCACTCTGAAACACTGTACTCTATGCTACTGCATTCTGTGCCAGTGCTCTAAGCCAATGCACTCTACTCCGTACCGCTCCACTTTACGTCGCTCTAATCTACTATGCACTACTCCACTCTATGCATTACAATCTATGCCACTCTACTCTATATCACTGCACTCTATCTTGCACCACTTCACTCTATGTCACTTCACTCTACTTCACTCCACTCCACTCTGCACCACATACTCTACGTCACTCTGCTCAATGCCAATGCGCTCTACCGAATTCTCTGCCCCAAACTGTCATTCTACAGTGCACTACTGCACTCTATGCCAATGCACTCTACACCATTCAAC
The DNA here is from genome assembly GCF_964204655.1 of Triturus cristatus. NCBI lineage: Eukaryota > Metazoa > Chordata > Amphibia > Caudata > Salamandridae > Triturus > Triturus cristatus. The sequence goes on from NC_140590.1 coordinate 179,479,461, forward strand.
ATCACTGCACTCTACGCCACTGCACTCTGCAACACTCCACTCTTTGCCACTCTACTCTGCACCACTCTAAGGCACTCTACTCTATGCCACTCTAGGCTACACCACTGTTCTCTATGCCCTCTACTCTGCACCACTACACTCAACACCACTGGGCTCTACTATGCACCGCTCTAATTCGCCACTACACTCTACGATGCTGCATTGTATGCCACTGAATTCTAGAATGCTGAACTCTATTCCACTATACTCTGCAACACTCTATGTCAATGTACTCTACACCAGTCCACTCTACTCTACGCCACGTCACTATATTCTATTCTATGTGACCCCACTCTATACCACTCCAATACATTAAACTCTATTCCACTACACACTATGACACTCTACTCCAGCGCCTTGAGGCCCTCACGGGTGAGTAGTGCGCTATATAAACCCCTTATTGATTGATTGATTGACTTCACTCTTCGCCATGCCACTCTACAACACTCCACGCCACACTCCTCTATGCCACTAACTTTCAGCTATGCTGAACAGCAGCCATGCTTGTGTACTACATGGCTAAAACCCATTGGAATTGCCAACAGCTCTTGCATAGGCGAGACTTATTGGTTTGCCAATGCTTGTTCCCTTCTGCATTCTGTCACAGCAGAATCAATATTCAGCTCACGGATGCAGAGAGGCATCATTACCCTCAGCTATAAGCCCTGCCCTCCTGAATTTGTCGTTTTTGACATGTCTATCAGATGCCTTGCAGCGGTCTTCAAGTTTCCTGTTGCAAACCTATCTCTGCACAAATAGGCATACACATGCTTCTTTCTAGGTTCAATCACTTTTATTGTTTTATGGGTGCATCCATCAACAAGATGGGCATGCCCAACATGACACAACAGGAGATTCCAACAGGAAAAACATTCAAACTCTCCCAACGTCCATGTCCACCGCCCACTGTCCCGGCACAATCATAACAATTGAGAGGTAAAATAGAATGAAATGTGAACTTGAGAGTTATAAGGGGGATCATGCTTCCTCATCTGACGACTAGCTGTCCCATGACAGTAGGCCCAACGATCAAAATCTGTTGTGGCAAGTAAGGCTTCTGTTGTCTTTGCTGGGATACACTAATACGGGGTCCCACATCACATTGAACTTATATGATGGATGTATGTCGTTACAACGCACACTTTTACAACGCATGCACTTACAACGCAATTTTTTACAACGCAACATCCACTACAACGCATTCCATTACATAGCATGACACTACAACGCATTTTTAAAAACTACCTTTACAACGCATTCCATTACATCGCATACTACCTTTACAACGCATACCATTACAACGCATAATATTAAATTGCATTTAAGGTAAGTATTGGATAGTATAGGGGTAAAAATTACTATTCTAACTCCAGGGGGTGCAACAGTAGGGTAAGTGTTGGATTGCGTTGTAATGGTATGCGTTGTAAAGGTAGTATGCGATGTAATGGAATGCGTTGTAAAGGTAGTTTTTAAACATGCGTTGTAGTGTCCTGCGATGTAATGGAATGCGTTGTAGTGGATGTTGCGTTGTAAAAATTTCGTTGTAAGTGTAGTGCGTTGTAATAGTTGCGTTGTAAAGGTTGTTCACCTTATATGATACGTCTGGGAGGTCATGTGCAATCTTCTTGTACGCCAACAAATGACATAGTCTATGGAGCCACATTGTGATATTTGGGCTGAAGTCCTGCCCCCAGAGACTCAGTAGTATGGTCTGCTTCACTGCCAGATGGATGTGGAAGATCCTCCTCACTGTGGAGGAGCGGAGAGGATGTGAGTGATTTTGGGGTAAGCCCAGTAGGATTGAAGCTGGGACCTTGATAAGAGGCTTTCCCTTCACCTCCATCACAGTGCCAGGACGACCCTCGGACCAAGCGCAGAGACAGATTATGATAAATGGTCCCTGTCCCTCTACACGCCCTCCAGAATGTCCCAGGATCTGCTAGTGTCTATCATGTGAAGGCGAGCTAGAGTGTGGTGCAATTTGTATATGACCTTATAAAGTACTTCTCTTCCTTGTGCATGTTTAATGAAGTTGGTCGTTTGTGTGTGGTTAAACTCTTATTGTTTATCATCCAATGCAGAGCCTAAGTCCTCCTCCTAAGCGCTCTTGTAAGGGGGTTGCCTCTGGGGGATGTTGGTGAGCAGAGTGCTACACATCTAGAAGCTGGAGTGGCGAGTTGTCACGAGGTCCTGGTGAAACTTTTCTAGATATGTGAGGGGTCCTGTGATCGCCAAATTAAACGAAGGATGAAGGAACCAGGGCCTGATTTGTAAATAATAGCTCCTCTCACTCTCCTCTATGTGGTTTGTCTGTTTGACATCCTCAAAGGATCTGATTGTGCCCTTGTGGAACAGATATCAGAGTCAATAACAGTCATTTGTGATCCAAGTCTGAAACCTTGATCTCTCCAGAGCTTGGGAGAACTCTCTGTTCCCATGTATCGGAGTTAAGGGGATGGGAATGTGGATGCTCCTTTGTAATGGGAGAGTCCCAAGATTCGAACATGCAGCTGTATGTGGGGAGATATAGAGGTTGTGGAAACTCTGGCTTTTAGATATCCAGAGGATCTCAGCAAGTGGCCTAAATGCCATGTTCTGGTCTATGAAACACCAGGGTTTATCAATCTCCTATCGGAACCACTCAACCATGTACCAAACCTGAGTCACCAGGTAGTGGAAATGGATATCAGGGATTCCCACCCGACATATTTCAGAGGACGTGTGCTGGTATGATACTTGAGTCGAGGTTGTTTCCCGGCCCAAATGAAGGATCGGCATATGTCCGCCAGCTATACTAGTTTCCCTCTTCGGGGATGCAGTGGAAGGGTCTCGAACATGTATAAGATCTTAGTGAGGGCAGACAGTTTAAAGGAGTCTATTTTGATTGTCAGGCAGCAAAATTATCGGCCACGTGCCATGGCATCCTGAGGATGCTCCGCAAAATACTTCCTCTCCTCCCGTTCCAGGCAAGAAGGATGATGGTCCAGGCTCTTGTCCTATCATGCCTGGACTATGGGATTGCCCTTTATTTAGGAGCTCGCCAAGCCACAATCTCCAAGCTACAGATCACTCAAAACTGTGCAGCTTGCCTTCTCCTCCAAATCCCCTACCGGCAATTGGCCAAGCCGGCCCTGAAGAGCCTTCACTGGTTGCCTATAAAGGAGAGAATCAAATTTAAGGCTATGTGTAACACGCATAATTCCTTCTGGGGGAATGTACCGACAATCAGTCGTTCTATGATCACTCCCTTCCGCCCAAACAGAAGCCTCCGTTCGGCTAACCTCTCACTTGCTGTGCTTCCTAAAATAAAAAGAGCTAGAAGTGGCGGGCGTTCCTTCTCTTACAACTCGGCTAAGTCATGGCACGCTTTCCCTCCTCACATACGTTGGGAGCTCAACCTGATGCCCTTCCAGAAACTCCTTAAAACCTGGCTCTTCCAGAATCCCACTTAATCATTTGGCCTTCTTTGTCCGTCTGTTGACAGTGATGGAATGCCTTCGGGTAGCTACGCGCTTTATACATGTTTTTTCATTCATTCATTCATTCCCCCCACCCATGAGAGGGCGTGTAGGTGCCAAGATGAGGTGGCAGACTCAAAAAAAGAAGCGTGCCAGTTGTTTAAAATTGCTTCTGGCGCACATGTACTAGGGTCAGGGTCACCCACAGGGATAGCAAGGATTCAGTGGTCCTTCATAAGGGGTTGTCAATTGAAGCTTATGTAGACGTGTCGTCCCAAAGAAATCAGTAAACCCACAGAGTTCACCAAGGTAATCTTGAGGCCCACTGGTACTCCGTATTACTCCAGATGGGATATCAAGCAAGGAAGTGAATGTGTCGAATTCAGCAATGATAACAAAATGTAATCTGCAAAGGCGGCAATCTTGAAGGGCTCCTGGTGGAAAGGTAACCCCCCCATCTCATTGTCCCAGATCCTGTGATGGAAAAGCTCTACAAAACAGCAAGAGTAGCATAGGGGAGAGGAGGCGTCCATGACGGGTGACACCCCTGAAGCGTACCATCTGGAAAGGTACGCTTCAAGATGAGTTGCTAGAATTTTGGCAAGTAGTTTTGTGCCAATATTAAGCAAGAATAAAGGGAGTTAGGACTGGCAGAGGGTTAAGGCCTTGTCCGGCTTGACTATGAGAGTTATTGTTGCAGCCATAGCTCGTATCAGGCCACAGTCCTGGGACAATGTGATGTAGACCTCAGCTAGTAGATGGGCTATCTGCGGTACGCAGTGTTCAGCGGCGGTTTCTTTCAATAGGCTACGGGCCCCGCCCTCCTTATTTCCTGACTCCAAGTCTGTTATTCACAATTCCCCCGAAACAGCAGTACACAATATTTTGCAGGACACATGCATTATTGTGCATGTGCCTACCGTCGCATTATTTGCTGGGCTTAGCTTTCAGCAGCCCTGGCCCTCAGTGGCCTGCCAGGCTTTAGGACCACACCCCCTGTAAAAGTAAAGCAGCCTCGCTAACGGAACACTGGCCGGGCACATTAGGCTTCAGCCCAGCGCTCAGCAAGGATGCACACCCCAGTACCTATCTCATCACAGGGGAGAGTGGGATCAGCAAGACTCACAGATCCCACCTCTCCCTCTGACGAGATGAGTTTTACCGCCTCATCAAAGTTCGTGCGTTTCAGCAGTGCATGCAACTTTTCAGACAGGAACCAATTCAAATTGTCTGCACGCAAGAAGACTGGTGCACGGTAGGGCAGGACTGGCCGTAGCGGGCACTGGGCGTTTTCCTGGTGGGTTGCCAGTGTGGGGGCCGGTTTTAGGCCCCTGGGGGCCGTTTTTAGGTCTCGCCTGAGCCAGCGCTTTAGCGCTGCTCTGGCGAGAGCTATAGAAAGCGTGATTTGGAAGTGCAAACGAGTGCTTTGCAGGCCGCCAACTACAGTGCATGTGCGCCGGGCGCGCGCACCATTTGGCAGCCTGCTGATCACTTTCGCGGACGCTTTGATGTTCTCAGTGAGCCGCCCGGCCACTGAGAACATCAAAGCGGCCGCAAAAGGGATCACCATATGCCAGCCTTCCCTGTGTTGCTTTAGCACTCCCCCCCCCCCCTTCCATGTTCTTTTGTGTCTGCAGTTACTTTTGAAGCTGGAAGTGCTGTAGTGCCTATGCTTGCTAACGGAGCAGTGCTCTTCCACCCTTAGAATCTTCAACTGTAGTGCCTCTATAAACAAGCATTGGCATAGCCAATAGGTCTCGCTTTTGGGACCTTATAAGTATTTAGTTATGCAACTGTTCCATGGCTAAACACTTATAAGGTCCCAAAAGCGAGACCTATTGGCTATGCCACTGCTTGTTGATAGGGGGGCCGGCAATATCGGCCCCTGTAACAAAATCGGCCGAAACCGGCCCTATCAAACAGCTCAGCTGCACCCCCCTCCACCCCCTAGAGGGGCCGGCCGAGCAGTTTGCCAGGACCGGTTTCAGTTCCCAGGCCGGGCCTGGTCCACGGCCTTTCATCTTGTTACTCTTCAGACCTGCAATGAATGGAAAAGTTAAACACGTTCTATCTGGCAGACCATACCTGCGCTGCTTTGCTTTCAGGTAAGGCCACTTGACTGATTTCCAAATTAAACTTGTTTCGACTCTGGCATTCTCGGAAACTCTCTGCAGCGTGCCTCCGCTTTCCGTCACGGAGTTCAAGGCGCACACATTCCAACAATCTTAAAACACAATAACAACGAACCGCAGCAGCACACGCTGGTTTTGAATACCGTCATATGTTAGTTCGCCACACTCATGGCATGCCCAAAGGACAAGAAAACCCTCCTTAACTGCACCACACTAAGCTCCCAGCATTGCAACCAGTGAAGAACTCTTTGATAGATAGTGAAATGGTCTGACAAGCTGCGCTGTCTTCAGAAACAACAGCGTGCTGGTGGACTCCTGGCAAGTGCTGGCTTTGGCAAGGAGGGTGTCAAGCTGAGCACAGTTGGCAGTGCCCATGGCACAATCACGCAGGCTGTCTTAGAGCAAGTCGGTGCCTGGAGTTCGGTGGTCTTCGACTCCCTGTCTCACTGCCTGTGCTGCACTTAAGAAAATGCATAAACCGGGTGCAGGAGCGGCTTACAGACCACCCTTATCTAAATGATCTGACAGTACCACTGGTGCCAGCTAAGAAGCCTGACAATGAATAAATGCCTCCACGCACCTTCCTTTAAAACATTTCTGAGAACCACCTGAAAAGCATTGCTTCAATGTCTGCATGCATTATTGAGAGGACCACTCCATTTAAATGTCTTCCTTCTTTCTGTTTTTCTCTCTACATTATTTCCTCTGTCTTCCCCTTTTCTCTTTCTGTCTCCTCGCTGTATTTTTTATTTCGCTCCTCTCTACTTCATTCTCTGCTTTTTCTCTAAATCTCCGTGCCCTCTTTCTGACTTTATTTCTCTTCTTTCTCACTCTGTTTTCAATTATTTTTGCTAGTCTTGCATTCCTCACTGTTTCTTACTTCATTTACCTGCTTTCTCTTTCTTCCTTTCCTTCACTTTTTTCTATGATTTGTTCCCTCTTTCCTTTCTCCTCTTTGTCCCTTCCTTCTTTACTTTGTGTACCGTTGCTTCCTTCTGCTTCCTCCTTCTCATTCCATGTCCCCTTGCTTTCTTCATTCCATTTTTCCATTCTTTCAGTCCACAGTTCCTTTCTTTCGTTTCTTCCTTACTTGCGTTCCCTCCTATCTTCCTTGCCTTCTGTTCCTCCCTCTTCTCCTTTGAATGCACGGCAAATGTGACAAGATAAGAATAACATTTACTGGGTTGTTTACTGAAAGAAGCACTTGTGGAAGAATACAGGGGGAGTTGGTGTCAAAAGGCTTTGCTCCTTGGGAGGGACGGACTCTCCATGTACAGCTTAAAACAAATAAAGCCAGTAAATAGAAAACCAGAAAATGCGAGTTACAAACCACAAAGTCATGGCTTGAATGCATTCCCAGGCAAGCGTTCCAAATGTCCCAAAATGTCGTTAGTGAACCAGACGGCTCCGCTGGGTGGGAGGCTTCGCTCTAAAAGCTATGCTGATGCACAAGTTCTGTCCGACAACTAGATATATAGGGGCAGATTTATGTTTCTTGACGCATCCCTGCAAATCAACAGGGATGCCCCAGGAAAGATGCGTGATGCAAGTTTACCCTTGCGCCACCACAGATGTGCCATTTACAATGCGGCGCATCATGGTGCAAGAACAAACAGATGCGTGTCACATTTGCCGGCGTAAGGTTGGCGCAGTGCTGGAGTTGTGTCGCGGGCGCGACGAAACTCCAGCACTGTGCCAACCAGGTCTATCCTCAACATGGTGTGTCACGCCTTACGCCTGCTTCAAGCAAGCGCAAGGTTTTGACGCAGCGGCGTCGGAAAAGTGACTGACACTTTTCTGAGGCGTTCCTGCGACGGAATCCACCCAGTTTCATGTGGCGCAGGGATTTACACAACGTGACGCATCTCCCTAGATGCGCCATGTTGTAAATAGGGCGTAACATGCCACATGGTTTACACCACCGTTGCGTCACAGAAGTGACGCAATGGTGGCGCAAATGTGGCGCACGGTGGTGCTTGTAGTAGTTTAAATGGCAAGAGTGTCAGACAGAACTTTGGCGCATGTTATATTTTATTGAGATGCGGTTACACTTAGCAGTTGATGAATTGTTGAAAATATTTCTTAAAGTATGTCCGGACCGTGTTGGTACCCTAATTGAATTTGCTTCTACACCTATAAATGTTGAAATGTCTTTACTAAAAGTAGTCTAGATGCAAAATGGTCTCTTCTTTTAAAAGATTTATGGGGGAGAATCCCCCCAATCGTTGCCCCTTTTGAAGGAATGGGTTTGCTCTTATTACCGGCAAATTGTGGCCAGTGGTATGTCGCACCACTTTAAACTCTCACCAGCCGCCACTGGGTTTATAGTACACGGACGTAAAGCTATCTGGCGTCCACAACTTCCCTCTCCGAACGAGAAAGACGGGGGAGGGCGAGTGACTGTAAGTATGTGCAGCGGGCCTCTGAGTCCGGACAATCACCAAACAGAGGGAACTGTAAAATTCACGGAAGGCCTCCGTTTTCTCCTCCTCTGAAATGCAGATGACTCCAGTGACATTCTTAACTTCCCGGACAGACCCTTCGGTGCGCCAGACCTGTAATCTGTTTGCCACTCGTTGTATCTGGTCCCTGTGTGGGCCCCGATATAGTTGGCTTTATCATCCTCCAGGGAGCGGATTTGAGTGCTGAAGGTCCCCTCCAGAGTTTCTTGGAGGGGGTGATGAGGTTTATGGTCCTGTTCTGCCTGACAGGATTCTCCCCTAAACTGCAATAGTTCATGCTTAGGCGACTCGCTTCTATGATAGAGACGCCGGCTTGTGCCCTCGGTCTCTCCTGCTTCCGAAGCGTCTCTTTCCTCGAACAGCTGCTCTCCTGAGTGCACTCTTCCAGGCGTGCCTCTCCCCTGCACTGAAACTCTTTCTGCGCCCCTCACTGGAGTGCAGGCTCTCTCAGGCCCCTTGTCAGCGCGGGCCTGTGGCCGCTTTGTCTGCTCTCAAGAGTCGCTGACTGACACGGGGACCCGAAGGTGTTCAGAAGAAAAGCGCGGGACTCCGAGGCCCACATACGCCATGGAACGAGTGAAGTATGCAGGGTGTTTGCTCTGGTCAGTGGCTTAACATTAGCCCCCGCAGCCCCCACGGTGCGTGGGGGGGGGGGGGGGCGATCTCTACGCCCCACTCTGGCTTTTTGCACTGGAAGCGGGCCCCCTGCACTGAGTGCTCCTGACTGGGTCCAGAGCACGTGGGGCCACCTCCATGTACTCTGCAGGGGGGTCCCCTCACGTTTCGTTCCGCCACTGTCTCCCGGGCCCGATGGGTGTGTCCCTGGCAGGGGGCGTGTACTCTCGTATAACTGGCTGCATCTGGTTTTCAGGTGGGCGTCTTCTAAGACTGCATAATTGAGGTGTCTGACCGCGCTCTCTATAATCGGCTGTGGGTTGGCCTCTGCGCCTCAGCCCTGGCAGTCTTGCAGGTGAGTGACAATACGCGCTCATGTGCGCCTGGTTTGAAAATCGATGAAATGGGCGATCACTTTATTTGGTATTTGCAACGCTGGACACAAAAATCTTTAGATACAAGTTAGTAGACTATTTTCCTTGAGGTTCTCTGCAAAGTAATATGAACACTTAGGCATTAATGGCATGATAGCATATCAAAATAAGCATTTGCAATGCAATAGGTCTTCCATTTGCGATAGTTAGAGCTACTGGTGCTGTAAATGTAAAAGTTTTTTATCTAATGTTTTATGGAGTGGATGTACGTCATGTGGATTGGAATTATGGGGTATGTTGTGCAGTGGAATTATATGTGGGTAGAAAGTATGTGGTATTTAGTGTATAGGAATTATGTGGAGTGGGATTATGTGTTATGGAGAGTGATTATGTGGTATGGTAGCCCGTGTTGTGGAGTGGTAACCTCAGGTTTAGTGTTCCCTGTTTCCATAGAGGCTAAACTATAAACTAAATGAGACGCAAAGAAAGAGACATCCACAGAGCAGCACTTCTGGACCTAGTCAGAGGTATGAGCAGAGCCAGTGGAATTATGCGATTGTGCGGCTGCGACGGTTTTCGCATAATTATACATTTTCCGCATTTAACACATAATCCATCATTTGCTGCATTATCTGCATATTTGAACAAAAAAACTTGTTTCTAGCTCAAACGTTACCAAAAATACAGCGACACGTGTTGCAGCGTGGTAGAAGGTCCTTTGCAAAGCTGTAATGATCACCTGTTACTTATTGCTAAATTTGGGTGTTAATTTGGTACTGATGGGGTGCAACCATTTTCAATACAATTGGTCTCGCATTAGTTAAATGTTGAGCTATTGCTTTGCACATGTAAAAGAAATACGGTGTCCGTCTGCCTTTGGTTTTCTTTTTTTAATTTCAAATATTTTTTATTGAAGAAACAAGAAACAAGAGACAATACAATAACTCTTCCGTGCACCAAATCAGTACAATCATGTCATATGTACAAATACAAAAAATGCAAATGAATGACAAAACAGTAAATGAAGAATAAAACCCCAGTCCAGCTCGCAACATCAATTACCAATACAGTCTAGTACATTGCCTCCTGCGTGGCGCGCAGCGCCCCGGGACACGTTGGATCGACACGCTGCACCCAATCACAACCCCACTCAGAGGGAACAAGCAAAGTATCCCCTCAGGGCGGGTCATAATGAAAGGAGGATGCATCCAATGACCTCCAGAGCTTTTTGTTTGAGGGGCTCCAGGTAGAAGCCTGAAGCGCCGGATTACTTGACCCCCTCAGGAAAGACAACCACTCCTGCCAGATTTTAAAGCTCACTTCAGACGCATTTTTCCATTTGCAAAGAATCACCTTACATGCCATTGTTAACATTAAGTCCATCAATTGGCGATCTTGGTCAGATGTTATTTGTGGGTCCAGTGCCCCCAGAATGACGTACACAAATTCCTGTACAGGTTTTATCTTAAAGACATGGGAAATGCAATCAAATACTCTCCCCCAATAATCCTTTAATGAAGAACATGAGAAAAGCATATGTGCAAGATCCCCGGTGTCTAGCTGACAGTTCCAGCACACAGGCGAATCTCTTAATTTACATTTGAATAACCTGTCGGGAGTCCAATATGCCCTGTTGAGAAGCATATACTTCGTCTGAAATAGAATGGGTGAGACTTTGTGTGTAAGGGCTAACCTATGAATCGCCTCCCAGTCAAAGGATATGCCTGATAGATTTGGCTCCGCTTCCCAAACGCTTTCCACTCTTTTATGTTTTTTCATGGGAAGGGGCAACAACAATTTATATACTTTCGACACAAAGTGACCATCGTGTATTAGTCGTGGGATCTGCTGTATAAGCCAAGGGACATATGGAGAGAAGCTATTTGCTGTCAGAACCGATTTAAGTTTAAGAAAGTCATAAAAATCCATCGGACTAAGATCATGCCTGCTCTGTAAGGTCGAGAATGGCAGAGGATCCCCACCCTCATACAAGTCCTTCACCAAGTTAATGCCCTTCTTGGACCATGACTCCCAAAATATAGTACTACCCTTAATCTTAATATGTGCATTCCTCCACAGGGACATATACGAGGACCTTGCGACTGTCAGGTTTGTTTTATGTGCTTGATCGAGTCTAAGTAAGGCCCTTCTAGTATTAAGCATGATGTACTTAGAGTGAGGAAGGTGTGACAGGTTCATCGTAAGGAGGGCCTCCAAAGGCGCGTGATCTACCAAAGACTCCTCTATATTTATCCATAATGGTGTGTAAGTAGGGGATTTCAACAGCCACTGCGCGCCCTGTTTGCACAGAAACGCCGTCTGATAGCTCCTGAAGGAGGGGAGACCGAGTCCGCCTTTATCCTTTGCTAATTGTAACTTCTTCAGAGAGACTCTGGCCTTCTTACCCTGCCACAGAAAGTTCCCAAACACCTGATCCACTTTAGTAAGAAAAGCATTAGAGAACGTCATAGGGAGCATGCTTGCCAAATAATTTACCAACGGAGTCGACATCATTTTAAGCGTCTCTGCTCTACCCCACCAAGAGAGAAACTTTGGAGACCAACCATCAAGCAGTGTAGAAATCTTTTTCAAGGTCAAGTCTTCATTTACTTTCAGCGTGGAAATCAGATCTTTGTCAAAATCCAGCCCAAGATACTTAAAGCACCGAGGTTGCCACGTAAGCCCGGAATCTCCAATAATCCCCTTATCCCCCACACTGTTTAAAAGTTTGACCTCCGTTTTATCTTTGTTAAGTTTGTAACCAGATACTCTGGAAAAATCTTCAATGTCAGCCATGAGAGCCGGAATTGCTTCGTCCGCTCTTTCCGACATTATCAGGACATCATCCGCGTAGGCCGTTAGTTTTATAGTACAATCACCAAATGGTATACCGGCTATACGCGGATCATGCCGTATATGGTATAAGAACGGCTCAATCGCCAACAGAAAGAGTGAAGGAGATAGGGGGCAACCCTGCCTCGTACCTTGTTTTAAGTGGAAGGGAGAGGAAAAGGATCCACCAGCTCTAACACGTGCAGACGGGCAACAGTAGAGGGACATTACCAGTTTAGTGAATGACTCTCCTAGATTGAACTTACAGAGAACAGCTCGCAGAAAGGACCAATCCACCTTATCGAATGCTTTTTCAGCATCCAGTGTTATCGCTGCAGTCGGCGTGTCTAAGAGTTTCGCCTTTTCCAATACATGCGCCAGAATTCTTGTGTTGTCACTGGACAAACGGTTCTTAAGGAATCCGGCTTGAGATGGGTGAATCAGCTTCGGAAGAACCCCCTGCAGGCGAGCAGAAAGTATCATGGCTAGGAGCTTGCAGTCAATATTAATCAATGAGATCGGTCTATAATTTTTCGGTAGCGAGGGGTCTTTCCCATCTTTAGGAAGAACAGCAATTATGGCCTCAGCCAAAGTACCTCTCACTTCACCAGATTCATTAATACCTTTGAATAGTTGGAGGAGGGGGTCAACCAGAAGGGAGGGGAAAGTCTTATAAAATTTTGCCGTAAATCCGTCAGGGCCAGGGGCTTTCCCAACCTTTAAACGCTTAATCGCAGCCTCTATTTCTACGGAGCTAATTGGACCATTCAGCTTGCTCCGATCCTCCTCCGAAAGCTGTGGGAGATCACACGCATCTAAGTAGTCCTTAATTTTAGGTTCCTCTATCGCCTCATTTTTGGCGTAGAGGTCATCATAGAAAACTCTAAACACCTCCGTTATTTTATCAGGGTCCGAGTGCGAGTGCCCAGAAGCATCCTTAATGACACTAATCGAGTTCTTCTGGACCTTGAACTTCAAGTATGAAGCGAGGGACTTGCCTGCCTTATTAGATTCACAGAGCTTAAATCTCCTGCCCTTGTCTAGCCATACTCCCGCCCTCTCACTAACTATTTTATTATACTCATATTTTTTATTCGCCAGTGCAGCAAGAGACATCTTATCCCTATCTTTTAGATGTTTGATCTCTAAGTTCCTAATGTCCATCTCCAAAGCCTCCAACTTCTCATTGTAGGATTTATTCATTTCTGACCTAAGTTTGATACACACACCCCTTATAGTACTTTTCAGAGCCTCCCACCTAATGAGATCGGACGTGTCCCCTTGTTTGTTAATCTGAAGATATGATGTTATAGCCTCCTGTACTGTGGCCCGGTGCTTGTCACTAGCAAGTATTTCATCATTCAGCCTCCAAGCTGTCTGGCGCGAGGATGGTTTAACATTAGTGAGTGTTAAGGAAATGCATGAATGATCCGATAATACCCTGGGCTCAATGGTTGTAGAATCCAATCTAGAAACGCCATTTTGTGTGATAAAGAGGAAGTCAATCCGTGAGTATGAGTCATGTGGTGGAGAATAGAAAGTATAATCTCTCTCCGTGGGGTTCTGGAGTCTCCATGTGTCTAACAAGTGGAAACGCTTACACATACCAAGAAAAGCTTTATGGGCTTTCGTAGATTTAAAGACACAGCGTGAATCCCTATCCAGAATTGCATCTATAGGGAGATTGAAATCCCCAGCTACTATGTGCAACGCAGTATCCGGAATAGTTTCAAGGTGTTTATTTAGTTTGTCCCAAAAGACCAGATCGCTAGTGTTGGGTGCGTACACGCTGGTGACATAGAACTCCGTATTATCCTTACTCATCTTGGCCGTGACCCATCTACCATCTGTACTAACTTCAGACGACAAGACCTCCACCTTCGATTTCTTTGCCACAAGTATCAGGACACCATTCTTTTTATTTACAGCCTCTGCACCCACCACCTCATTATAGAATTTATTTCTCATGTGGTAAAACTGCTTTGCCTCAAGCTTCGTCTCCTGGAGCAAGACGATATCACCCTTCAATCTTTTAACATAGTCTAATATCTTCTGTCTCTTCACAGGCTGGTTCAGGCCCTTAACGTTAAACGACAGCACCTTTAGTCTATCTAAATTACATGCTCCCACCGGCGAGCCAAATGAGCTATTTAGCATCAGGAGGTTGCAACAACATCACAACAAACACATATTTCACGGTGTGATCGTATCCGCAGTTAATCCCAGTACCCCCCACACCCACAAGAAGCAAAAAGATGAGGACCATGCAAGCCGGAGTAAACAAAAATAAAAGTAAGAAACAAAAAACACACACCCTTACCCAACAAGCCCCCTGCCCCCCACCCTCCCCACCCCAACTGAACGAGATAGACATGGTGACTGGAAGGAGAATGCGTCGGAACTCCCCCGTGCAACATTTATACTGAGAAAAAGCACCATGGACCTGAGGAACTATCTCCCTTAGATTAAGGCCTGATACAACCCATTAAGCAACAACACCCCCCCACCAGCATAACCCACCCGCACCTCAACAATCCATCCGGACCAGTAGTTTAAAGCCCCCGACAAACCCTGCCAACCCCCGTAATAAACCTGTAAAACATTATGCATGACCGTTTACTATGTTGGCCCAGTAAACTGAAACTCCTCTATACAGAAAGCTATAATTCTAAAACATCACTCATGGTTAGATATCCTGTGCGTCATCCACTGCGTACTACCAAAAACGCTGTTTTGGAGAAAGCCCAGAGACAGGAAGTATGTCCTTGGCAGCCTGCTCCCCAGTCAGCATTAGAACGTACAAAGCTATGTTCACCCATAACCTGAGGATGAGGCATGTGCCGCCGTTCCCACCGAGGCGCTTGTGTCCATGTCCTGATCGCTCGGGCCCTCCAGCATGCGTTTCAGTTTCAAAGGATCAGAGAAGAAATGAGGGGACCCTTGGATCAAAACACGGTACTTTGCAGGACCAGCGAACCCATATTGAAAGCCCCTTTTCCTTAGCATTGGTCGCAGCGCCAAGAACGCTTTCCTAAGCTCCACCGTCTCTTTACTGTAGTCCTGCGAAATGTACACCTTGGCTGATTGCCATAAAATATGGTTGTTTTTTCTCATGAAACCAAGAATCTGTTCCACGTGTTGATAACGTAATGGCTTGCACACAATTGCTCTGGGCCCTTTTTGGTTTTTATTTATCTGGCCTGGTACTCTATGGGCCCTATCGAACTCCAGTGGATGGTGGAAGGACAGATTAGTAGCCTGGGAGAACCAAGACTCCAGGAAAGCCCCGCAACTAGCATGCTGGTCCTCCGACCCCTCCGGAAGACCAAAAATGCGTAGGTTCCCCCGTCTGTTCCTGTCCTCCAACTCCGCCAGTTTCCGCATAGTGTGATCCGATGAAATGCATAAGCGGGTGATGGCTGCACACGACTTCACCTCGAGATCCTCAAGCCTGCTGATCCTCGACTCTGCCTCCACCAATTTTGCATTGGTTTCACGGTTATCCTGCCTGATGGCCGCCACCTCATCTTTAGTAGCCTTAGCCAGTTCCCTAACTTCCTCCAGTTTATTGAGAATCAGCTCCGTTGAATCGGGATTACCTTTCGCCCCTTTGCTGGGTGAACTAGGATTTGATTGGTCAGATTTGAGCCTCTTCGTGCTCTTCATCGATTCTTTGCCATCCGCCATGGTAGACCGTCGAGAAGACACCTCTGCCAGATAAAAAGTAACAAATTACATCAGCCTGCTCCAGTGGAGTGACTTTGATAGTCGTTCACTCTGCCGTCTAAAATGGCGTCTTCCAGTCGTCATGCAATGTGATTGGAGGAACTCAGAACATGGCGCTGATCACGGCATGGAGACCAATATAGATGGACAGGAAATGGCCGCACCACCACGTATCGGGACCCTGGGCCAAGCAATAGATCGCAGGCGAGATCACCCAGTGGCCAGGAAGTCATGCAGGCACAGAGCAGCCCAGTCGCGGACAAGAAGTAGAGCTCCGGATTCACCCAGTAGGCCGAGCTCACCCTGGAGGGAGCCGTATATTCCATGCGCTCCGCCACAATGACATACACGCCATAATCATTTGTACACAGGCCGTAACGAAGGTAGTAGAGTCGGTCTCACAGCTCCACAGCCCACATCATCAGGGTAGGCACACATCCCTCGCGGAACGCCAATAGCTCGAAATACACAAGCGGCCCATAGATTCCACATCAGAAGCCCGAGGGCTCTCCTTCATGTCGGGGCATCCGCCATTTTGTCAGTGCGACATACATCAACGACTGTTCATCGTGCTGCGCAACTACTCCATATCACCATAAGTGCGCTCCAGCACCCACAACGGCTGAGATCCGTTAGCCTTCACACTTGACCTCGCTCCACATCAACGACCGCCCAGCCGCCGAAACCTCTCCTGTCACGCGGTCCCGTAGCCTGCCGAAGTCCTCACAGGCATCGGTCGGATCGCTTAAGGCCGTGGCCGAGCCGCTTCCCGGCCGCAAAACGCCTCCAAATTTCTCCACTCAGGCCTCCTCACCTTCCGCTCACATCTTCCACCCTCCGTTGCTGGTGAGGAGCGGTGAGGCCCGTTCCTCTGCCCTCATTTGTGTGTCGCACGGGCAGAGAGAATCACCGAGCCGCCATCTCCTTCGGCGTCCAAACCACGCCCCCTCTGCCTTTGGTTTTCTATTGACTTTTGTAGCAATGGCAGCACGCCACGCTTTAACTTTAGATGTTTAACGCTAAAGCACTGTGTGCTGCTATAGCTACAAATGTCAATGCAGTGTCGTGCAGGGGGGTGGGGCATGCTGCAGACAGTTGTTTAACAGAAGGACCACAAATTTATTGAATTGTTTGTGGATGTTTCAACCTCACATTGCTTCTTATGAATAATTCGGAAAATGATGTCCCCATATGCAATGTTTGAACCTTCTGGGTAGTCCACACTATTTAAAGGTGGCTCCATAACAAGAAATATTCTCTGGCGGACAGTAGTCTTATTTTGTATGTGTCGTAGAGGTGTTAATTGTAAATATATGTTTATTGTATATGCTCAACTTCTAAATGGTCAAATAAGAATATGCGAATTCAGACGCAGATGACAGGATAATTAAAGGTATCCGTGTTCGAAAACATTTATGTATCCTTTCCTCCTTACCAATTGTTTATAAATTGCAGAAAGGATAGCAGCAATGACGAGAGGGAAGGGGTGCGAGCAGAGAAGGCAACAGATGGCAAACCAAAAAAAAAATTGGTGATGTCTGCTGGGAGGAAGCCATTCACACAAAGGCGGGACAGATGGACAGTATTGACCAACCAGAGTATAGGAATTTAGAATGGCAGGCCACCAAACCAACTAGAAGCACTGATCATGTTGAATGCCCATATCCTGACTGCAGCACGTCTTGAAGAGACAGCACCAGCACTGCTTAGGCAAGACCCAAAAAGGGCCAGGTGTCACCTGTACTCTGGTACCTGGCACACACGAAAACTGTGGGGTACCTACGGACTGCTATCCTATAAGGCTGGGTGTACCCAGGGTCTGGGATCATACACATTAGAAACAGGATCTATCTGTGTGATGCTTCCCGGATGTACACAGTAATCCGAGCTTTGGCAGGGATTTCATATTTAGAAATGTCAGTAAAGCATTACCTCACATGAATAGACACCGCCAACAGTAAGGATGCCATATAAACATGAGCAGGAGTCCAAGTTACATAAAAGGCAGAGGGTTCCAATGAACTGAAATGGAAAGCAAGAACAAAAGAAGACTCCCTGAACTGGTTCAAATAACCCGTATGGCACTGTACGGAGCCGAAACCAAGACAGAATTTAATTGATTGCCGAGCTGGTGTACAAAATCCCCGAAAACCTACACTGAGACTCTACAACCATTAGCAAATAATGAAAAAGTGCAGCGCGTGAGACAGAAATGAGCACACCAGTAGTTCCCAAATGCAGATAATGAAAAATGTAAGCACAAGGGGCGGGTATTGCCTTAGGGTGTTGGGGCGTTGCCCCACTTACAAAATTCGCCCTCACTGGCCCCCAGGCCCGGTTCTAGAGGGTGGGCCGGGTGGGCCAGGCCCACCCAAACATGAGCCTGGCCCACCCAAACATGATCCTTGGCCCTCGCAGTGAGGACATGAAGGCCAATAGAAAATTGGCACTTTAATTTAAAACGTTCCTCAGAACGTTGTTTTTCTTCCTATTCTGGGAGTTGTGTGAATGGGCCTGGACTCTCTCACAGCCATTTCCAATCACCAAACTCCTTAAAGAAAAGGTGGGCTGTGTCGTGCAAGTACAATAGAGGCATGGCGAAGGGAACAAATTCTTTATTTGGCACCGAGTAACTTTTGCCCCCCGTCCTGTGCTGTGTGGATATTTCCATTTCTGTTCAGCATTGGAGAAAAGAAGATTGTTTATTCTGATTCACCCTTCCTGACTCCTGCTGCTGCTTATCAGATCAGGCTGTGACACAAGGAGTAGGTAAGAGAATGTATTACTATTTGTTTTTATTTTTAAAATCTGCACAGGCCCAGCAAGGCACATACTTTGTGTAGGCTTCATTTACATTGTTTTTATCATTATCATGGCCATGGATGCAAGACAACATTAAACGATGTCCAGATAACTGGTGATTACTGATCCTACTGGAGAGCAATCCTTTGCCTGTTGGCAGTTTTGAAATGCAGATAAGCTGTATTTTATTTAGATAGCTCAGTGGGTTACTGCCTTTGTCACAGAGATTCTTCTGTTACTTGCAGTTCAGAAGTTACAATCCTAACATAGGACAGTGACCTATGAACTGTCATCAAAGAGCTGCATACAAACATGAATGGTATAGTTAGAACTTCACTTTTTTTGTGTTACTATATAGTTAGAAATTCCCCAGTCTTTCATTATTTTAATGTTGCTAAAAAGAGTTTGGGCTGATATCCATTTCTATTAGTAAAGCCAACCCTCAACCACTGGGGTATGCTTTAAATCCTGAGTTTGTGCTTCCCCAGTCCAAACCCTCTTAAAATATACTGCTCACCAGTATGGATGACATGTAATTCCTACACCTTGTAATCCTCATTGGTTCATGTGACATTCCCTATATACTGATTTACATACTTGTATGGTTCATTGTCTCTGTATAATGTGTGTGTGATGTAAAGTACTGTGACACCCTACACTGATATGAGTAGCGCTAGACAACAATTGAAATGCATATGAGAGGGGGGCTACAGAGAGATGAAGGGCACTATTGGAGGGTGGTAGTAATGGTGTCTGCGGAAAAAGAGGTCATTGGTGGGGCACCAAAAAAGACTTTCGCACTAGCACTAAAACCAGTCCTGTCATGGCCTTTCTGTTTTTTATTTAATTGGCAGTCAGGTCATTAGGGCAACTGTGGAACATATTTTAAAGTGCGTGCTAATTATATTTACTGCTATATTCAATTTTTTAAGTTTGAGGATTATTTTACTAATGTTTTTTACATGAATAATGAAAGTAGAGCTAGATGGGGCTGATATGGGGCTGTTGCCCAAGGTCAGCTGTGAGATAAGGTGCACAGGAGAGGGATGGTAGAAAAGTGGATAATCGGGCCTGGAAGTACTTATTTTGAAGCCTGGGCTGCTGGAATTTGAGGCTTTGCACTGAAGTCCAGACATTGCTCTTACTTTCAAATAACTCTCCACATGCTCTGTATGCACACAGAATCGACCTCTTGTATCCTGGTGACTGTTTGCAAGTAAGTATAATGTAATCTAGGCCTTGTAGGCTACCACAAGAAGCGGCAAATTGGGCCCGCAGTGGCCCACCCAAATGCACCCTTGGCCCACCCAACTAAAATTTCCTGGAGCCGGGCCTGCTGGCCCCCACTATAACATTTGATAATGAGCTTCCTGCCCATTAGTGAGTGGGGGTTGCTCAAAACCGCAGACCCCCAGTCACGTAATGAGCGGTGAGTTGGCCCACTCAAGCCAATCCTGGCGCTGCACTTCGCAAGGGAGCAGCATCTGGATTGGTTGAGTGACGCTCAGTCCTGGTGACGCTGGTTGCTAATCAGTGTGTGTAGGGCAGGCGCAGTTTGTGCATATGGGACCAAAGGGGTGGGAGGGTCTGCCCACGGAGGGAAAATGGCCAATCACTGTAATGGTTTTGTGAAGCCATGCAGTGATTGGACATTGTGGGCTGATGGAAAGTCTGTCTCTCCCCGCTTCTGTGCGAGCGAAATGGAGTCAGGGCACACCCCTGACCTCATCTCGTCATGCCGCTGCTCCAAGGCAGAAGGACCCGGGATTGAGGCACAGTGGTCGAACACTATGTTTATCATAACGGAGTCGGACAGATAACCAGAGCCACCCACTTCTGAGCAAAAAAAATAGGTCACAGCCGGCCGGTGTGGCACTGGCACAATATTAATGATTTGTGATTTTGAGGAACTGGACAGTGCCAGTGAGGGCCTGGGAACTAAATAAAGTAAGGCCGCTAAAGTTTAGTGGGGGCCCGGTGGAGGAGCGGTAAAGCAGTTCACCGTGTTTTTTGCACATTTATTTTTGTGCTTTGATCAGGTGTGTACCTCCAGTTTTGTTTGCAAGGCAGTACTTGAACGACATTGAAGCAGGGGAGGGGCTGTTTCTGGCCTTGTCGACGTGGTATTGCGTGTTTTGGGAACCGAAATCGTAGGTGTTCCCCCTGGGTGGGAGTGGGTTCTAAGGGTGGGGACTCTGAATGAGTGAATTAATGAATGAGATGACCTATATTTTATTTTTAGGGACTTTAACTTTGAAGGCCAAGGCTGTACTTGTACAAACGTGTGTATGCACGTTCCATTAGTTAGTGGAAGAAAAACAAATGCGACTTTGCTTTGTTACCCTGTTACTGAGATTTACCCAACATATTTATTTGTACTCTTCACAGACTCTTTGTCAGCATTTGAGTAAAATATTTTTAATGTGGAGTCAGAAAGATACTCGTATTTGCATTTTAGTGCTTCTTTTACTAGTTTATGTACATCTAATGTGCAATATATGTTTTTTTTAGTGTTTACTGCGTATATTCTTTTGCAACTTGTTCTAAAATAAGTCGCTACGAGTCTCTTTTGCAGTATCTCTTTCGGGGGCTAAATGAAATACTGCGTAACTAAACACTCATGTGTGTGCAAACATTTTTAAAGCCCAAATCCACCGCAAGATCTTTCTTGCGTTCAATGTTATGTAATATAAGAAAAATCTTGCGGTGGATTTGGGCTAAAATAAGGTTTGAACACACAACCAATTACCGCCCCTTTAAGCGCTCTAATCCCTCGGAGGCAACATGGATTTGGCGGGAATGACTGTCTGCACAGCATGACTGTGCCAAAGCGGGAACTACACTACACGCATCAGAGTATCTCTGGGCCGCGACCGCCTGAAACACTGCTGCCGCCAGTGCTGCCCCCTGCTGGTAGAGGAGAATGATCCCACTGAGTTAAGTAAACGGAGGCACGTTCGCCCAGACAGACTGTTGCTCCGACCTGAAGGCGCCTTTGAGTTTCACGACCTGTCACCTTTACCTACTTATCTGTATCCAGTGCCAGTGGCGGCTGGGGACATTTTAAAGAGGTGAGCGTCAGAGTTGAGGATTACTGCCTGCGTAGTGAGCGAGTCCGGATGACAGAATTCACTGAATCATTCTCCCAGTAATTCGTCCATGTTTCCATCATCCACTACATGCATCTGTTCATACATGCATCCTTCGAGATACTTTACCATTCACTCATCCATCCATGTATCAATTCAGTAGAAAATCATAATTCATTTGTCCATCAGATGCCGTATTCTTCCATTCATGTATACATCCACTCATCCTTCTGGACATACTCTCTTGTAACCCTTCGCCCACCCATCCATCCATCTATGTATCCTTTCACGAATGGTGGATCACCAGAGATCACCCAACCATCCATCCATCTTGATTAAAGTGCATTTGCCTGCCTGTATTTCTCAATCACTCTGTTAGCCTAATGTTTCGGAGGCAGGCCCGGTTCTAGCGGGTGGGCAGGGTGAGCCAGGCCCACCCAAACATGAGCCTGGCCCACCCAAACATGAACCTTGGCCCTCGCCTCCCCATCTCCTCGTGTGTGTCAGCCTGGCTGAGACAGCTTCCCGGGCACGCACGCAGCTGCCCCCGAGTACTTCGCAGGTCTTTAAAAGACCATTTACGTGCTAATGAGGCTTTGTTGTTTTTTTCACCCCTGCATATTGCTGGAAGAATCAGCCCCACTCCGAAGTTTTTGGTAGGCCCCCCCTAAATTTGTCTCTTATTGCCCCACGGGGGGAGGGGGGGGGGGTGGATTATTTGCCGTGTTTTGTCCTTTGTCAGCCAGGATCCATTCCTATCTTCCACTTAAAACTCCGAAGCTCTCCAGTGAGAGAAAGTCGTGCATGTGCAATGCCCGGTCTCCCAACGATTCCTGTCAGGCTTTGCTGGAGTGAGGTATTCTACCATTTTAGATGTGATGCCATGTTGATGTTATCGGGCACATTCCGCGCTCATCCAAGCAAACTGGATGCAGCTGTTTAAAATGCGGGAGGCAGTGATTTACCCACATTCGGTGAGGAAATTTCCCTCAAGGTGGGAAGTGGTGTATTTTCAGAAGATGCTTAAGATCTTCACAAGGACTTTCCTTTAATTAAGAACCGTGGTTTGTGCCCCCTCTCCTGTGGCAAATGCTCAGCTCTCAATGACGTCTAAACAGACTTGCTTTATTTAATTACAGCCAATCACTCGGTGAAAAGTGGAATAGTCTGCAGAGGCGTAGCTAGAGCTTGTGGCGCCCGGGGCTATCCCTCAGATTGCCGCCCCTGGAGAGGGGGATGAGGGGTGCTGGGGAAAAAGGACCGAGAGACGCATAGTATCGCCGCTAATAGTTACCTCGATCATGCAAGTTACATGCACATACATGACACCGTCCAAGGCTACACAGTTAAATACACCGGTGACCGGCAGTACAAAGGAGAACACACAGACTGCCACCCTGCAGGATTTCAGGAAGGGCCTAAAAACATAGTTATTCGATTAACGTCCCTAATCAGCAGCACCGCCCCCACCCTCCAGCGCCTAGATACCCTCACAGGTGATAAGTAGCGCTATGCAAATCCTGTTTGTTTGATTGATTGACACCCGATTTCCACACATCGTTTGTGCCCTACATTAGTTTTATCTGTAAAATTGTATGTCTTTGCAAGTTAAGTGACCACTTCAATGGAGATTGTGCTGTCTATAAATGACACTGCGCGAACACACCATGCTTTAATGATATATGTTCAACATTGTGAGTTCAGTGATGAAGCACTGATGGCAGCGACGCCACTCTGAAAATTGTTCGAGCACCACTGGGTGTTCCCAATCCTGTTTCTCTTGGTTATTACCTTCTCTGACTCAACGAAATTCTAGTCCCCCTCCCATATGAATGTGTCACAAGCCCTCTGGACATTATTATTATTTTTTTTTTTTAACTTTATTTTTGTGCAGGTATGAAAAAATTACAGATTTGGCACATCCAGACCATCATGTCAGACTTACATCGTGTTATAGGTTCACAGCCGTTGTGCCCGCCACCCTGCGGCCGGGCCGCGACACCTAGGTACTTCCAATAGAGTGCACATGTGTCCAATGTTACACGTTTCACATGGAACCCCGCAATCCTGCTTTTTGTGTTTTATCTCCCACAACACCCCCCCCCGTCCCCCCCCACCCCCTACCGAACTAATAGCACGTCCCCCTCCAGGGTTGACAGGCAGCTCCCAAGTCCATCCAACTATGTGTCACCAGTCCACCGGTGCCATTCGTGCATCGTCCATTCGCGCTTGTCCCCCCTCCCATAACACAATATAGCTTCCCGCATGTACGGAATCTCTAAATGAATCCCTGTCACTTTCTTGTACGGGTACTCATCGTTATCAGGTGGTCCCTCCCGCCCGGCCCCGCCATCTACCCCTCTATGTGTGTCCTCCTATGTGTCCCACCTCTAGGCCATGGTATTGTCTCCATTTGCTCCATATCTTTCGGAATTTTTTGGGACAGCCTCTCGCTTTGTATGTCACTCGTTCTGCTGCCATATAGAGGTCCAGACCTCTTCTCCATTCCTCTATCTCAGGCCGCTCCGCCACCCCCCAATATTTTGCAATGTCCCTTTTCGCTACCACCAGCGCCAACACCAAGAAAATGATATGTGGGCGCGGCAGGTCTACTTCGGTCACCAGTCCCAGTAACGCCAGTTTCGGGTCTAGTGTTAGCTCCATTCCCAACACCTCCCCCAGTTCTGTGAAGATGTGAGACCAATACGTTTGAATTTTCTCACAGGACCATATAGTGTGATAGAAATCTCCCTGTTCAGTATTGCATCGAAGACACGTGGCGTCTGCTATCCTACCCATCTTGTGGAGACGCCTCCGGTCGAAGTATGTCCTGTGTAATATATTTAATTGAATCAGCCTCAGCCGTGACTTAATGGCGACTTCTCGGGGGTGCATCAATATCAGCTCCCAGTCTAAGTCCTCTAGCCGCCCTACTTCCGCCTCCCATGCACCTCTGAGTTTCGCCAGATTTCCCAACATGTTGTTTGTGAGGGTTTTGTATGTAAGCGAGACTGCCTGGTGTACCATCTGCTCCTGTAAGAGTCTCCCTTCCAAAGGTGAATATTCCGGTATGCCCTGTAGTGGTATCTGCTGTGCCTTCCAAGCATGGACTAGCTGCAGGTGCTTATATCGTTGTGTGTGGTGTAATCCGAACTCTGCCTGCAGCATCGCGAACGTCTTCAGCTCACCTTTACTAATCACGTCCCCAATGGTGGAGATCCCTATGTCATCCCACCTCTGGAAGCCTTTCAGTTTGTGTAGTTCCTTAAACCATTTGCAATGCCACAGTGGTGTCTGACGTGTTGGCTTCCCCTCCCATCCCGTGGATCTAGTAGCTCGGGACCATGCTCTAATCGTAATCAAAGTCGCTGGCAAAAGCGTTCTCTCCGCCTTTCCCCCGTACAGATAGTGAAGTATATTGTGTGCGGATAATTTATACCTCTCTAAAGCATATGTTGGGTGGTCCGCTGGTGCGTGCAGCCAGTCATTAATGGGGGTCAGGTGTTCCGCCCAATAGTATGCCTCCAGGTTCGGTAATGAAATCCCTCCACTATATTGATGTCGCTGGAGTGTCTGGAGCGCAATGCGTGGTTGTTTGCCCAGCCATATGAATGACCGCAGGTCAGCGTGTATTCTAGTAATAGTGTTAGTCGGAAGCGGATAGTACTCATTTTGAAGTGCGTAGAGAAATTTGGGTAGGGTAATCATCTTATACATCGCCGCCCTCCCCAGTAGGGTGAGCGGCAACTGTCTCCATCTTGTCATATCTTCTACTGCCTCCTTCAGTATTCGTTCCACATTTCTCTGGAACGAGAGCCTTTTGTCTAAGGTGACATATACCCCGAGGTACTGGAACCCCTCAGCGGTGGTGAGTAGACGGTCCGGTAGCGTTACTCCCTGTATTGCTCCCCTTGGCGTATACAAGACTGATTTATGCCAGTTGATGGTGTGGCCTGCCATTCCCCCAAAGTCTTCCAGCTCTCTGAACAACTGCCCTACGGATACCTCGGGGTTCGTGATATACAACAGTACATCGTCTGCGTATAACAAAACCTTTTCCTGAGTATCCCCCGACTCGGTACACCTGAAGCCATGGATCTCTGGGTTCTGCCGAATTTTGGCCGCCAGTATTTCTATGGTGAGAGTGAAAAGGAGAGGCGACAGCGGGCATCCTTGTCTGGTGCCCCGCTCCACCCGGAATTCGCGTGATAAGCACCCATTCACTCGTACCCTCGCCTTCGGCGCCGCGTATAGCAGCCCTATCCATTTCTGAAAATGGGGGCCAAAGCCAAACCGACGCAAGACTGCCATGAGAAAGGGCCAATGTACCGCATCGAACGCTTTTTCCGCGTCCAAGGACAGGAACCAGTGCGGCTCCGTTCTACCTTGTATTTCTTGGAGCCAGTTGTGGGTCCGTCGGAGGTTGAGTTTTGTCGCCCTATCCGGCAAAAATCCGGATTGGTCTGTGTGGATAAGGTCCGGGACCACCGTCCGCAGGCGCGCCGCTAGAATTGTTGCCAGTACTTTGACCTCCATATTTAGGAGGGACCCTCTGGACATTATTAAGGCAGGTATTGGCCTGATAATGTGGTAACCAGATATTTTACTCATTTGCATTTTTAAAGAAGGGCGCATGTTGTGTGTGTTTTTAGTGTCTCACCAGAGTGACCAAAAAAATAAGCCTGCTGTGGTAGGCCCTTTATAGTTTTCAGAGCTTGTTACAGTCTCTGACAATTCTATGTTTATTTGTAAATTGCTGGCCTTTGTGCTAAGGCTGGGTGTTAAGCAGTCTGGATTCCTCCTTGCACAATTGTTGGCTCAATTACTTTAACTGTAACTCTAAACCTAGAACACAAACCCTAACCACAAACCTGCGGTAAGACCCAATCGAAACACTTGTGTTCATCCAAACCTTAAAACTAACCCGCAATCTAAGCATAATCATACATGTATCTCTAAACCTATTGTTAATCCAAGCGATGCTAATAACTCCAGTCCTCGTTCCACCCCTATCCCATTCATCTAACCATCACCCTCATCCTAGTTGTAACCTAATTCTTTCTAACACTAATATTGTCTGTCAGTCCAACTCAAACACTAATACCAGCTTTAAGGCAACCCCTATCTCGTGCCCTAACTCGAGAATAGCAGATCTTGTTTCAGTACAAGATTTGTGCATGCTGTGGAGGCTTATGTTAAAACAAGATCTGCAAACTTTAGTCCAGTCTCTAGATGTCACCAGGTAGGTATGTGAAACTGCCTTACTCACTGGCCTATCGAGCCTGGCTTCCCCAACATTATTATTAATCTCAGCAGCAAGGCTTACTGCAAACATGGAAAGGGGAGACCACAGCTCATTAGTTAGAGAATGTCTGAGCTGCTCCCAGTAGAGAAACACTGCATACTCAGGACAGTGTGCATAACCTTCAAAGCCCTTCACCAACCTACCTAGCATCAGCAATTACACGTCACTGGGCAAAACAGAAACCCCAGAAACAAAGAAGCACTGATGCTTGTAGCTCTGAAATTCAACATAAAAAAATCGTATGGCCTTATTTAGAGATTGGTGAATGGAATATTCTAACACACAGTGGCACATATCCTGTGCTCTGTATACAAAGGCTATAGGCTACAATGCACCTGTAATACATTTGTGTCTGAGCATCCCATCGGCCAAACTCCAAAGTAGGCCCTTACTCCATCTCAATAACAGCACCCAGAATATGGATTTTCTATTTATCCAATAAAACTCCATATTCATGCCTCATAACACCTAACACTTACGTTTGTGACATTTACTTGCAGCTCTCTCCAGCACTGGCACCGCCACATATGCAGTGTCATTCTTAAATCAAATATTGTAGCGTGAAGAACAAACTGACTACTTAACGTTCACTATAAGACAACACGTCTTTGCTAACATGGATTTATATGACTTGGATGCATTTCTTAAAATATGTATCTACAAATTGCAAAATGCTCTGATATCATCCTGAACATTTCTTTGTAAATATGTATGTTTATTATTTGGAATCATTTCTCACATTTTTTGTAAAAATAAAAAACTGTAGAGTACTTTAACATCGTCTGCGTGTGGTATAAAATTTCAAATAAAGAAATAAAAACGTAGAAATTACCCCAGGCGTTATCGGAGCAGCTCAGAGGAGGGAAAGGCCAGGCACCCTTGTCGCCTACCCAGGCAGGGGATAATCACGCAATCGATCCTTGTGCGGGCCCAATTCTGGTCAGTGCCAGCGTGCTAATAGGCCCAAAGCGCTCCTCCGCACTCCTGTGGGAGCCGCTCCACAGGCCTTGTGGTTTCACCTACGTTGGGCCTCCGCCAGATGCCGGCGTGCGCTGTCTCAATGGGGTAGCTCAGTGTGCCACACCCCGCCCTCAATCTGTACACAAGGGCAGCTCAATGTGATCGTCCGCAGCAGGAGACTTCGGCGAGTACACCTCAGCCCCAGGCTCATGCGGTGGTCACCCTCCCCACCGCCATGCCATTATATGGGCCACTCCTTGGGGCCGCCGCCACTCACCACAACATCCACGGCGCTCCAGACGTGTACCCCCTCTGCAGTCCTCCAGCGGGCAACAAACAATGTCCTCATCAGGGGGGTCAGAGCAGGCCGCAGTCAGGGGTTCAACGGTGCCTAGGCCGTGCTCAGCGGGGCCCCCGGGACGCGCCCTCCGTGGTGTAGCCCCAGCAACAGGAAGCAGGCCTTCAGCCGAATAAGCAACTGCAGCGATCACCAGGCGGGCCCCGCCGCGCCCTTGATGCACCAGGTGGGCCGTGTGGGGCCCAGACCGTCACCGCTACTTCCAGGCACGGCGCCACAGGGATCGAGGGTTTCCCGCTCTAGTGCGAAAGCGCAGAGCATTCGTGATCTCGCTCAAGGACCCTGTCTCAGGGACAGAGAAGGGCCCGAAAGGGGACCAGTCAAGCCACACGGGATCACCTGCTTCGGGCCGTGCCATGCTGCGAGCTCCCGGAAGGATCAGGAGGCAGAATTCTTCACTCCGGAGAGCGGATGGTATGCGCACAATACGGCGACGCCACTCTGAAAATTGGTGATCCCGGCCCGGCCGCGACTCGTGCGCACGCACCACACCACCACCACCACCACTACTACTATGCGGTGCGTGCAGCGTGCGTGCGCTTGTGCAGGCAGTAGTTGCAAGCAGCTGACGTGAGCTTGCACTTCAAACAGGGCCGCGAGGCACTGGCGGCCCATTGCGGCAGTCTTTATAATTTATTTGGGGACTGGGGACACTGACTGACAAAGTGTTAGCCAGTGAGTGTCCCCAAATAAATTATAAAGCCCGCTGCAAACACCACCCTGTGGACACATCAGTTCCACCCTAAGGATCTCCCAGTAATTGCAGACTAGGAGGGTGTGAAATAGGCGTAATTTGCTTCCGAGTAGTTACGAGTAAGGTAAAATAACTAAAAACCCACATGGCCAAGCAAAGACCCACAATCACTCAAGGGGAACTGCATTATGTACAAGCACCTTTGAGTCATATCACAGAGAACCTCAAAGAGGAAACCAAGCCAGAGTATCCCAACTACAAGCTTAACACCTCCCGATTGCCAACAGCGATGCCAGCTTTACTGTGGTTTGTGTCCTGTTTTGGACCCTTGAACATGTTCACGTCTGGACTTTTCCTTACAACATGAAATTCTAACTTTCAATGGAACAAACAGCAGTTCCAC
Organism: Triturus cristatus; assembly: GCF_964204655.1. Classification (NCBI taxonomy): domain Eukaryota; kingdom Metazoa; phylum Chordata; class Amphibia; order Caudata; family Salamandridae; genus Triturus; species Triturus cristatus. The sequence goes on from NC_140590.1 coordinate 179,508,710, forward strand.
CACCCTCTTGGTTGGTTTGCAGTGAACAACAGCATAACAATGTGTGATTATATTTTTTAATGAGCTATGTAAGCATCCAAATCAAATTTAACAATGTGTACCAAGTCAGGAATACTATTTTTACCTGTGTGTATGGAGAACACTATTTGTTGGTTGTATATTTTACAATTCACGATTTTCTAGTCTATTCTCCCTTTCCACATTTCAACTCAAATACTGTCTGCATTTGTTTAAAACATCTGACCAGCGGCTCTGGGTATGATGTTTATATATCCTCATCAGCCTTGTATTCCTAAGCATGTTGAGATGTTTCTGCATTGCCACATTGATTCTAGAGTAGCTGTACCCAGTACTGGTCCATGAGGGTCAGGTCAATAACAGTTTTAAGGACATCTACTTACAATGAATCTAGAGAATGGGTTTCCTGACAGATCTGTTATGGATCTTGCAGTGCTGTGCGGGAACCAACATTGGACTTCTGGCTTATATGGAATCTAGTGGGTCCTAAAGGATTAACCACAAACATCCTCCAGAGCCTTTCTACTAAATGACAATAGAAGGCAATGAAAGAGGATATGTTGGGTATGAAAGTTGATTTCACATTCAAATCAACATATTTTCAAAGATAAAAATAGAGATGAAAGTGTCCCACAGACAAAAAAAGCAAGACTGTTCTATGGATGCATCGCGGGGTTGTACAAAGTGACTTTTAAATTAGCGTCAGCCTGCAGAAACGGACAGAGAAATAATAAATGAAAATTCTGCTATCCATTCTGAGCATATTTTTGCCAGTGATTGCCGAAGGTGAGCACCAGCACTTATTTTTTAGGGGGCCAGGACGTATTTTCAGATTATGCACAAGAGAGAGAAAGGCAGAAAATGAAGAATGGAAGAGAAAGATAGAAACACAGGGATAAAGGAAGAAAGCAGAGATTAAAAGAACCAGCAAGTGGGAGATAATGAAAGACGAAATGGCACTACAGCAAAAGTATTCTGCATTTTACTCGTAGTGAAGATCCAGAAACACAACGCTAACTGTAGCTAGCATAAACATCAACTCTACAAAAAGTTTCGATCCACTGTTGGTCTAAAAAAAAAAAACACTTTGTGAAGGTGAAGAGCCAATAAATGTTAGCGTGAGCCCCCACAGACCTCACTTATGTGACAAAACAGAAATGCTAGTTCAAAATTTAGCATTTGAAAAAAAAAAAATTAGATTAGTTTCACACATGAATTTGTACTCTATCATTAAAGCAGAACGAATCACTACAAACAACCGGCATATACGGTTTCAAAATGACAACGAAAACACCTTTTTTTTTTACAGCAAAAAATTAAGATAAAAGATTACTAGGTGCCTTAAAAATCCAGTCATGAATACAAAAATAGATTACATTTCCATGCATAAAAGTGTAAATAACAAGTGAAGATTTTACATGTAGCAACGGCTAAACGCGCACTAGCAGAAGCCAACTAAAACAACGCCAATTGACGAATGCATTGCTTGCAATTAACTCAATTTGTCCTAATTGAATTACTCTAGTCTCCATAATAAGCAGCACGTGAGCACTACCAGCCGAAAATAATACACACGTCCCTTCTTAATAGTTTATGTAACTTTTATTGGTTGCTAACAGTCCTCAAACTGGCACTGCAGGGTTCCGTTTACACGCAATCACAAGTTACCTAATTAGTTTGAAGTTACAAAAACCTTACCTGCATAGTGGTCGAACACCGTAGGGACGTACTCCTCTGGGAACGCGTCATTCGCATAACTCATCAGCAGACATGTTTGCGAGCTCCCGGAAGGATAAGGAGGCAGAATTCTTCACTCCGGAGAGCGGATGGTATGCGCACAATACGGCGACGCCACTCTGAAAATTGGTGATCCAGGCCCGGTCGCAACTCACGCGCGCGCGCACGCACCACACCACCACCACTATGCGGTGCGTGCAGCGTGCGTGCGCTTGTGCAGGCAGTAGTTGCAAGCAGCTCACGTGAGCTTGCTTGCACTTCAAACAGGGCCGCGAGGCACTGGCGGCCCGTTGCGGCGGCCTTTATAATTTATTTGGGGACTGGGGACACTGACTGACAAAGTGTTAGCCAGTGAGTGTCCCCAAATAAATTATAAAGGCCGCCGCAATGGGCCGCCGCCTCCAAAACAGTGCCGCCTGGGGCGGTCCGCCCCCCTCAACCCCCCCTAGCTACGCCACTGATAGTCTGTGATCTGCGTGTGGAAACCAAAACTGAAAGTGTTCTCCTTGTGTAATGTAACTGGTGCTCAGGCAAGGCACTCCAATAATATGGCAACATTAAACGTGAAATGTGGCAGACAGCGCCTTATAAATCAGATCACTCAAGATTCCAGGCACCTGTCCTTTGGATCGAGTCGCACCAGCAGCGCTATGTGTTTATGCCACAATTGAGAGCTCAGGAGCAGAGACTGAGGGCACTGCACGTTTCTCATAGTGCCTGCAGTCAGTCAAGAACGTGTTCAGTATACATGGCCATCCATCGGCAGAGAGCACAGAGTGGTCACATACTCCTGTTGTAATTGTGATTCTGTTGAAATGGAGGTGATGGGACCCTTTTGATGGGGCTACACAGTCTTCAAAATAATAAGGCTAAAGTAGAGTAAAAGAAAATGCAGTGCTCGCTTGCTTCTTAAGTCATCCCTAACTTTACGCCATACCACTTTCAAATGTCACTAGCCGCCACTGGCAGCGACATTAAGAAGGCAAACAGAAAATGGCCACTGAAATTTAAAATGTTCCTCTGAACGTTATCTTTCTTCTTCTAGGAGTTGCGTGATTGGGCCCCCCCAATCACGTAATCTCGTTTTAGAAAGGTGGTCTGTGCCCCCGCTCGCTCGTGCAGGTAGAATAGGGGCATGGCGAAGGAGACAAATCCTTTCTTAGACACAAATGCAAGACAATAGTAAAAATGCCCAGATAACTCTGGTGATTAATTATCCTGCTGGAGAGCAATCCTGCTGGAGAGCAATCCTTTGTTGGTAGTTTTGAAATGCAGATAAACTGTAGTTTATGTGGACAGCTACTGCCTTGCTTACAGAGATCCTTTTGTTACTTTCAGTTCAGAAGTTACAATCCTAACAGGACAGTGACCTATGAACTGTCATCAAAGAGCCTCATACAAACCTGAAAGGTATAAAGAGTTTGTTAGGGTAGATTTACATTTTAATCAGTAAAGCCCCCCCCCCCACCACCACCACTGGGGTATGTATGCTTTAAATCCTGTGTTTGTGCTTCTCCAGACCAAACTCTCTTAAAACACACTGCCCACCAGTATGGATGACATGGGATGACATGGGATTCCTACTCCTGGTAATCCTCATTGGCTTATGCGACTTTGAAAGTACATCGCAAAAGAATGACAAAGTAAAATGTATCAAGTTAAATTTGTGTAGACAAATAAGTGTTGGGCAAATTGCAACAAGTAAATAGCCAGCCTTTCTAATACAATGATGTCAAGGCTTTTGTGTGGTAATAGGGCCTTTCTTAATCTTGAACTATTATAATATTCTTGGTATTCAAGTACTTGTATTGAAGCCTGGCCTGCTGGAATTCGAGGGTTTGCAGTTAGGTCCAGACATTGCTCTTACTTTCAAATAACTCTCCACATGCTCTGTATACACTCAGAAGCAATCCGTTGTATCATGGTGACTGTTTGCAAATAGATATGATGTAATCTAGGGCTTGTAGGCTACCTCCAGAAGCAACAAATTGGGCCCGCAGTGCAGGGTCGGCTCCTACACTAGGGCGGAGGAGCGTCGCCCCACTATGCTGTTGCGCTCGTGAGGGAGAAGGTGCACCACGCAAACCCGGTGGGACCAACCACTACCCACTCTACCGGACACTGAAGCCCCATGGGGGGGGGCGCCTCGCCCATGTGTATGGACTGAGAGCCTGTTAGTGCAGAGCTCTGTAGTGCTTTAGAACACCTACGTGTTGTGTGCTGCCTGTGTTGGTGCCACTCCCTGTCCCAACTAAGACTGTTTATAACAAAACAGACCCAATCTACTACGTACAGAGGTATCTTTATCTATTGTGTAAAGACAGGATTGGGGAGGTATTAAAAACTACCCTCTTCACAACCACCCCCAATTATTTAAATTCATGGGGTGGATTCCCGATTTACCAATGTCTGTACTATTTGTTTAAAAAAACAGCAATTATTGCAAGAACCCTCAGCTTGTAACCACTGTTGCCAATTGTGAAAAATATTTCAAATCTGTAACAACCCACACCGTGGTAGTTAGTGAAAAAATGTGCAGAGCAAGGTAGCACCTCACGTGCGCAACACCATAGCGGGCTGACACTGGTTAGATCATCACCAGTACTGCCACGTTTCTCATCATAGGTTGCCACCTTGTTCAAAGAAAAAATGGATAACTGTACCAACAAAATTCATGAGAAAGCAAAAGGTGAAAAAAAGAGGTGAAAATTACACACCAAAGTCCTGGTTTAAAATTGATAGAGAACCATGACTACCACAATTTTATTCTCTGCTCATGGATCAATTCAAAGGTAAAAAGTGCTGTAATTCAACAGACACGAAGCCAAAACGCCGACATGTTTCATTGCCTTACTTGTACGGCAACTTCTTCAGGGCAACAGGACTTCATTCACCATATCAGCATATTTCATGCTGGATTATTTGTGACTACAAAATATAAAAAACAGCAGAGGGTTCCTGCAATTACTCACTGAGTGATAGGGCACAATCACACTCACTCTGTCGTCTTCTACTTAGATGTATAAGAAGCATGAGTTTGTCATTACCCGTTGTCAGCCATGGTGTCTCATACCGGCTCGACAGCGTATTGAAAGGGACTGTGATTCTGTGTTTCACAAGCCCTTTTTAAGCTTCTGGGCATTCTGCAAGGCAATTTCAAACATATCCTATGTCAGAAATCAATGTTTCACCCAATTCAATCCACCACATATAGATTCAACAGTGTTTATGGGATTGTCGTATTTACCCCATAACTTCATTATGGCTTGTACTTAAACTTGCTTCACTGAATTGTACACATCATTTGCACACACCCAGTATCGTAAAGCCGAGTTTTACATCCAACTAAAATCGGAAACTCACACCTACATACCCCTTAATGTCGAATTCACAGGGTAACTGGGGAAAGTGTCTAAATCCATCCTCACCCCTCACTCATACGTCTCACCGTATTAAAATGGCATCCCGAGCTTCGTCTCAGCCGCTCCGGGCACTTCAAACCAACCCTCTGATAAACCCGTCACCTGCCACGTGACTTCTATCAGTTGCATTCCAGATCACGTGTCAAGTCACGTAAATGAAAGCGCATTTTAAAATGGGCGAAACTCCGGCTTCCTTATTTATACAGGTGTTCATAACGCGTTAAACGCTATATATCTCTCGTTTACACGTCTCAAATCCACAAGGGATACCGAGTTACTGTGTGTCTAAACTACGCAGTGTTTAAAACCTGATTCGAAAAAGGGATATGTGTTCATAAAGCTTAACAGTGATGGAATTTTTTTTCACTTTTCGACTCCCCACCACGCTTCTACAATATTCATGTAATCTCCACTAACGTTAATGAGGGCCTGGTAACTTCCTATCTATTCTATTAAACATCACCTATTTCAAGGATGTTCAATATCGACAGGGTTTTTGCTTCTATCCATCAACTACTCCCCCTTATCTCATTCTCAAGATCCACATCAGTGGTGTTCACTTTACACCTAGAATGCACGCAATTCTCGAAAATTATTTAGTCGTGGTCTTTTTCATGGTTTTTTAGATTCAAATCGATACAAACTAAGACTGTACCTGCAGACTGAAGGAGGCCCTGAGGGGAAAGGCTTGCCGGGAGGGCCTTGTAAATCCACTGCTGGCACCCTGACTGAGAGTCCATCACCGCAGACTTGCTGCCGAAGGGCTGCTGGAGTTGGTGAGGATGGACACTCCGCCGGATCAACCCATGGAAGAGGTCCTTTGCCCAGATCCAGTGCCCACACCTGCGACGCATAATCGAGCCTGTATCACAATGTAGTGTCCGCGCTTTCCATCCAGGGTGGACACCGATAAATTTGTCTCACGCAGTGCCGCCATCATGGGTGGAGTAGATAAAACACAGACCAAGCTCCCATTTGATGCCAAATCTACCAGACATAAAGAAACAGACCGAGCACGCTCCGCTGACACCGGAGCAGATGCCTCCGAGCAGGACTCCGGCGATGTGAAACAGATGTTCGCTACAATCCAGAAAAGCCTGATGATGATGGATGGGAAAATTGACTCCCTGGTCTACCGCATGGATAGGATGTCGGAGCGGCTCGATAAACAGGCTGAGCTAACGGACATGGCAGAGCGCAGAATAACCGAGGTCGAGGAGGCCCAGACAGAAGCAGACCTAGTACAGCGGCAAATGGCTCAAACTATCACTGAACTCCAGGATAAAACTGAAGACTTGGAAGCTCGCTCTCGTCGCAGTAATTTACTGGCCTCCCGGAGTCGACCCCAATGGGTATTGGAACAATTCACAGAACAACTGCTCATCACTTTACTGGGTCAAGAAACATTCTCTGATATATTTGTGGTCGAAAGAGCTCACAGCATCCTGGGGCCGAGGTCTGCCCCGGGTGCCCCACCGCGGCCAGTGATTGCTAAATTGTTAAACTATTGAGATCGTGACTCAGCTTTGAGACGCGCTAGGGAGCTGGTTGAGCTCCGCTATGAGGGTTCCGCCATATCACTTTACCCAGACATCACAGCGAGAGTACAAGATGCGAGATGCCAATTTAACCCACTCAAGTGGCAGCTTCGAAATCATAATATCAATTACGCCATGCTGTATCCGGCCAAACTGAGGGTAAACCTGAATGGCACTTCCCGCATCTTCACTGATCCGAAGGCGCTGCAAAAAGCTATGAAGGACCTACTTAAGAAGTCAAAACAAGAATCGAGACTGGAAGGGGCTGCTGCAAAGGAGACTGAAGCACAAGAAAGTTCCCTTGAAGACAATGATTAAAATACTGTCATGACACTACTCTCAATTTTTTTCGTACTCAACTTGAACAACGACTTATTGAACTGGGTGGGGATCTGGCTCCACTGGTGGCGCCACTTTGACTCCTCCCCCTCTGCGGGGGCACCGGAAAGCTGGCAAAGAAAGTGAGAAGGGAGACAACCACCAGAGCTAAGTGCTAGTAACCGCACCTCAGTCGCTTCTGCGAGGTGACAATTATGTCTCCTAGGTTGTTGTTATAATTGTTGTGCTCTCGTGGAGTTGCCCTATGTGGGAAGGCCCGGATTCATAGTCTCGAGTATCACAGGAATGCTACACTAAAGTATGATAACTAGTGAAATGTTGCTAGAATGCTGATTGTCAAGCTATTTAGTTAACTATGTTTTCACCGCTGATGGCTTCTCGCGGTACTTGGGCAACATCCGCCCCTGCGTGTTACCCACTACATGGTTGGTAGATGCAATTGTTTGGGAATTGGGAGGGGGGAGGGGAAACTTTATGCACAGTTAGGGTTTGCATGGCGCGGGTGGTGGGAGGAGGGAACTGTTTTGAGTATATGTCTTATTATTTTAATTTTTTTGTTTGTTTGGTTTAGTTTGCCTCACTGGTACGAGTGTCAAACTGATGATGCACACGATGTGTGGTGACCATCACACTACTATAAGACATGGGAACTAGACTGAGATTCTTAACATGAAATATTAGAGGTCTTAATGACCAGCGTAAGGTCAGGAAGGTCATGTCCTATCTCAATAGGCACAATATAGATGTAGCACTGTTACAGGAGACCAGGAAATGCACCTCCCGGTGTCAAGCCTCCCACAGATTAGAAACAGGATTCAGGGAACGTTTCACGCAGCGGGCTTTACTACTCATGCCCGTGGAGTGTTAACCTGGATTAATCCCAAAACCTATCTCACACTTGACGAACTGCACACAGACACCAACTATAGATATATAGTGTCCAGATGTAGTGGGCCAGGTGTGGACTATGTAATAATTAACGTATACGGCCCCAATCATGATTGCCCACAATTTTATTATGAAATTCAGACCTTAGCTAAAACATTGCCCAATCTCCCACAGATATTGGGGGGACTTTAATTGCACGCTGCACCCAGACCTTGATCGCTCAGGTGGGCCACCGCAGCATTGTCCTAAGGCGGCGGAAGCCTTCTTGGATGTCCTAACGGAGATGGATATGTTTGATGTCTGGCGCTCCTGCTCTCTAATAGGAGGGGGATACACGCACTTTTCTGCGTCCCATAATCCCCACACCAGAATTGATTACTGGTTCCTGATGGGTTCACTTAAAGGCGCAATTAGAGAGTGAGAAGTTTTCTCCCGTACCTACTCTGACCACTCCCCGGTACTTTTAACAATGACCATACCTGTCAAGCGACCCTCCCGTTCACCTGGAAATTCCCTCCCTATGCTTTACTAGAAGAGGTGTTTAAGACTGAGATGCTGGAGGCAATGGAAACCTTCTTTGCGACAAATTTGGGTTCTGTTCCCCACTTCACTACGATTTGGGAGACCTTCAAGGTGTATGTGTGGGGCATTGCCATATCGAAACACTCAGGAGTGCTAAAATCGATTAGAGGACAACTGAACAGATTGAAGCAAACACTTGCGGGACTGGAAAGGGAAGTACAGGGCAAACATGACCCCACGCTACAAGCAACACTTAAGGCAACACTAGAAGAATACCACACTGAGGCTGATAGGGAGGTTAAGCTTTTGGGCAAATACGCTGTGGCAAGGGTATATGGAGAGAGAGAGCGCCCGGGCTCGGCCCTAGCAAAGCTCATGACGGGACGTCAGGCAGCATACCAACCCATAGTACTGACTAATGATGAAAGTATGACAACCACCGAAGCGGACATTGTAGCGGAGACCTTTTGAGCCTATTATGCGAAACTGTACCAGTCAACTTCCCACACTACACGATCAGACATACTAGAGTACCTGGAATATATTAAATTGCCCTGGCTACTCGACAATCACAGGGAGTACCTGATGCGCCCACTAGAGGCAGACGGCCCTGTCTACGATGCGCTCTGGTAGCGCTCCGGGACAAGATGGGCTTACGGTGGAGTTTTACAAGGACTTCCAGGAGCTGCTCGTACCACATATGCTAACGCTTTTAGAAGAAATGGCTCAAAAGGGCATTATGCCGCCCACAATGAGGGAAGCTCTCCTGGTCGTTATTTTGAAACCCGGGAAGCCTCCACATTGCTGCTCCTCATACCGTCCACTTTCCCTCCTAAACGTGGACACGAAGATATTTGCCAAAGTTCTAGGGAATAGACTTAGCCCCTTGTTGTCAACGCTAGTGGGAGCAGAACAAGCGGGATTTATACCAGATCGCACACTCACTTATAATTTGCGTACAGTTTTCAGAGCTATACAGCATACTACCCCTACTACTAAAGCAGTGGCGATATTTTTAGATGCTGAAAAAGCATTTGACTTGGTGGGATGGAAATTCAGGATGATGATACTAGAGCGCATGGGACTGGGGAGTGTCTTTCTGAGCCTAATTAGTATGCTGTATAGAAGCCCCGCCGCGCGAGTGCGGGTGGGCAACATGGTTACTGCCTCCCTGACGATATCCAGAGGCACCAGGCAGGGCTGCCCCCTATCGCCACTCCTGTATGCCCTGGTAGCTGAGCCTCTGGCCTGCGCCTTGCGTGAATACCACAGCAACAAAGGTATACAAATCCCGGGATATACCCTAATTGTCTCCTCTTATGCAGACGATACTCTCCTATATGTTTGAGACTCGGTTAACAATGTGTCCCCTGTCCTGCGGGAGATAGTGTGGTTCGGTGAGCTCTTGGGCCTTAAAATTAATTGGGCGAAATCCGTAATATTTCCTCTCACTCCAGCGACATCCCCCGAGGAGTTAGACTTCCCCCTACAGTGGTCTACTGACCCGGTGCGTTATCTTGGGATTCAAATACACACAGATCTGGAACTCGTGTTCAGGGAAAACTACGGCCACGCCATCGCTAAACTTGAAGACGATGTTGCGCGATGGATTCCACTCCCCCTCTCCCTATTGGGTAGAATATCATTAATGAAAATGGTAGTCCTCCCCTGGTTCCTCTTCCTATTCCTTAATATCCCAATGGTTTTACCAGCACAATTCTTCAAACACCTTTGGTCGCTACTAATTAAACTAGCCTGGGCCAAAAAGCAACCTCGGGCAAGCTGGAACCTTCTGGTCCTGCCATATTCGATGGGGGGGGGTTGGGAGCCCCGGATCTCGATCTTTATTACCGAGCCACCCAGGCCTTACACGCATACTTTTGGTTACACCTACAGACGCCCCCACCACATCTACACATAGAGCGTGCCACACAAGCCCCAGCACACTTGGCGACTGCCTTGTTCCGCCCACCAAACAGGAATACTACTATCCTCGACTCGATTAACGCCACAACACATGCATGGCATAATCTCCTTAATAGGCAAGCGCTCTCTATTCTCTACTCACCTATCACACCTATAGCTGGGTGCGGGTGGTCACCGACTCTTCCCCGGAAATGGTAACGGCCCTGCACTCACTAGGTATTGACACAATTTGGGACTTTTTTAGGGATGGGACAGATATGGATTGGACTGACCCTTTTCAGACGGATCCCCCACCACCTACTGTAGCTGTATTTCACTACTTTTGGGCTAGAAACGCACTACGTAAGCTATTGGGAAATGAGCTACTGGAGCCAACGGAGGAACACTCCTTCTCATCACTGATCCGTGCTGCTTCCCCTAAGCGACTTGTAGCACGTATATACTCTCAGAGACAGGAACTGAGTAGGGACTGTTACATCAAGGCCAGACTGGAATGGCAGTCAGATCTGGATCTGGTTCTAGACGACATTATGTGGAAATATTGCTGTGAGGCGACCAAACGCATCTCACTTAATGGCCGACATCGGCTCATACAGTTTAAGTTTCTGAATCGCATTTACTACACGCCAGTGCGACTCCGTGACATGTCCAACTGTGAACGCTGTGGGGCCGCTGATGCTGATTTTCTTCATTTAGCATGGCTCTGCCCACCTATTGCCAACTTTTGGATACAGGTCTTTGGGTAACTTCAAGCAGTCACTCAATTAGACATTAGGCCCGATCCGCTACTAGCCCTGCTAGGATACTCTAAAAAATTACAAAAACCTATCAGGCAATTAGTAGACATGGCAATTCTGGTGGCTAAATGAGTACTGGCGATACATTAGTCGCGGGGCCCCCTTCCCACACTGGTGGAATGGTCTAGGGACATGCTATACTGTAATACGCAAACTGAAACATAGAGTGAGCTAATCCCCCCTAGGAATCGCCCAAAGAATTTCTGTAGCCTGTACGCTACTTACATTGCGACTTGCAAACAAGAACGAACCACCACACCCCCCCAAATCGCCACATGCATAACCGTCTCCCAGGACATTAGAAGTCATATTGTAGAGATTAGTGCTCCATATTAGCTTCTGGTATAGCTGGATTGAAGACTACATCGCTCCCCAACGGTTTACCTGTAATGTGAGGCTTGGTTTTTGTATTATCAGTTTTGATTATAATTAATCGTCTTCTTCGTTAGGAATATAACCATTGTTTTCTTTTTTCTGTATTTTGAATTGCATATTTGAGTTGATTTTGTCTAAATAGCTTATTTGTTAAAATATGTATGGGTTTTCTTTTTACCTTAGTATTGTGATTTTCTTTGTACTGTCATATTGAAATGAATAAAATACAATAATAAAATAAAAAACAACAACATAGGAACCTAGAAGAAAGACCAAAGGTCATAGTATGCTTCCACATATATGAATGTGTACTAAAGAATTAAATGGTCAAAAATGAATACATTCAGAAATATGTGTCTTTGTGCCCTAAAAAAACAAACTTGCTTGTAAGGAAAACTAATATTACATTTTGAGATACTTCTCTTAAAAAAATATACATAGATCATAATAATTATTGAACAAAAATGAGTAATAAAGCAATAACACAGTTATACATTCTGCTGTCCAATATGACATGTTGTCATCTTGCCTCTAAAGTCAATGGTACCCAAATGACCTCCTCGCAAAGGAGCAAATATCACTCCATGAAAAGATTGGAGCCAGGCATCTCAATTCATCATTCAGGAGGAGGGTGGGCCTTTTCTTAAGTGGCTTGGAAGGACCAGAGATTGTTTGGTAGAGAGGAGGAAGGGTGGATAGTGTAGATGGAGGAGGTATGTGGGAAGAGGAGCATGTAGGAGCTGTTGCGGCAGTGGTGGGTTATTGCGTATATTGTCGTGCCACTGAGAGTGTGTCTGAAGTCTCAGGATGATGTGTGGCTGCACTTCTGGAACTGAGTTTGGGTGTGTGCTGTAATGAGGGTAATGTTTTAACCAAGGATGCATGTGCTTGTTTTGTGAATGTAGTGGCTTTGAGTATGTGTGTCTGTGATGTGGTTTGTTTGTTTTTTGGTGTGTGTTTGTCTGAGGGTGTGTGTTTCAGCACCATGATTTTTTGTTGATGGTGTGTGTTTGTTAGAAGGTTTGTGATTCTGTGGCGTGGAATGTGTTTTTGGGGTTGTGTGCTTGTAGATGAGTTGCAGTGCGGGTAGAGATTGTGCTGGTGGTTGTAGGTTTGGTGGTGGTAGAGGTTGGGGAAGCTGTAGGTGTGATTTAGCTGAAGTTGTAGTGATAGTTGAGGGTGTGGTGGTGGTTGAGGGTATGGTGGCGAATGAAGGTGTGGAGGTGGTTAAGGGTGTGGTAGTGAGCCAGATGATAGAAATCATTGGTAGATGGATGGGTGTATCAGAGTCTTAGTGTGATGTGGTTGTGTCTCTGATTTCAGAGGGTGTGCTGATACTTTGTGTATTTGTATATGTATGTTTGTGTGTATGTTTCTTCTCGTTACAAGGAGAGTCGATGTATATGCTTGTGTGTTTTTGTTTGCCTGAGTGTTCGATATGAGTGTGTAGCTTGTGTCAGATGCTGGGACAGAGGTAGTTGGTGGGATTAGGGTGGTGGGAGGAAGGATCTTGAGAGAAAGGGCCAGGTGTTGGTTTGTAGGAGTCAGTGCTGTGTGGTGGGGTCTTAGACATGCCATGCTCCTTTGTACAGCACACACTGCACTGTGTATGCCATGTTGGAAGGCCAGCAACTAAGTTAATTGTTCACTGACATCCTGGATGGCACACAATAGTACAGTCTGGCCAACAGATATGTTGAGCAGCACATCCATAGCCTCCTTAGACATCACTACTGGATGGACAGTGGCAGGATCAGAGGTGCTTGGGGCGAAGGAGACTCCAGCCCTTTTAGGAGCTGGGTGTTGGCCTATCCTGGGGGACAGGAGGGAGGGTGCTAATCTTCTTGGTGGTGGTGGTGGATACCAATTATGTAAGTCCATGAGATGGTATTGCATCCACCACCACTAGAGGCTGGTTTGCCGTGAAGGCCTCTGACTCAGTAGAACTTGAGTCCTCCTCTCCAGCCCTATCACCTTCGAAGCTACTGGGTCCTTCATTTTCAGTGGTAGTGACCTACGACTACCAGTGAACATCTGATTCCCCCACCTTCATGGACAACGTCTCCTTCACTTGTTCCAGAGGACTCTGATAATTGAAAATAAAACGTATGAGCCTACATGTACCTGATGTTCATATCCGAAAATCATTTTCAAAACTATTTCCTAAGGTGCAAGCAAAGAATTGCTGTCCACACCACAAATGTTTCAGAACATAATTTTTTTTGTTTAAATCTCTTTTATTACAGTTTTTCATGCATTTCAACGATAATCATGTGCATACATGTATTTCTAAAATGAGTCGTAAATCACAGTATCAGTCAGTTTAACATTCTGAACTATACTTTAGAATGGAACATGTGGAATGTCAAGCATAACAGTGTATTGATACTGAGGAATGAAAAGTGGGGGGTAAAGCCTCATCAATACAACTTGGCAAGGTACCAGCATTCGCCTGTGTCAGTGTATTGCCTTCGCACTGCTGTGCGCGTCTTCTCTGCTGCTGTTTACTCTTTACATATTAAACTTGTGTATCGCCAGTCCTTGCTGTTTGCATGACCACGTTTTGACTTGGATATGCACTTGGGTCACACAGCGCTAGGGGACTGTATAGTTTCCCTGGACTAGCACCGCATAAGGATATCAGACTTTACTCTGTGTTGTTTGTTTGCTCCTGCGCCTTGCTTGCCTCTTGGAGGGCTCCCTGTGCCTCTAAGTGCGCCTGCCAAGTACTGCGAAAATCTAAGAGTATCGTATCCCATGCTGATGCTATCGTCATTTTACATATCCCAGTAACATCTTCACGTCCTTCTAAAATGGCTACCCATTTACCTTCAGTGCATTGCCTCTGTAGATATGTGTCCCAGTGGCATTTAAGTGACGTCAGCGGGGTTGCTGCATGTGTCCGCAGTGATTCTGCTAGCCATCTGATAATGTGCCGTCCCGTGCCCATTATGTGCAGGTACTGAATTATAAGGTGCGCTATGGGTTCTTGTGTTATGTCGCACCAGATTGTCTGCAGCGCCTTCGTCAATGCAGTGTGCAGCAAGAACTGGCCCTGTGGTAGATTATACTCTTCTGTGAGTGCGTCAAATGACATCAGTTGCCCGACCTGGTACAAATCCCCCATGGTTTAGATTCCCGCCTCCTCCCATGAGGGGAGCTCTGCCACAGTGATTGCCTGCCATTGCCTGGGTGAGCCTAGTATAGACAGGGAAGGTGCATATGAGGTGACAGCTTTTGTGAGGCATAGACTACGACGGAAACAGGCATTAGCCACTTTTACCAACAGATGAGTAGGCACCACTCCTCTCCTGCCAGGATGAAATAATGTGATAATCTGCAGGTGAGTGTAACCTGATTGTTGTGTAGCGGTGTTGACGAGTTGTATGCCACTAAGCCATCGGGCCACCCATTGCATCCATATTGGGCATGGCCAACCCACCGTGGTTGGTAGGTAGGTGGAGCTTTGCCAGTGCTACCCTGCTACGGGTATCATGCCAAATGAACTGCCTCAAATCACATTTGAACATGCGGAAAGTGCTGGTCTAATATATAAAGGTAAGTTTGTAAAGTGGCAGAGGAGGCTTGGAAGCACCACCATTTTCAGGAGCACTATTCTGCCCGCGGTGGTAAGGGGGAGTGTGCGCCAAAATCACATCTGCGATCTGCTCGCCGTTACAGCACATGTATAAATACCCTCTAGGAGGTCAGTTGGTTCACAGTAGATTCAGATTCCTAGGTAACGGAATTCCGTCTGTTGCCAGCGCACCGGTGTGCCGTTAACCGCGGGGTCATGGGTTGACTCATTGAACGGGTACAGACATGATTTTCCCCCGTTTACACGGTACTGATAGAGAAGCGAATTCTGACAACGCTCTTTCTATTGCTTGGCACGGCTAAATGACATCCCAAAGATATATTAGCAACTCATCCACATATAGAGAGACCGCACGTGTGCCATCTCCCAGGGGGATACCGCAGTCTTCCTTTGTTCTACGCAGGGATTTGGCAAGTGGCTCAATGGCTAATGCTAACAATAGGGAGAGAGAAGGCAGTCCTGTCTTGTTCCACGTCCAATTGGGATCGGCTTGGATATATACGGCCCTGTTTTAACTTTGGCAGAGGGCTGTGTGTATCGCAGTTTGACAAGTCCTAAGAAGCCAGCGCCCACGCCATATTTGGTTAGAGCGGCAAATAAGAAATCCCATTCGAGCGTGTCAAACGCCTTTTCTAGGTCAAGTACTAAGTAACCCGAGTGCAACCAGTACTCCCTTGAGTCGTGGGCTACTCGAACGAAACGTCTCAGGTTCAGCGATGTGCAGCATGCTGGCACAAACCAATTTTGATCTGTGTGCACTAGTTGCGGTACTACTGGGGCCAACTTGTTCGCTAATATTTTAGCTAGCATCTTGTAGTCCGTGTTCCACAGTGCCAGAGGACGGTACGAACTTAGCATTTCTGTATTTCTATCTGGCTTAGGCAGCAAGACTGGTAAGGACTCACAGAGTGTCGTTGGTAGAATGGATGCCTCCTGTGAGCTACGATATCATGTAAGCAGTTTTGGAGCAAGTATACTCTGATATGCTCTAAAGAACTCCGCTAGGAGCTCATCAGGGCAGGGGCTTTGCCCACAGTCAGTGCCTGGATTGCCAGCTGTACCTCCAGAGTTTAATTGGTTCATCTAATTAATCTCTCTGTGTCACGGATGCAGAGGGTATAGAGAGTTGGGACAAGTGGGATACTAGCACTTCTGGTGTCGTATGTACCCCTGGCTTATAAACTGTGGCGTATAGAGGAGCAAACTCAGAGTGGATGTCATTAGCAGCTGTCCCGTTGCAGATCACAGGTGCAGGATCGGTTGTTGTGTGTGCTCCTGTTTAATCAGCCTTGCTAGCAATCTGCCTGCCCTATCAGCTGATGCATGATTACATGCTGAGTGTGCAGCATAGTTTAAGCAATGCAGTCTTTCCATGACTTCAGCATGTTTATGCCTCTGATCATCTAGTGCTTGCTGAGTGCCAACGCTGGATGCTAGGTCAGTTTCTAGGCTAATAAGTGTGTCCTCAATGTGCTTTGCCTTTCGATACAACTGGTGGCGAATGCTCCTGCTTGAGCCCAAGTACTGTCCTCTGACCACAGCCTTGCATGCATTCCATACTATACCCCTGTCAGAAACCAAGTCCGTGTCAAAATATGTTGCCATGCTTGTACCTACCGAGTCCCGAAAGGGGGGGGTCTTCCAGTGCCACAGGTTGTAGTCTCCACAACCGGGTGGCGTGTTCTGTGTTATCTCCGCGCAGCTATTTCATATGTGGGTTGTGATCTGAATGCATGCGACCAAGACAGTGCACGCTAGCGCACTCTGTGAGAAGTGCAATACTGTCCAAATAACGTCTATGCGGACGTGCAGTCAGTGCAGATGTGAATAATGTGAGTAGCGACGTGCCTACGGGTTTAGGGACCTCCACATGTCTACTAAGCTCCAGCGATGCAGCCACTCAGTTAAGATTCTGGCATTAGATGCAGCAGT
Organism: Triturus cristatus; assembly: GCF_964204655.1. NCBI lineage: Eukaryota > Metazoa > Chordata > Amphibia > Caudata > Salamandridae > Triturus > Triturus cristatus. The sequence continues at coordinate 179,525,802 of NC_140590.1, forward strand.
TGTTTGCTGTAATGGCTGGAAGAACCTGTCCAAGCCTGTGTCTAGTACTGCATTATAATCTCCTCCTAACAACCAGAGTATGTCGCAGTATTACTGATAATTTGCGCCAGAAGGGTGCTTCCTCCATGTTTGGGGCACATATGGATGCCAGTACTATTTGTCTCCCATTCAGATGGCCTTTTGTTAGTACAAAGCGGCCATGTATGTCGATTTCCTTTTCTTCAGTTGCGTAAAGGGTACCAGGTCTGATCCATATCAGGGCACCTCTTGCATATGAAGAATACCCTGTGGCGAGTATGTGCTCCCTCCATTTGCATTGCAATCTGTGAATCTCAGGTTGTGCTATGTGTGTTTCTTGAAGCAGCGTTATATGGGTTGCATGTCGCGTTAGATGCACATAGACGGCGCTCTGGCGTGTGCATACCCCTGACATTTCAAGTAACTATAGTAGTAGGCGGCATGTTTCAGCTATGTAGGACAGTGGCGTGTGTAGCAGGCATAACACTTTGTGGGCGAAGTGGCAAGTATGTTTGAGTACATCAGGCATATACTTCGTCTGTGTTGCTTGTAGTTCCATCAAGTGTTTTGTGGGAGGGGCTAAGCAGGGGAGTTAACAGTGTGTTGCGTAACTGGGGCAGGGCAGAGGGACAACGTGTATCTGCCCAAACTATGAGCCTTGTCGTGCGAGAACTACCGGCTGTTCGCGCTGTGCTACTCTATAAGGGGGGGGGCGGTAAGACGGGTCTACAGGGGTTGGCTTGGGCTTGGGCCCTATATCTGCACGCAAATGGGCTCACTGCACTTCGCATTTCCTATATGTTAGTGCCTCCAATAAGGGGGCGGTCGTGGTTGATGATTGCGGTTTTGGGAATGGAGTTATTGTCATAGTGTGCCTCGCATGTGCATATGTGGTGGTGTATATTATATGTGGGTGCACAGTTCTACACATACATTGCTTCAGTTCTCTGCCAGGTGTTGCACTATGTCATCTGATATTTGTGGCATCACTTCTGGGAGCTTCTGGGAGTTCTCGCCCAGTTGCAACACTGCGGACGAACTTTCATCACTTAAGGATCGTTCCGAAGAGGTGTCTGTATCTCTGCTGCTTTGGTGGCTTCTTATAGTTGCTGCCGTTTGCAGGGTGCTGCGCTCCGCTCTTGTAGCATTTGTTCCATGTTGGGGACGGCTGTGCTGGATCTTTTCTGGCATGTTTTCGGTTTCTGCGCTGGTTTCTGCAGGTACCTAATCCAGCGCTAATGGTATTGTGCCGTTTGCTTGGTGACGTATGGTGTACTACAGCCTCTAGCCAGTCCCATGCCTCCTCCGCTGTATTGAAAAAGTGAGTGGAGCCATCCATGGGTACCCAGAGGCGAGCCGGAAAAAGAAGAGAATATTTAATATCTAATTCTCGCATTTGCTTTTCGACTGCTATGAACATGCTCCTTTGCTTCTGCACCCCTAGGGCATAGTCTGGAAAGAAGAAGACCGTCGATTTACCAAATCAGACCTCCTCCATCTTGCGTACCTCACAAAGGATCATATCACGGTCCTTATAATTTAGAAGACCGTTGGCAGGCGACCTGTTTGAACTCTGTGATCTCTTTCCACTGCGAAGAAGGAGGAGAGCGAGTCTGCTGGCAGCAGGAACTGCAGCCATTTCTCCATGTATGACACTGCGTCTCTGCCTTCCGTCTCCTCGGGCAGGCCCAGTACACGAATATTATTGCGACGGGAGCGCCCTTCCACATCGTCCACTCTGCGCTTCAGTGCATGGACTCGTGCTGTAAGGTCTCATACATCAGCAGTTGATGCCTTGGTGACTGGGAGGATCTCTTCCATTTCCACTTCCGTTTCATTGACCCTTTCGACTAATTTGCTGTGGTCCGCATGTAGTAACTTGAAGTCTGAGGTGATCTTATCTATGCATCCTTCAAGAGAAGTGAGAGTTTGCGCAAGGGAAACTCTGATCTGTGTCACTGCCTAGAGCACTATGGATTCCAAAATGGGGTTCCCTGAGGGTTCCGTCAGTTCACGTTCTCCTTCTGGCTGCATGGTGGGCGCTGCAGACTGCGCAGCTGGCATGTTCTTCACTGCCCGCTGTCTGCCCATCGTTAGGGTCGGCAGTCTGTGGCTAGCTAATGGGTGTTTGTGTTTAAAAAACGCATGTACTTGTAATGCATCATAGGTATGTAAAGGTATTAAATACATTTAAAATCTTTTAATTGAAGAGAACTCTGTGTGCAGATAACAGTTGATGACTTGTGAACAGTAATTTTCCACACAAGTTTTTTGGTTCTGCCAAAAAAGATTTTCTGCCAGGGCAAAACTTTAATGTTGTCACTGACACATTCACCTAACTATATAACATTACATAAACCTTTGTTTTTTTCAGTGAATTTCTAAGGATTTAAAAAAAAAAAAAAAAGATCTTTTTATCACACCGAACTATTATGTTATTTTATGTTTGCTTTTTTCCGGTGATTTTCTAGTTTTTTTAGTAGTGTTTTATTACCATACGTAAAGCAAACCGCTGCAACGCATGGCCTTCAGCAATCCCAGAGACAACCAACCACAAGCTGCCTTTGGCTATGCACAGCAGGGGGTTGGCAGCAGGGACTGGCATAGTTGCAAGTGGTTGGAAGCCACCTGGAGGCTGCCAACCTCATGCTGCGCACAGCTTTTTGCCACATGCGGCATGGGTTTGGCTGCAGGACCTGGCTGATAGCCATGTCCTGTGTCCAACTCCCTGCAGGCAGCCAAACCTATGCCACACACAGCCCTTGGTAATGCATGGTGTGGAGTTAGCCACAGGGCCCGAGTTGCAGCCAGGCACTGCTTCCAACTTACCGCAGGCAGTCAACCCCATGCTGCACAAAGCCTTTGGCTGTGCACAGCAGGGGTTGGTCACATGGTGTGGTCTGGCACAAGGCCCTGTGGCCAACCCCTGGCATGCTGCCAACCCCACACTGCGCTAAGCATTTGTCGTTTGCAGCATACGTTTGGTCTTTGGGACCTGAGGACCACCTCCCCTGCTGCCAAAACATATATATTCCCAGGGCCATATTCAATTTAAAGGGAACGCAGCAGGGCACTCGCCTTTAAAATGATTTGGGCCCCAGGGGTTGGGGTCCCATGGACCATATTAGGATATGGGAAGAGGCTTCCCTCGAGTTTTTGTGTGTGTGTAGTAGTAGTGGTATTCGGTTGAAATAACTATCAAAGTATACACAAACAAATAAAAACACCAACAATAGACATAGCTCGATTTTTTAAAAAAAAGGGGACCTATATACACAAAAATACAGCATCATCATGGTGTTCTTATTAAAATTTCAGTCAGTTCATTAAAACGTTCCTTATAATTCATAATATCCATAATATTCCTCCAGGCAGTATAATATATTAAAATACCCAAAAAATTGTGATAAAAACAGCAAATCTAAAAATATGTGTTACTTCAGAAAATAAGCAAAACGAGCAACACGGGCCTCGGACTTCTCGTTTTTGATTGTATATAAAGCACATCAGCAATAGGCCTCCTGTACATTTACAAATATTGCTCTCACATGTGCAGTAAAGGCTGTGCAACAAATGCAAAAGTGACCGTGCGGAGTGCATAATGCAAATAAGGAGTTGAATTACAGTACATAGGGGAAGCATCAACTAGTAAAACACATCATTCTGTAGCATTTAAGATTTTTATGGGCACATGCATCAAAAATATGTTTTGCGATTCCTTTATAGCGAATATTAAGAAATCGCTATTACGGAATCTCAAATACGTATGCATTATAAAATTTGCTATATTTTGGCGAATCAGTAAATTTCACTAATTCAAAATGCGATCCCGCTATTGCGATGTACCCATATTGCTGCCTAGGGATGACATCACAACCAGGAAGTGAATCAGGGAATGCACACACCTGTTCACAGAGAGAGTAAAAAGAGGAGGCAGACTGGTGGAGCTGAGTGAGAACAAGCTGATTTTGCAGCAGAATCTGTTTGGAAACAACAACATGGCCACAGAAAAAGGGGACAACAAAAGTGAAGGAAGGAAAAGGAAGCTGAAATTCAGCGAGAAGGAACTGGATCTCCTCATTGAGGAAGTGGTGTTGAGCCACGATACGCTGTTTAGAAAACTGTCCCTGCAGGTTGCAGAGTCTGTGAAAAGAAAGATTTGGCTGGCCATCCAAGCAAAAGTAAATGCTGTGGGGGTTACACAGCGCTCAATCGCAGACCTGCGCAAGCGCTGGTAGGACTTGCGTAGCCAAGCCAAAGAGGCTGGCAGATGCTAAAAAAACTGGAGGGGGCCCATCTGCGGGACGTGCAAACACACCCCTGGAGGACATGGTGGAATCCACACTGCAGCCTGAGGCAGTTGTCGCAATAACCCAGATTGACACCTCTGAACAGGCTGGTACCTCACAAGGTAAGACCACTGCTAAATATCTTCCAATGTTAAATGTACCTAAAATAGCCCCTAATGCAGGTCCTGTGTAGTGTAGCACACCTGGGCCCAGTCCATTTTTTACTTGCAACACCCAAATGCATTATGGGACTAGTATGCAGACAAATGTAAGGGCAAGGCAAAGAGGGACCAAAACAGCTTTAGCGCAGCAGAGTACAGCCAGGAAGTGACTAAAGTAGACTTTGACCATAACAAAACTTGATTTATTAGACATTGGCATGCGCTATATCACAAAAATGTGCAACAAATTAAAATTACTGAACTTGCACTGTTTATAATTACAGATGCAGCTGCGCAGGAGAGTGACGTGGATGATGTCCACGAGTCACTTGAACCAGATGCACAGCTTGAGGAGGACCCAGAAGTCCCAGCATCCTCACCCATACCTGCTCCCACTTGACGCAGGCGAATTATCGCACCACTGCCTGAATCAGAGAATGATGAAGAGAGACAAACAGGAACTCCCACACAGCAGGCTGTCCACACACCACCAACAGAGGTACCAATGTTGCACAGGTCCGTCCATTTCCACCGGGAAGGCCCAGGGCAATCCTGACAGATACTGAGGACAATGGGGCTGCTGCCTGGAGTGAGCTTGAGGGTAAGATGCTCAGGGTCCATCTCCTGCAAGGCAGAAACATGAGGATTATGTAGGGCCAACTGGGGACAATCGCAACACACATGGGGGACATCCGTGACTGCGTGAGAGAGCTCACCACTGCTGTTGTGAAAGGGCAAAGGGCAAAAACAGAAAACTTTGCTAGTGTTGCAACAGCTATACAGGACTTGTGCAGGGTCCTCCAGGGTGACCATGCCTCCCATGGTAGGAGGCATCACAATTTGATGGGGCGCCCAGACGGTTACACCAGGGCCATCAATAGGCTGAGCATGACAACAGCTCAGCTTTCCTGTCGTAATGTCAGCAGGCAAGTGGAGATGAGCCACTGCTGCGGGTATGTGGCCAGGGGCCTCATCCAGGTCACTAATTCAGTGGAACAACTACAGACTGCTGCAGCTGGGGGCAACAACATGCTTGCAGGGGCGGATAGTGAGGAGGCCTCCAGCCTCAGCAGACTACTGGTACCTGTGAAAAATCCCAGGAGGTGCAGTACCAGGAGCAACAATGGCACAGAAGGCTCAATAAGGAATGTGGCTGAGACTACTGAGAGGGCCACTGGAGTGCGTGGCCGGAAAAAGTTAATACATGGACACTTACAATTCTGGTGAGGTAGCCAGCAGCATGTACATAGTTCTCACTGGCATTTAAGTGCCAATGCAATGTCATGCAATTGTCTGTATTCACACTACACATGTATGCACCTGGTATGTCTGCATTAACACTACTACAATATTGTCACATTAAACTTTTGAGCACATACTGTGTTGTTCCGTGATTACCCGCCTTAAAAGTAATAATGAGTGATTTCTGCATGTCTCCATCTCCCCTCTGCTGCATTTGGACCGCATTTGGTCCGCATGCCGCTTGTGGTGGTTGTCTTGGCTGGATGTCTGCATCAGGCTCGGTGTCAGATTCTTCCAGGGGAATGCCTCTATTAGTGGCTATGTTGTGCCACATAGCACATGTGGCGACTATTTTGCAGCAAGTCTCCGGCCTATACTGTAATGCACCCCCAGTTTTGTGGAGGCAGCGGAACCTAGTTTTCAGTAAACCAAATGTAGGATTTACATATGGAGTCATGATGAAAGAACGCACAGCGTATGCACTATCACCTACAGGATGTAATAAGAAAATACATTAGTCACTGCTATGTGTCACAATGGCGGACAGGTGTGCAAGAGAGTATTACATATGTTTACCAAGCAAATAGCCTTCTCCAAATTCCCCCACAACTAGACGTCTGTGTATGCCACTATGTCAGACGTTTTTAGGATTGCAGATTACTTGAATGTTCAATGAATGGTAAGATTTTCGTTTACGGAAAATATAGTTATTCACTGAGGGGGGCAAATGGCTACATGTGTCCCATCAATGCAACCAATGACATGTGGGAAATGGGCAACATGATAAAAATCTAATTTAGTTTGCTCCAATTCCTGTTGTGGGGAACCTAATGTGGCGGTGTATCCTCTGCAACATGGCATCAAGGAATGAGTAAAAAAATCGCGATAAGGCACTTTGAGAGACACCTCCAGCTGCAGCAATTACTCCCTGGAAGCTCCCTTAAGCTAGAGGGTACAGTGAACATAGGACCTGTACGTGATTGGGGATGGCATGTGTCCTGTGAGTCTGACGCTGCAGTATTGGATCCAATTCAGCTATGAGCTCATAGATTGTGCCTGCATTCAGCCTAAATTTATCATAAATCTCTTCCTCCGTCTGCCCTAGCAAAGTAACGTGCACTCTGAAAATGCGCTCCTGTATCCTCCTTCTTCTCTGTGCTGCTGCTCTTAGCCTCATCCCCCTTGCCATGATGTAGAGCGCTGCCATTGTGAAGCATTCTGATGCCTTCTGGGACCTTTTAAGTAGATTACTGATGATTTGCACCTGATTTGGTCAATTTGAAATGGTTACCACCTGATAGGATTCGTTCTTATTTAAGAATTGCTAATTGCGATTTTGCACAGATTCGGTATTTGTGATTTTTTGACGCATAGGATTAGCAAATTCTTATTAGCGATGACGTAATACCGATTTGCAATTACATATTCGGTATTTAGGTAATAGCTAATTTTTGCGAATTTGTGTGATACTCTGCGAGTGAGCTTCATGCATTGGAGTAAGCTATTTTGCGATTGCAAACAGCCTTTTTTAGTGATTTGCAACATTTGCGATCGCAAAATAGCTTGATGCATGTGCCCCTTAGTCTCTTGTACCACATTGCTTGTAAAAATTTACTTACAGCAAATACTATTTTTTGCGACGTGTTGCTTTTTAAAATCCTAAAAGCTTCTAGGTGACTGCTTTAGCCATGCTGCGGCAAATAGGGACTAGCCATTTGCGACGTATGCAAAAGAACAGTATGTATTTCTCATCTTCATTACCCGAGCCACAAGTGGGGCAGATCTTAAGTTCTTGATTAGTGCACCATTTACTTGTAAAAGACCTCAAAGGTAGAATTCCATAGCCAAATCTTATATAGATAGTCCTAGTCGATGATGGAAATATTATATCTAGGAATTCTTCAAATATAGGGATATGCTTGTGAGCCAGGAATGTGCTGGTTACAGACCCATTATGGCTATTTGTAACATATTGGTCGTTAATATAAGCCCAATACCGAATTTTTAGCAACTCATTGTCAGATTTTGTAATAGTATTGGGGTCATCTCACAAATTCTGCATTCCAAGTTTAGAGAACCATCCAGAGATGGATTTGACCCATTGAATTTCCCTCTCTCCTTGGAGATTCAATCGCTCTGCCAATGAATCTTTGAAAATTCCAAGTTCAGGTGTAGACCAAAGTCGGATCCAATATGCTAAAGTTTTTAAAATAGCCAGGTTGGCAACTCTTTTTATCCCAACACCGAAGTACATGGGGGTTAGTGGTGAACTGGATGGTAGACCTAGTAGCCTTCTGAAAAAGTTATTCTCGGCAATCGTTAGTAGATGTAAATTACCACAACCCCATATCTCTGCCCCGTAAAAAGCAGCTCCCGGACCAGTTGCGTGGTAAGTTTCCACAGCAGGGGAAATTGCACGTGACTTGGTTTGATTATAGAACCTTAAAATTGCATTGGATCTATGTTCAATCGTTAATGTAGATTTTTCCAATTGACTTGTCCACCTTAGGCTATCCATGAGCCTAACCCCTAGATAATCAAAACTGTACTCTGTCAAGGGCTTCACTACCTACATGAATGCTACAATTTCCCTATTTCCTCTTTTCAAACACCATAAACTTAGTTTTGTTTATGTTTAATTCTAAGCCTCTTGAATTGCCAAAGTTTAAAAAAGTATTAATTAGGATTAGAAGACCAATTGGTGATTTCGATATAAGAAGAGAGTCAGCAGCAAAAAGTAAAATAGGAATCTTTTTGTTATTCAAGGCTGGGGAGTCGTTTCTACAGTGTTCTAAAATGTCCACAATATCATTAACATACAATGAAAATAAGGTAGGCACTAAAACACAGCCCTGACGAACTCCTCTCTCTATAGGGATACGATCCGTCAGTTCGCCATTGAGGCCCCAGCGAACTTGTGCGAAATTATTCACATGCAGTCTGTTTATTAAGTGGACTAAGTTAGCTGGGAACCCCATATTTGTAAGAGCTTGCCAGAGAGCGGGTTGTGGAATACGATCAAACGCTGCTCTTAGGCCAATAAAAGTCACATAAATTTGTGTATATATATGAACAAGGCTCACGCCGAAACGCGTAGGGGACATGGAAACTTGCGCTGTCACCTGTGAAATAAATGCTTCATCCCGGAAATGGGCCTCTGAGTTTTGTTTGCTGCTGGCATTTGATGGGCTGCTCCATGCCCATTGTTTAACAGAGGCCGCCCTGAAGAGTTGGGGGCACCGTGTACTTGGAGAACTGTTTGTGATGTTTAATTCTCGGAGCATGACTCACTCTCGGTCACCCGCCTACCAAGGATTGCCAAGTGGTGAAAGGGTGTCTGATGTTGGAAGGGAGTCGGGAGAGATGACCTCTCTTTCAGACCGTTCTGAGAGATAAGCGTTTTTTCAGAGGCTGCAATACCAACAAGCATTATGCATTTAAGCAAAGCCACGGACCTGATACATTAACCCCCTTACAAACAGTGCAGGTAATTGAACTTTGAAAATAATGCACAAAGCGGAGTATAAAGTTTTATTGTGAAATCAAACAATTAATTGAAAATTACCTTGCATCATGGGAAATAAAGTTCTACTTATGGTCATGTGACTTTTAATTTAAATTGGCACGCACGACGCACTTTGCTGCTATGGTGTTTCCTCCCGTGAACAAGGCTCACGCCGAAACGCGTAGGGGACATGGAAACTTGTGCTGTCACCTGTGAAATAAATGTTTCATCCCGGAAATGGGCCTCTGAGTTTTGTTTGCTGCTGGCATTTAATGGGCTGCTCCATGCCCATTGTTTAACAGAGGCCGCCCTGAAGAGTTGGGGGCTCCGTGTACTTGGAGAACTGTTTGTGATGTTTAATTCTCGGAGCATGACTCACTCTCGGTCACCCGCCTACCAAGGATTGCCAAGTGGTGAAAGGGTGTCTGATGTTGGAAGGGAGTCGGGAGAGATGACCTCTCTTTCAGACCGTTCTGAGAGATAAGCGTTTTTTCAGAGGCTGCAATACCAACAAGCATTATGCATTTAAGCAAAGCCACGGACCTGATACATTAACCCCCTTACAAACAGTGCAGGTAATTGAACTTTGAAAATAATGCACAAAGCGGAGTATAAAGTTTTATTGTGAAATCAAACAATTAATTGAAAATTACCTTGCATCATGGGAAATGAAGTTCTACTTATGGTCATGTGGCTTTTAATTTAAATTGGCACGCACGACGCACTTTGCTGCTATGGTGTTTCCTCCCGTGAACAAGGCTCACGCCGAAACGCGTAGGGGACATGGAAACTTGTGCTGTCACCTGTGAAATAAATGTTTCATCCCGGAAATGGGCCTCTGAGTTTTGTTTGCTGCTGGCATTTAATGGGCTGCTCCATGCCCATTGTTTAACAGAGGCCGCCCTGAAGAGTTGGGGGCTCCGTGTACTTGGAGAACTGTTTGTGATGTTTAATTCTCGGAGCATGACTCACTCTCGGTCACCCGCCTACCAAGGATTGCCAAGTGGTGAAAGGGTGTCTGATGTTGGAAGGGAGTCGGGAGAGATGACCTCTCTTTCAGACCGTTCTGAGAGATAAGCGTTTTTTCAGAGGCTTCAATACCAACAAGCATTATGCATTTAAGCAAAGCCACGGACCTGATACATTAACCCCCTTACGAACAGTGCAGGTAATTGAACTTTGAAAATAATGCACAAAGCGGAGTATAAAGTTTTATTGTGAAATCAAACAATTAATTGAAAATTACCTTGCATCATGGGAAATGAAGTTCTACTTATGGTCATGTGACTTTTAATTTAAATTGGCACGCACGACGCACTTTGCTGCTATGGTGTTTCCTCCCGTGAACAAGGCTCACGCCGAAACGCGTAGGGGACATGGAAACTTGCGCTGTCACCTGTGAAATAAATGCTTTATCCCGGAAATGGGCCTCTGAGTTTTGTTTGCTGCTGGCATTTGATGGGCTGCTCCATGCCCATTGTTTAACAGAGGCCGCCCTGAAGAGTTGGGGGCTCCGAGTACTTGGAGAACTGTTTGTGATGTTTAATTCTCGGAGCATGACTCACTCTCGGTCACCCGCCTAACAAGGATTGCCAAGTGGTGAAAGGGTGTCTGATGTTGGAAGGGAGTCGGGAGAAAAGACCTCTCTTTCAGACCGTTCTGAGAGATAAGCGTTTTTTCAGAGGCTGCAATACCAACAAGCATTATGCATTTAAGCAAAGCCACGGACCTGATACATTAACCCCCTTACGAACAGTGCAGGTAATTGAACTTTGAAAATAATGCACAAAGCGGAGTATAAAGTTTTATTGTGAAATCAAACAATTAATTGAAAATTACCTTGCATCATGGGAAATGAAGTTCTACTTATGGTCATGTGACTTTTAATTTAAATTGGCACGCACGACGCACTTTGCTGCTATGGTGTTTCCTCCCGTGAACAAGGCTCACGCCGAAACGCGTAGGGGACATGGAAACTTGCGCTGTCACCTGTGAAATAAATGCTTCATCCCGGAAATGGGCCTCTGAGTTTTGTTTGCTGCTGGCATTTGATGGGCTGCTCCATGCCCATTGTTTAACAGAGGCCGCCCTGAAGAGTTGGGGGCTCCGTGTACTCGGAGAACTGTTTGTGATGTTTAATTCTCGGAGCATGACTCACTCTCGGTCACCCGCCTTCCAAGGATTGCCAAGTGGTGAAAGGGTGTCTGATGTTGGATGGGAGTCGGGAGAGATGACCTCTCTTTCAGACCGTTCTGAGAGATAAGCGTTTTTTCAGAGGCTGCAATACCAACAAGCATTATGCATTTAAGCAAAGCCACGGACCTGATACATTAACCCCCTTACGAACAGTGCAGGTAATTGAACTTTGAAAATAATGCACAAAGCGGAGTATAAAGTTTTATTGTGAAATCAAACAATTAATTGAAAATTACCTTGCATTATGGGAAATGAAGTTCTACTTATGGTCATGTGACTTTTAATTTAAATTGGCACGCACGACGCACTTTGCTGCTATGGTGTTTCCTCCCGTGAACAAGGCTCACGCCGAAACGCGTAGGGGACATGGAAACTTGCGCTGTCACCTGTGAAATAAATGCTTCATCCCGGAAATGGGCCTCTGAGTTTTGTTTGCTGCTGGCATTTGATGGGCTGCTCCATGCCCATTGTTTAACAGAGGCCGCCCTGAAGAGTTGGGGGCTCAGTGTACTTGGAGAACTGTTTGTGATGTTTAATTCTCGGAGCATGACTCACTCTCGGTCACCCGCCTACCAAGGATTGCCAAGTGGTGAAAGGGTGTCTGATGTTGGAAGGGAGTCGGGAGAGATGACCTCTCTTTCAGACCGTTCTGAGAGATAAGCGTTTTTGCAGAGGCTGCAATACCAACAAGCATTATGCATTTAAGCAAAGCCATGGACCTGATACATTAACCCCCTTACGAACAGTGCAGGTAATTGAACTTTGAAAATAATGCACAAAGAGGAGTATGAAGTTTTATTGTGAAATCAAACAATTAATTGAAAATTACCTTGCATCATGGGAAATGAAGTTCTACTTATGGTCATGTGACTTTTAATTTAAGTTGGCACGCACGACGCACTTTGCTGCTATGGTGTTTCCTCCCGTGAACAAGGCTCACGCCGAAACGCGTAGGGGACATGGAAACTTGCGCTGTCACCTGTGAAATAAATGCTTCATCCCGGAAATGGGCCTCTGAGTTTTGTTTGCTGCTGGCATTTGATGGGCTGCTCCATGCCCATTGTTTAACAGAGGCCACCCTGAAGAGTTGGGGGCTCCGTGTACTTGGAGAACTGTTTGTGATGTTTAATTCTCGGAGCATGACTCACTCTCGGTCACCCGCCTACCAAGGATTGCCAAGTGGTGAAAGGGTGTCTGATGTTGGAAGGGAGTCGGGAGAGATGATCTCTCTTTCAGACCGTTCTGAGAGATAAGCGTTTTTTCAGAGGCTGCAATACCAACAAGCATTATGCATTTAAGCAAAGCCACGGACCTGATACATTAACCCCCTTACGAACAGTGCAGGTAATTGAACTTTGAAAATAATGCACAAAGCGGAGTATAAAGTTTTATTGTGAAATCAAACAATTAATTGAAAATTACCTTGCATCATGGGAAATGAAGTTCTACTTATGGTCATGTGACTTTTAATTTAAGTTGGCACGCACGACGCACTTTGCTGCTATGGTGTTTCCTCCCGTGAACAAGGCTCACGCCGAAACGCGTAGGGGACATGGAAACTTGCGCTGTCACCTGTGAAATAAATGCTTCATCCCGGAAATGGGCCTCTGAGTTTTGTTTTCTGCTGGCATTTGATGGGCTGCTCCATGCCCATTGTTTAACAGAGGCCGCCCTGAGGAGTTGGGGGCTCCGTGTACTTGGAGAACTGTTTGTGATATATATATATATATATATATATATATATATATTCACTGAAAAAACCATGGGTTTCACAGACGTTATAGTTAGGAATTAGCATTTAAAAAACCTTAGAAATTCAATGAAAAAACCAAAGGTTTCACACATGTTATAGTTAGCTGGACATTTCACTCGTAAAAAACCAATGAAATTCCCCCGTTATAGTTAGTTCAGCTAACTATAACTCGCGCGCCCGCAATGCACTACTGATGACGTCACATATTACATCACTCATGACATGGTCACTGACATCACTCATGACATCACTGATGACATCTCAAATGACATCACACTGATGACATCACTGATGACATCATCCAGTGAATGTGTGTTTTTCTGAAAATTAAATATGTTTTAAATATGTATATCTCAAGGTCAATGGAAGAATAAATGGGTATATAAGTGTCTAAATGGATGCTTTGTTTTTGAAAAATTTATTGTGTAACTGACTGATTAAGTGTATCATAGTGAATACATGGCTTACTGAGTAATGTTTAAATATGAAAATATCTGTATCAGTCTCTCACTTTGTGTATAAGTGGCTGCATGGGTTGGTGATTAGCTTCATGGGTGTCTATATAGGTTATTAGTTGTTTTTTTGAGTATCAGTCTGAGTGTCTGCATGGTTTGGTGGGGGTATTACGTAGTGCATAGGTGCATGAATGAGTGATTCACTCTTTGTATGTGTTGAAGACAGCATGTGTGCAGGACTGTATGGGTGGATGAGTGTGTGTATGGGTGTGTTAGTGAGTGAATGACTGTCTCAATAGTGTCTTTATGAGTAACTACATATCTATTAAACTAATATATGTGACTATTGGTGTATATGAGTTTGAGTTTGAGTTTGAAAAATTCTTATATAGCGCTCTTACACCAGCGGTTTCATGGCGCTGTAAACTGGCAGATCTCCTCTAGACAAGGAAGGGAGGTCGGGTAACAGAGGATTAAATGAAGATTTTGCTAAAGAAGTAGGCTTTAAGTTTCTTTCGAAACTGGGAGTATAGGGTTAGGGATCTGAGGTCAAGGGGTAATGAGTTCCAAAGGATTGGGGCAAGAGTCGCAAATTTTGAGCCCCCCCACTTTTTCCGGCGAAACCGGGGAACTATCAAGAGGGATTGGGAAGAAGATCGGAGCTCCCTAGTTGGCAAGTAGGGGATAATCTCCGAGGAAATGAATGCAGGGGCCGTACCCAATCGAGCCTGGTAAGTGATAGATGCAAGCTTGAATTGGATGCGTTCCCGAACCGGAAGCCAATGTAAAAGTTTCAGCAGGGGAGTGACATGTGAGGATTTAGGAAGGTTAAAGACCAGCCGAGCCGCCTGGTTTTGGATCATCTGCAACCGCCTGAGACTATATGCAGGTATACCTGCATATAGGGCGTTGACATAATCCAGGCGGGAGATGACCATCGCAAGGACGATCAACTTCAAGGCCTCAAAGGTGAAAAATCGAGAGACCCTGCGGATGGTACGAAGAGACAAAAAAGAGGAAGAAACCACAGAACTAACCTGGGAGTGGAGGGTAAGGTGAGAGTTGAGTTTAATACCAAGGGTTTTGACCGAAGTAGAGGGGACCGGAGAGGGACCAAGGGAAGGGGGCCAAAAGAGTGAAGACCAGGGACTGGAACAACCACCCGTCAACACCAACTCGGTCTTATCAGGGTTGAGTTTCAGGTGGTTGAAATCCATCCAGTCCCTGATGAAAATCATAGTAGACTGGAAATTAGAGATAGAAGCAGAAGAAGAGGACAGATTGAAGACAAGTTGGAGGTCATCCGCATAGTTATATACGGAGACCTCCATTTGTTGTAAAGAAAAAATGAGGGGAGAAATGTAAAGATTAAACAGAAGAGGTGAAAGGGAGGAGCCTTGGGGGACCCCGCACAGAACTTTCCGAAAGTCCGCAGTAAAGTCACCCAGGCGAACTGCCTGGGTGCGGTCCCTCAGGAAGGAGGACAACCAAATCAGGGCCGTACCCCCGATCCCCGCCGCCGCGACACGGGAGAGTAAGATGGTATGGTCCACCGTGTCGAAGGCGGCAGAGAGATCGAGGAGGACCAATGCCTGGAATTGATTGGTGTCCCTCCCCTCCCTGAGGTTGTCAAGGACCGAAAGAACTACGGACTCCGTAGAGTGTGCGGGGCGAAAACCAGCCTGGCGGGCAGCCAATACCCCATTTTCTTCCACAAAGGTGCTCAGAGACCTGGTGACATGGCGCTCGAGCACCTTAGCCAAGAATGGTAGGAGAGAAATGGGGCGAAAGTTGGCTGGGATCGAGGGGTCTGCGCCAGGTTTTTTTAGAATGGGTAAAATGATAGCCGATTTCAAGGGGTTGGGAACAACCCCCTGAGAAAGTGAACTGTTCAGTAAGTGAAGGGGAGGATCAGGGCAAGAAATGTAAATGTGACGTAGTATATGAGCGGGACAGGTGTCAAGGGGAGAGCCAGATTTTACAAGGGGGATTAAGGATGTGAAGGATTCCTTAGTCAGAAGAGGGAGAGAGTTTAGTTGTCCTTGGGAAGGAGGACACTGAGGATCAACAAAAGACGGGGAAGGTGCAGGGATATTAGCTTTAGTGGCAGCAATTTTATCAATGAAAAAGCTGTTCAGAGAGTGACAAAGGGCAAGGGAAGGAGAGGGCTTAAGAGTGGTACGATCTGAAAAGGCTAGGTTCTGAACAATCGAGAAAATTTCCCTAGATTGGTTCTCGGCTGTGAGGATCTTGGAGGAGAAATAGGCCGTTTTAGCGGCCAAGATGGCATTCTTATATTGAGCTAAAAGGGTGGTAAAATCGGCTCTTAAGATGGAACAATAGTTTCTCCTCCAAGCCCTCTCAGCACGGCGTACCGATGACTTGATAGTTTTCAAGTCATCGGTAAACCACAGGTTTGCATCTTTCTCTCGCTTGGACGTCAGACGTTTCAAGTGGGCAATGGACTCGCATATAAGTGAGTATATGTGAGAGTGAGAGATTGAAAGAGTTCCTGTATGAATAAGTATGTGTTTCTATAAGTGACTGTTTATAAGACTAAGTATGTGTAAGTTTCCGTAGAAGTAAGTGTGGTGGTGTGTGTATAACTGTATATGCAAATAAATGTATGTTTGTTTCTTTATTAGCATGAGTGAGTATGTGTGAGTAACTCTATGGATGAGTGGCATTGTGTAACAGGATGTATAGGTGTATGAGTACATATGATGAGTGAGTACATGTATGAGTGACTGTATATGACTGTTGGTGAATGAGTGGATGTGTATGTGGTTCTTAGAATTACTGAAGAGGTTGTTGTAACTAGGGGTGGGCGGAATCTGCGTAATTGCGTTACGCAAATCTCCGCGAAACGGTAAAAAATCTCCGTGAACACGCAGAAATTCCGCGAACACGCGGAATTGCGTGTTCGCGATGCTTTTTTCCTGTTCACAATTGCTGTTTGCGTGCTCGGGGAGAAATATCTCGCGAACACGCATTTTGAGAACGCGAACAAGCAAAAATTTCGCGAAATCGCGGAAAGCAGACTTTTTGGGCAATTTCGCGTTCTCCGCGGAACGCGAAATTACGCAAATTCCGCAAATTCCGCGAGCGGAACGGAATTTACCGCCCAGGCCTAGTTGTAACTGGTATTGGTATGTCCATTGTTTTGAAAATTTTAGTCTCTATTTTTGAATGTGTGTATCAAAGGTTATATTAGGGGAAGAGGAGGTCTGCCACTCTATCACAAGGATGATGTCATCAGTGATGTCATCAGTGATGTCATTTGAGATGTCATCAGTGATGTCATGAGTGATGTCAGTGACCATGTCATGAGTGATGTAATATGTGACGTCATCAGTAGTGCATTGCGGGCGCGCGAGTTATAGTTAGCTGAACTAACTATAACGGGGGAATTTCATTGGTTTTTTACGAGTGAGATGTCCAGCTAACTATAACATGTGTGAAACCTTTGGTTTTTTCATTGAATTTCTAAGGTTTTTTAAATGCTAATTCCTAACTATAACGTGTGTGAAACCCATGGTTTTTTCAGTGAATTTGCAAGGTTTTTTTAAATGCTAATTCTTATATTTACCTTTTCTATTTTTTTTTTTTTCCAATTTTTTTTACATATTTTTATTTTAATTTTCTATCCTTTTTTAAAGACTATAGTTAAATTTTAAAAATTCTACAATATATTTTTTATTTTTACCATTTTTTTAAACAGGTAAGATTTATTAATATAACATATTGGTTTTTTTTCCCCCTTTTTTTTTTTTTTTTTTAGTATTTTTTTAACGTGCGCGTACGGTAAGCGCACGTCTTGCGTTTATAACATTAGATTTCTACGCTGTTTGCGTTCATTTACGCAATTTGCGTAGACGTACGTCACGCATGCGCAGCGCGTAACGCGTACGCTGCACGCGCATGTTACGCGGAAGTGAAGGGGCGTGCCTGTTTTGCGCATGCGCGCGTGCGCGTGTCTTTTTTACGCGCATGCGTACTTTTGCCGTAAGCGCTCCGTAAGCGCACCGTAAGCGTAACGTACGCGCACGTTGGGTCATGTGATCAAGAAACAACACTTTTGATTGGTTTAAACTACTTTCAGTTCTAGAACTCTCCTACACCACACCCATTCCCCTCATTTCTGCTTGTGATCCCTTTGGAGAAGGAGCTGAGTTGTCTTTGTGATACGATGGCAGAACAGCAGACCTCTTCAGAGAGTGAGGCTAACAGCACTACCTTGAGGCAGAGAAGGAGGAAACAAAAGAGCTCTTTCATATGGGAGTATTTTTCTTTTCCAGAGGGCAAGAAAAAGGTAAATGCACCCTTAGTGACTTGTAAGCTTTGTGACCGTGTACTTTCAAGAGGGAATCCCAACAAGAAGTATTCCTTCGGGAATCACACCATGTTGAGACACCTTCATGATGTACACGGTAGGACATATGCTCGACATACTGAAGGTAACCCTTCAGTAAGACAACCAAGCACATCCACAGCAGCTGAGCCTGGTCCATCATCTGCAGGGCCGAGTCCATCTTCGGCAGGTCAGCTGAGCCCTTCATCTGTGGGGGGAGCATCTCCTTTTTCTGGTCCTCTGGAAACCAACCATCGGTTTGCGAGGGTTTTAATTCGGTGCGCCACTTGTCATGATCTAATTTGTCATAGGGAGACCAGTGTTGCCCTAGTGAACAATTTAATAGATCAGCACATTTGTCGTACCGACTAATATTCCCATTCTTTCTTTCCTCTGTCCCTGCATGAACACAACGGCTCTTTTAAGAGCCAACCTTACCTTTCAACTTTTTTTTATATATTTTTTTAAACTTTTTTTTATTTATTTTTTTACCGTACGCGTACGGTACGCGTAATTTCTTTTTTTTTTTTAAAAAACACTAAAAATCAATTATCACATTACAAGGTCCTTGAGAGACTACAATGAAAAACTGAAAATGTGATTGTGGAGAAGTGGAAAAAAGGGACCATGAAATTTTTGACTTACCATACCCACTCAAAAAATTATTTATTAATTAAAATTTAATTTTAATTGCTTTAAAAATGGTTCAAGTTTTCAAAAATTTTCTATCTCAATCTGAAAAAAAAGAAAAAAGTATTAATATTTAATAAAACATTTTATAATACAGTACACATATTTACATATTTTCCCAAAAAATTTTTTGCCTTTTTTTTGCTGTTTTCAGAATATATTGCATTTCACTATAAATTGTGAAAGCAATTGCATTCATCATTTAACAGCGGGCAAAAAAAAAATAACAATCTCAAAGATTGTTTTAAAAAAGCCCAGAATCTCTTTTTACTTAAACATAACATTATAGGAATGCATAATATTCTAAAAAAATATCATCTAATATCAATACTTATTTCTTTAAAATACCGTCTGACATTTTTGTTTCAGAAGTATAATCACAAAAATATATCTCAAATAACTCCACAATACATCTGGTTCCATTTCCTTTAGGCCAAATAGTAATTTTAAAATTCTTTTTTGATTAAATTTCCAATGTTAATCCAATAAAATACTAAAGATTAAATTGTACAGATCTCACCGATTCTCTGGAACATTTTGGTTTCCGAAAGATTAATTAATAATTAAATAAGTCCACAATACAATTGTTTACCTTTCCTCATGGCCAAATAGTAATTTTAAAAATCTTTTTTGAATAAATTTCCAATGGCAATCCAATAACATTCCAAAATTTAAATTGTGCAGATGTTACCAATTTTGTCTAAATTTTTGGTTTTCCAAAGTTTCATTAAAAATTTAAAAAGTCCACATTACAATTGGTTACCTTTCCATTAGGCCAAATGGTAATTTGAAAAATCTTTTTTTTTTAAAATTCCAATGGTAATCCAATAAAATGGTAAAATTGTTTTGTACAGATCTTGCCAAGTCTCTCTAAAATTTAGGTTTCAGGAAGATTAGATAGGAATTTGCTAAATTAAAAGGCAAACGTTGCTTGAAAATCAATTGGGAATCATTACACAGTGTCCAGCCTTTTTCACATTTAAGATAAACTGTGTAATGTCCAGAAGTAACAGTAGGTCCTTCATGGAAAATTATTGCAACTGTTACAAAAGTTTTTCCTGAAATTGATAATTGCTGTCCTGTAAACTTCTTTATTAAAGTATCCAATTTTGAACCATCAGCTTTACATCGTTGCATCATTAAAATTACATATTGTCTGTATTCCTTTAAAATTAACGTTGAAAACATTTCAGATTGACACTCACTGCATTCCATGCTATGATTAGCATCTTTAACTAATTTAGCAAAAGTGACTGTTTTACTTTCTGGCAATGTTAAATAAATAAACCTTTCAGAATCAACATTAGAGCCACATGTATTGTAACAGTTTTCACAACTATGTTCCCATTTATAAGAGACACCAAACATATTTTCAATGGGAACCCCTTCTTCTTCCAGTACCTGAAGAAAAAACATCAAGAATTCCTGTGCGTCTTGCTGTACATTTTGAGAAAACTGTGTTCGTCCTGAACATACATCTAAAAGTTTTCTAATTTCAGTAGCACTTTCTATTTGAGTTTTATCATTACTCAGCTTTTGAAAAAGGAGACTCAACTCAGAACAGAATCTTTTTCTCTGATTTACTATTATCTGCTCTTGCACACTTTCCAGATAAAATGCAACATTCAGTACTACATTAGCGTAGCAGTTGACGCCAGAGCTATTTTCAAAATGACATCCTACAACCTCTTCTTCATTTTCCTTTTTCTTTTTGCTTGCAATTACATCACTCCTCTTTTTTTTCCTCCTCTCTACATCCTCATTACAGATATTCTCATTTCTCCTTTTACGAGAAACTACACGTTTCTCAAACACAGGATACTCCTAAATGAGGAGCATAGGTTCTTCTTAATCTATTATACTCCTTTACACAATTTGTATCAGCACTAACTTTTGAGTCATCAAAGTCTATCATGAATAAACCAGATAATGTTTTCACTCGTGACAAAGCTACATAAGCCATACCTTCTTTGAACACAGTTGAACCAATGTTCACAAAAGCACAATCTACAGTCAATCCTTGAGACTTGTGAATAGTTACAGCATATGCTAGAGAAAACGGAAACTGCTTCCTACGTACATATAAGTCTTTCACAAGCATGAAACGAACTGAACAACGACAAATGTCTTTAACTTCTTCTATCTGATCAAATTTTATTTTTAAACATTCAATTCCATCTTTTTTCTGATAATTAATAAAACCCACAACTCTTCCCATAGCTCCATTAACTAAACCTTTTTCAACATCCAAATTTCTCCTTAAAAATACTCTACAGTTCATGCAAACATATAGATTTTTTTCTAATCCAGCTGTTTTGGAAATGTTCTTCTCTAGTGAATCCAATTTATTTTTCAGTGTGCCTGTTAATGTGATAGTAATTCTTCCATCCTCAATTTTGTCCACTGCTTCCAATTTCCTGATATCTTCCTTTTCCAATTTTAAAAGCTCCTCATTGAATATTGAGCATTCACGTAGAGTTGGCATTAAGCAGATGACACTTTTCTTTTCTGCAATGTTCTTGTATATCTTCTCTGCAACTATTTCTTCCTTTGGAAATAAATTATGTAGCAACCGACTCTGTAATGCTTTTGTGCCAGCTTCTGTGAGTAGTCCAATTCTGATATCTTTCAGAATACTTCCATATTCTTCATCGTTTGCTTGCCTCATATTAGTAGTAAGTTCCTTGTACTCAAAGAAGGACCAAATATTTGCATTACCGATGCTTCCCAATGACTTCTTTGTGTCTTCATGTCTCACAGTATTAAACACTGGTTGTCCTTTAACTGGAGTAAGTTGTAGAAGATCCCCAAAAACTATGACATGTTTTCCACCAAATAACACGTCATAGTCTGTCCTTAGAATTTGCTGCATTCTTAAATGCACAAAGGCAAGCATTAAGTTTGATACCATGCTCACCTCATCAATAATGAGAACTTGCATCTTCTTCAATACTCTTGAAACTTCCAAGCATGCTTCTCCAGTTAGCTTGTTGTATTGTATTTTGTTCTCATGCTCCACTGGTAACATTAGCAAACGATGTAAGGTGATTCATTTTATGTTATATGCTGCTAACCCAGTTGGAGCAGTAACCACACAAGACAAAGTAGAATCCGTTTTTTGCTGTAGGTAGCTTCTGATGACTTTTATTAGGAAACTTTTTCCAGTTCCACCTTGTCCGCTTACATACATCCTGATTGGATGAAATGATGTGCATGAGCACTCTTTTTTTTCATGTAGAAATCCGTGATCAATTTTGCTTCTGATCTCTTCATAAATTTGTTGCTGCTCTTCATTCAGTTGTCTTTCCAAATTTTGTAAGTCTATAAATTCTTCTTGAGCTTGATTCATAGCCGTTTCCACTTCATTCATGGCTATTGATGCTTCATTTTCAACGATTGGTTGTCCTAGGGGATCTTGACTGAGTGTTCCTGAACTTTGGCTGTCTTGAGAACTGTCTCTAGCTACTTCAGCTGCAATTGTAGTTTCCTGTTCAATTTCTTCATTTAACATTTGCAGATAAGTTGAGAATGTACTGCATTGTATGCTGTCTTTGCAAGCATTAAAAGAATCTTCATAGCTTTGAAATTCTCCCAGTAGTTCATCCTCTGTACGCCATGGTTTAAACAGCTGTAAAAGAGCCAAGTAGTAAAATTCCTTTTTGTCAGTAGTGTCGCAACTCAGCTTCCTGTGATTTATCAAACTTCCTTTTGTTTGCTTCACCAAACATCCTTCCTCACCAATGACTTTATATTTTCCATTGTTGATGTCTTCTGCGGCTTTCCGTGAATAAATGTAGTTCTGCAGCACTTCATAGAGACACATGTTCTCCAGATGATGACTTCTTTTTGGATAATATGTGTCCAACATGTTTGATTTCAAAATATCTGTACTTTCTGGGTCATTCTCGGCCAAATATTCAATTTCTCCAACAGATTTCAGTACCCGATTTCTCATTGCTGCAAGGCCTAAACTTGCCCAAATTATTCTTCTTGATTTCGAGTAGAGACTTGCAGAAGATAACCTATCTGAACATTCGTAGGATCCAATTTCTCGATGCGATAACATCTTTAAACTGAAACTGTACAGCTTCTTACTGACAGTCTTCTCGTGAGAAATCTCTTCCCACATTTCTTTCAATTCAGTTTTTTCAGATTTAGTAATGTAAGACGTTACATATCGAGCAACAGCAATGGAATTGTCAGCTACATACTGTATATCCATGTTAGCATTCCACATGGATAAAATGACTGGGTTGTAGTCATTTATATTTTTTGATTCTTCTTTTCTTTTTAGGTTGTAGGTATTCTTAGGTGATTTTCTTGTGATAGTATGTCTCACAGATGACATAAAACTGTTTACTCTTCCATTTGAAAGAACAGGTCTAGGAAATCCAAATCGACATTTAGTGTAGTATTTATCTTTGCTCTTGTATTTCCGTCGACAGTATTTTCCACACCGATGACTTTGGAAACGTAAAACTTGCTCCTTTAACTTTTTCTCTTCTGTGCTTTTTGGTATAGCACATGTTGCATATTCTTCAATGTAAGATAACACTGCTTCATCAGTATCTGTTCCAAACTTTGGGGCATCCTTGATCCACAACAGCATATGAATATGAGGAGCACCTCTTGCCTGGTACTCTTTTCTCCAAAAGAAATCCACTACTTCTCCAAGGGGTGGATTTTTTTTATTGCAGATGAAGGACATCATAGCTTCAAATCTATGATTGAAATATCTGCAAACATTAACCGGATCCAATGAGCACAGTTCTCCTGCTGTCTTGTATTCAATGTTTTTAATGTTTGAATTTGCCTCTCGTAGAAAATCCAGTAAATCATCCCAAGCGGACTCAGCACAGCTTAGGGTAAGGAACCATGTTGGTGCTCCTAAATTCCGTAACATGCATTTTAATTCACCATGGTGTCGGTACCAATATTCATTTGTCCCACGCTGACAAGCCATCAGATTGATCAGTTGTGTTTCCAAATGATCATCTCGGTGCTGCACTTTCTCCATAAAATCCTTAGCAGACACATTTTGTAAATGTACTCCACTTTTTAAAATGTGATTTACTGCATAAGATAGTGCAGACAAGTCGCTTTCAAATAAAAGATGGAACAAATAAGGAATACTTTGTCGAAATCTGGGATCTTCTGCATATAGTCTTGTAGTCCGATACTCAGAAGCTGGAATCTGTTCTGGACGTTCATCGTATCGTCCTCCTTTTCCTTTAGGAAACAGCTGGGGAAAACATCGAGCTTCCAAGCTCTCCTCCCATACACTCACGGGAGTTCCTTTTGCTTTCTTCATCTGAAACAGATCAATATTGTCTCCCATAGCTTCTTTTGAATGTAGAGGATGTATGCTAAAATGTTCATAAATTTCTTCTTCCTTTGACTTGTCCACTTTTTCAATTTGTCCAGTTGGTGTTTCTGTGTCTTCTTGTAAATCTTCTTCTTCTTCTTATATATAAATTGATTCATACCATTTGTTATTCCTTTTCAAATACAAATTTGCTCTTTGTACTTTCCGTACATCTACCAGCTCCTGCCAAATCTTCTTATTCTTTGTAGGTACACCATTAACCAGAATAACTAATGGTTCAGTTTCCAAAGTATCTGCATCAATAGTTTCCATATTTTTTTTCAAATCCAAGGGCAAATACACCACTCTACCTTTTAAACCTCTCAGTAAATCTGAAGGAGGTAATTTACCAGTTTTGGGCTCCATACGTACTATGGTCTGGAAGGGATGAACACATTGAATAAGTATAGACTCATATGTATTTAATTCAGAAAGTTCGGCAGGAATAGCATCCAATTCTAAATTATTATGTACAGCTCTGGTCGGCATTCTATTTTCCTCTAACTTGTTGTAACAGTATTTACAAATACGCTGATCTTCACCCAATTCAAAACAATTTTCAAGAAATATGTATGTGGCAAAATCCTTCCACTTATAATTATCTTCATTTTCACTCTTTCTGTAGAGATCAACATTCCTAGTTTGTTTTCTATAATGAGTTCTGCGGCAACAAATATAAGTTATATTTGGTCTTTCATTAGAGATTATTGCAAATTTTGTTATGTGATCATTAAATGTTTTACTTACAGAGGGTTCTACATTCTCTTCCACTTCTTCCTCATTTACTGTGTCCTTTTCTGCACTGTCTTGTTCATGACCAAAGTAACAAAACTGAATTTCATCAACAACCTTCTCTACATCTGATACCGATCCACGGAACAGAGCCCTATTCAATACATCTAACTTTATTGCTGGACTTTTAGCAAAATACAACCGTCTCACAAACTTTCTCATTTCAGTATGATGAACAGCCAGCATCCTAAAATGATGGAAAACACTATTACACACTTTTCTAGATAGACAAGCCAGAGAATGACCCTGCAAGCCAGTATTCTCTCTCACTCTGCATGGATCTAGACTTTGAAGCACCTTAATCTTCTGTTTTACACTTTTTTTACTATATTCTCTTAGAAACTCACGAAATTTATCAATAGATTCCTGACGCACAGTGCAAATACTACTACAATTCCAAGTGTACACTGTGGCTTTAGGACGTCTCCCCATAGCCTCATCCGCCATCACTTGTACCTCATCTCTTGGAACCATTATCTCCTTCTCCATTATGCAACCATTTTTCAATTCGTAAGCACGACCTCTGGTGTCAACTGCATGCAGCAAACTATTACTTTGAAAATAGCTCTCTTCATTAAAAAAAGGTTCACTACTTGAACTATGCATCCATTTTCCTAAAAACACTTTACAAAAGTTTGTTCTGTTCACTACTCTTTTCCTTTTGCTTTGTGATTTCAGTACATTAACCATTTTATCTAATGTACGCATCCTATTCAAAATTAAAATGAATACTTTCCTTTTTAATTCTAAAGCCTTTGCTGCAATGGCTTCAATTTCTTTTTTTCTCTTGTAATATTTTGCCTTTTTCTTATATTTCTTTACATCCTTTATCAAATTGGACATAACTCTTCTCTGAAACATTTTTCTACGTATCTCTTTAAACGCTGTTTTTCTGTTTAAGTTAATCTTTGTTATTGCAGAAGGTATATTTGCATTAACTAAATTCTCAATTTTTTCCTGTTCTTTTCTATTGAAAAGATTCTTTCCAGTACAGACATTTTGTACATTTTTCCTTTTTTTGAAGATGTTCTTTAAAAAAAATTTTGTCTGCTTACCAGAAGACTTTCTCTTTTTCCCAACATGAGCATCTCCAGCTAACTTAGATCCTCCAGTTGTCTTCAAATATAGATTTTTTTTGTGGTTTTTCCTTTGTCTGGATTTTGTAGGCATCTTAAATTTTGTTCACTGCTCTTCAGCAATACCTGAAAAAAACTAAAAAAAAATTCCTTTATTTTATTTAAATATATTACTACATTTTTTATGATCTTTTCAAATCTTAAAATACTATGTACCCCTTTCCTACAAGTGAAAATCACAATAACACCATCACAAATTAAATATCTAAAAACAATTCCTGTGTGCACACAGAGTCATGGTTTGAAATTAGGCAGAAAACGAAATTTCTTTGCCATTTTGAAAGCACACTTACTACTCTTTTTTTTGGCAAGTAATACGTACTTTTACAGTCTGACACATTTTGAATCCACTTTTCAGATTCTGCTAAAAGCACATGTCCAAACTGCTTTTTGAGACCAGCACCATGTGTAACCTGGGTGACTGACTACACTCCAGCAAGGGCAACCAGCCTTAGTGATGCTGAATGTATTTCCATTACTGACTGCAACCTCAAACCCAACTCGGTTGTGAATACTGTGCATGATTCCACAGGATAAGCAGCTGGGTGTGTGCTAAGAGTCTGCTTCTGCATAAAAAAATAGCTCCCCCTTTCCATCTAATGCAAATGTAAAATCACCAGAGCAATACCAAACAGATTTCTGAGACCATCAACATGTGTAACCTGGGTGACTGACTACACTCCAGCAAGGGCAACCAGCCTTACTGATGCTCAATGTATTTGCATTACTGACTGCAACCTCAAACCCTAAAAGTATTCCTCATTTATACCACTACACCTTAATTTATGGTGAAAACATAGTCCATATTATTTTACATGTTTTTATTTGCATTATTAAGTGAAACCTCAAACCCCACTCAGTTGTGAATACTGTGCATAATTCCACAGGATAAGCAGCTGGGTGTGTGCTAAAAATCTGCTTCTGCATAAAAAAATAGCTCCCCCTTTCCTACTAATGCAACTGTAAAATTACCAGAGCATAACGCAATAAATCTCTGCCTGTAATTCCTCTTTGCACACAGAGTCATGTTTTCATATTAGTCTGAAAACGTAATTTCTTTGCCAATTTGAAACCACACTTACTACTCTTTTTTTTGGCAAGTGATAAATACTTTTACAGTCTGACACATTTTAAATCCACTTTTCTGATTCTTAAAAAAGCACATGTCCAAACTGCTTTTTCAGACCAGCAACATGTGTAACCTGGGTGACTGACTACACTCCAGCAAGGGCAACCAGCCTTAGTGATGCTGAATGTATTTGCATTACTGACTGCAATCTAAAACCCCACTCGGTTGTAAATACTGTGCATGATTCCACAGGATAAGCAGCTGGCTGTGTGCTAAGAGTCTGCTTCTGCACAAAAAAATAGCTCCCCCTTTACATCTAATGCAACTGTAAAATTACCAGAGTAATACGCAATAAATCTCTGCCTGTAATTCCTCTGTGCACACAGAGTCATGTTTTCATATTAGTCTGAAAACAAAATTTCTTTGCCAATTTGAAAGCACACTTACTACTCTTTTTTTTGGCAAATGATAAGTACTTTTACAGTCTGACACATTATGAATCCACTTTTTAGATTTTTAAAAAAGCACATGTCCAAACAACATTTTCAGACCAGCAACATGTGTAACCTGGGTGACTGAGTACACTCCAGCAAGGGCAACCAGCCTTAGTGAAGCTGAATGTATTTGCATTACTGACTGCAACCTCAAACCCCGCTCGGTTGTGAATACTATGCATGATTCCACATGATATGCAGCTGGCTGTGTGCTAAGAGTCTGCTTCTGCAGAAAAAAATACCTCCCCCTTTCCATCTAATGCAAATGTAAAATCACCAGAGCAATACCAAACAGCTTTCTGAGACCAACAACATGTGTAGCCTGGGTGACTGACTACACTCCAGCAAGGGAAACCAGCATTAGTGATGCTGAATGTATTTGCATTACTGAGTGCAACCTCAAACCCCACTCGGTTGTGAATACTGTGCATGATTCTACAGGATAAGCAACTGGCTGTGTGCTAAGAGTCTGCTTCTGCACAAAAAAAATAGCTCCCCCTTTCCTACTAATGCAAATGTAAAATTACCAGAGTAATACGCAATAAATCTCTGTCTATAATTCCTCTTTGCACACACAGTCATGTTTTCATATTAGTCAGAAAACGAAATTTCTTTGCCAATTTGAAAGCACACTTACTACTCTTTTTTTTGGCAAGTGATAAATACTTTTACAGTCTGACACATTTTAAAACCACTTTTCAGATTCTTAAAAAAGCACATGTCCAAACTGCTTTTTCAGACCAGCAACATGTGTAACCTGGGTGACTGACTACACTCCAGCAAGGGCAACCAGCTTTAGTGATGCTGAATGTATTTGCATTACTAAGTGCAACCTCAAACCCCACTCGGTTGTGAATACTGTGCATGATTCCACAGGATAAGCAGCTGGGTGTGTGCTAAGAGTCTGCTTCTGCATAAAAAAAATGCTCCCCCTTTACATCTAATGCAAATGTAAAATCACCAGAGCAATACGCAATAAATCTCTGCCTGTAATTCCTATTTGCACACAGAGTCATGTTTTCATATTAGTCTGAAAACGTAATTTCTTTGCCAATTTGAAACCACACTTACTACTCTTTTTTTTGGCAAGTGATAAATACTTTTACAGTCTGACACATTTTAAATCCACTTTTCAGATTCTTAAAAAAGCACATGTCCAAACAACATTTTCAGACCAGCAACATGTGTAACCTGGGTGACTGATTACACTCCAGCAAGGGCAACCAGCCTTAGTGATGCTGAATGTATTTGCATTACTGACTGCAACCTCAAACCCCACTCGGTTGTGAATACTGTGCATGATTCCACAGGATAAGCAGCTGGCTGTGTGCTAAGAGTCTGCTTCTGCACAACAAAAATAGCTCCCCCTTTACATCTAATGCAAATGTAAAATCACCAGAGCAATACGCAATAAATCTCTGCCTGTAATTCCTATTTGCACACAGAGTCATGTTTTCATATTAGTCACAAAACGAAATTTCTTTGCCAATTTGAAAGCACACTTACTACTCTTTTTTTTGGCAAGTGATAAGTACTTTTACAGTCTGACACATTATGAATCCACTTTTCAGATTATTAAAAAAGCACATGTCCAAACAACATTTTCAGACCAGCAAAATGTGTAACCTGGGTGACTGACTACACTCCAGCAAGGGCAACCAGCCTTAGTGATGCTGAATGTATTTGCATTACTGACTGAAACCTCAAACCCCACTCGGTTGTGAATACTGTGCATGATTCCACAGGATAAGCAGCTGGCTGTGTGCTAAGAGTCTGCTTCTGCACAAAAAAATAGCTCCCCCTTTACATCTAATGCAAATGTAAAATCACCAGAGCAATACGCAATAAATCTCTGCCTGTAATTCCTATTTGCACACAGAGTCATGTTTTCATATTAGTCACAAAACGAAATTTCTTTGCCAATTTGAAAGCACACTTACTACTCTTTTTTTTGGCAAGTGATAAGTACTTTTACAGTCTGACACATTATGAATCCACTTTTCAGATTATTAAAAAAGCACATGTCCAAACAACATTTTCAGACCAGCAAAATGTGTAACCTGGGTGACTGACTACACTCCAGCAAGGGCAACCAGCCTTAGTGATGCTGAATGTATTTGCATTACTGACTGAAACCTCAAACCCCACTCGGTTGTGAATACTATGCATGATTCCACATGATATGCAGCTGGCTGTGTGCTAAGAGTCTGCTTCTGCAGAAAAAAATACCTCCCCCTTTCCATCTAATGCAAATGTAAAATCACCAGAGCAATACCAAACAGCTTTCTGAGACCAACAACATGTGTAGCCTGGGTGACTGACTACACTCCAGCAAGGGCAACCAGCCTTACTGATGCTGAATGTATTTGCATTACTGAGTGCAACCTCAAACCCTTAAAGTATTCCTTATTTATACCAGTACACCTTATTTTATGGTGAAAACATAGTCCATATTATTTTACATGTTCCTCACATTTAAATTTCTCCCAAAACAGAAAATGATAAACACAACTTCAACAAAAGGAATTCCAATTCTATTATTCATTTCTTAATTTACCATATACATCCCCTCTCAAACTCTAAACTCACCTTTAAAATTAGTTAGTTGTGAAAGAAATGTGGCACTCAAACAGCAGATTATCAGAGCCAGGATCTCTGTTCTGTACACCTCTCTCCTCTCAGCAGAACCAGATAATGGCAAATTTTCCCTCTCTTTTTCCACACATATACATGTAAGTTTCAAATCTCAGTGCTTCCCCCTTTTTTTCAAATGTAATCACACATTTCTATTGGTTGAAAACCAACCCTTTTCCAAAAGTACCCTTCCCCCAACTTGACTTCTGCCTAGTACCCTTCCCCCAACTTGACTT
The DNA here is from genome assembly GCF_964204655.1 of Triturus cristatus. Taxonomy (NCBI): domain Eukaryota; kingdom Metazoa; phylum Chordata; class Amphibia; order Caudata; family Salamandridae; genus Triturus; species Triturus cristatus. The sequence goes on from NC_140590.1 coordinate 179,556,188, forward strand.
CTGCCTGCTACCATAGCAACAGCTCTTGAAACACTGCTGTGCAGAGTTAGGTCAGAAGTTCACCAAACAATGTTTCATTTCCAAAGAGCAGGAGTGCTTGACTTTTCAAACCTAACAGCAAATCCATAGTACTGTTCTTTGGTAACACGTTTTTCTGTACCAATACAAAACATGCTTCTATAAATTTACAGATACAGCCTAGTTTTTATTGTAGAATGGTATGAAACAGCCAATCATTTAAAAAAAAAAATAATAATAATATGTATGCCTCCATTTCCAAACTGTCTTTCATTTCTTTTTACCATTCTACTGAATTACACCTCCTGAGTGCATCCCGTTCTCCTTTCAAGATGTTCACAGTGTGGATTGTAGGGCACAGCTATGTCTTCTGGAGTGAAAAGTATGCAGAGAAAACAGGTATGGTGAGAGACCTTGCTTTGCCAAATGTAGACATTAAATGGATTGGTCAGAGAGGGTTAAAGTGGCACCAATTGATGCCATTGGTGAAATCCTTCATGCAAATCCAACACCCTGACCTCATAATAGTGCACTGTGGTGGCAATGACCTAGGCCCTTTGACTGGGGTAGGTCTGGAAATGCTTATGAAGGAGACCTTTGCACAACTGTTTTCACTTTTCCCTAAAACTGCCTTTGTGTTTTCTAACATATGCCAAAGGCAAAAATGGAACTGGTCCAATCATTTCTGTCCACAGATTGACAAAGCAAGAAAGCACGTCAACAAATCTGTTTCTGCTTTCCTCCAAGACTATGGTATGGGTTCCATTTACCACAACAACTTGCGTTACGACATGCAAGACATTTATAGAGGAGATGGTGTGCACTTCAATGATGAAGGGAACAGAGTCTTCCTCTTGAACCTTAGACTCTGCATCGGTACTTACTTGTAGGTACCACTAAAAAATCACTTCATAAACACAACAGCTCTTTTTAGAGCCCCCTAATATCTAAACACTTAAATCTGCATTTCATTTCATTTTTTATTTTTTTTTTCTACCGTACGCGTACGGTTAGCTTACTGTACGCGTACCCCGCGATTTTTTTAAAAATTAATAAATGGTTTTTTTGTACTTTTCTGTCCTTCTTTGTCCCCCTTTCAAATGTTAGGGGGTCTGTAACTCTCTTCCTTGCCCCCTTTTCAAGTTATCTCCCTTTTTTTTTGTGACTAAAACACACGAAATGGCGGCCGCCGCTTCCTGGTTTCCACCGATTCGAATGTTTACTAAGATCTATCAGCCAATCAGAATCGCGCTCGCGCACGTCACCGTACGCGTACGGTAAGCGCACCGTAAGCGCACCGTAAGCTGGCTCAGATATATATATTGATTTTCTCAGAATCTACTGAACAGATTTACACCAAACCTACAAAAGGCACTTCCTTGACCTGAGGACTACCTCTCTGCCAAATTTCATTTAACTCTGTTCAGCCGTTCGGGCTGTAGCTGTGTCTAAAGGTCCTATGGAAAAATGCAGGGGAAAAACGCGTTTTGGGACCCCCCTTTTATCTCAGCCCCCGCTTGACGAATCCCCCCGAGACTTTCAGGGTAGGAGCGGAGCGCAGCGCCCCACCTATTTTGAAAATTTGGCGAGGATTCGTCGACCGGCGCCAAAGTTATTCAAAATAGAATGTTGCGGATTTCCTATGGTAAGAGGGTCCTAACTATAACTACCTACTGGCGACCGCCAGTAGGTAATATATATATATATATATATATATATATATATATATATATATATATATATATATAATCAAAACATAATTGCAGTGAATGTCATGCACAAAACAGGCACTGAATCCATTAATTGATGGCGCAAAGGTTTAGCCTTTTATCAAAGCGTCCAGAGGCCTTGATCACATGATCGCGCTACGTCCAGTGTACGTTTTTAATGTGATACAACACCATGTGACTAATGATTTTAGAGGACATCGAAGAAAGACTAAATTGGTTAATTTGTTAATGGCACAAATGCTTGACATGTTGAGCTTTAAAAGCAATAGTTCATCGTATCCACTCAATAAACTTTCAAAATAAATAGGAGCAAAGTTAGATAAATCAATAAAATAGCCTTCAGTAGTAAACAATAAATATGAAAATACATGATTATTGGCTTAAATGTCTGTATAAAAAATCAGCATTGCTAAAAACCATGAAGTAATGTTCTCTTGTCTAATAACTTATGCTTATTTCATTAGACAATATTGGACAGTATTATGTATGTTATTCACGCTTATTTGCATTGTTTTAACTATTTTTATAACAGTACCAATACTACCAATACTTAAGGAAGAATGCAAAATATAAGCAATTTAAAATTAACTTGATTATAATATTTACTATCCTAAAAGACTATTTGCAACATGGAAAACTAATATATAAAGTGCATAGTACAATTTAATAGTGCAAATACTCCAATAGCTAGGGTACAATTAACCAATACTCTAACAGACACATATATGTATAGACATCGTTGATAAAAACATATCCTCCATGTTTAAAGCTGCCATGTGACATAGATTCATACATAAAGATTACTATTTGCCAATATGACATTCATTACTTAGATATATTACCAAGGCTTTTATTGCACTTCATCCCTCGTTAAAGTGCAATAGTGATGTCCTGACTAAAGTGCTAATCGTGTCTAAAGTGCCTTTTAGTAAAGTGCTCTGTGCTCAGTGTTACTAAGTTCACTGATTGGAACTTTAAAAATAATTAATAAAATTATGTAAAGAGAACAAAGGAGCTCGGGAGCTGTTGTAATCCCAAATACAATTAGACATGGGTTCATTTCTGTGCAGGAACAGCCAATTACTGATAATTGTTCAGTGATCACAGAAAATTATGTAAATCATCACTAGTATTCAAACCCATAGGGGATTTGGTGTTGAGTTCCACGATGTATTTGGATTCCAGTTGACGTAAGGTCTTTTCACGATTACCTCCTCTTTTGCGTGCCTGTACTGCTTCTATAACAAAATACTGAATACAATTTAAATTGTTGTTATGTGTGGATTTAAAATGTCTAGCCTCTGGTTACACTGGATCAGAATTGACAATAGCTCGCAGATGCTGCAAGATTCTAACATGCACCTGTATTTTGGTACTACCCACATATTGTAGGCCACAGGTGCATTGCAGCACATATACCACATAGTCAGTTCTGCATGTGTAATGTCCTTTTAGTTCAATAGATTTAGCTGTGCAGTAAGAGGAGGTATTAATTCTAAATGTGCAGGCACGGCAAGTACTGAATTAAAAAACCCATGCTTAGACAATAACTAGCTAGTATTGATATTAGTCTCAGGACTATTCTTAACTAGTTCACTATGCATAGATGGAGCTCCCCGAAAGTAAACACTGGCTTATGTGGCAGAGTTTTCTTAAGTGTGGCATCTGGTTGATAATAGCTTTAATTCTGTTGGCCTGTTTACTATAAGTAGTAATAAGCCTAGCTGCAGCCCCAATCTCGTCTTTTGTCACAAGGGTCACAAGGGTTGCATTCAGCCAAACCTGCAGTATCATGTGGATTGAGCAAATCTTTTCTATCCTTGCTGTTGGCTTTCTTTATGGCTTGTTCTATAGTGCTGTTATTGCATCCTCTAAGAAGGAATCTTCGTTTGGCCTCTTGCTGGTATTTACCTAAATCATTTTTAGAGCTACATACTCTACGAATTCTAAGGAATTCCCCATAGGGAATACTATCGATGAGGTGTCTCGGATGGAAGCTGGCTGCACGCAAAATTGAATTGCCCACTGTAAGTTTACAAAAAAGACATGACTCAATCTTGCCCTGGTCAACATAAATATGGACATCAAAAAGTTGGTGTCAACTGTATCAATAAGTGCAGTGAACTTGAGGTTTAATTTGTTCATATTAATTTTAGTGACAAATTCTTCAGATTGTGTTATTGTCCCCCGCCAAACAACAAAAACATCATCTATGTAGCGCCACCGTTGTACCACATGATTGGCCCAATCCAAGTGGTGCTCCACCCTATATATATATAGCACTGGGGAATGGGATTCACAGGGCCTAATGAGGCCTCTAGAGGGAGGGGGGCAAGGTTTTTAAAAAAAAATTATTTTGCCCTCCAGGGGCCCCCCCCCTTTTGGGGCCCAGGGGAGCAGGGGTTGCCTATCCTGCCCCCTTATGTTATTTTCAATTTTTAATTTCAAGACAGGTGACTAAGGGCCTGATTTAGATCTTGACAGATGGATAACCCATTTACCGAAATATAAATCCCTTTATATGCTATGGGATTTATATTTCCTGCGGATGGGTTAACCATCACCATTGTGATCTAAATCAGGTCCTAAGTCCCTGAGTCCGGTAATGGCTTCCAGCAACATTTTTCTCATGTTACTGGCAGCCAATCAAAGCACTCGCTCCCTGGACCTATTAGAGGGCTCTAATTATTTTTCCAAACATATCTTTAATGGTGTTTAGCATATACTTCACATATTACATCCAAAACGGTATTCGAGCCTTAATACAAAGCCTCGCATTCGTTAGAAAGAACAAAGTTGAGTTTGCAAGGTCAGTTTAAGTCCAAGCCTTCTAGCGTAACAAACCTAGTGTAACAAGTACAGTGTCTAATAATAGAAAGGCATGGGGTGTCCCCACCTTAAGGATGCATACGTTCAACCCGTCTTTCTTTTTTGACAGGATTTTCCTTTAGCCCTTCCAACTGGGAAGGTACCAAAAGAAAAAAAAGAAACAGAAAATCCCGCCCCCAACAAACAACATGGGTAGTGGCGGCTGTGTGGAAAGGCGGATTTCCACGACATACATTTAAAATTGAAAAAGATGCATACCCAAGACCGAGGGCGGACAGAGGGCCAAAGGCAATCCACGCGTAAGAAAAGCAACCAGTATTCAAAACTTTTATAATCATCGTGGAAGACAGAGTAGTTTCCAGAGCCGGGAGTGCCACAGTGACAGAGTGGGGGCTACCTTTTTCTTCCATGCTGCCACGATTGTTACTTTCGCGGCCCCTATGCATGTCCACATAATGGCCTTATCTGCCTTAGTTTGGTGTTCAAGATAAGGATCGCGGATGCCTAGGAGAACCCCCCTATGGTGGTCGGTATCGGGTAACCCAACATGATCTTAATTTGTGCTAAGATCTCCTCCCACAATGGTATTATTGTGGCATAATCCCACCAGATGTGTTGTAAATAACCAATAATCTGCAGCCCCTCCAACATCTATCTGATGTATTCGGGAAGATAATTTTAAGTTTGGCAGGATAGAGGTACCAGTCCATCAATGTTTTCAAGTGGGCTTCCCGGAGTTACAGAGAATGGTTAAATTTTGTAATATCTTACCACAACCCGGCCCATTCTTTGTCACCTATGTCCCTGTGTATTACCCCTTCCCACAGATCCATATATCTGGGACGGGGATGACAGAAGGGAGTTATATAGGAATGAAATCACACCTCTCATAGAGCCGACCATCAGCACAAACATCTCAAAACGTGTTTTTTCTCTTGTAGCCGACTTCGCGAATGTGTAGGGTGAGTGCCCAGTGTTTGAGTTGGAGATAATGGAAGTGTTTATCAGGTTCTAAATGAAACTCTCGTCTGCAGTTTTTGAAAGTGAGAATGTCAGTATTGTGAAAGAGATGGATTAGTGCAATGCACCTGCCCTCTCTCCGTTTATCAAAGGGTCCCTCTTGAAGTGCTGGGGGGAAGGCCAGATTGAAATGTATCGTTGTAAAGGGGGAGGGAAACGTGGTCCAGTGATCATCCCTTGATAAAGAGTCCCATACTTTTAAGGTAGTGTGGGTGCTAATATAAGCATTCGCTGGCCTATCTTTCTTGGGCTTCCATATGAGATCCCAGATCGTCCTCCCGGCGATGGCTCGGTCCATATGGAGTCAATGGGCCCCTATTCTCATAACTAACTTCAGACAAAATCCTAAACTTACTACAATTTTGGTATTCACAGAAGGCACTTACTCATTTTGGTATTCACAGAAGGCACTTACTCATTTCGTTATCACAGAAGTTAGGAGTCCTAACTTTAGGACTCCTAAATGCCTTCTGTGAATACAGAAAGTCTTAAAGTTAGGATTTTTCTCGGTTTAGGAGTAGTAAAGTTAGGACTCCTAACTTTAGGACTCCTAAATGCCTTCTGTGAATACCGAAAGTCTTAAAGTTAGGATTTTTCTCAGTTGAGGAGTAGTAAAGTTAGGACTCCTAACTTTAGGACTCCTAAATGCCTTCTGTGAATACCAAAAGTCTTAAATTTAGGATTTTCTCAGTTTAGGAGTAGAAAAGTTAGGACTCCTAATTTTAGGACTCCTAAATGCCTTTAGGAGTCCTAACTTTACTACTCCTAAACTGAGAAAATCCTAACTTTAAGACTTTCGGTATAGAAGGCATTTAGGAGTCCTAAAGTTAGGAGTCCTAACTTCTGTGAATACCGAAACGAGTAAGTGCCTTCTGTGAATACCAAAATGAGTAAGTGCCTTCTGTGAATACCAAAATGGTAGTAAGTTTAGGATTTTGTCTTACGTTAGTTCTGTGAATCGGGCCCAATGTTTCTCCGACTCCCTTTTCGACCATTCTGCTACAATCCGTAATTGTGCAGCTTTATAGTAAAGGCCAAGGTCAGGCAAACCTACTCCACCCTCCGTTCTAGAGCGTCTCAATATCAAGAAGGACAGTCGGGCCCTCCCACCTTACCATATGAACCGTGTGAGCAGTGATTTAACTTTTGGTAGAAATTCTTTATCGTGTTCAATAGGCAATGGCTGAAAAAGATATAAAAGTTTAGGGAGTACCGTCATTTTAATTGCATGTATGCGGCCTAGCCAGGAGATAAAGAGGGGCTTCCAACGTTTAAGATCGTTTTGGAGTTGGAGAAGAGCAGTGGGAAAGTTAGCTTTGTAGAGTCCTTCCATCCGCGGGGTCAACTGGATTCCCAAATACTGAAGGGAGCGGCTGGCCCATTGGAGTGGAGAAAGGGTCTGGAGCATGCCTGCCTCATCGTTAGGGATCGTAAGATTAAGTATATATGATTTATCGAGGTTAAGCTTGAAACCCGCTACTGCCTCATATATGGCCAGTTCTAACTGCAGTGCGGGGGAGAGAGAGCGACGGGTCTGTGAGAGTTAAAAGTACATCATCCGCAAAGAGAGATATTTTATGTGTATCACCATCAATTAAAATCCTCTTAATCGCCGGAGCCTCCCGAATGCAGATCGCCAGTGGTTCAATGCTTAAAGCAAACATCAGGGGTGACAACGGGCACCCCTGTATGGTTCCCCTTGTCAGCGTAAATGGGGCCGAGAGCGTTCCATTAACCTGTACTCTAGAACACGGTTGCGTATAATTAGCCTCAATCATAGTGATAAATTTGTCCGCGAAACCAAAGTGCATGAGTATGCGAAACAAGAATGACCAGTCCACCTTGTCAAAGGCCTTTTCGGCGTCTAACCCCACAAGCACTGCTGGGATCTTCCGTTTGGAGACTTTCTCAATGAGATGTACAATGCGTCTTACATTATCATGAGTCTGTCGCCCCTTTATGAAGCCTGATTGATCAGGATGGACGAGGTCTGGCATCAGATCATTCGATCGGGCATCTAAGATGGCTGAGTAGAGTTTTGCGTCCAAGTTTAAGAGGGCAATGGGCCGGTATGAGGCACACAGGTGTACATTTTTAACCGGTTTAGGGATGACCGTGACAATTGCCTCGGCCATCGAAGGAGTCACCCCTCCGTCTTCTGCCATCTTGTTAACAAGATGCGTGAGGTGTGGTATGAGGTCGGGCGCAAAGGTTTTATAAATTGATGCCGTCAGCCCATCTGGGCCTGGGGCCCTATGGACTTTAAGAGAAGCTATGGTTACACCCACTTCTTCTGGGGTTATGGGGGCCGTGAGTCTATTGTTCCACTCTTGGGAGACCTGGGGGAAGTGGAGAGCCTGAAGATAACTGTTTGGCAGCTCTATATCCCATGATTCCCCAGTCTAGAGTGTTCTGTAAAAAGATCCCAAAATGTCAGCTTTGCCCCTGTCTGTGTGGACCAGCTCTCCCTCCCCGTCTTGAATGCCTCCAATGTATTCTCTTTCACACTTCTCTTTCAATTGCCTCGCTAGGTGTCTGCCTATTTTGTTCCCCTGGAAGTAGGAAATTTGGCGCAGTTTTAATAGTGTGTGTTCTGCCCGGTTAGTTTAGATTGCCTTAAGCTTTTCCCTTAGTGCCGTAAGAGCGCGCAGTGAGCCCCTGGTGGGTTTATTCTTATGTTCCTTTTTGTCTAGTTCCAATTCTGCTTCTAGACCTTCTCTCTCCTTAGCTCGCTGTCTATTTAGGGTGGAGTTGAGTTCTATGCTCTTTCCCCGTATAACCGCTTTGAATGCGTCCCAGGTATTGCACAAGGAGGTTTCTTCAGGTCTGTTTAAGTTAAAAAACTCTATGATCGCTTCTCGCAGTTCCGTTCACAACACCTTGTCTCTCGTGAGTGAGGCCGGGAAATACCATTTCTTCGTTGTAGACGAGGCCGTTCTCCAGTGTAAGCAAACCGAAATGGGGCAGTGATCTGAAATGGAGAGAGGAAAGATTTTGCCTTCTCGCAGAATGCCTGTTAGGTTCTGACTGAGAAAAATATAGTAAATTCTGGAATATGTATGGTGCACATGGGAATAATATGCGTAGTCTCTAGTCTGGTGGTATAGGGTACGCCAGGCATCTCTAAGACCCAAATCGTGCATCCTTTGCTTAATGGCTTTAGAGAAGGAGCTAGTTTCTCGATCTATGAGATTGGGTACTATCTAAGTCTGCTTGCCAGGTAAGATTGAAATCCCCCAGAAGGATTGTTGGACCCTCTGCAAAATCCCCCACTTTATCCAATACTGTGGTTAAAAAAGCTGCTTGACCAACATTGGGCGCGTAAGCTGTAATAAAGGTGTACAATTTACCCCTCAGAGAGCCCTTGACCATAACCATCCTACCCTCCTTATCTGACTGAATTGCCAATGGCTGGAACTTTGTTGAACTATGAAAAAGGAGTGCGACCCGCAGTGTTTGGTGTGTGCGGAAGACCTATATATAAGAGGATACTGTTTGTGTCTAAGCCTCGATTCCTCGGTCCTCTGTAAGTGTGTCTCTTGAAGAGCCACAATATCAAAGTGGTGGTCCGTGAGGTATTTCCAGACCTTCTGTCCCTTTTATGGTGAATTAAGCCCCTTGACATTCCATGACCCTATTGAGAGTACCATCTGTACAGTGTTGTGCCCTCCCCTGCTCTCATACCCCCTGATGTATGGAATAACCCCCGGTCCAGGTTGCTGGGGGGAATAAGCTACCCAGTCACGCCCACCGCAGTCAGTGCATCTGTTCCAAGATGTGTCTGTGTTGGAAACCTAAGTGGAGCCGCCACCACTCCCAAACTCCCCCACCCAGAAAACATGAAACAAAAACCCCAAACCCCAACATTACCAACAAGAACATGTGCCGGATCGATGACAAGTCTCCGGCTGTAGGTGCATTTACTCTACTGGGCATGTTGGTGGATGGAGCAGTCGTATTCCCCATCCGCGCCCATCTCGAGTGCCCAAGGTAATCAATAACGGCCTACAAGGGTGTGTCGACATCGCAACATGGTCATAGTCTGCCCATATTTCGGGATCCATCAGCCAGTCGTAGTCCTCAGTAGTCCCCCGGCGAGACATAACTGTTCCCCTCTAAAGATCACACAGTTCTGTGAGCACTGCTGAACCATCGCAGTTAGTCACGTGGCCTTGTCATCATTTGTGACCCCCTCTAGAGCTTGTGGACCATTGATATGTACTCGGGCCTCGTTGATCAGTCCCCTTGGGTGGTCCTTGTGGGTTCTCAGGCTCAGCTGAGGGGAGGCCCAGCAAAACCAAACCCTCCTGTAGCTCAGTTATATGCCTTTGTTTATTGTTGTATTCGAAACTCAGAACAAACGGGTATGTCCAACGGTATCAGACGTGGTCATCATGCAGTTTTGCTCTGATGGATCAAACCTGCTGCTGCCTCGCCAGGGGGGCGGGCGCAAAGTCCTGGTAGATACTGCATGTATGACCTTGGAATGTGATATCACTTTTCTTCCAAGCTGCTTGTAGAACCGCTTCTTTCACCTTGTAGGGGTGGAATTTGGCAAGGACATCCCGTGTCCGTCTCCTTTCTCCAGTGGCTGGGTCGCCCACACGGTGCGCCCGCTCCAACTTGATCTTGGGAGTTTGTGGGTTTATAATCTCTGCAAAAAGACCCTCGAGTAAAGCTTCAAGATCGGACCCTTCTGCCCCTTCCTCTAGATTACGGATTCGTACATTGTCTCTCCGCGCCCTGTTTTCAAGGTCTTCGGATTTCAATTGTGTTTTGTATAATTGTTCCTGGAGGTTCCACAATTTATCCTGTGTTTCTGAGGTACCCTGTTTAATATCCTGGGTCTGTGTTTCCAAGTCCACCACTCTCGTGCCCACAGAGTCCACATCTTGTTGGAGTGTGGTCATTCGAGCATTTAGATCGGATTTTAGTTGTTCAATGGAGGCCTTTATGTCCTGACCAAGTTCCATCCTAAGTTCCGCTTTAAAATCTCATAGAGATTCCATGAGGTCGTCCTTTGTGAGGGCCATGGTTTCCTTAGAGTCGTCACGTTCCGACGGCTGGCGCTTATCACCTGGTGAAAAGAAGTCAGAGACTTAATTCAAAATTTTGTTTGAAGTCTTCTTTGGCGGCATAGAGCCGGGCCTCACGCTACCCCCCAACACTCTGGCGGGGGCGGGAAGCAACTGGAATGCCTTTCACTTCTTTGCGGCCTTCAATGCAGAGTACTAGTAGTGGGCAGAAGGTGGTAGAGTTCTCCCCGTCAGACGACCCCGCATCCCCAGGGAGCGTAGGTACCCTCTGTATAGGGGTCCGGCCTCTTCACTCTCAGTGTCACATCTCCAGGGGAACCAGAGTGTGTTTCATTGTTTTCCGTTGGCCGAGCAGCCCCGGGTCTGCCCCTATCTTGAAACTCCGCTGTGCAAATATTAAATTACACAGTAGGAGGTTTGATCACGCCATCGACGCCACACTGGAGGCTGACCCTGGCTCTGAAAAGGGGGTATGCGATTATAACCAGCCGAGAATTCGTTCCTAGTGGTCAGGGAGTCTGGGGGCACACTGCTGTATGTTCATGCACTTTTCTCGGTGCCCAGCCTCAGTTCGCCCAGAAGAGGCATTGTCTGCACCAGTGCAATACCTCGTGGTCGGTAGTTTGCTCTACATAGGTGCCTCCGTGATGCAGCTAGGGAGGAGAGTGCCTGTGACTGACATGGCACAGCTTATTCGGTGAGGCCTGTCCATGCCTCGTCTGCCATCTTAAGGTCAGGCGTGGAGCACCGGAGGGGCCAGACAGCCAGCAAGAACACCCCAATGATGGTACCCGGGCGGATCTCTCACTCTCACACTGCCCTGTTCCTCTCTGCCGTCTAATGAGGTGGTGTCTCTGCAGTGCACTTGGTTAGCTTACCGGTGCGGCGCGTGCTGACAGTCTGCTCTCGGTGCAAGCCCTGCAGCCGCCAGATCGTCACTGATAGTCAGTTGCGACCTCGGTGCAGGTCCGCTCGAACCCTCCAACATGGGTGGCCGGGGCCCCACGACACAGCCGGCTGCTCCATCACCACCTCCTCCAGCGGGAGCCTTTGCGCTGTGGGCTGTTGGCGGTTGCCATCTTGAGGAGCTCCCTGGCAGCTCCGCCTCTGTTGTAATGGAGCTCACCGGTCGGGTGCCCAAGCCAAAGTCCGGGTTTCTCTGCAGTCTCCACATCCGGGGCTACAGATTGGTGTCTTCGGCGGCCACCCTGGCGGTGTCCATCTGCTGCTGGGCCCTTGAGAAGCGAGCGCGAACCGGGAGCCGAGACAAATTACGTCCGCTCGGCAATCTTGCCCGGCCATGCACCCGAGGGCTCTATTTTTTAAATGGCACACCCGCAAGACTCTCGAGGAACTCTCACACCCATCCAGATATATAAATGTTTTTAAACCTTAATTTCTCAACAAGTACTGAATGGATTTAAGCCAAATAACAAAAAGCACAATCTGTGAACCAAGATCTAGCTTCCTGCACTTCTTAAGGAACTCAATGAAAAATGCATGGGGATTTTGCATTTTAGGACCCCTCTTTGTTCTTGGCCCCCACTTGACGCTTGAGATACACACACTGTGGCTAGTTGGGGAGGAGACAAGATGGCAGACTGACGCCGTCTCTGTGAACCAGTACACGGAGAGGCTCCCGAGACTACACACCCCATGCCTGCTTAACTATTGTGACATGCTTTGAGGAAACGGTTAAAGAAGGCACTAAAGGGTAGAGAAGGAAGAGAAGAACTTTTTGTGCATTTATAACATCTATTTGCGATCTTGTATGAAAAGATTAGCGGCTAATTGGCTTACCGCGGCGTTGCGATATCGGATACGCAGCTTTGAAGCTTTGAAACTTGGGAGAGCTGAATGCAGGCGATTGTGAGAATTGTCCTCAGGTGCTTGCCGTCCACATACATGACTGTGCGACTGGCGGCTCGGCGTTTCTCATCTTGCTTTGACTCCGGACTTGCTCTACGACCGCGACTACATCAGAACGTTGTTTCACCCGGGGATATGGCGCCGCCGAAGAACCCAGCCAGATGCACCCGGGCAGCAAATCGATTGCCGGTGAGTTCAGCAGAGACTCCGGGGTTGATCGGGTGGCAGGGAAGGCTGAGGCTGTAAAGGCAGATTTTACTAAACAGACTGCAGGACTTGGTAAACCGGTATTACGTTATCTACATTCAAGGAGGTCTGTAGCATTGCTGGAAACTGCCACAGAATCAGCTACTGGCAACAAGTTGGTCGAAATGATCACTAATGCAATATGCGAGCAGCAAAGTATCACGGAGCTTGTCTCCCCTGGCTTTCTGAGAGGGAATCAATTACAACCCTCGCAGTCATCTCATCAGTCTCAGGCTCAGGCTCCAGAAATGGATCAGGTGGAAAGCAGGGGGAAATCTGTCGAGACACTCAAGATTGTTGAGGCTGTTGAGACTGCAATCTCGGATAGTTTGGAACATTGTGGGGACAACATGGATATTTTCATAGATCAGGCGGTTAAATATGATCTTGTAACCGGAGGGGGGAAAAAGCTGATATTTACTGTAGAGTCATCAGAGTCAGCGTCCCAGTCTGCTTCCTTGGGAGATGGCGCAACAGAACTTCGACATGCAGGTGGGGACACCAATAATTTTAACATTACAGAGTCTTTTGATTTAGAGCAAAACGATGTATTGTCTGGAGGTGAGCATACTCCTACTATTTTTTCTGCTGAACATATAGTCTCTAATGTTGTTGACTCTGTGTTGATCTGCGATAACATTATGATGCCTAATTCTATGATGTCTACTGTGGCCCAAGAAGAACAGAGCCCCTCTGATCTACAAGTGGGGCAGCGACTTCAAACAGGTACAAGGGAAAAACAACTGGTACCTTCAGCGACTCCTAGAAAGAAGAACTTTAAACCTAAAATCATGAAGAAGGTGCAAAATGGATCTAATATGGGTTCAGGTAACAGGAAGATGACACAAACTAAAGATGCATAACTTTACAGCCCCATGCGGAGGTGGGTACAATCTAAAGGGGGAATCAAGACAGTGATATCCACATTATCGGATGTTGGCTTAACAGATGATGTCAGTAGTGCTCTTAAGGCCGCAGGTGATACAGAATTTGGTTCAGAGTCAACTACAGTAATATCGCCTGATGGAACAGGTGATTTAAGTTATATTGGACTGTTTCTGGCATCTGGACCCTCTCAACTATCTCACACGTCACATATGGTAGAGGATCTCCAAAGCAAAAGGGTCCAGGATAGCGAAGTCTCGATGCTGTCACTGATTGTGCAAACTTTGAAAGACCAAAGGGAAGAAACACGAGAGCTCTCTGTCCAAGTTGGGGCAGACAATCATAGTGTCCAGCAATCTCTGAGAGAGATGACAATGAAAGTCGGGACTATGACAGACGAGATAACAGAACTACAGCAGAGAGTAGTTTGTACAGAGGAAGCAACTACCAAAGTAACAAGTTCAGTTCAGCAGCATGAGGACCAACCTATGGGTATGCAACTCAAACTAGAAGATTTAGAAAATAGACAGAGGAGGCAAAGTCTAAAAATGTTTGGAATCCCCGAAGGGCAAGAGGGGTCAGACCCCAGAGCCTTTATAGTTCAGATATTACAGAAGGCTTTCCCGGATCTTGGGGACTGGGATTGGGACTGCCAGATACAAAGGGCTCACAGACTTCTGCTGGTGCAGCGTCGGCCAGACACCCGCTATCCAAGACCGTTTCTGATTTACTACGGAAATGTTTTGCTAAGACAAGCTGTCTCTTTGAAGGTTGATCCTAGGTCACTTGTTGTTGTGGAATCTTCTTCTATTTTTTTTCGTTCAGATTTCTGTAAAGCAACAATGGACAGGAGATTGCAGTTAAGGCAGCTGATTGATCCATTAAAAGCCACGGGGGCTCAAGCATTTTTGCTGGAACCTGCCCGTCTGAAGGTCATACAGGGTGGGCAGGAAGGAAACACTTCCTAAATGGCAGAAAGATGGGGCTGTACAAAAATAAAGATAAAGCTTGAGGTGTTTGGGTATAGGCTGTTAGGAAGATTGGGAGAGGAAAGTTGGTTTTTCTTTTTTTTTTTCTTCTTTTGTCATTGTTTCTACCATACTAGATCTATTGACATGCTAAACTACTTTTTTCTTCATACTCTCCCTCTTCTTTTTCTCTCTTCCTTTTTCTTTGTAATTAATAGTGGGGGTGGGCTTGTCTCGGGAGCTACTGTGGAGTCTGGATTCCAGTTAGCTGCCATTCCAGCGGCAGCAGTGAGAAGTGGATGATTCCTCCTTCCAGACGTGGGGGGGGGGTTGGCGAAGGGGTCAGTGGGGCAGGAGGAGGGGGGGCCACGGGAGGTGGCAAGAAAAGGAAAAAGTCAACATGAGGGTATCGAGAAATAAAAATAAAATCAGAATGGATGAAAGCTGTGTTAAATTAACTGAATTAGATGTTAGAAAAGGTAGCAGGGAATAATTTTTGAGATGGGGTGGGTTAAATGTCTAGCATGGAATGTTGCAGGTCTGAATAGCAGGACTAAGAGACAATTAGTTGCTGAAGAGCTAAAAATGTATAACCCTCACATAGTTATGTTAACGGAAACGCATATTTCTTATAAGGATCGTGGTCTTTTAAAACAACTAGGATTTTAGGTGGTTCAGTACAAAATGTTTCTATACGGGGGTCACCATTTTGAAGCATAAACAATTTAGAGCTGGAGTTTGTAAGACAATGTCTGACAAAGGGGGGAGATGGGCCACAGCACAGATGGAGATAGAAGGAAAAAATATGTCTTTTGTTCATTGTATGGTCCTAATATAGATGATCCTACTACTACTGATGTTGTAAATATGGAATTGCTGAATTGGAAGGGGGAACGGTTGGTGATGGGAGACTTCAACTGCATTATGGATTATGGGGTAGACACTACAAGACATGGTGCTTTTCAAAGGATGCGGAGGACCCGGGCTGCAATTGGGGAGCTGGGTTGGTTACATGCTATCAGGGATGTCCGGAGGACATTACACCCAAATTTATCGGGCTACACGTATTATTCTGCTCCGCATAAGTTGTATTCCAGAATTGATATGGCCTGGGCGTCAGACCAAATTTTATGGTCAGCTGATATGGAAATTTGCCCGAGGGTCACCTCCGACCATAATCCTATCTCCCTTTCATTCAAGACTTTAGCTGAAAATAAGGGTCCTAGATCTTATTTGTTCCCTAGGAAGAGTTTGTGGCTCAGACTAGGGAGCATCTCAAAGAATTTTTTTAAATAAATACTGGGTCGGCTTCTCCTAGAGTGGTTTGGGACACATGTAAGGCAATCATCAGGGGATTCACCCAACAAGACATCTGGAGGCAAAATAAGGAACGGAAAAAGCTATTCATATAGTAGAAAATCAACATGCAGAGGCAGTTTTGAGAGGTTCTGAAGACATAGAGGAATTGGGGCATGTTTTAATTGATCTTAGATCAGCATTGAAGAAGACATTTAGGGAGAAAAGTATGTAAAACTCAGCAAATATGGTCTATCTCAATATGAGTGTGGTGAAAAAATAGGTAAGAGCCTCGCATTTAAGGTGGCAGATGACAGGGCTGAGACCTATATAAAGACTATTAAGGGGTCTAATAATATATCGTATGAGCGTCCACAACAGATATTAGAACAATTTGCTGTTTATTATCAAGAGTTATACACCCCAGAGATCCAGCCAAAACAAGAAGATATATCTAATTACATACAGAATAGCTCTCTGGCAATTATGGGGGAGAGAAATCTGACTCTCGGGCAAGGGACATTACAATGGAAGAAATAGAATTGGCAGTCAGCGCTTTACCATCAGGCAAAGCGTCGGGAGAAGATTCCATCCCTTTGAAATTCTATAAGACCTTTAAAGACGACTTGTTGTTACCATTCAGTCAGGTAATAAGGTTTATTGGAACAGAGGGTAAGGTCCCCGAGTCATGGAATGTGACGCAAATCCTCTTCTTTTTGAGAAAAAAAAACAGCGGATGAGTGTGGGTCGTATCGGCCAATCTCACTCATTAATGCTGACGCAAAAACCTTTGCTAATATCCTGGCGAGTCGCCTTGCTCCAGTAATGCCTAGTCTGGTATCCCCCCACCAGCATGGGTTTATTCAAGGGAAAGATACTACTGCTCACGTAAATATGGCTGTGACGGCTTTTGATGTGCCAAACGTAAGGTCAACACCACTCGGTATGATTTTGTTAGATGCTGAAAAAGCATTTGACCGAGTGGGGTGGGACTTTTTGTGGACCATACTTTTAGCTTTTGGAATTAAAGGCCAATTTAGGAAATGGGTACAAGCTCTATACGACAAAACCTGCACTAAAATAATGTATGCAGGATTGCAGTCCCACATTTTTCCGATTCTTCGTGGCACTCGCCAGGGATGCCCCCTCTCACCGTTATTTGCTCTCTACATAAAGCCATTTACTTCGGTCTTGCAAAGTCAGTCACTAATTTGTCCTTTTACATTAGGGGCAAATTCTCTTAAGGTCATTGCATATGCAGATGATATTGCGGTATTTTCAACGGAACCGGGGGAGGCATTGAAAGTGATAATTGAAGAAGCAGGGGTTTCAGGGCAATCTCAGGCTATAAATTAAATGTCAACAAAACCCAAGTTCTTCTTAATCACAAACCTTTAGTCCCAATACAGGGGGTCTGCTCGGCTTCTACTTATCTGGGTGTTAAGGTGGCTGCACAGATAGACAGGGTATTCTCTCTCAACTATGAAACACTGCTGAAAGAGACAGCTAAGTCACTTAAAAACTGGCATAAGTTGCCTATTGGTATTATTGGGCGAGTTAACATCA
Source organism: Triturus cristatus (assembly GCF_964204655.1). Lineage (NCBI taxonomy): Eukaryota > Metazoa > Chordata > Amphibia > Caudata > Salamandridae > Triturus > Triturus cristatus. The sequence goes on from NC_140590.1 coordinate 179,573,651, forward strand.
TAAAAACGAAGATCCTGCCCATGTTTCTTTATTTGTTTCGCTCTATCCCACTGCGGGTCACTAATTCTTTTTTCAGGCGACTAGAAGGAATCTTAAGTAGTTTTATATGGGGCTACAGGAAAGCGTGACGAGCAATAGATCTGTTAAAACTTCCCTTTAGCCAAGGCGGTCTCGACTTTCCTGACTTCAAAATGTATTTTTGGTCAGCCTTTATCGACCGTATTCACAGTTTTATTAATCCTGCCAGTACTACTTTTTTTCATAAGTTTATGCTGGGTGAAGAGAGCAATATGTTTCTTTTTAGAACTAATGACCCGAATTATTACAAAAGGGTTAAAATCAAGACCGCACAAGATAGCATATCTATTTGGCATGCTATCTCGCTCAAGTGTAATGCATCGCTCTTTCATGATAAATTCCCCCTTTGGTATAATCTAGGTCTGCCAGAGATATTTCATGATGCTGTGGGTAAATGCTGGGCTAGTTATGGGGTTGTAGGTCTAGGCGATCTTTATGATTACAGCGGCTTCATTTCTCTTGAAAAATTGCAGATACAGCATAAACTACCAGACAATATGCTGTTTAAGTACTATCAGATCCGCAATTACTTTTTGTGGCACTTAAATTTGATGAACATATCAGATTCTGACATATGGAATTCTCTACATGCTATTAATGAAAAATCTTTGATTAGTAGAGGGTATAAACGTTTGAGTACTTATAGATCAGATAACTGCGCGAGACTAGCTGATCGCTGAAGTAAGTTTATGGGGACATTGGTTTCGGCTAACATTATATCACAAGCTCTTAGCACTATAAATAAGGTCGTGCACTCTACTAGTCTGCGACTAGAGCAGCATCTTACAATATGTCCAATATATTATACGCCAGAAAGAATAGCGAAGTGGTCATCTAATAACTCGGACAGTGATCGGATAAAATGTCCAAGATGTGATTTACATGCGGCTGACATAAAACATATGTTCGTAACATGCCCAGAACTGTCAACATTCTGGCAGAAGGTGGTCAACTACTGTCTCAGAAGCTGGGGATGGACACACCTCTTACGACTATGGAAATTATGATGGGTGGTCGGAATTCTAGATCCAAACTTGAAGGCCTATTAACTATCTTACTGGTCTCTGCAAGACTGACAATTGCTCGGGTTTGGGTCTCATCAAAACCTCCTTCGGTTATGGATTGGTGGTTGTTAGTTAAACAGACATACGATATGGAACAAGCGCTGGCCAAATCGAGGGGAATTCACTCTGTATGCAAATTCAATACAATCTGGGGATCATTGTTCTAAGTTTTAATTAATAATACATGAAACTTATTTTGGTCTTGTCATGCTCTCATCTCCATGTATGTAATTATTTTTTCTGATAGTTGTATGTTATGAATATGGTGTTCTTTTTATTATCACCCTCTTGTTGACAAATAAAAAAATAAAAAAGAGATACACACACATGCACACACGCACATTAATGAAAAGCAAAGAAAGCAGAACAGATAATCAATTTACTGGTATATGAGACCCCATTTGACCAAATATTACAAAAGTGTAAACTAGTGTGGCAAGCGCAACATCCATCACAAAATGGCTGCCTCCAGGTACCGCATATAAAGGAATTGCCTCATTCACTGCTGAGAGCGAGTCTTCAAATAATAACCTCCATGATTCAGAAAAAAGCCAGAAAAAACACACACTTCAAGCATCAAGGGCTACACCACCATGTCCACCGAGGCATCCAAAGTATTTTTAGGTTGAACCCAAGGTTTGCAAAAGACATTTTGGAGACTTTCAGGAAGCTTCCCTGGAATTCATCACACCCGTTGCTTACTATTGGCTTAGTGGTTTATCCAGAAAAAAACACCACAAAAGGGACTAAATAAAGAGAACTGTTTTTGGGACTTCACACAATGGCTCCCACGTTAATTCGGTATTGGAGAAGAGTATATTGGGATTGACCCCATTGAACTATGTGTTTATCATGAAAGGAGGAAAGAAAAAAAGAAAAAGAAAACAAGCTTTATAATACAATTGTTGGACTATTGAGGCACTCCCTTTTGTGGTTTTTTACTTCGGTTTAGATGTATCTACGGTTTTGGAGTAGTTTGACCATTAGAGGGTGAGAGCCTACTAATATAGCCATATAAGACTATCACTTGTGCGTCCATCTATAGCCATAACTACTTGCATTATTTGGGCTTAATGGTTTAGCACTCACATTTTTTGACTTTCTATTTTCTGGCTTTGTTTTAGGCTGTCCAGATTCAGTTGGTCCTTCCTAAGGAGCAAAACCTTTTCACACTACCCGGCCTTATATTCTTCCACGAGTGCTCATTTCTGTAAACAGACAAGTAAACCTTCTTGTCACATTTGCTGTGCATTTAAAGACATAGGTCAAATGTCAGACTCTGTCTTCTGAGGGAGCTTGATGTTTAATTTTATTTCTCTGGCTTCAAAGTAAGAGCAATTATGTGACAATCTTGTGGATACTGGGGATAGGAAAATAGTATTTTTAGCACACAACATTTAAATGAGCTGTGTGAGTATTTCAGAATTAGGAGAGCACAAATGAAGTAACTTTTTTCTTAATTCCGAAGTGTGTTGGAATCAAATACTTCAATATGAGCAAAACAAATCAATACACTAGGAGATGCCATTTCCACACATTATCTTTTGTGTGCTGTATAGTTTTATTAGTAAAACTGTATGTTTGTACAAACGTAATGGTCATTTCAACTGAAAATGTGTTGTCTGAAATAGCACACGATGCATACTCCACTCTACGAAACTCCGCTCTACTCTGCAAAAATCCACACCACTGCACTCTACTCTGCACCACTTCACTTTACACAACTCCACGCCACTGCACTCTGTGCCAAAGCACTCTATGCCACTGCACTCTACACCTCTCTACTTTGCACCACTCTACTCTATGCCAATGCACTATACTCAATACCACAGCACTCTACAGCACTCCAGTCTAGGCCACTCCACTCTACTCTGCACAACTTCACTCTAAGCCACTGTGTAACACTGTACTCTATGCTACTGCATTTTGTGCTAATACGCTATGCAAATGCACTCTACTCTGTACCACCCCACTGTGCACTGCTCTAATCTACTCTGCACTACTGCACTCTATGCCACTCTACTCTATATCACTGCACTCTATCCTGCTCCACTCAACTATATGTCATTTCACTCTACGCCACTGCACTCTACTCCTCACCACTCTACTCTGCACCACGTATTCAAGGTCACTCTGCTTGACGCCAATGCACTCTACTGCACTCTCCACCCCGAATTGTCATTCTACTCCGCACTACTTCACTCTATGCCAATGCACTCTGCACCATTCTACATCACTGCACTCTACGCCACTGCACTCTGCATCACTCCACTCTTTGCCACTCTACTCTGCACCACCCTAAGCCACTATACTCTATGACACTTTAGTGCACTCCACTGCACTCCATGCCCCTCTACTCTGCACCACTACACTCTACGCCACTGGACTCTACTATGCACCGCTCTAATCCGCCACTACACTCTACGAAGCTGCATTGTATGCCACTGAATTCTATGACGCTGCACTCTAGGCCACTATACTCTGCAACACTCTATGCCAATGTACTCTACACCAATCCCCTCTCCCCTACGCCACTTCACTATATTCTGTTCTATGTGTCCCCACTCTATACCAATCGAAAACATAATACTCTATTCCTCTACACACTATGACACTTTACTTCACTCTGGGCCATTCCACTCTACAACACTCCATGCCACACTCCTCTACGCCACTAACTTTTAGCCATGCTGAACAGCAGCCACGCTGGTGTACAACATGGCTAAAACCTATTGGAAAGGCCACCAGCTCTTGCTTAGGCGAGACCTATTGGATTGCCAATGCTTGTTCCCTTCTGCATTCTGTCACAGCAGGATCAACATTCAGCTCAAGGATACAGAGAGGCTCAAGACACCACCATTACCCTCAGTCTACAAGCCCTGTCCTCCTAAATTTGTTGTTTTTGACATGTCTATTAGATGCCTTGCAGGGGTCTTCAAGGTTACCGTTGCAAACTTACCTCTGGACAAATAAACGTGCACATGCTTCCTTCTAGGTTCAAGCATTTGTATTGTTTTATCGGTACATCCATCAACAAGATGGGCATTCCCACCCATGACACAAGAGGAGATTTCCAGAGGAAAAACATTCAAACTCTCCCAACGCCCATGTCCACTACCCCCCTGACCCTGCACCATCATAACAATTGAGAGGTAAAATAGAAAGAAATGTGAACTTGAGAATTATAAGAGGGATCATGCTTCCTTATCTTATGATAATCTGTCCAATGACAGTAGGCTCAATGATCGAAATCTCTTGTGGCAAGCAAGGCTTCTGTTGTCTTTGCTGAGATACACCAATATGGGGTCCCACATAAATTGAACTTATATTATTCATCTTGGAGGTCATGCGCAATCTTCTTGTACGCCAACAAATGCCACAGTCTATGGAGCCACATTTTGATATTTGGGATGAGGTCCTTCCCCCAGAGACTCAGTATGGTCTGCTTTGCTGCCAGAAGGAGGTGGAAGATTCTCCTCACTTTGGAGGAGAGGAAAGGATATGATTTATTTTGGGGTAAGCCCAGTAGGACTGAAGCTGGGTCCTTGATAAGAGTCTTCCCCTTCACCTCCATCACAGTGCCAGGACATCCCTCGGACCAAGCACAGACACAGATTATTATAAATGGTCCCTGTCCCTCAACACCTCCTCCACGATGTCCCAGGTCTGCTAGTGTCTATCATGTGAAGGCGAGCTGGAGTGTAGTGCAATTTGTATATGACCTTATAAAGTACGTCCCTTCCTTGTGCATGTTTAATGAAGTTGGTCGATAGTGTGTGGCTGGCCTCCTATTGCTTATCATCCAATGCAGAGCCTAAGTCCTCCTCCCAAGCTCTCTTGTAATGGGGTTGCCTCAGGGGGATGTTGGTGAGCAGAGTGCTACACATCTAGGAGATGGAGTGGTAATTTGTCGTGAGGTCCTAGAGAAACCCTTCTAGAAATGTGAGGGGTCTTGTGGCTGCCGCTTAGGGCGAAAGATGAAGGATCCAGTGCCTGATTTGTAAATAATGGCTCCTCTCACTCTCCAGTATGTGGTATGTCTTTTTGACAGCCTCAAAGGAGCTTATTCAGCCCTTGTGGAATAGATACCTGAGTCGATAATAGTCGTTTGTGATCCAAGTCTGAAACCGGGATCTCTCCAGGCCTTGGGCGAACTCTGTTACCATGTATCGGAGTTAAGGGGGATGGGAATGTGGATGCTCCTTTGTAATGGGGGAGTCCCAAGATTCAAACATGGTGCCATATCTGGGGAGATATTGAGGTTGTGAAACTACTAGCTTTTAAAAAGCCAGAGGATCTCGGCGTGTGGCCTAACTGTCATGTTCTGGTCTAAGAAACACCAGGGTTTGCCAATCTTCTATCGGAACCACTCCACCATGTACCAAACCTGAGTCACCACGTAGTAGAAATGGATATCAGGGATCCCCACCCCGACATATTTCAGAGGACGTGTGTTGGTATGATACTTGAGTCGAGGTCATTTCCAGGCTCAAATAAAGGATCTGCAAATATCCATCAGCTATACTAGTTCCATCCTTCGGGGAAGGATCTGGAAAATGTATAAGATCTTAGGGAGGGCAGACATTTTAAAGGAAGAGATTCCCCCCACCCATGAGAGGGCGTGTAGGTGCCAAGAAGAGGTGGCAGTCTTAAAGAAGCATGCCAGTTGTTTAAAATTGCTTCTGTTGCATGTGTACAGGACTAGGTTCAGGGTCACCCACAGGGATAGCAAGGATTCAGTGGTCCTTCGGAAAGGGGTTGTCAATTGAAGCTTATGTAGAAGTGTCTTTCCAAAGAAATCAGTAAACCCACAGACTTCCCCAAGGTAATCTTGTGACCCACCGGTGCCTCATTTTACTCCAGGAAGGCTAGAAAGCAAGGAAGTGAACGGTCCGGATCCAGCAATGATAACAAAATGTCATCTGGAAAGGCGACAATCTTGAAGGGGTCCTGGTGGAAAGGTACTTCCCAGCATCTCATGGATCCAGATCCTGTGATGGAAAGGCTCTAAATACAGCATCAATAGCATAGGGGAGAGGAGTCATCCCTGACAGTTGACACCCCCCACCCGAATTTGGATTCCCTATGATTTGTAGCCATTGACACTAACCTTGGCCCAGGGGGAGGGTCAATCCACCTGTGGAAATGAACACCATGGCCCACCCTCTGCAGAGTGGACTTTAACATAGACCAGTCCACCTGATCAAAGGCCTTCTCTGTGTCAAAGGAGAGCATGGCCCCTTCCCTATGATGCTTCCGTGCTAGTTCTATGACATTTGGTGCTATCACTGGTAGACCGGGACAGGGCAAATCACGTCTGGTCATGGGTAGACTGTGACGGGACGAATCCTGCCTGATAAGCTCGAATTAGGTTGGGAAGGTATGCTTCAAGATGAGTTGCTAGAATTTTGGCAAACAGTTTTATGCCAATATTAAGCAAGGATAAGAGAATATAGGACTGGCACTGGGTTAGGTCCTTGTCCGGCTTGGCTATGAGAGTTATTGTTGCTTCAGCCATAGCTTGTGTCAGGCCACAGTCCTCGGACAATGTGATGTAGACCTCAGCTAGTAGATGGGCCATCTGCAGTGTGCAGTGTTTGTAGTACACAGCCGTAAAGCCATCTGGCGTCCACGGCTTCCCTCTCTGAACATCCGTCTCCTCTGAGGTGCAGACAACTCCAGCAACATTCTTAACTTACCAGACACACGCTTTGGTGCGCCAGACCTGAAATTTGTTTGCCACTATCAGCCCGCCTTGTTGCTGCCCTCATTGATTGTCATTATGAATAGCCATTCTTTCTTTGGGCATAACTTTATATATTTATTTGCTGACAAGCATACCTTGCATTTCGGTTTCATTATTGGTGCTGATAATGAACTCTTCGTATTTTGGTGCGATAATTATTTGATTAATACTTTTGATGCCTGTTTTATTATAACACTCACATGTGTTCTTCTAGAAACTGGCTTTTCAATCTTTATTATTTTTTCCTTTAGAATCATACCAACTGGCACTTTTTGAATAATAAGACTAGATTCTCGAAATTTTATTGATTAGTCATCCTTATTTGTGGTCTTTTTGAATATTCCAGATACCTGTAGTAAGGCAATGATGATTTCTAATTGATTGTTAGTCTATACTCCTTCTCCTTTTGGGATATTTTATTTATGATCACGATTGATATTATCTTTGCCCCATATGGAGTTTTTTAACATATTCTGCACTATAATTACTTTTGGTGTTTTTGGTATTTCGGATATCTTGATTTTGACTGTACCTTCTGCTTTCTGGCAAATTTCTTGTCGCTTTCCGGTTTTATTCTAATGACTTTTGTATTTGTGTGTTCTATTGGAGAGGCTTGTTACAGATAAGCCATGTGCGTATTTTGCTTTCTCTCTTTGGACTCTTCTTTTCCTTTCTTACTTTTTTGCTTTTCACCCTTTATTGTCTGCCTTTTACTCTTTGTTTATTTCTCACCATTTGATTTGTGTATAATTATTGTGTACCATCTCATTTGTTAAAAGTATTATATTTGTTTCTGTTCTGTATGATGGTTATGTCTCATTTTCCCTTGTGGTTAAACTATACATAGGCGCCTTCACGTCTAGATGTCATACATTGTATGCGCGGTCTGATTTTAAAAATGGATCTTGATTATGACTGTAGGTTTTCCTTCTGTTGTTGTGTTCAATGTACAAATTCTGAGTTTGTGATGTTTTTTGATCTTTTTATTTTTTATAATTGTTATTTATGTTTATGTTTTGTATTTTGTGACTTATATATGTATTTTATATGTGTATTTATGTGGGTGTTTCTATAATTATAGCAGCACTGACGAAGTTCCCAAGGCACAAGGGAACGAAACGCGTTGGCTGTGTGCCTGTCTTTTAACCAAGACTACAAATAAAAGAAGAAAACTATTTCTACTAAAAGTTTTGGCTTTGTATGACTTGTGATAGAGTGCACCTTCCTTCTCTTGTGGACTTTTTGTAAAACAACTATCTTTGAACAGCGGATACTGGAAGTTGTGGCACTAGTATGCTTATATGGACGACATATGGAATTTTAAGTGCTTGACCTAAATCAGCTGTTTGTCTCATTGTTACATGTAAATCCTTTGGATTATAGACTGTCTTGCACTAGTTCCCTTTGCTATTTTATGTACTAAGATGTCAAGATTTGACGATAGGAGAGAAGAAATGGCTCAGAATTTGTTTGGTATAAATACACTCATTGAACCGACTTCACATGATGCAACTGGTAGAGTGAGTTTAAAAACACTTTTTCTTAGATTAGAACGCCTAAAAAAACAGGAGCTGTCCCGTTGGTGGGACGGGATAACACTACAGCAATACCTAGTGAATAAGAAAATACCCAGGGGTTTAAGAATTTTATTTTCCCCTCATTCAATGACTTAAGTGAAAATCTCTTGAATGAGTGGGAGAGTAATCTGGGGAATGCATCACAAGTGATGATGCAAATACTGATTCGCCATGCTAGGAAAAAGGGTGAAAAGTTACAAGGAGAAATAGAGGCCTTAGAAAAAGAGATTAATGATATGGAACAAAAAGATTTGATTGAGAAGAATTTTACTATACTAAAGAAAGTAATGGGAAGAACATCAAATCTATTCGAAAGATAAAAAATTTAAGAAAATCAAAAGAGACGATAGAGACTATCGTGACGGACGTGTGTACACGTTCGCCAAAAAATTTGACAATGTTCTGGGAGGGGAAGAGAGAAAGAGAACTAGAGATGATAGGGAAGAAAGCGATGATGCTTGCTCTATCAGTAGTGTCTCTTCATCATCAGTAAGTAGTGTAGCTTCTAATGCACCACAGGAGATCCCTTTAGGCAAAGGGGCTTCTTCTTTTCAGAAGGAGCTCGCAAAACTCCGAATAAGCAGCCGATTACAGCAGAAAAAAGACCAGCCAAAACAAGGAGGGGAGGCAGGAGGTCTAAAGGCAGGTACGGGTACAGGTGGCGGGTCAACCAGGAATTTGAATGTGACAGCGAAACCGTAACTATGATTAGGAGTATGGTTACTAACATTATGGGTGACAATGATGTAGATAATATCTGTGATTTAAAGGTTGTCAATTTGACCAATAAAACTCTTGATAAGGACGAATTAGCAGTCCTGAGTAAAGGTTTCAGTTTTTGTCCAACCCGGGGGGGGGGGATCTCACTGATGTACATATCGATCTGTACAAATTTACAAGAGTACTGAAACTTAGAGATTACTTCTCGCAACAAACACCCAAAATTGTTACTCCTTAAATTAGATCAGAAGGTACTACACAGACGGTGGCTGATATTCGAAACATCCAACTGTTACTTAGCTTAGACGATGATGACAATTGTGATATGTCCACTTTACTGAATCATTGCGACATAGAACAAAATAGTGATATAGACAGTGGCCTTAAACCTAGATCAAGGTTCACACCTGCCTTTAATTACCATTCAAACATAGATGTTTTCTACAATAGAGTAAGTAAGGATCTGGACAAGTTAGAAATATCGAAAAGATCCATGTCGTGAATTAACCACATTACCGCCAATGAACGAAAAGCGCTCAATCGACTTAAATTTGACAATACTATTGTCATAAAAGAGGCAGATAAGGGCGGTAATGTTGTGGTTATGAATCATTGTGATTATATGTCTGAAATTATGCAACAACTAAGCGACACACGTTGTTATCACCGAATTGCAACAAACTTTATCAAGAATATCACTATGAAAATCAACACGAAGTTATGTGAATGGAGGGATGCTGGCTTACTATCTGAGGATGAGTTCAGATAATTGAGAATTGATAAACCAAAGTATCCCTGCATTTACATTTTACCCAAAATTCATAAGGGTGGTGCCTTCCCTCCAGGCCGCCCGATCATCTCAGGGATTGATTCTCCCACTGAAAAACTTTCCGAATTTGTAGATCGGAAACTTCAGAAATATGTAAATGATACTTGAAATGATAGATATCATTTTAAGTAACAACTTTTTCTTACATGACAAGACCTGGTTCCATCAAATACTTGGGACTGCCATGGGTTAAAAATTTGCTCCTTCTTACGCCTGCCTCTTTATGGGGTGGTTCGAGAGGGAGTATGCCTGGCATAGACAAGCCTCCCCTGGACTGAATACATCGTGTTCTGGGGGAGGTATATTGATGACATCATTATGTTATGGACTGGACCCATGGAATCACTTCATGAATACCAAACTTACCTGAATGCCAACCCTTTTAATGTTAAGCTCACAATGACATACAATAAAGAAAAGATCAACTTTCTTGACATTGAGTTTTACGTTAAAGATGGAATGATACAAAGTTCTCTGTATAGAAAAGAAACGGCATGCAATGCGGTATTGCATGCAGACAGTGCACACTCCTGTTCGGTCATCAACAATATCCCCTTTGGGGAGATGACTCGGATAAGGAGAAACTGCAGTGAGGAGGACAAAAAAATGTTTTGAAATCCAAGCAACGATTTCTAAAATGTGGATGTGACAGGGGGCTTTTAGATAAAGCTGTAAATAGAGCACAACAACTTGACGAGGGAAGATACCCTTCGTGACAAACCCATTACAGCCACGTCAACAAAAAAAGAGAGAACAGTCAGGTTTATCACTCGGTACAACAGTAATAGTGGTCAAGTCTACAAGATCTTAAAAAAGAATTGGAGTTTGCTTAAGGACATCCCGGGTCTTGATGAACATTTGCCCAGTGGACCTGCCATCGCTTATCGTAAGGGAAGATCGTTACGGGATATCCTATGTTCTAGCCATGTGACCAATATACAGACTACTTGGTTACCTCCTAAACTGAAAGTTTTTTTTACCTGCGGATCATGTAGTATCTGCGCATTTGGAAAAAATAAAACTACTATCTTCACTTACAATACACCTAAATTACATACAATTGCACATTTTATCAGCTGCAACACAACACACGTGGTTTATGTCTTGGGGTGTAACTGTAATGTTATTTATGTAGGAAGTACAGTGCGTCCACTTAAAGTTCGAATTCAGGAGCACCGTAGGGCTACACTTAATGGAGATACCCGTTATCCCGTCAGTGAACACTATATGAAAATCCATCCTGATGACATGTCCCTTTGGTTTCATGGAATTGACCATGTACCTATTAATGTTAGGGGCGGTGACCAAGAGTTACAGGTCAGGCAGATGGAGGCAAGATGGATTTGTCGTTTGAAAGCCACACGAATGGGCCACAATACAGATAGGGAGTTTCATTACTTCCTTGGATAGGAGATTGGATAATGAACATAAAAAGCGAAACAATATGGGACACCAGTGACAATTGGTTATATTGTTGTGTAACAATGTATCTGATCAAAGTACCATGTCAAGTATCTGTTTACAACTGTTTTGACAATTTTTATCTACTTTTCTTCCCCCCTCTCTTTCCTTTCTACCTGTCAATTAATGCGATGATATTTCCTCTGATTTGATCACAAAAACCACACGGTGGTACAGGATCTTACATTAAGATATGTATTACATGTACAATAATATTTTAGATTTACGTTGACAGGTGTGTCTACAGTCTTTCTAGATATCTGAATATGGTTGTTGATCTAGTCAATATGATAAGATGAGTTTGATTGTGTGGCAGCACCTGTAAGGCATTTTGGCTGACAGATATTCTCTAAACATTTACTTTACCCGCATTGAAATATAGTCTAGAGCATTTATTTGACTGATTTACCTGACTGGGTTACTTTTTTGGTAAATGTATGGACTATTCAAGTCTATTAACTGGTATTGACCATTATGTATAATATCTGGCTAAATTAGATGCCTACTGTTCATAAGTATATTTGATATGGCGGTAAATTAGGTTCGGATATGATATGTTATTTATTCTTATATTGCCAATGTTATATATACATATGCAATTTCCCACGGGTATATTGGTATTTATTTGGTGGTGTTGGCCATCTTATATGTCATTTTCAAAACATATTTCTATATATCGTTTTTGCACAACATAGACGGATTTGGCTGGTTTTTGTGACCAGGTTACATTAACCGATCTTTCGTTTTATTGCCAATTATGCAGACACAACGATTCCGCTTTGCGTTCTGTGATAAATCGAAATTTACTAAACCTTGATGGACATATTTTATTTTGTTCCATCTACTGTTCTATTTAGGTAGGTTTCTGTTTTATTACCTTTTACACGAATCTCCGTCGCAATTTACGTTAGGCTGAATACTGTGAATACTGCTAGGGATATACTACACTTTGGCTTATTGTGCTTTTGCCTTTTGGTATGGGCCACTTGATTTGTGATTTTTGTATTAATTCCAGATGTAATGCACTTTGGATTCATACATTTTCGTGGTTCCACATTGCCGTTTATTATGAATAATGCTATTCCCATAAGGCCGCCATTTTGGTGAGACTATACTTTAGAATTTTCCTTTTTCTATGTTTGCCTTGACGCGCACGACGTTGACTGCGGTCACGTGATGATCCAGCGCGTCTTTTTAACGTTGATGGAGGACGAATGAATATCGAGTATGTACCGAACAGCTATCATTCTGTTCTGCGGTCAGATAAACTAATATAGGTAAGTGTTGCCTGGTGAACTCTTCTTGTATATAAACACATTTTAAAGAGTGCCGTGTACCCTCGGTGCGGGCAATTCTGGCTTGATTTTTTGTTTTTAGCTTTATTCTTACTTTTGACAGATACTCTTTGGAGACGTCTCCTTTTACTCGATTCCCACAATACTCAAGTAGCGGTATATTGGAGGCATAATAGATAACGATCAAGGTGAGACGCTGTGTAGGACTGCTTTACTTATGTGGTGCAAGCTTGGGTGCTTCAATTTTAACTTAAATTTTATGGAGCATTTAATCAGAACTCAGGCATCGCTCATGTGGGTGTCTGATATTTGGAGTATCTCCTTTTAATAAAGAGCACTACTCCGTGTTATGTTGATCGATTTAGTGATTATATCATCCGAATATCATAACTTTGGGCTTCTATGTGTAACCGATTGTCATTATGAATAGCCCTTCTTTCTTTGGGTATAACTTTATATATTTATTTGCTGACAAGCATACCTTGCATTTCGATTTCATTATTGGTGCTGATGATGAACTCTTCGTATTTTGGTGCGATAATTATTTGATTAATACTTTTGATGCCTGTTTTATTATAACACTCGCATGTGTTCTTCTAGAAATTGGCTTTTCAATCTTTATTATTTTTTCCTTTAGAATCATACGCACTGGCGCTTTTTGAATAATAAGACTAGATTCTCGAAATTTCATTGATTAGTCATCCTTATTTAAGGTCCTTTTAAATATTCCAGATACCTGTAGTAAGGCAAAGATGATTTCTAATTGATTGTTAGTCTATACTCCTTCTCCTTTTGGGATATTTTATTTATGATCACGATTGATATTATCTTTGCCCCATATGGAGGTTTTGAACATATTCTGCACTATAATTACTTTTGGTGTTTTTGGCATTTCTGATGTCTTGATTTTGACTGTACCTTCTGGTTTCTGGCAAATTTCTGGTTTTATTCTAATGACTTTTGTATTTGCGTGTTCTGTTGGAGAGGCTTGTTACAGATAAGCCATGTGCGTATTTTGCTTTCTCTCTTTGGACTCTTCTTTTCCTTTCTTACTTTTTTGCTTTTCACCCTTCATTGTCTGCCTTTTACTCTTTGTTTATCTCTCACCATTTGATTTGTGTATAATTACTGTGTACCATCTCATTTGTTAACCCCTTCGCTGCCAGCCCTTTTCCCCTCCTGTGCCACGCCCTTTTTTGGCAATTTGGGGTAGTGCGCGCTGAGGCCCCTGTAACTTTTTGACCACATAAGGTATCCACGCCAAATTTGCGTCATTTTCTTCCAACATCATGGGGATTCTGAAGGTACTCAGGGTTTGTGGATTCCCCTGGAGGGGTCACAGAAATGAGCCAAAATGCAGCAAAATGTAGTTTTTTTTGAGAAAATGGGAAAAACGGGCTGCAAATGAAAGCTTCTGAGTTTTTCCCTGCAAGTGTTATCAAAAAAGGGTTTGTGGGGCTGAAATCACCATTTTCCCAGCTTTTAGGGGATACCAGACTTTTGTCAGAAACCCAAAATGTTTTACACAGTTTTGGCATTTTTCTGGGACATAGCCTATTTTTGCTATTTTTTGTGCTTTCGACCTCCTTTCAGTTAATGGTAGAAATGAGTACAAAAGCAATAATGGATCCCGGAAAGCTATACATTTTAGAGAAGTAGACAAAATTCTGAATTCAGCGAGGGGTCATTTGTCTAGATCCATCAAGGTTTTTTTATAGAAACTAACAGTTAAATATAGGATAAATTGAAAATTTGTTGAATAAAAAAGACTTTTGTGTCAACGTTTTCACCTATAACTTCTTCTAATTAGGACAGCTCTTTGAAAGCAATATACTGTTACATCCGCTGGACATTACTGGTTGTGGGGATATATAGGACTTGTAGGTTCACCAAGAACCCGACGAACCCAGGTCCAAAAACTGAGCAGCAACTTGCAATGGTTTTTTATTATGTACCGGGTATATAGTAATTATTCTGTAAAAATGTGTACATGGAAAAATCGGTATGAAAGACACCTATGTATTTCTGAAATGGGAACAAAATATAGAGTTTAGAAACAGTAGATATTTGCACATTTCCGAAATTGGGAATACTCATACTAGCATGAGAATTATCAGTCATTTTTTAGAATGACTTCTTTTTTACACAATGTCTTTCATTTGGAAGGCAGAAATGCATTGAAAGTCAATAGGTAATAACAGTTCCTTTACGAATCTGAATTACCCTAAGTCTCCCGATAAAAATGGTACCTCACGTGTAGGGGTAGGCATAGTGCCCATGACAGGAAATGGCTCAAAACCCAACGTGAACACACCACATTTTCACAATGCAATATTACCCTTTTTTAGCAAAGTGCCTAGCTGTAGTTTTTTAACCCTAGCTCTACCGGCACCTAGGGAAACCTAGCAAACCTATACGTTTTTGAGAACTAGACACCCAGGGGAATCTAAGATGGGGTGACTTGACTGCCCCCCACCAGGTTCTGTTACCCAGAATCCCTTGCAAACCTAAAAAATTGCCAAAAAACACTTTTTCCCAACATTTATCTGGTGGAAAGTTCTGGAATCTGTGTGGATCCACAAATTTCCACCCTCCCCGCGTTCCCCAAAGTCTTCCAAGAAAAATGGTACCACACTTGTGTGGGTCAGCCTAGTGCCCGCGACAGGAAACGGCGCAAAACGTAAGGTGGACACACCTCAATTTCGTAGCGAAAAATGACCCTTTTTTGGCAAAGTGCCTAGCTGTAGTTTCTGAACCATAGCTCTGCTGGCACATAGGGAAACCTAGAAAACCTATACATTTTTGAAAACTAGACACCCAGGGGAATCCAGGATGGGGTGACTTGACTGCCTACCACCAGGTTCTGTTACCCAGAATCCCTTGCAAACCTAACAAATTGCCCAAAAAACGCATTTTCCCCACATTTCTCTGGTGGAAAGTTCTGGAATCTGCGTGGATCCTCAAATTTCCACCCACCCCGCGTTCCCCAAAGTCTTCCGAGAAAAATGTTACCTCACTTGTGTGGATCAGCCTAGTGCCCGGGACAGGAAACGGCGCAAAACGTAACGTGAACACACCTCAATTTTGTTGCGAAAAATGACCCTTTTTAGGCAAAGTGCCTAGCTGTAGTTTTTGAAGCATAGCTCTGCCGGCACCTAGGGAAACCTAGCAAACCTATACATTTTTAAAAAATTAAACACCCAGGGGAATCCAGGATGGGGTGACTTGACTGCCTTCCACCAGGTTCTGTTACCCAGAATCCCTTGCAAACCTAAAACATTGCCAAAAAAACACATTTTCTCCACATTTCTCAGGTGGAAAGTTCTGGAATCTGCGTGGATCCACAAATTTCCACTCACCCCGCCTTCCCCAAAGTCTTCCGAGAAAAATGGTACCTCACTTGTGTGGGTCGGCCTGGTGCCCACGACAGGAAACGGCGCAAACCGCAACGGGGACACACCTCAATTTCGCTGTCAAAAATGACCCTTTTTTGGCAAAGTGCCTAGCTGTAGTTTTTGAACCATAGCTCTGCCGGCACCTAGGGAAACCTAGCAAACCTATACATTTTTAAAAACTAGACACCTAGGGAATGCAGGATGGGGTGACTTGACTGCCTCTCACCAGGTTCTGTTACCCAGAATCCCTTGCAAACCTTCAAAGTTGTCAAAAAATATATATTTTCCTCACATTTCTGTGGTGGAAAGTTCTGGAATCTGCGTGGATACAAAAATGTCCTCCCACCCAGCATTCCCCCAGGTTTCCTGATAAAAATGGTACCTCACTTGCGTGGGTGGGGGAAGGACCCGCGACAGGCAAGAGCCCAAAACCTATTGAGGCGACATCAAAATTACCTATTACAAACCAACCTGGTTTTGCACGGGGGATCCCATGAGTTTTTGGCCCGGGGCTCGGCAGCCATCTAGGGAAACCTACCAAACCCACGCATTTCTGGAAATTAGACACCTGGGGGATTCCAGCAAGCGCCAGTCCACGCACACCACACCACCATCCAAGCGCCAGTCCACGCACACCACCAGCCAAGTGCAAGTCCATGCACACCCTACCGCCAGCCAAGCGCCAGTCCACGCACACCACACCGCCAGCCAAGCACCAGTCCACGCACACCACACTGCCAGCCAAGCGCCAGTCCAAACACACCACCAGCCAAGCGCCAGTACAAACACACCGCCAGCCAAGCGCCAGTCCATCAATTCTCTTTGGTATCTTTTGAATATTGGCAACGGCGATACCAAATCCCTTAACCTCTTTTTTCCTTCAAACGAAATAAAAACCTTAAGAACAATCTAGTCAAAGGGAGAATCTTGGAGAAAACGCCTGTTATCTCGGGCCTTGTACCTGTGAAGGGGCACCACCGCTGTGGCACTTGTCAGACATGCCCCAATGCCATTGTGGGTCACACCATTAAGATCAATGAGCGCGCTCCATCTTATTACAGGAAATAACTAACTGCCGTACCCCTAATGTGACATATGTTATCACATGCCCATGTGATCACATATACATCGGAGAAACAGGACGAGAATGTAGAACCAGAATTGGTGAACACAAGTCCAATATTCAAATTAAAAAAGCCTCTGCCCCCCTGGTGAGCCATTCGCTTGAGAAGGGCCATACTGAAATGGACCTTAGGTGGTCGATCTTGGAGAAAATCCGCACCATCCCTGGTAAAGATTCGAGCCTGATTAGAAAGAAAAGAGAGGTTTTTTGGATCTATCTTTTAAATTCTGTCAACAGGGGTTTGAATGAACATTGTCCTTGGGAAAACGTCATCATTTGACCCTAATTCATCCTCAATTCTATGCTGACCCGTTTTGGGATGTTTTTTTTCAATATTCCATGTTCCTGTCCCATTGCTTTCTCCATCTTCTTGGGATAACTTGTCCACTGCTTTTAATCATTATTGCCCAGATACCTACTTATTATTTCTCCGTTGAACATATGGCAATTTGGTTCGATTATTAGACCCTGTGTAGAATAAACTGAAGAGGGCTTTCGATATAGGTCTGAGCATTTTTACTCTGTTTTAGGATGGCCGCTGTACTCAGATTGATAATGTTTATTAGGCATTCTGCCCTTTAGTCTGCTTTTCATTTCTATGCGGACTCTAGTCTGTCCTCTAATGGGAGGACCTCATAGATTAGCGACCCTTTAAGAAGGCGTCGCCCCGTTCGAGAACCCGTCCTCGGCGGGATACCTCCCGCCTTGCCGAAATGCTGCAGATCATTCTCCGTTGGCCGATCATTTAATAAACCTCAGGTAAGAATGCGCCCGTTGACCTGAGTTTACGTGTCTACCATATCTCTTCCATTGTTTACTTATAAAGCGTGCAAGGAAACTCTAAACATATTCTTGTTCCCGATGGTTTGCAGCTAAAAAAAATTCCCCCCCCCCTTCATCGGGGATATTCATGGAGTGCGGCGGCTCACCTTAGCTTTTCTCTGATTTTTCCTTAAGGATAGGTGTAATTTTCTGTTACACCTCTGTGTCTTCACCAAAACGCATGATTAAATGGGATCCCCCATTCTGTTTTTTGCCTTCGGTTCTGAGTTTGCTATGTAACGATGGTCTATCTAAAATCTCAGTGTTGTGGTGACACGTTTCTGCCTATTCTGTTTGTATCTATAATTGCTGACACTCTTACCTTGGATATCGAGTAGTGCCATCCCGACCCTTAACCTGCTTTGTTGGATATTCTCTACACAGTTTACATGCCTTTTGGACATTGCCCAGCGCCGATCGTCCCGCCCTGTTGTGAATATCGGGTAGGTTCCAGACGCTTTTGCTCCGGCGAGAGTACCTCTAAGTAATATGTACCTGGAACTCTCCTGATTTACCTTTTACACCTTCTTTCATTCTACAGAATTATTGATACTAGCTTCTGCTGCTTCGAGCGATTCTTCCATGACCTCATCCTGCATTCAGGCACTGGAAATCTCTTTTTGGCCCCCAGACCTGATTCTGTCATTTCCCCCGTGTAAATCTGTTTACTTTGGGTATGTTTTCAACCATATACAACCATCCCATTCCACCGGATTAGCTCTACATAATATCAACGTCTGAATAGACCTTAACTGATTGATCTATTTCAGATCTCGTACTCATGTGGATGCTTTTTTGAACAAACCTAGAAAACCCCAGTGAATATATTTTTATTGACCAGGCAGAGTTGAAGTATGTTTTTAAGCCATTAACTCTTCTTGTACACTTGTGGTGATCTCACTACTGTTTCTCTTTAAATCACAGCACGGGTGACATATTTTGGATTCCTTAACCCCTTCGCTGCTAGGCCTTTTCCCCTCCTGTGCTAAGCCTTTTTTGGGCTATTTGGGGTAGTGCGCGCTTAGGGCCCTGTAACTTTTTGACCACAGTAGGTATCCATGCCAAATTTGCGTCCTTTTCTTCCAACATCATGCGGATTCTAAAGGTACCCAGGGTTTGTGGATTCTCCTAGAGGGTTCCTAGAAATTAGTCAAAATACAGCATAATGTTTTTTTTGTAAAAAATGGGGAAAAGTGGCTGCAAATGAAAGCGTCTGGGTTTTTCTCTGCAAATGATATCAAAGAAGGGTTTGTGGGGCTGAAATCACCATTTCTCCAGCTTTTAGGGAATGACAGATTTTTGTCAGAAATCCAAATTTTTGACACAGTTTTGACATTTTTCTGGGACATACCCTATTTTTGCAATTTTTTGTGCTTTCACCCTCCTTCCAGATAATGGTAGAAATGGGTAAAAAAGCAATAATGGATCTCGGAAAGCTATACATTTTTGAACAGTAGACAAAATTCTGAATTCAGCAAGGGGTCATTTGTGTAGATCCATCAAGGTTTCTTTATAGAAACTAACAGTTAAATATAGGAAAAATAAAACATTTGTTGAAAAAAGCAGGCTTTTGTGTCAACGTTTTCACCTGTAACTTCTTCTAATTATGACATCTCTTAGAAAGCAATGTACTATTACATCCGCTGGACCTTCCTGGTTGTGGGGATATATAGGACTTGTAGGTTCACCAAGAGCCCAACGAACCCAGAGTAAAAAACTGAGCAGCATTTTGTAATGTTTTTTTTTTTGTTCCGGGTATATAGCAATTATAGTGTGAAAATGTATACATGGAAAAATTGGTATGAAAGACACCTATGTATTTCTGAAATGGGAACAAATTACAGAGTTTAGAAACAGTGCATATTTGCACATTTTCGAAATTGGGAATACTCATATTTGCATGACAATTATTGGTCATTTTTCAAAATGACTTTTTTTTTACACAATTTCTTTAATTTGGAAGGGAGAAATGCATCAAAACTCAATAGGTAATAACAGTTGCTTTACAAATCTGAACTACCCTAAGTCTCCCGATAAAAAATGGTACCTCACTTGTGTGGGTAGGCATAGTGCCCACGACAGGAAGTGGCTCAAAACCTAAGTTGAACACACCACATTTTCACACTGAAAATGTACACATTTTTGGCGAAGAGTCTAGCTGTAGTTTTTGAACCCTAGCTCTGCCGGCACCTAGGGAAACCTAGCAAACCTATATATTTTTGAAAACTATACACCCAGGGGAATCCAGTATAGGGTGACTTGACTGCCTCCCACCATGGTCTGTTATCCAGAATCCCTTGCAAACCTAAAAAATTGACAACAAAAAACACATTTTCCCCACATTTCTGTGATGTAAGTTCTGGAATCTGCGTGGATCCACAAATTTCCACCCACCCCGCGTTCCCCAAAGTCCTACGAGAAAAATGGTACCTCACTTGTGCAGGTCGGCCTAGTGCCCGCGACAGGAAACGGCGCAAAACGCAACGTGGTCACACCTCAATTTTGCAGTGAAAAATGACCCTTTTTTGTCAAAGTGACTAGCTGTAGTTTTTGAACCCTAGCTCTGCCGGCACCTAGGGAAACCTAGCAAACCTATACATTTTTGAAAACTAGACACCCAGGGGAATCCAGGATGGGGTGACTTGACTGCCTCCCACCATGGTCTGTTACCCAGAATCCCTTGCAAACCTAAAGAATTGACCAAAAAAACACATTTTCCCCACATTTCTGTGATGGAAAGTTCTGGAATCTGCGTGGATCCACAAATTTCCACCCACCCCGCGTTCCCCAAAGTCCTACGAGAAAAATGGTACCTCACATGTGCGGGTCCGCCTAGTGCCCACGACAGGAAACGGCGCAAAACACAATGTGGTCACACCTCAATTTTGCAGTGAAAAATGACCCTTTTTTGCCAAAGTGACTAGCTGTGGTTTGTGAACCCTAGCCCTGCCGGCACCTAGGGAAACCTAGCAAACCTATATATTTTCGAAAACTAGACACCCAGGGGAAACCAGGATGGGGTGACTTGAGTGCCTCCCACCATGGTCTGTTACCCAGAATCCCTTGCAAACCTAAAAAGTTGACAAAAAAAACACATTTTCCCCACATTTATGTGATGGAAAGTTCTGGAATCTGTGAGGATCCACAAATTTCCACACACCCCGCATTCCCCAAAGTCCTACGAGAAAAACGGTACCTCACTTGTGTGGGTCGGCCTAGTGCCCGCGGCAGGAAACGGCGCAAAACACAACGTGGTCCCACCTCAATTTTGCAGTGAAAAATGGCCCTTTTTTGCCAAAGTGACTAGCTGTAGTTTTTGTACCCTAGCCCTGCCGGCACCTAGGGAGACCTAGCAAACCTATATATTTTTGAAAACTAGACACCCAGGGGAATCCAGGATGGGGTGACTTGAATGCCTCCCACCATGGTCTGTTACCCAGAATCCTTTGCAAACCTAAAAAATTGACCAAAAAAACACATTTTCCCCACATTTCTGTGATGGAAAGTTCTGGAATCTGCGTGGATCCCCTAATTTCCACGCACCCCGCGTTCCCCCAAGTCCTACGAGAAAAATGGTACCTCACTTGTGCGCGTCGGCCAAGTGCCTGCGACAGGAAACGGTGCAAAACGCAACGTGGTCACACCTCAATTTTGCATTGAAAAATGACCCTTTTTTGGCAAAGTGACTAGCTGTCGTTTTTTAACCCTAGCCCTGCCGGCACCTAGGGAAACCTAGCAAACCTATATATTTTCAAAAACTAGGCACCCAGGGGAATCCAGGATGGGGTGACTTGAGTGCCTCCCACCATGGTCTGTTACCCAGAATCCCTTGCAAACCTAAAAAGTTGACAAAAAAAACACATTTTCCCCACATTTCTGTGATGGAAAGTTCTGGAATCTGCGTGGATCCACAAATTTCCACCCAACCCGTGTTCCCCAAAGTCCTACGAGAAAAATGAAACCTCACTTGTGCGGGTCGGCCTAGTGCCCGCGACAGGAAACGGCGCAAAACGCAACGTGGTCACACCTCAATTTTGCAGTGAAAAATGACCCTTTTTTTGCCAAAGTGCCTAGCTGTAGTTTTTGAACCCTAGTTCTGCCGGCACATAGGGAATCCTACCAAACCCACACATTTCTGAAAACTAGACACCCAGCGGCTTCCAGGGAGGTATGGCTTGCATGGATTCCCCAACATTTCCTTACCCAGAATCCCCTGCAAACCTCAATTTTAGCTGAAAAAAATCACTTTTTTCACACATTTTGGTGTGGGAAAGTTGTGGCATCACCGGGCTCAAACAAATTTACCACCACCCAGCGTTCCCCCAGGTCTCCCGGTAAAAATGGTGCCTCACTTGTGTGGGAGGCCCAAGTACCCGTGGCAGGCAAGGGCCCAAAACGTAGTGAGGCGACATCAGAGTGGCCTATCGCAAAACCACATGGTTTTTCAAGCGGGGTCACTTGTGTTTTTGGCCCGGTGCTCGGCGGCCATCTAGGGAAACCTACCAAACCCACACATTTCTGAAAACTAGACACCCGGCGGCTTCCAGGGAGGTATGGCTTGCGTGGATCCCCCAACGTTTCCTTACCCAGAATCCCCTGCAAACCTCAATTTTAGCTGAAAAAATCACTTTGTTCACTCATTGTGGTGTGGCAAAGTTGTGGCATCACCGGGCTCACACAAATTTACCACCACCCAGCGTTCCCCCAGGTCTCCCGGTAAAAATGGTGCCTCACTTGTGTGGGAGGCCCAAGTACCCGCGGCAGGCAAGGGCCCAAAACGTAGTGAGGTGACATCAAAGTGGCCTATCGCAAAACCACTTGGTTTTGCAAGGGGGGTCACTTGTGTTTTTGGCCCGGTGCTCGGCGGCCATCTAGGGAAACCTACCAAACCCACGCATTTCTGAAAACTAGACACCCGGCGGCTTCCAGGGAGGTATGGCTTGCGTGGATCCCCCAACGTTTCCTTACCCAGAATCCCCTGCAAACCTCAATTTTAGCTGAAAAAATCACTTTTTTCACACATTGTGGTGTGGGAAAGTTGTGGCATCACCGGGCTCACACAAATTTACCACCACCCAGCGTTCCTTAGGTCTCCCGGTAAAAATGGTGCCTCACTTGTGTGGGAGGCCTAAGTACCCGCGGCAGGCAAGGGCCCAAAACGTAGTGAGGCGACATCAAATTGGCCTATCGCAAAACCACATGGTTTTGCAAGGGGGGGCCACTTGTGTTTTTGGCCCGGTGCTCGGCGGCCATCTAGGGAAATGTACCAAACCCACGCATTTCTGAAAACTAGACACCCGGCGGCTTCCAGGGAGGTATGGCTTGCGTGGATCCCCCAACGTTTCCTTACCCAGAATCCCCTGCAAACCTCAATTTTAGCTGAAAAAATCACTTTTTTCACACATTTTGGTGTGGGAAAGTTGTGGTATCACCGGGCTCACACAAATTTACCACCACCCAGCGTTCCCCCAGGTCTCCTGGTAAAAATGGTGTCTCACTTGTGTGGGAGGCCCAAGTACCCGCGGCAGGCAAGGGCCCAAACATTTTTTTGATAGGCAATGTGGATTTCGCCTCACAACGTTTTGGGCCCTTGCCTGCCGCGGGTACTTGGGCCTCCCACACAAGTGAGGCACCATTTTTACGGGAGACCTGGCGGAACCCTGGGTTGTCGTAAATTAGTGTGAGCCCGGTGATGCCACAACTTTCCCACACCAAAATGTGTGAAAAAAGTGATTTTTTCAGCTAAAATTCAGGTTTGCAGGGGATTCTGGGTAAGGTAACGTTGGGGGATCCACGTAAGCCATACCTCCCTGGAAGCCGCCGGGTGTCTAGTTTTCAGAAATGCGTGGGTTTGGTAGGTTTCCCTAGATGGCCGCCGAGCACCGGGACAAAATCCCAAGTGACCCCCCTTGCAAAACCAGGTGGTTTCGCGATAGGCCACTTTGATGTCGCCTCACTACGTTTTGGGCCCTTGCCTGCCGCGGGTACTTGGGCCTCCCACACAAGTGAGGCACCATTTTTACCAGGAGACCTGGGGGAACGCTGGGTGGTGGAAAATTTGTGTGAGCCCGGTGATGCCACAACTTTCCCACACCAAAATGTGTGAAAAAAGTGATTTTTCCAAATAAAATTGAGGTTGGCAGGGGATTCTGGGTAAGGAAAAGTTGGGGGAAGCATGCATGCCATACCTCCCTGGAAGCCCCCGGATGTCTAGTTTTCAGAAATGTATGCGTTAGGTTGGTTTCCCTAGATGGCCGCCAAGCACCGGGCCAAAAACCCAAATGACCCCCTTTCCAAAACCAGATAGTTTAGACATCATTATTGGTTTGTTTCTACAGCGTGAGAATTTTGGAACAATATTGCAATGAAAATGTGACAGACATTTTGAGGTTTGCAGGACATTGGGGATTAAAAAACTTTTTGAATTCACAAGAGACATCACCATGAACTCCCAAGGGTTTTCAACAATATCTACAGTTGGTGGGTTATTCTTACATGGAAAGTACACCTTGGCAGAGAAACTAAAGACAAAGATTCCTGCACAACCATCTATTCCTCAAACACACACATACTGGTTGGATTTGGCACGAGGGCGAGTCATGGTTCATTGTATTAAATTTTATTAACAAGAGATTTCACAAAAATGAAATGCACTGTCAACAATTAAATTCACAAAAAACCAAACCAATGACTTGCAGCTCGTGAGCTGTAAAGCCACGTCAAGGCACCAACCACTTTACAGACCATTCACACACCTTTCATACTTGATACAAACAAGACCATTCACACCACCACACACAAAAGCAAAACACATTACAAAATTCACAAAAAGGGACAAGGATCACCCTGCTTCAGAAAGACAAATATTACTGCACAGCCATCTAATCCTCAAGCACACACACATACTGGTTGGATTTGGCACGAGGGTGAGTGATGGTTCAGTAGATACAATTGTATTAGCAAGTGATTTCACAAAAATGAAAAGCACTGTTAATAATTGAAAGTGCGAGAAACTGAACCATTGACTCACAGCTCGTGAGCTGTAAAGCCACGACAAGGCACCAACCTCTTTACAGGCCATTCATACACCTTTCATACGTGTGAGACATACAAAACCATTCACACCGCCAGCCGCGGGCCCATCACATAACAAAACTCACACCAGCACACAGCGCCATTCAAGGGCCCATCACTTTCACACGCACACATTCCTGACACAGCAACTACACAAGCTGATGGATTGTGTGGAGTGGCACTCAGCTAGCAGTGTGTATAGTGACCAGCAGCAAGTCACTACTCACACACAGCCAGCCGAGCGCCAGTCCACACACACCGCTAGCAGAGCACCAGTCCACGCACACCGCTAGCCAAACACCAGTCCACGCACACCGCCAGCCAATCGCCAGTCCAGGCACACCGGCAGCCAATCGCCAATCCACGCACACCGCCGGCCAAGCTCCAGTCCACGCACTCCACCAGCCAAGCACCAGTCCATGCACACCGCCAGTCCACGCACACCACCAGCCAAGTACCAGTCCACGCACACCGCCAGCCAAGCACCATTCCACACACACCGCCAGCCAAGCTCCAGTCCACGCACACCACCAGTCAAGCACCAGTCCATGCACACCGCCAGTCCACGCACACCGCCAGCCAAGTACCAGTCCAGCACACCGCCAGCCAAACGCCATTCCACGCACACCGCCAGCCAAGCTCCAGTCCACGCACACCACCAGCCAAGCACCAGTCCACGCACACCGCCAGTCCATGCACACCGCCAGTCCACGCACACCACCAGCCAAGCACCATTCCACGCACACCACCAACCAAGTGCCAGTCCACACACACCAACAGCCAAGCACCAGAATACACACACCGCCATCACATTTAGGATTTTTTTAGAAAAAAATAAAAACACAAACAAATCGCAAATAGATACAAATACATTGCACTAACACCAACCTTGAAACAGAATCAAATTTTCCAAAGAATACAGACCAGGCAGTTCACTTTACCACTCATGAATCCTCCCAAAAATTATTTTGCGTGTGGTACGCTCTAAAACAAGCAGGGACACACAGTCCAGGTTGAGAAGGACAGTCGGGGCAGTACATACGACTCTCCTTCTGCGTACCTCTTCACCAACAGACTCTACATCTCCTACTGGGAAAATCTTTTGAGGGTGTGGGAGGAATGTGATCAGGAAAGTGCCAATCTTTCAATCTAGCAACATCCTCCATCACTACAACTCTAGGAACACTTGCCTGTTCCACTACAACAAGGCTGCCTATTACAGACTCCTGAAACTTAGCAAAAGTAATCTTTGACTCAGGGCAAGAATCCTGGAACACAACAAAAGCATTAAACATTGCCAAGTGGAAAAGATGGATAGCCAACTTCTTGTACCAAATGTAAGCCTTACGAAGAGCAGTGTAAGGTTCCAACCTCTGATCTACTCTGTCAACACCAACCTTGTGCCTATTATAGTCTACAATGCACACAGGTTTGCGCGCTTCAGCGACCTGACCCCAAACAGTCACAGGTGCAGTGCTTTCATCATGGATGGTAGTCAGCATGTAGACATCTCTCCTGTCTGAAAACTTTACAGCAAGAAGCTCCTCACAACGCAACGCACTGCACTGTCCCCGCGCAAGCTTTTGACAAACAAGTTCTTTTGGGAAACCTTTACGGTTAGAGCGGATTGTGCCACAAGCAACAGTGTCCACTTTGGCCAATTCCCTGAACAACCGCACACCAGTGTAGAAGTTATCTACATATAAATGGTGGCCTTTGTTAAAAAATCCTCTACCAAGTTCCCAAACAATTTTCTCAGTCACTCCAAAAGTGGACGGACAACCAGGGGGGTTAATCCTGGATTCCTTACCGGTGTACACCCTGAAATTAGAGACATATCCAGTCCTACTGTCACACAGCATATACAGCTTTATTCCATAGCGTGCCCTCTTACTAGGAATGTATTGCCTAAAAACCAAGAAGCCCTTGAACAACACCAAAGACTCATCCACTGCAATTTGTTTCCCAGGAGCATAAATCTCAGAAAATCGATCAACAAAGTGATCAAGGACAGGCCTAATCTTAAAAAGACTGTCACACTCAGGGTGATCTCGTGGCAACGCTAAACCATTATCAACAAAATGCATCATCCGAAGCAGAAGCAAATACCTGTCACGACTCATGACTGCCGGAAAAATAGACGTTGCCATCAAGGGACTGCTAGACCAATATGAAGACATTGATGGCTTCCTTAGCAAGCCCATCAAAAAAGTTAAACCCAAGAACTTCTTCATCTCTTCAAGATTTGTGGGAGTCCACCGGGTAGCTCTAGAGTGTGGCTTAAGACTGGCACTGTTGTCCCTCAAAAACTGTTCGGTATACAAATTAGTCTGCTCAACAATCTCTGCCAAAAACACATCGTCCATAAACAACTGAAAAGAATTTATCGGCAAAAAGTTTTCAGTATTCACTCTACACCCTGGAACACCTGTAAACTCTGGCAATGCCGGCTGCACCATGCCAGGGGCAACCCAGAGGTCATCACTTTCAAAGGGAAGCCTTGCAGCCCCAGCCTGCAGCCCAGATGCCTCTTGCCGCACTACACCAACGGCAAGCCTTGCAGCCGCAGGCTGCAGCCCAGAAGCCTCTTGCCGCACTACACCAACGGGAAGCCTTGCAGCCCCATGCTGCAGCCCAGATGCCTCTTGCCGCAGTGTCGGCACATCAGTCTCCTCCTCTAAAACAGGCACTTCATCCACACTAAGAGTATCTTCATCATCCGATTACTCCATATGGAGAGAAAACTCACTGCCAGAATCGTCCCCTGCCTCCTCTCCCTCAGATGCAGAGTCAGTCTCTGAACCATGGTCAGAGGAAGACTCAAACAGCAAACCAACAACCTGCTGAGCAGTAATCCTGCGGCTAGCCATTATACTTACTAAGATAGAAGACTGCACAAACAAATCAACAACAACCAACAATGTGCAAACCAAGTAAGTAAAGAAATGTGTACCTTTATCACAAAGATCAATGTACTCAAAAGCTATAGAATTCAATTACAAGAGACAGCTACACTCACCAGAACCTACTCTGCAGTGACACAGTAAAAACCAACGATATCCGACTAGAAAGAAGAAAAAAAAAAATTACTCACAAGACAACAAAATACACATCGAGCACAAATGCAAACAGTTGTTGACACTCAAAAACCAAGCATACTGCTATTATTACACCATTTGCATAAAAAATCATGCAGAGAAATGAAACACATTTACATTGCACAAAAAAAAGTCTCTTACCAAACTACACAAACAGCAGAACCACCAGTAACGAAACGGCAAACTGGAAAGAGCAAAAGCCTTCACCTAGAACAAAAAAGTAAAAAAAAAAAACATTGCAATTGCAATTCACAAAAAATATAACAATAAACATTATAACATGTTATGTTACTACCCAAATGGTCAATCGGGTTGTGTGCCAGGTGGGGCAGAAAACAGCAGGAAAAAAAAAGGCTACTCTGTCCCGGGGCGGGTGGGCCAAATACATATTATAAAAATTGCACCATGGAAGCGACCCTTGCCCAAGGGGTCACTTCCATTTTTATTTACACTAATTCCCTGGTGTCTAGTGGGCTTTCCTGCCCCCCCTGGGACCAGAAATGGCTACACAAAAGACCGATCTGCCCCCAGGGGGGGCAGAAAAGTCTTGAAAAATATTTGGGCCCCCAGGAAGCAACCCTTGCCCAAGGGGCCGCTTCCTTTACTCCAAAAAACACATCCCTGGTGTCTAGTAGGTTTTTCTGCCCACCCTGGGAGCAGAAACGGCTACATAAACGACCGATCAGCCCCCAGAGGGGGCAGAAAAGTCTTACCAAAAAAATGGGGGCCCAGGAAGCGACCCTTGCCCAAGGGGTCGCTTCCTACAACAACACACACATCCCTGGTGTCTAGTGGGCTTTACTGCCCCCCTGGGAGCGGATACGGCATCAAAATGAAACCGATCTGCCCCCAGATGGGGCAGAAAAGTCTCACCAAAAAAATGGGGGCCCAGGAAGCGACCCTTGCCCAAGGGGTCACTTCCTACACCAACACACACATCCCTGGTGTCTAGTGGGCTTTTCTGCCCCCCTGGGAGAGGATACGGCATCAAAATGGAGGTGGAGAGGTGTGGCTCACTGGTTAGAGGAAGCAGACCCAGAAGCAGAGGACGGCCTGAGACCAGGGTTCAATCCCCGACGCGGCAGGGTTGTGGACCAGGGCCAGTGGACTCGATAATTCTCGCTTCGGTGCCTACTCTAACCGGGGATCACACTCGGCGACTCTGGGCATTAGCTTGCCTCATCTCCACAACGGCCCCCCACATTCGCCGGGGATGCCTGGTTTCACCTTGGAGATACCCAGGAGGGACCATCTCACAGGGATAGCCAGGACGGGTTCCCCAGCGGTCTACAGCGCCAGGACGCCTCAGGGCAGCAGTGCGCTTTACAAGACACATACATTTACATTTACATTTACAAAATGAAACCGATCTGCCCCCAGAGGGGGCAGAAAAGTCTCACCAAAAAAATGGGGGCCCAGGAAGCGACCCTTGCCCAAGGGGTCGCTTCCTACAACAACACACACATCCCTGGTGTCTAGTGGGCTTTTCTGCCCCCCCTGGGAGCGAATACAGCATCAAAATGAAACCGATCTGCCCCCAGGGGGGGCAGAAAAGTCTCACCAGAAAAATGGGGGCCCAGGAAGCGACCCTTGCCCAAGGGGTCGCTTCCTACAACAACACACACATCCCTGGTGTCTAGTGGGCTTTTCCGCCCCCCCCCGGGAGCAGATACGGCATCAAAATGAAACCGATCTGCCCCCAAAAGTCTCACCAAAAATATGGGGGCCCAGGAAGCGACCCTTGCCCAAGGGGTCGCTTCCTACAACACGTACACACATCCCTGGTGTCTAGTGGGCTTTTCTGCCCCCCCTGGGAGCAGATACAGCATCAAAATGAAACCGATCTGCCCCCAGAGGGGGCAGAAAAGTCTCACCAACAAAATGGGGGCCCAGGAAGCGACCCTTGCCCAAGGGGTCGCTTCCTTTTAAAAAACAAAGCATCCCTGGTGCCTAGTGGTGGCAGTCCTGCAGCACGATCGCGATGCTGTGTGCGATCGTGCTGCAGGAATGCACTGTATTGAGACATCAGGGGAGAGGAAATACTCTTTCCTCTCACCGATGCCTCAATCACAAAGAATATCACCCCCGCGGCCCCACCAGCCAGCGAAACTCATCTTCTCCTCCCTGGGACGCCTCGAAGCAAATGGCTTCCAGGCGTCCCAGCGCTTCCTGATGACGTCGGCACGTGCTGTGCGCGCTGACGTCACAGGGAAGCGTGGGGGTGCTCGGGGGTGGCAGCGGAAACTCTTCCGCTGCCATCCCCCTCTGTAGGGGCAGGATCGAAGCCCCAGGGGGGGAGTGCCAGCGCTTCCCCCAGGGGCTGTGCTCATGACGGAGCGGTTCCGTCATAAGCACAGCCCAACCGATGCTCATGACGGAACCGCTCCGTCATGAGCATTGAAGTGGTTAGCCCCTTCGTTGCTAGGCCTTTCCCCCCCCCCCCATGCTAAGCCTTTTTTTGGCTAGTTGGGGTAGTGCGTGCTTAGGCCCCTGTAACTTTTTGACCACATAAGGTATCCATGCCAAATTTGCGTCCTTTTCTTCCAACCCAACATCATGGGGATTCTAAAGGTACCCAGGGTTTGTGTATTCCCCTGGAGGGGTCCCAGAAATTAGCCAAAATACAGCTAAATTTTGTATTTTGGGGGGAAAAATGGGAAAAAAGGGATGCAAATGAAGCGTCTGGGTTTTTCCTGCAAATGGTATCAGAAAAGGGTTTGTGGGGCTGAAATCACCATTTTCCCAGCTTTTAGGGAATTACAGGCTTTTGTCAGAAAACCAACATTTTTTTACACAGTTTTTGGCATTTTTCTGGGACATAGCCTATTTTTGCAAGATGGTAAAACTGCCAACTGATGTTAAGCTGGAGGTTTTCTCGTGCGTCATCTTGGTGGTATAAGAACAACATCAGAGGAGACACACCTTCATCAGGGCGAAGACCCGTAGGTAATGAGAGGTACACAAACACACCTAAAATTAATCCAGAGAAATATATGACATAAATATAAATATTGATACAATTATACACATGGTATCCTATGTGGGTTAGGCATTCAGCAGATCCGCTCCAGCAGGAAAAAATTGATATATTCATTGAGGATATAGAAGGCAATTCTAATGCCAGAAACGTGTGCAAACAGGAGGAACTCAGGAAAGACAATTGTCAAAAGGGGTAGCCACACCCGTGTTTGTAAGGAAAAGTTTTTTTCTTTATATATAAAATAATTCAGTGATCTAATTAAGATAAGCCTGCCTGCTCTGTGCCAAACTACCAGAGGGTGAGCACACATTCATATATGGTATGTATCTTACTTAACCTGACTAGGATTGTGGTGCCTGCTTGGACAGAGTGCATATCTCTGCCAACCAGAAACCCAATTTCTAACACACAACATAACATGGTTTCTATCTGCACATACAGAACAGTAACTGTTTATATGCAGGATGTACATACAGACTCCCCCCTGCACACAGAGCTGGTGCTGTACATTTACAGAACTGGCAGTAGCAGAACCATCGCCATACACATGTCTAACTCCAGCAGTACAAGCCTCCTTCTACACACACTCAGTTTAGGTACCACACGCATACAGACAGGCGATGGTCAGTTCGCAACAGTGCACGCCTCCTACACGACGGGCTGAAGTAGTGCACACAAGCAGAACTCGTGTAGCAAACATACAAGATGCACTGCGGCAGTTGAAGCTTATTCTGCACAGAGAACATGTACAACACACTTACTGGGTTGACTGCAGCAGCATAAGCTGCCTTTTTCAGATGGAACATGCGTAGCACACATACAAGACAGACTGCACTGGTGCAATCTTCCACAAGTAAAGAATGGGACAAAGTAGTGCAAGCTTCCTTCGACTAATACAGCAGAGCGATTGCACACACACGGGGTGGTGTGCAGCGGTGTAAGCTTCCCTTTGCGCACACAGAAGAGGCATTACACACACATGAAATGGTCTGCATTACTTCATGCTTTCCTTCCACACACAGTTGGTATTGTATGCTTGCCGGACTGGCTCTAGAAGTTCAAACTTCCTTCTGTTCACGCACACACACACACACACACACAACAAACTGCAGCAGTGAGAGCATCCGTCACACTCACCAACACACAGAGAGCAGGTACAGCACACATACAAGAGTGACAGTGTCAGCGCAGGCTTCCCTCTGCACTGAAGAATAGGCACTGACAAAGTGAAAAGAATAGACATGTTTGACACAAAAACAGGATGGGCCACAGCAAAGAAGGCTTCCTTCTGCACACTCACACACAGGGAGTGAGCTTTCTCCCCACGAATGACATAGATGCAGCGCACACATAAGACATCGCATTCATCAATATTAACAGTGTGAGCTCTTCCTTCACAGAACGCCCCGTGCATTAGTTCCCTGCACAGGAGAAGGGCTGAGAGTTCTTAGAAGCAATGCAGTTTACTGTGTGCAGAGAGACTGCTCGTTGCATCCAGGAGACAGCAGATATCTCCAGTCGTCGTCTGGTAAGACGTGGTTAACCTGGTTAGCCTTCTTCATAGTTAGCACGTCTAGAAGGTGGCCGCCTGTCACGGGGCGCTAGATGGCGCGCGGCCAAGATGGCCGTGTTCGAGTGAGGCTCCCGAGCTTCAGAGCCGTTCTCCTTTGTTTCTCCTACCCGGGATGTGCCCCGGGGCTGCCGATGCTGCCTGCTTCTGCCCGTGAGGTCCCGGCGGCCCTGTGGGGCCCGAATTGAGAGCGGGGCGGCCTCTGACTACGTGCCACCGCCCTGGTGACTTGCCCGGAGAGAGGTGCGGGACGTGCTGGAGGCGGCGCCCGGCCGCGAGAGTCACTCTGCACCGCGGCTTGCCACGAGGGGGCTGGGCCGCACAGCGTGTTGCAGATCGGCGGTTGGCTGGCTAGCGACCCGCGACGGTGGGACCCGGAGGGGCTGGTGACCGGCAGTTCAGTGGCCCTGCCTGATTGAGAGCGCTGAGCCTGGAGGCGCTTGCTGTGGTGGTCGGTGGCGGTGGCCATTACAGGCGGGGCGATGGTGGCAGACATGGGACCCTACAGTGCCTGAGAACTCGGTGAGTGAACTGGTGAGAGGCCCCACTCTGGCTACGATCTTGTGGACGGGGACCTGGTGAGCGCCTGGCTTCTGCCCTCGGGGGTGAGGGGGATTGCTGCGATGGCGGAGGCGACCCTGGGGAGCGTGATGTGGCCCTGAGAACAGCGCCGTGGGAGTAATCGGACGGACCGGCCCACCGTGAGGAGCTTGGGGGACTGGCCGCTTGCCTGCTGCTGGGCGCGTTGCTGTGGTCCAGCCATTGTGGACTAGGCAGTGTGCAGGCTGGGGGATGGCCTTGATCCCGGTGCCGGCTGTCGGTTGACCCACAGACCGCGACAATCTTCCCCCGCCAGTGAAGCTGCCCTGCGCCCTGACCCCCTGGCATTTGCCCAACTCGTGGTAGCGGGACTGGGCGCCTTGCTACCGGCATCTAGAGGTGCCTGGAGTCCCGGTCGATCTCGACACACCACTGGACCCTCCGAATGCCGTCGGCGCAGCAACTGGCCATGGGGCGGCTTCGGAACAAACACGCCGAGAGCAGGCTGAGGGCGGAGGGTCCTGACGCGGCGCCGGGACGCTCTGCTGGGACTGCGGCACCGCCTGCGTCGACTTTGGAAGCCAAGATGGATGCCATGCTGGCAGCGGTCGACCGACTGGGCAACACGCTGGAACAAACCAGAACCTCCCTGGAATCCCGGATCGACAAAGTCACGGTTGACTTCACTTTAGTCCATGCCGACCATCGTAAACTGGCGGACACTGTTGCCAGTCAAAGTCAGGCATTGCAGAATATCCAGCCGATAGTGCGCAACCACTCTGCCACTTTGCAAGACCTGATGGACCGCGTTAACACTCTAGAGGACCGTGCAGAGGATGCAGAGGGCCGCTCTCGGCGCCAGAACATACGCGTCGTGAAGGACGACGACCGGAGCAGTTTGTTGAAGGCTGGTTGCGGGACATACTACCCCCGGGGGTGCTCTCCCCGCAGTTTGTGGTGGTGCGGGCGCACAGAGTGCCGATGCGGAGACCTGTCCCTGGGGCACGGCTGCGTCCTTTCCTGTTTCGGCTCCTCAACTACCGTGACAGGGACGTGATCCTCCGGGAAACGAGGAAAATGGGTGCCCTGACGGTAGGGGGTGGCACAGTGATACTGTTCCCGGACTATACTGCGACCGTTCAGAAGCGGAGGAGTAACTATCTGGAGGTGAAACGCCGACTCCGTGAACTGCAAATCCAATATTCCCTGCTGTTCCCCTCGCGCCTCAGGGTGGTCACGAAGGATGGGACACGTTTTTTCGACGCCCCGTCTGATGTCTGGGACTGGCTGGAGGAAACAGGCCAACATGGTGACCCCAGGCCCGCGGACCCGCGGACCCGCGCCTCGTGGGGTGCTGGGAGAAACGACTGAGACGACGGAGACAGAGGGACTGACGCGGTGGGGCGGGGCCGAGTCCTCCTGCGGCCCGAGTCCAGAGAGGATGCGCATGGAACGGCTGGAGGCTCTTGAGGCGGTGGCCACCCAGGGATCTGTGAGCAGCTAAGGGGACGCGGCGGCCCGCGCACACAGTGACACTGAGACTGACCAGTCCTCCTCCCCGTCCATCATACTTTCAGAGGACCAGGTGTTACCAGTGGTGACTCCCCAGACGGCCGACCTTCTGGGGGTGAACTCTTGTCTGATTGCACTGTGTTCAATGCAGGTGCCCTGCGGTGGTGGGTTGAGTGCTGCGGACTACTCTTGAAGGGGGGGGGGGGTTTCCTGCCTCTGTTGCCTCTTGGTTTGTGGTTTGTGGTTCTGTGGCTCTTTATGCTTACACGACTGGGCTGGTTGGGGTGCCGCAGGTGTCACGGGGGCTGGAGGGACAGTGTGGGTTCCCTTACACGCAGGACGGGGTAGGGAGTCCACGCATGCCTTGGTCGTGGGGGTGCGGGGTGGCGGCGATGCCCACACACACTCCTCTGGGGAGCATTTGCGCGACTGGCGGTCCTGCAGGCACACGAGGCTCTGACAGGGGTAACACGGGGCTCTTGCAGACCGGGACCAGCAGTATTGCCCTTCGGCACCCACTAGCACATATTTGGCCTGGTAGTTCACAGGCGATCGAGTCTTACATGTTTGGACGAATGCCCGTTCTGGGGTTTGCCCTTGCAGTTATGGAATTCCTTTTGTTAATCTTACTTTTAGCTTTGTTTACCTACACTCTGCAGTGTTCTGCAGTTCTATTGTACACCATGTTATTGCAGCAGGCGGTCTGGGCAACAGTGATCTTGGTCCCCTTCCTCCCCCTGGCTGGCCCGCTCCTGCCCGTGGGCCTCGCGTTGTCCACACTCAACACTGATGGCTGACACTGCGATAGTCACATGGAACATTAGAGGCATGCACACACCGGCCTGCCGATACTCTGTTTTTGCCTACTTGCAGCGGCAAAGGATAGCGGTGGCCCTTCTCCAGGAGACACACATGACACGGCCAGAATTGGATAAATTACGCGCTCGGTGGAGGGGGCAGCTTTTTGGGACCACATATGCATGCTCG
Source organism: Triturus cristatus (assembly GCF_964204655.1). Taxonomy (NCBI): domain Eukaryota; kingdom Metazoa; phylum Chordata; class Amphibia; order Caudata; family Salamandridae; genus Triturus; species Triturus cristatus. The sequence continues at coordinate 179,609,522 of NC_140590.1, forward strand.
GGGTACGTTGATTTGGGTACACCCTTCACATGCTCCGAAGTAGTGATTGATCCTGCTGGACGATACACACTAGTTCAGGGGAGGCTCAACGGGCACTCTATGCTTTTGGGATCCATCTATGCCCCGAACGTCGACCAACCATCGTTCCTAGATCAACTCTCGGTGGCCTCAACCCCGTATGTGGGTCTTCCCTGGTTACTGGGTGGGGACTTTAACGTGGTGCTGGACACGAGCCTTGATAGATCCTACCCGCCGCTCCGTAGCACACAGGCAGTCTCGAACGCGAGGAACCTTACTGATTGGCTGTCGCGATGGGCCCTGCATGACGTCTGGCGTACCTTACACCCCACTGACCGACTCTATTCATATTATTCGGCGGTACATGACCTTCACGTCCGCCTTGACAGGGTGGTGGGTTCTCCTTCGCTGGACCCATTGATAGTCCAGGCGGACTACCTGGGCTGGACCCACTCGGATCACAATCCTCTTAGGCTGCGTCTCTGCTGGGACCTGGGGAGGCCCCCCATTCCCACGTGGCGTCTGCAACCGGCCGCTCTTGAGGATGCGGAGTTTCGAACTTCACTCAGCACAGCGGTCGAACAGTTCTTTGATCTCAACGAGGGTACGGCAGGGAGCGTGCTGACGGAATGGGACGCGCACAAATCTACCATGCGGGGACATTGCCTAGGGGCGACGGGGAATATTCGTAAGCAGCTTACGTTACTGCTTACCGCTTTGGAATCGCGGCTATTGTCGTGTGAACGCCATGGTGAGGGAGGAGGTCGAGACTCGACCCGGCTGGCGCGGCTCCGGGCACGCCACGCTGAGCTGCTGGAGAGATTGCGCTGCCATAACTACGCTGCACATTCGGCTCGGGTCCACGCCACATCTGATAGGGCGGGGCAGTTGTTGGCCTGGTTGATCAGGCAGGAATCGGGCTACGCACCAATAGCCTCCATCCGTGGATCGGATGGGATGCTGGTACACACGCAACAGGAGATCCATCAGATACTCACAGTGCATTACAAGGCCCTGTACACTTCAACGGGCGCCGACAGGCACAGGATCTAGACCAGTTTCTAGAGGCCGCCTGCCTGCCCACGGTTCCGGATGCCCACCAGGAAACATTAGAAGGTCCCCTCACGCTGGAGGAGATAGGGGAAGCGGTGTCCTCACTGGCTTCTGGCAAGGCGCCTGGGCCGGATGGTCTCCCGGCGGAGTACTATAAAGCATATCGGGAGTCTCTGGTGCCCAGACTGCACGCGTTTTATCTCACGGCCCTTGAGGAAGCTACCCTGCCCGCCTCCATGAGAGCGGCCTACCTGATCTCTTTACCCAAGCCAGGACGTGACCCTACTAACCTGGGTCCTATCGCCCCCTCGCCCTTCTCAACACCGATTATAAAATTCTGGCCAAGGTCCTGGCGGAGCGGCTGGCCCCCACTGTACCTGTCCTGGTTCACAGGGACCAGAATGGGTTTGTGCCGAAGCGCAGCACCTCGCTTAACCTCCGTCGGTTCTTCCGCGTTGCCGCACATGGCGCACAGCATTGGACGCGAGCGGGCTGTTTAGTATTGGACCTTGAAAAGGCCTTCGATTGCCTTGAATGGGGGTACCTAGTGGCAGCATTGTCGCACTATGGACTAGGCCTCGGGTTCCTACAAATGGCGGCGCTTCTTTATAAGAATCCTGTGGTCCGGGTGAGAACTGGCCCATACATCTCTGAGGCCATTTCAGTCGGCCGTGGTACCAGGCAGGGGTGCCCTCTTTCGCCTCTACTTTTTGCGCTTGCCATAGAGCCCTTAGCGGCCACCCTACGGAAGGTTTTGACGGACGGCATTCCCATGGGCGACGCAACGCACCAGGTCTCCTTACATGCGGATGACCTCCTGGTCTTCGTTAAAGACGTGGCGAACATTTCAGGGGACGTTGAGCGAGTCCTAACGGAATTTGCTGCGCTATCCGGGTTAAGGGTGAATGCGGCCAAATCGTGCCTTTACCCGTTCTGCGCTGACGCTCTGGATCCCCAGTATCATCTGGGGGGTGTGCCTGTCAGGTGGCATCCGGACACCTTCCGTTACCTGGGCATCCAGGTGTATAGGCAGCCAGCTGACCTGGTGGAGGGCAACTTGGGCAGGGCGGTAACGGCGATCAGGGCCCAGATGCGTTTCTGGGGTACCCTCCCTCTCGCGGTCACAGGCCGCATTGCCTTGGTCAAAATGGTGGCTCTGCCCAGGCTCCTCTACTATTTTGCTAATATGCCGATCTCCATCCCGGCGTCCATTCTTTGCCACCCTGGAGCGCTCACTCCGGGATTTTGTATGGGGTAACGCACGCCACGGAGGGGCACTATCTAAGTTATATCTCCCCACGGGTCAGGGGGGACTCGCGATGCCGTGCTTTGCGCACTATTACCTAGCAGCGCAGCTGCAGTGGGTAGCCAGGTGGTTGGCAGATAGGGAGAGGGATGACACGGCGTCCGCGGAGCCACCGCTCCCCCTGGCGGATATCATTGCGGCGTTCCACCCGACGGCCAGAGTGGTCAAACCGGGTCCCCTCCTTGTGGCAGTGGCCTACAAATGCTACCGGCGTGCCCTTTACTTGACCCGGTCGAATGTCCCTTACGCTCCTGCCATGCCGATTGAGGGCTCGCCTAGTGGACAGGGGATACTGCGCTCGACGGAGCTTACGGAATGGCACGCGGCGGACATCTGCACATTGGGGGACCTCTACCGTGATGGTGCGCTTATCCCATTCGCTCAATTAGCGGAGGAGACGGGGTTACCAGCCGGTCAATTCCTCCATCACTGCTCGCTGATCGCGACATTGACGAACAGGTGGGGAGCTCTTCAGGAGGAGCCGGCACAGCACCTCATGATGCAATACCTCCATGTCATGGGACGGGGCAGTCACATGATCCGTTGGTTCGCGGCCTCCCTGCGCACACAGGCGGCGAGCGACCTGTCTCCTTTGCGCGGTAAATGGGAAGCGGACTTGGATCGCCCCATGGCTGACAAGGAATGGAGGGATGCGCTACGGGGGCCAACGCGGGTTCCCAGGAACTTGCGGTTTCGCCAAATCCAATACTTTATACTACACAGAGCATATCTCACTCCTGACTCCATAAATCGATATTTCCATCGCGCGGATGCAGACTGCCCACGCTGCAAGGCTCTGGATGCTGGACTGGTGCACATGTTATGGAGTTGTCCAGCACTAGAATCGTATTGGCGGACGGTGCATGGAGCGTTAAGTAAATGCGCCGGCCCGCTGGCGCAGCGGGAATGGCCGGCCTGTTTGCTGCACTTGTTTCGTAGAACTCCCCCCACGAAGGTTGCCTCTCGCTTCTTCGACCTGGGTTTGGTGGTGGCGAAGCGGTTGATCACCAAGCGCTGGAAGGCAGCTGAACCCCCCCGAGCGCAAGCATGGCGGAGCTCCCTGCTGGTGTGGGCGGGGGTGGAGGGTACGGCCCTTTTGCGAGAAGAAACGTTGGGCCTCAGGCGCACGCCTATAGCGAACCAGTGGGGCACACACTTGCAGACCCTGATGCAGCTGGATGGGGACGCCCTGGGGCTCTGTGGGACAAGCACTGCGGAGGCACTCCCTGAGGAGGGGGGGAACGGAGGTGAGCCCCGGGGGTCTAACTTGGGGACTGATGCGGAGGCCCTCACTGAACCGGGCATGTGTGCGGACACTGAAAATTGCCTTTAATGGAACTGTTTGTACCGGGGGGTGGGGACCGGGTGGGGGGAGTCGGGCCGGGAGAGGTGCCTTGGGGATCATATGGTTAAAGACCGAACCTGCTGCTGCTGTTGTGCTGGGGCTTCTGTTGTTTTGCCTCTTTCTTTTTGTTGTTCCATGGAACTGTTTAGATAAGGGCGGTGGTCCTGAGACCCATAAATTTTATCTTGCTTAGCACATGAGGGTGGCGTTTGATCCTGTTGTTCGCCATACTCACAACTGGCGGGGACTACTCAGAATGGCTGACTCATTGCCTGTGTGATACTTCATTTATGACATGTGCTATGTCTATATTAACGAATTGCCAATAAACAGATTTCATAATAATAGAAGGTGGCCGCCTGTCACAAGTCAGCCCTTCACTAAATAAATAAATAAATAAATAAGAGAATGTATTCCGTCACAGGGGTGCATTCTTCTTTGAGTACATCCTTTCTCGAGTGCCCCTTCCCAGCTCTCCGTCCTTCTTTTCCTTGAGTGTCTTTCCCCCTGAGTGCACTCAACCCCTTGCCACTGGAGCCCAGGCACTCGCTGGTGTCATTAGTGCCAATATCGACAACTGTTGTCACATAACACATAGTAAGTACATAAATAAACCACACAACACTTTTGTAAGTGGAGAAATATTGCTGCAGGTTTATTAGCATAACCAATATGCAAACATGGTGGGTTATCTAACGGGCGATCCGATCCCAGGGCAGGCCAACCCCTATGCCGCCTGCCCGTCTGATAAGCCTAAATTACACCGTGGCAGTCGCCAATTGGTGCATACCAAATCTTGGGAGCGGCCACCCCTCCCATCTGTGGACCACCAGTCCACGTGCTTACTCACGCCCCCCCCGAAAGAGGTGGGCGGAGCGTATGCTGGCAGCCCCCGGTTGCTCAGACCCACAACCGCCCGTAGGACTAACGGGGTGCCGTAGTTCTTCCAGGGGACAACTCTAGACATCCCTGGGTATCCTGGCTTAGCACCACGCTGTGCTGCTGCATGAAGTACCCCTTGGTATCTGCAGAATCTGGATCGCCCTGTAACTCCTCCTGCAACACAAAGTAACATGTTAGAAAGCCTAACCCCCCCTTGTACCTCCGTCTGCTGGGTAAGCGGAGGGGCGGGCAAGGCGAGACTAGAGGGACAAGAGGGAGAGGAAGGGGCGGGGACCGCCTAAATACCCCTGCCCCCTCCCCCCTCTGCCGGAAGTAGCCATTCGCCGGACGTCTTCCCTGGCTGAGCCCAGGGACTAGACCGGCTGCCCCCAGTGCCTTCATGCGGCACTAAGGCGGCCGCCCTGTTAGGGGGGCTGCTGCGCAACCCCCCCGGGCAGCCTTGCATAGTGCCAATATCGGCAACTGTTGTCACATAACACATAGTAAGTACATAAATAAACCACACAACACTTTTGTAAGTGGAGAAATATTGCTGCAGGTTTATTAGCATAACCAATATGCAAACATTGTGGGTTATCTTACGGCCGATCCGATCCCAGGGCTGGCCAGCCCCTATGCCGCCTGCCCGTCTGATAAGCCTAAATTACACCGTGGCAGTCACCAATTGGTGCATACCAAATCTTGGGAGGGGCCACCCCTCCCATCCGTGGACCACCAGTCCACGTGCTTACTCACGCCCCCCCCCGAAAGAGGTGGGTGGAGCGTATGCTGGCAGCCCCCGGTTGCTCAGACCCACAACCACCCGTAGGACTAACGGGGTGCCGTATTTCTTCCAGGGGACAACTCTAGACATCCCTGGGTATCCTGGCTTAGCACCACGCTGTGCTGCTGCATGAAGTACCCCTTGGTATCTGCAGACTCTGGATCGCCCTGTAACTCCTCCACAGCTCTGGGGGTGGCTACCGTCACAACCAGGGCCCCCCACCAAGCTAGGCCTCTTTGCTTACACTGCTGATACCGGGCCTCTCCCAGGTCCAGCCAAAACAAGTCTTAGCCCATACAGGACCGGAGGCCAGCATGCCCCTTCTGGACAGGTGCCCCGATCCTTTCTAAACTCCCCGTGGATTTTTGACTGAAATGACCTGAAACCTAAAAGTAGGCGTAGGTCCAATGTTACCTTTGACTGGCTGAAGAACAGCACCTTTGACCGCCACTCCTGCCATGAAGTGCCAATGAGGGGGGCGGTAAGAGTCGACAAGCCCGCTCTACATCCTCCTACACTTGATATCTGAGTCTAGCACTAGTCGGAGTATGTCCATCGCCTTCCGTCAGTCACCACTCACTGTAAGGCCTTGCCCTCCCAAACGTCCACTAGTATACCAGGGAGCAGACAGTACCGAGTGACCCAGGGGGGAACCAACGTATAAAATACCTCTCTATTTTGAATACCGGGAATGCCAAATGTTCTCCTGCTACTTTGTCACCCAAATTGGTTTCCCAGGAGTTTCCCCCAATCTTATGGACCAAATCGCCCCCGTAGGAAGGCCACTTCCACAACCTGCATAGCTGCCCGCCAGTGCTGGAGGGTGGGAGAAATTACCCGTTACCGTTACTCAAATCAATGGTACCTGTTTCCTTGAACTCAAGGCCGGCGTACTAAGTGAACCTACCAGGATCTGCAACTTGTGTTTCCCACCAAACCTATGTACCATGTCGCCCTGGTTGGAAGGCAACTTCCTCAACCTGCAGCTGCCAGCCCAGGCTGGAGGGCGAAACTTTTCACACATTAACGTCACTCAAATCACTGTGCCTGTTTCCACGAACTCGAGGACGGGATACTAAGTGCGACCAAGATCTGCGCCTGAACCAGAGGTCGTACCCAAGCCCCTCTAAATTCGGCCGCCCAATCTGCCTGTTAACATGAATCCCAGGGCAGACCACCGGCATCTAACCCCTGAATGGCCCGGCCTGAGCTAAAATACCTCTGAAAGGCATGACAACGTGCTAACCCCTAACATAGCATTCAGAATGTTCACAGACGTCTACCAAGGGAATTGCGTGTGATGAAGCAAATGGCACCATGCCATCAAAATGTCAACTTAACCTTCTGTGACTGCAAGAGAGCTCATATGATTGTCCGTATTATTGCTCACCCCCATATATGTCAGCCCTACCCAGGCAACCCACACCGTCTGGGCACTGGCACACTCCCGCCCCGGCAGGCAGAGGGTGCCTGATCGTATGTAGCCCCAACCATACTTATGTCACTGACGGTATACCAGGGTACGATGACACTCAGCTGACTCCACTGCTAAGTGCCGTTGTACCCACACAGGTAATCTTTGCCTGTGCCATGACTGGCTGCAATAGTTCACGACATTGCCAGGCCCAGTCCCGGACGCAAAAGCAGCATTACAGCTGCTGGAGCTATCGATGGTACACTTGGCCTGCAGACACAGAAAGAGATGCCCTACTACTGCTGTGTACGAACCCCAGCCATTGGCTCTCCATGGTGCAATACCTTCCTGCTAATAATGGTGTCCTTGGAGAATGTTGACAACCATGGTCTGCCATAGCGGGAGTGCAAGCTCTGCTCAGTTTCTAGGACACCTGGTTCACGCCCCCCAAATTACCACTTTTCGCCGTTTTGCCTGAGCAGGAGCAACTTGTCAAAGTATCCAATGCAACCAGACAGTCTAACCTTACCCATAACAGTGACCCCAACTGGCCCTGAAGCGAGACAAACTATGCAAGGGCAACTCAGCCGCCTCCCTCCGACTTTTCTGCTGTTTATAAGCTCAACAGATTGACGGCTGATAGCTCCGTTCCCCCTTTGACCCCTGCTTGCCATCTTTGCCAGGGGTGAGGCGGGCCTTCAAGACTACTTAGCATGCACCATTTTTTCCAGTACCTAGACCCGAGTCTCCCTGCCCAGAACTTACCATGGACACCACAACACCCAAAGTTATCGCTCACCGACCTGAGTACAGGAAAACACCGGCCGGTCCATCGACCCGCAGACCTCTAACCCCAAATAAGGTGACCTGCCACAAACAACAACATTTCCAATATCGTCAACCCGAATTCAGAAGCCATACTGCTGGGAGCCCAGGCCACCAACTTCGCCGCCCCTCGGCGAAAGGACATGCCGCGCTCATGCCCAAACCAAACGACATGCTACCCACCACACTTGGCACAGTCCCCTTGCCAGGTTGCTACGACCTTATTACGCACCTCCTGCAGGAGCCTGGGAATTGGTGCATGTGCTCTGCATAGTATAAATTAGTAAAACATGCACGTTTGAACTGGCGGCGGATAGCGTTGATAAAGCCTACAAATACTCCGCTCAGAGCAACCCGCTAGCCAATGGCTTCCATTGAAGCGGCGGTAGCAACAGACCTCAAAGCACCGGAGGTGGTACAATGGAGTGCATCTCAGATCTATCAGATGCCCCATGCATCAGATATCAACCTTACCCTTTTGGCTGAAAGCTGCTCCGTGCTTCTGATGCTTCGGCACCCCCAGCCAGCTAACCCTGATAAAATCGGCCCATGACCGGGACTAATCATGCGATGAAAGCACAAGACCCACTAGTACGACGTTAACTCTAGAACCAGGCTCCACCACAAGAGGCCTACACAAGCCATGTGGCCTAACACGTTTACCCTGTGATGCGGTTGCAAATGGACTGCGAACAACTCCTAGGCATACTCTACCACTGTAACAAGCGGAGTTCTGGATGGCGAAGGTCTGCCCTGAGCCTGGCCGAAGCCCCCACAAAAGAAAGTACACCTTATATCTAACTCCTACTCACCCCCTAGGTCGCTAGCCAGAGTATCCCAGAGGCAGTGAATAAACTATTCAAACCGCACACCCATAATCGCCAACTAGGCACCCCACAGCGGTGACTGCATACACCTCTCACCTAGTTACCAACCGTCACAGACCGCCCCCACTGAGCCAGCTGGCACTAGTCCTCCCTGACTTGAGCCTTGTTGCCGCGGTGCGCCTCTTGCAGTCATGTAGGGGACAAGAAAATCAAGCAAACAACCATTGTTCCCGCAATATGTATAACATAATGCCCCGATGACGTGAAGTCAGCTACCGCTCAATAGAAAGCAATGACTGGTAAGCCCCCTCGTCACCCCTGTTACGCGTTCAACACAGCGGCGTGATGACCCCGGGACCTGGTTAACGGCGTGATCGTCCCTGCACCCTCCAATAATCACACTGCATCGCCTGGCCAGTTCCAACACCGCCCCTGGCATTCCAGTGCTGACGTACCCTGTTCTAACATTATTTTTACTTGCCAGGCTTCCCCTTCATCACTCCTACTGATGTCATCAAAACTAGCAACACCTCACGATTCATGGATGTAATTTGAATGACGCTAGCATGCAGGTAACCAAATAACATTCCAAAATTCCATCTGCACGCTCATCCCTGCTCTATAATTCTACTCTTCATTGGAATATACTTATACAGTCATGGAAACTGGACGATATGTCACACACACAGCCAAGCTCTTATGAAGGGAAGGGAACAACAGACACAACCTTTCCTTATAACACTAATGTATCCAGCCTATCAACTGCACACCACATACTAATTGTGCTTTAATGAAAGCGCTGAAACGCAGAGACCCGTGTAGCAACAGTACCCAAGGTAGAAAGATATCCGGAAATAAGAAAACGTTGATGCAATAAGGCTCAAAACCATATCCAGAGGTTCGGTTCCCGAACCTGGCCTCCCTCACCATGTCTGACACATTCTCAGACATTCCCAACAGACTGCTGCTCGGTGGACAAATCCACAGCTGTCTGACCAGTAGGCGAAGATTAGGCCCTATGGGCTGACCGCACGCACGCGGCCGAGACCCAAATCACCAGACTCGCTGCATGATGTCACTGGCGTTTATCAACATACCCATAGATGATCTGGTTCGAATATGGATGGCACCAGAGTGGGGTCAAACACATTGAACAATACTGCCGAACCTTAATTTTGCTATGGTGATGTTTTCGCAAACAGTCTAAAGAGTGATAGTTACCCAAGTGTGAGTGACACTTATCGCAAGCATAATAAAGCCAATGAGACATAAATATAAGAAAATGCACCAGTTCGAGCCACAAACCCAAAAAGATCATACCCCTGATGCGAAGCACCAGAAATGGAAGGGCCCTTATTGATGCCGAGTTGCAGTTTGGAAAAAGACAGACGCGCCGAGCGGACCCCGCCCGCACATAGATGAGCTGAAAAGTCGCCGCGTTCCTATTAAACTAACAACCGCGACGCCATGTACCTATGCTTGGGTTGCCACAGAGCGCTGTGTCCACAAATCTAGGGCAGCCAAGAAGGCTTAACCTGAGCACTCGCACTCCGTCCCAACGTAATCCAAGGCGATCGCAGCATGTGCCCCCCGGGTTTTTCTGCTCAGGTTCTATCCCTTGTCGGTGACGTATTGGTATTTGAAATTCCGCATTCTGGTCAGGACTCCTACCTACACTATATACAAAAGATAGAAAGGAGCCGCGGCCTCCCGGATGCAGCAAGGAATGGCCCAGTAAGACGTCTCTCACTGCCCTCAAGTTCGAGGATACTTCGACCGAGGAGTCTGATGGCCTGTTGACCGCAGACCCTGGCACCCGCATGGTCACAGGATATAACTGGCATCATGCCCACAATGGCCTGTTCAAAACAAGGTAATTACAAACATGGAACGCACTACATTCCTGTTAACTACAGGATGGGGCTCATGCACCACCATGCACCGATCTCTCCTTTGTGGATGGCGAACACCATCAGCGCAGGGTTCCTAACCTCTTTATCTGTGCCGACTGCCCCTGCCTAATGTTGCCGCAATACTAGAACATGCTACCCCCTAGCCTTAAATTTAGCAGCTGGGGCCGATATGCCACATCCTCTCCCTGGTGGCATACCTGATTCTAAAAAAGAGCCAACATTTTTTAGACAAGAGCCTTCAAAGTCCACGGTCTATAGATTGCTTGCTTCGTCTGATATGGAAACTCTGAACGAATTTCCCCCCAACAGTGTACCGCCCAAGATAAAACTACCGCGCAGCCCTGCAGCACTATACTCCTAGATATAGTTGGGCAATTACTCCATTATCTTTAGCTTTGTGCGGCGGTGTAAATATAAAATGAAGCATGCAATAATGTGGCACCATATCACGTACTAGCCCTTAGGCCCTGGCTGCGCTAATACACCGATCGCATCACCGTACCGGCTGGCCGTAATAACCAAGTAAACAAGAAGGACGATAATGGTGCGCTGTGGATAATCGTGTTAAATACCTAATAACCTATCCATTCTTGAATCACCGGCTGCTAAGCTGGCGTCCAGCTGGACACGTTCTCTTTCCGAGCGAAGGTCTGCAGTTTCCCCTGGACCTTATACCTCACCCCATAGGACCTTGCTCGTATTTGCAGAAAGCCCCCACATGCCCGAAGCCTATTCGGGGGCTATCAGCTGTGTTTGTTGGGCTGTTGCATAGTGCCGAGAGGGAGCGCCAACACTCAAGTGAGGATATGGGCCCCACCATGGGTACTCTACCCATCAGCATGCCTCCCTCACAACCCCGAAAACAAGACTGACCTGCATCTGCAACCGCTAGCTGACAGATAGAAAGAGAGCATACCCCGAAAAGAGGATCGACCTGCCTCGGCAACGATAGCTGACAGACAGGAGTGCATATGACCCGATGAGCAAGTGCTGGCTCAAAACCAACTGGACCGGAGGTAAATGTAAATGTGTAAATGTAAATGTAAATGTTGTAGACTTGTAAAGCGCACAGCTGCCCCAGCAACGGGGCGTCCCGGCGCTGTAGACCGCTGGGGAACCCGTCCTGGCTATCCCTGTGAGATGGTCCCTTTCTGGGTATCTCCAAGGTGAAACCAGGCATCCCTGGCGTCTGTGGGGGGCCGTTGTAGAGATGAGGCAAGCTTAATGCCCAGAGTTGCCGAGTGTGTTCCTGGTTAGAGTAGGTACCAAGGCGAGAATTATCGAGTCCGTTTTGACCCTGGTCCACGACCCTGCCGCGTCAGGAATTGAACCCTGGTCCCTGGCCGATTCTCTGTTTACGGGTCTGCCGCCTCTAACCAGTGAGCCACACCTCTCCACAACACACAGGAGCCCTGCACCCGGTATCGGCAGACGACCCGAAGGTATAGGAGCGCAGGCACCATAAGCAATGCACATCCAGGCCAGTACAATAGACTGATTGACAAGCAGGATGTGCCGTTCAAATTTATTGTTGCGTATCATATATGGCGCAAACCGCCAGAAGATTGGAGCGCTTACGTAGCACCTTAGTACATTACCCATTCAGGTGCGGGGAGGACGAGAAATGCCCGGAGGTAGCAGAGGAGGGAATTGTATCGTTGGGTCTCGTGCACACACAGCACAAGCTCTGCCACTGAGCTACCCTGCATATGGCTGGGGGGTGGAGGTGCGGGTAGCCCCCATGGCGACTCTCAGTAAAGGCCCTGGCAAGACGTGCTGGTCCACCAGAATGCGTGAACTCAGGGACCACCCTTTGCAGCATCGGCACATAATCTGCGGGTTACTTGTACCCGGAAGGCGCTGCTGGCCATAGGAGCAGCACCACATCTCCCCCCCACTGCATCCGCGATCATCGCTAAACACCCGGACCGCCACCGCATTGACACCGAAGCCTACACGGACTCAGGGCCATTCCGTGCAGGCGCTGACCTAACATAGAGCCCCGGATGACACCCGTTCCCGATAACGCAGATTGCCCGGGCCCCCGCTCCTCTGGGAGCTCAAAAAACACATGCATGAAGGTGCAGCTGCTGTCCCTCCTGCCATATTGCTTCTCCGCACACCCCCTTTCTCAGAGGCAGTCTAGCGTGCACCGAGGCCCTCCTCTGCCAAATGGGCAGCGGCCTCTCGAGCCTTTCCCCGAAAGCCATACCTCGCCTCTCATGCTGGAGGAGGGGGGAGTGTCACGCAAGCCCCCCCCACAATGGAGGGTGAAGTGACTGCGGGAAGGTTCCTCCCTGCTGGCTACCTCCTCCCTAGATCCCCGTCAAGCCCCAGGGACCCGTCGAGCTGGTACCTTGCCAGCGCAGCCTGCTGTGCTCTCGGAGTGCTCTCCCCACCCCCCCCCCACCACCGAGGAGGACCGCAGCCGTGGCCAGGCCGTCCAGTTCCAGATACGACCCTGAAGCAGGGAGATCGGGACGTGGTGTAGTGCACTCACCGCTATAATTATGCACAGCAGCTCTCACGAAGAGGACAGGGAGGTTGGAAAGGCGAGAGCCTTGGGCTGTATTAAGCAGCGCGAGACAGATTCATTTGTAGGGGGTGCTACACTAATCACACCACCCCGCACACAAACATCAGAGCACCAACATGGCCAGTATATATGCCCACAATGAAATTGGTGCGCTGCACTAGAGCCCCGCGTTTTCCCTGCGCAAACAGACTCACCGATGTGGACGCTCCCCCGAGGCTCAAACACTAGGTTCTCGCACCGAAGTCGGCAGGCCAATCTGACGTGCCACATCCATGAGTGCAGCCCGGCCCCACAGCGCAGCGCCGGAGTCCATCAGCCAGGTGCTCGGCACGATACAATTCAACCAACCTCGCTGTCCCCAACGCAGATGGCGGCGAGGGACTCGGACGACCGGCAAGAAGGCGAGACGAGAGGGACAAGAGGGTGAGGAAGGGGCGGGGACCGCCTAAATACCCCTGCCCCTCCCCCCTCCGCCGGAAGTAGCCATTCGCCGGACGTCTTCCCTGGCTGAGCCCAGGGACTAGACCGGCTGCCCCCAGTGCCTTCATGTGGCACTAAGGCGGCCGCCTTGTTAGCGGGGCTGCTGCGTAACCCCCCCGGGCAGCCTTGCATTGTGCTTGTGTCCTCGGCCTAATCTGCTTCCCAAATCGCATCTTTCCCTGAGTGTCACTTCCCGAGTTCACTCTTCTCCGAGTGTCTCCCCCATGCACTAAAGCCCCGGTCACTAAAGTTTAGGCATTCACTGGTATCATGTCAGCTTATGTCCTCGGCCCAGCCTCCTTCCCAAAGCGCATCCTGCCCTGGAGTGTCTCTTTTCTGAGTGCCTCCCCTCTGAAGCTCTTTCTGCATCCCTTACTGGAGTGCACGCACTCACTACCCGACTGGCCTGCTTGCGCCCTTGGCATCCCCTGGTTTTCTGGCGCCTCTTTCCTCGAACACCTGCTCCCATGTGTGCACTCTTCCTAGTGTGCTTCTCCCCTGCACTGAAACTCCTTCTGCATCCCTCACTGGAGTGCAGGCACTCTCAGGCTGCTTGTCAGCACGGACATGTGACCTCTCTGTCTGCTCTCAAGAGTCACTGACTGCCACAGGGACCCGAAGAAAAGCGCGGTGCTCTGGATTATGTGAAGTATGCAGGGTGCTTGCCCTGCGGCTTCCTCTCCGGTGCCCGATGGGTGTGTCTATGGCAGGGGGAGTGTGTGTACTCTAATATAACTGGCTGCATCTGTTTCCCAGGTAGGCGTCTTCTTAGACTGCATAATTGAGGTGTCTGACAGCGCTATCTATAATAGGCTGTGGGTTGGCCTCTGTGCCTCAGCCGCGGCAGCCTTGCAGGTGAGTGACAATACTGCGCTCATATGGCCTGGTACTACCTATACCCCCTCCTCCCTTGTTCAGACCCACAGAATATCAGGAGCAAGAGTTTAATTGGAAAAGGGGGTCGAATATAACCCCGGCCATCTTTATTAACAAAAATTAATCAAACATTGAATATTAATTTTTTCAAAACAAAATCTTTACGCAGACAATCATATCATTGACATTTGATTACATTTGATATGTACAGATTTCAGATGGCTATCCTTAACATAACTGTAATACAAGTTATTCCTGTATCCATGTTTGAGCCTACGGCAAGGTCATAACTGGTGTCAGATCCTTATCAGTTAAACCCCGCCCCTCTCGCCTGAGTGCGCATGTGCAGAGGGCCCGTTCACCGTTGGGGTACTTACCCCCCCCAGTTACCCCCATACGCCCTGTATACTCTCTCCATCGGGGGCCCTTGCAGTTCTGCGCCCTTTACAGGCACCATTGTGCATGTGCGGGATGGCCAACCAACCTAGGAAAAGCATAAATCCCCCCTCCCCCGCACCCATACAGCCACAACGGCTGTAACTGCCCCTGGAGAGTTCTAGGAGGGACGATTTGTCCCTCCCCCTTGGGCGACCCCATTCAAGAAATGGCGCCGCCCCTAAGGACCTTAAATTTACTGCTCACCAATCATGACCTTACCGCCACAGGCCAGCATAGTTGCCCGACTATCTGGCCCCCCTAACACTAGGAAGTCATGCCCCCGCTCCTCAAGCCCAACAACCATGCCAGCAGATTCACTGATAGGATTGCATTCCCCACAGTTGATAAATGAACACCGTCTTTTAAGAAACACGGGTCCCCCCGATACACCCGTGGGCGATGGTCTGCAAATGAGGAGACCTAAACAACCTCTCTATCTTGTTGTTGATACGTCTTACTGAGTGGTTCACTCCCCCCCCATCAATTGACATCTAGATACCGTCTGTGACCATGCGATGATGCATCATTGGCATGTTCTTGCTAACCAACCGACTTCTGTGATTATGGATTCCACCAGTCCCCTTCTCCCTAGCTTCACTAGATCATTCTCTCCCAGATGTAGGACAATGATATCAGGACGGGGACCCTCCTTCAGCAAATCCCCTATAAAAGCCCTGCACTGACTCAAACACAGGCCCCCCTCCCATGGAATGCAACTTCTAGACCAGCCTGCTCTGCCCTGTGTCTGTAATTCCCTGAACAGAAAAATGCCTTCAAACATGTCACATAGGAATGGCCAATAATCCAAACCACCCGAGTTCCTGATGCCGGCATAGTTGCATGTCCTTCTTTCGTTCGTGGATGTTCCGACGCGAGTTTCCCCCTGCATGACAGGCTCGAGAAACTGTAGAGATTAAGCAGAAAAGACATGCATCAGAACAGCGCAGATGGCCTACCTACAACATGTGCAGCCGCACGTAACGTTTATAACAATTGGAGGACCACCTCCCAATTCTCTTGATATTGCTGCTGTGTAGCCCCCTCGTTGTAGCATCGGTCACAGCTCCTATCCTAAACGAATGAGTTGCAAAGTGCGTAGGATCCAAACCTATCCGCAGTATTGCCATGTCCATGACCCTCTTAAACTGGAACCGGGTGAGAGGTGTACCGTCTGCATGGATTCATAGATTCCCACCCCCTATAGAAGATCTCTGACTCAAAAATGCTTCCAATTGTGTTACTGGGCAGCATGGATTGCCATGTGCTCTGTGCAAAACCAACCCTTCACCGTGGGCCTCCTGATCAGTTTTGGACTTTTTAATGCATATCAATATGGCATCGCCCTGAATTTTCACATGGTCCACCTGTAAACCACCCTGAGTGTCCCGCTTACTCTGAGCGACCAATTCCCCTATGCGAAATGCGCCATAAAATGCTAATGAAAAGGCCGCCCTGGATAATACAGCTTTCCCTTTAGTCGTGCAGACGGCTTCCAATGTCCCTAGTAGGGCGGCTAGTACCTCCATCCCAATCGGACGCTTTGAATCGGGTGTAGTCCCCTGAATGCGCTGCTAACCTTTTAAGGCCTTTCTGACTGTGAAGCTATCAGTGAGATCCCCTCTGTCCTTAGCTTGGGCAAAGAAAGATATCGCCGCCACGTGTCGCCTGGCTGCCGCCACTGAGCGTCCCTCATCGTGCTATACGCCTAAATAGTGCAGCAATGCCGTAGGGGTGTGCCACTCTTCCACCCAATCCTTCCCCAAAAAAGTGCAATATGCCCAAAACGCCCCCTCATAGGCTTTCTTGGTCCTGGGAGCTAGGGTAGCTGCCACGAGGTTCGGTAGTCCTAATTAGGTCGCACGACAAGGCTGGGGAGTGCGGAGGGCAAAGAGGAAGGTTCCTCTGCTCCCCAGCCTTTTATTTGGGGCGAGTACTCGCCCCTCAAAAAGGGGGGCGGGAGCTGCGACCTCCATGACCCAGAAGTGAATCTTTCACTTGCGGGCTATGGCCTGTTCGCCAATGGGTGGACGGCGAGCCTGTCGCGTCACACTGTGTGCGACAGGCCCGCCTCCGGTGTCGTCGGGGGCCGGCATAACCGCCATATTATCGGCGGGTCGAATGCCGGCCCCACCTTACTATGTGCGCCTGTTTTGTAATTCGATGCAATGGTCGATCCCTTTATTTGAATTTGCAACGCTGGACAAAAAAAAAACTTTAGATACAACTTAGTAGACTATTTTCCTTGCGGTAAGTAATATGTACACAGGCATTATTGGCATGATGGCATATTAATTTTTTTTTTAAAGAATGCTATTTAAGATTTGGCATTCCTTGCTTATTGTTACTGGCCTTTATTTTGCCTCTTTCAGCTCATTTCTGACCTTTATTTTGCTGCTTTCTGCTCATTTCTGACCTTTTTTCTCTCTCTCCATTTCCTCAGTTCTGACCTCTATTTTGACTCTTTCTACTCGTTTTTTACCCTTATCTTGCCTCTCTGCTAGTTTCTGTTATTGATTCTGCCCTTTCAGCTGGTTTCTGACCTTTATCCTGCCTCTTCCTGCTCATTTCTGACTTTCATTCTGCCCCTATCTGCTCACTCCTACTGTCTATTTTGCATCTTTCTACTTGGTTCTGTCCTTTATTTTGCCTCTTTCTGCTAGTTTCTGTCCTTTATTCTGCCCCTTTCTACTCGTTTCTAATCTTTATTTTGCCTCTTTCTGCTTGTTTCTGACCTTTATTCTGCCACTTTCTACTAGTTTCTAATCTTTATTTTGCCTTTTTCTGCTTGTTTCTGACCTGTATTCTGCCACTTTTTCCTCGTTTCTCACCTTTATTTTGACTCTTTCTGCATGTTTCTGACCTTTATTTTGCCTTTCTGCTGATCGGTGATCAACAAGGGGGTGCAAAAGCAACCTGTAAGGGTGGGGAAGATCTTTTAGGGGCAGGTTAGGGTGCAGAATGTGGAATCAGGGAGCTGAAGTGGGTAATGATAGCTTTGGGTGACCTGGAATAGTCCAAAGTATCACACACGTGTGATGTTTGTAGCTGTGTTGATACTAGCACTGGTAATGCTGGTAGGGGCAACAGGTGGTGCAAGCTGCAGTAGCTTCTGGAGAAGGGCCCTGGCGTTTACTTTATTTATTTTTTTACAAATTAGTTATTGCTCTCAAGGGAGAGCAGGTGGGTCTCTGGGACTTCAGCTAGGAGGACGTTGTTGTTGCCAATGTGGAAAAGGACTAGGGCATTCAGCACCACACTGGTTCCTCCTTTGCAAGATGGATACTTCGGATACAGTGAGGTAGAAGAATGATTGTAGCAGCAACGTAAGCTGCCAAGCACACACAATAAGAGCTCATGGGCCACATAACAAAACATTGTGACTGGCACTCTGTCATGTTCATGGTGTAAATAAGGCACCGCTTGATGCAAACACCTTTCTTGCTGTAGTAATTTGTGAGAAAAATGTTGGTGCATATTTGTTGTGTGGCATGTTGTTGTGGTGGTGGGGTCTGTTAATTCTTGTCCCATTGTGTTTAGTGCTACGTTATTGCAATGTGATATATTGCACAGTGACATTTGTGAGGCATTGTGTTTTGACAGTTTTATTGTGATTGGCCTTGTTATTATTAACTTGTGCTGTTATGTTACTTAGTGTGTGTTATTTTGTTATGTTCTGTTGTTTACTTTAGACATGTAAACACATTTTCAGCCTAAATAACCTTTATTTTATGTGAAAAGCAACCATTAACCTCTGTTTACAGTGGTAAAATAGTAGTTCTCTAGCTCTTCTGCGGTGGTAAATTAGCTTCTCTACCTCTTCTACAGTGGTGAAAGTGCTTTTCTAGCTATTTTACAGTGGTAACATAGCACTACTATGGTAAATTAGTGCTTCTCTAACTGTTCTACAGTGGTGATATAGCACTTCCCTAGCTCCTCTACAGTGGTAAATGAGCATTTCTCTAACTCTTCTACGGTGGTAACAGCGCTTCTCTAGCTCTTCGACTGTGGTAAATTAGACCTTCTCTAGATCTTCAACGGTGGTAAATTAGCGCTCCTCTAGCTGTTCCTCAATTTAAGAAACTAGTCAGTCCAAAACTCTGGCTGAGACCCGTCTTAAATTAGCACTTACAGTGCTCACTTTATGTCACAAGGTTCTTTCTGTTTATGATCTGTTTTACGGCTAGCAAACAAAGATGCAGATAATCGCTTTTGAAATATTAGACTTGGATTTTTCAGCGGGTTTACCCCCAGACTTTTTGCTTGATCCCCCTATTTTTCCTGACCTCTTTTTGTTGGCTTTAGGACTCTGA
This sequence comes from Triturus cristatus, assembly GCF_964204655.1. Taxonomy (NCBI): domain Eukaryota; kingdom Metazoa; phylum Chordata; class Amphibia; order Caudata; family Salamandridae; genus Triturus; species Triturus cristatus. The sequence goes on from NC_140590.1 coordinate 179,628,529, forward strand.
GCACTTTAACGCTGCTAGTCAATATGATTATAATTGGTTATCTCTGATTGGCATATTTGATTTACTAATAAATCCATAGTACAGTGCACCAGGGCTTGTAAATCAAATGCTACTAGTGGGCTTGCAGCACTTGTTGTGCCACCCACATGGATAGCCCTGTAAATTTGTCTAAGACCTGCCACTGCAGTGTCTGCACACACAGTTTAAAACTGCCATGTCGACGTGGAAAGGGCACCCGCTTGCCAGGCCTTAACCTTCCATTTTCTTACATGTAAGGCAGCCCTCAGGTAGGATCAAGGAACCCCCGCAGGCAAGGACTAGTGTATGTGAAAGGTAGGACATGTACTGTTGTGTGTGACATGTTCTGATAGGGAAATACTGTGTATTTTGTTTTTCACTTTGGCAAGGCTATCTGCCCCATAGGCTTACATGGGAGTTGTTTTCTAACATCTTACAAGTTTAACTTTCCATTGGGACAAGATGGAGAAATGGAGTTTAGGTTGTCTGCCATCCTGCCCAAATGAAGACAGGGTGAACATCATACCTTTTCACCACCTGAGTCCACTATGTGAAAGTCAGGAAAATACAGAATTACCCACATCGACCGGCACAACACAAACTCCTTCTTTCAGAGTTTTCTTTCTGTAAACAAAAGGGTTTATTAGTGGGGGCTCTAATCATGGCTTCCTCGGCAAACTGTCACTGCTGTGAAGGGAGACACCACACTTGAGACTACCCTCACAGTGCAGACATCCCTGAAAGAAGGCGGCTACTGCAAATAGGGCAAATAGGGCAGACAGCCTTCCACTAGGATAGATCATTACCTTGGAGTGTGAGGTGAGAAGAAGTGCTGCAATATAGACCTTCTGGTAGTATGCATCCAAGAGAATGACTCACTGACTGTCAGGAGGTAGCTGCTGTTAAGTCATATGAGATACCTACCCAGGATGAGTCTAAAGGTAAAAAAGCCTAATACAGGAGGTTGGCATTCCAGGATGTCGAAGGGGCAGAAGTCATATTGAATAACATGTATATTATGGGTCTATATTGCCCTCTTGGGTTTTAGGTGACACTAATATACCTTTCGGTCTTCGGTGACATTAATAAACCCCTCAATGGCAATATAGGACCATATTACACTGTTATGTTAGGTAGTTTCTCTCTATCTTCATATATGTATGTGTGTGCATATACACACAAACATAGGGAGACTACACAAAAACTGTGTAATATGGTCCTATATTGCCTTTTAGGGGTTACATATATATATATATATGTACAGACACACATTTATATATATTGTCCTTCGTTTTGGCTGACTTCGTGATCAAAGGGGGTGTTATCCGTAAAGGAGTAAGCTCACTCCCCTTAAAACATTTACATCCTCCTGCCATTTCTCCACAAAAGGTGAAGACACTACGAGTTGTGTAGAACTCCTTTTATTTTAACACAGTCTGCGTGAAGCATTTCTGCTATATCCACAGCCTTGTCCGCAGATGATTTTCACCTGTATCCACGGCCAACACACATCACAGCAGACTCTGTACTTTAAAAGGAGTTCTACACAAGTCTTGAAGTCTGCGTTTTCTGTGGAGAAATGGCAGGAGGACAATATATGTCAGTGAAGCTGGTAAAATATCAAATAAGTATATGCTTGCACATGGGCTAGTGGGAGGAGCGAGGGCTCTTGGTGGACCACCATATCGATTGGGAAGAACATGTGGTAAGTTGGTTGTGTTATATAGATGTTTTTATTATTAGAAAGAGGACTATGGAAAGTGCCAGAAGTTTTGTGGAACACAATGAATTTGGAATTTACTGCCCATATCAATACACAAGTTATTGATTTTCTAGATGTTCAGATTTACATCAGTAATAATAAACTTGAGTTTAAATTACACTGCAAAACCACTGCCAGAAATTCCACACTCCACGCATCTAGTTTTCATCCCAAACTTTTAAAAGACAGCATCCCCTATGCGGAGATGCTGAGCCAACGCAAGATTTGTAGCCTAGACATTGATTTAGCCCATTGCCAGTTTTCGGCCAAAGAAAGATTCATAGAGTAAGGTTACGCAACAAATACTATTGAATGCACAATGAGTAAGGCCAATGAAAAGACTAGTGAATCGATTCTCTTTGGAGTCAAATCCAACACTAAAAAGAGACATGGCTCTCTAGCTACCAAGGATAGTGATAAGATCAATATCAGATTAATCACTACCTACAGCAAACAAGCAAAACAAATCAGATCTATCATAAACAAGCAATGGCCAATAGTGTTGACCGATCCTATAGGCTCGATTCTCCCCAAGAAACTAAATATAACTTTTCATCGAGCATTCTCGATGAACAACGCATTGGTTAAAAGCACCCCTGAAACAACTCAAACTGCTGATTGGCTTTCCTCTAGAAAGGTTTTTTAAGTGTAGTTCCTGCAGGGCTTGCTGTCTTGGTGTTAACACTTCACAATACTGCACTGCTTTTATTCCTAGACCAGTTCAGCTAGAAGGCCTTTTTATGTGTAGAACTGATTTTGCTGTTTATGTTGTGGAATGCTGCTGTGGGCTTCGGTATGTGGGAAGTACCAAGTTACAAGTGCATGTCAGAATGTTACAACATTTGAGGGCCGTTGTTAATGCTGATCCCTCCTACCCAGTGGCACGCCATTTCAAACAATTTCACAATAACAATCTCAATTGTTCGAAGTATTTTGTTATTGAAGTGATCCCTGTCGTGAGAAGAGGTGGTAATCATGAAAAACGTTTGCGTCAGCTAGAGACCCGCTATATTTTAGAATTAGATTCAAAAGCGTCTAATACCTCAATGCCAGTGAAGATCTCCATAATTTCTTATAAATATTCTATACAAATATGAGAATGCCATTGTATATATTGTGTATGAGACTGCTGGATTTTTTAAGATATGAATATAAAAGAATAAAATAAGCTGCTAGATAGTTTCCCTAATTATGGACTTTTGTTATATGCAATTTTAGCACAGAGCACTTTAAACAGTTGAAAGTAATGGTTTAAACCTATAAGTAATAATATTGCGATCCTTTCGTTCAGATTTACTAGGCTTTCTGCTATAACTGGACGAACAATCTTTAAAGGTGGGGTCAATAGTTGTGGTAAAAATACATTCAATGGTACTGTTTGCATAAATTGATGAGGCATTTGTATATATGGTATTTATGGTAAATTGCATGTCAAATTATGTGGAAAATGTGGTAAATCAAAAATTATGCAGTAAATGCTGCAGCCACAGAATCACAAAACATCCACTGGCCTTCATCATTAAGGCATTGTTTTATCATTTATCATTTATCAAGAAAGGTTACAAAAATAACTACACTTTCTAATTATAAACAGCACCCATTTCTAGCTACTCTTTGAAGAATACAGCACTTTTAAATTACCCTCAAAATATACATGTAATATACAAATACATAATGAGTGATATGGTCTTCTCCTCCAATCTTAGTGCTTTCAGTCTTTGGCCTCCTGGTTTATGATGTCACCAGAACTCAGCAGTGACAATATTGGAGAGTTACTTGTAACAAATATAGATCTTTTACATGAATATATATTTCTTAAAAAGAGATTGTTACACTTGGGATCTTTGGCGTGGTTTCCCCTGACTATTTGCCCCCACCTCCTGCTTTGGGCACTTTGCCACTGCTGACCAGTGTCAAACTGCAAGAGCTCCATGTGTATATTGTTATTACAATTAGTTATCCCGGATTGGCATATTTGATATACTGGTAAATCCCTACTAAAGTACACTGAGTGTGTCAGGGCCTGTAAATTAAATTCTACTTGTGGGCCTGCAGCACTCATTGTAGCCCTGAAAAGGTATCTCAGACCTGCCACTGGGGTGTCTGCACACAGTTTTAAATTACCATGTCGACATGGCAAGTGCACCCCCTTGCCAGGCCATATACTATTTTTACATGTAAGGCACACATCAGGTAGTCCCAAAATACCCCCATGAGGAGGGTGTTGTGTATGATAAAGGTAGGAACTGTACTGGTGTGTGTGACATGTTCTGATGGTGAAATACTGCCAATTTCGTTTTTTAACTATTATAAGGCTATCAGACCCATAGGATAACACTGGAGATATTTTGTAACTTCTTACAAGTATAACTTCCCATTTTGACAAAATATAGAAATAAAGTTTAGGCTCTCTGAACTCATTTATTAACACATCTTTTAGTGAAGATATTTTTTAAATTGTGTGTTTGAAAATGGCACTTTTAGAAAATATTTTTATACAAAAAAGTTCCTGACTACTGACTGAATGAGGCTGTTAATGGTACTAATTCATATTTAATGTACGATTAAGAAGACTGCAGATTCAGGCTCGATCGAGCGGAAGGAACGCATTTACTTTCAGAGAGAGAAGCCTCCAAATCAATAATTTTGAAACAGTGCAGGAACTAATCTTGTCCACACGACGCCCACCGCTCCTAGGAGAATGAAATAAAGACATTTTCCAAACGATTTCGAAACAGTGCAGAAACTAATCACGTCCACACGACGTTCACCTCTCGTAGGAGAATGATGTAAAGACATTTTCTGAATGTTTCAGGACAATGAATAAATATATTACAGCCTGTAAGTACGAGCTATAAAAGGAGGACTAAAAACCAACACTTAATCAAAACCATCTAAGGCTCACCATGCTCAGTCATGGTGCTAATGACATTAACAGAATTCCGTCTAAAATTAATGATCCTAAATCTGCAGTCTGCTTAATCGTACACTGAATATGAATTGGTACCTTCAAGAACCTAAACAGATCTCACCCAGTCTCAAGCCCTGAAGGGAACCCAGAGAGTTGTTGAGGGGCTCGAAACGCTTCGGCGTTAACTTTCCCTGGGATAACAAACTAATGATCAATAGTTGTTTATCAAGAGCATTTGGTTGAAAGTTATGTTTGCCCTTGTAGAGCTCTAAATATGTATACCCAGTGGACAACAGCCTCTACAGGTTTTAATTACTAATGGTGTGGAAATTACCAGTTATATAGCAGTTGTTGCTTATTACTGACTGGCTGTAGTAATAATTCAAATTGTTTTATGTTTCAGTTTGTATTTAATATATGTTTTGTAATATATGTTCGGTCTAATTTATTGTGGAACTCAGTGTATACATGCTAAATGTTGCAGGCAGTCTGTATTTTTGAAGGACATGTTTCAATAATGTTTGAATATGCTAAAGAAGATGAAAACAGAAGTAAATAAATTACTTCAGACCAAATGAATTCATACAATGGTCTAAGTCTGTTTAATAAAAAAACAGCCTCATTAAGTCAGTGGTCAGGAACTTTTTCTGTATCAAAAAATTAAATAGGCCCGTCCTGGCCGCTAGTAGGGCCAAACCCCTTGTTTGTTAAAAACTTTTTAAAAGTAGGAATTGTCTTGTTTAACCATTCTGTGTGCCTCTGCCTGTTTGTGGATTGACTGTCTGGTTTTGGAGTGACGGGGCTGGGGATGTGCATTCACTGTAGACAGCTACTGGGGGGGTTGAGGTGTGCCTGGCCCTTCCTGGATGACTCGGAGCTGAGCTGAATAGACCTTGGCTGCATTTAGAGTAGTGGGGGAGTTTCCATTGCACCTGAATAGGGCCTGTCTCCCTTGCATAATACTCTCTCCACCCCCTGTGGTCATACTGCACCAGTAAGGACAGAACTGGTATGGAATGGGCTCAGAGACCCTTGCATAAAGAAGAACAAAGACAAAATGGGGTTTAAGTAGTGGACCTTAAACCCCAGAACTTTAGATCACTTCTGGACTCAAGAGTAAGCTTTGCCGAGGAGGAGAGCTGGAGAGCTGTGAGGAGGATTATTGCTGATTTGCTGTGTGCTGTGTGCTGTATGGGGTTGGCCTGCAGTTTCTGCTCCTGCCAAGAAAAGGACAAAGACTGGAACTTTACAGAGAAACCTGCTTGAAGAAGAATCTCCAAGGGGCTGTGTGTGCTGGCCTCCTGTTCTGAAGTTTCAGGGACACAAAGACTTCATCCCAAGTGCCCCTGAACTCTATTGCTGAGCCTTCTGACCTGCCAGGAGGTGCCTGTTCCAGTTTTGGGCCTCTGGAGGTTGTTCCTGCTGTTAGGAGTTGGAAGCAACTTGAAAGAAGCAAGAAAACCTGTCTCCGATAACATCAGTGATGCTGCTGCGAACTGCACCGAGGCCAGGGGCACCGTTCGTGAAGTGCACGAGGCACCACCTGGCCAGCACCGCAGCTTCTACGCCTGGCGATGACTGCATGTTCTCGGCCGTGCCCAACACCAGTTCTCACACTGACTCCATCACCCCCAGCACCTGCATCCAGTTATCGTGGCACTGATAACCGCCGAGGGTGACTCCACGAACTCGGCGACTTCGCATCGACTCACCAGAACAGACACCTCACTGCCGACGCAACCGACATCCCATTCTTGGATTCGACACGTTGCCTCCTCGCAAACACAATTCCTCGCCTCCCCTGTGGCAGCTAGTGAGCCAGCCTCGACCTCAGCACCGACGCCTCACCTCCACGACGCCATGCATCATCATATGCTTCCTTATCCAAAGGTACTACTTGTTTGGGTGTCCGTGTGACTCTGTGCCCGACGCAGCGCACCTCGGGGTCGGCGCCGTACTTTGGATTTATTGCTGTCACTACTTCATTATAGCCCAAGGTGGACTTATTTGTTCCCTTCAAGCCTTATTCTGAAAGTAACAATTTTTAATAGCTATTTTACTACCTGCATGTTGGATTTTTGTCGTTTTGGTCTTCTTGAGTTTAGATAAAGATACTTTATTTTTCTAAATTGGTGTGGTGTCCATCTGTCGTGTTTTCACTATAATACTGTGTGTTTTGAGTACAAATACTTTACACATTGCCTTTGGAATAAGCCTGTCTGCTCGTGCAGTGTTACCAAGGGGTGAGCAGGGGTTATCTAGAGTGTGTATCCCCCTTGCCCTGACTAGAAGCATGGGTTCCTACTTGGACAAAGGTGCATACCTTTGCCAGCTAGAGACCCCTGTTTTAACAGAGATATACACACACACAAACATACACACATATATGTACATATACATTATTGTCATGCAAATGATATTCACTCAAAGTAATATAACATAAGGTACGGAAATATATATAATGCATAAGGCTTGAAAAATAAATGGTTTTAAAATAGTATTATCTACCTTTACTTAACAGCCATGTTATGTGCAGTACAATGTAGTGTCTCCCAATGTAAAGGCAAGACATTTACATGCAATGTAGTGACTCCCAAGGTACTTAGGGCCTTATTTATGGGTTTTGGCATAGGGCAGCGCAGTAGGTCACCTTGCTGCACTGCTCTACGTCAAAGTGAAAGGGCAGGAAGGTGCCATATTTATCAACTTGGTGCATTTCTGTCCTTTCCCCCAGCACTGGTGACATTTCTGCAGCTTAGCGCCAACGCAGATACCCTTGCACCATGGTGCAAGGATGCCTGTGTTGTTGGCGGGATTGTATTTGTGCAGGAAGGTGACCCACCGCTATGCCCATAAAAACGCTTCTTTAGCGCAGAGTGAGGCAAATCATTTTGTGCTGCCTTGCCTTACTCCATATTTATGAGGCCATTCAATGCTACAAAAAGTGGCTTTGCATGTGACCTTATTAGTTTGTGCCACCGGAGCATCTTAAAAAGTGGCTCAAAAATATGCTCCTTAGTGTCTGTGATGTAGCGACTCCCAAGATACAGCCCATGATGTAGTGGGATTATACAGATTTGTTTACCAGCTCTGCTGCCATATGTAAACACTTTTGGCATAACAAAGCTCTCTCTCAATGACACCTTTAATAAAAGACTATTTATAGTGCTGAATGAATCTTTCCTTTATATTTCTACTGCTTTGTAAATGCTTAGTGAAACAAAAAAGTGATGGATGGAATGCTTTAAATTATCTCAGCCCCTGGCAATCCCTCAGTTCACATCCCAATCCATTGTTTTCCGCCCACAATGCCACCTCGGTTTGGACTCATCCATATGCAAATCAGTCTTGTTCCTACTCTAATGGGAACTGTCAAGTCAGGTCCTCCCTGACCCAGAATACAAGCAACCTAGGACTGGTTTTGCACTTATTATGGGCTCTCCAGCCAAGTATAGAGTGATTCCAGTGGCACAGTGAGCACACGACTGTTCCTATTATAGCAGAGTCAAAGGTGATTTTGTATGTAACTGGGTCCAAATAGAGGTGGCATGATGTGCAAAATAAAGATGGATCGGGATGTGGCCCTAATGATTACCAGTGGCTGAGAATAATTCAAGCATTCCATCCATCACTGATTTGTATACTTATTGTATCGTTCTAAGAGGGACGGATATGCCCAGACATGGGTCCTGTGCTCACTGTGCCAGTGGATCCAAACTGTACCCAGCTGATGAGCCCATAACTAGGGCGAAACAAGTGCTGAGCTGTTTGTGTTCGAGCTCAGGGGGGGCCTGGCTTGGCAATTTGGACTGGACTGTTCCTATTGGAGTAGGGTCAAGGCTGATTCGCATATAGGTCGGTCTAAACCTAGGTGGCATGGTGTGCAAAATAACAATGGATTGGGATGCGGTCCCGAGTGATTGCCAGTGGCTGAGATTAAGTCAAGCATTCCATCCATCACTGTTTTATAGACTTATTGTAAATGCTTAGGTAGTTTTTAAAACAAACACTTTCATTGATATGTAGCCTTTTTGTTAGTCTCTGCTTTCTCTTTATTGTTTACATTTAATTGGTGATTATTAGCTTGTACCTCTTATTGTCTCATGTATGTCTGTGTTGGATCTTGCACCCTTCTAACTATTGCTGATTAAGAGGCTTCATCTTTGTAGCCCCTTGCCTGAATTAAGGAATTTTAGCTTTCCTCTGGATAGTTCCTCTAGTAAAATGGTTAAGGGAGCTTAGGCAGAGAGCATATAAACCTCTTCATCCACTTTCTTGGTCTGGCGTTAGCCAAGACCTTGTTGCAGGGATTCTGCACATACACAGAACTATGCGCAGGAAACCAGGACCTCAGTGTGTAATGGTGTACCAAAATACCCACCTCGGTACCCAGAACCCCAATCCGACTAGCTATAGTGTCTCATTTGTTCTCCGTACTACAGCGAAGCTACCAATGATTAGACATCCTAGAACATGTTACTCCGTCTCTCTCAGGATACGTGGAAAAAGAACACTTTTTTGTTCAAACTCTCATACTTATCCACAACATGAGTAAATAGAGCTAAAGTATAGTTTAAAATGTTTATTTTAACTAACGTACTCTATAATGCAGTACACGAGCCGATACTAGCAGAAAAATGCATAAGATCAAACAAATCAGCATTGTTACAACTCCATATAGAACAAAAGGGGAAATCATATTATAATGATAGTGGAAGCAGGACTATAGCACCTTGCCGCCCTCCCTGTGCTAGAAGCTAGTTTATTATAATTATAGAAGACCTCCAGGCTTTGTCAGGGGGACCCCATACCTCCGAGTTCAGATGCAGGAATTTACATTCCCGGACAAGCACAGCTCTTCTATCCTGGAAAGCGTTTCTCCAAGTGCCCTAACATGCATGCAATGCAATATTAAAAGCACCAGATTTTCAGTGTTGCAGCTGTGTTCTATGTTATGGCTATGGACGCGAGGCTGACCAAAGCAATTTAATGAAGCTCATTGTTTTTCAAACTTGAACACGCTGTGCAGACTAGGAGCACAGTGTACAGCTAGATATGTGAAAGGCAGACAGTTCTCATGTGAAAGCGAACAAGCAAAGTGTTTATGAGAAACGTGCCATGTAGTAACGTGAGCAAAAAGCAGCAAAATGGAGGCCAAGCATATACTAGCTTATGCTAACTTAGTAATGTCCGCAGGTGAGCCCATATCATCACTACAACCTTTTGATTTTACAATAAATATATATACATAACTAGAATATAATTTTTAAAAGGGGATTTCCGTCAACTCTCTTCATTCCATCAACCCTCTTCGTTCATTGGTCTGTTGTTGTGTCTTTCATATTTATCTTAAACCCACTAGCCCAACCAGCATGGGGCAGTAAGCCAGCCCACTTCAGCCATTGGCAGTTAACTTCACATTGAGTGATAACATTCTGCTATTTCACAAAGATCACATCCATACCCAAAGTAGTTCCCTTCAGGGACTACTCTAGCAATGACATCAGTTTGAGACAAAAAACATTTCTGCAATCAATAATTTTGTTTATATTAGCATATTGGCGAGGGTTCTGAAACTTCCCCAACAATAAAGATTTTTTTAAAACCTGTGAAAAAACAAAACAAGCATTGACAGGGTCAAAAGGCGGGCAGCCAATGCCTGACCTACTGCCTCATTTCCCCTTGGAATGCTGGGAGGAGTATTAGTGAGTAATTCATACCACCTGAAAATGCATGTAATGATTGAGTGAGATTACCCATGCTTTTTTCCCAATGTTTTTCAATCCCCCTTGTTTATCACCCTGATCCACTGCTGAAACTACAAATGTAATCTCATGCCCTTCTTGCTCTCCTTACATCTGGAGGGACTGTGTGGTCTTTACCTCCAAATAGCTTGTGTTTCACTTTTCATCTGTGGCCTAATGTGCTCTCTAAATATGAAGTACCCTCCAGCCTGAGATACAATGTATGCCTCTTAGGAACCAAGCAGTCATCACACCTTAACTCCTGACACAGTCTGCACCTCTCAGGACTAAGGCCCATGATTTCCAGTTCCCCCTCTCTTATCATAGGAACCATGCAGTTCTCACACCTGATCTCCCGAGGCAGCCTGCACTTCTCCACTTCTCAGGCTTAAAATTCAGGATTCCCTGTTCCCACTCTGTCCTCCTAGGAACCATGCAGTCCTGATCTGATGAGGCAGGATCCACTTCTCCTGCCTAAGATCCATGATTTCCAGGTCCCCCTTTCTCCTCCTAGGAACCATGCAGTCTTCACACCTGAGCTCCTGAGGCAGCCTGCACTTCTCAGGCCTGAGATCCATGATTCCCAGTTCCTCCTCTCTCCTTCTAGGAATCATCTAGTCCTCACAACTGAGCTCCTGAGGCATCCTGCACTTCACAAGCCTAAGATCCATGATTCCCAGTTCCCCCTCTCTCCTTCTAGAAACCATCCAGTCCTCACAACTGAACTCCCGAGACAGCCTGCACTTCACAAGCCTAAGTTCCCCCTCTCTCCTTCTACGAATCATCCAGCCCTCACAACTGAGCTCCCGAGGCAGCATGCACTTCACAAACCTAAGATCCATGATTTCCAGTTCCCCCCTCACTCCTCCTAGGAACCATGCAGTCCTCACACCTGATCTCCTGAAGCAGCCTGCACTTCTCAGGCCTAAGATAGTCCTCACACCTGAGCTCCTGAGGCTGCTTGAACTTCTCATGCCAAAAAATCCATGATTCCCATTTTCACCTATCTCCTCTTAGGGAGCAAGCAGTCCTAACACTAGATCTCCTGAAGCAGCCTGCACTTCTCTGATCTATGATTCCCAGTCCCCCCTCTCTCCTCCTAAGAACCATGCAGTCCTCCCACCTGATCTCCTGAGGCAGCCTGCACTTCAAATGCCTAAGATACTTGATTAGTAGTCCCCCTGTTGCCAGACCAAAGACAACACAACTTCTGTTGCCAATATAGTAGAGTTTATATAATGCGTGCTGAAGGTTACTCTGCGGAACTGATATCTTGAGCTTCAAATTACAATTTGGTGACAGTTTCTTTTATACATTTGTAACCTCACATACATCATATATTTGAATATTTAATCAAGCACAACATTATATCAAAAGCTAATACTTTCCACAAAAACATCTATTCACACATTTATGGAATGGCACTCATATGCACAAGTTGTTTGTTACATCTTCTCGCCACCACTGTTCTACTGGTGTCCTTGGCGGTAAACAACCGTCACCCCGCATCCGTAACTCCGCATGTTGTTACAACGCGGTCGTAACAACTACCGCATTGTGACAACGCATATCATTACACTGCAAGTCGTTACAATGACTTGCCGAGGGGGGAGAAGGTGGTGGATTTAAAAGCCAACACCTTCCCTCCAGTACACACACACTGGAGTTGGAATAGTAAGTTTTACTATTCCACCATCCAACACCCCCCTCAGCAAGTCGTTGTTACGACTTGTCGGGTAATGGTATGCGTTGTTACAACGCGGTCGTTGTAACAACAGGGTTGTAACAACATGCAGGGTAACGGTATGCGGGAAAGAGAGGCATATTCGTCCTTGGCTTGTCTCGTGCTTTGAAACCTAGCAATGCTATACTCTCTACATGCCTACTGTTCTGCAAGGACTAACCCCCGATTCTTGTGCCTTTGTACTGCTTTATCTTCATATTTTCTCAGAGATGTGTCCTTGCAATACAGGTCTGTGACTTTCCATTTCTGCTGTATCAAATTATATTTCTCTATTCTACTAAGCTTGTGTCTACTTCCCTACCCCCAGGTCCTGACACTATTTGTGCAGTTTTTCTGTTCTACTATTGAAGAAAACTTAAGCTTGTATTTTTCCTTTAACACATACGTCTGTACACGTCTTTCAGCTAATGCTTGCATTGATATGATGGGGCCTCCTTCATTTTCTTCATTCATTATAATGCCCCCTTTCTCCTCCTTGGTACCATACAATTCTCACACCTGATCTCCCAGGGCAGCCTGCACTTCTCATGCCAAAGATCCATGATTTCCAGTTCCCCCGTCTCCTCCTAGAGACCATGCAGTCCTCACACCTCATCGCCTGAGGCAGCCTGCACTTCTCAGGCTTAAGACCCACAATTCCAGTACCCCCGTCTCCACCTAGAAATCATGCAGTCCTCACACCTCATCTCCTGAGGCAGCCTGCACTTCTCAGGCTTAAGACCCACAATTCCAGTTCCCCCTGTCTCCACCTCGAAATCATGCAGTCTTCACACCTGATCTCCTGAGGCAGCCTGCACTTCTCAGGCTAAATATCCATGATCCCCAGTTCCCTCCCTCCCCTCCTAGAAACCATGCAGTCCTCACAGATGATCTCCTGCGGCAGCCTGCACTTTTCTGGCCTAAGATCCACAATTCGCTGTTTCCTCCTCTCTCCAACACATATTTCTGACTTGTATATCCTCTTTCCTAACCCCCATGTTGTTTCTTCTTTTTCAGCAATGGGTGACAATAAACTCCTGCTGCTATGGGCGCTACTGGCCGTCCTGTGCGGTAAGTATAACACAGAATCTCTTCCACTGATCTGGAGCTGCTGCTCTCACTTCTTGAGGGCATGTCGAGCTTACACGTGCCAATTGCACAAATGTTTCAACAAATGGGCATAAGAGGCGTGTATTGTCAACAATGGAATGACCAGTTTCTTGTGTATAAAAGAGACAATGGGAAGAGGTCTGTAGAGGGAAGAGTACTGCACACTGATCCCTAATTACACTTGTGCAATGCTGCTGAGAATGCATATCAGTTACGCCCAACCAAGCATATTTTTCAGCAGCCTCCTGAAGATTCTGTGCATACATAAAATATTATAATTGATAAGAGGGAGTGTAGATTCTTTGCTATGGAATGCTAAGCCCTTCGAGCCGGCTGGCCCTTCATAGAGCTGCTCTCAAAACGCACTATATATCCTGACGAATTTGCCTGTCTTTCGTCTGAACAAAACTCACCTGCTAAAGGTTCTGTTTGTACATGTACACCACAAGCATCAAATATGAGTGTGACACAGGATCGGCAACGCCTCCTTTAGATGGTTTACATTCACTTTAAGGTTGTAAGTCTAATTACATTGTGATTAGAATAAAACACATGGGACTGAGATAAGACATCAATATTAAATCCAAAGACATTGTCGATAACAATCTACAATGTAAGATACTGATGATGAGCAGAGCTGGGGAGACAAAGAGTTCATGTCATTGAGGAAAAGTGCTCAATAGATACTCTCTGACTAACTGGTTTTTGATTACTTATGTAAAACTCACTCTAATGCTTCTACTGTTAATGTTTGTGAAAAGGAGGTTGCCAACCACCCTTAGTATCTAATTGATAATCCTTATATCAGTTTCAACTTGTTAATTGAACTACTTATCATTGTTTGGTAGTATACAAGTGCTTATTATTTTTTTAGTGACACCTCTCTTTCTATTTCCTTCATTTCCATTTTTTTCTGTCCCTTTCTATTGTTTATTTTACTTGCACCTTTGTAACATTTAAAATGGAATCTTTATCATATTGTTAATATCGCTAAGTACTAATATCACTCTGGTTTGATGATAAGCTTTCGTTTGGTAGCCAGGTCACGATTCTAGCGGAGAAGTGTGTTGGGATCTTAAAAACCCTAAAAAAGATCCTTGGACTTCTCCCAGGGACCGCTCAGACAACAGTATGTCAGGCCCTGATTACATCTAGGCTGGACTACTGCAATGTCCTATATCTGGGAGTCTCACAGTCTTGACTGGCATGACTCCAACGTGGCCAGAACGTGGCCACTCGTCTTCTGTTGAGCCTTCCAGGGCGGACTTCTATGGGCCCTGCTCTTACTAAATTGCGCTGGCAGCCTGTGAAAAAAAGACTCTTTTTTAAAGCCATGTGCCACTGCTATAGAATATTCAATAACAGAGGCCCTTACTATTTGCATCCCTATGTTAAACCCTATGCTCCTTGAAAAAAATCTAGACTCAGCAGGATCTCTTTTGACCTGCATTCGTGTTGTAAAAAGAGTATGCATTGAGGAATGCTCTTTTAGATTTTTTAACACCCAAGATGTGGCATTCTCTCCCCATCTCCAACAGGAAAAAAAGGAACTATCTTCCTGAACAAAAACTAAAAATGTGATTAGTCAGATCGATCTGATTGAAGTTGTTTTGGTTGGTGTTGGATCAGTGCTGGGAGCAAAACCTTAGTGCTAGGACACTTCGTTAGAAGTAACTATGCTCTTTATAAATTACTTTATAATTATTATTTTTCGTCTTATTGTTACCTGATGTAACCTTTTTAATTTCATGTCCTTATTTCATTGACTAAAAATGTTCAAACTAAAAAAGTATGTAATGTATGATCTGCAAATTGTGTGGAGCAGTGGAAAAGTGGTAACGATACTATTTAGAGCAAGCTTTTGCAATGCAATATATCTCACATTCACGCAAGTTTGAGCACTTGGCATTGTAAATGATAATGCCTTTTATTTATATTTGGGGTTTTAAAACATAAATAAAAGGCATTTTCATTTATAATACTAATAGCTTAAACTCTCGCAAATGCGAGACCTATTGCATTGCAATAAAGGGCCTTTTCGACCGCTTGTTAGATTGTAAATATCAGAGGAAGAGAATGGCCTGCGACGTCTTTAAAGTAGTGATAAATAGTGCAGTGAAGAAGATGTGTAAGTGCTGTAAATTACACAGACATAAAGTGTGAAGTGAGAGTTATATATGATCTGAGCTATGAACACTGACAAAGTGCTCCAACACCTTTCACTCTGTGATTACACTGTTGCAGCTCTGGGGGAAGAGCTGGAGGGGGGCTATTTCCAGCCCTCTCCATGATTTGAGTGTGCAGTGTGACCTTGCATAATGTTATTGCTATATTCAGCCTAATAAAAGACACTCTAGCTGTAGCAGGGCCCTGGCTTTACCTCCTGCTGCAGGATGGGCTATGCTTTATGGCAGGCCTAGAGGGAGGGGGATGGTATCGGCTGCAGCTCCCGCCTCGAAATGTGCCCCTGCAATTAGTAGTGAGCGAGAGGCGCTGAGGTGGTAGTATTGGTATTGGTGGTGGTGGTGGTATTGGTGGTAGTGGTATTGGTGGATGTACTTGTATTTGTGTTGGTGGTGGTGGTATTGGTGGTGGTACTAGTATTGGTGGTGGTGGAACTGGTATTGGTGGTGGTGGTATTGTCATGAGTGGGATAGGTGGTGGTATTGGTGGTATGGTGGTGGTGACAACGGTGATGTTTGTGGTGGTAGTAGTATTGGTGGGGGTGGCATAGTGGTGGTGGTATTGGTATTGGTGGTGGTAGTATTGGTGGTGGTGGTGGTGATGGAATTGGTGGTTGTATTGGTGGTGGTATTGTTGGTGGTATTGGTGGTAGTGGTATTGGTGGTGGTGGTATTGGTGGTGCTATTGGTGGTATTGGTGGTGGTATTGGTTGTGGTATTCGTGGTGGTATTGATGGTATTAGTGGTGGTGGTATTGGTGGTGGTGGTATTGGTGGTAGTGGTGGTATTGGCAGTGGTGGTGATATTGGTGATGGTATTAGAGATGGTGGTATTGGTGGTGGTGGTTGTATTGGTGGTGGTATTGGAGGCGGTGGTATTAGTGGTGGTGGTATTGGTGGTGGTAGTATTGGTGGTGATGGTAGTATTGGTGGTGGTGGTATTGGTGGTGGTATTGGTAGTGATGGTGGTGGTATTGGTGGTGGTGGTGTTGGTGGTATTGGTGGTTGTGGTATTGGTGGTGGTGGTATTGGTGGTGGTATTGGTGGTGGTATTGGAGGTGGTGGTATTAGTGGTGGTGGTATTGGCATTGGTGGTGGTGGTATTGGTGGTGGTAGTATTGGTGGTGATGGTAGTATTGGTGGTGGTGGTGGTATTGGTGGTGGTATTGGTAGTGATGGTGGTGGTTTTGGTGGTGGTGGTGTTGGTGGTATTGGTAGTGATGGTGGTGGTATTGGTGGTGGTGTTGGTGGTATTGGTGTTGGTGGTATTGTTAGTGGTGGTATTGGCAGTGGTATTGGTGGTGTTGGTGGTGGTGGTATTGGTGGTATTGGCGGTGGTGTTGGTGGTGGTATTGGTGGTGGTATTGGTGATGTTATTGGAGGTGGTGGTATTAGTAGTGGTGGTATTGGTGGCAGTATTGGTGGTGGTATTGATGGTGGTGCTATTGGTATTGTTGTTGGTGGTATTTCTGTTGGTGGCATTGATATTAGTGGTTTTGGTGGTGGTGATATTGGTGGTGGTAGTATTGCAACTGGGGTTGGCATTGGTGGTGTTGGTGGTGGTACAATGATATTGGTTGTTTTGGTGATGCATTGATGGTGGTATTGGTGTTGATATTGGTGGCAGTGGAATTGGTGGTGGTGGTGGTGATATTATTGGTGGTGATGGTATTGGTATTGGCGGTGGTGGTATGGGTATAGGTGGTGGTGGTATTGGTGGTGGTGGTGGGTTTATGGTGGTGGTGGTATTGGTGATATTGGGTTTGGTGGTGGTATTGGTGGTGGTGGTATTTGTGGTGGAGGTGGTATTGGTAGTGGTTTTGGTGGTATTGGTGGTGGTGGTATTGTGGTACTGTAAATTTTGGAACCATGTTGGTAGCATGGTCCTACCCTGCCGATTTTGGTATCAGCGAACCGCAAATGACTAATGCGGTATGTATGAGTGTTTTCGTCATGTTTCACCGATGAAACATGACGTACACGATACTACATGTCGAACCCTCGGGTTCCATTTTAAAAGGGTAACCATTTTGTGGTTGCCCTCACATAGGCTGCGCATTGAGGCCATGCCTAGGCCTAAACGACACGCAATCTTTCCATGACTTCTGTGTGACCTCTCCAAACCGACTCCGCTGCCCGGGGTCAGTCCTGCCCGGCCGGTTCCTTTTACTGCGGCCTTATGGGATTAGCATCAGGGCCCAAAACATCATAAAGTCGTGTATCCCACGTGACTCCTGACTAATCCCTTTCACACCTGACTCTGTTTCCTAATTTATGGCTTGTTTTACGAGTAGGAGGTGTCCGTTTTATTGGGGTCTGCTGATATCTGATGAGGGTTCTGAGCCTCGCTGGGTAAATAATTATGTGCCGACCGAGCTGAAATGTGGGATTATCATCATGACTGTGCTCTTTCTTTGAAGCGAAAATATGTGAACGACCACTTGTAAAATAGGGGCGGTGTTGCCCAGAGCATGATATTCTGTATATAAGAAAAGAATGGGTTTTGGTTAGAGGCAGTCTCCTGAGAACATACATCGTGTTGTACTTCTCGGATACCTGTGATTGGTCTGCAGCCAATAAATACGATCTTTGACTTCACCTAGAAGACTCTGTGTTTCTGTGGTCCGAAACAGGAAGAACTCGAAGTCTTCGGGTGTGTTCCCTGGCACCGCTGGGTTGGTTCTGAAAAACCCAGTACTTCAGTTGGCGCCCAACGTGAGGCGATTTCAGCCGTATCGGTCCAAGCCAGAGGTTCGTGAGGAGCTTCGTGTGAAAATTCTGGAGGAAGGCCGCCACCTTATCGACCCCTGCATGTCGACGTGGTCCGAAAGTCTTTACTGCGAGGTTCTCCGCGTCCCGACGGCTACGAAGGACTGCTGCCCTGACTATCGCCCTGTCTTGGACCCTTGATGATTTGGTAGAGCGAAACGAATTAACGAGTCTTCTGGTGACGTCATCGATACCTCAGTTAAGTATAAGTGGAGCGTCTCCCAGTCCTTAGTTTGGTTTGGTATCCCTTCGGGATCGCTTTGATTTGGAACTTGAAAGTGCCAAAGCCGAAGGACTCGTGTATTCACGAGACTATCGTATTCGATAATCCTTTGAAGTTTGAAACTAGACTAGTGAGCGAAGATGCCTGGTTCTAGTATATTTGGAAATTTGTTTTGTTTGGGTTGTAATAGGGACTCCAGATTAGAGGATTCGTGTCCGGTTCCTCCAATTGGAACTCCAACGTATGAGCTTTATGTGAAACATGGCGTGGGCCCCATCGCGTATAATGAAGTATGGATCCGATACACCAGGAAGGATGGTGTTTTAAAATGGCCCCAAAATGGTAGTTTCGACACAGAAATCCTGGATAACCTAGAAGTTAAATTATTTAAAAAGAAGGTCCGGCCGGCGATGTTTGATTCTTTCCGCCTATGGCGAAAGGAAGCCAAACAGAAAGAAATTAAACTAGCGAAGAAAAATAAAAGAGAGAAAGGTATGTCGATAATGCAAGCAGTCTTACAGTTTAAAGATAATGAAGAAGAACAAATGAATGAGCAGCTGCACAGGCAACGTAAACTAGTGATTGATAAATGCTACCCAGCTTTGCCGCCCCTTCAGCAAGATGCGTCAAAAGAAAAGGAGAAAGATCCCCTAATGTCACATTTGCTGAGTTCACCACCCCCGTATGTGCAGAGTGATACAGCACCTCCGCAGCCTTTAAATGTACAGCCTCTAGTTAATTTGCCACAAGCCTTCCTGCAGCCGCCAGCTCCCCCTCAGCCGGCTCCTATGCCTACGACTCAGCCCTCTCAAGGGCCGCCGGTTTCGCTGCCTATCTCCTCTGCGCTCCCTGCGACTTTACCTAGTACATCAGCTGCCTCCTTCGGCGCTCTTCCCGATACGACCCCTGTACCTGTAGCTGCACCCGTTTTTCTTCCCTCTGTCTTTCCCCCTGTTCTTGCCTCAACTTCTCCTTCTACACGACAACGAATAGCTAGTGCGGTAACTAGTTTTATGTCACCTCTCTTCGGGTCATCTAGTACAACCCCTGGTTCACAACGTACGCAGTTGCGTAGTCAGCTGCCAGGTTCTGAAGAGAAAGAAGTTTTAGACCGCATGGCACGTAACTGGGTTGTTTTTCCTTCAAGATATGATGTGGAATCTGTTGTAAATGTTTTTCATCAATGGGAAGCACCAAAACAGAGATACGTTTTCGAGAAAATGTGTGAATTCCTCTGTGAGGAATTGGAAGATCATGGTCTAGATTCAAGCCCGCAGGAGTTGTTTCATGTACGGTTCGATTTTGAGAAAGGCACGATTGTGGGACGCGATGTTGATAGAGCAGTTGCGACATTGTTGTCCTTCAGGAATGGGGATTGTCATCAGTCGTTGTTCGAACAGGAGTTCCCTGTAGGGAAAAAGGTAAAAGCGCGCCAATATCCGATGCGTGAGGTTCCTCCAGTTTGGAGACCTGGTGATGCAAATGCTAACCCACCTGTTCTGCCACATTTTCAGCGTGTTTGGGTACACGTGCCATGGAAGCGAGGTGAAGTGATAGCGCTTAAGCAGACATTGCCTGACCCCCGTAAAAACCCTGCAGGATATTATAAGGAGTTATCACAAACCGCAGAATCATGTGTTATGAATTTAGCTGACATTGATATGTTGTTCGGGAATGTTGTTCCGCAGCCTTTGTGGAGATTGATTCGTAATACAGATCATGCTGCAGAACTAGGGGGCACATGGGCTAATATCATTGCTACAGACACTAGACAAGTTGGTGGTGCGAAACCTGAGCCCTTAATAGCAGAGCTCCCTGGTAGAATTATTACCTACATGAAGACTTTAATGCCGGCGATGCGTGTGAATTGGGATAAATTATCCGCATGCAAACAAAAGAAAGCCGAAACAGTGTCTGATTTCTTCACCAGGTTTGAAGAAACATTTATCGACCACAGTGGTCAAGACATGAGTACGGAAGGTGGTCAACGGTTATTTGTTGATAAATTTGTGCATAATTTGCTCCCCGAGTTGTGTAAGAAATTAAAAGATTCAGAGAGTTCTTGGGCTATTTCTTCATCAGCGCAAATACTGGCTACTGCACAGTATTACGAAAATAGGGATAAATATGAGAAGGATAGAGCAGACAAGAAAACAAAAGAATTAAAGACGAAGGTTCTTTTACAGCAGGCTTACCCGCCACGTGGAGATCAGAATAACTATAAGCAAAATCAGAGTAACTATCAACAACCCCAACAGTTTCAGAGTAACATGCAAAGGTTCGGGTATACCCAACCGCGTGTTCCTGTGGGTCCCAATCAGTGTTCGTATTGCAAACAAGAAGGTCATTTTAAGTACAGTTGTCCTATATTGTTGCAGCGCACGAAAAATGCTTATGGCGCGAGAGGTAGAGGTGGTCAGCAAGCTCCTAGGGGTAGAGGGCGTGGGAATGTTCCCCAGAACACGCGTCCTCTTCCGCCTCAAAATACGATGAACAGTTTTGATCAGCAGGCCAATGTAACTGGTGGGACAGCTCAGTACTATAATAACGACTATTATGCAGAAGATGGAAATGCGGAAGGTAATGATTACTAGGACAGCCGTAGACAAAGAGAGGGAGTTGTTTCAGTGCCAGTGGATCAGAGTGGACCGTATGTTAAGGTGACTACAGCGGGTGTGTCAGAGCCTTTTCTGTTGGATACTGTTGCTGCAAAGAGTTCAATTATGCACTCAAAACTCCCTGGCGCGCCTTTATCTGGCGAAATGAATGTTTCAGTAGGTTTTTCTGGCGCCCCGGTTAGGAACCCGATCTCTAGTCCTATGCCCCTTTCTATTGGACCTTGTGAACTGAAAGCACCCCTTATCCTAATGACAGGATGTGGTGAAAAACCTGTTAGGATTGGATTTGTTAAAGAGATTACATGCGACATTATATTGTTCCCCCTCGGGAGTACAACTTACACTGGGTAGGGAAGTGACTTCTCCAATGTATTTGTCGAAGAATAAACTGCCAGCTGAATTGTTGTCTCTTCCGGATGTCCTTTGGGCTACTGGTCCTAACGATGTGGGTCTCTTGGAAATACCGCCATATGTGGTCACTCTGAAAGCCAATGTTAAATTGCCACGCATTCCCCAGTACAAGATCTCTAATGAAGGTGAGAAAGCGTTGCTAGCGATCATCTATGACTTGATTGAAAAGGATGTAATCGAAGAGACAAGAGGCAACGTTTGCAATAGTCCGGTTCTGCCTGTTTTAAAACGTACTGACCCTTCTCAGCCACCTGTTTACAGATTTGTGATCGATCTTAGAGAGGTCAACAAGATAGTTGTGCCACAGTTTCCAGTTGTCCCTGATATAACTGCCTTGTTAACTATGATCCCAGCTTCCGCTGCCTGGTTCTCAGTGATTGATTTAAAGAATGCTTTCTTTAGCATTCCGATTGCAGAGGAAAGCAGGGATATTTTTGGTTTTAGTTTAGGAGGTTGCAGCTTCCGCTTTTAACGCGCTCCGCAGGGCTACTGTGAAAGTCCATCAATATACAGTCAGGCTTTAAAGGCGCAGCTTGATACAATTGTCTTACCTAGTGGTGCTACCCTTATTCAGTATGTTGACGATTTACTAATCGCCGCGGATACTGAGGACATTTGTAAAGAAGCTACATTGTCATTGTTGCGTCATTTGTTTGCCTTTCATCACAAAGTGTCTCTCTCAAAACTACAAAATTGTCGACAAGAAGTAACCTACTTAGGTCATCTCTTGTCGAAAGAGGGAAGGAAACTGACCCCAGAAAGAATTCAGGCCATTGCACAATTGAGCGTGCCAAGAACACAGAGAGAAGTGCGTGCTTTCTTGGGTATTACTTCCTACTGTAGGCAGTGGATCCCGAGTTTTTCTTTGCTGGCAAAACCTTTGATAGCAAAGATACACCGAATCCCGTCCCATGGTCTGAAGAGTGCAAGGAAAGTTTTTCAGAATTGCGTAATGCATTATGTTCAGCTCCTGTGTTGGGTACCCCCGACTACAGTAAACCTTTTACATTGTATGTTCACGAGAAAGAAGGTTGTGCGTTATCGGTGCTGACACAGTCTTTTGGAGACAGACAGCGTCCATGCGCGTATTTTTCGTCAACTTTGGATCCAGTAGCTACGGCATTGCCAAGTTGCTTGAGAGCCACAGCGGCAGCAGCTGTGTCTATTCGACAATCTGCTGGGTTAGTAATGAATAACACATTGATTGTAATGGTTCCGCATGCAGTGGACACGTTGTTGAACAGGACCAAGACACAGCACTTAACTAGTGCTCGATTGTCAGGTTATGAATTAACACTGTTAGCGAGTCATGTGCACATAAAGAGGTGCAACACGTGGAATCCAGCTACATTATTACCGATTTCAGCAGACACAGATGAGATTGAACAGCATGATTGTCTGTTCAGAACAGAAGAAGAAACAAAAGGGAGAGTGGATCTTAAAGATACTCCCCTGGTTGAGTGCGATGGTACTTTATGGGTGGATGGCTCGTGCTTCAAGCTTCCGAATGGTGATACGACTGCTGCATATGCTGTAACGACTTTGTACACGATTGTTGAAACTGCACGTATACCACATAATTCGGCTCAAGCAGCAGAATTATTACACTTACAAGAGCATGCGTGTTGTTGAAAGGAATGAAAGTGAACATATATACTGACAGTCAGTATGCCTTTGGCGTGGCCCATAGTTTTGGGCGCTTGTGGAAAGAACGTGGGTTCCTGACTTCGCATGGAACTAAGATTCAGAATGGTCAGTTGGTGAATGATCTCCTTGAATCACTGACCTTACCATTACAAGTCGCGATTGTGAAATGCAGTGCACACAAGAAGATTGTTGATAATATTGGTCGTGGTAATGCGTTTCCTGATCAAATCGCGAAAGAAACAGCAAAAGATGTGACAAATCGAATGTATGTTACCGGCCCTGCAAGATGGGTTGGCGATGTTGGAATGTGTGAAGACATGATAGAGAGCGTGAAGTCCCTTCAAGCTGAAGCCACAGAGAAAGAATTGGGCATGTGGAGAGAAAGTAAGGGAAAAATTGGATGAAAATGGTTGTTGGATTGATTTGTCAGAGCACCGGCGATGGTTGTTACCTGATGCATATGTGCTTCCAGTGGTCACGATGGCACATGGAATGGCGCATATCAGTGTGAAAGGGATTTGTAAGTTGTTGGCTCCAGTATGGCAGAATGCTGGAATTCCCAAGTGTGCAGAGAATGTGGTCAAAAATTGCATGGTATGTTTGAAATACAATCCTGGTAGGGGAACCCCAACTCCAGCTGGTCATTTTGCGCCTCCAACGTATCCGTTTGAGGTTTTGCAGCTAGATTTCATCCACATGGAAAGGTGCAATAATTTGAAATATGTACTTGTTGTCTGCGCTTTTTCAAGGTGGATAGAAGCATATCTCCTAAAAGACAATACTGCCTTATCGACAGCTAAAGCCCTTGTCAAGGAATTTTTCCCTAGGTTTGGAATGCCAAGAATGGTATGGAGTGATAATGGGAGTGAATTTGTGGGACGAGTGATGAAGAATGTATGTGAGGGACTAGGTATAAGGCAGAAATTCCACGCTGCAAATCACCCCCAATCAGCTGGACTAGTAGAATGCTATAATGGCACATTGAAGCTCAAATTAGCCAAGATCCAAGCGAGTTCTGGTCTTAAATTGCCTGACGCTCTGCCCTTAGCACTCCTATCAACAAGAATGACTGTGCATTCACGAGTGGGACTTAGCCCCTACGAAATCGTGTTTGGCCGCCCGGCCAAATATATGGGGAGTGCCAAGACCGACAAAATTCAGTGAGATCGAACATCCAGTACTGCTTGATTATTTGTATGAATTGACGGCTAAATTGCGTGTTTTGCACCAACAGGTGCATGATACCCTGCCTCAGGTCTCTGAAGCTCCGGGACACCCCATCAATCCTGGATCATGGGTGCTGGTCAAAAATTTTCAGCGTACGACAAATGATGAGCCCCGCTGGACCGGCCCCCATCTCGTCCTTCTCTCGACGAGATCAGCTGTTCGAGTGAAGGGGAAAAAGAACTGGATACACGGCATCCACTGCAAAAGGCTCCCTTTGCCTTTGCCTTACGACCAGTGGGTCCAGGAAGGGATCGCTGACTCAGAGACTGAGAATGTGCTCCGTTTTCTGCCGTTTAGTGATGCACGAGTAAAAGGAACGCTTTCTGAGAAGGAAAACGATGACATCTTGCAAGAAACTGTGCCACCGTCAATTCAATTGGACACTACAGAGCCTGAACTCTTGTTTCAAGACCAAACAGTACCTACAAGAAGTCGGTACAATTTGAGGCCGAGAACTATGGACAAATAAAAATTCTTTTTCTTTGATATTTTTGAGTAGTGCAACTCTCTCTTCCATCTGAGAAACTTTCTTATTTTTGCTTTTTCGAACCGCCATCCGGGTTCAGCTGTAGGGTCGCGGTGCCAAGACTTTGGGGTACAAGCCAGAGACGTTAGGTCAACGGTCTGGTTGGTCTAGGGCGTTCCCTGGACTGACAGGTGGACTCCTTAGCAGAAGACACTCATCCGCCGCAGACAGCACGATTAGAGGATGGAGTTTTTCCAGATGAAGAGACCCGCTGAGGAAATACATTTTAAGAACAGAATATGTAAAGTAATGAATAGCAAACGTTTTGTAATATTATGTCTGTTTGTCCTATTTAGCATGATGATGTTTTCTGTAGGTTATGTATTATTGTCTTTTCATGTACCGTTTACACTCACTACACAGCCCATACCTCCTCCTACTGTTTCCTCACACTCTTTCCACCCTCTGCCTGAACACGAACAAGCTAGACGTGCTGACTTCGTAAACAATTCGTTTATTCAACTCCTGCACCAACTAGTTATGAATACGACAAATTGCTGGGTGTGTGGTTTGATGCCACATACCATTAATAAGGGTATCCCATATCTAGTGCTGCCGTTTAGCTATAATGGGTCATCATGGGCATTCCAGACTATGTTCCTTTTTGCGCTTGAAACCTACTCCCCGCGACCACCGCGTTCCACTAGACCTAGCACAAACAATAAGGCCTTGATGAGAGGAGTTGCTGATATGAGAAGAGATATCGATGCATATTCATCTATTCCCAAGGATGAGTTGCGAGCTTATGTGGGTTGGAACGCGACGGGGTATAGCATTAGTCTGGGCGAGAAACAGCGTAAAAGTTCATCCCCGATTTGGGTCGTACCCCACATAGGTCAGTTCTGTTTACAAGGTAATGGTCAGAATCTAAGAGCTCAATTAGGGAAGAGTGACTGTGCTGAAACGTACACTTTCCCATCACAGTTTTCCCCTGCGTTTTTGGCTGCCCAGGGTACATACTTTGTTTGTAATGATCGAGCATATACATGGTTGCCCCCTGATTTCTCGGGCACGCGTTATGTTGCAAATTTGCTACCGCCGACATTTACTGCCGCCTCTGATTATCACAAGACCAGAGTTGTGAGAGGTGTTATTAGTAAGGAGGATACTGCCGGTCAGGAAGCGGGAGACTTTTTCCTGGGTTTCCTGCCGTTTTGGGGACCAATGGTCAATAGTAGGAACCTGAGACAACTGACTCGTGTAGTTGAAACCACTGTTAATGTAACGGCTGGTGCCCTTGGTAACTTGACAGCTGAGCTCCAAGTGGATCGCCTCATGACGTTGCAGAACCGTATGGTTCTAGATGTCATACTTGCAGACCATGGTGGGGTATGCAAGGTTATCCAATCAAGCTGTTGTATTTTCATACCAGATAGCGCTCCGACAGTCTATCAAGCCATCTCCAAACTGCATAAGATTTCCGAATCCATTCATGTGGATAAAGGAGGCTGGTCGATGACGGGGTGGTTCTGGGGACTGATATCAGCTTGGGGATGGAAGATTCTAATAGTCACTGGGACGATCTTAGCCATTCTTTTCCTGGTCTGTCTATGTATTCAGTTTGCTCCTGTAATGTGTAGCCTCTGTGTTACTTCATGTGTAAGGAAACCTGTATCAAGGGACGAACTAAGCAATAGGATAATGCTACAGCAGCATCTTCATGACTTTATGAATATAGACCTGGACTCAGATTAGTATGAGTATAGTTATTGCCTATGTAAGGGCAAAAGGAGGGTCTGTGGTACTGTAAATTTCGGAACCATGTTGGTAGCATGGTCCTACCCTGCCGATTTTGGTATCAGCGAACCGCAAATGACTAATGCGGTATGTATGAGTGTTTTCGTCATGTTTCACCGATGAAACATGACGTACACGATACTACATGTCGAACCCTCGGGTTCCATTTTAAAAGGGTAACCATTTTGTGGTTGCCCTCACATAGGCTGCGCATTGAGGCCATGCCTAGGCCTAAAGGACACGCAATCTTTCCATGACTTCTGTGTGACCTATGTAAACCGACTCCGCTGCCCGGGGTCAGTCCTGCCCGGCCGGTTCCTTTTACTGCGGCCTTATGGGATTAGCATCAGGGCCCAACACATCATAAAGTCGTGTATACCACGCGACTCCTGACTAATCCCTTTCACACCTGACTCTGTTTCCTACTTTATGGCTTGTTTTACGAGTAGGAGGTGTCCGTTTTATTGGGGTCTGCTGATATCTGATGAGGGTTCTGAGCCTCGCTGGGTAAATAATTATGTGCCGACCGAGCTGAAATGTGGGATTATCATCATGACTGTGCTCTTTCTTTGAAGCGAAAATATGTGAACGACCACTTGTAAAATAGGGGTGGTGTTGCCCAGAGCATGATATTCTGTATATAAGAAAAGACTGGGTTTTGGTTAGAGGCAGTCTCCTGAGAACATACATCGTGTTGTACTTCTCGGATACCTGTGATTGGTCTGCAGCCAATAAATACGATCTTTGACTTCACCTAGAACACTCTGTGTTTCTGTGGTCCAAAACAGGAAGAACTCGAAGTCTTCGGGTGTGTTCCCTGGCACCGCTGGGTTGGTTCTGAAAAACCCAGTACTTCAGTATTGGTGGTGGTGGTATTGGTAGAGGGGGCATTGGTGGTGGTGGTGGAAGTATTGGTTGTGGTATTGGTGGTGGTATTTGTGGTGATGGTGGTGGTGGTATTGGTGGTGGTGTTGATGGTATTGGTGGTGGTACTGGTTGTGGTATTAGTGGTGGTATTGGTGGTGGTTGTGGTATTGGTTGTAGTATTGGTGGCGGTATTGGTGGTGGGGGTATTAGTGGTGTTGGTATTGGTGGTGGTGGAGGTATTGGTATTGGCGGTGGTATTGGTGGAATTGGTATTGGTGGTGGTATTGATGGTGGTATTGGTGGTATTGGTGCTGGAATTGGTGGCAGTGGTATTGGTGGTGGTATTCTCACTGCCACCTCCTTTCCGACAAATCTCTACAGAAACAATTTTTAGAAAAACCCTTAAGACCTGGATTTACACCCTATCCGACACAAAATGCAAAAACATGAATTAGCATTTTAACCAAGGATTTACCACAAGAACAATAAGCCACCATGTTCTCTTACACTCTGAAGCGCTAAGATGCTCCCTGGAGTGTAACCTGTGCTATACAAACACTAATTACATTACATTATTGGTGGTGGAGGTTGTATTGGTGGTATTTGTGATGGTGTTGGTAGTACTGATGGTGTTGGTATTGGTGGTGGTGGAATTGGTGATGGTGGTATTAGTGGTATTGGTGTTGGTATTGTTGGTGGGGGTATTGTTGGTGGGGGTATTGGTGGTGATGGTATTGGTGGTGGTATTGGTGGTGGTGGTATTGGTATTGCTGCTGGTATTGTTGCTGGTGGGATTGGTGCTGGTATTGGTGGTGGTGGCATTGGTGAAGGGTGGGGCCCTCTAGGGTCAGGCGGGTTCTTACAACCACCTGCTAAGCCTTCCCAAATGAAGAGTCGATCAGACAGTAGAGAACATTTCTTCAGGTATGTACTCTGCAGAGGAGCCCAGTCAGACCTTCACCCTAAGATGTCTGTCAAGGGGACTGGCTCCCCAGAATACGCTAATACATAATGAACCTCTCTGGAGACTTCGGCCACACCTCCGGTGGAAAACTACTGGCTTGAGCCGGGCATAAACAAAGGAGATACACAGAGATGAGCTAGCACCTGCCAGAGGGTTGCACTATCAGTATATCAAGGCCACTGTGCTGAGCTTCAGCGTCTCCTAACGTGGGAGCAGAACTACATGTAAACAATGGAATGCAAAAGCAGAATAATTGTCTGTTAGTAAGTCGAGTTGCAGCCTTGAACGAGAATGAAAATAATAACGAAGTACAGTGTTCTGCTGAGGCAAGCGATTCTAAATACTAAGGCCTAATACGAGCACAGCCCAGGCAGTCTAATAAGGATTATGAAATACAAAATGGAGTCACACTAGCTAATCGAAGACCTATATGCTGCAGGGATAACTCAGTGGGTTACATTGGGCAAGTACAAATGCATGTATTTTAGCCACACAATGCTAACCTAATATAACATAACAAGTACATTATGGGAGAGGGGAATTTCAAATCTATCATTGGTGGCTGTATTGGTGGTATTGGTGGTGGAGTTGGTATTGGTGGTGGTGGTATTGGTTGTATTTATGGTGGTATTGGTGGTTGTGGTATTGATGGTGGTGTTGGTGGTGGTATTGTTGGTGGTGGTTTTGGTGGTGGTATAGGTGGTGGTGATATTGGTGGTGGTGGTATTGGTGGTGGTGGTATTGGTGATGGTGGTATTGGTATTGGTGGTGGTGGTGGTATTGGTGGTTGTGGTATTTATGGTGGTGGTATTGGTGGTGGTACTGGTGGAGGTATTGATGGTGGTGGTATTGTTGGGGGTATTGGTGGTGGTGGTATTGGTGGAGGTGGTGGAATTGGTGGTGGTGGATTTATTAAGAAAACAGGCATTTGAAAATAACCCGTCAGGTGGCTTTAGTTCAGATGACATGTAACACAGGTGTGTTGTTGTCAGCTTCAGCCCATTAGCACAGGATTATGTGCTACCTGGAATTCACATGACTTAATTAGCTAATCATTTCTAAATCCATTTTACTTGGGGGGTTGAAACAGACACAAGATAAAGCCCGGGGTAAAGTGACTGGAAGCATGCACCCGTGTTACGGGGAAGGCAATGCTGCTTCAAAAAACACAAGTGGTTTCAGCTGAAGCAGCGCATGTACGGTCTGCAGTAAGAGAAACTCAATAAAGTAAATAGTGCTTACAGACTAAATAACAGGTCCCGTGTAACAACCAAAGTAATAGGGCCAGTAGCCATGGGAGGTTACAAATGAAGACAAGGCCGTACTAAGGAGGGACTAACAAGCCTATTAACGAATCCGAAGGCAGCATTTACAGAAGACAATGACACAAGCCAATGAAAAATAGAGTGGACGCAGCTTCTCTCACATACTCTACTACAGCAGTCTCGCAGAGTGAGCAGTGCATGCGCGGCGATGCCGCTAGGCTCGACCTAAATATGGAAAGGAGACACAAATTCCATTAAGGTCAACTTAAAATGATTTTCTCAGAAACTGAACAGCTGTCAACAGACAACACCGAGAGACAAGATTTGATTTACATCCACATCTCCATGCCCCTGTTATTGACCAGTACAGCATAGCCTCATGGGGGTACAGATGCAAAATCTTGTCTTGAATCAGGCTGCACTAAAGGTGGTTCTACCACCACTACAGGATGCAAGGGATGAGATTATTGATCGCATCTTGACTCCTGGGGACCTGGGGTAGGGTAACATTCAGGCACATCCATAAACATCAACAGACTTGTGCTTCAATACATGGTTAAATAATATAGAAGGGGATTTAGTCCGGTATTACGCTGTTGTTCCTTCTATGGGTCCCCGCCCATTCTCCAGGCTTAGTGGATAGAGCAATACTGAAAAAATAGCGGCAGCTAGGATATCTTAGTCACTGCACCACCTATCAATCAATCAATCATAGCATTTGTAAAGCGCACTACATACCCGTGAGTGTCTCAAGGCGCTAGGGGGGGGAGGGAATGCTGCTACTGTTCGAAGAGCCAGGTCTTGAGGAGTCTCCTAAAGTATTTACAAGTATATGGTAAACATCAGAATTGCCCTCCTCAAATGGCCAACTGCCAAATGGTCATAACGTGTACAAATAAATAACAGGTGTATAGCTTGGAATGCTCCTGCCTGTGTTCTACGTCTTTGGTCACAACTGGTTGTATATAGGAAAGTCCCCGTCAGTGTATACAGTACAAATGATTCTGAAATTCACTATTGATTCAAAGAAGTCCTTAGTTCCAATTTGTAAATTAAAGTGTTCGGCAAAGCCATCGTTTCGCAGGAGTGTTCCAAGCTGTACACATACACTACTGTCGGTTTAAAAATCGATCTGCCCTGAAGAAGCCCATGTTTGGGTGAAACATGTTGGTTGCATACATCAGTCTTAATATCAAGAAAAACAATTATAGGAACTTTCAAGCATAACTGGACTTGTCTAATATGTCACAAATCAATATCTGGAATGTAACAGTGTTTTATTGCCTCTCATTCTGTTATTTTTGGGGATATAGCAATGCATGGAAAGAGAATTGCCAATTGGGAACTGAATTATGAACAGACATGCATAATTCTGTTCACTAGAGGTGCAGTGGTTCTCATCGCCTCCTCAAGGGTAAACCCAACAATCTGCCCCAACCAAAGAAATATTGGGGCCGATTCACAGAACTAATGTGAGACAAAATCCTAAATTTACGAGGTTAGGATTTTGTCTTAAGTTAAACTTGTTAAACTTAAGTTTGTCTTACGTTTTGGTTCATAAGACAAAATACTAACTCAAGACAAAATCCTAATTTAAGACAAAATCCTAACTTTACTACTACTAAATGCCTTCTGTGAATACCAAAAGTAGTAAGTTTAGGATTTTGTCTCAGATTTGCATAGAGTCACTACATTTATTGTTGGAAGCTTCAGGCAGTCCTTGGGATTAATACCTCACATTGACTGGTTTACTGCAACGCCATGTATAGGGTTTCCTTTTGGCACCTTCTCAGAAGAAGAATGGGGTGTGAAGACATCTGAAATCACCCACTTTGTTTCTTTTTACCCTGACACTCTTTTTTTTGTCTTGCACAGAAAGGTTTGACAAAGGCTTACAAGTCTGAGTTAAGAAAGTGGCCATCTATGTTTAAACAGAACACCCCCTTTTCCGTATATATGCTTGGAACAATACCAAAATGGGGATGAGCATATTGGACAAACCATCTATGGCATACATAGGTATCAATGCACATGTAACTCTATGAATCAGGGTTGCAACCTAAAATTCGATTTTGTTCTACAATATGTTCACTAAATTGTGAGCAGTCCCCAAATATGGCTTTGTAGGAAACGTAGCTGTCCAAATTGTCTCTTTATCAGCAGGGCAATAATAGTTGTAGCCTTTTAGAAATAAGGTTTCCTTTTTAGGTCGAGCCTAGCGCAGCGCGCATGCGCTGCTCGCGAGACTTTATGTAAGGACTTTAGAAATCTCACCACACGCTCGCACACGCTCATGCGTGTGCTTTTGGTTTTGTCCTAGGCTATTGGCCTTTGCGTGCATTTTTTTAACAAAGACAGCACGCACTTGGGCAAAGGCGGGAGCATGTCCTGCCTTTGCTCCGCCCATGGCCTATTGTGTGCGGTTACCCACACAGGCACCATTTGGTTTGAATTATCGTGCACAGACGCGGGCACGATAATTGAAACCAGATGTCTCGCTGTGGCACGCGCGCACCATTCATTAATCAGACAGCTGCAGCTTTGGGCAGCCAGAAACGCTGATGGTTGCTTTGCTGGGACTCGAGGAAGCGGTTTATTGTGGCTTATGTGGCTCCCGTGCCGACGTGCCACTGTTGCTGTGTTAATCACTGCCACTATAAACAAGCCGGGCATTAATGAACATTAAATCCCCCGGTGCTCCTATGTCTCGGCTGTTTGCACAGCGCACAAGAGGAGCTCTGTAATCTGCGGCTCTACGTCCTCAGAGTCGGCTTCAAGGTCCCTCTGAGGGCTGATCGGAGATAAGGGCAGAGCTCCACTTAAGCACATACTGGTGCCATTAAAAGCCCATTTGCTGTCCCCGAGGATGAAAGTGACCCTGGGTGAGCCGCTCGCTCCGGTGAAACACCTCACGCCACACCTCCCAGATAACATCCTCTGCTGAGTGTTTTACCCTGTTTTCCTACCGCAGCTGGGAGCCCCCCTCACTTGAGTGACTTGAGTGGCTATGTGTGTTGAGGGAAACGGGGTTGCTCAGGGGGAAGGCTGGTTCTTTACGTTCCCGTAAGATGATCAGCCAGACCGCCACCTTTTCCTTATCGACCCACATTTTGTTTTTGATATTTTAAATGGCTCGTGGTCTGCCTGGATAAAATACAGAGCAGCGAGTAATTCCTGTGGCGGCACAGAAGAGGCACGCCAAACTGGCAGCGTATTCCTTAAAGCAAGCCTGTTTCTTCGAGCCTTCAGGCGGTGTTTATTTTTTTAACACTGGACATCCGTTGTAAGTGTTTGTTGTATGAGGCGAGAGGGGCAGAGACCCGGCAACCAGGTGTATGGAAGGGGGCGCAGGAGGGGGGAAATGGCTATTGTATAGACTAGCTCTTTAACAGGCTACATTCGCTGAACATTCCAAGTGCACAAATACACACCTGTCCCAGTATCACTGGGTGGCAGAGGGTTGTCAAACCTAGGCCCAGATCCAGGAATTTGCAGGGCACAGCCACCAGTATCCTAGCCAGGGCCTCTGGTATTATGCGACAGGGGAGCATTACATTTTGTGGCAAGGTTGACTAAATTATGCGCCAAGAAAAGGCAAATTCTCCGGCAGAATGCAGCCAAAAAGTCTTACTTTATTAGTTTCATTGTGTTTTTTACCCATTGTAATACTGTCTGGGCAAAGATTTCAGATGATGGGGCAAATGCGATAAATCCATAACTATGTGAAAAAAGCAGAAGCCACAGTATCACATTATTCCAGTGCCCTTGGTCATCGATGAGACTGCACGTGCTTCCTATCGACCAGGATGATGTTTACTAGGTATGAGATGGAACGTTGGGCATCCTTGACCCCTCCCACTCCATCATGTGGGATGGCTGAGCAGAGGGGAGTGGAGTGAGGCAGATTGGGTGACATGGCTGAGCAGTCATGGTCTACCTCATGCACAGTGCCCCACGAAACAAGCACTGGTAAGCCAATAAGAGGTATTGGAACTGTCAATTCTTTATTAGCCATGATGAATAGCAGTATGGCAAAATCGATAAATAAATAAATACGCCATGATGTAGCTGCCACATCATTCTGTAGTCACCTGCATGTGTTCAACAAGCATACAGCACCTTCAAAAGACCACATTTTTTTACTTACTGATCCGAGATTGATTAGTAAATAAACAAGCATTGGCATAGCCAATAGGTCTCGCCTTTGGGACCTTATAAGTATTTAGTTATAAAGCAGGTCCCAAAGGTGAGACCTATTGGCTGCCAATGCTTGTCAGGTTTGAGCCTACTCAACAGGGCATGCTGTTTGGCTGCAGAAGACATATTGTGGGTTTACCAGGAACATTCAGGGGCTTGCAGTCCACCAACTGTTAATCATTGATTGGCTTTCCTGTCACATGTTCCTGCTTATTTGTGTCCCCAGTGTTTGTCTATCCCATGGAGCATAGCCTATTGCTATCTCTTTGATTGGCTCGGCTTTTAGGCTTCCAATGCTTGCTTTAAGGAACTTTTTTTCCCTCATTTTCTTAAAGCTCTCCACGAGAGTGCATGTATTTTACAGCTATCTCCCACGTGTGCTTTTATTCCCCAACGTTACTGTCTCTGACCCAGCGTCTTATGAAGAATTACTCACACGTAGGTTTTTGTAGTGAAGGTTTATTCTTCAAAAGGAAACAGCACACCAGAAACGGGAGGACTGCACAGTGGCACACAGTGTGTCGACTCCCCAACAGATCTTCTCAAACTGACACTCAATCAGCTGGCATTCTAGAAAGCCAGCTGATACGTCACAATACAGGTTGGTTGGTGCGTGAGGAAAGTACGGCTGCCTAGAGGAGTGGCGTAAAAGCTTCTGGAAGGTATCTCCTTCCTGTGGGAAAAAGGAAAAGGGGGAAAAGGAAGGTAGTCAGAAAAGCAAGAAGAGAAAGAAAGAGTAGGGGAAAGAAAGAGACAAGAAAATAAAAATGCATGTCAACAATATGCATGAAGTTTATACTCTTGCTAAGGAGAATAATGCATAGGTTAATAGCATTCAGAGTAAAGCAAGGGCTAATAACATTCAAAATCCTTAAACCAGCTAGATTTAGCTATTACGCGCCCAGACCTGGTCATACTGTTTCCTCACTGGCCTGATGATCCAAAGATATGTCACATATGTCAGGTTGACTCGTGAGAGCTTGACAATGTACCACCCTTAGATCAGTAGCATTGCTAGCAATACTCACTTCTTGGTTTGCCTCTTGGACTTTGCACATGTGGGTTTATATCCCATCCTCGTCGCCATTCTTATGAGAAATTAATCGCACATATGTTTTTGTAGGGAAGGTTTATTCTTCAAAGGTAAACAGCACACCAGAAACGGGAGGACAACGCAGTGACACACAGCGTGTCGACTCCCCAACAGAACTTCTCCAACTGATACTCAATCAGCTGGCATTCTCGAATGCCAGCTGATACGTCACAATACAGGTTGGTGCGCGAGGAAGGTACGAGTGCCTAGAGGAGTGGGGTAGAAACGTCTGGAAGGAGACTTACAATTCAACACAGGGGCTTCTCTTTTCACACTCACAGCCATGTTCCGGTCTCTCCCCTCTGTGGGCTTTTCCTCCATGTGGTTCATGTTTGTCTATATTGCCCATGCTGCTTCTCTCCCTGCTTGCTGTGCTGCTGCTCCCTCCACCCACAGTGTTGCTTCTCACTCATCACCCCAATCAATTTCCACCACCCAGCCCTTTTCAGGTCTCGTCTACGCAGCGCACATGCGCTGCATAGGAGAAGACCTTTAGCCATCAATTTGCCTTTTCAGCCAAAAACGTGCATGCGTTGCATTGCTTTTAATGGCAACGCGTGCACGTCTGGCGATTCCCTTGCAGGCGCGAGCTTTGACACAATATGTTTGAAATTAACTTGCAAACATATGGTGCCCCTGCTCACTCCCGAAAGGGAAACAGGCGCAGGCCCGTTCCTGTCTCCTCTCCCCATGTTGCCTCCTCCTTTAGCGCGAGGCACGCGTGCCTTTGTTTTTCTCGTGTTTCTTGTTGCTTGTTTGTGGTAATGGATTCCTTACACGCATTTGTTCTAGAGTGGCCGGGAAGGGGGGCTGCTCCTGTGTGAGATCTTCGTGCTCTCGCCTCTGGGCTGTTGGTATGCGGAGGAAACTCCAGCTGCCCTGAAGATGAATTTTTCATTAATTTACTCTCCTGCGGTGAAAGAGTTTCTGTGGTGTGTCTGAATGCGTGACCTATGAGTAATGAAGGGTCAGCGGCCAGGGAAACGTCTGAATGAAGTCTGCCTCCAGCTTTCCTACCTGCAAACACAACCTCTTGTGGCATGAAAGAGCCCTCTGTTTCCAGGGCAAGCAAGCTCCGAAATAAACACCACTCGGCCCTGGTGCAGCCGAGGAGACCATTCCAGCCTCCATACCCTCCACTTCGCAGTTTGCACAAGGTGGCATGGCACCTACCCCGACTTCATCCATTAATATACCTCGACAGTTACCTCAACAGTGTACACCCCTCGGCGGTCTTGTCACTTACGTGCTTGTCGTTGACTTTCCAAAAGTAGAAGGCCCGGATGGCGCCGAAGAGCAGCAGCAGCGCCTCGGAGATGAGCGCTATGGCCCCTATCTTCAGCAGGCGACCCCCGCCTGGGGGTTTCAGCGACACCGCAGTGTAGGCCTGGATGAGAAGGCAGAGATAACAAGAAACATGACAGCCTGAGGAGCGCACTACATCACCACACGCACGATACATCAGCACACGCAGAGCGCAAGAAACACAACCACACGCAAGGCGCACGATACAACACCACACGCAGCATGCACAATGCAACACCACACGAAGAGCGCACTATAACTCCCCACATGCAGAGCAAACAATACAACACCACACGCAGAGCGCACGATACATAACCACACACAGAGCGCACGATACAACACCGCAGGCAGACCGCACGATTCTTCACCACAAGCAAGGCACACAATATAACACCACACACAGTGCACGATGCAACATCACAGGCAAGCGCACGATACAGCATGACACACAGAGCGCACGGTACATTACCACACGCAGAGTACACGATACAGCACCAAACGCAGAGTACGCGATACATCACAACACACAGAGCCACACTACATCACCACATGCAGGGCGCACCTTACATCACCATACGCAGAGCACACAATATATCACCACACGCAGAGCGCAGGATACATCACCACATGCAGAGCACACGATACAACACCACACGCAGAGCGAACGATACATCACGACTCACAGAGCGCACGGCACATCACCACATGTAGGACGCACGATACATCACCACACGCAGAGCCACGATACATCGCCACACACAGGGCACACCTTACATCATCACACGCAGAACGCACGATATATCACTACACGCAGAGCGCACCATACATCACCAAACACAGAGCGAACGATATATCACTGCTCGCAGGGTGCACGTTACAACACCTTGGCAAAGCACACGATATATCACTACAAGCAGAGCGCACGATACATCACCACACACAGGGTGTACCATACACCATACATCACCACACGTTGAGCCGCGAGCGCACCATATATCACTACACGCAGAGCACACCATACCTCACCTTATGCAGAGCGCACCATACAGCACCTCATACGCAGGCAGGTCACCAGTCAAACCGCTGCTCATCACCCCCAAAACTCACACACCGAGTATCCACATGCCTCGCCAGAACAACCACAAATGTGGTGTGTCAGTTCTTGGATTGCCTTATTTTCCACGGGGCAGCAGTGCACCACTCCTCAGAGTGACTGTCGTATATTTAATGGAACAATCAATGCCTGCACACATTTAAAGTACCGGCTTCAAAATCCCTCAGCTGAACTGACACATATTTAAATAATTGGCATGATCTGCATGTGGTATAGCGGTCAGGAACAACACCTGGCAAACACACGAGGGGACACCACCAATGCTCATCGGCGGAAATGAGCAGTAGCTGTGATGTTCGACAGGTCTGCACATATTTAAGATGGCCGAGGGCACACTCATCAGCAGAGGCAGAGCTGCCAGTTTTTGAATGGGCAGTATTATCATGTACTACGGTAGGCAGCATCAGCATAACTCAGAAGAAGTTCTAGACTTGTGGGGCAGTATCAACACTCCTCATCTGAATTGACTTGTTTATTAGGGGGCAATATCCGGTGCTGGAAACAGCACTATAAAAGTGCAGGTACTCCCTATCCCAGAGCAGTGAGGCGTGCGAGCACGCTCTTATTAAAAGCACTCCTCGGCAGGGCGCCGGGTATTTAAATGGGCAGTGTCAGCACTCCCCAAAAGAGCTGACACTTGTTTAATGGTGTTACAGCAAACAAATGATGGACGGAATGCTGACAATGCAAACATTCTCCACCAGTCAAAAGATCTGGGATAAATCCATCGTTCTTTTGCCCACTACGCCACCCCAGTTTGGCCTGGCCTGGCCTGGCAGTTCAGTCTGGACTGTTCCCATGGGGCACAGGGTCAAGACTGATTTGCATATGGCTGGGTCCAAACTGGGGTGGCGTAGTGGGCAAAAGAACAATGGATTTAACCCAGATCTTTTGACTGGGGGAGAATGTTTACTTTGTCAGCATTCCGTCCATAATTTGTTTGCTGTAACAGTTGTTTAATTGTAGCACGTTACCTCTGAGTGACACAGCGACGTCCTGCCACATATAGTCTTTTTGTAAGTTAAGAAGTGAATCTCAGCTCACGTCACCTTCCTGAATCTTATCACAATGCAAAAGAGAACTACAATCCTTTGCAAACCACACCCCGAGCAATCACCGACCCCACGTAAACCTCCAGTATTACTAATCCCTCATTAAGGCACACCTCCACCTCCTCGCATCTAGGCACGCTCCAGTACACGATGTAGTAGTTCATTTACCATTTCGCTACCGCACCTTAAATACCGGCTCCCCCTAAAGTAGAACCAAACGCTATTCTTAGCATCTGCCCAAAGATCCAGCACTTGTTGCATCCGAGAACATGGCGTCCCAACAGGCACCGCACACAAAGTGCAGTGGAAGTATAGCTGTGCATTCAGCGAGTTGCACACCGGCCTTCTAGGCACCCTCGCTGTGTCTCTGTGCACCCCTTTGATTTTCAGGCTGTAAATGTTGCAGATCGTTTCGCACATTCTATGAAACTTTCTGTGCACATTCCCGGACGGCGGTACTCACGGGCGGCAAGCACTGCTCCACGTCCTCGGGCCCGCCAGAGCGATGGGCACTTTCTCTGAACTCTCTGCCATGGCTGCAGCTCCGGGTCTGAGCCTGGGCCCCGCTCTGCCCGCAGTGCACCGAGCTGCGCCCGCCCACTCCGTCCACCCCCTTTGGGCCCCTGCCCCTTCAGCGCACCTCCACTTCTCCTGTCCATCACAAACCTCACTCCTGCCCCTCCCATCCCTGCTAACGTTGCTCAACCATTCCTATCCTAATGCCCCCGCCGTGGCCCCCTCACCGCCTGTCCGCCAAAGCCCTACCTCCTACCCCCTCCAGTGCACCCCCTGCCAGTCGTACACCTCCTGCCTTCCATGCTTCCATACGATCCGCTGCTAGGGTACCACCTTTTCAAAAGAAACAAGCATTAGCATAGCCAATAGATCTCGCTTTTGGGACGTTATAAGTATTTACTTATGCAGCACAATATCCTTGGTGCAACAACATCAACTGTTGCATGGCTAAACACTTATAAGATCCCAAAGGCGAGACCTATTGGCTATGCCAATGCTTGTAAAATTTTTTAAGCACCTTTGTGCTGCTTTTTTAAACAGCGTTTTCACGTTCCTTTTATTTGTTAGTTCCCAGATCATTAAATACGAAGAAAAAAATGGCAGATAATTTTTGTAAGCACGCGCATGTGCATGTGCTCTACATGCTTGCACGTGCAAAATCAATAGGTCTTGTAGGTGAGACCTATTGGCTTTGCCAATGCTTGCTTAATATTTCAAAAATCGTTCCACCTCGGTTTTTAATTTCTGCAGGGTAAAATCTGGCAGCCCTTCATACCTGAAATATCTATGTAAAATAACACTGCTTCGTCCCATTAAAATATTTCTTATCAGCACATTGTTACATGACATTTAAGGCAATACAGATAGTATCCGTCCTCAGACATCCTGCTGCGTTGAGGCTTTTCCACAACGTAGAACATGAGAGTCAGACACTCACGTTTCTGTCTAAGAAAACCAACCAGTACTGCGACCAAAAGTTACATGAAAGTCTAAGGGTTTGGAAATTGGCCATGGGAGCTATTTATGCACCCTATGGTGTCATTAAGACTCTTGAACTGGGAAACTTTGCATCAAATTGATTTAATAAATATTTAACCATAGATCCCTCCTTAGGGTAGGATTACACCAGTCATCCACAATACTGGTGCAAGTTCCAAAATCCGATTCTTAGAGTTTGACACACCAGAATGGGGAATATCGTACCAACCCCCATTCCGATGTACGCCAACCGGACATGTAGGCAGTTTACTCCTGCGACTTGCAATCTGTTCACTGTCACAAATCTTGGGAGCTATCACCCAGTTGTAATTACATTTGGACTAGGCCGCGGCAAAATTTCAATTACGCATTACTCTTTGATGCGGAATTACAAATTATAACGCAACCACGCCGGGTCGTGTAATTGCGAGTCATTTGGGGGAAAAATACTACGAGAATAACCAGATACCAACAGATGGTGCTTTGATATTTTAGGGGCTAGATTTCATTACAGCCCCTAAAATATCATAATTCTGGCTCTACTGATTGGATTTAATTTGCTTTAGTGATAATCGATTTCTTACTATTTTATTCTAAATTGGTTTGACATATTTCTTGTGTTGTGTTTTCAATTTATTACTGAATGTGTGCTGCATAAATACGTTACACATTGCCTCTAAGTTAAGCCAGACTGCTTTTGAGCCAAGCTACCAGAAGGTTAGGAATTGGTTAATTTTTGTGACTTTTGTGGTTCACTCTGACAAGGCTTGTGGTTGTTGCTTGAGTAGAGTTTTCACTCTCCTCAATCAATACCCAATTTCATACAGTAGGCATCCTCTGAAGCTCCAGAAGGTGCTTGGAATAGCCCCTCCCCACCCCAGGCCATCATGTCTAGGGAGGAGCCCCTTTCATGCTCCCAGGAGCCTTTGTCCTCTGCCTGTGAGCAAGACACATCCCACCACAGGGGAGACAACAGGTGATAGCTGGATTGGCAGGAAAGTGTTTTTGGTTTTAGGCAGGAAATGACAACTTTCTAAAAATTTCATTTCCAAAATAGCAATAAAAAAACCAACTTACCCATTAAGTTGGATTTCAAAATAATTCTAAAATATTTTACTAACCACTCCCAAACTGAATTTGGTGAGGTTTGTGGGGTTCATTTGTGGTTTGAAGTTGCTGTAAATGGCTGTGATTAGCTTTGATAAAGAATTGATAAAGATTGTTGCAGAGTTCCCGCGAGGAGGTGAACGAGTTGAAGACAGCTAATGGTGAGGGGAAATCTTTCAAAACAGGAAAGATTTCTATGCTTCTGTTGGTGCTGACATCAATACGATCTGCCAGAGCGTCATATTTGGTGGTCTGGATCATTTGATGGTAGCGTCTTAGGGTGAATTTGAAAGTGTTCATGTCTGCATTTTCCTAACACATTCTCCATTTGCACTCCAGTTGTTTGCATGGCGTTTCGTAAGTCATAGGCCCTCCTTGTACCAACTTGCCTGGGGTCTGGATTGTGTTCTATTACTGTGTTTGAGGGGCGGCAGGCAGTAGGCAAAGGAGGTCATCCAATTGTTGAAATTTTTTATGGCTTTGGGAAGCTGTTCCTGTATTCGGGTTGGTGGCTTTTGAAAGTGGTGCTCCAGTCCTTGTTAGGGATGGTGTTCCAATTTTGGCCAGCTGGACTGGCAGTGGTGCAGGTGCATTGGACTGGGAAGGGGATGCTGAACTTGAAGAGGGCGGAGTCTGTCCAGGAGACCTGTGTGGTTTGTTTAATTGGATATTGTTGAAGTTGGTGAAAATAGGATCCAGGATGTGTCTGGCAACATGAACATGGCCTTTTACTCACTGGGTGAGGCCCAGGCGTCCAAGATCTTCAATGAGTACTCTTAAGTTGAGTTCCAGGTGGAAGTTTGGGTCTCTGAGTAAGAAGTAATTTCTACTATCGAGGGTGAGTGGTGTATCAAAGTCCGTGATGGGTTGGTGAAGTTGGTGTGTGGTCTCGGTGGTCTGTAGATGACAGTGCCATTTACGGTCAAGTTCGTTGTGATGTGGAACTTGAACGAGAGGTGTTCCATGTTGGAGGATGATGTGTGCATGGATGTGGTGGAACAGATGATGTTCTTCTAGATGATGGCGATTCCACCTTCTTTGTGAAGTCTGTCTTGCCTGGCAATCTTGTTGCCAGGGTAGGGTGGCTGTGGCTGTTGGAAAGTGGATTATTAGTAGTGGCAAATGGATGTATGCCACTGCCAATAAGACAACTAACGCAGTCTAGGGCTCAGAACAGGTCTTAGAAAATTATTTCACATGGGTAGTTTGGCTGCGAGCAGGCAGGTTTAACTTCAAAGACAGGAATGTAAAGAATTTAAAACATCAATTCAGTAAATAATTAAGACATACCAAACAACACCGATTTGTAAAAATAGGAAATATTTTTTTCATTAAAATGGCATCAAAACGAAAAAGATCCAAATTAGGGAACCAGAGATATGATTTTTTTAAGATTTAGCACTATGTAGCATATAGAAACCTGTAGCGCCTATTGGGACATCTGGTTGCGCTAGTCTGAGTCAAAGTCAAAGTTTCAGGCCGATGGTGATGGAGCCCTGCGCAGCTACCCCTTGCAATAGGTCTCGGTCAAAGTTTTGATCTTCTGACTTAAAACCTTTTCTGGAGCTTTTCTTCCCAGGGTCACTAGAAGCTCTCAGCCAGTCCAGATTCGATGAGGGTCCACCGGATTGCCTTGCGATAAGCTCCTGGTCAAACTAATGGAAGTCAGACCTCCGAAGCTTTCCAGAGGGACAAACCAGAGATCCGGGCTGGGGCGGGGTTGAAGGTGGGCGGCTTGACTCTAGCGGTTAGTCCTGGTCACCTCTCCTATGTTCTCCTAGAAACAACCATGGTGTC
Source organism: Triturus cristatus (assembly GCF_964204655.1). Lineage (NCBI taxonomy): Eukaryota > Metazoa > Chordata > Amphibia > Caudata > Salamandridae > Triturus > Triturus cristatus. The sequence continues at coordinate 179,671,392 of NC_140590.1, forward strand.
CCTGGGTGCGGTGAATATTTCAACCCTTGCTACTTTACCTCCAAACATGAACAAGTACAGGCAGTGGCCTAAAGTTAATAGGGCTGAGGTAGAGGCTATCAGAGACACAGGGCTAGCGTAACTATGGTCCTGGACAAACTGGTGCCTCAGGAGAGGTTGCTATCTGGTGAGTTTTACCAGGTGACATATGCAGACAGCACTACCAAACTTCATCCTATGGCTGTGGTGGCATGATAATGGGGAGGTGTGACAGGCTCAATGAAGGTAGATGTGTCTCCTGTACTCCCAGTCCAGTGTTTCCTGGGTAATGACCTCGAAGCATCTGAGTGGTCAGAAGTGGAGAGGGGTCTCCATACGAAAATATTGGAGTGCCCTGAGTGGGTATGTGCTGTGACTAGGTCACAGACTATCCAGAAGGGAAAGGCTGGACACTTGGACACTGGAACAAAGGGCCAAGCATCCAAGGACAAGGGTACTGGGCCTAGTGAACCAGCCCAGGGAACTACAGAGGTGCAGTAGGAATCTAACCCTGATGGGGCGGATTTGGCCTCTGAGGGGGGGACTCTATCCCTGCCAGAGCTGTCAGATTTGGCAGAACTAACAGGAGCAGATGGACCCTCCAGGGACAGAAAGACTGTCCCACCCTTGAAAGCTTAAGGCGGATTGCCTCTAAACAAGAGGAAGGGGATGACAGTGGGTTTCACAGAATCTACTGGGAATAAGTACTGCTTTATACTGAGGCCAGAAACCTCAAGGAGGTGGCCACCAGGAGATTGGTGGTGCCCCAGAAGTATGGAGAGTTCATCCTGACTTTGGGTCATGATATATCCTTGGCACGACATTTGGGACTGGAAAAGACATGCAACCATTTCTACTGGCCCCATATGTCTGAAAAGGTAAAGGATTTCTGCAGCTCCTGTGTCACCTGTCAGGCCAGTAGCAAGGCAGGGGGCAAGACAAAGGCTCCCAGGGCCCCCCATGTCGAATGGAGTAGGCCCTATGCAATCTTAGGAAAGAAGGGTGAGGTTACCTATTTGGTTGATCTTGGCACTTTTTTCACACACTATGAAGGGGGGAGAGGCAACTCCCCAATGACATAACTGTAACACACACAAAGGAGTAGCGAAAAGTGATCAAAAGGTGGCCCATGCTATGTGGAGAAATACTGCCCTCACTCACAAAAGTGTGACATGCTTCATCATTGGTCTTGCTTACAATACGCCCCTGTGCAGAGCAATGCCTGGGGTGGAGCAGGGGGGAGGGAAGGACTATACAAACATGAAAAAGAAATTATATATCAATATGCATTCGGATCACCAAAAGAAAAAGTGCAGTGAAGGTTTAAAACTAGCTCGGTGGTGTCTCTGTACAACAATTAATTCCTGGACCCACCGTTCTAGGTCTAAAAACGTGAAGGATGGTGGTGATTGGAGAGATTTAAGAGTTCCTTCAATTTTAAAGCTGTTTAGCCGTGTTAAAGGTGACCACAGTGTTGGGTCTCACCAGCATTCTTCAGGACCAATCAGATCCCAAGTTTTGTATTTACCCTCTGTACCAGAATAGGGTATCCCTGGAATTTGTAATTTCCAAGGGAAGGGTACCCCTAAGTAACTCACACTCGTTTGTCGAGTTTCATTAAAAGCAATGCTAAAAATGGTGAGTGATTGGGAGAGACCCCATGTGGGAGTGGTACTGTCTCCCAAATTGACAGCACAGAGACTGCAAGCAGGCACTGGAGCAATTTGCTGTCCTGTTTTCTTTGACCCCGAGCATCACTGAATGGTGTGTGTACCACATTGACACTGGTGACAGCCTACCTGTCAAAAATAAACTATACAGGTTGTCTGACCATGTCAGAGCCAGCATTAAAGCTGTGGTAGCTAAAATTATGGAATTAGGTGTAATTGAACCGTCTGAGAGTTTGGGCCAGTCCAGTGGTGCTGGTGCCCAAACCTAATCCTCAAGAGGGAACCAAGGAGTTAAGGTTCTGTGTGGACTACAGAGGACTGAATGCAGTAAAAAAGACAGATGCTCTTCCTGTACTTAGAGCTGATGAGCTCATTGACAGGTTAGGGGTTGCTAAGTACCTGAATATGTTTGATGTGACCTCGGGTTACTGGCAGATTGCCTTCACTGATAGAGCAAAGGAGGGGTCAGCATTCTCCACACCAGAGGGACATTGGCAGTTCAATGTAATGCCCTTTGGCATAAAACATGCATCTGTCACCTTCCAAAGGTTGGTTAACAGGGTTAATTCTGGGTTGAACAGTTCAGTGCAGCTTATCTGGATGATTTAGCAGTATACAGTTCTACATGGGGGGATCACTTAAGGCACCTGAGGTAAGTGCCACAGGCAATGCAGTAGGCATGCCTGACTATTAAGGCAAGTAAGTGCCAAATAGGACAGAGTTCTGTGTTGTACCTAGTCCACCTGGTAGGTGGATACCATGTACAGCCCCTCCAGGCCAAGATCCAAACTATTTTGGATTTGACAGCTCCTGTTATCCAGACTCAGGTCAGGGCATTCCTTAGACTGACAGGATATTATTACCATCATTTCCTTTGGTTTTGCTTTGTTCGCCATAAGTTGGCAGGGTATGCTCAGACTTGAGTCCCTTGCTCGCTTTGCCACTGGATTCAAGCAAGCCTGGCTGAAGACGGCTGAAATGCCAGAAACCGGTCCTAGGGAGCTTGTTTCCGGTCCAGGGAAGACATGGCTTGGCAGTTCGGGCTGGACTGTTCCCATGAGGCACAGGGTCAGACTGATTTGCATATGGCCATGTCTAAACTGGGGTGGCAGAGTGGGCTATAGAACGGTGATGGATTAAACCCAGATCAGTTGACTGGGGGTGAGTGCTTGCAATGTTCAACACTCTGTCCATCATTTCCTTTGGTTTTGCTTTGTTCGCCATAAGTTGGCAGGGTATGCTCAGACGTGAGTCCCTTGCTCCCTTTGCCACTGGATTCAAGCAAGCCTGGCAGAAGACGGCTGAAATGCCAGAAACCGGTCCTAGGAAGCTTGTTTCCGGTCCAGGGAAGACATGGCTTGGCAGTTCGGACTGGACTGTTCCCATGAGGCACAGGGTCAGACTGATTTGCATATGGCCTTGTCTGAACTGGGGTGGCAGAGTGCGCTAAAGAATGGTGATGGATTAAACCCAGATCAGTTGACTGGGAGTGAGTGCTTGCAATGTTCAACACTCTGTCCATCATTTCCTTTGGTTTTGCTTTGTTCGCCATAAGTTGGCAGGATATGCTCAGATGTGAGTCCCTTGCTCACTTTTCCACTGTATTCAAGCAAGCCTGGCTGAAGACGGCTGAAATGCCAGAAACCGGTCCTAGGAAGCTTGTTTCCGGTCCAGGGAAGACATGCCTTGGCAGTTCCCATGAGGCACAGGGTCAGACTGATTTGCATATGGCCATGTCTGAACTGGGGTGGCAGAGTGGGCTAAAGAACGGTGATGGATTAAACCCAGATCAGTTGGCTGGAGGTGAGTGCTTGCAATGTTCAACACTCCGTCCATCATTTCCTTTGGTTTTGCTTTGTTCACCATAAGTTGGCAGGGTATGCTCAGACATGAGTCCCTTGCTCACTTTGCTACTGGATTCAAGCAAGCTTGGCTGAAGACGGCTGAAATGCCAGAAACCAGTCCTAGGAAGCTTGTTTCCGGTCCAGGGAAGACATGGCTTGGCAGTTCGGGCTGTACTGTTCCCATGAGGCACAGGGTCAGACTGATTTGCATATGGCCATGTCTGAACTGGGGTGGCAGAGTGGGCTAAAGAACGGTGATGGATTAAACCCAGATCAGTTGACTGGGGCTGAGTGCTTGCAAAGTTCAACACTCCGTCCATCATTTCCTTTGGTTTTGCTTTGTTCGCCATAAGTTGGCAGGGTATGCTTAGACGTGAGTCCCTTGCTCACTTTGCCACTGGATTCAAGCAAGCCTGGCTGAAGACGGGTGAAATGCCAGAAACCGGTCCTAGGAAGCTTGTTTCCAGTCCAGGGAAGACAAGGCTTGGCAGTTCGGGCTGGACTGTTCCCATGAGGCACAGGGTCAGACTGATTTGCATATGGCCATGTCTGAACTGGGGTGGCAGAGTGGGCTAAAGAACGGTGATGGATTAAACCCAGATCAGTTGACTGGGGGTGAGTGCTTGCAATGTTCAACACTCCGTCCATCATTTCCTTTGGTTTTGCTTTGTTCGCCATAAGTTGGCAGGGTATGCTCAGACGTGAGTCCCTTGCTCACTTTGCCACTGGATTCAAGCAAGCTTGGCCGAAGACGGCTGAAATGCCAGAAACCGGTCCTAGGAAGCTTGTTTCCGGTCCAGGGAAGACATGGCTTGGCAGTTCGGTCTGGACTGTTCCCATGAGGCACAGGGTCAGACTGATTTGCATATGGCCATGTCTGAACTGGGGTGGCAGAGTGGGCTAAAGAACGGTGATGGATTAAACCCAGATCAGTTGACTGGGGCTGAGTGCTTGCAAAGTTCAACACTCCGTCCATCATTTCCTTTGGTTTTGCTTTGTGCGCCATAAGTTGGCAGGGTATGCTCAGACGTGAGTCCCTTGCTCACTTTGCCACTGGATACAAGCAAGCCTGCCTGAAGATGGCTGAAATGCCAGAAACCGGTCCTAGGAAGCTTGTTTCCGGTCCAGGGAAGACATGGCTTGGCAGTTCGGGCTGGACTGTTCCCATGAGGCACAGGGTCAGACTGATTTGCATATGGCCATGTCTGAACTGGGGTGGCAGAGTGGGCTAAAGAACGGTGATGGATTAAACCCAGATCAGTTGACTGGGGGTGAGTGCTTGCAATGTTCAACACTCCGTCCATCATTTCCTTTGGTTTTGCTTTGGGATCACTTTAGGCACCTGAGGTAAGTGCCACAGGCAATGCAGTAGGCATGCCTGACTATTAAGGCAAGTAAGTGCCAAATAGGACAGAGTTCTGTGTTGTACCTAGTCCACCTGGTAGGTGGATGCCATGTACAGCCCCTCTGGCCAAGATCCATACTATTTAGAATTTGACAGCTCCTGTGATCCAGACTCAGGTCAGGGCATTCCTCAGACTGACAGGATATTATAGAAGGTTTGTTCAAAATTACGTGACCATTGTGGCTCCCAGAAAGGTGGATTGTACCCCAGAGTGTAATAGAGGCTTTTTACGTTTAGAAAGCTGCCATGTGTTCAGCACCAGTGCTGTCGGCCTCTGACTACACAAAGGAATTTGTGGTTCAGGCAGGTGCTTCAGAATAAGGGATTGGGGCAGTGTTGTCACAGCTAAATTAAGAGGGCTATGATCAGCCAGTTGCCTTTATTTTGCAGGTGACTTCTTCCCAGAGAGCAGAGGTGGAGTGCCATTGAGAGAGAGGCTTTTGCTGTGGTGTGGTCCCTGAAAAAGCTGAGACCATATTTGTTTGGGACTCACTTTCATTGGTTGTTTCTAGCACGTGCCTACCCCTCCTTGGGGCACCACTCTCCACCCCTCCACTTACACTGGCAATCCCTGGGGATGGCCCCTCAGGGGGCAGCTTCTTGGTGCAGACAGAATTTCCCTTTTTCTGCCCTGTCTGGTTAAAGTTAAAGCACTTACACACCTTTGAGGGAGTCTACTTTTTAGTCTTTTAGAAGCAAGTTAGGTTCAATAGGCTGCAGTTCCAGATTGTGCAACAGGCACAGTCTTCTGAGTGCAGGGCCTGGTTGATGCAAATCAAACTTCTCAGCAAGTATCCTTCTTCTTCCTCTTGTTTCAAGCAGCAGATCTGAGAGGCAATGCCCCTCTCAGATACTTATTCAGTGTTCTCTGGGGTCACACAAGAGGACACTCCTGTAAAATGAGATACGGGGCAACTACCCAGAGCATGACCAATTCGTCCGAAGTGTAGCACTATTGTCTCCCAGAGAGCACCATTTCTCCAAAATTCATCACGGCTGATCTTTCAGCACAGACACAAGTGCTGGCTAAGCCCTCCCTCGGGAAGGTTAATGTTCATACTGCCCCCCTTACATCTGCTCACTCCTCCCTTAATCTTGCCATCTGGCTGGGTACAAAGAGTAGGGGTGTAAATGAAACTGTCCGGTCCTGCCTGTCTACTCCTTCTATTGAAGATTATTGTTTAGGACCCCTTTCCCCTGCTCTGCCATTCCTATGTAGCAGAACCCTGCCCTCCCAGGAGGGCTTTCTAACTCCATGGACTACATATCTCCTCAACAAAGGAGCCTGGCTAATCCACTTAACTCTGATCAATCTGGACAGACCACTAGAAGGCTGATTTTTGGCTTATATAGAAGAAGGTCTAATAAATTCTTGTCTGTACATTTTAGGGTAAATTCAACAATAGCATATTGTTGGATGTATTAATACCATTCTAAGCAGTCATTGAATGACATTTTATGACCTCCTGAACATCAGTTATTCTTTAATAACTTCTTGCCATGTTACTCTATGTGGGTTGGGATTAGCAAAGGGAAAAATGACATCAGGGCTAATAAAACATCTGTTATAAGGATCCTGCCTATATTTACCGGACCCCACACCCCAGGGATACCTAGGGGAGACTTTAGGGGTTTTGAACATGTAAAAATATTGCAGATCCTCACTCAACAGTGCTCCTAGCACAAAAGTGGATTTTGGGAAGCACTTTACTATAATGTGGGTAGTGGTATGTGCAATTTCACTAAACCGAAGGCATATAAAAAAAACTCATTTTTATAAGGCTACTCCTTACAAATGCCTGACCCCCTATTTAATGTGTCTCAACTTTGTAGTTTATTACTTTTCTAGTGCCCCAAACAGCAAAGTCGAGTTTGGGCACAATTTGCATTTTAAAAGCAATACTGCAACACAGATCTGTTTTTAAACTGACCTCAGATTTGAGCAGCGCACACTTGCAAGTGCAGAAAGTGCTGCTGGCCTCTTAACTGCCCTGACTTATTATATACTCTCCACGTAAAGGTAGTTTCAATCCTCCTGTCTTATTATATACTAGGGTCTTACAGGGGATGTCATGCCAATCATAAGGGTACAATAACCCATAGTGTACCCTAGTGTATCTAAGTGTTTTCACTGTATTCTCAGTGTGTCTTCAGTATAGCACTGGCCCTGGGCCCGGTTAGGCAAAGCCCAGGGTCAGTCAGAGTCAGTTACCAACAGTACCAGTCAGCAAAAAAGCTGGGGGTGGCCAGGGCAGAGAACAACTTTGCAACAGTGGCATTGTCAAGTGGTGATACATGGTTCAGCCAGATTTCCATGAGGACAGGTTTGTCAGGGGCCTAGACATGCAGCAAGTTCCAGATCTCTGTGGTGTGTTTTATGAGTAAGCAGGTTTTCAGGAGCATACAGGCGAGTTTGGATTGTTCTGTAGGTGGTTGCAAGATTGTGTGAGAGTGTGGAGAGTTGGGTGCTGTCTGTGGGGTGAGTGTTGGGAGTGGGCTAGTGCATAATAATTTGCAGGGAGCTCAGGAGAATTCTGCCTCAGGGTTGTGTGGTGCGGCGAGGCAACAGTATGTGGAGGAGTAACCAGGGTTGAGGACGCAGAAGGTTGCATTGTGGTAGTGGAGGAAGGGCTAGGGTTCCTGCTGCTGTGCGCTGTGCAGGCATTGATAGGCAGAGATGGGTTGCCTTCGGCATGCCACTGGTATACCCGCTTAGTGTTCATGCTGTGCAAGTCATTAAGTAGGTCCTGGGATGGGAGAGGAGTGATGTCACTTATTGTGCAGATGGGTGATGGGAATTCAAGTGATGTCACTTCCTGTGCAGATGTGTGATGGACAATCCAGTGATGTTACTTCCTGTGTAGATGAATGTTTGACTACTCCATGCATCAAAGTCAATTATCTACAGCATTAAGGTAAAATAATTAAGAGTTACCCTGGACTACAAAATAACTGTCAATATCATGCCTGTATCAGTGCCGGTAAAGCTCACCCCTTAAACGCCAAGTACATCTTTTGAGTTTGAGTATATTGCCAACATAATTAACATAAAAAAACATAGCACAATATAGCATACCATGACAAAATGTCTGTGCCAATATATCATTCATTAGGTGCGAGCGTGAGGAAATGACAAACTAGTCCACAGTCTTTGGCATGATTAGAGATCTTTGCATTTCATGAAGAAGTGAGATATTTGTTGTCTTCGGCCAAGATGTAGTTTTGCTTTACCCACCTCATTGCATTCTCCAAAACTGGACGCCCCACCCAGCATGGATGGGACATCAGGCTGTAGAAAAGCCTATTTCCCAGCCGTCACTGGTTGGCACTATTAGTATTATTTTAGGATTTATATCGCGCAACGAATCATCCCCACAGGGATCTCTCGGCGCGTTTGGCTGCGCAGTGCTGAAGGCTATGACAAACTTGCGGATTTAGAACAGCCAGGTTTTTAACTGCTTCTTAAACTGCCCCAAGCTTGTGCAGGCGCGTAGCTCATCTGGCAGGCGGTTCCAATGAAGCGGGGCTAAATGTGAGAATGAGCGTCCTCCCATTTTGATTTTCCTGATTTTACAGGGACATAGTAGATTACGATTACTAGATCTCAATAAGCGGGCAGGTATATAGGGAACTATCTTCTTCCTTAGGTAGGCCGGGCCAATCCCCTACTGTGCTTTGAACACCATCAGAAGCTTAAACACTGCTCTCTTCCTCATGGTCGGGAGGGGGTACGTACTGGTTTGTTGAGGACCAGTCGAACCACCGTGTTCTGCACTACCTGTAGCCTAGATGCAAGGTCTTCCCTAATTCCTACTAGTAGTGCGTACCCATAGTCCAGTTTACTAACTAGTTGTGCCTGTACTAGGGTCTTTCTGGCCTCCAAAGGGATCCAAGGAAAAATCTTCCTCAGCATCCGCATGATGCCAAAACATGTGCCCGATACTGACGTCACCTGTTCCTTCATCGAAAGCTTATTATCAAACAGGATACCCAAGTTCCTTGCCTGAGTGGTTGGATTGGGTGCATCCCCAATTCCTCCGGCCACCAGTCCGACGACCATAAATCCGTCGCCTTTCCAAACAGAAGGATCTCCGTTTTGTTGGAATTAAGCTGCAGAAATTTCTCGCTCATCCAAGCGGCAATTTTCAACATGCAGGATTTAAACTTTACTCTGTACGTTCTCATTATCTCTATTTATTAGTTAGAAGTCCTGCCCTTGGACTTCTGGCAGGTAAAGGGTTCAGGACAACGAAAGGAATGCAGACACTGCTGAAAGCAATGGCAAGATGCTGCGGGGCAGGTCCGCTGAAGCCCTCTACAACAGTGGGAACGTTCCAACTGCAGTGCAAGGCCTCTTATATACTACGCTTTTAAACTTTACTGGAATTGAAAAGCCTTGATCAAGCACTTCATGCAGCAATAGATCCTCTTACTCTATGCTCTGATTCATCAAATATCAGTTTCCACCGTGACCACATTACCCTTGCATTCCAGTACATCATTTGTCTATCTTCAATTGGGTGTGAAACACTGCAGCTATACCGGTAGACTAAAGTTAGACCAGAGAACTCTAGAGATCACAGTCCAAGGAGCTGAACTCTTGATCTAGTCATTGTAAGCATTTGTACTCGGATCTACCAATTCCATCTCGAGTCAGAAAGTGACCTGTGAGGTTTCACTTTACAGAATAACACAGCAGTCCTTAAATATCTATTCCTGACCTCAACCAGTTTGATGTTGCTGCACCTTGGATAGCATGTGATGTTGCAAAATGATGCTATGTTCTTCTCTATAACATTTCACAGCCCCACCTCAAGAATTCACATTTGTTAAGTCCTTCCTTACGGAAGAGGTGGCCCTGCATTTCATTTAAATGTCCTTGTTTGACCACTCTTATGGAAACTGAGATGGATGTGGGTCTGTTGGAAATCTACTGCTGGGTGCCAATCCTCTTTATATGTAGAGAACCCTCTGAAGAGAATCGCTATATCCAAGCTTTGACCTTCTCATGGCTACAAATGTCCTAAATGTTGCATAGTCTGCATTTCCAAACAGGGAATAGGACTGAAATAAAGCTGAAATAATGTGATTATGCAGACTGTTTAACAGCAGGCCACCCTGTTGACCAAAAGAAGACCCCTGAGAGTAACATTTGAGGTATCACTTTGAGTACCCACTTAGGCTAGTAATGTCTCCCTCAACAAGTATGCAAGGGCAGGGTCTGATGTCTTCTGAAGGTATTATCAGAACCCTGATATGAACTTGCCAAAGCACTGTGTGCAGAATTTGTATTAGGCTTACCACTGATATACTGTGAACTTGTTCACATTAAAAGAGACAAAGGTAAAAAAGTAAACATACATTACACTTTCAAATAACGTCCACTTGTTTTTAAGTCCCCCAAAAAGGTGCAGAGCAGGAGGAGACAGACTAAAACAACTACTGCCTATAAACTCGAGGAGCGGGAGGTTCAAGGGTAAATGGGCGAGATTATGATAAACATAAAAGTGGAAGCAAAGAGAGGTGCACATGCGAGAGGGGGTAGGAAGGAAAAGGAAGGAAGTTGTGTGCGAAGAGCGCTAGGTCTTGGTACAGAAGAGACTAACGGATATTCTGGGAAGGATAAAAAGGAGCCTTGGCAGGCAAGACCAGCCGGCAGCCGCAAAGTGCAAGGGAACAACCTGCCACCTGCGTGGGCATGAGGGATAGGGATGAGAGTATGATTCTTATAGACATGTACACTGGCAGGATATGGGCATCTGGTAACCGGAAATAGAAAATAAGGGTGTCCCTAAGGAAATTGACAGGTAGACCACTCTCACAGCAGTCAACTCGACCCATGTCATGAGGGTTTATATTCAGCCAATAGCACTAACTATGCAAGAACATGTATTCTTACTGTCCTCAACAATGATATTAGCCTACAAGTCCCAGCATGCCTATCACTCTTCCCCATGAAGCTGGGAGTGATGTAAAGCCGACATCATGACAGCTATACACTCCCAGCTTCCCTTTAACATGCGACAAGATTGGCAAAGATGCAGTTCACGTACGAGAATCAGTATCCACAAGATGAGCTTTAAATTGGTCTGGGTTTACAACCATTACATCTGACCAGAACCCTTTGTAAGCTCAATAACTGTGGCTGATCTCTAAATAACAAGAGCCACACCTTGACTCTATCTTTCTGTCCTGCAGGTCCCTGCTCAACAGACTCCCTAGGGAAGAACTTCGTCACCATGTTCATGCAGAATTACCTACCCCAATTGGATACGCCAAATATGCAAGTGCTGATCACAGCCTACTCCGATTTAACATCGGTCACTGTGACCGTCCAGAAGACGAGCTTTGTTAAAGTGCTTACGGTGAGCGAGGGGGAGACAGTGCCTCTGCAGATACCAAGCACTGCTCAATTCCTCGGGACGGGCAAATTCGACAATACAGTCACCATCCAGGCGGACAAGGACATCACTGTCCTCGCATTGAACCATAAGAAGTTGAGCACTGCCACCACCATAGTGTACCCAACGCATGACTGGGGCACAGAGTACTACCTTGTGACACCACTAGATGGACCGTCAGACAGCTTCAAGGAGTTCGCAGTGATCAACAATGAAGAAGCCAACAATGTTGAAGTCACCTTCACAGGCCAAGTCACCTTCCAGGGCAGGACATACCCATCAAAAACAACTCTCTCTGTCATGCTTGAGTCTCTGCAGGCCATCCAGTTCCAAAGCAAGGAAGACTTGTCCGGCACCAGGATTGTGTCCTCCAACCCCCTGGCTGTGATGACCGGCCACACGTGCACATGGAAAAACACCAAGTGCAATCATGTCTATCAGCAGCTGCTGCCCACCACCAGCTGGGGGGACACATTCATCGTGCCTGCAATTCCCCCACAGACCAGATCTGATTTTGTATTCATCGCAGCCTCTGAAACCACACGCCTGGACTACCAAGCAGGATCCAGCAAAGAGACCAAGAGCTTGGGAGCGGGAGAAGTGGTGAAGCTTGAAGTTAAGCAGGCGAACCCTCTCTATATCAAGGCCACTGCAGGTATCCAGGTCATTTTCTACTTCACGGGCTCGACTGCCAGAGACGGCACCCTATACGATCCCTTCATTAGCAATATACCAGATGTTGACAGCTACTGCACGTCCTACAACACGTATGGATTAAAAGACTTTGATAACAGTGTCATCTTGGTGGCCATGACATCAGCAACAGCTAGTATGACTTTCAACAAAGCATCAATACCTGGACTGAAATGGAGTCCAATTGAGGGCACAGACTTCTCTTGGAGCAACTTAAGCTTGGGGAAAGATTTCAGCACTAACACGGTAGAATGTAGCTCTCCATTCTAGCTTCTGAGTTTCGGAGTATCTACCATAGATGGGTATGGATCACCGGGAACCTGCGTAGCCCGTGAGTATGTCACATGACATTGGTCTATTCCAGGGAGTGCATCAGAGTATATACTGTACTGTCTGACCTATTAGGGACATCTGAAAGTATATCAGATGGTCTGAGCCTGTAAGAACATATAGGTGGATCGGAAACTGTCAGAGACTGTAAATATATGAGTGCCTCTAAAACTACGAGATACATTGAGTATATGTGAGTGCCTCTTGCGCTTGAGAAAGAGTGAGTATTTCTGAGTGTATCTTACACTACGAGATGCAGTGAGTATACAGGAGTGCCTCTTATACTACAAGATACAGTGAGTATTGTTGAGTACCTCTTGCACTTGAGAAACACTGAGTATATCTGAGTGCATCTTACACTACGAGATGCCATGAGTATATCTTAGTGCCTCTTACACTGTGAGATACCGTGAGTTTATATGAATGCCTCTTACATTATAAGATACAGTGATTATAAGTGAATACCTCTTGAACTTGAGATACAGTGAGTATACGTGTGCGCCTCTTGCACTTGAGATACAGTGGGTATACATGAGTGCCTCTTACACTACGAGATGCAGGGAGTATACCTAAGTGCCTCTTGCACTTGACATACACTGAGTATCTCTAAGTGAATCTTACACTACGAGATAGTGAGTATAGCTCAGTGCCTCTTACACTACGATATGCATTTAGTATATCTGAGTGCATCTTACTATAAGAGATACAGTGAGTATTTCTGAGTGCTTCCTGAACTTGAGATACAGTGAGTATTTCTGAGTGTATCTTACACTACAGATGCAGTGAGTATACATGAGTGCTTCTTACAGTGCGGGTTGCAGTGAGTATATCTGAGTGTCTTTTACACTACAAGATGCAATAAGGATGTGTGAGTGCCTCTTACACTATGGGATGCAGTGAGTATATGCGAGTGCTTCTTACACTACGGGATGCAGTAAGCATATCTGAGTGTCTTTTACACTACCGGATACATTGAGTAAATGTGAGTACCTCGCATTTGAGATACAGTGATTATGTCTGAGTGCATCTTACACTTGAGATGCAGTGAGTATACATGAGTGCCTCATACATAAGATACAGTGAGTATACGTGAGTGCCTCTTGCACTTGAGATACAGTGAGTATATCTGAGTGACTCTTACACTATGAGATGCAGTGAGTATGGGTGGGTGCCTCTTGCACTTGAGATACACAGAGTATACCTGAGTAAATCCTACACTAAGAGATACAGAGAGTATATATGAGTGCCTCTTCCAGCTGAGATACAGTGAGTATATCTGAGTGCATCTTACACTATGAGATACAGTGATTATATGTGAATGTCTCTTGAACTTGAGATACAGTGAGTATACATGAGTGCTTCTTGCAATTGTGATACAGTGGGTATACACGAGTGCCTCTTACACTATGAGATGCAGTGAGTATATCTGAGTCGCTCCTTCACTACGAGATGCAGTAAGTATATAAGAGTGCCTCTTGCAAGGAGTATTCCTGAATGAATCTTACACTACAAGATACAGTGAGTATATCTGAGTAGATCTTACACTACAAGATACAGTGAGTATATCTTAGTGCCTCTTCCACTTAAGAAAGAGTGAGTATTTCTGAGTGTATCTTACACTACGAGATGCAGTGAGTATACAGGAGTGCCTCTTACACTACAAGATACAGTGATTATAGGTGAGTAACTCTTGCACTTGAGAAACACTGAGTATATCTGAGTGCATCTTACACTACGAGATGCCATGAGTATATCTTATTGACTCTTAAACTATGAGAAACCATGAGTAAATATGAATGCCTCTTACACTATAAGATACAGTGATTATAAGTGAATACCTCTTGAACTTGAGATACAGTGAGTATATGTGAGTGCCTCTTGCACTTGAGATACAGTGGGTATACATGTGTGCCTCTTACACTACGAGATGCAGGGAGTATACATAAGTGCCTCTTGCACTTGAGATACACTGAGTATCTCTAAGTGAATCTTACACTACGAGATAGTGAGTATAGCTCAGTGCCTCTTACACTATGAGATACAGTTAGTAAATCTGAGTGCATCTTACACTATGAGATACAGTGACTATAACTGAGTGCCTCTTACACTACGATATGCAGTTAGTATATCTGAGTGCATCTTACACTAAAAGATACAGTGAGTATATCTGAGTGCCTCCTGAACTTGAGATAAAGTGAGTATATGTGAGTGTATCTTACACTACAGATGCAGTGAGTATACATGAGTGCTGTAGGAGAGTAGTATCTGCTTCACATGTTTACCCCCACCTTATGCTGGTGTTTCACTGTTTTTTTACTTTAGTCTGGCTGGGACCCTGCTATTCAGGGCCCCAGCCTAGCTGCGTCCTCTCTAAATTGATTGCATGTACTTTAGGTACACTCCAGATGGGATTCTGGGGTACCCTTGTGAGTCCCTAGTATATGGTATACTATGTACCCAGGGCATAGGTACCCCAGAGGCCTACCAGGGGCTGAAGCATGTATTGTGCCATGCAAAATGACACCACATGTCTGCTACTGCAGTCTGGATAAGGTGGTGCATGCACCCCTTACAGAGGTATAGGTTCACTATTCCTCACCTATCACTGCACATAGTAACCTATCAGTCACCCGTATGGCAGGCCTTATCAATCCTGAAGGTAGGATGCTTGGTTATATGTGAGAGGGTGCCCAAGCATGAGCTGAGCCCCTCTGCAGCCTTCGGAATCTCTTCTCCGGGGTTGTCAGTGGTGCAGCCTGACCATATACCCTTAAGTGCATTATATCTAAAACGGGTAATGCTAACTTTGGACTGACTGCACGGAAACATGTCGTGTTTGGTGTCAAACACCTTGAAATCATACCCCCAAATCAGTTCTTAATGTGAAGATATGATCCCACCCTTCTAGAGGGAGAGACATGGCAGTACTGGTATACCCGGTAGAAATATAATAGAGCCCTGGCATCACAAAGTAGATGCTGCAGCCACAGACACGGGTCTGGCCTCCTGCTGCTGACCGAAACTCCGGCAGGGGAGGCCTGGACAATAGGTTTCCTGTCACAGGGAGGTGTAACCACCTCCCAGATAGACTTATGTGTATTGGGGCTGGTCAGAGCACTCTCTGAGTGCTTTGAAGTCCTGCACTGAGGGCACATTTGGTGTCCCTGTGCATAGTCCAGCTCAAACCGGTTCAGCGGCTTCCAGCCCCTGCTCTGGCGTGAAACTGGACCAAGGAAATGGGTGTAGCCACCCATCTTTCCAAACCCTCCCATAGGTGGGTCCCCAGAGCTAGTCCAACCCCTTCCTTAGGTATAAGTAAGGAGCCTCTGTAACCAAAATTTTAGTTATCCCTGGACGAAACTCTGAAGCTGAATCCTGGAACTTCGACGCTCTACTAAAGACTAGAGGACTGAAGAAATCTCCCTTGGGGTCAAGGAGTGACTAACCTGCTTGGCAGGCACCAACGAAGCATTTTGCCGGTCTGCATCTCCAAAGCTCCCGCTGGACTCTGAAGTATTTGCAGCCCAGGAAGAGGATTTCCAGATATCTCAGAAGTCGACCCAAATCCCCAGCAAAGCTGAGACCCGCAGCCCTCGTGAGTAGCGCAGAACCGGAACTCCTGGTCACCATGCACTCTTGCAAGTGCATTGACTTCTCGACGTCTCTTGAAGTCGTGCTTGGGCTCACTTGTAGCCCCCACCTTGAGCACAGAATCCACCAAAGATTGTTGGCCTAGTCAGCCCGAGTGACCCGTGGGCTGCCATTTTGTGTTTCGTCTTGAGGTCCCTTCGCGATCCCTGGTCCGTCGACTGGTGGGTCCCTGAGGGGGTAACTTTGATTTTCCTTGGGATTCCTGGTTGCTCCAGACGTGCCCCAACTCCCTACCAAGTGGTGAGTCCCTCAGACTTTCCTGGTCTGCACCGAAGCATCTTTCTCCTTTCTGCGTGGGTTGCTGTTGCCAAGGCTGGTTGTGTCCAATCCGGGTACCGATGCTGCAGCACTTGACATCCTTCTTGGGACAGCTCGAACCCAGCTCCTTGTTGTCCTCGACGCCTCCTGGTCCTTGTGGCTGAAGAGTCAAGCTTCACCTCCTTCACCTGAAATCACCCGACATCGGCGGGCATCTACCTATCGCCTTCCTGGTCACTGGCTAGTGACCCAGACTCTGTCCCCTCTGCTTTCAGGTTCTTCTCAACTTTGATCCAGGCTTGGATCTCTTCGGACACTTCGCATCCTCCCGGCAGCAGCACTTCTTTGCCAGCTCTCATTGAAAACGACGACGCGACCTGACACCATTTGACACCTATACACCCGGCTTCCCTGGGTGAGGTAACATGAGTACTCCGGTGCTCCCGTGGGTGCTGACCCTAGAACTTCCTAAGTCCCAAAGGGTATGGTCCTGACTCATTTCTAAGTGTCCCTAATCTTTAAAATTCTAACCGCGTCTTTCCCCATAAAAGCTAACGGGAGCTCGCGGCTGTGTTCTCACACTGCACACGGCCCCCGTGTGTCCCCTGTGTCACTACCTTGGGTGGTTCCTTGTGGTCCCAGCGATTCTACAGGTTCTGGGCCCTGTGTTTAGTTAAGTTGTTGTTCTTATACCACTATTTTAGTATATGGTTTGGCTCGCCCCTAGGGCCTGACGTGTATTTGTGCTTATTACTGTTATATTTGAAGTGTAACTCATGTGTTTTGACATCTAGCCTCATAAAGAGACTAGGAGGATGTGTTTAGAAATAAATACATATATTTTATATATATACCTGGTGTGGTTGTCTTTCATTTAGCCATTCAAGAGATTATAGACTGGTAAAACAAGCTGCTTTACATTCCTTCAAGACTTAGCCTGAAGGCTTCTCTCCATAGCTACCACTAGGATAGCTTTCAATAAAGGTTGTCTTTAACCTATAACAAATAAGGGGTTGTTTGGACTGGTACAGGATGCCCACTATAACTAGTGGACAGCATATACCAAGCCAACTTCTCACATTGATGTGCAGCGTGTGGGATTCCAGCTTGCTATTGTTTTACCAGATAATCTCAATTGAGTGACTAACTGAAAACCACTAAAGGTACCCTAGGTACATATAATACAAGCTTTAGTATACAGTAAGTTCTACTGAACTTAGAGTTGTGTGTTAAGGGCTAGCACACCCTTTCTACAACTCAAGAGAGTTTAGTAGGCCACACTAGAGTAGGTAGTGCAATACACCACACCTCACTAGTAATGTCTTCAAGGCCAGAACCAGTGGGTCCCTGCCAGAAGCCAATGGGCTTCTAGTTTCCAAGTATAATAACCTTCCATTCATGGAACTGAGAGCATTATGCACAGCTAGGAAACTGAGGACAGGCAAAAGTCCAACCACCCAGCATCTCATAGAGGTACTCAGGCTAGATGATTTCAGAAGACCTATAGGGTCTTAAGGGGCAGGCAGAGTGGGTGGGACAGCACATGAGGAAGGGCCTGGGGGTGAAATTCCCCATGACCTGACCTCTAATTCTGACCAGGAAGATGACAATGATCTTGACTTGGAAAATCCAGCTCCCCTGGAAGATGAGGGGGAGGGCCACACTGGCCCCCTCTTTGTCCCTCCTGGAAGAGTTGGTGGTGGGCCTAGAAGGTCTAGATCTCCCTCAGTGGAATCTAACCATTCTGGTTCGTCTATAGGGACCTCTATTTCCTCTCATAGGAGGGAAACCTCTCAGGAGAGGAGGAAGAGACTGCTCAAGCATGAGGAAGCCATCATGACATCAGAAGGAAGCAGGTAGCCCTAGATAAGGAGACCCTAGAGCTCTACAGAGCTAGAACAAAGTTGGGACTAGAGTCCTGTGGTGGCAGCAACATCCCTAGAGATAGGTCTCATGAACATAGAAACCTGAATAAGATTGTCCCTCCCTACCAGAGTGGGGATGACATCCACAAATGGATAACTGCACTGGAAAGGGCCTGTAAAGTTCAAAGGGTCCCCCAGGAGCAGTGGGCAGCAATCTTTAACTCTCCTTTGCAGACAAAGATAGAGATACGCTCCTCACTGTTAGAGAGAAGGAGGCAGATGATTATAACAGCCTGAAGAGTGCCTTGATTGAAGGGTTTGGCCTAACCACTGAGCAATACAGGTTAAAGTTCAGGGATACCCAAAAGGCACAGAATCAAGACTGGGTAGACTTTGTAGATTGTGCTACCAAAGCTTTGGAGGGTTGGTTACTTGGCAGCAAAGTACATGACTTCCAAGGATTGTACAATTTGATTATGAGGGAGCAGATTCTTAATAACTGTCAGAATCAGCTGTTGCACCAGTACCTGGTGGACTCAGATCCCTCCTCTCCCCAAGAATTGGGACAGAAGGCAGACAAGTGGGTCAGAACCGGGGTGAGGCAGAAGGTACAGAACCAAGGTGGTGAACCCAAGAAGCAAGATCCTAAAAACTGTGACAAGGGTGGGGAGAAGGGTAAAGACCAGAAGTCTTCACAAGGCCCCCAAAAATCTTCTTCAGGTGAGGATTCACAGTCTACAAGGAAAAGGCCAAAAGAAACCATGGTGCAAAATCTGTAAGCAGAAAACTCACTGGACAAGTGACTGTGCCAAGTTCAACAAAATTAACTCCAGCAACCATTGCCCCGAAGGCAACTGTTCCCCCTAGTACAGCTACAATTGGTGGTGGTAATGTTCAGAATAAACGTGTAGTTGGGTTGACCATGGGTTCTGAGATGGACTGTGGTGTATTCAGAGTTCTAACTCAGGCTGTTCTAGTCTGTGATAGAGGCATGGATATGTTCTCTTTTGTGAGTCCCAGAAACTTGAGCAAATACAGACAACAGCCTTTAATAAGTGGAAAAGAGGCTTTGGCATTCAGGGACACAGGAGAAAGTGTCAACAATGGTGACAAACGATCTTGTGGATCCTGGGCAGATTATACTTGGTGAAATGTACCAAGTGACCAATGCTAGCATTGTCAGAACAGACCATTCTCTGGCAGTTAAGAAGGTTGTGGTAAGTGCAGACCTACCAGTACAATGCTTGCTTGGCAATGATATAGAAACTTCAGCTTGGGCTGAAGTGGAGCTCAGGACACATGCAGAAATGTTAGGGATCCCTGCTCATGCCTTGGCTATGACTAGGCCACAGGCCAAAATGTCTAAAGCTGAACAGGCCCTGGATTCTGGAAGAATGGACCAGGTGCCTCCCAAGAGGAGGAGCAGTAGGGTTAAGGTAGTGCCTTCCCACCTGACTCAAAATACAGATCAGACTCCTGAGGGAGATGATCTTGAACCTGAAGAAGGAATTGTCCCAGATGAGCTTTAACCTGACCTTGTTGAGTTCTTGGGGACAGGGGGCCCTTCCAGGTCGGAGCTGAGCCAGGAGCAGGAAACCTGCCCCTCTCTTGAACCCCTCAGAAAGCAAGCTGCTGATGAGGCGGCTGGGAATGCTAGTGGCACCCATAAAATGTATTGGGGTGATGGACTCCTTTACTCAGAGAGTAGAGACCCCAAGCCTGGTGCATCCAGGAGGTTGGTTATACCTCTGAAGTTTAGGGGCTTCCTATTGACACTAGCCCATGATATTCCCCTAGCAGGACACCTGGGCCAGAACAAGACTTGGGACAGAATTGTCCCTCACTTTCACTGGCCCCACATGTCTGAAGACACTAAGGAGTTTTGTCGCTCCTGTGTGACCAGCCAAGCCAGTGGCAAGCCAGGTGGAACCACAAAGGCCCCCCTGATACCACTACCTGTGGTCGGGATTCCCTGAGATGGTAGGGATTGACATTGTTGGTCCCATGGATCCTCAAACTGCATCAGGGCACAGAGAACTATCCTGGTGGTGGTGGACCATGCCACTAGGTACTCAGAGGCAATCCCACTTAGGACCACTACAGCACCTGTGATGGCCAGAGCTCTCTTGGGTGTATTCTCAAGAGTAGGCTTTCCTAAGGAGGTAGTATCTGACAGAGATGCAAACTTTATGTCAAGTTACTTAACTGCTCTGTGGAGGAAGTGTGGAGTGAATTACAAATTCACCACACCCTATCACCCACAATGCAATGGTTTAGTTGAAAGATTCAACAAAACCTTAAAGGGCATGATCAAAGGTCTCCCAGAAAAGTTTAGGCGCAGATGGGACATCCTTTTGCCCTTCCTTTTGTTTGCCTACAGGGAGCTGCCACAAAAGGGGGTTGGTTACAGCCCTTTTGAACTTTTGTTTGACCATCCTGTTAGGGGTCCTTTGTGTCTGGTGAAGGAGGGATGGGAGTTATCGCTCAAACCCCCTTAACAGGACATAGTGGGCTATGTACTTGGTCTCCACTCCAGGATGGCTGAGTATATGAAAAAGGCAAACAAAAACCTTGAGGCTAGCCAGGAATTAAAAAAGGCCTGGTATGACCAAAAGGCTGTGCTGACTGTTTACCAGCCAGGGCAGAAAGTGTGGATGTTGGAGCCTGTGGCCCCAGCAGCCCTCCAGGACAAATGGAGTGTCCCCCATACAATTGTTGATCAGAAACGGGAGGTCACCTACTTGGTAGACCTTGGAACCCCTAGGAGTCCCCACAGGGTACTTCCTCAACAGACTTAAACCATATGTTGACAGGGCAGACATGGGCTTGCTCATGGCTACTGATAAAGGACAGGAGGAAGAGAGTGACCCACTCCCTGACCTGCTTTCTCAGAACCCTGATGATAGGTTAGTTGATGGTGTAGCCTTGGCAGGCAGCCTCACTGTCCAGCAGCAAACTGACTGCAGAAAGCTTCTCAGTCAGTACAGACATATGTTTTCTCTGACTCCAAGTCAGACTACCTGGTGCACTCATGAAGTGGACACTGGGGACAGTCTGTCTGAGAAGAATAAGATCTACAGGCAACCTGGCCATGTCAGGGGCTGTATGAGGACAGAAGTTCAAAATATGTTGGATTTGGGAGTTATTGAACCATCAGATAGCCCTTGGGCTAGTCCAGTAGTCCTGGTAACTAGACCTCACACCAAAGATGGAAAGAGAGAGATGAGGTTTTGTGTGGATTACAGGGGTCTCAATGCAGTCACTATGACTGATGCCCATCCCATCCCCAGGGCAGATGAGCTGATAGATACTTTGGCCTCAGCCAATTTTTAAAGCACATTTTACCTGACAGCTGGCTACTGGCAGATCAGACTAGCTGATGATGCAAAGCCAAAGACAGCATTCTCTACCCCTAGTGGGCACTATCAATTTGTGTTAATGCCCTTTGGTTTGAAGAATGCACCTGCCACTTTCCAAAGGTAGGTGAATCAAGTCCATACAGGCCTGGAAGACTATAGTGCAGCATATCTAGATGATATTGCTGTCTTTAGCTCCACTTGGGAGGATCACCTGGTCCACCTGAGGAATGTTTCGGAGGCCCTGCAAAAAGCAGGCCTAACTATCAAGGCTACTAAGTGCCAGATAGGGAAGAGTCAGATTGTGTACCTGGGCCACTTTGTAGATGGAGGCCAGGTTCAACCATTGCAGAGCAAAATCCAGACCATAATGGACTGGGTTGCTTCCACTACCCAGACTCAGGTGAGAGCCTTCTTAGGCCTGACTGGGTACTACAGAAGATTTGTCAAGGGGTATGGATCAATAGTGACACCCCTGAATGACTTAACCTCTAAGAAAATGCCCAAAAAGGTTCAGTGGACAGTTAGCTGTCAAAAGACAATTGATGACCTGAAGCAGGCCATGTGCACTGCTCCCATTCTGCAAAGTCCTGACTACTCCAAAAAGTTCATTGTCCAAACAGATGCATCTGAGTTGGGGGTAGGGGCTGTACTGTCACAGTTGAATGATGAAGGTCAGGATCAACCAGTAGCTGTCATAAGCAGAAGGTTGATCCCCAGAGAGAAACGTTGGTCAGCCATTGAGAGGGAGGCCTTTGCTGTGGTTTGGGCTCTGAAGAGGTTGAGGCTATACTTGTTTGGTACTCACTTCATTGTTCAGACAGACCATAAGCCCCTCTTATGGGTAAAACAGATGAAGGGTGAAAACCCCAAGCTTCTCAGGTGGTCCATTTCCCTACAGGGGATGGACTATACAGTGGAACATAGACCTGGGAGTGACTCTCCGTTTATTTTCACTTAGAACATGAAGACTCAACTGGTCAAGGTTAGTTTAATGTTTCCAATCATATTCTACATTTCAACACCGCAGAATACTTTCCTCCTTCACGTTCTGCCTTCGTCTCTACACTCTTCTTCCCGTCCTATCGTGTCTTCCTCTTCGCATCTCAGATCCTATTTTTCAGCCCAGCTCCCCGGTCCTCGTCACCTTGTGCTTCTCACAAGTGCTTCTTACAGTATGGGATGCAGTGAGTATATCTGAGTGTCTTTTACACTGCAAAATGCAGTAAGTATGTGTTAGTCCCTCTTACACTATGGGATGCAGTGAGTATATGCGAGTGTCTTTTACCCTACCAGATACATTGAGTAAATGTGGGTATCTCATGATTGAGATACAGTGAGTATGTCTGAGTGCATCTTACACTTGAGATGCAGTGAGTATACATGAGTGCCTCTTACACAACATACAGTGAGTATTCGTGAATGCCTCTTGCACTTGAGATACAGTGAGTAGATCTGAGTGAACCTTACACTATGAGATGCAGTGAGTATGGGCGAGTGCCTCTTGCACTTGAGATACACTGAGTTTATCTGAGTAAACCTTACACTAAGACATACATAGAGTATATATGACTGCCTCTTCCACCTGAGATTAGGGGTGGGCGGAATTTGCGGAAGCCACTTTCGCAAATTATCGCGAAAATGTTAAAAATCTCCGCAAACAAGCAGAAATATCGCGAAGATGCGGAAGTTTTTTTCCCGTTCGCGATATTTTCTGCATGGTTGCGGGTCGCTAACTTACCCCTGCGGTTGTTCGCGGGCGCGGCCATCTTGTTTTCAGTTGTCTCGCGGTGCATGATCGCGAGAAGAAAGACGTGATCGCGCGACGCATGACGTCACCGCGGACGCGAACTGTCGCGAGACAGCGCAAATGGCTAAAACAATACAACATCTCATGGAGAACGCGACCGGATCGGGAAAACTTGTCGGCGAACGCGGGGATTCAGGTAAGGCGATCGCGCGTGCGCGAGAATGTATTATTTTACAGCGCGAGCAAGAACCAAATTAACGCAAAGCTGCGGAATGCGGAAATTTTGACATTTCCGCGCTCTCTGCGGAACGCGGAAATGCCAAATTATCGCAAATTCCGCGAACGGAACGGAAATTTTGCCCAGGCCTACCTGAGATACAGTGAGTATATCTGAGTGCAGCTTACACTATGAGATACAGTGATTAAACATGAATGCCTCTTGAACTTGAGATACAGTGGGTATACATGAGTGCCTCTTAAACTATGAGATGCAGTGAGTATATCTGAGTGCCTCTAACACTACAACTTGCAGTGAGTATATCTGAGTGGCTCCTACACTACGAGATACAGTAAGTATATAAGAGTGCCTCTTGAAGTACGAATTGCAAGGAGTATACCTGAGTAAATCTTACACTACAAGATACAGTGAGTATCTGAGTGCATCTTACACTACGAGATGCAGTGAGTATAACTGAGTGCATCCTACACTATGAGATACAGTGATTATACGTGAATGCCTCTTGATCTTGAGATACAGAGAGTATACATGAGTGCCTCTTGCAATTGTGATACAGTGGGAATACATGAGTGCCTCTTACACTATGAGATGCAGTGAGTATATCTGAGTGCCTCTTACACTACGACATGCAGTGAGTATATCTGAGTGGCTCCTTCACTACGAGATGCAGTAAGTATATAAGAGTGCCTCTTGAACAACAAATTGCAAGGAGTATACCTGAATGAATCTTACACTACGAGATACAGTGAGTATATCTTAGTGCCTCTTCCACTTGAGATACAGTGAGTATATCTGAGTGAATCTTACACTACGAGATGCAGTGAGTATATTTGAGTGCCTCTTACACTATTAGATACAGAGATTATACGTGAATGCCTCTTGCACTTGTGATCCACTGAGTATATCTGAGTAAATCTTACACTACGAGATACAGTGAGTATATCTTAGTGCCTCTTCCATTTGAAATACAGCGGGTTCATGAGTGCCTTTTACACTAAGAGATGAAGTGAGTATGTCTTAGTCCCTCTTACACTATGAGATACAGTGAGCATATCTGAGTGCATCTTACACTACAATATGCACTGAGTGTATCTGAGTGCCTCATACACTACGAGATGAAGTGAGTATATCGGAGTGCCTCTTACACTATGATCTACAGTGAGTATGTCTGAATGCATCTTGCACTACTAGATATAGAGAGTATGTCTAAGTGGCTCCTACACTACGATATGCAGTGAGTATATCTGAGTGCCTCTTACACTACGCGATATATAGTGATTATATCTGAGTGCCTCTTACACTATACAATATAGTGAGTATATCTGAGTGCCTCTTACACTATGTGATATAGTGAGTATATCTGAGTGCCTCTTACACTACGATATGCAGTGAGTATATCTAAGTGCATCCTACACTACCAGATACAGTGAGCATATCTAATTGATTCTTGAACTTGAGATACAGTGAGTATATCTGGGTGTCTCTTACACTACAAGATACAGTGAGTATATCTGAGTGCCTCTTGAACTTGAGATACAGTGAGTATTTCTGAGTGTATCTTACACTACGTGATGCAGTGAGTATATGTGAGTGCTTCTTACATTACGGGATGCTGGGAGTGTATCTGAGTGTCTTTCACACTACTAGATGCAGTGAGTATATCCAGGGCACAAGTATGGAGCACACACAGATACACTGCATCCACTCACTCTTTTCACAGGGTGGACGCCGTCCCCCCTACCAAGAAGTTGGGCCCCACAGAAATATGCTGAACTTGTCCCGGTGTAAAACACCGGGACAAGTTCAGCAGCGCCTGCACGTTGTCTCCTTTCAATTCCCAGCAGCAACGTGCAGGTAGAGAGGGAGCTTTTTTCACCTCCAGCTGGGCCGAACTTAGGGGGCCACCAGGCCTCCTTTTGTTTGAATATCCTGACTGGAGGCAGCCTGGCACCTCACACTTAAATGTAAATGCCACGGGGGGAGAAACAAAGGCACACAGCTTGTTATCCCTTCACCGGTACTTAAGAGAGGCAGCTTTTGCCTTTGTTCACTCCCTGTATATAAGAGATTCATTTAATGTAAGAATGTCAGATGTGTTGGTCTGGCCCAATATTTACACAAATAATTTCAATAACACTATTTATTTTCTTTTATAGTGTCACCCAACACAATGCAGGGTGTCAGAGCTCTTTACATAACATACACATTATACATCGACAATAAATCACGTACATGTGTAAATCAATGTACAAGATGAGTTACATGAGACAGGGTTACAAGGTGTAGGTGTCACATGTCCTTCATAGCTCACTGTGCTATATTACAAGGATTACAATTTATGAACTGCAGGAAACAAAAGGATCTGTGTGTTGAAAGCAGTAACCCACTTTACTATCGACATAAAATACAAATCTGTCACCTGCATGTTACGTGATGTCCTTTGCAGGAGACACATTGACCTTATACTACTTTGAGACAAATCTGGTACTTCACAAAACACAGATCTCTCTAACAAATACATTAATCTCTAGCGTTATCCCACCATTATTACTATTCCCTGAGATTTACTGCCACCTTTACAGCAGGTGCCTTAACCCAAACAAATATTTTAAAATGTAGACTTTGCAACCAATTAAGCATAACAGATATACTGCCATGCCTCTCCTTGTTGCAATTTGTTTGTGGCAGAGCCTCTGCATCGGGATTGCGCCACGTTTTTGCACAACCCCTACACCAAATCTAATTTGTTAAATCTCATAAGCACTTAAATGTACTCATGATAAACCTGATAATTATATGTGTGAGGTCTAAATATCTGATGTCACTTCTTGTGATATCACTTCTAGTGAGGTCAATCCCTGTGATGTCACAAGCAATGTCATGCGTCGTGACATCATACGCTGTGATGGCACACGTCATTATTTCCTTTGCCTACTGCCTCACCTGGTTAGTCCCCCCACTTCTTTTTTAGGACTTGTGCCCTGAGTATTTCTGAGTGAATCACAGAGTGGCTAAGGCAGTAAGTATTTGAGTGTGTATTAGAAAATATATTTAACCCTGTAAGTATATGTGTGTGCCGTACATTTTCTAAGCCAATAAGGATATTTGAGTATACTTCAGAATGTTTATGTAAGAAGTAAGTATATCCGTGAGTATTGCACGCTATTTAATCTAGTAAATATAATTGAGTGGATCCTAGAATGTCTGTCTTGTCTTTATGTTTGCGCCAGTAAGTCACCTGAGAGTATTTTAAACCGTCTAAAGAGCCCGTAAATATATGAGCGCACCGTAAACTGTAATATTTGAGTCAATAAGTACATCTGAGTGTTTATTGTGCTTTCTATTAGAATATGCGACTGTGTTTTGGTCTATTTAGCTAAACCATTAAGTAATTCTGAGTGTGAGAGGGATTGTGCATCTTACTGTAGCCATGAAAGTGTAGGTCCATTGAACAGTCTGAGCGGTGAAGCAGCCGTACCCCATGCAGCTTTCCTAATGTACTCCATAGAACATTGGCAGGTCCCGATGAGTCTCATTGACCCGGACACTAAGCGGCTCAGCAGTTAATTTCCAACATAAACGTCTGCCGCCCCCTGGCGGATAGAAGAAAAGCACTTCCTCGACCTCTTGCTATAATAACATAGTGATGTTTGTTGATAGCCAAGCTAATTATTTGAATACTGAAATGTACACTTGTCTGCACACTCTGGCAGGCCTGTCTTGAGACACTTCAGCTTTTATGAACATTGATTCCAAAGAACTCTAATACACGGACGAGTTTGTACTAGTTCTCCTAACGCGTTCTGGGCTATTCATTCGCAACAATTCCTTTTACACGTATTTTGAAAGTTTTCACAATCAAATACCTGCACATCCGGTACTGGAAGTCTCCTTCAATGTATTTTGTGGTACGTGCCACACATCAGTGTGTCCCTTTTGGGAGTTCGTAGCACACTTCAACTTAGCAGCTGCAGTGATTTACCAACCCAAGCTCAGCTAAAACAGCCAACGACAGCCTGCTTGGAACTGTCAACACATTTTTCACAAGTATGGTTCACACAGAGGACGTATTATGAATTCTGGTATATGCACTTCTAACAATGCATTTTTCCCACATTCTGTAGGTTTTCACAGTGTCACAGATTTTTATAGGTATTAGGGTGGCCAACTGGCATGGGTGCAAGTTCAGGATGGTGAGTGTAAAAATTCAGGACAAAAATTCAGGACAGGAGGTCAAAATTCAGCACAAAAATTTGTGACAAAAGGTATGTTTTGCAGACACATCAGTGGATGTCATGCAATAGTGTATAAATAAATAGGCAAGGAACATAAGCACAAGTCATTTCTCCTGCCCTGTCACTTTCTCCTGCCCGGTCACTTCTCCTATCCCGTCACCGCTCCTTTGTCATTTCCCCTGCCCCGTCACTGCTCCTGCCCCGTCACTGCTCCTGCCTGTTCACTGTTCCTGCCCGTTCACTGCTCCTACCCATTCACTCCTCCTACCTGTTCACAGCTCCTGCTCATGCCTAATCACTGCTCCTGCCCCATCACTTCTCCTGCCCCATCACTTCTCCTGCCCCATCACTGCTCCTGCCCTTTCACTGCTCCTGCCCATCACTGCTCCTGCCCTTTCACTGCTCCTGTCCAGTCAGTACTCCTGCTTATGCTCGATCACCGCTGCTGCCTCCTCACTTACCCTGCCCCTCACTTCCCCTGCCCCTCACTTTTCCTGCCCCGTCACTTCTGCCGCCCCGTCACTTCTGCATCTCTGTTCACCGCTCCTGTCAGTTCACCACTCATCTCTGTTCACTGCTCCTGTCTGTTCACTGCTCCTGTCTGTTCACTGCTCCTGTCCTGTCACTGCTCCGGCTCATGCCTAATCACCTCTCCTGCCCCATCACCTCTCCTGCCCTATCACCACTCCTGCCCATCACTGCTCCTGCCTAATCACCTCTCCTCCCCGGTCACCTATCCATCCCTCTCGCCTCTCCTTCGCTCTCGCCTCTCTTTCCCTGTCACATCTCCTGCCCCGTCACTTCTCCATACCTACGAGATCAGATGCAGTGACTTACATCTCAGGATCAGCACAGCTCTTCTATGTTGTAAAGGTTTTCTCCAAGTGCTTTCTCATGCATGTAATGCCGTATTAAAAGCACCCGAGTTTCAGTTGGGCCGCTGTGCTTCATGTTATGTCTATGTGTGAGGGACTGACCAAAGTGAATCAACAGCATACATTGTTATTCGACAATGAACAGGCAGAGAGCGTGGTGCCCCACTGGATATGTGAAAGGTAGACAGTTCTCATGTGAAGCAGCGCCAGCAAAGTATTTCACGAGAACAGAGCCATGTAGTGTTGTGTGCAAAAGCGGCAGATGCTACTTATGCTAACTTAGGAGTGTCTGCAGTTAACCCCATTTCCTCACTACACCCTCCCCTTGGTCAGGCCAACGGACAGTGGACTCATTAGAACACAGAGTTCAAGTCAGAGGGAGCAATAATTAACAGCAGCAGTCATATATGGACAAAGAGTCAAAAGGTGCACTAATTTGTGTCTAAAAACTCGATTTGAGAGAAAAAAGTGAAAAAGAAAAAACATTACAAAAAATACCCGGCAGATGATGGAAGTCATCCAGGTTAATCCATTTAGGTGTATGAGCAGTAAGTTGCAACAGCCTCCAAGAGGAAGTCATTGATATCGTCAGAAAAGCTTGTAGCCATCCATTCCAGCAAAGAGAATGAACATACAATTTCATCAATAATGGAAGCTTCTAGCACCATCCGTGACAACTTGCATGTTCCTCAAGAGAACTTTGTTGTAGGAAATCATGTGCAGCTGCACAGACATCCCATTCCACTAAAACTCCAAGCACAGCCGCGCAGGCCATAATCTCAACACCAGAACATTCCAGCTCATGCGCCACTAGAGGACTCATTAGCAGGTCATAATCTGGGGCAGGAGACACCATATTGGAGAGGCAAAGATCCAATGCCCATTCAAACGAACATTCCAGGCAGTGGAAGACTGGTTGCATACAAGTGAAATAACCAAACCGAAAGGATAATCCATAAGCCAGGAAGAGCATCCATTTCGGAGCAAGCAAATTAACAGCAGGACTCCAGCGGCTAGTGCAAGTAATAGTGGTAAGCCACCAAAGAAGCTGAAAAAATAGAATGGATAAATGCTGGTATCACACCAAATATAGGGGTAGATTTACAAGCCTCTTGTGCCACTTTTGCGTCACTTTTAAAATGGGAAAAGTGATGCAAAAAAGGCGCAAGGGGCTTGTAAATCTGCCCCATAGTTTGAAAAGAGGTCACAAGGCCGGAGCCCACAGCTCTAAAAAAATGGGCAATGGCTGTAGTGTTAAAAGCATTAAAGATAGTGTGAATCAACGCACCGAAATGTAGTGGGAGATCGGTATTAAGAAGCGCATGCACCTCAGTACGGTTATTAGCCACTTGAAGGACGAAGGTTTCACGGGCAGATGTGAGAGCAACTTCTTTTTGGGACAATAATGCTCCTATTCTGGTCAATTTGTTGAACTCTGCCTTCAAGGTCGGAATGGAAGGCCAAATCGAGATGTCGAGCCTCCAATGCGGGGGTGGAAAAAGCACATTTGACAGCAAACCACACGCTGTGAGACTGTTACAATGTAAGAGATGCAAGCAAGCATGCCGCAGCAATCTTCATTATTTAAAGCAAATAGCTACCGTTTGCTAGCAGGGTAAACGTAGGTGTGATAGCTGGTCCTGGATGACCCTTCAAAATACACGCCAAATTCGGTGCTTGTAAATTACATGCGCCTTGCAACTGTACATTCTTACACACAAGAGAATGATCAGCCGAGGAATCACATGACTCCCCAGTGGGGTACACCTCTTTGTCATCCCATAAGCATCCGTATGTGAATGGTAAAGATCACACCTCGTGAAGAAATGCACTACCTAAAGGTCCATAGCGGCCCAAGGGACAATGTTTCATACATGAACTAAATTTAAACAAGGAAAATGGCAACGTTATAAACTCATAGATGAGCCACACTGCAGAATTAGTTTCATCAACTGAAAAAGGCAAAGGTTCTAATTGTTCAATATGTAACAGAGTGTATGTGGAATCCTTCATGGACATAAACTGTTGTCTATCAGTCAAGTTAAATGGCGTAAATAACGATGACGTGTTAATGTAGTCCCATGGAACTTTCCCCATCTTCAAAGTTTGCAATGTCTATGCAAACTGCATAATTGAACGCAATTGATTTTGACCATGATACAAAACAGATACTTCATCATGATCAATCTCCACAACAGATGAAACAATATTGTCTAATGTGTAAATACGGAAAGAAAGAGTGCTAATACTATTATCAACAACAGAAAGCACTTTTTCTAAATTAGCTTGGTCTATTGTCCTTAGATGCAAAGCAGCTTCAATTTGGGACAGCTTCCAGATTTCATTGTAAGTGGCATAAATACACCTTTTTGATCTTGGACCAGAAGGCCCTTTACAAAATATGTCAAGTCAATCTCACCTGACAACAACGACAAATGGTGTTTAACTGACGTAAGGGTCGAGTGTTGCAACCAATATTGACATAACTTTCCTACTGAATAGGGAGTAACCGAATGAGAGTCAGAAAAACGTGGATCAGGTCTATCCTGAATGTATCCTGGGGCCTTGTGTAAAAAACGGCGTTGACAAGAATCCGAACTTATTTGCCAAACCAATCAACCCTGGAGGTCCAGGATAGAAATATTAAAAGTGTCATCGGTAAGCAACATCTGCAAATCGTCAATGGCCAAATCAGTAGGATTATCCCAGTTGTCATAAGGAGCCAGTGTAGGTGTTATAGGTGCATTCATTAGTTTTGCAGTGGCTAAACCTAAACAAGTTGTTTGATAAATCAAACTATTCAAAAATAGGATTTGTTTTGAGATAAGGCACGCACGATGCAAAGCTTCAGAGCCTTGCACCTGCCAGAATTTAGAACACCAAACAGACTTAAGATCTACTGTATATTTCCACAGTCCATAGCCACCCACTGACAGTTGATCAATAAAGAATTTGGAATACATTAATTTAGTGTGGGTGAGCATGACTTTAGAATTGGATGTAGTATTCAATTTAAAATAAAAATGAATCCGGACTGGATTTATTAAAATCAGTGAAATATACACATTTTTTCAAAAGAGTTTTCGAACTTCCTTCAATGGGAGCTGGGCAATGTTCCCATTGTGTGTAATTAAATACATTTCTAAATGTATTAGCTTTATGCAGGTAATGATGGCCAAAATGCTGGTAACAAAATAAATCAGCATAATTTGCAGTGTTTAAATACAAATCCTCAGCATCAAATGCAGCATAATACTTTAAATCAGAAAATAAAGATTCAACGGCTTGTACGTCCCAATCATCAGAGCGTATGTTATGTTTCACTACATCCCCCATAGAAACACGAAGTACATTGGGAACATTAACCACCTTTGTGGGGCCATGAATTTGGAAGTTAACTGCATCCCAAACTATTCCATCCGCAACTGGCCAGGCAGAGATGTTGACAAAAGTCTGGTCCATTTTCATGATGTGTGATGAGGAGTGTGGTGCCAAAATTTCATCAATTACTTTAACTGCAGAGCGTTCAGCGAGGTAGTGACCATTTATTAAATGGAAGAAAAATTTCACAAATCCAATCGACATGAACAAACAAATGGTGATGAGCACCAACCATATGTATGTCCAAGGAGGAACCGAATAATTCCTTTTAAACCAGGTGACCAAAATAGAAAATTAGGGGGTGGGCTCGATGATGTGGGGTTAGAGTCAAAGGAAAAACACAACTGGTTCAGTGTGTTGTCTTGCAAACCAGGCAATTACTCTGTAGCGGGATACGTATATTCAGTTTCTTCATGAAGACTTCAAGCCGGAGGGTTTAGCAAGGGATCAGTAACAGTGGTCATCTCTATGGCAGTGTAAGGCCTGATGTTGTTGGAATTGGCCAAGACTGTATTCCTGGATATTGTTGAAGAGGAAGCAGCAGGTGTCATACTATGTAGAATCGGCCAGGCGTTGTAGTTTGACATTGCCCACTGACATGTATCTGTTATCTTTGCAAGCAGGAAGTGATGGTAAAATGAATGCACGAGTACCCTTCATGCCAAGCACTGGGATAGTTGCACAATAAGAGGGGCCAAACTCTTTCTTGTTCTCCACCTTCTCACGGACCAGGTCTCCGATCTTGGGTAGCCAGCCGACTACCGGAATCTGCAGCGCCGCTTCAGTGGCGGAGGGTAAATGTTCCTTTGCAAGACTGTCTCGGGTCTCTTGTAGTTTCTGTAACACATCGGAATTATTATCTGCGTCAAAGGATGCGGCTGTCACCGCCATGTCTAGACCATAAAGGTACTGAACAAACATCTTCATGCCGAAGTGATGAGTATAGGCCCCAGCTAGGCCAGCAGGACACAAGGGTTCGCTCTCCTGCAAATGGAATCTACAAGGAAGTTGGCACGGAAACTGCAAAGTACAAAGACAAAGTTTATTAACCCTTAAGGGTGGTCCTACAACCCATACAACACTCTTCAGTATTGCATAGGGTAGCACAAAGAACTTGCGTACACGGTCCCCTTTTATACACAACAGAGGGGCTCACAAGTGGGTGGATACAACATGAGGCAAAGAGTATTACCGTTTATGGTCATTTTCGATACAGAATCAATATGTGGGCGGAGTAACTAATTTCCTGAGCCCGCGAAAACATGGTCAAGCAAGGACTAACTGATAACAGAGGTGGTCAAGTCTGGGCATGCGCCAGACGGACAAAGGGACTATTTATAGACTGTTACTAGGCAGATTACAAGAGCAACTAACACGAAGATAGGACTCTTCTCGTGCTACGCACGTGGAGGCATGACAATACAAAATGGAGTCCAGACTTTAGTCAACATAACGGGAGAAACTCGGTCATAAAAGGGGAATTCATGTCTTTAGTGAATGCTTACTCACATCGTTATTTCAATTTTCAACAGACGACCCTTTCAGCATTTACTGAAGACATCCGGTTTATTAGAATAATCATCGTATATATCAATCTTCATCATTTCTTCTATTTCTTTAGTCAGATGTTTCTGGTAAGTGACATTGGCAATAGCTTTCTTATCAGGAATGCAGAGTGACACACATAGGGAACAGGGTAAAGGACCACATTGGATACAAATGCAACAGGAAAACAGAATTGCTACAATGATACAGAGACCAGTTAGAACCTTCCATCCCCATGTGGTAATCAATGCCCAAAACCACACAGAAAAGGTCCAAGCGCCATTTTCTGTATGGATTTCAGCTGCAATTTTATGCAGTTTATTGATAGCATTATAAACTGATGGCGTGTGGTCAGGAATAAACACGCAACAACTACTTCCGATAATTTTACAAGCTCCACCTCGGTCAGCTAACATAACATCTAACACCATACGATTCTGCAATGCAACAATTCTAGTAATTTGCAATTCTTCCGTAAGATTCCCAAGAGCAGCAGCGGTTTGATTTGTCACAGCCTCTTCAACTCTTGTTAACCTTCGAACTTTCCTACTATTTAGGGCAGCTCCAACAAAGAAAAACAATCCTAAATTAAAATCAATATACTGCTGCAGACTAGTGTCAGTTTGGTCCACGTCATCAATCGATAGAGTACGTTTATACCTATTTACAGTCACATTATTCAACAACTTCAAATCTTTATGATAAGATGCAGGTGCCAAGAATACAGGAGGTAATAGAAATGCTACATAACATACTCCAGACCAACCGGCTGGCAAACGGTAATAACCTTTATTTCCACACACAAAGTAGGTATTATGGGATGCTAAGAAGGTACTATTATTCAACCCGTCGATATTTAAGATAGTGACGCAATCACTAACACCAACAGGAATATAAACCACACTCTGGACACACAGGTCCGCTTGAGCTTGTGCCACTTGAATCACAAATCGGTCTTTCCCCACAGTGTCTCTGGTGTTCGTGAAAATATAGGGAATCGATTCATTGTCCGGTCGATACTCTTCCCATTCCCAAATTGTCCCATTCGCTTGCGGATATCCATCTTTATCTTGATGACATTCCCTATTAAGTCTGAAGAGTAATCGTCCCACTGTAGGTTTCCGGGTGGCAAAAAGTAAAGTGTACCATGCTCTACAGGAGCCATTATGAGAGAAAGGAAGGGGTATAAACGGAGTTCCTCCTTTCTTCTGGTGAGCTGGCATCATGCCACATATCCAACAGTTCATGGCATTGGTGGCAACATGGGTATGATGCAACATCTGGATGAAAGTGTTATTCAAATAAGACTGGCGATGCTTCAACTCCTGATACGGAAGTGTATAAAAGTAGTGCTCCTCAGGCACTGGAGTAGTCAAAACAAGTAACTTTCGAGCAGGAGTCACATCCTCCACAAACCATGTGGTTATCCCAACAATAGCTACTGTGAACATAAAACCTGTTGCACAAAGGATTTTCTTTTTCTCCATGTCAGAATGAAAAATCAATATCTTCCTGAAACTAAAAGGTTGTCAGAACTCTTCCCCTTAGGCAGCGGTTGATCTGTTCACCAGCGGGCCAAGACGGGTGTCGCTACACTAATGCAGGGCTGATCCCCCCCCCTTTCCTCATTGGCTTTCCGTTTCACTAACCCAAGGGCCGTTCTGACAATGTGTCCTGAAACTGAAGAATTCACTTCCTTGGTCTGAGATGATATCGCCTTCCTCCAGGAATCACGTGGTCCGGAAAGAGCTCCTCAGTGTCGTTCGGTTCCACAGCACGGCCTTTCTCTGCAGTCAGAATTTCTCGATGGTCGGTCAATACAGCAGGCTCCACCAATCCGGGCGGCACTCTGCGACAGTGCAGGGAATGGATCCAATTCTTTCGGTTGGAAACCCGCACAGCCGTCCTCGTTGCAAGTAGGACTTGCTCAGGACCAACCCATCTCGGCTCCAAGCTGTTCGTCCTTTCAAAAATCTTCACCATAACATAGTCTCCAGGTCGGAGACTGTGACCTTCGCCGGTGGACCGATCAGGGAGCGCCTCCCGGACCTGTTGATGAATAGAAACCAAGTTATCCGTTAACTGTGCCAGATAATCATTCATCATTACGCAAGGTACATCATACACAGCCTTAGGTCGTGGTGGACCCCAAATATTCATTGGGCGTCCAAAAACTCGTATGGTGTAAGACCAGTTCGAGAGTGCGGTATTGATCTAATTGACAATAATGCCAGCGGTAAAGCATCTGGCCAAGTCAAAGAAGTCGAAGCTTGGATCTTAGCGATCTTGAGCTTCAGTGTACCATTATACTTCTCGACCAGTATCGCAGACTGAGGGTAAAACACTGCGTGGAACTTCTGGGTGATGCCCAGACCCTTCAGAACATACTTTAGAACATCCGCTATAAAGTGGGGTCCGTTATCACTCCACAGCAGTCTACAAACACTATATCGAGGGAAGAACTCCTTCAATAGCATCTTGGCGGTAGTCATTGCAGTATTATCTTTCGTAGGGTATGCCTCGACCCATTTACTAAAGGCACATACCACTACTAGAACATACTTCAAATTGTTACAGCGCTCAAGCTGGATGTAATCCATCTGCAAAACCTCAAAGGGTGCAGTAGGTGTCGCAACTCCTCCTGCTGGAGTTCGAGTACCCTTTCCTGGGTTGTATCTTAGGCAAATCATGCAGGTCTGCACTACCCTCTTTGCCGTGCTAGCAATCTCTGGATGCTCCCAGACTTGAGTAAGCAATTTTACAATTGCGGAAGCTCCAACATGTGCTAGCCCATGTGCCATCTGAACCATAGGTTGTACAAAAGCTGTGGGTAACTTCCATCTATCCATCTGCTTATTTCTCCAACAACCCTCATCATCCAATTCTCCATCATTGGACCATTGCTCCCGTTCTTTGTCAGAAGCGGTCCTCTGTATTTCCAGCACCTCTCTTTTCGCATCGTACCATCTTTCTACCTGCGACTTTACTACATACATGGCAGTAGCACCGGGCTGCATCGCAGTCTCCCGTGCCACCCGGTCTGCCAAAGCATTCCCTTCTCCGACTTTATCAACCACTTTCTTATGGGCACTACATTTAATGATAGCAATTTTCCTCGGATATGTCAATGCAGTCAAAAGGTTGTGAACTAACTCTCCATGCATTATTTGTACTCCATGCGACGTTAGAAACCCTCTCTCCTTCCAGAGTAGGCCGAAATCGTGCGCTACTCCGAAAGCATAGCGGCTATCTGTATAAACATTCACACTCTAGCGCTCACTAGGACCACAGGTGGGCCCTACTTAATGCTCGCCTTCTGCGCGCAGCGGTGACGCGCAGCGGTAGCGCCGTACTCGCGCCGGAGTCAAGCCAGAGACCTGCCCGTCTGCGCCCGTCGGCGTTCGGAGCGGCGGGTAGGATTCAAAACACCAGGGATGTCTCACTTTGGTAAACCAGTGCTGCATTATTCCCCTGGGGAACTGCGCTCCTTTGATACCCTGGCCTCAGGTTGCCGTACGGTCTTTCCCGGACGCCATCGCGGGAAATTCTGTTGCCCTGGCTGTGGCTGGCGCCCTAACCGCGATCAGTTATCACGTCCCAACAATAATATCCTCAATGTTGGTTATCGCTGCATGCTATTAAACACCAGGTCAGCATGTAAACATGCGCAAGACATATTTGAGCTTCTAGATACAGTGAAGCCACTATGTCTTATGCTTACTGAGACGTGGTGGGGTGAATTCTCCAACCCAGATGTCGCTATGGCAATCCCGCCTGATTATAACATCTTCAGGAAGGATAGAGCCAAGGGGAGGGGTGGTGGAGTGGCATTGGTGGTTAAGAAAGGCACGCCCTGTGCGATCCTGCCAGGGAAGGACATCCGTGGCTCGGAGACTCTCGCTTTTTCTATCACTCTGTCGCCACATCAATCTGTTAAGGGATTACTTGTGTATAGACCACCTGGTGCAGCCGGTACGTTCTTGGAAGATCTGGACTCCGTGTTGCTAGGGCTGGCCCTGAAAGCGGAACACTGCATCGTGGCAGGAGATTTTAACTTTCGGTTGGATGATCCGTCTGACCCTGCCGCTATTAAACTTTCTGAGGCTATGGCCCCGTTGGGACTGATTCCTCATTTGCAGGAGCCTACGCACGAGAAGGGGCACACTCTTGATCAGGTGTTCTCGTCTTCCCCTCTGGAGGGGGTTGAGATTATACCAGTACTATGGTCAGACCACTTGCTTGCCAAATTTACGATCAAAGGCATAGTCAAACCGGTGGCTGCCTTGGCACAGCAACAGGGTCGTGCCCATAGGGCATATCATCGTGTGACCCCAGAGATGCTGGCCCAGGCTGCTGTGGATTATCCATGTTCCCTCTCTGGCGATCTGGATAGGGACTTGGAGACCCTGCAAGCTTGGCTCCTAGACAGGCTGAATGATCTTGCCCCGATTCTGACATCCCGCCTGACACCGAAACGGGTCTCTGCGCCTTGGTTTACCGCAGCACTGTCGGCTACGCGGCAGCAGTGTAAGGTGGCCGAGAGAGCTTGGCGGGCGCAATATGATACTGCAGCCAAGCTGACCTATAAAACGGTGGTCAAGGCCTATCACCGGGACATTCGCCTGGAAAAAAAAGCTTATCTAGCCAGGAGAATAGATGCGGCTCCTAACTCCTGCAAGGAGATTTTCTCCATTGTGAGAGAATTTATTTCCCCACGGTCTAATATCTCGGATGAAAAACCGTCTGGTTCCTGGGCTTCGGACCTTGCTGATTTTTTTACGAGCAAGATCCAACGCATACAGGCTTCTTTTTCATCGCCTGGGCCCATGGGCCAGACTAATCCGGAGACCACTTCATCCCCGCGGGCTGGGCCTGGTGTGACGCTGAGTGTGTTTCCTCCGCTCTCTGCCCCCGACTCTTTAGCGCTAATGGGCAATCTTAAATCGGGTTCGCCTCTCGACCCATGCCCT
Organism: Triturus cristatus; assembly: GCF_964204655.1. NCBI lineage: Eukaryota > Metazoa > Chordata > Amphibia > Caudata > Salamandridae > Triturus > Triturus cristatus. Next base: position 179,709,877 of record NC_140590.1, read on the forward strand.
GCTAAATTTTTTGCGAAAGTTGCGGAGGTGATCAATCCACTGGCAAACCCGCTGTTAAATCTTTCGCTGAGTCTGGGAGTGGTCCCGGACGCCTGGAAGCAGGCGATGGTGATTCCATTGCTCAAAAAGCCAGGCCTAGACCCGAAGGCCCCGGTCAATTATAGGCCTATCTCTCTGCTGCCGGCTCTCACGAAGATTTTGGAAAAGCACGTTCAGGTTGTGCTTTCCAATTTTCTTGAGACCAATGAGATCTTGCATGACACCCAGTCAGGTTTTCGCTCCCATCTCAGCACAGAGACGGCGCTCCTTGAGGTCTCAGAAACCATTAAAGGGGTTCTGGACTCGGGGGGCAAAGCCATGCTGGTGATGTTGGACTTGTCGGCGGCGTTTGACACCGTCCCCCACGATGGCCTCCTCGCAAGACTCTCTGAGATAGGTCTGCGGGGGACGGTGTTCGGCTGGTTTGCCTCCTTTCTAGCCGGCCGCCATCAAACGGTCTGGGCCTCGCCAGACTCCGCCGTGATGCCGCCTCTGGGAGTCGGGGTCCCACAGGGCTCTATTTTGAGCCCGACCCTATTTAACATCTTTATGACTCCGTTGGCGGCATTGGTGGAGTCGTATGGGGCCCGGATCGTATCCTATGCCGACGACACCCAGCTCCTCTTCTCATGTAAGAGAGGAGGAGACTTTAACGGGGAGAGCATCCGGGACTGCCTTGGGGCTGTTTTTCAATGGTTCCAACTGAACAGCCTCAAGTGCAATTCCGATAAGTCGGAGGTACTCTTCTTTGGGTGCGACACAGAGCCAGACTGGCAGGCCTGGTGGCCAATTAGTATGTTTCCCCCGTCTTGTTCCTCCCAAGTAGCCAAGAATCTGAGAGTCAAGATGGATAAGGGGCTAACATTGAAATCCCAGATCCTGGGGGTGTCGGGCACTTGCTTCGGCATCCTTAGGATGCTGCGGAGGTTCCTTCCCCTGCTGTCTGAGGAGCATAGGAAGCTGACAGTGCAGGCTTTGATCGGGTCCAGGTTGGATTATTCTAACATTCTTTACCTGGGCCTGCCGGAGTATTTGCTGCAGCGGCTCCAAGTGGTGCAGAACGCTGCCGCGAGAGCTATCTTCGGATTAAATAGACGGGCCAGTGTATCGGGCCTATTGAAAATTCTGCATTGGCTCCCGATCCGGAAACGGATCGTGTTCAAGGCTCTGACTCTAGCCTACAAAGCTCTCCACGCGGTGGGAGCAAAGTATCTGCAAAAGAGACTGGTCTTCTATCAGCCGACCAGGTCTTTGAGGTCGGAATCCCTGTTTCTGGCGGTTGTTCCGCGTGTAAAGAGAGCTCGCCTGGGAGGCCGCTCTTTTGGACTTCTGGCGCCACAGTTGTGGAACTCTCTACCACTCACTCTGCGGGGAGCTACCAGCCTACTGGCCTTCAGAAAAGGCCTTAAAACCTGGCTGTTTACCCAGTAGCCTGTTTTTTATTGGATGTATTTGTCTGGCTTTTGGTCCTTTTGTCTTTTTAACGTCGTTATGTTATTGTGTTGCAGTCCTCCTTCTCCAAAAGCGCCGGGACACTCTTTTTGAGTAGCCGTGCGCTATACAAAAGAATAAATAACATAACATAACATAACACAATCCTGTGCTGAGCTCACATGCTCGTGTTAATGCTATCAGTTCCGCTGCTTGAGCTGATTTCTGTGGTATGCGTGCTGTCTCCACTATTTTTTGCAGTGTGGTAATTGCATACGCTGCTGAAGTCGTACCATCTGGTAGCTTCAGGCATGATCCATCCACCCACAATTCTCCATCTACATCTGGAAAGGGCGTATCTTGGAGATCAATACGACCCTTTGTCTGTTCCTCAGTCACAAGAATACAATCATGTGCTTTCCGTGCCTCAGACTGAGCTTCCGAGAACGGCAACAATGTAGCCGGATTTAACGTTACACACCTCTTTAACGCAATATGAGGAGCCAAAAGCGTCAGCTCATATCCCGTTAAACGGGCACTGGTCAAATGCTGCGTCTTTGTCTGATTAAGCAGGGCATCAACAGCATGGGGGACTAATACCAACAGCTTATGAGATAACACAATTCCCTCGCTTTGGCGTATTGACACAGCTGTCGCCGCAACCGAGCGAAAACAACCAGGCAATGCTCGGGCAACAGGATCAAGTACAGCTGAAAAATACGCACAAGGGCGCTGCTTGTCGCCATGCATCTGCACTAAAACTGATAATGCACATCCATCTTTCTCATGCACATACAGCGAAAAGGGTTTTGTATAATCAGGGGTCCCTAACACTGGTGCTGAACAAAGGGCCTGTCTCAATTGCTGGAAGGCAGTGTCACACTCATTTGACCAAGGAAGCGGAATAGGTGTGTCTTTTGTCAAAAGGGCTAACAATGGCTTGGCTATGTGTGAAAACCCTAATATCCATTGCCTACAAAAAGAAACAAGACCCAAAAATGCACGCACGTCCTTCTGCGTGGAAGGCACTGGCGTGTCCAAAATTACTTGAATACGATCTGGTGTGAGTGCACGCCCCTCCTTAGACAAAAGGTGACCCAGATAAGTCACCTTTGGTCTACAGAACTGCAATTTTTTCCTCGACACTTTGTGATTGTGAGATGCCAAAAAGGAAAGCAAGGATAACGTGCTTTTCTCACACAGCTCCGGAGTGTCAGCCGCCAACAAGATGTCATCGACATATTGTATGAGGGCGACTCCCTCGGGCAAAACAAAGGAGTCCAATTGTCTTTTCAAGGCTTGACTGTAAATGCTAGGGCTTTCTGTGTAGCCCTGAGGAACTCTACAAAAGCGATAAGACCTGTTATTCAGAGTGAAACCAAAAAGGTATCGGCTATCGGGGTGAATAGGAATCGAAAAGAAAGCATTTTTCAAATCAATAACCGAAAACGTGGTCGCCGTTGGCGGGACCAAAGTGAGCAACGTCGTGATATCAGAAACCACTGGATACTGAGGTATCACAATCTTGTTCACCTCCCTCAAATCAATTATAAACCGATAAACTTTGGCATCCGTATCCTTCTTCAAGATGGGTAAAATTGGGCTGTTACAGACGTTGTAGGGAACTTCCTCCACTACTCCCACCTTAATCAAATCCTGCACAATCTGTATAAGGGCCTCCTCCCCCTCCTGGGAAATACGATACTGCGGGAGGCGTGGTAACACCGCCCCCTCCTGGACACTAATATGGACAGGCGGAATCACCATCTGTCCCACATCGGTATCCGAAATGGCCCACAAAGTACGAGGGAGAGTTGCTAACACAGTATCCTCTGCAACCACACACATCCGTTCAGACAGAGGATGATTATCATTCAATATCACACGCACTCCAGCGGGGGAGCAGCGGATCGTAGCTCTGAAGTGCTTGAGCATATCAAGACCCATAATGTTGTCGGGCGTGTTCGGGGCAAGCAGAAACGGACAGGGTGCAGAAAAGGAGTCAACCTGGAATGGGAGGGGTCGAGAAAGAGGGCTTCGGGAGAGCGTACCGTCAAACCCTACCGATGTAACCATTAAGCCAGATGGGGGAGCCCTCGGAACCAATTGTTTAGACAGCGCGCTACGAGTCGCTCCTGTGTCCACTAGGAACTGATCAGTAGAACCCAAAACCTTCGCTGATACATAAGGACCCTTCTGATCAAATGGCACCTCAACTGATTCTAACCCCCATCCAACGCATTCCTATGCATGCTGTGAATCATGGTACCCAGAGCGGTCAGTCCCTGACACTTGGTACTGGTTCTGTCGATCAAAGACATTAGGTCTATCTCGTTGCTGCCCGGTAGGTTCAAAACGAGCGTGATCATTAGAATTCCCTCTAAAATTCGAAAAACCCCCTCTACCTCTCGGTCCACCCTGATTATGCCCCTGACGCGATGCATACAACGCCGGGCAATCTCTGGCCCAATGTCCCGATTGTTTACAATACGCACATTGATTCCTATTCAAATCAGATCGGCCCAAAGGAGGACCATAAGATCCTCCCCTACCTCTATTGACACCCCGACGAGGCGGACCATACACTTGCGCTAACATCACCTTCGTTTTTAAATCTTTCGACTTCTTCTCCTCCTGCCCCTTCGCTTCTTGCTCCTGACGCTCATAATACTGAGCTATAGTCAGGAAGGCTGTCGGAGACACGGTGGACCAAGAACTTTCACTCGCTTTTAGGCGGGCTGCTATTGCCGGTAATAAATTCGCCACATATTTATCAGCAAAGAGGTGTCGACCCGTATCATCCGTAAGTGACTGACCACTAAAATCATGAAATGTCTCCTCAAAGCGCGTAAAGAAATCTGCAACTGATTCATCAACTTTCTGTTTACACGAAGCTAACATATTCCAGTCAATCTTTTTAGGGGGAATGATTGTTTTTAACTTGGTCAAAATAGCAGCGGGGAGATCTAGGATAATCTGAGGTGGTTTCTGCGCGGGCTTCCTCTCCCTATCCTCATCCTCAAGCTCAGACCACCGAGCCTTAAAAGCGGCAACATCGTACACCTTCCGTACGGATCGCCACATATCCGGTGGTAAAATAAGCCCAAAGAACAGATCTATATCTGCTAAGGTCATAGTACAAGAATTCAAGGCCCCCTCGACTCCTTCGTAAAAGGCCGCTGGATTCTTGCGGGGATCAGGCAATGCATTCTTTAATGCCATAACATCAGCCCTATGCCAGGGAGTATAAACCCAATTGTACACAAAATATCCCTTAGCATCGGCGGAGGTAATATCCGCACTAGTTCCCGCTCCTTTAGGAGGAACATACAAAGGTGCCGCCTCTCGCATTGGTTTAGCATGCACTAGGTCGCTCTTATCTGAGTGGGAGGTAGATGATTGGTCATCACCGACACGTAAATCCGACTGCTTTTCCTCCTCTGCTTTTAGGCGTGCTCTCTCTTTAAGGTCACTCGCTGCATCCCGCAATGCAAACAGCCGTCGAGCCGCATCAGGCGCCTTAGAGGGAGAAAAAACACCGTTACGCAATGCTTTAGCATCTAATACTACATCATCAGGCTCAAAAACTGCCGAATATTTCCGAAAAACAGAAATCACTTCATCAGAAAAGTGTCCCAAAAAATACAACTTCTCTCTATCCTGCCACTTTTCCCAAGAGTCCAACAATTCAGCGAGGGATAACTTGCCCTTAAGTGCACGAAAGGAAACTTGCCGAAGCTCACCCATTCGGTCAACCGATAACATGGACCGCGTGTCTACCTTACCCGAAGCCGATCCAGAATCCTGTGACCTCGGGGCAGACGTGCCAACATAAGGGGGCGGAGAGCGATCTAGTAAATAAAAATCATCGTCAAGATTAGTAAGGACAGGATAAAGTGGCTGACGGACAGCATATTGACCCGAGACTTGCAGCCTACGCTCTTTCTCTTGTCTCTCCGTCTGTTCTCTTTCCTCCCGACGCTTCGCTTCCTGTGCTCGCACATGATCATTCTTCCGTTGCTCTTTATCAAACAGCGCTTTCTCATGTTTCTCTCGCTCACGCACTTCCTTCACCCATAATCGCACACATTCAAACATGTCTTGCCGAGCACGCCGTTTACACATACACTGTTCCACATACTCAATCTTACGCATATCAAATGATCCATACAAAGGCCATCGTAACTCAGGATCCTTCTTGGTGTGTTTCCTCCATACTGTGCTGTACATTATAGAGGAAAGACCATGCTTCACATACATATCCCTATTAGGAGTCCCCTCTGGGGGAGCTGGAGCAGATTCCTCGAGGTTTAACCGGTTTCCAAAGCAGCAGCACCACTTACGGAGTGCGCTAAAAGCAGGCATGCTCAAAAATAATGCAAAATATGCAGTATTATCAAAAATGGCACTTAAACGTTGTGCCGTTCAAATTTACACAACTTCGGAGAAATATCTCCACATTACCTGCCTATATGTGTTGCAACGCATATATTCTCACAATAATCAATACAAGATATGACCGGTCATCACAAATCAAACTCAAATAGCCAAACCCGGCTTCAAAAACTCGGAGCAAGTACCGTACAGCGGTTCTTACCAATCAAGAGTGTCCAGATTCCAACTGCCAAGCTCCAAAATTCGCCCAAACGGCTGTCACGGCAGGACCGACAGAAGAGGTCTCAGTCGAGGACCGGCGCCACCCAGATGGTCAGCTCGGAAGGGGAGGAAGAAAACCTCGGGATGCCAGGACAAAAGTGCCTCTGGCAGTGATCACATCCCCGGCCAAATTCCTCACCTTCGTCACGACCAGTCCTTCGAGCATCCGAGTCGCCGATGAGCCCAACGTGACGGGCGCCAATTGATGAGTATAGGCCCCAGCTAGGCCAGCAGGACACAAGGGTTCGCTCTCCTGCAAATGGAATCTACAAGGAAGTTGGCACGGAAACTGCAAAGTACAAAGACAAAGTTTATTAACCCTTAAGGGTGGTCCTACAACCCATACAACACTCTTCAGTATTGCATAGGGTAGCACAAAGAACTTGCGTACACGGTCCCCTTTTATACACAACAGAGGGGCTCACAAGTGGGTGGATACAACATGAGGCAAAGAGTATTACCTTTTATGGTCATTTTCGATACAGAATCAATATGTGGGCGGAGTAACTAATTTCCTGAGTCCGCGAAAACATGGTCAAGCAAGGACTAACTGATAACAGATGTGGTCAAGTCTGGGCATGCGCCAGACGGACAAAGGGACTATTTATAGACTGTTACTAGGCAGATTACAAGAGCAACTAACACGAAGATAGGACTCTTCTCGTGCTACGCACGTGGAGGCATGACAATACAAAATGGAGTCCAGACTTTAGTCAACATAACGGGAGAAACTCGGTCATAAAAGGGGAATTCATGTCTTTAGTGAATGCTTACTCACATCGTTATTTCAATTTTCAACAGAAGAGCATTTCGTATGGGGTCCGCCCACCCAGAGATCTTCTAGGGAGAATATTTAGGGCACGTTGTACGCTATACAAATGGGCGAACCAGTTGCTGCCAGTACTTATAACTCTAGCTGTCAAGGATTGCTTTAAGTCACAGTTCATTCGCTCCACAATTGAGTTGCCCTCAGGCCTGTATTGAGACAAAAATTTGACTTGCACCCACAAAGACCTCATGGCATCCTTTTATGCCTTAGAGGCAAATGCAGGACCCTGCTCAGAATGAAAGGTGCCACATGCAAAAATTCCCACAAAGACACGCAAATCCCTGATGACAGTTTGTGCGTCAGCACTGCATTGTGGCCAAACCCATTGAAAATGTGTGCACAAATCAACTGCAACCAAGATAAACTTATACGCAGTATCTGAAGATAATGGATCACAGTAATCTAAATAAACACAACTGAGTGGTTTATTAGAAATGTACAGCTGTGTTTGTGGCGGGCGTGCTGCCACGGAAGGTTTAATTGCTGACAAATGTCACAAGAAAGCACATAATTACGGTATTTTTATATAACCCACGCCACCAGTAACGTTGCTGTAAGATAGAGACAGTCACCGAAACGCCTGCATGAGCCTAGGCCATGCCTTCGTGCGAGGCTATTATGAATGCTAGTCTGCGGTCCTGGTTGGGAATCAACCTGTCACCAATGTCATTAATTCTCACATAACTTTATCGGGACTTAAATTATAAGAGTATTTCAAAGGGAAACCCTGTGGGTACTTACTTCCCTTCTCTGTAGCAGCTATAGCTGCCAAGATGTCATCATTAATCTTGGTCATGGATCTTGTAACTGTTGCCACAGAATATGTGGCTACTGCTGTTTTAGCTGCTTCATCAGCCAAACTGTTACCGACCGCGTGCACTCCTATGCGCTGGTGGCCAAGAGTATGAATTAATTGTGTGAGAGGCAGACGTTCTTTAAGCTCTGCGACTCGAACCCAAAGCATTTTATGCTTAATTGCGCTGCCTTTAGAATCAAAATTGTCTTTCTGAGACCAAAATAATAAGTTGTCATTAAAAGACTGCACACAGTAGTAAGAGTCACTTACAATCAAGGTAGCCACATTAGGATCAGCAAACTCCAGTACTAGCACCAGAGCATGCAGCTCCGCTAACTGGGCGGTACAGCCCCTAGTGCCTGCGTGTGCACGACACTAGACTTGAACTCGCCGTTCCCTATGGTACCTGCCACTGTACCGCATGCTGCCGCGTAAGAATGTTTTGATCCGGTCGCCGGTTGCGCAGAACCGTCGGTATAAATGATACAATGGTAGTCCTCGAGCGGGCGCATTGAAAGAAGAGCAGGATGAACAAATTCATACTGTAAGAGCTCCTGAGTTTGCAATGAGGAGTCAAAGATATAGGTGACATCAGATGATGTCAGCGAAGTAGCCCATTGTATCCAACGCGGATGTAAAGCTTTTGAGTTTGGTACACTGGCTTTTGTCACAGCCTCAAGAGCCGGATATGGTGTTACAACCATTATGCGTTTTCCTTGCGCCAGTTTACGTTCCTTCAGGATCGCCATCTGGACTGCGGTCAATACTTTTTCAACAGTTGAAAAACGCAGTTCAGCCAAAGTTTACAAATGTGACTTGTAAGCAATAGGTACTGTGTCACCTTCATTAAATGTCAAGTATGTGAAACTCACTGCCCCTGGCACAATTCTTATCACCAGGTTTGTGTGGTTATCACACGTTAACAAGTATTTGGATTCAAGAAGATCAGACTGCAAGGATTGCAGAATAATGGAATGTTCTGGAAGCCACCAGGCTTTTGTAAATGTAGGTTGTATCAAGGCATACAGCGGCGGCTTGATACGCAGGGCATAATTGGGAATGTAAGTTCGTCGAAGTTTAAAAATCCCAGCAAAGATTGCAATTTTTTCAGGGTTGTAGGAGAGCGCAAACGTGCGCTTTTCTCCAAGAAGTGAGGCGCCAGGCCTCTACCTTCATTATTGAGCTCATAGCCCAGGAACAACACTGTGTACTCTGCAATGTGCGATTTTGCAAAGTTATATTTGTAACCGTAGTCCGCAAACAAAACTATGATGCAGTCCACGTGACAAAGATGCGGCCATAATTCATCGTCCGTGAAATAAATATCATCAACATATGAGTACGCATCAGGGTCTATGTTGTCTAACAGAGAGACAACATGTGCGGCAAAAACGCCTGGGCTAATTTTGTAGCCCATGGCCAATCTTGTAAATTGTTTTTGTTTACCGCCCCAGGTGAATGCTGTCCATTGACTACTTATAGAGGATAGATTGTGGCTAAAAAAGCCACTGGAAATGTCAAGTGTAGTTTTATATTTTTTACGCACAAGACTCCGGACCAGCGACTGGCATCTCTGGTCATGATCCACAAGGAAGGAAAGCCCAGAAACAAATGCACCTCTTACAGACCCCTCTCCCTCCTGAATGCAGAACCCAAGATCCTTGCCAAACTCCTGGCTACGTGGCGGTCCCGGGCAATAACCGCACTGGTCCACCCGGATCAGTCGGGCTTTATGCCTCAGCGTAACACGGCCCTTAATTTATGTAGGGTTCATAGAGTACTGGGGAGGGTTGATACTATTAAGGAGCCGGCCGTCATAGTGTCCCTAGACGCCTCAATGGCTTTTGACACCATCGAGTCGCCTTACCTACTAGCTGTCCTTGCCAAAATGGGGTTTGAACCTGTCTTTACAGCATGGGTTAGACTCCTATATTCAGAGCCACTGGCCCAGGTGGTAGTTAATAGCAAGAGATCAGACACATTCCAGCTGCATTGAGGGACCAGACAGGGGTGCCCACTGTCCCCGCTGTTGCCCTTTCACTGGAACCATTGGCGGCCTTGATCCGAGCAGCTCCGATGATTCGTGGACTGCGGTGGTCGGACGACTGGGAAGACCGCATCTCGCTTTATGCCGACGATGTACTCCTTTATCTAGCCTCCCCCAAAAAGTCTTTAAGCTGTGTCTTGGATATTTTTACAACTTTTAGCAAATATTCGGGTTATTCGATTAATTGGAGCAAGTCTCTCATATATGTCCGGGGAGGTGAGTCTCCTCCACTGCCCAGAAATTGACCGATGCAGATGGTGAGAGATGGTTTCCGCTACCTCCGAATCTTTATCACCGCGGATTCTAAACCCCGGAATGAGCGGAACCTGTCCCCACCCCTGCAGCGATTCAAAGGCGGTGTCGCTGGTTGGAGGACCGTCCCGCTCTCTCTGTTGGGCAGAGCTGCACTATTTAAAATGATGCCCCTACCCCGTCTGTTGTATGCCCTGTAAAATTACCTAGATCCGGTTCCAGCGCGATACTTTAGAGAAATTGAAGGGCTGCAGAGAGAGTTGCTATGGGAGGGGAGGCCCAGAATCGCACTCAATACATTAGTTCTGAATTGGTACGACAAAGGTATCAGTCTCCCTGGCATTCAGAAATATTATTGGGCTTCCCACCTAGCTGCTATCAATCATTGCACTTATCACCAGCCCGATGACCCGGGTTTTACCATGGACAGATGGCTGCTCTCTGGGGGGAATTACAATACAGCCTTGTATTCAAACCACCGGAAACTCGCTCTAACCGGCCCCACCACACTCTCTATTCTGATTTGGCAGACCGTCAATAAAAGCCTAGGTTAGGATCGAAAGCTCACACTGGCGACTCCTCTGTGGGATTCTGACCAGCTGGTTAATCTCCGGACCACAAAAGGTTTTGATAAATGGGATCTGATCGGTGTATCCCATTTGGGAGATCTTTGGGTGAAGGGTGATATGGTCACTTTTGCCATGCTCCAGCAGCAATTTGTGCTCTCTATTACGGAATTCATCCGCTACCTGGAAATTCGCCATGCTATTGCCGCAACCCTACAGAAGGGTACAGTCCCCCCTGAATCCGCACCTTTGGAAGACCGTTTACTGGACGGCTTCCTTTCCACAAAAAGCGATCTCACTAACATACAAGAAACTGATTAACAACACCCCAGATCCTCTTGACCGATTGCGTGAGTGTTGGGGGAGAGATGGACTAGAGTTTCATGATGAAGAATGGCGGGAGGCGGTCACCTCACCTCGAGAGGTGGCGATTTCCGCACGTCTGAGGTTGGTCCAACTCAAGATATTACATAGAACATACATCACTGGGCCCCATTTAGTCCACATGGGGAAGAGGGAGGAGGGAGATTGCAGATGCCGCTGTGGACGCATAGGTACCATCTCCAATACTCTGGGAATGTGAACAGATACAGAAGTATTGGCAAGAGATACACGAGGCGATGGGAGAAGTGCTGCATAAGAACATCCATCCAGAGGCTAAAAGGTGTCTTCAAAATATGTGGGGACCCACTGACTTAACAAGTGTGGAGAAGCTTTGGGCTATGCTGGATACAATGGTGGCCAAACGAGACATAGCCCAGATGTGGGGGGCGGCTGCCCCTCCAAGGCTGGCCTCCTGGAAAAGGAGTCTGGACTGGTGCATGTTCAGGGAGAAAACTGTATTTCTGGCGTGAGGATGCCCCAGGAAGTGGTCCACAGTGTGGTGTAAGTGGAACGATTACAGGGAGGGTTATGTGTGGCCTCTGTACTGTCCTCAGAGGAGGAACCACTGTCCCCTTGACGCCCCTTCAATGAAAGTTTACCATCAATTCAATCATTCATGTAATCGCCATTGTGTCCTTTTTACATAACAAATGTGTTTATGCTTAATAAAAAGATATCTAAAAAAGAATTTCAGAAACGGGAGCTTTTGCTTCCCACCGGTGGGGATATTGGGGTTGTGGTTGTCGCATAGACCGCAATGGTATCTCATGAGGCGGAGAGGTTTTATCCTAGCCCACCTGAGTACGGTACAGTAAGCACCAAAGCTCACTCTTTCAAAAAAAGCCATTGCTTGCTCCTTGGCTACGTTGTGTGAAAAACTAGGGAGGATTACCTCCTTCCCCCCGCGGAGCACCTAAAACAAAAGGTGGGGCCAGTCTGCCTCAGCTAACAAGATGTCCTACGAAGAAGTCAGATTTTCCCCAAAAATCCCTTTACCAACATGTTGTATATCACCATCTATTAAAAATACAATTTCATATAATCTATCAGGGAGAGCTACTCGGGTGTCAGCAGTTTCTACTGTGATGGAAGTGTAAGTTGCTGTCGCCTCCAGAAATGGACACAGTGCTTGCCGCACTATGGTAACCTCCGCTGCGCTGTATAGCAGCATTAATGCCCAAGTTAGATTCCGAAGGCGGGTTCTCACCATCCGTGGCATATCTCGCTGTTAAAGCAGCAACTTTCTTCTTCTGAAATGGAGGGCGTTGACGAGGAAAATCGTCCTGCTTTCCTTTACCGTCAGTCTGATGAGGTTGCTCGCGTCCTTGCGGGGCACCTCAACCTCTGCCGCGATCCTGGCGATCACCTCCACCGGCTTGTGAGCCTGATGTTTCCTGTGAAGAATGAGGAGAACACTGATCAGGGACCTGAAACCTGTCAGGAGACCTAATTCTCTCGCGGCCGCGCAAATCATAAGTGCCCTCAGTGGGTTCGGGTGCCGGTGATGCTGCACGTGACCCTTGTTTCTGTTGTTGCTTCCCCTGTTTCTTATTTTTCCAATTCTTTTTAGGAAAAATTGGACGGTCGTCTTTATTAAACTGCGCCGTCTGAGTTTGCTGTTGTGCCGGTATTTTAACAAAAGGCTTAAAACCCAAACTATTGCGTCCAATGGTCTTATAGGCATCGGCAATAATTTTTGTTAACACTCGGAGTTTCTCTTCCTCTGGGACAAGACGCAAAGCATTAGACACCTGAAAGTTAACTGCATTCCCCTTGACGTTTGCAAGTATGAGATCAGCAACTACGTAAAACACTCCGACAAGCCTCATCCCCAACTCCACTGCTGCCTCCGGGCCGTGCTCATTCTGAACACGCTCAATCACGGAGGGTAGCACAGTCATAGAAGGTGTGCCAAAACACTTTGCATACAACGCTGCAAACACTTTACCCTAAGTCTCACAATCGGTTACCTCTGGTATTAAGTATTTCTGCAAACTTTTTGTTAAGATCCTGGGTTTCTCCACAGGAGAGGTATTAGGAAATACCGCTTCCAGCTGGTCAAATTTCTCAGCAAGCCAGTAAGGTAAATCAACCTTATTCTGTGGTCACTTGCCCATAACCAAATTAACCATGACCTGACAAATAGACATCCCGGCGGGGCCAGCTGATTGCGCTGCAACCCCAGGTGCTCCCATCTGGAGGTTGCAAGAAACGTATTGTACTAGAGCCCTATGCACCTCAATCAAGGAGGTGTGCAAGACACGCAATTCACCTACAGTGGCTGCTAGGTAACGTGGATATGGTGTGTACAGGCCAAGTGGCCCCTGGAATCGACAAAGGGCCTAACCGGACCGGAGTCACGGTGTGAGGGAGGGCGCCATTGAACCAAATACGGTGTTGCCATGCTGAAATCAGAACCTCGAGAGTCGTATATGGCTGATACGCTAAAGGTATTGCAGTGGGAGTGTATGTATGGAACACATTTTCATTACCGTCCACTGCTGGAAACGTTACCCAAGAGTAAAATACCTCAAATTGGAAAGCTGTATTGGCTCCAACCACAAAGGTTAGTGTGATACCAGCGTTTGGCACTCCATATGCTGCCAAATGATGACAGACTGGCGTGCGGCTATGCGCCGCAATATCGACTTTAGCCATAAGTTTCAGTTGGGCCGCTGTGCTTCATGTTATGTCTATGTGCATGGGACTGACCAAAGTGAAACAGCATACATTGTTATTCGACCTTGAACAGGCTGTGCAGACAGAAAGCGCGGTGCCTCGCTGGATATGTGAAAGGTAGACAGTTCTCATGTGAAGCAGCGTCAGCAAAGTATTTCACGAGAACAGAGCCATGTAGTGTTGTGTGCAAAAGCGGCAGAATGGCAGCCAAGCATATACTACTTATGCTAACTTAGCAATGTCTGCAGTTAACCCCATTTCCTCACTACACCCCGTTCACTGCTCCTATCCGTTTACTGCTCCTGCACAGTTACTGCTCCTACTCATGCCTAATCACAGCTCCTGCCCCGTCACTTCTCCTGCCCGGTCACCTCTCCTGCCCCATCACCTCTCCTTTCCTGTCGCCTCTCCTGTCCCGTCACCTCTCCTGCCCGGTCTTCTCTCCTTCCCCATCACCTCTCCTTTCCTGTTGCCTCTTTTGTCCCATCACCTCTCCTGCCCTGTTCACTCTATGTACAACCTTCACAAATTACCAAAGGGGGCAAGTTCCCCACAGTACTCTGTTTGGGGAAAGGTCCTCTGTAATCACTAACTACCATCTCACTGACACATGATATGCTAAAGGCAGGTGGCGGGCGTATTATCATTCGAAAGGGGATAATCTGCCTCAGTCAGAATGACAATGGGCCTGCCCACAGTCACTGGCGTAACGAAAGCTGAGGGGGGCCCCCTGCAAGGTACACCGAGGGGCCCCGCTGTGGGTTTAATCCAGAGCTCTAAAGCCCGAGTACTGTGCTGAGGGGGCCCCCTGCAGGTCAGCGGCCCCCCGCACCGCGTGAGGTGTGGGGGCCTGTGTTACGCCCCTCCCCACAGTCTGTGAGAGCTCAGGGAGGGGCTGCTGAAGCCTCTGGAGTTCAACAGAGAAGTGCAAGCTGGCCCCTGAGAACTTTTAATCTCTTGGGGCTTCTCGCAGGAAACGCTGTAATTAATGTCCAAAGTTACAGACAAAAGGCGTCCGTAAAAGGAATGATTATGGACAACGGACATTACACCAAAATGACGGATGGTCCATGAAATTTACGGATGGTTGGTCACCCTAATAGGTGTGTCCAAGCACGCAACGCCCATTGGGCTTCACCTCGACTTCCCCTCGTAGTGTGAGTCAGCACGGGATGAGACATCTTCCCGGGCACACACACACATAGCCACACCAGAGTACTTCACAGCTCTATAAAAGACCATTTGCTTGTTAATGAGGCTTTGTTGTTTTTTTCCACTCTTTTTAGAGCCCCTGCATCTCCACTCTGCATGTTGCTGAAAGAATTATCCCCCCAGAATTTTTTTCTTAGCCCTCCCCTCCCTTCCCCACAATTTGGCTCTAGTAGCGCCTCTGTATGTGTCCCTCATCAGGGGCAAGCATTACTTTTAGGGAGAGCAAAATATCTTTATTTAGAATTAGCCTGCCACAGCTTCTTGTTTAGCGAGGCCCACACTGAGCTGCAGTCTAGTATCTGATTGCCCTCACACATCCTTAATTCAGTATACTGGTGAGCCCCTTGCCACACATCTCACTCTTCCACACCAGCACACCTGGCTGCCACCTTGTGTTCTCTGCTAGCCCCCACAAATCTGGCAGTCACTCTCACTGCATAATGTAGCAGATAATCACAACCTTCCCGCACCATCAGTACTTTGTCCCAGTACTAGAAGACATACCCTGGTTTCAAGCTCCATGGTAATGAGCTGTCCTTTAGTTTCTGGAAGAAGTGCTAAATCCTTGCAAGAAGGCTCCAGACTGGTGGGTTTACTCCATATTCAGCACTTTTCCGAGTAATTAGGGGATTTCCCGCAACCACCAGAAGTTAAATTAAGCCACCTTCTTGTAGTGCATTCCACCTAATCGCCTGGGTCTGGAGCTCAATAAGAACTAAGAGGCAGATTTACAAGCCCCTTGCGTGACTTTTGCCCTGCAGTTGCGTCACTTTTTTGACACAACAGCGCCGCAAACAATGCGCCCTATTTACAATGTGACGCATCTAGGGAGATGCGTCACGTTGTAAAGCCCTGCGTCACATTATACCTGCGTCAGGTATAATGTATGCATGGTGGGCGTTCCCACGCAGGAAGGCCTCGTAAAAGTGACGCAGTGAAATCTACAAGATTTCACTGCGCCACTTTTAGGACGCCACTGTGTCAAAACCTTCCGCCTGCTTCAAGCAGGAGTAAGTAGTGACGCAGTGTAGTGGGAATAGGCCTCAACACGCATTGCTTGCGACACAACTCCAGCAATGCGTGACTTTTCCGCCAACAGATGTCAATCCTTGCGCCATAGTGCGCCGTATTGTAAATACAGCGCATCTATGGTGGTGCAAGGGTTTCTAAGGGTGGCGCAGGGAAAGTGACGCATCTGTACAGATGCGTCACTTTCTTGTAAATCTGCCCCTAAGTACTTTTGCTGCATTAGGAGCAATTATGTTCTATTTCGCAGTATTCTTGCATTTTCGGTACTGCCATCAAATCTACCCAGCTGTACTGTTGCGCCCACACTGGATTAACGCCTGGGCTGCAGTAACGTTCTTCCAGTACTGGATCCAACCCTTATCAGAAGATTAGTTCTGCTCTTCCATTGCTGGAGCTGGACCTGTACTGTAGTATCACTGCTATTCAAGTACTAGCAGGAACGTGGCCTATAGTACCATTATTCTGCTAGTACTGTCGTCAGGCCTTTCCAGCTGTCCCCTTGCTGTAACATCACTGGAACCTATTCAGAATTGCAGTACCCTTGCTGTTACTGAGCCAGCCTCTGAAAGCAGCAGGGCTGCTTCTTTTCCAGTATTGGAACCTCACCTGGATTGCAGTACCCTGTACTGATCTGTAGATGCTGTTCTAGTACCGGAAGCAAACCTGGATTGCTATACCCCTGCAGTGCATTCGCTCTTCTGGAATTTCATATAAATATACAGTACTTTTGACAACTACAGTGTTTTTGACAACTACAGTGTTGGAACGCTCCTTGTCATGCATTACACCTAATCGCCTGCGGCTGGAGCTAAATTGGAAGTAATTTTGCTGTATTGGGAGCAATTCTGTACTATTTTGCAGTATTCTTGCAGTTTCGGGTCTGCCATCAACCCTAGCCAGCTGTACTGTTGTGCCCACACTGGAACTGCACCTGGGCTGCAGTAACCTTCTTCCAGTACTGGATCCAACCCTTATCAGAAGAATTAGTCCTGCTCTTTCATTGCTGGAGCTGGACCTGTACTGTACTATCACTGCTATTCTAGTACTGCCAGGAACGTGGCCTACAGTACCATTGTTCTACTATTACTGCCGCTAAGCCTTTCCAGCTGTTACAGCACTGGGGCCTACTCATGAATGCAATACCTATGCAGTTATTGAGCCAGATTTTGTAAACAACAGGACTCCTGCTGGCCCAGTACTGGAATTACACATGGACTGCAACGCTTCATACTGTTCTCTAACTGGAGCGGCACATATGCTGTTTCAGTTCTTGAAATAAACATGGACTGTATTACTCTTGCTGTCACAGTACTAGAACCTATCCATAACTTCAGTACTCTTGTTGTTACTGTTCAGCCTTAGTAAACTGCAGGACTCCTGCTGGTCCAGTACGGCACCTACACATAGATTGCAGTACTCCGTACGGTTCCATTAATGCTTTACTAGTACTGGAAGCAAACCTGGATTAACATACTCTGCAGTGCCAATGTTCTCCAAGTACAGTGCGCTGTAGTGCATTTGTTCTTCCGGAATTTGATATAAATGTACAGTACTTTTGAGACAGCAGTGTTGGAACCGAATATAATCAGAACTACTGTCATTGTCCAGTACTGGACACAAACCCAAGCATCAGTGACCCACTTTTAGATCCAAATCTAGACTGCAGCGCTCTTACTCTGGCTTCTTACGGTACAAGTACTAACATAGGACCATAGTATCCTTACTGGCCAGTACTAGTACCACAGCTACCATGCAATGCACTTCCTCATGTAGCATTTCAATTTAGTACTAGAACGAAATCTGAACTACAGTTATAGTAGTATGCGAAGACCACGGCCACACCTGTTTTGAAGACTCTTACTCAGACTCCCATGCACCCACTCAGACACTCATGCACCCAATCACACACCAAGTGAGACACCTATGCAGACACTCAAAGAACCACTCAGACACTTACACACCCACTCACACACTCACTGAGACACTCACTCACACCCTTGCGCTCATTTTTAAAGATTACAGGTAGCAAATAACATTAAAGAAACTGTGGAAATCACTGAAAAAATAAAGATTACAGGGACGTTATAGTTAGGAAATACATCCAAATTCATTGAAAAAGATCATGGTTACAGAGACGCTATAGCTAGTTAACATTCTTTAAAAAACCTTAGAATTTCGCTGAAAAAAACAAAGTTTACAGGGACATCATAGTTAGGCTTAGATTTCACTAGTAAAAAACTGTGAAATTCAGCAGTTACAGTTTCTTAATTCCTGCTGTCTGTACATCTGTACACAGGTGAGGGTACCTGGACCCCTACCCAAATGGGACCCCCAGCCATTTGCTACTCATCCACAGAAATCCTCAGTCTGGCAACGACTGCCGAGGCATGCTTAACATCCCCAGAGGGAGCACCAGGAATCCTTCACATGCCGTAAGCAGTTAGTCGCCCGGTCAGTTAGCCCGTCACCCATACCGTGGCCGCTGAAAATTGAGTGCATCGCTCTGAACTGTTGGTCTCTTTGATTTACTCGGATACTCGAGTCCAGATGCGCTGTTTCTAATCGAAACCTGGCTCTAGCCCGGACATCCTCAGTGCCATCCCGGTGGGCTATGCAGTAGTTAGAAAGGATTCCTTCCCTCATAGGGCTGGAGGAATTGTGATCATTTTCTAACAGTACATTAAATGTACGCTTACAGACACAGAGCTGAAGGAGTGTGAAGCCTCCCTATTTACTCTAGCCTTCTCCACTACTAGCTCAATGGCTGTTTTTCTTATTTATCAACGTCCAGGTCCTGCATCTATCTTTGTGCCCTCATTAGAAGATTGTCTTTTCTCTTGTGCCCTAAGATACAACAACTTTGTTGTCCTAGGTGTCCTTAACATTCACTTCGAGGATGCCAATTGTTGTCTGGTAACTTCTCTTATTAATTACATGGATATTTGCCAATTATCACAGAGGGTTAACAGCCTACTGCATATCTTAGGCCACCTATTAGATCCAGTGTTTGCCAACTGACAAGCTCTGTCCATTGGAATACCTAACCCCATCCGGTGGTATGATCATTTTGTGATCCCCTTACAATTATTAAGATCTGTGGTACCTATAAGAATGCTAAATTGGCCAAGGTCTCTATGGAGGCTTTAACGTAAGCCTTACAGACCGAAAATCTTGTGTTGGGGAAGGACTGTGAATCAGCTAACCATCTACTGGAAAGTTGGATCACCGGTGCTCTTGATAGGGTGGCCCTGCTTAAAGACTGTACAACATGCAGAATCAAACCCTCGGTGGAATGGTTCAATGCAGAGCTCCTCTCCCTAAAAACATCTTGCAAACAGCTTGAGTGCATTTGGCGTAAAGCTAAGACTGTCACCAGTAACTAGACTATCATGGTGCTCTGAAAATATATCATAAAAACAACCGCACTACCAGGAGAATTTTATCATACCAACAAACGCGATTCTGCCCAAAACTCAGCTAGAGAATTATTCTTGATTGTTAAATCTTTGACATCGCTAGATCAGGTCGCCCCACAGGCCACCCCCACCCTAGAGAGTTGTAATACCATCGCCCAATTCTTTCACGACAAGGAGGCGGATATCTATCAATACTTTCCATGAGCCGACAGGAAGTTCGGTAGCCAGTAAGCCCGGGGGGAAGAGCTAGACACAACAGGGGGCCTGTCAAATTTCACCCAGGTCTCCTGGGAGGAACTACGAGCCTTGATTATCAGGATCAAATCAGGCAAGGATCCTGCACCCCATGGGATCTTGAAATCAGTGGTGGAATCCATTCTACCTGGTCTAAGCAACCTTCTCAATATCTCTTTGAACGTCGGGCACGCTGCCCAAATGTTGGAAACAAGCAATAGCTAGACCGCTTCTTAAAAGAACCTTCCCTAGACCCAGCCTTACCGGAAAACTTTAGACCCATTTCCCTTCCATTTTTTGCCAAAGTTGCAGAACAACATGTCAATAGCCAATTAACACATTTCTTCGAAGTCAACATTCTGCTGCACATATCTCAATCTGGCTTTTGGGATCAACACAGCCCTGAGTAAGCATTGCTGCTGGCCTCAGAGTCACTCAGAGCCTTGACAGATAAAGGCCAGACTAATGCCTTAATCATGCTGTATAAGTGCAACATTTGACACCTTCTCCTATAGTTTTTTACTACATCAGCTACGGAGCTGTGGCATCTGCTCCTTGGCCCTTAAATGGTTAGCCTCCTTCCTACAAGGGCGGTCTTTCCAGGTAGTAAATACCCCCATGCCACCGGAGAATTTCCCCTACATCAGGGGGTGCAGCAGAGTTCCACTTTGAGCACAACGCTATTTAACATTTATATGAGACCCCTGGCAGACGTCATAGTTAAACACAATGATTCCATGGTATCGTACGCTGACGATACACAACTGATTATCTCTTTTGCCCAGGTTGAGGGTGAGTCAGCAGCTAGTTTTAAATCTTGCATGGTAAACCTCGCCCAATGGATGAGTTCAAGTTGTCTCAAACTGAACGCTAACGTAACCAAGGTCATGATAGTAGGGAAGCAACCCTCAATATCAGAAGGGGCTTGTGGAGGGAGTGCCTCGGGCGGTGGGGCGGGGGAGGGGCAGGGTGGGGGCTAGTAAACTCTGGCTCATAGCCAACTGGAGTAATGTAAATAAATAAATAAATAAAACAAATTTCATTGCGCGAGCTGAAACTCCAAATGCGTTTCAGTGCGAGCAATGAAATTTGTTTTATTTATTTATTATTATTGCATCATTTGCTGTTTACCAATTAGACTTGTGGTTATACTGCTCATCGTTCACATCCTGTTTGTCCCTTTTTCATTAGTATCCACAAAAGCCAAGTCCTCCTGCAGCTTAGTGTCCTGCCGAAAGAAGGAGACATGCAAGATCATCAGGGGCAGCCCAGTGTGTGTCCCACAGTCAAACTCTGTATGCTGGGGGTGGGGAGACCCACATCACCACACATTCGATGGCCACAACTACGACTTCCATGGCACCTGCACCTACACCATTGCCAAGACCTGTGATGAGGACAACACCCTGCCAGTATTCAACATTGAGGCGAAGAATGAGAACCGAGGCAGCACCAAAGTATCATACGGCAGCTTTGTAACAATCGAAGTCTACAACTACACCATCTCCCTTGTCAGATTTGAACATGGTCAAGTCAGGGTAAGGATACTGAATCTGATTTTTTACTTATTCATGAGTTTTCTAAAGTGCTCTACAGTAATATTCAATCATTTCAGTGAGTAGAAATTTTAACAGTGAATAGCTTGCGACAGCAAAAGAAGGCACTGTTGACAACACTGGGGAGGCACTGTTGAAAACACATATTAGCATATTTACAAGGAAATGATGGAGTGCAAAGATGCAACAAATTCTGCAGTGCCACGCTTCATCATTTTCAAAACGCAGGGATGCGCCGTGTTTACAACAATATGGCGCACCCCCGTGTTTTCCCTAGCGCTGGCCCTAAAAAATGGCTGCCCAGGGCCAACGCAGACACCCTAGCGCCATAGTGCAAGCAAGCCTGCGTTGCAGGGAACGATTGTTTATGTGCTGGAAGGTCTCCCTTCCTGCGCATAAACAATGAATAATGGTAATTTGTCACTTCTATGTGTGCTGCCTTCTGCAGCGCAATAGAAGTAGCAAATCGTCATTATTTAATGATTGTTTGTATGTGGGAAAGGACACCTTCAATCATTAATGGCAGCTTGTTCTTTAGATGTGTGCTACAGAATGCGGCAAACATAGAATGTAACAAATCCCCATTATTCATTGTTTATGTGCAGGAAGGTCTCCCTTCCTGCTCATAAACAAGTATTTCTCCTCGCTGCGCCATTCTAACACTTGCTAATGCAAGGTGTTAGTTTTTGGCACTGCCTCTTATTTACACATCCATGTAAATCTGGGGTAGCGTCAAGAAGCAATGGCCGGTGCGTAGGAGCGCCCACAGCAACACTCATTGCATGCCCCTTTCAGACAGATACCTGTGTGGAAGGGTACCATATTTACAAAGGCACTTTTTGTGGCTTAACTCCATTTTGTACATTAAGTGTGGATCATTGCACCACCGTAAAATTTTAAAAAGTGTTGTTGCAGTGGCGCAATCCCCTTGTAAGTATGCCCCATAGTGCGCTCATACCGTGCAAATCGCTGCCCACCGCCCACTGAAACGACTCCGAAGAAGATAGACACCTGTGGTTAATGCTAAGGGTGCAGCCTTTCATTCGCATAGTCACATGCAATCAGTGAGGAATGATAACTATAGTTAAGCAGACATTATTATAATGAGAATACAGGACGTAAGATCAGCCAAAGACATTATTGTTGTGAGAATACATGACACAAGATCAAAAAAACAGTTCAAAGTCTGTGTAAGCTATAAAACAGTTGTCTCCACCCTTTACAACGCAAAACTTCAAAATGCACTTGTAAGATCAGACAAAGACATTTCAGAATGCAAAAGTGTCAGAAGGCCATTAATCGATATCTATCGTTCATGTCCTCAACCAAAGGCATCCGGGGGCATAACTTAGTGGCAACTTCCCCTCCATCACTCAGAGGTATGGGCATACACCCAGTTCCACATACACCAGGGCACCACATAGCCCTCCGTCCCTGACAGAGTACTTGTCAAAAGGTAAAAAAAAAAAAAATGTGTTCAACTCCAGGCATCTCATGGTAGAGCAGAAAGGTCGAGGATCACCAGCAGGTCATTTCCACCTCTAGCCTGCCAAGTGCATGCACAAATCTACACCCCTTCAAGGTGAAAGTTGAGCAAATCAGTCCAAATATTGGGTATACTACTTTTTCTGCTGCAAGAAATTCCACCAATTCCTCCTTCGTCTAGAAGTGAGTGGGTGGGTGTTTGATGTAGTATGTTGGCTGGTGCGCGGTGGAGAGAAAAAGAGGCAGATCCTTTGCCTTCAGATGCCTTATATAATGCTGTCCAGGGCACTCCCCAGATGACGTCACGGGCGTTGCTCCTCATGGCGAAACAGACGAGGGACTCTGCCTTGGCTCCTGCCTGTGGAGCGACTAAGGGCTTCCCACTGCTGTTGGCAGGAGGCACCTGGTCATAGTGCACTCACAACATGCAAATCGCTGCCCTCTCCCACTAAAATGACTTCCAAGACAATGGATAACTGCAATTAATGTGGTGTAACCAAGGGCGTATCCTTTTATTCACATATTCACAAGGCATCAGTGAGGAATAATAATTATAGTTTAGCAGACATTAATGTTATGAGAATACAGGACATAAGATCAGCAAAAGACAGTATTGTGATGTGAATGCATGATGTACAATCAAAAAAATAGCTCAATTGTTGTGAAAGCAATAAAATAGTTGTCACCCATTATAGCGCAACGATTTAGAATGCTCTAGTAAGATCAGCCAAATACATTATTGTCTTTGGACCTCAAAGGAGAGCAACATAAAGGAAACTTGATTCTACCCATTGCCTCAGCATCACTCTGTTGGGTTCATTCCTTCTAGTGGACGATTGTGGGCTAGCATGCTTAAAGGGGGATGCAACCCCCGCCACCTTGTTTCCAGGCCAAGGAGGCTCTGGATTGATATTATCATAACTCCATTGAAATGTTGAAATGGAGCCATCAGGTTGGCAGGTCTCGCTCCATAGCCACCCCCATTCACTACCACCAAACTAGTGTAGGTGAGTGTCCAGGTAGGTAGATTGGCATGTGCACTGCCTGGGTAGGAAACCCATGTGGGTTTTCTTTACTTCGGGGGTCGGTCCTCCCTATGGGACACTTCATAAGTGCCGCCCATTCTCTTGTTAGGACCTGGTGGCACCTACCCACTGTAAGTGCAGTGGAAAAGTGTGCACGCACACCTTAGGGACGTGTGGCTTACCTGAGCATCAGTCAGGTCTGCCATGGCTGGTAGGTGCACATGTGCACCTATTCCTCTTTAAGACCTGGGTCCAGTCTGAGGTTGCAGGTTGATGGGCGCGCTTGCACCAAGGGTGATCTACATACATATCCAGCCTGCCATCGCAAGCCGGTATGTACTTTGCACCAATGGTGCTCTTGAATGTGTCCAGCCTGCTATTGCAGGCTGGTGTGCGCGCTGCACCAATGGTGCTCTTGAATACATGTCCTGCCTGCCATTGCAGACTGGTAGGGGCTTTGCACCATTCGTGCTCTTTAGTTAATGTCCAGCCTGCCACTGCAGGTTGGTATGCGCTTTGCACTGATGGTGCTCTTAAATACATGTCCAGCCTACTATTGCAGGCTGACACTCGCAATTGCGCATTTACTTGGACTGGTCTGTGTGAGTCACTAGCCATCCTAAGGGGACCTTTCACTTCCAACCGAGTACCCTGAGTGTACTTCCTAAGGGGTGAAGCGAGTGGTAGATGAAAGTCCGAGCAGTGAAATATTTGTGTCCCCTGCACTGGTAGTGAAGAATACTCGTGTGTTTTTGCTACCACTGAAGTTTTCTCTTCCAATAAGCTAACATGGGGACATGGTTGATATTACTTAAGGCTGCAATAGTGGATTGCAGTGGAGCAGGCTCATGATGTTTATTTTTATTTTATTTATTTGAAATGTTTTATAAAGCGCGAACAAGACCCAAACGGGTATCAGAGCGCTGCACAGATTTGGCGAAAACATGGGTAACCAAAACACAATGAGACAGTGGGAGTGGTTAAAACCAAGGGGGTGTAAACAGATCCGGTCAAGGGTTGGATGGGTGAGCTCGACTAGAGCAGTAGCAGAAGTGCCCTCGAGCACAATAACAATTAAATAGACAAGCATACAATAAACCGCGCCAACGCAGTACAATAAGAGTCAACATTATGACAGAGCAAGTGCATGAGAACAAGTCGATGCTGTTAGAAAATGCAGTAAAAGTTCGTTCAAGAATAGCCATTTGACAAGTTTCTTGAATGATGCAGTTGATGGATTGGATCCAATCTCGGGAGGCAGGGCCTTACAGATTCTCAGAGCAAGACCGGTGAAAGCACGATTGCAGGATCTTTTCTTTTTGAATCTGGGCAGTTTCAAGAGTAGGGTAGACATACTTCTTAGGTTCTGACCTGATACCGAAAGTTCAAGCTTATTTGACAGGTAGAGCGGGGTGTTGTAATGTAAAGCTTTATGTGTCAAGCAGGCTATCTTGAAGCGGATCCTGGCTTCGAAAGATAGCCAATTTAGTTGCATAAGGTTGGGGGAGATGAGAACCCGTGATGAGTCTGGCCAATGCGTTCAGGGTGGCTCTGAACGGGGCCAAGCTAGCTTTGGGAAGTCCAGCAAGGGTCACCATACCATATTTCAGACTAGAGATCACCAGGGATTGAACCGCCCGCCTGATGTCTTTAGGGGGGAGGAAAGGCTTGATTATTTTCAGGGTATTACGTTGAAAGTTGGCTCCCCTAATGGCTGCACTGATGTGCACTTGCATGTTTAAGTGTTTGTCCAAGGTGATGCCTAAGGATTTAGCAGAGTCTACCACATGAGGGGTTCAGTTAAGAGCAGTGGTTTGTTGGAGCCAGTCCAGGGTAGGTGTGAGTGATTGGGAGGGCAATCAGAAGAAATTCAGTTTTCAGAGTATTTAACAGAAGATGGTTCTGGGCTAACCATTGTTGGGTTTGTGCAAGTGCAGCATTTAGTGTTTTTACGTCCTCTTGAGATGAGATCTTCACGTAAAGTTGTGTGTCATCCACATAAATGTGGTACTGAATGTTAGCAAGGTTCAGAATGACAGTAAGTGGTTTCATAAAAAGATTGAAGAGAGTGGGCGAGAGCGCGAATCATTGAGGCACTCAGATCTTGACAGGGGTACTAGAAGCAAGGCAATGGTTAACTTTGATCCTTTGTGTGTGGTTATGTAGGAAGGAGGCAAACCAGTTTAGTCCTATCATTTGATTTGAAGCAGCAACCCTTTGCCGGTGATCAAGGTGACTTTGTCATAATTCCCATAGAAATGCCACGACTAGAAAATGTGAATTTCTATCCTCTAAAACTCTTTATGTGCCTTGGTGCTTGGCTCCAGTCCACACTGAAGGTTGGGGGAGCAGATCTGGGCATTCCCCACGACAGCTATAAAACACCGGGCACTCAATTGGGGCGACCGACCACTGCCATCCGCGAGCCTGGCTGAAGAGATTGCAGGAGGAGGTGTTGATACTTGAACTCCAGAGCCAGATTGTGGCCCCACTAAAGATTAAGATCTGCAGTCCACAGCCTCATGACAGGACTGAAGAGTAAAGAAATTTAGGGGAGACATCTTGAACCACCCCCAACTTCAAAGACACACTCCAGTATAACTACTGGTGCCATCCTGCAGCAAGTGGTGAGATACGCTGGTGGGGATGTGCGACCGGAGAACCTGGAACTGCATGGTGCACATTGCCAGAGGACTCTGCCATTGAAAAGGACCGCGTACCCTTCCCGAATAGTGGATGGCCTGGGCCAACTTCCTGCTGCTGTGTGGCACCCTAAAGTATGCTCTGCAAAGGCTTTTCCAGTTTGCCCCCTGTTGTTTCAGAGGTATCAGGACATCAAAGTTCTCCTAAGAGGGACCTACACCATTTACTTGTGACACATGAAGCACACTGCCCTCTTAAGTGCCCACATCATCTGCTGGATTGCCTGGAGACCGGAGACCGGATCACCTTGTGCGGAGCCCCTAAAGTCAGGCCCGCATCTAAGGCATGTGGCCACCGCTTTGTGGGCACCTTGGCACTTATAAGCATCTAGTTGGAGGTGAGCGCATTCAGCAGTTGCGGGACCCAGCGTAGTCTGCTTCATCAATCGAGCCTCATCTCTCTCGTGCAACACACCGACTGCATGCTCATTGCCTGTGGTGTCCGATTCACAGGTTATGACCCTTAAAGGTGGGGGCGTAACCATAGTAGTGCTTCATTCTACCTCAAGAGGCACTGCTGAACTTGCACCTGTGTGTGTGTGGTACGACCAATATCAATGTGCACCAGACGTTATGCCTGATTTCCATGGAGGTAAGGAATTTGCTGCTCTTCAATCATGTGTGTGGCCACACTCAATGTGCACCTGACGTGCTGCCTCATTTCCAAGGAGGCACAGATTTTGAAACTCTTTGTTCTTTGTGACAGGAACAGTCTGGCGCAACCCATATCATTGTGCAACCACCATTCTGCCTTGATTGCCTGGGTGCAACTCAGATCAACCTGTCCCAGACTAGATGTTTTCTCCTTCCAAGAGTGCCCCCCTGCTTCATTCCCCATTCATCTACTGTTCCTTTACTTGGCTTTCAGTGCAGTGGACTAACTGCCCTCTTCTCGCCCGGCCCTCCCCGACGACACGGTGTTGCCAGGTAGTGTTGCCCGGCTAGGGCCAGGGTGGTGAGAGTGATTGACTCGGCTGCAGGAATGCCTCAGAGAACTATTGGAAGTGGCTCAAGAGACTGTGTGAAGCCCCCTATGTTTCGCAGAATTGGGCTGGTGCCAGAAGGCCTTGGGTACCCCTTGGTTGTGACCATCTATTTCCCTTGGGCGGTGTCTGCTCTGCATCCTGTGTGTGAACTTCCTAAGTGGCTGCCAAATCCCTTTTGCTGTCTGCCTCCTAATTGACCTTGCTACCTACCCCCATCGGCTTCCTGGGATCCTTACAAGAGTGACTTCAGCTGCGTGCGGTCTAGGCCAGGTGGAGGACACAGGGCGTCTCCAGTCTGTGGGTGTAGGATAGTCGGGGTGATTTGGAGGGCAGAGAGAGGCTTTGGGCTACAGGATCGGCAGAGTGTAACCTATTGACCTGCTGAGTATCAGTTGCACCGCATTAGGGTGCTGAATGTGCATGTGGGGACCTTGGTACTTATAAGCGTCTAGTTGAAGGTGAGCGTATTCAGCAGTTGCAGGACCCAGCGTAGTATGCTTCATCAATCGAGCCTCATCTCTCTCGTGCAACACACCGACTGCATGCTCATTGCCTGTGGTGCCCGATTCACAGGTTGTGACCTTTAAAGGTGGGGGAGTAACCATAGTAGTGCTTCATTCTACCTCAAGAGGCACTGCTGAACTTGCACCTGTGTGTGTGTGGTACGACCAATATCAACGTGCACCAGACGTTATGCCTGATTTCCATGGAGGTAAGGAATTTGCTGCTCTTCAATCATGTGTGTGGCCAGAGCAGTCTGGTGCCGCCAAAATCGATGTGCACCTGACGTGCTGCCTCATTTCCAAGGAGGCACGGATTTTGAAATCTCCGTTCTTTGTGACAGGAACAGTCTGGCACAACCCATATCATTGTGCAACCACCACTCTGCCTTGATTGCCTGGGTGCAACTCTGATCAACCTGTCCCAGACTAGATGTTTTCTCCTTCCAAGAGGGCCCCCC
This sequence comes from Triturus cristatus, assembly GCF_964204655.1. Taxonomy (NCBI): domain Eukaryota; kingdom Metazoa; phylum Chordata; class Amphibia; order Caudata; family Salamandridae; genus Triturus; species Triturus cristatus. The sequence continues at coordinate 179,738,162 of NC_140590.1, forward strand.
TGCTTCGTTCCCCATTCATCTACTGTTCCTTTACTTGGCCCTCAGTGCAGTGGACTAACTGCCCTCTTCTCGCCTGGCCCTCCCCGACGACACGGTGTTGCCAGGTAGTGTTGCCCGGCTTGGGCCAGGGTGGTGAGAGTGATTGACTGGGCTGCAGGAATGCCTCAGAGAACTATTGGAAGTGGCTCAAGAGACTGTGTGAAGCCCCCTATGTTTCGCAGAATTGGGCTGGTGCCAGAAGGCCTTGGGTACCCCTTGGTTGTGACCATCTTTTTCCCTTGGGCGGTGTCTGCTCTGCATCCTGTGTGTGAACTTCCTAAGTGGCTGCCAAACCCCTTTTGCTGTCTGCCTCCTAATTGACCTTGCTACCTACCCCCACCGGCTTCCTGGGATCCTTACAAGAGTGACTTCAGCTGCGTGCGGCGTAGGCCAGGTGGAGGACACAGGGCGTCTCCAGTCTGTGGGTGTAGGATAGTCGGGGGGATTTGACTAAATCAATGGGAGGGACAAACATTATTATGAGGATAGCGTACCATTCCCCTCCCCATTTAGCTTTTGGATCTAGCAATACCAAATCAATTTGTCTCTTTATTAATTATTCAGTGAGATGCAGGTGCTTTTGTAAAATATATGTCCAAATTAGGTTGGTGTAATGGGATCATCAGAGGGCGCACAGGGTCACATTATCAATGAAGCCATTCATCGATCCTGGTGATCTTTAAATGCAGTCCAGGTGCTGGTCATGTCAAGAATTGAATATGGATGTGCAGGACTTCCTAAGATCTTAACAGCTCCCCTAAAAGCTTGTCTCAATGCAGCAACTAGACTTATAACGGAACAAAAAAATACGACCACATCACTCCACGTCTGAAAGCGTTCAACTGGCTACCATACGAGGCAAGAATAGGGCAAAAAATTGCATGTATTACACACAAGGCAATACACCAGAAGACCCCTCATTACCTGGCCCATAAAATTACGCTGTCCGGAGGCAGTAGACCCTCGAGGGGATCCAAGGATTTTCTACTGAAACCAGCATTCTTCCAAAAGAAAAGAACTTATGATAGAGCGTTCACAGGAGCTGCACCAAGGATTTGGAATTCGTCCCACCGAATATCAGAAAAATCACCTATGCGCCACGATTCAAAAAGGAGACTAAGTTCTTTCTGATGGGTACATTTCTCCCATAACGAACAACTGGACTACTAAGGCTCCATGGAATTGTGCTGTCAACCCAGCGAAACACAGAATCAAGCTACTGTCATGGATTGAGCTCGAATGACTTTCCTCAGCTTAGGTGGATACAGTTAGACCCTTCGTCCACCAACACTGCTGTTGTCTATAGACATGTACCTCGATCAATCCACAGATATATTTGATTAGCCTAGCCATTACTATAACCAGTTTGGATATCTAAGGCCTTAGGAGTGGTCTTATTTTAAAATGTAATTATGACACAACATACTTGACTGTCATCAAAGGATTTCTATTATTCTTCACTGTATTTGTTTTATGTATGGATAAGCATATACCAATGTTAGTGGAATACATAGACATGTTATTGACATGAAAGTATTTGATATCTGCTGATGCTGAAGGTGGTTGAAATGTAAAGCACTCTAAAACCCAAACTCTGTTTCTTATTAGCGCTAGAGAAAACATTGAATAAATAAATAAATAAAAGGGCCAATGTTGGAATACAATGGACCCTTATAGCAAAACAGGCATATTTCTTCACTCTCCAGTCCCTGTTTTGGCTTAGGGTCTAACACTAGGTAGGCACTGGACACTAATTAGGAAATATGGATATTTTGGCTGTTCTGCCTTGAGGAAGCATTTAACATGTTGGCTGTAACAACCGAAATATGAAAAGTCTATTTTACCATTGCTTTCAAGATTAAAATTGATTTGCTGCATATACTTCTTCAAGTCTTCAAGAATAAAGTTATATTTGTTGTAGTGTGGCACTAAGCCAAGGCTTGAAAACATCAAAAACCTCCTGTGTGGAAATGATTTTCTATTGCTTAGGGTATTCTGAAAGACAATCACATGCCAGTAAAAACAGTCTAAAGATAGTCTCAAATCTAATCAAACACAAGTCACAAGAGTAATTAACAGTCCAGCAACATATATTTCATCTCCTTTTGAAGGTTTCCCATGATAGACTCTTCCTAATAAATAGTGGACAGAGTTTTCACCCTTAGGTGCACTTCTTGAAAAGGATATCTCTGGAGTTTTCTTTCCTCCAGAAGTAAAGAACTTTAAAAAGAAGGTTTTCCATTTTAAGGTATCTATCCTCCTAAGGTAGAGTTGACTGACTACTTGACATGATCAGTTTATAGACAAGACATTTGCCATCCAGTAGTTGGATAACATTTCGTTCACTACCAGCAAGTCTACACAGTACCCAGGATATGCATAACCAAACTCTGCTGAGTCATCAACACTGAACAAGAATATAGTTAGAGAATCCAAATCTTTACTTACTGGCCACTGGGAGGGTTTCCCAGATTATTACTCCACGGGTGGGATAATTCTTGCCTTCAAATCCTCAACAGAATTGAAACTTTCCGTTACGATAGCTAGAAATATTTTAATTCCATGTCAGGACTGGAGGCGAAGATTATGCTAGTTGAAAGCTTCATTGCCATCAAAATGAGCTGTATCCAGCTCTTGCTTAAAATGTACCCTTTTAAAAGTAGAATCTGCGTTCATGATATCTTCCAAACAAGCACACAAACTGAAAGCCTTGGAGGTTGTCGCTCCATGAGTTGAGCGTGTACCAAAATGCTAAGATATACTCCTGCCTCCTGCATGACCAAACATACCCAATGGGCTATAGTCAGGGAGGAAACTGGTTCATGCAGGTTCTTGAGAGTGATTAGGAGCTGCCGCTCACCCAGAGACCCGAAGTCCCCTGACATCTCCTTGTAGGCCTTAAGGCACTGGACTACGCACAGCTTAAGAGAATCCAAGAACGCTAAGTATTCTATAACTCTGGTATTACATTTTACACGCCTGCTCAATTTAATGGGGAGACAGAGAAGGGCCTTCCCATAATGCCTAGTGCTTATACATCCAAAACCCTCCTGCACAATGCCATGCAGAACAACATTGCCAGCTTCGCTGAGAGTTCCTTCCTTGATAGGAATCTATTAGTTGATCATGAAAGAAAATGGTTTAAAACCTTGTTAACATCATAAAGAGCTGAGTAACACAGCTCTGGAGGAAGGATAGCCTAATACCACATAGGAGCCTACACAAATGGGTATTAACCTACCGAGGACTCTTTCACTGGTAGACGTCCAGCCGAGATATCTGAACGGATGGTGTTAATCGACAAGTACATCATACCTTTCTGTGCTAGGTTGGCCTAAAAATTTCAAACTTGCACAACCTCAGCGGCCACGAGATCACAACCCCATCACATACACCGACACCATCTTTTCGAAGCTGATCGGTATCTTTTGATGGTGCCGTCTGACCATGCCTTTGACAGGAGATGGGCCTTGGACTGAGAGCGACTCAGGTGGTTTATGTACCTGACAGGTGAGATGTTGTCCATCTTTAAAAGGACAAAGGACTAGATCTTGTCTCATGACCAAAGCGGACCACAAATAACCTTAGCAGAAGTTACAAAAAGCTGATGTGTAACCTCTGTACTTGAGGAGACCACAGCCTTCCTGTTGAAAATTCTCCACACTGCACGCCCCAGCCTGACCTGGAAGTGTCGGACTCTATAATGAGAAATGGAGCTAAGACAAAAATCACCCTGTCGTTCCATGATTCCATATGTGAAAACACCACCAGAGGATCTCCTCACAAGCGTCCTCCAACAGGCCTTTGAAGTGCACTGTAGTGCCGGAGCCCAGACAGATGGCTTGGATGGATGAGGAGAGGAGACCCACCAGGCGTCAATCTGCCTCAAGGACACTATTTGCTTGGCTAGCATTTGCCGTAACTTGTGGTTGATCTTGGCCACTTTTCGCGAGGGAAGACTTAGCGTAGCCTCTGTGCAATGTATGGCAGTTTCTGGAAAAACTGCTTTTTGTGCTGTAATCAGGAGGGATTTCTTCTTGTTTCTGACAACGCAGAGGCTTTCGAGCAGGGTGACTGCCATTTGCAGTTGGAATGACAACTGGTGGGGATCTTGAACTAGGAGAAGCAGGTCGTCCAGAACATTTATAATGAGGCAGAATCCCCTGATACTTGAGATGCTCTATGACTGGTTTGAGGACCTTCGTGATACAACCTGGAGCGGAGGAGAGACCAAAGGGCAGGGTTGTAAACTGAAACACTTGCTGCAGCAAGAGGAACTGGAGGAACTGCAGGAACCGCCTGAGTGGTGGAAAAACTAGGATGGTTAGATAAGCATTCTTCAGGTCTAGATGAAACATCCAATCCCCAGGACGCAAAACATTGCAAAAGACATCTAAAAGGGCATCAACAGGTCCTGGTCGGTGTGCCACAGTTAGCCTCTGGATGTCCTAAGCCCCATAACCAGAATCCTAGACATGGCAGAGGACACCAAGGCTTTCGGATTGCTCATATCCCTGGAGGTCCTCTCCGGGTAGGCTCAGTGTGGCTTGCCTACAGGGGCAATGCCAATTGCGCTCTGTCCACTGAGGGCAGGTGCTCTTTCTCAACTAAGGTTGACCCCAAGTTGGGGGACCTTGCAGACTAAGAGGCAGGAGTTGTGGCACAAGGGGACTTTTTGGTGAGCCGTTTATTAAGGAGTTAGGGCAATTTGTGAATACCTTTACTTTCCCAGATAAGGCTCATTCCTGGGTGTCTAGTTACCCTAGGTGCCAGCAGAGCTAGGGTTCAAAATCTACAGCTAGGCACTTTGCAAAAAAAGGGTCGGTTGTCACTGTGAAAATGTGGTGTGTCCACATTGCGTTTTAGGCCATTTCCTGTCGTGGGCACTAGGCCTACCCACACAAGTGGGGTACCATTTTTCACGGACAACTTTGGAGAATGCGGGGTGGGGGGAATTTTGTGGATCCATGCAGATTCCAGAACTTTCCACCACAGAAATGTGTGGAAAATGTTTTTTTTTTTTTTTTTTTTACAAATTTTGAGATTTGCAAGGGATTCTGGGTAACAGAACCTGAAGGGAGTCAGTCAAGTCACCCAATCCAGGATTCCCCTGGATGTCTAGTTTTCAAAAATGTCTAGGTTTGCTAGGTTTCCCTAGGTGCCGGCAGAGCTAGGGTTCAAAATATACAGCTAGGCACTTTGCAAAAAAAGGGTCCGTTTTCACTGTAAAAATGTGGTGTGTCCACGTTACGTTTTGGGACGTTTCCTGTCACGGGCACTAGGCCAACCCACACAAGTGAGGTACCATTTTTCTCTGAAGATTTTGGGAATGGCAGGGTGGTTATAATTTTGTGGGTCCACGCAGATTCCAGAACTTTCTATTACAGAAATGTGAGGAAAATTTGTTTTTTGTTTACAAAGTTTGAGGTTTGCAAGGGATTCTGGGTAACAGAACCGAGTGAGAGCCACACAAGGCATCACATCCTGGATTCCCCTGGGTGTCTAGCTTTCAAAAATGTATTGGTTTGTTAGGTTTCTTCTGTGCTAGCTGCACTTGGACCCAAAATCCAGAGGTAGGCACATTCCGCAAAAAAGTCTGTGCCTAGTGGGCTTTCTGCCGCCCTGGGGAGGGGGGAAATCAGAGGCTATTGCCCCGATGTGCCCCCAAGGGGGGGGGGGGGCAGAAAGACTGGCTATTTTGTTTGGGTGAGTGGGGACATTGGGATACCCATTCTGGGCAGCCCCCACCCGTACAAGCCAGCATAATCACTGGCACCTCGTGGGCTCTCTGCCCCCCTGGGGGTAGATCAGGGGCTACTGTCCCATTTGCCTCCTGCAGGTTACATAAAGACAGTGGCATCTTTTTTTGGGGGGTGGGGGCATTGACATTCCCATTCTGGACAGCCCCTGAATTTTGAAAAACATTTACCCCTGGTGCCTAGTGGGCTTTCTGCACCCCCAAAGGGGCAGATAAGGGGCTATTGCTCCCATCTGCCTCCCGGGGGGTGGGGCAGAAAGACTGTGGTAATTGTTTGGGGGTGGGGCATTGGCATGCCCATTCTGAGCAGCCCCCACCCCTATGTATAACAAAAACAAATCCCTGTGGCCCAGTGGGCTTTCTGCCCCCCCCCCCGGGGGCAGATCAAGGGCTACTGTCCCTATCTGCCTCCTGAGGGGGGGAGAAAGACTGTGGTATTTTTTGTGGGGGGTACTTTGGAAAAATAAAATCCCTAGTGCCTAGTGGGCTTTCTGCCGCCCGGGGTGGGGGGCAGTTAAGGGTCTATAGTCCCATCTGCCTCCCGGGAGGGGCAGAAAGACTAGCATTTTTTCTGTTGGGTGGGGGTATTTGAATGCCCATTCTGAGCAGCCCCCACCCCTACGTATATATAGAAAAAAAAAGCTGGGGCCTAGTGGGCTTTCTGCCCCCCCCCGGGGGCAGATCAGGGGCTATTGCCCCCATCTGCGCCTCCTGGGGGGGACAGAAAGTCTTATTCTTTCTTGGGGGCTATGGGTGGGGGTTTGGCATGCCCATTCTGGCCAGCCCCCACCCCTGGCACATTAAAAAAATCCCTGGTGTCTAGGGTGCTTTCTGGCCCCCCCCAGGGGATAGGCTGTCTGGGGAAATTAAATGGGGGGAGCAAAGGCCCTTGCCCAAGGGGGCACTCCCCCCTCCCTGGTGGCTAGTGGGTGGATCCCTGCCTAGAGATCGCCCTCCTGGGGCGATCCACAAGCAGAGATCCACTAGGCAATGGTACCTAGGGAAAGGCGAGATCCTCCCCTTTCCAACGATTCCTCTCCCAAGTGTTTCGGTGCTCGGGGGGCTGAGGTTGCCCCACGAGCACTGAAACATTAAAACTCTAAGTTTCAGTTTCGTTTTCAGTCTAATGATGACAGCGCACCATGCGCGCAATTGTCATTAGACTGAAAACGTGTGAAGGTACTCGGGAAGGTTGGGGAAGCTCTTCCCCATCTCCCGAGGCCCCAAAAAAATTTGAAATCCCTCTGCTGTTTGCAGCAGAGGGATTTCGTGCCCCTGTCGTCATGACGGAATGGTTCTGTCATGAGCACAGGAGCACTGGTGCTCATGATGGAACCATTCCGTCATGAGCACCAAAGGGGATATGGAATCTTAACAGATTTGGGTTGTTTAAACAGAGTTTTGGTGCTTCAAGTAAAGAGAAATTGGGTGATGGTGTGTCAGTGAAAAATGGGTTACAAATAAATCCTACAGAATTGTGAAGGACCCCGGGTATTTGAAACATTAGGTTTAGGTTTAATGATGTCATATTTTAGATCAGGTTTGCATGAGCAAGGAACTGGCTATTTCTGTGATCAATTTTGATGAGGTTCGGTGTGTATTTAGGTTATCTTATAGTTTTTTATGTGCATGCACATGGTGTGATACTTGCTCAGTCTCACTCAGTTACTCTGCTGTGTTCAGTAAGGAAGAGAGTATTCTGCTGTGTTCATTAAGGAAGGGAGGTGTGTGGTGGCTGTAAAGCTATGTGATGATGGAATGTATAAGTCATGTGCTATGTAACAGAGGGGTTCCATGAACGCTTTTGGAAAGTGACAGTTGCTCAGCTGAGCTTGGTGATGGATGGCTGAGATCTTTCTTCATGATAATAAAGAACATACTTCAACAATATTCATGTATCCTGGTGGAGTTCTTTTTGAATTGCCACACCAGGCTATGTTCTACTTCCTAACGTCAAGAGGAGATGAAGCTTAGCTACTCTCTTTATTATTGATCTTACACTTCAATCAAGACATAAGATTGCCATGGAGTTTGTGTTTTTTAAATCCTTTTTAGGGTTTTCCCCCGCAAGGGTGACCCTCCTATAGAGAAGTTTGAAACTTTTCGCAAATGTATTTATGTGCATGTTAGCACCGTGGCGATTGGGAGGAGCAATCCTATTTTTAGGCATCCAGAAGGGGGCCCTTTAGACGTCCAAGCATTCAGTCCTTGACATTCCAGTCTTGTACTATGAGGGAGAGGGGTGCGATGTGGAAAGATCAAATTTGCATTGGCTTATGATCACATCCCTCTGTGTGCTCTGCAGGTGGCGCTGTCGTGGGAGTCCTTTCACAGGTGTCAAATTTTAGGGACTAGGCAATGAACCCAAAATGGCATGATGTGAGTTGGAAGCAGTGAAAGAAGTGAGCTCAAGATAGTGCTCAAAATATAATCGCCAGTTAGGCAACACGAAGGGGCCGATTATGATCTTGTGAGGAAGGCAGCCAAAAGGGTTCCGGAACCAGATAATCCGATTCGGAGCCTATGTTTCTGACCAAATCTTCCCCCATTGCGAACGACCAAGTACAATGCGAAGATCTCGTCTGCGTCGACCGAATCATTTCCGAACCAAATCCTGTTGGTCCGACTCGTTCGCAGCTGAATGGTGCTGCGCAATGAAGCTGGCTTCCGAACAAGGAAGTAAGATGCACGATATAGACAGTCGAATCAACTTGGTCTCAGTGAGATGAAACGGCTGTGGAAATCGGACTTCGGGGACTGTAGCGGGCCCACTTTCACCCAGGGCCCTCCGAATCGGTCCTGTGGGGGTACCCATAGGTGCCCCTTTCAATGCATGCACAGTGTGGAGTGCCCGCCACAGGGTGTACGCTTTTCCCCAGGCACCCCTTTTTGCTATGGGAGCCTGTCTACATGTTCAGTATACAGGCTCCCATAGAGTTCAAAGAGAGTCCAAGCGAACCAAGTCCATCACCATACGGCTGCATTGGAATCGGTCACTGAGACTCGCGGAGTGCAATTCGCTAGGAAAGCCCTACGGATCCGAGTCGTACGGAGGGCTTTCCTAGTGAGATCATAATAGGCCCCCAAGACGGGATTGCCCAGCAAAAGTTCGTTCTGCCTCTGATGCCATGAAGGTGGCAGAGGAATGAAGGTGTTGTCAGCAGAGGGAATAGCAGTCATGATTGTCTGTCAAACAGTATTAGGAGTATGATTCATAAAGGGTTTCTTAAATATTTATGAATGAAGAGAGACAATGGAATTATAATAAAGGAGATGGATTGAAACTTATGTTTAGGTTTTCCTGTTTTCAGTTTCCGTTTTTGGTAAATTCTGGTGGGGTTTTTTCAGTGTTTTCAAGTGAGTTCAATACCTTAAAAAAACAGTTGTTATCATTGGTTTCACATTTTCGTGCCACTAAAAACAACAGAAACAGAGCTTTTCCGGTGTTTATGGAACATTTTGCTTTTATTATTGCTTGCTTTATGCACTGATAACGCATGGTATACAGACAGTGTAAGTATAGTGTATATTTTTGCAAATTAAACTTATTGTAGTACACCATAGAATACTTCTTCAGTGAGTCTTTGGTCATGTGGTCTTGCTCTTTCCTTCCCATGTAAACTTCTGTGAAAAGGCCCTCTCCACATTGGCACTTGAGATGGGCAACACCAAAACAGCCAGTACACAATTTGTTAAATTTGGCCACTGACATAGCTTTCCTTGCCAATACTGGTTCACTTGAAGATTGTGATTCTCAGGGCAGGTTCTGCAACATTTGCGCTGAGCTGGATGCTTATGCCCTCAGAGTTTTTGAAGCGGTCAAAAATGAAGCAGCACTTTTGAAACTACATAAGAAATTCCCCTTTACGGAAGGGATCTAGAACAGAGTACCACAGTGAGGTTTCATTGACTTCAAATGCCATTGGCGAGGAAGGGACATTGCTATTCATCATTGCAAGTTATTTCCCATACATTTTAAAATAAAAGTTCCTGAATTTCTCTTCACCATTGCAAGTGGCAACCACTGTAACATGGAACATGTTGCTGTGCCAAAGTCACTAAAGGTGTCGCCCAGCCTAATCTTAAGGAGATGTTTCACATCTACACCAATTATGCTGAACACTTGGCAGACAAGGGTGTTTTCAGACTCTAGTTTTTTTATTATGTCCACTAGAGCAGTTATGTTTTCCTGTAAAAATCTAAGAATGCAGTAGAATGTACTTTTTTCACATCACTATCAATATGTGACCAAAGATCCTCACATTTCTTGCCTTTGGCATCATCACTCAGCAAAGAATTAATTCTGTAAATGGTTGCCACATGGATAATATAGCATTCATAGCCCCTTGGACTGAAACCATCAGATAGGGGGCACAGTTGTGAGGGCTCTTTCTTTGATGCCACACAAAGCACGAAATTATACATATTTGCATTTTAGTTCCCGTGCCTACGAAGACAGTACACCAGAATGGAATAAAAAGTCAATAGCATCGCTCATTAACTCTGAAAATTGTAAAGGTGTCTTCAGCATACCATCTAATAAGTGGCAAGAATCTTTTACATGGAAGTACTTCAGCTCAGGTATCAATTTTGACAGGTCATCAAACAACTTTTTCATATACGTAGCTGAATCACTGCAAATACAACAAAAATCACTCCAATCTTCTTTGTTGAACTTGGAAAGAACCTTTTATGCAGAGAATTCCAAGTGACAAAGCGTTCCATGTTTTCCAAAAGTCTGGTATCATGTTTTCACCACTATCCCAGATGTTTGGTGATAGTACTCTTTTCACATATACTTGTCACTATACCTTGCATTGAATGTTTAAAGCCTGAGGTGTTGGAAATTCACCTACTATCAATACCGACTCACTAGCAACTGAGGGCTGATGTATTAAGGGTTTTAAATGTGATGACACATTTTAGGAAAGATTCTTATGAAACCAGCCATTTTACCTATCAGTGAAAGAACCAAATGCAGCCAAAATATCAAATTTGATTTTGATATTTCCTGATTCTCTACAGTTAAAATAGTTAAGCAGGTTCTAAAACATGCTTCTGAAGCCTGCATCTTTAGACCAAAGACCACAAAACTGAAAAAAATAATAGGAAGAAGAAACAATATTTTCGTGGCATCCCTAAATAACAAAACTCAAGCATAATATTATTAGCCCAGACTTTCTTACAGCTAGCTTGTATAACAAAGTTACATTGCAATGGCCACTTCCGGAGGAAAAAGAATTACTTTCACTCTCTTTTTCCTTTCTTTGAATGGCATTTAGTTTGTGGTTGTGCAGGTATTTTTTCAGTGTTTAGATGTTTTCACTAGTGAGGGCTATTTCTCTTTCAGTGGGGTTTTATCAGTTATTATAGGTTTAAACTTAAAACCGGACAGCCTACTTATATTGCTCCACTAGACATCTGTTTAGATTCAGGCGGAGCATTCTGCCCATCGGGTATTCTGGGGAACATTCTCACTATGGGGAAAATTGATCCTTATAAATTTATCAGATTTAGTTGTAACATATTGTGCACAGAACGTACCTGTGCGTAGTGGCAGGTGAGACTTTATCCTGGTTCTACGCCCAGCCACAGTGTGGACATAGCTTATGGCTCTCAGCATTCAGCTGTACACTAGAGTGGATAGGAGCATGGTTTGAGGCCCCAAGTCAACCCATGTAAGCACAACACAATGCACAAATCATTCAGATATCCACATTATAGCTCAAAGACACCGATGACTCCGTTCTTCATCCAAGGACATTTCTGATGGAGAATACATGCAATTGCTGAAAAGTCCTCATCCTATGACAAATTGTGAGAGAGTAAATAAGGGCATCCAGCTGTATCACCAGTGTTACAATAATTTCAATATCTGCTGTATTGTTTGACACGTGTGGTGGCTATGTTTAGGTGATGGTTATTCTAGAATCTGTAGACAGCAGGTCAAGATAAAAGGTTGAGAAAGGGATCAATACTAACAATGAAGATTAATTAGGTTACTTGATGAGGATGATGAATATCATTAGTGCTGAAATTTTGGGTGGACATTTTAACCAGTGACGTGGATGATGGTTGAGAGTGATGATGTTGAAGGGTAGGCAACGATGCAGGCCTGATGGTGAAACATATACACAAGTAGCGAGGTCTGCACAATAATAATAAAATACGTTTTAGTATAGATAATTCAACTTATTCATAACGACTATTTTTCTAACACCTATCCTGTTGATAACCTGTGCTTGCTTTTGTAGGTGAACAATGAGAAGTTAAGTCTTCCTGTTATCCTGAACGATGGTAAACTACGGCTTTATCAGTCCGGAGGAAACATCCTCATTCAAACTGATTTCACTCTCAAAGTGTACTTTGACTGGAACTACTTTCTAAAGGTCGAAATCTCAAGCAGCTTCTTTGAAAAAATGTGTGGCCTGTGTGGCAACTACAATGGAAACCCCAATGATGACTTCTGGATGCCCTCTGGTGACCTGGCTCCGAATCCAACTGAATTTGGGACAAGCTGGAAGGTGGAAGATGGAGACCATTTATGTTGGAATGATTGCAATGGTGTGTGCAAGACCTGCAGCGCAGACCTGGTGAAAAAGTATGAAGACCAGGCTGTCTGTGGACTTATAACCAAGTCGGTAGATGGACCTTTCAGAGAGTGCCATGCAGTAATTGACCCCAAAATCTACATGGACAACTGTGTCTATGATATGTGCATGAATGATGGATCCAAGCAAATGTTATGCCAAGCTCTAAAAACATACACTGATAGCTGCCAGAGAAAGATAACCAAGGTCTATGAATGGAGAAGCATAGCAGGATGCCGTGAGTAGAGACCTTCATTTACCGGTCATGTAATAATCTGCATGTGATTCACCACAGCTGTGAAAAAACACAGAATAGGTGCTACTTGTCACAAGTGATAAATTCTGAACCCCCGATGAGTCAGATTTTATTGAGCACAACTGCATTAGATAGAGGCGTAAACATGAGGCAGAAAAGCATCCAAAACTCTGAGAAGTAAGGAATAAGGTGACCTAAAGATTTTCAGTGCAGTCTAAGACTAATATAGCTGTGCTTATCCTCTAATGTTTCAAAGATCACAATGAGAAACTGAAGAATGTATGAACAGTAGCTCTCACCCTATACCTCAGAGCAAATTTTTTTGTGAAGCTTGACATGATCACTAGGTTTTTCAAATTCTGATCAATGATGAAATCTTGAATTACTCCAAAAACAGGTGTGTCATGATGAACCTTGATGATTATTATTAATCGGGCATTTTCTTCAGATGCCCAAATAGGTACATTTTGGGGTCTTCCTTAAAATAAAAAAAAGTGGTGCTAAAAAACACAAGACACTAATGGGGTTTTTACATCAATAATACTACTGGACATGCATATTGTAAATAAAAGGCAATTTTTAGCTCCCATCCATCACTTATTTTGTAAAGATGTGTACAACCATCAGTTTACTAACCAAAGACGTGGTGGACCTAAGGGCTCTATGGTTTAGAACGACATTGGAAAGGTGATATTCTGGTAACGAATAAATCCATAGCAAATGTCCTTAGACATTTATTTGACATATTTTATTTAAAACCATAAAGGCTAAGCCTCAAAGTCATTATCATTTGGCAGTGGTATGAAAACCAACGTCGCCTGTTTTAGGCCAGGTCTGATTGGGATGGGATCAAGATATATAGATCACATTTACTGTTAACACATACAAAGATGCTCAATTAGCAGCTGTCTAATAGATTTAAAGGATTATGGGGCAATGCAGATTAACATTCATATTAACTTCTATGTTGTAATAATCCAGAGGTCAGTTGAGGCACTGACAATGTCAAAGTGATGTGCACATGTATGGAGCTATGATTATCTGAGCTGATATATAGATTTAGGGAGTACATTTGCTAGTGAGCTATCACTTTGCAATATTTCACAAAGAATTCACTCAAGGGTAAAGAAACAAATAGCAAAGCACTATTTATCAGCCAAGTAACATTTACATATCATTTCTTCTTGTAGCTGTCCACTGCCCACCGAACAGTCACTTTGAAACATGCGGCAGTGCCTGCCCTGCAACTTGTAACGATGACGCAGTTCCTGAGAAATGCTCTGAGGCTTGTGTGGAATCCTGCCAGTGTAATCCAGGCTTTGTCCTCAAAGACTGCAAGTGCATTGCCAAGAGCTCCTGCGGCTGTGTCTTTAAAGGGCGCCAGTATGCACCAGGCCAGAAGTTCTGGGGCAATGATAAGTGTACGAAACAGTGTTTATGCAATCCAGAGACCGACACAGTTGAATGCAAAGACACTAACTGCAAATCAACTGAAAAATGTGATGTAGTCAAAGGCATCCGAGACTGCTATCCCTTAAGCTATGGCACCTGCTCAGCCTCTGGTGACCAACACTATGTCACCTTTGATGGTGTGAGATACAACTTTATGGGTACTTGTGTCTACCAGTTTGGAGGACTGTGCAAGAAGAGCGATGATTTGGTGGATTTCCAGGTTTTTGTCCAGAATGATAATCGAGGAAGCAAAGTTGTATCTTACACATCCCTTGTGCAAGTCAAAGTGTATGATTTTGATATCATCATCAGCAAGGAGTACCCCAACAAAATCATGGTATGTATATATACATCCTGGTAGTTTTACTAAATAAGATATTGACAAATATCACTGTTCATCACATTTATCAACAAGCATTCTATGAGTACATCAAATACCCATGAAGGTTCAAATGTGATGTTACTTTATCTTTCATAAGATATTGGAAAGTAAGTAGTATCACATTCAGAACCACCCTCTGAAGCAATTATTAATTTGGGTATGCATATGCACCCCATGGCTGTTTAGCTATTTGAGATTTGATAAAAAACACATGTGAATCGGAGATTAAAGTCTGATAGGAAAATCATTCAATACCATTGCTTAGCTTATGTTAAACTTGTCTTAATAACTGAAATTTCCAAAAGGCAGTGGAAACGTTGCACATTACACGGTGCTTAAGTGTGTAAAAGGTAATTTGAGAGTAAGGGCGACATCCGCAGTCACAATATCCGGATTTGTGCCAATGCATGATCATAAACTACAATTATGTTTCTGGAAAATCTGCCAGTACGATGGACTATCTGCCATAAACAATTTAGGAGTAAGGATATGAAAAGGTGCGGTGCGGCGGATAGGCCTAGAAAATGCACCCAATGCCAACCAATCTGAAGGTTTGCGGTATGCACAAACATTTAGGGGCTTATTTACAAGCCCCTAGCGCCACCGGTACGTCACTTTTCCCATGTAAAAAATGACGCAAAAGTGGCGCAAGAGGCTTGTAAATAAGCCCCTTAGAATGTAATTTCTGGCCCTGCAAATACATGTAAAGTTGCTCCAAGGAAGGTAGCTGTAAGTGCCTTTTTATGATGAGAAACGTGTGGGTGTAGGAGGATATTCTTAGAGGATGTAGTGGAAGGGGTGTCTTCAAAGTGAAATCAGATTCTCTGTAAACAAAAAAACATAATATTTACAGTGGCGAATGCTGATTTTCTCATCATGCATATGTTTTTATCTAATGAGAAATCTGAGGCAGAAAATAGTGCAAAGCAGGAGCACTCCTGGACATCTATAACTACAAATCGTACATCACATTGAATTTATATTACTGCAATGCATTACAGCACAGCGAGAACTAAATCGCATCACACACCGGGTAGGGCATTATAGCAATCCTGGAAGCCTTTAACAGTGAGCCCGGTAATTATATCACCATGCTGTATTAAAGCACCGGCAAAATGTCTGCAAGCACATGCTGAAGTGAATTACTGATGGGGTTGTTAGCACCCACCTTACAGTGGCACCTAGTGCCCTCCTTGGTGGTATTTGTGATTGCCCCAACTCATTGCACAGCAGATTCTGACATCTCGCTGCTGTACACCTTCCAAAACGCACTTTCTTTCCACATTCTTGCCTTTCCTTCTTCTTTGGAACTGACAGTTCAACAAAAGGTATTGAAGACCTAGAACCGCGCTGGGTTTCCTTTCCATTATCCTCCACTGATGATACATCCCAAGAACATGCCTGGTGTTGTCTAGGCACTGTAAGGGATTAGGTTTCAACAAGAATTAAGCACAGAAAGGGCCAGGGGGGGAGTGGGGGGCATTGAAATCACAGGGGAGGCTTTTGTCAGCATTTGAAACATAAGGTGTAGAAAGTAAGCACCTAACTGCACTATTGGGACTCCTGCACTAGAGGCTTTGTGGGGCACTAGGGGAACATACCCAGAAAGAACATAGAAGAAGATAGACTGATCTCTACTGCACTCAAGAGAACATTAAACTGTATATTTTGTGTGGGTGGTGTTTAATCCCATGCTCCACCTAAGGAAGTGGAGAGGGTTAAGAATCTCTCAGTCATATTATCCCAGAGAAGAACAAGCAGCTACCTGAACCAGATTCTTAGTAACCTCATGTTATGCCCCGTAAGGCTCTGCGCAGTCCATCTTGCACCTCACGCACCTCAGACTGTCTGATTACAGCCTCTGGAAACCAAGGACATGGGACCTTCATGCCAGCCAGTGACGTAACCCAATATAATGCCCCATACATACTGTAGCAGACTCACGATTCTCCACATCTCTCAGATATTCGTTGACTTTGGGCTAAATGGGGCGCCTGAAGTGTTAGAGAGCTTCTGAAGAGATGCCCCTCCCCGCACTGCAGGGGCCTCCGTTACCCCTCTGTGCAGACCTACCACAGCTCCCCAGGGTCTGACCTGCACACGCAAGCTCTTAAGGACCCTTTCTGTCCCTTTCTTGTTTAGTTCCTTGCAAGAAAGAGGAGGCGTGATGCAAAGCACCATTACTGATAAGGTGCACACTTTTAATATACGCCATTAATTACTTACCCTATTCCACCCCATTCAGAGTGCGCCTATAAGAGGGGGTTATGTCATAACAACACCTCACCTGTTTTGCTAGTATGTATATGTGACAAATACTGGGGGTGAGCACAGCCAAGAATCCTTTGTTTTTCCTATAAAACATAACTCATGGGCCCTGGGAGGTATCAAAGGGCTCACTTGCAGGCTCTTAAAAGGCCTGTCCACACATCACAGCCCAGATCTGGACAGGCCAGCCTGTGTTGTCCCACAGCTGAGCTTTAAGAGGTGGGACACTTGACCGGTTATATTCCTCTTTGGTACCACGAAGATAAAGACAATAACAAATAGAGGTTGGGACAGAGGGAGAATCGAAGAACCCTTTAAATGCTAAATATTCTAATTGACTCCGCATTCTAATAGAAATAATGGTTTGTAAAGCAGTCTGATGTCTAGGACCCTAGGGCGAACATATCAAAATAGCAGCAGGTGCAGTGGCACTAGGGCATGGTTGTGAGAGTACACCGCACCACAACAGGAAAGCCCTCTCCTTTACAACAGGTCAAGACTAGTCCTGCTCTGATGTAGCACCCTATTCCCTTGTATAGTGGGCTAGTTGACCTTGGGTGTAACCACCTTCCCTTCCCAGATCCAATTCAGCAGTGCGCACCTCCCCAACTTACTACATCAATCCTTCTAAATGTATCCTCATCCCCAATACCAGCAAACATGCATCTATGTACACAAGATACTCCTCTCCCCATTCTTTGGCCAACACTACTGCGCACCCCAGGAAATCCATATCCACCCTACACTCATCCCAATCAAAGCTAACCATTCCATCCTCCAAGTCTGCCATCACTCATTCTCACCCCGCCTATACCTCTTTATTACCAACAACCCTGCTTCCAATCTCCATCTGAACTCTACTTTACACTACTTCTGCACCCTGCTACCCCTCTCCACTCTCTACTTCCCACCTACACCTCCCTACTACATCTTTAACCCCTAATGCTCCTCACTACATCCTCCTTCCCACCTTACCCCATTACCCCAAAACACATCTGCCATTTACTACCTCACCTCTTATGTTACATGTGGGTGGCCATGGACATAAATTGGAGGCCATTAAGGTTCGCACCTGCAACCCCTAGGCAATACATTTTGACTTCCACCACTTTGTGTGCAACCTCTGACTCCCAGCCAATCATATGAGTCAGGCGGGCGGGATATAGGTTCAGGTTTGATTTTCACAGCTTGAAAATAAGAAACAACAGTTTCAATATGTGGTGCTAGGAGGCTAGAAAGTTGCACTTTGAAGTACATGCGCACTAGCAACCACTTGTTTTCATTATACACGGCAGGGCCATGTTGGGCTGTGAAGGAAGACACAGCCCGGTGTGCAGTCACATCCTGCCAGTGACTGCCAGTCCACTCTGCACACATATAGCAGCTTTTACTTCATTCACTGAGTTACACAATATGCGATTAGTAAATAAGGGATCAATTACAGATTCCCCCCTGGACCAAATTAAGTGATTCTAACCAATTGCGTTACTTTAGAGTATATACTCGGTCCCAGCAGGAACCACCATCCCAGTCAGGGTAAGTGAGGTACACACTAAAAGATCACCTGTGCTCAACCTCTGGTAGCTTGGCACAGAGCAGTCAGGCTAATCTAAAGTATTTGTGCACACAACACACAGTAACACAGTGAAAACACCACAAAAAGACTCCACATCAGTTTAAAAAAATTGATTTTTATGCTCTGAACAAAACAAGACCAAACAACAAAAATCCAATAAGTACAAGTCATCGATTCATTTTTAAAGAGTAAATGAAAAATAGCACTTAGAGGCAAAATAGTGCTTTGGGGTTACTGTAGGTCGCGCTGGACCAGGACAAAGTCAAGAGTTTAGGCCACCCGCAACGGATCGCTAGCCAGCTAAAGGCCCCACGTGGGATCCACTGAGCAAATACAAAATGCAATAGAGGGGATGCATCGGGTCCATGGTTCCGTGGACGAAGCATCGAGTCCAGAATGTGAGGACAATAGGCCGAGTCTAGATCTTACAACAGCAGTGAGGTGTTGTTCCCGATGTGTCGTTCCCAATGTCGTGGCATGCCTAGTTGTAATGTGATTGACCACTTTTTCTCTGATAAAATCTCATCGCTATATGCCTCTTTTCCGGAAACTGCTAAGAATTACGGCTTCCATCGTTCGATCAGGAATTCTGATCCCTTCCCAGATGGCTCCTTCAAGATTAAGAGCATCCCAGTGGAAAATCTATGCTCCCTGGCAGCAAAAATCAAATCTGGCTCACCGCTAGACCCTGTGCCTCTGGCTATTTTGAAACTGGGGCTAAATGCCCTTGCTCCCAGACTATGTTCCTTGCTTAATCTGTCGTTTGAAGCCGGCTTACTTCCGGCTGAGTGGAAACACGCAATGGCGTTTCCTCTTTTCAAAAAACATCTTTTCACTCTTCTAAACCAGAGAATTTTCGCCCTATCTCCCTGCTTCCTTTCCTGGAAAAACTGGCTGAAAGGCATGTAAATTCTCAACTAAATGAGTTCATTACAGAGAACAATCTCCTTCGTGAGACTTAATCGGGTTTCAGGCCACAGTATAGTATGGAATCTGCCTTGCTTCTGGCCACAGAGATGCTACCCAGGGTGGTCGATGAAGGAAAAACTGGTGCTCTCAACATGCTGGATCTTAGCGCAGCGTTCAACACAGTCTTGCACACTGTGCTATTGCAACGGATGTGGACACAGGGCATAAATGGTAGAGACAGATTTTCTACATAATCGCTCTTTCCAGGTAATTCAGAAGCCATATACCTCTGACATCATCCCCTTACAGCGGGGAGTGCCCCATGGATCGGCACTGAATCCTACTCTTTTTAACTTATATCGCCGCCCACTGGCTGACGTTATTGATGGACATGGAGTGAGAAAGGTGTCATATGCTGATGACACTCAACTTGTTATCACACTAGCAAACGATGACGACAGGGCTGCAGTAAATTTCAAATCCTGTCTAGCTGACCTAGCGACATGGATGCAAGCTAGCTGCCTGAAGTTAAATGAAGACAAAACAGAGGTGCTGGTGGTTGGGAAGCAGCCCTCAATATGGTCCTCAGCGTGGTGGCCTGATGATCTGGGCCCCACCCCGATTCCAAAACTTAAAGTGAAAAATCTAGGAAGCCTCTTTGACGCTCAGCTATCATTTGAAAGTCAGATCAGGGCCACAGTAGGCACCTGAGGCTGTTAAGGAAGCTTTTGAGGCTAATACCGACCTCATCATAAAAAACAGTAGCACAGGCCTTGCTGGTGTCCCGGCTTGACTACAGCCATGTGCTCTACTTAGGGATTTCTAAAGACAGTCTGGCAATGCTTAAAAAAGTACAAAATGCAGCAGCCCGGATGCTATTAAGAATTCAGAAACAGACTACCATTAGCCCCCATCTTGTAGTGAAGATCGTTATCTACCTATGTACAACGCTAAGTTAGCATAACCACGTTAGATGTTAGAATGCCATCTTGCCGCTTTTGCTGCTTTTGCACACGACACTGTAGTCACATGTTATTCAATTGAGAAATGCTTACTCGACTTTGCTTCACATGAGAACTGTCTGTTGTTACCATCCCAAACAGTGAACAGCGACCTTGGTCTGTACAGCGTGTAAAGAAGCAGTCTGGGTCGCTAGACGGTGCATTTTGTTGAGTTCAGGTTGATCGGCCCACTAGTTTAGCCATAACACGCACGCAGCTGCAAATACCTGAAAGTCGAGTGCTTTTAATATTGCAGTGTTGCATGTTTCAACAAATTCGGAAGAAGAGCATTCCTAGGAGCAGAGCATAGCTGATCCGGCGATGTGAACTCTCTGAGCTGATATTTACGGTATGGGGTTCCCCATTCAAGCCTTGAGACCTTCTATTAGTCTAATAATACTTTAGTGTGTTAGAGAAAGGAAGGTGGTTTAGATCCACTGTCATTTTAGTATGATTACTCCTTTCATTTTCTATGGTATTGTAACTATGCTGATGGTTTTGATTTTAATCGTTTGTCTGCTAATGTTAGCCAAACTGCTGCATCTTAGGACACGAGGTTTATAAAATAGACTCTTTAAATTTTACCGTGTCTCTGTTTATTCTGTTGTGGACTGGTACGAGAATAATAACGAAAGGGTGTTTCTGATTCCCACCATTCCTGAGAAATATACTAAGTCGCTTGTTCTGGGATGTCTATACATTGGGCCCGCCGAGTTAAACCTCGGATAACGAATGAGACACTGATGCTGGCCGGATACGGGGTTCTGGGTTCTGAGGTGGGTTTTTGGTACACCGCAATTCACTGTGGGCCTCGGTTCCTGCGCATAGTTCTGCGCATAAGCAGAATCCCTGCAACAATCTGGCTGAACTTCACTGGCTTCCTATTAAACACAGACTTGTTTCTGTAAAAACTTGAAGACCTGGTTCTTTAGACAGAGTTAGTAGGAGCACTGGGCTTACCTGCTTAGGAATATTTCTGATCCAGATATGTGGCTACTGCTTAGCTCGGGGACACTCAGTAGGAGTGACTAGGTGCTCTATAAATTCTACATTTAGTCATTGGTGTCTGATTGGCACTGTTGGACCCGGCCTCGTGGCGTGGTCCTTAACCCTATGGATTGTGCCCGTTCCCCGACCCGGCCTTCACGGGCCACCCGTCTGAACTGCACCAAGGCCCTTCCTCCTTAGCTGCACGCGGTCGCATACCCCTCGTGGCTCCGCCATCTTGTTGGCACCCACGTGACTGTGCACCGGCCAGCGCGACCCCGCTCAACCCGGCCTCGACCCCAGCGAAGCCCCGACATCCCGGCACCACGGACTGGCCAGGGGGTGCCGCAGGAACCAGTCATCGCCCCCGGCGGAGGACAGTATCGATGGGACCCCCAACTGTCCTCCCCTCTCGAGGTGTGATCGCCCTGCAACTCCCTTGGGCCTGGCGCCTCTCCTGCTGGGCGTCTGGCCACCTCCACCCGGCCTCTCCGCCCCCCCCGGGCGCATGGGTCCGGACATCAAAGGGCTCCAAACCTATATCTGGGGCGACCCCGCCACAGATCGGCAGTTGTATCCCGGAGTCGAGAGCCCTGCTGATTGAATCGCGGCTGACCCTACGGAGAAGAACTCTTGTCGGAACCATCACGAGCCCTGCTGACTGCGTTGCGGCTCCTTCTTGTGAACACTTTGAACCACCTGGAACATCGGAGCCCTGCTGACGCTGTCGCGGCCCACCCTCGCTGAAACCTTCCTCGGAGCCCTGCTGACGACGTCGCGGCTCGAGCTGAGCAGAAACCATCTTGAGAGCCCTGCTGATTGAATCGCGGCTCCCCACGAACTGTACGCCAGAGCCCTGCTGACGCCGTCGCGGCTCGACCCCTCCGAGATCCGGAGGTCCTCCAGCTTGAGGATAAGAACTGGGCCCCAGGTACCCTCGTACTGCATTCCTGCCAAAGACTGTCCCGCTACCCCTACCCTTCCAAAGAGACACTGAGACTTTTGGTGGATCCCTCGATCCCTTCGTGTAAATATTGACCTCGTAACCTTTTTATTGATGATAAAGAATTGCTTGTCGTAAGACAACCTCCTTGAGTCCTGTGTGGTGGTGTTACTGTGCTAGTACGTGATAGGAGAAGGATCTCTCAGGAGACTTCTCGGCAGCGCTCGGCTACTTCGTACATTGTGAGGGCCCCCCTTGGTGGTCTCGCCGACTCCTCGGGGTACGCCTTCCAACATTTGGTGGCCAGCGACGGGATCCGAGCCGAACGCAGTACGTACCATACCCACTAGCTACCCATCCAAACGAACAGCATCATGAGCAGCCAGGAACACAACGCGACAATGGAGTTCCAGCCCGAACGGCTGGAGGAATATACGCACAAAGAGTTAAAACAGTTCTGCAAGGACAAAGGCATTGCAACCACCGGCCTAGGCACAAAAGAGGAGATGCAGAAAGCTCTAAGGGCATGGTGGGAGGCCGGGGCAGGCCCCTCCCAGGAAGAAGGTCCCTTGCCCTTGACTGAGACCACATCAACCGCACTGACTCCGGCAACCGGAGGAAGAAAGAGCCTAGAAACCGGCCTCTCCGAAGACGAAATACGAGAGCGGGAGAAGGTCCGGAGCCACGAGCTAGAGCTCGCACGACTGCGGCTGGACGGCGAACTCCAGCTGGCAGAAAAGAAACTGGCCCTAGAGCAGCTACGGCTTCAAGAGGAAATAGAGGAGAAGAGACGACACCGGGAGTTGGAGGAGAAGAAACTGACTCTTGAGCACGAGCGCAGTCTCAAGGAGCTCGAGATCAAGGCCAAGAACGGAGGGACCAACACCCCCGGTACTAGAGACACTCTACCGCCTTCCGAGACCAAGGTACATATCCCGAAAGAGGTCGTCAAGGAGTATTAAAGAATGACTACATCCAACAATGGTTCAAGGCCTACGAGGTGGCCATGACCTCTCATCCGGTGCCCCGAAAAGACTGGGGCGCGGGCCTGTGGGGCCGGTTCCTGAGTGAGGGTCGAGACACGCTGCTCCAGCTGCCGGAGGACGTGATGACCTCCTACGATCACATGAAGGAGGCCCTGCTCACCCGCTACGGGCTAACTGCGGAAATGTACCGCCAGCGGTTCAGAGACTGCAAAAAAATCCCGGGTACCACATGGGTGGAATATGTGGACTTTTTTAGTCGGGCCCTAGAAGGGTGGATCAAAGGGAGCAAAGTAACCACCTACGGGCAGTTGGTCGACCTCATCGTGTGGGAACATCTCTCCAACAATTGCTTCGTGGAACTGAGACAGCACCTCCTCGACAGCAAAATGACCGACCCGCGAAAACTTGCCGTCGAGGCCGATCGATGGGTCAACTCCCGGGTCCCCCGGAACTCAATGGGGGAGTACCAGAGGAACCCCAACGGACCCACCCGCCAGCGCGGTGGAGGGGGAGGGCCGAACAGGAACCGAGACCCTCCCGCTGGGGCCCCCCGGAGCCCCCCTCGAGGGCCACCGCAGCAACAACTCTCCCCGAGCCTAGCCCGAAGGGGGGCGCCCCCGGCCAGACCCGGACCACGGCCACCAGTGACCTGCTACGGCTGCCAACAAACCAGACACTATGCCAGCGATCCGGTCTGCCCCCTGAGCCGAAGAAACGGGGCCGGCGGGCCCCCGCCCCGACAGCTGGCGGCCGCCGCCCTGGGAGAAGGAGAAGAGGAAGAGGAGGCCCTCGACCGAGGGAACACTGAGTGGGAGCCGGCAGCCATGTCCCTGGTCTGCCTGGGTAGCCGAGAAATGGTACCCTGCACCCCCATCCTAAGCAACACCCAGAAGTACCGGCAGCAGGTCACGGTCAATGGACAACGGGCCGAAGCCCTTCGTGACACAGGCGCCAGTATCACCGATGTCCGCTGCCACCTGGTGACCCCTGAACAGATTCTACCGAATGTACTGTGCCCCGTACGGACGGCCGACAACAGTGAAAGCCTGTGCCAGATGGCCCTGGTCCCCTTCGAGTGGGGAGGGGTGACGGGCCTGCTGAAGGTGACGGTGCGCGACGACGCCCCTGTCGACTGCCTCTTGGGGAACGACTTGGAGAGTTCCCCCTGGGCTCAAGTAGAGCGACGAGAGCACCTCCGAATGTTGGGGCTGGCTGACTGGGCCTGCGCCATCACCCGGTCCATGACCGCCCGGGCCCCCCGCTCATCCTCGACCTCCGGGGCCGCCCAAGCCGAGGGGCTCACACCCCCTCCCACCAGCAGCGAGGAGGAGGCGGACACCGACCCTGGACCCAGCGAATCCTCCCCCGAAGAGATGGCTTCCCCGAGCGCCCTACCAGAGCTGACACAATGGCGACACGAAGAGGGCCCCACCCGAGAGCAGTTCCAGCAAGAACAGCAGTCCTGTCCCTCTCTCGAAGGGGTCCGACAACAGGCGTCGGCGCAAGCCAACGGTGACCAGACCGGCACCCACTGGGTCTACTGGGCCAAGGGCCTGTTGTACAGTGAACAGAAAGTGGCAGAACTCGGGGCCAGCCGCGTGTTGGTGGTCCCCCTCCGCTTCCGGGAGTTCCTTCTCAACCTGGCACATGATGTGCCCCTCGCCGGACACTTGGGGCAAGACAAAACGTACAGTCGTCTGGTGACCCACTTCTACTGGCCCCGGATGCGGAGGGACGTGGACAACCACTGCCGGTCCTGCCAGACCTGCCAAGCCAGCGGGAAGACGGGGGGTCGGGTCAAGGCCCCCCTCCAGCCCTTTCCAGCCGTCAGCACCCCGTTCGAACGGGTCGGAATCGATATTGTGGGGCCCCAGGACCCCCAAACCGCCCTGGGCCACCGCTTCATCCTGGTCCTCGTGGACCACGCCACCAGGTACCCGGAGTCGGTCCCGCTAAGAACTATAACGGCCCCTGTGGTAGGCCGGGCCTTGATGGGAATCTTCTCCCGAGTGGGATTTCCCCGCGAAGTGGTGAGCGACCGCGGCACGAACTTTATCTCCAGGTACATGCGGTCCCTGTGGGAGCAGTGCGGGGTCACATACAAGTTCACGACCCCCTATCACCCTCAAGGGAACGGACTGGTTGAGCGGTTCAACCGAACATTAAAAGGAATGATCCAGGGCCTGGAAGAGCCCCTCAGGCGGAGATGGGATGTCCTGCTGCCGTGCCTCCTGTTTGCCTATCGGGAGGTCCCGCAAAAGTCCCTGGGGTTCAGCCCGTTCGAACTGTTGTATGGACACCCGGTCCGCGGACCGCTCAGCCTGGTCAAGGAGAGCTGGGAGATGAAACCCCAAGGCGCCCCTCCTGACGTCTACCGATACCTCCTGACCCTCCGAAACCAGACCCGCAAGTTCCGAGCCATGGCCGAAGCCAATCTCGAGGCCAGCCAGGAGGACATGAAGCGGTGGTACGATCGAAACGCCTCCACCATAGAATTCGAGCCAGGTCAGAAAGTATGGGTCATGGCCCCGATCGAACCCGGCGCCCTCCAGGACAAGTGGACCGGGCCCTTCAAGGTAGTGGAGAAGAAGAGTCCCGTCACCTACCTGGTCGACCTGGAGTCCCCCCGGAACCCCCTCCGGGTCCTACATGCTAACAGGCTAAAACCCCACTTGGCCCGGACCGAACTGAGCCTGCTGCTGGCGACCGACGAAGGGGGCGAGGACGACTCCGAGCCCCTGCCCGACCTCTTGCAGTCCGACATTCATGATGGATCGATCGAAGGGGTCCAACTCGCCTCTTCCCTGACTCCGGAACAGCGCAACGATTGCCAGCAATTGCTGCGGGACTACGCAGCCCTCTTCTCCCTCACCCCGGGGGTGACCCACTGGTGCGTCCACGACGTCGACACCGGGGAGAGCCCCCCGTGCGACACAGAGCCTACCGGGTGCCTGACCGAGTGCGGGCCTGCATCCAGGCAGAAGTAACAAAGATGCTGGCCCTGGGGGTCATCGAACCCTCCGACAGCCCGTAGGCCAGCCCTGTCGTCCTGGTGCCCAAGGCCGCAGCTCCCTGCCACCCCCCAGAGTTGCGATTCTGCGTGGACTACCGAGCCCTGAATGCCGTAACCAAGACAGACGCCCACCCGATACCCCGGGCCGACGAGCTCATCGACCGCCTGGGGGCCGCTCGCTACTTGAGCACGCTGGACCTCACCGCCGGGTACTGGCAAATCCAGCTCACCCCCGGCGCCCAAGAAAGATCCGCCTTTTCGACCCCGGATGGGCATTACCACTTTCGGGTGATGCCCTACGGAATGAAGAACGCCCCGGCCACCTTCCAAAGACTAGTGAACAAGGTTTTGGCCGGGCTTGAGGCCTTCAGCGCGGCCTACCTCGATGACATTGCCGTGTACAGCAACCACTGGGCAGAGCACCTCCTCCACCTTAAAGCCGTCCTGGCCGCCCTCCAGCGGGCCGGGCTCACAATCAAGGCCAGCAAATGCCAAATCGGCCACGGATCCGTGACCTACCTGGGCCATCAAGTGGGGAGCGGGCAGGTGGCCCCCCTCCAAGCGAAGATAAATGCCATCCAGGCCTGGGAACCCCCCACTACCCAGACCGCTGTCCGGGCCTTCCTGGGCCTCACCGGATACTACCGGAGGTTTATCCGGGACTATGGGAGCATTGTTGGCCCCCTCACAGAGTTAACGTCCAAAAAGCAGCCCAAGAAGGTGCACTGGACACCCCGCTGCCAAGCCGCCTTCGACACCCTAAAAACAGCCATGTGCACTGCTCCGGTGCTGCAGGCCCCGGACTACAATAAGGAGTTCGTGGTGCAGACGGACGCCTCTGAGTATGGGATCGGGGCCGTCCTATCCCAAGCCGACGAAAAGGGGCTCGACCGACCAGTGGCCTTCATCAGCCGACGACTGCTGCCCCGAGAGCAACGATGGAGCACCATTGAGCGTGAGGCCTTCGCTGTAGTGTGGGCCCTCAAGAAGCTCCGGCCCTACCTCTTTGGTACCCACTTCCGGGTCCAGACCGACCACCGGCCCCTGCGGTGGTTAATGCAAATGCGGGGCGAGAACCCCAAGCTGCTGCGGTGGTCCTTCTCGCTACAAGGGATGGACTTTGACGTCGAACACCGGCCCGGCAATGACCACGCCAACGCCGACGGCCTGTCCCGCTTCTTCCGCCTTGACGAGGAGAATCCCCAAGGAGATGGGTGACTCTCCATGCCTTCGGCTGGGGGGGACGCCTGTTGGACCCGGCCTCATGGCGTGGTCCTTAACCCTATGGATTGTGCCCGTTCCCCGACCCGGCCTTCACGGGCCACCCGTCTGAACTGCACCAAGGCCCTTCCTCCTGAGCTGCACGCGGTCGCATACCCCTCGTGGCTCCGCCATCTTGTTGGCACCCACGTGACTGTGCACCGGCCAGCGCGACCCCGCTCAACCCGGCCTCGACCCCAGCGAAGCCCCGACATCCCGGCACCACGGACTGGCCAGGGGGTGCCGCAGGAACCAGTCATCGCCCCCGGCGGAGGACAGTATCGATGGGACCCCCAACTGTCCTCCCCTCTCGAGGTGTGATCGCCCTGCAACTCCCTTGGGCCTGGCGCCTCTCCTGCTGGGCGTCTGGCCACCTCCACCCGGCCTCTCCGCCCCCCCCGGGCGCATGGGTCCGGACATCAAAGGGCTCCAGACCTATATCTGGGGCAACCCCGCCACAGATCGGCAGTTGTATCCCGGAGTCGAGAGCCCTGCTGATTGAATCGCGGCTGACCCTACGGAGAAGAACTCTTGTCGGAACCATCACGAGCCCTGCTGACTGCGTCGCGGCTCCTTCTTGTGAACACTTTGAACCACCTGGAACATCGGAGCCCTGCTGACGCTGTCGCGGCCCACCCTCGCTGAATCCTTCCTCGGAGCCCTGCTGACGACGTCGCGGCTCGAGCTGAGCAGAAACCATCTTGAGAGCCCTGCTGATTGAATCGCGGCTCCCCACGAACTGTACGCCAGAGCCCTGCTGACGCCGTCGCGGCTCGACCCCTCCGAGATCCGGAGGTCCTCCAGCTTGAGGATAAGAACTGGGCCCCACGTACCCTCGTACCGCATTCCTGCCAAAGACTGTCCCGCTACCCCTACCCTTCCAAAGAGACACTGAGACTTTTGGTGGATCCCTCGATCCCTTCGTGTAAATATTGACCTCGTAACCTTTTTATTGATGATAAAGAATTGCTTGTCGTAAGACAACCTCCTTGAGTCCTGTGTGGTGGTGTTACTGTGCTAGTACGTGATAGGAGAAGGATCTCTCAGGAGACTTCTCGGCAGCGCTCGGCTACTTCGTACATTGTGAGGGCCCCCCTTGGTGGTCTCGCCGACTCCTCGGGGTACGCCTTCCAACAGGCACGGAGATGTTCAAGCGTAGTTTCTGACAGATGCAGCACTTTAAACTCACATGCAAGGGCCCTGGTCTGGATAGACACCACTTGGCAGAGAAAGACTTACAACAAGTAAAGTCCAGGTGTGGATTGAAGATGAAGGGTGAATCAGTTGATATCCCTGAGACTTCAGCAACAGGAGGCAAGCCAACAAGTTCTTGGAGAAACATATGTTTTTAGGATGGAGAGAGCAAGCCCAGTCCTTATCACTTTCAGGCAAGAAGCAGCAGGCAGCAGACCAACACAGCAGAGCAGGTAGCAAAGAGGCAGTCCCTCCTACAGCACAGCAATCAGCAGGCAGCAGGCCAACATAGCAAAGCAGTTAGCAAAGTGGCAGTTCCTCCTACAGAACAGTAGCTCTTCTTCCTGACAGCGTGTCCTTAGTTCCAGCAGTGTTCTGAGTTGGTGGGATCACAGGCCCAGTATGTATAACCATTTTAGCCTTTTAACTAGGGAGACTTGAAAGAAAGGTGTATGTAGTGCGCAAGGCCAGCCCTTCCCAGGCCTTGCCCCGACTCACTCCGGAAGGGTATGCTCTTATTTGTATGGGGATAGGATACCGTACTTTCAGGAGCAGAGTGTCATCTCCTCCTTCCCCTCCTGCTTAGGCTGCCCCATCAATATGCAGATGACTAGGCTGTCACACCGACCCTTCCTTTGTGTGTGGCTGTCTGCTTCAATGCAGGAGGAAACCAGCAGTCACCCAGCCCAGATGCATATTCCAGAGTACGGCAGAAAGCACCAAATTGTTGAAGTATGAAAATGCCAACTTGCTAAAATTGGCATTTTCAGAACTACAATTTAAAAACCAATTTCACCATAGGTTGTATTTTTAAATTCTTAGTCAAGAGACACTAAATTTAGCTCCAATTGGAAACTGTACTTAGAAAATGTTACGAGGCAGCTCCAATATTATCCTCAGGCGAGATAGGCCTTGCAGTAATGAAACATGAATTTAAGAGTATTTCACTACCAGGGCATGCCAAACTTAAAAGTACATGCCCTACCTTTTACAGACACTGCACCCTGCCCTTAGGCTGTCTAGGGCCTACACTAGGGATGACGTATGTGTAATAAAAAGGAAGATTAGGGCCTTGCAAGTAGTTTATCTTGTCAGACCAACATTGCAGTTTACACTGCATATACAGGCTCTGATGTGGCAGGCCTGAGACCTGTTTAAAGGGCCACTTATGTGGGTAGCACAATAAGTGCTGCATTCCCACTAGTAGCATTTAATTTATAAGCCCTGGGCACATGGAATTCACGGTAACAGGGACTTATAAGTAAATGAAATATGCCAATCATGGATAAACCAATTGTTATTACATTTTAGATAATGAGCACATGCCTTTTAGCACTAGTCAGCAGTGAAAAAGTGCACTGAGTTCTACAACCAGCAAAAAAGAGGTTCAGCAAAACAGTCAAAAACAGGAGGCTAGAAAGCAAAACGTTAGAGGAAACCACATCAAGGATGACAAGTCTAACACCGTATTTCACTGGTCTTTTATCATTAAATTTGAGAGCACATTGAAATACAAAAGAAAGGTGCAACATATGTGCTGTACAAAAGCCTCTTGAGTTGAGCATATGTTTTTCCATCTATAATGACATGGGCCACATATAGGTTACACATGACAATTGACTTGACTCTTATTCACTAACAGCATTGCAGTCAGAGCAATGGGCAAAGGGGCATGAATGTTTCTAAGTTAATCCTTGAAAATGATAACTTCAAATAAATGGCACTCAAAGCAGTCATACAATTTAATGTACTGTACTGACTGACACTATTTAACACGATTCTTAACTGATACTGCTAGACCTGGCATGCTTGGCGTGGTTTCCCCCTTCTTTTTGCCTCTACCTCCTGTATTTTTGGACTGTGTGCTCGACTACACTTTTGCTGGTTTAGGTACTCTGGACATTTTTGCTACTGCTGACCAGTGTCGAAATGTGCAAGTGTTTCCTGTGTAAATTGTGACTATGATTGGTTAACCATGATTGGCATATTTAATTTAATGATAAGTCCCTAGTAAAGTGCACCAGGTGTGCCAGGGCCTGTAAATCAAAAGCGACTAATAGGCTTGCAGCACAGATTGTGCCACCCACCTAAGTAGCCCTGTAAATATGTCTTAGACCTGCCACTGCAGTGTCTGCCCACGCAGTTTTAAACTGCAATGTCAACCTGGCAAGTGCACCCAATTGCCAGGCCCTAACCTTCTCTTTTCTTACAAGTAAGGCACCTCTCAGTTAGGCCCAAGGTGCCCCCATGGGCAGTGAATGTGAAAGGAAGGACATGTACTGGTGTCTTTTACATGTCCTGATAGTGATATACTGTCAAGTTCGTTTTTCACTGTTGAAAGGCTGTCTGGCCCATACATGGGAGCTTCCTTGTAACATCTAACAAATGTAACTTTCCATTGGGACTAGACTGGTGTTAGACCTGGCACCTTGGCGTGAGTCTCCCTTCCTCTTTTTTTCGCTGTGCCTCATGTGTTTTTATGGTGTTGGCCGCTCAGCGCGCTGTGCCACTGCCAACCAGTGTCCCGGTGCGAGTGCTCCCTATGTAAATTGTATATGTTGGTTGGATTCGATGATTGGATTGTTTGATTTACTATCAGACCCCAGTAAAGTGCGCCAGGAGCGCCAGGGCATGTAAAGGCAAACACCGCTGGTGGGCTTGCAGCACGGGTTGTGCCACCCACAGAAGCGGCCGGGAAAATACGTCTAAGGTCTGCCATTGCAGAACCTGCGTGCAGTCTGGTACTGACACGCCGACCGACAAGTGCCCACACTTGCCGGTCCCTGAAACCTTCCCTTAAGCTGCATGTTAGTCACCCCTCTGGTAGGCCCACGGGCAGGGTGCATTGTACGCCTAAGGTAGGACAAGCCTGGATGCGTGGCCGGTCCTAGTAGTGAATTACCGCCATCTTGTTATTCACTACTGCAAGGCTACCCTGTTCTCATAGGCCAGTATGGGCGGCCTGGATTATTACACCCTATGATCCTAACCGACCCAGGGAACATGGTAGAAGATCGAGTTTAGTATGCCTGAACTCGGAATAATAAGGTACATCTTTTCGTAAGATTTATTTTAATATTCCGGGTTTGCAAATGCCGCTTTTAGAAAGTTGGCCTTTGCTTGCCTAAACCTTTCAGCCGCCTCTGCGTGTTGTGTATCTGATGTCTGGCTGGTGTGAGTGACAGGGCTGGGGGAACCCAGATGGGCAGGGCTAGGTAGCCTGGTATGAATAGGACGATCGACAGGTAGATGGGTGGGAGGAGTGCTCCTAGGCTCTGAATAGGACAGTGCTCCACTACCTCGATGCCGGCTCCACCCCCTGTGGAGCGTCTGATGACTCTGCCCTGCACTCTGAAAGGAGAAGCCTGCATCACGTAAACAAAGTGCTCAGAAACCGGACTGAACTAGGCAAGGGCCCCCCCTGGCCTGGGAGAACAAAAGATTTGCTGTATAAATGGAGGAGCCCTGCTCCTGAGAAACTAGATCCGCTTTTGACCAAGAAGAATCTCTGCCTGAGGAGGAGGCACCGGGAAAGCTGTAGGAGGAAGACTGTCCCTATCCTGGGGGGATTGGCCTGCAGTGGTGACCTTGCTGCCAAAGGAGAGAAGAGAAACTGTTGCTGAAAACTTTTACTTTACTTTACTTTTACTTTCAAGACTTGTGCTTTTCCAAAACGATCTCCAAGGGCTTGGAACTGAGCTTGCCCCCTGAACTGAGCCCCAGGACCATTGGGCTCTACCTGATCTTCACTCGCCTGCTGCTGGACTGTGGTGTCCTTTCCCTCGCCGGAGCTGTGACCCTCGTGCCCAGTCCCTCCCTGAGCCATGACCAGGACTGCTTAGCCGCCCCCGCCTTGGGAAGAGCCTCGCTCGATCGGAGCCGCTCCCCCTACGCTGTGCTGGGCTGCCCCGTCACCTCGCTCGTGGAGGCCCGCTGTGCACCTTCACCCTCCCGCCGGAATCGGCGTTTGTGAGCATCCCCAAGCCTCGGACGGCCCGGACGTAACTGCGTGCCCGGCTGCCCCGCTTTGTTCACCCGCCACCTGCAACACCCCGCTCTTGTCGTGAGCCTGAAGATCAGACACCCTCGTGAAGTGTGGGAGCCCCGGACGCCGCCTCGCTCTTCTGTCGAAGAGCCGCTGAAATCCCGCACCCGCCTTTGCGTCAAGAAACAAGGTACTGTACTTACGAACTCGACCGCGAGCTCGCATCGGATCCAGGGTCCGCAACGTTCTTATTTCCCTGTCATCTGCTGTGTGCTTCCTGGGCGCTGCCTCCGCACGAAGTACGCTGAGGCCTACAGTTACCTTGTGCCCGCCTAAAGAACTTTCCGTAACACCAAGAGAACTTTACCGTATTTCCAAGAATTGTGGCCCCATCAGTTCAACGTTACTGGGCCTTGTATTCTGAATCTGCTGAATCTACATAAAAGCTTATTTTTATATACTTCCTGATTGGTGTCCGCTTGTGGTGCATGCAAGGGGTTTACTGTATGTGTAATTGCATTTGCTTAACCGTGTACGCCTGAGACTTAGCCTAGACTGCTCGCGCCACGCACCTAGAGGGTGAGCAGGGGTTATTCTGGGGAGTCATCCTTCGCCCTGACAAGAAGTAAAGGGTCCCTGCTTGTTGTGGGTTCACACCTGCGTCAACCAGAGCCCCCTCATTTCTAACATTGGTGGCAGCGGTGAGGATTTACGGATTTGCATTTGTGGTTTGCGTATAGTGAATCACTGATCACCACGTAGTGAGAGTAGACCAGTAACACAGCCACAAGGCTAGCATTTGTTTTTGTTTTACCAAGAGTCTCCGTTGTTAGAGCCATGCCTGGTTCACTTTCCGCCGGAAGGGCGGCTTCCATAATCTCTGGATTTGAAGACGTAGATTGGGAAGAAGACGCACTTCTGAATCGTACCAATGAAGACTTGAAAGGTCTTTGCTCCAAGTTCAGGATTGCCCAAACTGGATTGAAAAAGAAGGAACAATTTGTGAAGGCGCTGAGGGCCTGGTATGAGTCAAAGGCACCAGAGAATCAGGTGGAAGTGGTTCCACCAGAAAGTGTCCATGAGTTTGGCAGATGCCTGTCGCCAGAAGAGTTGGCGGACAGGGCAGCAACCCGGGCACACGAGGTGGAAATGGCAAAACTTCATGGGCAGATGGATATGGAAAAACAAAGATTAGCCATGGAAGAAAAGAAACTACAACTAGAGCATGACATGAAGCTGAGGGAGCTGGAGCTGAAAGCAAAAAGTTTGGAGCTTAATCCCTCTGGTGGCAGCACACCGCCAGTACCGGCGGAACCAAGAGTTTATATTCCCAAGGATGTAGTGAAGGAGTTCTTCAGGAATGACGACATCGGGCAGTGGTTCAGAGCCTACGAGGTAGCCATGTCTTCCCACCGGGTCCCTGAGAAAGATTGGGGAGCGGGGTTGTGGGGAAGGTTCCTGAGTGAAGGGCGGGACACACTGTTAGATTTACCTGTTGATGTTCGTAATTCTTATGCCCATATGAAGGAAGCATTGATGGCTAGGTATGGGTTGACCCCTGAGTTATATAGACAGAGGTTCAGGGGTTGCACTAAGATTCCCAATAGTACGTATGTGGAGTATGTGACTTTCTTTTGCAGAGCGCTGGATGGTTGGGTAAAGGGTAGTAAGGTAAATGATTATCAAGGGCTTCTTGATTTAATGGCATGGGAGCACTTGTCCAGTAATTGTTTTCCTGAGCTACGCCAGCACCTGATCGATAGTAAGCTGACTAACCCGAGGAAGCTTGCTGAGGAGGCGGACCGCTGGGTCAGTACCAGGGTCCACAAGGGTACCGTGGGAGATTCCGCCAAAGGTGGGCAGGGTCCCCAGCAGAAGAGTGGGGGGGACAGGGGTAAACAGAAGCAGTTCCAAAAAGGGCCCCAAAATAGTCCCCAAGGGAACCAAGGGAAGGGTTCTCAGCCTCCCCCACCCCAGAAACCGACCGGGGCCCCGACAGGTCCTCCTGTTCCAAAGGGGCCCGTAAGATGTTACAGGTGTAACAATTTGGGGCATTTTGCCTCTGATGTAAAATGTCCGTTGTTTGGTAAACCAGCACCCACTGGTGCTCCACCCCGGCAGGTGACTAGTGTAGCCTTGGGGGAGGAGAGGGATGTCCAAGGTGGGTGGGGTCCCGCAGAGATGTCCCTGGTCTCGCTAGGAGACCGTGAAGTGGTCCCTCCAACCCAGCTGCCTGAGAACACTAAGAAGTACAGGCAGTGGGTGACCATAAATGGCCATAGAGTGGAAGCTCTTAGAGATACAGGAGCCAGTGTGACAGCTGTCAGGTGTCACCTGGTGTCTCAGGAGCAGGTGGTCCCCAATGCATTCTATCCCGTTGTTGCCGCTGACAACACAGAGAGGCACTGCAAGGTGGCTCAGGTTCCCTTTGAGTGGGGGGGGTCTCTGGTACTCTTCAGGTAGCTGTGAGGCCCGCCATGCCTGTAGACTGTTTGTTAGGGAACGATTTGGAGAGCTCACCTTGGGCTAAGGTGGAGCGGAGTGCTCACCTGGAGATGTTGGGTATGCCGGATTGGGCGTGTGTCACCACACGGTCCATGGCAGCCAGTAGAGGTACTCAAGAGGTCCTGGAGCCTGAGAGGGAGGCCCAGGAACCGGCCTCAGAGAGAAGGAGCAAGGGGCGCGGGAAGCCGGCCCCTGAAGTTCCCACGGTCCAGGAGGAAGCAGACCTTGAGGGGGATGCCCTGGAGCCTACAGGGGAACAGATAGCCGAACTGGGAGACCTGCCGGAGCTGACCCATTGGCAGCAGGAAGGGGGTCCCACCAGGGAGGACTTTTGTAAGGCGCAGAAGGAGTGCCCTTCTCTCGTGGGTATGCGGCAGCAGGCTGCAGACCAGGCCGCAGGCGATCAGTCAGGATCACATTTCGTTTACTGGGAGAACGACCTCCTATATACAGAGCCTAAGGTTGCTGAGCCTGGGTCAGCCCGTGCGCTGGTGGTACCCCAGGACTTCAGAGCCTTCCTACTGGGGCTGGCTCACGATGTGCCATTGGCAGGGCATTTGGGGCAGGACAAGACCTTTGAAAGGCTTGTCACCCACTTTTATTGGCCTCAAATGCGCAGGAGTTCAGATACTCACTGCAGGACATGCCAGACTTGCCAGGCAAGTGGAAAGAGTGGAAGGAAGCAGAAGGCTCCACTCCAGCCATTCCCTGTGGTCGGTACCCCATTCCAGCGAGTGGGGATTGACATTGTAGGGCCACTGGACCCCAGGACAGCGATGGGCAATAGGTTCATCCTGGTCCTGGTGGACCATGCCACCCGGTACCCGGAAGCCATTCCTCTGAGGACAGTGATGGCCCCCGTGGTGGGACGGGCACTGATGGGAATTTTCTCCCGAGTGGGATTCCCTCTAGAGGTGGTGTCTGACCGAGGTACCAATTTCATGTCCAAGTACATGAAATCTCTTTGGCAAGAGTGTGGTGTAACCTACAAATTCACCACACCTTACCACCCCCAAGGAAACGGGTTGGTTGAGAGATTCAACCGAACCCTCAAAGGCATGATAATGGGCCTGGAAGGGGCCATGAGGCGCAAGTGGGACGTCCTCTTACCATGCCTTCTCTTCGCTTACCGTGAGGTGCCACAGAAGTCTCTGGGGTTCAGTCCCTTTGAGCTTCTGTATGGTCACCCAGTCAGAGGACCTCTAAGTCTGGTCAAAGAAGGCTGGGAGCAATCTCCCAGGAAACCTCCCCAGAATGTATATAGTTACATGCTGGCCTTCAGGAATCAGACTAGGCGATTCAGGCAACTTGCTGAGGCAAATCTGGAAGCCAGCCAGGAGGAGATGAAGCGGTGGTACGACCAGAATGCCACTCTGGTAGAGCTTCAGCCTGGACAGAAAGTATGGGTCTTGGCCCCCGTGGAGCCGTGTGCGCTCCAGGATAAGTGGACCGGTCCCTTTGAGGTGGTGGAGCGCAAGAGTCCTGTTACCTACGTGGTGGACCTGAAGTCTCCTAGGAACCCCTTAAGGGTCCTACATGTCAACCGCCTCAAGCCCCACGTGGAGAGGTCCCAAGTGGGCATGCTCTTGGCCACAGATGCTGGAATGGAAGAGGAGACAGAACCTCTTCCTGACCTCCTGTCAGCCAAGGAGCAAGATGGGTCAGTGGATGGTGTCATCCTCTCTTCCACCCTGACCCCTGAGCAACAGAATGATTGTCGCCAGTTGCTGGGACAGTTTTCTGACCTGTTTTCCCTGGTCCCTGGTGTCACTGATTGGTGCGTCCATGATGTGGACACTGGGGATAGTCCACCTGTGCGGCACAAGGCCTACAGGGTGACTGACAGGGTGAGGACATGCATCAAGGAGGAGGTCTCCAAGATGTTTGCACTCGGGGTAATTGAGTCTTCTAGCAGTCCTTGGGCCAGCCCCGTGGTCTTGGTCCCAAAGGCTGCAGCGCCGGGAGCCACACCCGAACTCCGGTTCTGTGTGGACTACAGAGGGCTCAATTCAGTCACTAGGACTGACGCACACCCCATCCCCAGAGCTGATGAGCTCATCGATCGGCTAGGGGCTGCCAACTACCTCAGCACGTTTGATCTAACGTCTGGGTATTGGCAGATCGCCTTGACCGAGGGGGCCAAAGAGAGGTCAGCATTTTCCACCCCAGATGGGCACTACCAGTTCCGGGTTATGCCATTTGGGATGAAGAATGCCCCTGCCACCTTCCAGAGATTGGTCAACCAGGTGTTGGCTGGGCTGGATTCGTTCAGTGCAGCCTACCTGGATGACATCGCAGTGTTCAGCTCCACTTGGGAGGAACACTTGCGTCACCTCTGGGAAGTGTTGATGGCGCTGCGCAAGGCAGGCCTCACGATCAAGGCGAGTAAGTGCCAGATCGGGCAGGGTTCCGTGGTGTACTTGGGACACCAAGTTGGGAGTGGCCAGGTGGCACCCCTTCAGCCCAAGATAGAAACCATCCTGAATTGGGAGGCGCCAAAACCCAGACGGAGGTGAGAGCCTTCCTAGGTCTCACCGGGTACTACAGGAGGTTTGTCAAGGGGTATGGCAACATGGTTGCCCCCTTGACAGCGCTGACTTCGAAGAAGCAGCCCAGGAAAGTGATCTGGACTGACACCTGTCAGAAAGCTTTTGAGGCCTTGAAAACTGCTATGTGCACGGCGCCCGTGCTCTTGGCTCCCAACTTCTCCAAAGAGTTTATCGTTCAGACAGACGCTTCAGAGCATGGTGTGGGGGCTGTTCTTTCACAGATTAATGAGGAGGGCCTAGATCAACCCGTAGCCTTTCTTAGCAGGAGGTTACTTCCACGGGAACAAAGGTGGAGTGCTATTGAGCGTGAGGCATTTGCTGTGGTCTGGGCGCTGAAGAAGCTAAGACCCTACTTGTTTGGGTCTCACTTCCGGGTTCAGACGGACCACAGGCCCCTCAGATGGTTGATGCATATGAGGGGTGAGAATCCAAAGCTGTTGAGGTGGTCCATTTCCCTACAGGGTATGGATTTCACGGTGGAACATCGCCCGGGTACAGATCACGCCAATGCTGACGGTCTGTCCAGATTTTTCCGCCTTAGTGATGAGGAACTCCCTGGGGTAGGGTAGTTCTCCCCACTTTTCAGCTGGAGGGGACACGTGTTAGACCTGGCACCTTGGCGTGAGTCTCCCTTCCTCTTTTTTTCGCTGTGCCTCATGTGTTTTTATGGTGTTGGCCGCTCAGCGCACTGTGCCACTGCCAACCAGTGTCCCGGTGCGAGTGCTCCCTATGTAAATTGTATATGTTGGTTGGATTCGATGATTGGATTGTTTGATTTACTATCAGACCCCAGTAAAGTGCGCCAGGAGCGCCAGGGCATGTAAAGGCAAACACCGCTGGTGGGCTTGCAGCACGGGTTGTGCCACCCACAGAAGCGGCCGGGAAAATACGTCTAAGGTCTGCCATTGCAGAACCTGCGTGCAGTCTGGTACTGACACGCCGACCGACAAGTGCCCACACTTGCCGGTCCCTGAAACCTTCCCTTAAGCTGCATGTTAGTCACCCCTCTGGTAGGCCCACGGGCAGGGTGCATTGTACGCCTAAGGTAGGACAAGCCTGGATGCGTGGCCGGTCCTAGTAGTGAATTACCGCCATCTTGTTATTCACTACTGCAAGGCTACCCTGTTCTCATAGGCCAGTATGGGCGGCCTGGATTATTACACCCTATGATCCTAACCGACCCAGGGAACATGGTAGAAGATCGAGTTTAGTATGCCTGAACTCGGAATAATAAGGTACATCTTTTCGCAAGATTTATTTTAATATTCCGGGTTTGAAAATGCCGCTTTTAGAAAGTTGGCCTTTGCTTGCCTAAACCTTTCAGCCGCCTCTGCGTGTTGTGTATCTGATGTCTGGCTGGTGTGAGTGACAGGGCTGGGGGAACCCAGATGGGCAGGGCTAGGTAGCCTGGTATGAATAGGACGATCGACAGGTAGATGGGTGGGAGGAGTGCTCCTAGGCTCTGAATAGGACAGTGCTCCACTACCTCGATGCCGGCTCCACCCCCTGTGGAGCGTCTGATGACTCTGCCCTGCACTCTGAAAGGAGAAGCCTGCATCACGTAAACAAAGTGCTCAGAAACCGGACTGAACTAGGCAAGGGCCCCCCTGGCCTGGGAGAACAAAAGATTTGCTGTATAAATGGAGGAGCCCTGCTCCTGAGAAACTAGATCCGCTTTTGACCAAGAAGAATCTCTGCCTGAGGAGGAGGCACCGGGAAAGCTGTAGGAGGAAGACTGTCCCTATCCTGGGGGGATTGGCCTGCAGTGGTGACCTTGCTGCCAAAGGAGAGAAGAGAAACTGTTGCTGAAAACTTTTACTTTACTTTACTTTTACTTTCAAGACTTGTGCTTTTCCAAAACGATCTCCAAGGGCTTGGAACTGAGCTTGCCCCCTGAACTGAGCCCCAGGACCATTGGGCTCTACCTGATCTTCACTCGCCTGCTGCTGGACTGTGGTGTCCTTTCCCTCGCCGGAGCTGTGACCCTCGTGCCCAGTCCCTCCCTGAGCCGTGACCAGGACTGCTTAGCCGCCCCCGCCTTGGGAAGAGCCTCGCTCGATCGGAGCCGCTCCCCCTACGCTGTGCTGGGCTGCCCCGTCACCTCGCTCGTGGAGGCCCGCTGTGCACCTTCACCCTCCCGCCGGAATCGGCGTTTGTGAGCATCCCCAAGCCTCGGACGGCCCGGACGTAACTGCGTGCCCGGCTGCCCCGCTTTGTTCACCCGCCACCTGCAACACCCCGCTCTTGTCGTGAGCCTGAAGATCAGACACCCTCGTGAAGTGTGGGAGCCCCGGACGCCGCCTCGCTCTTCTGTCGAAGAGCCGCTGAAATCCCGCACCCGCCTTTGCGTCAAGAAACAAGGTACTGTACTTACGAACTCGACCGCGAGCTCGCATCGGATCCAGGGTCCGCAACGTTCTTATTTCCCTGTCATCTGCTGTGTGCTTCCTGGGCGCTGCCTCCGCACGAAGTACGCTGAGGCCTACAGTTACCTTGTGCCCGCCTAAAGAACTTTCCGTAACACCAAGAGAACTTTACCGTATTTCCAAGAATTGTGGCCCCATCAGTTCAACGTTACTGGGCCTTGTATTCTGAATCTGCTGAATCTACATAAAAGCTTATTTTTATATACTTCCTGATTGGTGTCCGCTTGTGGTGCATGCAAGGGGTTTACTGTATGTGTAATTGCATTTGCTTAACCGTGTACGCCTGAGACTTAGCCTAGACTGCTCGCGCCACGCACCTAGAGGGTGAGCAGGGGTTATTCTGGGGAGTCATCCTTCGCCCTGACAAGAAGTAAAGGGTCCCTGCTTGTTGTGGGTTCACACCTGCGTCAACCAGAGCCCCCTCATTTCTAACAACTGGGAAATTGAGTTTAGGCTCTTTGAACTCAGAATTTAATAACACACCTGTTAGTATAGAGGGATTTTAAATTGTGTGTTTGAAAATGCAATTTTTAGAAAATGGACATTTTCTTGTTTAACCATGCTATGTACCTCTGCCTCTTTGGGTGTTCACCGTCTGGTTTTGGAGTGACTGGACCATGGGATGTGAATTCACTCTATACAGTCACGGGGTTGAGGTGCATCATACCTTTCCTTGGTGACTCATAGCCAGGCTGAATAGACCTTTCTTCATTTAGAGTGGTGGGAGAAGTTTTCGCTAGCACCTGAATAGGCTGTGTCTGCTCTGCAGAATGCTATAGTGAAGCTGGGCCAGAGAGGACAGAACTGGTTTTTACTGAGCTCTGAGACTCTTGCAACACAGACTACAAAGTGAAAATTGGGTATAAATATTAGACATAAAACTCCAGAACTTCTGGATTCAAGATGAACCTATGCCACGAAGAAGATCTGTGAGGAGGATACTGTTCCTCTGCTGTGTGTTGCTTTGCTGGATTGGCCTGTAGTTGCTGCTTCTGCCAAGGAGAGAACAAAGACTGGAACTTTGCTGTGAACCTGTTTGTGAAGAATCTCTAAGAGCTTGTGTGTGCTTGCCTCCTGTTCCGAAGTCTCAGGGACACAAAGACTTCACCACCAGCTGCCTTGAACTCCACTGCTGGGAGTTCTGACCTACCAGAAGGTGCCTGTTTCAGTTCTGGGCCTGTGGTAGTTGCTCCTGTTGCTGGGAGCTGAAAACGCTTGAAGAAACCAAGAAAACCGATGAATCGCCATTCCAGCACCTGTCTTTCCAAAGCAGCACCGCAATGCAGGAAGAACTTCCATGCACCTCCGCTGTGCGACCAAAGTATCAATGCAGCACCTGTCAGTGGCTTAAAAATTTGCTGCATGCCGAGTCCAGCGCACAGACCTCCAAAGTCTGAGATCATCGCACCAACGTGCAGCGGATAGAATTGACACATCATATGACCGCAGCTGAAGAGATTCATGCAGCACCTGTTTGCCGCAACTGTATTAACTGCCAGCGCATCCCGGATTTCCATGCATCGCATCTGTGCGGCAAGCTTTTCGATGCATCAACAAAAGACCAAATCATCTTGGAATCTACGCATCACTTCCCCCTACAGTCCATATTCGACACATAACTTCTCCTGCGATGCATCACTGTGTTTTTGTACGCTTGCCTTTGCTGCAGCTGTTTGGCCTTGTGAATTTTGACGCATCTGAAGGTACATTGTGTGACTTCGCACATCCGTAGATTTCTATTGACAGAATTGCTTAAAAGCTTTGAAAATGCATATTTTGAATTGCGTAGGTTGGATTCTTTGTCATTTGGGTCTTGTTTGGTTTAGATTAAAGATAGTTTATTTTTCTAAACTGGTGTGAAGTCCATTTGTAGTGTTTCCACTGGGTTACTGTGTGTCTGAGTGCAAATACTTTCTATATTGCCTTTGAGATAAGCCTGTCTGCTCATGCCAAGCTACCAAGGGGCTGAGCAATGGTTATCTAAAGTGTGTAACTTCCTTATCTTGACTGGAAGCAAAGGTCCATACTTGGACAAAGGTACATAACTCTGCCAACTGGATACCCCTATTTCTAACAGATACCGATTTTCCTGAAGACACTGTATGCTACCGAAATTGTATGTAGGAATGTTTTCAATAGCATCTGAATAACATATGTTTGTTTATTGAGTATTTCATTTATAGCTGCCAGATATGTTTTAACCACTTTGCAAGGCATAACAAGCCAAATGATTTTTTCTCAATCAATCAATCAATCAATCAATCAGGAGTTCCTATAGCATGGCTACACACCTGTGAGGGTCTAAAGGCACTGAGGAGAAGGGAGGACTGCTGATCTGTTTGGGCCCGGAGGTTCAGTCAAAGAGCTAGGTCTTGAGATCCTTCCCAAATTGGAGTCAGCCATGGGGATTACCTGAGGTGGAGGGTCAGGGTGTTCCAGGCCTTGTGAATCCGTGAGACGGTGGCCAGGGCAGGTTGGGCAGAGTGAAGTTGCTTTGCGGGTACGTAGAATGAGAGGCGGTGGTTCAGATATGCTGGTTCTGCGTCGCGGAGCGATTTATAGGCATGTGTGAGGAGCTTGAAGGTGATTCTCTTGCTGACTGGGAGCCAGTGGAGTTGTTGAAGGTGTTGAGTGATGTGGCTGTGACAGGGGATGTCGAGAACCCCTAAGTCTGGCTGTGGTGTTTTGAATGTTCTGTAGTTTTGTGTGCTGTGTCTGGGTGTGCGGGCATAGAGTGCACTGCCGCATTGCCATAGTCGAATCTGCTGGTGATGAGTGCATGGGTGATCATCTTACTGGATTTTGTGGGGATCCATCTGAATGTCTTTCAGAGCAGGCAAAGCGTGTGGAAGCAGGATGAGGATACGGTGTTTCATTTTAGTGACATCCTGCTTGTCACACACAAATCTTACATCTTTAGATAAATATACCATCATCAATACATTTCAGTATACCAGCATTAGTGCCAATCTGAACTCCAAGGTATGGAATAATTTGTATATCCATATCCTTTCATTTGTGAAAGAATACAGATCTACCTTAATTTCCATGTATCCAAACATATTCTATTATTCAGAGTTAATCAGACCCTAACAAAAGATACTTCAACTAAAAAGCATTGGGCTATGGGTGAAGAACATTCTAAGATTGGCCTTAAAAGAGGAAATATAATTAAAAAGGACAAGATGAGTTGAGTAACAGAATCTCACATTGGGATTCAACAATAGTGATGTTGAACCATAACTATCCAATTGTCGAATACGTCATTTTCAGTGATGACGCCTGGCCAAAGACTGTGCAGAGTTGCTTACCACAACAGCATTTACGGTGGAGGAGGTGTCAGAGGTCATAGTTTAACTTTCTGTGATACCACAGGTCAAAAGTGTTATGTCACAGCTGCTACCCCTGGCATTTTGGTGAATCACTGTCCATGTCCGACTTGTAATCATCCACCTATGTTGTTCGGCACTATCCGATCTTACTCTGATACTAATAGGAGAAAGCATCAGACATAGAATCATTCTATAAAACAGCAATGTAACAAGACAAATCCAGACCAAAAATGAAATTATACGCCGTACTAGGGCAGCAAGACTCCAAAGAACACGAAAAAAAGTGGTAGTACTGAAGATAACAAAATACAAAAGAATGAAAGGGTCTGTAGTAATGTGAGGTAGGGAAAGAAGCTAGTGCAGGTTCCTCAAGGCCGACAAGACAGTCACCAGACTCTAGAGACACAAGAGGCAGATGTTTACATAGGTATGATTCATTCAACTGATTTGAGCTCAGAAGAGATATCTTGAGAACAGAGAATAGAGAATAATTTGAGAAAGGAAGAAGCGGATGGAAGGATGAAACCCAGCCCACAGAT
Source organism: Triturus cristatus (assembly GCF_964204655.1). Taxonomy (NCBI): domain Eukaryota; kingdom Metazoa; phylum Chordata; class Amphibia; order Caudata; family Salamandridae; genus Triturus; species Triturus cristatus. The sequence continues at coordinate 179,782,112 of NC_140590.1, forward strand.
ATCTAGGAAGGGGAATGTTAGAACAAATATTTAAAGCAAAGAGAAGGTCAGGTTGAGTTGCTAGACTGGAACATGAACAGCTGTAGGATCTCAGGAACAGGTTGCACTAAGCCATAAAGCAGCTGTAGAGAGACGTTTACCTTCTCATGCATTAGGGAAGCTTGATGACTGGTAATAAATATATTTGTTGAAAGCACAGGGGGCTTTTTCATACATTAGCTCAGTTTCATCTAGATATTCATGATAATATGGTACATATTGACTTCTGGAACAGTTTAATGGTGGTGTGGTCCACTTCCCTCACTAGTGAATAATGTGCATCCTCCAACAGCATACGACAGAGGGATTCATTATCCATTATAGTGGGCAGTTAACACAATGCTTCTCTGTAATGCATTTTCAAACCTTTTGGGAACCTGGAGAGCAGTACATCAAACATTACAAAAGATGAGGGGTGTGGGGTGGGGTGGGTTGTTGGACCGAATACGTTACAGATCTTCTGGTGAGACCCTCTCCAGTATCTTTTGTCCTCGCATTTTGTTATTTGCCTCTCTGATGCATATTGGGGTTTTCCCACTGGAGGTTGTAAACTCAATAAAATTTGTTGTTAAAAAAAACATTACAAAAGAGAGAAGGATGCAGAAGAAAAATGCAGATTATATAGGTGTTAAAGGGGGAAGAGTTCCTGCTGAATACAAGAAAGCAGGTTTCTAACCTGGCAAGAGGTGCAAGTGAGATCCTAGATCATGACAGATGATCTATAATAGGAAGAATGGGCTCCATGCTAGAGGAGTGAATATCCCACAATGCATTTTGCTGCCCAGACTGCGAAGTAACGACAGGTGGGGAGATTTCTGTGCACTACTGTTTCCTCTCAGCTACTTTAAGTATATTGTTGGCACTTTGAATAGATGTTAACAGTGATGTACATTCTGTTTTCTCTTTACAGCTGAATGGTTTGTTAATCAACCAGCCCTACAGCGTTGACGACGGCACGCTTTCAATTTATAAGCAAGGATATCAATGCTACGTGCAAACCAGCTTTGGTCTCCTCATCACATTTGACTGGAAGTCCCACGTTTCAGTAAGAATCCCAAGCACATACGCGGGTGCTGTGTGTGGTCTCTGTGGTGACTTCAACGGAGACAGACGCAAGGAGCTGACCATGAAGAACAATATCTTAACAACAGATGCAACCACCTTTGGGAAGAGCTGGAAGGTAAGGGACGTCCCAGGCTGCTCTGAAGGCAGCAACGTAGATTGTCCTGATCTGCAGTTGGTGGAGTACGAGCAGAAAGTGAAGAGAAAAGATTGCTTTGTCCTGGTGGATTCCAGTGGCCCATTCCGGGAGTGCCATCCTGTCATTGACCCACAGGGTGCTTTCAAAGACTGTGTGTATGACGCTTGCTTCTACAAAGGGCGCCAGGACATCATATGCCAGGTCATCGCTAGCTATGCTGCGGCTTGCCAGGATGCTGGGATTAAAGTGTACGCTTGGAGGTCTGCCACGTTCTGCAGTGAGTATATTCAAAATTTACAGAAAGATAGTTAGCATAGCCTTTCAAAGGTATAGGGTTACAATCAATGGCAATGACAGTACAGAAAGCGACATTTCCTCAGATAAAATGGTCCCCAGCAGAATCCTAAATTCTAGAATTTCAGGTCGATTCATATTTTTAGGATGTCTCCTATGTCCTTCACATTTCTGCAAAACACGATCAGACATTACAGCTTGTTGTCTTAACACTGTCAGCTTAAAATAAATAATCCTTTGTACTTGCCACGTGGAGGATGACAGTGGGTACAGCTTACTCTAAACTGAATCTCTTTTTTTAACAGTCTATGAATCATTAACTAAGGATGCTATCTCAGGAGATGCAAAAAGAACAACTGGTGCACAGAACGCTGAACAATGTCAAAACTTCACCCCAGTACAGAGATCTGGGCCTAAATCCATTGTTTTTTGCTCCCCCTGCCATTCCAGTTTAAACACAGCCATACACAAATCAGTCTTGATCTGCTCCCAATGGGAACAGTCCAGCCCGAAACTGCCAGGCCAGGTCCTCCCTGAACCAGAAACAAACATCCGATGACCAGTTTTGGGATATCACCCCTTATCAGCCAGGCTAGCTTAACTCCAGTGGCATGGAGAGCATGGGACCCACGTCTGGGCATACCCGTCCCACTCGGGGTGATGAGTGCAAAAAGAACAATTGATGGACAGAATGCTGAAAAATGTCAAAAGATTCACCCCTGTACAGACAGATATCTGGGGCTAAAACCATCGTTTTTTGGCTCCCCCTGCCATTCCAGTTTAAACCAAGCCATATGCAAATCAGTCTTGACCCTGCTCCCCCTTGGAACAGTCCAGTCCAAACTGCCAGGCCAGGTCCTCCCTGGACCAGAAACAAACATTCTGGGAGCGATTTTGGGGATAACCGCTCATCAGCCAGGGTAGCTTGACTTCAGTGGCATGGAGAGTACGAGACCCACGTCTGGGCATACCGGTCCCCCTCAGGGTGACAAATGCAAAGAGATGCAGGAGATGGCCAGAAATAATGTTTCTAAGGGGTTTCGTATATATGTTGACGATAAGATGCAGGGGCTCAGGTGTATGAGGAATCGTTGGTGACAAGAGAGAGACAACTGAGAAATAAAGAACAGGGGACAAATTATGTTAATGGAGGTTAATGGGACAGTTAAGAGGCAGGGCAAAATACTAGAACTGCGAAGGGAAGAATGAAATGGGAGAAATGTTGCAATCATTTACTGGATGAGTAAATTAAAAATAGTATTTCAAAAGGAAATATAAACTGTAGTAAAGGAAAGAAGCAAATGTATAGAAGAGGAAGATACTTCCTTTTTTTAAATGGAGCCCCTGGATGCCATGGTGTGATACGGCAACCATCAGGAGTCAAAATATGCCACATTCTTTTTTTCATGTAAGATAATTAGACAGAGAAAAGCATGTTATTGTCTTTTGGCTTCTTTTTTTGAATCACTAGCATCTTACCCAGAACGTTCAAAGTTACAATCAATGAAACATCTGTCTTCTTTTGAATATCCACACTCTTCTGAGTCACACTGCAGATCCACACACATAAATACAACAAGACAACCTTTGCTAATGGGTTCTCTGCTCTCTCTTAATTTTAGGTCCTGTCTGTGGTGAGAACAGCCACTACGAGGTGTGTCCAAGTGGCTGCCCCACCACCTGCTCCAGCTTCACTCGCTCAGTGGAATGCAATGCCAACTGCAAGGAAGGCTGTGTATGTGACGAAGGTTTTGTACTCAGCGGTGGCCAGTGTGTTCCCCCCTCCCAGTGTGGATGTGAATACAACGGTATCTACTACAAGTCTGGAGAGGTCTTCTATCCCAATGGCCAGTGTTCCAATCAGTGCACCTGTAAGGCAGGTGGAAGTGTGGAATGCAAAGCATTCTCTTGCAGTGCCAATGAGGAGTGTAAGATAATCAATGGCATCCAGAAGTGTCAGCCCATTGGCTCTGCTCAGTGCTCGGCAGCTGGCGATCCTCATTATCGAAGCTTTGATGGTCTGGCGTTCGACTTCCAAGGCACCTGCAAATACACCCTCTCAAGAACTACTGCCCTCAAAAACAACTTGGTCCCCTTCGAAATCAGCGTTGAGAATGAAAAGTATGGAAACGGCAAAGTGGCAGTGAATGACAAAGCGGCAGTGTACGGCAAAGCGGTTGTGTCTGATGTCTATGGATACAACCTCATGCTCATGCAGAAAGAGACAGGCATCGTTAGGGTAAGCCAGGGTCATGATCCAAACCCATTTTTGTTTACCTTTGCATATTACTTGTACAATCTTAACTCAATCAGTCATTCATAAAATCATTGCAGGTTTCAAATGTGATTAATCCTTTCTCCTATATATCAGTATTGAACAACTACACTTCTTAAGGGTGATTTTCGAAAAGAAGTAAAACAATAACATAACTACAAACTATTAATAAGAACTATAAACTCATTGGTCACAAAAACCAACTATGGACACACAGCAGGAAGAGGGTTCTTCTGCTATAAGCTAGACTGTGCTAGATAACGAAGCCACAAGTGATTGAATTTGTGCATCAAGGCAGACACACCATGACCGGACGGATATCTGGGGTATAAAGGTCTCATTTTTATGTGAACTGCGGCAGAAATCCCCAGTATTGCACATACAAGGGTAAGCATGTTTCTGTAAGAATCCTGGCATTACTCTGGTAGCTTGGCACAGGTAGCGGGCTTCCCTCTGAGAAAATGCATATGTTGTATTTCACTGCACCAAAAATAATCATTAAAGTCAACAAATCAGGTCAAGGCAACAAACCAATTTAGAAATAACGTATGAAATATAATGATTAAAACAACATCAAAATGACAACATTTGCTTAAGGTTCAGGAACAGTAAAGTGTCTACAAGGAACAATAGTAAAATTGAAAATTAAAAGTGAATGTTATCCTAGGGATAAAGGGGACCAGGTCTCGGGCACCTTTTCAGGCTGACCATGAGGGAGCGAGGGTTGGGTGAAGACTATTGGTTCGCCTTGGTCAATAGTTTTACCTTCAAACTTAGGGCTTGACTTTGAGTAAAGAAGGGGCCCTGCTGTCCGTCGGGGGGCTCTACCGGACTACCTCCCACTATACATTGTGCTCTCCCCTGGCCCTGTAAAGATCTCTCTGCCTTCAAAGGAGTCACCACCCTGGAGGTTCCTGTGGAGTCACTGAAAGTTAGCTGAGCGGCCACCATATCATACACCCACTATGGCCACTTTTCTGTTGCCTTCCTCTTCGCCATTAGGGAAGGGTGTTAGTAAGTATGTCTCTGGGGAGACCTTGTTGAAATGACATTCTTTAACATGTGTGAGATAACACAAAGCCAGCACTGTCTTTGGGTGGCCTCACAACGTCATCTCTGCCTATCTGCGAAGTATAGGGTTCAGCAGCCTGGCAATAAATCCTCTTAATCACACTCCCTATTCTTCCTGATGGTCTTACCACAGCATTGTGCCCTATTGTCTCTGGCACAGTGATAATTGTGGAGGAAGTTTTATGCCTCATCTTATTCTTTGTGGTTAGAGAAAAACCGAATTAAAAGTCACTGCAGGAAGCTTTACGCGGAAAACTGGTTCTGACTCAGGTTTATTGAGGAGCAAAGTTTATCAATGTCTCCAAAACTGCTTCGAACATTTGTACTTAAAATCTAAGGTTGCCGAAGAGTTAGATTCTTTAATAAAATGTCACAAGAATGGTTCCCAGCTCGTGCTACACAGTCGGCTGTTTAGCTGGCACCTTAAACACTGAACAGCCTTTTCCAATGTACAGCTGACACACACCTAAGTAGTAATATCTCTTTGACGTCCCTGTTACCGCTGACACATGAAGCAAAGGTACACTTCATGAGGTCATTTTGCAGCTCGGCCTCAAACACCTCAAGGTCCCCTTACAACTGACGTATTTAATGATATAGTTGACCCTAAACATGTAAAATCATGCTGGCATGCATTCTAACCCTGAGGCTTTGTTTGCAGTGTTAGAGGGCTCCATCAAAGCCAAGTGTCCATGTTTGTAACCCAGTATGTGGGTGGCATAGGGTTAATAGGTTTTTGACTGTAAGCACAGACAGCACATTTTTACATCAGTGAATTTAAATAAAAGGCAAATATACTAATAAGTGTTTGACAACTGACTGCCAATTTCAAGGGATACAGCACATGCAATATCGGGTTTCTTAAAAGCCTCTCTCTGCCTTGAGGTCCAAAAACTGGTAGCAAATTTGGTGCCTGAAAGGAACAATTTCAGATTAGTCTAAAATTACAATCAAAATTCTCATACTGATCAAAACCTCCTGTTGTCACACTCAGGAATTTGTAGGTGTTCAATCTGGGTTATTAGAGGATAGTTTGACCTCATATATAACACAAACTCCTATGGCAAGTGAAAGAGTCCAGGTACCTCAGGTCTGGTAGTAAAATGCTCCTGGTGTAAGTGCTTTTGATGTCTTGGAGTTCTGCTGGCTGGTAGTCAAGATGAGAAACAAAACACTGATCTCAAATGTAGTAATAGCAAACAAAACTAATAACGTGGCCTGTTCTCTTTTTGTTAGGTTGATGGAATCAATAGTAACCTCCCTCTGACACTCAATGATGGAAGTATTAGGGTCTATCAGCATGGAGTACGAATCGTTTTGCAAACTGACTTCGGTCTAAAGGTCAGTTATGACCTGCTTAACAATGTTAAAATCACTGTCCCTGGCAACTACAAAGGTCAACTCGAAGGCTTGTGCGGTAATTATAACGGGAACACGGAAGATGAGTTCATGCTGCCCTCCAAGACTCTGGCTTCAGATGCCACCAAGTTTGGCACCGGATGGAGAGTCAATAGCGCAGGTGTGACCTGCAATGAAGGCTGTGGCGGAAGTGGCAATGCCTGCCCTGCCTGTCCAGATGCAAAAAAGAACATCTTCAAGCAGGACAACTACTGCGGCTTCTTGAAGCTAGCCAGCGGTCCTCTAAGCGCCTGCTACGCCACCATCAACCCAGATGTATACTACAACAACTGCATTTTTGACCTGTGTGCGGGCAATGGCGACCAGAGTGTTCTGTGCCACAGCATCCAAAGTTATGTGGCTGCATGCCAGTCTGCCGGTATCACCATCCAGCCCTGGAGAAGTGACTCCTTCTGCCGTAAGTTCAATTATCCTATGATGTCCACACTTATGATCTGCCACATCATAAACCCCTCTCTGTTAACAATCTTTTGTTTCTAAAATATGTTTGCAACCCACTTCGTATTAATGTTTTCTGCTCTTAACAGACTTCCTGCTTGGTATTCTGCCTCGTAATGTTCTTGTTGCCTTTTTTCTCTGACTCCAGCTACGTTTCAGTTTCAATTCTTGCACTCTCTGCACTTCACTCTTTCCAGTGTTTTGTTGCATCACACCTCGTTTCCCAGCAAAGTCTCTTTCTATAACGCATTGTTAATACGTTCTCACATTCTCCCACAGCAATTCTTCACCCTCTTTCTCTCCATCGCTTACTTCTCTGACTCTTATTTTGTCACTTTCTCACTTTCCACTTTTTCTCTACTTTTTTCTTTCTCTTTCTCCATGCCAAACTCTGTCTTTACTCTTTGTTTACCCCTATTTCTCTCTATTGCCTTTCTACCTTTCCCTTTCTTTCTTTCTCTCCATCCTTCTCACTCCAACCAAAGTCTGCTACTATCCTGACTCTCGTTCAATATTTACCCTCTCTCCCAAGCTATCTGCCCTCTAAATGCCTCTCCTCCACTCTCTCTCTTATTTGGTCTTTCTTATTTCTCTTGCTTCCTACATTTTCCTATAGCGTGAGTGACCGCAATTTCACTAAACAATTACACATTTGGCATCCATTTCTTCATCATGTAATTATGTTCTGTTTCCGTTTTTCCTTGTAGCCCATTTCTTTGTCCCTGAGTTCCCACAGAAGGACCCATTTTCCATGTCTCCTTTCCGCTACATACATCATTTCTCAGTTCTGATTTATGGTTGGATCGTAATGGAATCCTCTGCTTTCTGGGGGAAATGCTATACAAAAGAAGAGAATGCACCAACATATTCATCCACCATACTGTCCTCATTGAGAAATGAAGACTGCGAGAGGATTCCCCTCCGAATGTGGTATTTTCTCCAAAAATCACAGGATTTCCCACTACCTGCCAACTCCAAATCACGCCTTTGTTATATTTTCACCCATCACTTAGCTGATTTCCATGCCTATGTTTATATAACTCAATTGTTTCCATCATATATTTCACTTTTTTATATCTGTTCTCTTCACCGCATTACCCAATGCTTGGACGCCATTCTTCTGCCACATTGCTTATTCCTATGCATCTAATCCCTCGCCGCATAACACATTTCTTTGTCCTGATTTATAGTTGGATAGTAATGAAGCATCTTTCAATTTTTGGAGCAAGTGTTAAATTATCTGGCAGAACTTTCTCCACCACCTCCTATTTAGCACTTCACCCAGAAAGTGTGGAACGTTCCATTACCACCGACATTTAATTAATGCTGCTTGCTTCGATTCTTCCACCACATAGGGCATATTTCTCCATTCCTCATCATATAATGTTTTGTTTCTAGTCCTCAACCATAGACAATTTCTTCATTTCCTTTCCCCCCCATTTATCGACTTTTAACCTGTTATTCCTCCACACAGCTCACTTCACTATTCCCTGAGAGACAAAGACATGAGCTGGTCCCCAGACTCTAATGAAATCTAGAGATTTACAGGTGGATGATGCATCTGACTGGCCAGAAGAACCAAGGCAGGTTGAATCATGTTAGAGACTTTTAACTTCCAAATCTCCACTAGTGAGGGGTCTTTGTTTTCATAGATGCCAGCCAAGCTCTGGTACACAAAGTCGGCCAGTACCTAACCTTTTAAAGTCACCCAGTTAGTCAAAATCCCTGCTTCTTATTGGCTGGCATTCTTCTTCAATGTCTCGCTAAGACACTAATGCTTGTCAGATATCCATGCATCATGAGTGTTGCCTGATTTCTTATTCCAGCTCTAAGTTGTCCATCAAACAGCCACTATGCAATGTGTGCGGACATCTGTTCCACATCTTGTGCCGGAATCACAGACATGGCTAAGTGCCCAACAACTTGTGCGGAGGGCTGCGAATGCAATGATGGATTTTTCTTCGATGGCAAGGGATGTGTCTCCATGGACAACTGCGGCTGCTTCGAGAATGGGAAATACTACAATGTACGTTGCTTTGCTACTCCATAGAGCTGCTATCCTTGTTAAAAGTATGTGTGAGGGTAATTGAGAGCATTGTAACTTTCTCTACTGCCAATTTACAGCCGAATGAAACAGTTGTATCTGCGGACTGCAAGCAAGCCTGCACTTGCCTCTCCATCGGTGGTGTTTTCTGTGAAGTTTTCAACTGCGCCAGTGATGAGAAGTGCTTCATCAAAGACGGTATCGCAGGATGTGTCAACAAAGGTGAATACAAGTCTTGTGTTCTTAGTGTGTTGTATTTATGTGATCTCTCTTGAGCTAGCTGTTTGTAATTCTTCAGTGGTTGACACTTGATGGTCTTGCTCTGTATGTGAAATCCAGTTAGGGGTGGTGGCTACCTGTTATCAGAAGATACTGGGTCTAATTTACTCTATCACGACTGGGCTGGGAACCGAAAGCAGTATTGAGAGAAGTCAGACCAGCCTCATACAGCATGTAGTGAGTGAGTGCCAAAAAGACCCCGACCTTTGTAAATGAGTTTTTTTTGGGGGGGATGGGGTTCTCCACAAAGAATATTTTGAAAACAAATTGCAAATATTATGCGATTTACAGCACTTTTTCATTATAGAACTTTGTCCACTCATTGGCTGGATGGAGACTGGAAACAGAGCTGCTTGGCTCAGTGAATGGATAGTCGGATGGTTGGGAGTGGGTGGGTGAACTAATTAAAGAACGGATGACAATTAGTACAGACTTTTAACTCCATGGTGAAAATGACCTTGATGCACTGACCAAGTGTGGGTGTTGAAAGAAGTGGTCTGTGGTTAGCTGAGACGAAGATCCAGCCAGGCAGAATCCACCACTCAGTCAAGGGCAGGTGATTAATCTCACTGTATAACCTGTGCTCACCCTTGGGTAGCTTGGCACTGAGCAGTCAGGCTTATCACTGAGGCAATGTGTAAAGCTTTGGCACAGCACTTACTCATGATAAATACCCCACGCGGTACAAAAGAGACTTCACACAAGAGGTATGTGAAAATATTTTGCATTCGACACACGTATATAATCAATGCAATATAAATATCATATACCCCTGGGCATAAATCACACTTTGAAATATTACTTTCCATACTAGGCCTACTCATGTCGTGATGATATCAAGAATATACACATAGGGGACAAAATCCTAATCTAACCCCCCCACAAACACCCACTCAGCACCCTTATGCAGTGCAACATGATATACACCCCAGGTCCACCCTAACAATCCTTATAATTCAATCCCACACAGTATATGGGGCACCCTTGGTCAAAACGATATCAGAAACATGTACATTCAGGAAAGTAGACCACTTTTTTGCAACATCGTGGGCCGGAGCCACACATGTAAAAACCAGTATCAAAAGTAAAGTGCTTTTGGTATGAAATCAATGTATAAAACAACACCCTTAGCCAATCTCGTGAAACACCAGCGGCACACACAACATCACTCCCACACACACACTCACTCCGCACCACTATGCGGTGCCACTGATACCAACCAGTCCATACGGAACGTTCTTACACTCATTCACACTCAGCACCCTAATTTTGTGCACTGATGCTCACCAGGTCAATTGATAACACTCTGCAGACCACACAGCCCAAACCTCCCTCCGCCCTACTGTTGACCCAGATTGTCCTATGACCCCGAATAGAAGCTCCCCAGGTCCCACTTAGTCTGGTTTCTCAGAAACAGGTGTAGAAATTAACAAGTTTAATTAAGAGTTAGACGTAAACGGGGGTTTAGCTACCACTCAGGAAGTCACCCACAGGTCTCAAAACACAAAAGAGTCATGCAATCTCTTGACCCGCTTCTGTACTCTCTCAGAAGCGTTCCTCCAGCCCAGTCAATCTCTCTCGCTACTACCTGGCGCCACAATGTCTTTGGGTGGATCCAGGTGAGGAGAGGCCAGTTGGCCAGTTGGTCCTACGAGATAAGGGTCAGGAAAGGAGGCATGGATGAATGAGGAATAACGCAGGGAGCCTCTCGGATACAGAAGACACCCCGTCAGGTACATGTTGATCGGAGTAGTACCCAGGGAATCCGGGCACAATGTCTGGAACGCGTTGAATGTGTCACACCTGACACTTCAGGTCACACACACGAAGAGTTGCAAATTCCGTATCTCCCTGGAAATGAGGTACAATGACCTGTGCATGTTGATATGGGTTGCACTAGGCAATTCCGGGCACACAAAATAAAGAGTCAGAAATTTTGTACCTCCCTTTAAATGAGGCACAACCTCTGCTGCACGCTGATTTGGGTTACACCAGACCAGAACGGTCACCCACACACAGGCACAAGTTTAGCAGATTCACATAAGGTAGAATGAGGCACTACTGAAGAACCCTCCAAGCAATCCCGACAGCAAGAAAGCCTCATGGTTCACCGATGATCTCAAAGACTCCAAGAAATCCTGCCGTACCCTCAAAAAAGCCTGGCGTCACGACCAGTCAACAGAAAACATGACAGCCCTCAAGAACGCCATCCGCAAACACCACCAGCTGATCCGCACCACCAAAAGGACATAATTCAGAGACCGACTGGACAACAATACCCGGAACAGCAAAGAACTCTTCAGCATCGTCAAAGAGCCCAGCGCCAGCAACAACGACATCACGCCATCGCAAGACCTCTGCGACTCACTCGCCTCGTTCTTCCACCGCAAAATCGCCGATATACATGACAGCTTCGGCCCTCAGACTACATACCCAGCCACCGAACCAACGCCTCCCACCACCACCCTGTGCACCTGGAACCCCGTCAGCACGGAAGACACCACCCTCATGATGAACACCGTCCACTCCGGCTCCCCAGCCGGCCCCTACCCACACCACATCTTTAACAAAGCCGACTCCATCATCGCACCCCAACTCCGGGACATCATTAACAACTCCTTCACATCCGCCACATTCCCGAAGAGCTGGAAGCATGCAGAGATCAGCGCCCTCCTGAAGAAACCCACCGCGGACCCCACAGACCTCAAGAACTTCCGTCCCATCTCGCTCCTCCCCTTCCCCGCTAAAGTCATAGAGAAAACCGTCAACAAACAGCTGACCACCTTCCTCGAGACAAACAGCTCCCTCGACCCATCGCAGTCCGGATTCCGAGCGAACCACAGCACCGAGACCGCCCTCATCGCAGCCACCGACGACATCAGGACCCTGCTCGACAACGGTGAAACTGCCGCCCTCATCCTCCTCGACTTATCGGCCGCATTCGACACTGTCTGCCATCGCACCATGACCACCCGCCTCCACCACGCCGGGATCCAAGGGAAGGCCCTGGAATGGATCACCTCCTTCCTCTCCGATAGAACTCAGAGAGTCCGTCTCCCGCCCTTCCGCGCAGCAGCCACCAAGATCATCTGCGGCGTCCCCCAAGGATCCTCGCTCAGCCCCACCCTCTTCAATGTCTACATGAGCCCCCTCGCAGCCATCGCACGCAAACACAACCTCAACATCATCTCCTACGCTGACGACACCAAACTGATCCTCTCCCTCACCAACGACCCCGCCACCGCCAGAGCCAGCTTACAGGAAGGAATGAAAGACGTCATGGAATGGATGAAGCTCAGCCGTCTGAAGCTGAACTCAGCCAAAACGGAAGTCCTCATCCTCAGACCATCCCCCTCCGCCTGGGACGACTCCTGGTGGCCCCCTGCTCTGGGCACCGCCCCCAAGCCCACGGACCACGCACGCAACCTGGGTTTCATCCTTGACTCCTCCCTCACGATGACCAAGCAAGTCAACGCCGTTACATCTTCCTGCTTCAACACCCTCTGCATGCTCCGAAAGATCTTCCGGCGGATCCCCACTGGAACCAGGAAGACAGTCACCCAGGCCCTCGTCACCAGCCGACTGGACTACGGGAACGCCCTCTACGCTGGGACCACCGCCAAACTACAGAAAAGACTCCAGCGCATTCAGAACGCAGCTGCACGACTCATCCTGGACATTCCCCGACACAGCCACATCTCTGCACACCTGAGAGACCTGCACTGGCTCCCCGTCAGCAAGAGGATCACCTTCAGACTCCTCACCCATGCACACAAGGCTCTCCACGACACAGGCCCCGAATACCTCAATACCCGCCTCACGTTCTACACACCTACCTGCCAGCTCCGCTCCGCCAGCCTCGCCCTCGCCACCATCCCACGGATTCGCAGAACCACCACCGGAGGAAGATCTTTCTCCTACCTGGCGGCCAAGACGTGGAACTCCCACCCCCCTTCGACTGACCCAGGACCATCTCTCCTTCAGGAAGAACCTCAAGACCTGGCTTTTCGAGCAGTAGCGCCACCCCCCTCCCAGCGCCTTGAGACCCTCGCGGGTGAGTAGCGCGCTCTACAAATGTCCTGATTGATTGATTACTACGGGTACACCCCCACCTCCGAGGATCGCACCCTGTGAATCGGACACCGCAGGCAAGGAGCATGCAGTTGCATGACACACAAGAGAGATGCAGTTATGTTGGTTAGGGGTATACCCATCAATCACCCTCCCGTTTACATGGGTATCTGAAACGCAATATTTAAACAATTGGTAAGGAGGAAAAGATACACAAATATTTTTGGACACGGATACCTTTAATTATCCTGTCATCTGCGTCGAAATTCGCATTTTAGTTATTTGAACATTTTGTCATTGAGCATATACAAAAAACATATATTTACACTTAACACCTCTACGGCTTAAAAAACAAACTAAGGCTACTGTCCACCGGGAAATTTTTCTTATTGTGGAGCCACCTTTAAATAGTGTGGACTACCTAGAAGGTTCAAACATTGCATATAGGAACATCACTTTCCAAATTATTCATGGGGGGCAATGTAAGATTGTGACATCCATAAGCAATTCAATAAATTTGTGATCCTTCTATAAAACAACTGTCGACGCGGTCGCGTTTCAGCCGGTATATTTCTTACGGCTTCTTCAGGACAAGAGCAACAGCAGCATTCTACAAAAAACAAAAAATGAGCTCCAGTAACATATACAAACCAAAAATGACTACATGATTATACTTGCCCGTTTATATAGAGGTCTCTTTACCTGTGAAACATATAGATAGGTCCACCACCACAAAAAAAGTCACAGAGAGAGTGGTGCACATTTCTAGAAACGTGGGAATAAAATGATTTCAATTTCTACGGGCATATACGTGCGCCCATATCACACATTCTGCATCCCTGTCTCTGATGCCCAACGCCATCTCTATGTGGCTGTTTTAAATCGGTCAGGAGCGCGTTATATTCGTGAATAGGAGCGGCAACGACCTTTTATGTTATCCATCTCAGCAAACATATTGTGAAATTAAACCTCCCTGCTGTGCGATGCAGGATTATTACGGAGGAAATCTATCGTGAAACCAATTCACTCAGGCTCGCGTGAGTCTCACTTGTAACGAAGGAGGAAAGAAATTCAAAAATTATACCTTAACGCCCATAAGGGTCACACTGATCTGCCTGGGCTAGAAGAGGAAAGGACTCTGCTAACGTCAGGTCTACAAGAAGGGCGGAGCGTTAATCTCGGTGTGGCCGCTATGGTGAGAAGAAGTATACAACTGACTACCCATAGCTCAACAATAAATACGGAATCAGTACTGAGTCTCATTAACACGTGTCTACGTGTCAGCTGATCTTACCTTCTGCGTTATTTCTTTAATCCTAAACGGTAACTACCGTATCTCCAAAGATAGGGTGTACTGCTGCCATACGAGGAGTACAAATCAATAAGCTCCAAACTGGTAAATAATGTGGCGTTGCATCCCTCGTGGTGTGCAAACTAAAAAAACAAGGACAATGCCCAACTTAGTACGCGAGGGAAAACGGAAGGAAATCTTAACCAAAGTGCGGGCCGACAAATCCCTGCTAATCTTACCTTCTAGGTTCTTCTGTTAAGCTGCGGACCGAGTGTCGTCCTTCCAACTGAGCTGTCCTACCTCAGCTCCGTGTACATAGAGTGTATCCGGAACCCTATTAAACAAACTCTCAAAAAAGAGACAAGGGACTACCGCAACCACCCTCTGTGGTGTGGAAAAGAGTCGGCCATTTTACAGTGGAGTATGGACCTAGACCCACTGATTATATAGAGAGCTACCGTACCTATGGGCCGGGGCTCTGTTTATTGGGGTCAGGTAATATATAGTGCGTTTTAATCGCAAATGACTTGCATTACAGAGCAGGGGGAATTTTTTTTTTTTATCAAGGTATCAAAAGCTTAAAGATAACAATAATCTTCACACAAACGAACGATCGTTAATTTGTGGAGTTTTTTGTTGGGGTGGCAGACATACTAAAAGGAAAACGAATGTTATGAATAAAGTCAATGAATTAAAAAATAAAAGAAAATTAATCAGATCGGTTAACCACCACCATTACACCATATATGTGTAAGGAACAGAGTTAGAGAACTTGTAGACATTGCAGCTTACATTCTTAAAGGAGCATGTAATAAAATCAGTATTACACAATTACATATTTACATAAAGAGTGCACATATATAGGTTGACTAAATCGGGTCACCCTACCAGGTTTAAAGTGAACAATTCTTTAATTTTTCCAGATATTATTGTATCAATGCCCATATTTCGTCTTTGTCGTTTAACCCATCACTAGCTGTGCGATATTTCTCAATTAGACGTGCTTCAAGGCGGTTGAGTGTATTCTGTAATAAAACTTTATTCAACGGTCGCATGACCGTTAGGACAGTCCACCTCAATTCATCTTCTTGGTGTCCCAGTTCCAGAAAATGCTGGACCAAAGGAGCACCAAGAATTTTACACCTTATCCGTGATTTATGTTGCTGAATTCGGGATTTGACTGCTTGAGTTGTTTGGCCAATGTAAGTTTTTTTACATGGGCATTCAATTGAATAAATCACGTTCTTTGAATTACAATTTGAGAAACTCTGTTGCACATGCTTTTTGTCTCCAATGATTGTGAATTTAGAGTCACTTGTCTGTGGGCATACAACGCAGCTCTGGCATATCATGTAGTCATTTTTGGTTTGTATATGTTACTGGAGCTCATTTTTTGTTTTTTGTAGAATGCTGCTGTTGCTCTTGTCCTGAAGAAGCCGTAAGAAATATACCGGCTGAAACGCGACCGCGTCGACAGTTGTTTTATAGAAGGATCACACATTTATTGAATTGCTTATGGATGTCACAATCTTACATTGCCCCCCATGAATAATTTGGAAAGTGATGTTCCTATATGCAATGTTTGAACCTTCTAGGTAGTCCACACTATTTAAAGATGGCTCCCCAATTAGAAAAATTTCCCGGTGGACAGTAGCCTTAGTTTGTTTTTTAAGCCGTAGAGGTGTTAAGTGTAAATATATGTTTTTTGTATATGCTCAATGACAAAATGTTCAAATAACTAAAATGCTAATTTCGACGCAGATGGCAGGATAATTAAAGGTATCCTTGTCCAAAAATATTTGTGTATCTTTTCCTCCTTACCAATTGTTTAAATATTACACAAGAGAGATGCGGCATGAATGACGGAGCGGGCCACGCGGGATCCCACAACCGGTGAATCCACTCACCACCAACAAGATGCTTATGAATGTCAGGGTCCCTGCAGTACAGGAACCACACACCTTTGCCGCGGGCAAGGTTTCTGGGACTAGGCACCAGGCAATCCAGTCTCCAGACAAGGTCCTCAGTCCAGTGCCCATGCCTCGCTGACAGTTGGAATTCAGCAAATAAAATAGGCACTGGCGAGGGCTCCGCTCTCCAGAACACACAGGTAGGGGGTGTAGGCCCCTCATAGGAGATCTTTCATATCCCTGAGATCTCTGGGAGAACAGGAGGCCTGCCGGCGGACCCTTGGCGAGCACACTTCAGGGCGCCATACTTCAGTAGGTCTTCAGCCCAGGCCAGCAACTATTTGAACAGTTATCCTTCATGTGCACAACAGATTCCTCTGACTTCACGGCTGCAGCACTGTTGTGGTAATGGTACTTGAAGGGCGCGTCAGTTACAGCCTGCCGCCGAGCGCCTCCACCCGCGTTCTCGTGGTTTCTGTCCCAGCCGGCCTGAAGCCTGACAATCTGCGGGGTGAGAGTACAGCGTGTGAGCTGCTGAATATGTGCAGACTTGCCCAGGCTGGTGAATAAGCCTGTGTAGATCTTTAGGGTGACAGTCTGCGGCGAGCCTGATTTTGGCCTAGGGCTTCTCCTTCTCCATTTGCATAAGGGCGTGTTCTCTCAGTGTTTTCTAGCCCATTTGTGCCCCTACCTTTCAAGGTGCCTATCTTTACTGGGGTGATCCCGGTGTTGCCTGACCCCTCTTACCTGGTGGTTTGCCCCCACCCTTGTTTTACCCTCCTCAATTGTGTGTTAGTACCTACCTATGGAGCAGGAAGACTACTATGAGGAGGAAGATGTCCAGTATTTCCCCGTCACAGATGACTTCTGTGATGCGGTGGATGCCTCGAAAGTGAGGGCAGTTTCAGAGGCAGAGGCCCCCTTGAGAAGCTGCTCGTTGAGCTGGCACAAAGGTGGCTTCCACCCCTCCCCCAGAGGGAAGACCCCCCGGGGCCTTCTGCCCCAAAACCTTAAGAGCAGGCCACTGATGCTCCCCCAGATAAAGCCCGCAAACTAGCCCATTCTGATGGGCTTGATCTGGATGCGTTTGCCAGTCTTAAACAAGCCTTCCTGGATACTAAGACCCCCCCAGACAGGGAAAATTCCCTCAACCTTCGGAAGACTCCCCTCAGGGAGTCTGACCATCAGCGGTCATGGCACCCCTCCTCCCCCACCCCTTCTGAGCCACCTCTGGAGAGCCAATCGGATCTTCTGGATACAGAGGAGCTTTTGCACCCTCGCTCTTTGGAGTGGGTGCCCTCAGATAAGATGGCAAAGTACGTGGCCAGCAGACTGCGCAAGCTGTTTGACCAGGAGGTTCATTCTAGGCTATGGGCGGAGTGCCCCCTTTCCTCTTTGGAGGGCAAGGTGGCAATGACACCTGAGCTCAACGCCTAGGTGGCAACTTTTTTAGCAAAATATATTAGGGACCCCAAAAAGGGAATCGACAGGTCTTGGCGGGTTTGCCAAGACAAGCTTCTCAATGTTACCATCCACCTAGTCAAAATATTTCACATGGCGGAAGACGCCAAGGCCTCTGGGGCCCATACCCAACCTGATGTTCTATCCAGTTAGGACCAGAGAGCGATCATATTTCTCGGGAATGCCAACTGCGCAGTTTCTACCAAAAGGCGCAGATCTTTATTGATCAAGTTGGATCCCAAGTTGGGCAAGTTAGCCACTTCGGAAGCGGATCAGGTAGCTCAAGGGGGACTTTTCAGAGATCCTTTTGTTAAGGAGCTAGGTAAGTTTGTGTCTACATTTAATTCTCTAGACAAGGCCCAATCAACGGTAAAGCGCATTTACAACACACGTTTTTTCTCCGGGGTTGGCCGTGGCAGGGGGCGCTCGGCTGGCCGTTCATTCCAAGGTGCCTCCGGCACAGGTCAACAATCCCAGAGAGGGCAATGGCAAGATTCCTCTCGCGTCGGAGGCTTCTACCCGACTAGAGGTTGTGCCCGTCAGAAGGGACAGTGATACGCCCCCAAGGGGGTGGAAACAACAACTCCTCCCATGGTGAGTTCTTCAATTCTCTCATGTGTTTGCTTGGGGGGGTCATCTGGCACAGTTTCTCAACAAATGCAGATCCCTTACCAATGATGCTTGGGTTCTACAGACAGTGCAAGGCTTTCATATAGAGTGTTACGGGTGGCCCTTTCAACCGGTGCCGCCCAGACAACTGTGTTTTTCAGGGCAGGAAGCTTGTCTCATTCAGCGGGAGGTGGAAGAGTTGCTGAAGAAGTAAGCAATCTGCAGATCCTCTGCTCACCCAGCAGGGTTTTTGAGAAATCTGTTCCTGGTTCAGAAACAGGACAGGGATTACCGCCCGATTATAAACCTTTGGGAGTTCAAGTGGCTGGTTTATCGCCACTTCAAGATGGAGGGTATCCATCTATTGCGAGATCTCCTTCACCCCAACAATTGGATGGTCAGGTTGGATCTCAAAGATGCATTCTTGACGATTCCAATTATTCCTCCTCATCGGCGCTTCCTACAGTTCCAGTAGAGGGATGAAACCTTTGATTTACTTCTCTGCCCTTCGGGCTCCCTTTGGCCTCTTGGTGCTTCACCAAGGTCCTGCACCCGGTGATCGAACACCTCATGGAACAAAGGATTTGGAAGAACATCTATCTGGACAACATGCTGTTCATGAATCAATGCCCTCAGACCCTCGGCTGGCAGGTGCTCACCACGGTGTCTCTCCTCCAATCTTTGGGGTTTGTGATCGACCAGTCCAAGTCCTGTCTCTTCCCTTCCTCTACAGTCACATTCCTGGGTTTTTTCATAGACTCAGTAAGAGCCACATTGAGTCTCCTGTCCAGGAAAGTTGCAAAAATTCGGCACGGGGTCCGACAATTCCTTAAGAAGTCCCAGACCTCCCTGTGCAGCACTGCCAGGGAAGTAGGCGTCCTGTCTTCCTCAATCCAGGCTATATTCCCTGCCCCCCTGCACTTTACAACACTCCAGAGGCTCAAGGCATTGCACCTAGGAGCGGTCTCTCGTACACACGACGTGTGCCCTTGTTGGAGGAGGCCACAGAGGAGCTCAATTGGTGGCTAGCACACATGGAGGCATAGACCGGTCGTGCCATCATCCGCTCTCAACTGAATCGAGTGATAGAGTCAAACGCCAGTGGTCTTGGTTGGGGAGCCCACTGTGGAGAATTCACCACCGGAGGTGCTTGGTCCACCGCAGAACGATCCCTACAAATAAACTGCCTGGAGTAGATGGCAGGCTATTTCGCAGTTCGTTGTTGGACCAGGGACAGAGCACAAGCCTGCGTCCTTCTAAAGAGGGACAATGTGGTGGGGACCTCCAAGGCTTAGGTAGATCTGGCAAGAACTTCTGGGAGTACTGCCTCAATCACCGGATCTCGGTGACGGTGGAACATCTTCCGGGTTTGGACAATCAGGTAGCAGATTGGCACTCCCGAAACTTGTGGGACTCCAGTCAAAGGAAACTGTTTCCCCTGGTC
Source organism: Triturus cristatus (assembly GCF_964204655.1). Classification (NCBI taxonomy): domain Eukaryota; kingdom Metazoa; phylum Chordata; class Amphibia; order Caudata; family Salamandridae; genus Triturus; species Triturus cristatus. Next base: position 179,801,958 of record NC_140590.1, read on the forward strand.
TTTCATGCCCCGTCGGAGCTTTGGGGACCTTTCTTGATCGGCCTCTTTACGTTGCGCCTAGATAACCAACTCCTCAGGTACTTCATTTGGAGACTGGATCCGGAGGCGACGCCACGGATGCTTTTCTCTAGAACAGGGTGATGAAACTGGGGTATGCCTTTCCCCCCTTCGCGATGGTCATGAGATTGACGTCCCGAGTTTGCAGGCAAAAAGCAGATCTAGTGCTAGTCACCTTAGTGTGGAAGTCGCAAGCATGCTTTCCAGTTCTGATGGAACTTTACTGGGGTTCTCCAATCAGACTACCCCAGCTGCCTCATCCAGGGGTCAATCCTCACCTGTTGGTGACGTCCAGTTCACTGCCTCTCATGGCGTGGAGAATTACAGGACTCGATGGCAAGTCCTTGTCCTTTGGAGAAAGGCTGCAGACCCCTTCTCTCGAGCATGGTCTAATGGAATGGTCAAGAGGTACTGTCAGCTTGGGCACGCTGGATGGGTTGGTGTCTGCAACAAAGTCCGGATCCCGTGGGGGCAGAGGTTGTCCATATCCTGAATTTTCTGGCACATCTAGCCTCGGGGGGCCTGGCTTATCGGTCTATCAACACCTTTTGCTCTGCTATTTCCACGGGTCATACCACAGTGGCGGGTCTCCCGGTGGGGGAACATCCGCTGATTAGAAAACGACTATCCTTCCCGCCGGAACCACGTTACTCGGTCCTTTGGGACATGAACAAGTTTCTCAATTTTCTGACGGCTTGGCCTAGCAATAAGTGTCTTTCTCAACAAGCAATTGTCTGCGAAATTGGTGATGCTCTTATGTCTGATATCGTGTAGACGAGTTTCCGGTGTCCGGGCTCTAGATGTCACGGGTCGTTCTTTTATTCCGGATGGAGTCACCTTCCACTTCTCACGCAGGACTAAATGTCAATCTCTGGTTATCTCTTACCCGGCCTTTCTGGAGGTTCCCAAGTTGTGTGTGTTAAGATGTATTAAGGCCTATGAATGCATGACGGAAGAGTTACGTCTCCACAGGGAAAGTCAGTTGTTGATCGCTCTGCGAAAGCCTGTCAGAACTGTGTCATTCCCGACTATCGCCAGGTGGGTTAGAAAGCTGATGTCGGAGGCCAGTATTGATACCAAGGTCTTTGGAGCGCACTTGACAAAGGGTGCGATGGCTTCAAAAGCTTTTGTCCTGGGAGATCGCTTGGAGGACATTCTCAATGCGGCAGACTGGTCTTCTGATTCAACCTTCAAAAGGTTCTACTTCAAAACAAGTCTCCTCCATTGCGGCTCTGGTAGTGGATAAGCTTTGAAATTACCTAATCCTCGCCTATGGAATGAAAAATTTCCTAGCCATAGTAACGAAAAGTTTCAATTCTATTAAGGACTCGGAGGTGAGGATTAGCCCACCCTGAGACCAGGAATGACCCACCCGGGTTATCAGATCAACGTATGGGTGTAAGTAACCGAGTTTCCAGTTGGTTTGGTTTACCTGCATAGATAATGATGTTAACACGATTGCTTTCAGGGATATGTTCTCTCAGTTACTGGCAAGTCACAAGTCTCTCTTTTTTCAGGATCGGAGTCCGTGAAACCAGAATAAGGACTTTCAACTGTCGGCATGGTCTCAGGAAGAAAGAGGGATTCAGACGAGAGACAATCGGGGTTATCAGAGAGGCTGACTTGATTGGTGGATGGTTGCCATGGACTGATATTACATGTTTCCTTATGGTTTATGGGAAATGAAGTTTTTTTGTTGATGGAATGCTAATGTTTTAAATGGCTGCTGGCAAGAAAATGGAAGATAGAATGTCCTAATCCTCGCCTCCAAGTCCTTAATAGAATTTAAATGTGAAAATGGAAATGAGTCAGGGTGTCAGATGTTTCTTGATGAAGAAGAGAGTACATGGAGCTGCAATTAACATAGTAGGGACGATAATTAACTACACCACTGCTCTTTCCTTGAATTTGCGTTGTCCAGCCATGCACAATGATGAATTAGTCTGTCTGCTGCATTGTTCAGTATGCTACCCGAGAGCTAGTGCTCTTGTTACCTACTTTCACTACTTCCTCAGTGATCTTATTATCTACATTAGCATTGCACCTGCCAGGTGGAGCCTTCAGTCAGCACTAGCTATTTAGCCTACAGCTCTTCCTAGGTTATGAATTTAAACTCCTAAATATCATGGCAAAAATTAAACTACAAGTCCCAGAATGCAAAGTGTTGTAGTCTAATATCCAGGAATAGTAGACGTTTCATACACAATATTCTGCCACTTGGCCGCCACACCAATGGCGTGCACCAAGGGGACTTGGCACAGCCAGAGAAGGGGACTTGGCACAGCCAGCAGGACTTGGAGAATGAAGGAAAGCACATTGTTTGTGTCTACATGAAAGGGGAAGCAGCAGTATTCAAAGAGAAAGTCACAAGGGTCTGGATCGAGGGAGATCTAAAGGCATCCTAGAAGAATGCAGAATAACCAAGATCCTGAAGGCAGGGCGGCAAGTGAGGGAGCGCTGCAGTAGAAGGGGAATCTCAAGGTATGTGAAGGAAGACAGTTGCTTCAGGAGTTTGAAAGGAAGCTAATCGCTACAGGAGCCTAGATGGAGGGTGAGGGTTTCCACTCAGGACACCATATTCACTATGCAATCCATTCACTCAGGAGCTCCAACCCATGACCCATGCTCGCACCACATCTTCAACTTCAGAAACTAAAGGATCGGCCAGGAACTCACTACCCTACTCAACACCTCTACTACCACCGCAACATTTCTCGTAGCCTGGAAACATGCCAAAGTCAGACCACTGCCCAAAATACCTCCACTGACCCCAGCGAACTCAAAAACCACCACCCAATCTCCCAATTTCCAGTGAAGGTACAGGAAAAGATCATCAACAATCAACTCTTGACACACCTGGAGTAGAACCAGCTACTCAACGTCTCCGAATCCAGCTTCTGCAGCAATCACAGCACCAAAACCACCCTGATCACAGCCATCAACGTCATCCGAATGCTCCTCAACTGAGGAGAAACAGCAGCTTTGATCCTCCTTGACCTCACTGCAGCCATTTTCACCGAATCCTACCACACACTGACCAAAAAACTCCACCACATCAGCACCAAGGGGATGCGCTCAGATGGATCAACTCCTTACTCAGTGGAAGAACCCACAGGATCCACCTCCCACATTTCACCTCAGAACCCATGGAGATCACCTGCGGTGTCCCCCAGGGCTCATCGCTCAGCCCCACACTCTTTAAGCATTTATGACTCCGCTGGCCAACATCATCAGATCCCACGGTCTCAAAATAATTTCCTACACAGACGACACCCAACTTATCCCCTCACTCACCAAGGACCCACCTCCACCACAACCAACTTCCACAGATGCATGACAAACGTCGCCGACTGGATGAAGAACAACTGCCTGCAGCTGAACATAGACAAGATGGAAGTACTGATCTTTGGCAAGAGCAGCAACACATGGAATGACTCCTGGTGGCCATCAGACCTAGAACCTGCCACCACTCCCTCTAACAATGCCAGAAACCTTGGAATCATCATTGATATCAAGCTCACCATAAAATCACAGATCAACGCCGTCTCCTCCATCTGCTTCTTCACTCTGCGCATGCTACATAAGATCTTCAAATTGCTACACCTACATACGAAACGCACCACGACACAAGCTCTCATCACCAGCCAACTGATCTATGGCAATGCCCTCTACGTAGGAATTGCAATACACCTTCTACAAGCTCCAGATCATACATATCACCGCAGCCCGACTCATCCTCAGGCTCCCTGATGAACTCACATCACACCCCACATCAGGAAACTCCATTGTCTCCCCATACAGAACAGATGCCAGTTCAATTTGCTGACCCACAAACACAAGGCTCTACACAACCAAGGACCCGCCTACATTAACGAACGCCAGAACTTCCACCAACCATCAAAAAGACTACGATCCGCCTCCCTTTCACTTGCCCGTACTTCCAGCATATACCAAAGAAGAAGTGTAGGACACTCCTTCCCCCACATCACAGCAAAGATCTGGAACAGCTTCCCACGCACCTTTGGAACATCACCTATCTTCCGGAATTCTGAATGGCCCTCAAGACCGGGCTGTTTGAATAAGTCTCCGGGGCCTGCAAGCGCTTGGATACCCTTTCAGGTGATTAGCCACGCTTTATAAATCCTGATTGATTGATTGATGGCAGCAAATCTTGGATGCTGGCAGAGGCCTGCAGAAACTGCTAGTGGAAGAATCTGGCAGCCATGCAAAGCTACATCTTGCACCATTACAGCCTTGCCAGTTGGGCTATATTACTGCTGTGGCAATTTCTGCTTCTGTTAGGGACAGTTATGCTGCTTGGGGTTCATGGACTATGCAAATGGGTGTAATCCATCTACTGGTGCATCATGATTAGTTTGCCGTTGTTAGAAATGGGTGTCTCTAGTTGGCACAGGTATGCACTTGCGACAAGCAGGGACTCTCAATTCTAAGTCAGAGTAAGGGGATCACCCTTTCAAATAACCCCTGCTCACCCTTTAGGTAGTGTGGCGCAAGCAGTCAAGACTATTCTCAGGGCGTCATAGGTTAAGCATTTGTGAACACATACAGTAATGCAATGACACACCACAAATGAACACCAGTCAAGGTTATCAAAAATAGTTCTCTTTATATAAGGCTTAGCACAAGACCAGAATAACGATTAAAATGACCACAGTATTATTTTAAAGTTCAATGTTCTTGTAAAAAGGCTTCTTTTACTCAATTCTGCTTCTTTTCAGGCTTTGTACGGTTCGTACCTGGGTGTACGACTCGTCCGCATTAAAAACAAAGAAAGTACGAGTCAAACAATCGGTGCGGACTCCGGGGTCCGGGACGTGCACACTGCAGTGCGAACAGAACAAAGTACCTTAAGTTCGTGGGGTCCGCGACGGACAGTGCGGGACAAGTTGATGAGTCCGGGTCGTAGTTCGGCAGTGTACTCGGTTGGGTCCGGTCGCGGCGTCAGGACGCGGCGTTGGTACGGGACCTTCAGGGGTATGTGCGGATGATCCGGATCAGCTTGCAGAGTCCGTGGCGTCGGCGTTCGGGCCGTACCTTCGGTGTGGATCGGCGGCGACACTTCTCGGCGCCGTACAGCATACGAGGAGGATCAGCGTACTGCGGCTTCTCGGCTCTGAGTACGGCACGGTGCAGTACGTTAGCAGCGTATGGACCGTACCTGCGGGACGATGGAACTTGGGTCCAGCGTACAGGGTTCGGCAGCCAGTGATGTACGTCTCGAATCGGCGGGGAAGGTTAGGTGCAATGCGGCCGGGAGGGATACGGCACGTACTAACGCTTTTGGATCAGCGTAGACGCACGGTGCCGGGCGGCAAAGACACCGCTTCGCGGCAGATGGTGTACGAGGCGTACTGGGGCCAAATCCAGCGGGAAACAAGCACAGATCGTCCAGGCAACTCAATTTTGGAAGGCAGATGAGTCCAATGGTTCTGGGACTCAGTTCAGGGGGCAAGCTCTTCTTCCAAGCCCTTGGAGATAGTTGAAAAACAAAGTGCAAAGTCTCTTTCAGTCTTTTCCTCTCCTTTCTCAGCAAGGCACCAACTGCAGGCCAATCCCCCAGGTCAGGGAAAGTTACTCCTCCTTCAGCTTCTTCCAGGTCCTTCTAGTCAGGCAGAGTTCCTTCGTGGTTCAATCAGGATCTGATTTCTTAGGAGCAGGGCTCCTACATTTATACTAAGTTTCTATTGTCTTTACAGGCCAGGGGGGCCTTTGCATAATCCCAGTCCAGTTCTTTTCAGTGAGGAGCACTTTGTTGTTGGGACTCTGGCTTCTTCTTTCAGCAGGCAGGGCAGAGACATCAGACACTCCCCAGGGGGTGGAGCCAGCATTGTGGAGGCAGAGCACTGCCCTATTCAGAGTCAAGGTGCACTCCTCCCACCCATCCTGGTGTAATCTTTCTATTCACCACCTGGCAGCCCCAGCCTGTCTCCTGGAACTTCCCAGCCCTGTCACTCAAGCTACACACAGAGAAGATAGCCCTCCCCTCCAGAGGCGGACTGAAATGGTTAGGCAAGCAAATGCTAACTTTCTAAAAGTAGCATTTGCAAACACAGGATATTAAAATAAACTTTACTAAAAGATGTATTTTATTATTCTGAGTTCAGGCATACTAAACACGAATTTCTACCATGCTTCCTGAGCCTGCTAGGATTATAGGGTGTTATAATCTAGCAGCCCATTCTGGCCTATGGAGAGCAGGTAGCCTTACTATAGTGAAAAACGAAAATGGCTGTAATTCACTATTAGGACATGCCACACACCTCAGGGCATGTCCTACCTTATCCTTACAATGCACCCTGCCCTAGGGCCTACCATAGGGGTGACTAACATGAAGGTAAGGGAAGGTTTAGGGACTGGCAAGTGGGGACACTTGCCCAGTCAGCATGACGGTACCAGACCGCGTGCAGGTTCTGCAATGGCAGACCTTAGACACATTTTACCAGGCTGCTTCTGTGGGTGGCACAACCAGTGCTGCAAGCCCACTAGCAGCATTTGGATATACAATCCCTTGGCACCCCTGGTGCACTCTACTAGGGACTGATAGTAAACCAAATAAGCCAAACATGGAAGTCAATTCACATAATACATTTTACCATAGGGAGCACTTGCACTGTGGCACTGGATGGCAGTGGCACAGTGCCCTGAGCAGCTAACACCAGCACAAAAATACATTGAGGCTGTTAGAGTCGGGGATCTCTGGTTGGCGCAAGGTTGCCCTTGTGTCAAGCAGGAACCCTCTCCTCCACGTCAGGGCGCAGGATAACCCCTCGCGAATGACCCTTGCTCACCCTCTAGGTGCGTGGCGTGAGCAGCCAAGGCGATTCCTCAGGCGTTGTTGGTTAAGCACTTACAATCATACACACAGTAAATACATCAATCCCCCCAGAAATGGACACCAGACTTGGATATATATAAAAATACGATTCTTTATGTAAAAATAAGGTATATATATCTCAACAGACTTATCACAAGACCAATAACGTTGTCGCTAGGCCACCAGGTTATACAGCAGGCAAATGTTCTTGGTTCGTAGTTTCAAATGGATAGTTCGTAGTCTCTTTTACTTGTAGTTCCAGTACTCAAAGAGATCGGTTCCTGCGAACGGGGAAATAAGGCGTTGCGGGCCCCGAGCCCGATACTGGAACTTCTTCCTTGATGTGGAGAGTCGGCACAGGTCGGTGCGACTCTCAGCTTGGGAAGTGTTCTTGGGTCCTCAATCAGCAGGTGTGGGCACGTAGGCAGGCGCGGCCAGCGACCCTTTAGCACGGCGGTGCAGGAGGGTCTCCACAGCGGGGGCGGCGCGGCCTGAGAAGTCCGGGGATAGCGAAGCGGGGTCGCAGGGCACGGTTAGTGCAGCTGGGTGACCCGGCGTAGATCACAGTCGTCGGACGGCTTCCGGCAGGAGGGGTGATAGCGCGTTCAGTGCACTCCAATGGCAGGCGGTGACAGGGATGCAGGCGGCCTGGCCCGGGAACAGAGAGCGGCTCCGGACGGAGCGGGGCTCTCACGGGTTGGAGGCAGGCGAGCTTCTGAGTGTCACGGCCCTAGGAGGGGCGATGAGGGGCGCAGTCTCTTTTCCAGCGGGATGCACACACGGCTCGAATTGGAGGACGAGCAAGAAGCACAGAGAACCCACTGTTCCTGGGGTTCAGTTCAGGGGGCAAGCTCAGATCAAGCCCTTGGAGAATGTTCAAGCACAAAGTAGCAAAGTCTTTTCAGTAAGTCTCTTCCTCTCCTCTCTCAGCAAGGCAAGCAGCAGGCCAGCTCCTCCGGCGTCTTCTTCTCCTTCTAGTCGGGCAGAGGTTCTTTGTGGTAAACAGGATTCTGATTTCTTAGGAGCCAGGCTCCTACTTTTATACCATGATTCTTTTGTTCTTTAGCGCCAGGGGGCCTAGGCCTGGCTCAGTCCAGTTCTGGAGCACTTTGTTATGGTGAGTCTGCTCTTTCCTTTCAGCAGCAGGGCAGAGACATCAGCCGCCCCACAGGGGGTGGCGCCGGCTTTGTGGTGGCAGAGCACAGGTCTATTCAAGAGTCAAGGTGTACTCCTCCCACCCATCCAGGTGTAATCTCTCTACCCACCACCTGGCAGCCAACCTGTCTCTGGGGATTCCCCACCCCTGCTCCTTACTGTTGCTGGGCAGAACACACACACATAGCAGAGGCGGACTGAGATGGTCAGGTCAGTAAATACTAACTTTCTAAAAGTAGTATTTACAAACCCAGGATATTAAAATAGACTTGACTACAAGACGTATTTTATCATCCTGAGTTCGGGCATACTAAACTTGACACTTCTACCATGCTCTCTGAGTCCACTGGGTTCACAGCGTTGGCGTGATCCCAGCAGCCCATTCTGGCCTAGGGAGAGCAGGTAGCCTTCAATAGTGAAAAACGACAAGGGCTGTAATTCACTACTAAGACATGCCACACACACCAGGGCATGTCTTACCTTATGCCTACAATGCACCCTGCCCTTGGGCCTACCAGAGGGGTGGCTAATATGTAGGTAAGGGAAGGTTTAGGGACTGGCAAGTGGGGGCACTTGCGCAGACAGCGCGACGGTCCCGGACCGCGCACAGGGTCTGCGGTGGCAGACCCTAGACACATTTTACAAGGCCGCTTCCGTGGGTGGCGCAACCAGCGCTGCAAGCCCACCAGCAGCATTGGCATTCACAAGCCCTGGCACCCCTGGTGCACTTTACTGGGGACTGACAGTGAATCCAATAACCCAATCATGGACATCAATTACAGGTACACCTTACCTAGGGAGCACTTGCACTGCGGCACGGATTAGCCGTGGCGCAGTGCCCTGAGCGGACAACACCAGCAAAACAATCGAGGCACACCATCAAAAAGTGGAAGGGAAACTCACGCCAAGGTGCCAGGTCTAACACGTGTCCCCTCCAGCTGAAATGTGGGGAGAACTACCCTTGCCCAGGGGGTTCCTCGTCACTAAGGCGGAAATACCTGGACAGACCGTCAGCGTTGGCGTGATCTGTACCAGGACGGTGTTCCACCGTAAAGTCCATACCCTGTAGGGAGATGGACCACCTCAACAGCTTCGGGTTTTCACCCCTCATTTGCATCAACCATCTGAGGGGCCTGTGGTCCGTCTGAACCCGGAAGTGAGACCCAAACAAGTAGGGTCTTAGCTTCTTCAGCGCCCAGACCACAGCAAATGCTTCTCGCTCAATTGCACTCCACCTACTTTCCCGTGGAAGTAACCTCCTACTGATGAAGGCTACGGGTTGGTCCTAGCCCTCCTCAGTCATCTGTGAAAGAACAGCCCCTACACCATGCTCTGAAGCGTCTGTCTGTACTAGGAATTCCTTGGAGAAGTCAGGGGCCAAGAGCACGGGCGCCGTGCACATGGCAGTCTTCAGGGTGTCGAAAGCTTTCTGACAGGTGTCAGTCCAAATCACGTTCCTGGGCTGCTTCTTCGAAGTCAGCTCTGTCAAGGGGGCAACGATCGTTCCATAGCCCTTGACAAACCTCCTGTAGTACCCAGTGAGCCCCAGGAAGGCCCTCACTGCGGTCTGCGTCTTGGGGGGTTCCCAAGCCAGGATGGTCTCAATTTTGGGTTGCAAGGGTGCCACCTTGCCACTCCCCACTTGGTGTCCCAAGAACACCACGGAACCCTGCCCGATCTGGCACTTGCTTGCCTTGATCGTGAGGCCTGCTCGGCGCAGCGCCATCAACACTTCCCAGAGGTGGCGCAGGTGTTCAGGCCAGGTGGCACTGAACACTGCGATGTCATCCAGGTAGGCGGCACTGAACGCATCCAGCCCAACCAGTACCTGGTTGACCAACCTCTGAAAGGTGGCAGGGGCATTCTTCATCCCAAATGGCATGACTCGGAACTGGAAGTGCCCATCTGGTGTAGAGAATGCGGACCTCTCTTTGGCCCCATCGGTCAAGGCGATCTGCCAGTACCCAGACGTTAGATCAAACGTACTGAGGAACCGGGCAGCCCCCAGCCGATCAATGAGCTCATCAGCTCTGGGGATGGGGTGCGCGTCAGTCTTCGTGACTGAATTGAGTCCTCTGTAGTCCACACAGAACCGGAGTTCAGGTGTGGCTCCCGGCGCAGCAGCCTTTGGGACCAAGACCACGGGGCTGGACCAAGGACTGCTGGAGGACTCAACCACCCCTAGCGCAAGCATTTTGGAGACCTCCTCCTTAATGCAAGCTCTGACCCTGTCAGTTACCCTGTAAGCCTTGTGCTTCACAGGTAAGCTGTCTCCTGTGTCCACATCATGGACGCACCAATCTGTGACACCAGGAACCAGGGAGAATCGGTCGGAAAATTGTCCCAGCAAGTGGCGGCAGTCTTCCTGTTGTTCGGGCGTCAGGGTGGGTGAGAGGTTAACTCCATCCACTGACCCATCTTTCTCAGAGGCCACTAAGAGGTCAGGAAGAGGCTCGGTCTCCTCTTCCATTCCATCATCAGTGGCCAGCAGCATGCCCACTTCGGTCCTCTCTAAGTGGGGCTTAAGGCGGTTAACATGTAGGACCCTCAAAGGGTTCCTGGGAGTCTGCATGTCCACCAAGTAGGTGATAGGACTTTTGTGCTCCACAACCTCAAATGGACCTGTCCACTTATCCTGAAGTGCACAAGGCTCCACTGGGGCCAAGACCCACACCTTTTGTCCAGGTTGAAGCTCTACCAGAGTGGCATTCCGGTCGTACCACCGCTTCATCTCCTCCTGGCTGGCTTCCAGATTTGCCTCAGCAAGTTGCCTGAAACGCCGAGTCTGGTTTCGGAAGGCCAGCATGTAACTATATACATTCTGGGGAGGTTTCCTGGGAGATTGCTCCCAGCCTTCCTTTACCAAACTCAGAGGTCCTCTTACCGGGTGACCATACAGAAGCTCAAAGGGGCTGAACCCTAGAGACTTCTGTGGCACCTCTCGGTAAGCGAAGAGCAGGCATGGCAAGAGGACGTCCCACTTACGCCTCATTGGACCGTCCAGGCCCATGATCATGCCTTTGAGGGTTCGGTTGAATCTCTCAACCAACCCATTTCCTTGGGGATGGTAAGGAGTGGTGAACTTGTAAGTTACCCCACACTCCTTCCACAGGGATTTCATATATGTGGATATGAAATTGGTCCCCCTGTCGCTCACCACCTCTAGAGGGAATCCCACTCGGGAGAAAATTCCCATCAGTGCCCGTCCCACCACGGGGGCCGTCACTGTCCTCAGAGGGATGGCTTCAGGGTACCGGGTGGCATGGTCCACCAAGACCAGGATGAACCTGTTGCCCAGGGCTGTCTTGGGGTCCAGAGGCCCCACAATGTCAATACCCACTCGTTGGAATGGCGTACCGACCACAGGGAAAGGTTGCAGAGGAGCCTTATGCTTCCCTCCGCTCTTACCACTTGCCTGGCAAGTCTGACAGGTTCTGCAGTAGGAATCTGAATTCTTATGCATTTGGGGCCAGTAAAAGTGGGTGACAAGCCTGTCATAGGTCTTGTCCATCCCCAAATGTCCTGCTAACGGCACATCGTGAGCCAGCCCCAGTAGGAAGGTTCTGAACTTCTGGGGTACCACCAGCACACGGGCTGACCCAGGTTCAGCAGCCTTAGGCTCGGAATACAGGAGGTCACTCTCCCAGTACACGTAGTATGTTTTGGCCTGAACACCATTGGCCTGGTCTGCAGCCTGTTGCCGCATACCCACGAGAGAAGGGCATTCTTTCTGCTCCCTGCAGAATTCCTTCCTGGAGGGACCTCCTTCTTGCTGCTAATGGGTCAGCTCAGGCAGATCTCCCAGTTCGGCAATCTGTTCCCCGGTAGGCTCCAGAGCATCCCCCTCAGGGTCTACTTCCTCCTGGGCCGTGGGAACTTCGGGGGCCGGTTTCCCGCGCCTCCTGCGCCTTCTCCCTAAGGCCGGTTCCTGGACCTCTCCCTCAGGCTCCAGGACCCTCTCAACACCCCTACTGGCTGCCATGGACCGGGTGGTCACGCACGCCCAGTCGGGTAGACCCACCATCCTCAGATGCGTGGTCTTCTCCACCTTTTCCCAAGGGGAACTCTCCAGGTCGTTCCCTAGCAGACAGTCTACAGGCATGTCAGTTCTCACAGCGACTTGTAGAGTACCAGAGACCTCCCCCCACTCAAAGGGAACTTGAGCCATTGGACAACGACTCTCTACGTTGTCAGCATTGACAACCCTACAGTAGGCATTGGGTACAATCTGCTCTTGAGACACCAGGTGTTGCCTCACCGAGGTCACGCTGGCTCCTGTATCTCTAAGAGCCTCCACCTTCCTTCCATTGATGGTCACCACTTGCCCATATTTCTTAGTGTTAGAGGGCAGGTAGGTTACAGGGACCATCTCACTGTCTCCTAGCGAGACTAGGGTCATCTGCCCGGGACCCCCACCCTCCTGGACTGCTACTTCCTCCCCAAAGTTAACACTAGCTACTTGCCGGGGTGGAGCACCAGTGGGTGCGGTCTTACCAAACAGGCGACACTTAGGATCAGAGGCAATGTGACCCGGATCACCACACTTATAACAATTGAAGGGCCCCTTTGGAACAGGTCTACCTGTCGGGGCCCCGTTCTGCTGCGGGGGTGGGGGAGGCTGAGAACCCTTCTGCTGGTTCCCTTGGGAATTACTTTGGGGGCCTTTTTGGAACCCCTTCTGTTTACCCTTGTCCCCCCCACTCTTCTGCTGGGGACCCTGCCCACCTTTGGCGGAGTCTCCCACTTGACCCTTGTGGACCCTGGTGCTGAGCCAGCGGTCCGCCTCCTCAGCAAGCTTCCTCGGGTTGGACAGCTTGCTATCAATCAGGTGCTGGCGTAGCTCAGGAAAACATTGACTGGACAAGTGCTCCCATGCAATTAAATCAAGCAGCCCTTGATAATCATTCGCTTTGCTACCCTTCACCCAACCATCCAGCGCTCTGCAGAAAAAGGTCACATATTCCACATACGTACTCTCAGGGATCTTCTTCGTCTCCCTGAACCACTGTCTATATAGCTCCGGAGTTAACCCATACCTGGTCATTAAAGCTTCTTTCATATGGGGGTATGAGGTTTGGAGATCTAAGGGTAAATCTAACAGTGTGTCACGCCCTTCAGCAAGGAACCTTCCCCACAACCCCGCTCCCCAGTCTTTCTCAGGGACCCGGTGTGAGGACATGGCCACCTCGTAGGCCCTAAACCACTGCCCTATGTCATCCTTTCTGAAATACTCCTTTACTACATCTTTGGGGATGTACACCTTGGACTCTACCTGCGCTGGTGGAGTGCTGCCACCAGAAGGAGCGGTGTCCAAACTTTTCGCCTTCAGCTCCAACTCCTTCAATCTGATATCATGATCCATTTGGCGTTGTTGTGCCTCCAGGGCCAACTTCTGCTTTTCCATTTCCATCTGTCCTGCCAACTTTGCCATCTCCATTGCATGCGCCCTGTCTGCTGCCCTGTCTGCCCGCTCCTCTGGCGACCGGACTCTGCTGGGCTCCTCAAGGTTGTCGGGTGGAACGATGTCCCCCGCATTCCGTAGGTCTCGTGACTCCTTCCAGGCTCTCAACGCCTTGGTGTACTGGGGCTTCCTCTTGCATCCAGCATGGGGGACTCTGAATTGTACACTGTAGCCTTTCAATTGCTCCATCGTGTAGCCTTCCAGTCTCTCCCAATCCACCTCATCGATTCCAGAAATCACAGAGAGTGCTCTCCCAGCGGAGTGTGAGCCAGGCATGGTTGCAGTAATGGCAGATGTCTCAACAAAGTTCAACAATTACAAACCTGTGGCTGCGTTATTTGGTCTGCTCTCACTATCTGGTGATTAATAATTCACTGTATGCAAATTACAAGTGCAAATCCGAAATCCCAACCGCTGCCACCAATGTTAGAGTCGGGGATCTCTGGTTGGCGCAAGGTTGCCCTTGTGTCAAGCAGGAACCCTCTCCTCCACGTCAGGGCGCAGGATAACCCCTCGCGAATGACCCTTGCTCACCCTCTAGGTGCGTGGCGTGAGCAGCCAAGGCGATTCCTCAGGCGTTGTTGGTTAAGCACTTACAATCATACACACAGTAAATACATCAATCCCCCCAGAAACGGACACCAGACTTGGATATATATAAAAATACGATTCTTTATGTAAAAATAAGGTATATATATCTCAACAGACTTATCACAAGACCAATAACGTTGTCGCTAGGCCACCAGGTTATACAGCAGGCAAATGTTCTTGGTTCGTAGTTTCAAATGGATAGTTCGTAGTCTCTTTTACTTGTAGTTCCAGTACTCACAGAGATCGGTTCCTGCGAACGGGGAAATAAGGCGTTGCGGGCCCCGAGCCCGATACTGGAACTTCTTCCTTGATGTGGAGAGTCGGCACAGGTCGGTGCGACTCTCAGCTTGGGAAGTGTTCTTGGGTCCTCAATCAGCAGGTGTGGGCACGTAGGCAGGCGCGGCCAGCGACCCTTTAGCACGGCGGTGCAGGAGGGTCTCCACAGCGGGGGCGGCGCGGCCTGAGAAGTCCGGGGATAGCGAAGCGGGGTCGCAGGGCACGGTTAGTGCAGCTGGGTGACCCGGCGTAGATCACAGTCGTCGGACGGCTTCCGGCAGGAGGGGTGATAGCGCGTTCAGCGCACTCCAATGGCAGGCGGTGACAGGGATGCAGGCGGCCTGGCCCGGGAACAGAGAGCGGCTCCGGACGGAGCGGGGCTCTCACGGGTTGGAGGCAGGCGAGCTTCTGAGTGTCACGGCCCTAGGAGGGGCGATGAGGGGCGCAGTCTCTTTTCCAGCGGGATGCACACACGGCTCGAATTGGAGGACGAGCAAGAAGCACAGAGAACCCACTGTTCCTGGGGTTCAGTTCAGGGGGCAAGCTCAGATCAAGCCCTTGGAGAATGTTCAAGCACAAAGTAGCAAAGTCTTTTCAGTAAGTCTCTTCCTCTCCTCTCTCAGCAAGGCAAGCAGCAGGCCAGCTCCTCCGGCGTCTTCTTCTCCTTCTAGTCGGGCAGAGGTTCTTTGTGGTAAACAGGATTCTGATTTCTTAGGAGCCAGGCTCCTACTTTTATACCATGATTCTTTTGTTCTTTAGCGCCAGGGAGCCTAGGCCTGGCTCAGTCCAGTTCTGGAGCACTTTGTTATGGTGAGTCTGCTCTTTCCTTTCAGCAGCAGGGCAGAGACATCAGCCGCCCCACAGGGGGTGGCGCCGGCTTTGTGGTGGCAGAGCACAGGTCTATTCAAGAGTCAAGGTGTACTCCTCCCACCCATCCAGGTGTAAAATCTCTACCCACCACCTGGCAGCCAACCTGTCTCTGGGGATTCCCCACCCCTGCTCCTTACTGTTGCTGGGCAGAACACACACACATAGCAGAGGCGGACTGAGATGGTCAGTTCAGTAAATACTAACTTTCTAAAAGTAGTATTTACAAACCCAGGATATTAAAATAGATTTGACTACAAGACGTATTTTATCATCCTGAGTTCAGGCATACTAAACTTGACACTTCTACCATGCTCTCTGAGTCCACTGGGGTCACAGCGTTGGCGTGATCCCAGCAGCCCATTCTGGCCTAGGGAGAGCAGGTAGCCTTCAATAGTGAAAAACGACAAGGGCTGTAATTCACTACTAAGACATGCCACACACACCAGGGCATGTCTTACCTTATGCCTACAATGCACCCTGCCCTTGGGCCTACCAGAGGGGTGGCTAATATGTAGGTAAGGGAAGGTTTAGGGACTGGCAAGTGGGGGCACTTGCGCAGTCAGCGCGACGGTCCCGGACCGCGCACAGGGTCTGCGGTGGCAGACCCTAGACACATTTTACAAGGCCGCTTCCGTGGGTGGCGCAACCAGCGCTGCAAGCCCACCAGCAGCATTGGCATTCACAAGCCCTGGCACCCCTGGTGCACTTTACTGGGGACTGACAGTGAATCCAATAACCCAATCATGGACATCAATTACAGGTACACCTTACCTAGGGAGCACTTGCACTGCGGCACGGATTAGCCGTGGCGCAGTGCCCTGAGCGGACAACACCAGCAAAACAATCGAGGCACACCATCAAAAAGTGGAAGGGAAACTCACGCCAAGGTGCCAGGTCTAACAGAGGCACAAACAAAAATGGAAGGGTGACCCACGCCAATGGTGCCAGGTCTAACAGCCGTAAAGTATCTCTCAAAGTCTATATGGAAACGCCACATATCAGCAAATAGCAAAAATGGGAATTTCACACATAAAACTGAAAACTTGACAGCTATACAATTCTGTAAAAACATGAAAGTGAATTTACCCTCTCACAAATGTGTTATGCACACCTAACTTGAACTTAGATATCCCAAAAATTTCAAAAATTGTACCCCGTGTTAAAAATACTTAACTCCTTTCAACGGCCTCTGAAGCATGAGGTCCATTGTCAGCTCTGCCAGGATTTTAACCTTTGACCAAAGGGAGCATCCAGCACTTCGGAAACCCGTACTGGCCACAGACTTATCTGCTAAGTGCAGGTGTTGGAGAACTACAACAGTGCAGATATGGGTTTATATATTATCCACTGTGACAATATTACTTTCATTCTGGAAGATGTATCTCAAATAAAAGGAGGGTTCAGGGTATACAGAGCCAATTCTTCTTCTTCTGGAGCAGCCATGAGGCAGACTGCCACACAAAGCTCTGAAGTAAGTAAAAAATGGAAGTCGGTTTGCAGAATCCCAGTATCCCACAGATGGAGGACTTGGTCTTCTTTGACATGAAAGGACTTTACATCTCTCTGGAGGACCATTAGGAACAGTGGGTTATATTATAGTATAAGCCTACCACTACCAGCTACATATTACATGGGACAGACCAGTTTTGCTATGCTTCCACAAAGGTTGTGCTTTGAAGGGCATATTCTCAAGGAGTTATCGCCAAGTTATCGGCACTTTACTGCAGCCAAAGCCCCGATAAATGTATCATCTCATTCACAAGCCGGTGCTAACAGCCCATACCACCAGTTCACCTGCGATAGAAGCCGCAAAAAACATCGCCACAGATGACCCCAGCAACTATTGCTACTGAGATGCAGAGTAGGCGTTCCCGAGCAAAAAGCCGCGTCAACACCACACCGCAACATTCTCAACGACCAGCCAGATCGGTGATAAGTCCACATAACATGCTATATGGCGCATTAGCAGCAGGAAATTGACACCTGCACTGGCCTGGTGCAAAGTCGGACGACAGCCTGCAACAGAAAAGGAAGCCCAGCCCAGAGCCACACCTGAAGAACAACAGATGCCATGGAGCCACTGATCATGCGGCCCGGACACCCAACAGGACCACAACACCCACCACCACCTCCCCCAGGACCTACCTCCCCGCCCCCATTCAAAGACATGCCACATCAACTACACAGAATCATGTACCAAATAATCTGCCTGATGTCGCACAATCACATTTTGCGACATGCATGTGTTGACACAAAAATGAGCATCACACATTCACCTTCGAATTAACAAATGAAAAATTATTCAAATGCACACAGAACAGAAATGAAGACGCATGGCGGCTCCCCTCAGGACAATCTGTAGGTCACAGCCTGCAAGACAAAAATCATGATGAGAAGGTGTGTCTTGCGCACATCAAAGGACAGAGAGAGAGAGAGAGAGCGAAGGAAAGAAAGAGATACAGAGAGAGAGAGAAAGAGAGAGATAGACGTACAGAGAGGGGGGAGAGAGAGATAGATGGACAGAGAGGGGGAGAGAGAGAGATAGACAGACAGAGAGGGGGAGAGAGAAATAGACGAACAGAGAGGGGGAGAGAGACACAGAGAAAAGAAGAGAGGGACAGGAAGAGAGAGTGCTGACACTTTGCACCCAGGCCTCACTGCTCACCTGCTGACGCCGGTGTGTCTCCAACCACGTGCTGGTAAGTAGTGCAGTTCGCCAGGTCCCCTAGCTGTTACAAATCCGTCATCTGAAACAGAGTCCAGATACATGGATGGCAGTGTACATACAATTGCACAAGACAACATCGCCTGCCCGCTCCTGCGCACCGAGGCAGCTATACCCCAGCCCCTCCCGCCGCCCAGCGGTGCATGTCCGCCCATGCGCACCCAGGCCTCACTGCTCACCTTCCGCCACCAGAGTGTCGCAATGAGGGCCCACCATGTGCCGGTGCAAGCCCCAAGCCCAGGGCCCTCGAACATGGCACCCTCCACATTATGCAGCCCCGCTCCACAGGCCACCAGGTCTCACATTTGATTCTGGGTCTTGATTTCGCCATGGCAGAGGACATACCAGTGCACCCGGCATCATCGCAGGCTGTACACCCGCTCAGCCCCTGAGGTGCCACTAACTCTGTAATCAGACGCTCCAGGATTTCGCGATTTCGCGGTTTGCCCCGACATCAGCACTTTTGTAAAAATGCCGCGATTTTTACAAAAGTGCCCAGGAAATCGGCACTTTTGTAAAAATGCCGCAATTTTTACAAAAGTGCCTGCGAAGTCGGCAATGTACAACCCCAGGACCTAATCCCGTAGTTGATGATGTTCTGCCCCCACAGGCAGAGGCGCAACTAGAGCCAAAAATATTTTGGGGGGGGGGCTAAGAAAAAAATTGGGGGGGGGCTGAATCTTTAAGCAATAGGTAGAGTGGAGCTGCAGGGGCTCTTAAAAGCGGTGAAACAACAGCGAGGCCTCATTAACATGCAAATGGTCTTTTAAAGACCTGTGAAGTGCTCGGGTGCGGCTGTGTGTGTGTCCGGGAAGCTGTCGGGGCTGCCACACACGACGGGGGGGGCTGAAGCCCTTTGCGTCTAATGGGTATTGCGCGCCTGCCCACAGGGGTATCGAAAACAACTCCCCATTAAACTCTTCTCCCCTCAATCAGGTCACCTGCTGTCCATACACTTCTGTGTGGAGGAGGCAGCATCGGATCTACTCAAGAAGACATCTGATGGCCCAGAAAATCGGGAGCGCTTTCTACTCTGCAGGATCCTGATCCAATATAAATAAAGGACCTGATCCAAAAGGCCTTGAAGGCATGTAAAGCACAAGGGCAAAGAGCAACTCTGTGTGTTGCAGACCTGTGGGCTATCGCCAGCGCCTCTGACCTATCGCGGAGACCCTGATTAATCCCATGTAAAATATTAGGAGTGCCCCCGTACCTACTCATTTCCCGTTTCCTTGACATGATGTTAAAATTATAATCTTAATTTATTTATATAACATTAATTTTAGAGGTTGACTTTTAAGTGCCATTTATTTAGGTCTAGCATGTGTGTTTTTTTTTTTTTTATTTTACTGATATGGTTTTATAGGTTTTGTCCTAAAACAAACTATATTTAATTGATTGAGAATATATTTTTACATGCCAAACATTTTCAAGGCTTGGCTCGTGCATGGACTCTTTGAGCCAAGACTGACCCTTAGCTCGGCTTGTGGTTAATTTATTGGCTCACTCACCTCTGCTTAATAGAAATATCGATCCTGGGCAGAGGTAACGTGTCTTTAATTATTCTGCAGTAAAACTAGGGGTTACCAGGGATTGTGTGCTAAATTCTGTATATTAGCTGGTTACAAATTGAGGCAAACGTGAGAGTATTTTTTACAAATATTCTTCCCTTCTGCAAATCAGGAAGTTAGCTTTAGGTTGTGGGAAGAAGAAACCAGAATCATTTCGAGCTTTAAAATAAATGGTCAGTGGTAGGATTTCAAAAGGTTTGCATACTAATAAAGTCAGTTATTTTTCTCAGAGTGGGCCTTCTCAGACCTGCTCAATGGGCCACGAAAGCGGTGTCCAGCCGCCCTCAGACTTTCAAGCGAGAAAAGGGTTAAGGATGTGCCAAACACCTGTCCCGCGATGTGTCAAAGGGTGTGATAACTGCTACCAACCTATACTAAAGCAAATGGAGAATTGCATTTCCAAAGGATAGCAGCCTTCACCTGTGGGCTGCTTCCTCTCTTCCATATTCCAGGTTGCCTATTCAAATTGGAATACTCTGCTAAAAGAGTTTCCATTGATTTAAGGCTGAAAATGAATGATTATGAGTAAAATAAAGTGCCGCAAAAATGCCGCTAAATTTCCATATTTGTGCCGCTAAATTTCCATATTTGTGCCGCTAAATTTGCGAATCCATGCCGCTATATCCTGGGGGGTCTGACAGGATGCGATGCCACGTGGCGGTAGGCCCGCGCTGCCCACTGGCTCTGGCCTACACTGCGGTCCAGCAGGGCACACAAATCCTGAGCAGTCCGGACCGCCAAGACAGGGCATCATCGCAGGCTGCACACCGCTCAGCCCTTAAGGTGCCCCTGCCTCAGTGCACTCAAAGTCACCGTCCTGTGGCGGTGTGCCTGTTCCAGCCGCAATGTATCCGGTGCCACCAAGTATGTGCCTCAAAGTCATGGACCCTGTATGATTGGGTATCGTGTTGCGGACGCCATCATGTCACCTCCAGTCCTGGTGAATGTGAGGTTGCTGGGCCCGAGGCCCCATGCCTACATTAACACCACACGGATGCACCCAGAGAGAGAGTGGAAATGGCATAGAGCATGTGTGCCCGGCCCTCTTTATGTGAAGGGTCACATGTCCTGTGACGCATGTGCTGGATGGGTGTGGTGTGGGTGTAAACCAGCCGTGAGGGAGTGGCTGTGGCATGCTGACAACTAGACCTGTGAGCAGCAGATCACCACAGGGAAGACCTGGGACATGTAGCGTTGCCGTCCCCCCCTGTGAGCGTAAGCGGAGTGGGCTGGCCTGGCGTATGCCAGTCCAGTGTAAGAGTTTGTAAATGACCCCAGGGCTCTTTTCGTGGTTCCGTATTGGGCTGAACAAGGAAGTAACTCATTGTTGTGTCAGCGCCACCCGGACCGCATTTGGCAATGTGTGACCCTGTGACCCCTGTTCTACGACATGAGCCACATGGACGTAAGAGGAGTCCAGTGAGCCTACATCCATCCATACTACCACACTTGAAAGACCATAGACATGACACATCTGTGTGAATATAAATGTTTAATGCACATTCAGAGGAGTGTTGCATCTGGAGCAGTACAGGGCCATGTAAACCACACATGACGATGTTAGCCCGTGGGGGGCCAGGCAGAGTCCTTCAGGGAATGAATGGTCCAAAGGAAGAGTTCAGTCTGCAGTCTGATTGCTGTGTCATTGGTGATCAGACAGCATATGGCAGTCCATGTCGAGGTCCAAGGTGAGTGTCGCAGAGTGCATCGGGGGACAGTGGAAGGTGATGATGCAGAGGGCAGAACCAAGATGGAGCCTGCCCTATGGCGGAGATGCGTGCTACTTCATCCTTCTGACCATGAGGTCAGAATCATCCGCATCTTTGTCATCTGCTGTTTCATGTGCCTCACGTGTGAGTGGTGGTGTTCTGTCTCCAGCACTGTGTGGCACTGACACTTCAGGGGGCGGAGATGTGGATGGAATGGTAGCAGCAGCATGCATCAGCGCCAGGCCTTGTGGCAGCAATGTCATGAGAATGGTCCTGAGGTCATTGAGGAACCCAGCTACCACTCGCCGGTGTGCAGCCGTAGCGGCCGCTCGATCCGCATTCGCACACTCAATGGTCTCCATCTCCATTAACCTCTGCATGTTTCCCAACTCCTGTGTGACATTGCTAGAGCCTCTCTGACTTGACAGTTGTTCTATTCTCTGAGTCAGGACTCCAGGGATGTCAGCCATGGTCCGTTGGAGAGCATGGAGTGGACTGTGTGTGTCCGTTAGGGACCGTGAGTGGTCCCTGATGGGACTTAGACACCCACGTATGGCATATAGTTTGTCTGCCGTGCGGTCGAAGCCCACCCACGCCTGTTCAGCCAGATTCTCTTGGCACCCCAACACATGGCGTTGGAAGGCCATGTGTTCTTCGTGGGGGTCCTGGGAGGCAGCTGTGGTGGTGGGTGCTGCCTGCTGTGAGGTCTGTGCAAGGGGTGGGGTCTCCTCGTCGCAGCTGGGCTGCCCAGCTCCTGGAAGTGGGCTGCATAGGCTGTCCACGATCTGTTGGAGGGCGTCGGAGTTAAAGCTGTGGTGATCCTCTTCGTCATCAGAGAAGAGAGGGTCGGGCTGCTCTGCAGGAGGTGTGGATTCTCCCTCTGCAATGTGAAGGGGAGATGCAGTTTAACAATGTGTCCACAAGTATGTTGTCGCATTGTACATGTTTTCATACAGACAGCATGACTGGGTACATTGTGGCTGTTTGGGAGGAGCAGCCTATTTGATGGGGGACAGTGGACATTTCGACAACATCACGGATGTGTGTTTGTATTAGTACATTGTCGACTCACATTTCCCTGCAATTGGGATTGGCCAGTGACTGCACCCAAGTGGCACCAGTTGTGTCCTGTGTTCTCTTGTAGGTGGTTTGCTGTTTGTACAACATTGTTGTCAGTGTTGGTGTGCTCGGCATGTTATGTGTGTGTGCTGCATTTTGGGAGAGTCGTCCCTACAGCTCTGATTTTGCTGCCCCTTATCCCTTTCATGAGGTGTGCCTTTGACTTCTGTGCTTGACAGTGCTGACATGTTGCATACTTGGGTACATTGGTCTCTTGGTGGAAGTTTGTGGTCTGGGGCATGGTTTGTCCGCAGATGTGCTATGCTTAATTGTGCATGTGTGCCAATCTCCCCCCATCACCCCAGTCCCTGTTCGGTACTCACCCTGTTGCTATTGTGTCCGGTCCTGTTGAGCAGTGTCCGGGCCCCCAACTCCTGCCACTGTCTCCCCACTGATGACCATGGACACCATTTCCTCCATGTCGTCCAGCTCCTCCTGTGGCGCTGGGCTCCCACCTCCAGTCTGCATTGCTGCCTTCCGGTTGTTGGCGAGTTTCAGCTTGGTTTTGCGCTTGACATCATTCCAGCACCTCTTGACCTCTTCCATTGTCCTCATCAGCACTCCGACTGCATTCACCTTGTCCACGATGGACTGCCATAGTCCATTTTTTGTTGCCAATGACGCAGTGGAGGTGATGAACAGTTGTTGATGGTGTTCTACCACCTCCGTTATCAGGATCCTGTTTTCCTGCAGAATGAACATTTTCTTCCAACTCTTCTTCCCCTTGGCCTTCACCGACCCCGAAGTCCCAGGCTGGGCCTCCGGTGGGGCTGGTGGGGTTTTTTTTCTACTTTTATCGTGATTGTTCCTGACGTGTGTGAATTGCAGGCCTGTAGCCTATTTCGCTGATTTTTGTATTCTGATTGGCCTCATTGCAGCTTTTTCTGTGTTCGTGTTGATTTTAACACGTTGATTTGACGGGTTATAACATAACATAACATAACACGTGTATTTGTAAAGCGCACGTTCACCACTACGGGTATCTTGGCGCTGAATAACAGATGTTTATTGTTACCCAACTCAATGGTACTCACTTTATCGACCTCAGATGGATGAAAGGCTGAGTGGACCCGCCGGGATTTGAACCTGTGACCATGAGGTCGAACACAGGTCCCTGCAGCAGACGCATTAGTCCACTGAGCCACCAGACCCGGCTATCTGGAGACTATCGCATGGTGCCGCCGTGTTGTGAATACTTGGTTAACACGGCGTAAATTTCCCCCGATAGACTGCGATGTTGGAGGTTGCGTTAAGTTACTTTTGCGATGGTTATCACACGTTCTTGATAATATGTTTTAAAATTGCTGCTTTCCCTAGCAAACCAATCCCATGCATAAACATGAGTAGACAATCACCTCCTCTGCCCCAATTCCTCTTCTAATTCATTTACGTCACAATGAGTTGCAGAGGATAATGTTGCTTCGAAGATATTAGATCTAGGCACAGTACTGTCTCCAAGAATATTTGGGTGATTCCACGGGGGTGCCTGCATCACCAGGCACAATGGTCAGAGTTATTTTCACCTTTTTATGCCCTACATTTGTTTGCTGCACATAGTTCAACATTAGTTTGTTGTGGCTTCATAAGTGTTGTTCCCTTGTTTACTGTATGAAGTTGATATCCACTTTTAACTTTACGGTGCTGTTAAATAATTCACAGGATGTGTGGTTCGCAGTGCCTACCCAGGGTGCATTTGTTTTTTGAAGTCCATCCATTTCACCTCACTTACAAGCCAACCCTCCTATAATACATCAACAAGAATAAGGGAGCGACGCCCTCTAGATAAATAAAAAGGCAGGTTCCCACTTATCTTGGAGCTTGTTATATCAAATGCATTGAAAATAGAAGTGACATGTAGAAAGCTTTTTTGCGAGTGCAAAGGCTGCAATTAAAAAAAACGCAGGGTTTGCAAATGTAAAATGGCTTTTTTAATGTACTAAACCCATTTTGCGATTCTGAAACAGGTTACTGAATCACAAGATGGGTTTGGAAAGGCAGAATAAACTGCTGTTTTGAAGGATTATCATCATCATCATCATTTAAGCTTTATTGCGGTTGAATTTACCATAAAAGCAAATAAAAATACAAGAACAACAAGACAGGCAATCCATTTCATACGTATAACCTCAGATTATTACATGGTTGTTAGACATTTGTTCCTTTAAAAATTTAAATAAATCCAAAATTTAAAATTAACATGGCAATAATATTCCTAAAAAAGAAGTTAAAATATTCTCAAAATTCAACTTGCTTGATTTTAAATTGAAACAGCATTATTAATCAAGTTCCTTCGTGCAATCCACATTGAATGTAGATACTTAGCTACTGCAAAAACAATTAATGGGTCGGTATCTGATTTTAATATCCTAAAAAAGGCCAAGTAATGTTTTATCCCCAGGTTCTTGCACAACTGAATTATCCATTTCTTCCTAATGTAAGCATAAGCTGGACAGAATAGGATAACATGAACCGGGGTTTCATCCTCGGTGAGGCAACCAGGGCAGGGGCGTACTAGTCCCCCCCTCCACCTATCAGAAATGTAAAAAAAAGGGCAATGTGCCATATCTAAATTGTAAATAAAGCTTCTTTGCTAGTGTTGGTTGTATTAAATCAATCGCAGACTCGAAGCTATAAAAGGACTTTACATCCAAAAAAACATCAGTTAAGCTTGAGGATTTTACTGAGCGAAAGAGATTCCTTAGGTTAGTTTGCTTGACAGCACTCGCCACTGCTTTCTTAGAGATAACTGGGCAGGAAACTTCAGGATTAAACCAGAGTTCCTCGAGACCAGTCAATACAAGTGAGTGTTTGACGAATGCTAGCCAAGGAATCCCACCAGAACCAATTGAAGCCATGACAACTTTAAGCTCCTCATTATAGCTCACCAGCTCAGGAGTGCTCCAGAGACGCATCCAATAAAGTAACGGTCGAATGGCAATAGCGTCTACAATTGGGCAGACATTTAGATCAAGTCTTAGCGGGAGTAAAGGAGTGCTTTTTGGAAGGTCCAATAGTTGTCTTATAAAGTTATTTTCAGTTATAGATAGGTTACTTACTGATGTATGACCCCAAAGTTCTGCCCCATAGAGAGATGAAGCCCTAGCTTGCACTTTAAAAATTTCAAGCGGGGCACTAATGATTTTAAGGGAACAGCTCTTCTGTACTTTAAGGATTCCCCCTGCTGCTTGAGTTAGTCTTAAATTGGCCTTAGCCACTTGTGGGCCCCAACCCATTTTGTCATTCAGAGTCACACCCAGATATTCAAAGGTTGAAACCCTTTCAAGGGGTCTGCCATCCATCATTGGGTGGGGGCAGTTAACTGTATTTGCATTAAAAACCATATACTTAGTCTTATTTATGTTAACCACCAGGTTTCTTTTGGAGCAAAAATTGGAGAATTGGTCTAACAAGCGCTGCATACCCATTGGAGATTTTGAAAGCAGAAGCGTGTCATCCGCAAACATTAGGGCGGGGAATCTTCGGGCACCCAACTTGGGGGAGTCTATATCATTTTTAGCTAAGAGATCTTCGATAAGCCCGTTGAGAAAAAGAGAAAATAGAGTTGGAGCAAGGACACAGCCCTGCCTAACACCTTTCTCAATCGGGAAGGCTCCAGTTAGCTGGCCTTGTTTACCGAAGCGTACTCTAGCAAAAGTGCCAGCGTGTAAGGTTTTAAGCTGGTGGCATAAATAAGGTGGAACCCCCATTGTTAATAAAATGGACCATAGTTGTTTTCTATCCACCATGTCGAAAGCTGATTTTAAATCGACAAATGTAAGATAAAGACTACCCCCTTCCAAGGTCACATGCTTCCAGTATATCACTTGTAACCGGAATAGTTGGTCAATTGTTGAGGCTTTCGCCCTGAATCCCGCCTGAAGCGGTGTCAAGATGTTATTATCACTAGACCAGGTCTCCAAGCGTTGTAACAGTACCCTGGCATAGATTTTTTGTGTAACATCGATAAGGCTAATCGGCCTATAGTTTGAGGGTTGGAGCGGAGAGCCCTTCTTAAGTATTGGGATAATCTCCGCCCCAAGCCAAGTACTAGGCAAAGGTGACCCCTGCAGTATCGCATTAAATAAGACCAAAAGATAGGGGCCCCAAACTATTAGTTCTTCTCTGAATAAATCACCCGGGATACGATCAAGACCCGGAGCTTTATTGGGCTGGATCCTAAGTATTGCCGACTTTACTTCCTCCAGTGTGTATAATTGCGCCGGCCATGTGGGGTTCGGGGCCAAAGGGCTCTGGGGGGCTTCACTAGTGCAAGAAGGAGAAAGAGAGTAGAGGTCTTTAAAATAAATGGACCAAGCTTCCTCGGATATATTGGGAATAATTGCAGATCTTCCTTCTGGACTCCCAGTGTGAACAAGGTTCCAAAAGGACCTCGGATCCTTTGCCACGAGGGCAGATGAAATGGCAGCCCAACGGTCAGCCTCCCATTCAGATTTTGCGTTGTTTAGCATTTTCTTGTATGCTTGTCTAGCCTGAATAATGCACTGTCTATTACCATGGCTGATAGCCAGTAATAGTGCAGATTTTGCATCCCTACATCCTCTATTGAACCATGGGTTATCACCAAAACATGGTTTGGTTTTAACAGGACCTTCTTTATAAAAGGTATCCTTTAATAAGGTGACCATCTCACTATGAATATCAGTGATTACAGTCGTATCAATGAGAGAAGGATCACTAAAGGCAGAATTTGCCTTTTCGAGAAGGGGGATTACATTTCTATATAGATTAGACATTATTTCAATTGAAGATTTCGCGGCAGCCCATCGAATTCTTCTCCCTCTTTGCTCTAGTCTTAGATCACAACTAGGGAAATTATTTATAGCGGTGTCCCCACAAATTAGTTGAAAATCCATCTCAATTATCAAAGGATTATGATCACTTTCGGAGCGCCGACAAATGGTAAAATCTAAGATTTTTGACCAGGATGTCAGGCTCACCAAAAAGTAATCTATCACTGATGTATGCCCCATGCTATTATAAGTGTAATGAGCAGGGGTGTCACTCTTAAAAAAGCGACCATTACAAGCTCTAAGAGAGAATGTGAGGGTAAGAGAAGTCAGTTGAAGAACTAGTGCTGACCAATTTTTAGCAGGATAGGCAATTGGGGGTGGGAACTGACCATATTTCATCTTCAGTCTTGGTGATTGAGGGGACGCCTTGCAGTGGTTCAAAATGACAGTTAAGGTCACCTCCAATCAGCAACACTACCTCGCCCCCCAATGTGTGCAGTAGGGCAGATAACGTATCCAAGGTGTCAGAAGTTCCACCGGGTTTTACTGGCCACGAATAGACATTAATCAAGGCCAGCTTGGGTGTTCTTTTATGAGACATCAGGATGCACGTAAGATCAGGGCTGTTAGTCTCTAATCTTTTTAACGTGAATCCAAGATGGATGCCTATCCAGATACACAACCCCCCTGACGGTCTGCCTCTTGTACTTTTTACAGCGGGTTCCGCAAAAGTAACATACCCAACTCTATGGGTGGGACCTGTTGCCCATGTTTCCTGAAATATACAAATCCCATGGGAATCCACAAAAGTGCACCAATCCGGGATGTCTAAGTTAGATAGAAGGCCCGCTATATTCCAAGATAACATTTTTAGGGACCCTTTTGTTTTTGGCTGCTCAGCTCCCAAACTACCCTCATGGCGGGAGCCGGCGAAGCCATGAGTCCCAGTACCAACTGAATAAAAGTCTGCATGTACACTAGCAGACTGGGTTTGCGGCACCAATGTACTATTAGCAATCATAGAGGTGGATAAGTCATCCCCTAGCTCCCCATCTATTGTGAGGGGATTCTCTTTAACCATTAGCCCGGCCGCTGTAAGTGGCATAAGTTTAATTTCAGCCTTTGCCACCTCCAGATGCTTGTTCCTAGTGGTCATCAAAGCTTCATCCTTTTTGTGAACATCAATTTGGTAGGGCAGGGGTCGGCTGAGTGACACAGGAAGTCAATCTACTTGGTCGAGCAGGCTGTATTGATTACATAACGGAACTCCCAACAGTTCCCCCCTTAGTTGACCACCCCTACTTCTGGGTACAAGGTGCCAAGGGTCCTCTTGCTGAGACCTCAAACCAGACCTCCCGTAGTCGGGAGGGGAATGAACATGAACTGTAGAATAAAAATAGTCTAACCTCCATGATTTAATCATTGTATTAGAACTTGGCTGTTGCCAGCTACATATATGATCAACTGCCCTATAGTCCTCAAAGTTAATAATTACACAATCCCCTCCCACGTTTTTAGTTTTGGAACCCACCCACCTCACTCTTCTGACAAACAAAATTTTGCTATAAATGGATCTAGGCAGGGATCTATGAGTATTCAACCAATGCATAGTCTTATTTCTAAGTTCCTCATATGATTCTGTTTTGTTACTCGGCAGCTCTGGGACCTCCGTTAGAATGACAACATATGGGGCGCAATCCGGAGGTAGATTGATGCATGGTAAGACTTGAGAGTTGAAATTTCCTGCAACATACTCCTTCCCTGGGATAGCAGAATTTGCAGAAGATACCGGTAACATGGGTTGGGAGGGATGTACCTTATCCACAGGAGTAGGGCTTTTATTAGGGTCAGTAGTAGAAGAGCCCGAAATCGATCCATGTGTAGTAGTCGTGGGGAGTTGATCCTTTGCATTAGTGTAAGTTAACTTATGTTGTGGGAGAAGGACGTTGGTTGGTAGAACTAGAGCTTTAACTTGGGTTTGAATGGCGAGAAGGTCTTTCCTAAGGCCCGTATTTTCCACAAGTAAGGCCTCCATTTTCCCAAGTCTAGCATCTAAGAGTTGCAGCTTATGCTCCACTGGCTGAATAAGAGAGGATAATACCAGACTCAGTTTTCCCACTAATAAATCTAAATCCAGGGAGCATAACTTTGCGGATAGTCTACCAATCTCAGCAGGGCTGTCTATTAGGGTCTCAGGGGAGCAAGACTCCAAAAGATCCGCAGTCCGGGGTGGCAATTTAGTAGTGAGTTTGGGTTGTTTCGATTTTTTACCACGTGACGAAGTATCAGCCTTCCTCTTCTTTGGGATAGCACCTTCCTTGGGTCTTAACTCCTTATCATTATTTAAACTCAATTCAATTGAGGCCGTAGTTAAATTAATGGACTGTCCGCAAGATGGTTGCAAAGGGGCATCGACTCGGGCATCTGTACTGGACCCAGTATTATAGGAGTTTAATGAAGGATCCACAATTGCTAGATTTGATTGTAAGGAGGCAGGTGAACTTACATGAGCAACAAGACCCAAAGAAGATCTTTTTAAGAAGACCGGGTCTTGGGACAGACGGCGTTGTGTCATTGCAATTTCATGTTCCAAAACAGATGATGCCCTCGTTATGAATTGGTCCAGTGTCCCTGCTACCATCCAAACAGGTGTGGCTTTCGCGGCCCTTCTAGCAGCCATTTGTAATAGGTGCTAATAGAGGAAAAGTATGATACGAGTACTTACTATAAAAAGTAGTTGTTAGTGGGGTGGCCCAGCCCGGCCTCCTCCGGCCTCAGACGGCCACAGACGGTCCCGCCCTTGTCCCGGGCTTGTCCCGCGCGCGTCCCGCGATGCGGCCCCCAGCTGGTCTTTTGTGCGCCTCCTGGCGCTGGCGCTGCGGTCAATGAGCGTGCCGCCGCTAGAGCTGCCGGGAAATGGAGTCCCGGGGCGGCGACGCTAACTCTGGCACCGTATGACTCTTGGCGGTGGCGGTAACAGCAATGGCGTGGACCAGGCAGTCCAGGTAAGTTTTCCGGCTTCCCCCGCTCTGCCGCCCCCAGCTGGTCTTTTGTGCGCCTCCTGGCGCTGGCGCTGCGGTCAATGAGCGCGCCGCCGCTAGAGCTGCCGGGAAATGGAGTCCCGGGGCGGCGACGCTAACTCTGGCACCGTGTGACTCTTGGCGGTGGCGGTAACAGCAATGGCGTGGACCAGGCAGTCCAGGTAAGTTTTCCGGCTTCCTGAAGGATTATGTTTAGGGCATCCCTTCTAAAATGTTATTTGCTATGGTATGTATGAATGTTTTGCGACAGAATTCCTGCTGCATAACATTGAAAGGTTACCATCTCCCGAGTTGGGGTAGTAACATATTTGCAAAAGGGAAGAAGCTGGTTTGGGAACACTTCTCCATTGTGAAAGTTAAAAAAAAAATGTAGGGAGTAGGCAGTGGCCCCGGGGTCCCACTACTCACTTTCAAACAAGCTTACAAAAAAATACCTTTTATTTTTAAACGCAGTCAAGTTTCCTTCAAGGAAAATGTGTTAAAAAAAAAGTTTTGCTAATTTAAATGTGATCACAGATGATAACCCCAGCAAGCCACCATCTCTGTGATGGAATACAATTGCAGTGAATCACAATTTGCGACCTACTTTATTAAGATGGATGAGGTAGGCCCATATGCAAATGGAAATTTCATACATCAGGTCCTAGGCTTCAAAGTGTAAGAGAATGATCTGCATCTTTTCCTAAGAACCATGCTCCACCATTAAAGAGTAGCTGTTCTCCACTGAGAGTGACTCCGTTTTGGCAGACAAGAGCAAGTGTGGACACTTTTGAGACTTTGCTGCTCTATGTATAGCTAAATAGCAAGGACCAGCAGCAGCCAGCTTCTTGAACATGTACATCAAATTTAAAACTATAACAGAATCTTCACAAACAGAGCATTTCTTGGTAAATGACCCTCATAGCACAGACGTATCCAAAAAGGGTTTTCTTGTTTCAAAGTACTCCACCTTGTGTTTTTCAGCTTGAATTTTGGTAGTCAGTGAGATGAAAATGAAAACCAAATCCCACATTAGGCCCGATTACAATCAATCAATCAAATTTTCTTTATTTCGGCCGATTAGGCCATAAAAGATACAATCATGCAATTTCATATAAAACAGTCACTTGAAATAAAAACAATTAAAAGAATCAATAAAACCAGTGTGCAGAGAATTATGGACATAATAAACCAATGAAATTCATTAAGCAGAGCAGTCATTAATTAGTTTAGACCTTATCTGCCACATAGCCATTAAAGATTTTGCAACTGCAAAGACTATGTGCGGAGCAGTGCTCGTTTTCAATATTCTGAACACATGCAGATGACTCCTTATGCCCAGGTTTCTGCATAGGGGAACTAGCCAATATTTTCTTGGTCTATTATAAGCTGGGCAAAAAAACACAATGTGAGTTTCTTCCTCATCATGAATACAACAGCCTGGACATATTTTATCATTCTTTTTTGACCAGTTATGGGTAAAAATTTTGATAGGGAGAGTCCCTAGCCTCCATTGTATGAACAGTTTTCTAGATAAAACAGGGGAAATAATGTCCATAAAACCTTCAAACTGATAACAATCCTTGAAATTCAAGAATCGATCAGTCAGGGTCCCTTTGTTAGGCGCAGAGACCAGGGAAGCAAATCGTTTCTCCCTATATATACCCACGAGGCGTTTGCGAGGAACCCCATGACAGCCTTGCTCAGGAGACTCCCATAATTCAGGGAGTCCCAGCCGATAAAGTTCTTTCTTTATAGAGGCTAGCCATGGGATTTTATCGCAAAGGTCCATATTCATAACACGTACAAGCTCTTGTCTATAATGTGAAAGCTCAGTAGTAGACCAGAGCCTATGCCAGAACCTTAGTGGCATAAGTTCCAGGTCATCTTTTATGGAGGGTAAGCCCATGTCTAGTCTTAGGGGGAGGAGGGGTGTACCTCGAGGGAGGGCCATGAGACGCCTTAAAAATTTTTTTCAACATTAATAATTCCTGTGCCCGCCTTGTATCCCCAGAGTTCTCCACCGTAGGATGCAGCTGCTTTGGCTTGAGACTTGTACATTTCAACTGCCGGGCTAATTGGTTTGTAAGTAGAGGAATTTGCCACCTTCAAAATTCCCCCCGACAGTTGAGAGAGCTTTAAGCGACTGGTTGCTACATGAGGTTCCCAAGATAGGTTCTCATGCAGCATTACCCCTAAGTACTGAAAGGTTTTTACCCTCTCCAGTGTTACTGAACTCAGGGATGGGTTGGGTCTAGTTTTGGCTGAGGGATTAAATATCATAAACTTGGTCTTCCCTGTGTTTATTTCCAGGCCATGTTGGCTACAGAAAAGGCCAAAACCATCTAAAATCCGTTGGATCCCCATCGGAGATTTAGACAGCAGGAGGGTATCGTCCGCAAACATGATGGCCGGTACCCTCCTGCCGGCCAAGGATGGGGCATCATTACCATGAACAGTGTCCAGATGTGCAATGACATTATTAACATAGAGGCAGAACAGGGTTGGGGCTAGGACACAGCCCTGTCTGACCCCTCTGAGAACTGGAAATTTAGATGTCAACGCTCCCGTCCTCCCATACCTGACCTGTGCAAAGTTGTTTTGGTGGAGCCTAATAATGGCATTTAATAATTGGAGCGGGACACCCAGCCCCATTAGCGTCTCCCATAGTTTCTTCCTGGGGACCAGGTCAAAAGCTGACCTCAGGTCCACGAAAACCATGTACAGCCTTCCCCTCTCGATACTCACAGTTTTCCAATATAGGAGAACGAGGCAGAAGATCTGGTCCATGGTGGACGTTTTTTTCCTGAAGCCAGCTTGTAGGGGGCTAAGAATTTTATTTTCCTCCATCCACTCCGTAAGATGGTTTAAGAGTAGGCGAGAGTAAATATTTTGGGGGACATCTATGAGACTTATTGGCCTGTAGTTGGCTGGGAGAAGAGGAGAGCCCTTTTTAAAAATAGGCACTATCTCAGCCCCCAGCCAAGTACAAGGGATCTCCATCCCACCCAGAATGGCATTAAAAAGGGTGAGAAGATAAGGGCCCCATATTTCTGGGTGTAATCGAAAAAGATCGCCAGGCAACCTATCGAGACCAGGGGCCTTCCCCCTCGCCAAGGCTACAATGGCACTATCCACCTCAGGAAGAGTGAATTCCAAGACTGTTGCTGGGGCAGGGGCAGCAGTAAAAACCATGTCCCCCCCACCGACATTTTGGGGTGGTTCTTGATAAAGTTGGCCAAAATGGGCCTCCCAAACAGATGCTGCAATGTTTGGCTCTATTGCAACTTTGCGATCTGCCAGGCCAGTATTTACCAGGGACCAGAATTTTCTCAGTTCTTTTGCTTCTAATGCTGATGTTAGGTCCTGCCATTTGTTCCAGTCCCAGTCTGCTCGCGCCACTGCCATAGCTTTCTTATAGTTCCGTCTAAGCTCAGCAAGTTTACACTTGTCCGAACCTTTTTTAACACAATTCAGTAGTTCGGACTTAATCTTTTTGCAAGATGAATTATACCAGGTTGGGGTTCGAGTTTTTTTTTTCCTTAAAGGTAACACTGGATAAAAGACCTCGCCTGGAAGGGCCACCAGTTCTTCATGGATTAGGGCTAGTTTCTCATTAAATTCCAAATTTCTTGGCTGCATGATTAAGGTGTCCATTTCCATTAGCTTCGGGAGTGCTAGCCGATAAATTTTACTTAGGGACTCTTCTGAGCTCGCCAATTTCCCCCATTTGATCCTACGCCTATTAGAACTAATTAGCAGGTTCCCAGGATCTTGACTGGGCGCGGCGGTGAGTGATCGGGCAGCACCTTTAGGGTGCACCATGTACATTACAAGTGCATTATGATCACTGTCCGTTCTTGCTATTATTCTAAAATCCTGAATCTTAGGCCAGAGACTAATATCTACAAAAATATAGTCTAACCTAGATTCATGATTCATCCTATTAAAAGTGCATGCAGAGGGAGTATCAGAAGTACTGCGACCATTGCATGCCCTTAAGGAGAAATTTAACGTTAAGGACAAGATTTGTACTACTAAGGGGGACCAGATTTTAACATATGGAGATTGACAGGGAGGAACACCCCAAAAATCATCTTCAGCTGCGAGGGCTCCTTCCTTTAGGCCTTTAGGGCTCAAAGTGGCAGTTCAAGTCGCCTCCCAAGACTATCTTAAAACTATCTTAAAATCATTAGGGAGACTTGCCAGCAAACAAATAAGATCATCTAGTGTGGGGGATTCCATAGCCAACTTAGTAGGGCGGGAATACACATTGATTATTGCTAAGTTTAAACCATTAGGCCACTTGAGTAGAACACACTGAATGTCCTGCGAGAGGGTCGGTAGACTCTCCGCGTTACACCCAATGTGACTAGCTACCCAAATCGCCAATCCTCCTGAAGGCCTCCCTCTACCGGACCAAATCGCATTTATTTCAAACACTGCGTAGCCCACTCTACTTAGTGGTTCCCTTGCCCATGTCTCTTGAAAAAGGCAAATATCACTGTTGCCTATTAGGGAGTCCCAGTCGCTCGTATCAAGTTTATTGGCGATACCAGCGACATTCCAGGAAAGAACCTTTAAAGAGTCAGATGGTTCTAGATCATAACCACCAATTTTCAGCGGCACAGCTTCCGTCAATGGAGCCAAAGACATAGGCGAGGGTGATTCCGGAGTTAATGGATCTATAGGGTCTATTTTAGGAAGTGTAGAGACTATCGGTTTTAACTTCTTATTAGTACAGCGTAGTATAGTCTTGGATGGATCAGTATCTTGACCATGGGGGTTAATAGGTGTCAGATTCTCCCCTCGAGGGGCACCATGTTCTTGAGTGGCGATATCTATTTCGCGTCTACCGTACCCCTGTCCCTTATAAAGTCAATCTACCTGTTCAAGACAGCTGTATCTATTAAGATGTAAAAAATTACCAAAGTTAGTGGTGGGAACACTACAAGTGGGCCTGACTCTACGGTCGACGGCAGCAGAACCGACCCGGGTCCAACCATTGTCATTATTCAAAATTGAATTATAGATGTTAGGATAGAAGTATGACAAGGGTACCACTTCGATAGATGTAGTTCCTAAGTTCCCAATCCAATTGCAAAGATAGGACACAATTTTGGGGTTCCTGAAGTTTACAATTATGCAATCGCCTACACATTTCTTATCAGTATAACCGATCCATGGGACTCTTCTTTCCATAAGAATTTCTCCATTGAGATTAGGAGGTAATGGCCTGTGGATATTTAGCCAGCTGATAACCTTGTTGTGTAGGGAATCGTGAGGTTCCACCACACTTCCCTGAAGCGTGGGTACTCCCTTCAGAACAACAGAATAAGCTGCAGCCTCGGGGGGCAGATTTATTACTTTGCGCCAGTTTTGGTGGCTGTCTTGCCTAATTGGAAGGTTCCTTGCATCATTTAATAGTTTTTCCTGGCCAGAGCCAGAGGCCGAGCCAAGTAAATTCGGCCTACTGGTAGGTCCTATGAGGGGTTGTTGGCTACAAGGTATTGCAGGAACAGATTTTGACAAGGGTACTGAGAAAGCATTTTTCAATGGGGTGGCTATAGAAGGCGCAGGAAGCAAGGTAGTAGGGTTTATGGGTAAATTAGAGGTCCCTGTAGAGTCCCCAGCTACTACATGCGTACCTGCTCTTTGGTCTGCAACTAGACCTAACAGTCCCTTGCGCAGATCTATTAAACAAATTTCTATATTGGCCAAGCGGTCTTCCAGGGGAGTAAGCAATTCCCTCAATAGGGTGCGTAAACCAGTAATCATAGGGTCATGCATTCCAGCAGCATTTTCTTGGCTAGGCAAATTTTTTGCCGGAATTTGTTGATGCAGGACTTGGGGTTTACGTGATGGAACTAGCCCTTTGCTAGCTGTATCCTGTTGTGTTCCCCTGGGCCTAGAGTTGGGTTTAGGGGCTTTAAGTTTATCCCCCCTTGCCGTGTAAGCCCTTTTTTTCATTTTCGAGATAGCTCCCTCATTCTCCCCCTGTGTTGGGTGCATCAATTCCTTGTTCATGCTTATATTCAAATCAGTGGCAACTACCTCAGCAATGGTTTGTGGTATGGGGGCCTTGCAAGTTGGAAGAGGTAGTATACTAAGCTCTACATGCTCAGAGTTGTCACAATCAATAGAAGAGGTAATGGAGCAGTTGGTATCCGATG
This sequence comes from Triturus cristatus, assembly GCF_964204655.1. Lineage (NCBI taxonomy): Eukaryota > Metazoa > Chordata > Amphibia > Caudata > Salamandridae > Triturus > Triturus cristatus. Next base: position 179,838,271 of record NC_140590.1, read on the forward strand.
AAATTGGTGCAACAGACAAACCATCTACCCTCCCTGCAGGAAATGATGTGCAATTTGGTGACTTAACGTGGGTGGTAACGTGTGCAATGGGTCCCAAAGAAGATCTCCTCACCCAGTCAATTTCTTGGGAGATGCGTCTTTCAAGGATGGAGATCTCATCAACAAGAAGAGACCCAGCTTTAGCAAAGTACGTATCCAGTGTTCCTGTTGGCCTCCCTGTCACCATAGCAGTCTTACTCCTAGTTTCTCTCGTAGTCATAGTGTCACGAACAGCTCCTGATGTGTAGAGGATTGCAGACAGCCTGAGGTGCCCCACGCCCTACCTCGCCCGTACTCGAACGGCCTCAAACGGCCCGCTCTTTGCCCGGTCTTCGCCCCGGGCTGCGTCCTGGGCGCGTTCCGCTGGCGCGTATGGGCGATAAGCTTAAGCTAAGGGCGGAGTCCGAAAGGGGGGCGGGACCGGGAAGAGTCACCAGGTGTGCCGAGTAAGTTGATCAGAAGGCACCCTGGTCCTCGCAGTCCCGGATTCACAGCCTCCGCAACGGCCCTTCCACAGACAGCGCAGCTTCCCCTAAGGTCGGTGAGCAAAGCAGGGCAGAAACCGGCTCCAAGGTAACCCGATGTCAATTTCAGCGAGCGGCACCCGCGAAGCGGGGGCCGCGAGGAGTGATGTAGTCGATGGGGGCGGGGCCGGGAAGAGTCACCAGGTGTGCCGAGTAAGTTGATCAGAAGGCACCCTGGTCCTCGCACTTACTCATTTTGGTATTCACTGAAGACACTTACTCACTTCGGTATTCACAGAAGTTAGGAGTCCTAACTTTAGGACTCCTAAATGCCTTCTGTGAATACCGGACGTCTTAAAATTAGGATTTTTCTCAGTTTAGGAGTCCTAAAGTTAGGACTCCTAACTTTACTACTACTAAACTGAGAAAAATCCTAATATTAAGGCTTTCGGTATTCACAGAAGGCATTTAGGAGTCCTAAAGTTAGGAGTCCTAACTTTACTACTACTAAATTGAGAACAATCCTAATTTTAAGACTTTCGGTATTCACAGAAGGCATTTAGGAGTCCTAAAGTTAGGAGTCCTAACTATACTACTACTAAACTGAGAAAAAATCCTAATTTTAAGGCTTTTGATATTCACAGAAGACATTTAGGAGTCCTAAAGTTAGGACGGCTAACTTCTGTGGATACCGAAATGAGTAAGTGCCTTCTGTGAATACCAAAATGAGTAAGTGCCTTCTGTGAATACCAAAATGGTAGTAAGTTTAGGATTTTGTCTTAAGTTAGTTCTGTGAATCGGGCCCTGTGTTATTATTTGTGATGGGTTTTCACCCCCTCAACTTATCCTCCAATTTCTTACAGTTGTGTGTGTACATGAATGTGTGTATTTATGTACTTGAATCATGTGAATACTTACAGTTGGTAGGAGGATGCAGCTAAGACTAGATCTATGTGACTGACACTGTACCTAAGCGCCTAAAATGTAAATCAAGAAAATATCCTCTACCTGACTCGCCGCTGACATCTTTGAAGAACCTCCATCTATGCTTAGCAAATTGGTGATGAGGTGTTAAAAAACCCTACCCTAGCAATGCAGGTAAGTTCGGGAGATGCTATGAAGATGTTCCTGAGATGGGAGGCCACTCGTGCGATTGAGGATGGTACTGAGACGAAGAGGATGTATTTTGTGTTTGCCCACCCTCAGGTCCACCAATTGATATCAGCATGCCTTGCTGTGCAAGAGGAGCGCAGTAAGGGGATGGGAGGATTGAAAAAATTGAAATGACCTATTAAAGTTGAACTATCTGCAAGAATTATTACAGATCTGCACCAGAGGAGCTGCAAGGAGAAGTGGCAGACTTGCTCCTGATGAATCTTTGAAGAATCTACAGACTTAGCAGATAGTCTATTCCTTATAGATAAGGTACAGCACAAGTAAGTGCAGGGAGAGGTCCAAAGAACTGACATCCCTGCAACCGGCAGGAGTGTCCTCCTGAAGGAAGGGGAGATGTTCAAGCTAAGTATCACAGACATTTGTTTAGGGTATGAAGTCACAGAGTAAATCTGACTGGCAGGTGAAATGCATGCTAAATTAGATGAGATTACTAAACTTATCTGGATTTGAAAAGTAAGCAGCACCATATTAATGTCCAGTAAAGATCTCAAAGTAGTTCAAATTAGCTTCAGTGGAACAGGAAATGAGAGTGGTGTTTTTGTGAGATTGTTCTTCTGAAAAACATAATTGGCACTGTGCTTTTAATAAACATTTTTAGTGGAAGAATAATTCAGGTGAGCATAACACGTGGTATTATAATTTTGATGGCATTCACTGGCGCTGTACATCTAATGAACATATTTTCTAGCACGATAACGCCTTTAGTATGCCTTCAATAACTGTGTTAGAAATTAGTGACCAAATGTATGACCCGTTTTTGCATGTGCAAACGGGTTTGCAACCTGTTTGCACATCCGAAAACCTACAGGGCCATGTCCAAACCCTATTTAGCGAGTCGCAATTTATTTCCGGCTCGCTAAATAGTATTTGCGACTCGCAATTAGGAAGGGGCGTTCCAAGGGCGTCCCTTACTAATTGCGACTTGCAGCCTTATGTAAGAATGTTTTGCGACTGCAATTGCGGTCGCAAAACACTTGCAATTTACCGCCCTCTTCAAGAGGGTGTTAATGCAGTCGCAAATAGGAAAGGGTCGCCAGGAGACCCCTTCCCCTTTGCAAATGCAGGGGAAAATATTTTTTAGGGTTAGACAGTGGTCCCAGGGACCACTACCTGCCCTTAAAAAATGAAACGAAAATGTTTTTTTCTTTTTTTTTTAATGTATTCCGTTTTCCTTTAAGAAAAAAAAACTGCTTTATTTAAAAGAAGTCTCAGACATGGAGGTCTGCTGAGCCCAGCAGGCCACAATACCTGGGAGGGCCAGCCATTCCTAATGCATTAATATGCGTGAGGCATGCAATTTGCGACCCTATTAGGAATCGCTAACAGTGTCCCTGACACTGTTGTACATTGGCTTTTGCTACTCGCACATTTTTTGCAATTTGTGAGTCGCAAATGCCAATGGTCATACATCTGGCCCTAGTTCTTTTGGCATTGCCCTTCCAGCACGGATCATTGGGGTTACTTCTGCTGTTTTGTCAATGGTGTGCTGGAACATTATTGCTCTTGGGGCACAAACACTGTCTTACCGTCCACACTGTATGGTCTTCTATGGCTTTGTCACTGGGTAAAAGAGATATTAATGGAACAGTGCAGAACACATTGAAGTATTATATATTTTCGTGAATGGCCCTCAAGGAACTGTGGGCAGACATCATTGGCTTAAGCCAATACTCATTAAAACACATAAAGAGAACAGAGATTAATCAGTCTTTCTATATCTTTCGTGCAATTAGGGCACTTGCAAGCATTCTCACCCTTGGACAGAGGTGGGAAGATTGTCCGAGGGAGAATGAGAGTGTACAATGGGAATATTCAATCACAGGCCTTTCCAAATTTCAATATAACAAGTCTATAAGCATAACAGATCAATCTTGTTGATCATAAACCTCTGACCTGCTGAGCAAGAATGACAGCTAATCTTCAAATATTACCTTTCTTACCAGAGTGTTAAAACTGTCACAAAAAAGTGCTAAATTCTAAAATCTACACCTTGTGCCGTATTTCAGCACCTTGTAAATGTATGAAATGTCGAACAAGGTAGACCTGTATGATCAAAGATGGAAACCCAGTGTGTGTGCCAGACTATTCAGGCACCTGCTGGGGATGGGGAAACCCTCACTACCATACCTATGACGGGTGCAACTACGACTTCCAGGGCACATGTTCTTACACTATTTCTAAGTACTGCGGCATCGAACCGACGCTCGTCCCCTTCCCCATTGATGAGAAGAACGACAACCGGGGGAACCAGGCCGTCTCAGATGTGCGACTGGTCAACGTCTTTGTGTACGGCTACAATATTTCCATCTACAAGGGTGAAATTGGAAAAATAAGGGTGAGTAATCTGAAAGTGATATTCAAAAAGCAAACATAAAAATAATTTGTAATTTTGTCTTTTGTGGTTTCCATTTTGGTTAAAACAGGAACAGGTAATCTCATTGTGTACATTTATTTACCGCCATTGATGCCAAAAAGGTCACTTCTTAGAGCAAGAATCCTGACAGAGAATTTTAATAACATAAAATGTGTATGTTGCTTGGGCATCTAGACTTAGAGCCAGATTCAGCAAAAGGTTTTGCCCATTCTGTGTCTATGGGAAAATGTGTTCATGCATATGGCCCTAAATTAAAACTGGAACAACAATAATACTGGAAATAATGTCGTTCTGCGACTCAGACTCCAAATTATCCCAAGCTTCTCTTTTAATTCTAAGGAACCGGAAATCAAGCCACAAATATACCTTGTTAATAATTATTGAAAAGGTATTAAATCAGAAGTTCTGTATACCCTCCATGCTTCATTAGTACTCCGAATGATTCGCACTCCAAGTACTTTAAAATAAGATTCTTTCTGTATGGCGTAATAATCTACTACTGATAGAATTGTTAGGAGTAGAAGAGAAAATTACTAGGCAAAAGAGTGGATTTTATCAAATGTCATATTTGTATTTGTGTTTTATATACAAGAAATATGTATGTACTAAGGGCTAGATTTATCAAGGATTTGCGTCGCCTTGCACCACGCAAAGGGCCACAAGGGGGAGGCAAAACTTTAGTGAGATTTATCAAGCCACACAATCACCTTGCGTGGCCCTGCATGGCTTGATAAATCTAAGGTAATGCAAGGCAGTGCCGGTCATTACTCTGTCCTAGGGAGGCGGTCTGTGAGTGGGGTGGAGCGTGGGTATTCCCACCCAGCCATCCAAGGATTTTGGGGCATTTCCAGATTTTAGGGTAGATATGGGAATGCGTCAAAATACTACGCCTACCCAGGTGAGGTGTAATGAGGAGAAATATCTTTATTTCTCCTCATTTTTCCCTCTTTCTATATGTGCTGCATTTTGCAGCACACGTAGATAGATGATAATGCCTCTCACGATTTTTTTGCAGGAAGGTATCACTTCTTGCACAAAAACAACACTGCCTACAATGCAGGCACCCTTGCATCATGACACAAGGGTGCCTGTGTTGGCGTTAGGGAGACAAAAGTGCACCAGCGCCAGGAAAGGACAGGATGGAGCCGTGTTATGGTAAATATGGCTCATTCCTGCCCTTTCACGCAGTGCAGCAAGGAAGCTTGCTGGGCTGCGCTGCGTGAAAGATACCAATGGTTTAGGCTGAGGCTTTTGAGGTAGCAGGGAACTAGTCCTTAAGAATTTAGTTTTGTCGAAGTATTAGGGTGTTAGTTCCGGCTCCTGCAGGATGAGGTCCAGTTGCTGCACAGATAATTGGATTGGCTAAAGAGATCCTGGCCATACAGCGAATAACCGGAGAGCTAATGAGTGAGATGAACACAGGCTCTGGGTCTGCAGACATGGATGGCTATTGCCCCTCAAGGAGTTATTGGGGGTTACAGAGACGAGCCATCTAAGGGTCTAGTTTACAAAAGGGAATCTTGTTCTCATTGTCTATTGCTCAACATATCATACTTTGCACGTGTGGAAAATTTACAAAATTTACAAAAAGTTAAAGTCTGAAACAACCTTGCAGAAATTTGAGTCACAGAGTCTAGTGTTGAAGGAGTGGTCAAGGACAGGTAACAGAAAAGCGGACCACAACGTCGAAAAAGAGAAATAACAGTAAAAATTGGATGCTTATTGAAAAATAATTCACCAATTTCGCATGCTCCTCTGCTAATTCTAAAGTGCATCTATAACAAATAATTGTACTCAAAAGGAAATGGGACCACATCCCTAAAGAATGGCATAATTTCTTCAATAAGGTGATGTTTGTATCATAACATTTTTCTAACAGGAAAAGATCATATTTATTGGTCTTATCTATGCACAATATATTCTAGGCCCTAGTTGTGCATGCCTTTCCATACACATCCAGCATACCATGCGTATGGTAATTTCTATGCACCACCCAATATGCACATTTAGTGTACAGACTCATGGACACCATTTTCAATTGATAACAAGCATTTGCAATGCAATTGGTCTCACCTTTGGGACCTAAGTATATAGCCATGCAGCACAATTTTGTGGGTACAGCAACCTTCACTGGTGCATTAAAAGCTGCTGCATTTGATGAAAGTGGGTGCCGTGCTAAAAAATGAAGCGCGTCGCCCGTGTAGAGAAATGTTTTATGCTGCGCATTAAAAGCGCCTGGCCCCCCAAAGCCAGTGCATTTGATAAAAGTGGGTGCCATGCTGAAAAATGAAGCACAACGCCCGTATAAGTTTTACGTTGTGCACTAAAAGTGCTGATTTCCCGAAGCTACCACATTTCTTGAAAGAAGAGCATGACGGAAGCTCTACATGGCCACTCCTCCAGTGTTTAAACAAGCATTTGCAATGCAATAGGTCTCGTATTTGCGAGAATTAGAGCTATTGGCGTTGTAAATGTAAACATTTTTAACTAATGTTTTTTGGAGTGGAGTGGATGTATGTCGTGTGTAGTGGAATTATATGTGGATAGAAAGTATGTGGTATTTAGTGTAAAGCAATTATGTGGAGTGGGATTATGTGTTATGGAGAGTAATTACGTGGTATGGTAGTCTGTGTTGTTGAGTGGTAACCTCAGGTTTAGTGTTCCTCGTTTCCATAGAGGCTAAACTATCAACTCAATGAGACACAAAGAAAAAGCAACCACAGAGCATCACATCTAGACCTAGTCAGAGGTATGAGCAGGGCCACTGGAATTATTCGGTTGTTTGGCTGCGCCGATTTTCACGATTGTACATTTTCTGTCTTTGCCACATAGTCCATCATTTGCTGCATAATCTGCAGATCTGAACCAAAAAAACCTTGTTTCTAGCTGGAACGACTCAAACATTACAAAAATGCAGTGACACGTGTTGCAGCGTGGTGGAAGGCCCTTTGAAAAGCTGGAATGGTCACCTGTTACTTATTGCTAAATTTGGGAGTTAAATTGGTACTAATGGGGTGCAGCCATTTGTAATGCAATAGGTCTTGCATTAGTTAAATGTTGAGCTATTGCTTTGCAAATGTAAAAGAAATGCGGAGTCTGGCTTCCTTTGTTTTTCTATTTACTGACTTTTGCAGCAATTGCGGCATGCCACGCTTTAGCCTTAGATGTTTAAAGCTAAAGCGCAGCGTGCCGCCATAGCCACAAAGTCAATGCAATGTCGTGCTGATTTGTATATTTATGGGTCTGAACTGGGGTGGCGAATTGAGCTAAAGAACAATGATGGATTCAACCCAGATCTGTGACTGGGGTGAGTGTCTGAAAAGTTTCAGCACTCCGTCCATCATCTCCTTGTGTTTGCTTTGTTCGCCCCAAGTTCGCAGGGTATGCCCAGAAGTGGGTCCCTTGCCCACTTTGCAACTGGGTTCAAGCTAGCATGGCTGATGAGGGGTGTTATGCGGTAACCAGTCCCAGGATGCTTGCTTCCAGTCCAGGGAAGACCTGGCCTGGCAATTCGGGCTGGACTGTTCCCATAAGGAACAGGGTCAAGATTGATTTGCATATGGCTGGGTTCAAACTGGAATGGCATGGTGAGCAAAAAAATTATGGATTTAGGCCCAGATCGCTGTACTGGGGTGAATGTATGACATTGTTCTGCATTCTGTCCATCAACTGATGTTTTTGCATTTGTTATTCCCGAGTGGGACGGGTATGCCCAGACGTGGGTCCCATGCTCTCCATGCCACTGGAATCAAGCTATCCGGGCTGAAGAGGGGTGAAACCCCAAAACCGGTCCTAGGATGCTTGTTTCCAGTCCAGGGAGGACCCGGCTTGGAATTTCGGGCTGTACTGTTCCCATGAGGCACAGGGTCAAGACTGATTTGCATATGGCTGGGATCAAACTGGAATGGTGAGGGGTTGGGAAAATAATGGTGATTGTAAAGGTTTGTGGTGATGTCTAACGTGTAGGCCAGATACTCCTGGGTGGTTTTCCAAGTGCCCTCACACACCCTTGCGGGTGCAAAGCATCATCATCGGGCGTTGCTCCTCGTGGGGGTGGCGCTGCAGTCCCTCACGGGCCCTTCAGGAGGGCTCTCTGTCGGAGATCTTTTTACCGGAGTAGCCGTAGTTGTGCGTGCGGGTGTGTGGGGATGGTGGGTGATGTGGTGAGGCTAAAAAGACCTGTAGGAACCCCAAACGGTTTATTAATGGGTCCTGCGGGTCTGGTTAAAATCTAACGGGGAGTGGTGCCTAAGTAGCACTCTAAAAAAGTAGGGGAAAGGTAGATAGTTCTGTTACTCTCGACCCGTATGTGATAAAGTTAGAGTGAGAGTGAGAACGTGAGGTGGGTGGTCAACATGTTTTGCGCTTCCCAGCGGTCCCTAACGGATCCGTAGCGCTTCGTCAGGACCAAAAGGAAAGTGGTAACAAAATTTGATATAGGTCAGAATGTATCCTATATGTCCATAGTTTAGGGATCACGTTTTATTCGAGTCCCTATGAGCGAACCTAAAAGGAAAGGGAGGAGAAAAAGGGGACAGGGAGACAAAAAAGGGGAGGCAAAATGAAGTGGTCAACAACATATCCAGGGGGCGTAATACATATCCCTGGTATCAAAACAAGTCGGTGCGGAGAAATACTCGCATAATGGTTGTGCCACATGCCAGGGGAGGGGGGCGGGTGCAAGAAAGACTAGTGGTTCTATCAACTCTGTCGGTATACGGGTCACGCAAGCTAAATCAGTGCGGGACACATGCATTGTAGACAGCTCCACAGTGCAAAGTTCATGCAGGGTATCAGGGGGAGGCATAACTGCATTCGTTGAGCTGGTGTCTCAAAGTTGACTAGTGACCAGTGAGACTACTTCGTGACGACATGCCTCATGGTCTGCCCTAGTACATGGTGAGTCATGCAGGGTTTCAGAGGGAGTCATGACTGTTATGATTGGATCGGTATCTGAAAATTGACTTGTGTCGAGTGTGATAGCTTATTAACGACATGTCTAGAGGTCTATCTGGTGAGTGAGGATAACGGAGCCGGTGAAATTATTCAGCAGAATCCCGTGATCACGACTATTCTGCGTAGTGGTGGTGTGGCAATATACTGTTTGTAGACAAACTGGTAAACCTACCCAATGTTTAATGGGTCCAGGCTATACCGGATAAGGATCGGCTGGGGCGGAGGGCGCCAGCTAAAAAAGACAACCAGCGTCGTTTTACAATAAACACTTCGAGGGGAGCGGGAAATTGTTAAAAACGCCAGTAAGACTAACTTGGTAGAGTAGAGATAACACAAACAGACAAATTGTAAAACAGGCCAGTAGGGCTAACTGGACAGAGTAAGGATAATTCAAACAGGACTAGTAAAGTGGCTGCAAACAAGTACTTACTCACGCCCCGGGTATTCTGCTCTGAACACCTACGTGCCTCCAGGATCGCCGGTAGTTGACACGGTTTTGGAGGCACTATTTATGTCCAAAGTTGATTGGGTGTTCAACCCGGAACAGCTGCGAGTGTCGTGGAAACAGAGGCGGGACTGTGTTTCACGAAGTGGATGGCGGCCATGTTTGAATGGTCTAGAAATGTCAAGGAGTAATGTTGTAAGAGTCTCCGTATCGACGATTAAGAAGGGGGGGACACATGAGTGTGTCTCGAGGGTGTGCGTGGCGTATGGACCCAAAAATAAAAGTGCCTCAGGGTTACGCAGTGAGTTGGTTGACTGGTAGCACCTCTAGCTACTGTGGTTAGCACGTCGGCCATATTGGAACGGGTCTGAAAGATATCCCAAAGTGTGTATATTATTGAAAGATTGCATGGTCTGGATACAGGCACATGAGTTGGTACAATAGTGTCCGTTCCAAATTTACGTGTCATCGTAAGGGTGTCTCTGTGTCATAGATCTGAGAAGACACGTGTGGACAGGGTGATGCATAAATTCAGCAACCGTGTGGTGGTCCCAAAAGCCGGGCAGTCGAGTGAGGTACTATCATCCCAAACACTTCTGGGATGGGAGCGTCGGCCATGGTGGGTCCGGGACACTGTTCATGTGTGTGTGTGTCAGCAGAATGACTGGATAAGTTAGGTCATACATAGATATGGTGGTATCTGAGTGTGATTGACCTGAGAGGTACAAGTGATCTGACATTCAGTGCTGGAGGTGGGGAATAAGGGTCCGTAGACTACAGATATCTGTGCACAAAAACTCTCATGTGTCCATACAATTAAAAGCTGTAGTAATCTAATTGCAAACGGGAAGAGACCCGCTGTTATCGTCAGGAGATAGATACACATATAGTGACGGTCCGTTGGGTACAGGTGTCAGTACACAAACCCTCTCAAGTGTCCATACATTAAACTGCAGTAATCTAGATCCAAATGATTAGAGAACCGCAATAGTAGTCTGGAGATGGAACACAGGGATGGAGCTACAGTCAAAGCAGGTAGGTGTCGGGTCTGCAGTGGGTGGTGGAGTAGGAGTATGTATCGGAGTCCGCACGGGCAAGTAATCAGATAAATGCAGTTTTTAGTATTGCAGTTGGTGTGGTGTCTTAATTGCCAAGGTCTGGGAAGTCCCAGATCCAGCTCTTTCACAGGTTTTGTCTGGTGGCAGGTAGTACAAGAACCACATGGGAAATGGCCTACAACCGGGGGTAGTGCCCACAGGGTTTCTCGTGGTTTCCTGTTCTTTCTGGGGCGGGTATGCACCAGGATATCTCTTAGGTTCTGAGTGCGTTTGAACGAAAAGAGGGGGCAGGGACCGGGGTCAAAGGAACCAGTTTTGAGTATCTATCGCCGCCATAGAAGGATGTTGTCTTGGAAGGGGTTGGTAGGATTTTGAATTTTGTCTTCCTCCAGCTTGGCCATGTATAGACAGGCCAGGCTCGGGAGTAGTATATGGCCATGGATCGAGAGAGTCTACTAGAAACAAAGACCAAACCAGAGAACACGGCACTGACATGTGTGACATCTTTCACCCCTCTCTCAAACAACATCCAGAGGATAGTGAAACGTCATTGGAAAATACTCAAAACTGGTTCCTTTGACCCCGGTCCCTGCCCCCTCTTTTCGTTCAAACGCACTCAGAACCTAAGAGATATCCTGGTGCATACCCGCCCCAGAAAGAACAGGAAACCACGAGAAACCCTGTGGGCACTACCCCCGGTTGTAGGCCATTTCCCATGTGGTTCTTGTACTACCTGCCACCAGACAAAACCTGTGAAAGAGCTGGATCTGGGACTTCCCAGACCTTGGCAATTAAGACACCACACCAACTGCAATACTAAAAACTGCATTTATCTGATTACTTGCCCGTGCGGACTCCGATACATAGGCATGACAACAAGACCTGTCAAAACCCGCATCGGAGAACATAAGAGTACAATACGGTGCAAGAAAACACAGACTAGACTGCAGAACCATTTCCTGGAACACAACCATTCCCCTGACAGTCTCAAATGGACTGTGATTGACCACAATCCCTCATGGACACCAACCAACCTGTTCATAACAGAACAACGCTGGGTCTTCAGACTCCGCACTGATGTCACAGGTCTCAACGACGACATCCCATGGAGTTCCCTCAATCCATAATACCAGCTATCATAACCCTACTCCACCACCCACTGCAGACCCGACACCTACCTGCTTTGACTGTAGCTCCATCCCTGTGTTCCATCTCCAGACTACTATTGCGGTTCTCTAATCATTTGGATCTAGATTACTGCAGTTTAATGTATGGACACTTGAGAGGGTTTGTGTAGTGACACCTGTACCCAACGGACCGTCACTATATGTGTATCTATCTCCTGACGATAACAGCGGGTCTCTTCCCGTTTGCAATTAGATTACTACAGCTTTTAATTGTATGGACACATGAGAGTTTTTGTGCACAGATATCTGTAGTCTACGGACCCTTATTAATTGTGTATCCCCACCTCCAGCACTGAATGTCAGATCACTTGTACCTCTCAGGTCAATCACACTCAGATACCACCATATCTATGTATGACCTAACTTATCCAGTCATTCTGCTGACACACACACACATGAACAGTGTCCCGGACCCACCATGGCCGACGCTCCCATCCCAGAAGTGTTTGGGATGATAGTACCTCACTCGACTGCCCGGCTTTTGGGACCACCACACGGTTGCTGAATTTATGCATCACCCTGTCCACACGTGTCTTCTCAGATCTATGACACAGAGACACCCTTACGATGACACGTAAATTTGGAACGGACACTATTGTACCAACTCATGTGCCTGTATCCAGACCATGCAATCTTTCAATAATATACACACTTTGGGATATCTTTCAGACCCGTTCCAATATGGCCGACGTGCTAACCACAGTAGCTAGAGGTGCTACCAGTCAACCAACTCACTGCGTGACCCTGAGGCACTTTTATTTTTGGGTCCATACGCCACGCACACCCTCGAGACACACTCATGTGTCCCCCCCTTCTTAATCGTCGATACGGAGACTCTTACAACATTACTCCTTGACATTTCTAGACCATTCAAACATGGCCGCCATACACTTCGTGAAACACAGTCCCGCCTCTGTTTCCACGACACTCGCAGCTGTTCCGGTTTGAACACCCAATCAACTTTGGACATAAATAGTGCCTCCAAAACCGTGTCAACTACCGGCGATCCTGGAGGCACGTAGGTGTTCAGAGCAGAATACCCGGGGCGTGAGTAAGTACTTGTTTGCAGCCACTTTACTAGTCCTGTTTGAATTATCCTTACTCTGTCCAGTTAGCCCTACTGGCCTGTTTTACAATTTGTCTGTTTGTGTTATCTCTACTCTACCAAGTTAGTCTTACTGGCGTTTTTAACAATTTCCCGCTCCCCTCGAAGTGTTTATTGTAAAACGACGCTGGTTGTCTTTTTTAGCTGGCGCCCTCCGCCCCAGCCGATCCTTATCCGGTATAGCCTGGACCCATTAAACATTGGGTAGGTTTACCAGTTTGTCTACAAACAGTATATTGCCACACCACCACTACGTAGAATAGTCGTGATCACGGGATTCTGCTGAATAATTTCACCGGCTCCGTTATCCTCACTCACCAGATAGACCTCTAGACATGTCGTTAATAAGCTATCACACTCGACACAAGTCAATTTTCAGATACCGATCCAATCATAACAGTCATGACTCCCTCTGAAACCCTGCATGACTCACCATGTACTAGGGCAGACCACGAGGCATGTCGTCACGAAGTAGTCTCACTGGTCACTAGTCAACTTTGAGACACCAGCTCAACGAATGCAGTTATGCCTCCCCCTGATACCCTGCATGAACTTTGCACTGTGGAGCTGTCTACAATGCATGTGTCCCGCACTGATTTAGCTTGCGTGACCCGTATACCGACAGAGTTGATAGAACCACTAGTCTTTCTTGCACCCGCCCCCCTCCCCTGGCATGTGGCACAACCATTATGCGAGTATTTCTCCGCACCGACTTGTTTTGATACCAGGGATATGTATTACGCCCCCTGGATATGTTGTTGACCACTTCATTTTGCCTCCCCTTTTTTGTCTCCCTGTCCCCTTTTTCTCCTCCCTTTCCTTTTAGGTTCGCTCATAGGGACTCGAATAAAACGTGATCCCTAAAATATGGACATATAGGATACATTCTGACCTATATCAAATTCTGTTACCACTTTCCTTTTGGTCCTGACGAAGCGCTACGGATCCGTTAGGGACCGCTGGGAAGCGCGAAACATGTTGACCACCCACCTCACGTTCTCATTCTCACTCTAACTTTATCACATACGGGTCGAGAGTAACAGAACTATCTACCTTTCCCCTACTTTTTTAGAGTGCTACTTAGGCACCACTCCCCGTTAGATTTTAACCAGACCCGCAGGACCCATTAATAAACCGTTTGGAGTTCCTACAGGTCTTTTTAGCCTCACCACATCACCCACCATCCCCACACACCCGCACGCACAACTACGGCTACTCCGGTAAAAAGATCTCCGACAGAGAGCCCTCCTGAAGGGCCCGTGAGGGACTGCAGCGCCACCCCCACGAGGAGCAACGCCCGATGATGATGCTTTGCACCCGCAAGGGTGTGTGAGGGCACTTGGAAAACCACCCAGGAGTATCTGGCCTACACGTTAAACATCACCACGAACCTTTACAATCACCATTATTTTCCCAACCCCTCAGCAGTTCACCACTTTGGGACTGCCCACCATAGGAACTGGTACCATTTTGTGTATTTAGCTAACTTAGGAGCGCTGGTACAGGACCTCCTTCTTAACTCCTGCTCCTGGTCCCCCCCTCTCAGTGTGTTTACGATCAAACTGGAATGGCATGGTGAGCAAAAACAGATGGATACAGGCCCTGATCTCTGTACTGGGGTGAATGTATGACATTGTTATGCAATCTGTCCATCAACTGCTGTTTTTGCATTTATCACTCCGAGTGGAACTGGTATACCCAGACGTGGGTCCCGTGCACTTCATGCCACTGGAATCAAGCTACCCTGGCTGAAGATATGTGAATCCCCGAAACCGGTCCTAGGATGCTTGTTTCCAGTCCAGGGAGGATCTGGCTTGGCAGTGCGGGTGGACTGTTCCCATGAGGCACAAGGGCAAGACTGATTTGCATATGGCTGGGTTCAAACTGGAATGGCATGGTGAGCAAAGAAACGATGAATTTAGGCCCAAATCTCTGTACTGGAGTAAATGTATGACATTGTTCTGCATTCCATCCATCAATTGTTGTTTTTGCATTTGTCACCCAGAGTGGGACGGGTATGCCCAGACGTAGGGCCCGTGCTCTCCATGCCACTGGAATCAAGCTATCCTGGCTGAATAGGGGTGAAACCCCGAAGCTTGTCCTAGAATGCTTGTTTCCAGTCCATGGAGGACCTGGTTTGGCAGTTCGGGCTGGACTGTTCCCATGAGGCACAGGGTCAAGACTGATTTACATATGGCTGGGTTCAAACTGGAATGGCATGGTGAGCAAAAAAACTATGGATTTTGGCCCAGATCGCTGTACTGGGGTGAATGTATGACATTGTTCTGCATTCTGTCCATAAACTGATTTTTTTGCATTTGTCATTGCCGAGTGGGACTGATATGCCCAGATGTGGGTCCCGTGCTCTCCATGCCACTGGAATCAAGCTATCCGGGCTGAAGAGGGGTGAAACCCCAAAACCGGTCCTAGGATGCTTGTTTCCAGTCCAGGGAGGACCCGGCTTGGAAATTCGGGCTGTACTGTTCCCATGAGGCACAGGGTCAAGACTGATTTGCATATGGCTGGGATCAAACTGGAATGGCATTGTGAGCAAAAAAAGATGGATTCAGGCCCTGATCTCTGTACTGGGGTGAATGTATGACATTGTTCTGCAATCTGTCCATCAACTGCTGTTTTTGCATTTATCACTCCGAGTGGAACTGGTATGCCCAGACATGGGTCTTGTGCTCTTCATGCCACTGGAATCAAGCTATCCTGGCTGAATATATGTGAATCCCCGAAACTGGTCCTAGGATGCTTGTTTCCAGTCCAGGTAAGACCTGGCTTGGCGGTGAGGGCCGGACTGTTCCCATGAGGCACAGGGTCAAGACTAATTTGCATATGGCTGGGTTCAAACTGGAATGGCATGGTGAGCAAAAAAACGATTGATTTAGACCCAGATCGCTGTACTGGGGTGAATGTATGACATTGTTCGGAATTCTGTCCATCAACTGTTGTTTTTGCATTTGCCACCCCCAAGTGGGACGGGTATGCACAGACGTGGGTCCTGTGCTCTCCATGCCACTGGAATCAAGCTATCCTGGCTGAAGAGGGGTGAAACCCCGAAACCGGTCCTAGGATGCTTGTTTTTCAGTCCAGGGAGGACCTAGCTTGGCAGTTCCGGCTGGAGTGTTCCCATGAGGCACAGGGTCAAGACTGATTTGCATATGGCTGGGTTCAAACTGGAATGGCATGGTGAGCAAACAAACAATGAATTTAGGCCCAGATCTCTGTACTGGGGTGAATGTATGACATTGTTCTGCATTCCGTCCATCAATTGTTGTTTTTGCATTTGTCACCCCGAGTGGGACGGGTATGCCCAGACGTGGGTCCCGTGCTCTCCATGCCACTGGAATCAAGCTATCCTGGCTGAATAGGGGTGAAACCCCGAAGCTTGTCCTAGAATGCTTGTTTCCAGTCCATGGAGGACCTGGTTTGGCAGTTTGGGCTGGACTGTTCCCATGAGGCACAGGGTCAAGACTGATTTGCATATGGCTGGGTTCAAACTGGAATGGCATGGTGAGCAAAAAAATGAAGGATTTAGGCCCAGATCTCTGTACTGAGGTGAATGTATGACAGTGTTCTGCATTCCGTCCATCAACTGTTGTTTTTGCATTTGTCATTCCCGAGTGGGACGGGTATGCCCAGACGTGGGTCCCGTGCTCTCCATGCCACTGGAATCAAGCTATCCGGGCTGAAGAGGGGTGAAACCACGAAACCGGTCCTAGGATGCTTGTTTCCAGTCCAGGGAGGACCCGGCTTGGAATTTCGGGCTGTGCTGTTCCCATGAGGCACAGGGTCAAGACTGATTTCTTATGGCTGAGTTCAAACTGGAATGGCATGATAAGCAAAAAAACAATGGATTCAGGCACAGATCGCTGTACTGGGGTGAATGTATTACATTGTTCTGCATTCTGTCCATCAACTGTTGTTTTTGCATTTGTCACTCCGAGTGGGACGGGTATGCACAGACGTGGGTCCCATGCACTCCATGCCACTGGAATTAAGCTATCCTGCCTGAAGAGGGGTGAAACCCCGAAACCGGTCCTAGGATGCTTGTTTCCAGTCCAGGGAGGACCTGGCTTGGCAGTTCGGGCTGGACTGTTCCCATGAGGCACAGGGTCAAGACTGATTTACATATGGCTGGGTTCAAACTGGAAATGCATGGTGAGCAAAAAAATTATGGATGTTGGCCCAGATCGCTGTACTGGGGTGAATGTATGACATTGTTCTGCATTCTGTCCATAAACTGATTTGTTTGCATTTGTCATTCCCGAGTGGGACGGACATGCCCAGATGTGGGTCCCGTGCTCTCCATGCCACTGGAATCAAGCTATCCGGGCTGAAGAGGGGTGAAACCCCAAAACCGGTCCTAGGATGCTTGTTTCCAGGCCAGGGAGGACCCGGCTTGGAAATTCGGGCTGTACTGTTCCCATGAGGCACAGGGTCAAGACTGATTTACATATGGCTGGGTTCAAGCTGGAATGGCATGGTGAGCAAAAAAATTAGGGATTTTGGCCCAGATCGCTGAACTGGGGTGAATGTATGACATTGTTCTGCATTCTGTCCATAAACTGTTGTTTTTGCATTTGTCACTCCGAGTGGGACGGGTATGCACAGACGTGGGTCCCATGCACTCCATGCCACTGGAATTAAGCTATCCTGCCTGAAGAGGGGTGAAACCCCGAAACCGGTCCTAGGATGCTTGTTTCCAGTCCAGGGAGGACCTGGCTTGGCAGTTCGGGCTGGACTGTTCCCATGAGGCACAGGGTCAAGACTGATTTACATATGGCTGGGTTCAAACTGGAATGGCATGGTGAGCAAAAAAATTATGGATTTTGGCCCAGATCGCTGAACTGGGGTGAATGTATGACATTGTTCTGCAATCTGTCCATCAACTGCTGTTTTTGCATTTATCACTCCGAGTGGGACTGGTATGCCCAGACATGGGTCTTGTGCTCTTCATGCCACTGGAATCAAGCTATCCTGGCTGAATATATGTGAATCCCCGAAACTGGTCCTAGGATGCTTGTTTCCAGTCCAGGTAAGACCTGGCTTAGCGGTGAGGGCCGGACTGTTCCCATGAGGCACAGGGTCAAGACTGATTTGCATATGGCTGGGTTCAAACTGGAATGGCATGGTGAGCAAAAAAACGATTGATTTAGGCCCAGATCGCTGTACTGGGGTGAATGTATGACATTGTTCGGAATTCTGTCCATCAACTGTTGTTTTTGCATTTTCCACCCCCAAGTGGGACGGGTATGCACAGACGTGGGTCCTGTGCTCTCCATGCCACTGGAATCAAGCTATCCTGGCTGAAGAGGGGTGAAACCCCGAAACCGGTCCTAGGATGCTTGTTTTTCAGTCCAGGAAGGACCTAGCTTGGCAGTTCCGGCTGGAGTGTTCCCATGAGGCACAGGGTCAAGACTGATTTCTTATGGCTGGGTTCAAACTGGAATGGCATGATAAGCAAAAAAACAATGGATTCAGGCACAGATCGCTGTACTGGGGTGAATGTATTACATTGTTCTGCATTCTGTCCATCAACTGTTGTTTTTGCATTTGTCACTCCGAGTGGGACGGGTATGCACAGACGTGGGTCCCATGCACTCGATGCCACTGGAATTAAGCTATCCTGCCTGAAGAGGGGTGAAACCCCGAAACCGGTCCTAGGATGCTTGTTTCCAGTCCAGGGAGGACCTGGCTTGGCGGTGAGGGCCGGACTGTTCCCATGAGGCACATGGTCAAGACTGATTTGCATATGGCTGGGTTCAAACTGGAATGGCATGGTGAGCAAAAAAACGATTGATTTAGGCCCAGATCGCTGTACTGGGGCGAATGTATGACATTGTTCGGAATTCTGTCCATCAACTGTTGTTTTTGCATTTGCCACCCCAAGTGGGATGGGTATGCACAGACGTGGGTCCTGTGCTCTCCATGCCACTGGAATCAAGCTATCGTGGCTGAAGAGGGGTGAAACCCCGAAACCGGTCCTAGGATGCTTGTTTTTCAGTCCAGGGAGGACCTAGCTTGGCAGTTCCGGCTGGAGTGTTCCCATGAGGCACAGGGTCAAGACTGATTTCTTATGGCTGGGTTCAAACTGGAATGGCATGATAAGCAAAAAACAATGGATTCAGGCACAGATCGCTGTACTGGGGTGAATGTATTACATTGTTCTGCATTCTGTCCATCAACTGTTGTTTTTGCATTTTTCACTCCGAGTGGGACGGGTATGCACAGACGTGGGTCCCATGCACTCCATGCCACTGGAATTAAGCTATCCTGCCTGAAGAGGGGTGAAACCCCGAAACCGGTCCTAGGATGCTTGTTTCCAGTCCAGGGAGGACCTGGCTTGGCAGTTCGGGCTGGACTGTTCCCATGAGGCACAGGGTCAAGACTGATTTACATATGGCTGGGTTCAAACTGGAATGGCATGGTGAGCAAAACAATTATGGATTTTGGCCCAGATCGCTGAACTGGGGTGAATGTATGACATTGTTCTGCATTCTGTCCATAAACTGTTGTTTTTGCATTTGTCACTCCGAGTGGGACGGGTATGCACAGACGTGGGTCCCATGCACTCCATGCCACTGGAATTAAGCTATCCTGCCTGAAGAGGGGTGAAACCCCGAAACCGGTCCTAGGATGCTTGTTTCCAGTCTAGGGAGGACCTGGCTTGGCAGTTCGGGCTGGACTGTTCCCATGAGGCACAGGGTCAAGACTGATTTACATATGGCTGGGTTCAAACTGGAATGGCATTGTGAGCAAAAAAATTATGGATGTTGGCCCAGATCGCTGTACTGGGGTGAATGTATGACATTGTTCTGCATTCTGTCCATAAACTGATTTGTTTGCATTTGTCATTCCCGAGTGGGACGGATATGCCCAGATGTGGGTCCCGTGCTCTCCATGCCATTGGAATTAAGCTATCCGGGCTGAAGAGTGGTGAAACCCCGAAACCGGTCCTAGGATGCTTGTTTCCAGTCTAGGGAGGACCTGGCTTGGCAGTTCGGGCTGTACTGTTCCCATGAGGCACAGGGTCAAGACTGATTTGCATATGGCTGGGATCAAACTGGAATGGCATGGTGAGCAAAAAAAGATGGATTCAGGCCCGGATCTTTGTACTGGGTTGAATGTATGACATTGTTCTGCAATCTGTCCATCAACTGCTGTTTTTGCATTTATCAATCCGAGTGGGACTGGTATGCCCAGACATGGGTCTTGTGCTCTTCATGCCACTGGAATCAAGCTATCCTGGCTGAATATATGTGAATCCCCGAAACTGGTCCGAGGATGCTTGTTTTTCAGTCCAGGGAGGACCTAGCTTGGCAGTTCCGGCTGGAGTGTTCCCATGAGGCACAGGGTCAAGACTGATTTGCATATGGCTGGGTACAAACTGGAATGGCATGGTGAGCAAAGAAACAATGAATTTAGGCCCAGATCTCTGTACTGGGGTGAATGTATGACATTGTTCTGCATTCCGTCCATCAATTGTTGTTTTTGCATTTGTCATCCCGAGTGGGACGGGTATGCCCAGACGTGGGTCCCGTGCTCTCCATGCCACTGGAATCAAGCTATCCTGGCTGAATAGGGGTGAAACCCCGAAGCTTGTCCTAGAATGCTTGTTTCCAGTCCATGGAGGACCTGGTTTGGCAGTTCGGGTTGGACTGTTCCCATGAGGCACAGGGTCAAGACTGATTTGCATTCGGCTGGGTTCAAACTGGAATGGCATGGCGAGCAAAGAAACAAAGGATTTAGGCCCAGATCTCTGTACTGGGGTGAATGTATGACATTGTTCTGCAGTTCGTCCATAAACTGTTGTTTTTGCAATTGTCACCCCGAGTGGGACGGTTATGCCCAGACGTGGGTCCCGTGCTCTCCATGCCACTGGAATCAAGCTATCCTGGCTGAAGAGGGGTGACACCCCGAAACGGTCCTAGGATGCTTGTTTCCAGTCCAGGGAGGACCTGACTTGGCCGTTCGGGCTGGACTGTTCCCATGAGGCACAGGCTCAAGACCGATTTGCATATGGCTGGGTTCAAACTGGAATGGCATGGTGAGCAAAAAAACTATGGATTTAGGCCCAGATCTCTGTACTGGGGTGAATGTATGACATCGTTCTGCATTCCGACCATCAACTGTTGTTTTTGCATTTGTCACCCCGAGTGGTACGGGTGTGCCCAGACGTGGGTCCCGTGCTCTCTATGCCACTGGAATTAAGCTATCCTGGCTGAAGAGTGGTGAAACCCCGAAACCGGTCCTAGTATGCTTGTTTCAAGTCCAGGGAGGACCTGGCTTGGCAGTTCGGGCTGGACTGTTCCCATGAGGCACAGGGTTAAGACTGATTTGCATATGGCTGTGTTCAAACTGGAATGGCATGGTGAGCCAAAAAACGAAGGATTTAGGCCCAGATCTCTGTACTGGGGTGAATGAATGACTTTGTTCTGCATTCCGTCCATCAACTGTTGTTTTTGCATTTGTCACCCCGAGTGGGACGGGTATGCCCAGACGTGGGTCCCGTGCTATCTATGCCACTGGAATTAAGCTATCCCGGCTGAAGAGGGGTGAAACCCCAAAACTGGTCCTAGTATGCTTGTTTCCAGTCCAGGGAGGACCTGGCTGGGCAGTTTGGGCTGGAGTGTTCCCATGAGACACAGGGTCAAGACTGATTTGCATATGGCTGGGTTCAAACTGGAATGGCATGGCGAGCAAAGAAAGAATGAATTTAGGCCCAGATCTCTGTACTAGGGTGAATGTATGAAATTGTTCTGCATTCCGTCCATCAATTGTTGTTTTTGCATTTGTCACCCCGAGTGGGACGGGTATGCCCAGACGTGGGTCCCGTGCTCTCCATGCCCCTGGAATCAAGCTATCCTGGCTGAATAGGGGTGAAATCTGTACTGGGGTGAATGTATGATATTGTTCTGCATTCTGTCCATCAAGTGTTGTTTTTGCATCTGTGGTAATAGATCAATATTTTAAAGTTCCAAAACTCCACACTTAGAAGAATTTCCAAGTGAAACCAGTCAATGTTAGCCTATGGAAGAAAAGTGAGTTATCGGCTTTTAGGTAAGTACTCGACTGGCAGAGTTAAGGTTCTGGGCATAGACTCAGGGGTCTCCCAGGGTCAGGTAGGTACAGTTGGTACACCCTCAGCGGCACAGGGGCAGCCGGGTGCAGAGGTAGTTAGGCCCAATGTTATCCAATGGGAGGCAGGGGGCCTTCGGTTGGTGGCTGCTGGCGAGCGGGCCACGCGGCTGTGGAAGCTGGGCTCCTGGTCACTTGCTCAGGGCAAATGGGGAAGTAGATTAGGACATAGGTTGCACTGCCAGGGGCACTCGGGCAGCTGGGTGCAGGGTGCTTTTGAGCCGTCGGACGCTCATTGTTATTCAATGGAGATCTTGGAAAGTGAACAAAGGCTGCATGCTCGGGGACGGAGGATCTTCAGGAGCAACCAACACTTCGAGGGGTAAGTTGGGATCTTGGAAGATAAGTAGGCACCCAGGAGTTGGGCACAGGGACCGTGGGGTGCCGGGTGCAGGGGTGTCTTTTGACATCGGAATATCTTACCCCCTGCTGGTCGCGGTTGGAGGTATCCCTGGTTCTGAGGCTGCAGGCGTCATTTGGGTCATCGAGGAGGGTCCTTGGGCACTGGATTCCAGATCAGAATCGCCGGGGGGACGCCCTCAGGGTCTTTGTCAACTCGGGCACAGGCCGGGCTCGACGGGTGCAGAGTGTGCTGGTTTCGCGGTTCCTGGCTGGCACCAGAGGTATTGCTGTATGAGCAGAACCACTGCTCGTGGGAGTCTCAGTCTTGGTAGAGTCTCAAGGTGGTCAGGTCCTCCGGGGTTTTTGAGGTTGCGGACCACTGAAGGCGCCGGAGTTCCACAGGAGCAGGTTCAAGGATCAACAGGCCGGTAGGGCTGGGGCCAAGTCAGTTGGTTTCGTCCTTTTGTTAGCAGCTGCGCAGTGGGTCTTCTGGTTTCTTGATCTTTTTGCTTGTTTTCAAATCGGGATCTGAGGAAGGAAGGTTCAGGGTGCCTCTAAATACTAGATTTAGGGGCGTTACAGGTAGGTAAAGGGCAGGGACCAATAGGTCCCTGCCCTGGGGGTGGGTACATCCCCTATCCTGCCACTCTCCTGTGGGAGGGGGGCAGTAGCCTAGTCCTGATTGGGCAGGGCTTCCCATCTTCAAGATGGCGAGAGCTTGGAGATGTGCTTCACCTCGCCTCCCCCACCTGAGGGGTGGGGTCGGCAGAGGCTGGCACCTCCCCTGTACTTACTTGGGGTTTCCGGCCAGTCTTCCCGCCAGAGTGGGGGTCAGAACCGGTGGGGGCAAGTTACTGAGTTCAGCAAGTGGCCTGGAGAAGCTCACAAAGGCAATATGCCTTTGAAGCTTCCCCCTGCCCCTCCTGGGGGAGGAGACCTAGCACCTCGCTCAGGATGTGCATTGTTGCAGGCCCAGGAGAGCGGGGCCAGGGGTCCAGCAACATGTCTGCTGTGTGGCAGCCTAGGCAGCCTCTCAGACAAGACGTAGATTGTAGGTTAGGTTTCAGGGGGCATCTCTAAGATGCCCTCTGTAGTGCATTTTACATTAAATCCCACACTGGCATCAGTGTGGGCTTAATGTGTTGAGAATTTTGATATCAAACTTGTTAGTCTTCAGTGTAGCAATTATGGTGCTGTGGAGTTCGGAATGACAACCTCCCAGCACCATATACTCTTAATGGCATCACTGCACTTACAGTGCCCAGGAATGGCCCTGGGTACTATAGAGGCACAGGGCTCATGCACCTGTGTCCTCACCACTGGCATATGGCACCCAGCTAGAGGGGGGGCTGATGTATGCCAGGGCAGTGGGTTTGTGGGCATGGCACACAGGGATGTGTGCCATGTCGAGGGTGGCATCTTGAGGCGTGCGATATCCTGCATGAGTGGCGGACCACTGTCTAAGTCTGAGGAGATTTCCCGTTCTGTATGTTCTGGGGTATGTTTCTGAAATGTCTCTGTTTTTTGAGTCTTTCTTCTGGACTGGTCTCTTGGGCGAGTGTCTTCAGAGTCTGATGCCTCTGAAACTGTGCTAATAACTTTCTATTCCTGTAAGTTGTAGTCCTGGCAGAGTCTCTAAACTTAAGCGGCCTGCAATGAGTTTTAATTTTAGTTTCTGCAGTTTAGGTCGGTTATCTGCTGGGGAGCTCCTTCTGGAAGACCCAGTGTAGGAGAGTAGGGTCTGCTATCCTATGGTCACCCCACATTTTTGCTTTTTGCTTCACTGGTTTTTGACATATTGAGGCTGTGGGCCTGCTAATCAGACCCCCAGCCTGCTATTCTCTCTAACTAAATTGACACTATGCACCCTAGGTGCATAACCAATTGGAAGTGGATCACCCTGTGAGCCCCTGTACCAGTGTACACTAGGTACCCAGGGCATTGGTGTATCTAAGGCCTGCCAGGGGCTGAAGCATGTATTATGCCACCCCAGGCTTGGCCTAACAAATTTGACACAACTGGCTGATCACTCAGCTGGGGTAAGTTGGTGTAACCACCTCTTACTTAGGTGTAGTATACCTATGCCTAACCTTAAATGGGACACAGGTTAACCTATAAGTCACTCCTATGGCAGGCCTTAACAATCCTGAAGGCAGAGTGCTTGGTTCCATGTGAGATGGTGCTCTGGCATGAGCTGAGCCTGTCTGCAGTGGTCGGAACAACTTCCTTCTACCGTTTCCAGATATCGTCATACCATATACTCTTAAGTGCATTATGAACCTCGCGGTTAAATGCTATCTTTGGTTTGGCTTTATCAAAACATGTCGAGTAAGGTGTCATACGAATTGGAATACTAACCCCTCGCCAATTCTGGCGACGGGGTTAGCATTCCACCCTTCTAGAGGGACACGACATGTACAGTACCTGAAACCCGGGTAAAATCCGACATAGCCTCAGCTCCACAAAATGGATGCTGCCACCACAGACACAAGTCTGCCCTCCTGCTGCTGGGAGTCCTTCCAGCTTGGGAGACGTGGACAAAGGGTTTCCTGCCAGGGGAGGTGCGAGCACCACCCAAGACAGGATTTTGTGTATTGGTCAGGTAGGGCTTGAAAGAAACCAGACATGCCTGAGGCTCACAAGGAGCCTCGGTGCATATGCCAGTTCAATCCGGTCCTGGGGCACACCAGCCCCAGACCTGGGGCGAGCTGGACAAAGAATTGGGGGTGTAACCACCCCCCTTCCTGGTCCCACCCTTAGGGAGGGACCTAGCAAGTAGTCCGGCCCCTAGAATCCGCTTAAAGGTAGGAGCTGTGTCCTAAGACTTCAGACATCCTGGAATCAACTTAACCACAAGAAGAAGACGGGAACTTCGACGCTCTGCTGCACAGAGGACTGAAGGAAATCTCCCCTATGGTCAGGGAGTGACCATCTTGCTAACGCAAGCACCAACCAGCTATTGAACGTCTGCTTTGCCTCCACCTCCTGCCGGAGCCCGAGCCCAGAGCCCGACAAGACCTAGACCTCCAGACCTCTCACCGCCCGATCCACAGTCCCTGCAAAGAAGGAACCCGTGGAGGCACCGAGACACGTGGAGCCAGCCATCTTGAAAGACCGACGACAAGCTGCAAGCACAGCGACAGAGGCTTCCTCCAAGTTGTGCTTTGGGTCCTGAGAAGCCCAACACCCGAGCAGCATTTGCACCAAAGGTGAGCCCTCCAGCATCTCCACGATCTGCGTGGGGCCCCTCTGCACTTTGCATCTCGACGCACCTGCCCGGTCCCTGGCCCGTTGGCTAGTGGCCATTTTGGCGACCTATTTGAAAATCAACGACGCTGGTCTGGTTGCTCCAGACTGGCCCTAGCTGCTCTCCAAAAGAGTAGCCCCTCTGACCTTGCTGGTCAGAACAAACAGGTTTCTTGAACTTCCACGACTCCTGCCTTTGCCAAGGCTTGTTTGCTTCTTTCGAGTCGCCGACACCGCCGACAGCGAGAGCCTGCGTGGGACAGCTCATGACTCGACTCCTGGACGTCGTCAATCTTCAGGGACCACGTGGCTGCGGAGACAAGCTACCCCTCTTCACCTGTTTGCACCCGACATCGCCTGGTACCTACCTGGTGCCACGCCGGTCACTGGCTAGTGACTGTGAACACTGTCCCCTCTGCTTTCAGGTCTTCTACAACTCCGATCCACCCTTGGATCCACCGCATCTCTTCTGGACCGATCGCCTGCAGCATCTTTGTCATCAGGCTCCATTGAATCAATAGACGAAACCCGACGCACTTCGAGACCTATGCACCCGCTTCCTGTGGGTGAGGTAAAGCTGGCACTCCGGTGCCCAAGTGTAGAGAATCATCTCTAGTGTCTGTGTTTCGAATCTTGAGATCGTAGTCTAACCAGAAGAGCCATTCTGCAGTAACTTTGTAACTTTTACGCACCCATTGAAAACCTATGGGAGCACGCGTGTGACTTTCCTCACTGCACACGCAACCCGTGGACCTCCTGGTCACTAACTGAAGTTAGCTCCTCGTAGGCCCAGCGATTCTAGAGGCCCTAGGCCTTTTCCCTTTCCTGTTCCTGGTACTTATACCACTATTTTAGTATATGGTTTGAGTGGCCACCAGGGCCCATCCATATAAAGTGCAACTTCTGTGTATTATAACATTGTCTTGTTTAACAATTTGTGCTCCTGTGCTCATAAAGAGTCTAGGGGTTACTTTGAGAAATAAATACATATATATTTTGAATATATATCTGTGTGGTGTCCTTTCATTGGTATAAAAGGGGGTTACATTTGGTAAAACAGCCTGCTTAACCCCTTCGATGCTTATGACGGAACGGTTCCGTCATGCACGTCGGTTGGGCTGTGCTTATGACGGAACCGTTCCGTCATGGCCCCGCCCGCGCTCAGAACCTTCAGCACCGCGCGGGAATCCGCGCAGCGCTGAAGGGGTTAACACGCTTTAACGAGTTTAGCCTCAAAGACTGCTTAGCCTACGCTACCACTAGGGCAGCTAGTCCGAAAAGGTTGACTTACAACCACACCATAAGGGTTGCTTGGCATGGTACAAGGTGGTCACTTTAACTAGTGAACATCATATACCAGGTCAACTTCTCACATTGGTGAGCAGCGGTTGGATTTGAGCTTGCTGTGTTTTACCATTGTAATCTCTTGGTTACCAATTGAAAGATCACATAGGTACCTGTAGGTACATATAAAACAAGATAGATATACTTAAGTTCTACTGAACTTAGTTATTGTAGAGCAAAGGGAGTAGCACACCCTGACTACAACTACTAGATAGGTTTAGTAGGTAAACCCAAGTGTAGGTAGATTGCAACACATCCACCCACACTTAAGAGCAATGGAGAGGGCAGAGGGGTCCAAGGTACCCATCTCTGTCGAGAGTGACCCCCAGAGGGCACCAACTCTCTTTGCTACCCTAAATCAAAATGAGCTCAGGCAGTTGGCAAATATCAGGGGCCTTAAACAGCCCAAGAACCCTACTTCTGCTGAACTCAGAGAGCTTTTACAGGCTGATGAAGATCAGAAAGCTCTCAAGAAAGCCTCCCAGTTAGGCCCCTCAGGGACTGGAACAGGAGGCCCCCCTTCTGAAGATGCTACTGAGGTACCCCTTTCCAATAGTCACCCCTTAGATGAGATTCATACTACAGAGGATGAAAGTGAGAAGGGTACTGATACAGAAGGTAGTGAGGATGAAGGGAGAACTAGCCCAGTGCCAAGTGTTATACGTGGCCCAGCTAACCTAAGGCTATTGGGGACTGACAATGGGATCATCCCATTGGATCTCCCCAGTGGACTTAACACAGGGCTTGGGAGGCAAAGGAATCACTCAGGTGAATCTAATGCTTCTCATGCCTCTAGAGGCTCTCAAGGTCACTCCAAGAGAAGGATGACCACCCCTCAGAGGAGGGAGCATGAGGCCAGAATGCAGGAAGCCCAGCTGAGGATCAGGAAGCAGGAGCTAGAGGTAGCCCTGATGGAAGAGAAACTGAGCAAAGCTAGGCAACCTAAAGAGAGTGGGTCTATACCCACTGGTGGCAGCATTGTCCCTAAGGACAAAGATAGGGTCTTTGACAATAGGAACCTGTCCAAGGTTGTGCCCCCCTACAAAAGTGGGGATGACATCCACAAATGGATGACTGCTCTTGAGAGAGCCTGCAAAGTGCAGCAGGTTCCTGAAGACCAGTGGGCTGCAATCGTATGGCTCTCCTTTGAAGGAAGAGGCAGAGATAGACTCCTCACTGTTAGAGAGGAGGATGTCAGAAGCTACAGAGTCCTGAAGAGTGTCCTAGTTGATGGGTTAGGCTTAACCACTGAACAGTACAGGTTAATGTTCAGAGACACCCAGAAGACACAGACTCAGGACTGGTCTGAATACATTGGATGTGCCACTAAGGCTTTGGAGGGTTGGTTGCTGGGAAGTAAGGTATCTGATTATACAGGATTGTACAATTTGATGATGAGAGAACAGATTTTAAATAACTGTCAGAACCAGCAACTGCATCAACACTTGGTTGACTCAGATCTGACCTCTCCCCAAGAATTGGGAAAGAAGGCAGACAAATGGGTCAGAACCAGGGTTAAGCAAAAGAACCAGAACCAGGGCCAAGGGGGTGATCAGAAGAAAACAGACCAAAAGGGTGGAGATCAGAAATCTAAAGACAAGAAGTCTTCAACAGGGCCCCAAACTAGTACTAACGAGGGTGGGTCCCAGCCTAAAGGGAAGAAGAAAGAAGGTCCAAAGAAACCCTGGTGCAAACATTGCAAGAATACAACTCACTGGACTAGTGATTGTAGGAAGGGTGGAGCCCCCAACACTGTTGCCCCTCAGGCACCTGCTCCCAGTACTACTGTTAGCAGGGTTAGTCCCCAAACAAAGGGTGTAGTGGCAATCACTATGGGAACTGAAGGAGATTCTGACTTAGACAGAACCCTGACACAGGCAGTCTTGATCTGTGATGGGGACATTGATTTGTCCCTGACTGTGAGCCCCAGTAACCTGGGCAAGTACAGACAGACTCCTTTAATTAATGAAAAAGTGGCTCAAGCCTACAGGGACACATGTGCCAGTGTCACTATGGTGACACCAGGCTTTGTGGATCCTGGACAGTACATACCAGGTGAGAATTACCTGGTGACCAATGCCAGCAATGCCACTACTTCACATAGTGTGGCAATTGTTAACTTCTCATGGGGAGGGGTAACTGGCCTCAAAAGGGTTGTGGTTAGTGCAGACCTCCCAGTAGAATGTTTGTTGGGCAATGACCTAGAGAGTTCTCTATGGTCAGAAGTGGAGTACAGGACACATGCAGAGATGTTAGGTATATCACCACATGTCCTTGCTGTGACCAGGTCACAGGCCAAAAAGTGCCTTACTGAACCACAGGTCTTGGATCCTGGAGCAATGGACCAAGCACCTACCAAGAAGAAGAACAGGAGGGTAAAGGCTGTGCCTTCCCCCCTGCCTCAAGGTGATGATCAGCCTTCCCAGGAAGATGATCTAGAGGAGCCTGAAGGATCTGTCCCTGAAGAGCTTGAACCTGATCAGGTTGAGTTTCTGGGGACAGGGGGACCTTCCAGGGCTGACTTGGGGCAGGCTCAGTTAACCTGTCCATCTCTTGAACCCCTCAGACAGCTGGCTGCTGCTGAGGCTGCTGGGAATGCTCAAGGTACCCATAAGGTGTATTGGGATGAAGGGCTCCTTTATTCAGAGGCTAGAGACCCAAAACCTGGTGCAACCAGGAGGTTGGTTATACCTCTGCAATTTAGGGGCTTCCTTCTTACCTTGGCCCATGATATTCCTCTAGCAGGACACTTAGGCCAGAACAAGACTTGGGACAGGCTTGTCCCTCACTTTCACTGGCCTCACATGAATGAAGATTCAAAGGAGTTTTGTCGCTCCTGTGTGACCTGCCAAGCCAGTGGCAAATCAGGTGGCACAACAAAGGCCCCCCTAATACCACTACCAGTGGTGGGGGTCCCCTTTGAAAGAGTGGGAATAGATATAGTGGGTCCCATGGATCCTCCCACTGCATCTGGGCACAGATTTATACTGGTGGTAGTGGATCATGCCACCAGGTATCCAGAGGCAATTCCCCTTAGGACCACTACAGCTCCTGTTGTGGCCAGGGCCCTGCTGGGA
This sequence comes from Triturus cristatus, assembly GCF_964204655.1. NCBI lineage: Eukaryota > Metazoa > Chordata > Amphibia > Caudata > Salamandridae > Triturus > Triturus cristatus. The sequence goes on from NC_140590.1 coordinate 179,868,231, forward strand.
GTATTCTCCAGAGTGGGGTTTCCTAAGGAGGTGGTTTCTGACAGAGGTACCAACTTCATGTCAGGATACTTGACAGCTATGTGGAAGGAATGTGGTGTCAACTACAAGTTCACCACTCCTTATTACCCACAATGCAATGGGCTTGTTGAGAGATTCAACAAGACCCTAAAGGGTATGATCAAAGGATTACCTGAGAAGCTCAGGCGAAGATGGGACATCCTTCTACCCTGCCTTCGGTTTGCTTACAGAGAGGTCCCACAAAAAGGAGTTGGCTACAGCCCCTTTGAATTGTTGTTTGGGCACCCTGTGAGAGGCCCACTGTGTTTAGTGAAGGAAGGATGGGAGTTACCTCTCAAAAAGCCTAAACAAGACATAGTGGACTATGTACTTGGTCTCCGCTCCAGGATGGCGGAGTATATGGAGAAGGCATCCAAAAACGTTGAGGCAAGCCAGGCCTTACAGAAAGCTTGGCATGACCAAAAGGCTGTCTTGGTTGAGTTTCAGCCAGGACAGAAGGTATGGGTGTTGGAGCCAGTGGCCCCAGCAGCACTCCAAGACAAATGGTCTGGACCCCATACAATCCTGGAAAAGAAGGGAGAGGTCACCTACTTGGTGGACCTAGGAACTCCCAGGAGTCCCCACAGGGTACTCCATGTTAACAGGTTAAAAGCATATGTTGACAGGGCAGACATGGGCTTGTTCATGGCTACAGATGAGGGACAGGAGGAAGAGAGTGACCCTCTCCCAGACCTGTTGTCTCAGAACCCTGAAGATGGCTCAGTTGAAGGAGTGACCCTTGGAGGCAACCTCACTGATCATCAGCAGATGGAATGTAGACAGGTTCTACAATCATTTCAACACATGTTTTCCTTGATACCTAGTCAAACTGACTGGTGTACCCATGTGGTGGACACTGGTGACAGTCTGCCTGTAAAGAACAAACTTTACAGACAACCTGACCACGTCAGGGACTGTATAAAGGCTGAGGTACACAAAATGCTGGAACTGGGTGTCATTGAACCCTCAGAGAGCCCCTGGGCTAGCCCAGTGGTCCTGGTCCCCAAACCTCACACCAAAGATGGCAAGAGAGAGATGAGTTTCTGTGTGGATTACAGAGGACTCAATGCTGTCACTAGGACAGATGCACATCCTATTCCAAGGGCAGATGAGCTCATAGACAAACTAGCTTCTGCTAAGTTTTTGAGCACATTTGACTTAACAGCTGGCTATTGGCAAATCAGATTAGCTGAGGAGTCCAAGGCCAAAACAGCATTCTCAACCCCAGGTGGGCATTATCAATTTTTGGTGATGCCCTTTGGTCTGAAGAATGCACCTGCCACCTTCCAAAGGTTGGTGAATCAAGTCCTTACTGGGTTGGATGACTTTTGTGCAGCATATCTTGATGACATTGCTGTCTTTAGCTCCACCTGGGAGGATCACCTGATCCACCTGAAGAAGGTACTTGAGGCTCTGCAAAAGGCAGGCCTCACTATCAAGGCTACTAAGTGCCAGATAGGGCAGAGTAAGGTTGTGTATTTGGGCCACCTTGTAGGTGGAGGCCAAGTTCAACCACTGGAGAGTAAGATACAATCCATCAAGGACTGGTCCCCTCCAACCACCCAGACTCAAGTTCGAGCTTTCTTGGGCTTGACTGGGTACTACAGGAAGTTTGTTAAGAACTATGGGTCCATTGTGACTCCTCTTAATGATCTGACATCCAAGAAGATGCCCAAAAAGGTTCAGTGGACAGTAAGCTGTCAAAAGGCATTTGATGACCTGAAGAAGGCCATGTGCTCTGCACCTATCCTGAAAAGTCCTGACTACTCCAAAGAGTTTATTGTCCAAACAGATGCTTCTGAGTTGGGTGTGGGAGCTGTGCTGTCACAACTTAATGTAGATGGTCAAGACCAACCCATTGCTTTTATTAGCAGAAGGTTGACCCCAGAGAGAAGAATTGGTCAGCTATTGAGAGGGAGGCCTTTGCTCTGGTGTGGGCCCTGAAGAAGCTGAGGCCATACTTGTTTGGCACTCACTTCAAGATTCAGACCGACCATAAGCACCTCTTGTGGCTAAATCAGATGAAGGGTGAAAACCCCAAACTGCTTAGGTGGTCCATTTCCCTACAGGGTATGGACTTTACAGTGGAGCACCGGCCAGGTACCGACCATGGGAATGCAGATGGTCTCTCCAGGTACTTCCACTTAGGACATGAAGACGAGACTGGTCAAGGCTAGTTTAATGTCCCTGCGTTTGGGGGGGGGGGGGGTTGTGTAGGAGAGTAGGGTCTGCTATCCTATGGTCACCCCAAATTTTTGCTTTTTGCTTCACTGGTTTTTGACATATTGAGGCTGTGGGCCTGCTAATCAGACCCCCAGCCTGCTATTCTCTCTAACTAAATTGACACTATGCACCCTAGGTGCATAACCAATTGGAAGTGGATCACCCTGTGAGCCCCTGTACCAGTGTACACTAGGTACCCAGGGCATTGGTGTATCTAAGGCCTGCCAGGGGCTGAAGCATGTATTATGCCACCCCAGGCTTGGCCTAACAAATTTGACACAACTGGCTGATCACTCAGCTGGGGTAAGTTGGTGTAACCACCTCTTACTTAGGTGTAGTATACCTATGCCTAACCTTAAATGGGACACATGTTAACCTATAAGTCACTCCTATGGCAGGCCTTAACAATCCTGAAGGCAGAGTGCTTGGTTCCATGTGAGATGGTGCTCTGGCATGAGCTGAGCCTGTCTGCAGTGGTCGGAACAACTTCCTTCTACCGTTTCCAGATATCGTCATACCATATACTCTTAAGTGCATTATGAACCTCGCGGTTAAATGCTATCTTTGGTTTGGCTTATCAAAACATGTTGAGTAAGGTGTCATACGAATTGGAATACTAACCCCTCGCCAATTCTGGCGACGGGGTTAGCATTCCACCCTTCTAGAGGGACACGACATGTACAGTACCTGAAACCCGGGTAAAATCCGACATAGCCTCAGCTCCACAAAATGGATGCTGCCACCACAGACACAAGTCTGCCCTCCTGCTGCTGGGAGTCCTTCCAGCTTGGGAGACGTGGACAAAGGGTTTCCTGCCAGGGGAGGTGCGAGCACCACCCCAGACAGGATTTTGTGTATTGGTCAGGTAGGGCTTGAAAGAAACCAGACATGCCTGAGGCTCACAAGGAGCCTCGGTGCATATGCCAGTTCAATCCGGTCCTGGGGCACACCAGCCCCGGACCTGGGGCGAGCTGGACAAAGAATTGGGGGTGTAACCACCCCCCTTCCTGGTCCCACCCTTAGGGAGGGACCTAGCAGGTAGTCCGGCCCCTAGAATCCGCTTAAAGGTAGGAGCTGTGTCCTAAGACTTCAGACATCCTGGAATCAACTTAACCACAAGAAGAAGACGGGAACTTCGACGCTCTGCTGCACAGAGGACTGAAGGAAATCTCCCCTATGGTCAGGGAGTGACCATCTTGCTAACGCAAGCACCAACCAGCTATTGAACGTCTGCTTTGCCGCTGCCTCCTGCCGGAGCCCGAGCCCAGAGCCCGACAAGACCTGGACCTCCAGACCTCTCACCGCCCGATCCACAGTCCCTGCAAAGAAGGAACCCGTGGAGGCACCGAGACACGTGGAGCCAGCCATCTTGAAAGACCGACGACAAGCTGCAAGCGCAGCGACAGAGGCTCCCTCCAAGTTGTGCTTTGGGTCCTGAGAAGCCCAACACCCGAGCAGCATCTGCACCAAAGGTTAGCCCTCCAGCATCTCCACGATCTGCGTGGGGCCCCTCTGCACTTTGCATCTCGACGCGCCTGCCCGGTCCCTGGCCCGTTGGCTAGTGGCCATTTTGGCGACCTATTTGAAAATCAACGATGCTGGTCTGGTTGCTCCAGACTGGCCCTAGCTGCTCTCCAAAAGAGCAGCCCCTCTGACCTTGCTGGTCAGAACAAACAGCTTTCTTGAACTTCCACGACTCCTGCCTTTGCCAAGGCTTGTTTGCTTCTTTCGAGTCGCCGACACCGCCGACAGCGAGAGCCTGCGTGGGACAGCTCGTGACTTGACTCCTGGATGTCGTCGACCTTCAGGGACTACGTGGCTGCGGAGACAAGCTACCCCTCTTCACCTGTTTGCACCCGACATCGCCTGGTACCTACCTGGTGCCACGCCGGTCACTGGCTAGTGACTGTGAACACTGTCCCCTCTGCTTTCAGGTCTTCTACAACTCCGATCCAACCTTGGATCCACCGCATCTCTTCTGGACCGACCGCCTGCAGCATCTTTGTCATCAGGCTCCATTGAATCGATAGAAGAAACCCGACGCACTTCGAGACCTATGCACCCGCTTCCTGTGGGTGAGGTAAAGCTGGCACTCCGGTGCCCAAGTGTAGAGAATCATCTCTAGTGTCTGTGTTTCGAATCTTGAGATCGTAGTCTAACCAGAAGAGCCTTTCTGCAGTAACTTTGTAACTTTTACGCACCCATTGAAAACCTATGGGAGCACGCGTGTGACTTTCCTCACTGCACACGCAACCCGTGGACCTCCTGGTCACTAACTGAAGTTAGCTCCTCGTAGGCCCAGCGATTCTAGAGGCCCTAGGCCTTTTCCCTTTCCTGTTCGTGGTACTTATACCACTATTTTAGTATATGGTTTGAGTGGCCACCAGGGCCCATCCATATAAAGGGCAACTTCTGTGTATTATAACATTGTCTTGTTTAACGATTTGTGCTCCTGTGCTCATAAAGAGTCTAGGGGATACTTTGAGAAATAAATACATATATATTTTGAATATATATCTGTGTGGTGTCCTTTCATTGGTATAAAAGGGGGTTACATTTGGTAAAACAGCCTGCTTAACACGCTTTAACGAGTTTAGCCTCAAAGACTGCTTAGCCTACGCTACCACTAGGGCAGCTAGTCCGAAAAGGTTGACTTACAACCACACCATAAGGGTTGCTTGGCATGGTACAAGGTGGTCACTTTAACTAGTGAACATCATATACCAGGCCAACTTCTCACACCCAGCTTGTGTCCTAGTTACCCTTTTGGGGGGGTGTTCCTCCACCTATTGCCAAGCTTCGTGTGGAGTATGGTAGGAAAAAGTTTTTGACTGATATAATACTTTTAGTTCGGCCTTAAAAAGTAGGATATATTGTATTTGTAAGCTTGAATGTCTTGCGTTGCTTTTGCACCTCCCTTGAATAGTCCGGGAACACCATTATTTTGGTATTTTATAGTCTGACTCCTGCTACTCGTCGCATTTCTCTAAGTATGAGGTCCTGATCTTGATAGTTTAAAAAGCATGCTATCAAAGGCCTTGGCGGCGCTCCAGTGAGGAGTTTTTTCCCAGGTATTCTGTGGGCGCTCTCGATCACAAAGCAGGAGAAGAATTGCGTGTTTGGGAGGGAGTCCGTTAGCCATTTGCGCAGAAAAGCACACGCATCTGAACCTTCTATCGCTTCTGGGAAACCAATAAATCAAAGGTTATTTCTACGAGCGCTATTTTCTGCATCATCGACCCTCCAGGCCACCTCCTTCATGGCCATGGTTAGGGCTGTGACCTCCTTCCTGAGGCCCTGCGAAGTGTCTTCTACTTTCGATATTCGATTCTCAGCTTGCGTTACTTTCTCTGAGCTGGTGAGGAGGTCTTGGCGCAATAAGTTGAAGTCTATGCGAATTTCATCAATCTTCCCTTCCAGCACCTCTACGGAGGATTGAATTGCCTTAAGTAGTACAGTATTGTCCGGCATGTCGGCTTGCAACATGGGGGCCTGTAGAACCTTGGTGAACTTATCCATTCTCCACTGCCTTTGCGGTTTGGGGTCTTTGTCTTTTGCCATCTGCCATCTATGGCTGCTTCCTAACACTATTCTAGGAGGCAAGGGTCTGGGTTGCTGCGCAATCGTCTCGGCATTAGATATGCAGGGAACTTCTTTATATATTGTCTGGATCTGGCTATGAAGTTCCTTCTACACTGCGCCCCCTCTAGTTCTCTTCCTCTCAGGAATTGTGATCAGGCTCTTGTCTGTGGCAGTATGGACACTTGAGAGTGTCGGGAAGTGCCCTCACCCAACTTACTTTGGGGTTACTTTTCCTGTTTGTAAGTTGCAGTTTTGCCAGGTATGGATTCTCGTGGGTTCTCCCCATCTCTGCAGCCGTGGACTGGCAGGAATCAAGCTGGGGCCCTAGGTGGGACCTCTTGCCACACTTCTGATTCTCCCCTTTGCCTTTCGGTGGGAGAGGAATGCAGTCTTGGCATCAGGCTTATTGCTCCCTCGAGCTGCCCATCCCCTCCATGCGTCTTGTTTTGGGACGCCTCAGGAGAAGCAGACTGGGGGGAGGGTGCCCGATATGGTTCTGATCCCACTTCCCCCTTACGGCTCAGGCTGCCAACCGTCAGCAAGTTTTGGGACTGTATCTTGGGCGGGTGCCCAACTGTCGCCCAGGCCCCCACGGAGCCCCGGGGCAACTCGTCTTCACCCTTGCTGCCAGTCACCACAGGGGAGTCATGGTACCGACCCGGTCCCCCTCCCGAGCACTCCTTACCTTAGCTGGCCGCTGTCTCACAGCCTCTTCTCCTGTCCTTTCTTCCAGCCACTCAACAGTGACTTCCTTTCAGCCCAAGTCTGTGGTGGCCTCGCTCGTTGGTGTAGGCCGTTATTTCCGAGTTGCGGGCTGGGCTCCACCACGTCGCAGTTGTGCCGGTCTGCAGCAGCCGATTTGGGTCTCTTGGCACTCTGCCCACCTATGTTACGGGCTCTTTGCGTAGGCCAAAACACCCCCAGTTATCCGCTATCAGCTCACTCCGGGGGGCAGCCTCCTGCTCTTGGACAAGTTCCTTTGCAACACCAGCCGGAATCGGGCACTCCTCATAGCACCGGCATCTGATCTTGCTACCCCGGCGTCTCTGCCTGTCCCAAAGGGCGTGGGGGGGTCTGCAATTGTTTATTCCCTGGCTCCTTTGCCCCCTTGTTGTCTGGCCGGCTCACCTTCTCTCGTTGGGTCTCTTTTTTCGCCGTCTCTATCGCCCAAGGCCGCAGCATTCTGCCATTTTGTCTCCGGCTACGCTGCACTTTCTCGCTCCGTTTTCTCGCCTTCGCCAGCCAATTTAGATTTCTGTTGCATTCTTCCGCTCAACTTCAGCGTCCTTGTCACACCTGATGGCTGCAAGTTTCAGGATTGCGTGTGGGATGAAGGATATCAACAGGATTTTTTAATGGGCCAGCGGAGCGCCGGTTGGACACATCTAGTCCGCCATGTTGCTGGCCACGCCCCCTATCACACATTGTTGATAGTGCTTCTGCATGCGTAAAGATCAATAATCCTGGTATGTCACCAGTGATTTGGCTACTAATTAGTGCTGACTGAAAAGGCACTGAAAAAGTATCATCATTGTCAGTAATTATACGTTAAATAACTTACTATGCACAAGTTTTGCATGCATGTTTGCGTGAATCATTTGCATGTGTTGCAGCGCCGAAACATGGGTAACGGGAAAAGGGGCGAGATCCGTACCGATATCCTCCCTTCGTCACAGACCAGACTTCACATTAACACTTTCATACATACAGTCATTGATGGGGCCCACCCATAACATCAACATTCACACTTCACTTTGCACTGGTCTGCACATACAGGAGAGATGAGCGGTTCAAGCGCTGACATGAAAGGAATACCTTATTACCTATAGGAAGGAAAAGTTATATTATATATCTATACATCATTCCTTACACCTACAGATCTCAATCTTAAACATCAAGGCACTCCTCCCACATGAACAATGGATCATTTAGTTGGATTGGTTGATTGTGATCTAGAACCAGCTAAAACACATTTCAAGACTTCGATCTTATCTCCTTCAATAAATCACAAACGCAATTTCTTGTAAGCCAATATTTGTTTATCTATTTTATCGCAAAAGGTTAAGCTTGCATTTGGAAAATCACAAAACACCATATTTACCTAATCTTGCTATAGGGCATCTTCTATACATCAAAAGAGCTGTCAATCGGTCAATAGCAGATCAGAAAAAGTTCTTCATGCAGCACGCTACAGTCCCAAAGAATTGGCAAGGACCAGAGACGTGCGAGCATCTATCAGTGCCCATAGATTTTAATAAAGTTTGTAGTTCATCAGGGAAATGGGCAGAATTCGGACTGTCAAAGATTCAGGAATGCAGCAGTCACCCTAGATAGTAGCGTCGCGTAGCGTCACCGTCGTCTTCGTCAGCAAAAGGAAAAAGGAAAGTATGCGCATTTCTCTCTATTCTACCACCATTTTTATAATAAAAGTAAGGTTAAGATGCAACAATTTACAAAGTTTGGACTTTTCTGATTGGTCGGTTGAGATCGTCCGGTGAGGTTTAGCACAGTTTGAGGGGCTATGTCATAGTTGAGTTTATTCCGATTTCTTTGTAAATGTCCATTGTACTGTCACTTGGCTGTTTTCCCACCGTCGCCTTGTTCGGGAACACTGAGGAAAGGGTCATGACGAGGCCACAGGAACAAACTGTTGCACAGGCGCTCTTCACCCCAAACCTCGTGGAATTGTGACCATTACGTCGTGTCGCGTCAGCGGGCATTTTGATTTTAAGCCCAAAGAACAACTTAAGCGACACAAACACGAAAGAGTAATTAATACATAGATATAGTGAATCTACTGTTAACCCTTTACAAATCCCTCTATGTGCTTGTATTTATCTAGCGTATAGTGACATTTAAAGCGTTCATATTCACCCATTTGATGTCATCTCGAGCAACATTGCGGAAACGTCACAAAAGCCACATATCATGCAGTATTCTATTTAATACATATACTACGGTTAGTATGCGTACGGATTTTAGTTATAAAGATTATTTAGCCATGCAAATTGCAATTCCCACGTATATTTTATATATTAATAATGTTGATTAGAAAACATGCAAACTCATTTAATAATATTATGATTAATAGATTATTCGGCTAGTATACTCATGCAGAATAGGGGGGGTATACAAAATGTTGTACTACCCGCTCCATCAATCCCCCCTTTGGTGATTTTATCACCACACCATCAAATTTGTATCAGTTTGTCAAGGAATTGAAATGAATTCTTAGGTGTTAAATTACATCTCAATTTCCCCAATTTCTTCTCTTCTGGCTGTTTTATACATGTTCTCTTTCATCTCCTCTAATTCTACAGATTTTCTCTTTTTAACTTTTTCTGGATTTTCTTTCTTGTATGACACAGGCATCCTAATCTCAATATTAATGCTAAGAAAATTACACATGTTAATGGAAACAGGATTTTACCTAAGAAGGTACTACCTAAGTTTACTAAGAAGTTTTTAATAGAAGAAAGTTTCTTTCCAATCTTTTCCCAAACACTTTCAACCTCCAGTGGTGAAATTTCCTCATGCAGATCAGTTATATTCTTTTTTTTTTTTTTTTTGCAGTTTGTACAGATGACATAAAATTACATCAATGCGTCAGTGCTAGAATTCAAAAAAGAAAAATAATAATACCATAATGAAACATCCTTTACCCTTACAGACCAACCATAATCAGGATGAGGAGCCACATTTTCCTTATATAAAACTTTTTAACAATCGTTACTCTTCATATTTCCCTCCTCCTCTCAAGTTCCGGCCCCCCTCCAATTTGAGATAGGAGCCCAGATACTTTCCCCAAAATCTCTTGATTTCTTCCCCTTCTGAGCATACACAGAGATCTCAATATTATGTAGACCGAGTAATCTAGAAAGCCACATTTGGTATGAGGGAGCTGCAATATCCTTCCACCCAGCAGAAATTAAAATCCGAAGTACTGCGACAAAGATGAAAACCAGAGCTTCCTCCGCTTTCCCCAGTTTCAACCTATCATCGCTACCTAATACCATAAGGGTAGGGGATATATCGATGTTTTGGCCTGTCAGCTCCTCCCAGAATTTTTCTATTTCCCTCTGAATACCGGCCAGAGACCCACAGTAAAAAAACATATGAAGCAGATCTGCCTGACCCTCCTTACATCTGGGGCAACTATCATCCGCCCTTACCCCCCAGGCATATAACTTAGCTGGCGTGTGATATAGATTGAACAAGGTTTTGTAGTGCTGTGCCCTCAGACTGGTGGAACGGAATATTTTCTTGCTCAATAGGAGGGCCAGATCCAGATCAACGTCGGGATTTCCCAGTTTTATAACCAAAGCAGATTCGGTCTTTTCTATATCATCTTGAATTTCTCCATTGAGTAGACTATACATTTCCTTTACCTTATTACACCCTTTCACCAATAAATCTACAATAGGGAATTCCGCTAATGGTGAAATCCTCGGTCTTAATGCCTTCAGCCTACACACTAATTTGACATACAACAGCCAGTGTTTTGAAGGAATACCAACTCTGTTCTGCAGCTCATCGAACCCCAAAATCTCGTCTCCCCTCATTACATCCCCTAATGTCTTAATTCCTAGTTCTTCCCATACCTTCAGATTCCTATTGACTGCCTTTTGTGGAAATAAGCTAGAATTGTTTAGATGAAGGTATTTGTTTACCTTGGGGATTCCACAAAACTTTGATATTGCCCTCCAAACACCCCATGCACCACCCAATACCTTAAAACTAACTTTTCTATAGTATCTGCGATCTACTTCACACATTAAAAGGCCTAGGGCTTTTCTCCCTACTAATAACTCAAAAATTGAGGGGGGCACCTGAGTTTCATGATTTCCTCGACTAGATTGTGGCTCTGACTGAAACAGAATGGACATATGCATCAGTAAACACGACCAATGATACAGCCTCAGATTTGGTAAGGCCAGACCACCCCTATCCCTAGGGAGAGACATAAGATTAGTAGATCGCCTTATCCTCCCATACTGCCAGATAAATTTTATGAAGATGGATTCCAAGCTTTTGATTACTTTTTCTTCGATTAGAAGAGGTATGGCCCGGAACAAATAAAGAATTTTGGGGAACATCGTAATTTTCAATACATTGACCCTCCCTATCAGCGAAAGGTGTAATACATTGATTCTTTATAGATCTGCTTCTATAGATTTGCTCAGGGGGCCAAAATTCTCAGCTACTATTTTATCTATCGAGGCATTGATTCTGACCCCCAAATAACTCGCCGAGTCCACATATCTTGCATCAGTTTTGACAATATTTTTTGTGCAAATTATTAATGTTTTAGATTCATTTAATAGATATCCTGAATGTTTGCCAAAATCCTTTGCCATTTGTGTCAAAACCAAAAGTGCCTGCTGCGGATCTGGGGTGACCACAGACAGATCGTCCGCATACGCCAACATTTTTGTTTCATACCCCTTACAAACCACAGGTCTGATTGTTGGGCAGTCCAGTATCTTTCGGATGAACGGATCGATGTACAGAGAGAAGAGGATTGGAGAGCAGGGGCAGCCCTGACGCGTGCCTCTATTTATAATAATTTTATCGGAGCTCTCGCCCATGACCACCACTCTTGCAACCGGGTTGAAATACATTGCCCTGAGTGCTCTTATAAATTTCTCTCCAAATCCCCTCCCCTCCAAGATCCCCCAGAGAAAGCTCCAAACCACTCGGTCAAAAGCCTTCTCTACATCGAGCAGGATCATAGCCATCCCGTCTCCCTCAATGGACTGGGCATCAAACAGGGCTATTGCTCTTCTAGTGTGGGCTGTAGTACCATGCCCAGGTACAAACCCATGTTGCCACGGGGAGACAAGGCCGCCTATGATCCCACTCAACCTTTTAGCCCAGATTCTAGAATAGAGTTCGGTATCCGCGTTAATCAACGAGATGGGGCGGTGCGATCCCGGTTTCTCGCTGGGTTTCCCCTTCTTATGGAAAACAACTATATTTGTTTCCCTCCATGAGTCTGGGGTCTCCCCTGTACATACTATGCCATTGAATAGATCTATAAGAAGCGGAGTAATCTCTGACTCAATGCATTTGTATACCTCCAAAGGAATCCCGTCAGGGCCCGCGGCCTTGCCTGTGGATAATTCCTGCAAGGCTGCTATAATCTCGCCCTCGCCAATATCCATATCCAGCTCTTCCCTAGCTATGTTATCGAGTCGAGGGCCATTATCCATATATACTTCACCTTGGCAACCACCTGTATTTTCCTCGGTATAAAGGCCTTGATAGAAATTTTTAAAGACCTGCAGGATGTCTTTGGCTTCTGTGTATTCTTTGCCATTTTCTTCTATCCTAGTGATCATGTTTTTAACTCTTTCCTGCTTGATTTGTAATGCCAACAGCCTGCCTGCTTGTTCACCAGTTTCATATCGTTTCACCCTTGAGTTTTGATGTTCACCATTCACCTTCTGCATTACCATCTTTTGTATATCAGCTTTAGCTGCCAACAGTTTCCTTTGGCTCTCAATACTGTCCCCGCCTTGTGCTATATCTATAGTGTGTTGTTCCTCTGCCATTGCTAATTCCATCATTAATCTTTCGAGCTCACTTCTGTCCTCTCTTCTCAGTCTGGCCGAGCAGCTTATTATTTCACCTTTTAAGGCTGCCTTAAACGTCTCCCAGACCGCGTTTCGTGAGGTACTATATCTATTAGCTGCAAAGAATTCCCCCACCCACTTTCTAATGTGTTCTACAAATCTTTCATCCAACAGTAGTCTCCTTTCAAAAGTCCATCTATTTCTTACTCTTTCTGACCTATCCAGTTCGTATGTTAATACTAATGGATTGTGGTCCGATAATACCTTTGGGAGCTTGGATATTGCTACCCTATTTATTTCTGAAGCTGACACGATGAAGTAATCCAGCTTAGTATATCTTTGAAATGGGTATGAAAAATATGTGTAGCCTGGGTTTTTAGGCTCCTTAATTCCCCATACATCTAACAGCCCGTGAGAACAAATAAGGGATTTAACAGCCCTAAACACCCTTGGCTTTCGTCCTAAGTATACTACATCTGGGCCCCAGTCTGCTGAAATGTTCAGATCACCGCACAATATTATAGGGGTTGACCAGGTGGCTAGCTCTGTTTCAAGAAAATCATAAATTTCGGGATCATCATAATTAGATCCGTATACTATACTGTATAGTATACGGATCTAATTATGATGATCCCGAAATTCCCTGTTTTCAGTTTCTATTTTTGGTAAATTCTGGTGGGGTTTCTTCAGTGTTTTCAAGTGATTTCAATACCTTAAAAAAACTGTGGTTATCAGTGGTTACACATTTTCGCGCCATTAAAAACAACTTAAACAGTGTTTTTCCGGTGTTTATGGAACGTTTTGCTTTTATTATTGCTTGATTTCTGCACTGATAGTGCATGGTATATAGACAGTGTACATATAGTGTATATGAGGTCCAAATATATTTTTGCAAATTAATTATTATAGTACACCATCCAATACTTCTTCAGTGAGTCTTTGGTCATGTGTGCTTGCTCCTTCCTTCCCATGTAAACTTTTTTCTGTGAAAAGGCTCTTTCAACATTGGCACTTGAGATGGGCAACACCAAAACAGCCAGTACACAATTTGTTAACTCTGGCCATAGCTTTCCATGCCATTACTGGTGCACTTGAAGATTGTGATACTCAGGGCAGGTTCTGCAACATTTGTGTTGAACTGGGCGCTTATGCACTCAAAGTTATTGAAGCGGTCAAAAATGAAGCAGCACTTTTGAAACTACGGAGGATATTCCCCTTTATGGAAAGTATCTAGAACTTGTACAGAGTACCACAATGAGGTTTCATTGACTTCAAATGCCACGGTTGGTGAAGGGACATTTCTATGCATCATTGCAAGTCATTTCTCATACATTGTTAAATAAAAGTTCCTGAATTGCTCTTCAACGTTGCTTTGCTTACCAAGTGGCAAGCACCATAACATGGAACATGCTGCAGTGCCAAAGTCACTAAAGGTGTCACACAGCCTACTCTCAAGGAGATGTTTCACATCTACACCAATTATGCTGAATACTTGGCAGACAAGGGTGCTTTCAGACTCTAATTTTGTTATTATGTCCACAACAGCAGCTATGTTCTCGTGTAAAAATCTAAGAATGCAATAGAGTGTACTTTTTTCACATCACTATCAATATGTGACCAAAGATCCTCACATTTCTTGCTTTGGCATCATCACAAATATTCTGTAAACGGTTGCCACATGGATAATATTACATTCATAGCCCCTTGGACTGAGAACCATCATCTAAGTGACACCGTTGGGATGACTCTTTCTTTGATGCCGCACAAAGCACAAAATGAGAAATATTTGCGTTTTAGTTCCTGTGCATAAGAAAACAGTGCACAAGAATGGACTAAAAAGTCAATAGTATTCTTCATTAACTCTGAAGATTGTGAAGATGCTTTCAGCATACCATCTAACAAGTGGGAAGGATCTCTTACAGGGAAGAACTTCAGCTCAGGTATCGATTTTGACGGGTCATCACACAACTTTTTCATATACGTAGCTGAATCACAGCAAATACAAACAATATCACTCCAATCTTTCTTGAACTTGGAAAGAACCTTTTTGCAGAGCATTCCAAGTGACACTGTTCCATGTTTTCCAAAAGTCTGGTGCCATGTTTTCACCACCATCCGAGATGCTTGGTGATAGCACTCTTTTCACATACACTTGTCACTATACCTTGCATTGAATGCTTAAAGTGTGAGGTGTTGGCAATTCACCTACTATCAATACTGACTCACTAGAAACTGGGGGCTGCTGTCACAAGGATTTTTACGCATTATCTGTGGGTAAATGTGATGACACATATTAGGAAAGATTCCCAGCCATTTTACCAATCAGTGAAAAAATCAAACGCAGCCAAAATATAAAATATGATTTTGATATTTCCTGATTCTCTACAGTTTATAAAATATTTTAAAAAACACCTAAAACATGTTTCTAAACCCTGCATCTTTAGACCAAAGACCACAAAACTGAAAAAAACAAAAGGAAGAAGAAACAATCTTTTAGTAGCATCCCTAAACAAAAAAACTCAAGCAGAATAATGTTAGCCCGGTGTAACAAACGTACCTTGTATTGGCCACTTCAGGAAGAAAAGACTCTTTCGCTCTCTTTTTTCTTTCTTTGAATGGCATTTAGTTTGTGGTTGTGCAGGTGTTTTTTCAGTGTTGATATGTTTTCACTGGTGATGGCTACTTCTCTTACAGTGGGGTTTTATCAGTTATTATAGGTTTAAACCTAAAACCGGACAGCGTAACTATACACAACGTGACACCTTTTGCCAGCTCGACTAAGACCCATCTCCCATTGCTATCCGCTTTGGTCCGTCTAGCCCCTCCAAGGAAAGTTCTAACCAAAGCTGCCACTCCCCTATTTATCGAGGGTTGCGTTGAACAGGCAACTAACTCGTAGCCCCTCACAGACATAAGATTCCTTTTAGCCCAAGAGAGATGAGTTTCTTGTAGACATAAAACGTCCACTCTATTATGCTTCAAAAAATGGGCTAATTTTTGACGTTTCTTCTAATCATTCAGCCCTCCAATATTGATTGAACACACCCTAATGCTTGCCATCCTGAAAATCTATTTGAACAACAAAAAATTCCTGAAACCTTAACTGATTGTCGATTGCTGCATCCTTGCACTGACTATTAAAACATTCATAGTATTCCAAACTGCATCCTTTTCCACCATTTTCCAATTTGACCCCCCCTCCCCCACCTCCCCCCCTTCCGCCCTCTGTCAGAGAGATCAGTTATATTCTTAATGTAAATTTTAAAATCTTTACTTTCATCTGGAATGTAAGTACAACAATGTTGAACTTTCAGCATTCCACAGACTCCACCCTCTCTTGCCCATAATATATCAAGGGCAAGTCGATTTTGCATTACCATGGCACGCATGGCAACTATTTCAGTATTTACCAATAAGAATCCCCCAGCGGTGCTTGTTGACAAGCGATCTATTACTGTTGATAGTCTTCTAATTTTGTTTGCATTCAGAGATATTCCCACTGCTCGATTAAGAGTGGTAAAGCCCCAGGACCTGACTGCATCCCTCCTGACCTATTTATTCAGGAACAAGATGTATGGATTCCTTATTTGACCCTCCTGGCTAACGCCCTTGCGGGTGGTGCTGTAGTCCCTGACTCGTGGCTCGGGGCAAAGATACTGCCGATATATAAGAAAGGCGATCGCTCTGCCCCGGGTAACTACAGATCCATTAGTCTAATAGACGCAGTACAAAAAATTATAGCCCGCCTTGTACTTGGTCGTATCCAAATTTGGATGTCTGACTTTGACGTGCTGTCTCCACTTCAGGCAGGGTTTCGGTCCCACACTGGGACCCTGGACCAAGTATTTAGGGTAGTACTTCTGTATTGGAAGGTTGTCTTTCTGGGGGGAGGCAAATTGTATGCAGCCTTTGTAGACTTAAGGTCTGCGTTTGACCTTGTGCCGAGGGACAAGCTATGGAAAGTTCTCTTGGACATGGGCATGCCAAAAGATCTGGTTTCTTTTTTGGTCACCATACATGAAAATACGTACGCCCGTGTCCGATGGGGTAAACCCGGGGAACTGACCGATAGATTTAAAGTATCCAAAGGTGTACGACAAGGGTGTGTACTCGCACCCACCCTGTTTTCTTTATTTATCAATGGGGTTGTAAACTACTTCTTAAATAGCCCTACAGATGCACCTACATTGGCAGGAATGAAGATTCCCCTGCTCATGTTCGCGGATGACACCCTTTTGATCTCGAGGACGAGACAGGGACTGCAGTTGGCCCTGTCTCGCTTCGAGACCTTTTGCCGCGAGCATGAGCTGGAAATAAACATTGGGAAGACCAAGTTTATGGTTTTTCGTGGCCCTCGGCGGGTTAAGGCGGAGGTGTGTTTGGGTGGTGTCAACTTATCCCAAACGGCAGTATTTTTTAGCGAGACGTGCAGCTGGTCTCACCAGCTGGATCTTCTCGCGCTCAAGCATGCCCAATTGGGAGGAGCTTTGTTGAAAGAGCACAAACACTCTTTAACAAAACCAATAGCCCCACTCATGAAGATCTACGGCTCCAAGATTTTACCTGCAATTTTATATGGAGCTGAGATCTGGGGCTTTAATAACTTGTCCAAATTGATAACTGCCCAGAATAAATTCCTCCGGTCAGCTATTGGGCTTCCCCAATCCACTCCACGCATCCCTCTTTTGTTTGACCTGGGAATTCAGCCTATAGAGGACTGCGCAGGGTATAGACCCCTGGCGTTCTGGCGCCGCTTGTGGACGACCCCCGAACTATCTAACTATGCAAAAGCCCTTCTGGAGATCAAAGGGTTGGAGGGGTCGCATAGGATTCCCTGGTTGTCTAGCATCAAAACCCTGTTATATGATCTCGGGATGCGTGATCTATGGGTTAACCCTGATACAGAAGTTTTCCCGGCAAAAAAGGTGCTTAAGGATGCGTACTGGAATTACATTAAGAATAGGAGATGTGCTTCCCTTACAGGTTCCACAATGACTGCTTCTTTTCTAGTTTTTAAGGATGACTCTGTCTTTGAAAGTTACTGGGATACCATCTTGAAGTTCCTAGATCGTAAGTTGTATCACCAGTTCAGAGTGGGCGCTCTACCACTGCGAGGACTCACCAAAAGTTGGAGTCCTCTTGGTAGTGATAAATGCCCATTCTGTGTTGACAAGATTGAAACCATGGATCACTTCCTTTTTTGTTGCCCAACTTATCAACTTCCCAGACGTATCTGGCTTCGACCTGCATGCAGACTAATGAGCACTCGTTCTGCACAGGTCGCTAGTAGAATTTTGAAAACCGATACTTCCACTCCTATAGTAATAGGTGTTGCTAAATTTATCAGTTGGGCATGGATCCTTAGGGCCAAGAAACTGAAGCTGTAATCTTTGTTTCCTGCTGCCACACAATAGTATCTACTTTGGTCCATGGCATAAACGGCACGTCTCTCTTTGCACTTTATTGTATTTTTTAACATGATGTGATCATTTTTAATTCATTATTTTATCTACCATTTTAAAGGTTTTACAGTCTATTTTTGTATTGTACATGAATTGTTTTGTAGTCGAATTGTCTAATATGTGTAGTATGTCTTTTATGATGCAAATCGAATAAAGACTTTTTGACTGACTGACTGGTATCAATGCTCCAAAGATGTCACCTACAATTTCTGACCAAGATTCTCTCTTTCTACATGCTAGATAACTACCTAACTTATGTACACCATCTTCTCCTCTTCCCATGTGGAATATCTTGGAAAAAATCAGACCTACATAACATGTGCCATACCAATAGTCTGGCAACCGATAAAAAGCCTTGTTCCCGCAGATAAAATATAACCCAGGAAAAACTGGATCATTTCCTCCTTTAAATCCCTATCCACCCATGATTCGGTATGTATCATGGCACTCACTGTTACCTAAAAAGTAATTATCATATGCAGTTTGATTCCTTCTAATGCACAATTTTCCTTTCTGAGGCCAATCTAAAGCCATAGTTGGACTAGCTTCTCCTTTCAAATGTTTTCCTATTTCAGCATCCCAGACTGTCTTTTCCACTTTTCCCTCAGATGCTTTCTTTTGCATTTTCAATCTCCTCTCTTCAACCATATCCAAGAACGTCTTTTCCTCTTTCTTTAAACTGCAAGTTAAATTATTTCTAAATATATATTCTAATGTTAGTTCTTTAGTCTCTAAGAAAAAATCACCTAATACTTTTGCAGGTTTTACCTTATTTAACTTGTTAATTGAAGGTACTTGTGAAAATATGTTATCTACATCTGATATTTGATATTTGATATTTGAGGGGGTATTTCTAAAGCGCATCGTTCGCTTTGGAGGGAGCATCATGGCGCTGGAATTCCTGAAGGCCTAGTCGAGGTAGCGGTAGAAGGTTAGATGGCAGCTTTAGTGAAATCGTCGGAAAGGTTAAAAATCCAGGTCTTTAGAAGTTTTCTGAAAGGTTTTTCAAGAGTTTGTTGTCTAAGTTTTTTGGGCATGTTGTTCCAGGCTTTAATGGCCAGGAAACTTAAAGTTTTTCCACCTTTCGTCTTCAGGTTGTACCTAGCAGGGAGCATGAGGTTGTCCTGGGCAGATCGGAGAGATCGGCTCGGATTGTAGTGGGGGAAGCGTCTGGTGAGATATTTTGGACCTGTGTTGTTAAATGCCCGAAAGGCAATAATCAGTATTTTGAAAAGTAGTCTTTTGTGGAGGGGGAGCCAATGCAGGGATCCTAGAGCTGCGGAGATAGATGATTTTCGGGGCAGTTTTAGGACCAGTCGGGCAGCCGTGTGAAGAACACTTTGAAGTTTGGTCAGTGTGGACTTTTTTGACCCCGCCAAGAGGCCGTTACAGTAATCTAGGCGTGAGATTATGAGGGCTACTGTTAATGTTTTCCTGGCGTCAAGTGGAAGAAAGTCAAAGAACTTTCTTAGCGATTTTATTATTCCAAAGCATCTTCCTGCAACATTCCTGGCGTGCTGGTCGAATGATAAATCAGAGTCGAATAGGACACCAAGGTTCCTAGCTGTTGTTACGGTCTGGGGAGGGGCAACTGAGTCATCCGGCCACCAAAGGCCTGGGCAGAAGGAGGTGTTTTTTCCGATAGGGAGTATCTCTGTTTTGCTCGAGTTGCATCTAAGATGGTTAGTGTCCATCCAGTGGAAAACCGCTGTCAAACAGTCTTTGAGGTTGGACTCGGCTTTGGTTGAGTTATCCTCTAGAGGAACGATGAGCTGTGTATCATCGGCATACGATGTTACCGGTATGCCGAATGATTCAATCAGAGATAGGAGTGGGATGAGGTAAATATTAAAAAGAAGGGGACTCAGGATGAACCCCTGAGGTACTCCAGAGGAGACCTTCTTCTCATTGGAGCGAAAAGGGCCAAGAGCGACAGTTTGGGACCTGTCAGTAAGGAATGATTTTATCCAGGATAGGGCTATGTCCGAAATCCCTATGTCTGTCAATCTGCTGATCAAGATGGGGTGGGATATGGTATCAAACGCCGCAGTGAGGTCGAGAAGTATGAGAATAGCTTTCTTCCTCTGGTCTTGCAGCGTCTTTATCGTATCTGACAATTCAATCAGAGCTGTTTCGGTCGAGTGTTTGGGACGGAAACCAGATTGTTGTGGGTGGAGTATATTATGAGCTTCCAGATAACGTTTGAGCTCTCTATAAACCATCTGTTCGGTTATTTTTCCAAGAGCCGGGAGAAGTGTTATCGGGCGGAGATCGGTCAGGTCCGACGGGGATTTGTTCGCCTTCTTCATGAGAGGTTTGACTGTACCCTTTTTCCATAGGCGAGGGACCGAACCAGAACGAAGCGACAAATTAACTATGTTGTTGATGATAGGGTTCAAAACGTCTATGAGTTGGTGAAGGATTTTGGGAGGACAGGGGTCGGAGGGAGAGCCAGACTTGCACGCTAGAATAACTTCTCTGGTTTGAGCCAAGGTGACAGGGGTGAACTTATTAAGGCTACCAGCTGGGGATTCTAGTCAAATTACTTTGGATGGAGGAGATCTTTTCGTCAAAGTAGTCTGATATTTTGTCACAGAAGTCTTGGGATGGGGGGGATTTCGGGTTGAAGTGCTTTAGGCTGGGTAAATGATTTTACTATTGAGAATAAAGTTTTTTGTTTCTGACTGGCTTCCTTAATGGCGTTGGCGTAGAAGATTTTTTTAGCGGATTTAATGTTGGAGAGGTAAGTTTTCCTTAGATGGATGTATGAAAGACGGTCGTCAATGTCATATGTTATGCGCCATTTTCGCTCAGCTTTCCTACACAGTAGGTGAGCGGTAGCTAGGTCAGAGGTGAACCAAGGGGCATTGGTTTTGGTATTTTTATGAGGTCTACAGAGGTGATTGGTAGGGTTCCGAGTTTTAATTTCTAGTGAGATCCAGTTATGGAAGAGGTTTGCATCAAGTTCGATGTTACCAGATAAAGTAGGGAACTGAGATTGAAGAATAGGGTTAAGAGTAAGGTTTTCTTGGACTTTTTTCCAATTGACAGGATTGTCACAATGAGGTATTGTTTTACTAGAGGTGAGTGGGCGTACATTTGTAATATGGAATGGGATCAGGCTATGATCTGTCCATATTTGGGGGAGAGGGGGTAGGGTAATAAGGGAGGGGAAATTAGTGCAGACACCATCGAGGGTATGTCCAAGTGAATGAGTGGGCAATGTGACACTTTGTTGAAGGTTGAAAATTTCGAGGGTCTGTAGAAAGCTATTAGTTAGTGAGTCAGATGTGGACTCAAGGTGTAAATTAAAATCCCCAAGAAGGGTAAAATGTGGATAACGGAGTAAGAAGTGTCCCAGAGAGTCGCTCAGTGAGTCTAGGAACTTGGAAGCATTACCGGTTGGGCGGTAAATCAGACCACCTGAGAAGGAGAAGGATTGACTGAGTTTAATTGAGAAGCCGAGGCTTTCCGCGTCTGTTAAGGGGTCTAGATTAAACGTGTGACAGGTGAGAGTATTTTTCAGAATTATGGCAACTCCACCGCCTCTCCCTTTCAGTCTGTCTTGTCTAAAGAAAGAAAAACCCTGGGGGAGGGCAATGGCTATATCCGATTTGCTGTCTTCCGTTAGCCATGTTTCTGTGATCATTAGACAGTCGAGATCAGAGTCAAGGATGAGGTCATGTATATCTTGGCTATGCTTACACATAGACCGGGCATTTATCAAACCACCTTTAAAGGGTGGCAGGGAATCCTTGGGGAGGGATAGGGGAGAGGGAAAGTGGGCAGGGTTTTTTAGGGAAGACCAGCGGCAATGCTTGCAACTGAACGAGCCGGAGATATTTGACAGGTCAAGTTTGCAGGAGCAGTAGTTGATGCCCCGTAGTCGATGAAGGTCGCTTGGGGGGTACCTGATGCACAAGGGGGTTTGTGCAGAACTTCCTGCACCTGTCGCGGTCTTGGTGCGGACGGGCGCAGACGGGCTTGCCTTCGGCGCGCCATCGTCGCGCCTGCTGCGCTCGTCCGCTGCGCTTCCGAAAGCTACACATTGATATAGTCTGGGAACAAGGTGCAGGGGGCGTGGCCTCCGAGTGGGCGTGTCCCTGTTAGAGCGTGAGGGAAGGCGGGAGGGGTTGACGGCGATTTCTCTACCCAGCCCTGGTTCCGCTGAGTGAGGGGAGTGTCTGCACACCAGGGAGCAGGAACAATGAGGGTGAGTGTGAATTAAAACAGTT
Organism: Triturus cristatus; assembly: GCF_964204655.1. Classification (NCBI taxonomy): domain Eukaryota; kingdom Metazoa; phylum Chordata; class Amphibia; order Caudata; family Salamandridae; genus Triturus; species Triturus cristatus. The sequence continues at coordinate 179,890,365 of NC_140590.1, forward strand.
CCACAAGTATTTAAGAACAATTCAACAAGTTTTTTAAAAAAAGCGAGCAAAGCGCTATCAGCTACCTACTCCCGGCTGTGCCTCAGGAGGTTTCCTTGTAGTTTAAACGTGCTCGTGAATCAGCGGCGCTTATCTACTGGTTGCAGGGGGCGTGGCCTCCGAGTGGGCGTGTCCCTGTTAGAGCGTGAGGGAAGGCGGGAGGGGTTGACGGCGATTTCTCTACCCAGCCCTGGTTCCGCTGAGTGAGGGGAGTGTCTGCACACCAGGGAGCAGGAACAATGAGGGTGAGTGTGAATTAAAACAGTTCCACAAGTATTTAAGAACAATTCAACAAGTTTTTTTTAAAAAAGCGAGCAAAGCGCTATCAGCTACCTACTCCCGGCTGTGCCTCAGGAGGTTTCCTTGTAGTTTAAATGCGCTCGTGAATCAGCGGCGCTTATCTACTGGTTGCAGGGGGCGTGGCCTCCGAGTGGGCGTGTCCCTGTTAGAGCGTGAGGGAAGGCGGGAGGGGTTGACGGCGATTTCTCTACCCAGCCCTGGTTCCGCTGAGTGAGGGGAGTGTCTGCACACCAGGGAGCAGGAACAATGAGGGTGAGTGTGAATTAAAACAGTTCCACAAGTATTTAAGAACAATTCAACAAGTTTTTTTTAAAAAAGCGAGCAAAGCGCTATCAGCTACCTACTCCCGGCAGTGCCTCAGGAGGTTTCCTTGTAGTTTAAACGCGCTCGTGAATCAGCGGCGCTTATCTACTGGTTGCAGGGGGCGTGGCCTCCGAGTGGGCGTGTCCCTGTTAGAGCGTGAGGGAAGGCAGGAGGGGTTGACGGCGATTTCTCTACCCAGCCCTGGTTCCGCTGAGTGAGGGGAGTGTCTGCACACCAGGGAGCAGGAACAATGAGGGTGAGTGTGAATTAAAACAGTTCCACAAGTATTTAAGAACAATTCAACAAGTTTTTTAAAAAAAGCGAGCAAAGCGCTATCAGCTACCTACTTCCGGCTGTGCCTCAGGAGGTTTCCTTGTAGTTTAAACGCGCTCGTGAATCAGCGGCGCTTATCTACTGGTTGCAGGGGGCGTTGCCTCCGAGTGGGCGTGTCCCTGTTAGAGCGTGAGGGAAGGCGGGAGGGGTTGACGGCGATTTCTCTACCCAGCCCTGGTTCCGCTGAGTGAGGGGAGTGTCTGCACACCAGGGAGCAGGAACAATGAGGGTGAGTGTGAATTAAAACAGTTCCACAAGTATTTAAGAACAATTCAACAAGTTTTTTAAAAAAAAGCGAGCAAAGCGCTATCAGCTACCTACTCCCGGCTGTGCCTCAGGAGGTTTCCTTGTAATATTCCTAATATTCTAATTTCCCTGTTTTGTAAAACAGACTAGCTATTACACTACATGTTATTCCATAAGTTACTGGGAGGTGGTGATAAGTCACTCCCTCCGATACAGATGCAGGTAACTGCATACAAACGTAGCAGTCCCTTACGTCCATTGTCTTTACATATTCATACAGTAGTTTTGAAAATACATTGTTAGAAAAATCAGTTATAGACCTATCTTTATGCAAACAATTTCTATCTATTTTAGTTGGAACTACTCTTTGAATCTTTTCTATATTAGACTTGTTTTCACTATGTCCTTCTATTGTATCTAAAGTAACTTTAAATGAGATCATCAGTGCTAATACACTCCATAGAAGCATTAGTAATTCTGTACAACAACAACACATTTTACACCATCGCCTCAAGAATATACATCTATCTTTTCTACTATCTGTGTTTGCCATTTTTGTAAAAATGATCAGTGTCTTTTGACTTAACCTCTTCTACTTCACAACTAGTTTGTCTAACCCAAGGCTCTAAGCACCTACTTGGTTCTACCAGGTTTGTCTTTTCCTGTAATTTATTGTCTTTCCATTAGCAGCATTCTTGTCTCATTCAGTTTGGCATATTAAATGCGAAGTGGGTCGCACACCGCTCGTCATACTAGCAAATAGCCCCATAGGATTCTGGAGAATGTAGTGACAGCGGCGGGTACACCTATGCCACGAGTAAAAAGTTTAAAATGCCATCCCTGGACACGTGTTTCGAGGTAATTGCCTCTCGTCAGCAGGGAGCAGGTACGTATGCGGGGTGCTGTAGACTGCCAAAAATTATCAGGTATAGTACCTCTCACGGCGCGCGGGTGCGGGATCCGGGCTCGTCAACCCATAGCTCAGGGAGCTTTAAATACAAAATGCGAAGTGGGTCGCACACCGCTCGTCATACTAGCAAATAGCCCCATAGGATTCTGGAGAATGTAGTGACAGCGGCGGGTACACCTATGCCACGAGTAAAAAGTTTAAAATGCCATCCCTGGACACGTGTTTCGAGGTAATTGCCTCTCGTCAGCAGGGAGCAGGTACGTATGCGGGGTGCTGTAGACTGCCAAAAATTATCAGGTATAGTACCTCTCACGGCGCGCGGGTGCGGGATCCGGGCTCGTCAACCCATAGCTCAGGGAGCTTTAAATACAAAATGCGAAGTGGGTCGCACACCGCTCGTCATACTAGCAAATAGCCCCATAGGATTCTGGAGAATGTAGTGACAGCGGCGGGTACACCTATGCCACGAGTAAAAAGTTTAAAATGCCATCCCTGGACACGTGTTTCGAGGTAATTGCCTCTCGTCAGCAGGGAGCAGGTACGTATGCGGGGTGCTGTAGACTGCCAAAAATTATCAGGTATAGTACCTCTCACGGCGCGCGGGTGCGGGATCCGGGCTCGTCAACCCATAGCTCAGGGAGCTTTAAATACAAAATGCGAAGTGGGTCGCACACCGCTCGTCATACTAGCAAATAGCCCCATAGGATTCTGGAGAATGTAGTGACAGCGGCGGGTACACCTATGCCACGAGTAAAAAGTTTAAAATGCCATCCCTGGACACGTGTTTCGAGGTAATTGCCTCTCGTCAGCAGGGAGCAGGTACGTATGCGGGGTGCTGTAGACTGCCAAAAATTATCAGGTATAGTACCTCTCACGGCGCGCGGGTGCGGGATCCGGGCTCGTCAACCCATAGCTCAGGGAGCTTTAAATACAAAATGCGAAGTGGGTCGCACACCGCTCGTCATACTAGCAAATAGCCCCATAGGATTCTGGAGAATGTAGTGACAGCGGCGGGTACACCTATGCCACGAGTAAAAAGTTTAAAATGCCATCTTTTCTACTATCTGTGTTTGCCATTTTTGTAAAAATGATCAGTGTCTTTTGACTTAACCTCTTCTACTTCACAACTAGTTTGTCTAACCCAAGGCTCTAAGCACCTACTTGGTTCTACCAGGTTTGTCTTTTCCTGTAATTTATTGTCTTTCCATTAGCAGCATTCTTGTCTCATTCAGTTTGGCATATTGTCGTCTTTCACTTTCTTCTCACAGTCTTGATACAGGATTTCCTGATCATCCGTTTCTTCTCCAATATCGGACAAGATAACTCTCAGGATTTCCGATTCTTCATCTTCCTCAACCACTTCTGGTACAGTCACCTCTGGATTTTCTTGGCTATCCGCCTCTTCTTTTAGTTCACTGACTTACACTTCTGGTTAGGTTTTCTCGTTCTTTTGCCTTCTTCTACTATAATTACTTCTTCGTCTTTTGATTTTTCTTGACTAGATACTTCATTCACCTGTTGAGCTCTTGGTGAATTTACTCGTGTCAGTCGATATCTCAGATCTTTATCTTGTTTGGCCAAATTTCATCTCTTGCTGACCTTTTCAGTTTACTTCCTTTATCATATTTTTCAGTTCTCCATGCTCTTTTTCTCAAAACTCGACCTTCTGATACTTCGTCTTCACTTTCCTCTGATTCGGTTTCAACTTGATTTTTACTTTCAACGGCTTTTCTTTCCACCACTTCTTTTGTTATCCCTACTTCTGTCCCTCCTCATGTTTCTTGCACACAATCTTCCTGCTGACTAATTGTCCCATCCTCTTACTGGATGTTGGAGTTCCCTACACCTCCTCGGGGGTCTTCCGCAAGAATCTTTCCCTTTCTTTTTGTATCTGGCACCTGTCCATCTACTTTTGTTATTTCAGGTGGAATCTCTCTCAGTTTTTCATCTGGAATGTCCTTATCAACAATCTATTTAATTGTCTTTTCACTGTCTTTTTCTTTTCTCGAACATAAAGTTACTTGTTCGGTCTCTGAATCTGATCTGGTATCAGAAATCTGCAACCTTCTCCTTAAAGCAATACTTCTTGGGGTAATAGTCAGATCTGGCTCTGTTTCCCCCCTTTCAGAATTTTCTCTTGTTCTCGTTTCTTCATCATCCGATTCAGAACTTGATTCTGATTCATCGAAATATTCTCTTTCTTTATTATCCACTGGATTTGGGACCTTTATACCTCAGCGCTAACGCATAGCTTGGTGTTGTTGTTTTCGTCTTTTATGCTATTTTAATATTGTAACTCGCGCTGCTATTTTTGGCTCTTTGTGTTTTCTGTGGCCTATTATTGGAGGGACTAGCTAGGTCAAACTTGCACCTTAAAATTTGACAACTCACCTGCACTTTGCGGGATTTAGTTAGACTCGGGGGGTCTACTTAGGACGCGATCGCGGCGTTCCGGCCGCCATCTTAGGTGAGGCTCATTGGATCAGGCCGCCTTCGGGTGCCATCTTTGGTGGGTCTAGAGGTGTGTCCTCGCAGGACTCCCGCGCACTGGATAGTGTATTTAAGGCGCCTCCTGGTGCCTTCAGGTAGACCTTTATACCTCAGCGCTAACGCGTAGCTTGGTGTTGTTGTTTTCGTCTTTTATGCTATTTTAATATTGTAACTCGCGCTGCTATTTTTGGCGCTTTGTGTTTTCTGTGGCCTATTATTGGAGGGACTAGCTAGGTCAAACTTGCACCTTAAAATTTGACAACTCACCTGCACTTTGCGGGATTTAGTTAGACTCGGGGGGTCTACTTAGGACGCGATCGCGGCGTTCCGGCCGCCATCTTAGGTGAGGCTCATTGGATCAGGCCGCCTTCGGGTGCCATGTTTGGTGGGTCTAGAGGTGTGTCCTCGCAGGACTCCTGCGCGGATTATCGCCACAGCATATAAGGGATGTGTGTACCAGCGCGCAGCGTTGGCGCGCAGCGAGCGCGAAGGCGGCGCGCCGGAGGTGCGCCAGAGGTAAGCCCGTTTGCGCCCGTTCGGCGCGCCGCCATCACGCCGGGAGCCGGGGACCCTGTCCTATTGCCTGATGCTCGGTTAACATATACCAGAGATATGCTGTTAAAACTCAATCCAGGTATGAGTTTGTGCCATCAGCCTCATGCCACCGAGCGGTGTGTGCAGCCCTTAAGGTGCGGTCTGCTGAACGTGAGATCTCTGAGTAAACACCATACGGAAATTGCACTACTCATAGAGTCTTGTGAGTTAGATGTTCTGTTTATGACAGAAACGTGGACCAGAGCGGACTGTGCGGTGGATTTAGGGTTAGCCTGTCCTCCTGGCTATAAGATCAGACACAACCCGCGGGAGGGAGCTAGAGGAGGTGGTGTGGGCTTTATATATAGGGAATCGCTCGATGTTTCAATGCTTGACACTAAGAGTATTTCAGGCTGTGAGACTCTGGCCTTTTCTATGAAAGGGCATAAAGGTACTCTTTATTCTGGGCTGTTGTGTTATCGGCCCCCGGCCAGTACTTTGTCAGCAGTACCCGAGCTAATTGATACCATCTAGGAGCTCTCTAACACCCATGCTAGGACTTTGATCCTGGGAGACTTTAATCTTTGTCCGGATGGCCCTACAAGGTCTGCCCTCTCGGATCTGGTTCAGGCCTGTAGTGATATTCACTTGCAGCAGCTGGTGCACTCACAGACCCACACCAAGGGTCACATTCTTGACCTGATTTTTGCCGATACTAGACAGGTAGTGGTTCGAGACATCCTCCCTCAGTGTTGGACGGACCATGCCCTGGTCCTTTTCTCCGTTGCAATCCCTATGGTAACAACTGGGAGTGGAAGTATTGGCACTAGGACTAAGATGGGTAGGCAGTGGTCAAGGCTGCTTAAACAACCTTGCCTGCCATCCTTGCTGGGCGGGGAAATCCCCTTAGGAGACAGTGTGGATGTAAGCTATGAGTGCCTCAGCCGGAAAATCGTTAACTCATTAGAGGTGATGGCCCCTCTGCGTAAAATCAGGGATAGATCCAAGATCGCTATGCCTTGGTTCACTGCTGAGCTATCGCATTTGAAGCTTTGTTGTAGACGTGCGGAGCGAGCTTGGAGAAAACACTATCTAGATTCTGAGAAAGCCCTTTTTAAACAGGCCTTATTGACCTATAAAACGCAGATTAAGGGTGCCAAAGCGCGATTCCTGCAGGAATCGCTCTTAAATGCATCAAATAAAACGCAGGCCTTGTTTAAGATCGTTGGGGACCTCTCTCGACCTGCCTCTGCTGCCAACGATATCCCTGCCTCCCAAGCTCTGTGTACCTCTTTGGCGCAGGCTTTTGAAGATAAGATCGCTTTGATCTTAAGCAAGCTTGCTCCAACAACTACATCTGTTATTCAGCTTGCACAGGGTCCCGTATTAATGGCCGCTATGGAGACGAAAAGGGTAGTTGGTAGACAGGCACAGCTGGATAGTTTTCCCCTTCCGTCTTTTGAGGAGTTCTGTCTGTTGGCTAATAGTGTATCCTCGGGCTCCCCTTTGGACCCATTGCCACAAAAATACTGGAAAGTATTCCAGGCGGAACTTTTTCCTCCGCTGTATGCTATCTGCTGCCAGTCTCTCTCTTTGGCATGTGTTCCGGAGTGTTGGAAGTTAGCAGTGGTCTCACCTTTATTGAAGAAGGAAACTTTGGATCCCACCTGTCCAGCAAACTACAGACCTATATCGTTGCTTCCTTTTCCCATTAAGATTCTGGAGAAACTGGTTACTAAACATCTGTCCAGTTTTATGGAGACCAATTTCTGCCTGGACGCGTCTCAATTCGGCTTCAGACCAGCACACGGCACGGAGTCTGCCCTGGTAACCGTTTTGGACGATCTTCGTTCGCGAGCCGACACTGGGCGAGCAGCCTTTTTAGTGCTGCTCGACATGTCGGCCGTCTTCGACGCGGTCAACCATGACATCCTGGTCAGAAGACTTGAGGATGTAGGGGTGAAGGGTTTGGCTCGTGATTGGCTGATCTCCTACCTGGGTGATAGGCGCCAAGTTGTGGCCTTGCCACCATTCCAGTCGGAGATTAAAGCGGTTGAGCAGGGCGTCCCGCAAGGGTCTGCCATCAGCCCTATTCTGTTCAATCTCTATCTCCGCCCTCTGGTGAGTTTGATTAAATCATTCGGCATCTCGGTTATTAATTATGCAGACGATACGCAGCTCATCTTTTCCATCGAGGGCAAGGATGCGGTGCCTCTGGAGATTTTCCACCAGTGTATGGCGTCAACTGCAGACTGGTTGAGGCAGAACTCTCTGCAGTTCAATGGCTCAAAAACAGAGGTATTACACTGCTCACTGGATCGTGTCCCTCGGCCACTGCCTCCTGATTTTTGGCCTACCTCTTTTCAGGATGCTCCCATGGCAGCAGCCTCCGCCAGGAACCTGGGCGTAGTGCTTGGGCCTAATCTTCAACTGGACCTCTTTGTAAATAAAACTGTGGCCACCTGCATGATGCTGCTCCGTATGCTGTGGAAGATTCTTCCGCTGCTGCCGGCCCAGGTTCGGCCAGAAGTGGTGCGTGGCACCATACTGAGCAGGCTGGATTACTGCAACGCACTACTGCTGGGAGCTCCAATTAATCTGGTGGCTAAGCTGCAACGTGTGCAGAATATGGCGGCCAAGTTGGCTCTGTCCCGGCGCCGATCCGATTCTTCTTCCACGGCGCTAGCTGATCTTCATTGGCTACCTGTCCCGCAACTAGTTATTTTTAAAGCACTTTGCTTAGTGTTTAAAGCACTTCATGGGCAAGGACCTGTTCCGCTGCAGGAATTGTTCCAGTGGTATGTGCCCACTCGCTCCCTTCGGTCTCTGTCAGCACATCTTGTGGTAATTCCAAAGGTAATGAGGGCTCGGATGGGCGGGCGGGCTTTTAGATTTGTGGCAGCTAAACATTGGAACACTCTTCCCCTGTCGCTGAGAAGCTCCGGGGACTTTTCCTCTTTTAGGAAGGAACTAAAAACATTTCTCTTTCCTAGGTTTGATTAACTCCTTGTGACTGCTCTGTGTGGTGTTGGTATAATTGTCTGAAGCGCCAGGATACCCTTCGGGTGACAGCTTGCGCTATACAAATATGCCATACATAAACACATACATACATCCTCAATGTGTGACTAGCATGAATCCAGTTCTTGATTCCAGCACACTTCACAGCTGTTGTTGTGGTCAAAATCACTTGTCGAGGTTTTCCCCACCGTGGGACCAAACAGTTCCTCCTTCTATGTACTTTGATTCTTACCCAGTCCCCTGGGCTTAGATCATGAGCTTGCTTCTTTTCAGGGGTGGTGGCATCCGCTCCAACCTGATGAAACAGAGAATGGACTGCGTCAGCCAGACTTTACAGTAATCCAACACCATGTCATCAGTTATAGGCAACAACTTGTTGACTGGTATGAACACATGACGCATTGCCCTTCCCATGATAATCTCGTGGGGACTCAACCCTGTGGAATTGATCTTGTAGTCATGAGTACTAGAGGCAAGACATCAGGCCATTTCAAACCCGTGGCTAAACACATTTTCCCTATTCTGTTTTTGATAGTACCATTCATTTGTTCCACTACGCCAGAAGCTTCTGGTCGATAGGCACAATGTAGTTTTTGCTGTACATTCGTTGCTTCACTAATCAATTTCACGATCTCAATATGAAAATGTTTTCCTCTATCTGACTCAATTGTTACTGGGAACCCGAATATGGAAATGAACTCTCTCAGTAGTAGTTTTGCTACGGTGATCCCATCCCTTCTTCTTGTGGGGTAGGCTTCTACCCATCTAGAAAACAAACAAACCATTACTAGAACATACCTCAACCTGTTACAGGGAGGCATTTCAATGAAATCAATCTGCATTCTGGTGAAAGGCCCTACTTCTCGTCCTATTGTTCCTAGACTCACCACTGTCTTTCTCCCAGGATTGTACTGCTGACATATAAGGCATCTTTGGCAAAGGCTTTCTGCTACAAGTCTGAATTTTGCATTGTACCAGGTCTGTTTAAACGAGCGAATCATCGCGTCTCTCCCTATGTGTCCCTGTCCATGATACATCCGTGCCATGGCAGACACCATGCTATCAGCATTACTGGTATTCCATCCCGATAGACCCACAAATGATCTGTTTCCGTTGGTGCACATCCTGCTTTTACCCACTGTCTCATTTCCTCATCTCCTGCTTCTTCCTCCAATTGCCTCACTTCCTCCCAGGTACCCACAATGTTAGTGAACATTAGGGTACAAGAATTCACTTATTTCTCCTTCGCCCGATTAATGGAATTCTGATTGCGTGCACAATATTGAGCCACATCATTGGCATACTGATTTCCAATCGCGATATAATCTCCAGCTTTTGAATGAGCGTCACACTTCACAACTGCCAATTGCTTAGTCAGCTGTATCGCCTCAAGCAATTTCCCAACCACTTCAGCATTCTTTATGGGAGTTCCACTCGAAGTCAAAAATCCTCTCTGTAGCCATATTTGGCCGAAATCATGCACAACACCGAAGCCATACTGACTATCAGTCATCACAGTCACTCTCACGTTCTTTCCAATCTTGCATGCCCTAGTCAAAGCAACAAGCTCAGCTACCTGGGCTGATTTTACTCCTTTCAGGTAGGATGCTTCCATTACTGCTGCATCGGTACATGCCGCATATGCTGCACTCAGCATTCCATCATCTGTTCTCAGACATGACCCATCTACAAACATCACAAAGTCACTGTCTGGCAAAGGTACATCTTTTATATCCGAACGTGGTTTGGTACAGAACTCCAGTACATCCAAACAATCATGATCTGCTTCGTCTCTGACTTCAACATTCTCAGCATCAGGTAACAGCGTCGAAGGATTCACATTCAGACATCTCACAAGGCTCACATTTGTTGCACCTAATATGACCTTCTCATATTTAGTCAGCTGACTATGTGTCATGAACTGTGTGCGGCTCCTTGTTAGGAGGATTGCCACATCATGAGGTAGAAACACTTTCACAGGATATCCCATCATAATTCCTTCACTCTGTTCCAAACTCCTACAGGTAGCTGCCACTGCTTTCAAGCACCCAGGTAAGGCTACAGCTACTGGATCTAACATAGATGAAAAGTATGCAATTGGTTTTATCAGTTTTCCATATTTCTGTATTAATACAGATAGTGCACATCTGAAGAAAATGAGTTTTTACTAGGTTCTATTAATTTCCTTACATTCCTCCATTTCCTTGCCATCTCGTGACAAAACCCTGCCTACAGCTTCCATTTCTGCTGACGCTCAAAACTATTGCATACCCAAGTCCCCCTAGTCTTTGCAGTTAGCCAATTCATCAGCAGAAAGCCATGAGACACCTACGCCCTGTGTAAACAAGCTTGTTTTCATCTTCTGCTTCCTGCTTGGTAAACATCCTTGACATCTTGATCAGGTTATCTGGACAATGGTCTGACTGAACGAGCCTTGATCAAGCTGATTGAACAATGATCTGAATGCAGAGCCTTGATCAAGCTGATTGAACAATGGTCTGAATGCCGAGCATTGATCAGGTCATCAACTACAAACACCGCCTTGATCAGGTCATCAACGACAAACATCGCCTTGATCAGGTTACCAACTGCAAACACCGCCCTGATTGAACAATGGACTGAATGCCAAAAGAGTGGAGTAAAAATGTATATAAGGCTTGTTCGCTGTGGAGTAAATCAGCAGCCTCCTGGGTTTTGTCTCTGACTAGCTTGGGACTCTGTTCCATAGCCCGGGCTATTGTAATAAAGGCGGTTCTCTCTGCAGACAAAGGTTTCCGGGTCCACTTTATAATATAAGGAGGGTAAGAGTAGACTCGGGTGATTCCTGCACCACCAAGCCCCCACTCCTCCTTGAGGTGGGCTTTTCTTGGTTCTACAAATGGCGCCTGAACAGGGACACCACGGAGACGTAGGTCTGGCCCGGTGATCGTGAGGGGGCCCGTGGTGGAAGTCCGACGGAGGTACCCTCCCCGAGGGACCATTTTGAGTCCGGTAGACCAAAAGTCTTGCACACGGTCTTCCCCATCTGGTCTGGGCCACCTGACTGCGTCCCGCTCGTGTCCCCTTAAGTGCGGTCTCTGTCTGGATCTGGACTCGTGCCTACGTCTGCAGAAGAGAACAACATTTTTGGGTAAGGGTGGACTGATCATCCACCACTTGTGCTCTGTTTTCTGTCTGTATTGACTTTTGCAAAAGCCAAGCCAGTGAGGTGAGTGTTTTTCTCTCACTGTTGTCTGCCTGAAGTAAAAATATGCCAGTCAGTAGTGAGTTCCGAAAGTTATGTTGTTGCGTATGTACAGAGGACTCCCTTCTGGAGGCAGCCTGCCCGCTTCCTCCAGAACGAACTCCAAGTTATGAGATGTATGTTAAATATGGGCCATCTACTATCATGTTTTCTTCCTTATGGGTAAAATAAACGAAACAAAGCAATGATGAATTACAGTGGCCACAGTTTGGCTCCTTTGATCTCCAGGCCCTTTCGAGCCTGGAGGAGCAGCTGCTTCGCAAACGATCTCGTCAAGCCATGTTTGACGCCACCGCGTTGTGGAGGAAAGAAATAGATGAAAGAATGAAAAAAAGTAAGCGTTGAATAAAAAGAAAGAGAGGACGTCTATGGCTGATCATGCGAAAGCGCATTTAGAAAATAAGGTTCAGGAAGGGGTTGAAATGGCAGAGAGGCATCATAGGGCTAAGGTGACAAAATGTTACCCAGCTCGTTCTCCCAGGGACCTTGAGGTTGAAGGAGATGAGGGGGACTCGTTGTTGAATGCTATTCTTGAAGGACCACCTCCTGCCTATGCTCCGGCTCCTATGTATCCCGCTCTTACTCAAAATGTTCCTAACGCTCCACCCCCACCAGTGGTGGTTCAGGCTGCCTCACCCATTGTACCACTGCCTGATCCTTTGACTCCCGTCATCCTGCCAGCACCCCTCCCTCCAACAGTTCATACCACCCCACCTATTGACCCAACCCAAACATAAATTCCTGTCTGCTTGATAATCAGTCTATTGGTACCCCTGTTGGTGACCCTTATGCCACTCCGGACCGAACGAGATGGTCCTCTCTTATGCCCAATACCCTGTTTGGATTCTTCGGTACCCCTAAAAAGGAGTCTTTGAGGTCTGCTGAACTCGCTGGGGGAAGTGAAAGGGACGCTATGCGAAAACAATGTGCACTCTGGATAAAGAATGGTAATATTTATGGTGTTAAAGATATCTGGCCGACGTTTAGACAATGGACGGCCATACAACAAACAGACATGGCCGAGTATATGTGCACACTCATAATGAAAAGATACGAAGCATTGTTCATAGATACTCCCAGAGGATTGATTGATTTAAAACTAACTGTTGCCAAGGGTCATGTTCAGGGAGATGATATGCATGAAGCCCTTGTTACCATGATTGCGTTCAGAGACACAACGGCTTTTCCGCCACCTCCGAATGACAAAGCCATGCCTATGAGAGAGACAGCTCCCGTCTTTATCCCTGCAGTGCTCGCCAATAACCAGGGTGTTGGAGCAGCCCCAGCCCACTGGCGTAGGATGTCCCATGGAAAAGAGCGGATGTTCTTCAATTGAAATCCCAATTACCAGACCCCCGTAAGAATCCAGCTCTTTACTATCAGGAATTAGGTCAGATTGTTTCCTCTGGTGTCCTTACCTTAGAGGATATTGACTTATTGTTCGGGTCAGTAGTACCACCCGACATATGGGACAAAATACACCATGTCAACCATAATGCCGCTTTGCGTGGTGACTGGACCGACTTTGAGAGGATGGAGAATGACAGAGAAGGAGGGACTAAGCCTGATCCGGCTATTCTGGCTCTCCCAGGCCATCTGTTGCAACTCATGAAGACGCTTTTGCCCAAAATAGCTGTTAATTGGGTTAAGATAAATGCATGTAAACAACGTAAGGATGAGTCTGTTGCTGATTTTTTCACCCGCTTCGAAACTGAGTACAAAAGTCACAGTGGATTGGACCCTAGAGCCCCTGGCTCGGGTTCAGTGTTTATTGATAAATTTGTATCTAATTTATTACCGGATCTCTCGCCCCGCCTTAAGAAGGTTGAGAGTACGTGGTCAGCTCAGACTATGGCAGGCATCCTTGCCATGGCCCAATATCATGAGAATAGAGAGAATGAAGATAAAGACAAAGAGGTTAGGAAGAACAAGGACCTTAAAACGAAAGTTTTGTTTCAACAAACTTATCCAACCCGGGGACAAAATGCTAGAGGCCAAGGTCCACCTTCGGACCAGTTCCAGAGGCTGCCCCAGCGCTCCCTTCAGTCTCCTTTACAGAAGTCCATCAGTTCGGCAGGTCCCGTTTATAAAGACCAGTGTGCCTACTGTATGGCTTATGGCCAGTGGGTTAGTGAATGCCCGGTATTATCCCAGAATATTCAGTCAGGAAAAACTAGGCCCGAACCAAAAGGGAAGGAAATATGGGACCTCCTAGGCAGAGGCGTGCACCAGATCCTAATGTTCGACCCCGTATGGGTCCGCCCCAGGGTACAGTTAACAGATTTGACAACGGGTATGAGGCCACTAGGACATACTTTAACGCTGATTATGATGAGATCAATGAGACAGGTTTCTACCAGCCATAGGAAAGCCAGGAAAGGGGTAATGTAAGAGTGCTGATTCCTGTGGATCAGCAAGGTCCTTATGTCCAGATGTCAGTTGCAGGGGATAAAAAGAAGTTTCTCCTAGACACCGGGGCTACTAGATCCTCTGTTGCGCACACCTTGATACCGGAGGCAGCCCTTTCTGGCTCTCTCAATGTCTCCGTGGGTTTTTCTGGGGTCCCTGTCACCAACCCCGTCTCTAAGCCTCTCCCGCTGTATCTCGGTCCAGCTCATATGGATGCTCCTTTGATTCTCACGACTGGATGTAGTGAAAATTTGCTGGGTATGTATTTGTTAAAGTCTTTACATGCTACCATTTTTTGTAGTCCTGATGGCATGTCCCTTACCATATCACCAGATTCCTCCGCCACTATGTTCCTCTCTGGACCCCTCCCTCCCATTCTGCAGGCCTTACCCTCATCACTTTGGGCAACTTATGACACTGATGTAGGACTTCTCGACTTTTCTCTGCATACTGTTCATATCCAGCAAGGTGCCCAACTGCCCTGGCTTTGCCAGTATCGCCTTCCCCAGGATGGTGAGGCTGCCCTATTAACTATAATATCAGATCCCATGAAGACGGGAATAGTTGAGGAGACACGTGGTAATGAGTGTAACAGCCCAATTATTCCAGTTCTTAAAAAATGTATTGATCCCTCTCCCGCGGCCCCCAAAATCTATTGGTTTGTCATCGATCTGTGGGCTCTCGACAAAATTACAGTCTCACAGTATCCCTTTGTCCCTGATATCACAGCCCTCTTGACCATGGTCCCACTGACCGCCACTCATTTTTCTGTTATTGACCTAAAGAATGCGTTTTTCAGCATTCTCATACATCGGAGAGTAGACATCTTTTTGGTTTCTCCCTTGGAGGGCGGAGTTTCCGGTTCTGCCGCGCCCCCCAAGGTTTTACTGAAAGCCCCAGCATCTATAGTCAGGCTCTCAAGAATCAGTTGGACTCCCTGACGCTCCCTGCAGGAGCCACTCTGTTGCAATATTTAGATGACCTCTTAATTGCAGCCACTTCTGCTTCACTTTGTGAACAAGCAACAGTACGTCTGCTTCACCACCTTGCCTCCCACATTCATATGGTTTCCCTGAAAAAATTGCAATTTTGTCGAGAGAAAGTGTCCTACCTCGGCCACCTTCTCTCGAAGGAGGGAAGACAACTTACCACTGACCGAGTGTCCCTTATTACCTCCATGCCTCCCCCTTTGACACAGAAACAAGTACGTACCTTTATAGGCCTCACTTCCTATTGCAGACAATGGATCCCTAACTTCTCAGCCAATGTCAAACCTCTTTTAGCTCTCACTACTAAAGATATGCCAGAAAGAGGTTTTCCATGGACAACTGAACATGTGGCTGCCTTTCAGACACTCAAAGATGCCTTATGTACAGCTCCAGAGTTAGGCACTCCAGACTATGGCAAACAATTTTTTCTTTTTGTCCATGAGACACATGGCTGCGATTGCGCGGTCTTAACTCAGATTTTTGGAGACAAACATCGCCCTTGTGCTCTTTTCTCGGCTACACTTGACCCAGTAGCCTGAGCACTCCCTGGATGTTTACGCGCAACTGCTGCTGCTGCACTTATGGTCCGCCAGAGCGCAGGTATTGTTATGTCTTCACCCTTGACCTTAATGGTCCCACATGCAGTAGATACCTTTCTCAACAACACCAAGACACAACACCTTACCAGTGCACGACTTACAGGTTATGAGCTCACTCTTTTTACCAGTCACATTGACATTAGGAGATGTAATATTCTAAACCCAGCTACACTACTCCCTACTGAGACACAAGGGAAAAATTCTGACCCTCATGACTGCATATTACGGACTGAAGAAGAGACAAAGGGTCATGTGGATCTACAAGACACCCCCCTAACAGACGCTGAGGGAACACTACATTGATGGTTCATGTCTTAAAGGATCGGATGGAACTACATCTGCTGCTTTTTCCCTCACCACTCTTGTTACAGTAGTTGGGACAGCACAAATTCCACAGGCATCGGCCCAAGCGGCTGAATTAATGGCCTTGACACAAGCTTGTGAAATCAGTAAAAACATGACTGTTAATATCTATACGGACACTCAATACGCCTTTGGGGTGGCTCACAATTTTGGCAGACTCTGGAAAGAAAGACATTTTCTTACCTCACATGGGACTAGAATACAACATGGTCCCCTGATACACAGACTTCTAGATGCCTTGACACTACCTAGAAAAGTTGCAGTGATTAAATGTAAAGCCCACCAGAAAATGACTGATGATGTAGGGGAAGGCAATGCCCTTGCAGACCAAACAGCAAGACAGACTGCTCTAAGTAAATCAGATGGAATGTTTGTGACAGGACCAGCCAGATGGGTGGTGGAAGGAGAAATGTTGGAAAATACTAGTCAGAGTATGGTCGAGATTCAATCTCATGCCACTGCAAAAGAACTGCACACGTGGGAGGAACATTTGTCAGAGAATGAGATAGAGGGATGTTGGGTGCGTATATCCGAAGGGAGGCAATGGATGTTACCAGACAGTCATGTCCCCCCGGTTGTCACTATGGCCCTGCCCATATCAGTGCGAAGGGAATATGCAAGTTACTAGAGCCAACATGGTATAATTAAAAAATACCCCTATATGCTGACCGAGTGGTTAAGTCATGTATGATCTGCCTTATGCACAATCCAGGAAAAGGTATAGTTACCCCCGCTGGTGGCTTCTCCCCTCCTTTTGAGGCCATCCAGATGGATTATATCCACATGGACAGGTGCGCAAATTTGAAATATGTCCCTGTAGTGGTCTGTGCCTTCAGCAGATGGGTGGAAGCCTACCCCACCAAGGATTGCGCAGCTATTTCAACGGCCAAAGTTTTGTTGAAAGAATACTTTCCCCAATTTGGGTTGCCCCGTTTGATTTGGAGTGACAATGGCCAACATTTTACAGCCAATGTGGTCCAGTTTGTGTGTTCCGGGCTTGGTGTCAGACAAAAGTTTCATGCTGCTAATCACCCCCAGTCAGCCGGGTTGGTGGAGAAATACAATGGGGTACTTAAATCATCTTTTCTCGCTTCCGGTCCAGATGCAAAGTTCCCACCAAATTGCAGGCTTTCAATGTGATCAGCACGCATGGCCAGGTGTGCCTGAAAGGATTGGGGACCCGGGAGGTAGGAGTCAATGACTGCGCAATAGTCAGTACACTGAATATTACCTCACCACCACTCCTAATCGCTTCTCCAAATACATTTTTTGTTTGTGGACAGTCTGCTTATACCTGGCTTCCTGGAAATTGGTCAGGTGTGTGTTATTTGGCCTTTCTACTCCCCCCTACCTTTACTGCTGTGGGGACGCATCACTTGACCAATCCCCACCTCCACCATCGTATGCCTAGGGGAGTAATTGAAGCCGATGACACTGCAGGACAGGAGGCGGGGGACTTCTTCAAAGGTTTCCTGCTGTTCTTGGGTCCTATGGTCAACAGCCGCAACATACGACACCTTACCCGAGTGGTGGAGGCCACCATTAATGAAACAGCAGTGGCATTGGGCAACATCACCGCGGAGCTTCAGGCGGACCGCCTGATGACACTACAACGTCAAATGGTACTTGACATCATCCTTGCTGACCGTGGTGGTGTATGTAAACTGATCGGCTCCAGCTGCTGCATTTACATACCTGATAACGCTCCATCAGTCTATCAAGCTATCCAACGTCTGCATAATCTTTCCTCTGCGATTCATCAACAACAAGACGACTGGTCCCTCATGGGCTGGATTTGGAGCCTCCTTTCCAGATGAGGATGGGGGTTCCTCATTTTTCTTGCCTTGGGAATAGCAGTCATCATCTCATGCTGCCTGTGTATCCAGTGCTTGCCTATGCTTTGTGCTATGTGTACACAGGCCCTTAAAAGTTCCCCCGGTCAGTACACGTGACACCAACGTAAGGATAATGCTTCAACAAGAGATTGGCGACCTAATCCAGATAGACATTTGCTGAGAAACATGTTTTGCCACTCAATGGAAAAAGGAGGGTCTGAAGAAAATGAGTTTTTACTAGGTTCTATTAATTTCCTTACATTTCTCCATTTCCTTGCCATCTCGTGACAAAACCCTGCCCACAGCCTCCATTTCTGCTGACGCTCAAAACTATCGCATACCCAAGTCCCCCTGTTCTTTGCAGTTAGCCAATTCATCAACAGAAAGCCATGAGACACCTACGCCCTGTGTAAACAAGCTTGTTTTCATCTTCTGCTTCCTGTTTGGTAAACATCCTTGACACCTTGATCAGGTTACTGGACAATGGTCTGACTGACCGAGCCTTGATCAAGCTGATTGAACAATGATCTGAATGCCGAGCCTTGATCAAGCTGATTGAACAATGGTCTGAATGCCGAGCCTTGATCAGGTCATCAACTACAAACACCGCCTTGATCAGGTCATCAACTACAAACACCGCCTTGATCAGGTCATTAACTACAAACATCACCTTGATCAGGTTATCAACTGCAAACACCGCCCTGATTGAACAATGGACTGAATGCCAAAAGAGTGGAGTAAAAATGTATATAAGGCTTGTTCGCTGTGGAGTAAAGCAGCAGTATCCTGGGTTTTGTCTCTGACTAGCTTGGGACTCTGTTCCATAGCCCGGGCTATTGTAATAAAGGTGGTCCTCTCTGCAGACTAAGGTTTCCGGGTCCACTTTATTATATAAGGAGGGTAAGAGTAGACTCGGGTGATTCCTGCACCACCAAGCCCCCACTCCTCCTTGAGGTGGGCTTTTCTTGGCTCACACATCCATTCCTCTCACTGCAGTACAACTCAAACTATTTCTCATAATCAGGCATTCCTAAAGCTGGCGCTTCACACAAACCATCTCTCAATCACCGAAAGGCTGCCATCTCTTCCCTATTCAACACAATGGGATCTCTCACATCATTTCTCGTCAATCGTACCAAAGGTTTTGCAATCAGGGAGAAGTTGCTTATCCATTGACGACAATACCCAACCATTCCAAGGAACATTCTCACCTCTCTTTGCGTCATTGGAGCTCTCATTCCTTTTATGATCCTGATTCTGTCTATTGTTATCTTCCTTAGTCGTTTTTCAATGATATGACCTAAATAATGTACTTCTTTTTGACAAAATTGTAACTTCGATGGTGACACTTTAAGTCCTCCATCTGCCAAATGATTCAGCAATGCTATGGTGTCCATTACACAGGCTTCACTGGTTTTCGACGCCACAAGCAGGTCGTCGATATATTGAACTAACACTGAGTTTTCGGGCATTTCTAGGCTTTCTAAGAACTTTTTCAATATCTGATTAAATATTGAGGGCCTCTCTGTATACCCCTGTGGGATTCGGCACCAAGCCAAAATACGCTCGCCAAAACGAAACACAAATATTTGCTGGCTGTCATGGTGCAATGGAATGGAAAAGAAAGCATGGCATAGATCAATTACTGTATACCATTCTGCATCATGGGGAATCGGATATAAAATCACAGATGGATTTGGTACAATGGGACAACATGATACAACAATTTTGTTTATCTTTCTCAAATCTTGTACTATCCTAAACTTTCCATTAGGCTTTTTCAGTCCCATAATTGGGGAATTACATGGACTATACATTATTTCTCTCAAAATGCCTGGTTTTATAATTTTCTCAATTATAGGAGTAACTCCTTCAATTATCTCACGTGTCAATTTATATTGAGGGACATTTGGGTAACTTATTCCTTCCTCACTGTTATTTTTACTGGGTCCACATTTCTCATTAGTCCTACATCTTCTCCCGTGAAATCCCAGACTTCTGCTTTTACAGTCTGTTTCAATTCTTTTGGTAGTTCATCAGGGTCAAATACAGCATAGGTTTCAGTAACCTCATTCTCTCTATTAGCCATCGTCATTTTATACAGTACGCCTTCATCAGGGGTCTCAAATGTTATACCATCAGGGGTACAGAATATAGTGCAATTCATTTTGCACAACAAATCTCTACCTAACAAATTCACAGGACTTGTATCGCACACAACAAAGCGGTGCATTTCAGAGAATTTCCCTATACTAACTTTCACTGGTTCTGTAAGATGCATTTTAATCTGTCTGTTGGATACACCAACTACTTGGATTGTTTTGCCCGAGAGAGGAAGATTCTTAAGATCAGCTGACCTAACAGTTGATCGAGTAGCACCAGTATCTACTAGGAAAGTAACATTTTCATTGTTTACTTTTCCATCCACAAATGGGCCTGCCTGGTCTACTTCTAGAGTTGCGCCAAGTATGCACTCTTCTTCCTCCCCTCGGCACCGTCAATAACCTTCTTCTGACCAATACTGCGAGACAGCGCTAGCACGCGGCAGCTTAGTTACCTGTTCTTCGTTGTAGAATCCCGTCTCTTTACTGTATTTCTGTGCCTTTACGCTCTGTGGAAAAGGCGGTTTTGGCACCTGATTCTGTTGGGTAACAACCTGCTGCTGTCGCTGCGGTTGACCACTCACCTCATTCTGCACCTGTGGATTCAATGATGCATTTTCGTTATTAGTACTTGAGGGAAATTTACACTCGGATTTCAATGCCCTATTCTTCCGCAATTATGACATGGCCATTTCTTTTTGGCTTCTTCTATATTGAATTGTCCCTTACCCTTCCCAGCAGTGAAATTTTGTCTGGGTCCTGTATTATTTGCTTGTTCTATTAACTGAGCTTCCTGTCTTTCCGCTACCTTTACTTGTGCCCACATAGCTTTCTTTTTTAGTTTGCGCTGTTTGGCTTCAATTTCATCACTAAAATATTTAGCATGTCTTAGTACTTCAACTATTTTCTTATTTTGCCAATCTACAGTGTGTTGCTTGATCATTTCACTAATTTCTGGGCGTAGACCATATACAAATCTGTAAACAAAATGACTCAAATCTTTTTCACTCAGGTTTTCGTCACCACTGAACTGTTTAAAGTCCAATATTAATCTTTCGTAATACGCGGGTACAGATTCCTTACTCTCCTGATGAGTTCGGTCAATCAGTTTCTTTTGGAGGTACTTTATTTTTCAGAAAGGCAATAACCTGTTCATATTTCTTCATAACCTCCGGGTCAGGTGCTCCTGTCTATGTATCCCTAGGGTATTCTTGTGTAGGCCAATTAATCATCAGCTTACACTCTGTCCATAGATCTGCTGGTACTATTATGTCAAATAAACTATTTAGATCAATCCACAAAACTTTTGATAATTTTACAAACCTATCCACTTGCCTATACCACTCGACAGGCTTTTCGCGGAGTCGAGGGAAATCATTCGTAAATGATAAAATATCTTGCCTAGTCCACGGGACATGTACATAGCCTCCACCTGGAATTTCTCTCATAGGGCATTCTGTCACTGCTTTTTCTTTTTCTCTTATGGGGAAAGCTGCAAATGTTTTGTCTGTGGCATCATCTTGCTTCCTGTACCACCTACTCCTCCATTTATCTACATCTCCCCATTTTCTCAACAGAATGATTATGTCTTTAATCTGAATTATTTGTCCTGTGGTGTTCAAATTTTCAATATCTTTTTCAGTAAAATCTACTCGATATGGTTTTTGTAAAGCCTTTACTTTCTCCATGTCTATACCCATTTCATTTGCTATTTCTTCCAGTCTTTCATGTAAATTCTTTGCTCTCCAAGTTATACTTTTGCACATAAACAGTAATTCTTCATCCTGATATGCTTTTAATTTTTCTGTGGGGATAGTCCCTACTATTAATTCTTCCAGAACCATTCTTAACTTGGCCACATCTATTGATTGGGATTCTCTGTCTTTTCTCTATAAGCTCCTTAACCATTCACTTAGGAGCACATGCATCAACAATGCCATTTGCGATTCCTTATTAGCGAAAAATAAGGAATCGCTAATAAGGAATAGCAAAAGGCTATGCATGTAGGAATCGCTATTCAAATAGCGATTCCTTAACTTTCCTTAATTGCTACTAGCAAATTGCGAGTAGCAATTAAGGAATGCCATCCCAATCATTCCTATGGGCCTCCAGGCCCATAGGAATGAATTGGAGATTGCATGAGCAAATAGCGAGTACCAGTAGGTTCTCGCAAATTGCTCATGCAATTTCAAGGGTGCAAGGGTGTCAAAATGACACCCTATTGCACCCCTGAAATTGATATGTGCACATATGTTGCACACACACATGCTCTAAGGGCATGTGTGTGCGCAACATGAAACTTTGAAAAATGCACAAAAGTGCATTTTTCAAACTTTTAGCAAATTACCATGCAGTTCATCTTCATGGTAATTTGCTCCCCCTATTAGCGAATTCGCTAATTTTTTAACTTTCATGCATTGCATTTAAGGAATCCCAAATTGAGATTCCTTAAATTAAGGAATCTCAATTTGGGATTCCTTAAATGCTATCGCTATTTAAGGAATCGCTATTTAAGGATTCCTTAAATAGCGATTTTTGCTTTTGGGTTGATGCATTGGGATTGGGTATTTTTAGCTCAATACCGGGAGCTATTAGCGAATTGGTATTTTACCGACTGGATTTTGGCTTGATGCATGAGGCTGTTAATTCTTTTGAAGAAGGACCTACTGGTTTCTCTTCATTGCTTTTTTCTAGGCCTTTTGGAGTCCCTAATACTGATTCCATGGTCATTGTATGTTTCACTACTATATTTGGACTGAATATCTGGCCTCTAGAAACATTTGGCTCAATCGTTTTTATTGCTTGTTTCCATGGGTTTTCGTCTGAATTTTGCTTTGGCCTTTCTATCTGTTTATTACTGTTATAAGGGACAGTTAGAAAATGTTCACTATCTTTTAGTTTGTCAAAAATAGGCATCACAGGACCTATGGTTACGGCCAAAGTCACAGCTTCCAAATTTTTAGTCAATTCTCTGATCTTTTCAGTTAATTCTAAAGTTGTATTTGCTAATTCTGCTGAATTTTCACCACTCACTTTATCATTTGTTTTGATCTCTTCCTCTTGGAAGGAATTATTCTTCCCTAGTTCTTGGGGTACCTGTTCAATTTTAATGTTTCGTAAAGTTTCTCTCATTGGGGCACTAGGTGTTAACATGTCAGATTCTGGTCGATACAGGGGTGGATTTTTATAAAACATGTCATCAAGAACATCATCCTCCGATTCATGCACACCATACCCTCCTGACTCAATGTTATTCCTTTTTTTCTGTACACTTTCTACCACTAACTTCTTCAGCATGTCTTACAGGAAATAACCCATCAGTCATATTCGCATTTCGCTATCTTCTCATTCTGTCCTCATGATTGTCATGTCCATATCTACCAAACATGTATCTATATCTTCCGCCACTCCTCTGTCTCTCTCTGTCATTCATCTCATCTTCCCATTCCATCAATGCTTCAAACTGTGTTGGTCTAGGTCTCGGTTCATCATTTTTCCTCTCAAATTTCTCAAAACCGCTAAATTAAACGAACCATACTCTGGAAATGCCAAAACTCCATCGGCCTTTGTGCACTTCACCCAATTGTCTAACCAAATACAAGTATGATATCCAAATTTCGCAACCATAAAGGATGCGGGCGATTTCGGCGGAGGAAGCAACTGTCCTTCCCTGGTCAAAATTGGTTCGTCCTTTTTAAACCATTTCTTAATTTTCCCAAACCAGGACTTTTTCTCCTTTTCAGGTGGATCGTAATACATCATTTTGTCTATTCTGTGTATCGCTAGTTTTTCTCCTACAACTATTCTGTTGTTTTATACAATCGTAACGTGACTCACACTAACGCACCAATCCGGAGCGTTTACGTCACTTCTGTAATTCTCCACTCCTAGGGCGGCACACATCAACGCACCAATCAGGAGCGCCTACGTTGTTTTACAGCTGGCGTTGATGGTGATCTAGAACCAGCTAAAACACATTTCAAGATTTCGATCTTATCTCCTTCAATAAATCACAAACGCAATTTCTTGTAAGCCAATATTTGTTTATCTATTTTATCGCAAAAGGTTAAGCTTGCATTTGGAAAATTTATATTAATTTTTATGCAAATCACAAAACACCATATTTACCTAATCTTGCTATCGTGTGCCCTCTAAGTCATCAAATGAGCTATCAATCAGTCAATAGCAGATCAGAAAAAGTTCTTCATGCAGCACGCTACAGTCCCAAAGAATGGGCAAGGACCAGAGACGTGCGAGCATGTATCAGTGCCCTATAGATTTTAATAAAGTTCGTAGTTCATCAGGTAAATGGGCAGCATTCGGACTGTCAAAGATTCAGGAACGCAGCAGTCACCCTAGATAGTAGCGTCGCGTAGCGTCACCGGCGTCTTCGTCAGCAAAAGGAAAAGGGAAAGTATGCGCATTTCTCTCTATTCTACCACCATTTTTATAATAAAAGTTAAGATGCAACAATTTACAAAGTTTGGACTTTTCTGATTGGTCCGTTGAGATCGTCCGGTGAGGTTTAGCACAGTTTGAGGGGTTATGTCATAGTTCAGTTTATTCCGGTTTCTTTGTAAGTGTCCATTGTACTGTCACTTGGCTGTTTTCCCAACGTGGCCTTGTTCGGGAACACTGAGGCAAGGGTCATGACGAGGCCACAGGAACAAACTGTTGCACAGGCGCTCTTCACCCCAAACCTCGTGGAATGGTGACCATTACGTCGTGTCGCGTCAGCGGCCATTTTGATTTTAGGTCCAAAGAACAACTTAAGCGACACAAACACGAAAGAGTAATTAATACATAGATATAGTGAATCTACTGTTAACCCTTTACTAAGCCCTCTATGTGCTTGTATTTATCTAGCGTATAGCGACATTTAAAGCGTTCGTATTCACCCATTTGATGTCATCTGGAGCAACATTACGGAAACGTCACAAAAGCCACATATCATGCAATATTCTATTTAATACATATACTACGGTTAGTATGCGTACGGATTTTAGTTATAAAGATTATTTAGCCATGCAAATTTCAAATCCCACGTATATTTTATATATTAATAATGTTGATTAGAAAACATGCAAACTCATTTAATAATATTATGATTAATAGATTATTCAGCTAGTATACTCATGCAGAATAGGGGGGTATACGAAATGTTGTACTACCCGCTCCCTCACATGCATTGGAAAGTATGTGCTCGAGCGTAAAAATTATTTTCGGCACTCAATATTACCATGGATTTGGAAGTCAGCGTACCAAGTTCGGGCTTGACCTCTTAAATATGCAAAAAAACTGTGATCACTTAAATGCAATAGGTAAACAATCCTTCTCTGGCAGAGAAACAAATGGCAAACGTCTCAGAATTGAAAACATGTCACGTAATTCAAAAAGCTTACTTGATTTGTTTCTAAAGCGAGAAAACATGATTCCCAGCGGGGGCGGTGCCTGTAGTCACACTCTAAATGAGCAGTATAGGAAAGTTGGAAGAGTGACCCCGGCCTGGCCACTATCCCATCTGGTATTGTGAAAAAATCATCAGGCTCCCCCGTACCCACTTACTTTGTCAAAGTCCAACGTCCGTGTTGCATGCCTACTTAGTTCCTAACACGGGATCCCGAAGATGTGCCTTTGACTGCTTCTCCTGTCTAAATACTTGTTGCAAGCCGGGTTTCTGGGTCTGGCGTGTTACGCGTGTGTACGCGTGATGACTTCAGAGGCCGGCCTAGGTTGGTTAACCCTTTCAGGGCCAAATTGCTTCAAACGGTGCATTTTAAACTTAGCTGTGCCACTGGGTGTCAGTAATCAAGATCACTTCGAGGTGTTATTTACATGTATAACAATCGGTTGATTAAATCGTCAGATGCTAAATGATGACATAAATGGAATTCAAACCGACCTAGATTACTCGTGGTTGCGTCCACATTCTGTGATCCTAGGCAAATCATTTAATCCCCCCGTGCCTCGAGTTGGGTCCGGGTGGAGCTTCGACGCAGGGGAAGTAGCTCCGAATGGTAGAGCTCTTGCTTAGCACGCGAGAGGTAGCGGGATTGATGCCCGCACTCTCCATTAAAATTAGCATTAAACTTTTAAAAACACGTAATCACCTTGACGAGGATGTGGTCCGTCGGCTGCGCCGCCGCCAAAGGTGCGGGAAAGCAGGTTGCGAGCCTCGTGGGCGCGTCCACATCCTGTGATCGTGGGCAAATCACTTAGGGGCATATGTATCAACATCTCCATTTGCGATTCTCAAATAGCGATTTTTTGAGAATCGCTATTTGAGAATTGCAAAACGGGATGTATTTAAAAAATTGCAAAACTCTTGCGATTTCTTAAAATTCCTTAATTGCGATTAGCAAATTGCGAAATCGCAATTAAGGAATACCTTCCCATTCATTCCTATGGGCCAGGAGGCCCATAGCAATGAATGGGAACTCCTTCTCAATTTGCGATTCGCTATTTGCTAATCGCAAATTGAGAATAATTTCAAAGGTGCAAGGGTGTCATGATGACACCCTGATGCACCCCTGACATCAGCATCTGTGCACATATAGCGCACATACATGCCCTAAGGGCATATATGTGCACCACATGGCACTTTGAAATACGCAAAAAAGTGCATATTTAAAAGAAATCGCAATTTACCACCAACTTGAAGTTGGTGGTAATTTGCGATTTCTTAAGCAGAAATCGCACAACTTGGGTGCGTGTTACATTGCATTTAAGAAATCGCAATTTGCGATTTCTTAAATGCTTACGCAAACTTAAGAAATCGCAAATTTAGCGATTCCTTAAGATTGCGAGGCTGAAATGCCTCATACATCTCCTTTTGCGATTTTGTATTCGCAAACGCTGTTTTTTTGCGATTCGCAGCATTTGCGAATACAAAATCGGTTGATACATATGCCCCTTAATCTCCCCGTGCCTGAATGTGTAATATAAATACGGTGGTATTTAAGGCGCTCCAATACCCTCGGGCGAACTCGCGCTATATATAATATGCAACAAAATCAATTAAGATTAGTTTTGGGCCCCTGCGCCTCCGGGTGCAGGTCTGGTTCTCGGCAGCCGAGTAGCGGGATCGATGCCCGCATGTCAAACACGCTGCTTAGAAATGTTGGTGTTCTTCCTTAAAAGTTAACTCACCCATTAAAAGTGCCACAGCCTTTCAAAGAAGTGCAGCTTTCTTCCAATTAAAAGTTCATTGGCTTGGGTGTGCAGTTATACTCACACTAAAAGTACTGCAGCCTTTCAAAGAAGAAGGCAAATAATGCTGCCATACAAATATACCAGCCCTGCTGAAAGTGCCGCGGCTCTCCCATCAAAAACATGGCAGCCTTTAAAAGAAGTGCAAACAAGCATCCTTTAAATGTATATCGGCCATTCTGAGAAGTGCTTGCACTCTACCTCTTCAAGTGTTGCAACCTTTGAAAGAAGTGCGAATACGTTCCCATTAAAAGTGTAATAATACTCCTGCTAAAAGTGCTGGCACGCTCCCATTAAAACAGCTCTAGAAATGGTAGTACTTTTGCATCATCAAACACAACAGTTGCAAAGCTATAGCGAGAGACGTTTAGAAAGACAGCCAGCCGTAGGACCGGGCCCTGCTTGCACCTGCCCCACGAGGCACCCCTGGAGCTCGTGCGCCCACCAGCTCACAGGCCGGTGTAGGGGGTGCTTAGTGCTGGGGACTCAGCCTGGTGAAAGCAGCCAGACAGACCCCCCACTCCACCCCCTTATCAGAGGATCTGGAGCGTGTCTTCCTCTGAAGATGCAGCGAGGGCGCAATCTTCCCCGGCATCTGAGCGATGAGCCGATATGGAACCGCGGCTCCGCTCTACAGTCACATTTTCCCCAAAAAGGCTGGCAGCCTTTCAGCTGCGCGGGCCGTTTCATCAGATCTCTGCCGCCGACCGCAGCCCCCGCAGGGGACCACTACAGCGGTCGGCGAGGTTGCGTCCACATCCTGTGATGCAGAGCAAATGACTTAAGCCCCCCGTACCTGAATGTGCAATATGAATACGGCGATAGGCAAAGTGCTCGAATACTTTCGGGTCGAGTGCAGGAAACCACGGTTTGAGTCTCGAGGTCGCGTCCACATCCTGGGATGCGGAGCAAATGATTTAAGCTCCCCGTACCTGAATGTGTAATGTAAATAAGGTGCCATGCAAAGCGCTCCAATACTTTTGAGTCGAGTTCGTGCTATCGATACTCCAGTGAGTCATGTGGCGTCACGATAATGTCTGCCACCACGCGGATTTAGCGTCTGCGGCCCTTGCAACGGGCATTTATGTGCACAGACAGGTCTCCGGTCCTCCGGCCGACAAGAGGAGGAATGCCGTCCATGAAGCGGAAACGCGGACATCACAGCGCTCCTTGGAACATCGTGTGTTGCCCTTGTGCACCTTACATTTCACCACGCGCTGCACTGTGCGCCCGTAATCCTTTGCTCTAAACGTTGGAGCCATCGAGAGAATTCGAACTATACCGGCAGTTTGCATCACTGGTCCCGCGGCCCCAACCTTTTGCTGAAAAGGGGCATGGGTAGGCTGTTATTGTTGTTGTTGTCTTGACATCCAAACCCCCATTTCTTAAGGCCTCGCGCTCCCAAGTGCATTAGTCCTTGGGCAGGGTGGACCAGAGTGGGGATAGTCCTAACGTAGAACGGTCATTGGGCTATGTTAGTAACCGTTAAACATGGAACGCTGCCTACAGTCTAAAAGAGGTGTGCTATAAGTCCGCAACTCTGCCCCTCCAACATGCTTATGTGGGCCTTGATCTGAGCACAGTGTTGAGATGGGATTGACACGCAAAGGAGCAATTTACAGCCGTGGGGCTACTGCTAGCCGGGCCTATCAGTAACGGTCACCATTGTCCAACTAGTCAGAGCTCCGAATTGTCTGGCCCAGAGACTACCGTACACGGGTATGTTCATGCAATTACTGATATCAATAGGCCTGCTGCATCTGCGTGGTTTGGTTTTGCTCGCAAGAAAGTGCCAGTCTTTGGCCTTTAACTGTCACTCATAGTTGCACAGATATTGGAGAAATCACACATAGCTAACTGAAATCTAGCCACCCAGGTGGGTGGCTATTTCTTGGAGGGCAACGCAACCGAGATAGAATGGTAGTTTATTATCTAATGCAAATGGAAGCATTGATTAAGCCAAAAGATGGGTGTAGATATGGGTGTAGCTTAGTGCCCCAATCGCATTGAATACGGGGATGCATTGACATAGCGGCAAAAGAATAAGTGGTCACCACATAGCGCCTCACTAGGGCCAAAATCACGGCACAAAGTTACCGGTGGGATTTGACCAAGTGGTTGCCGGTGCGCCGCACGCGAGCGAATTGCAAACTGGCGCTGGGGACAGTCTGCCACAAGTTGGTGCGGCCTGTATATTGTAGAGATGACCCAACAGGCATGGATCATTGCATTGGGATTACATTCAATGTTGCCAGCTGAACAAGCCATTCGTATAGTTGGAAGGCTTGGAACAGGCGCAAGTATCATGCCTGCACGAGTATCTAGGTTGGTTGTGGTATTACTGTGATGGACAGCACGGCAGGAGCAAGGTGTGGGCGATAGGAAGTGGCTGCCTGCCATGAGCCTGGCATGTAGTCGCACAATTGTCAGGGTTCCGTAGAACTGCCTTGCGGCAGGAAGCGCGCGCGTATGCCAATTTCTAGTTTTGCGCAATTTGGTTCTCTAGGTACATTTTGCTATGAATAGCTCTAGGTCAGTGGTTGTGTGTCACTCTGCCTAAAGCTGGCATTGCGGTACGCCTGCCTTGGGGATAACCGGACAGGGTATTTGTCCCTTCACTTTGAGGAGCGATTCATTCAATGATTTTCTTCATAGAACTATTCTCACCGTTGTTATTTCGGTGTTTTGGAGGGTACCTCTGTCTCCAACCCACCAATAGTTCATTGTTAAGCCGATTACTTGCTGTCCACCGGTCCGTGTTCCAGACCGCCTCATGGCGCCCGAATTAAATCTTGGACCATGTAGGTTGAAATTATTCAATACAACTTCTGTCTGGGCCATCAACCCGATCGGGTTGCAAGTGATCACTCAGTTGGTCATTGTTTCCCAGGACCCCAGCATCCGTGCAGGTCAGTGGGAACAAGAGGATCCTCCAGAGAGGTACACCTCCTCCTCAGTTGTGTGGGATTTTCGGGGGTTTGCCGTGCAGACGGTCCATGCGCGGGCTTAGAGGGCCGCCATTCCCACACTTGATAGTTCAAGCAAAAACTTTACGAACACTAGAATACCTGGGAATTCAATTATCACTGCATGCGAAGAGGGTTCCCGCGGTGAGGAGCAGTGGGAACTGCGTGAATAACTTCTGTCTTGGATGCGGCCTGGAATTTTAGAAGGCACAACATTGCACAGGGCAGGCTGTAAGCACAGCGCTCTGTGGGGTGTCAGGCAGAGAACATTAGCATGGGACTACCCACATGCCACGTTACTTAGTATAACGTTGGCCGCATGGCGACGCGGTGCCCGCTGCACATGCCAGGGGTGAGCTTGCTATTCACTGAAGGGAGACACCTAAGGCTTATTCAACACGGAAGGGTGACAGTCCCTACATTCCAGAATGGAATCAATTTTGATATGCTATGAGGCGAAGCCAGAACTGCGGCTTCGGTCATCTTCTACAACTTACAAGCCTTGTTAAGCCACCGGCACTGGGGTGTTGTAGGGGGTAGTGTGATCTTGAAATATACATTTGGAGGCCATGTGGAAGCCGCAAAACACCAGCCGGCAGCACACTGTGCTGGGCACCAAAACCAAGGGTTAGGCCATCAGGAGGATCAGCTGCCGGCACCATATAGAAACAGGTCCAGATGTACACTGGGGGGGGCATTCCCCTGCAACCAAAGGCAGGTTTCGGGTTGCTTCAATGAAGACCTATCCACCCGCGCTTTAGCCAGGGAGGCATGTGGGTGGTATAGCTGTTATATAACAAGTATGCGGTCGTTCAAAAAGTTTGGTAAACACCACGTAGAGCCTCTTGGCGTCAGGGCATTATTGATCATGCAGCATTCGCAACGGTATTTGCACCAAAGTTTCCTGCTGGTTCCCACAGACTTTTCTTCCCTCCAGGGTTATCCTCTATGGGTTAGAACCTGAGACTGAGGGGGCATCTCCTGCTTCGGTGTCCCAAATAAGACGATAGCTACGCTGGGGGGGGGGTACCATGTAGGTCCTGTCCACTACTGGGGTTCCCCCAGGCAATGGGACCACGAAGCCTACGGTTCTTGGGAAGGGGCAAGAGCGCCCCTTGCCCATGGTCATGCGCCGTCAGCTAGGAGCACTCTGGTGCATCAGGATTAGCAAATAAAGGGACTGTTAAGCAAAACCCTTCTCGCCATAATAGCCAAAGCAGGCAGGCGGGTGGGGGAGTGGTCAACTAGCAATTGGGCTGCTGTCCCAGAGATGGGCACACAGGTTCAGGCACACTCGGTGCGGAGGACGGCAGCTAGGTGAGATCATCAAATTGTTGGGGCTTTGCGAGCCGGGGTTCCGGCATCCTCCTGCCCAGATTAGTGAAGAGGTGCAACTTTCCCGCAGGGGTTGAATAGTTCTTGGCACATCTTCACAGGCCCAACGGGTCCTTGGTTTCAGCAGACACTATCTGACCCAGGATAGCGTCTAGGGCTTTGGGACATAGATGGGGCCATCTATAACACCAGGAGGTATAGCTCACTGGTAAGTCTTGTGCCTGTGGTTGTAAAGGACCTCACAGGACAAGGGTTGAGTCCCGCAAGCGCTGTCAATGTGTCATAAGATGGCAAAATTTCAAACTCTTCTTTCAGTAGGGATGGTTCTCTTCCAGCTAGTTGCAGGACGCCCTAGACAGGAGAGGTTGCAGGTAAGACTATAACGGATTGGTGGGGGGCCCTGGCTGCGACGGTGAGCTGCATCCAGAGCTGTGCCGGAGTTACAGGGAGATCTGGAAGCAGGCCGGTACAAAGGGTACCTCTGCGCGGCACCATAGAGGGAGCCAAAACCGAGGAGCCTCATGGGAGGGTCCCGGAAGCCGTGTCGGCGCCCCACTAGTCCTGCGGGCGGTTGTGGGCCTGAACAACCGGGGGGTTTGCTATGCGACGCTCCGCCCCGAGAGGGGGGGCGTGAGTAGAAGTTACCAACGGCACGTGATCTTAGAAAGAATCACCTGGATGGCAGCAAAGACGGGGTTCGCTCCCGCGCTGCCCGGCTCATCAGGCGGGCAGGCGGCCCAGTTGGTTGCCTGCCCTTGGATCGCCCGTAAGATAACCCACCCATTACATATCTGGATTATGTAATAAACCTGCAGCAATTTTACCCAACTCAACCGTCTGTGTGTGTGTTATTTGGGTATGCATTTTTGGGGAGGGGGGACAGAGGGGTGCCCCTGGCGGTACTGTGCCGCCGACCGTGGCCCCCGCAGGGGGCCACTACAGCGGTTGGCGCCCTAGTGCCGCCGGGGCACCGGTCACCCCTCCCCACCCCCTCCCAAGGGGAGGGGGCGGGGACGCTGACCGGTGTCCCCCTCTCCTAGTGCGGGCTGGATGTGACGCCTAAGCGCATCACTTCCTGGCCCCTGTGGGGAAGGGGAGGCTATTTAGCCTTCCCCCACCCTCCTGGCGACCTCTTTGTCGCCCACCACGCCGCATCCCTCCCTACCGCTTACCCGGCGTAGGCGTTGGGTGGGGGGGGGGTTTCTGAGCGTTGTAATGTTTCCTTTTTTCGTTGCAGGCGGAGTTACAGGGCGATCTGGAAGCAGGCCGGTACAAAGGGTACCTCTGTGCGGCACCATAGAGGGTGCCTGAGCCAAAACCGAGGAGCCTCATGGAAGGGTCCCGGAAGCCGTGTCGGCGCCCCACTAGTCCTGCGGGCGGTTGTGGGCCTGAACAACCGGGGGGTTTGCTATACGACGCTCCGCCCCGAGAGGGGGGGCATGAGTAGAAGTTACCAACGGCACGTGATCTTAGAAAGAATCACCTGGATGGCAGCAAAGACGGGGTTCGCTCCCCCGCCTGCCCTTGGATCGCCCGTAAAATAACCCACCCATTACATATCTGGATTATGTAATAAACCTGCAGCAATTTTACCCAACTCAACAGTCTGTGTGTGTGTTATTTGGGTATGCATTTTTGGGGAGGGGGGACAGAGGGGTGCCCCTGGCGGTACTATGGCACGCAGCCACACAGCAGGGAACGCCAACTCTAGTTTCCCCGCAGCCAGATCAGCCCCTTTTATCATCCCCGCACGACCCTTTGATCTGCGGCCGATCTCCCTGAAATCACAACACGCCGTGTTTACACAGCAGAGTGCTGCGGCGACAAAGTCCTTTGACGTCTGATGAGCAAACTGGAGCGAGACCCGCCTTCCCACTGGGGCCGGGGGCAGTCTTTCCAGGGTGAGATGCGGCACGAGGGAATGGACTCTGTGCAGGCTGGCGGGATTGCATGCTGTCAATGTAAATTACCTCATGGTGACCTCTGTGGGAATGTTGAGACAGGGCAGGGAAGCCGTTACATTTTGGGATTTTCGCTTTCATCTTGAAGCGCATGCGGTGGTGGAGCAGCTAAGCTGAAAAAATTGAAACCGGGGCACTGTCGACTGAAAATCGTGTCATTGAACAAATAACTTTATTTTTCTGTTCCTAAAGTAGATTTTTTTTAAAAAACTTTTTTTATCATTCAAATGAATTTGTAAATATGTGACATATGAGTTATGTAACTTCAGTGTGTACATTTTTCCTTGGTGGACACACTCTTGTTTGGACTAACTCCCCTACATTAATGTAAAGCTCACTTGGCGATCCAGCAGGGTTTTCGCTACAGACCCCGAAAGTTGGGAGTTCATTCTTCACAGCAGCCGCTTTGCAGGCCGCTGGGGGCTTTTGAAAGGTGCTTCGAGTCGCAGCTCCCTCTTTTGACTAAGATCAAGTGTGGTATTTTAAAAGCACTTTCGGTTTCAATTCTGTTGGCAGTTTTCACACTGGCAACTTTTCTTTAGAGGTGTCCACATTAATATACGGCAGCCTCATGGGTGGACAGCCACTCCTTGCACTCTACCAGTACATGAGCCGGTGCTGTGCAGCTCTGTACAGTGCAGTACTGTCGCTGCATGACAGAGTGACCCACAGCACACAGTGTGGTCATACTCCCAGCTCTTATCACAAATGTCTTTCAGACAGCCCTCCAAAGCCCGAAACGTGAGAACAAGCTTCCAGAAACAGGACTCGTCTGACACCAACGACTGTAAAATCTCTGTAGCATAATGACTGTCTCTGTTGTCTATTCTTCAAAGATCTGAGTAACCAAAAGAGTGCTGCTGTCTGAAACTTGAGCTTGTCTGTGCACTCTGAGTGCTAGCTCTGCTGTCACTTTGTAATAGGCGCTATAAGTGTACAGGCACTACTCAAGCACTGTGCTGTAGAACCCGGCGCTTCCTCTCTCTTTGGCAGGATTCTCCCCCTGCCCGTTCCCTCCCGCTTTCTCTTCTGTAGGAATTAATCCTGCAGGCTCCAGATCTGAATGATCAGTTCTCGTGTTCAGTGCTTTGCACAGGAGAGTCCACTTCCATGACAGCTGCTAATCTCCCTTTGCAGGATGTTGGTTTACTGTTATCCAACCCAAATCTCACTCAGCCCCTCACTTCAGGCCCCGCCCTCCACGGGGTCAGTTCTGCCTCCCCCATTTAAAGTTGGTTTGAAGGGCCTGTTCTTCCATCCTTCTCCCAGCCTGGCCCCTCCCTCTGATTTCCCATATTTTCCTGGACCCCGCGCCTCTTGTGTTTCACCACACTACATTTAACATAACGTGTTTTTGTAAAGCGCACGTTCGCACAAGGGTATCTTGGCCTTAATAACAGACGTTTATTGTTACCAAACTCCATGGTTTTCCTTTTATTGACCTTAGAAGGATGAAAGGCTGAGTGGAACCTCAAGACCTGGCTTTTCGACTGACGGGTGAGTAGCACGCTTTATAAACCCTTGATTGATTGATTGATTGATTGAAGTCACTGGAATTTGAACCTGTGACCATGAGGTTAAGCTCTGGCCCCTCCAGTGGATGCATTAGTCCATCCAGACCCCGCACTGATTTGTTTGAAAAAGGAAAATATTTGGATAAAGTTCAGTGGCAGGGACAGCCGTAGGATGTATTCCTTTTATTGATTTTTGTAGCAAGTAAAGCCAGAGAAGAGCATAAAATTAAACAAGCATTGGCATAGCCAAT
The DNA here is from genome assembly GCF_964204655.1 of Triturus cristatus. Classification (NCBI taxonomy): domain Eukaryota; kingdom Metazoa; phylum Chordata; class Amphibia; order Caudata; family Salamandridae; genus Triturus; species Triturus cristatus. The sequence goes on from NC_140590.1 coordinate 179,925,318, forward strand.
ATGTTTCGCCTTTGGGAAACTTATAAATGTTTAGTCATTCAACAGTTGATGCCGTTGCACCAAGGATATTGTGCTGCATAACTAAATTCTTTTGAAGTCCCAAAGGCGAGACCTATTGGCTATGCCAATGCTTGTTTCTATGGTAACAAGGTATTGGTGGAATTAGACCACACACCCATTATTCAGAGCATTCTACAGGATGTTGTTGTTCAATCCCTGACTATGTGCCGATAAGCAATAGATCCATCTTTGTTCTTTTTCAAAACGCCTGACCTGTAGGTTTTGTAAATTTTCTTCCATTTGTTTAATGGTGACCCATCTTATGTCATTTGTGGTACACCCTGTTTGTAGGTAGGGGTGAGTCATTCTTGTGATATTCTGTTTGCATCTTATGTTGCTGCAGTGTTTGCAAATTCTCGTTTTCACCTTTTTGCTGGTCATGCTGATATATCTTACATCACATGGACAGATAATCATATATATGACATTTATTTGCAGTTGGTCTTTTTCTTGAGGTGCCAGGTCTTGCCTGGTTGCAGATTCAGAGTCTTCTTTGAAGATGTAAGATGACATACACTGCAATTACTACAAGGATAGTGTCCTGTTACGCTTGGAAGACCTTAAGCGTTAAGAACTGAGTTGGACAGATGTTCCGGCGGCTTTTTGGGGTGAGTCGGCACTAGGCAGTCCTTTATGCTTCTAGCTTTTTTTTAAAGAAAAAAGAGGAGTCTCCCATGCAAGTTTGCCTGTTTGTAATATGCGCCAGTGCTTGTTGATCACTTTTTTCACTTCATTGAAGATCGTACTGTAGGTAGTTATACAAGTGAGTGGTATCACTGCCTTTGTCCTGGATGGTTCTTCGAGCAGTGCGACTCTGTTCTGGTTGCCTGCTCATCTTTTGCAATTCTTTATTATTTTCTCAGGGTAACTTCAAGGCAAATTCTCTATTAGAGCACTGGGGTGGAAACTATCAAATTTGAGTAGGGTATTTTTTGCTTTAGGTTTATAGTAGGCCCTTGTTTTCAGTTTTCCATTCTCCGAGGTGATTGTAATGTCCAAGAAGGTAATGGTATTCCTGTTTGTGCAGCTTGTGAATTTCAAGTTCCTATCACAGTTGTTGATCCATTCAAGGAAAGTGACTAGAGTGTCCTCTTGTCCATGCCAAATCATCAAGATATTGTCTATGTATCGTTTCCAAAATGTTATTCTTCCTGAAAAGGGGTTGTTGATGTTTATGATATCTGTCTTTTCAAAATCATAGACATAAAGTCCCGCCACACTTGGGGCAAATGTGCAGCCCATGGAAGTCCCTTAGGTTTGTAGAAGTATGTCTCCTTCGAATTCAAAAAAGTTTTGTTTTAGGGCCATAAATGCACAATCTATCACAAAGGATTTTGGGGTCATGAAGTGCCAAGTGGTTTCTTCTAAAGACTTTTTAATGACTTCAATGACGTCATCCTGGGGGAGACTGGTATATTGACTCTCTTTGTCCAGACTGACCTACAGGCAATAATTTGGGTCGTAGTCAATCTGTTTCTGAAGTGTTAGGAGGTATCAGAGTGCTTTACATAGCATCAGTTACGTTACATGAGGACACACATTCATTTTTTTTTTCCTTGAGATAGCTAGAGGTATTCTGTACTAAAGCTTTAAAAAAGAAATCGCAGAAGCGTGATAGAGGTTCAAGAAGCGATCCGATTCCGGAAACAATAGGACGACCCGGGGGTGGTGTCCTTTTTTTGTGATTTTCGGTAGTGTATAAAAATTTTGAATGTTTGCATTTTTGTGCATAAGAAATCTGCTTCTAGTTTAGAGATAAAACCCCTTGTCTCGGCATTTTCTACCAAGAGTTTGATTTTCTCTGTCAGGTCTTGTGATGGGTCGGCCTAAAACCGTTTGTAGTTTTTTTCATCAATTAGTAATCTTCTGCATTCAGCTTGATAGTCTTCCTTGTCCTGCAGTACCACTGCTCCCCCTTTGTCTGCTTGTTTTATCACAATTGTGTCCAATGTTTGTAATGTTTGGAGAGCTGGTGATTCATCCCTACTTAGATTTGTGAACGTTTCTTTTTTTCAATGTTTTCTATTTCACTAAACACAGCTTGTTCGAAAGCTAGTATTTCGACTGGTATTGTAGCCGGCGGGGGACAGAGAGTGGATTTCAATTGTAGTCCCGTACTTCCTTTAGTTCCTGAATCATCAATGGGAGTGTGGTTCTCAAAGAACGCTTTCACTTTCAATATCCTGAAAAACTCAGCTAGTTCACAATAGAGGGAGAACTTGTCTAGGAGTGCTGTAGGCACAAAACACAGGCCTTTGTTAGGAACTATTTCTTCAGCAGTGATTAGGGTATGAGAAGATAGATTAGTTATTAGGTTCGGGGAGCGCTGGTTCCTTGTTATGAATCTTTTGATTTGCTACTGGTGTTAGCTCCTAGGGTTCTTTTTTCCTCTCAATGTACCTGGTGATCCCCTCTTCTTGTTCTGCCTCAGCTCCTCCTCCCTCTTGCTAAAAAAGAGAATCTTTGATTTTGTGGGAAGAAGTTTTGAGGGTTCTGTTGGTAAGGAGTATTCCAACCAAACATAGGATGGGGTTGTGATAGATGTATTGGTCCTGGGAAGTCCATTGGGTCTGTAGGTGGATATTGTTGCCATTGTTGTTGCCACTGGTGGGACTTATATCTACCTTTTTGTTTTCCCTTAAAGCTACTTCCACCTGATCCACTGCTTATTGAGGACTCCCCTTCCGAGAAGTCAGAGTAGTTGTATAGTTTCGCTATTGGGGTGTAGTCTGGATCTGCATAGGGATAGGTTTTATGTATGAGAATTGTTTCAAATCTTTTTGGAACATTTGTATTTTTGATTGTGGTAAATATTCTTTGTATTCTGTCATTTCTTTGTTGAATTCATCTAGTTTCTTCTTAAAGGCAGTAATCGTTGTTTTAAAATGGTTTTCTGTAGCTTAAATTTCGACTAGTATGGCATCTGATAGTCTCTTGGCTGTCCTTATGATGAGAATTATCCACTCACATGTACAGTGCCATGCTATCTGTGCCCAGCCTTTTCTGAAAGACGCATCTTCCAGGAAAATCCTGAGAGCGTTTGTAACAATCAGACCCCTTGGGGCTCTGTTGTTTCATAAGTATTCGGTTAGTATAACCCCCTGTAGTATTGTCCTGATTCTATTCTTTTTCTGTTCCGTTAAGTTATCCCAGTCCATCGTTTGTGAAATTGTTTGTGCCTGTTTAAAATCTGAGAGTAGTGGGGAACCAGAGAGGGTGTGATTGACATCCTCTTCAGTAAATGTCAGCCCTTGATTCTCTGCCATGGTTAGAGTATGGAATCCCAGAAATTGGGAGAGTTAAGATTAGTGTTAGTGATCAGAAAGGAAGGCTCTCACAGCTGTGTGCTGCCTATATTTAATTCAACAAATGCAGAGAGCGAGGAGTTATTTGAAAGCTCGTTCTTCTCCCCTAATTAATACAAATCAACAATAGGAACAGGCTTCCAATATCAACTACGTACAAAACAGCATTACTGAAAAAGACAAACCAATATGTTTTTTAAGAAAGAACCCTCACCCACCAACCTAATTGGTGACTTGCTTCATCATAGGGTTCCCACCTAGAATGCAGAGTGCATCATAGGTGTGCTACGATGCCTAATTACAGCAGAGCAGGATTTTGTGGTTGCTTTTAGCGTGTGAGAATTTGTGAACTAGACGTGAATTTAAAACGTATTTTCAGGCATCTCTTCTACTTTCCACATACGGGAGGTTGCTCTGTATGCTTTTGTCTTTCATACAATTATGATGTGTAATGCTGTGTTCTGCTCACAATTGCAGTACTGTTTGTTCACATAATTTTTATCTGTGTCTTTTATCTGTTGGTGTGGATACAGTGACCAATATCCATATGTGTCTATGCTCCACACATAGGTACCCTGGCAGAGGGAGGAGACAACAGCCTCCAGTATTACTGCCATTTCCAGACCTACAAACTCTGGAATAAAGAGACGTCTTTAGGATGTTTTTCTCAATATGTAGACAATACAAGAACTATGTGACCAGTTGGAGCCTCATTTACGTCCTCGCAGGACCTATCCCACATCTCCGACATCAGTGGTGAAACTCATGGCAGCCAGGGCTGGACTGGCCGTAGCGGGCACCGGGCGTTTTCCCGGTGTGCCGGAAGGGTGGAGGCCGGTTTTGGATCCCTGGGTGCTTTTGTTACAGGGGGGTGGTTTTCACAGCAGTGCTGCAATATTGGCCGCCTGTAACAAAAGCGGCAGTGAGAGTGGTGCTTCCCACTCACACCCACCCACCCCCTCGGGGCCAGTCGAGCTGATTGCCAGTCCAGCGATGATGGCAGCACTGAATTTCCTGGCCACAGGTTCCTTTCAGTACACTGTGGTTATATGTGGTGTAATGTCACAACCTATGCTCAGTGGGGTGCTATGTGATGTGCTTTCAACACTGATGAACAAAGTAAGGATGAGATGCACACCTGGTAATCCTTTTTACCGAAGCACGAGCTTGGTGGAACCAATGATGGTTCCCTCGTGGTTCCACATATGTGTAAAACAGGAGCTAATGATTTTGTGAGGAGGGAATTTATTGCAGTGCATAAAGTGAAAACACATAGTGTAAATATACAGTGAAATTGTGACAACACAGGAGTGTAGTTGTCATTGTAAGTGGATGAAGTCATTGTAATATGAGCCATATTTTCTGAAGCACAAAGTCCAACAAACGCCTCCCATCGTAAGTGGAAAGTGTTCAGGAATAGTCAACAAAGTAAACGTGTTGCACACAGAGGAGGACATTATTTGTGGTGTCTTCCTGGTGGTGGTGGGTGCCTTGCCATCCGAACGTCCTGGATTTTTTCTTGGACGTCCCAGTCCACAAGGGGAGGGGTAGATCTGCTGCTGCGAGCTCAGAGGTATCTGAAGAGTCATCCTCTGACAGGTCCTCCCTTCCTGTGGTGGTTGCAGATATTGTTCAAAGGTAGAGGGCCTCATGGTAGTTGTAGTAATTTCAATCACTCCTACCCCACACTTGACCAATGGTTATCTGCCTGTGCTGTGAACCTTAGTAGTCACATAGCTGAAAAGTGAGTAAGGACAAGCAACACTGGGCCTCCTATTCAGAGGTAGACGGCATCATGGTAGTTACAGTCATTTCAATCACTCCTACGCCACACTTGACCAATGGTTAACTGTCTGTGAGGTGAACCTTAGTAGTGACATGGCTGGCAAGTGAGTAAGGACAAACAACACTGGGGCCTTGTGTTCAGAGGTAGAGCACCTCATGGTAGTTGTAGTAAATTAAATTTTGACTTGCCAACACTAGCAAAATAGGTTTGTGTCACATAGATGCAGTTATGGTGGCCCCTACTATTAGACATTTGCGCATATAATGGGTCCTGGGATGATGATTTGATGGTAATGCACTTACAGACAACATTCCCATCTGTGGGATATAATGAAGGTTGATGCATGTGATCTTATGTGCAGGCCTACTGATTGTAACTGGCAGTCATACATCTCTGATACTTAGGCTACTGCATATATGAAAAGTAAATGAGAAACAAGATAGCAAGAGGTAAGATATGTACAAACAGAACATTGATATGTTGTGGCAGTAGGGGTGGTGTTATTTACCAGTCTCCACTCCCCCAGGTATTCCTGTGAAGCCCTCAGAATGCAGGATGGTGTGTACCTTCTCCTCCCAGGGTGTGAGTTCTAATGGTGGGCTGGGAGGACCAATGCCAGTCTTCTGGGCCGCAAGGTAGTGTCTAGAGGCCAGGTTGTTGACTATCCTGTCCCACATTTAATTCTTCATAGCGAGAAAAGTTTGTTGGACTTGGGCTCCAAAAATGTGTGGCTCTACTCGATGTCAGAAAACGTGGATTTTTGGCAGGTGACATTTAAATTAAATGAAGTGAGTAAAAGAGACGAAAAAGAAAAATGCCTTCTAACCAAGGAAATATGTATTAAGAACAGAAAAAAAGTGTGTGGAGTGTGTGCGATGGAAGCGTGTGAAAAGGATTAACTTATGTGACTGCTAACGCTGTTCTGAATTGCTGTGCTGCTGTATAGAGGTAAAGGATCATGGTCTGGGATAAGGTGTGTTTTATAGTGTGATTTGTGGGTGTGTCCACTTTGGCAATGTCCATCAGCTGTGATTATTTTTAGCATCCAATGTGCACTGTTGTGGTGTTTTGCGGTAGCAGTTGCACAGAGGTCTAGCGCTGTTGTGAAACTGCTGACAAGGGACCGTCAGTACAGTGGTTCCATTGTAATCTGCTCGTCCGTGGTAGGACAGCCCTGACAGTGTTGGAGTCCATATCGGCAACATTTACGACCTCCGCAACCCATGGGAATGCTACTCCGACCACAGCAGCCCATATGGAGAATACTCATACTGCCATGGTCGGAGGTTCGGCTTCCCTGCATTGTAATACAGCAGGTGTAACTTTGTGGCCTCTGCGGTTGGTATTAGACCGCAGCATTGGCGGTCGGACAGTTGGTCCGACCAGCACCGTAATCAGCCCCTTAGTTCAGACAGGGTCCCCTTGCTTGAATCCTAACTGGGAACAATCAAAGCACCTGGGATGGAAAAGGCATGCCCTGGGTCACCAGAACCAGCCCCGTTTCCTAGAACAGGCATGGAAACCCTTTCTCCCAACCTTATTCTGGGACCTTTCTGTGTCTCCTTCCCTGAATCAACTAAAGTACCTCACTCCTGTGGGTTTCCCTCTCTGCTCTGATGCTGAGGCCAGGTGCAAGAGATTCTCCTCTTTTTTTTTGCTCTGGGACTGCTGCCAAGTTATATCATCCTCAGGGTCATCACTCTCCTGCTCCTCTGCTGCAACTTGGAGAAGCCTTACCTCCTTGCAGGCTTGGAGAGTGATCTGGTGCTCCAGTTCCTTGAAGCCTCTGTGTGTATATAAATGTAGCCTCCCTCTCCCAGTACATTTTCAGCTAGCCACAATGTAGCCTTCAAGGTTGCAGTGGTTCATCTCCATGCTTGCAAACTTTCACCGGTGAACATATGAGACCTCTTCTTTCCTCATCACATACGTCACATCCTCTCTTTTCTTTTGTATTTTCTTCGTTGGAAGCTGTAACTGACTTTTCACCATATCAATTACAAATCCTAACAATTCCAGACTTTTACTCGGAAGTAGCACAGATTTCTCTACATTCACTATGAACCCTAGTGATTCTATTAATTTCCTTATTAAAAGTAAATGAGTTCTCAACTCTTCCAAACTTTGATTAATTATCAAAGTATCGTCCAAATAGATAATCAACCTTAAATCCCTTATTCTCAAAAATACCACTACAGATCTCAAAACCTTTGTATAGCACCAAGAAGCTGATGACAAACCAAATTGGAGACATTGAAACTCATACAAAATGCCCTTCCATCTGAATTGTAAGAATCTCTGACTCTTTAAATTAATTGGAAAAGTGAAGAACATGTCTTTGAGATCCATTTTCACTAACAAGTCCCTTTCCTGTAACATATCCCGTAGCAGATGAATACCTTCTATCTTGGAATGTCTATATGCTACATAATAGTTTAAGTCCCTTAAATGTATTACTGATCTCCAACATTTGTCCTTCTTTTCTACCTCAAACAGAGTACTGACAGCCTGCCTGGTCTTTTACTATCCTCACTATCACTATCACATTTTTGCTAGCATTTGCATTACCTCAGGCCTCACAATATCTACTCACCCATTCGCTATGGGAAGCCAGGTTTGGTCAGGTTAAGCTAATTTTAGGACCTACTGGTCTGTTCTGGAACTTACGATGGAAAGGAACAGGTGTTCTGTTCATTCAGTAAGTGAATGAGCAATGAAGATGCCTTTAAATCTTGTTTTTATCTTGACACGTTTGCTGTCTGTTCAAGAAAAGAGATCAAAAGTTTGTTTGTGTTGTTACTAATTGCTGCCTATTTTATCCTGGAAAATGGTTTATATTTTCCTTTCTCTTACTACAGTTAGAGGTTTTTGTCTAGTGAGCTGTGAGGAACTTCGGTTTCCGATCGCAATCGAATCGACCCGCCATTTTGTGCTCCGCCGCCATTTTGTGTTGCCATCACTCAGGCAGCACGGCGAACAAAGTCTATTCTGCTCTTTCTGCAGCTTCGTGTTAAAAACAGCCTTCCTGCCTCTATTTGCAAAGCTGGTGTTAGGACTGGCCGAGTACACTAATCCCCGTCTGGTTTCCTAATCCCCGTCTCAACTATCTGTTGATTCACACTATTCTTTTCTGACTTTATCTTATCGTCTGGCCTTCACTGCCCTCTGCTAGCATTCTCTCGTTTCACAACTGTCCTCCAACACACACAAACGTATCTCGCCACCTGCAAGTTAGTTACGAATCCATTAATTAATTAGTTTGAGGGAGGGATGACAAACATAGTTGGAGGAGAGGTTTCTTCGAGTCATCTGACATTTTGTTTTCCAATCTCTCCTATTGGTTCTGTCCTGTTTTCCAACTTTCCTTATTGGCTCTTTCTTGTATGTTCTGGGTGTACATTTGGTTAATGTATATGTTATCTATATGGTATAAAAGATTGTGCGCCACAGAGTGAAGTGGCAGTCTCCTGAGAACCTACCTTGTTTACTTCTGGGACAACTGTACTAGCTGCAGCTAATAAATCTGATCTTCTAACGCTGACAGAGTGTCCCGTGTCTCTGTGTAGCTGAGCAGGTGAACCCAGGAGATTAAGGCGTACCCTGCGCCGCAAGGCCAAAAAGGTTCTGGTTCTTCAACTGGCGCCCAACGTGGGGCGGCTTTAGTGGTACCGGTTCTACCCGAAGGTCGTGAGGAACCCCGCAAGAAAATTCCAGAGGGTTCGCGAGCCACGTTAAGCGACCCCTGTATGTCGAAAGTGGTCCGAAGGTCTTTTGCAGCGAGGTTACTCCTTCCTGACGGCTACTGATGACCACTGCCCTGACTGCCGCCCTGCCTTGGCCCTTTCTTTGATGATGTATGGTAAGGCGAGACAATAGACGGGCCTCTGTTGGTGTAAGAAGACGTCCTTAGTTGAGTATCTTCGTGGGTCGCGCCCACAATTTTTGTCCTTTGTTTTCTTAGTATTTGTGGTCCTTAGATTCGACTATTGCAATAGCCGAAGCCGAGGGTAAGTGCATTTGTGCTGCGTAAACTGAGTTTTACCCCCTTGAAGTTTGTGAACAGTCCGGTGAAATCACGAGATGCCTGGTCTGACTAAGTTTGGAAAATTTTGTTGCTTGGGATGTAATAGGGATTCCCGACTTGAGGACTCTTGTCCGATCCCTTCGGTTGGAACTCCCACATATGAGCTCTATTCGAAACATGGTATTGGCCCCATTGCCTTTATCGAGACATGGACCCGATACACGAAGAAAGATGGTGTTTTAAAATGGCCAGAAAATGGTAGTTTTGATCCTGATGTGTTAGACAATTTAGAAGCAGTCTTGTTCAAAAGAAAAACCCGGCCGGCAATGTTTGACTCTTTCCGCCTTTGGCTTAAGGAAGCCAAACAGAAAGAAATTAAGCAAGCAAAACGAGATAGAAAAACACAGGGTATGACAATTATACAGGCTGCCCACCAATTCAAAGATGATGAAATTGATAATGCGACTGAAATTTCAGAGAGACAGAATCGCATGGCGATAGATAAATGCTATCCGGTGTTGCCTGTTTCCCCTTCCGATAATAAGAAAGATATAGAAGAAGATCCCCTAATGTCCCATTTATTGAGGTTGCCTCCGCCCTATGCACAAAGTGCCAATGCACCCCAATTGCCTGTTCAGCTGCCAGCGGTACCTCCGCCAGTTCCGGCTCTTCCGCATTTGCCTCCTCCAGTATTACCGCCTTTGCCGGTTTTACCATTAATTTCAACTTCTTTGCCTTCATCTCCTGATCTTAGATCTCCTTTGCCTTCTGCTCCTCCTGCAATTATCGGTTCTCCTCCTGTCAGTTCGCCTAATACTTTGTCTCCAATTCTTATGTCCAATTCTCCGTCTGTGCGTAAGCATCTCACAGACACTGTCACTGGTATTCTATCTCCTTTCGTTGGAGCTTTAAACGTGTCTCCGGCTTTTGCTCGAAGACAGTCTCGTAGTCAGTTCCCAGATTTTGAAGAACGAGAAAGGTTGGACTCTCTCGCATGTAAATGGATCAAAAAGGGTCCTCAATACAGTGTGCTTGATATCATGCCTACTTTTTCACAATGAAATGCGCCTACGCAAAGATATGCTTTTAATGCAATGTGCGATACACTTATTAAAGAATGGGAAGATGTGAATTCGAGTCCGATCCCACAAGGTCTGTTAGAGGTTCAGACTGACTTTGATAAAGGACTTATTGTGGGTTCTAAGGTTGAGAAAGCTGTAAGGACACTTATTTCTTATAGATCCTTATTGTCCTCTCAAGCTTTCCTTGATTCTGATCCGTCGGTTAGACTGACACTGAAAAATTATCCCATGAGAGAGGTTCCTCCAGTATGGAAGGAAGAGGTTGCAGCAGCAGGTGGTAATCCACTTATTCCTGCTCATTTTCAACGTATATGGGTACATGTCCCTTGGAAGAGATCTGAAGTTTTGGCTCTAAAACAGACTCTACCAGATCCTCGTAAAAACCCTGCAGGTTATTACAAAGAATTATCACAGACAGTTGATGCTTGCATCATGAATCTAGCTGATATTGACATGTTGATGGGAAATGTAGTTCCACAGACAATATGGGCTAAGATTCGTAAGGAGGATCACGGGCAGGAATTAGGTGCCACTTGGGGTTTTATAACTGCCACAGATAGAGATCAAGTGGGCTGTGCAAAGCCTGACGCTTTGATTTCAGAACTCCCTGGTAGGATTATTACATTAATGAAAACGATGATGCCTGCATTGAGAGTTAACTGGGATAAACTAGCAGCATGCAAACAAAAGAAAGATTAAAGTGTCTCTGATTTCTTCACTCATTTTGAGGAGACATTTATTGATCACAGTGGTCAAGATATGGCTGCAGAGGGTGGACAGCGATTATTTGTGGACAAATTTGTTTTTAATTTGCTTCCCGAGCTGTCACACAAATTGAAAGATTCAGAAAGTTCATGGGCTGTTTCTTCTTCTGCTCAGATATTGGCTACTGCACAATATTATGAAAATAGAGATAAAGAAGAAAAAGAAAAGCAAGAGAAAAAGACGAAAGAACTAAAAACGAAAGTTCTCTTGCAACAAGCTTATCCTCCCCGTTATGCTCAGCCTCAGTTAAAGCAGCCTCCGCAGTTTCAGAGGTTGTATCAAAAACCTGAGCCATACATTCCGCGACCTTTGTTAGGACCTAATCAATGCGCCTATTGTAGAGAGGAAGGTCATTTTAAGAATAATTGTCTGGTTTTATTGTATTGTATTGTATTGTAAAATCACTTGTATAGCGCATGGCTACCCGTAAGCATCCCAGCGCTTTTGGTACAGAGTGAGCCTAGGGTTAATTCGCATCACATTGTTTTACCGCATTAAATTCTGGGGAATAAAAAGGTTTTAAGTTGCTTCCTAAACTTAAGGAAGGTATGTTCCAGTCTCAAATAATCCGGGAGGGAATTCCATTCTTTTGCTGCTTGCAGAGAGAAGAGTCGGCCGCCTGAGCGGGCTCGTTTTATCCTAGGGATAGTTGCCAGATTATGTTCGCTCGATCGAAGCTTACGTTGGGGCCTATAGGGACTTATCATGTTTTCCAATATGGAAGGACCTTCTCTATGTAGGATCTTATGTGTAATGCAGAGCGATTTAAATCGCACCCGCTCCTTCACCGGGAGCCAGTGGAGCGATCTCAAGGCTGGCTTCGCCGACGTAAACCTACTAGTGCCCGTTAAGATCCTAGCAGCATAGTTCTGGGCCACTTGCAAGGTTTTAAAAGTGGAAGTTGGGGCCCCAAGATATATAGCATTCCCGTAATCGATTCGTGATAAGACCAACGCCTGGACTACGGTCTTCCTTGCTGTTTCTGGAAGTTGGGGCAAGATTTTGCGGAGGGATTTCAGTATCCCATGACAGACTGCAGACGTCTTTCTGGCTTGATTCTCAAAAGATAAAACATTATCAAGCCAAAAGCCTAGGCTCTTTATTTCTGTCTTAGGCGATGGTATAGCACCCATACTGGTAGGTCAGGCAAGATGGTCGGGAATATCCTGTCTGCCTAAGAGCATCAGCTCCGTTTTTCCTCCATTGAGTCTCAATTGAGACAGATTCATCCAATTTACCACCGTCTCCAGACAATTTGCCAGGTTGTTCGGTGGGGACTCTATTTGTTGCAGAGAAAACACCAGCTGGGTGTCGTCTGCATAGCTTATTAGCTGGATGCCAAACGGGGCAACCAGTTCTGCCAACGGGGCCATGTATACGTTGAACAGTGTGGGGCTGAGGGATGAACCCTGTGGTACCCCACACTGTAACGGTAACAAGCGGGAACAGTTATTGCCCTCGAACACCTGGAAGTATCTGTCCTCCAGAAAGGATCTAAGCCACTTCAAGGCTTTTCCGGTTATCCCAAGATTCCGGAGTCGAGTCAGCAGCAGATGGTGATTAACTGTGTCGAAGGCGGCGCTGAGGTCCAGAAGGATAATGGCAGCGCTGCCACCTGCGTCCAAAATCCTTCTGGCCTCTTCCACCACCTTCAACAATGCTGTTTCAGTGCCTTGTCCCCTCCTGAATCCTGTCTGGGATGGATGGAGGAGATTATGCTTCTCCAGAAATGCCGCTAATTGGATGTTTGTCAGTTTCTCGATTAACTTCCCCATCCCAGGTAACAAAGATACCGGGCGATAATTCGCTAAGTCTTCAGGGTCGAGGTTCGGTTTTTTAATCAGAGATCTGACCATGGCCACTTTCCATACCTTGGGAACCGTAGCCAAATCCAGAGAGGCGTTAACCATCTTGGTTACCGGTTCACTAATGGCAGGGAGTGCCTGATTGAGAATTTTCATAGGAGCTGGATCTCGTGGCGATCCACTTTTTATGCTCCCCATCAGAGAAGGAAGAAGCTCTTCCGTAAGGGGGGCAAACTCTGAGAGTGTCGGACATTCCCTTCTTTCCTCCCACGGAGGAACCGGGTGGCATACAGTATAATCTACTACCGGGATCGTCTCCAGAATCTTATCTATTTTAGTCTGAAAATAGTTTGCCATATCCTCACATCTTGTATTCAGCTCACCTGCTATTACAGGAGGATCCGGGATTTTATTAAGGAGCTTCACGATCTTAAACATTTCCCTGGGGGCGTTGGCGGCGGATTCAATCTTGTTCGCAAAGAAGGCCGTTTTAGTAGCGATAAGAGCATTTTTGTATTTCTTCAGTAAGATTTTATAACTGAACTTCCTGTCAGTACTGAAGTCCTTCCTCCAGTAACGTTCTGCCCTTTTGCATTCTTGTTTTAGCAGCCTTAATTCTGAGGTGAACCATGGGTGTTTCAACTCTCCCTTCCTGATAGTTGAGGGTTTTTTAGGAATAAGTTTGTCCAAGGATTGGATAATCCATTGATTAAAGTTGTTAGCAGCCACCTCCACATTGGAGTTGTCCAGAGGCTTGCTGCCTTCTAATAATCCCCTCCAGTTGTCCACATCAAGTTTGGACCACGGTCTTATTAACACTCTATCTGAGGAAGTAGAAGTACTCATTCTGGGTATTTTCCAGTGGAAAGGAATCACCGAGTGATCCGACCAAGGGACACGATAAGGCTCCGAGACCGTTATGGTCTCAACATTAGTGAAAATGGGATCAAGGGTGTTTCCTGACTTGTGCGTGGAACTCCGCACCCTCAAATTGAGGTCGTAACTCTCTAGGTCATTTTCTAGATCTCTCGCTGATCTATCCTCTGGCTTGTTAAAGTGGATGTTAAGATCTCCCAATAGCAGGAAATTCGTGGCCGTACAGACCCCTCCTATCACTGCCTCCAACAGGCTTTCCTGAAATGAACCGAGAGGGCCTGGTGGTCGATAGATCAGTAACCCTGTCAGTGAGCTCTCATTTGAGGGGTGGAGAATAAAATGAGTGCTCTCACATCCCTGGATATTCGTATTCTGTAGACGGCAACTTATGTTCTCCCTGTAAATGATTGCGATCCCTCCCCCTATTCTTCCTGGTCGGTCTTTATGCTGTACTCTGTATCCTAGGGGTAGTGCCTCGACCAGATCTGGGGCAGAGTGTTCTCCCAGCCAGGTCTCCACCAGAAACAGGACATCAAGGTCACTAAAAGTAATTAGGAGTGAGATTTCTTCCTTGTGTCCAGGCAGGGATCGGCAGTTAAGTAAAGCCATCCTCAGGTTTTCCGACGGTGTATTTTCGTCGGGTACCTGTTCCGACATGAGGAAAGGACACCGATTACATGCCTGGTGGCCTTTCGTCAAGTCTAACGAATGTAAACATCGGGGAGAGGTCGTTCCCTTGTACCCTAGCAACTCAGTGCGAGAGTATACTCTTACCTGCCCGGAGCATCCAGGCCCGAGACTCGATCGTGCGCGAACGGGCGCAAACGGGCTTTCCTCTGGCGCTCCTCCGGCGCTCATCAGGCGCTCCCGCTGCGCGTGACCGCTGCGCTTCCTCATGGCCCGGTTATGAAGGCTCTCCTTCCAAGCGTCTGAGCGCTAGAGCGCTACAACAAAGATGGCGCCGACAAACGGCGCTTCCTCCCCAGATCCTCACCAATGATGGCGTCCTAAGTGACCCGGGACCCGCTCTAGAAGCGGTGAGTAACTCGCCAATGCGGTATTTATTGCAGCGCAATGGAGCATTATCTGCTCCACGAGGTCGTGCTGGCCTCCAATCAGCAAACAGAGGTAGAGGTCGAGGTGTGTTGACTCAAGAACAGCGTGCCCTTCCTTCTCCCAATTCCATGAACTACTTTGATCAGCAAAATGTTAGGTCTACACAGTATTACAATGAAGACCACTATATTGAAAACGGAAATGAAAGTCTTCATGCCAACTAGGACAGCCATGGACAAAGTAAGGGAGTTGTGTCGGTTCCAGTAGATCAGAATGGACCTTATGTTAACGACACTACAATGGGTGTTTTAGAGCCATTTCTTTTAGATACTGGGGCGATCAGAAGTTCAATCATTCATTCTAAACTCCCTGGGGCACCTTTGTCTGGCTTAATGAATGTTTCTGTAGGATTTTCTGGCGCCCCTGTTCGCAATCCAGTTTCTTGCCCTTTGCCCATTTCAATTGGCCCTTATGATTTAGAAGCTCCACTTCTTTTGACGAATGGTTGCGGTGAGAATCTGTTGGGTTTGGATTTATTGAAAAGAATGCATGCTACGATATATTGTTCTCCTTTTGGTGTACATCTTACTTTAGGACAGAAACTTTAGGACAGAAACTTATCTCTCCAATGTATTTGTCTAAAGATCAGTTTCCACCTGAATTGCTTTCCCTTCCGACAACGCTTTGGGCCACGGGTCCGAACGATGTGGGTTGTCTTGAGATTCCACCTTATGTTGTCACTCTAAAGCCCAATTTTGAATTACCGCGCATTCCGCAGTATGGAATTTCCACTGAAGGTGAGAAAGCGCTTTTGGAAATCATTCATGATTTGATTCAGAAGGGTGTGGTTGAAGAAACAAGAGGTAACACATGCAATAGTCCTATTCTTCCTGTTCTAAAACGCACTGATCCTTCTCAGCCACCTGTATATCGTTTCGTAATTGATCTGCGGGAGGTAAACAAAATTGTTGTACCACAATTTCCTGTTGTTCCAGATATCACTGCTCTATTGACAATGATACCTTCCACAGAGACTTAGTTCTCTGCTATCGATCTAAAGAATACCTTCTTTAGTATTCCCATTGCAGAAGAGAGTAGGGAAATTTTTGGCTTCTCTCTTGGAGGCCGAAGCTTCCGGTTTAAGCGCGCACCTCAGGGCTATTGTGAAAGTCCCTCCATTTACAGCCAAGCTTTAAAATGTCATCTTGATACTTTTCATTTGCCGTCTGGTGCAGCTCTTATCCAATACATGGATGACTTGTTAGTCGCTGCTGATTCAGAAGATATTTGCAAAAATGTCACTGTTGCATTGTTACGCCATTTGTTTAATCTGAATCATAAGGTTTTTCACCTTCCAAATTACAATATGTCTGTCGAGAGGTTACCTATTTGGGTCATCTCCTATCATAGGATTAACCCCGGAACGAATTCAGCCGATTATGCAAATGTCTGTGCCATCCACACAAAGGGAGGTACGTGCCTTTCTGGGTATTACTTCTTATTGTAGGCAGTGGATCCCTAACTTCTCTCTGATGGCCAAGCCTTTGTTGTCACTCACTTTAAAAGATACGCCTCAGCCCCTTCCTTGGACTGATGAGTGCCAAAAGAGTTTTACCGACTTACGTACTGCTCTGTGTTCTGCTCCTGTATTGGGTACTCCCGATTACAGTAAGCCTTTTACGCTCTATGTTCACGAGAGAGAAGGTTGTGCCCTGTCAGTTTTAACACAGCATTTTGGAGACTAACAGCGGCCATGTGCCTATTTTTCGGCTACGTTAGATCCTGTAGCTAAAGCATTGCTTAGTTGTCTCAAAGCGACAGCAGCAGCAGCAATTTCTATTCGGCAGTCTTCTGGAATAGTGTTAGATAACACTCTCACTGTCATGGTACCACATGCAGTGGATATTTTACTGAACAGAACGAAAACGCAGCATCTTACGAGTGCTCGTCTAACTGGATACAAGCTGACACTTTTAGCTAGTCACATACACATCAAACTATGTAATACCCTAAATCCGGCTACTCTGTTGCCCCTTCCAGATGAGAAAAGTGTTGAGGAGCAACATGATTGTTTCTTCCGTACTGAGGAAGAGACAAAAGGAAGAATTGATTTGAAAGATACGCCACTAGAGAATCCGGACGGAACTCTATGGGTAGACGGTTCTTGTTTTAAAATGTCTAATGGAGATACAGTTTCAGCCTATGCTGTAACTACCTTGCATACAGTCGTGGAAACAGCACGTTTTAGACACAATTCCGCTCAATCAGCAGAATTGATAGCATTAACGAGAGCATGTGTACTGTCAAAAGGAAAAAGAGTGAACGTGTACACCGACAGCCAATATGCCTTTGGTGTAGCGTTTAAATTTGGACGTCTTTGGAAGGAAAGGGGATTCCTCACTTCACATGGCACCAAAATACAACATGGTCAGTTAGTGACTGATCTTCTTGAATCACTTGTCTTACCCACCCAAATAGCGATTGTGAAGTGTAGTGCACACAAAAAGATTACAGATGATGTTGGTCGATGAAATGCATTTGCAGACGAAATAGCGAAAATGACAGCGAAAGATGCAACAAGTCGAATGTATGTGGCGGGTCCTGCAAATTGGATTAGAGAGAGAGGAATGTATGAGGATACGGTGGAAAGTGTAAGAGCGATTCAGAAAGAGGCTTCTGAGAAAGAGTTGAGCAAGTGGAGAGAAAGTACAGGGATGTTGGATGAGATGGGTTGTTGGGTAGAATTATCTGAACACCAACGTTGGCTGTTACCAGATGCCTATGTACTCCCAGTGGTTACTATGGCACATGGTCCAGCTCACTTAAGTGCAAAAGGTATATGCAAACTTCTGGCTCCAGTGTGGCAAAATGAACAAATCCCAAAATGCGCAGACAATGTAGTGAAACATTGTATTATTTGTTTAATGTACAATCCGGGAAAGGGAGCCCCAACTCCAGTGGGTCACTTTGCTCCTCCGACATATCCATTTGAGGTGTTGCAGATCGACTATATTCATATGGAGCGATGCAATAACCTTAAATACGTCCTGGTGGTAGTATGCGCCTTTTCAAGGTGGATAGAAGCATACCCTTTAAAGGACAACACAGCCTTATCAACAGCTAAAGTTCTACTAAAAGAGTTCTTCCCCAGGTTTGGTTTGCCGCGCATTGTCTGGAGTGACAATAAGAGCGAATTTGTTGGCCAAGTCATGTAAAAAGTCTGTGCGGGTCTTGGTATCAAGCAAGAGTTCCCTGCGGCAAATCATCCACAGTCAGCGGGTTTAGTAGAATGCTACAATGGAACCTTAAAGTTAAAACTAGCGAAGGTTCAGGCTAGTACAGGACTCAATTTGCCCGATGCTTTACCATTGGCTCTTCTGTCCACCAGAACTGCAGTACACTCTTGTTTGGGACTTAGCCCTTACGAAGGGGTTTTTGGACGCCCGGCTAATGTATGGGGAGTCCCGTGCCCTAAGAAATACTCAGACTTGCCATATCCAATGTTGATTGACTACCTGCATGATCTTACGACTAAATTGCGTGTTCTCCATCAACAGGTTCAGAGTGCTCTGCCGGAGGCCTCCACAGACCCAGGTCATTCCATCCGACCAGGTGACTGGGTCTACACCAAGAGTTTCCAAAGGACGAGAAATTTGGAGCCCAGGTGGAGGAAGCCTCGGTTGGTACTATTGACCACAAGAACAGCAGTTAAAGTCGGAGGAAAGACAAATTGGATTCGCGGTGTGCATTGTAAGAAAGTGCCTTTGCCTTTACCTTTCGATCAGTGGGTTCATAGAGGCATTGGTGACTCTGAGAGTGAGAAGGTTCCACGATTCGTGCCCTTTAGTGATGCACACCTAAATGGGACACTGTCTGAGAAAGAGGACGACGACATTCTGCAGGAAGCAATCACACCACATCGTCGCTTGGATACGACCAATCCCTGAACATTGTTCCAAGATCAGACCACGCCTGGAAAAGAACACTACAATTAAGACCTAGAACAAAGAACTCTTAAGATTTCTCTCTTGTGTAGTATTCTATCCCGGTTGCAGGGTCACGGTAGGAGTCTTAATTGTGACCTGAGTAGAGGCAATAGGCCTGCAGGACTTGCAGTGTCATAGGACGGCAGATAATCATAATTGAGTGATCGAGGAAGATTGCCGTGAGCATCAATTAGAAAGATGGAAACTACACAAAGCAAAATAGAGAGAAAGGAGGAAATGAAGAAAGAATCCTGTAAATTAATGTACAGTCGTTTTAATATAACCTTATGTATTATTATATTATTGTGTATTGCTTTGGCGTTTATAAGTTGGATTATTTATGCTCTGCAGCAAAAAGTTGTCTCTCCTTCTTCCTCTTCGTCTTCTTCTACTGTCTCTCCACATCTCTTTCATACCCTTCCTCAACATGAACTCATTAGAAGAACTGAATATTATAACAATTCCTTTGTCCAGCTGTTACATCAACACCAGTTAGTGGTCAATACGACTGACTGTTGGGTGTGTGGACTTATGCCACATACCACAGAGAAAGGAATGCCATATTTAGTTCTCCCGTTTTCTTATGAGGGTTCTGCTTGGGCTTATTTTGTCATCTTCTCCAATTCCTATCTAAGCAAATTCAGACGATCAGTTAGTTCACGTGTTAGTGATCCGGATTTTAGTCATAGTTCGTTGATTAAGGGAATGGTAGCTATGGCTAAAATCATGGAAAATAGTAAGATCTCCATTGACGAAAGAAAGGCGTACACTAACTGGAACGTCACCCAATATGTCACTAGCCTTAGTGATAAAGTTAAGAAAGGAAAGTCTACACCGATTTGGACTATTCCTCATCAGGGAAATTTCTGTCTGCAAATTAACGATCGCTCTTCTGACACCATACAAGAAAATAACTGCTCCCACACGTACAGTTATTCCTCTCAAAACTCGCCTCCTTTAGTGCCTTCTCAGGGCACATATTTCATCTGTTATAATTGAGCTTACACATGGTTACCAACGAGTTTCTCCGGTACTCGCTATATAGCTTTCCTTCATCCCCCTACATACACCGCTTCCGCAAGTCATCACCGAAACAGATACGGCAGAGGGATTATTGATTCGAAAGATACAGCAGGACAAGAGGGAGGAGATTTCCTCAAAGGATTTCTTCCCTTCTGGGGTCCAATGGCTAACAGCAGAAATATTAGGCAACTGGTTTGTGTCGTAGAAACCACCATAGACATCACTGTAGGAGCCTTAAGTATTATCACGGCAGAACTACAGGCGGACCGCCTTATGACCTTACAAAATCGAGTTGCCCTAGATTTTGTTCTTGCAGATCGTGGTGGAGTGTGCAAATTGATTGGGTCAAGTTGCTGTATTTTCATACCTAATGACGCTCCGACAGTATACCAAGCTATTTCCAAGTTGCACATAATCTCTGAGTCGATTCACCAAGACGAAGGAGATTGGTCTTTTACGGAGTGGTTTTGGGGACTACTGTCCAAATGGGGTTGGAAAGCGTTGACATTTCTTGGAATAATTTTGACCATTATTTTCTCCTGTTGCCTTTGTATGCACTGTGGTCCCGCCATCTGTGACCTTTGTGCTACTATGTGCATCCCTAAACCCAAACCACAAATAACAGAAAACATAAGAATGATGTTACAGCAACAGCTCGATGACCTCATGGCTATCGACATTGACTCAGATTAACATGAGTCTATCTTGCCTGAGTTCTGGCAAAAGGAGGGTCTGAGGAACTTCGGTTTCCGATCGCAATCGAATCGACCCGCCATTTTGTGCTCCGCCGCCATTTTGTGTTGCCATCACTCAGGCAGCACGGCGAACAAAGTCTATTCTGCTCTTTCTGCAGCTTCGTGTTAAAAACAGCCTTTCTGCCTCTATTTGCAAAACTGGTGTTAGGACTGGCCGAGTACACTAATCCCCGTCTGCTTTCCTAATCCCCGTCTCAACTATCTGTTGATTCACACTATTCTTTTCTGACTTTATCTTATCGTCTGGCCTTCACTGCCCTCTGCTAGCATTCTCTCGTTTCACAACTGTCCTCCAACACACACAAACGTATCTCGCCACCTGCAAGTTAGTTACAAATCTGTTAATGAATTAGTTTGAGGGAGGGATGACAAACATAGTTGGAGTAGAGGTTTCTTCGAGTCATCTGACATTTTGTTTTCCAATCTCTCCTATTGGTTCTGTCCTGTTTTCCAACTTTCCTTATTGGCTCTTTCTTGTATGTTCTGGGTGTACATTTGGTTAATGTATATGTTATCTATATGGTATAAAAGATTGTGCGCCACAGAGTGAAGTGGCAGTCTCCTGAGAACCTACCTCGTGTACTTCTGGGACAACTGTACTAGCTGCAGCTAATAAATCTGATCTTCTAACGCCGACAGAGTGTCCCGTGTCTCTGTGTAGCTGAGCAGGTGAATCCAGGAGATTAAGGCATACCCTGCACCGCCAGGCCCAAAAGGTTCTGGTTCTTCAGCTGTTTGACAATCATTTTTAACCAAAAGGCTGTAAGATGTCAGTTTTCTTTCTAACACACGACAGTTGAATAGCTTGTAAAAGAATAGTACAAATAGTTCAAAATTTATAGAAAATTATGAATTCACATTTTTTATAGTTCATAAGTGAGATGAAAACAGAGATTTAAATAGGAGCAAAATAAATCAGAACTCTTTACTTGATGATGTGCAAATGGCAAATATTTGCAGAAACTCTATTTCCAACATTGTTTGTAAACTATATAGTTTTATCATGAAAACAACACGTCAGTGTTAAAGTTTGCGCCCATTTCAATGAAAAACCTGCTGATTGCAAATGACAGTGTTCTACCATTTCATGCTTTAGTTATGTATTTATTAAAAGTGGTCATTTTTAAACATGATTTGAGAAACATCCTTGGCCCCACACTGATGACAATGCTGATAATGAACTAAAAGGCAAGTAAGGGGTCACGTATATCCTGTATGTGGATAGATTTCTATTCTATATGGAGCAAAAGTAGAGTTTTGTGTTCAGCAGACATGCCGACCTCGTGTATTTAAAGGTGCTCTCATATATGAATTAAAATATTTGCCTAGGATCACATAATTTGAAACCACTTTATGGTTCAATTAGGTTGACTAGATTATTTAAATCACTAGACTTGCAGGTCTAGTAACATTTTTATGAATTTTCAAGGCCTGTACCTCTTCTGTTACACTATCTTCGCGATCTTTTTTTGAACAATCAAATCTTTGGGCTCTTTCATTTGAACTGGATCTAAATCCAAATCTATTTGATAACCTGTATTTTTTGCTAAAACCCATGGGTCTAATGTTATTTTTCCCCTTGTGCCACAATTTTTTAGGTCACGCCTAGGCAGCGCTTGCACTGTCTCGTTAAGACATGCAGTATACTCTATAGCATGGAAGCTTTGTGGAAGCTCCGCAACTGTCCACCCATCATTTTCATTGGCTTATGTCTTAAATACTGCCTTCCAATTGGCTGTATGCTTGTTAGTCCCTCCTTATGATGGACATGTCTTCATTTGTGTCCTTCCAGGGCTATTGGCCCCTTTACTGCACAGACTACTTTCTTCCTGTGCCTCCCTCTAAGTGCCTCCCTCTGATGCCTTCTCACGCCCTTGTACTATTGCATTTATTGCATTGCTAATGCTTGTTTTATTTGTCTCTCCCCACCCCAAGATCTCTGTTTAAATATTTATGATTAATACAGCCCACACTGAGGCTCGAACCCTGCTCTCTAGCTCCAAAGTCGGCAGCTTTATATGTTAAGCTACCTCCTCGCTTCAAGACAGCCCCTCACAGGAGTTTATCTTTGTTTCCCTCACCGAGTCACACTCCCACCCTGCACCCACCCTTAACCCCTTCCTCCCTCTCGCTTTCCCTGAGCTTCCCCGTAAGTGCATGGGAAGTGTGCAAGCGCTATCCCTTTAAATGTAAACAGCCCCAGAACTCTCTTCCAGAGCCCCTCCCTGCATCACAGAATGATTCTTGGGAAGTTGGTGCGCATGTGCTGTCTCCATTCTAGTGCCTGCATCGTCATAACAGCAACAGTCCGAAGAGGTTAGGACCGCCTCTTTGCTTCCAGGGCCCCATATTTTCAGAACAAACGACACATGTGAGATAAACAGTGGAACTACTTGATATAAATGAACCCATTTGTGGTCACTACTTATTCTAAACGAAAGTTTCCTCGCCTGGAGTACAAGCAGGGATGCGCACGCAGTCCCTGCCTTGTTTCTTTGGCAGTTGCGCAGCTACTTATAGGTGTATGTGTCCTTATAAGTGTATTTGTCCATCAGAAAAGTTTGTGTACACAGCCGACAAATGTTTGTGATCCAGAACAAGCATGCAATGTGCCCCAGTAGGACAAAATACTTGAAAATAAACACCGGAAATAAATCTGGTGCAAGGCGAAAGAAAGCTACAGTTACGACTTTTAATAGATATTTCCCCAATTTAAATGGCGGACGCACGTCGTGTCACCATTAAGATCATAAGTAGCCCACCCTGTTTCTTTCACCGCTGATGAAAGTTTGTAAACCAAACCAAGCATGCACGGTGCCCGAGCAGTACAAAATACCTGAAAACAAACACAGGAAACAAGTCCAGTGCAAACCAAAGAATCTAAGTTTAACATACTGTGCCAGGAGATAATTAACTATTTAAGGTTCTTATGCAGTGGAATCTCCTTATCCCATCAAAATTCATCTTCAATAGACTATACAATGCCAACAGATTTATATTATCGTTGGTCAGTGTGCCTCTCATAGCATTAGATGATCTGCTGTCTCGCTGTTACTTTCCCACAGCGCCGCACTCCTGTCCCGTGGCTCCCCACACTTTATGCTGCTGGACCAGGGGTTTTCCAATCCCTGGCCCAGGCGAGACAAGCAAGGTTGTATTTTTATAATTGTCTCGGTGTATGACGTTCTTTTAATCTTTGGGTGTGTCTGTGTGCACGCATGTGTGTGTTGCAGCTTGTATGTTTTCAGAGAGTTGCAGCAATAATTGTCGCCGCCAAACGCCAAAGCACACAAGCTGTGAGATTACGTAGGCCTTGTCTGTGCAGAGGGAAGATTTAAGAAAAGCCAGCTGCGTGCTTGATTAAAGAGCGCCTGTTAGTGCCCAGCTCGTCATTGCAGCAGGAGGCTGGAGGGTGCTGTCCCGGCAGTCATTAATTTATATGACGTGGCATAACAGCCAGAGAGTGTCTGCATATTAAACATGATGTTTACATTTCAGAATTATACAAATGCCCCTATTAACCTCTAAACTGCATCTGAAATTAGGCTCTGCGATGGTTGTTTATATGCAAAGTCAGTGGCTGGGTTGCAACAATATACCCAAGTTTTCTCCAGGAATGATAGCGCCAGCATTCAGCTATAAAGGCAAAGGTTTCAACTGCACATTTAACGACTTGACACAATCCACCATGGTATCCATTCATTTGCTCAAAGATGAGAATGGAATAGAGTCTTCGATTTTTCCAGCTTGGAATTACACCTGCAGCATGGTTTGCCACCCGTAGGCCCTGTCCAGCTGGTATTCTGTGCTGCTGCATAATCTCAACAGAATTGGCGGTTGACAAGAATTCTTAAATTGTGTAAAATATTCTTATTTCTATCATTTACATTTGTAATAGAAAAGGTGTACATTTGATTAATTTCAGTGGAATTCCATCCACTACAAGTATGTCGATTTTTTTATGAAAAAATTATTTTAAACAGCAGTCTTAATAATAACTTTAAGATGGGTAATTACTTTGGGAGTGGATTGATTGCATTTCCCTTGAACCAATCAGTGCACGAGGTTAATGCAATAAGATTCTGACATCGCTAGTAACTTTGACACTATTTGGAGATTGGGTTGCATTTTAAGATACGAGAGTCAGCATATAAGAATTCCCTGAAGAATTGCAGCGAGAGAAGACCACATGTTTGTAAATCTTTTTTTTCTCCATTAACACTTATAGTTGTGGCCCATATCGGCGCCTCTTCTCCCAGTCCAGAAACGTACTGCAAGTGGTGGGCCACTGGGAAAACATGCACAACCTCCCTGCAGGTAAATTCATAATTTCCTTGATATCAATACCGCCTCCTCTCCCTCTCCTCTGGCGTAGATGGATTCTGAAAGGTATTTTCTGCTTTTGAAAGATGTGTTCATGCTGCTGCTTTTGAATGCAGAATGTTAATTAGCAATGCAAGGCAAGATATATATCCGTCTGATGCATTAGAAATCTATGGGGAACAGCCATTACAACGCGGTTTTTACCACGCGCAGCTTTTACATCGCATGCGTTACAACGCATGCGATGTTACAACGCAGTGCCATTACAACGCAAGTCTTTACATCGACTTGCGCTAGATGGCGTGCTAACATTACAAATAGTGTAGTTTACTATCCCAACACCTTCCCTACTGTTACGTGGACTGGAGTTGGAATAGTAAATTACACTTTTCTAATGTTAGCACGCCATCTAGTGCAAATCGATGTAAAGACTTGCGTTGTAATGGCATAGCGTTGTAACATCGCATGCGTTGTAACGCCTGCGATGTAACTGCACGCGTTGTAATGACACGCGTTGTAATGTCATACATCCGAAATCTACAGACCAACTTTACATTTACATTTGTAATGTGGTGCTTTTAAACATGTCAGGTTCCTTCAGAGTGTGCCGTAGCAGTATATAATCTTGCTTTAGGACATTCGCTCAGAGTATTTTTGTCCTCAGTGATATTGCTGGAGCGGGGAATGAAACATTTTGTATACCCTCCCCAATTTATATGTTTTTACTAATTAGACAAATTAATTGATTATAACCGTATTAATAGTTTGAAGTGGAAAACATTAACCAATCCTATTAATAACTGAAATACACGTGGGATTGCATTTGCATGGCTTAATTAATACGTAAACTAAATTCTGTACGCATACTAATTATAGACAATTAGAATATTGCATGATATATGTTGCTTTTGTAACGTATTTGTGATTTGTGCTTTATTAAGTGAGTATAAACCGCTTGAGTGTTGCTTTCTGCTAGATAAATACACACACATATGGGTATTAGCGAGGGAATAACATTTAATTAGCCATTTCTATGTATTATTTACGTTTTGTGTTTCTTTTGCTTAAGTTGACCATTTGGCCCTGCCACAAAATGGCTGCCTCCTGAACCAGACACGACAGACGACGTTCCACGAGGCTTTGGGTGAAGTGCGCCTGCGCTAACACAAGATACAGTGGCCTCATCGTGACCTAACCAGGCTGTACCCATCAAGGTCGTTCTGGGAAGCCAGCCAGCTCCTAGGAGGACAATGGAATGTTTCTTGAAACCGGAACTAGCTAGTGTAATGACATGTTGGACAACAATCCATGTGAACTCTTTCGGATGATCTCTGATTATCCAATCAGAGGAGCTGAAAACCAATATATGTTACTTTTCGACAGTGATTTTACTATAAATTATGGTAGAATAGTGAGGTTGTAGGGTTCGCTTCATTTTCCTGACGTTATGCTGACGGAGAGGACGGTGACACTGCAGGACAGCTGTTTCCCTGAATCTTTGACAGACTGAACTGATGCCTAAATATTGACTTAGAGGACGACAATTAGCCAGAATAGGTAAATATGACGATTGGAGGCTTGAATAAACGAATGATTTAATTTGCATTATTGAAATTGAAATTGAAATAGATTTATTGAGCGCGGTTGCTGCCCAAGGGCGTCCAAGCGCTGGTATGATCGGGGAGACATACTGAGTGACAGATTAGAGCTCGGAGGCTTTGGTGAATAGCCAGGTTTTCAATTTTTTTCTAAATGATAGTAGGTGCGGATTTGAGCGGAGTGGGAGGGGGAGGGAATTCCAGAGTTTGGCTGTGTTCAGTGCGAACAACCTGCCCCCGGATCTGGCTCTTTTCACTCTAGGCACCTTTGCCAGGAAGGCCTCAGTGGAGCGGAGGTTCCTGTTAGGATGGTAGGGGGTGACGAGGTTGCTGTTGATTGCAGGTCCCGTTTTCCAAAAGGCCTGATGCGCAATGCACAGTGCCTTGAATGTCACTCTGTACTTGACTGGTAGCCAGTGAAGACTTTTTAGCGCAGGTCTAGCTGACTGGGCTCGTGGGATCTGTAAAAGGGTGCGTGCTGCGCAGTTTTGCACCACCTGGAGTTTCCGGAGAGTCATCTCGGGGGCCCCAACATACAGGGCATTATTTGAGTCCAGGCGGGACTGGATCAGGCCTTGAACTGCCACCTTCTTGGCTTCTAGGGGCAAAAGAGGGAGAACTTTCCTCAGGGTTTTGAGGATGCCAAAGCAGGTGGCGGACAGCTTGGTAGCCTGGGTGGAGAAGGAGAGCTTCCTGTCCAACCATACTCCCAGGCTCTTGACGTTTTCCTTGGGGGTAGGGGGGGTGCCCAGAGCTTGGGGCCACAGGGAGGCGAAGGGTATAGGCGAGGCTGGGCCTAAGAGCAAGAGCTCAGTTTTATCGCCGTTTAGTTTAAGGGGGGAGTTGGTCATCCATTCCTTAACATCTTCTAGGCAACTCAGCAGGCCTCCATGGGGAAGGCTGCTGGTCTCTTGGGCCAATGACACCACTAGCTGAGTGTCGTCGGCGTACGACACAATTTTAATGCCGTACGGTTTGACAATCCCAGCCAATGGTTTCATGTAGATATTGAATAGCACAGGGCTCAGAGAGGAGCCCTGTGGTACTCCGCAACTGAGAGGCTTGCTGGTTGATGTTATATCGCCGTCGAAGATCTGGAAGGATCTGTCGGACAGGAAGGAGTCGAACCACGATTGAATTGATTAATTACTAAACGAGTTGGGTTGTTTATTCATATAAAATGTATTAATTCAGAGTAATAGAGGATTAGAAATTCACCTAAACCAGCAACTAGCAGATCCATGGCCAATCTATGAGAGGAATACCAAAAGTGGAATTTAGGGCCTAATGAGTCGAAGGTTATGTAGAATTATTGCTAATTAGGGTAAAGAGGCATTTCCTTTCATATCAGCATTTGGAACAATCACTTCCTGAGAAATACAGATCGATGGTGAGTGAATGTTGGTGTTATGGGCCCCACCAGCGAATGTATTGATTGAGTGCGTTTGTGAGATCTTTGGTCTGTGACGGAGGGAGGGATTTTGTATTCCATGCTGAAGCAGTTTTTCTGGTAGCAGTATGATGGTTTGTTATTGTTTTGGTTTGGTGAATATTGCTTGTATATAGCTTATTGATTATTGGTTTTTGATTAGTATTGATTTATGTACTAACACTCTATGTTGAGTTGCATCGAGTTTTATGTCGTTAGCATGGTTTCTGGGATGTATGAAGTCGGAAGTTTGTAACGGTTCCGTAGTAGAGCAGAGGTAAGCGCTGCTCTCGGGAAAGACGGAATTGTTGTTGCCCTGTAGGTACACAGGGGAAACGTGTAACGATTGAAGTTGCACGACGCATTGTCTGGGTTCGATTCGGTAGCATCGTCGTGTGTTGCCATTAGAGACATTTTCTGTGTGAGAAAAGTATGTATGATAGCGAAGGTTGCCTGTGAAATTTTGGTCTTAGGTACCAGGGATCCAACTGGCATTCCGATAACGCTTATCACTGAAAAGGTAGTAGGTATTCTCTGAGCTTGCTAGAAGGACAAAGTAGAGGGAAGCGCTGCTTTGGTAACGTATGTCATAATTCTGTAGTAGGACAGACTGTTCGCTGTTCTCGAGAAAGACAGGATTCCGTGTGAATGTACTACAGTTTTCCGTATGACAGTGTGTGTATGAAAAGGCATTCCTATTAATGGCGAAACTCTAGTTTTATTTCTCAGGAGCATTGGGTCTCCAACTAGGTGTGTTAATTCTAGAGAAGCGGTTAGTTGATGCTTGTTAGAAGGGTGAAGTAGAGGGATGTGCTACTTTATCAACGGAAGTAACGATTCCGTAGTAGGGAAGAGGTAAGCGCTGCTCTCGGGAAAGACGGAATTCTCGTGAGAAAGGTCTTTACTATTCTTTGGTTAGCGAAGCGGACAATGGAAACGTTTTTATGTTGTTACTAACAGAATTGTAGAAATTGAAACAAAAACTTACTGAGCGGTTTTGTAAAGGAGGGGTCTGTAGACAGGAGCAGGAGCTGCCGCAGCGGCTGCTGACGTCAGAACGACCGCGCTGGGATTGGACAGTCGGTCAGAACTGTAAAACTCTTCGGATTGGTGCGTTAGTGTACGCCGCGCTAGGAGTGGAGATTTACAGGGTGACGTAAACGCTCCGGATTGGTGCGTTAGTGTGAGTCGCGCTGGGATTGGAAAACTACAGGGGTGACGTAGACGCTCCGGATTGGTGCGTTAGTGTGAGTTGCGCTACAATTGGACAGAATAGCAGCACAATTGTAAGGAAAGACTAGCAATACACAGAAGACAGGAAAATGTATTACGCTCCACCAGAAAAGGAGAGGAAGTCATGGTTGGGTAAAATCAAAAGGTGGTTTAAAAAAGACAAACCGATTATGACAAGGGAAGGACAGTTACTTCCTCCACCGAAAACTCCCGCATCCTTTATGGTTGCGATATACGGATATCATACCTGTATTTGGTTAGACAATTGGGTAAAATATACGAGGAATGACGGAGTCCTCGCTTTTCCAGAACATGGTTCATTTAATTTGGAAATTTTGAGAAACCTGAGAGAGAAAATTATGAATTTAGAACCAAGACCTAGACCGACACAGTTTGAGGCATTGACAGAATGGGAAGATGAGATGCATGAACGTGAGAGACAGAGAAGTGGCGGAAGATATAGGTACATATTTGGTTGACAGTATGGACATGAAAATCATAATGATCATGTGAGAAGATGGCGGGAAGCGAGTTTGACTGAGGGACTGTTCCCTGTAAGGACTGCAGGAGAGAATGAAGGAAGAAAGTGTGTGGAAAAAAACATAATGTGGAGTCGAGAGGGTACGGAGTGAATGAGTCGGAAGATGATGTTCTCGATGACATGTTTTATAAAAAAGTGCCCCAATGAGAGAAACATTACGAATTATTAAGTCAGAACCAATGTCACAAGTTTTAGAAAAGAGTAACTCCCGTTAGAGAAGCAGAGAGTAAATCAGAAAATAGAACAAATGGTGAAAATTCAGCAGATTTGGCAAAAACCACATTAGAATTAACAGAGAAAATAAGGGAATTGACTGAAAATCTAGAATCCGTAACTGTTCCAGTAATGATAGGTCCAGTAATGCCCATTTTTGAAAAACAAAAAGATAGCGAACATTGCTTAACCGTTCCTTATAAGAGCCATAAACAAGTTGAACAGCTACAACCGAGCCAAAATGAGAATCCATGGAGACAAACGATAAGTATGATCGAACCAAATGTTTCAAACAATCCATTCATAATTTCCCCGAAAGGAGTAGAATGACAGTAGAATCAATATTGGAACCCCAGAAGAATACAGAACAAGGTAGTACAGAGAAACCAGTAGGACCATCTACGGAAGAATTAAGTGAATGGTTAAGAAGCTTGCAGAAAAAAGACAAAGAATCCCAATCAATTGACGTGGCCAAGTTACGAATGGCTACAAGATCACCCGGAAAGACCGCATCAACAGTAACGGAGGAGGAATCGCTATCGTCTACAACACCATCAGCGTCACGACCAACACCGATGACACACTCTCCGCCACCGAACACCTACACTTCCAGATTCACACCGACCCCAAGACCACCCTTAGAGGAACACTCATCTACAGACCCCCGGGGCCATGCACACAATTCAGCGAAACCATCGCCGACTTCATCAGCCCACATGCCCTTGCCTCACCAGAATACATCCTCCTAGGGGACCTGAACTTCCACCTTGAGAAAAACAGCAACAACGACACCACCACCCTTCTCGACAACCTCACCAACCTCAGACTCAAACAGCTGGTGAACAACCCCACCCACACCGCTGGCCACACGCTCGACCCCATCTTCTCCGCCAGCAACCACGTCTCCTTCAACCACTCCACCGGACTACACTGGACCGACCACAGATGCATCCACTTCACCTTCAATAAGAACACATCCCACCACCGCACGCAACAGATCCTCCGCAGATGCTGGAGCAAAATATCCACAGACCAGCTCTTCTCATCACTGAACCAGAACCCGCTAGCCAACACCAACGACGCGGCCCACAACCTCGCACAGTGGATCACCAACTGCGCCGACGACCTCGCACCACTCAAGAACCCCCCAGGCATGACCAGCAACAGGAAAACTTCATGGTTCACAGACACCCTCAAAGAATCAAAGAAAACCTGCTGATCCCTCGAAAAAACCTGGCGCCGCGTCCAAACTACAGAAAACATGACAGCCCTCAAGAACGCCTCCTGCAAACACCACCAACTGATCCGCACCACCAAAAGGACATCATTCAAAGAACGACTAGACAACAACACCCATAACAGCAAGGAACTCTTCAACATCGTCGAAGAGCTCTCCAACCCCAACGCCAGCAACAACGACATCACACCCTCACAAGAACTCTGCAACTCCCTCGCCACGTTCTTCTACCGAAAAATCGCAGACAGACACGACAGCTTCGGACCTCAGACTCCACCTCCAACCTCCGAACCAGAGACCCCCACCACCACCCTCAGCTCCTGGACCCCCATCAGCACTGAAGATACCACCAACATCATGAACTCCATCCACTCCGGCTTCCCCTCGGACCCATGCCCCCATCATATCTTCAACAAAGCCGACACACTCATCGCACCCCATCTCCGGAACATCATAACCAGCTCCTTCACGTCAGCCACCTTCCCGAAGAGCTGGAAGCACGCAGAAATCAAAGCCCTTCTGAAGAAACCTACAGCAGACCCCAAAGACCTCAAGAACTTCCGCCCCATCTCTCTCCTGCCCTTCCTGGCCAAAGTCATCGAGAAGACCGTCAACAAACAGCTGACTGCTTTCCTCGAAGCAAACAACTCGCTCGACCCATCCCAGTCCGGATTTCAAGCCAACCACAGCACTGAGACCGTCCTCATCGCAGTCACCGACGAAATCAGGACCCTGATGGACAACGGAGAAACAACCGCCCTCATCCTCCTGGACCTCTCGGCAGCCTTCGATACCGTATGCCACCGCACCCTAATAACTCGCCTCTTCAACACTGGTATCCAAGGAAAGGCCCTGGACTGGATCACCTCGTTTCTCTCCGACAGAACACAGAGAGTCCGCCTCCCTCCCTTCCACTCAGAGGCCTCCGAGATCATCTGTGGCGTACCCCAAGGCTCCTCGCTCAGCCCTACCCTCTTCAACATCTACATGAGCCCCCTTGCTGCCATTGCACGCAAATACAACATCAACATCATCTCCTACGCCGACGATACCCAGCTGATACTCTCCCTCACCAAAGACCCAGTCACCGCCAAAACCAACCTCCAAGAAGGAATGAAAGACGTCGCAGAATGGATGAAGCTCAGCCGCCTGAAGCTGAACTCAGACAAAACGGAGGTCCTCATCCTCGGACAATCCCCATCCGCCTGGGACGACTCCCGGTGACCCTCAGCACTGGGCCCCGCGCCGACACCATTGGACCACGCACGCAACCTGGGATTCATCCTGGACTCCTCCCTCACGATGACCAAGCAAGTCAACGCCGTCTCGTCCTCGTGTTTCAACACCCAACGCATGCTCCGGAAAATCTTCAGGTGGATCCCCACCGAAACCAGGAAGACTGTCACGCAGGCCCTCGTCACCAGCCGACTGGACTACGGA
This sequence comes from Triturus cristatus, assembly GCF_964204655.1. Taxonomy (NCBI): domain Eukaryota; kingdom Metazoa; phylum Chordata; class Amphibia; order Caudata; family Salamandridae; genus Triturus; species Triturus cristatus. Next base: position 179,957,855 of record NC_140590.1, read on the forward strand.
AACGCCCTCTATGCGGGAACCACTGCCAAACTTCAAAAACGACTACAATGCATACAGAAAGCCTCCGCACGACTCATCCTCGACATCCCTCGCCACAGTCACATATCCGCCCACCTGAGAAATCTGCACTAGCTCCCCGTCAGCAAGAGGATCACGTTCAGGCTCCTCACCCACGCACACAAAGCGCTCTATGACATGGGCCCCGAATACCTCAACAACCGCCTCTCGCTCTACCCTCCCACCCGCCAGCTCCGCTCCGCCAGCCTCGCCCTCACCACTGTCCCACGGATTCGCAGAACCACCGCCGGAGGAAGATCGTTCTCCTACCTGGCAGCCAAGACATGGAACTCCCTCCCCGCACACCTACGAATGACCCAGGACCATCTCACCTTCAGGAAACACCTCAAGACCTGGCTCTTCACGCAGTAGCGGCTACCCCCCACCCCTCAGCATCTTGAGACCAGCACGGGTGAGTAGCGCACTCTATAAATGCTCTGATTGATTGATTGATATTGGAAGATTTAATAGTAGGGACTATCCCCACAGAGAAATTGAAAAATTACCAGGATGAGGAATTACTGTTTTTATGTAAAAGTGTGTCATGGAGAGAGAAAAATCTACATGAAAGGTTAGAAGAAGTTGCAAATGAAATGGGAATAGACATTGAGAAGGTAAAAGCTTTGCAAAAGCCATATCGAACTGATTTCACTGAAATGGATATTGAAAATTTGAACACCACAGGACGGATAGGTCAGATTAAGGACATAATCATTTTATTGAGAAAATGGGGAGATCTGGATAAATGGAGAAGCAGGTGGTATAGAAAACGTGATGATGCCTCAGAAAATACATTTTCAGCATTTCCTGTAAGCGAAAAGGAAAAGGTACTGACAGAATGCCATATGAGAGAGATTCCAGGAGGGGGATATGTGCATGTCCCATGGACAAGACAGGATATTTTGTCTTTTACGAATGATTTCCCTCGACTGTGCGAAAAGCCCGTCGAGTGGTACAGGCAGGTAGACAGATTTGTAAAATTGTCTAAGGTATTATGGATTGATTTGAATAGCCTATTTGACATAATAGTACCAGCAGACTTATGGACAGAGTGCAAGCTCATGATAAATTGGCCAACTCAAGAATACCCAAGGGATCCTAAAACAGGAGCTCCAGACCCTGAGGTAGTGAAGAAATATGAACAAGTTATGGTATTTTTGAAAAATAAGGTACCCCCTAAAGAGACAGACTGTGTAAAAATTGACCGAACACATCAAGAAGGTAAGGAGTCAGTACATGCATATTATGAGAGGCTAATACTAGCTTTTAAGCAGTTAAGCAGAGATGAGAATCTGAGTGAGAAGGATATGAGTCACTTTGTATACAGATTTGTATATGGTTTACGTCCAGAAATTGGTGAAATGATTAAACAGCATACTGTTGATTGGCAAAATAAGAAAATAGATGAAGTACTGAGACATGCTAAATACTTTAGTGATGAGATTGAGGCAAAACAGAGAAAGTTGAAAGAAAAGGCTATGTGGGCACAGGTAAAGGTAGCGGAAAGACAGGAAGCTCAATTAGTGGAACAAGCGAATAACACAGGAACAAGACAGAAGTTTAGTCCTGGGAAAGGGAAGGGTAATATAGAAGAAGCTAAAAAGAAGTTCCCATGCCATAATTGCGGTAGGATAGGGCATTGGAAATCCGAGTGTAAATTTCCCCCAAGTACTAACAATGAAAATCCATCATTGAACCCACAGGTGCAGCATGAGGTGGGTGGTCAACTGCAGCAACAGCAGCAGGTTGTTACCCCACAGAATCAGGTGCCAAAACCGCCCTTTCCACAGAGCAGAAACTCACAGAAGTATAGTAGTGAATCGGGATTCTACAATGAAGAACAGGTAAATAAGCTGCCACGCGCTAGCGCTGTTTCGCAGTATTGGCTGCAACACGATGAAAGCGACTCAGAGGAAAGCTATTGATGGTGCCGAAGGGAGGAAGCAGAGTGCATACTTGGCGCAACTCTAGAAGTAGACCAGACAGGACCATTTGTAGATGGGAAGGTTAATGATGAAAATATTACTTTCCTAGTCGATACTGGTGCTACTCGATCAACTGTTAGATCAGCTGATGTTAAGAATCTTCCTCTCTCGGATGAAACAATCCAAGTAGTTGGTGTATCCAACAGACAGATCAAAACTTACCTCACAGAACCAGTGAAAGTTAGCATAGGGAAATTTTCAGAGATGCACCGCTTTGTTGTGTGCGACAAAGGTCCTGTGAATTTATTAGGTAGGGACCTGTTGTGCAAAATGAATTGCACTATATTTTGTACTCCGGATGGAATAGCATTTGAAACACCAGATGATGTATTGTATAAGATGACCATAGCTAACAGAGAGAATGAGGTTACTGAAACATATGCTGTATTCAACCCTGATGAATTACCTAAAGAATTGAGACAGTCCGTAAAAGCAGAAGTTTGGGATTTCACTGGAGAAGATGTAGGATTAATGAGAAATGTAGATCCAATAAAAATAACAGTAAAGGAAGGAGTAACCTATCCAAACGTCCCACAATATAAATTGACACCCGAGATAATTGAAGGAGTAACTCCCGTAGTAGAGAAAATGATCAGGCAAGTGATCTTGAGAGAAATAATGAGTAGTCCATGTAATTCACCAATAATGGGACTGAAAAAGCCTAATGGGAAATTCAGAATAGTGCAAGATCTGAGAAGGGTGAATAAAATTGTTGTATCGTGTTGTCCCATTGTACCAAATCCATCAGTGATCTTATATCAGATTCCCCATGATGCAGAATGGTATACAGTGATTGATCTGTGCCATGCTTTCTTTTCCATCCCATTGCACCATGACGGTCAGCAAATTTTTGCATTTCGCTTTGGTGAGCGTATCTTGGCATAGTGCCGAATTCCACAGGGGTATACTGAAAGCCCCTCAATATTTAATCAGCCACTGAAGAAGTCTTTGGAAAGTCCAGAAATGCCCGAAAGTTCAGTACTAGTCCAGTACATCGACGACCTCCTTGTGGCGTCGAAAACATGTGAAGCTTGTGAGGTAGACACAATAGCCTTGCTGAATCATTTGGCAAATGGAGGACTTAAAGTGTCACCATCAAAGTTACAATTTTGAAAAAAAGAAGTATAGTATTTAGGACATAACATTGAGAAAGGACTAAGAAAAATAACAATAGGCAGAATCAGAATCATAAAAGGAATGAGAGCTCCCATGACTCAGAGAGAGGTGAGAATGTTCTTGGGAATGGTTGGGTACTGTCGTCAGTGGATTGGCAACTTCTCCTTGATCGCAAAACCTTTGGTGCGACTGACGAGAAGTGATGTGAAAGATCCCATTGAGTTGAACAAGGAAGAATTGGCAGCATTCAAACGATTGAAACATGGTTTGTGTGAAGCACCTGCATTAGGTATGCCTGACTATGAGAAAGAGTTTGAGTTGTATTGCAGTGAGAGAAATGGATGTGCACTTTCTGTGTTAATACAGAAGCATGGAAAGATGAGGAGACCAATTGCATATTTTTCATCAATGCTTGACCCAGTAGCTGTAGCTTTACCTGGATGTTTGAAAGCGGTAGCTGCAACATGCCGAAGTTTGGAGAAGAATTGTGATGGGATATCCATTAAAAGTGTTTGTACCTCATGATGTGGCGATCCTGTTAACAAGGAGTCATATGCAATATATGACACATAGTCGACTGACTAAGTATGAAAAGGTCATATTAGGTGCAACTAATGTGAGTCTTGCGAGATGTTTGAATGTGAACCCTGCAACATTGTTGCCAAATACTGAGAATGTGGAAGTAAGAGATGAAGCAGATCATGATTGTTTGGATGTACTTGATTTTTGCACAAAACCACCACCAGATAAAAAAGATGTACCTTTGCCAGAGAGTGATTTTGTGATGTTTGTTAATGGGTCTTGTTTGAGAACAGATGAAGGAGTGCTGAGTGCAGCATACGCAGTGTGCACGGTCGCAGCAGTACTGGAAGCATTCTATCTGAAAGGAGTAAAATCAGCCCAAGTAGCAGAGCTTGTGGCTCTAACTAGAGCATGTAAAAATGGGAAAAGTGTGAGAGTGACTGTGATAACTGACAGCCAGTATGGCTTCGGAGTTGTCCATGACTTTGGCCAACTATGGCTACAAAGAGGTTTCCTAACCTCGAGTGGAACTCCTATTAAGAATGCTGAAGTGGTTGGAAAATTGCTTGAGGCGATACAGCTGCCTAGACAATTGGCTGTTGTGAAATGTGCTGCTCATAGTCAAGGTGGTGATTATATCGCTACGGGAAACAGATATGCAAAGACATGGCACAATACTGCGCACGTAATCAGAATTCGGTCAATCAGGCTAAGGAAAGAGAAATGTCTTCCTGCTCATTGATGTTTACTAACATTGTAGGAACATGGGAAGAAGAGGCAGGAGATGAGGAAATGAAACAGTGGGTAAAAGCAGGATGTGCACCAAGAGAGAAAGATCATGTGTGGGTCTATCGAGACGGAAGACCGGTTATGCCTGATAGCATGATGTCTACCATGGCACGGATGTATCATGAACAATTGAGTGTAAGTTAGCGCACACCGAGTGTAAACAAGAAGTCACATTTCGTACAAATAAACAAATGAGGCGTGCAACTCAGAGTCGAGGAAGCCCACCTCGCAACTAGAACAGCAAACTGCTGGTGAACAGACACCAGTGTACTGAGTGCACTGCTATTGTGAGAAACAATTACAATGTTTTTTTCCGTTTAGACAAAATCAACATGAGTTTGAACTCTTTGAAACAGCAATCTAATAATCAATAAACACAAAGCTTGTGGCAGAATGACTGTATTTGTAAGTCAAACACACAACAACAAATCAATTAAACATAGCATCAATCTGCGAATTGCAAAGGAAAAGAAACCATATTGATACAATCAGTAACAGACTGCACAAGGGCAGTGAACTTAATCGTCAGTTCTTAAAGCAAACAAGCCCAATGCATTTCGGGATGGTTCACATCCCTTCTTCAGGGGCAGCTGTGGGAAATAAAGGAGATAACGTTGGAAGCTAATGCATTACAAATAAACTGAAAGTTCTCGTACTAGAGCAATAACAAGATGCATCGTATAAAGGCACAGGAAATGGAGAACTGGTCTAGATCAGGCGGAAGCAATTCACCAGAAACATCGTGAAGTGATTAGAAGTGATATCAAGCTTGAGATAGAAACAAACAGGTCCAAAGTGTTTATCAAACTGAACAATATGTGCAAAGTACCCCAGAGGCTGCCAAAATGAAATTGTGGCGAAAAAATGGTGAAGGAGTCTCCCGTGGAGTAGAACAGAGTGAGAAGACATAAAGAATAAGAAGTTCTTACTGATTCAGAAAAGACGATGTTACACGATGCGGGGTTAACAGAGATGGCAGCAGGTGGGAAACATTTACGTCGAAGCGCTGTGTAAAGAGAGAAAGTCTGAGAACAAAGGCCAGTTGAATAATGGGCTGGGTGCTAAACAGAAAACAGAGCACAACTTACTGCAGGGTAACGTGCTTGAGTGCCGCTAAACAAAGTGGAACTCAGTGAATGACCGAGGGCGTGGATGGTAGACTGCGCTGACGGACTGTGAAGTAAACGAAGAAAATCGAAAATTCAAGCTGGATAGAGCATGGAACGCTGATGCTGCGGGTTGCACAAAATGTTGCAAGAGAGGGGCAAGAAACTTACCACTAGGACGTGTGGTGCAGGACGAGAAAGCTACACAGGCTGGGAACCTCCGAAAAGGCAAGTGACGCGAGCAAACGGAGCCAGGAAGTTAAATGGACGAACTACGTGAGCACGTACGAACGAGCCAAATAATGATAGAAAGAGGACTGCGGTGTGGGCTGCGGGCCGACAAGAAAGCTGAACACTAATGTACTGCACAGGTGGAAATAAGTATTGTGTATAAAGTTAAAAGTAAAGTGAGCGAAAAAAACGCTAGGAAAAAAGTGGATGTAGCGCAACGAGGTCAGGATGGAAAACCAGAGGTGGAGCGCTGGTAGTGAATCTAAAAAAGGCATGATGAATGACGAGAGGTGGAAAGTGTCGGAAAAATTAAGAATAGTAATAAAGTGCTAGAATGTAAGAAAACAAAAGGAAAAGATAAGGAGAAAACGATGATACAAGCAGTGGCAGGTGTGGAGAGATAAACTCCCAATCCAGTGTGAAACAGGGTGAATAATAACTGAAAATGCAGAGTGCACTGCAGAAGAAAATGAATGAAAGGAAGAAATCACGATTTCTGAAATAAATAAATAAGAACAGTGTTGAATTGCTCAGTCTGAAACAGACGTACAATCTACGGACAATGGGTACAGATAACACGCGTGACATAAAAATGAAACCAGAATGGAAACAGTTCTGAATAACGCAGTCTGGGCCGGATGTACAGACTGCGGGGATAAAAGACTAAATGACATAGGTACATGTTATAAAAAGCATTGCATTTCTAATCTGTCATTTAGTCCGAAGGGTGACAAGGTCTGTAAGTACTTGGTCCACCAGACTTCTCTCTGTGAGAGTAACCTTTCTGTATTAATCTGGGTGTTGCGAGGCATCATTTCAAGTATGGTGAATCTTAATTGTGCGATAGTGTGATGATGTTCTGACCAATGTGCAGACAAGGGAGATTTGAGACTGTTAGTGCGGATAGAACTTTTATGTTCTGAAATCCTCACTTTGACTTTGCGGGAAGTTTGCCAACATACATTGAGCCGCAGGGACATTTGATGGTGTAAATGACATTAGTACTGTCACAGGTGCCAGTGTATCTGAGTTTGATAGCTTTACCTGAACGTGGGTGGTGAATGACATTGCCAGTGATAACATTATGGCAATTGACACAATTATAACATTTCTGCATGCCTTTAAACTTTTCATGGTCAACTGTGGGTGTAGCTGACAGTATGTCTTTGATATTTTTACTGCGAGTGAATGCAGAAATTGGTTCAGAGGAGAAAAGACCGTTGAAATCTGGTTCCTGTTTGAGAACTTCCCATCTGTTTTTGATGATCTGACGGATGCGCCGTGAACTCGTGGAAAATGTGGAAACAAATACATGGCGATTCTGAGGATTTTTCTCTGAAGGAGTGAGGAGTTCTGTACGCGTTTTTGTGGAAGTTCTGGATATGGCTGTCTCAAGGACTGTTGCAGGATAACCACGCTCTTTGAATTTCGTAACTTGTTTTTGAAGTGATAAATCTAGAAGTTGACTGTCAGAAACGATTCTCTTGATCCTGATCAACTGAGAGTATGGAAGATTGCGAATGAGTGACGGAGGGTGAAAACTGGAGTGAAGAAGAAGGTTATTTCTGTCCGTGGGTTTAGAATAGACTGACGTTGCTAGAGAGTTGGATTGTTTCATTATCAGTACATCCAAAAAAGACAGTTGTTCTGTGCTGATGTTGTATGTGAACTGGATACGTGGATTTTTTTGATTGAGTTTACTGATTTGTTGAACCAGTAAAGCTTCAGAATTCTTCCAAATCAAAAAAATATCGGCAATGAACCTTGCAAAGAATGCAAGGTTGTCACTCCAGATGCTGTCAGAAAAAATGTGATCATGTTCGAACTTTGCCATGAACGTGTTGGCATAGGCAGGAGCGCCGGAAAAACCCATAGACGTGCCGCTTATCTGCAGGTAGAAATCATTGTTCCACTGTAAATAACTGTGTTGGAGACAGAAATTGAGGAGCTCCATGATGAAAACTTTGTCTATGGCAGTTTCTGGTAGCTGGAGTAATGCCCATTTGCTGGCTTCCAAGCCTTCAAACAGTGGAATCGATGTGTATAGGGATGTCACATCGATCGAACAAAGAACCCATGATTCTGAAAAATTGTGGACTTGATTGAGAAGAGATAAGAAGTGAGTAGTGTCCTTAATGAAGCTTTTCCATGTTTGTACAAACTTTTGAAGGAAGTGATCCACGAGTTGGCCTGCTGGCATAAAGATCGAATCACATCCAGACACAATGGGCCTGAACGGTGGGTCTTGTAAATTTTTATGTATCTTTGGCAGCATGTAGAGTTTGGGTCGTCTGGGATGAGAAACTGTGAGAAAACTGCGAATTTTGTGAGTTATCCAAGACATTTCTTCAGCATGGTCTAAAATCTGAGTCAAGGTTAGTTGAAATGACAATGTAGGATCTTCATCAAGTTTTATGTAGGTGGTGGTATCTTGTAGATGAAGATTGACTTTGTGTTCGTAGAATGCTCGGTCCATAATAACCAAGGCGCCGCCTTTATCTGCTGGTTGCATTGTCAGCCTGTTGTCCTTGGCTAGATTATTGATCATGGCCACTTCGTGTTTTTTCAGGTTAGTAGGAAATGGTTGCTTGAAGTTGAGTTTCGACAGATCACTGCGGACGAGTGCTTCAAACGTGTCCAGAGTTTTGTGAGACATGGGTGGCATAAAGGTAGATTTGGGTTTGAATCGTTGCAAGTCTGGATTAGAATCTTCAATTTGTCCTTCAATTGGATCCTGAGAAGGTACTATGTTTGAAAAAAAGTGCTTCAATCTAAGATTCCTCATGAATTTGAACAAGGATATTTCTACCTCTAGGGAGTTAGTGTGGTGGACAGGAACGAAGGACAAACCTTTGTTCAAAACTTTCTCTTGAAATGGAGATAAAGGAACAGATGAAATGTTTATGGTAAGGGTTTGCCTTTGCTCCTCAGATTCCGGGCATCCAAATCTTTTTCCTTTTCTTTTGCTCCTCCTGATTTTTTTGGATCCGGTGGTCGGCTGGAGGATGGGCCGCTGGACAAAAAAGAAGAAGAAGAAGAGGTAGGTTGAACATTCGTATCTTTATCCGTGGGTAAAGCACTCGTTGTTGGTAATTCATCAGGAAGCGATACTGGTGTACGTGTAGCATCTAGTTCGCGATCTGAGACAACAGATTCTTGAGATGAGGTGTTGGGTCTCTGGAATGGTCTTCTGCGGGCGTATACCTCCGCCCAGGTGTAAACTTCATTGAGCTTGTAATCTATGGTGTCTCTGCGAAATTTCCGTAGTTTGCGCTCTTGTAATTCTTTGCCGTAAGTCTCGAGTTTGTTGTTGATGTCGTCGAGAGTACGTTTCCAGTAGTCAGCTTCACATCGGGTGGATAAATCTGATTTTAAAGACGCTATTTCTTCATCTAATTCTCGAATTGTTCGGGCAAGTTCCTCGATGAGCAATAAAATGAGGTCCAATGAACATTTATTCAATACTGCTTGCCACTTATCCATAAAGGTTTTATTGAATTGAAACTTGTATAGTAACGGTTTAATAGGTAGATGAAGTCCTCGTGGGATACGTTGGACTTTGTGATATTGGATGAGTGTGGAAGCATGAAGTCTTTGACTTAAAGCCCTGCGGGTGACAAATTCAAGTTGGCGTATTTGTTGTGACACGGACCCGCTTTGTGCATTGAAAGACGGTGCATCTTGTATGAGTGAGTAAATCTCATTGACCTGTGATGATGAGTATGTGAGAGTATCAGCTCTGTTATCGGTTAGGTTGGAAATACTTTCAAAAGACATTTTAGGAAAGACAATATGAGGGGTGCAGCTAACTAGGGACGGGCTGACAGAAATAATGAACAATTGAGTGTAAGATAGCGCACACCGAGTGTAAACAAGAAGTCACATTTCGTACAAATAAACAAATGAGGCGTGCAACTCAGAGTCGAGGAAGCCCACCTCGCAACTAGAACAGCAAACTGCTGGTGAACAGACACCAGTGTACTGAGTGCACTGCTATTGTGAGAAACAATTACAATGTTTTTTTCCGTTTAGACAAAATCAACATGAGTTTGAACTCTTTGAAACAGCAATCTAATAATCAATAAACACAAAGCTTGTGGCAGAATGACTGTATTTGTAAGTCAAACACACAACAACAATTCAATTAAACATAGCATCAATCTGCGAATTGCAAAGGAAAAGAAACCATATTGATACAATCAGTAACAGACTGCACAAGGGCAGTGAACTTAATCGTCAGTTCTTAAAGCAAACAAGCCCAATGCATTTCGGGATGGTTCACATCCCTTCTTCAGGGGCAGCTGTGGGAAATAAAGGAGATAACGTTGGAAGCTAATGCATTACAAATAAACTGAAAGTTCTCGTACTTGAGCAATAACAAGATGCATTGTATCAAGGCACAGGAAATGGAGAACTGGTCTAGATCAGGCGGAAGCAATTCACCAGAAACATCGTGAAGAGATTAGAAGTGATATCAAGCTTGAGATAGAAACAAACAGGTCCAAAGTGTTTATCAAACTGAACAATATGTGCAAAGTACCCCAGAGGCTGCCAAAATGAAATTGTGGCGAAAAAATGGTGAAGGAGTCTCCCGTGGAGTAGAACAGAGTGAGAAGACATAAAGAATAAGAAGTTCTTACTGATTCAGAAAAGTCGATGTTACACGATGCGGGGTTAACAGAGATGGCAGCAGGTGGGAAACATTTACGTCGAAGCGCTGTGTAAAGAGAGAAAGTCTGAGAACAAAGGCCAGTTGAATAATGGGCTGGGTGCTAAACAGAAAACAGAGCACAACTTACTGCAGGGTAACGTGCTTGAGTGCCGCTAAACAAAGTGGAACTCAGTGAATGACCGAGGGCGTGGATGGTAGACTGCGCTGACGGACTGTGAAGTAAACGAAGAAAATCGAAAATTCAAGCTGGATAGAGCATGGAACGCTGATGCTGCGGGTTGCACAAAATGTTGCAAGAGAGGGGCAAGAAACTTACCACTAGGACGTGTGGTGCAGGACGAGAAAGCTACACAGGCTGGGAACCTCCGAAAAGGCAAGTGACGCGAGCAAACGGAGCCAGGAAGTAAAATGGACGAACTACGTGAGCACGTACGAACGAGCCAAATAATGATAGAAAGAGGACTGCGGTGTGGGCTGCGGGCCGACAAGAAAGCTGAACACTAATGTACTGCACAGGTGGAAATAAGTATTGTGTATAAAGTTAAAAGTAAAGTGAGCAAAAAAAACGCTAGGAAAAAAGTGGATGTAGCGCAACGAGGTCAGGATGGAAAACCAGAGGTGGAGCGCTGGTAGTGAATCTAAAAAAGGCATGATGAATGACGAGAGGTGGAAAGTGTCGGAAAAATTAAGAATAGTAATAAAGTGCTAGAATGTAAGAAAACAAAAGGAAAAGATAAGGAGAAAACGATGATACAAGCAGTGGCAGGTGTGGAGAGATAAACTCCCAATCCAGTGTGAAACAGGGTGAATAATAACTGAAAATGCAGAGTGCACTGCAGAAGAAAATGAATGAAAGGAAGAAATCACGATTTCTGAAATAAATAAATAAGAACAGTGTTGAATTGCTCAGTCTGAAACAGACGTACAATCTACGGACATTAAGGACACTACTCACTTCTTATCTCTTCTCAATCAAGTCCACAATATTTCAGAATCATGGGTTCTTTGTTCGATCGATGTGACATCCCTATACACATCGATTCCACTGTTTGAAGGCTTGGAAGCCAGCGAATGGGCATTACTCCAGCTACCAGAAACTGCCATAGACAAAGTTTTCATCATGGAGCTCCTCACTTTCTGTCTCCAACACAGTTATTTACAGTGGAACAATGATTTCTACCTGCAGATAAGCGGCACGTCTATGGGTTTTTCCGGCGCTCCTGCCTATGCCAACACGTTCATGGCAAAGTTCGAACATGATCACATTTTTTCTGACAGCATCTGGAGTGACAACCTTGCATTCTTTGCAAGGTTCATTGACGATATTTTTTTGATTTGGAAGAATTCTGAAGCTTTACTGGTTCAACAAATCAGTAAACTCAATCAAAAAAATCCACGTATCCAGTTCACATACAACATCAGCATAGAACAACTGTCTTTTTTGGATGTACTGATAATGAAACAATCCAACTCTCTAGCAACGTCAGTCTATTCTAAACCCACGGACAGAAATAACCTTCTTCTTCACTCCAGTTTTCACCCTCCGTCACTCATTCGCAATCTTCCATACTCTCAGTTGATCAGGATCAAGAGAATCGTTTCTGACAGTCAACTTCTAGATTTATCACTTCAAAAACAAGTTACGAAATTCAAAGAGCGTGGTTATCCTGCAACAGTCCTTGAGACAGCCATATCCAGAACTTCCACAAAAACGCGTATAGAACTCCTCACTCCTTCAGAGAAAAATCCTCAGAATCGCCATGTATTTGTTTCCACATTTTCCACGAGTTCACGGCGCATCCGTCAGATCATCAAAAACAGATGGGAAGTTCTCAAACAGGAACCAGATTTCAACGGTCTTTTCTCCTCTGAACCAATTTCTGCATTCACTCGCAGTAAAAATATCAAAGACATACTGTCAGCTACACCCACAGTTGACCATGAAAAGTTTAAAGGCATGCAGAAATGTTATAATTGTGTCAATTGCCATAATGTTATCACTGGCAATGTCATTCACCACCCACGTTCAGGTAAAGCTATCAAACTCAGATACACTGGCACCTGTGACAGTACTAATGTCATTTACACCATCAAATGTCCCTGCGGCTCAATGTATGTTGGCAAAACTTCCCGCAAAGTCAAAGTGAGGATTTCAGAACATAAAAGTTCTATCCGCACTAACAGTCTCAAATCTCCCTTGTCTGCACATTGGTCAGAACATCATCACACTATCGCACAATTAAGATTCACCATACTTGAAATGATGCCTCGCAACACCCAGATTAATACAGAAAGGTTACTCTCACAGAGAGAAGTCTGGTGGACCAAGTACTTACAGACCTTGTCACCCTTCGGACTAAATGACAGATTAGAAATGCAATGCTTTTTATAACATGTACCTATGTCATTTAGTCTTTTATCCCCGCAGTCTGTACATCCGGCCCAGACTGCGTTATTCAGAACTGTTTCCATTCTGGTTTCATTTTTATGTCACGCGTGTTATCTGTACCCATTGTCCGTAGATTGTACGTCTGTTTCAGACTGAGCAATTCAACACTGTTCTTATTTATTTATTTCAGAAATCGTGATTTCTTCCTTTCATTCATTTTCTTCTGCAGTGCACTCTGCATTTTCAGTTATTATTCACCCTGTTTCACACTGGATTGGGAGTTTATCTCTCCACACCTGCCACTGCTTGTATCATCGTTTTCTCCTTATCTTTTCCTTTTGTTTTCTTACATTCTAGCACTTTATTACTATTCTTAATTTTTCCGACACTTTCCACCTCTCGTCATTCATCATGCCTTTTTTAGATTCACTACCAGCGCTCCACCTCTGGTTTTCCATCCTGACCTCGTTGCGCTACATCCACTTTTTTCCTAGCGTTTTTTTTGCTCACTTTACTTTTAACTTTATACACAATACTTATTTCCACCTGTGCAGTACATTAGTGTTCAGCTTTCTTGTCGGCCCGCAGCCCACACCGCAGCCCTCTTTCTATCATTATTTGGCTCGTTCGTACGTGCTCACGTAGTTCGTCCATTTAACTTCCTGGCTCCGTTTGCTCGCGTCACTTGCCTTTTCGGAGGTTCCCAGCCTGTGTAGCTTTCTCGTCCTGCACCACACGTCCTAGTGGTAAGTTTCTTGCCCCTCTCTTGCAACATTTTGTGCAACCCGCAGCATCTGCGTTCCATGCTCTATCCAGCTTGAATTTTCGATTTTCTTCGTTTACTTCACAGTCCGTCAGCGCAGTCTACCATCCACGCCCTCGGTCATTCACTGAGTTCCACTTTGTTTAGCGGCACTCAAGCACGTTACCCTGCAGTAAGTTGTGCTCTGTTTTCTGTTTAGCACCCAGCCCATTATTCAACTGGCCTTTGTTCTCAGACTTTCTCTCTTTACACAGCGCTTCGACGTAAATGTTTCCCACCTGCTGCCATCTCTGTTAACCCCGCATCGTGTAACATCGTCTTTTCTGAATCAGTAAGAACTTCTTATTCTTTATGTCTTCTCACTCTGTTCTACTCCACGGGAGACTCCTTCACCATTTTTTCGCCACAATTTCATTTTGGCAGCCTCTGGGGTACTTTGCACATATTGTTCAGTTTGATAAACACTTTGGACCTGTTTGTTTCTATCTCAAGCTTGATATCACTTCTAATCTCTTCACGATGTTTCTGGTGAATTGCTTCCGCCTGATCTAGACCAGTTCTCCATTTCCTGTGCCTTGATACGATGCATCTTGTTATTGCTCTAGTACGAGAACTTTCAGTTTATTTGTAATGCATTAGCTTCCAACGTTATCTCCTTTATTTCCCACAGCTGCCCCTGAAGAAGGGATGTGAACCATCCCGAAATGCATTGGGCTTGTTTGCTTTAAGAACTGACGATTAAGTTCACTGCCCTTGTGCAGTCTGTTACTGATTGTATCAATATGGTTTCTTTTCCTTTGCAATTCGCAGATTGATGCTATGTTTAATTGAATTGTTGTTGTGTGTTTGACTTACAAATACAGTCATTCTGCCACAAGCTTTGTGTTTATTGATTATTAGATTGCTGTTTCAAAGAGTTCAAACTCATGTTGATTTTGTCTAAACGGAAAAAAACATTGTAATTGTTTCTCACAATAGCAGTGCACTCAGTACACTGGTGTCTGTTCACCAGCAGTTTGCTACGGATGTATCATGGCCAGGGACACATAGGGAGAGATGCTATGATCAGGTCATTTAAGCAGACCTGGTACAATGCAAAGTTCAGACTTGTAGCAGAAAGTCTTTTGTCAGAGATGTCTAATATGTCAGCAATACAATCCTGGGAGAAAGACAGTAGTGAGTCTAGGAACAATAGGTCAAGAAGGAGGGCCTTTTACCAGAATGCAAGTAGATTTCATTGAGATGCCTCCCTGTAACAGACTGAGGTATGTTTTGGTTATGGTTTGCCTATTCTCTAGGTGGGTGGAAGCATTTCCAACAAGAAGAAATGATGGGATGACGGTAGCCAAGCTACTGTTGAGAGAGTTCATCCCTAGGTTTGGGTTCCCAGTGACAATTGAATCAGACCGAGAAGGACATTTCCAGAATGAGATTGTAAAATTAATTTGTGAAGCATTGAATGTACAACAAAAACGACATTGTGCCTACCGACCAGAGGCTTCTGGTGTAGTCGAACAGATGAATGGTACTATCAAAAATAGAATAGGGAAAATGTGTTTAGCCACAGGTATGAAATGGCCTGATGCCTTGCCTCTAGTACTCATGACAATTAGATCAATTCCAGACAGAACTATAGGGTTAAGTCCACACGAAATAATCATGGGACGCGCCATGAGACACATATGTATACCAGTCAACAAGCTGATGACTATAACTGATGACATGGTGTTGGAATACTGTAAAAACCTGGCTGACGCAGTTCATTCTGTGTTTCATCAAGTTGGAGCGGATGCCACCACCCTTGAAAAGAAGCCAGCCCATGATCTGAGCCCAGGGGACTGGGTGAGGATAAAGGTCCACAGAAGAAGAAATTATCTGGTTCCAAGGTGGGGAAAGCCAAGACAAGTCCTTCTGACCACGACAACAGCTGTGAAGTGTGCTGGACTGAAAAACGGGGTCCATGCAAGTCACACATTGAGGATTCCAAATCCAGTGGACAGCACAGAAAAGGAATACTTTGATGAATCAGAGTCAAGTACTGAGTCAGATGACGGAAAGTCAAAAACACAAGAAAGCTCTGAAAGGGGGGAAACAGAACCAAGTCTAACTTTGGTCCCCAGAAGCAGCTCTCTGAGAAGAAGTTTGCAAATTTCTGAAACCAGTTCAGATTCTGAAAATGAACAAGGAACGCAACGTTCCAGGAAAGAACAACGAAAGAGGAAAGGAAAAGACGATGAAGAAACAATAAAAGAAATTCGTGAGAAGGAAGAACCAGATGAGAGACTGAGAGAAATTCCACCTGAAATAACGAATTCAAGTGAACAAGGGACAGGTACAGAGAGAGAGGGACAGATTTCTGCGGAAGACCCCCGAGGAGGTGTAGGGAACTGCAACATCCAGTTAGGTGAAGGGACAAGTAGCCAGCAGGAAGATTGCGTGTCAGAGATCCGAGGAGGGACAGAAGTAGGGTAAACAAAACAGGTGGTGGAAAAGGAAATTGTTGAAAAGAAAAAACAAGTTGAGACAGAATCTGAAGAAAGCGAAAATGAAATACCTGAAGGTCGAGTTCTGAGAAAAAGAGCTTGGAGGAATGAAAAGAACGACAAAGGAAGTAAGGTAAAAAGAGTTGCAATGGATGACGTTTGGCCAAATAAAATAAAGAAATTGAGATATCGACTGACACGAGTGAATTCGCCAAGGGCTGATCAGGTGAATGAAGTGACTAGTCAAGAAAAATCAAAAGAAGAGGAAACAATTGAGAATAAAGAAAGTAAAAGAACAAGGAAACCTAACCAGAAGTATAAGTCACCGGAATGGACGTACGTGGCTCTGCCTGAAAAAGGAGAAGAGTCAGATAGTCAAGGAAATCCAGAGGAGGCTGTACTAAAAGTGGTTGAAGAAGAAGAAGAATCAGAAATCCTGAGAGTTATCTTGTCCGACATTGGGGAAGAAGAAACGGAAGTTCAAGAAATTCTGTATTTGGATAACGAGAGGGAAGTGAAAAACAATGAGATGCCAAACTGAATAGATCCTGAAAGCTGTCAATGAAGAAATAATAAATTAAGTCAAAAGATAGATATCGGTAGAACCAAGTAGGTGCTTAGAGCCTTGGGTTAGAAAACTAGTTGCGAAGTAGAAGAGGCTAAGTCAAAAGACACGGTCTATTTTAACGAAAATGGCTAACATAGATAGTAACAAAGGTAGATGTACTTTCATGAAAAGATGGTGTAAAATGTGTTGTTGTTGTACAGGATTATTAATGCTTGTGTGGAGCATACTTGCTCTTCTAATTTCTTTCAAGGTTACTGTAGATACACTAGAAGGACACACTGACAACATAACTAATATAGGGAAGATTCCAAAGGTAGTTCCGACTAGAATAAATAATAATTATTTACATAAAGATAGGTCTATAACTGATTTTTCTAGTAATATGTTTTCAAAATTATTGTATGAATATGTAAAGACAATGAATGTAAGGAACTGCTATGTATGCATGCAGTTACCTGCCTCAGTTTCAGAAGGAGTGACTTATCATCACCTTCCAGCAACTTATGGAATAACATGTAGTGTAATAGCTAGTTTATTTTATCAGACAGGAAAATTAGAATATTATTTTTCAGATGTAGATAACATTTTTGCGCAAGTACCTGCCATCAACAAACTAAACAAGGTGAAACCTGCTAAGGTATTAGGTGAATTTTTCTTAGAAACTAAGGAACTAACATTAGAATATATTTTTAGAAACAATTTGACTTGTAGTTTGAAGAAAGAGGAAAAGACATTCTTAGATATGGTTGAAGAAAGGAGACTGAATATGCAAAGAAAGGTAGCAGAAGGAAAAGTGGAGAAAACAGTCTGAGATGTAGAAAGGGAAAAACATTTGAAAGGAGAAGCTAGACCAACTATAGCTTTAGATTGGCCTCAGAAAGGGAAATTATGCATTAGAAGGAATCAAACTGTGTATGATAGTTATTTTGTAGGTAATAGTGAGTGCCATGATACATACCGAATCATGGGTGGATGGGGATTTAAAGGCGGAAAAGATACAGTCTTTCCTGGATTATATTTTATTTGTGGGAAAAGGGCATATTATCATTTGCCAGACCACTGGTATGGCACATGTTACGTAGGCCTGGTTTTTCTGAAAATCTTTCATATGGATAGAGGAGAAGATGGTGTACATAATTTAGGTAATCATTTAGTGCGTAGTAAGAGAGACTCTTAGACAGAACTTGTAGGTGACATTTTTGGAGCATTGATACCAGCAGTTGGAATATCTCTGAATGCAAACAAGATTAGAAAATTATCAACAGTAGTGGATCGCTTGTCAACAAGCACCGCTGGAGGATTTTTATTAGTAGACACTGAAATGGTTGCCATGCGTCCTATGGTGATGCAAAATCGACTTGCCCTTGATATATTATTGGCAAAAGAAGGTGGAGTCTGTGGAATGCTGAAAGTTCAATATTGTTGTACTTACATTCCTGACGAAAGTAAGGATCTGAAAATTTATATTAAGAATATTACAGAATTGCATAATGAAATTGCACCACTGGAGGTTGAAGGTGTTTGGGAAAGGACAGGAAAGAAAATAGCTGCTATTAAAAATTTCTTAGTTAAGTTAGGTAGTACATTTATAGGTAAGATATTGTTTCCACTAACATGTGCGATTTTTATAATATTAGTGATACAATTAGGTTGTATGTGTTGTAGAAATAATAAAAACAAGAAAAGATTACAAAGAGAAAAGTTAAAAAGTAAAGACAAAAAACAAGAAAGAGAATTAGAAGAAATAGAATTGGAAGAGTGGAAGGAGAGTATGTATGAATCAGCAAAAAAGAGAGGAAACTGAATTATGATTAAGAGCAAGAAAACATTTAAAAATCCGTAAAAGAAAGAACACAATTTGTGGTTATTTGGTGATAAAATCACCAAAGGGGTGATTGCTGGAGCGGGGAATGAAACATTTTGTATACACTCCCCAATTTGCATGTTTTTACTAATTAGACGAATTAATTGATTATAACCGTATTAATAGTTTGAAGTGGAAAACATTAACCAATCCTATTAATAACTGAAATACACGTGGGATTGCATTTGCATGGCTTAATTAATACGTAAACTAAATTCTGTACGCATACTAATTATAGACAATTAGAATATTGCATGATATATGTTGCTTTTGTAACATATTTGTGATTTGTGCTTTATTAAGTGAGTATTAACCACTTGAGTGTTGCTTTCTGCTAGATAAATACACACACATATGGGTATTAGCGAGGGAATAACATTTAATTAGCCATTTCTATGTATTAATTACGTTTTGTGTTTCTTTTGCTTAAGTTAACCATTTGGGCCTGCCACGAAATGGCTGCCTCCTGAACCAGACACGACAGACGACGTTCCACGAGGCTTTGGGTGAAGTGCGTCTGCACTAACACAAGATACAGTGGCCTCATCGTGACCTAACCAGGCTGTACCCATCAAGGTCGTTCTGGGAAGCCAGCCAGCTCCTAGGAGGACAATGGAATGTCTCTTGAAACCGGAACTAGCTAGTGTAATGACATGTTGGACAACAATCCATGTGAACTCTTTCGGATGATCTCTGATTATCCAATCAGAGGAGCTGAAAACCAATATATGTTACTTTTCGACAGTGATTTTACTATAAATTATGGTAGAATAGTGAGGTTGTAGAGTTCGCTTCATTTTCCTGACGTTATGCTGACAGAGAAGACGGTGACACTGCAGGACAGCTGTTTCCCTGAATCTTTGACAGACTGAACTGATGCCTAAATTTTGACTTAGAGGACGACAATTAGCCAGAATTGGTAAATATGACGATTGGAGGCTTGAATAAACGAATAATTTAATTTGCATTATTTAGATAAAGATTGAATTGATTAATTACTAAACGAGTTGGGTTGTTTATTCATATAAAATGTATTAATTCAGAGTAATAGAGGACTAGAAATTCACCTAAACCAGCAACTAGCAGATCCATGGCCAATCTATGAGAGGAATACCAAAAGTGAAATTTAGGGCCTAATGAGTCGAAGGTTATGTAGAATTATTGCTCATTAGGGTAAAGAGATATTTCCTTTCATATCAGCATTTGGAACAATCACCTCCTGAGAAATACAGATCGTTGTGAGTGAATGTTGGTGTTATGGGCCCCACCAGCGAATGTATTGATTGAGTGCGTTTGTGAGATCTTTGGTCGGAGGGAGGGATTTTGTATTCCACGCTGCAGCAATATAACAAGACATGTCAGCTGCATTCTTGTGTAGTGTCTAAGTGCTAGTGCCTGCCTATGCTTTCTCATATTTTCCCCCAAATTATGTAAAAGTGAATGTAACTGTTCATAATGTAAATCCCTGTTTTAAGCAGAGTCCTATGGGTAAATTAAGAGGGAGTTGAGCAGAGAAAACATTTTTTTAAAGACACATGAAAAATAAACCGGTTTATTTAATGGCACCCCAGTTTGGAAAGTTTATTACCTAAAACCCAATTTTATATGGCAAGTTCGTCACCCACGAGATGGTCCAGTAGCTCTCTCTGGTGCATCCCAATATCTTAGGGAGTTATTCCGGAGTTCTGGTCTTCAATGTTTAGTACCCAAGTTCAAAAAGTTCAGGAACACCTAGGTTTCAACTAAATATATTGTTTCAACTTCCTGGCCGCCTTTTTTTAGGCGTTAACATTAGCGGAAGTGAGGCAGGATGCTGGCATACTTACGGTTCATTGAGTTAAGCGCCTGCCGCCCACGTCCGGTGTGACCATCTGTTCCCATACCTGGCATGTGACACAGTTTGGTGCTTCCTTTCATTCCATGATAAAGAACAGTACATGCATCAGCACCCACGCCAATGTGCTGCATAGCTAAATACATATCAGATCCCAATGGCGAGACCGATTGGCATTGCCAATGCTTGTTTTAACCTTCCTCCCACTTTTTCTAGGGTAAAGCCAAAATCGTTCTTCATACTCCCCCTGTCCTGAATTTGCCCTTTGTCTTCGATCTTTAGAAGATCTACCTCTACCTCCTCTCTCTCTATGGGGATAGAATCATGGATTTAGTCTATAATGGCTTTTTTCTTAATTGGTTGAGAGTTTGCCTCGCCTCCCAGCCTTCCCATAAAAACTATTTCTGAAAAAAACTTTCTCATGGAAAATTGAGCCTTATCAAGACTTGTGGAAGTTTGGACATATGTTCCTTTACATTTCACCAGTCCTTCTCCAAATAGAAGCCCCTTGGCCTACTCACTCGATTCCTTTACACTTAAATCTCCATACGATGGACTGATGCGCATCAAAATAGTCTTGCGCCATTTTGCCAAAAGGCCAGCGTTGTTTCCCAGAAAACCCCCTTCATCCATGTCCAATCCTGCATGATGTCTCAGCTGAAAAGGTAACTGCGAAGCCAACAGATCTACCCCTAATGGGCCCATACAATTCTGAATCTTCTTGAAATTCGTCTCCTGCAACTTTAAATTGCTGTAATCTGTCAAATGTCTGGAATTCCAATCTGCCACTACATTGTGTACCCCTGGTAAATACTCTACTTTCAATCCAGTTTTGAGATTTAAGCAAAAATTCCTTATTTCCATAGCAAAGTCTGCTAACTTCTTTCACCTGGCTTTCCCCTAATTTGTTGATATAAATCACTGCAGCTACATTGTCCATTTTCAACAATACAGAGGTCCCTTGCAGTTGCTGTTTGAAACTGCGTAGGGCAAACAGTCCTGCTTTCATTTCCAAACAATTTATATGTTTCTCCTTTCCAACATTCTTCAAGCTCCCCCTGTCTCCTGTCCTAAACACATCGCTCTCCATCCTGACATCTGTTTCCAAAATAACACAGACTTTGTACCAAAAATTGTTCAAGCATCCACAATTTCCATCAACTACCTATTTAGAAATGATATGTAATCAATTTGGGGTCAATATTCGGTGCCACATTGTCTTCTATTACATGGCGCAGGCATTCTGCTCTTGATTGCTATTCAAACTCTCAAAACACACTTCTCTGACTCCTTATCGCAAACACTTGCATTGGTTACCAGTGAAACAAGCATTTGCAATGCAATAGGTCTCGCATTTACCCAAGTTTGAGCTATTGACATTGCAAATAACAATGCCTTTTATTTTTGTTCTCGTTTTTAAAACATAAATAAAAGGCATTGTCATTTGCAATGCCAATAGCTTAAACTCGCGTAAATGCGAGACCTATTGCATTGCAAATGCTTGTTACTTAAAGCCACGTAGCGCAGCAGATCGCGCTGCTGTACAAGATGTAAAAGAAACTACTTCCATACTCTCACATTACCTCTACTGCTCCTATCTCAACATTGTAGGGGAAATGATGACACCAGGGGGAGGAAGGCGGGTAAGAGATAGATACAACAGCAAATGGCCCTCCATAAAGTCGAGGCAACAGTGATCCCTGGGCCAACACACCAACCCCATCACCTGGGTAATCGCCGAAAGCCAGCCACTGTCATTTGCCGTCAGCATTGATGGGAAGGGAATAGTTCACTGTGCGGCTCAGGAGGAAGAGCAGGAGAGGGGGCTATTTCCTGCTCATCCACTGTCTGTATATTCACTGGGGTGTCAATGGCGTAATTAATTCATGTTGTGTTGTGTGTGATATGATTTAAAGTGCAGTCCGTTATTACAGCCGGCTGAGATGATGTGGGAGGACAGTCCAATGCTTAATTTGTGCTGGTGTTTGCCGATGTTGGGCACTGGTACTTATTTGCACACACTGGCATGTATTTAGGAGAAATCACCACATAGCGCCCCTGAGTGTGTATTTTTAATCAACGTTGTCAGCTTGATTAGTAGATCATTCAACTATTCAGCATATCTGTAAAAATGATACAACCAACACTTAAACCTGAATGTTAAAGTGGTGTGGGGTATGCCAGCTATAGTGGACCCGTGAGACATACCTTGGGCCTTGGCACTTAATTTTTAACAAATTAATCACCGGAGGGACACAAGAGACCTGCTTTCCACAACCTTTGAGGTTTGGGATGATATATGGTACTTCAGCGTCTGTTTTCCATTTAATGCATATACTTACTGAACAATGACAGCAAAAGATTCTCCTAATTAGTCAGTAGGGGTTCTTAGTCAGGTAAGGCATGGCACTTGGCGGGAGATGTTTACAAGTTCTCGTCAATCTGTTTGAAATCGAGTAAATCGCATTACCTCTCTGTGCCTTTCTTCTCTCAGCTGCAGTCGAGTAATGTTGAAAGGCATAAAGCAGAGCAAATATAATCCTCCTTCAGATAGCTTCCAGACTCTCGCACCGGTTTTTAAACTTAAAGAAGGCAGTGCAACGCATTACTTTCCCTCCCAAGCGATAGACTCTGCAGGATGATGCCAACCTGGCCCGCTCGCTGGGGTTGATAGGATGATAGCTCTTCTATGCTAATGAGAGCTTGTCAGGGACAGGTTGTTACGTCACGCGGTCTCCCCCCCCCGAAAGTTTGCTCATGTGAATGTTGTTGGCTGTATGACTGGGAGAGCAGCTCGCTGCACTGCAGCTGCAGTACCTCGTGTGAGATATTCAGCATCACCTAGTGACTACCGGCTTATGATTGTAACCATGATACCAAGACTGCGCTACCTACTTTTCGGTTGGGATGTTGCAGTAAACGTGGGACGTGCACAGAAATTGCCTGGAGGCAAGTAGCACTTCATTATATTATCTTTGAAACCGCTTGTTTGATGATAGAACGCTATCTAGCAGCATGCAAAACAAGCACAAGCGCATGGGCGCCTCGCGTGGCAGCAGGGGAAGGGGGAGAGAGGAGGGGGTCGGCGCGATTGACTTGCGGGAGCGAGCGGCTGGCACCGCCATAATTGATAACATATGGCCCCAGCCGCTCGCTCCCGCAAGTCAATCACCACACGTGCACGCGTTGCCATTGAAGGCAATGCAACGCGTGCACGTTTTTGGCCGCAAAGCTGAGCCGATGACTAAAGGTCTGTCCTATGCAGCGCATGTGCGCTGCGTAGGCGAGACCTAAAAACAAATCATTTTCAAGCTAATGATAGCCCACGCAGCCTCTACAAAACCGGCCCCCTCTATCTTCAAAAGAGACTCGTTAATTACTGCCCTCAAAGAGCCCTTCGCTCACAATTAGTACATCTGCTAGATGGGGTGGTTCCGCCTGTTCAGTATAGGCGGCCTGCCACTGGAACAAGCTACCGCTCCCCCTCAAATGTATTGCGGACAAAAAATGATTCCGCAAACTAATAAAAATTTACCTATTACAGGACTAGATGTCATATTTCTTACAGTGCAGTTAACCTAGCGCCAGGACACTTTCCCAGTAGCCGTGAGCTCTACAAACCCTACCATTCCTTCATTCATTCATAGTTCCCTCGCCCTTTTCCAAAGACTTTCGTATCCAGTGTTTAATATATTCTGCCTCATGTTCCAATGGCCACCATTCTTCACCCCTTGGGTGCCTAATGTCCTTTGGATCAAATAATTACTCACAATATGGATCAACTATTGATCTCTTTCCTTTCTCTCCGCTATTATTGTTGACGTTAATTCCTCATCAAAATTATCTTTATAATCATCAAATTTCTTCGCATCGTTTGCAGTGCTCGACTGCCCATCCAGCATGTTGCTCTAGACGTCATATCTGTGTGAGCTGCTTAGGACTACTTTAATTTCTTTTACATTCTTTAAATGCTTTCTCTTTTTCAAACACTTTCCACATGGACCCTTATTAAAATCCCCTCCCCCTTCAGAGATGTAATTTTTTTCTCACCTCCTGATTTGTGAATGGCCTTTTTTTCTTCAATACCTCTTTTACTGTCTCTTTAACTGCCAACTGCAGTTCTTGACACACTATTTGTGTTATTAAATGCTCCTGACTCAAATTTCACGAAGCCTGTTTACTCAGGTTTACCCTGAAATTATTCTTTTATTTTACTCTATTTAAATATTATATATTATATTCCTTGTTTTTCTTCTAATGTAACTTTTAATATTGCCGTTAAAGGCTGTGTCGCACACCGCAACTGTCTCCTCTAAGGGCTTGTTTCTTGGCAACTAGACACGTTACCTGCACTGTTGCCTTACAATCCCCGAAATCCTGTCAAAACAACACATAACATACACTGCATTGTTAAAATGTGCTCGGCCTCCCATAGAACCAACACGTACACCCCATTGTCAAAATGCACCCTATTTTCGAAAGAAAACAATGCACCTGTGACATGCACGTCATACGCAATGCGCTGCACGCACCTCACAATGTAACGTTTCCTTCTTTCAAACCAAATTTGTGCCATATTAGTATGCCCTGCATTTTCTCCTTATTATTATTTTTTTTAAACTATAAGTACAATAAGTTCGACCCAACTGTTATCCGCTTGTTTTCATCTGTGTTCTAATAGAACAACGATGCCATGCGTGAGCGAGCGCGGTACCAAAAGTGTCACAAGCTGGTACAGCACACTATGGGAGAATATAACACTTAGATTCATTTGTTATCCTCAAATGAAACTACTTTCCTAATTTGTATCCTCCTACACACACCAGTGGCGTAACGATAATTGAGGGGGCGTCCCTGCAAGGTACGTGGACGGGCCCCCTCCGGACTCTATCAGGAGCTCCCCGGCCGAAGTGCAGTGCTGAGGGTGCCCCCTGGAGCTTGCCCCCCCCCCCCCACCCCCCGCACTGCTGGGGGGATGCGCGGTGCCTGTGTTACGCCCCTGACACACACTAATATTTATCAACAAAGACAAACCACACCCACCAATAGGGTTTTTAAAAACTCTTAAATCAATTTCGATTACTGCTAGTCGAAAATAAATGTTGACACTTTATATAACAATCTATTTATCCATGATACTTATCTGCTCGGAAGCAGCAACCAAAAGAGGAAGAAAATGGTGGACAGAGTGAATAATAGGTTGAATTTATACAGCTGGCCACCTGCCTTTGGAGAAAGGCAAACAATATGGCCAATCAAGGGTTATTTAAAAAGAAATCATTTCTGATGTCAGATTATTGATAGGGATTTTCAGCTCTGCACAGATCACTGAGTGGCACTGCACATACACAAGTACTGGATCCCACCACTAAACACCATGTAAGGAAGTGTTGTATTAGTTGAGAGGTGTGAAATCCCCAACTCAAATATTAAACACAATCCTGATCTGGGTGAACCACAGAAGCCACTAAATTAACCTGTGCTTAACACTCTGGTAGCTTGGCACACAGCAATCAGCCTTAACATAGAAGTGAAGTGTAAAGTATTTATGCAGTACACAAACAGTAATAAAGTTAAAAGATAAGAAAAATCCCAAACAAATTTACATTTTAATAAATAAAGTGATGCCAAAATGACATTAAAACAACAGAAAAGCAATCAGTAGAACTGAAGATAAGAGTT
Source organism: Triturus cristatus (assembly GCF_964204655.1). Classification (NCBI taxonomy): domain Eukaryota; kingdom Metazoa; phylum Chordata; class Amphibia; order Caudata; family Salamandridae; genus Triturus; species Triturus cristatus. The sequence continues at coordinate 179,983,916 of NC_140590.1, forward strand.
ATTGAAGGTTTAAGTGAAAATATCGCTAAATTGTGCAAAGTACCAACTGTGGGTATCTGGTCGCTCTGAACCGGAACAAAGTCACAGGTACAAACTGACCACGATGGAGCGCAGGCATGGTACATGACCTAGTTTGGCCGCTGCAAGTTGTACCTTACGTCCTTGATATGAGCACAGCGTTGCTTTGCAAGGCAGCATGTCACTGGACAATGGATCAGATGAAGCTTTCAGCTGTGCTGTGTGGCTCTGCAGTGCTTCACATTCCTTAGATTTAGATCCAATGAAGCCCTTGAGTAGGAGCTGCACAGCTCTGTGGTGCTTGGCATCACCCAGCCCTCGATCCGATGAAGCTTCCAGGATGCTGAGCTTTGTCTTACTGTCTGGAAGCAATACACTACCCACAACAGCAGAGCCATTCACTGTCATGCATCTCAGGGTATTGGCAGGATGGCACAGTTGGTTTGGGGCAAAAAAAAATGCCACCTCTCTAAACCCTGATCTGTGACTGGGGTGAGTGCCTGAAAATTGCCAGCACTCCATCCATCATCTCTTTGTGTTAACTTTCTAAAAGTGGCATTGTGCAGGGGAGTGACTCCAAGGGAGATATCTTCGGTTGTCTTAGATGCTCCACACGTCCTGCATGGATCCTGTATTGTGCATGGGCACAGGCGATGCTTCAGACTGCAACGGAGATAAAGTCAGGCCCAAACGAAGTCCAGCAAAGTCCAGAGTGTCCAGACGGAAGTTCAGTGGTTTCAGGTTCAGAATCTTGTCCACGTCGAATCTAGAGACCTACAGCCAGGTAAGCCCTTAAATACCCACAGGAGAGGTTTGGACAGATTCAAGGGACCCTCTTAGGGGAGGGTCTGGACAGTGGGAGGCTACTCCCATGTCCTTTGTCCAGTTTCGTGGCAGAGTGGGGAGGCTACTCCCATGTCCTTTGTCCAGTTTCGTGCCAGGGTGGGAGCCAACGGCTGATTTGAACTGGACTATGCACCGAAACGTCGGCGTATTACGAATGTCTACAGAACGCTTATGATCACAGCCCCATTCGTCATTGGATCATTAAGCACATGTGCCAATAACAAGGACATCTATGAATTTTCTTTTTTACCCAATTTTTCCATGCACTAATTGTTTCTGTATATAGTGGACTATCTCTATCACTAATCACCACATGTCACTGGTCACTACAGTCACGTTTTTATTTATTATGACTTTTTGAATTTCTCAAATGAGAAGGCTGGTACCGGGAACACCAGGGACCCCCGAAGCTCACTTCTGAGGGATGGAATCATACCTCCCACACCGGTTACTGGTGTGGGGGTATGATTCCCACATGTTTGATACCAAACACAATAGGGTTTGTTTCAGCCGTTTTAGAGTTGGTCATCACGCAGTCACATAAGGCCACCCTACGTTAGCCTATGGCTACATTACTGGACTCCGTAGGCTGCAGGGGTGTCCTGCTCATACAGGGGTACCCTCTCACTTAGAACCAAGCACCCTGCCCTCAGGATTGTAAAGTCCTGCTATATGGGTGACTTATAGGTTTTAAGTGCAGTGACCCTTAGATATAGTGCACCTATATCTTTCGTAATTGGTGCATGCACCAACTTATACAGGCTGCAATGGCAGGCCTGTAGTTCCAATTTGCATAGTCTCTCATGGTTGGCATAATACATGCTGCAGCCCATGGAAGACCTCCAGGGTACCTATGCCCTGGGTAGATGTATACCATATACTAGGGACTGACAAGGGTACCCCAGTATCCAGACTGGAGTTTACCAAAGTACACAGCATAACAGTTTAGGGAGAAAGCAGATAGACAGGGGTCCTGATTAGCAGGATACCAGTCAAACTAGTCCAAAAACAGCTTAGCACCATGCAAAAGTGGGGGTACACATGCAGTCAGATCCTACCTTCCTACACCCACAGTCAACATCAACGCCCTGAGGATGCTCTGAAGGGTCAAAAAAATTTGTTTGGGAGTCATTGTCAAATAGGAGTGCCTGGAAAAGGTCCTCCGAGCCTGGGAAGAAGCCAGTGGAGCACAAGCCCTACTTGAAGAGAAGCTTACCCCTGACAGTGGGAATTAAGAGGATAGCAGAGACCCCTTTGATGATGAAGGAGACAGGTACAATACGAGTGTGTCCTTCACAGTTTGTTCAAGGCATTCCACAACATCTGGAAGTGAGAAAAGCTACATTTCAGTGAGGAAACCTAAGGACTTAAAGGCCCTACTTAGTCCCCTGGGCTCTAAGAGAGAAGACTGGCAAAAGAAGAAAGAAGACTGGCCCTAGTGGAAAAAAGGGTCAAGCCAGGACTGAAGTCACAATGATATGGTGACAGCAACAGAGACACAGAAGTAATTGCAGGGGGCCTCTGACCCTAGGTTGTGCAAAGGAATTGTGCCAAAGTTTGTAGAGGGGGATGATATATTCACATGGCTAGCATCTTATGAGAGATCTCTCAGGGTGACAAGGATGACCACCATTGGGTATACTTATTGTAGGAAATAGTTCCAATAGTTGGGAGGGATAGGCTGCTGACACAGGAAGTTGATGGGGCAGCATTGTATCCACAGTTGAGTGAGGCAATATCTCACTGATTGATGCAACAGTAAAGATATTGGGTAATGTCCTCCTAGTTCGTCTGCAAGAGTGGGCATCTACCAATGGGGTCCTGTCAAATAAACAATATGGGTTTAGGAGGGGGCTGGGTACAACTGAACAATGTCTTAACTTGTCCCTACTTGTCAGTAAGCATGTGAGGTCCATGAAGTTGTCTATTCACTTGGCCTTCATGGACATATTAAGTGCTTTTGATACGGTTAATCAGGAAAAATTGCGGGCTATGATGGAAGACTTGGGAGTTGAAAAAGCACTTGTAACCCTTCTGCATAAGCTCCATACAACTACAACAATCACCGTAAGATATGGTAGCAAAGGGTAAAAAAGCCTACCCAATCATCACCACAGAGGGTTCGCCAAGGATATATTTTAGCCCCGTTCCTGTTTTTAATCTATACAAATGGGGTGGAGGCTTTTTTATTAAAAAGGGAGCTTGACTTCCCCAAAACTGGTAATAAACTAGTTACCCTGCTTTCATACGCAGACAATACAGTATTAATGGTAAGGACAGCTAGGAGTTTGCAGAAGTCCCTTGATGCTTTTACTAATTTTATGACATCCCTTCATCTAAAAGTTCATTTTAACAAATCGTACATAACGGTGTGTGGCCCAAAGACTACAAAAACCAAAACATTTATCGTCCAGAAAAGAAGATAGTAAAAAGTCAATCACATCGCATATCTGGGTAATTTATTCAATAATCAGATGAAGTGGGAACCAATCTTAACTATCAGAGCACAGCAGACAAGTAGGGCTGTGGATGGATTGTTTCGGTTTGCCTGTGAATTGGGGCACAAACCGGTGAAGGAATTGCTAACTCTTTACAGAGCTAAATGCCTCTCTATTACCACATATGGGGCTGAGGTCTGGGGGTACAATAGAAGCCAGCAGCTCTAACTAGTAGAGAATACATTTATTACAAAACTACTCATGGTACCAAAAAGCGCCCCCACTTTATATTGCCATACTGAACTGGCTCAAGATTTCATAGAAGATCATATTCATTGCGCCCCTTAGTATTTATAGACCAAGATTTGGCTCTCAGGATGCCTAGAATTTTCAAGGGATTTTATTAAGGATTCCCTTAATACATATCATTCGAGGAAATGCGCATGCGCGGGCGTCCGCGCATGAGCATTTGTGAAAAGAAGTTGTCAACGAGGAAGAGGGAGCCCCGGAGATGCCGCGCTGCAGGTAAGTCATTATATTTAATTTTTTTATCATACTTTACATTATTTTAAAAGACGGGCGGGCGGCGTGTAGTGGGGCTACGCGCAGTGCGCAAGTGTGCATAGATTTGGGCACACTACGCGCTGCTCCACATGGCCCCACTATGCCAACTACGCCCAGGCCTGATCAGGGCAAGTTGGGCGGAGCAAAGATGTCTGTCAGGTAAGTGGAAGGAGAGGCAGTGGTTCAGATATGCTGGTCCTGCATCATGGAGGGCTTTATGGTCATGTATGAGGAGCTTGAAGGTGATTTTCTTGTTGATTGGGAGCCAGTGGAGTTGTTGGAGGTGTTGTATTATATGGCTGCGGTGGGGGATGTCGAGGACCAGTCTGACTGTGGCATTTTGGACATTCTGTAGTTTCCTGAGCTGTTTCTGGGTGTTGACGGCATAGAGTGCGTTGCCGTAGTCAAGTCTGTTGGTGATGAGTGCGTGGGTGACCGGCCCACTCAACCTGGGCATCAACGTGGACTGGGCCCTCCTGGGGTACATCGTCATGGACCATGGTTTCGTGGACGTCTGGCGCCTTTCACACCCTATGAATCAGGACTAAACCTTCCTGTTAGTGCATGGCACCCAATCCCAGCTAGATTACTTCTTGGTTTCCAAGCCATTGCTGGATGTCTGTATCCTTGAGGGCACAATATCAGACCACTCCTCAGTCCTACTCTCCCTGGACTTGGGGCTGACTAACCCGGGCTGCAAGGCTTAACGCCTCAATATCTCCCACTACCAGTCTCCCCTGAGCAAAGCTCTGCTCCAATCTCACTTTGCTAGTTACCTGGAGCTCAAGCAGAGGTCTGTTACCTCACCAGGAAGCATTTGGGCAGTTGCCAAGGCGACCATTGGGTGGTCAACTGATGAGGGATACGACCGTTACCAACTGACAGAATGCAGAGTGACAGGGGGTCCTAGAGGCTGAAATTCTTCCTTCACCCGCCTCTACACTGTGACACACTTGGTTCTCCTCTGGCGCTGCCAGGAGAAGGCCTGCATGAACCTTGATGTGCTGTACACCTCCAAGGCGGAGTATGCACTGCAGTGACTAAAGGGCCCCCATTACAAGCAGGGGTAGAAGAAAGGGAAGCTGCTGACAGTGCAGCTGTGCCAGCAGGTGTGCGCTTGGCAATTCCGGCTTTCAGTTGCGCTGCAGGCAAAACTCTCATCCGGTCACATGACAATGCAAATGAGCTTGTGACTTACTACTGAGGCTTGTACACCTCGTAGGTTGAAGCGGACTCTGTCCGATTGAACACCTTTTTTCACAGTGTGCGTCTCCCTTGCCTCAATGACTCAGGCAGGGACTTGCTCTAATGGGAGATCAACAAGGCTGAAATTTTGCAGGCCATTTCTAACACCCCATACCACAAAGCCCATGGGAGGATGGCTTCCCAGTGAAGTTTTAAAAATGGACACGGGTAAAGTGAACAGAATCCCTCGGCCTCATCTCGAACAAGGCCCTGATTGCGGTCTTCTCCTAGCTTGGGAAAGATTCCCTTCTGTGTGGCAGCAATCGGCCCATTTCTCTGCTCAGCTGGGGACACCAAGTTCTTGGCAGTGGTGCTGGTGACTCGTCTCCGGATGGTGATTCCGACCTTTATTAACCACTCTCGAGTGGGGTTTGTTCCTCGGGGCTCATAGTGCAACCAACTCCGCACACTGGCCTCGCACTGTGCTCTGCTAGGGACCTCCCTAAGATGGCCATTGCCCACCCCATGGAAGCTGAGAAGGCATTTGATAGGATTGAGCGTGGTTACCTTTTCACTATACTTATTTGGTTTTGCCTCAATGAATATTTTATAGCTCAGGTCTGATGGCTGTGACTCCCCCCCTGCCCAGTTCAACTGCGGTGGTTACCTCTCAGATTAATTCTGGTTTGCATGGGGACGTAACAGGGCTACCTTTTTAACCTCTTCTCTTTCTCCTGGCCATGGAGCCCCTGGCAGCGGCCCTCCATCATTCGCCACAGTTGGCAGCTATTAAAAAGGGTGTTGATCCTATATCTGTATGCAAATGACACTCTCTTGGATCTCCCCGCCTCGCTTCCTGTTCTTTTGCCCATCATCTCCGACTTCCCTTCTAGCTAGTGACCACCTGCACAGATGTATCTGCCTACCCCTTTCAGTGAAAGCTCTCACATCTCAAATACCTGGGGATCTACATCAGTCAGGTCCTGGACCGGATGGTGGCGGACAAACATGACCCACTTCTGGAATGCACTGAACTCTACTATGATAAGTGGTCCCACCTTGGTCTGTTGCTATGAGGCAGAGTGCAGGAGGTTAAGATTGTGACCTTGCCATGATTTACTTATGTCTTTTAGCTGGGTCTGGTGGCTTAGTGGACTAATGTGTCCACTGTTGGAACGGTGTTTGACCTCATGGTCACAGGTTCAAATCCCAGCAGGTCCACCCAGCCTTTTATCCTTCTGAGGTTGATAAAATGAGTATCATTGAGCTGAGTAACAGTACACAGCTGTTATTCAGCTCCATGATACCCTTTGGGTGAATGTGCGTTTACAAATACACATCTTATGTTATGTCTTGGGCATGCTTACCCTGCTTGTGTCTCTCTCGCTCCTGCACTCGGTGGATAGGGGCATCAGGTACTTCGTCTGGGGGGGTCATCTCAGCCCAGGCTGGCCACTACCTGGCTTGTAGTCCACCGTTTGAGTGCTGGATTAGGTTCACCCTCTGCTGAGCACATGGGACAACTGGCCTATATACTCCCACAGACCCTAGACACCCCGCTATGGATCTCTATTGTCCTCGGCGGCTGCATCCTATATACCGGGACAATGCCTCTGTCCCTGGCTCCAGGAACCTGATACTCCAGGCCATGTCCCAATCCTGGTCACGTGCCCACCGCCTACTCTCAGAGGAAACCCACCTTCACGAATGGGTATCCATGTGGGATCATTCCGGCCTTCGCATTGGCGGAGAGAAATTAGACTGGGCAGTGAGGCGTACAATGAGGATTCTTATTCTCCACCATGTATTCCCCAGGGGACCATCAAATCTTTCTGGGCTCTGCGGGAGGAGTTTGGTCTCCCACCCGGTCAATACTAGCGGCATCTATAGTTGCATCACTGTCCCACCCTATGTCTGGATCCCCGACCCTGGGCTTTTCCACCCTTACTGGTGGTTTCATACCTGAAGGCATAGGGTCGCTTCCAGAGGGGTGATGTCTGACTTCTACAGCCTCCTGACCCAAAATGTTTGTTTTGTTGTAAACAGAATTTTATTGGTTTTTAACATGTATGCTTGGAATATGTATCATATGATCAGCCTTTCCGATCTGTTTTACCCATTTACTTAAAGAACAAACAACTAAATAACCCCCTTACCCGATCCTACTCCCCCTGCAGAGCTGTGTCATGGGCAATGGATTCTTGTTGCTGTCTGTGATCCTGGTCTGCAGTATCAATTCTAATCTTTATTAGAGAAGGGGGAACTACATCCTGTGATGATAACATTCTGGCGGCTCCGGCAACTCCAGACCAAACACTTATACTATGTACCCTTGCTGGACAGATTGCTCACCAAATGGCGGGCTCACTTCCAGTAGTATGAGCCAGAGGACTGGGTGGAACCTCTAGAGGCCCTAACCAATATAGCCAGCAAAGCCCGTTTGAGGTTCTGTCTTTTTAAATCCCTCCATGACTGGCACTGTATCCCAACAAAGCTAATTGTGAAGCATCTACTACCCCACTCCGATTGCTGGTGCTGTGATGATACCTTCTGTGGCCTAGCTCACGTCTTCTGTGACTGCTCCACCATCCAACCCTTTTGGGAGGTTGTTGGTGCCATGCTTGGCGAGGCTCTGGGGATCTTATCACCTCTGGTTTGGCACTTGATTCTCCTTCATGACTTTGCGAATTCCCCAACCTTGTCTCTTTGCAAGCACCAGTTGCTCCATATGGCACTGGAGACAGCTAAGAACTGCATTCTCCAGCACTGGTGATCCCCCCCCCCCAAAGCATGATGAATGCCTCTCGGCTATATACCAGACGGCCACATATGAGCGAGTCATTGATGACCTACAAGACAACACAGAGACTTTCCTCTTCTCCTAGGCATCATTTCTCCAAGAAGATGGAAGCTGAGTACCCTACATTGGCTGCACAGCAGGTGGACCTGCTGGGTTATCAGGGTTCCCTGAGATTTGGTACTGTATCTATGGGCCTCTTCTATGTTTACCCTTCCGGGCCCCTCCCTGCCTCCACATGCCCTTTCCTTATCCTCTTACCCCCTCTTCTTCCCCCTTCTGCTTCTCCGCTACCCACTCCCCCCTGCCCTCTTATTTCCATTCCTCATTCTTCTCTCCTGTGCTTCTTTCCTACTTGGAAACATCTGCCTGGGCAGAGGTGGAGAGAAGAACTCATGCAGCAATGCTGGATCTCCCTGAGTGGGTATGTGTCCCCATTAGAGAACACAAGGTCTTAAGGGAAAGTCTAGGGGGCTTGGAGCAAAGCCCTTGTCACAAGATGAAGGGCAGAAAGTCTGGCAAAGCCACTTTCCAAAGTCCACAGACCCAGAAGGAGATCAACCCTTAGGGGGAATATCTACTGCCTGGACAGGAGGATGCTTCCCATAGAGATATGCCTGTCAGAACTCCAAGAAGCAAGAGGACCCTCCAGAGGGTACTTAAGCCAAAGACAAAAGACTGCTTTTAAAAAGTAAATTGTGCTCAAACTCGACTTTGGTGTTCGGGTACTTAAAAATGGATAACCTACAATGTTTGGGCATATTAGGTACCCCAGGATCTCCCCTAGGTGTCCCAGGGGTGGGGGTCAGGTATTAATAAGGAGGACCCTTATAAAATTTATTTTACATGCGCTGGACTACGTGAAATTGCACATTTCACTCACCACATTGTGATAAAGTGCTGCACAAAATTTTCTTTGGTGCTAGGAGCACTGGGGAGGGAGGATCTGCAATATTTCACATATTCAGAACCCCTAAAGTCTCCCTTAGGTGTTCCAGGTGGGGGTCCTGTAGATATAGGCAGAGTACTTATAAAATATGTTTTTGTAAGCCCTGGTGCTGGAAAAATGGCCTAAGTCATTTTACCCATTGCAAATCCCCTGCCACATAGCAAGAAATTATTAACTAATACATAGGGATAGGAGAATGATACAAATACCATTCAAAGACTTCCCAGAATGGGATTTATAAATCCAACAATATGATATTGATGAATTTCTCCTAAAAGGATCAGACAAGATGTTATAAGACGTTCTTGTCCGTAAGCCCAGATTCAGCCTTCCAGTGGTCTGTCCTGACTGGTCAGAGTTAAGTGGAATCGCCAGGCTCCTTTGAAGAGGTGATAAAGAGCCCCTGGGTTAACCAGCACTGCTGGGAGAGCAGTGTTCTGTTACACAGGAATGCCAGAAAAGGGGGAGAAGTTGTAAACAATGGACTTCAATGGAAGGGGAAGACAACGCTTTTGAACCCAGCCAGATGCTAGGCTTAAGGTAGGAATGAGCAGATGCAAGGGGGAGAGACTATGGAGATTAGCCATCCTAGGGATGTGTTTAGCCAGCTCTTCTCTCCCTGCTGGAAAATCAGCCATTATGAATTTGGAAGAATTGGTGCACTCTGGGGCAAAATAGTGCCACGCTCTGAATGATGTGTTCATACCTTGGGGGAGTACCTTGCTCCCCGTTGGACAGGAGTGCCCTCCTGCTTGACCCAGAGAACTTGGAATAAGTATCTGAGAGGGTCAGAGCCTCTCAGATCTATTGCTTGAAACCTAAGAAAGCAAGACGGGCCACGCTGAGAAGTTTGATGTGCATTTCCTAAGGCCTGCACTCTGAAGATTGCACCTTCTGTACCATCTGGAACTACCGCCCTGTGCACTACCTTGCTGTAAAAGGACTAAAGAGTGGACTCCCTGCAAGCTACAGGTTAACAGAGCTCACCTGGAACATCACCACAAAGAATCCTTAACCTGGAGTAACAGCAGTGATTTTTTAAGATTTTTTTCCCAGTGGATTGTGGGAACTAAAGTCCTCAACTTTCAAGGACCATCTTGGAGCTTCCAGAACCTTGGAGTAAGTTTGAGACACTTTGGTACCCTTTGGGGAACTTCAGGAAGAAGTTCCAGAAGTTTGGAAAACTTTGGAGCAACTTTCGAAAAAATATTCATAAGGGGACCAACTCATCCTGGCCAGCCAAGACTCATCCTGCTGAAAAGCTCCGTAGGTCCTACTTTCAGAGTTTGACCGGGAGTAGGCGAAATCCTAGGCCGGCGAACCCTCACCTGGTGATCAGCATCGAGGGACCCCGCGAGAAAAAGCTCTGTAAAAGTTTCTAAGTCACATTCAATGCTCTCTCAGGCAATGCCTTAATGGTTATGGCATGATACCAATGTACGCTCAGGATTAGACACAGAAACCTACTTAGTTCTGGGTGCTAGATTTCTTTTAGGTGTGGGCCAAATACAACTTTAGCTGCCTTGTTAACCTCATGTAATAAAAAACATTAAACAATACCTATCTACATCTATATGTGTTGATCTCTTGTTGAAAGGAGTGTCTCAATCTTGGCAGAACTTTACTTCAGGAATTCTAGAAAAAGTTCCGAGCCTTGCACATCCTGTTCATGCTCCCCACCTGGCCAATATCCAGTTTTACAGCATTCTTTTTTCCCTCTAGTACTTGTACTGATTTATAAAACACAGTAGACTTAATTGTATCCACTTCACTCACTTCAGGCAATTTTACTGCACAGTGTACTTTTCTTGATTTTTCTGTTCTCTCGTTAATGTGCTCTTTATTTACAACCACCCTTTATCTTCCAAGCGACCAACCATTAGTAAGCTTAGTCCCTGCATATCCAGTTCTAGATGAAACAAGTGAAGCTACACCTGTCACTATGCTAGACATATGGCAATAAGTCAGCAGCAGTTCTCAGAGTGTCTTCTTAACCAGGAATACAATTAACACGGGCCACCTTCTGACATTATTTGCTTATTCTGTTCATAAGTTCAACCAGTTTGTATGTCCTTAATGAATAGAAGGTTCAGATATTTTATGAATAAACAAAGAGAGAGGGAGAAGCAACAACCTGTTGTTCTTTCCCAGCAAAGTATTTAAATAAACAAAATTAGAACGTATTCCCTACCTATTTTTGTCTTAGTTCTGCAAGCCTACTCCTTCAAGCTCTTTAAAGTTTCAGAGACCTGGAACTCACAGGGTGTTTTAAAAGACCCCTTACTCACCTACCTAGTAGGTGACATGCTTCATCATTGGGTTCCCACCCTGGTTGCCAAATGCTCCCAGGGTGTGCTGCGACACCTGATTACAGAGGAGTTGGATATTTTGAGTGATCTAGTAACTGTGCATTTGTCTGTGTAAAGTGATGTTTAAAATTGGCTCGAGATTCCCTCTTTCTGGTAGGGATTTTATTTGTATGACTCTCGGTCAATATTAATAGCGAGTGGTGGATATATGTGGGATAGTTAGTTGGTTCCACTAATCCTGGGTGTGGTCATCCTGGGTGGTGTCTACATGTTTCAGCAACCTTCATTAGCCCATCTAGGTCAACATGGCTTTCTTCAGGACCAAGTTCAGAGTGCTCGCATGCTTACTAAGGTATGCAAGAAGGGGGTGTCTGTAGTGAGCACTTACAAAACCCCTGGAAAAGTCGATCACAATACCTATTGTATAGTATTTTCATTTAGTATGCTGTCCTGCTTCCTGGGATATTGCTCAGTGGTGGGCCCCGTCATCACACTTTTGTCAAGGTGCCTCACCCTCAGTTTCACCTTTTGCGAAGTTTGCAGCCCCGTAATCACAGGGACCTAATAATGAAGCATGTCACCTTCTAAGTAGCTGAGTGAGGGTTCTTTGAAAACACCCTGTGGGTTCCAGGTCTCTGAAACTGCAAAGAGATTGAAGGAGTTGGCTTGCGGAACTAAGATGAAAACAGGTAGGAAATCCGTTCTAATTTTGTTTATTGAATCACATATTTTATGGACATCTCATGAAAAAACTCCCTTAAGCATAATATTTTAGTTGCACTCCATTATCTATGATAAGTCTTGTTAATTCCTTTCTTCACAGAGACAGCCTTCAAATGAAATTAGCAGAAAGTCTATGGTGGCATTGTTTACTACCTTGGCCACAACCCATTGACCAAGATAGTTATGTAAATCAGTACAAAGATGAATGTCCTTAGATAACAAAACCCCTTACAGACCCAAATATGTGAAAAGCCAGTTTATTTAGGGGTTTTCAGGCACACTAACCTAGTTTGGAAGGGGATTTATGTACTACTTTGACTTTGTAACTGATATCGCACCTAGCACATAACCAAACCGTTTGTTCAATAAGGAACTGTTAGAAATGGGGGTCTCTAGTTGGCAGCGGTAGGTACCTTTGCACAAATAGGGACTCTTGCTTTTAGTCAGGAAAGGGGGATACACACTTTAGAAAACCCCTGCTCACCCCCTGGGTAGCTTGGCACGATCAGACAGACTTATCCCAAAGGCAATGTGTAAAGTATTTGTACTCAAAACACACAGTAATACAGTGATGACACCACATATTGACACCACACCAGTTTAGAAAAATAGAGTATCTTTATCTAAGCTCAACAAGACCAAAATGACAAAAATCCATCATACAATTATTAAGAATATGACTTTAAAAATATTTCAAACAACGTGGTACATAGAAAACTATGGATGCGTGATTTCTCTCAAAGTAACAGTAGTTGCGATAAAATCCACAAGGCCTAACTGCCGCAGAGATGGGCGGCGTCAAGAACACAAAGAGATGCGTCAGTTCCTGAGACCTTGGTGAGACGATGCGACTGTTCTGCTGTATGCAGGAGAAGTGATGTGTCATGTCCTGTCTGTAGGGGTAAGTGATGCGTCGATTCCAAGACGATTCCGGTCGGCGGGCGATGCTTTGGAAAAACTTGCCGCACAGGTACGATGTGTGGAAATCCGGGGTGCATCGGCGATCGATGCGGTGGGATCAAGCAGCACTTTCTTCTGCCGCAACCTCTCGATGCATCGGTTCTTGCAGCAGCGACAGGCACTGTATCGGTCTTAGCAGTGGCGCGGAGATGCGTGGAGATTCTTCTCGCACAGCGGTGCTGCATCGGGAAAATAGCCACAAGGAGAGCGATGTATCAATTTTCTTGTAGTTGCATTGCTTTTCCAGCTCCCAACAGCAGGTACAACCTCCAGAGGCCCAACACAGCCACAGGCACCTCTTGGCAGGTTAGAACTCCCAGCAAGGAAGTTCAGGGGAGCTGGGGGTGAAGTCTTTGTGTCCCTGAGACTTCAGAACAGGAGGCAAGCTCTACTCAAGCCCTTGGAGATCTTCCTCAAGCAGGGGGACACAGCACACAGCAAAGTCCTTGTCCTTTTCTTGGCAGAGACAGCTATTGCAGGCCAACCCCAGACAGCACACAGCAAAGGGGCAGCACTCCTCCTCCAGTTTCTCCAGCTCTTCTTTGTGGCAAAGCTTCCTCTTGGTTCCAAAAGTAGTCTAAAGTTCTGGGGTTTTAGGTCTAATACTTATACCCCAAAATGTATTTGTTTTCTTTGTGCAAGGGTCTTTGAGCCCAGTCCAAACCAGTTCTGTCCTCACTGGTGTAATATGACCACAGGGGGTGGAGACAGCATTGTGCAAGGGAGACAGGCCCTATGCAGGTGGAAGGAAATCTCCTCCCACTACTCTAAATTCAGCCAGGGTCTATTCAGCCGAGCTCTGAGTCATACAGGAAGGGACAGGCATACCTCAACCCCCCCAGCGGCTGTGTACAGTGAATGCACATCCCCAGCCACTGTCACTCCAAAACCAGACAGTCAACACACTAACAGGCAGAGGCACACAGAACGGTTAAGCAAGAAAAAGCCTACTTTCTAAAAGTGTCTAGTGCGTCATCTCGCACCAGCTCCATGTTGCACTGCTATGCATCTCAGATTTCAAAAAGGTAAAGAAAATGAAATCCAGTGTTCATCCCAGTAATCTATGTTTATTCTATATTTATCAGTCAACCCAGCTGTTACCCAGGATGTTAAGCGAATTCTGTCGTGCTTTGGTATAAAGGCCCCGGATGGATCTTTCTCTGGCATCTGAAGCTCAGAATTCTGTTGCCTCTGTTTCAAAATTGACTAATAAATTTTGAATAAACATGGATTACCGGGATGAACACTGGATTTCAGTTTCTTGACCTTTTTGAAATCTGAGTCGCATAGCAGTGCAACATGGAGCTGATGCGTGACGACACACCAGACATTTTTGATATATCTACGTGCTATTAGGACATAGCACACTTCTGGTTTGCACGTAAACATTTATTCATGAAGATTTTTCTGAACCTGTACACGTCGAGTATAATCGGAGTGCATTCCATCATCTCCACTTTTCATATTTTCTAAAAGTGACATTTTCAAACACATAATTTAAAAACCACCTTTACTAAAAGATGTGTTATTAAATTCTGAGTTCAGAGAGTCTAAACTGTATTCCTCCATCTTGTCCCAATGAGAAGTTATACTTGTAAGATGTTACAAAGCATTTCGCATTCAATCCTATGGGGCAAGATAGCCTTTCAATAGTGAAAAATGAAATTGGCAGTATTTCACTATCAGGACATGTCACACACACCAGTACATGTCCTACCTTCCACATACACTGCACCCTGCCCAACGGTGGGTACCTTGGGCCTACCATAGGAGTACCTTACATGTAAGAAAAGGGAAGGTTACGGCCTGGCATGTGGGTGCACTTACCAAGTCGACATGGCAGTTAACAACTGCGCACAGACACTGCAGTGGCAGGTCTGAGTTACCTTTTCAGAGCTACTTATGTGGGTAGCACAGTCAGTGCTGCAGTCCCACTAGTAACATTTGATTTACAGGCCCTGGCCCACTTCAGTGCACTTTACTAGGGACTGACCAGTAAATCAAATGTGCCAATCATGGAGAACCAATTGTAACAAAAATTATACAGGGAGCACTTGCACTTTAACACTGATCAGCAGTGGCAAAGTGCCCAATGCATCTAAGCCAGCAAAAACTAAATCCAGCACAGCATCATAAATACAGGAGGTAGAGGCAAAAAGTCAGGGGAAACCACGCCATAGATGTCAAGTCCAACAGGAACCCATTACTTGCCAGTGGTATTGTGACCTTATGACCTTATTCTATTCTTTGTAAGTGTTGTGCTGTGCATTCAGCAGTCCACAGATGGACCAGGTGTCTCCAATTGTGTTCTCTTCAAGGTCCTTCTATCGCATCTAGGTTATGGGTTGCACAGTGCCTTGCATCTTCACCTGTGCCACCGCTCCGACGAGAGGGCCCTGTTTCGCTTTCAGCACTGCTTGCTGGAATGGGAAGCCTTTGTGCACACACAGTCTTGTCTTCTTCCACGTTTTCTCTTCCGTGATCATGTTCACTTGAAAGGGAATGTTTGCTTACTTAGGTTATGCTATGACAGAATTCCTATTAATTATATGAGGCAGCTGACTTGCACATCATGGCATCATTTCCAGTTTTCCTGTTTCGCCTTCTAGTCGGGAAGTGACATATTTTCTTTTGCCTAAACCAATATGACTTGCACCATCTTTGTTTCATTGGGTATTAGATACATCCATCGTGGCGGTGTAACTTCCTGTAATTCACTACCTACTTCTTTCTCTTACTCACTTCCTGTTTCACCCTATATGAGAGTCTGGAACCATCACTACGATATGTCACATATGCTCATGTAACATTTTTGTTGGTGGCTTCTTTGTCTCTGTTTACTGATGTCTGTGTCTGAATTTTTTTCTGAGAATGTTTTCTTGAATCTGAAGGAGTCAGATGGGAAGTTTAGCCTGCATTATAAGTTGAAGGTAAATAATGCAAAGTCCATTTTGAACTTGTCTGTTCCAAGATTTGGATGGTCCGCCCTCCCATGTTCTGTGGAACGAAGATGTGACTGGAAAAGAAACTTGAATCTTAGGTTGAAAGTTGGTTATGCTCATTTGATGGATAGCCTTCTAATTTTGGGCTATATTTACTCGGGTTTCGTGTGCAGCTTCTCAAGACTCTACTCAAAGGATAGAGGAACATGGCGGCCGCCAGCTAAACGGCTGCGGTCACACTCTCCCTCGGGCATCATGGAGATGGTCTGAAGCCATAACCCAACGCCGCAGACTAGATCTCTTGTATAGCGGTAACTCGTCTCTTTCCACGTACCTTTTGGGGGGGCATGCAGGGTACTCCCCTCAGCGTTTTTTTTCCTGGTGAGCGGGCAGTTTCAAGTCTCTGTCCCCGGGAGGTAGGCGGCTGGCACTGGGAAGAGGCAGCGCGCCTGTGGAGGCGCCGGGATGCTGCCTGCTTCCGGCTCCGAGTCGCTAGGTACAGAGACAGCACTGGAAACGGTCTTCGCCTGGATCCTGGGGTGAGGCCGGAGTGGTGGAAGGACTCGGTGTGGTTGGCTCTCCTGCGGGGGGTGCATGAAGGTAGGAGAGAGTGTGCTGTGCTCCTAGACAGTCCTGTGGATTGGCCTCATGTTTGTACTGTTCACAGAGCCCCCTCAACTTGCGGAGAGAACCCTATATGTGAAGGCATAACCACAGGCATCTTATCAGCAGGGGAAGGAGGGGTAGAGGTGGTAGGAGAGGACCCCCTTTATCGTATGGAGACGTGGGAAGAAGGAGCAGAGGTTAAAAGGAAGTCTCCCCTCCAAAGAATCAGCAGATACGCGCTCCGCGCCAGAGTGGCTCATTCATCACACAACATTACACAGCCTATATTGACCCCAAGAAAATCTCCTCCTATCTCAGAAGTTAAAGCCCTGATTAGGAATCATAAGCTGCGAGGGGCCACAACGGACGAGGTAGATTCAATGGGGAGGGAGGTAAGTAAGGGGAGAGGCAGGGAGAAGAAAAAATCGTCCCTAAAGGTGAAAATGACCCCCTCTCTTAAAACCTACTATAAAGTCATGTCCTCCCCCTCAACAGTACCCACGAGTGACCCAGATTAAAAGGCAATCCAAGAGGGACCCCAAGGGGGCCCCTTAAACCATCAGTAAAAGATAAGGGTCAACTACCAGCCCTCACCCCGTTCCAGCAGTGCAAATTGAAGGGACCTAAGCCTCAGACCCTTTCGGGGAAGCAAGTAAGGAGTCCGGATGGTCATGGGGATCATGGGGGTCAACAATAACTTTGTCAGCTGTCCATCCGGCAGTCAGTCTGTCTAACAGGTATTCTGTCCTGGAAAATCAGGACAGTCATGACAGTGTAAGTGAAACTGCGACGGAGGAAGGTGGGGCCCAAGGCTCTACACCTCGTTCGCTGTCTGATATCCTACTTGCCATGAAGGAAGAAATGTCGAGCCGGTTCAAGATTTCGGTGACGAACCAGGCTGAGATGGCTAGCAGGTTCTCAGTGTCAGAATCAAGCCAGGCGGCTATCCAGGCATCCTGTGAGGTGCTAGCCCAGAAGCTGGAGGAAGTTACCACGAGAACCGATGCAATAGAGGCAGAGATCCCTAAACTTAAGGAGGCTTTACACAGTACGTCAGAGGACATGGTTGAATTAGCAGCCCAGAATAAAGAACTCAAAGACTGCCTTGAACGGCTGGAAAATCATTCCAGGAAAAAAAACTTGAGACTTTTGAATATTCCTGTAGCTCTTGAGGGATCGGACATAAAGGGATTTGTCATTTCTTTGCTAAAGGAAACTGTTTTAAAAAGCTCACCTAGTATTGATCTGCCACATGAAATCCAAAGGGTTCATCAAGATTCCTTTAGGAGGAAACCTGGTAGACAAAGATCGAGGAAGATCTTGATCAATTTCCTTTCATACTCCGTTAAAGAGTCAATTCTATCCTCGGCCCTCAAGGATGGTACAATAACTTCTCCTTCTTGATAAGGTCCGATATTTCACATATTACAGCAACAAGGCAATGGGAGATGGGGAAGAGAATGGAGGATCTAAAATGTTTGGGGGCAAAGGCTCAACTGAAATTTTCAGCCCATTTGCAGGTAATGTGGGACAACCAGATGCATCAGTTTCGCTCAACTGAGGAGGTAGATGCCTTCATTGAAAAGATTAAAATGGAGATTGAAACTAGGAGAGGACGGCGATAAAGGCATAAGGGGTTCTATGGCTTTAGACTCCCAGTCTGAACTTATTATATTAAGCACATGATGTTAGCCCGAGGGAGCTGTGACCGAATAGGCATAGCCTATCGGAAGGGACAGTTCCTCATGGGAGTAAGGGGTTACAAGGGAGGGGTGAGGGGGGGAGCACAGGGTGGGGAGCAATGGGAGGAAAGATAAAAAAATATATCCTCATCTCACTTGAAGCCTATACAAATTTGGTTGATTAGCCAACCTCAAGGGTTTGTGACCGATGGCAGGAGAGTATATGAAGAATAATAAGATATATTTTATATCTTGGAATGTAAATGGGCTGAGATGTCCAAGACGGCAAAGGCTGATACTGAAATATCTAGAGCTCTCTGTAGCACAGGTTTGTCTCCTACAAGAAACACACTTGAGCTCAGAGGAGTTTCGCACATTATTTTCCAGAATTCCTTGGATAAAATATTTTTGTTCCTCTGAACAAAGGAGTAACAGCAGGGGAGTAGCAATCCTAATCAAGCAGGGAGTTACCTGTGTTATTATATCGGTACAGACGGATCAGACGGGGAGGTAGCTAGTGGCACAACTGGATCTCGGAGGAACAGAATTAACTTGTGCCTTTTATTATGGACCAAACGTTGATGATCCAACTTATATCTGCAAATTGCAGTCTAAGATAATTTTGGCAACCCCTCCCCTGATAATCGTTGGAGATTTCAATGTTCTCCTTGACCCCTTAAAAGACAGGTCAAATCAGTCACACTATATAAGGGCCCCTCGAATACGTCGAGCCATGAAGAATTTGATGCACGACCTGGAGTTGGTCGATGTCTGGAGGGGATAGAAGGGAGACCTCCCGGGATACACGTTTTACAGTAAAAAAATCACCATTCATCTAGGATTGATTATATTTTAACTAATAGATTCCACCTGGACACCATCCTGGAGGTCGCAATATTACCAAGCCATCTCTCAGATCATGCCCCATTACTATTTTCATATCTCAAAAAAGCCAACATGCTCCAAACTAGATGGACACTTAATAGGGCTGAGCTATTAGACCCGGAGATCATTCAGGCTACCAAACTTTCCATTTTAGAATTTTTTGCTTTAAATATTGGTTCAACGACTATAGAAATCGTCTGGGATGCATTTAAGGCAAATCTGAGGGGCAGGCTTCACGGCCTTATATGCTCTAAAAATCGAGACGATGCCCGGGCGGTACAATCAATTGAGGAAAAAATTTGGCAGCCGAGAGGATCCAACTAACGGGGGGAGTTCAGTCAGGCTGGCTAAAGTCCAGGATGACCTTGACAGGACTAGGCAGGAGTTCAGGGGCAAACTAGATGAGAAGTGTAAGGCACAATGGCATACTAAGAACATGCAAAATTATGAATATGGAGAGAAAGCAGGTGGTGTTCTGGCCTGGAAGGCTAGAGTCGACCGCTCCAAAAATAATATTAGCGAGCGGGAAAAATCTACCAACGTAGAAGACCTTCCTCCTCTTACTATTTTCGGATCTCTGCAAAGAGAATCTAGCCCCTTCAAAAGAAGAAATACAAACATGGTTGAGGAGTAAATCTCTCCCAGTGTTAGACAAAGCCAGCCGGGACCTCCTGATGCCCCTTTTACATTGGAAGAGATAAAAACCCAAATTAAGTTTTCCAAGAATAATAAAGCATCAGGAATGGACGCCCTGCCACATTAAGTTTACAAACTCTTTACAGAAGAATTGACCCCGGAATTGGGAACCTTGTTTGAGTCAACTTATAGTCTAATAGGCCAGATTCCCAGCTCCTGGAAGGAAGCAACCATTGTTTTGATATTGAAACCGTGTAAGGACCCACTGAAGGCAGATTCATATCGTCCGATCTCCCTGCTAAATGTTGATTACAAGATCTTTATGGGTATTTTGGCTGGGAGATTAGCTAAGCTGGTTCCTGAGCTGGTTAACATTGATCAGAAAGGCTTCATAACTGGGAGATACATCCAAGAGCAGACGCAACTGCTGATAGGTAACATCGATCTGGCCATAACTAGAACAGACCCCTTGGCAATAGTAGCCTTGGACGCTGCCAAGGCCTTTGACAGGGTCTGCTGGGTGTACCTTTGGGAGGTATTGGAGGCAATGGGATTTGGTCCTATATTCGTACAAACTCTGAGGAAATGTTACCAGGGAGTGTCAGCAAAAATCTTGCTAAATGGGCTGCTTACTTCCAGTTTTAATATTCAGACAGGGGTGCCCTATCTCGCCTCTGTTATTTAATATATACATAGAGCCTCTGGCACAGGCCATTAGAACGGATGACTTAATTCACCCTTTTAAATCGCAGCGTTACCAATGTAAATTAGCCCTTTATGCTGACGATATAGTTTTCTACACCGGCAAACCAGAAGCAACAATCCCGAGGGTGGAAATCCTCTTAAAGGAATTTGGCGCCATCTCTGGTTATTTAGCTAACTCCTCCAAGACAGAGGTGATGTGCTGGAACATCGATCAGTGGGGGGGACCCATTAGTAAAGAGTTTAAATATCTGGGCATTAATATTGTTAAGGATGTTGAGAAAATTCCCCTTATCAATCTTAATAACACCATCAAGGAAATCGATCGCCTATTTGCAAGGTGGAGGGACCTTCCCTTGACAATCTATGGGAAGGTCACCCTTGTGAAGATGATTATTCTTCCAAAATTGACTTATTTGTTCAACGCTGTTCCCTTGACTTTCCCCCAGCAGAGTATTTCCAGGATTCAAAGCAAGATAGGGAGTTTCATTTGGGGTGATAAGGGAGTAAGGCTGTCATGGAAGAAATTGAGGCGCAAACTAACTAAAGGTGGGTTAGCTCTCCCCGACATCAGCTGGTATTTAGTTGCATTCCAATTTAAAGCGACACGGATGCTACTTTTTAAACCAGCGGAAACTTCTTGTTGGAGGTTGTTGGGCGAAATCGCAAGGAACGAGGGCGGCGGAGGCGCAGAAGAGTTTCTCTATAAGTTTGGGGCCCCAAGGTTCTTCAAACGAGTACGCCTGAAAGTTCTTACGGCTGCCTTGGAAACTTGGTTTAAAGTAAGATGGGACATTGATTATTATTCTGATTTCGCCCCCATTTGGGACTCCCCTGGGACACCACTCTGTCTTCTAGATGGCTTGGCTAGACCCATTAAGAGACCAGGCATTTCTATCTGGTCTGACTTGGGGGATGTAAATGGAATTCACCCGTGGGAGCTTTTAAGAGCCAAGATAGGTTCCAGCCTCTCTAAGTTTAAGTATATACAACTTAAATCCTGGTTTGAGGCAGAAAAAGGGGGTATAAGAGGAGACTGGGATATAGAGATTCTTTTCCAATCAGTCCAGCCAATTAAGAAAGAAATCTCCATTTGGTACAAGACGCTTTTGGATGCAGACGACTCAGGGATCACACCACAATCATCGATCTGGAACCAGTCCCCCTTTGAACTTACCATAGGCGACCTTTTAGAACCCTCTCTAAAACTACTTTATAAATTAAACCAGCTAGCTTAAAGAAAAACCACTTCTTTGTAACCAACCGCCTTTATTATACGCCTGCCAGAATTGCTAAGTTCGCCCCGCTTCCTACGCCAAAATGCCCTCGATCTATGGCACCTAATGCCAACGATATCCACATTTTTTACGACTTTAGGTATGTTCTGGAAGGGGGTGGGTGAATCGATGTGTAACATTTACAGAGGAGTACCTCCTCTGATGCTGTTTGTGGTGAAGCCTGACCATATACTCTTAAGTGCATTATAACCTCGCGGCAAATGCTAACTTTGGGATGGATGCACGGAAACATGTTGTGTTTGGTGTCAAACGCCTTGGAATACTACCCCCCCCCTGCCAGTTCTAGCAGCGGGGATAGCATTCAACCCTTCTAGAGGGAGAGACATGTTCACACTGGTCTAACCCGGTAGGACTTTCTTGAGCCCTGGCATCACAAAATGGATGCCTCTGCCACAGACACGGGTCTGGCCTCCTGCTGCTGACCTTAACTCTGGCAGCGGAGGCCTGGACAATAGGTTTCCTGTCCCAGGGAGGTGTACCCACCTCCCCAGACAGGCAGATGTGTATTGGGGCTGGGCGGGAGCACTCTCTGGTGCTTTGAAGTCCTGCACTGGGGGCACACTTGGTGTCCCTGTGCATAGTCCAGTTCAAACCGGTTGCAGGGGCTACCTGCCCCTGCTCTGGTGCGAAACTGGACAAAGGAAATGGGTGTAACCACCCCTCTTTCCAAACCCTCCCATAGAAGGGTCCCTAGAGTATGTCCAACCCCCAAACTTAGTATAAGTATGGGAACCCAGTCCGTGCGACTTTAGATTACCCTGGACGAAACTCTTCAACATATATCCTGGACTTTCGACGTTCTACTTTGTACTAGAAGACTGAAGAAATCTCCCTTGGGGTCAAGGAGTAACTCCCCTGCTTGGCAGGCACCAAAGAAGCAACTGACCAGTCTGCATCGCTGAAGCTCCCGCCGGATGCCGAAGTCTTTGCATCACCAGAGATGGATTTTCAGACTTCCCCGAGGCTACCCTGAGTCGACAGCAAAGCTGAGGCCCGTGGCTATCGTGGGTGACGTGGAACCGTGACCCCTGGACACCATGAACTTTTGCAGCAACACTATCTTCTGGGACTTCATTGTGCTTTAGGCTCCGAGTAGCCCCAGCCTTGAGCACCTCCTGCACCAAGGATTGCTGGCCTCCACTCCACAAGTGACCCGTGGGCCAGTTTCAAGTGCGACCGCTTGAGGATCCTTCGCGATCGCTAGCCCGTTGGCTAGTAGGTCCCCACGAAGGCAACTCCTCTTCTATTTGGGCTTTCCTGGTTGCTCCAGACGTGCCCTGACTTATCCTTGCTAGGTGAGTCCCTCAGACCTTGCTGGTCTGCACCGCAGTCCTTTCTCAGTTTTCTAGTGACTTGCCGTTGCCAAGGCTTGTTGAGTCCAATCTGGTCGCCAGCACCGCAGCACTCGACAGACTTCGTGGGAGAGCTCGAATCCAGCTCCTGGTTGTCATCGGCACCTCCTGGACCTCGTGGCTGAAGAGTCAAGACACCCATCAACTCACCTGAAGCACCCGACATCTGTGGACATTGGTCCATCCAGCCCTCGGTCACTGGCTAGTGACCCAGACTCTGTCCCCTCTGCTTTCAGGTTCCTTCCATCCCAGATCCAGGCTTGGATCTCTTCGGACACTTCTCCTCTTCACGGCAGCAGCAGTTCTTTGCAGGCTTCCATTGCAATCGACGACGCGACCCGACACCAAAAGACACCTATGCACCCGGCTTCCCTGGGTGAGGTAACTAGAGTACTCTGGTGCTCCCGTGGGTGCTAGCCCTAGAACTTCTTAAGTCCAAACGGGTTTGGTCCTGACTCGATTCTAAGTGTCCCCAATCTTAAAATTTCCAACCGCAACATTGCCCATAGAAGCTAACAGGAACCCGCGGTTGTGTTTACACACTGCACACAGCCCCTGTGGGTCCCCTGTGTCACTACCTTGGGTGGCTCATTGGGGTCTCAGCGATTCTACAGGCTCTAGGTCTTGTGTCTAGTTCAGTCGTGGTTCTTATACCACTTTTATGGTATATGGTTTGGTACCCCCCTAGGGCCCAAACGTGTATTTGTGCTATTTCTGTTGATTGCTAACTTGTAAATTAAGTACTTCGAACTCCAGTCTCATAAAGAGACTAGAGGGGTGTGTGTTATCTTAAATACATATATTTTAAATATATACCTAGTGTGGTTGTCCTTTCATTTGATCATTCATTTGATCATTCAAGAGATTATAGACTGGTAAAACAAGCTGCTGTACATTCCTTCAAGACTTAGCCTGAAGGCTACTCTCCATAGCTACCACTAGGATAGCTTTCAATAAAGGTTGTCTTTAACAAATTCACCATAAGGGGTTGTTTGGACTGATACAAGGTGCCCACTAGAACTAGTGGACAGCATATATCAGGCCACCTTCTCCCACTGAGACTATTGTAACAGCTGTGGCTGTAACTCTTTCGTCCTATGATTACACCAAGCCACCACAAAAAGAGGCGGGTCAGGTCGACCTAAGCAAGTGCAGGAAGCTTAAGGGCGCCCAGTTAGAAAATGAAGGCTTCATAAGTTCTGCAGTAGCTTATTGGTGAGATGAGGGCAAAAAATAAAAAAAGAAAGTCTCTTCTCAAAGTACATCATCACTTTATTTCCCATTTCAGAGGCCCTTGTTGCACTGTCCTACATTGTGCTGTGTTGTACTTGCAGCCGTGCAAACGTTAGTAAATTTGAGGCATTATTACTTGTTTATTTTGCTTTCATTGTCTACGGGGATTAATTGGTCGACTTTCGTTAAAGACTCATCTTTTGTTGGAGAATGTCTTTGTTTACTAATTACATGATTAATGTTTCACTGCTTCTTAAGGAATGGGCATCACACAGGATGGAGTGATAGGTACTGAAATTAAAAGGTTATTCTTCCAGCAATACCTCCCAGCATGACATATAACCCTAATTATCCATGCTAATTTTGTTGACCTTGTATCAAGATTTTAATAGGAGGCATTTGGAAGACGTAGATCTCATGGCCTGGATCGTCTTGTTCATTCAAGCGAACATACTCAACAAGGTTTGTATATATTGTACGGTTCTTGAGGTTTCACTATTTACACGGCGCTTGTTGGTATCTCATGTTTAGTGATTTGTGTTGTGCCCCTGCATGTCACAGTTGTCTCATTCAACGAACTTGTGAAGCTTAGTGAAGCGCTCTGCCACTGATTGTGTATTTACCTAGCTGTGCAAAGCCACCAATAAATACAGTAAATACTTCTTACCACTATCAGCTGGCTTATTTAATTCTCCCTGCAGCAACACATCTAAAATAATTGAACTGAGTGACATTTCAATCGACTCTAAAATGTCCTCTGAAAACAAGGTGCTGATGGGACACAGTCATGTCATAATGCTTATTGAGAAGCTGGGAACCTGCCTTTTTAAATAGAGCCTGACCACAACCTCTCTAAGATTTGGGGGAGTTGTGGACTTTCGCTTTAGGCTTCCAGTCGGTGTGTCTTCGAATGGAAGTATGTAACTTTTGCAGCTGGACCGACAGGGTACACTTTATCGACCTTCGGGGTGACAGAACTTTCTTTTGACTACTTTTTGTAATTTTCCTCAAAGGCAGTACCAGGTTCCTGCATCCCACGGGTCCCTGATCAACCACAGCTACGGTGAACCCCTGCCTTTATTTAAGAAAACCCGACATGTGTGTGCAACCTGATTAGAGTACAACACAGGGAGGACAACTGCATGCACTATGCCGTGCCCCACATCCCATATCAGTGTGATTTTCTTAAGTGCACGTAGAAATGTAAGTTGTCAACTTCTCTATCAATTTTAATTGTTGTCTGTTGCTCTTCGGTCCTATGAAAAGTGACAAGGACAATGCAGGTTCTGATATGGACTTCAATCTCACTTCGTTTTTCATGTGTGCATAGTGATGCATAAGAACGACCTGTTTTCCACACATACCATACATTGCAGACACATTTAATGCTTAGATTTGGGCGAAACATATGTTCTGAGGAATGCTGCAGAACCTTCGGGGCTACGTTGGGCAAGAAACATGTCCACCACCCTTTAGTGACTCTTTGGATAATTATATCCTAAGAGTTCCTTTGTTTTTTAGCCTTATCATGGATCCCAACATCAGTTATTTAAAAACCTCCCATTATTGGGCAGTGTTGGACTTGGCCCTTTTTGCATGGTCATCCCGGAACTTTTTGCCTTCCTCCTGTATTTTTTCTGACCAGTTGTTGGTGTAACCAGCATTCCACCAGCTCTGGTGCTGGGAGCACTGCTCCATCTTATCTCTGAGTCCAGAGAAAGGGGTTACAGGGGGACGCAGTCCACAGTGGAAGGACCAGTGGGTCAGGGGTTGCCCGCTCTGAGGTCAGACTACCCTAGGACTGACCCTGGTGAGGCAACTTCTGGCCTGGGGCGTCTTCATGCTCTGTCAGGTGGACAGGAGGCTGGAGACCTGCGTCAGGCAGACTCTTACACAACTCCAGATGAGTGTGTTTCCCTTGCAGTGTCTTGGTGTACTCCCCCAGAAGTCCTGTATTGCCAGGCACAGGTCCAGCCTAGGCGTACTGAACCTGGTTTGGAGGGCCAGGTTCAGGGTGTCCCCCCTTACCTGGAGGAGGGGGCAACGGCTAACAGTGCCTCCACCGGGTTATCTTCTGGGGGCACCACTCCAGGTGGGAGGGTGCAGGGCCTCCGTAAGTGAGGCGGGTGAGGGCAGCCTCATCCCTGACCTCTGCCCAGTCTAAGGGTACAGACCCTAGGCTGGGATCCCAGTTGCAGGATAGAACTCCTGAACTGGTGGGCGAATTGTGCAAGACACCTGCCACAGGTGCCCTGACAATTCTGGAAGCCGGTACCGCTCCAGGTGGGAGGGTCCAAAGCCCCAAGGAGGAGGACTGGGTGTGGGAAAGGCCACCTCAGCCTCTTGTCCAGATGCCGGGTACAGGCACAGGGCTGGTGGGTCAGTGTAAGGATGTCATACCTGACCTGACAGGAGGGAGAGTTGACAAAGGGTGCCAGGCACCTGGGGATACTGCCCCCCGCTCTCTGATGCCACAGAGGTTTGAGAGCCCTAAGAGGCATAAGGCCTGGGTCTCATCACTGACAACTATCAGTGGCCACTGTGGCTTTCTGTCCTGGTTGGCAGAGTGCCCCCTGGGGGAGGGATAGGAGTCACAGCCCAGGGTGGACTGGGCCACACCACTGAGTTGGCCATGTGGGTACTGTCTGTCTGTTGGGATACACCTGTGAGCAAGCTAAGAATAGGAGCTGCACAGATGGTGACCACAGGTGAGAAGGAGGGTTCCCCATGGGTTAGCTTATTGGGCCCTGAGAGTATGGACAGAGGGATCCAAAGGGGTTCAGATTGGCGTAGAACTGGAGTCAGCCCCTGCAGTTGCGGGCCAGGGTCTATGTTCTATCGCATCAAGCAGGGAAGCCTATCAAGGTATTGATTAGTCTACCCTGGCTTTAGGCTGGAAGGGGATTGTGTTGGACTTGGCCCATTTTGCAGGGCCATCCCTGAACGTTTTGCCTTCCTCCTGTATTTTTTCGGACATATTGTTAGTGGATTTATGACTCTGGACACTTTACCACTGCTGATTAGTGCTAAAGTGCATATGCTCTCCCTGTAAGTTACTGTTATGGATTGGTGTTTTCACGATTGGCTATTTGATTTACTACTCAGACCCTAGAACAGTGCACTATGTGTGCCCGTGGCATGTAAATCAAATGCTGCTGGTCGGCTTGCACCACTGATTGTGCCACCCACAAGCAGCCTGTAAAATGTAACTCTGGCCTGCCATTACAGATCCTGTGTGCAGTATTAGACAGCCATGTCGACTTGGCAAGTGTATACACTTGCCAGTCCCTAAACCTTCCCTTTTCTACATATTAGTCACCCCTAAGGTAGGCCCAAGGTACGCCTGTGGGCAGGGTGCATTGTATGTGAAAGGTAGGACATGCCCTGATGTGTGTGGCATGTCCTGGTGGTGAAATACTGCCAATTTCGTTTCTCACTAATGCAAGGCTACCTGCTCCTATAAGACAGACTGGGGAGTTTGTTTATAACATCTTATCAACATAACTGGCACTGGGAACAAGGTAGAAAATTAAAGTTTAGTATGCCTGAACTCAGAATGTTAAAATGCATTTTTTAGTTAGGGTGATTTTTAGGTCTCGGCTAGGCAGTGCATGCGCTGTCTTGTAAAGAGATGCTGTATACAGTATAGTGGGGGAAGCTCCACCCACTTTCCAGGCTTATTTTTGATTGGCTTGCATCATATTTTCTGCATTGTGATTGGTGCTTGGTTTGGTAATCCCGCCTCCTGACGGGCATGTCGTCATTTTTTCCCTTCCGAGGCTATCAGCCCCTTTACTTCCTAAACTGTTTTGCTCCCCTGCCTCTCCCCGTTCCCTCCCGTACTCTGTGACTTCTTCCACCACAAACACCTTCCCACCCCCTCCTGTTTGTGCCTTCTTTTATGTCTGCACTTCTGTTAAAAATGCAATAGGACTCCTGTAAATACACGTCATATTGCATTTTCAGTGCTTGTTTGCTATTTCATTGGTGGGTGCATTTGCACTATGTGTCGTGCATGTGCGAGATGCCTTACATCGTACGCATGCGCGACAAAACACCACACGCATGTCCAGCTTGTAATCATCGTATTTCTGGTTGTCTTAGGGGCCCGGGCACTGCAGAGGCTTGTGAATCTGGTGAACAGCTGGGAGTAATGTTATTTATAATTTACAGGTTGGCGGGGTCATCACACACTTTTCTCCCCCTCGATGTTGAAGCTCTCTGGCTGCTCCCTGACTCCATCCACGGCTCTGAACGAGGCCACGGGCACCCCTCGCGCCAGTCGTCAGCAGCAGAGTCATACACTGTCACTAGTTCCTGCTGCTGAGCGATGCAGTTCCCAGCCACTGCACTCTCCGACTGGTTGCGTCACTCTGCAGGCACCCGGAGCATGCTCCCAGCCGCAATCTGGTTTCTCCTTCCTCCCTGCTCTGGCCGCTCGGCTCAACAGGCCTAATCCATCCCTGCTCCATCACCCCTTCAAATCGCCGTAGCACAAGCTTACTGCACCAACCAGTGAACTCATTGGGTGGGGGCCTTTGGTTTAGTCTCCCTGAGTATGGATAATAGCCTGCGAGATCGAGGGAGGGTCCCATGAACTTCCGGTTGCCAGAGCTTCAAACAAGCATGTCCACTCAGTCGGCTGTCTTTGCTCCCCGGGACATTCTTTCTTGATTGTGTTTTCCTGCCTCACCAAAGGTCTTTTATTTTGTTTAACTTATTAAACAGATTTGCAGTGACTGTTGTGACAATGTTTTGAATAAATAAAGGAGCCTGGTGTTTGTTACCATCTTTACCGCCACCAGACCCCCAAACCACAACAGTCCTCGCATGTGCCAGTTCTGCATATCCACTTGATTATGTTAGAGGTATTGGCGTTGTAAAGGCCGTTGTAAATGGCAATGTCTTTTATGCATGTGTTATGGAGTGAATGCGGTGTGTAGTGAGAAAGCGCCCCCTACACTTAAAGCAGATGGCGCTGCTAAAAAACCATTAAAAATGCAATAGGTCTTGCCTTTTATTACGTTAAAGCCATGGCTTTAACTTAATCAAAGCCGAGACCGATTGCATTTTCATTGCTTGTTACTTTCTGTGTTTGAAAATACCACTTTTAGGAAGTAAGTATTTTCTTGCCTAACTGTCCAGTGTGACTCTGCAAGGTTTGTGTATTGCATGCCTGGCTTTTGGATGACAGGGGCTGGAGAGGGGCAGAGGCTCCAGAAGTCTGATGAGTCAGGTCTGGGCTGAATAGGCCTGGTTTGCATTTGGAGTGGTGGGAGGAGTAGCACCTTCACCTGAATGAGGCTGTGCCTGCCTTCCACAATGACGGCTCCACTCCCCTGTGGTGTGTCTGGAGCCAGGGCTCACACTGACAATGGAGGTTGTTGTGCACTTGCAAAATTCCCCACAGAACTGGTTTTGGCTGGGTAGAGAGACGATAAGCCCCGTGAGGCCCCGGGTGATTTGCATTACAGTTGAATGCGAATCCAATGTGAGGACTCATATATGGAGCCCTGTGTGTGACCTATAAAAACCAGCTGGTACGAGGAAGGTTGGCTCATTAAGGTCCCTGGAAAAAAGCTACTGAAGTGTCCATTACTGGTGCCAGGCTACCTTGTTTGCCCTGAAGAAATTGCCTAAAATTATTGTTTCGATGAAACATGTTGGCACAGTATAACGATATGCATGATAAGCAACCTTTTTAATTTGAATAAGGTGCACAAAGAAGGAATAATAAAGTTGATATTGTGAAAAGTGCATCCTTCTTCAATTTTATTTTCACTTTGGTCGCATCGTGGGATGTGAATAATTCACTATCTAACACCACATTTTTGTTTGTTTTTGGACACTTTATATATAATTTTTTATAAGCGAGATGACAGCCATGGATGACAAAAGTGGGCATAGCTGGTGAGTACCAACCAGCAAGCTCGATTGGTGGTGCGCACGTGAGGTGTCATCTTGCTTTTTCACAATTTTTTCACAACTTTTTTGATAATTTACTTGATTGATTCCTCCTGTAATTTGGACAGGGGAGATAAAAAGTGGGGACTCCCAATTGTAAAAGAAATTTGTAGTTTGTTTTAAATTGAAGATATAAAGCTGGTGGTGACTACCTCATATTGGAAAGGAGAGGCGTATATGGTACTAAAGAAGTATGTATCTACACCTCAGTTTATATTGATATATTGTTTTGATACCTATAGAGACCCAGTCTATATTGTATTGACATTATTTGAGTGGAGGGCGACTTGGGGAGGATGGAAGTGGAGACATGGATGTAAATAAAGCAGAGCAAGGAAAGAAGTTATGAGGCTGGGGGAGAGATGAAAGTTGAAGGGGAGCATGTGGATACAATGTGTGTGTTTATAAGAGACAGAACCTGCAAGGGAACATAAGCAGAGCGGAGAGAAGTAGTGGTGAGAAGGAGGTCAATAGGGGGGGCTATGGAGAGATGAGGGGCACTGGAGGAGGGTGGTAGTGAGGGAGTCCGAGAAGGAGGTCAATGGGGGGGGGGCTACGGAGAGATGAGGTGCACTGGAGGAGGGTGGCAGTGAGGGAATCTGAGGAGGAGGTCAATAGGGGGTGGGGCTACGGAGAGATGAGGGGCACTGGAGGAGGGTGGTAGTGAGGGAGTCCGAGAAGGAGGTCAATGGGGGGGGGCTACGGAGAGATGAGGTGCACTGGAGGAGGGTGGCAGTGAGGGAATCTGAGGAGGAGGTCAATAGGGGGTGGGGCTACGGAGAGATGAGGGGCACTGGTGGAGGGTGTGCGTCACGCCTTACGCCTGCTTGAAGCAGGTGTAAGGATTTGAAGCACCAGCGTCGGAAAAGTGACTGCGTGAAATCTTGTAGATTTCACTGCGTCACTTTTCCGAGGCTTTTTCCGACATAACGCCCACCCTGCATACATTAAACCTGACGCGGGTTTAATGTGGTGCAGGGCTTTACAACGTGACGCATCTCCCTAGATGCGTCACGTTGTAAATCTGTCGCAGCATGGCGCTAGCTTTGCGCCGCCTCTTCGTCACAAAAGTGACGCAACGGCGGTGCAAAAGTGGCGCATGGGGCTTGTAAATCTGGCTCTAAGAGTGGGACAGTGGGTCAGCGCTGTGATGCAATTGGCTGTCAAATGGTGCCTCGCTGAAGTTCTGCTGTCCCTGACATTTTACTCAGTTGACATCCATGTTTAGAATAATAGACGAGCCCGCTTGCAGTTGTTCTCTAGTGAGATAGTCTCATTGCCCAGTTGTTTAATCTCCCATGTATGGAGTCTCTGTCCTTCCACAGCAGACAATAAAGTGTAATATTGGAATGTGTGCATTAAATTTTTCAATGCACCCATGTGTGATTGTAGCCTGAATAATAGCCGGTCTCGGAATAAGATGACAGTCATACTAGGTATCGACATTTACAAAAAGGCCAGGACAAAAGTACATTTATTTGAGAAACATGTTTTTTTATTTCAGATGTCAAAACTAGGGGCAAAACACTCTGCACGAGTTTTGTCACCAAGCTCCAGTCTTTTCTTAATCGCAAAATGATGTGATTATTCTGATTTGGCTGTCTTTGCTCTTACCACCACTTTCTCTCTCACTCCATAATCGTCTTTGACTCTTTTTGTTCCACTTTGTATTGTGGTAGAACATCCTCTCCCTTCCATCTCGCTCTACCCTCCTGGCCTCAAAGTGGCTGGCGTTACCTCAGTGTTGTCTAGGATAAGTGGCATGCTGCGTTCCCAGGCCCGGCTCCAGGAATTTTTATTTGGGTGGGCCAAGGATGCATTCGGGTGGGCCACTGCGGGCCCGATTTGTCACTTAAATGTCTAGCCAGGCCTGCTTCAGTGCCCTCCTTTATCTCTCCTTAAGTCTTACAAGGGCCCGAAAAACACATTCTTTTCTTTCCAAATCTCTTTCTAAATGTTATCACTCTCAAAAAGTGTTTTTATCCATGTATTGTCCTTCTGATGGGAAGAGGAGGTTTCTGAGGTGGGAGTATCAGGCAAGTGACACTTCTCGGGCTCTCCCTCATGACCTCCTCATCGGACTCCCTCACTACCACCCTCCACCAGTGCCCCTCATCTCTCCGTAGCCCCACCCCCTATTGACCTCCTCCTCAGATTCCCTCACTGCCACCCTCCTCCAGTGCACCTCATCTCTCCGTAGCCCCCCCCCCATTGACCTCCTTCTCGGACTCCCTCACTACCACCCTCCTCCAGTGCCCCTCATCTCTCCGTAGCCCCACCCCCTATTGACCTCCTCCTCAGATTCCCTCACTGCCACCCTCCTCCAGTGCACCTCATCTCTCCGTAGCCCCCCCCCCATTGACCTCCTTCTCGGACTCCCTCACTACCACCCTCCTCCAGTGCCCCTCATCTCTCCATAGCCCCCCCTATTGACCTCCTTCTCACCACTACTTCTCTCCGCTCTGCTTATGTTCCCTTGCAGGTTCTGTCTCTTATAAACACACACATCGTATCCACATGCTCCCCTTCAACTTTCATCTCTCCCCCAGCCTCATAACTTCTTTCCTTGCTCTGCTTTATTTACATCCATGTCTCCACTTCCATCCTCTCAGAGCATCTGAACTTTTCTTGTTGATTCTGTCCCTCTTAAATCACCTATCCCTCAATGCTCTACCCTTTTTCTCATCTTTCTCTCAGACTCCGACCTTACCTTACCATGTGTACTCTGTCTCTATTACATCCATCTGTCCCTTGCCCCCAAGTTCATCCAATTTCCAACTGGTTTTATCTCTTATATCCACCGATCTCCTCAATGGAGAAAAGCGACTGGAAGAGCTACTGTAAGAATAAAAGCTCCCCTCGATAGTGGCACTAGCATCCATGCCAGGAGCAGTACGCAAATTAGTATTAAAAAAAGGGAGGGAAAAACCTACTCTTGAGTAGTGACATAGATGCAGCCTCCTGATATAAGCATAGCAGATATATTTGAGACACCTTTTCTAACTTAAAGTAACCTTACTTTGATTTTAATTTGCAGTCTCAGGACAAAAAACGCATTTCTGAGATTCAGTTTTTTTTTACCTCCCTTTTAAGGCTTTTGATGGTCCATGGAAACTAAAGGGCTGCACTGACAAGTCTTGTAGGATGTGCAAGTTAACCGAGGAGTCCATTGAACATAAAATGTGCCTATGTCCAGCCCTACTAGACGTGCGGAACATATATTTAAAGTCAATGTTTAATGCTGAGGTCATAAGAACAATACCAGAGGCTGTATTATTGTGCTTTAAAGGCAGTTCTGTAAAAGTGGTAGGTAACCTTGTAAAGCTCTTGAGACATACGGTTAAGCTCTGGGTGAAAAATACTTAACTTTGTCTTTAATCTTTAATTAAAATGTGTTTAGTTTTAATGGTGCTTTTTATCAGCATTTTGTGAAGTCTTATGTAAAGTAATTATTGTATATAGTTTTATGTAAACTTAGACAATGAGGTATTCTCTCTCTCTCCTCAATGCGTTACACTTCACATCATCTCTCTGCCTGACTCTTAGAGTACCCATTGATTCAGCCCCTCTTACATCCACCTCTCTCTAGTCCCTCTCTCTCCCCCTCCACTTTAGTTCTCTGTGGGTTCTGTGTCTCTGACCAGCTCCCATCCATGTGCTACCCTTCACCTCTCATCTCTCACTCCAGCCTTGTACCATGTCTCACTGTTTCTGCATCTCTTACAGCCATCTGACTTTTTTCCTCACTGATTCTGCTTCTCTTTCACCCCCTATCTCCTCCCTGCTGCACACTTTATCTCTCATCTCTCCACAGCCTCTAATCTTTTCTCACTGATTCCGCTCCTGTAATGGCTACTTCTCCCCACCCTCCCTGCCTCCCTACCCAGCCTCCAACCTTCTATTGGTGATCCTGACCTCTTACATCCACCTCTCACTTTCCCCTCTTCCTGCTACTTACATTTTACTAATGCTTCTGCTTTCTTTTAGATCTACTGCTCCCATTCATGCAATATCTTGCACCTTTTATTTTTCTCTCCAGGCTCACTTTTTTCCACTGGTTCTGCACTCTTTAGATCCACCTCTTCCCTCCATGTGCTACTCCTCATGTTTCAGCTCTCCCACATCTCTACTCTCCTTGTGCTGGTTCTGACCCTTTAACATTTACCTCTGCTCTCCATGTGCTGATCTTCGCCACTCTTCCCCCAGTCTCTTATTTTGGTTTACTTGTTCTTCTTCTTTACATCCACCTCTACCCTTCCTCTATCCCCAATCCTTTTACCAGTGCCAGCTGCTGCCTGAGGCCGCGAGAGCATCGCTGCCTAGTATCAGCAGGCCAAAAAGAAACTGCTTTGAACAGCTTTGAAAGGCAAAAAGTACAAACTCCCAAACTAGCAGTCAGTTTGCGGGTTTGCTTTTGTCAATACTGTGCTCCTTTCGCACTCTTCACACATTCACAAGCCATAGAGAAGCTGAGCAGGCTCCCTGAAATGCACATCTCTGAAACACATGAGCATGCTTGGGCGGTGATGCCTTCGTAGCATTGTCACCCCAAGCCCTATCAGAAGCCATGATACAGTAGGGCTGTAGAAGGGTCTGCCCCTGTTCCTATCCTGTCAGCAAACTCATGGCAGAGACACAGACTCGAGGACTGAATGAACCAGAAGATTAAGAGCTGGTACGTAGAAACCTGTCTCGGTACCAGTTGGTAAGTTGGACTGTTTCCACTGCTCGTGGTTTCTCCTGTCCGTTCTGCTCACCACTGGTCAGGTTGTGTTTCCACACTAAAGCCTTAGCATGCTGTACAGGTGGTCACACATTGGGTCAGCTTTCTTAGCCTGTGATCACACTGTGTGAAAAATCTTTGAGCTGGGAATCACCTATGATCATACGGTGTCACCTACCTGAGAAGACTGTCATAGCATGCTGACTTTTTGAGTGTTGAATAACAGAGCCTTATTGCATGTGTAAATAAATATGTATTCTATAAGTAGTAACCATAATTGTGCATTGAGTTTATTTTAAAAGCTAGGACAATGGATCAATATGGTTTGTTGGCACTAGTCTCTCATGTACCTCCTGTGTTGCAGTATTTCCCATTTCCGAGTTTAAACATAAACGTATATTTTGTGAAAAACAGTGAGAGTCCTTGGTATAAAGCAGACATATATTAATTTGATTGAACTATTTTAGACTGGCAATGTCTACCCTTGAGTAAGAACACATTTCAAGGAGTGGATATGCTTTGATTGCAAACAAAAGTAAACGGAATAATAACTTTTTTTATAAATCGTTTACTTTCACACATTTGCCACTCTGTAAACTTGTGACCTGCTGACCATTGCAATTATGGCAGAATTATTTGCAAAAAGAATTTTCACCTGAATTAGCAAGAATGTTTACAATAAGAGTCACATGCAAATGGCGCTTGCTCCTGTTTTGCCCACTAGGAAGAGAGGAGACAACGTAGGCACAGTACACATCGGATTATAAGAGTGTTCTAAAGAGAAAGGAGCTTAGAGAGCAGAATGTTGCACACTAGAGAACATTACACAATAAAGAGAGGTGATAAAAGGGGTCTAATGTGCAGACAGGGAAGTGTGTTGATTGAAAGGGTAAAATGGTGCATATGGGAAAGTGGGGATTACAGAAAGAACAAGCATTGGCATAGCCAATAGGTCTCGCCTTTGGGACCTTATAAGTGTTTAGTTATCCAGCACAATACCCTTGGTGCAACAACATCAACTGTTGCATGGCTAAACACTTATAAGGTCCCAAAGGCAAGACCTATTGGCTATGCCAATGCTTGTTTATTTTGAGCGGGAGAGTACCTGCTCTTCTCAAGAAAACATAATCCTTTTAATTGTAGAGTACCGGCACTTCTCAAAAACAAGCAGGTACTCTGTTACAGAGTACCTACACTTCTTTTTTTCCATTATTTCAAGCACTGACTAATACCCACTGAATGCTACACCCTTTTAAGCACATCAGGATGAAGCACTGAGTAAACCCTGTCAAGAACCCGCAGTGTATCCTTCTGGTTACGCAGCCAGATCCTAACTCACTGAGCTATTTCAGCGGTTTAGAGTATGTTGGCAACATTTTCTCTCCTATCAGCCAGCAATTATGGGTACATTTTGACGATAAGCAAAGTTTTAGTTGTACACACGTTTCCTGTGAATAGGTTTCGTGTTCTCAGCCAGATGACAATTTTCGCAGAGATAAGCAGCTAGTGAGAGAAGCTATTACAATTTCAGAAACATGCTTCCTTAATCTTCAACTGCAGGACAAGCTGTGAACATGAAATAAGAAAGCTGTTAAACGTTCTCACTTCAAACAAAATAGAGTTAAGCCACGTGCCGAAATAAACGCTGAGATCTTGGAGCACAGGACTGCGTTCCTCCAAAGTTATATTTGCTGATGACAAACCATAAATTTGCTTCAAAATATTTTCCCTATATAACGGGAAAGGTGTTACAGCGTGATTAGGAGATAATGTTTTTTATAAGATGTTGCCGACAAACATTTACACTCGCTGCCAGCGCGACGGAATGCAGCGAAAGGGACGCCGTGCTCATTCATATGCAAATTGATGCATGAGTTAATTGCTTTTGGGTTGTCACTGGTGTTTTATGTCTGACTTGTAAAGATCACGCCTGGCATATCTATTATGTTGGGCTCGAGTGAACTCTAGTTCTTGCTAGCGGCGTCATGCAAGGGAGGCGATGTGTTCATTCATATTCAAATAGCAGAACAACAAGCGCGCGTGAAAAGCATTGGCCGCACGGGTGCCGAAAGTTAAAGTGATTGCGATCGTGATGCACTTAATTACCGGTGACGGAGAAAAGACAGATGGCGGCTGCGCGCGTTCACGCGCACATGCACGCAAGCTTGAGGCCAGCAAAAAGCCTCTGGTAGCACTTTGAAAACTCCCTTACTAAAAGTCGAGCAAGCAGCGCATGCGCTGCTCTAGGCTCGACCTAAAAAGACAGGGGTGCAGTTCTTACATGAGGTTGAGGCACAAGAAAGTGGTGCAGACTCATAAGAATAGGTCACACATGTGACCTCTGCACCACTTTTTATGGAAAATGGGCCAAAAATACTATCTTCTGCCATTTTTCAAAGTATTCTTGAGGAGGGTGAAACCCCAAAACCACTAGGAAGTGTGAGGCATGCCTGACACACAACAAATGATTGAATATTTCATTAGGAACCTCTGCATTTTAAAGTTCACCAGTTTCCCTGCCTCCTACCATTTTGCATGGATTCTACCCCTCTTGCATCATTGTCTTTTGAATGTAATGCCCTTCACCTCGTTTCTTCACCTCTCTACCAGCCTGTTTGCATGGATTCTGCCCATTACATCCATCTCTCCTCTTCCCTGTCTCCCCTTCTGCCAGCCAGTCCTTTAAGCCGGCTGAAAAAAATTAGTGGATCTCTAAAAGGGGTGTGGTCTATGTAATTAAAGGTGTAGCCTAAACAGGTAATCTAAATGCCTGTGATTCCACATAGAGTTCATCTGACTGGTACTTTGTTTCCTCTCTGGGCTTTCCATGATTGAGTCCAGAAATATAACACAACAACTGACATACACCTAAAAACAGCCAGAAGTATTGATTTTGTCAATGGTTTTTAGCTTTTGAGGATAAATGAGTAACAACAATAAATTATTTTACTTTCACCCTGTCACTGTTTTGACCAATGAGTACTACCTTCACACACTTGTGCACAGAATCACAACTGCAACTTGAATACTGTACTGTTGCTCTGTGTTCTCTGCAGAGAGGATGATCATGCATTCTGAACACCTTTTTGACCCCCAGGTAGGCACAGTGTGAAAGTTGAACTGCCTTCATCCTCAACTTCAAAGCTCTCAATTGTAGCCTGTTATAAACACCTGGAGGAGACTCAGTATAAAGTGTGCACAATACAAGAGTAATATGCTGTGAAATGATACACCGAAACACACATCCTGGAAATACCTAACATTCTGAAGGAATGAAAAATTAAGTGAAGCATGTGAACTACAAACAGGAACTAATTTGTTGCCATGTATTACCCTAACGTGCATTGTCAGAGACCGGAAATAGGCCCCAGCACCGAAATAAAAGTGGCCCCCATTAGTGAATTATGCAGCTAGAAAAATGGCCCGTATCTGCAAATTAGAGCAGTTTTTAACTTGTAAAGACATGCTGTATACGATTTTGTAAGGTGTGGAAGACTGCATAGATTTGAGTTTGATGAAAGCAATGTTTGTTTCAGTATCACGAAAATCAACAGTAAAAACACGCTCATATGACCATAAAGCAGGTGAATAAACAGCCAAAAAAACAGCCTGCATACTGACCTGACAGATTAGACCGTCGGGCATAGCCTGATTGCCCTATAGGTCAGTCCGACCTTGTAAACGTGTTGTGCAGACACTAGACCAGTTTGTGTGCAAGTCAAGTAAGGACATGATTATAGGACCAGGGGCCTCATTTATGAGAAGTGACGCATCGCTGCGTGAAAGCAGCGATGCGTCACTTCTCAGTGCACCCTCCTTGCAACATGATGGATGCGTCATATTTACAGTATGATGCATCATGTTGCAAGGAGATACAGATACGTCAGTATTTCTGACGTATCTGTAGGCGCAAAAATGACGCATTGCTGGAGTGTGTCACAAAAGTGACGCAACTCCAGCAATGTGTCCTTTCACATGGGGCAAGCCCCATGTGAAAGGGCCTGCGTCAGTCTTACGCCTGCTGTTAGGCAGGCGTAAGATATTAATGCATTTACACCCTAGAAGTGGCGCAGTGAAATCTCATAGATTTCACTGTGTTACTTCTACGATGCTTACTTACGTTGTAACGCCCACCTTGCATACATTATACCTGACGCAGGTATAATGTAGCACAGGGGTTTACAAAGTGACGCATCTACCTAGATGCGTCACTTTGTAAATATGGTGCAACAAGGTCCAATTTTTACGCCGCTGGTGCGTCACAAACAGTGACGCACCGGCGGCGCAAGAGTGACGCAAGAACTCATAAATGAGCCCCCTGATATGGGGCCCGTTTCAATGTCTATTCTAATTTACTGCTGGATCTAAGACACATTAAGGCAATTGTTTATGCTGTGTCTGCTTCTCTGCCTCCACACCATGCCTCACTGCCATACTCACACCTATCTGCTCTTCCCTCTCACTTTAATCCGTTTGTCTTACCCTTTTTTCTCACCTCTATGCTTCCTTTCCCAGTCTTCCCTCATCCTATGTGAGCAGTTTTCCTGCGATGCGTCGTCATTCTATCCTTTGTTCTGCGCCCTGCAGGTTATCCTGCTTTTCATTCATACTGGGGCAGGGCCCACTTCACACATAAGGGCAGTTTAAGTACCTATCAAATCGCTGCCATCATCATGCAGATGCCGCGATTAGGCTCTGAGAGAGGGACCAGCAGGGGAAACTGATAAAACGAAGAAAACCTTTAAACTCTTAGGGGGCCCCCTGAGCCACGAAACACTGAAGTCTTTGAAGGTGCGAGGCCCCACAGTTGCGAGCAGATGCGGGGCCCTGGGCAGCAGCCCAAGCTGCCTATGCCTATCACCGGCCCTGACTGCCAGGGCCAAGGCTCATGTTTGGGTGGGCCAGGCTCATGTTTGGGTGAGCCTGGCCCACCCGCTAGAATCGGGCCTGTGCGTTACCCTGACCCGACTCTAGCCATCTTACCCTGATGGCTGCAACCTATTGACATGTTCACCATCATTGCGCTGATCTTGTTCTCTTATCTCATTTTGCTCACTGTCACGTCTGTTCTACCATTACAAGATGTGATTGGGTCTCGAAATCCTCAGCAAAGAAAGGTAGGTTGTATTAACCCCGTACAAACCACTGGCACATTTTAAGCCTTGAGGCCCATTGTGATTGACACATCTTGAGAAACATAAAGAGAGCATGTATAAAGTATAGAGGTAGGTATGCAGTGATGAGCACTTAAAGCCACAAGTCCTGTGAAGAATGTAAGCATGTTTGAACTGGACAAAATACGGCATTGGGCATATGTTAAGAACATAAAAAGTCTGGAGGGGATGAACACAATAATAGAACAAGGCAATTGAGGACTGAAATTATATTTTTTGTTTTGTTTAAAAAAAAAACTTGAGCATCGTTGGAGAACAACAACCCTGAGTGAGTAAGGGTAATCATAGCGGTCTTCCAGTGACTATTTCTCCAGGATGGACTGCTGTGCCGTCAAGTTGCTTGTGTCTGTGTTGTCTACCACTGCGTGGCCCACCTCTTCTGTGGAGCGCCTCCAGTCTCAGCAGTTTGCAGTTTATATGTTTCATTGCCTTTTAGGTCCAGGTTTCTGAGAATAATAAAACACCAAAAGAGTCCCAGGAACTCACTTCTGCCACCAAGACGAAAGATCTTCAGGGGTATAGGATTGTTGTTGGATGCTTTTAAACATCGCTGGAAGAAGAACAAAAGAAGGTATAACACGACAGGAAAGAGAATTGAGCAACATATCCACATCTAAGCTTCGTTTGAGGATATTGTGGTCTATGTTTGCTAATATATTATCTAATAATATTTACGTAGCTCATACATACACCGCAATAATGCCAGGTCACCTAAATATTAGATGTTTCTAATCCCTACGTCAGTGATGTTACGGCGTTTTAATCATAAATTGCCACTCTGATCTTTTGGTGAAAATGTATTATAACTACATAGTGATTGCATCTCTTTATTTTGAGGGTATTAAGGAATTTATTTTGACGCACCATTGTATGAAATTGTTATTGTTTCTGAATGAATTTACTTTGGTACCTTAAAATAAATAGAACAAGTGTGAATGCAAGACAGTAGTCAAGTCATCTTATTTTATTTGTAAGTTGTGAGAAAATGCCCCATTTTTTTGGACACCCCCATTTTTGCTGATTTTTGTTGTTGGGTTTCAGACTATGCACACCAGGGTACTGCTCCCCAGTGCATATACTCTTAACTCTAACCCATGTTGATACTGGCTAATCCCGGATTGTCTTATTTATGTGACAAGGAAATACACCCTGGTAAGAAAGGTTAAATGTCACCTGTGGACTGCAGCAGTTATTGGCCATCCATAAGGGGGACAAAGGATAACATGGATTCAGTATTACCATTGTAGATTGACTTCTGCAGTGTAAAACCTGTAATGCAATCTGTTAAAGTAGCCTTTTTAGCAGGTAAAAATCCTCCCATATCTGACCCTAGGGTTGACTTTGGTGTAAATTTTCAAATGCAATACCTACATTGGTAATCAGTTACTGGGTAATGTCATCACCGCGTAGAAACAGTTTAGATCCCTGTGCACATACCTTTATATAAACAACTTTTATTAATTAGAGTTTATAATGTTACCTGTGCCTGGGCTATTCTGTAGTACACACAACTCACCTGAGGCTTTACATAGCCTGTGTGCAATGACTCATGTAACGTCACATAGTTAAATAGTGGAAAAGGCTGGGCTATACTGCATATACAAAAAAGTCTGTTCCATTGGAGCAGCATCAAGACTGATTTGCAGATAGCTGGGTCCAAACTGGGGTGACATGGTTTGGACTGGGATGCGCCTCTGAATAATTATCAGTGGCAGAGATACATTCAAACCTTCCATCTATCACTTTTTGTATACTTTAATATAGCATCGTAAGTGGGACGGGATGCCCTGGTGTGGCTCCCATGCACACTATGTCACTGGAACCAAGCTAAATTCGACTGATGAGCTCATAATAAAGACAAAACCAGTCCTGGGTTGCTTGTTTTCCAGTTCATGGAGGACCTAGCTTGGCGGTTTGGGTTGGAACACTTCCATTGGAGCAGAGTCGAGACTGATTTGCATAGAGCTGGGTCCAAACTGAGAAGGCATAGTGTGCATAATATTGATGGACTGGGATGCGGCCCGAGTAATTACCAGTGGCTGAGATTATTTCAAGGATTCCATCCATCACTGTCTGTATACTGGGATATACAGTGTGGCATGAGGAGGAATAACTGAATATAAACCTGTGGCCAAAAGTATCTTCAAAACAATGCTTACCAGCTGGAGAAGTCTCGGGCTTTCCAGTACTTGATGACTTCTGACATATCAGCAGCGACCTTTCTGTCCACAAGTGTGAGGTCATCCGATGACTCTCCGTTGAAGTTTCCACAAGCTCCACACAGTGCGTTGAACAGTATCTCGTTCACCTTGACTGTCACCTCACCACTCGTGCTGAGGTGCACTTGCACCCTGGAGGCCTGCTCAATTATCACTCCATCCTCCACAACAGACACTTTGATGGATTTGGATACATTCGTGGACAGTTCCACCTGCTGCCCGTTCACCTACAGAGCAAGAACAAGAGTGTCAGCCTAGTAGCACCCAACTTGTACACCTCTTGAGCCATCTGAAGCCTACTCTGCTGTGCTCCCTCATGGATGCCACGTGAAGATTAACCCATTAACCTGCACCTACCTGCTCCTCTTAGATGATACCCCCTTTTAATTTGCATATAACATCACAGATAGATAGATAGATAGATAGATAGATAGATAGATAGATAGATAGATAGATAGATAGATAGATAGATAGATGGATGGATGGATGGATGGATGGATGGATGGATGGATGGATGGATGGATGGATGGATGGATGGATGGATGGATGGATGGATGGATGGATGGATGGATGGATGGATGGATGGATGGATGGATGGATGGATGGATGGATAGATGGATAGATGGATAAATGGATAGATGGATAGATACCATTGGTTCTATATAGAACTGTTTGATTGTTTAAAGCTTTTATGTAAAATCTAGAAAATAAATTACAAGTAGAAAGCACTGTATCCTAAACAACTTCATAAACGGCTACACAAACTGTACCCTCGGTGTTATTTTCCCTAAAATCCTTACCGAAAAACGCTTAATATATTATTGACACAAACTCAAACGTTATCCAAACACCCTTCTGCCTCGTGGTTTTAGGTAAACTGGTATAGCAAAGTAATTGAATGTCCTGCAACCCCAACATTTCACCAAAACACTGCCTTTGTGATTTATGCAAACTGCATTACAAACCTTGTCATAGACCTTTCCAGAGCTCTGCAGATAATGTACCCTGGGGAACTTTCGCAGCAGGGTTTAGTAAGCTGGTTCTACTTGTAATCATGTTCAACAGTTCTCATCAGAGTTGTTACTTGTCTGTAGTTAAGAGCTCTCTCTCACAGTTAGTATCTGAAATAATGTTAGTGTATTCTCCAAGCTTTCAGTTTTGTTATAGCCACTATGCCAATATATCAACATTTAACTTAGGGGCCTTAGATGCAGATGCCAGAAACTATTAGTTTTTAGATCTCGACTACAGCTTTCTGTTGACTTACCTACTGTTTCCAATACGTAACATACACTCTGAGTGGGCTTTGTGTCAGCACCTTGCTCATGAATAGATAACTTTGTTTATCTCAATAATCTGCTCTTGATTCGATAACTTTTCTCCCTCTTCTTTTGTTTGTCCCACCCAGTAGCATTTCAGTCTCACTTTGTTGTGATTGGGTGTGAGGCATCTTTCCATTGCTGACAAGTAATCCTTTCAGCTCTTCCCAGATTTCTGGATCTCAGCAAATCACTTCGAAGTCATGAAAATGAAGCAATCGACCACGGTCAGCAGACCTCGCTCTACACATTTTTCTCACTATGTTGCGGGACTGGGATTCGTGGTCTCCAGTGTTGAGGTCAGCATTTTAGCCGCTGACCTACCTCTATGTCTTCTTGACTGCAACACTTTGTCACCATTATTCTGGCTTCCTCCACCCCTAATATCTTTTCCCTACAGCCTGTGTCCCTTTCTGAGCTCGTATGCACTCCACAGGCTCCAATGTGTCTTGCTTTGCTCTCATGTTGAAAAGAGCTGGGTAACAGCAGCATCCCCCGCATCTGCGCCTTATTCTTTCAGTAACATTTTCACCCAGGTGTCCTCACTTTCTCCACATCTTGAGATGCATAGAAAAGGACTCCTCACCAGACTTGGGTGGGGTGGTGTTGCAAGGGATCTGTTGTTTGCTGTGAAGTGAAGAGGA
The DNA here is from genome assembly GCF_964204655.1 of Triturus cristatus. NCBI lineage: Eukaryota > Metazoa > Chordata > Amphibia > Caudata > Salamandridae > Triturus > Triturus cristatus. The sequence goes on from NC_140590.1 coordinate 180,028,084, forward strand.
GCATGGCCAACATTGTCTCAACAATAAATACCGATAAAATAGTTACGTAGAGCTGACTGCTTTAAGCATTCAAGGTTAAATGCACACAGGAATAAATAGATGAATTTGCTGGAATTCGAACCTGTGAACTGCAGACTGCAGTTCATGTTATCCTTTTCTCCTTACAAACCCTGGTACTTTCAGTTGTTGAGTTTAGATATCTCGATTTGAACTTAACGTTGGCGAGCTGCGCAAGAGAAAAAACTCCACTCCGCGTCACTCTGCGGTGTTTTACGAAACTCCACGCCGAGTGGGCAAAACTCCATGAACACCATCGGCGGAGCTGAATTCTTTGCCCACCTTTAGTACAATCACGTTTGGCTTCTGCAATTTGCTCCAAGCCTGTTGGTTACCATCATCAGTGACCATGCTGTGATGCAGACAGTGAGTGGCCCACTGGTGGCGGCAGGTCGTTGTTTTTTCCCTGTTGCCACACCCTCCAAGACAGGCGCCGTGCCACCCTGGCAGTGCTCTGGTGGACACGTGGATGGGGGAGCAGCATGTTTGCCCATCTCTGCAGCAGGGCACAATTTTGGAAGCCTGGCCGGATTTGTTATTAAACAAGCCCTCGTTTACATCACCCTGTGGTCACTTGTGTTTGTCCCTGTCCAGTGGCAGAGGCCGACAGCCCACTTTTAAAGCGCCGGCCTGCTGCCGTGAGTCAGCTGCCACTGGACTCTACTCACTGACTGTGACAGGAGGAGTCAGAAGTATGAAGAGGCAGTGAGTGCACCCTGGCGTGAGCTGCAGCACAGAGGCTGGCTGCCACTGGACTCTACTCACTGATTGTGACAGGAGGAGTCAGAAGTATGAAGAGGCAGTGACTGCACCCTGGCGTGAGCTGCAGCAGAGAGGATGGCTGCCAATGGACTCTACTCACTGACTGTGACGGGAGGAGTCAGAAGTATGAAGAGGCAGTGACTGCACCCTGGCGTGAGCTGCAGCAGAGAGGCTGGCTGCCACTGGACTCTACTCTACTCACTGACTGACAGGAGGAGTCAGAAGTATGAAGAGGCAGTGACTGCAACCCTGGCGTGAGCTGCAGCAGAGAGGCTGGCCGCCACTGGACTCTACTCTACTCACTGACTGTGACGGGAGGAGTCAGAAATATGAAGAGGCAGTGACTGCACCCTGGCGTGAGCTGCAGCAGAGAGGCTGGCTGCCACTGGACTCTACTCACTGACTGTGACAGGAGGAGTCAGAAGTATGAAGAGGCAGTGACTGCACCCTGGCGTGAGCTGCAGCAGAGAGGATGGCTGCCAATGGACTCTACTCACTGACTGTGACAGGAGGAGTCAGAAGTATGAAGAGGCAGTGACTGCACCCTGGCGTGAGCTGCAGCAGAGAGGCTGGCTGCCAATGGACTCTACTCACTGACTGTGACGGGAGGAGTCAGAAGTATGAAGAGGCAGTGACTGCACCCTGGCGTGAGCTGCAGCAGAGAGGCTGGCTGCCACTGGACTCTACTCTACTCACTGACTGACAGGAGGAGTCAGAAGTATGAAGAGGCAGTGACTGCAACCCTGGCGTGAGCTGCAGCAGAGAGGCTGGCCGCCACTGGACTCTACTCTACTCACTGACTGTGACGGGAGGAGTCAGAAGTATGAAGAGGCAGTGAGTGCACCCTGGCGTGAGCTGCAGCACAGAGGCTGGCTGCCACTGGACTCTACTCACTGACTGTGACAGGAGGAGTCAGAAGTATGAAGAGGCAGTGACTGCACCCTGGCGTGAGCTGCAGCAGAGAGGCTGGCTGCCACTGGTCTCTACTCACTGACTGTGACAGGAGGAGTCAGAAGTATGAAGAGGCAGTGACTGCACCCTGGCGTGAGCTGCAGCAGAGAGGATGGCTGCCAATGGACTCTACTCACTGACTGTGACAGGAGGAGTCAGAAGTATGAAGAGGCGGTGACTGCACCCTGGCGTGAGCTGCAGCAGAGAGGCTGGCTGCCACTGGACTCTACTCTACTCACTGACTGTGACCGGTGGAGTCAGAAGTATGAAGAGGCATTGACTGCACCCTGGCGTGAGCTGCAGCAGAGAGGCTGGCTGCCACTGGACTCTACTCACTGACTGTGACAGGAGGAGTCAGAAGTATGAAGAGGCAGTGACTGCACCCTGGCGTGAGCTGCAGCACAGAGGCTGGCTGCCACTGGACTCTACTCTACTCACTGACTGTGACAGGAGGAGTCAGAAGTATGAAGAGGCATTGACTGCACCCTGGCGTGAGCTGCAGCAGAGAGGCTGGCTGCCACTGGACTCTACTCACTGACTGTGACAGGAGGAGTCAGAAGTATGAAGAGGCAGTGACTGCACCCTGGCGTGAGCTGCAGCACAGAGGCTGGCTGCCACTGGACTCTACTCACTGACTGTGACAGGAGGAGTCAGAAGTATGAAGAGGCAGTGACTGCACCCTGGCGTGAGCTGCAGCACAGAGGCTGGCTGCCACTGGACTCTACTCACTGACTGTGACAGGAGGATTCAGAAGTATGAAGAGGCAGTGACTGCACCCTGGCGTGAGCTGCAGCACAGAGGCTGGCTGCCACTGGACTCTACTCACTGACTGTGACAGGAGGATTCAGAAGTATGAAGAGGCAGTGACTGCACCCTGGCGTGAGCTGCAGCAGAGAGGCTGGCTGATACGCGACGAACCAGCATCTGCAAGTATCCCTGCAAGGGCAGAGCTGGCCCGAGAGGACCCGAGCTGCTGTGTGTGAGAGGCCGCAGTGTGTGCAGCATAGTCCTGACTGCTGCGACATGAAAGCCGTGGTTCACTCTCCTTCCCTTATCCAGTGGGCACAGCTGCAGTCCCATAGCGCAGAGCCAGGGGATCAGGACAGAAGAGCAGCACTTTTGTCCGGAAGAGCAAGGTTTCTCCATCGCATGCTCTTCCGCCATTACTTATGGCAATTGATTCTGGAGGTGAATCACCAGCACCACTTAGTGATCACTTTATCTGTCTGCAGGATAAGGTGGAGGTTGTTGGGCCCGATCTGAGGATTATGAGCTGGAAGATAGCAGGAATTGCTAGGAAAATAGCTCTTCCAGACTGGAATACCCAGGTGGAGCCCTACACCATATGTATTTTTCAGGAAACATGGAGCCTTGAACCTAACTATAAGGTCGGCTATTCAACATATTTTTTACCTGCAGTTTTGCCACCATCGGGGAGGGGTCGGCCTTCGGGGGGTCTCCTCATATGGGTGAGCATTTCCCTGGGCTGCAGCATCATCCAAAAACATAGTATTTCACCTGATATCCTTAGGATTTCACTGAGAGAATCAGGCAGCGGGAGGTCTCTTGACATATTTAATGTACATGATAGGGGCACCAAAGGTAGCTCTTTATCCCCCACAGTAGCACTGTTGGAAAAAGCTCTTAGTGATACCTGTGATGGCATACAAGTATTGATTGCGGGGGACTTTAACTGTACGTTTGAGCCCCTTGCAGCTGAAGACATTCTAGATGTCACTGAGGATGATTCCAAGAGGGGTATACCCATGTTAGCGATCCAACCAATTAAAAGATGGACACAGAGGGCGATTCAGTTGAACGCTATGACCCTGGAGTATGGCTTACGAGCACTAAATGGCAGAACTACTTCAGATCCTTTGGGCGCCCACACGTACAATAGGGCGAATCACACGTCTAGGATTGACTATATTCTCCTTGATTTATCTCTTTGGCGATTTGTCCTAGATATGGTAGTAATACCTACTGTAGACAGCGATCACAACTTCCTGTCTTTAACCCTAAAGCATCTATGGGTAAACCATAATAGCTTAGCTTCACCGTGCAACCTAAAGTCCACATCTATAATTATTCCATCTAATTGTGGTAGGCGCCTTAAATGGCGCAAAGTTGCCCTAGATGAGGCAAAAGTTCAGGCTATAGGACAACTTGTGGATGCCTCGCTAAGTGAGATGGAGATGTACTCTTTAGAACATTCTGATCTCTCTAGAGTTACGTAACTGTTCCAGGAGACACTAAAATCGGTAGGTAATCTATTCGTGGCGCATACATATGGGGTAGGGTAACAGGGCGCCAGAGGCCCAATGTGAAGCAGGGATGGTACATACTCAAATGTAGACAGAAGAAATCCGCCCTAATTGAGGCTGTCAAGGCGAAGTTACAACCCCTGATCCAGCAAGCCAGGAAAGAATATAATTGGGTGGTTGCAAAAGCCAAAAAAGAGTGGGAGGATGCATATTGGCATACACTTAGAGAGGCCAGTGCTGGGCGTGATGCAGGTCGTTTTTGGAGCGCTATATGGGCAAGCAACAGGCCCGATAGCGAACTTATCACTTGTAACATTACTGGGCAGACCTGGTTTGACCATTTTTCAAGCCTGTATTCTTGTCAGCTAGGAACCGCTATTACTTCTGCTCCTTGCAGCTCCCTAATACTACCTGGAGAAAACATCTTATTCCCATTTACAGCCAAGGAGGTTGAATACGCGATTAGCTGTATTGTGCCCCAAAAGGCAGCTGGCCCTGATGGCATCCCTGGGGACTTGCTTCGATCTAATCTGCCGCAATGGGGGAAGCTTATTCATATCCTACTTACTGCAATTGATAAAGGTGCTGCTATCCCCGAATCATGGAAGGGGGCTGAGGTCATCCCCATTTTTAAAAAGGGCCAGAGGGAGGACCCAGCCAATTATCGCCCTATAAGTTTATTAGACTCGACCCAGAAGGTTGTGGGGAAGGTGCTGCTTGAGAATCCTTCAATGGGCTAAAGATAATGAGATTCTCTCTGACTTTCAAGCGGGTTTTAGGGTTGGTACCGGCACTATAGAGCAGGCTTTCAGGCTATTGTTAATCTACTGGAAAGTGGTTGTCATAGGCAAAGGCAGTCTTTATCTTGCATTCATCGACTTAAAGACTGCCTTTGACCTTGTGCCCAGAGGACAACTATGGAGTGTGTTGGCAGTTATGGGGATCCCGCCTAATATCTTGTCTATTCTAGTGAGGCTACATGAAGGTAACTTCGCGCAAGTGAGGTGGGGCACCGAGGGCCAGAAAACAAATAGGATACCGGTGGGGAGAGGGGTCCGCCAGGGATGTGTTCTTGCTCCAACCCTTTTCTCACTATATGTGAATGGGGTTGTTGAGCATCTACTCGAAAAACCATCAGATGCACCGTCCCTGGCAGGGGAGCGAATCCCCACCCTTTTATTCGCCGATGATACGCTCCTAATATCAAAGACCCCGGTAGGCCTTCAAGGCCTCCTAGATAATTTTCGGGCCTTTTGCGACCAACGTGGCCTTGTTATTAATACAGACAAGACTACGTTTTTAGTGCTAAATCCCCCGAAAAAACGTGGGCGATCCCCCGTACTTAACAATGTATCCCTGGAGAGGGTCACTGTATTCGATTATTTAGGTTTTCGTATCTCTGATACCATGCAGTGGACCCAACATCTCCATAAAATTCTGCTAAATGATAAGAGGGTTACAGGGGCACTGTATAAGGAGCAGCGATCTGCTACGACTCGACCTATTGCACCTGTTATTGACATTTATAAGGCTAAGGGTGTTAGTTCTGCCCTCTACGGTGCAGAGCTTTGGGGCACATCCAACATAGATTCACTGACAAGGTCTGAGAATAAATTATTGAGGGGCATTATGTCACTTCCGCAGAGTACCCCAAGGATACCCTTGTTGCTTGACCTAGGTTGCCAATCCATCAATGATCTGGCAAAACTCCGGCCGTTGCTTCTATGGGCTAGACTGTGGCGAGTCCAGAAATTGCTAAGTATGCGAAGGGCCTAGCGGAAGTAATGTCAATGGTGGGATGGCAAAAATAAAATGGCTTAAAGATGTTAAACATCTCCTTGGTAAGCTAGGTCTTAGCGAAGCCTGGGCTAGTCGGTCCTCTCCTCCGAAAGCGACTATAAAGACCCTCCATTGGAAGTGGGTTACCAATAGGGTTAGTACTGACCCAACTCTTGGCAGGCTAACGGAAGAGTTCCTAAGATATAAGGATGTTCCATTTCGGGAACTCTACCTAGACTTGGTATGGAAATCTTATGATAGGGCCTTATACTTTAGGTTTAGGGTAGGGTCTCTTCCAGTGCGCGCCTTAACTGCCCATTGGAAGCCCCCGTTCCAGACAACTCCTTTTTGCCCCTTTTGTCAAACTAGTGTAGAGACTGTACCGCACATCTTGTTTGTTTGTCCAGCCTATATGCGCCCAAGGCAAGCGTGGCTTAAACCTATATGTCGGTGTATGGGCACTAGGCACTCAAGTGAGGCACTCCGTATTCTAACATCGGACACCCGACCACTGTATGTCTGTGGTCTTTCAAAATTTTTATCGTGGACATGGTCCATTAGAGTCAAAAGGCTAGCATCTAATGTTTAATCTGCTTTTTAATTGAAGGATTAACCTCAAATCTTAAATTTTTAACCCTGTTTTTTTTTTATTCTCCTTGATATTTAAAGATTTTTATAGAAAAAAAAAAATTCTAAAAATGTTTCGGAAATAATGTTTGGAACTAATGGTTAATTTAAATTTGTTTTTGTACAAATGTCTTTTTTTATTAACGTGATGCTTTTATGATTTGATTTATCGACATAAAGCCTTTAAACTGAACTGAAGAGCAGCACAGAGGTCCTCACAGCATGTCGTGATTGGTGTATTTCCATTGCTACCTAGTAAAATATCAATGTGTCTGAAGTTGGAGACGTTCAATAGAGCCTCTGGAACTTTGTGCTGGTTCAGAGCAGCGGGTTTTTGACTGTAAGAGCATTACCTTGTTTTCAGGTTTGGAAGTGTGACACCCACTGTTACAGCTGCCTCTTATTAGTCCAATAACAATGTGAATGCTGGAACAGAGTACAGCAAACATTCATGGAAAAAGAGAAACTACCTGTCTCATGATAAGGGCAGTTCGAAAAAAAAGTCAGGACTCGTGGGTGTTAGACATGACATAGGAGCAGCAGATCAAGAAAAACAGAAGGATCTGACATTCCTTTAAAAACAGTCAGAGCAGGTTTCAGTTCACACAGGGCTGGTATGCAGTTTACACTGCAGTTCACCCCTGTTTGAGCTCCTTCTGCACAGTCTCTTTGAAGGATATGTGTGATGCTAGCCACTGGAGAGAGGTTTGAGGCGAGTGTATGTTAGGAGAGTGATGTGCTCCCTCAATACCTATTTCAAATGTGGCAGCACCACAGGTCGATCCTTTGCTATGGAGAATGGCTCATTGACTGGAGGCGTCAGGTTCCAAATCTGGAATGGCCTACTCTGCCTTTTCCCCTCTGCTCAATAAAACAAGCACTGTTATTACAATTGTAATTCCTTCTATGGGAGAGAGACGGAGATGTTTGGGGGAGTAGAAAGGGGGTGTTTCTGAACCCAAAAATATCATGGGACCACTTATCGTGTCAAGAATATCGAGGACAAAAATATTGTGAAGGTAAGTTTCTATAGGTAAGTAAAGTTTTTGTACATATAACTCCACATCTATGTACCTTGATGAAACCATCATTGCACAAAAGGAGAATAATGGTAGTTTACAAACAATTATAGTGCAGAAAGGGGTAATTACTGTAGGCTTTCAAATTGCAAGGAGATAAATACGTTTCTCCTACTTCTGATCAAGTGTCTCTCAATGTGTCACTCATAAGGTATTGAAATGTCGCAATAAGCCCCCTGAAAATATGGAAATGTCACACATATGCAAACAGAAAAGCTTGGCAGCTATGAATGTTGTTGAATTAAACATGCAGGGATTTAATTGGAGACTTCATACCCTAAAATATAAATGGAAACCTTCAGGTTCACATGCGGTTCTTGCTGCCTTAGACTCAGCTCGCCACGTGCAGCATGAGCTGAGGGCGCACAGCCAGGGCCCTGTCATGGTGGGCACCTGTTTTATGCGCAGATAGCGCGTAAAGGGAATGAACTCTACATTTCACTGAGTTCGTACTTCATTTGCACAGCTAGGAAACACTGGGTAAAGTGTGTCTCTTTCTGTTTCTGAGCTGTCCTGTCTGAAAACAGAGAAATTTCAGGTTAGAAGAATTCGCTTTATGCACTGCAGGCAGATAAAACAGGCTCTTTGCTGTGTGCTGTGCCTGCAAGGCCCATCCCGCTGTGCCTGCAGATGGCTCTCTGTTGTAGATTTTTTGCTGTCCCTGGCTGTCTCTCAGTGACAGGGGTGGCTGAGAGCAGGGGCACGAAGGAGCCACTCGACAGGTGAGCTCTTGCGCCTTGCACGCCGGCCTTACCTGCGGGAGACAGCACATGTGACGCTCCTTGTCAGTGGACAACGCTTCATGTTGTGTCGTGTTGTGCCTGTCTCGCAGGATAAAACAATGCTTTTCTGTCCAGCACATTCTCAACAGAATAAATCTGGAATGGGAGGGCCCATTGGAGCCGTGAGTCGTTTCAGGCTGTATTGAAATCCTGATCGGAGACTTCTCATACCACAGCAGGATACTTCACTGCATGCCTTGACCTGTATTACTCAACATGTAACATAAAACATTTAAAACCAATCACTTTTCCTCCTCTCTGACGTCACTTGACCCACATGAAACCCTATGGTCTCCTGCAGTTTATTGATAGTTTAGGGCTGGTTCCCATGCACCACTGTACCTCATTTGCGATCCTGCAGCAGCTCCCCGCCTACTCCATTACTGAGCGCCATGATGAGCCGACTGTGCATCTCAACCCTAAAATGTCCACCTGTCTATTATTGCTCATGGCCAAGTACTGACACACTGGCAACCATTTTGGAATTTTCTTTGTGTAATGCAAACAAGCATTGGCATAGCCTAATATTGCACCTCTTTAAAAGGCAAGAAATGTTGGCTTTTTCCAATGCTTATTTACTCTGCAGGAGGCACTCCATGGACGTGCAAGTGTTTCTTTTCTCCCCCTCTTGTTCCTCTGCCATCTTCTCACTGACATGCATGCTCTTTCCTACTGCCTGACCCTGTTCTGCTCCACAATTAGAATATCTTTCTATTATTCTGTATTACTCAGGGCCAGGCATCTGCAGAGTGTTACTGGGCCACGTATTTTATCTTTTGCATTGATGCGCATGTTTTTCACTTCTTTCTTAACACATTTTTAATTACCATGGTTACACGGGCATCTGACATGTTACAACAGTAAATTAAATATGGCCGATATGCATCACAACACATGCCTGCGCATCTGCAGTGATCTTGGAATCTGTTTTCTTCAGTAAAAAGCGCATTGACAGATGGTCTGGATGTGAACAAATGCCATTGCAAAGCCAGTAACTTTACCTTTAAGAGGAAAGACCTATTGGCTTTGCCAATATTTGTTAATTTGTCGTATTGCACTGTAACTTTAATCACCATAAAAAGTCACACAGAATTCCTAGTGTAATAGTTAATAGAGCTGACTATGTATTTAGCTCTGATCTGAGTGGGGTCTACCAATAGAATGGTGGTATCCCCGCACATCGCGGCCTCTATTAGTCATAAAATCGAACATCCGATGTCCCAGATCGTCCAATCAGATATACCACTATGTTTTCTGTGCACCATAGGTGAAGATATCAACAATGACCTATAAAGGCCATCACTTGCCAACTCCGCAGATTGAAGATCATGTTACTATATATTATGACTGGGTGCCTCATGAATGCCCATGGGAAGAACAGAGCTCCATTTAGGCCTAATCTCTTAATGTCCATGAATAATGAGGGCACGTGCAGCAGTACACCATGATGGATGGTGTTGAGTGCTGTAATCAGATCCAGCAGAAGAAGCAGCTCTGTTTGCCAATGGAGAGAAGGTATCAGGGATGCTGCAGCCTACGTGATGTAGACTTAGATGGAGAGAAAATGGGGTACCATGCTGCTTGACTCAAAGGGATTAGACATGATGTCAGTGAGATGCTCCTATGTTTACTGATAGATGCTTTATGATAGTGGAGCAGTTTTGTGGCTTTTTACATAGTGGTTTGTCAGGATCCCTGTCATAAGAAGTCATTTTAGGTGAGGAGGCTGAAGTGTGCCATGAACGGCTCCAGCTCTAGACCATAGGTGGTGACTTCTACAGATTGGACTCTATGGCTCAGGGATGTGTGTTCCAGTGGCACTATCATAGGTACTAGTCTGTTGGGTTACAGCTTGAGAAATTGAATTTTAAACAGTAACTCTGCTGTCGTAAAACAAGTTGAGCTTTGTGGAGGTGACCATGGTGTTTGATTATTGTTGCTGGTTGGTTAGCTGTTCTACCATGATTTGGTCCTATTGAGATGAGGAGTCATGATGAATGATTATTTAACTGTTTTGCTAGAACTGTCTATGCTGTTAATTTTCAAGGAGTTTCTGTGTTTCGATGTGATGAGAAGAATCCCTTTTGTACCTCTTTTGTACATAGTCAATAATATTCTTCAATACTGAGGTCAGGATATTTAAAGTAAAGGTTATTGTTGAGCTGAAAGTCTCTCATACAGCGTTGCCATCCTTGCTCCATATTGTGCGTCTGGTTTGCCCTTTGTTTATTTGTCCTTGAATCTCAAGACCAGAGGGAATGCTCCCAATGATTTTCTGCTCCAATACCTGATGACTAAACTTTGCTTGGTGGTACCACCACCTACAGTAGACAATGACGACTGCTGCTCAACAGGATAAGGAGTGGGCGTTGTGCGGTGCTCAATATGTATTCTACAAACTCTCATCGTCATCTGTCAAATGTGGTTTATGTTGAGGTGAAAGCTGTTGGGGGGAAAGAAAGTTCCCACTTAAGGACTCTGAATATCTAGTCTAGAATACACATCTCCTTAACCTTTCAGGACCAGGGCCTCCCTCACTTAGAATCAATGCTTGAGAAGATGTTAATTGTACTGTATTACTGATAGTAATGAATTGTTTTTTAAAGCTAGTATACCATTTTGTTCCCCTTAGCTTAATCAACAGTGCCCTTAGAACTGGAGAAGCGGTGGCCCTCAGGGGCCCTGGAACCTAGCTCTGAGAAGGTGTCTGCCAAGGATAAGGGCACTCTCTGTTGCTATATTCATGGCAAGAATGGGACCAATCCTAAGACACTGCAGTCACTCTGCTCTTGCCCCAAAGAAGTGCTAAATGTACAGGTTCAGTTGAGGCAAGACTGTCATGAAATAAGTCTCAACAACTGATTCACCCAGCAGCCATGAATACTTTGCAGCTCATGTGCTAAGCAGAAGGACCTGTGAATATTCAGAGGACTGATGTTATGGAGGAGACTTCCAGTGGTTTGCAGATGGTGAGCCTGCATGTCCCCTGCCCTCCTGGGGACTTTTTGGGAAATTGTGTTTCCAGCCTAAGAGGAGCACCGGAGATTTTGCCGTTCACCAAATTTCTTGGAATAGGGTTGACTGAAGATAGTTCAGAATTGTTTGTACTATCTCTGTACAACCTATGCTTCTGGAGTGAATACAGTTTAAAGAAGTGGGATGACCCTCACCCTAAATATGACTTCCCCAGTAAACGTGGAAACCATTAAATGTCCCTTGTCCCATGAACGCTATAACCACCTGAAAATCTCAACCATGACCTGTCGTTCATGACGTATGTCTCCTGAGTTCATAAACCTTTAGCACCTGCTGTGGGTACTTACCTATTTCCAACATCAGTAGCCTCACTATTAGAATTGTGACCTGAAAAGCCAGTTGCAGCAGTTACAAGCGTCCTGGTTTGTCCACTTGTACCTTTTAGAAGATCCTGATAGCCCTGTTAGTGGGACACAGGAACATGGCTTTCTTTCAGTTTTTTAACTCCCCAAAAACATATTTTTCTGTCAGTGAGAATTCCAGATCACGTTTCAGATTTTGTGCGTCAAAAACGAGTTTGCACTTTGAGATATTGAGCCTGATTTTTGATTGCCTCTTCTCAAACCTACTAACGGTCCTCCATTACACCCATCTGAGAAGCTTCAGCGGTGGGCAGAACTGTGATATCATCCTTGCTATCTTACAGCATTCATCTTGCACCGCTATTCCACTGACGCTAGAGTAGGACCGTGAGCTGAAGAATTCCAAAGGCAGCTGGGAATCCACAATCCAGCGATATGATATGCAGGTAGACTCCCGTGCTACTGAAATCTAAAGAACCTTACTTCACCGAGGCTTTACATTTCAATGCGCTCACATCTCCTTCTCAGAAGGTGTTAGGGCTTTACATTTTTCTACTGTTTTTGTGTCCTCATTCTTACTGTTGTGCATTTTTACTGTTGTATATAGAGTCCTCCTGTGAGTTATAATATAGCTTTAATTGGCCTGTGCCCTTTGTTGAGTGTTATTGAATATGTTATACAGTATCTGAGTTCCAAACTTATTACCCTTTAAATTAATTATTGTCAATTTGACCACAACACCTTTGAGAGTCATGACTTAAATAGGACTGTTGGCCAACTAACAAGCTGGTAAATTGTACTAACAGCCCTGGCACCACTGACAAATGACAGTTTATCACCAGGGAACTCTCCATTTGCAAGAAGAAACAGAGGAGGGAAACCCCTTTCTTTAGCATCTACATGATAAGTGGTAATTTACTTCTTGCATACTTTGTCCTCAATCACATCAACAGCCTATGGAGAAGAACATACCAGCGAAAGCCAAGTAAATCTAAATTGTAGAAGATTCAGTACAAAAGTCCTCAAGACTGAACCACTTAAAGGGTCTAAAATGGATAATTTACCAATAAACACAGACTCCCAATCTACTGCTCCAGTAGCATAAAGGCCCATTTTAGTCCTCTCCGGGTTGCATCATGATTCCAATGTAGAGTCTTACATGTCCAGCTTTCTTAGGTCTGGTGCTCACTTCACCAGACAATGGTGGTGGAATTTCCGCTCACAGAAGTGCAAATTGCCTGCCGCCATGTCTGACAGAATAATTCTGTAATAAAACCTCAAAGCAAATGGTAGTGGGCTCTCATATACTGGGGGAAACCTGCAGCAAATTGGGTTGACCAGATATGAGGGCAGAGACAAGGTATCCTCACTTTGCTGTCAAATATCTAATGTCCATATTTGGTGAAATTCTGCCATTTGTTTTAAATAGTGATGGAATTTTCAGCTGGGGGTTTCGCCATGAACTGGCTCCTCCCACCACTTCGATGAGGAAATCATCCTCCGCCCTGTCCGAATGCTTTTTCAACATTCCTTGAGAATTTAATTGAAAGAAAGTCTTCCCCCGGAATTCTAAATTAGCTGCTATGTCTCGAAATGATAGTCTGAGCACATTTAGGAGTAGATGTATCATAGATACAATTCTGGAATCGTGCATTTGATACATGGAAATACAATTATAAGCTCATTAAATTGCTGCAGGACTTACCCAACATTCTTGGTGCTGGTTAACAGCAACAGAGACATCACGGAAATAGACATGGACCGAGGACCCAGCAGCCTCCTCTCCGGAACAGGATCTTACATCGACCACAACCCTGAACCAGTGCTCGGAGTGGAGGTCGCATAGGGAAGCCACCTCATGGGAGCTACTGCGAGCCACCTGCCCAGCGAGGCCGTCAAAGGTAGTGAGCAGGGCATCAGATGAAATGGTGCACAGTCCTTCTCGCTTGTGACATCCTCGCTTGCTGTTCTTAAATATGCAGGCCTCCTCTTCTCGGCAGGCCATCTTCTCACACAGAACATGGCCACTGTCACCACAGGTGCATTTCTGGTCGCAGTCTGACGAGACGATGGTTTCCCCGAACTAGGAGAGGACAGAAGAAGCAATCTTCATTGGCCATATGTTATCAAGCATAACCAGCACCCCCAAAAATAATTGTCCAACATACATTTGACCAAACCCATAAACCCTTAAAGGAAAGAATGAGTGCTAGCGTTACCTTCAGATACATCCCTTTGTACACACACCCACAAGTGTCCATAGACACACAGCTGTCCCCGTCGAAGACATAGCCATCATCACACTGGCAGCCCTCAAAGCAATGCGCTGTACACTGGGAGCGCGCAACCATGGCAGCGCAGGTGAAGTCACAGGTGCGTGTGCAAAGCTCATAGTGGCTATTAGCTGGACAGCTGAGAGCTGAAAAAGAGGATGAAAGAATACGTTATGATTATTGATCAAATCATGTGTTCGACTAATGAGGAGATCATCAAAATCAAAACACTAAATCCATTTTATTGACTAAGCCAGAAAAGGTGAGTCAGGTGGGCCTTGCCTTGATTTGAGTAAGGGTTTAGTTATCTATTTGCTAAAGATATCCATTGATAAAGCTCCTGGTAATACATTATGTTGCGAAACACAATATATGTCCTACAATGAAATGTTTGGTCGCAGAGAAAGAATATATAAAAGATTTATAATGAATATTGTAGTAAAACAAGGACAGCTGTGCATGGTGCCATCTTTGTACTCCTCTATAGCATCACAGAAGATGGATTTATAGTTAGACATGACTTTGACCTGTTTGCGACATGCTTTATACTTTTTCCCCACATTCCTGTGGTTGCCGCCCCGCGATGGCAACAGGTAAAAGCGGGGGGCGCCCCAAAACTCGTGCTGCCTGCGGCTACGCCACTGATTTATACACCTGAGTCGTGTTTGAGGTTTAAGGAACAAAACGGCCACATGTACACAACTTCAGTCGTTGTCACACTGGCTGGTTAATAGGATTTTATCTTGATAGTGTACATCTGTCTGAGTCATAAATTATTTGGCAGATGTACTAAACATTTATTAGACATGCGAAATGTACAATATATGTCTACGAAGGCCAAATCCATGGCAGATATTTAGGATGCCCACTTTGTAAATAATTACATGTAATTTTCTTGAATGTGCATTTGTATGGTGGATATTCTGCTTATAAAGGGCCAACATTGGACATCCCCTGCGTACGCTTATGTTCTAGGGGACTCTGAAAGGGCTGAACATTCATGTAAAGATGGATGTCTATTGTCTCACTGGGCATGCCTGTTGAGGTCTTCTGAGGGCTCTATACATTTGAATATTGTGTATTGTAATATCTCTGCGAGTGATCGCCAAAATATATCAACTGCAGGATCACTAGCAAACCATTGACAAGCAATGTATGTCGTTTTTACTATAAAGAGACAGATAACATGAAGTGTCATTGATTTTAGAATACATTGAGAAAATGTTGTTATTGCCTACATACTATAACAGTGATAGGAGATAGAGGGAGAAATTTCACTGGAAGTGCAAAAATAAAATGAAAACTGGGTTAAGGAACAAAAGCTAATGACAAATGCCTTTGAATTGTTTTTTTGAAAAAGAGGCAGAGGATCAGGTGAAACATACGTTTAATTGAGATTAATATTTTTTAACAGCAATATGGGATTATCCAGAAGAAGGCCAATGGAAAGGTGAGTGAAACAAGGTCTAAAGGAAGATTGGATTGCGCATCATGCTGGTGGTGTTGAGGCCCCCCCACTGCGAGAGATTAATAGAAGATCAATATATACGTATCTCTTTGATCTGTTCTATCACCTTTCTTTGGTTGGGATGAAGGAGGAATCAATATGTTTAGAGAAGACACTACTGAGATAAGTTATCTGTGTTGGGCACCATTTAAAGGTGAAGTTACTCCAGTGGTGTTTCAGACACCGTCTTCTTCAGCGTAGACTTCCCTTTTGTCTTGGTTACGCTTGTAGCCTGCAACAGATGCGCAGACATCGATCTTGCAAAGCATATTTGGGATAGATTGCTGTGGGTTCTTAACAAAAAGAAGAATATCATCTATATATGCTGATAGTATGAATTTACGAGAATGTCATGTAATGCCTTTGTTTTTCCTGATTTTCTTTAAGAGGTTCAAGTGCTAGGATTATTGGGAGTGGGGGAGAGAGGCCAGCCTGTCTAAGTCCTCTCTGGAGGTCGAATCTGCAAGAGAGGACCCCATTAGTGAGGACTTGTATGTAGTAGGCTGATGTAATTGATAATCTTGAGGGGCCAACCGTGTCACTTAAGAGCTCTAAAAAGAAATGGCCATTCTGATCTGTCAAAGGCCTTTATGATTTGGAGTGCAATAGTGCACCATGAATTCAGTTACTTTAGTTCTGCTTGGGATTTCATATCAGCTAGTACCTTGTGTTAAATGCTGACCAACCTTTGACAAACTCAGAGTGATCTTGGTTGATCTTATTTGGTAGAATAGGATTAGAGCAGTTTGCCAGAAGTTTGGCTAGAATGTTACAATCTGCATTCAGGAGCGATATGGGTCTGTATGTATTACTTAGTTTAAAAAATGTTCCCTTCTTGTGAATGAGGGTTATAATTGGCTCGGGGAATGTTCCTTGATGGTGAGAGGCTTCACTAAACCAACTGTACAGGTCTAGACACCTTGGAGTCAATAAGTTTGGAGAACATTCCTTTTTTTAAACTGCAGATGACGATGATCTCTGCCTCAGCGAAGTTGGACTCCATGTGCGATGGGTCTGTATCGCTGTGGCACCTGCTGTTGACAGGAGAGAACAAGGAGTCAGTGTTCTCTTTCATAGGTTTCCTTTCACTAGTGTATAAGAATCAAAAAAGCTCCTCAAATATTTATGCTATTTCACATTCTTTTGTTTTTAGGATTCCATGGTCATTAGGTCTCGCCTGATCCAGCGCATGTGCTGGTCTGGCGAGACCTATTGAGAGGGCAACAAAAAGTGCTACCAGGCCAGCCTAGAGCTACAGTGCAAGTGCGCGGGCGCCCGTGCCACGCTTTACCGCGATTACTTTCACTTTTGTGGCCGCTTTGGCCGCTTTGCATAGACAATAGGTCTTGCTTTTGGGACCTTATAAGTATTTAGTTATGCAACTGTTGCATGGCTAAACACTTATAAGGTCCCAAAGGTGAGATCTATTGGCTATGCCAATGCTTGTTTTTAATTAAAATGATTTGGGACCTCCATTTCTTAGTTTGTGGTAATTTGTCAGGAGCTGGTCTCTTATGTTGTTGTGAATGTGGTTTTTTTTATTTAATGGTGTGGAGAAGGCGATCTGCTGTGCATGTGCATCGCTTATTTCATTCCTTTGTTTTTTAGATGTACAGAGTACATGAACAGACAAGCATTTGCAATGCAATCGGTCTCGCCTTTGGGACCTTGTATGTATTTGGCTGTGCAGCATTTTAGTCTCGGTGCTGAGACATCGACTGTTCTTTAGCATGGAGGGAAAGTAAGGACCAAAGTGCGTGACATGCCAGGTATGGGAACACATGGAGAGAAATATTGCCTTTCAGCGGGAAATGGTGTAGTCCAGAGCTCTATTTTTAATATAAAATCAGGGCCTTCGGTGGTCATATCACTGAACAAATATTATTGTCGACGGGTGCTCGTGGAAGACAATTTCTATGGACTGGAATCTAGAAAATGCTAAAGTGATTCTGGTATTTTACTGACCTCTGATTTTCGTTTTCTATCAAGAAAGTTAACTAGAGGCAGTTGCCAGAAAAAGTTAAACAAGAAAGTCCCTCAGCAGAAAGCAATTCTGGTATTTTACTGAGCTCTACTGGTCTTTTTTATTAAGACAGTTAAATAGAGGCAGTTGAACAGAAAAGAAGTCCCTATGCTGAAGCAGACAAGTCCTAGGGCTGATCTACTGGGCCCACAAAGTACATACACATATAAGTATATACTAATATATAAGTATATACTAAAGTATATACAAGGGGTCTCGAATGCTCGACCTAAGATTTCGTAATCTTTTCGCCATGGGATTTGTGAATCTTTCATAGCTTCTTTCTTCTTTCGTGCCATGAGTGTGGTTATTTTACCTATCCCCAAACCCTCCTTTATGTTCTAGTCTCCAATTGACTCAGTGCAAGTATATTTCTCCTTAGCTAACATCCTCTCTACAACATGTCAATACCCTTTTACTAGTATGTTCTTGATTGCGTTTTTCAACTTCTTTAACTTGTTTTTAATAAAAACAATTGAACCAATATTTAACTAAATAAAACACAGAATAGGCCATGCTTCTCTGTACCTACACTTTGAGATGATTTCTTAATCAGCAAGATCTTGCTGTGATCGGTAAGGATTACAGGTTGGGTAGCAAATATCCGCTGCACCTACCTGTGTGTGAGTACGTCTACTTTGGAAAGCTTACCCCAGCTATTGAGTGTTCAATAAGATCATACTCACCTTGGGATAAGCTTTGTGAAATGCTATTTTCGCTTATCTCTTTTGTTAGCCTCTTCTGTGGCCTCTAGTTTTCAAACTGTGCTGACTAATCTCGTGGTGGATACGTGTTTATAGTAGAGACGGGGTGATTTGACATCCAGCACTCTTTTGTATATGTGTGATTCAATGTTCTGCTTTAAGAAGCCAATGACTCTCTCATACCTTTATGTCATTGCTGAATTTCAAATCAATTGTCCCTCCATTTATAGAAGGACTTTATGATGGAGAAGGGATGTGTCATGGGTGTATACAATTTTCAGAAACGTTTTGCTAATGCTAACACAGCAACTGTTGATTTTGCTGAATAAGCAAAGTCTGCATTGCTGGGAGTTGAACTGCGTTAAATGTGTGGTAAATGAATGGTGCTGCTTTTAACAAAATGTTGACATAGAAAACAGGTACACAATTACAATACTTGTGGTATGACCACAAATTGGCCACACTTTCTCTGGATGAGGGACTTGGTATTTTGCATTTGATTAGTAGGAAGAGAAAAAGCTGGAAGTGAGAGTTCACTTACGACACGAGGAGGCTTCTCTCCATGAACCAATGTCTGCTCCCGCAGCTTGGCATGCAGCAGCGTAGGCCTGCAAGCTCTTACAGAGAATCTTGTCTGTGCCATCCACAGCACACATATCATAGATGCAGTGGTTGAAGTAGTCCAGTGGTTTGACAACGTCATGGCAGCTCCTGAAGGGGCCATCTTCTGCTGTGATCATTCCGCACATGACATCTCTCTTGTAGATGGCAGTTCTCATGGTATCACACACCGGACACTTGTCCCCACACCCATCAGAGCACTTGGACCCTTCCACTTTGACTTTCCAGGAAGTGCCGAATTGCTCAGCATTTTGTTCAATGTCACCATTGGGCAAGAGGAACTCATCACTCTTATTACCATTGAAGTTGCCGCACAGGCCACACATGTGTCCTTTGTAAGTGCTGGGTACCTCCACCCGTACATAGTACACTGCATCATAAAGGACCTGTAGACCAAAGCTAGTCTGGAGAACTACATTATTCCCCTCCTGGTTGATGACGATCTCTCCTTCATTTAGAGTCAATGGCAGATTGTGCAACTCTTTGTTTACCTACATGAGAAAAGATGACAATTAAATCATCTAGGTGGCTGTTGTTCAATACATTCACATATAGGATATATGAGACCAAAGACAAGTCAAGAACCAGTGTTGCATGTCACGTGGGACATTCCCAAAACAACCTATATCATGCATTTGGTTGGACATGATTGGCTTAAATAGCAATGCTCCCATGGCAGAAAGACATAGGTCGTCCTCTGGACTAGCATAGCAGCTAAAAATGATCTGGCTTGAGGAGGAAATGGGGAATGCACAAGAGAGCCCTCTTAAAGAAGTCCCTTTACAATTCAATGAGATTGCTCTATGATGACATTATTAAAAATTATATATGGCTACTGGAAGGAAACAGAAAATTATGTCATATGTATCAGCATTTCGTTGCCTCTCTTAACATATGAAATGTTACGCGGAACGTCAGATAAACGATAAATTTTGTAACGCATACTACTGAAATAGAAACTCCATTTACGCAATTTGTTGACTACCATATGCCAGGCATGAGACACAGAGAATTAGTGTCCGTGCCGCAACACAATTGTTCATCAGATCACACAATATCATCATCTGGAATCTCAAGAAAAAACTAATAAGTTAACCAACATTCCTTTTTAGCCTTAAAAAATACTTTGTGCATGTACAGCTAAAGAGAAGCGCATATTGTCGAAAAATTCTCAGATGAAAGCCAGCATGAGAAAGTCTATACTAATTGAAGCTGTCAGGGTATCTTCTCTAACTGAATTTAAATAAATGTTTATTAACTGAACCACAAACTGACGAGATTTTCTCTTGTGGAATTATGACAGACTGCTGCCAGCTCTATTCCCAAGCGCAATGTTCATAAATACTGGTGAAATGGGTCAATTCCTACAGGACACCAAGCACTTATAATAAGAATTTAAGTTGCATATAAATTTGGTGGGCCAGCACAAATTCCAACTACAGACCCTTTTTTCTGCATTTCCTTGATAGAATGATCTCATAAATTTGTTTAACTCCTTTTAAAAGATTGTATGTATTGGTTTATTATGTGATTAGTAGACATGAGTACTACTTATCCACAGAGATCTTAGGTATTCATGCCTTAGATATTGGTCACTGAATGGGTGAGTGGGTTTCTCTCAGAATTTAGACATGAATGATAGGATACACTACTCTTGAGCCTAGATTCTTAAATACATTTTACAGCAGGACCCCCACAAAGAAAAGTACAGCATTGTGCTAATGAATTGCACTGCGCTAGGACAATTTATTGAGTTCTGAGGCGGCCTATCTTCAGAAAGAGCTGCACACCAACCTTACAACATTACAGATGTGTGATACGGGCTAGTGGGCTGGGGAAAGAAGGTGTGAAGAGGATACACATTTCTCTGTTGATTTAATGGTGCTTCCTATATGTTGTGCCATTTCTTTGCCTACCTTTTTACGTCTTTAATAATGTCTTATTTGATACAGGTATAAAAGTATTTACTCTACCCCATTTGTTCTGCTCCCATCCCACTCTCTGGAACTCTGTCTTTATGACCGAATTCACTCACTATTGCTTAAGAGGCACCATAGTTACAGTTTTCAAGATTCAAGGTAGATCTAATTTGTTCATTCTGTTTACATGTAATCTGCTTGGTTATATTAAAAACAAGATATATATGATCTACTTGGCAGCAATGTACACCCCCTCCCCACCACCCAATTTATTTATCTCAAAAACAAGGTAACTCTAACCTACTGGACTAGTCAGCCATTTAATCTCCTAATGAGTTATTTCATGAAATGAAGTAGATTAGATCCACTAACCTAGTCAATATGTAGACCCTAATTTGGTTATTTCAAGAAATTAGTTAGATAAAGTCCCTTAGTCTGCTCTACCATGTAATCTTACATTGGGTTATTCAATTGGTCTTGTCAACATGCAATCATCTTTAGGTGGATGCTTAGAGCAGAAGCCTCACTTAAAATGGTGGAGCATCTGGTGAAACCAAATTAATTATTTCACATACGAGGATGGATTGAAAAGGAATTGATGCACCATTAATATATGTTTTTCCATAAACTTCAAATACTCAAAAATGTTGGATGTCTCAGTTTGTGCATTTTTTATTGATGTCAAAAACCACATCTTATTCGAAAATACAACTATTGTTATGACTGAACCTGCTCCTGTGTTAGGAGGTCCCACCTCAATCAATTTGATAAATTCCATCCTGAAACCTCGGTCAGAGAAAATTGATCCAATGTGTATCTAAGTGCAAGTTTTGTCTTCTTCAACTGAATGTGATTGTGCCACATCGTTTGAGCTAGATTCCCGCAGCCTGGGAAACTCATTGCAGACTGAAATCTGTTTCTTTCTACACAGTATCTGTCACTGATGCTAGCAGAACTTGGCATTTTCCCTTGATCACTAGGCTCTGACTGCAAACCATCTTAAAACAGAGACTGCCACACATCATGTGTTTAGTCCAAAGAATTGCCCACTGCATGGATCAACTAAAACCCTATTGTCAGGGCTGGAGCTAGGTCATACCTAGAAAGAGGCGTTCATGCAGGTTGTAGCTGAAGGCTTCTAGCAGTTCGGAAGGGGTTGGTCCTGTTTCTTCTCTCGCCACTGGGGCATTGCCCTTCAGGTGGGAGGAGAATGTGGAGATGACACCCTTCTTGCTGTGCCTGCTCCACTGAGTTCACTACACTGTTATTCTTGTTGCAGAAGGGTTTCACTAAACGCAGTGCAGGAGATTCACCCTGAGCCGGCTTGCTGTTTTGCTCCCCTTCTTCCTACACTCCTTCCATTTAGGTCATTTCATATTGTCCTAATCCTGTAATAGTACCTCCTCTGACATCCTTACTACTCTACTCCCACCTGTCCGCTGCCACCGCAAGTCCTATTCCCCAACAACGCCAATTCGAGACCCATCTCTCCTTGTACTTCATCAGGGTAATTCTCAGCCAGGGTCACTTGCTGTTACTTTACTGTGCGCCCATGAGCTGGCTGGTATTTGCTATGAAGAATACATGGTGGTTTAATTGTGTCATTTTTATATCACTGTGTGCGTGAATGTGAATTTCAGTATCTAAACTTTGCATTGCAGTTTGCAGTGTAAAAAATATGCAGAATGCTAATCCTTGTATTTTCCTCTGTTCAGTGGAAGTGCTTGAAGAGAGGTTTGGCAGATAGCACTGTTGTGTGATGGGGATTAGGATCTAGACCTTCAAACATACAGACTATATGGGCCCACGAAGCAAAAGGTTGAACCACCCTGAAATGGACTCACCTTAACCTTCCAGCTCATCCCTCTTTCGATAGTTACGGTATGTCCGTGCACTGTCACCATCACCATCCTGGTCACTGCCACATTGCCGCTGCCGTAGCTTTCATTCTCTACCACCACAGAGAAGTTGGCCAAACCTTTGGTGTCGCCGCAGGAGGTCGCTAAGGTGTACATACAGGTGCCCTGGAAGTCAAAGGCATGCCCATCGAATGACAGATAGTGAGGGTCGCCAGCTGCTACGCAAGTGCCAGATCCTGAAGGGTGGCAGCCCTGGATGCCATTTACCACCTGGCACTCCTCATTTGGTCCACAGGCGTTCTCCTGGCAAGTCACGGCCCCGTCATCCCCACACCGGCATCGCTCTTGACACAGAGTGTTGGAGAAGAACTCTTGGCCGCGCTGGTAGTATTGCTCCTGATACAGGCAGCCGCAGTCTGCAATGGGGACACACTTGTCTCCACTGAGGATGAAACCTTCATTGCAAGCACAGCCCTCGCCACAGGGGGCATCACAGCCTGCCGGAGCGGAGAGCCCAGCACAGGTGGTTGGGCAGCCGGGTGCACAAAGCTCGTAGTGACTGTTCACGGGGCACACAAATGCTGCAAGTAGTAAGAAGATACAAGTTTATATATCTTAACAAATGTTACATTGACAAGCAGCCTCACTCTACTATCAAACACAATGTTCTTTTGACTGTGTCATTCATCTGTTATGCATAGCAAAACCGTTTCATTGTAACATTGTGGGCTTTGTGAAAGGTATCACCTTTTGGTGAAGCACCTCCTTTTGCTCACATAAAAAAACAAACCTGTTATGGAAAAAAACATTTGGTCTCCTCATTTGTATGGGCTAATCTTGATATTCTCACATGGTGTCAATTAAATAAAGGGCCAACCGCAGAGATACCCCTTCGGGGGTCGATTCTGGCGCTTTATAAATAAATAAATGAATAAAGAACTAAAAGGTAAAAATAAAATTTGTAGTTTTTTGATCATGTCCAGAGCAAGGAGTTTTACAGCCTGGTTACAAAATTATGTTTTGCTTCTGTAGCGCCCCTCCCGTAGCAATAGAACCATGTTTTTGACATCCATCGCCATATTTATGACCCGGTTTGCGTCACACTTGCACCATGTAATGTGGTGCTAGAGCAACACAAATCTTAAGACAGATTTATTTTGAAGCCATGCAAAGCCACTTTGCGTGGCTCCAAAAAGCTGGAAAAACGCAGTACAGCATATATTGCTGTGCTGCATTACTCTGCCCTGGGAAGGATTTCCATGGGCGTTGCGTGGGTGTTCCCACGCCACTCCCATGATTTTTAATGCATTCCCAGATTTACAAGAACTTGTAAACCTGGGGATGCAGCAAAAACTTCCCAGGGGAGGCATAACAAGGATGAATATCTCTGTTCCTTCTCATTTCTTACTCTTTCCATGTGTTCTGTATTCTGCAGCACATAAAAAGGGAATATGCCTCCCAGGATCGTTTTTGTACTGGAAGATGCCACTTTCCTGCACAAAAAGAATCCTCCATGCAACGCAGTCACCCTTGCACCAAGGTGCGAGGGTGGCTGCGTTGGTGCTAGGCTGTCAAAAGGGCACCAGCGCAGAGGAAAAGGCAAGAATTCGCCATATTTCCTGAAATACAGTGCTTTCCTGCGCTTTCCTTGTTAGTCAGTGCAGCGCAGCCAGTTGACTTGCTGCTTTGCACTGCATGATTTGGATGTAAATATGCCCCATTGTTGCTATCCATGCACTTGGTGCTGATGGCACCCTACACAGGTTGCTAGAATTCGATTAATGTAGCTTTGTTCCTGTATGTCATGCAGTCTACAAAGATGGACTAGTATCTTTTCAGTTTTCGCTAGTTCATGCCACTTAAATCATCCACGCATACCCAGCTAAAGAGGTCATACCACCCAAAAAAACCTTTATGGGTTTTATCATCAAATGTGTGACTGCCTACATGTAAATGTAAATGTAGTGCATTTATATAGCGCTCCGCACCCCCCGAAAGGGTCTCTCAGGCGCTGTGCACATACCGCTGTGGAACCCTTCCTGGCCTTTCCCTGTGAAGTGCCTACTCTTGGGCACCCCCAAGGTGAAGCCAGGCATCCTAGCGCTGTTGGGGCCATTGTGGAGATTAAGCAAGCTATTGCCCAGAGTTGCAGAGTGGGACCCATGATTAGAATAGGCACCGAGGCGAGAATTATCGGGTCCGGGGAAATTGAGCCCAAGACCCGCCGAGGCGGGAATTGAACCCTGGTCCGGGCCAGACCTCTGCATCAGGGTCTGCCGCTCTAACCATTGAGCCACACTGTAGTCAAAATAGCTACCTCTGTTGCGGAAGGAAGCATGACTGCCTCTTCAGTTAACTAGTCATGTTGGAAATTGTGCCGTTAACCATGCATCGATAAAATGGTGCAATCTTTAGGTCCAGGGTGGTCTTAAAACTGCTCCGTTCTTAGCAGAGACAACTGGTTACCCAACGTTGAGCTCAATATAAGTTGGTCTGCACCACTGGTAGGGAGGTAGTCTGGCCCCCAGCTGAGTTCATGGGATGGTGGGGCCATAGCAGCACACATTACCGCTGCTTTGTGTGTGGTGTCACAGAGGTACGAAAGAGATGGAATAACCGTCCTGAACCGGGTCAAAAACAATGTGAGTACCAAAAACCAATGACAACGCAGAAAGACCAGTGCGTGAAGGCCTACAAACGAGATGACCAAGCATTTTTCAGACGTTTTAAACATGCCACGTGCATCTGAAGAATCACTCTTCAAGCAGCTAGCTCGTACACGACCTCTGCAGGTTCTGTGCGGGGAAGGTCTCAAGTCATGAGCTTAGCTAGCCCCAAGTGACTCATGAATCTGCCAAGCCTCAGGGACCTGGGCGCTTTTAAAAAGTTGTCTTTTGGAGAACTGGTTTCCTTGATACCCTCATCATGCCCGAATTGCGTCATTAAACCACTGCACGTTGATATTAGCTCCTTCCTCCGAATTCTCTTATATCCATATCTCTATATCTCTATATCCATAATCTGTTTTAGCAGTACTTATTCTGATCCACTTCATACTGCTCAGCACTTAAATATTCAGCCCTAGGCCCTGCTCTTTGCGTGCCCCATTTTTTGAGTGCTTTCTCCTTGTAGTTTCCTTTGTTTCACTGCTTTCTCCTTGCTCCACCCCATTTCTTCAGCGACTTCTCCTTAATTTCCCCTCACTTTCACTGCTTTCTTCTCTCTTTTCCCCCGTTTTATTGAGAGCCTGCTTGCTTTTCCCTAGTTTTCACTGCTTCTGCCTTACTTTTTACCATGTTTTTTTGTGCTTTGTCTTTGCCTTTCCCTAGTCCTTTCTTGCTTTCTCTTGCTTTTGCCCCCGTTTTTTGAGAGCCTTCTTGCTTTCCCCTTGTTTTTTCTTTCTCCTCCATTTTTAGAGAGACTTTTCCTTGCTTTTCCCTCGTTTTCACTGCTATCTCCTTGCTTTTGCCCCCGTTTTTTTAGTGCCTTCTTCTTGCTTTTCCCTTATTTTTTCTTTCTCCTGCTTTTTCCTCCATTTTTTGAGACTTTTCCTTGCTTTTCCCTCGTTTTCACTGCTATCTCCTTGCTTTTTCTCCCGTTTTTTTAGTGCCTTCTCCTTGCTTTTCCCTGATTGCGACTTAATGAACAGATCACCACGAAGCAGTTAGGAACTCCAGCGCCTTGGGACCCTCACAGGTGATTTGCCACGCTGTATAAATCCTTGATGGATTGCTTGATTCATGGAGGCGTGACCCTCGATGGGCACACGGAGGCTACGGTAGAGTGTCACCTAAGCCCACCGTTATTGCGAAGGTGAAGCACTGTCAGGTTCTGAGACTACCCTGAAACTATAGATTGCCAGATAAAAAGGTGATTCTTTCAAGCTTTTTACATGTCTCACGAGTGAACTCTATCCCCCTGTTTAAAGTGCACTGCAGAAATGTTCCGGACGTAGTTTTGCCAGTGTCAAAAGAGGACCAGAGAGGGGTTCTGGATGTACAGCTTTACTAATGTGCTGTCATGACTAGAGAGGGGTTCTGGATGTACAGCTTTACTAATGTGCTGTCATGACTAGAGAGGGGTTCTGGATGTACAGCTTTACTAATGTCCTGTCATGACTAGAGAGGGGTTCTGGATGTACAGCTTTACTAATGTCCTGTCATGACTAGAGAGGGGTACTTGATGCACAGCTTTACTAATGTCCTGTCATGACTAGAGAGGGGTTCGTGATGTACAGCTTTACTAATGTCCTGTCATGACTAGAGAGGGGTTCTGGATGTACAGCTTTAGTAATGTCCTGTCATGACTACACCGACCCCAAAACCACCCTCAGAGGTACTCTCATTTACAGAACCCCGGGATCACGCACACTATTCAGCGAAGCCATCGCAGACTTCATCAGCCCGCTTGCCCTCACCTCCTCAGACTACATCCTCCTAGGGGACCTCAACTTCCACCTGGAAAACAACAATGACAACAACACCACCACCCTGCTAGACAATCTCGCCAACCTCGGACTCAAGCAACTAGTGAACACCCCCACCCACTACGCCGGCCACACGCTTGACCCCGTCTTCTCCTCCAGCAACCACATCTCCTTCAGCCACTCCACCAGACCACACTGGACAGATCACAGCTGCGTCCACTTCAACTTCAGGAAAACCACGACCCACCACCACCCGCAACAGGCTCCCCGAAGATGCTGGAGCAAGATCACCACCGACCATCTCACCACTTCCCTGAGCCAAAATCCTCCCGCCAACACTACGGACTCCAACGAAGCAGCCCGTAACCTCACACAGTGGCTCACCAACTGCGCCGAAGCCCTTGCACCCCTGAAGAATCCTCCCAGCGGACCTGGCAGCAAGAAAACCTTGTGGTTCACCAACGACCTCAAAGACTCCAATAAATCCTGCCGTACCCTCGAGAAAGCCTGGCGCCACGACCAGTCAACAGAAAACATGACAGCCCTCAAGAACGCCATCTGCAAACACCACCAGCTGATCCGCACCACCAAAAGGACAGCATTCAGAGAACGACTAGACAACAACACCCACAAAAGCAAGGAACTCTTCAGCATCGTTAAAGAGCTCTCCAACCCCAGTGCCAGCAACAACGACATCACGCCCTCGCAAGAACTCTGCGACGCACTCGCCTCGTTCTTCCACCGCAAGATCGCCGACATACACAACAGCTTCGGCGCCCAGACCACGCACCCAACCACCGAACCAACGCCCCCCACCACCACCCTCTGTGCCTGGAAGCCCGTCAGCACTGAAGACACCACCCACGTGATGAATACCATCCACTCCGGCTCCCTAGCCGACCCCTGTTGTCCACACCACATCTTTAACAAAGTCGACTCCATCATCGCACCCCAACTCCGGAGCATCATTAACAACTCCTTCGCATCTGCCACCTTTGTGGAGAGCTGGAAGCATGCGGAGATCAGCGCCCTCCTAAAGAAACCCACCGCGGACCCCACGGACCTCAAGAACTTCCGCCCCTTCTCGCTCCTCCCTTTCCCCGCTAAAGTCATCGAGAAGACCGTCAACAAGCAGCTAACCGCCTTCCTCGAGACAAACGGCTCCCTCGACCCATCACAGTCTGGATTCCGAGCAAACCACAGCACCGAGACCGCCCTCATCGCAGCCACCGACGACATCAGGTCCCTGCTCGACAACGGGGAAACTGCTGCCCTCATCCTCCTCGACCTATCGGCCGCATTCAACACAGTCTGCCACCGCACCCTAACAAACCGCCTCCACCACGCCGGGATCCAAGGAATGGCCCTGGAATGGATCACCTCCTTCCTCTCCGACAGAACTCAGAGAGTCCGCCTACCGCCCTTCCGCTCAGCAGCCACCAAGATCATCTGCGGCGTACCTCAAGGCTCCTCGCTCAGCCCCACCCTCTTCAACGTCTACATGAGCCCCCTCGCAGCCATCGCACGCCAACACAACCTAAACATCATTTCCTACGCTGACGACACCCAGCTGATCCTCTCCCTCACCAACGATCCCGCCAGAGCCAGCCTCCAGGACGGAATGAAAGACGTCGCGGAATGGATGAAGCTCAGCCGTCTGAAACTGAACTCAGACAAGACGGAAGTCCTCATCCTCGGACCATCCCCCTCCGCCTGGGACGACTCCTGGTGGCCCCCTGCTCTGGGCACCGCCCCCAAGCCCACGGACCACGCACGCAACCTGGGTTTCATCCTGGACTCCTCCCTCACGATGACCAAGCAAGTCAATGTCTCGTCATCATGTTTCAACACCCTGCGCATGCTCCGAAAGATCTTCCGGTGGATCCCCACCGAAACCAGAAAGACGGTCACCCAGGCCCTCGTCACCAGCCGACTGGACTACGGGAACGCCCTCTATGCTGGAACCACAGCCAAACTACAGAAAAGACTCCAGCGCATACAGAACGCTTCTGCACTACTCATCCTGGACATCCCCCGACACAGCCACATCTCTGCCCACCTGAGAGACCTGCACTGGCTCCCCGTCAGCAAAAGGATCACGTTCAGGCTCCTCACCTACGCTCACAAGGCTCTCCACGACATGGACCCCATATACCTCAACAGCCGCCTCACGTTCTACACACCCACCCGACAGCTCCGATCCACCAGCCTCGCCCTCGCCACCGTCCCACGGATTCGCAGAAACACCACCGGAGGAAGATCCTTCTCCTACCTGGCTGCCAAGACGTGGAACTCCCTCCCCACCCACCTCCGACTGACCCAGGACCATCTCTCCTTCAGGAAGCAACTCAAGACCTGGCTCTTCGAGCAGTAGCAGCCCCCGCCCCTCTTCCAGCACCTTGAGACCCTTGTGGGTGAGTAGCGTGCTCTATAAATGTGTTTGATTGATTGATTGATTGATTGACTAGAGAGAGGTCCTGTCATGACTAGAGAGAGGTTCTGGATGTACAGCTTTACTAATGTCCTGTCATGACTAGAGAGGGGTTCTGGATGTACAGCTTTACTAATGACCTGTCATGACTAGAGAGGGGTTCTGGATGTATTGTTTTACCAATATCTAGTTATGACTAGATAGATGTTCTGGACGTACAGTTTTACCAATGTTCAATTATGACTAGTGAGAGGTTCTGAATGCACAGTTTTACCATTGTCTAGTCATGACTAGATAAATGCTCAGGATATAACAGTTTTACTAATATCTAGTCATGACTAGATAAATGCTCAGGATATACAGTTTTACTAATGTCTAATCGTTACTAGATAGATGCTCTGGATGAACAGCTTTACCAATGTCCAATTAGGAATTGCAGAGTGGCAAACTTTGGACAGAAAATATTGCGGCACAGAAAGTCTTCATATAGAGTTCATCTGTAATAAGTTATGCGTGTGGCTGGTCGAGTCTGAGTCACACACTGCAGAGTTACTTCTATACATATACGCAATGCATAGTTTCTGGAGTAGGACTTACGGCAAAATGCAGGCGTTCTCCACTCCTGGATCTTGATGCCCTTGTCTTGACAAAGGGAGGCATAGGTGCTGACGGCACTGCACACGGCAGAGTAGTGACCTTTATACTGGCAGGCATCAAACACGCAGTCGGTGAAAAATGGTGTTGGATCAATAGTTTGGTGGCATGAACTGAACGGCCCATTTTCATTGACGATGACGTCACAGTACTTCTCAGTCTTGTATTTCTCCTTCTCGGCCTCGCTGCAAGTTGGACAATCAGCACCGCAGTCTCCAACACATCCTGCGACGTCAGCGACCTTCCAGCTATCTCCCAACTGAGCGGAGTGGGAAGCGACCTCCCCGTTCTTCATGGTCATGTCGTCATCGCTCTTATGGTTGTAGTTGCCGCAGAGGCCACAGACTGCGCCGGCATATGTGCTTGGCAGCATGACTCTGGCATAGCCATCCCAGTTGAAGTTCACTGTCATCCCAAAATCAGTCTTGACCCACGCATGTGGGGAACCGATATAGGCCACAACTTTGTTGCTTTGGTAGTAGAAAGGCAGTGCTGTAAGGATTCCATTGACCTGCAAAGATTAGTAAGTACAGTGACTGTCAGTGAAAAACAAGCAAAAGCTAAGGACAATGCATGTGGCACATGCAGTAAACACAACATACCACAGGGCACACTATGCGATCTCTAATAGAAGAACCTCACACACATTGGAAATGCTTGCAAGCTATGAAAGCCTTTCCTTAGGGAGGGTTGCATACTAAGCAGCACACAGTTGTGGAACTTCTACACAAATAAATGGACACATTTCAATGATGCTTCAATGCTTGAAGGTTACATCACGCAGAGGAGTACACACTGATTAAATCAAATAAATCCCTTCAAAACTACTATACTTGTTTAACTGTTGAAAATGATTTAATGTAATATTTCAATTCAGAAGGAACACACATCACATTGGGTGGGAGGCAACATTAATGAGATGCTTCTGTCTTTGTACGCTCAGGGCCAGATGTACAACCATATTTTGCGGTCGCAAACGGGAACTTGGCCTGTTTGCAACCGCAAAATTGGTCTGCCCCATGTACAGACCCTATTTTGCGAGTCAGTAACCTTTTACCAACTGGCAAAATAGGGTTTGCGACTCGCTATTAGGAAGAGGTGTGTACCAAGGACGTCCCTCCATAATAGTGGCTTGCACTGCAATGTAAGATTGTTTTGTGATCTAAATTGTGGTCGCAAAACACATGCAGTTTACCACCTACTTCAAGTAGGAGGTAAGCCACTCACAAACAGGAAGGGGTCCCCAAGGGAACCCTTCCCCTTTGTGAGTGTGTGCGTAAATATTTTATAGAGCAGGCAGTGGTCCCACGGACCACTGCCTACTCTTAAAAAATGAAACAGAAACAATTCATTTTTCATTTTTAAATGCGTCCCGCTACATTTATATAAAAAAACTGCTTTATTTAAAAAGCAGTCACAGACATGGTGGTCTGCTGACCCCAGCAGGCCACCATCCCTGGGAGTGCTAGCCATCCCTAATGGGGCCGCAAATAGCACCTCCATCATGGATATTAATGAGGCAGACAATTTGCGACCCCATTAAGAATTACTAACAGTGTCTGAGACACTGTTGTAAATCACAATTGGCGACTCGCAAATTGTAATTGTCTTACATCTGGCCCTCAAAGCATTCTGGAACTTCATGGACTGGAACAACACAAAACATTTAGTGAAGAGGTATAGCACCAGGCAAGACATTCTGTCTTCTGGTCCTGAACCCACTAGTAACGTGTAAAGTTAATACATGCAGTGAGAGGCATAGTTTACCTGGATTTTGAAAGGATAGTCCTTGTTCAGGGTCAGACTCATGTTGTAGACCTTCACTGTCACCACCTTGGTGTAAGCGACAGATTTGCTTCCCCTGTGCTCATTCTGAACGTTGACAGCAAACGGAGTCAGGGTTGGGTCCTCGGAGCAGAGCCCAGCCATCTGATAGACACAGGTGCCCTGGAAATCATACCTCTGGCCATCAAAGGTGGTGTAGTGAGGATCCCCAGAAGCTGTACAGCTGGAGTAGCTGATTGGGTAACAGCCACGAACGCCGTTTACCACCGCGCATCGTTCGCTGGCTTTGCAGTGGTCGTTCTTGCACACCACCATGCCTAGTTCGGAGTCACACTTGCAGCGTACTTGGCAGTTGTCGTCGGACCAGAACTCTTCATCTGGTTTTATATAGCGGCCATTGTAGTTGCAGCCACAGTCTTTAACGCGGACGCATTTGTCGACACTGAGGACAAAGCCGGTGTTGCACTGGCAGGACTCCACACAAGGGAAGCTGCATGTGGTGGAAGCAGTTCTGTCAGAGCAGGTGGCTGGGCAGGCATTTCCACATGACTCATAATGGCTGTTTTCACCACAAATAGGAGCTGAAATAAAAATGTATAGAAATTACTGGTAATGTGCAGCACAAAGAAGCTATAAGTAGTTGCAGGTTAGAGTATCATTGACAGAAATATTGTTTGACATAAATATTGTGCCCGAATTAGCTTTACAAATATTTCTACCCATTGCGTGTAGATTTTATTAACTTCAGTGGGCCAATGTTTTTGTAAAGGATGTTTAGAGCACAATATCAGACAATATTTAGGTCATGATATTCTAATACTGTGCTATCTAAATAGTCCATATGGTGGAAAGAAGTGTGACAGTTAACCATGCTTCAAAAAGCAAATTCATGAGCAACTTTGTACCCCATCGATTCTCACTGTTGTGCTAGCGTCTCCACGGTGGGTGTGCCAACTGCAAGGACCGGTCAGAAAACACACAGGGAAACGTGTGCAGCTAGCCAGTCTACCATGAATACAGCAAATCAAAATAATGGTGGGCAATCTTCTAACCAATTATCAAATGGGAACTAACACATTTTACAGCTTTATGACTGTATTAGCGATGACAGGTATAGAGCACTTTCAATCTCCTCTAAAGAGAGGCCCATGTGAGATAATATTGTGCCAGCTGCTCCACAGAGCCATGTCAGTGTGTGGCTGGTGAGTTATAGCACTGGAGCAAATTAAAAAGGTGAAAGTAGTGCAGTTTTTCAGCTGATCAATTGGAATGGAAAATGGATTCCTAAAATCTCTCTAGTGTATACAGGGATGTAGCTTCAGGTGGGGTGTTTGGGTGTTTGGGTGTTACACCCCCCCCCCCCCCCCCAATAAATGTATTTTGAGGTAAATGGTTGGGTACAGGTGCTTTCAGTCAGGTATGGTGCGGTGTCTAATTTCACTAAGACTTGTTTACACACACAGATAAAAACACACACACACTCCCTCTCTTTCTCTGTTTGGAAAGACTACAAAAATGTTGGTTAGTTCACAAAATAATGTGCTTTCTCTCACTTAGAACCCCTACCAATTACGCATTCCTCTCCCTTTCTGCTGCCTCTTAAGACCACTCTTGTGCACCCTTCTTGTCATATAAAATATATTTTAACATTAAGTGCCAGCGTGGTTGTTGGGAAATCTGAAGCTGAAACCAATCTTACTGACCAAGCTATGCCCCTGAGTCTGTTGTTATTACCCTGGCTAGAAACGAGCTAGAACAAGATTCTTTGCCTGAAACATAGTTTCCCTTCAAGGTTATGGATACTATTGAAGGGTTGTTGGGGATTTTTGGTTCCAGTTAGTAACAGTGTGAAGATGAGAGATGTTGCAGATCAAACTTTGAAAAGTAATGTATGTATTCCAAGTGATTGTGATGGCAGACCACTAGCTGGCCTAACACATACTTTGCTCCTATACTTGCCCCTGACACACCGTCCCCTTTGCTGCTAGTAATTTTAAAAAATGGCGGGTTCCCAGAGTAAACTATTTCTCTTTAGAGGGCTCATGATTCCTCTTAAAAGGGTGGCCTCCCAACTTTCAGAACTGGGATCCAAACTCAAGCAAACATTGCCTACTATCAGAAGGTAAGAAGGTCCAACTTACTGCATCCTGATGGAGTCCTCCAGTCATAGATCTTGACCCCTTGCTGCCTGCAGGTCTTAGCGTAGGATTCCAGAGCCTGGCACAGGAACAGCTGCGCTCCATTGTTAATGCAGACGTCATAAACACAGCTATCGAAGAAGGTACTGGCATTGATTTTGGCATGGCACTCACGGAAGGGGCCATCAGTGACCTTGCTGATGAGGCCACAGAATTCCTCTCTTTCGTACCGGGCTATTGCGCTCTCATCACAGGTCGGACAGTTCCCTTGGCAGATGTCGAAGCAGAAGAGATCATGGTCTTTGACCTTCCAGCTGCTAGCCCAGTCAACAATGGAAGACATTTTGGTGCCATCAGGGGTCATCATTTCATCCGAAATGTCCTGGTTGAAGTTTCCACAGAGGCCACACGTGGTTCCGTAATAACTGCTAGGGATTGTTACTAACAGGTACCAGTTCCACTCGTAGCTCACCTGGAGTCCAAAATCTGTCATTAGAGTGGCTGTGCCTCCGTTCTGCGTCACCGTTATTTTGCTATCTTTAAGTGAAACTGGCAGGTACGTTTCTACGTCATTCACCTGAAACAGAAGAAGTAAACCCTGATGTGAACATTTCTGCTTCCTACTGTTGAACAGGTGAAACCATGCTTACAAGTGAAAACATTTACACTTCAAAACACAATATTGCCTGCAGTAGAAATCTTACGCCTTAATTTTGTATCCGTTCTATGGCCCATAAGGACTATACCCACTGCTGGTGGATTAGTAGCTAAAGGCTAACCCTTCCCTAAAATCTTCTTTGGGACAGTGGCATCCACACTGATCTCTTCCTTGTTAAATGCTTACTTGCGGGCACCACCCAATTTCCAGAGTTACTCGGTCAACCTAGTTTTTTTTCTTGCAGCATTGGGTGGGAAACCACTCTGCCTGATCATGACTGGGCTGGTGTTCCGACCCCTGGTTTTCCCGGGTGGAATAACACAGGATCGTATTTTGGTAGCAGGTAAAATCACATGAGGCTTGCTGCAACAGCAGCCAACCCTTGTCTCCCACTCCAACCTGACTTCTTTCTCTGGCATTGGGGGGAGCATTCAATGCCCACTCCCCTACCAGAACTAATCTTCCCTACCCCTCCCCTACTTTGACTACCTCCCTCCACCCTGCCCACACAGAACCCACCAAACACATTTAGCATTTACACAGAGTAGGTGGTAAATAGGTGTGTGTCAGACCCCTCTGGAAAGGGGATATCGTATGGAATACTGCACAGTAATTCTGTGTCCGCACTGTTATTCCCTGTTCGGAGGGGTTTAACTCATGATTGCACTGGTGCATAGACATAATATCGATTTTTTTCATTTTGACCTACAGAAATATCGAGTTTTAAATATCGAAGGGACAGAATATCGACATCAAGAATATCGGTGACTAGTATATCGACCTAAAGGTAAGAAATCTCGTTTTTGTTGATATCGATGTCAGTAATATCGTTTGCAAAAATATCGTTGTTAATAATATCGATGTTTATATTAGTGTTATGTATTTTAGTATGAATTTTATATGTATGTGTTATATTTTTTTTGCTAAGTATTGTGTTTTTATTAAAATATATGTATTACATTTTTAGAAGTTTTTTTTTTTTTTAAGTAAATTTTGTATTTTAATTATTTTTAATTACATTTTGTGTTTTCGCTCCATAGCGGGTTGTGTGTTTGTAGGGGTATATGGGGGGAAGTGATTTAATAATAATAAAGTAATTTTTTTTATTTATTTATTGGTATTGATAAATAATTTATTGTTAATTAATTATTAATAGGTATTTAATTCTTATTAATTGATACTTATATTAATTGTGTTAAATAATGTTCGGAACAGGTTGTGGGTTTATAGGGGAATAGAGTGGGAAGTAAATTACTTATAATAAAGTAATTATAAAATTGTATTTATTTGTATTGATAAAAAATGTATTGTTAATTGGTTATTAATTGGTAATTAATTTTTATTAATTGATATTTATATTAATTATGTTAAATTATTTTAGGAGTGGGTTGTGGGTTTATAGTGGAATAGAGTGAGCAGTAATTTAATTATAATAAAGTAATTATTAATTAGTATTTATTGGTATTGATAATATTTCTTTTTAATTAATTAATTGGTAATTCATTTGTCTTAATTGATTAATTGAAATGAAAAATAATTGTGTTAATGTATTTTAGGAGGGGGTTGTGGGTTTATAGAGGAATAGGGTGGGAAGTAATTTGATTTTATTGAAGTAATGATTAATTTTTAGTTATTGATATTCATAAGTTATTTATTGTTAATTAATTTTTAATTGGTTATTTAATTGAAAAATAATTTAATTGATAAGCATGTTAATTATAACCCTCTGCTATCCAACATTTTCCCTACAGTTACACTTTCTGGAGTGAATTATTTCCCCTACTCTATCCAACACTTTCCCTACTGTTGCATTCTCTGGAGTGGGAATAGTAATTTGTACCCCTAGGCCAGGGGTACTCATAGTACGGCCCGCGGGCCGCCAGCGGCCCGGCAAGCCTTCCCTGGCGGCCCGCGGACCTTGCAGAAATCGTACCTGTGCAAGCACCGCCGGTTGCAGCAGCGCAGAGCTATGGGGGCCGGGCGATTCTTTTAAAAGCCAAGTCACTTGTTAATGAGGCTTTGTTGTATTTCACCTCTTCTTAGCGCCCCTGCATCTCCCCTCTGAATGAGTGGAGATGCAGGGGGCGCTAAGAAGAGATGAAATACAAAAAAACCTCATTAACAAGTGACTTGGCCTTTAAAAGACCTGTGAAGTACTTGGGTGCGGCAGCCGTTTTTGTTCCAGGGAAGCTGACTTCGAGCCGGGTGAGGTGACGGACAGGAGTGGGGGGGGGCCTTGGCAGCAGCTAGAGAGTGCAGCAGGTGAGTTTAAAGCGGGAGGAAGACAGAGTGCGACAGAGGCAGGGAGAGAGGGAGAGGGGGAAGACAGAGCAGGAGACAGGGAGGGAGAGACAGCGAGAGAGTGACAGACAAGTTGGGAGAGGGAGGGAGACAGAGGGAGGGAGGGGGACAGAGGGAGAACAGATGGAGAGGGAGGGAGACAGAGAGGGAGGGAGACAGAGAGGGACGGAGACAGAGAGAAAGGGAGACAAACTGATTGAGAGAGAGGGAGAGAGATAGAGAGAGGGAGGGAGACAGGGAGAGAGAGGGGGAAGGAGAGAGAGGGAGAGGGAGAGGGAGCGAGGGAGAGAGAGGGAGGGAGACAGAGAGGGAGGGAGACAGAGAGGGAGGGAGGGAGGGAGACAGAGAGAGGGAGGGAGACAGAGAGAGGGAGGGAGACAGAGAGAGGGAGGGAGACACAGAGAGGGAGACAGAGGGAGGGAGATAGAGGGAGGGAGGGAGACAAGAGGGAGGGAGACAAGAGGGAGGGAGAGGGAGGGATGGAGGGAGGGACTGAGAGAGGGAGGGAGACAGAGTGAGTGAGAGAGAGGGAGAGTGATAGAGGGAGGGAGGGAGGGAGACAGAGATAGATAGATAGATAGATAGATAGATAGATAGATAGATAGATAGATAGATAGATAGATAGATAGATAGATAGATAGATAGATAGATAGATAGATAGATAGATAGATAGATAGATAGATAGATAGATAGATAGATAGATAGATAGATAGATAGATAGATAGATAGATAGATAGATAGATAGATAGATAGATAGATAGATAGATAGATAGATATGTGTGAATGCCGGGTCTGGTGGCTCAGTGGACGAAGGCGTCTGCTGCAGGGGCCT
Organism: Triturus cristatus; assembly: GCF_964204655.1. NCBI lineage: Eukaryota > Metazoa > Chordata > Amphibia > Caudata > Salamandridae > Triturus > Triturus cristatus. The sequence goes on from NC_140590.1 coordinate 180,065,854, forward strand.
GTGTTCAACCTCATGCTCACAGTTTTTTTTTGTTGCTCTAGCCCCGCCCCCTCCCCCACTGCTCCCGCCCCCACCGGTGCGGCCCTCGGCCACAAACCACACTGTAAATTTGGCCCCCGAGAGAAAGTTTGTGAGTACCCCTGCCCTAGGCTATCCAACACTTTCCCTAATGTTGCCTCTCTGGAGTGGGAATAGTAATTTTAACCCCTACGCTATCCAAAACTTTCCCTACTGTTGCACTCTCTGGAGTGGGAATAGTAATTTTTACCCCTACGCTATCCAACACTTTCCCTACTGTTGCACTCAGTGGAGTGGGAATAATAATTTTTACCCCTACGCTATCCGACACTTTCCCTACTGTTTCACTCTCTGGAGTGGGAATAGTAATTTTTACCCCTACTCTATCCAACACTTTCCCTACTGTTGCACTCTGTGGAGCGGGAATAGTAATTTTGACCCCTATGCTATACAACAGTTTCTCTACTTGTGCACTCAGTGGAGTGGGAATAGTAATTTTTACCCCACGCTATCTAATACTTTCCCTACTGTTGCACTCTCTGGAGTTGGAATAATAATTTTATACCTTCCGCTATACAATATTTTCTCTACTGTTTTAGTTAACATAGTGTATAATTTATTTTAAAGAGGTCAAAAATATTGTCATTTTTTCATTTGCTATATAAATTTTTTATATTTTTATTTATATTATTGGTGTATGTGTATATATATGTATTTCTAATTTTTTTAATGTTTTTTAACTATTTATAAGTTTTTTACAATAATTTTTTTCTCGATATTTTTGTACTTACCATGTTGTAGATAGGATGTCGATATTCTTGACATCGATATTTATGTATCGATATTTTTGTACCTCGATATTGTGGTCGTTGATATTTTGTCAGTGATTTCATTGCACTGTAGTGTTGAGGTTGCTGCTTATGAAGACCAATATATTTTCAAGGCCATGGCAAGTTTTTAGTGATAGTCTCCAGTGCCGACTACTACAGTTTTATGTAGACCGTCTTTCCACTTGCTCCTCCTATGATACCACTATTGCCAAGAAACCCTTGGATGAACATTGCACTCTTAGAAATATTACATAACACAACCCAACCCCACCTGGAGACACCAGTTGTCACATTGCGCCTAACTTTCTGCTATATTGCGCTGAAACATTACTACCAAACTTAAGATTTTTTCGGTAAAAGTACTCCTCTCACAAGCAAGCCATATGAGAGCAGTCCCAGAGTATACTACAAAAAGTATTCCATGATAGTTACAAAGTGAAAGAATGATGACACCTTCACACATGAGTTTGCTGGAAAAGTGTCCTAGCTTAAAGCATGCGGTCTGTTGAGCAATCAGTAGAAACACATATGGGCTACGTAAGGGTAAAGATGCCACAGATCTATCACTTATCCAAAAAGGCCACCAAGAAGTAGCCAATAAGAACCTTTATCATAACATAAGGATTAGAAAGTAATTGGAACACGCACCCTTATTCTTCCATACTCTCCCTTGTAGATGGATATCTTGTAGCCATACACATAGATGTTGACCAGTCGCACATATGAGACAGCCTGGTTCCCTCGGTTGTCGTTTTTCTCGTCGATGACGAATGGGACGAGGCTGGTGTCATCACCGCAGTATTTGGAGATGGTGTAGGAGCAGGTGCCCTGGAAATCGTAGGCGTAGCCATCAAAGGTGCGGTAGTGTGGGTCCCCCCAGCCCCAGCAGGAGCTTGAGTAATTAGGCACACACACCGGTACGTCATTCTGCACCTTACAGGTTTCCATTCGTCGGCACTTCACAGATTTGCAGGGGTCTGAAAGATAACACCACATTGGAAGTCTTTGGGAACATAAGATTGTGTTTTCTGTATCTAAGCGTGTGAGCACCTCTCCAAGTGCTTTGCTAAGAGTCGATCACACACCAGTAGATTCAGATGAGAGATTGGTATGATTCAGTGAATGACCCAGGCTTGCAATCTGAGGTTGTGTTGAAATCAGAACTCATCCTTTCAGCAAATTCCTTCAATTAAAAAGCAACCCTCTCTGTAATTGGAAATCAACTCTCATTTTTGGAAAATCCATCAATGTTTCAAATGATTGTGTTTTTATTGAATTTGTATTTACCATTAACCATATCCACCCTCTTTTCACCCTCAGCACTGAGACTCTCCTCTCAGAATTGGGCAGAATCAAGCCAGAATACCTTCATTCAATAATAATGGAAATGAAGTTGAAAGGTGTGACTTTATCTACATGGTTATAGTACAGGAGCGAATGAATGGAGTACAATGCGTAGTGTGAAGGGCTCTAGTACCAGATTCACTGTCTCTGTATGTAACACCTTCTAACTACCCCACCACAAAGGATGTCTTCTACAGGCTATCTGCTAATTGGGCACTGCTGAACTTCTAAGGTGCTCAATTCCACTCTTCAGAATCCTGCCCTTGGTGTTGAAGTGGCGACTTGGCTTGTATGATATGGACATGTTCTGTTAGGATGACCATCTTTGTGCTGTGTTTGTTTGCTCTGAACATCTTTTTCCTTTTCACCTCTACAGTTGCTATCTCGGATTAAAAAAAAATCTGAGTCAGATGTGCTGTGTTTAAAAAAACATGTGATTTTATTTGGAAATTACCAGGATCATCACTCTGTTTAAATTAGCACCACCTATACAGCGCAAACGTCTACCCCAGAGAGGTGTAAACCCAGCAAGGAGCTGAACTAAAACGTTGAAACAGTCACATCTTCAGATTTTTCCCAAAAGATAGGAAGGTGGGAGCGAGTCTGAGAGAGAGAGAGAGAGAGAGAGAGAGAATTTCACGGTTTAGCAAGACTATAAGAAAAGGATCGGCAACTGATCCAGTTTTTCCTAATCCTACGCGCCTGCAAGAGCATAGTTCACATACATGGAGCACGAGCAGGCCTGTACAGGAAAGCTTTCTTTGAAGGATAGGTAGGACCTACACCCTTGAAAGCTCTCTAAGCTAGGCACAGAGCTTTAAAAGTACATCTATGATGGATCAGCAACTAGGATAAGGAAGGGAGAAGATCTCTAACAGACATCCTCCTTGAGAGATTAAGACTCACACTAGCCGCCACACTCGGCACTAACAGTATCCTATTCCAAAGAAAGACAGGAAGGCCAAGGTGACAAAGGCCTAAAGAACTGTTTCACATACAGATACAGGCATATAAGGGAGGGCTTTGCGAATGGCTAATAATAGACCAAAACATTTGGAAGACGCAATCGTAATCTGTGGAGTGAAAGAAAAAGTAGAGTCAAATAACTAACCCCCATTCCTAGTGGAAGTGGTAGGAATAGGAACTGGTCCCAGTTCTTTGAGCCACCAGTCAAAGTACCATTTAGGACAGTTGGGTCCTGAAAGCAGAATCTCTGTCTTATCAGAGTTCAACTGGTGTTCATCCAACTTTGCTATCCACCCTCATTGAGGCAGAAAAAAAGGTTCTTATTTTCCCCCAAATTGTCAGAGATGGATACAATAAGATGGGTACCGTCGGCATGTGACATATTACAGACACCAACAAGTCTAATCAGAGCAGCTTAAAGGGGCTGTATATACTTGAAACAATGTGGGACTAAGTGCTGATCCCTGGGGATCACCACAAGGGAAATTAAAGTTACTTGATTGAAAGGGGGGCAAGAAAACAACAACTGTGCATTTCAGATGGTCCAGAATGTTCCTAAGATCCTGAAAACAGCTAAGAGCAAGGTCTCAATAACATGAAAAGATCTAAATACAGATTGAGTCTTATTCAACAGCTGATTATCTTTCAAATATCTTGGCAATTGGGTGGTTACATAACTTTCTATTAACTTGGTCTGGAACAGCAATGATGAGAAGCGTCTAAGGTCAGAAAGTAATTATATTTATAAAAGGTTTCTTGGGAAGTGGAACTATAAAACATGCTTCCAGCAGGCAGAAACCTCTGCATCCCTGAGAGATTTATTGGGCATTTCCATAAGCTTGGGAACTAGGTCCTTAGCCACAGGTAATATCCACCGGGATCTAGGATCAGATGTCGAACCCCATTTGATGCTAGTCATTAGGGTGCTCAACCCCTTGGATCAAATTCCGCACTAGTCCGCTAAGCTGAAGGAACTAGACTCAGCAGCAGGAGGTGTAACAGTGACAGAGGCAGCCAAATCAGGGCTGGACCATATTTTTAAAGATTTTTCTTTAGAAACTATGCCAGATCATTACGCAACTCCTGTGAATGATTGATAGTATTGGAACAAGCAGAAGACGAGGGGAAGCTATTGCGAACAGTGAAAACCTCCATAGTAGAATTATTGATGACCTCAATCTTTGAGGATATAAATGTGTCGCGAGAAGTGTGCATAGCTTGTTGGTGCCTCTTAATAGCCTTACAATACATTTCCTTAGCTGCTGTGCGACTGTCTGTGACTTTTGGCTGCTCTCAGCTCTTCTGAATGCCAAGAAGAGAATGACTTTCTTCTATACAATTTGATGTTTTAGACAGTGGTCTGTGCATAACATAGGCATTTGCACAGAATACAGATATGGCAAGGGGGAGTGAAGAACATAGTTGAACTCCTGTGTAGCATGAGATTGTAGAATACATGTAAAGGTGTCCTGTATGCTACATCTTTACTATAAAATGTGTTCTAAAATCTTAAATCTGTAACATTTGATCTGATCTCAGCTGAATATACTAGTGGTGAAGGCAAATGATTACTTCCAATCATTATATCAATTTGGGTCTATCAAGTATGTTCTGTCTGAGCTTAGCCAATATGTGCTCCAAACGGGCCTCCATTATTCCGGCTGTGAGGCCCCGGCAAACAATATACAGGGCGGCAGAGGGGAAGATTGTGAAGGGGGACATCTGTAATTGAATTTGTCACTCCATACTCACTAGAACCAGACACGACAAAAGAGGCCGCGGACAAAAATCAACTTCCGAGATGAGATTTGCTTTGTCGTGGTGTGGGGTGGATTAGGATGGCCAAGGGGCCTGATAGAGTGCCACACAGCTGAACAACGATGCTCTATGTTGGGTGCTCAACAAGCTGAGATAGTTTTCGTATTGCCATCGAGAAAGGAAATACATTACCATGCTGCAAACCTAGGAGAAGCCTAAGTATTTTCTCATGATTGGCTAGGGTCTATATCCCATTGAGTGGCTGCTTTAGGCTTTAAAATATCTTAACCGTGCACTCCAGGGGGAGAAAATGCGTAGAGCGCTAGAAGAAAAGGAAGCCTCCCACCTACCGCACAGAAGTGTTCCTGACTGTGTTTTTGAGTGATGTCGAGATCGCCAGCATCCAGCCCTCTTCCCTACAACAGGCAGGCTCACTTCCCGGCCTTGTTGTACAAAGGGAGGCTTGTATCAATTTCCTGAGAGGACTCTGCCTTCTTCAGGAACTTGAGCCAGAGAAAAGCCTGCCTGCTGTAGGGTCAGCCCTGCAGGAAGGGATCTTGTCATAGGAAACTGCAGTGCTCAGGAGGCTGACCAAACTCCTGAGGCCCGAGAGAGCTTCTCGGAGAGCCGCATTTTTCAATGTGTGGAAAAAGTTACCATATTTGTAAAGTTTGTGAAACTGTGGCTGGAAAGCCCTACAAAGAAAGTTCCTGTGAAGCAATTTTCCACCAAAAGTCTTTTTTGCAAAAACATTTTCGTGTTGAAGGTATTAACTGGGCTATTTTCCCCTTTTCCGAAAAAAATACTTTGCCAGATTATTTTCTCACATTTTTTTGTTCTGTAAATTTTGCTCTGTCATGACACCCCTGAAGCCAATGAAACCTTCCTCAGCTTTGCTCGTCGGTGATTAAAATGTGCGCAAATACCAGAGGAAGGATGTCGGACTAATGTGCCCTGCGCGGTTTATTTAACTCGCCCCTCCAGCTCGCGAAGGCATCGCGGTCACACCACCATCAGCGGGCAGGTAGATTTCCAGTCAACGCCTCGTGGAAGGCCGACAGGCGCTGTAACCTATTAGAGTACATGTGGCTGGAGCTGCACGAGGTTAGGGGTGGAATTTCTTTTTCATCCAAGGAATACTATTATTATCCAGCTGAATTGATATATTGACGAGGTGTCTGTTTCTAAAATAACACTTGGGACATTGATCCACGCTCTTGGGGGCATATTTACAAGGGCTTTATCTCCGCTTTTTTGGCTTACAAAGCCAAAAAAAGCGGAGATAAAACCAGCACCCTATGTACAAGAGGGTGCTAACATGCATAATCACATGTTAGCACCCTTTTCCCCAACGCCTCCCTTTGCAACGCCAATGAGATGCAAAGTGGGCGTAACCACGATGGACTACCTTGCAAATATCGCTGATGTTTACATCGCAATATTTACAAGGCAGCCCACATGATTTTAGCACGGGTTAGATTTTGGCGAAAACTGCAGTTTTCACCAAAATCTAACCTCTGCTAAAATCCTGATTTAGCCATCCCTAACATTGGGGTGGATTATGCTGATACGACCCTGTGGGTCGTATCAGCAAGGTTATTGCTGTTTTGCAGGGAACATCGCTGCAAAACCAGCGATGTTCCCTGCAAAAGGGCGATAACCTCGCTATCTCTGGAATTATTATTGCCCTGGAGAAACGCGTTGTTAATAATGCGCTACCAGGGCGATAAATGACAGAGGTAGCCATATTATTATTGCTAAGCATTGATAATATGCCCCTTAGATGCTCCTACAAACGTGCATTTCAATCGCTGGTTCTAGCGTGCTGTCAGTGAGTACATAAAATGTGCCACTTACAATCTTGTGGAATAGTTAATGTCGCTTCTAAAATCACTCGTAACACCCAAAGCCTAAATGACGTTTTTGGAAAAAATATAGAGGCAACCTCTTTTATTTTCCCAGTGACAATGAAAAGAGCACGCTTTAAATGGACTAGCCGAGGTAAATACATTTGTTGTAGATTTGTTTTTACTTTGAGGTCTACCATACCTTTAAGTGTGAAATTTACAGTGAGTGAAATTGGCTTTGGATTTGATAGTATGTATGTGTGTGTGTATGTGTAACTGAGCCAGGAAGTAAGGCTGAGATGGGGTACTCTTTGGCACTTTGCTTAGGACAGCAAAAACCCTAGGGCTACCCTTGGCTTTGGGAATCGCAGTTCAGACATAATAACTCACATTGGGCCCAAAATGACATTGCCTTCATCTGCCAAAGAGGGCATTATGTCTGTTTTTACCTAACCCGTTTTCATTTTCCATTTTTAATCTCCTGTGCTCGTATATATGAATAAACACCCAGTTAACTTGTGGAATTTCAGAAATGTTATGTTATGTTAAAAATATTTGTAGAGCGCACTTACACCAAGCGGTTTCATGGCGCTGAGAGCGGGAGGGCGACAGTGGTACGATGACAGAAGCTTTACTCATATGCCAGAAAGAACAGAAGGGTCTTAAGAAGTGTTCTGAATTGGGCGTAAGAGGTTACTGACCTCAGTCCGGTGGGAAGAGAGTTCCAGAATTGAGGGGCCACAATGTCTGTAAATATTCGTTGTTCCAGAAAGGGAGAAGCTTCCACTGTGATTGTGTACCTGTATTGATGCAGCTCATACGTCCATCGGTGATCACACATTTCTCGTCGCTGGCGCAGCTGAATTCTTGGCAGAGCAGGACTCCTCTGGCCTTGCAGGTGCAGGTCTGTTTGCAGCTGTCGGCAGTGACCACCTCCCCAGGCTGTGGTGGAGAAGGATATTTAGAAATAGATTTTAAATTATTGAGGTATTTGATAAAGACGGTATTACGTGTGATAAAACACTGGCAGATTCTTGCTGAAGCCAATCATAATAAGGAATAGTAAATAGTAAACCTACATTTCTGCTCCCTGATTGTACTCCAGCTAAACAGAGGATAAAGCCCCAACATATAGCATGGGTTATACCATATGACAATAATGCTCCTCCACTATATCATCATACAACTACATCGCAAGCTAAATATACTTAAATACATTTGGTTAGGCAAGTTATTATGTGTAGGTCGACCATATTAATGTAAAAAAGTAATGTGCTTTCCATGAAGATGCAATGGTGGGCAAGATAGTGATAGAATGTTATTGTAGATGCTATTGTTGAATTTATCCTAAAATATAAGGAAAATAAGTTATAAGGCTTTCTTGTCTCTAAGCCAAAATTCAGCCTCCCTGTGGTCCCATCTGATTGGTCAGAGTTAAGAGTATTAGGCAGGCTGCTTTAATGAAGTGATAAATGGCTCACTACTGGAGAGGTTATCTCATAGAGAGAGTTCTGCTACACTGAAATGCCAGGGCAGGGGGAAGGGGTCCTAAACCATGGAGCTTCAAAGGGGGATAGGACAGGCAGGAAATACCAGTTCCATCTACCCCCCAGCCCCCTGACCTAGCCAAAAGGCAGGCTTAAGAAGAGAAAGCAAAAGACATACAATTGATGGATGGAATGCAGAACAAATCAAAACATTCCCCCCAGTTAAGAGATCTGGGTTAAATCCATCAGTCTTTTGCTCACCATGCCACCCCAGTTTAGACCTGGCCATATGCACATCGGTTTTGACCCTGCGCCTTATGGGAACAGTCCAGCCCAAACTGCCAAGCCAGGTCCTTCCTGGACCGGAACCAAGCATCCTAGGACCGGTTTCGGGGTTTCACCCCTCAACAGCCAGGATAGCTTGAATCCAGAGGCACAGTGAGCCCAGGACCCACGTCTGGGCATACCAGGCGCACTTAGGAAGAGAAAGCAAAAGACACACAATTGATGGACGGAATGCAGTACAAATCAAAACATTCACCCCCAGTCAAGAGATCTGGGTTAAATCCATCATTCTTTTGCTCATCATGCCACCCCTGTTTAGACCTGGCCATATGCAAATCAGTCTTGACCCTGTGCCTCATGGGAACAGTCCAGCCCAAACTGCCAAGCCAGGTCCTCCATGGACCGGAACGAAGCATCCTAGCACCGGTTTCGGGGTTTCACCCCTCTTCAGCCAGGATAGCTTGAATCCAGCGTCACAGTGAGCCCGGAACCCACGTATGGGAATACCAGGTGGACTTAGAAAGAGAAAGCAAAAGACATACAATTGATGGATGGAATGCAGAACAAATCAAAACATTCACCCCCAGTTAAGAGATCTGGGTTAAATCCATAATTCTTTTGCTCACCATGCCACCCCAGTTTAGACCTGGTCATATGCAAATCAGTCTTGACCCTGTGCCTCATGGGAATAGTTCAGCTCGAACTGCCAAGCCAGGTCCTCCCTGGACCTGAACTAAGCTTCCTAGGATCGGTTTCGGGGTTTCACCCCTCATCATCCAGAATAGCTTGAATCCTGTGGCACAGTGAGCCAGAGACCCAGGTCTGGGCAAACCCGGTGCACTTAGGAAGGGAAAGTAAAAGACACACAATTGATGGACGGAATGCAGAACAAATCAAAACATTAACCCCCAGTCAAGACATCTGGGTTAAATCCATAATTCTTTTGCTCACCATGCCACCCCAGTTTAGCTAGGAACCCAGAAACCAGTCAGAGGATGCTTGTTTCCGGTTCAGGGAAGACCTGGCTTGGCAGTTTGGGCTGGACTGTTCCCAAGAGGCATAGGGTCAAGACTGTTTTGCATATAGCTGGGTCTGAACTGAGGTGGCGAAGTGAGCTAAAGAATGATGATGGATTCAACCCAGATCTGTGACTGGGGGCGAGTGTCTATAAAAGTTTCAGCGCTCTGTCCATCATCTCCTTGTGTTTGGTTTGATCACCCTAAGTTGGCAGGGTATGCCCAGACGTGGGTCCCTTGCTCACTTTGCCACTGGATTCAGGCTAGCCTGGCTGATGGAGGGTGTTACTCAGAAACCGGTTCCAGGATGCTTCTTTCCGGTTCAGGGAAGACCTGGCTTAGCAGATCAGGCTGGACTGTTCCCATGAGGCACAGAGTCAAGACTGATTTGCATATAGCTGGGTCTCAACCTAGGTGGCGAAGTGAGCTAAAGAATGATGATGGATTCAACCCAGATCCGTGACTGGTGGTGAGTGTCTGAAAAGTTTCAGCAGTCCGTCCATCATCTCCTTTTATTTGCTTTAGAGGGCAGGCTTAAGGCAGGAGTTTGCAGATGGAAGTGGAAGGAAAGCTATGAAAATTAGCCATACTGGAGGTTTGGTTTAACTAGTTCTTGCTCCTCTGTTTCATGTTCAGGCACATTGAATTTTGGAGAAATAGGGCTTTCTGTGAGAAGATTATGCCACCAGTTTGGTGGAAGTGGTAATTTTGTGGGCTGGTGCCCAGCACCTCATTGGACAGGAGTGCTTTCCTGCTTGACCCCAGAGACCACTGAATAAATATGTGAGTGGTGCAGAGCATCGCAGATCTTCTGCTTGCAACTAAGAGAAGACAAAGGCTTTCCAAGCTGGAAACTTGATTTGCACCATCAGGACCTAGGACTAACTGTGCCGCTGCATTATCTGGGACTACAGCCCTTTGGATATACCTTGCTTCAAGAGGAATAAAGAGTGGACTCCCTGCAAGCTACAGGTAAACAGAGCTCACATGGACCATCACCACCAAGAATCCCCAGCCTGGAGTGCGTCCAGTGGATTTGTAAGGGTTTTGTCCAAGTGGATTGTGGGAACTGAAGTCCTAAACCTTCATGGACCATCACGGAGATTCCAGTCCTTTGGATTGTGTTTTGTACTCTTTGTAACCCCCAGATAAACTTCAGGAAGACGTTCCAGAGGTTTGGAGAAGTTTAGAGCAACTTTGGAGAAAAGCTCCAGAGGGGGACCGACTCAACGTTAGCCAAGCCAGCAAACTTCAACCTCGAACTGGCCTGCCCTGCTGGTTCTTCCCGCTGAAAAGCTCCAAAGGTCCAACTTCCAGAGTTTGAGCAGGAGCTCCCTGGAAAGCAAGCTGGTGAACTCTCACCAAACCCAAACTGGTAAAGAGCCTTGAGGGACCCCAGGAGAAAAAGCTCTAGAAAAGTTTCTAAGTCCGAAGGTAAAATCACAAACGAGGCCTACCATGAGGGTTATCCGAGCAGGGCTCCATCGCGGTCAGCCTGAAACTTTGACTTTGTCCCGGTCAAGTACGGCCAGATGTCCCATTGTGGCACTGTAGGTCTCCTAGTGCTATATAGTGCTAAATCTTTAAAAATCCATATCTCCAGTTCCCTATATTGGATATTTTTATTTTTGGTGTCATTGTAAAGATACAAATATTTTCTATTTTTATAAATTGGTTTGGGATTTGTATTGTGTTTTGTGCCTTCAATATTCACTGAATTTGTGTTTTTAAATGCATTACATACCTGTCTCGTTAGTTAAGGCTGCCTGCTCGCAGCCAAGCTATCAAGGGCTGAGCACGAAAGTAATTTACTGAGACCTATTCTGAGGCCTAGACTGTTTCGATGGCCTTATAACCCACTTTCCAACAACGGCATTGTACATGACCCACTTTCTAACAATGACATTGTACACAGGCTCCCAGAAGAAAGGCTGCTATGGAAACCATGGATGCTCAATGGGACAGAAACTTTAAATATGAATAGTTGTATCAGTCTGCCAACAGGATTTCTCGCTATTCATGATTAAAATAAGTTTGTGCATGTCTCCATCTGTGTCTGTTAATGTGTGCAGGCATGCACGTGTTTGTGCCCGTGTGTCTACTGTGCATGCAGGCATGCACCTGTATGTGCGTATTTGTGTATGCAGGCATGCATGTGTTTGTGCCTCTCCATGCTTGTGTAGGTGTGTACTTGTGTGTTCGTGGGTGTATGTTGTCTATGTGCTGGACTCCCTCATTCTTCCTATTGTTTCCTGTCTGTAGTGGTACATTTGTCTGGAGTGTCACTCTCTTGGTTTCTCTTGTCTAGGATCACTGGCAGGGGAAAGACTGTATCTGTTTTATAAACATGAGCCCTGCAGACTGCTGGAGTCAGGCTTAATCCTTTGTTTGGCAGATTTGGATGGGTCAGTAATAGTTCTGATTGTCTGGTTTGCTTCAAAGGCAAGTTATTTTCTTTATGGGCCTTTAACGGTTTTAGGAGATTGCTGAAAGGATTTTCTACTCAGCTGCAACAGAGTGCTTATTCCCATTTTATGCCAACATTTATTATCAATATTACTAAATGCAATTGTTTTATTATGTTGATGTAGCGTTGCATGAAGCACACGGTGGTTTCTTGGCGCCTTAATTAATAAAAAAAATACCATATTTCTATCCGACTCAATTAATGTTAAGCAAAAAACTGGTGAAAATTAAAATGGCTCTGAACGAGAGAAGGTAACCAGTGTGCACTGTGCTTTAAGTGGGATGAAAGGCGAGGGATCTCTAAACGGAGCGAAGCACTCTGGATTAAATATTACTAAGGTTTGTGTAATTGGTAATGCTCTTCAGAGTGTTTCAATCACTCCCATTATCTCTTTCACAACACTTTCCTCTGTAGTCTCTCTCTGTTGGAAACATCTGCCCATTTGTCTCCCCACATATTTCTAAATTCTTGCATGTGCATCTATCTCAAGTGGTTGGTTTCCTCTCCAACAGTCTTTAATCTCTCCTTTTGCGCATACTTCCTTTCATTCCCTCCATTTTTTATCTCCCCTGCGCAGAGAAGATGCCTTTTCCACTTACCTGTGAGCACTGCTTTTTCATTTCCTTTCTGTGGTGCACATTTTGACACGTTTATGACCCCCTACATGTGCTTTCCCGCACTTGGCACATGTTTCCATTTTTAAGGTGCTCTGCAGAGAGGCCAAGGCTTGAATGTTCCTGTTGAGTGAACAGCTTTATGACCCACTGATAGGTGCCCAGCTCCAAAGTCCTCACTTAATACTGGCCCATCATAAACACCCCAAAAAAACGGAACTCACCCAGATAGACATGTAGAGACTGCCAGGAGGTGTTGAACATAGTTAATGTAGCAACATAAGGGGCAATCGTTAATGCTTTAAATATTTCAAGACGGCATGTTCAGAATTTCTTTATAAACCCTGCTTTTCAAATTTCTTTTCATTAAAATTAGCTTTAAAATATGCGTTTCACCCCTATTTTTTTAAATGTTCTCTGCAGACAACCCCCAAAAGAGCTTTTCTGTCAGTTGGACTCCATCCTTGCGCTCACTCACTACTTAAAACTCATCCATAACTTTTACGCCTCACCACTTTGAAATGTCACCAGCTACCACTGACTGATGGTACTTAATCATGGGCAATTACATGTTAGTCTTCACTGTGTCCACTGAGCACAAATTCGTAGATATCCTAACAGAACCTTCAGCTGTTGCGTGACTTTGCAGGACTGTGTTTGACCTGCTTTGTAATCTGAAGCAAAACTCACCACTTGACAGAGTGACCAATAAATGTATCATCGGTATCTGGTCATAGTTTATTCTTACTCTACCTAGTTATAGAGGAGATGTTTGCAAGGAATTGATATGCATGCTGTTAGCTATACAGCTTTTGGTGACAGCAAACTGTGCTGCTGTATGAAGAAGGAGCTAAGGTAGTAAAGACATTTCATGAGCTGCTGGATGCCTTGGGTCATCTGCTTGTGCAGTTCACAATGTTGACGTTTATTTTACATTGTTGGGCCATGCCTATAATATTTTGTGTTTGTTTAAAATCCAGCATGAGAATTACTAAGCACTGATTTCTAATAAGTATGTAGATCTTTTTATGTCTGAAAGAAGTTGGAGACTATGCTCTTGGGCATCTGTGAGAGCTGTACAAAGCACTTTAAATTTGTGTTCTGCGAAGTGTGTACGCTTCTAGTGCATTTTCCATCTTGTGCGAAAGAAAAAGCACAGCAGATGTTAAATGCATTCAGAGATTTTGGTACAGGGTACGTGAGCAAGTATCAAGCCTTGTTATAATAACATAAGCTGGGAGATTCTTTTTGTTATAGAGGAAGAATGAAAGTTGAACTTGGTGAACCTGGGGCTGTATCTTGAATGCATTCTACATGGGTTAGCTGGTTCAGTAAGTTACCATGCACTTGTTTCTGTTCATATTGCCCTGTCTGTAACACATACTACGAACTCTGCAGGAATGTCTGCCTCTTCATGTTTCTGACATGTACTGTCAACAACTCATAAAAAATGGATCCGTAACCCACTATAACAGGAGATGAGTTCTTCTAGACATGATTTTCATACCATCACTGCTAACCAATGCTAAAGTGCTTGTGCGCTCTCTTTAAAACATGGTAAAATTTACTAACACCCAATTGCCACATTTAATTTACCTGTAAGTCCCTAGTAAAATGGTAATGCCTGTCCCCAGGGCCTGTAAATTATATGCCACTAGTGGGCCTTTGCAGCACTGATTGTACCACCCACTTAAGTAACACTTTAAATGATTCTGAGGTCTGCCATTGCAGCCTGCCTGTGTAGTTTTAAGCTGCCATTTCAACCTGGCAAAGTAAGCCTTTTGCCAGGCCTAGGCTTTCCTTTTTGATGCATAAAAGTCACCCCTGGGGTAGGTGTTGAACAGCCCAGAGGGCAGGGTGCAGTGCATTTAAAAAGTAGGATATGTACATTTAAATTTTACATGTTCTGGTAGTGAAAAACTGCCACAATCGTTTTTCACTACTGCCAAGCGTACCTCTCCCATAGGATAACATTGGAGTTACCTTATTAATTTGATAAGCTGTAACCTCCAATTGAGAGTGGGTAGACAGGTCAAGTTTGGTATCTTATTAGTTGTAACTAAAAGTCTTCTTTAATGGTAAAGTCAGATTTTTAATCAATTAAAATGCCACTTTTAGAAAGTTGGAATTTCTTGCCCAAACCATTTGGTGCCTGCAGACTGATCCTGAATCACATGTCTAGGCGTTGCTGGTATTTGGCCTTTGTGTAATGCTATCAGACAGTAAGACAAAGGAAAGATACGTGTTGGCTGGATGGACCACTCTAAGTTAACGAGGGGGAGAAGCTGTCACCTACCACAATTACACATCACAAAGGTTGTGCCTAAGTACTCTTACTGGTCTATTGTGACCAGAGACAAGCTTTGGTCAGGGAAGGGAGGAAGGGGATGCCTGGCACCTCAGTGAGGTGGAAACCTTCAGAAGCTTGCTCCAATTCAAAGTGGGCATCAGTTATACATTTTGGACCTTTAGATCAAACTCTTCAGCACACTTCTGGACCTGTGGACTCTGTCTACAAGAAGGACTGCCATGCTGCTGAAAGGACTGCCACTCTGCTGGACTGCTGCTCTGAAGGACTGCTGCCTTGCCGAGCTGTCCTGTTGCCTGCTTGCCTGTTGCCTGGGTGAGAAGGATTGGACCTGCATCTATTGAACCCAGGACCTCAGAGTGAATCCAAGGGATAGTTAGCTGGCCTCTTGACTAGAGCCGCAGAGACAGAAGGCACCAACAGCCTTGAACTCAGCATCTGGACTCTGCCATCTGTGACTCCTACCCTGCCAAGTGGTACCATCTCAGTCCTGAACCCTTGAAAGTGGGACTGAATGTGCTCTACCTGCCCATCTGGGGTTTCAGCCGAACTGATGCATCTCTCCTGCGCAGCACAATCCCGAGTAGAATCGAAGCATTGCCTCTACTGTGTTGATCTCCTGGATGCAATGTTGCCACCTGCAGCCTTCCAGGAAGCTCCATTTCCCGACCCATCCTCAATGCAGGGTTTTGCATCACAAGCCCCTTGTTGACGGCATCTTGGACGATGATGCAGGACCTCACATCACAGCTTCGCAGCACAGGTTAATTGGGGCTTTGCTTGTGCCTCACCCCGACAAGGATTGTGGTTCCTGTTGAGTAGGGTTTCACCCTCCCTCAAACAGTGATCCAATTGTTTACAATGATGCATCCATAGGCTAAGTGCCATTTGTTGCCACAATCCTGATAGTTGAACTTACTAAAGATCCATCTCATTTTCATTAAAGGTGGATGGTATCATGATGGTGCTTCTTGGCCTGGGCAGAAACCCTGCTTAGAGTTTAGCTGTAAACCTGTGAACCCATACACAGCAATCTGCAGTGAACTGTGATCTGAAGCCATAAGAGGTGAGCCATACCCCCTAAAACAAGAGTGTAATGCTTCCTTGCGGATGCCACAAAGGCAAATTAAATGTCTTACTATTGCCCAGGTGGGGTCACAGCCAGAGCATTCATCACTCAATAAACATCAGATAGTGTCAAAGTAGGAAATGTGCAGCAAGATCAAGAGTTCTCTGTTTTTTACAAAAACTTTCATTTGGTGGTGGTGTATTGGTTATAATTGGTTTTAACTGACAGTAGAAACCCTAATCATCATCATCAAGTCCATATTTTTCTCCAGTTGCAGCAGTGGTTCACCCACACTTTTTATGGGCAGAGTCCTACCAATCACAGAGGCAAGACGAGAAGGAAACTGCAAAGCTTAAACCTGCAATTGAGCAATGTACAGGCATTCACTTGACATACAAGAATGGACAGCTTCAGTTTCCCCAAATATTGCATGCCCAGTGTGTGTTCTAGAGGTAGTGGCATAGGCAGACAGGTACTGCTAAAATCTTCTGATTTCGATGGGCTTAGCTGGAAATTCACCTAGCTCTGAGCCCTGATGTGAGCTGAGCCGAACTTTGGGGCATATTATCAAGAAACTGCGTTAAAATTATCGCCGCTTTAGCGGCAGAAAACTGCCGCTAAAGCAGCGATAATGGGCTTGATAATATGCCCTTGAGAATTCCCAAAGAAGCCCATGTTCTGGTGTCAACATGGGCTTCTATGGGAATTCTCTGCGGCATATTATCAAGCCCGTTATCGCCGCTTTAGCGGCAGTTTTCTGCCGCTAAAGCGGCGATAATTTTAACGCCGTGCTTGATAATATTCCCCCAAGTTGTCTCCGCCTGCCCCTCTCATTGGTAACCCATCCAGAAGGTCAGCAATTTAGAAGAGAAGGATTGGGAGGGACTCAAAGTGCAAAGCAGCTATGCTGCATGCAATATTCTTGCTATCCATGGTGAATAAATGCACTTCCTTGGCATAAGTTATGTGACTTTATGGTTACATTTATTTCTTAAGCCCATGTACACCCGAAGGGGTCTTGGCGCTGGCTCTACTGAGACCTATTGCAAAGAAGCTCATTGGGACCCAATTAACCATGTTTTAGAGCTTTTCTAAAAAGTAGCAGATTATTCATGGATTTAATTTACAGGGGCAAGGTATTCCACGTTTTGGATGCTCAAAGATGGGCGTCTGAATTTTGAGATTGTAGCATCTTTGGCTATTGAGGACCGTAATATTCATAGTGGTAGATACCATTTGAATGTATTTTACAAATAGTCAGGTCCTACACCATGCAGAGTTTTGAAGGGGATGAAAAGGGCCTTGTAAACAACATCTCAATCTTACTGGCAGCCTGTGCAACTTTTTAATACCATGGAAGCAGATTTGAATTTTGGGATCCCTAACAGCAACTGTGTCACTGAATTCTGCAGTGTTCGCAGTTTGTTCACATATTATTGTTGCATGTTTATATAGAGGCCATTACAGTAGTCAATTTTTGAAAGGAACATGATTATGACTAATGTTTTGTGAAAATCTGAAGGAATGTAAGGAAGATTATTTTTTATGGTCCTGAGGGTGTAGAGGGAGGAGGACACAACCACATTAACCTTAGTTTGTCGTCTACTAACACTCCGAGGTTGCAGACTTTCCTGACCGGAATCAGAATATTATGAAGCTCCTGAAGACCCCACTAAGGGGACCAAAAGGAAGCCTGGTTTCTGAACAAAATTACCTCTGTTTCCCCAGAGGGGACGAAAAGACCTCAGGAGTGCTAGTGCGGCTCCTCTAATTCCGATGTTATGGAGACAGCCAATCAGCAGCCGATGGTTGACCATATCAAAAGCTGATGATAAATCGATAAATCGAGTAAAATAAGGGCAGCTCTCTCACCCAGGTCAAAAGCTACTCTGATCTCCTCAGTTTCCATGATCAAGGCCATCTTGGGATTGTGACCGCATCTGAATCGATAGTGGATGGGGTCCAGAAGATTGTTTACATGTATAAAAGTTGCAATAGAAGGTTCATAGTTTTCTCCACAATCTTAGCTGGTAGCGGCAGATGGGATATTGGGCGGTAACCTTTTTGGGTCCATTGGGTTGAGAGTAGGCTTCTTTATCAGTGGAAGCACTGACGCTATCTTCCATTGGGTTGTAAAATAACCAGTCTCGAATATTTGGTTAAAAACGACTGTGAGATTGGCTGATATGGTTCCTGGTGCTAATTTGACCATCAATAGTGGGCAAGGATCCTGTGGGGAGCTTGACTTAATGGATTTGATAAGCAGTGTGACCTGCTCAATTGTCAGGTCAGTGAATTTCAATAAAGTATCAGTTTTCCGACTAGTGGATGCCATTTCCTACAAAATGATTGGCTACTAGCTGTTAGATTGTTTGATGGAGGTTAATTTATTTATGTTTTGAAAGAGTTCTTTCACTGAATTTTTTGTAGCCTCAGTTTTTTGCATGAAATTATACGATTTTTATACTTGGCTATATATCACTTGTATTTTTCTTTCTCAGACAGGATATAATTCTTTCTCCACTTGGGTTCCTGCCTTCTGCACTACTAGTTTTAAGGTCTTAGATTGTCAGTAAACCATGGGACATATGTCTCTTGGGGTAGGATACCTTGGTGGAGGCCAACATATTTGCAGCTGAGCACAGCCAAGCTTAGTAATTAGCGACAGAGTAATCTATATCCTCTGTCATCACAGGCTGGGATTGGGTCAAGATCTGACTAAATTGGTCTAGTTTTGTCTTATGCCAGCGACCTGTGGTTTGTGCATTACAGTAGATCTTCCCTGATTGTGATTGCTGTAACAGATTTATGTCAAACATCACTGTGTGGTGGTCAGACCAAGTTAGAGGTAGAGTACTTATGTCCTTTAAAACAGGGTTATTTGTAAAAATCCCATTGAGACAGTGACCTGCAGAGTGAATTGGGGCTACTATTACCTGAGTAAGACCTAAGCTGGATGCCAGATCATGTAATACTTTAGTTTCTTTATCTGTTCTGTCTTCTACATAGTGATTAAAGTGTCCTAGTTAAGTAAAACCATTGAGAAGTATACTTGATTCCAGTATGGTACTCGTAGCCTGAGTAATGGTGTGTCCAGGGCCAAGAGGACGATAGAGTAATAACCCACTAAAGGATTGAGAGTTTGAGGTTCTGATACTGAAGGAGAGTGCTTTGCAGTAAGAGAGGGACACCAGCTGAAAGATAGCCACCATATTAGTATGCCACCCCTTCTATCGGGTCTGTCAGCTCTATAAATGGAATAACCAGGCAGTATTGCTGTAATTATATCTGGGCCTGACATCAGGTCTGCCCAAGTCTCTCCGACAAACACGAGACCTATGTTGTGTGTGTCTAAAAAGAAGGATTTCACAACAAAGGAATATGTTCTGTTAAGTCCAGTACTGCTCACCCACACAGTGGTTAGTAGATTATTGACCATGCCCATACTTCACATAGTTTATCACTCTCAATGCTATTCTGGCTACCCCTGGCACATTACTGCCATTCTATCATTCATAGCATATTAGCAACCTGGTTTATATATATTGTGGCTATTGTTGGCAACATTCTAGCAATGCCTATGTCAGTATTGGCCCATCCTGGATGTATAATTCAGGGTTTTTTCTGGCATATCATGGGAATTGTTTAAATCCCATTGGTAATTGTGGTCCCATACATTGTTGTCTATTTTTTACTTGTTTTGATACTTTTGATAAAATACTACCTGTCGCTAGCATTATGGTTTTGAAAATGTATGTCATTTAATGGCCACTACTGATTTTTGCTGATGATAAGTAAACATAATAGGCAGAATCTGACCATATATGAAAGTAATTCATGGTGGAATTGACCAGCTGATGTTACCCTGTATTTAGTAGAAATTAACAATTGTCTTTCTTTTAGTACAAAATGATAGTTTTGGTCATTGAGCCCACACACTTCTGTTTGAGGGAATCAACCGTATTTATTCAAAATGAACCATTTGTGTTTCGTGATGAGCTGTCTGTAGGTTTAGAAAAGGGCATGATGTAGTCCTAGTGAAAATGTCTGGATTTTGAAAATGTGTATGAGAGTCATACTTGAAGGATAAATCAGACTGAGGGTTAATACAGATTTTGGTTCCTTGATACTAGAGGACACTTACTGCTTTGACTGTTATTGTATGCATTTAGTTTGTCATATTTATTGATAAATCATTCTGTGATATCACCACTGGTGCCTGGGGCCTGAGGATGTACTATTAACCTGCCTGTTGCTGTATGAGGCTGCAGGATTTAGCTAACTTGGTTGTACATTACTTGTACCTGAAATATTTGCTTACATTTACATTTTCCATCCCATGCCTTCCAAGTACATTCTCAACCATAAAGTACGACAGTGAATGTACGCGTGTCAGTACGCCCAAGGATAGTCTAAGACCACGATCCTATTTACTTCCAATTTTCAATGGATTTAAGGTGTGACGGGCCCATTACTCCCAGGTTTACTTTCCCTTGCCATTTACTGACTAATGGGGACTACATCAATTTTATTTTAGGGTCTCTTAAGGAATTTTTTACTACTAATAGACTATCAGCTTCGCCATCAATAATATGGGGCAATATGAAGACATATGTCTGTGGTATCACGCTTTAATATATAGTCAGGTTAAATAGAGCCACCTCCGGTGAAGCTGATTCTTTATACCAAACGGTCCGCAACCTTGAACTGCTTCACACACTTAAAATTACACAAGGTGCTACTCATGCATGCCAAATATTCACTCAACAATTAGAGATGCGGTCTTGTGCTGGACGGCGAATGAGGGAACAGATAGCTACTAGATTTGTCAAATATAAGAGTCTCCGGTATGAATACGTGGAAATGGTCTGCAGAGTATTAACAAACCAAATTACAGAAAGACAAAACAAGGGCAAAATTTAGGTCATCAGGGGACTAGATGAGAAGTTTTATTCAAATGTTTCTGCAATTTTAGAACAATTCACTCTGTTTTATGGGAAACTATACAGCCAGTCACAAGAGTTTGATCAATGTAAATGCATAGAATATATTCAACGCTGCAATCTCCCGTCTTCAGCAGAGGACCAGTCAAAGGACCTGGAGTCAGAAATTTCAAGGATGGAAACCGAGGCTGCATTAATTGCTCTGCCCTCAGGCAAGGCTGCAGGGGTGGATTCATTACCCATTGAGTTTTATAAGCTATCAAGGGATATATTAAGTTTGGAATTTACTTTTGTCATTCAATTTATTCAAGCAGGAGGGCCAGTTCCAACAAGTTGGCAAATAACTAACATTGTGTTTAAAAAAAAAAAGAAAAGTGAAACCTGCTGAGGATTGGGGCTCATATCGGCCCATTTCACTCATTAACACTGATGCCAAATGGTTCGGTAACATCTTGGCTTCCCGTCTTAATTCAATAATTCCAGCTTTAGTATCCCCACAGCAACATGGATTTGTTTCAGGGAGGGACATTATTGCTCATATTAATACAGCAATTGCTCCTTCGACATTGCTGAGAACTGTAATATGAATATGGGCATGATATTACTCGATGCCGAGAAGGCATTTGACCGTGTTGCATGGGACTCGCTTCTGAATCCCGTTGGCTGCCTTTGGTATAGGAGAAGATTTTATTAAAATGATTCGGGCACTTTATGAGACATCACGCGCCCGGGTGGCGTACGCCGGGAGCTATTCAGGATTGTTTGGGATCTTCCAAGGGACAAGGCAGGGGTGCCCACTCTCCCCACTCCTTTTTGCCTTGTACATGGAGCCCTATTTAGGAATTTAGATACCTAGCAATGGGCTCTCAGGGGCCAACAATTGAAACTAAATGCATATGCGAACGATGTGGCAATTTTCTCCTCCAATCCTGCAGTAGCAATTACTCAGATTGCTCTTGAAGCTCGCATATTTGGCCACTTCTTTGGCTACAAACTGAATCTATCTAAAACCCGGGTACTTCTGAATTTTTTTCCCGTTCTTCCTATTTCTGGGACCACTACTTCAGCGGTTTACCTAGGTGTTAGGCTTTGCCCTGTCGTCTCCAACATAGTCAAATTAACTACGAACCTTTATTAGCAGCAACCATTGCTACATTCAAATCATGGAGTAGGTTACCACTTACTATATTAGGACGGATATATATCATTAAAATGAATATTCTTCCTCAATTTCTTTACTTTTTCAGGGCAATCCCGCTAAGGGTTCTGGACTCTTTCTTTAGAAGCCTTGAAGGTGCAGTAGGTAGTTTTATCTGGGGCTACAGGCAGTCAAGGCGCACTATTCGACTTTTGAAAACTTATAATAGAGGAGGTCTCTCACTTCCAGATTTTAAGCTTTATTTCTGGGCTGCTTTTACAGGACGATTGCGTAGCTCACTGACTAACGGTGAGCCTGATTTTGTACCATTCTGCTATCGGCTTGCTCTTGGTCCCGATGTTAGTCTTTTTTTTATCGACTGAATGATCCCAACTACTATAAAAGTGTCTGTTTTAAGATATTTAAAGATATTGTTTTCATATGGAAGGGGATATGTAAGAAATATTCTGTTGGTTTCATTAACGAAGACACTCCGATCTGGAAAAGCCCTGCATTTTTCCTTTTTCCCCAGGACTAAACTTGCAGAGTCTGGGCGGATTGCGGTATTATACCAATGGGCCAACTATTTGATCTAGATGATTTTAGAGCTTTTGCTGAGTTACAAGATTCTTTTGGGCTACCCTGTCATTCTTTTTTTAAATATCTTCAATTGAGGGATTCCTTGCGGACGAATGTTAAACAAGCACAGGATATCAACGGATCCGATCTCTCTTTATATTATTTTAAGCCTGGTATTAAACCCACTATAAGCACGATGTAACAGGTATTTCTACAATTTGCAGTGGAAGATACTCCATTATTCGCATCAAAATGGAGCAGGCTTTTATCGTCTGAAGTATCGGCTGAAGAAATTCAGTGGGCTTTAGATATGCTCGGTACACTCTGTCAACCTTAAGTTACAACAGTGGCGCACGCCGTGTCTTTTATACTATACCCCAGATGTCATTGTTAAATGGGGAGTAACTGCTTCAACAGGTAGTACAGACAGAACAGGATGCCCTAAGTCCAGTCTCTTTGCGGCTGATGTCCTACATATGTTTGTACTCTGCCCCAGTTTGCAAAAATTCTGAGAAGGGGTGATAAATTATTTGTCATTAATTTTGGAAGTGCCCCTCAATTTATCTGTGAAGGAGAACATGATAAGTATCAAGTATGACTTTGTTGGGGGTTCTCAGAAATGTATTACAATCATGATGGCCTCTGCCCGACTTTGTGCGAGGGCATGGATCTCAGGGAGTGCTCCTGAGGACTCTTGAGTGGCGAACTCTTATCTATCAAATATATGAATTGGAGCTTTCTTTGGCGAGAGCAAGGGGTCTCACTGCACTCCAAAAATGTAATAACATCTGGAAACATTTTAGACAAGATCTTTTATATGTGTCAATAATGATTAATTGGAAGCAGAAATGGATGTATGCATGGCTTTATGCATGTTTATATCCCTGCTATGCTATGTCATGTAATTTAATCTAATCTTAGCCAGTTTTCTAATTTAATCTATTTTTGCAATATTGGAGAATTTATATATGAACCTGCTAATGATTAATTGTGACCATTGACACTGTTTTTATTTTTTTCCACTACAATTTTATCCTGTATGAATTGCCATTAATTGTCTATCTTAAAACCAATAATTTTTTTATTTAAAAAAACAAGAAAAAAAAGAATGTCCCCTCAAGGGGCAGGGTGGAAAAATGAAGGGATGGAGGATGCTACATACATTTAAAAAAATGATTGATCATGTGAAACTGAGCGATCTGTGTTTTTTAACTGAATGTAAAGTTTATGAAGTTTTTCACCTTGAGAAGTTAAGACTTTATTAACGCACACTTATTCAGTACTCACCTTTATGGATCTATATATTTTCGGCAGTTCATGCGTAAATAGTGCTTTACAATGTATTTATGGATGGAACCCATCTTTACTTCCATTAAAAGACGCCAGGCTTGCAGGATTCGTTCAATTAATATCGAATAAGTATTTTTAAATGATTCGCTGCAAAGGAAGGGCATTTAAGAGAAGACAGCACAGAAAAAAAGCAATACCTTGTAATATTTCCCATTTTCGAAGCAGCCGCAGTCGTCCATGGTCACACACGCTTGACCATCAAAGAAGTACCCGTCTTTGCACTCGCAGCCTTCGGCGCAGGAGGTGGGGCAGCTGCTGCTGTCTGAGATGCGCGCGCAGCTCGTGGCACACATGTCGGCGCACTCCTTGTAGTAGCTGTTTTCAGGGCATGTCGGTGCTTCAAGGTGGAATTAAGAGTCGATATGTGGGGGTTGATGAGACGTAAGGAAAGAAATAAAGAAAAAGGCAGTTGTATGTCAGAGGAGGAGCTAGTGGCCTTAGTACAATGGCAAGGACCCTAGACACAGCTAATGTATCATAGTATGTAGTATAACATGCAAATAGAGGAGAATGTAAGCAGAAAGAGTGTGATCAAGTTGGCAAGAACTCATTGAGGGCTAATGTATTATTTACTTCCTCTGGGGAACGGGAACAGCTAGGAGAATAGAATATCTGAAGAGAGAAAAAAAGTAAATGGGACAGAAAGGATTATAGGCCTGCCCGAGGCAGCAAAGCTGGAAAGAGAGAAAGAAAAATAGAAACATTGAAAAAGGGAGAGCGAAAGAGAACGACAGCATGAAAGGATTAACCGACGAAAGTATAATACAGGTAAAGAGATAGAAAGTAGACAGCAAAAGGCAATATGAACAAAGTAGAAATGAAAGACGCAGCAGTGAAAGCAGCAAGAAAAACAAAGAACAAATAGATATCATAGCTCATTGAACTGCATAAAAACCAAGAAGCAGAGAGAAAAAAAATGACAGTAAAAGAAAGCATTGGGAAGTTAATGGAAAAAGTGAACAGAAATTTGATGTAGGAGAAATCCTTAGCGAAGATGTGTCAGGGTGAAATCAGGAGAAAGAAGACTTATAGAAATCAGGGAGAATATAAATGTTATAGAGAAGGAGATAAGAAAAGGCATTTTTCATGGAGATCATGAAAGAAAGAAAGCACAGCATGAACAGGTACTCTGATACACATGAAATGAGCAAGAAACACAAATAGAAACACAATAGAATGGAAGACCTTTTGAGGTACAGTTTTGGAGAAGCAGCTGGCTTCTGTGACGTTCGCTGCAATGTCATCTTGGGTTGGCCTTATGCAGGCGCGGCCGGTACAGGTAAGAGTGGTGAGGCGGTGGGGCGGAGCGGGGATAAGGCAGATGCAAGTTGACATACGGCGGCATAGGGAAATAAAATAAATGAACTAAACCACTTACCTTGCGCTCGCCACATCGCTGAGTGGGCGAGCGCAAGGTAAGTGGTTTTATTTATTTTATTTTCTCTATCCCGTCGTCTGTCGATTCCCCCCACCTCGCCCCGCCCCACCCAGCCGCTCCACCATTCTGTACCGGCTGCGCCTGGCCCTATACTTTTCTGTCCACATGCATTCAAACCATTCCCCGAATTTTGGCTTTTTGGCTACTTCAATCGGTGATACATAGGGATACCAACCTTTTCAAAGATTCCTGATCTTTCAGCTCATCAGGGCACCGCTGCAGGACGCACTGCGCCGTTTTACAATGTGTGTTGAAACCGCCTATTCATTTTAAGATCCCTTTATAAGTCTTCAAACATTTTCTTAAACTAATCTGTACGTATATTCAACCCTTTATGAGGTGAAAGCCTCTTCTGTGCTGCTGCTAATAAGAGTGCCAATTTCAGTCCTACCTGTGTTGCCATTCACCTGATAATAATCCCAAAGGTGCCCCTGGACTTCTAATACCTTCCTCAAGGGTTGCTGGGGAGCACCTCTGTGCAAACATGAGCAGTGTGGTGAGCGGCAGCCATAATATAAACTCCATCTTGCAAAACGTCTCCGCCAATGTAAATGATGGGAGCTCCAATGTCGATGCCAGCTTTCACCCCCAGCCACCAATGTTTAGCTTGTGCTTGCTGATTGACCTGTGCCTTCGATTGTCAGCCACCACCATGTACATCAAGAGGATCTCTTCAGACTTCTTTCTCTGGTGACCAGCCTTTACTACACATCATTTACCAATGCAATGCCTCTACCACACAAGTACCACAAATATACCTTACCACACATGCATTTCCCCTACTAAGTAAGCATGTTTAAGGTAAGAGTGTGTGTGTATATATAGGTTTAGGGGTGGTAGGTTTATATGGTACGAAGGGGTATTTTTGGGGTTTAGTGGTGGGCAAGTGTATATAGTGGTAAGGGTATTTTTAGGGTTTAGGGCTGGGTAAGGAAACTGCGTGGTAAGGAGATTTTTATAGTTTAGGGGTGGTAACTTTATAGGATGGTAAGGGGATTTTTAGGATTTAGGGGTGGGTATGGGTTGGTAAGGGTACTTTGGGGTGGGTAATGGTATTGGGTGGTAAGAGTATTTTAGGGTTTAGGAGTGTGTAGGGGTATAAGTTGTTAAGGGTATTTTTAGGGTGCAGAGGTGGGCAGGGGTAAACGGTGGTAAGAGAATTTGTAAGGTGTAAGGGGAGTAGGAGTATAGGGTGGTGAGAATTTTTTTAAGGGTTTAGATGTGGGTAATGGTTTAGAGTGGTAAGGTAAAAAGGACAGCAAAAATCGTTTTAAAAAGAAGGGGTGTTTGGTAGGGTTTCCCCAATAAAGAAGAAATGTAAATGTATAATAATGTGAAAAAGGGTCCCCCACCCAAAAAAAAATATTAATTTACCAATAAAGCCATTCGTGATAAAGGTATTGCATGGTAAAGGCACTTCATGGTAAATGATGTGTGGTAAAGGCATGCGTGGTAATTGCATGTATTGTATTTTCATACAACCCTTTTCTGTCTCCTCTGTAGACGATGGTTATGCTCCGTCTGTGTGGATCACATACAAACTTGATTCGTTTTAGTCCAGGCTAGTGGCTACCAGTCTGCATTCGTATATTCCCACCTGTTCCATAAACAATGGCATAGTGCCCTGACACATGCGAAACATTGACTCCTGTGTGCTGAATTCATGCCATAGTATCAACAACCGTTTGGCCTCTTCAACACGCTTCGTCTTTGGATTTCTGCATGGTAAATGTGTCACCAAACCAACAACTGTGTTCTGCTTTTCCACCTTGATGGGGTCCTCGGTGAAGATATTCTCTATGTTCATTGCTTTGGCATGTGAGCGCTGGGATGACCTCCAGAGGGTGAATATGATCTTCTGGTACAAGCTGAGCCCCACACAGTTGCATGATACGAATTCCATCACCTGTGAAATCACTTCATCTTGTGGATCATCCATGTGGCAGGTGCTCACCATCTCTGACAGCTTCCTTTGACTACACTCATCAACTTGATTCCACCTTCTCCGTCTAATACAGAAGGAATATCTCATAATCATCATTCAGTTGGCCTTGGACATGCATTGAGGGCATTGACTGCCACGCCATAGATAGCCTCAGCGCATGTGCAAGGTAATGTTGGAAATATACCTTTGAACGTCTCCTCTAGCTAACTAAAGGCTAAGCGACCATTCCATTGCAGCAAGAGTCTCTTTGATGACCTTGAAGAGAGTCATCAGACTTCCATCCATGCATTACATCTTGACGCAGATGAGGGTGGTGGCATACGAGGGACACGTCCTTGGTGCAATCCATGGGATATATAGGACCGCCGCAGTGTCAGGAGACAGTGGCTCACACCTGGGTCTGCTCCTCACCATTGCATGGGGTCCCAGCACTCAAAGTAGTCAGCACGCATACATCTCATCGAACAGGTAAGCGGGGTTGAAGTCCCCTGCAGGTCACCCTTTTGTTTGCTTGTTTGCTAGCCACAGCGTTGTAGGTGTATCAGGCACGGGTGAGTGTATGTTTCGTTCAGCTTAACGGGAAATCAACAAATCACAAGTATCACAGACATAACAACACCGAGTTAAAATGAGACAGATGAAGGCAGGCATGGAAGCAACTACACCATAACCACAGGGGTGATTTCTGGAATGAAACACCAATACAGGCAGTGAAAGAATAAATACAGAGATCCAGGCAGAATAACAGCGAAAGAAAACAAAATGCAGTTTAATCTTAATACAGAGTACATTCACCAAGGCAGACAAACAGAGAAATGCGTGCATAGATGCCGTGAAGGTATGTTAATGAAGGACAGAGAGAGAGAGACAGAAGAAGGTCCAGAGACAAAGAACAAGGGCACTGATTAACACAGACAGGGGCAGGCAGATGAGTTGGTTCAGACAGAGAGGTCTATAGAGGAGCGAAAAAGACAGGAAAGGGGAAAAGAAAGGGAGATGAGAACGCCCAGAGATGAGGTGTAAGGGACTCTTCATGGGATGGAAGGGTGCCCGCATCCTGTGCAATGTCACAAGCGAGACTGAATGGATACCTGAATCCTGCCTGTCCTTCTGCTGGCATTGCAGTGGCAAGGCCTAGAAGACGTGGAAGGACTATTTGCTTTCCACACCGAAAGGGGGTTGTGATTGCCCAGGTGGCAGGGTCCAGTGCTCGAGGTCTGACAGGTGAGAGATGTTCTAGAAGCGTGAGCTGTCTGAAGGTTTTAGTTGGAGGCGACGAGTGTCCGTGCCACAGTGCACCCCTATGGGGTGATACACTACGGTCATGCCTGCCAGGCCCACATCAACCACCCCCGCGGCCAGCTGTAGGAACATGCAAGAAGTACCCATGGGGACCTAGGATCAGGGACCTGGGAAGGAGGTAGAGGAAGTGAATAGGAGATGAACACAAGCAGGTCGTAAGAGAAAGCCAAAGAGAGTTGGAAACAGGCCACATGGAGTAAATCAGGAACATATGTGGAATACAGATATGAAACAGATGCGGGAAAAATCATGAGACAAACTGAGGCAGAGAATATGAGACAGATAGGAAGAGAATGAGAGCTAGGTACAGGTAATGAAAACAAATCAGCAATTAAATATATACAGTGAGTTCATGAGTTTATGAGACGGAGAAAAGGACAGTGAATAAGAGAAAGAATCATCCAAGGAGTTGACACAGGCAGTCAGTAAGACACAGCCACAGGTAGTGGGTAGGTACACAAGGTCTCGCAGTTCGGACTTATTAAGGTAGAGGGTCATCAACAGATTTTTGAGAGGTCCTCTCACTCTTAACTTATCAAGGCATTCTTCATCATATGATGGCCTCTCACACTAGAATAGGTACAATGTCACTACAGCCGACTGGACAGAGGGAAACTATTCTTACACCGGGGAGTTCTTAGAAATCTGTTGTCAGGACAGTTCATTGGGTCCTGTTAATTTGGCAAGGGTCTTCTTGAGAGTGATATGAAACTGAACAGTGGTATATAATCACACGCATAACGGCAGTCGAGGGGGCCTGTGTGGGTATCTTGGACGCGTCGGACTTCTGAAAAATATGTGACTACGAAGATGGCATCCCCCCATAGTCAGGTGAGGAGGTGTATGTACTAAAAGCCCCTTTACCTTGGACCTCATTTGCGAACCCCTTGGACACAAAATTAGAAATCTGGCGTTCCGGATTGTACCGTTCAAGAATATACGGCAGTTGGGAAACGGGGATTATTCAAGTCCGTTTAAGAAGGCGGTCCAGTAAATAGACCATTCTTTGTGTCTGCAAAAGAAGTACAAGAATAAGTGCAAATATCAACTCCCTTTCATTCAGGGTATAACAATCAAATATACCACAAAGAAAAGTGAACATAATGACTGTCTTGGGGTGCCTTGCCATAGCGTGGGGCAAATCGTGCTGGGTCTGCCGGGTGACATCGCCTGCCCTGACCTCTGCGGCACTTACTGGATCAGGTGATGAGGTCTGGGGACATCTGCTGCCGGTTTCCCCTGCCGCCGCTGCCTGCTCTGACTGCGCGGCCGCTGAAGGGGGAGACTAAAACCCCCAGGAATCCCTGCAGCCGGACGCCGCCTACTCCCACTTAGCGCCCGGTGGCGCTTAAAAGTTCGGAAGAGCTCCTGTGGAGCGGGTGCTTTGCTATAGCGTGGGGCAAATCGTGCTGGGTCTGCCGGGTGACATCGCCTGCCCTGACCTCTGCGGCACTTGCTGGATCAGGTGCCGAGGTCTGGGGACATCTGCTGCCGGTATCCCCTGCCGCCGCTGCCTGCTCTGACCGCGCGGCCGCTAAAGGGGGAGACTACAACCCCCAGGAATCCCTGCGGCCGGACGCCGCCTACGCCCACTTAGCGCCCGGTGGCGCTTAAAAGTTCGGAAGACCTCCCGCATCGTGGGACGCGCACGGGCAGCGCAGGGAGAAGGCCGGGACAAGGGCGGGACCGTCTTAGGCCGTCAAAGGCCAGAAAAGGCTGGGCTGGGCGACCCCTCCAATGCTCGCACTATATTGGTTATGGCAATCTAAAAACTGTTGAAAGGTATTGACTTGGCTGAAGTATGTAAACTCTGCTATTTGCACCATATTTTACTTGAGCTGAGGATAGATCATTGGCTTTACTGTAAAATGGCAAGGAGACGGGTAAACCAACCCTTGATGGACAAAACGTGCAACACCATAGACACATATTTAGTTAAAGCTGTTAGTGCTTTATCAGAAGAGATTAATCGTACGGAGAGACGCTTGTCCACAGGGTTTAGTATTACGCTCGGTGATAAGATCAGTGATGAATTAATCTTGATTAATGAAGAAAGAGCAAGTACCCCTGAGTTACCCCCAATTGCAAGAGATGGCTCTGATTATGCTGAGGGCTTGAATGATATTGTAGATGAGCACTCTCGTATCTCTAACACATCCACACTATATGTACTGATTGCGTCCCCCAATGTTTCTCCTCCTCCTCTGCCTAAAACCATCGGGCAGAAAAAGAAAACAATTGGTCAGGGGAACTCTAAGATTAAGAAAGATAAGAGATACCCTACAAGGGGGGGCCCAGTAAATACTAATAAAAATTTAGCCCCTGAAAATGTGTTGAATGTATCATCTGTAGAAGTTATTTTAGATAAATTAATCGTACTACTTAGGCCCCTCCATGACAGAATAGATAATATAGCTAAGGAAGTTCATAAACTAAATGGAAGCTTTGAGAAAATGTATGCAAGAATGGAGAAGGGCAACCTGAGGGCAGATATCTGTCGGGAGGATTTAACCTTGGCCATTGACTGTAGTAGTAATCCCCCAATACCTAATGTAATTAATCATACAGAGAGAATATCTGTAGGGGACCAAACATATAGCCAAGTTTTAAAGGAAAATTTAATGCAGAGTAGAACTAAGCAGGCTACCTTTTTAAACTGTGGTAAAGACCAAAGGGAGAAACCAACTGCAGGGGCTAGTAATCCCCCGGCAACAGACATCAATAGAGTAGATAACATAGATTTTATACTCTCTAAAACAAATAAAGCACCTTTATCTATTGATTTGCCCCCTGGATAGAGACCAATTTGGCTTTAGACCAGGGCATGGAACAGAGACCGCGTTGGTGACCGTTCTGGACAAACTTCGAATGCGGGCTGACGGCGGCAGCTCCTCAGTTCTGGTGCTGCTGGACATGTCGGCCGCTTTCGACACGGTTAGCCACTCGGTGCTACTGGCAAGACTGGAAGGACTAGGGATTACGGGCGGGGCTCTGAAATGGCTGAAGTCCTATTTGACTAATCGTCAACAGGCAGTGACCCTGACACCTTTCGTCTCTCCTTGGTTCCCGGTTCACCATGGAGTACCTCAGGGCTCAGCCATCAGCCCAATCCTCTTTAATGCATACTTGGGACCTCTGATCCCCCTGATAAAATCTCATGGGATCGAGGTAGTTAATTATGCGGACGATATACAACTGATGTTCCCCCTGGAAGGAGAGCAGGCAGTCTCCTTATACTCGTTCCAGGTTTGCATGAGGAAGGTCTCTGATTGGCTGAAGATCAATTCACTCCAGTTGAATGCCGGGAAAACGGAGCTCCTACACTGCGGCGCAGCTAAAATTTCCAAATTTCCTCTGTCCGAGTTCCGACTATGGCCGGAGGACCCTCCCATAATTGCAGTAAAATCAGTCCGCAACCTGGGGGTCATGATGGACAATGACCTCCAGTTGCAATCCCAGGCCAATAAAACTATTGGCTCCTGTATTGTTTTGCTGAGAGGTCTTCGCCAAATCCTCCCGCTCCTCCCTAATGATACTAGGTCTCTGGTGGTCCAGAGTGTGATCCTGAGTAGACTGGACTATTGTAATTCTCTGTACTTGGGTGCTCCCCTTTTCATTGTACAGGGATTACAAAGAGTTCAGTCGATGGCAGCAAAACTGGCTCTCACAAGGCGGCGTGAATCATCGGTCACGCTGGCACTAAAGGACCTCCATTGGCTCCCGGTTAAGAGGAGGATTGAGTTTAAGTCGCTAGTTATGGTTTATAAGGCCTTACACAACCTTGGCCCGCTGCCTCTGCGAGATAGCTTTTCTTGGTACCAACCAACAAGGTCCCTCCGCTCCTCTAGCCAGAGCCTGGCAGTAGTTACTAGAGTAAAGCGTGCCAGGATGGGAGGTAGGGCTTTCAGCACGACGGCAGCTCGTCTGTGGAATCAGATGCCTCTAGAACTGCGCCAGGCTAAAACATTGCTGGGTTTTAGGAGGATTTTAAAGACCTGGCTCTTTCGTCAGGAATAGTATGGCACCAACCCTGACTCCTGGCTAGCAGTCTCTGTATTGTCCCTTGTTGTTGTGTCTCAGAGCGCCAGGATACCCGTTGGGTGGCAGACTCGCGCGTTACAAGAATTTATACAATACAATACAGTGTGGGGCATATGTGGCAGTCTTAGTGAATGTACCTAAGTTAGGGAAGGACCAGTGAGAAAATTATGATGCACTCAAAAACAAAACACTACATTGGTTGACTTACAACTGTGTTTTCCCGTTGTCGGGGGCCAACCAGATATTGTTAACACAACGGGTAGGATGGATCGGCCCTTTCAAGAAAAAGTTTTAGGGAGATTGTATCATGATTAATTTGAAGTCCCCCAGTTGGGTGAGGAATACTTTAGCGAATGCTCCACCACCGTCCCCCCGAGAGTATAACTCGACTCTCTTGCCACTAGGATATTTCTATAGGCACCTAATGTTGAGCAGGAATCAGGGTAACTTAACCCACAACCCTAATTCTATTAATCAGGCACTATCATTAGCGCAACCACCTTCTTGTATAAATGTTCCTTTACATAACAGATATCAGGCACTAAGTTCTTTGGAAGATAATGACTGACTTACGTTATTTGATGGAACAGTGCAGAAATTCAACTCAATAGGAAACGAGGATGCCA
Source organism: Triturus cristatus (assembly GCF_964204655.1). Classification (NCBI taxonomy): domain Eukaryota; kingdom Metazoa; phylum Chordata; class Amphibia; order Caudata; family Salamandridae; genus Triturus; species Triturus cristatus. Next base: position 180,099,225 of record NC_140590.1, read on the forward strand.
TAGCTCAAGGAGCAGCATTAGAGGTTGGGCTGTCATTTTCTTTGCCCATCGTACAAGAAGTTTATAACAAGTCTTATTGTAATATGGATGTAAATATAGGCAGTGAATTGCAAGAAATAATTTGGAAGGGGCAGTTAGAAACTGAGATGATAGCAAGTGCTGTAATATTAGAGCCTTTACCTAAGGAGAGCCCAAATAATAATTTACACTTAAGGAGTAGGCCTGTTACAGTTGGTGCAAATGAAGGATATATAATTGTGACATGGAACGTAGCAGGTCTTAAAAGGAAATTGGACACGCCGTTCTGGAAAGACTTCATTACCTCTAATTATGATATAATCTGTTTACAAGAGACCTGGCATAGAGATCCAATTTTTGCAGAGGGATATACCTCAAAATGGATTAATGCTATGGATTCTATGTCAGGAAGGGCAAAGGGTGGTCTTCTGATTCTTGTCTCTAATAAACTTGTGGAATGTAAAATTAAAAGTTGTATAACAATAGACTACCACTGCCAGCTTATGAGGTTTCAATTCCATAAGGGTAAAGATTTGCTGTTAGTTAATTATTACAATAATATTTTAAAAAGTAATAGGGGGAGTGTAATTTATAAACTGGAAAAAGAAATTGAGAGGGCATTGTTAGAGCCAAATACACAAGCTATTATCCTTTGGGTCGGCGATTTTAACATCCAAGTGTGTCCGCTGGCCCAAACTAAAATATGTGGGTTTATGAAAGATCACAACGTGGAGGATAATACTGGCCATATGCATTTCCCACATGGTGAATATGGTACAGCACTAATAGCTAAGTTCGATCTTGAACTTTTGAGTTGTACCATGACCAGGGATAATATTAAAAGCCCACATTTTACCGGCAGGAAAGCTGCTACTACTATTGATCATGTTCTGATTTCGTGCAATAGTGACTATGCCAATTTATGGATTACAGAACAGGTTGTTAGTGATCACAACAGCATTTCGTTATCATTATTATGCTGGGGGAAAAGACAACCAAATAACACTAAGAGTATTATTAATATTACTCCCACAAGAGCAAATGGCACGAGGATTAAATGGACGGGTGTAGACCCCAAAAAAAAACAAAAGGAAGTGATTGTTAAATGTAGACGGGAAATAGATCACTGTCTTAGCGAAGAGTTAAATTCAATGCTCTTGATTCCTAGCTCCCTTAAAATAACTAAGATTATAGAAGGACTTTTTACCAAGAATCACAGTGCAACAAAAAAAGTACACGCAGGATGGTTCGATAGGAATTGTACTCAGGCTCTACATAGTTTGAAGTTAGCGTTAGGAACTAACCACGTAATAAAATACACATACAAGAATTACGTTTTAAATATAAACGAACTATTGAAGTCCGTAAAAGAGAATTGCAAGGCGAAGCATGGGACAAACTCAGTTTAGCTGCAGCCACTAATAATAGCAAACTATTCTGGGAGACAGTAAATTGTCCTTTTTTAAAGGATGATTGCCAACCAGAACTAACCTCGCATGTAAATTGTAATGTCTGGATCGAATATTTTACCAACATTTTTAACCCAGATAGGATTGATAACAGTTCCCCCTTTGATTCTACCTGGCCCGTTTTACCCCTATTGATAAATATTTAAGAAGTATATGAAGGACTAGCGGATAGTAAAGGAGGTAAAGCCCCAGGGCAGGATGGGGTCCCTACTGATTTGTACAAGAATGAAATTAATTTATGGGCCCCGATTTTAACTAGGATTTTTAATGTTGCTGTAGAAGACCACTTTCCGCCGTCTTGGGGACACTCACTAATTATCCCCCTTTTTAAAAAAGGTTCCAAATCAGAAGCCTGCAATTACCGGCCAATATCGTTACTAGACTCTTCCATTAAGGTAATGAGCAGGATTCTGTTGAAAAGGCTCGAATCTTGGGCCTCAGATAACAAAATCCTCTGACAAGCCCAATATGGGTTCAGGAAGGGCTTAGGTACATTGAAACAGTGTGTCAACCTTGATCTTCTTATCAGCAAGTACACATTAGTGAAAGGGGGTAATCTGTTCTTATGTTTTGCTGACTTAAGTAGTGCTTTCGACCTTGTGGACCATTCCATACTGTGGCGTATACTACTGGATACTGGTGCCCCAAAAGAAATTGTTTATTTTTTGGCAAGACTTTATGAACGTCTATCCAGTAGAGAGCGCTATGGTCCCGCAGGCGAATGTACCCCGTTTTTTAATGTTAAAATGGGCATCCGACAGGGTTGCGTTTTGGCCCCACTTTTGTTTTCATTGTTTATTAACCTAGTGGATGCAGCCCTAAAACAGATATCCGCAGATGCCCCTCTGATATATGGCCAGGTTGTCCCTATTTTATTATATGCAGACGATGCTGTTTTATTGTCATGTACTCCAATAGGCCTCCAGCGTCTTATTATTAATTTTATAATGTTTATTAATGGCAGAAAACTTTTAATTAACAAATCTAAGACATTTGTTATGACATGTGGGAAAAAAACACCTAAACCAAGCAAGGGCTTTTTTCTGGAGGGTACAAAAATTCACTCGGTTAAATCTTTTTGTTATCTCGGCGTAACCTTCGCAGGAAATGGGAAATGGTTATGCGAATATGATAACATACGACATAAAATGAGTTGAACTACCAATAGTATTTTCAGATTTTCAACCAAAGTGGGAGCCAGAAGAATTAAAGATATGGTTGCCATTTATAATGCTAGGTGTGTATCTTCTGCCCTCTATGGTGCAGGCATTTGGGGGCACCATTCTGAGAAGTCACTACAGCAAGACGAAAACACTTTTCTTAAACGCTTGCTGAGCGTTCCCCCTTCGGCCTCTATAGATTTGATACATCAGGAAGTGGGACTCACCTATATCTCAGATTTAGCCGTTTTACGTCCTCTTCTATTATGGCGCTCTATTTGGTTGAAAGAGGAAACGTTATTTACAAAACGTATTATTAGAGACTGTCTGAAGTTGGACCATTGTTCTCGTATCCCCTGGTTAAGTTTTATTCATTACTGGTATAGACTTTTGTTTAATTGTAATATCAACATAGAACCAGAGTATGTGGCTTTAATTTCAAAAAGGGAGAATAAAGAAACCTTCTTAGATTATAAAGGGGTGGTACGAGAGAGATTAATTGGGAAACAACCCACTCTGATATACTACCAACAATTAAATCTTAAAGCTGGTTGTCAGGCATATCTGATTGATGTAACAAAATCCACCCATCGTTTTGTCCTGACACGTTTAAGGCTAGGGATTTTTCATCACCTTGTGGCTTTCCCGATTATGAAAAAAAGCACCAGCTCTAGGTGCCCTTGCGATAATATGTCTAAGCAAAGTTGTCGCTACTTTTTAATGTTTTGTAAATTTTATCTTTTATTAAGGAAATTTTACTTGAAACCCTTGTTTTTAAAATATAATATTCTGTCCATTAAAAATGCTATGAGGTTAGTTTCCACTCTGGAAAGCCCGGATGTTTCCTTTTATGTGGCATCTTACATTTTAAAAAGTATTGCTGCTAGGAAATCCATCATTCTTTAAATTTGTATATAATATGAACTGGTGCATTGAATATAGTGGTTAAGGCATTTCTGTACGTTCTCTGCATAATTTGCACAGAATTGAATACAGCTGACATGTCACTTTATAGTAGCCAAAATAGGATATAGCTGGCATATGACACTTTATAGCGTAATTTGCACATAATGTACAATGTTAGCACATGTCACTTTTTGTAAAATTTGTAGGTATTCCACTGTGTATCCTATTTTGAGAATGTTGCGGAGGCTGTTATAATGTATAATGTTTTCTTCCTTTTTTTCTCTTTTTGTTGTTTTTGTTGTAGCTTATATGGTTGTTATTACAAACCGAATAAAGCTTTTGAACTTGAACTTGAACTTGACTGTCTTGATAAAGATGGAATAACCAGATACCCATCGTAACGCGTCGATGTATTTATTTACATTATCCCGAGGACACGTTGGACCTGTAGATACAAAATAGAGTATATGTATCCAGTCTAATCTTGCTAAAATTATTCCCAGTGAATTGTTGAATTCAAAGAAAAAGCATACTGTCTATCATTGTTCGTCCTCACTGTTTTTTAGGGTTCTCTGTGGTAAAAGTGTCATAAGATGTTATGTTATGTCCTGATTTGATGAATTGTATTGTTTTTAATTATGCTGAAATGATGCATTGTGTTTTATTATAGGTGTTTTTATAATATTTGTGTTTTAATAATATTCATATGTACTAAAGAAATAAATTGACTTGTTTGTACTGAATGTTATAGTAGTATCATTGTTTGAGTGTTTCAGGGATTTTGAGTGAGATCTTTTTTGAGTTTGTCTATGTGTTTTATATGAATTAAGAATTCCACTATTGAGAGGGGGTTCTTTTTTACTGAATGAATCAAGGGATAATTTGTTTTTTGTACTGATAGTACTCTACTCCCTTGGTTGCTGACAAGGGGTCTCTTTCTGTTTAAACACCCCCCATAGTCTGCCATGAAGCCTGTAGTATAATAAGACTCCGGTTGTGCTAATAGTCAATGGAACTGGTAGGGTTTTAGTTTTTACCCTTCGTGCATGGTCTGATTATATACCACTGTTGAGTTTCTTATAACCCTGAAGAAGACCCATGTCCTGTATAGGCTACCCAAGGGGTCGAAACATGTTGGTAATTTCAGTATGCTTTTAAGGTCAAGTAATTAATCATTTTTCACGCTATGACATGTTTTTGTATGATTTAAACCATACCAGAGGTACTCAGTAATAAAGTAGGGCTTTTGAGTATACCCCTAGGTATTTCTAATGTATTTTTGTTACCAAATTAACATTACCCAATGTACTGTCCTGACAACAGATTTCGAAGCACTCCTAGGGTTAAGAATAGCTTCCCTCTGTCGAGTCTGCTGGAGTGGCATTGTTCCTATTTCAGTTTGAGAGGCCGTCAAATGATGAAGCATGCCTTGATAAGTTAAGGGTGAGATAACCTCTCAAAAATCTTTTGATGACCCTTTAACTTAATAAGTACAAACTGCAAGAGTATAGCAGGGACTTCATCACCCTCAAGTAGTTTAGGGTTTTGTATTTGTTAATAAGGGGATATACTCAAGGTTATACTTCTTACTTTCTTTTGGAAAACAATAGGTACGCAAGGTGACTAGAGCAGTGTGTAAAGTCGAAAGAAGAATGAATGAAGGGTTTGTAAAGTATGACAGTTACTACTAGAGTGTCCCGATGATGAGACAAAATACCAGAAAGGGGTCCTTCTCCCTCTTACGTAAACAGCGGAGTTTTCAAGAGCTTTCAGAAAGCTCTCTTCGCGGAGATGACTCTGAAAGGGAGAGGGACCTCGAACCAGTATTTGGCGGCAAAAACTGAGCAGGCGGAACCGCCTCATTTCTTTCGTTTGATTAGAGGAATCATTAGCAGCCTTGCTGACTGAGAACCTAAGGTTCCTTTAGGATAGTATTCCACCATCCTACTGGACAAGTAGAAACTGTGAATGACAGAAATATGCAGCACAGAAGTAAGAAAGGAAGGCAGAGGGAGGAGAAAAAGTAAGCCGCAGAAAAGATAAGACTAGCCCAGGGAAATGATGTATGGGCAGAGAAAGGAAAAGATGAAAACATTAACTGAGACAGGTACAAGTTGGGTGAAAAATATCTTTATTACAAAATCCCCAGCACCATAAAAAAGTTATAAATATTATTTGTCATCATTTGAAAGTGCACGAACTGATGATGCGTTGTGCTGGTGCTGATAATTAGTTGCCATTCTCGGATATTTCAGCCCACAACAGCGAGGACCGTCCTACATAACGCAATTCATGCATATATTGCTTCACTACAACTCCCAGAATACAACATCTCTTTTACACAGAACCTGAAGACATTTAGGCAACGATGGCTCCATTCACGTTCTTTGTCCTTGGATTTAAAACAAGTACAGCATCCGTGCATTCAAGATCATATGAGCATATGTAAAGTGTGTGATATTTCCCCTCCAGGTCTAGGCACTGTATTTATGATTGAACAAGTAAGATTTTCCCTTATTCAGAATAGAATACTTATAAGTCAAATGTTTGTTACAAATCAGCTACTCCTTTAGTCTGCAGATAAGTACTTTATGCTCTGGGTGTCAGCGGTTGATACCAGTCCTTGCGTCTTGTGCAACATGTTCACCCACCCATGTTTTGTAGTTCATCTAGATTTAATCCACTTGAACTACATCACTTACTACATCTACTGCTATGATTAAGAGGAGCCTACATTTATTTTTAAAAAAACACAATGCCAGTGTAGGTTCTGCTGATCTTTATGTATTGCTCCTATTTCTCAATTCAACTCTCTCTGGCTGTCACAAATCTCTCAGCATCAAAAGTTGTTACATATTGAGAATACTTTCCCTTTTCTCGATGACTCTCTTAAACTTCTTTACTTTATTCCAAGGACACGTGCTGTTACTCGAACATCATAATAGTAGGTGAATCTACTCCTGAAATTGCTGAGATATGAATAGGACCTTTAACATGCTTTTTGTTGCCTAATTTTAGAAGCCAAATTTCTCATGAAGATGTATTTCAGGAGAGATGAGCTCAGTAACATTTACTTCGACGTCCAGTTTAATTTCCTTTAGGTTCACAGTAAAGTTATTTTTTCTTATAGAAGAGGAAATGCAGTAGCTTTAGTTACACAGTGGGCCTTTGTGCTTTAAAGGTTTTAAGTCTTCTCAGTCGCTGTGACTGAGTTGCACCGAGAGTGCGGGCATGGGTCCCTTCACTATTGGTCAGCAATCAATTTAAGATGTCTAGCAGAGGATAGAAGACCTGTTAAAGACCTTACCAATCTGCCTTGCATCACATATCATAACATATTTCTCATTTCAAACAGAACAGTTTCTCTCATACAATCTCTCACATACATGGTCAGGAACACCTATAAGCATTGTGAAAGATCTCCACACGGCCACCTAGCAATGTGTTGATGTATGTGCGCATTGACAACATGGGGAGCAGGGGTGTGAGAGAGCTCGGGATGAGGAGTCAATCCACATCCATAAATAAAAAATCCAAAGGATATATTTTACTGTTTAAGCATAAATATGGTTGGCAATAAGACACTCAGATAGATAGGCTCTCTATAGAATTAATACAATGCCACTGTTAGTGTCTGGAAGTTTGATGCATGATTGAAATGTGGGGCATACTGAGTGGTTGCAGGTAATGAGTGCCAAAGAACTCTGTAAGAGATAATGTAGGATGTTGGGAGGGACAAAAGCCGTTTTTTTTAATGAACCTGCTCTCGTCTTCATGATCGCCATAGGCTCCTGGTTGAAATAATCATCAGCCTATGTAAGTCATGGTTATGATATGTTATATTATATTATGTCGATTTGTAGAGCACACTAATCACCCGTAACAGTATCCAGACGCTTGATCTGGTGTGTCAGTGTGTGCTCCCTGCAGAGTTATTCGAAGAGGCAGGTCTTCAGCTTCTTGCGGAGCTCATGAAGTGAGGAGGAGGCTCTGACCTGTTGTGGGAGCTTGTTCCATGTTTTTGGTGCGATATAGAAGAACGAGTACCCTCCTGCTTTGCTTTTGTGAATGTGGGGTGGGATGCAAATGGGAGTGAGACTGAGCGTAGATGTTAGACAGGTTGGTGAAAGTGTATGCAGTTATTCAGGTATGCTGGTCCAGTGTTGTGCAGGGCTTTGTAAGTGTGTGTGAGAAGTTTGCATTGGCTGCATCTGCGTCTGGTACAGAATGTGTTATCTACTAAAGTCTGCTTGTGATGAGGGCTTGCATGACGATTTGTCTGGTGTTTTGTGGCAATCATTTGAAGATTTTTAGCAGCACACATAGCATGTGGAAGAAGGTGGAGCTCACTGTGTTGACTTGTGTCCTAATTTTTGAGCTTGTTGTCCAGGATCATCCCCAGATTTCTGGCATGGTGGGTGGGTGGGTGTTGGTGCTTGTCCTAGTTTTGTTGGCCTCCAGGTGCCATCATCCCATAATGAGATCTTGTTTTAAAAAAACAGTATTTCTGTCTTGTCTGAGTGGAGCTTCAAGCAGTTGGTTCTTATCTATTCTGCTCCTAAGGCCTTGCAGTTGGTGAGTTGGTTCTAGTGGTAGTTGTTTTGTCTGTCAGAGAGAGGATGAGTTGGGTGTAATTGGAGTAGGAGACAATGGTGATGCCTTGAGAACGGATTATGTTGGTGAGTGGTATCATGTAGATGTTGAATAGGGTTGAGCTCAGGGACGCTCACTGGGGGACTCCACAGATCAAGTTCTTTGTTTCCAATGTTAAGGGTGGCATTCTGGCTTTTTGGATTCTTCGCTGGAGGGAAAGAGCAAATCCAGATGAGTGTGGGTCCTTGGATGCTGGCCTTGTGGAGTCTTCTGATGAGTGCATGGTGGGAGACTATGTGGAATTCCACACAGAGGTCGAGCAGAATGAAGGGTCGCAGTTTCTTCTTGGTCCAGAATGGTCCTGATATCGTCTGTAGCTGCCATGAGTTCTATTTCCGTGCTGTGGTTCTTTCTGAATTCTGATTGGATATTGTAGGAGAGGAGGATCTGCTTCACATGGGTACCCCCACTTTTTGCTGGTGTTTCACTGTTTTTCGACCTTAGTCTGGCTGTGGCCCTGCTAATCAGGACCACAGCCTAGCTGCTTCCTCTCTAAAATGGTTTCCATGTACATTAGGTACATATCTAATTGGATTCTGGAGTGCCTTATAAGCCCCTAGTATATGGTATACTATGTACCTAGGGCATAGGTACCTCAGAGACCTACCAGGGGCTGAAGCACGTATTATGCCACCCCTGGGAATGGCACCACAGATCTCTGCTACTGCAGCCTGGGTAAGGGTGTGCTTGCAACCCTTACAGTGGTATAGGCTACCGATATCCACCTATATATACAGATACATATAAACCTATAAGCCACTCCTATGGCAGGCCTTGACAATCCTGAAGGCAGAGTGCTTGGTTTTGTGTGAGAGGGTGCCCAAGCATGAGATGAGCCCCTCTGCAGTTTTCGGAAATACTTCCTTATGGCTGTTCTGTGATACAGCCATACCATATACTATTAAGTGCATTATAACCTCGCGGTAAATGCTAACTTTGGAATTGCTGCATCAAAACATGTTGTGTTTGGTGTCAAACGCTTTGGAATACTACCCCCCGAGGCGGGGGTAGCATTCCACCCTTCTAGAGGGAGAGACATGTTCACACTGGTCTAACCTGGTAGGACTTTCCTGAGCCCTGGCATCTGCCACAGACACGGGTCTGGCCTCCTGCTGCTGACCGAAACTCCAGCAGGGGAGGCATGGACAATAGGTTTCCTGTCGAAGGGAGGTGTCACCACCTCCCCAAACATGTAGCTGTGTATTGGGGCTGGGCGGGAGCACTCTCTGGTGCTTTGAAGTCCTGCACTGGGGGCACATTTGGTGTCCCTGTGCATAGTCCAGTTCAAACCGGTTGCAGGGGCTACCTGCCCCTGCTCTGGCGCGAAACTGGACAAAGGAAATGGGTGTAACCACCCCTCTTTCCAAACCCTCCCATAGGTGGGTCCCTAGAGTAAGTCCAACCACCAAACTTAGTATAAGTATGGGAACCCAGTCCTTGCGACTTCAGATTACCCTAGACGAAACTCTGCAACATATATCCTGGACCTTCGACTTTCTATCCTGACTAGAAGACTGAAGAAATCTCCTTTGGGTTCAAGGAGTGACTCCCCTGCTTGGCAGGCACCAAAGAAGCAACTGACCGGTCTGCATCGCTGAAGCTCTTGTCGGACGCCAAAGTCCTTGTATCACCAGAGGTAGATTTCCAGACTTCCCCGAGGCTACCCTGAGTCCACAGCAAAGCTGAGGCCCGTGGCTATCGTGGGTGACGTGGAACTGTGACCCCTGGACACCATGAACTTTTCCAGCAACACTATCTTCCTGGTCTTCCTCGAAGTTGTGCTTTGGGCTCCGAGTAGCCCCAGCCTTGAGCACCTCCTGCACCGATGATTGCTGGCCTCCACTCCACGAGTGACCCGTGGGCCAGTTTCAAGTGCTACCGCTTGAGGCTCCTTCGCGATTGCTAGCACGTTGGCTAGTAGGTCCCCACGAAGGCAACTCCTCTTCTAAGTGGGCTTTCCTAGTTGCTCCAGACATTCCCTGACTTACCCTTGCTGGGTGAGTACCCCAAACCTTGCTGGTCTGCACCGCAGTCCTTTCTCTTGCCGTTGCCAAGGCTTGTTGGGTCCAATCTGGTCGCCGACACCGCAGCACTCGACAGACTTCATGGGACAGCTCGAATCCGGCTCGTGGACTTCACCGACACCTCCTGGACCTCGTGGCTGAAGAGTCAAGATACCCGTCAACTCACCTGAAGCACCCAACATCTGTGGGTATTGGTCCTCGTGGCTGAGGAGTCAAGACACCCGTCAACTCACCTGAAGCACCCGACATCTGTGGGTATTGGTCCATCCTCCCCTCGGTCACTGGCTAGTGACCCTGACTCTGTCCCCTCTGCTTTCAGGTTCCTTCCATCCCAGATCCAGGCTTGGATCTCTTCGGACACTTCTCCTTTTCACGGCAGCAGCAGTTCTTTACAGGCTTCCATTGCAATCGACGACGCGACCCGACACCAAAAGACACCTATGCACCCGGCTTCCCTGGGTGAGGTAACTAGAGTACTCTGGTGCTCCCGTGGGTGCTAGCCCTAGAACGTCTTAAGTCCAAAAGGGTTTGGTCCTGACTCGATTCTAAGTGTCCCCAATCTTAAAATTTCCAACCACGACATTGCTTATAGAAGTTAACAGGAGCCCGCGGTTGTGTTTACACACTGCATACAGTCCCCGTGGGTCCCCTGTGTCACTTCCTTGGGTGGTTCCTTGGGTTCCCAACGGCTCTACAGGCTCTAGGCCTTGTGTCTATTCCAGTCAAGGTTCTTATACCACTTTTTTGGTATATGGTTTGGTACGCCCCTAGGGCCCAAACGTGTATTTGTGCTATTACTGTTGATTGCTAACTTGTAACTTAAGTATTTCGAACTCCAGTCTCATACAGAGGCTAGAGGGGTGTGTTTTAACCTAAATACATATATTTTGAATATATACCTGGTGTGGTTGTCCTTTCATTTGATCATTCAAGAGACTATAGACTGGTAAAACAAGCTGCTTTACATTCCTTCAAGACTTAGCCTGAAGGCTGCTCTCCATAGCTACCACTAGGTTAGCTTTCAATAAAGGTTGTCTTTAACCAATTCACCATAAGGGGTTGTTTGGACTGATACAGGGTGCCCACTAGAACTAGTGGACAGCATATATCAGGCCACCTTCTCACATTGGTTTGCAGCGTGTGGGATTCCAGCTTGCTATTGTTTTACCAGATAATCTCAATTGAATTGATGAACTGAAAACCACTAAAGGTACCTAAGGTACATATAATATCAAGTTTAGCTACAGTAAGTTCTAATGAACTTAGAGTTGTGTGTTAAGGGATAGCACACCCTTTCTACAACTCAAGAGAGTTTAGTAGGCCACACTAGTGTAGGTAGTGCAATACACCACGCCACATTAGTAATGTCTAACCAGCCAGGGACCAGTGGGTCCCTACCAGGAACCAGTGAGCTCCTTTGATATAAATATGAGGATCTCTCCTTTGCTCAGCTTAGGGCCTTATGTTCTATTAGGAAGCTGAAGACAGGCAAAAGCTCAACCACCCAGCATCTCATAAAGATACTTACGCTGGATGATATCACAGGGCCTAGTGGGCCTGATGGGGTAGACAGTGTGGGTGAGGCAGCAGGTGAGGGTGGGCCTAGGGGTAGCAATTCCCCTGACCCTACCTCTAATGCTGACCAGACTGATGACAATGATCAGAATCTGGTGAACACAGCTCTCCGGGATGAGGATGAGGAGGATGACAACAATGCTCCTGCCTATATTCCTCCAGGTAGAGTTGAACATAGGGATAGAAGGGATAGATCTCTGTCAAGGGGATCTGTCCAGTCTAACTCCTCTAAAGGGACCTCTCTCTCTTCTCACAGAGGGAGGGAAACCTCCCAGGAGAGGAGAGAGAGACTGCTGAAGTATGAGCAAGACAAGTTCAACCTCTGAAAGCAGCAGATGGCCTTAGATAGGGAAGTCCTAGAGCTCTACAGAGCTAGTAAAAAGGAGGGACTAGAGTCCCTTGGTGGCAGCAATTTCCCTAGAGATAGGGAGAGGTCTTATGACCATAGAAACCTAAGTAAGATTGTCCCTCCCTACCAGAGTGGGATGACATCCACAAATGGATAACTGGCTTGGAGAGGGCCTGTAAAGTACAGAAGGTCCCTCAAGGTTAGTGGGCAGCAATCTTACGGCTCTCCTTTGCAGACAAAGGTAGAGATAAGCTCTTCACTGTAAGAGAAGAGGATGCTGATGATAACCAGGTCTTGAAAAGTGCACTAATAGATGGGTTTGGCCTAACCACTGAACAATACATGTTAAAGTTCAGAGACAACCAAAACCCACAAAATCAAGACTGGGTTGACTTTGTTGACTGTGCTGCTAAGGCTCTGGAAGGTTGGTTATTGGGCAGTAAAGTGTGTGACTTCATAGGATTGTACACTCTGATAATGAGTGAGCAGATTCTTAATAACTGTCAAAATCAGTGGTTGCCCCAGTACCTGGTAGACTCTGATCTGACCTCTCCCCAAGAATTGGGAAAGAAGGCAGACAAATGGGTCAGAACCAGGGTGAGGCAGAAGGTACAGAACCAAGGTGGTGACCCAAAGAAGCAAGATTCCAAGAACTCTGACAAGGGTGGGGACAAGGAAAAGACCAGAAATCTTCTCAAGGGCCCCAAAAATCTTCTTCTAATGGGGAGTCACAGTCAAGTAAGGGTAAAGACCAAAAGAAACCTTGGTGCAAAATCTGTAAGCAGAAAACTCACTGGACCAGTGACTGCACGAAGGCCAAAGAGAATACTCCAGCCACCACCAATGCCCCTAAGGCACCTGCTCCCCCTAGTGCAGTTACAATTGGTGGTGGGAATACTCAGAATAAGGGTGTAGTAGGGTTGACCCTGGGTTCTGAGATGGACTCTGGCCTAGTCAGAGTTCCAACTCAGGCTGTGCTTGTCTGTGATGGGGGCATGGATATGTCCCCCTGTGTGAGTCCCAGTAATCTGGGCAAATACAGACAACAGCCTTTGATAATTGGAGTAGAAGCTTGGGCATTCAGGGACACAGGAGCAAGTGTCACAATGGTGACAAAAGATCTTGTGGATCCTGGGCAGATTATACTTGGTGAAATGTACCAAGTGACCAATGCTAGCAATGTCAGAACAGACCATTCTCTGGCAGTTGTTAACTTCTCCTGGGGAGGGGTAACTGGCCTTAAGAAGGTTGCGGTAAGTGCAGACCTACCAGTACAGTGCTTGCTTGGCAATGATCTAAAGACTTCAGCTTGGGCTGAAGTGGAGCTCAGGACACATGCAGAAATGTTAGGGATCCCTGCACATGTCTTTGCTGTGACCAGGTCACAGGCTAAAATGTCTAAAACTGGACAGGCCCTGGATTCTGGAATAATGGACCAGCTGCCTCACAAGAGGAGGAGCAGTAGGGTTAAAGCAGAGCCTTCCCCCCTGGCTCAGAATGCTGATCAGTCTCCTCAGGGAGATGATCTTGAGCCTGAAGAAGGAACTGTCACAGATGAGCTTGAACCTGACCAGGTTGAGTTCTTGGGGACAGGGGGCCCTTCCAGGTCTGATCTGAGCCAGGAGCAGAAAACCTGCCCCTCTCTTGAACCCCTCAGAAAGCAAGCTGCTGATGAGGCTGCTGGGAATCCTAATGGCACCCATAAAGTGTATTGGGATGATGGACTCCTTTATTCAGAGTGTAGAGACCCCAAGCCTGGTGCATCCAGGAGGTTGGTTATACCGCTGAAGTTTGGGGGTTTCCTATTGACACTAGCCCATGATATTCCCCTAGCAGGATACCTAGGCCAGAACAAGACTTGGGACAGAATTGTCCCTCACTTTCACTAGCCCCACATGTCTGAGGACACAAAGGAGTTTTGTCGCTCCTGTGTAACCTGCCAAGCCAGTGGCAAGGCAGGTGGCACTACAAAGGCCCCCCTGATACCACTACCTGTGGTGGGGGTGCCCTTTGAAAGGGTAGGGATTGACATTGTTGGTCCCATGGATCCCCAAACAGCATCTGGGCACAGATTTATACTGGTGGTGGTGGATCATGCTACCAGGTACCCAGACCCCTAAGGACCACTACAGCACCTGTGGTGGCAAGAGCTCTCTAGAGTGTGTTCTCAAGAGTAGGCTTTCCTAAGGAGGTAGTATCTTACAGTGATGCAAACTTCATGTCTAGTTACTTGACTGCTATTTGGAAGGAGTGTGGAGTGAACTACAAGTTCACCACACCCTATCACCCACAATGCAATGGTTTAGTTGAGAGATTCAACAAAACCTTAAAGGGCATGATTAAAGGACTCCCAGAGAAGCTTAGGCGAAAATGGGACCTACTCTTGCCCTGCCTTTTATTTGCATACAGGGAGGTGCCTCAAAAGATGGTTGGCTACAGCCCATTTGAACTTTTGTTTGGTCACCCTGTCAGGGGTCCATTGTGTTTGGTGAAGGAAGGATGAGAGTTTCCTCTCAAGCCCTCAAAAGCAAGACATAGTGGGCTATGTACTTGGTCTCCGTTCCAGTATGGCTGAGTACATGAAAAAGGCAAACAGAAACCTTGAGGCTAGCCAAGAACTGCAAAAAGTCTGGCATGACCAAAAGGCTGTACTGACTGTTTACCAGCCAGGACAGAAAGTGTGGGTGTTGGAGCCTGTGGCCCCAGCAGCCCTCCAGGACAAATAGAGTGCCCCCCATACAAGTGTTGAACAGAAAGGGGAGGTTACCTACATGGTAGACCTTGGAACCCCTAGGAGTCCCCATAGGGTACTTCATGTCAACAGACTTAAACCATATGTTGACAGGGCACACATGGGCTTGCTCATGGCTACTGATGAAGGACAGGAGAAAGAGAGTGACCCACTCCCTGGCCTGCTTTCTCAGAACCCTGATGATGGGTCAGTTGATGGTGTAGCCTTGGCAGGCAGTCTCACTGCCCAGCACCAAACTGACTGTAGACACCTTCTCAGCCAGTTTAGACATATGTTTTCCCTGACTCCAAGTCAGACCACCTGGTGCACTCATGAAGTGGTCACTGGGGACAGTCTAACTGTGAAGAATAAGATCTACAGGCAACCTGACCATGTCAGTGATTGTATAGGACAGAAGTCCAAAAGATGTTGGATCTGGGTGTGATTGAACCCTGAGTTAGCCCTTGGGCTAGCTCAGTAGTCCTGGTACCTAAACCTCACACCAGCAGTGGGAAAAGAGAGAGGAGGTTTTGTGTAGACTACAGGGGTCTCAATGCAGTCACTAGGACTGATGCCCATCCCATCCCCAGGGTAGATGAGCTAATAGAAACTTTGGCCTAAGCCAAGTTTCTAAGCACATTTGACCCGACAGCTGGCTACTGACAGATCAGACTAGCTGATGATGCAAAGCCAAAGACCGCATTTCCCACCCCTAGTGGGCACTATCAATTTGTGGTAATGCCCGTTGGTTTGAAGAATGCACTTGCCACTTTCCAAAGGTTGGTGAATCAAGTCCTTACAGGCCTGGAAGACTTTAGTGCAGCATATCTAGATTATATTGCTGTCTTTAGCTCCACCTGGGAGGATCACCTGGTCCACCTGATGAAGTTTTGGAGGCCCTGCAAAAAGCAGGCCTAACTATCAAGGCTACTAAGTGCCAGATAGGGCAGAGTCAGGTTGTGTACCTGGGCCACCTTGTAGGTGGAGGCCAGGTTCAACCATTGAAGAGCATAATCCAGACCATAATGGAGTGGGTTGCTCCAACTACCCAGACTAAGGTGAGAGCCTTCTAAGGCCTGACTGGGTACTATAGGAGATTTGTCAAAGTGTATGGATCAATAGTGACACCCTTGAATGACTTAACTTCTAAAAAGATGCCCAAAAAGGTTCAGTGGACAGTTAGCTGTCAAAAGGCATTTGATGACCTGAAGTATGCCATGTGCACTGCTCCCATTCTGCAGAGTCCTGACTACTCCAAGAAGTTCATTGTCCAAACAGATGCATCTGAATTGTGGGTAGAGGCTGTACTGTCACAATTGAATGATGAAGGTCAGGATCAGCCAGTAGCTTTCATAAGCAGAAGGCTGACCCCTAGCGAGAAACGTTGGTCAGCCATTCTGAGGGAGGCCTTTGCTGTGGTTTGGGCTCTGAAGAAGTTGAGGCCATACTTGTTTGGTACTCACTTCCTTTTTCAGACAGACCATAAGCCCCTCTTATGGCTAAAACAAATGAAGGGTGAAAACCCCAAACTGCTTAGGTGGTCCATTTCCCTACAGGGGATGGACTTTTCAGTGGAACATAGACCTGGGAGTAACCATGCCAATGCAGATGGACTCTCTAGGTATTTCCACTTAGAACATGAAGACTCAACTGGTCAAGGTTAGTTTAATGTCCCTGCGTTTTTTTTGGGGGGGGGGCTGTGTAGGAGAGTAGGATCTGCTTCACATGGGTACCCCCACTTTTTGCTGGTGTTTCACTGTTTTTCGACCTTAGTCTGGCTGTGGCCCTGCTAATCAGGAGCACAGCCTAGCTGCTTCCTCTCTAAAATGGTTTCCATGTACATTAGGTACATATCTAATTGGATTCTGGAGTGCCTTATAAGCCCCTAGTATATGGTATACTATGTACCTAGGGCATAGGTACCTCAGAGACCTACCAGGGGCTGCAGCATATATTATGCTACCCCTGGGAAGCACTCCAAAATGGCACCACAGGTCTGCTACTGGAGCCTGGGTAAGGGTGTGCTTGCACCGCCAACAGTGGTTTAGACTACCTATATCCACCTATATATACAGACACATATAAACCTATAAGCCACTCCTATGGCAGGCCTTGACAATCCTGAAGGCAGAGTGCTTGATTTTGTGTGAGAGGGTGCCCAAGCATGAGCTGAGCCCCTCTGCAGCTTTCGGAAATACTTCCTTATGGCTGTTCTGTGATGCAGCCATACCATATACTCTCAAGTGCATTATAACCTCGCGGTAAATGCTAACTTTGGAATGGCTGCATCATAACATGTCGTGTTTGGTGTCACTGTCAAACGCTTTGGAATACTACCCCCCCCCCGCCATTCCACCCTTCTAGAGGGAGAGACATGTTCACACTGGTCTAACCTTGTAGGACTTTCCTGAGCCCTGGCATCACAAAATGAATGCCTCTGCCACAGACACGGGTCTGGCCTCCTGCTGCTGACCGAAACTGCAGCAAGGGAGGCCTGGACAATAGGTTTCCTGTTGAAGGGAGGTGTAACCACCTCCCCAGACAGGTAGATGTGTATTGGGGCTGGGTGGGAGCACTCTCTGGTGCTTTGAAGTCCTGCACTGGGGGCACACTTGGTGTTCCTGTGCATAGTCCAGTTCAAACCGGTTGCAGGGGCTACCTGCCCTTGCTCTGGTGCGAAACTGGACAAAGGAAATGGGTGTAAACACCCCTCTTTCCAAACCCTCCCATAGGTGGGTCCCTAGAGTATGTCCAACCCCCAAACTTAGTATAAGTATGGGAACCCAGTCCTTGCGACTTCAGATTACCCTGGACGAAACTCTGCAACATTAATCCTGGACCTTCGACTTTCAATTCTGACTAGAAGACTGAAGAAATTTCCCTTGGGGTCAAGGAGTGACTCCCCTGCTTGGCAGACACCAAAGAAGCAACTGACCGGTCTGCATCGCTGAAGCTTCTGCCAGACGCCGAAGTCTTTGCATCACCAGAGGTGGATTTCCAGACTTCCCTGAGGCTACCCTGAGTCCACAGCAAAGCTGAGGCCCGTGGTTTTCGTGGGTGATGTGGAACCGTCACCCCTGAACACCATGAACTTTTGCAGCAACACTATCTTCCTGGTCTTCCTCAAAGTTGTGCTTTGGGCTCCGAGTAGCCCCAGCCTTGAGCACCTCCTGCACCAAAGATTGCTGGCCTCCACTCCACGAGTGACCCTTGGGCCAGTTTCAAGTGCGACTGCTCGAGGCTCCTTTGCGATCGCTAGCCCATTGGCTAGCAGGTCCCCACAAAGGCAACTTCTCTTCTAAGTGGGCTTTCCTGGTTGCTCCAGATGTGCCCTGACTTAACCTCACTGGGTGAGTTTCCCAAACCTTGCTGGTCTGCACCGCAGTCCTTTCTCTGAATTCATGTGACTTGCCGTTGCCAAGGCTTGTTGGGTCAATCTCCTGGACCTCGTGGCTGAAGAGTCAAGACACCTGTCAACTCACCTGAAGCACCCGACATCTGTGGGCAGTGGTCCATCCTGCCCTCCGTCACTGGCTAGTGACCCAGGCTCTGTCCCCTCGGCTTTCAGGTTCCTTCCATCCCAGATCCAGGCTTGGAGCTCTTCGGACACTTCTTCTCTTCACGGCAGCAGCAGTTTATTGCAGGCTTCCATTGCAATCGACGACGCGACCCGACACCAAAAGACACCTATGCACCCGGCTTCCCTGGGTGAGGTAACTCGAGTACTCCGGTGCTCCCGTGGGTGCTAGCTCTAGAACTTCTTAAGTCCATAAGGGTTTGGTCCTGATTCGATTCTAAGTGTCCCCAATCTTTAAATTTCCAACCGCGACATTGCCCATAGAAGCTAGCAGGAACCCACGGTTGTGTTTACACACTGCATACAGTCCCAGTGGGTCCCCTGTGTCACTTCCTTGGTGTCCCAGCGATTCTACAGGCTCTAGGCCTTGTGTCTATTCCAGTTGTTGTTCTTATACCACTTTTTTGGTATATGGTTTGGTACGCCCCTAGGGCCCAAATGTGTATTTGTGCTATTACTGTTGATTGCTAACTTGTAACTTAAGTACTTCGAACTCCAGTCTCATAAAGAGACTAGAGGGGTGTGTTTTAACCTAAATACATATATTTTGAATATATACCTGGTGTGGTTGTCCTTTCATTTGATCATTCATTTGATCATTCAAGAGATTATAGACTGGTAAAACAAGCTGCTTTACATTCCTTCAAGACTTAGCCTGAAGGCTGCTCTCCATAGCTACCACTAGGATTGCTTTCAATAAAGGTTGTCTTTAACCAATTCACCATAAGGGGTTGTTTGGACTGATACAGGGTGCCCACTAGAACTAGTGGACAGTATATATCAGGCCACCTTCTCACAGATATTTTGTAGTAGGTAGTGTAGCTTAAGTTGGCTAGTGGGTTACTTGTCCTTTGCCTTGTCCATCACTTTGGCTGGATAGGGGAGCAGGGAGATGCGGTGGAAGTTGGCTTGAGTTGGCCGATGCTTTTCCGAGGAGGGCATTAACCGCTGTGTGCTCCCAGTCTTCCGGAAAGGTGGCAGAAGTGATGGAGGTGAGGGCACTGCTGATACTTAATGAAGTTATAGACATGGAGGGGGCATGGGTCTGATGGGGCCCTAAATTGATAGTGTGCATGAAAGTCATTGTTTCTTCTCAATGAGTGTTACCTCTGTCAGCAGAGTTTGTGGAGTTTTGGCCACTCCGCATTATACTTGTAACATGGAGTTCCAGCCAAACTCTGCCTACTGCTGCGTGATGCAGTTTTTTCTTGTGTGCGGCTTGCCAACAGTAAGTTGGTGAGTGGGAGCAAGGATTGGCGTCCCCTAGTCTGATTTTTGGGTGCCAGGAGGGCTCTCTGCAACATTTTCTGAACGCAGGCGGGCACGACCGTTTGCAGTGATAAAGCTGCAGCTCGATTAAAAAATCTACTCGAGTGGCAGCAAAGAAGAGCACCCTCTGGCATGCTGCATGGTGCTGCACTTGCTAAATTTGCAGCGCAGAACAAGTTCCCAGTGCTAAAAAACAGAGTGTGCAGCACGACATGCCGATTTCAGCTCATTCGTGGAAACTCTCAGTTTTCATGTAACTCCACAGTATTCCGCAGAGTAAAACTCTGCAAGTTCCGCCCACTCCTAGTGTTTTTCAACTGAACATGTGGATGTTTTGTTTGGTGATGATCTCGCTATGGTCTGGTTGGTTACTGAAGTTGCTGTCGATGTTCGATATTTTGCTGTGGAAGAAGTTAGATGGTTGCTGCAGACTACTTGGGAGGTGGTGATGCTGTTGACAGAGGCTGTGAGAGTGGTGAAATCCTCAAGAGCTAGAAGATTTTCTTGCTGCTGTTGGAGCTCTTTTTGATATGTTTAGCTAGTGTCCTTTTCTTGGTAGCTTTCATTTGCTGGTGGTAGCATCTGCGTGCCAGTTTGTAGGTTGTTCTGTCGGCGGTTTCGTGCCAGTTTCTCCATTTACGTTCTAGCTGCCTGCAGTTCCGTTAGAAGTCCAGAAGGTCCACTGTGTACCAGCTGGCTTGCTTATTGGTCCTTCTTTGCTTTTTGGGTTAGATGGGTGCGAGGGATTCTTCACAGTTCCTATCAGGTAGGTCAGGTAGTTCAATAAATGTTAGCAGTTTAGTGACTGTTTAGTGATTTCAGATGTAAATCAGAGGGAGACAGAATACTATGAATTGCACTGAAAGTTAAATTATACTCAAAGATGTGCACAAATTGACAAACTCAACACACACACACACATGCACACACACACATGGAGATGTGAAATGCACCTTAGAAATATCTTCACTTCAAAAGAAACAGAATGAAATATACGTGTAGCTAAATATTATGCATGCAGGGACACAGCAAAACATAAGAATGCAGACACTTGCACACACTCCAGCACACTTACACACATCACCGTTTTGCTGAAATTACTTACAAACCCAAAAGCACGCTGATGTAACCATCCACACATAACCACATACATACGTGTGTATGCAGACACTGAGAAGTCGACATTTTAAACATGGAACACCTTACCCAGGCTTTCACAAAAAAAAGATAAAAACCCACAGCAATCACTGTAAAAACCACAATCACTTCAGAAAAACTGCACACTCCAGCACTTAAGCCGTACCTAGAAACTCCCATTTGAATGTACACTTGTTGAGTCGCACTTTGCTTGCACTTACATACACTCTCGCTGGCAGACATTCAAGGACCATGGACCGGATTTACTCATATTTAATGTAATGCAGGACAGCAACCACATGTGTTGTAATGTGTGGCAAAAGAGGCAAAACATCTATGAGGACTGGCCTGCTGCTGCTGTCTTTCCCTTCCTGATGCACTTAGAGGCCGCCCTGCATGATGCACCACCTCCCAGAGGTGAGTGTGTGCTCTCTCCCATCAGGTTTGAACTCAAAGCAGCCCTTCCAGTACACATGTCACAGTCTAGCCAAGCATGGAGCAATCCCATGCATTGGATGCGGCTGTGAAATCCGGCACCAATACAATTTGTGTGGGTTTTGGAAGAAATGAACACATTTCGCCTTTCTAGCTCCTGCAAGGATGCATTTTGTATGCAAAGCCCAGTGTTGAGATTGTAGCAGATCACGTTTTGCATTAATAAACTGCAGATGTTTGCACGACAGAACCCCAGTAATGCCTCCTTTGTGCAAAGTGCTTGGTTCCAATGTTATGCTATGCATCACTTTGCGTCATTGTGCATTTTGCAATGAGTTTGTAAATCTGCATTTCGAATCGGAAACCATAGCAAGGACTGACACACCGGAATGCATAAGGAGGAGTATCTGCTCTCCTTGACATACCGGTGCCCAGGTAACAACTAGTGAATCTTACATGGCATTCCAAGTAAAAAGCTATGTGGGTGAATGTGGGGGTGAAAGTCAGGGTTGGTGTGACTGATTTGTGCTCTGGTGGTGGGGTATGCCTTGGGGAATTCGATCCATGGAGGAACGTGGAGAAAGAATATTTCTGTGAAGACGGGAATTGAGGATTAGGATTGGTTGACGTCAGGATGGCTCCTGCACAATACTAGCTGACGTAATGATGGCTCCTGCGAAATATTGGCAGCTGAAACCATGGCTCCTGCACAATACTGAAGCAGCCATGGCTCCTGCATAGTACTGATGGAGATATTGTCCGTATAGAAAACTGGCTGATGCAGTAATGGTTCCTACATAATACTGTGGCAGGCGATGAAACCTGCACAGTACAGATGCAGGGACGGCTCCTGTGGAATACTAGCTGGTGCAGCAATGGTTTAGGCACAGTACGGAAGCAGCGATGGTTACTGCACAGTACAGATGCAGGGATGGCTACTGTAGAATACTAGCTGGTGCAGCAATGGTTCATGCACAGTACTGAAGCAGCAAGGGCTCCTGCACAGTACTAATGCAGGGACGGCTCCTGTAGAATACTAGCTGGTACAGCAATGGTTTCAGCACAGTAAGCAGCGATGGTTCCTGCATAGTACTGATGCAAAGATAGCCCCTGTACAATACTAGCTGGTACAGCAATGGTTTCAGCACAGTAAGCAGCGATGGTTCCTGCATAGTACTGATGCAAAGATAGCCCCTGTACAATACTAGCTGGTACAGCAATGGTTTCAGCACAGTAAGCAGCGATGGTTCCTGCATAGTACTGATGCAAAGATAGCCCCTGTACAATACTAGCTGGTGCAGCAATGGTTCATGCACAGTACTGAAGCAGCAAGGGTTCCTGCACAGTACAGATGCAGGGATGGCTCCTGTGGAATACTAGCTGGTGCAGAAAAGGTTTCAGCGCAGTACTGAAGCAGCGATGGTTCCTGCACAGTACAGATGCAGGGATGGCTCCTGTGGAATACTAGCTGGCGCAGCAATGGTTTCAGCGCAGTACTGAAGCAGCGATGGTTCCTCCACAGTACTGATGCAGGGATGGCTACTGTAGAATACTAGCTGGCGCAGCAATGGTTTAGGCACAGTACGGAAGCAGCGATGGTTACTGCACAGTACTTTCACTTATATCCTGTGGAATACTAACTGATGCTGCAATGGCTCCTCCAAGGTACTGATGCAGGGAGGGCTCTTGTAAAACACTGCGAAGGTTAATCCTTGTGCAGGGAGGATACTGGCAGGTTGGCGACTGATGGAGTTACACTTGTACATAGGAGGGGCGTTGAAGCAATACTGGCTGGTGGCAGTGAAACCTGCATAATACCGAGCGACTGAAGTGATAGTTGACAAATACTGAATGATGGCAAGACGACGACTCAGCAACTGATCATGGTGAGGTGGTAATTGCATAGTACTGGCTGCCAGTGGGACGACCTCTGAACTATATGGTAAGCAAGAGACGGAACCTGAAAAATGATCACAGATTGGAATGATGCTTGTACATTACTGACACACGGGATGGGGTGGTTTTACAATACTGGATGACTGCACGATGAAACTTGCCCAACACTGATGGGGGACTCTTGGACAATACTGTTAATGCTGAGTAGTATAAGCAGACCGTATTGACAATCACTTTAATGTCCTGTTTCGATCAAAGGAGAAAGAGAGTCTTTTATTGGTGGCACGATGTCCGCTGTAGGTCCATTCCATCCAGCCTTAACCACCAGGTAGGAAAAGAGGCGCATCTGGGTCATTTTCTGGATTGGAAGCCACGCCCTTTTCGTATCACCCACTCTCTACTTTCTACCTCGTGCTCTCATTTTACTAATCCAATATCTTTAATAGAAATTAAAGCTGTTAACTCTCTACCGCCCTGTCTACTCTACTACTGATAAATAACAGAAGGTAGATACAAATGCTTGTCCCAACACATTTCTGGTTTTAAAATTCAGTCCGGTTCTCAGAAATCTGGGCAACTGTATTTACACTCTTATGTTCGCTCCGAGAAAGAGAGAACTAAGGGCCTGGTGTACACACAGACAAGTTGCAGCTGCTATGTGTAAACTGCGCACCAGCCTGTCTGTCACTTTGCAATGCGACCAATGCACTAATAGTCGCGCTGCAAAGTGTCCATTCAGAGGGGATTTAAAAATGGCTGCCAAAATTATTTTACAATCCACTGTGAATGACTCTGAATGCGGGGATGGTGGCCTGCAAGGGACATCAGACCACCATGTACACATTTGCTTTCAACTTCCTATTTGGGAACACATCAGTGGGAGTGGGCAGTCTTCTGGGCGACTTGTCATTCCCTCTGAGAATGCCAACTTGACTCCCAAAGGGGAAGCTTATCTCTTTTCAAGCAAGAAGAGATAAGCTTCCACTTTACGAATTAGACACCAGTCCTTTGAGGTGTTGGTATGTGAGTAAGGGTATACAACTGCAACTGCAGTCTCTAAACATTGATATATTTTATTTATGGCAAGTCCCAATCAGGAGAGGGCTACCCCTTTCATGTTGTCCGCTATTTGCGATTTGTGAAGGGTTGTTCTGAGTCATAAAGTATCTTCCAACTTAAAAAAAAAGGATTTTGTGCCTCGCCAAATACGCTTTTGCAGTCCCAAAGCCTGTCCATTTCGTGGTGTGCAGACTTAGGAGTGCAAAAATGTACATGGGGCCCTTAAAATCTGATTGAAACACAGACGAAGAGTTGGAGACAAGGAAACAGCATTACACTAAATGAGACAGAGAGCCAGTTAGGAAGAAGCAGGCAGGGGTAGAAAGAAGCTAAAATGTGCAAACATTTTTGTTGGCAGTATTGGCTGTATCACGTAAACATATATGTATCAGCGATATGTTACTAGTACGTGGGTGACTACCGTTCGCATGTTTTTAAAGTTTTTGAAAAAGTTATTTTCCATAATACCTTTGGCAACAAAGTTAAAATATTATGTGGAGCTAGTGCATATAATGCTGGCATCAAGAACTGCTGACAAATTCAAATGCCACCGACAGCTTTCATCAATGTCATGATAGGGCAAACAGTGATGACGTAATCTCATAGCGCTGACACAGAACTGTTGACTTGATATGGGACCAGGCAAGGAGGCGGGATGAGAGAAAGGCTTAGGAGAACAGAGGAAGTGAACAAGAAGCCGAGCAGTTTCTGGTAACCGGATCACTGGACCAAGCATCTATTTCTCCTGCTTGGAATTTGAACGTTGCGAGAACCCAATTGAAAGCAGGATATACTTACGACAGAAAGCATCACTTCTCCAGCCCTGGATTTTCACCCCAGCAGCCTGACATGCAGTCACATAGCTCTGGATGCTGAAGCAGAGCACCGCTTGGTCTCCATTGCCCATGCACAGATCGTAGACACAGTTATTGAAATATGCATCGGGGTTAATCGTGCTGTGACAGACGCTGAAGGGCCCGTCGTCTGCAGTGAGGACTCCGCAGTAGTTCTTGCGTTTAAAGACTTCCTTGACTTTGGTATCACACGTTGGGCATGGGTCGTCTGCGCCTCCACAGCCATCATCGCAGCTTACGCCCGCCACTGGAACCTTCCATGCAGACCCAAAGGCGACAACATTTGCAGCCTGTCTTGAATCTGGAAGGAGGAAGTCGTCGGTCTTGACCCCGTTGTAGTTTCCGCAGAGGCCACACATTGAGCCCTGGTAGTTGCTGGGCACAGTGACTGTAGCATGGTAGATCAAGTCATAGCCCACCTTCAGGTCAAAGTCTGTCTTCACCAGCACATTCACGCCGTAGTAGAATACCCTGACCTTTCCATTCTCCAGGTTGAGGGGAAGATTGCTGAGTATCCCGTTCACCTAGGGATAAGAGCGAATGAGATTCAATGTCAAGACATTGGTATAACATATGTACCACGTGCTCTTATATATTCTTAGCAAGACCCGTCAACACTTATGTAGACTCATAAGCACCCTGTATTATTTAGCATCGCCTGTACTGTTCAATATTGACCTACAGAATATCAGGGTACAAGAATATTGAGAAACACAATATTGAAAGCTAAGTGCATATCCTAACTCCACAGATATGGACCTTGAAGATGTAGGGACATATATGTGGAGTTAGATATAGAAAATCTAGACTTACTTCCCTGCCAATATTTGTTTTCAATATTTTATCCTCAATATTCTGTTCCATCAACTTTCTGGAGTCCATATTCAGGGGGTACACCTTTAGGATCAAATCGGGGCCAAACCAAAAACATTTGTTTTTTTAAAATAATCCCTTCTCTATTGCATATTTGTGGATAAATGTTGATGGTGGAAACCCCTTCTTCAACATGTTAGCAATCATGTAACCAACACTCTTCTGGGACTAAATTAACTGCTCGAATGCCCAGTCCTAGAATATTTTGGGCAAAGTGCTAATTACAGATCCCAGGCTTAGTCTCACTATACAATGATGTGTAACCAAAAATGTGTTTAGTTAATGGCACTTCAATGCTTAATATAGGTTCACTATAAAAGTGTTTTCTCAACACAGAAGCTTCAAAGTTGTTTTTCTCCCAAAAGGTTTTGTAATATCAGTGTTCATAAACAAATGACCTAATACTGAAATTATGAACTACATTCGTTCAAGGCCATGCTGAACACTTGAGGAGAAAACTGCAGAGCGCCACTGGGCCTAATTGCCTAATATAACCTTATTTATAAATGTAGCATCCCCTCGCATAACTTTGAATCATGCAGCACTCTTGGATTGCATGGCATATGGCAGCAGAGATATCCTAAAAGATGTAATATACAATTTTAGGATAAACGACAATTTGAGAGACACCGAAAAAAAATGCAACTGAGAACATGTGCATAATGCGCTGAGGCTTAGATGCATCCAGAATGGTATAAGGCTGATTTCGTCAATTAATCCTCTCCTGAAAAGGTGAAAACCCTTTTCTGTTTGCTAAAAACCATAAGAGAGTATTTGTTCTAGTTTCATAGACAGGCGTTTTGGAAGTTTGTCAACTGATTGATAGATGCCTTGTAGCACTAAGGGTCTCCTAAAGCGCGCTCCAGAAACCCTTCCATGAACTGTACCAGTGGGAGTTAGTGATATTAGGGACACCAGTAACTCCAGGAAAAATTATCAGGGAATTACTAGTGGCCCCCCTACAAATGAAGAATAACTGGGGGAATCAGTAATATTATGTCTAATTCCCCTGACAATTCCTCAGCTGAAATCCCCAGGTAAAAGAAAACAGATCAGAGGTGTTCCCAAAGAGCTCAAAAATCCAATGGGGTTGGTAACTGCTGTTCCCAGCTCTCTCAGAATTAAAAGGTCTTTGCAATGAAGCCCTAAGGTCTCCTGTGCGATTGTGTACTTAAGAAATATTATTAAAGTAAAAGTAATTCTATTTATCACATTTAAATAGAAAGATAAAAGTTGAGAAATCGGTATGAGTTCTTAAAA
Source organism: Triturus cristatus (assembly GCF_964204655.1). Lineage (NCBI taxonomy): Eukaryota > Metazoa > Chordata > Amphibia > Caudata > Salamandridae > Triturus > Triturus cristatus. The sequence goes on from NC_140590.1 coordinate 180,126,470, forward strand.
AAAAGACACATGAATAACGAACAAAAGAAGGATAAACAGGTCAGACATTTTCTAAAATGTAAGTGAAAAATGTTAATGAAAGGCTGACAAATGGTCTAATTGTATTCAGATGCATGAGAAATATAGGGCCGATGGGGCTTTTTGAAAGGCTGCCAATTCCCTCCTAACATATAAACCCCAAACAGACTAAGGGCCCGATTCACAGAACAAACTTAAGACAAAATCCTAAACTTACTACCATTTTGGTATTCACTTACTCATTTTGGTATACACAGAAGGCACTTACTCATTTCGGTATTCACAGAAGTTAAATGCCTTCAGTGAATACCGAAAGTCTTAAAGTTAGGAGTTTTCTCAGTTTAGGTGTAGTGAAGTTAGGAGTCCTAACTTTACTACTCCTAAACTGAGAAAAATTCTAACTTTAAGACTTTCGGTATTCACAGAAGGCATTTAGGAGTCCTAAAGTTAGGATTCCTAACTTTACTACTCCCAAACGGAGAAAAATCCTAACTTTAAGACTTTCGTTATTCACAGAAGGCATTTAGGGATCCTAAAGTTAGGAGACGTAACTTCTGTGAATACCGAAATGAGTAAGTGCCTTCTGTGAATACCAAAATGAGTAAGTGCCTTCTGTGAATACCAAAATGGTAGTAAGTTTAGGATTTTGTCTTAAGTTAGTTCTGTGAATCGGGCCCTACAGATTTAGTTCATGTTGCTGGGATTCGTATTTGATGATCTCTTGCTTACATTTCGTGAATTAACTAAATGAAGGTCGTGTTGTATAATGTTAACTTCACAGCATCATTAAACAAACCCTATCTCTCACTGAATCATTATGTGGGACGACAGATGTTAAGATGGAGAGACAAGATTTGACTGGGCTCATAGATAAGATAGGGGACAGTAAGAGAAATAAGATGGTTCCAGCTTACCTTAACCAGTCCTGCTCTACCCTTCTCCAGAATGAGGGTATAACCGTAAACTTCCACTGCCACCAGCTTTGTGGTGGAGACTTTCCCATTACCCCACTTTTCATTCTCCACGCTGACGGCAAACGGCGTCAAAGTGCTATTGTCTGTAGAACAGGTTTTGGCCAATGTATATGTGCAGGTGCCTTGGAAATCAAATGTGACTCCATCAAATGACCGATAGTGAGGGTCACCAGAGGCAGAACACATCGCTGAGCCAACTGGCTCACATTTCGGGATACCATCCACCACTTTGCACTTCTCGTGGGGGCCACAGGAAAAGGCCTTGCAATCCACTGCACCACCAGCATTGCAGGTACACTGTTGGCTACATTGGCCACCAGGGAAGAACACCTCCTCAGATTTGTAGTACACACCATTGTAGGAACAGCCACACTCGGAGATGCGAACACATCCACCACTATTGAGAACAAAGCCTTCGTCACAGGCACATCCTTCTTTGCAAGTGGCTGTGCAACCAACAGGACTTGACAAGCCATTGCAGGTGGTGGCGCAGTCACTCGTGCACACCTCAAAATGACTATTTGCAGGGCAGTTGGGACCTGCAATCAAAATAAAGTTGGATAAGGGCTTAGATCACTCAAAAACAAAAGAAGAAGTAGAATGGTGAGACATGCTGTAGGACACTAGGAATATTTAGTGGTACATCTGAGTCTGTAGAAAAGCATTGGTGAGTATTTCATGGGGGTGTCATAGACCGTGATTCCTTGTGCTTGAAAGTTATGGGTTAATGCTAATCACAATTAAGACCACCCTGCTGACTTGTGTGGTGGTGTCAGTATTACAAAGCCAAGATGCAGTTGTGTCGGTATTGAGCTGCACATAGGTGTTTGGGCTCTAGAACTGAACATTCTGATGCTGTTATAGGTCAGCAATAAGGGGCAATATTAAGGCTATGTGTGTTCTCATAGAAGTAGAGTACTGCAGTGATGTGTTGGGTGCTCTGACACCAACACGTTTGCATTGGAAAAGCCTGGGGTGATGTAGACCATTAGCTAACCTCAAGTCTGGGAATACATTTGAGTCTCTGGTTTACCCATTGGGGTCAGGAAATGGAATAACCCGAGTCTTGTTGTTCAAGATTGAGGTATATTAGATGAGCAGATATATGGTCCACAAGACAGAACTGGATTGGAAGGTCTGCAGAGGATCAAGACTGAGAAACAGAGGTTTGTGGTCCTCCCATCTTGAATGGTGGTAGATTGTGCAGACCTGAGCCAGAAGGCATAGACTGGGCTTTACCTGTAGTTCAAATACCGGAACAGGACTGGGTATCAGACCTGAGGTGGACTGGGTGGGATGCAGACGCCCTGTTTGTGGAATGGTAGTGAACTTTACATGGGAGGAATAACTAGCCGTGGCCTCGTTGAGTGTAAGGTCTCAGATCTGAAATGGTCATGCTGGTCAGGCAGGGGCGTATTGACAGCACTATTGGCTGCTCCAGCTCAGGAATGACAGGGGTTGCTTTAGTGCAAGATTTAAATGAGTTGGAAGAGACAAGTGTGGGTGCAGCAGTACAGGAACAGTGTAGGTAGGTACAAATTGCACTTACAGGCACTGACGGCTGCACAGCAGTTTGGCTTGCTCAGGCTACCAGTGTGGTGATCCAGCAGGACGTATGCAGCTATTTTAATTTAAAATAATGGAGTGTCTGGATTAATCCAAGGGAGTTGAGTATACTCACCGCAGAATCTAGCTGATCTCCAAGTGTATATCGTGATTCCTGCCTCCTGGCAGGCCTCGGCGTAGCTGGACAGCGCCTGGCATATGGCCTCAAGGCGCCCTTTGTATATACAGGCATCATACACACAGTCTGTGAAATAACCCTCTGGATCTATTTTGTCAAGGCAGTTCCGGAAGGGACCGGTTGGATCTTTGATAAGTGCGCACTCTGTCTTTTTCTCTATCTGCTGCTGCTTCTCGTCCGACAGGTCATCGCAGGGAGTAGGTACAACGCCAGAGCAGCCTTCAACCTCCTTCTCCTTCCAGCTCTGTCCAAAAGCACTTGAGTTTGGAGCCACATCTCCACTTCTCATGGTTAGTTCTTCTGACTTGTTACCATTGAAGTCACCACAGAGGCCACACACTGATCCCGCGTAGGAGCTGGGCACAGTGACCGCGACGCGGCTATCCCAGTTGAATGTAACCCGCAGGCCGAAGTTGGTCTGCACCACCGCGCTGAAGCCGGACTTGAAAACGGAGAGTTTCCCCTGGTTGCCACTGTATGGTAGATTAATTCGCAAGCCATTCACCTGTGAAGAAAGACACCTCTTTAGGACACAGATTACAAAAATAATATCTAGAAATCCTACAGTCTCCTTGATATATTAAAATTAGCATAGAATGGCTTCCATCACTATATTGTAGGCATCAGCTAGCAAGTGAGAGACTAGGCACTGTGGAACTTAGGGTCTAATTTAGAAAGGGGGCATTTTCAATCTGCTCTTGCTTCACCTGCCTCTTTAAAAGATAGAGAAGCTGCTTTGTTTGAAACTGAGAAGCCTTAGTGGGCTCTGTAATTTTAGACACCTTCGGTCAACAAACCTGTACAGGACCAACAGCTGCTCCATGGCATTGGTTGGCCTGTTCTATTTAGAGCGACATGCACACAACACTTTGGGGCATATGTACAACAAAACATGAGGTGCAGAAACGTGCCAAATTTGGCAGCACCGCACTCTGAACTTTTCAAAAGGCAGGGATGAGCCATATTGCCTGCCAGCCATATTTGCTGCTATACTGCGCACTCCTGTATTTTCCCTGGTGCGGGCACTAAAATTAGCACCCTTGTATCATAGTGCAAGGCTGCCTGCATTGCAGGGAATTATTGTTTATGTGCATGAAGGTGTCCCTTCCTGCACATAAACAATCCATTAGGGCTATTTGTTACTTCTATGCGTGCAGCAGAAGGCAGCTCCTATATAAGTAGCAAATCCGTAATAATTTAATGATTGTTTATGTGCAGGAAGGGACACCTTCCTGCGCATAAACAATCATTAATGGCTTTTTGCTCTTTCTGTGTGTGCTGCAAAATGCAGCGCGCATAGAAAAAGCAAAAATGAGGAGAAATAAAAGCATTTCCCCTGGTGTGCCATTCTAACGCCTGCTCTTGCATGGCGTTAGTTTTTGGTGCTGTCACAGATTTACACATCCTTGTAAATCTGGGGCAGCGCCAAAAAGAAATAGGTGTTGTGGTGGACCGCATTGCAAACACCCATTGCACGCCACTTTCACGCTGATACCTGTGTGAAAGGGTACAATATTTACGATACTATACCACAAAAGGAGGCTAAACGCCACTTTGTAAATATGGAGCAGGGCATTGCGCCAAGGGAATGTCGTTAAAAGTGACGTTCCTGTGGCACAATGCCCTTATATATATGTCCCTTTGTTGCTACCATGGTCCAACGTAGTACAGCTGCTCCTAGCACGTCCAGGAAAATGTTATTTTTTCTTCCATGGACAGTGTGGTAGAGCAGCCCCAGGCAGGAAAAAGCAAAGGGTCTCTGACGTACTAGGTAAAAAGTACCAGGTTGTCACCTAAGGGTTTTGTGGCAGCTTACCATGCCTTAATAACATGCTGGGCAGCAATCTCCACATTCAATGAAAGTTTTTCCATCCTACCATCAAAAGGTCTTTCGATTAAAAATGGCTGGTGCGCCAGTGGCAAGCCTGACATTAGGCAGCAGGAAACAGTGCCGTAGACGCCTGGCTTTATGTCTGCCAACCTGCGAAACTCTAAAAGGGGCAGCTGGGGGCCTGTTTTAGGCCCTCACTACCAGTGGCCTGGATAGTTCCCAACCCTGCATAAATCCCTGTTTAATCAAAATTATAAGTAGTCAAAACTGGTGATTACTTTTGTGCGTTACAGCTCATATATCCAGTCAAAATTTAGCAAGTGGAACCTGCTGGAATTTGCCAGGGAAAAATGGCAGATAATTCCCAGCCCATCTACATTTTGGTGCGGTAAACATAGTCTGTATGCCGTTTCCCTTAATTTTGGAAAATCGTGCAGTAGGAGCTATTTAATACATCTTTCTCTGGGCCAATCCTAATGACGGCCTTACTGATTATGGTAATTGAAAACTGTACAGTTTGGGAAACAGCCTTTATAATGAGGTTTTTACCACGTTGTGCCTTTAGCACGCATTTTTCAGCACATATGTTTTACAACAAATACATTGAGCAAGGCCGGTTGTATTGGCCGAAACGCAGAATGACTTTGTAAGTGAGCAAGAATAAAAATAATTCACGCCAAATATAAGAGGAGTTCGCACCTGCTGAAACGCGTCGACCGTCCTTTTTTTTGCACTTGGTGTGGAGAGTAAATAAATAAAAAATACCTTTAAGAAATTACTGTGGGCTCTCTGTGCTGTGGATACTTTGGTGGTAACTACGCCGAAGTTGTCTTGAAGAGATATATATATATATATAAATATATATATATATATATTACCTACTGGCGGTCGCCAGTAGGTAGTTATAGTTAGGACCACGTTTCCATAGGAAATCCGCAACATTCTATTTTGAATAACTTTGGCGCCGGTCGACGAATCCTCGCGAATTGTTCAAAATAGGTGGGGCGCTACGCTCCGCTCCTACCCTGAAAGTCTCGGGGGGATTCGTCAAGCGGGGGCTGAGATAAAAGTGGGGTCCCAAAACGCGTTTTTCCCATGCATTTTTCCATAGGACCTTTAGACACAGCTACAGCCCGAACGGCTGAACAGAGTTAAATGAAATTTGGCAGAGAGGTAGTCCTCAGGTCAAGGAAGTGCCTTTTGTAGGTTTGGTGTAAATCTGTTCAGTAGATTCTGAGAAAATAGCCTTTAAATCAATATATATATCTGAGCCAGCTTACGGTGCGCTTACCGTACGCGTACGGTGACGTGCGCGAGCGCGATTCTGATTGGCTGTTAGATCTTAGTAAACATTCGAATCGGTCGAAACCAGGAAGCGGCGGCCGCCATTTTCTCTCTCGCACTCTGACAGGGGATTGAAAAACAAAGGGCAAAAACATGTAAAGGGGCTGTTTAGACAGCTCCCAAGCACCTAGCCATGTTGAGGGAGTCCCCAACGATCCCCCAAGTGAAAAAAGGCAATTTTAATTTTTTCGAAAATTTCGCCGATTACGCTTACCGTACGCGTACGGTAATAAATAATAATAAAAAAAAAAATATATCCACACTTTCCCCACCCCGTGTGCAAATGGTGCCCGAAGGGCATCTTTTGTGCATGGCATATAGCCGCCAAAAAAAACATATATTTTACCTGTCACAACGATGCTCATCATATGTCCTCCATGTGCGCACGGTGCGCGAAGCGCATCGTGCGTTCATTGCCCATCTAGCGTAACGTGGGCACGCGGTGCGCGAAGCGCACCGCGTGCTCACTGTGCGCGCAGGGTGCGCGAAGCGCACCGTGCGCGCACGGAACGAACTGCGTTAAGTGGGCGCGCACGCCACGAATGGCGTAAAGTAACTTAGCATTTAAAAAACCGTACAAATTCACTGAAAAAACCATAGGTTTCACACACGTTATAGTTAGGAATTAGCATTTAAAAAACCTTGCAAATTCACTGAAAAAACCATAGGTTTCACACATGTTATAGTTAGCTGGACATTTTACTGATAAAAAACCAATGAAATTCCCCCGTTATAGTTACTGTAGGCAACTATAACTCACACGACCGTAATCCTCTGCTGATGACATATGTGTCTTTATGAAAAAAATATATTTGTAATATAGGTATAGCTAAAATTTAATGGAAGAAGACATGGGCAAATAAGTGTCTAAATACAGTATTAGCATCAGCAGAGGATTACGGTCGCGTGAGTTATAGTTGCCTACAGTAACTATAACGGGGGAATTTCATTGGTTTTTTATCAGTAAAATGTCCAGCTAACTATAACATGTGTGAAACCTATGGTTTTTTCAGTGAATATATATATATATATACATGTGAAAATATATATATTTGCACATACAATGCGTGGTAAAAGGATGCGTTGTAAAAGCATATGCGTTCTAAAAAAATGCATGGTGAAGGCATACAAAGTATTTCCCTGCATTGTTCTGTCATACAACCAACAGTTTTAGGAGGACATTTTAAATACAGAGTAAAATCCACCTGGTGAATTCCCTCCACCATTGGGATAGAACTGTAGATGAAATTCAGCTGCTGGAGTCTACTCAGTAATGAGACTATTTTCTCCAGACAATGGTGAAATATTAGTTACCACCAAACTGTGAATGAGGTTTATGATGTGAGATGGAGGATGTTGAGCCTAAGTCCCTCATCCACAGAGGCACTTTATGTAATGATGGGCAAGTAGCTTTGATCTGTCTCATTTACTCAACTGCACATCAATCTCCAATAACTCAATAACGACCATCAAGTGCTCTCCATTAAGCCATTGCTGGCGCCACTCAAGCTCCAGTCAATTTACGATCAAAAGAGATGTGATCTTTTATGTCATGACAAAAATTGCATGCAATATTTATTTGCCTACAATCAGTGTGAGGCGATAGCATTTAAGGCATCGACTACAAATTAATGATGTATTAGATTACAATCAGAGTGAGCTGTCAGCATTCAAAGTACCTCACAGCCAGTCTCAAATGTACTAGATGCTACCTTATGTATCTCAAGAAATGGGACTAAAACACTTAACCGAGGACCTAAAGAGTAACCTTCACCTACACATAGGATGCCTGGTGCAGGGCTAAAGCCACCACAGGAGGCTAATTGGCAGTGGTTGCTCAGGTAGGGAAACCAATATTGTTGGCCAAAAAAGGCAGGAGGTAATGATGATGGTTAAACCAGAAGACACTTACCATGACCTCGTCCGGGTACTGTTTACTGATGCTGATATTTGTGTCATAGACATTGACTTCCACAGACTTAGTGTAGGACACAGCACTGCTGGATCTGTGCTCGTTCTGGACATAGACCTGGTAGTCTATCAGACCCTTGCTCTTTGTGCACAGCCCAGAGAACAAGTAGAGGCAGGTGCCCTGGAAGTCATATCTCACATCGTCGAAGGTGATATAGTGTGGGTCACCAGAGGCAGAGCAGGTGCCGTAGGTTGTGGGGTAGCAGTTGCGTATGCCGTTTCGCACATCACACTTCTCTGACGACTTGCACTTGGTGGGCTTGCAGTCGACGTGGCCTGTGGTTGAGTCACAAATGCATTGCTTCTCGCACCCTTCTCCGTGCCAAAACTTTTCATTGGGTGGGTACTGGCGGCCCTCGAAGAAACAACCGCATTCATCCTTGCGAATGCATTTACCCCCGCTAAGCACAAAACCGTCATCACACTCGCACGTCTCCACACAGGAAGTGGGGCAGCTGGTGAGGATAGCTGCGTCATTGCATGTGGCCTGACATGCCTTACCGCAGACTTCGTAATGGCTGTTTTCTGGGCACTGAGGAGCTGCAAAGATGAGAGAAACACATTACCTGGATTACAGACTCAAATCAAACCAAAAACAGGCACACTTTGATGTTGTGAATTCCATAGAATTGGAGAGTTTCATGTTGCCTATGCTGTGCAAAGAAGATGTACAAAGAACGTGGTCTTATCAGTACCTAGCCTACTAACTTACCAAAGATCCCCTTAGCCAGACCGGCATGGTTTCGTTCATGCGAAAAACAATTGCTTGCTGGATTCAGGGGCATACACTCTGTGAAGGGACATTTAAGATTGGGAGGCATATCAAATGCATAATCTGTCTGGTATAATAAACAAGTTATCATACCCTGTATAATTGCCAGAGGTGTCGCATAGAGAGTTACTTATCTATTTTAGGACCATCATTTCTTTATACATAATTTTGGCCATCGTTTTGGTTGGGTAGGAATGAAAGATCGTCCGGTTTGTGGAGGAAGATGAGGAGAACTTATCGCAATAAAGGCCTAACATTGAGAGTTGTGTATCTGTGGATGTAATACCGCACCCGATAAATATTGAAACCACCATATGCGATATTTACTTGGTGTGGTATTAGCTCCCCAGTCTCAATTCTGCACCTGCCTCATGGGTAGGCTTGCACTATAGAAATACCACATACATGCATACATGCATACATTCATACGTACATACTGCAGTATAAAATGTTCCCTTTGTTGCTGTGTTTCCCCCTAACACATTCTTCAAAGGTCTACATCTTGCAGCCTCTCTGCTATACTTGAAACTTCGATTTAAGGTCAAACTCCAAATTGCAACTGATTTGTGGTTACAAGGGCACTCAGAATAGGCCTTTGCTGCAGCCTGTTCCACAAGTGGATTCTTGTCTATGTTTAATACTTCCCCCAGAAACCACAGAATGTTCTGTTACCACCCAACTCTAAAGCAGACCCATTACTTTGTAATTATATTAATGTACATTACGTACATTGGACAAAATGTATTTTCCATGAGCCATTCAAGATATTTGAAATGAAAAATGGAATTTAAATATCAAAAATAAATATTCTACTGAGTAGGTATGCAGCCAGTCAAAGCTGTCCTCCTGAAACTGATCAACTTAATTTTGGAACCTCAAGTTTAGTCATATTTCCTGCTCTCAGATGAATTCATTGAGGATGACGTCACATTATTTGTGTGGGCATTCATAGGTGTACCCCCAATCATTCAACCATTCAGCCTCAGCTGGCAGTCAGGTCCTGAATATTCCCCGTGGTCAACTAAAAGGTTTGATTGAGACACGTGACCAAATAAAATGTTTTTGCAATGAATCTAAAACAGAGGCAGCGTCCTCTTCAACATGGCCTTAATTTGTTCATAAAGCTGCCTCATAATAAACTTGTTCGTTGATCACTGCCCCATAACTACATTGAAGACGTTTAGAAATGTTTGGGCCTCTGTGGTCATGTTGTAAAGTTATCTAAATTATGTGGCAAAGTAATCTAAAGTATGAGGCAGAATAAATTATGCAGTGCATTCTCTAGCAGTATTATTTTCATCCATTAGAACTAGAAATTACATTTTTATGAAATCTGCAAATTGTATGGCAACATTGTCAATCCATGTTTATGTGCTAAAGATTGAAGCCACAGAATCATATAAATCAGCTGACCCTCGCCATTATCAATTCATCAATCAATTAATCATTAATTTTTTCATGAAGAGGAAATGTAAACATTTTCATTCCAATCATTGTCCACTTTAGCTGTAAATTAAAAAAAAAACAGCTTTTTCAAATGTAACTACCTCATACTAAACATGTTATGTCAAAAATAGATAATTTGCAACACGTGTAATATGGTTTTACATAGTGATCTTGCGGTTTATGATCTCACAAGCACATCTCAATAGCATTACGTATGTATATACACCCTTTCAAATCATAAACACACATATATATATGTGTCTGTGTGTATATGATTTGAGAGGGTAATCAACAGGTCAAGATCAGTGCTATTAAATCAAATTTGAACACAGAAAATGTGGTGCCATGTGAAATTCTTGTGGGACATGTTAACCAGATTAAGATTTATCCAGTTAATTTAATTCTACTCTTAATCAGAGACATACAATTGGCGATCCTCTGAAAATCTATTGTGTGGTCCCCTGTGATCACATATAGAGTATACCAGTAGAATTACCAAATATAGCCTGAAGATTATGCACCAGATTGTGCAATGAGTTTATTTAAATATTACAAAGAATATGGAACCTTTATGAACTAATTAAAAATTCTTTATGTATTGGTTTCAACAATTTAAATCTCGTAATAACAAGATTGGTGAAGACAAAACTATAAGGCTCCTCCTTTTATTCAGGTTCTAGTATGGGATTTGAGAAAGCATCATTGTTTGTGATTTGATCTTCATGACATTTCATATCTAAGCATTAAGAAATAAAATGCATGGACGGATAGCAATGCCATGGGCCCTAGATAATACAAGAGACATATGTGTGTGTATGTGTGTGAGACAGCCGCACTAATCTTTGTAATTCTGGCTATGCTTCAGGTCAATTTGTCTAGAGATGGTGTCAGTGTGTTTGATGCCACTGCTACGTCCATGTCAATATAGATAAAATAGAGTGGTATTTCCCAATTTCTAGCCACTTTTCCCCCTGTAGTACTAGAAGATATACTCACGACATTTTGCAATTTTTCTCCATTCGTAGATATGCACATTCTCTCTCTGGCAAACATCAGTGTATGCCTTCAGGGCATTGCACAAGATTTGATTGTAGCCATCATTCATGCACATGTCATAGGCACAGTTATCCATGTACACTTTGGAGTTTATCACTGCGTGGCACTCTCTGAATGGACCATTCTCCTGCTTAGTGAGTAGGCCACAGACAGCATCATCCTTGTACTTCTGGATTGTGGCTGGGCTGCAGACCTTCTCATTGCAGTTGTGACAACAGAGCTTGTCTCCATCATCCACCATCCAACTTGTGCCAAAGTCAATAGGGCTGGGAGCCAGGTCCCCAGATGGAGTGGTGAAGTCATCACTGGGTTCCTCATTGTAGTTTCCGCACAGACCACAGATGTTTTCATAGTAGCTGCTGGACACATAAACTTGTAAGTAATAGTTCCAGTCATAGACGACCCTCAGGGTGAAATCCGTTTGAACGAGCACAGAGCCCCCACTCTGATAAATCTGAACTTTGCCGCCATTGAGTGTTATAGGCAAAAGGGAGTCCTGGTTGTTGACCTGCAAAAGGAGTATAAACAGGTAATAGATTAAAGAGACAATCAACAGGTAAGAGTGCAGCTAAATTATTTACTGATTTAAAGTTAAGAGAAATACAAATGTACATTTTTTATCAATGATACTTAACTGACTTGCTCAGCAAAAAGTTGCTTCAAGGTAACATGCCAACTAACATACCAATAGTCCAATATCTTTCTAATGACTGAACCCCAAATTTAAGGAATAAACTGTCTCCCACTCCTAAAACGACACCGAATTTGGCAATCGTTAGGCACACACAGTAGCTTTTTATACTAATCTCCTTCAACGCACATTCACGCCAGTGTCAAGAAACCTATTGGTGTATGTGCACTTAACAAATAAAAAAAGTGCGTGCATCCTATGTCATGATCATCTCAAACTTCACAGTTACCACTCTAACTTAATCATCATACAATGGATGCAGCACATGTTAGAGAACAGCATTCTGTAGTATTCAGACAGAATATTGAATTGGAAATATCATGACACAGAAATATCAACAGCAAGAATATCGTGGTCAAGAATATCGAACTTGAGGTAAGAAATATCATTTTCAAAAATATAGAAGTCAATAATATCATTTGCAATTTTTTTATTTAAATTAGTGTTATGCACTTAAGTTTATTTTTTAAATGTATGTGAAGTATGTTTTTTGTATAATTATTGTTTATGTTTTATAATATATGTGTTACACTTTATTTTAAGTACATGTTGCATTTTTATTAGTTTTGGAGTGGGTTGTGGGTTTATAGGGGAACAGGGTGGGAAGTTATTGAATTATAATAAATTAATGATTTTCTTTATTGATTAATATTTATTTGAGATTGTATAGTGTTAATTGTGGGAAGTAATTTATTTGTAATTAATTATGAATTGGTTGTTAATTAAAATAATTCATTAATTGGTAATTAATTATGGTAATTGTGTAATTTGTTTTAGGTGCAGGTTGTGGGGTTTATGGGGTAAAGGGTGGTAAGTAATGTATTTGTAATTATTTATTAATTAGTTGTTAATGTTAATTAATTATTTGGTAATTAGTTATGGTAATTGTGTAATTTGTTTTAGGTGCGAGTTGTGGGTTTTATAGGGGCAAAGGGTGGGAAGTAATTTATGTTTAATTATTTAATAATTAGTTGTTAATTAATATAATTAATTATTTTAAAATTCAATATGGGAATTGGGTAATTAAGTTTACATGTTGGTTGTGAGGTTAATAGGGGTGAAGGGTGGGAAGTAATATATGTGTAATTAATTAATAATTAGTGGATCATTAATATTAATTAATTGATATTTAATTTGGGTATTTGTTTATATTTTTGTGTGGGGGGTTTTACTGTTATAGGGGTACAGTGTGGGGGTAAATATATTTTACTTACTTTATAATTAGTTGTTAAATACTAATAGTATTTTATTTGACAATAAGTTTAATTGTGTAATTAATATTCTTACAGTTTGATTTTAGCTGTGGGTTGTGGGGATTATTGGGCTAAAGTGTGGGAAGTAAATTACTTTTTATGAGTTTTAATTTGTTTTTTAATTAGTAATATTTCTTTAATTGATAATTAATTATGTTAATTAAGGATGTACGTTTTTTATTTAGATGTGGATTGTGCATTGCATGGTGGTATAGGGTAGGAAATAAAAAAAGTAACTTTATGTAATAATGTTTTTATTTTAAATAATTTCTAATTACAAATATATATTTGTTTTGAAATTATTTTTCATTTTATTTAATATAATATTTGTAGGTAGTTGTCATTTGTATTTAACATTACATTATTTTTTAACATTTGTAATATTAAATATATTTGTATTTTAATTTGTAATCATATTTATATATGTTTTAATTTATTTTGTTTTTTGAATATTTTTGTTGTTAATATTTTGTTTGTTTTTAATTTTGAACTGTCTGGAGTGAGCATAATAATTGTTACTCCTCTGCAATCCAACACTTTCTCTACAGTTGCACTCATTGGAGTTGGAATAATAATTTGTACCCCTCCGCTATCCAACACTTACCCTACTGTTACAATTATTAGAGTGGGAATAGTATTTTTTACCCCCTGCTATTCAACTATCAGCTTTCCCTACTGTTGCACTGATTGGAGTGGGAATAGTAAATTTTATCCTGCCACTATTCAACACTTTCCCTACTGTTGCACTCAATGGAGTGGTAGTAGTCATTTTGACCCCTTCACTATTCAACACTTTCCCTACTGCTGCACTCACTGGAGTCGGAATAGTAATTTTTACCCCTCCGCTATCCAACATTGTCCCTACTGTTACAATTATTGGAGTGGGAATAGTAATTTTTACCCCCTGCTATTCAACTATCAGCTTTCCCTACTGTTGCACTGATTGGAGTGGGAATAGTAAATTTTATCCTGCCACTATCCAACACTTTCCCTACTGTTGCACTCAATGGAGTGGTAGTAGTCATTTTGACCCCTTCACTATTCAACACTTTCCCTACTGTTGCACTCACTGGAGTCGGAATAGTAATTTTTACCCTTCCGCTATCCAACACTTTCCCTACTGTTGCACTCACTGGAGTGGGAAATTTAAGTTTGAATATTTTGATATAGTTTAATGTTTTAATTTATAATAGAATGTTTGTTTTATTAGATTTTATGTTATTGGTATATATATGTATATATATATTTATACATTTTTATAGAATCTTAAAATTATAAAATAAATTACAATTATTAGTTTATTAATTGTTATTATTGTGTATGTATATTTAATTTTTTTTATTAAGTTTATTTGTTATATTTTTTACATTTATATGAAATCTACTTTATTTTTATATACATTTTATTATTTAACATATTTAATATTTATTATTTTATTGAAAATATATATATAAAAAACGATATTTTGTACAACCATATTTTTTACTTTGATATCATTTTTTTCAATATTTTTGTACTTACCTGTTTAGGTATAGGTAGTTGATATTTTTGCATTCTATATTTTTTCATCGATATTTTTTACTTCCATATTTTTTACATCGATATTCTATCAGTGATCCACATTCTGCTATGTAGTACAGCCTATTTTTCTGTACTTCTAAGTGTACTCTGTAAACCAAAAGGGCTAGATACTTGAGATATAAAAGAGAGGCATGCTATATGTTTAAGAAACGTTTGCCCCATGTCTCTGAATTTCGATGCCATGTTTTAACTAGGTAATATGTCTGCTTTGCTCCACCTGTAAACTCTTTCTCAGAAGTATATAGCAGCGCTAACTATATCTTGTGCCCCGTACATTCACTGCCCATGAATTTACATATTAAATCACTCATGACATATTCTATGACTCCATTTATGACATCACAAATGACATTTCAAATGACATCATGGATGACTACACTGATGACATCATCCAAAAGTTGTTTATGCACATATTGCTCCATAAATTAGTATGGAATTAGAGGCCTGAAAGTAAGCACAAAATAGCTCAGAAGAATCGGAAGCATAATTTATGCCATCACAAATACTACTCCCTTCGGTGTAAAAAGCATGGGTTATGTGCAAAATTGAGCCTATACCATGCACTACATGGGTAGCTTAGTTCACATTAACAATGAACCACAGATATATAGGAAACTCTCATTGCATATGGTGTTCAATCTGTAGAGAACTGTTCAGAGAAAGCCAAGTTCTAAAAATATTGAACACCTGTACCAAAACAAATGCCTTAAAATGGACAGCTTTTATCTGTATCATACCCCTGACAGTCACCGAACCTGCATTGAGAAATGAAGTTGATATGAGTAGAGAAGTGGTTACTGTTAACAGTATTCACTCCGAAGTGAGAGTTTACTCTGTACCACACTGTTTTCAGACAGTGAAACTATCATGAGAAATACACCACAGAGTATTAAAAAGTATCTAATAAAAACCGTGTACACACTATGCAAAACTTAGCAAAAAATACACTATTCAGTTAAAATAAACAACTTCTGAAGGTGCTAAAGATTATATCACATACAGCCTTTACAGATAAACCATCTTCTGAACTAAAAAAAGCACATGTACATTGCATAATACCTTGTGCACACTGTCTTCTATGTGAGGTAGAAATAGTCATGCTGAGACGATGTTGTCTAATGACTAAAGGCTGCTTACAATATTTAGAATGCTGTATGTAAAATTTCTGCCCGGTTACAAACTTTTTTGATACAGCCTAAAAGCTTGTGTAGGACAAGCGGAAAATAAGTTGTCAATTGTCATCTATGCACAGGGTTGCTCTTCAGTGCAAACATTTGTAATATGCCCTATACCTGTTCACAGCTATGATGTATTAGGAGCACATGCGTTTTGTAAACACGTACACCCATTAGCCGTACAAAGGCTGTACAAAATTAAATAGGTACCATGGTAGTTGCGCACCCCTATGTAAAATATAAATCAAAGTAACACACTCATTGCATGAGGTCATTAGTGATGTAATCAATGATGTCATTTGAGATGCCATCAGTGATGTCGTAAATGATGCCATAGGAACATGTCATGAGTGATGTAAAATGTGATGTTATAAGCAGTGCATGGCGGGTGTGCAAGTTATAGTTAGCTCTGCTAACTATAACTGGTGAATTTCTGTGTTTTGTTTTTTGTTCAAAACGTTAATGTTGTCACTGACATATTCACCTAACTATAACATCACCTTAACCTTTGGTTCTTTCAATGAGTTTGTAAGGTTTATTTTAAACAAAAACAAATCTTTTTATCACACTAGGCACTCGAGCAGGGTGTCTGCGTTGGTGTATGGCTGCTGTTTGTGTGCCGGCACAGGGAAGAAGGATCCGAATGCGCTGTATCTTGTAGATACAGCGCATTCCTGCCCTTTTCTTTTGACGCATGGCAGTACAGCAGGAAGACCTATTGCACTGCCGTGCATCAAAAGTTTGTAAATGTGGCCCTGAGTGTGCAGTGTTTCTTGCATCTACTGAGTGGGAAGTGAGCCTGTTAAAACTGTAATACTAGGGGGCATATTATCAAGGAACGGCGTTAAAATTATCGCCGCTTTAGCGGCAGAAAACTGCCGCTAAAGCGGAGATAATGGGCTTGATAAAATGCCCTTGTAAATTCCAATAGAAGCCCATGTTTTGGTGTCAACATGGGCTTCTATTGGAATTATGCGGCATATTATCAAGCCCATTATCGCCGCTTTAGCGGCAGTTTTCTGCCGCTAAAGTGGCGATAATTTTAACGCCGTGCTTGATAATCTGCCCCTATGTTTTTTCCCACCAGAACTCATAATTTTTGAGTATCTGCATGAATTCGGCCATGTTTTACTGCCCAGAAATTGTACAAAAACCTGTGAGTGTGGTACTTTCGACAAATCTCAGAATCCCAATTCGGGTGCAAACTCCATGAATCCGGATTATTGGGATTGTTGGAATGAGTCTAAGCGGAGTGGGCAGTCATCATTACAAGTACCATTGGCCCCCCAAAAAATGCAATGATTGAATATGGTGTCTCCAAACCCCAGCAGAAGGGAACTGTTTCACAAACTCTTACCCTGACATGTCCATATTCATATCGAACCAGCGTAATGTTGAGCCCGTACACCTGGACCGTCACAAAGCTGACATAGGAGACGGCTGTGGACCCCCGATTCTCATTCTTAGCCACGATATTGAAAGCCGGCAGAGTGTCGTCCGCACCACAGGTTTTGGCCATGGTGTAAGTGCAGGTCCCCTGGAAGTCGAAGTTTTTTCCATCGAAGGTGTGGTAGTGTGGGTCGCCCCAGCCCCAGCACATAGATTCTGTGTTTGGGACACACACCGGGCTGCCATCTCGCATCTCACAGGTCTCTTTTGTTCTACACTTCACTGATTTGCAGGGATCTGAAAAAAATATCATTAAAAAACGTCACTTGTAAATACATTTTCTTTCACGACACTGGCATGTATTGTCAGAGGTTCCCAACCCTCAAATTAAAGTCAGACTGATCCAAGGGCCGTTTCATGATGGGCTGCACCGGTGCAGCACCTATTTATGCGCCTGCAGTGTGTAAAGGGAATTCACTGAATCTCATATTTCTCTGAGTTAGCAACTCAGAAACAGAAAGAGGCACACATTACTGGCTGTTTTCGACTATTTCTAAAAATTAAGCTCTAACTCAGTGGAATATTGGGAAAAATACATTAATTTTCCTTCTTACAGGTGCTCTTCGTTGCACCAGAAAAGCCCATCATTATACAGACCAGGGCTTTAAGTGGAATGAAAAAACTGGGGGATCTCTCAAAGGGGCGTGGCCAATGTAATTGAGGGCGTGGCTTAAAAACAGTACGTTAAAAATCTGTGGTTAGCATAGTGTGCCGCCCGACTTGTATTTTGCTGTTTCTGTCATTGCATCTAGGTATATGATACAACAAGTAACATCATACCTACAAGTCAGGACTATTGGCTTTGTCAATGGTTATTAGTTGCATAAGATGAATAAGCAGCAACTATGGCTTGTATAGAATATTCAAAAAGCTTACACTTAAAGCACTGGTGACACCACGACAATGTTGCTGCTCTTGCGTTCCAAAAAGAGAAGGGAAATCCAGAGAGAAAATGACTCTTTAAAGGATTTCCCTTCCCTCTACAACGCTCACCTGATATGATGTCATGGCGTAACTTTCCACTTGTGAGAGTGTGAGCAGGATACATCGATGTGCCTCCTGTCTTGAAACGGGTCTCTAAAGGGCTCTGTTTTGCGCCCTGGCACTTTTTCCGGACTGTCACTACAGTCTGGAAAAAAAACCGGACCGTCTGTGCCAGCGCACAAAACAGAGCCCGATAGAGACCCGTTTCGAGGCCCCCTTAAAAAAACTGCCGGTGCTCCGACCCGGTGAGACCCGGCCCACTTAAAGCCCTGATACAGACCGAGGTTTACATAGACAGGGATGGCCAAAATTAATCTAGGAGAGGCAAATAGATACCCAGTTTACAAGGGTGTTTAGACAAAATATTGAGTTTAAAATATCAAGAGACATAAATATCGGAAATTAAATGTCAAGACCTTGCACCTCCCTTATAATGAGCGACCCTTGACCCTGGTTCCAGGCAGGTCGCTCCCCCT
Organism: Triturus cristatus; assembly: GCF_964204655.1. Classification (NCBI taxonomy): domain Eukaryota; kingdom Metazoa; phylum Chordata; class Amphibia; order Caudata; family Salamandridae; genus Triturus; species Triturus cristatus. The sequence continues at coordinate 180,145,235 of NC_140590.1, forward strand.
CGCCGCACAGCACCACCAGTATGCCCGTGTCCCTCTGCTGTCTGCCACCACCACAGGTATTTTGTTATCGCTGCTGTATCTCCTGGTAAATTGTCGCTGCTGTCTAGTCTGTGCCCCCTATTGTTATTGTCACCGTAATTTTTGATTTGTTGCTGTTCTCTCCTTATTTTGTGCCCCCTATTGTTATTGTCACCGTAATTTTTGTTTTGTTGCTGTTCTCTTCTTATTTTGTGCCCCCTGTTGTTATTGTCCCCGTAATTTTTGTTTGTTGCTATTCTCTCCTTATTTTGTGCCCCCCATTGTTATTGTCACCGTAATTTTTGTTTTTTGTTGTCTCTCTTTATTTTTCTGTTGTGTTTCCCTTGCCTCTGTGCCCTGGTCTTGCCCGTTTCTTTTCCCGCCGCTGCGTCCCTGCGGCCCCACCCCCCTGCTCGTCCCATTCGTCGGCCCGCTCCTGCCCCCGCCTCCCAGCTGCTCCTTCCTCCCACCTCCCCTATAATGGTGGCCGCTGCGTGGCCGCGCAAGCGGGCGCACCGCTGACACGCCCAAGGCAAGCCAAAGGCAAGCCCGTCTGCGCCCGTCCGCGCCTGGACCCCTGGCCCCCGCGGATGCCACGATGCCCGTCTCCACTACGACGCCAGCACCCTCCATGCACTCAACACCGGACGATCACACACCTGCTTCCTGACCGTCCCGAAACGCACTCACGGACCCTTCTGCTGCCGGAACTGCAGCTAAACCAGCATCCGATCCGCCAACCCACCCACCGTGAAAGAACGCAACCACCTCAGGTGCATCCTTCTCAACACCCGCTCCGCCCGCAAACACGCCGTTGAACTCTGGGGCCTACTCGACTCAACCTCCCCAGACGTCACCTTCCTGACAGAGACCTGGATGAACGACTCCTCGGCACCCGACATCACCATAGCCATCCCGGACGGCTACAAGATCACCCACAGAGACCGCACCAACTGAGTAGGAGGTGGAATCGCCATCATCCACAAGAACACCCTCAAGGTCTCGACCAACTCCGACGGCACCCTCAGCACTGCTGAACACCTGCACTTCCAGATCCACACCGACCCCAACACCACCCTCAGAGGAACTCTGATCTACAGACCCCCCGGACCCGGCCTCAGTTCAACAACTCCAACGTCGACTTCGTCAGCACGCACGCCCTCGCCTCCACGGACTACATCCTCCTCAGAGACCTGAACTTCCACCTCGAGAACAACAACAACACCAACTCCACCACTCTGATTGACAACCTCGCCAACCTCGGACTCAGACAGCTCGTCACAATGCCCACCCACTCCGCCGGCCACACGCTCAACCCCATCTTCTCCGCAAGCTCCCACGTCTCCTTCAGCCACACCACCGAACTCCACTGGACCGACCATCGTTATATCCACTTCGCCTTTCGGAAACCCACCACGCACCACGGCACCCACCAGATGCCCCACCGCAGCTGGAGCAAAATCACTGAAGACCAGCTAAATGCCGCCCTCACCCGAAGCCCACCTGCCGACCCCACCGACCCCAACACCGCCGCCAGCAACCTCAGATGCTGGATCGACGACTGTGCCAACACCCTCGCCCCGATCAAGAAACCCTCCAACAGATGCACCAACAAGAATTCTAGCTGATTCACAGCAGACCTCCAAACCTCCAAGCAAACCTGCCGAAAACTAGAGAAGAAATGGCAACGCAAACAAACACCGGAGAACCACTCAGCCCACAAGAACGCCATTCGCCAACACACCCACCTCATCAGATCCGCCAAAAGGACCTCCTTCAAGGACCGCCTCGACAGCAATGCACACAACAGCAAAGAGCTCTTCAACATCGTGAAGGAACTCTCCAACCCTAGCTCCAACACCAGCGACATCCCATTATCGCAAGACCTGTGCTACTCCCTCGCCACCTTCTTCCATCGCAAGATCGCAGACATTCATGACAGCTTTGACAACCTGACCACCCCTACAGCCAACGACACCTCAGACCCCACAGCCACCACCCACAGCGACCCCCGGCACGCCTGGACCAACATCAATGACGAGGACACCATCAAAATCATGAACACCATCCACTCCGGCTCCCCGTCAGACCGGTACCCTCACCATATCTTCAACAAAGCCAGTACCACCATCGCACCGCATCTCCGAAAGACCATCAACATCTCCTTCGAGACTGCGACCTTCCCGGAGAGCTGGAAGCACGTCGAGACCAACGCCCTGCTCAAGAAACCCAAGGCGGATCCAAGGTGCCTCAAGAACTTCCGGTCCATCTCACTGCTCCCGTTCCCGGTGAAGGTCATCGAGAAAACCGTCAACAAACAGCCGACCCGCTACCTCGAGGAGAACAACATCCTGGACCTGTCCCAGTCTGGGTTCCGCTGAAACCACAGCACCCGAACTGCCCTAATCGCCACCACCGATGACATCAGAGCCCTGCTGGACAACAGAGAAATCGCGGCCTCATCCTCCTGGACCTCTCAGCCGCCTTCGACACTGTCTGCCACTGCACCGTACGCACACGCCTCCACAACACAGGGATCCGTGACAAGGCTCTGGAATGGACCACCTCCTTCCTCTCCGGCAAAACCCAGAGCGTCCGCCTCCCCCTTTCCTCTCCGAAGCCTCCGAGAGTATCTGCGGCGTACCCCAAGGATCATCCCTCAGCCCGACATTGTTCAACATCTACATGGTCCCGCTCGCCCACATCGCCAGACTGCACAACCTCAACATCATCTCCTACGCCGATGACACACAGCTGATTGATTCTCTCCCTCACCAGGGATCCCCTCACTGCTAAAACCAACCTCCACAAAGGGATGAAAGCTGTCGCCGAATGGATGAAGAACAGCCGTCTGAAGCTGAACTCGGACAAGACTAGGGTCCTCATCCTTGGCTCCACCCCCTCAGCCTGGGATGACTCCTGATGGCCGACTGCCCTGGGAGCAGCACCGACCACGCACGCAACCTGGGGTTCATCCTCGACTCAATGCTCTCCATGACCAAACAAGTCAACGCCGTCTCCTCTTCCTGCTTCAACACCCTCCGCATGCTCCGCAACATCTAGAGGTGGATCCCCACCAACACAAGAAGAACGGTCACCCAGGCCCTCGTCAGCAGCAAGCTGGACTACGGAAACACCCTGTACATGGGAGCCCCGGCCAAACTGCTGAAACGACTACAACGCATACAGAACGCCTCTGCCTGCCTGATCCTTGACATCTCCCGACACAGCCACATCACCCCCCACCTGAGAGACCTGCACTGGCTCCCCATCAACAAGAGGATCACCTTCAAGCTCCTCACCCACGTGCACAAGGCACTCCATGACACCGGACCAGCATACCTCAACAGCCGACTCACCTTCTATACCCAAACTGCCGAACTCGTTCTCGCCACCGCCCCCCGCATCCAAAGAACGACCTCCGGCGGCAGATTGTTCTCCCACCTCGCCGCCAAGACCTGGAACACCCTCCCCATCCTCCTATGACAGACCCAGGACTTACTTACCTTCAGGAGGCTACTCAAGACCTGGCTCTTCGAGCAGTAGCAGCACCCCTCCCCCCAGCGCCGTGAGACCCTCACAGTGAGTAGTGCACTTTACAAATGTCATGATTGATTGATAGACACAAATATCGTGATGTACTAATATCGTTGACAAAGATATCGTTTTTTGAACTAAGTTATATTGCTTTAAAGAATATCAATGTTTTTAATATCACTTTGAGTTAAATAGTTGGTAAAAATATAGTTTTAAAATAATTTTAATGTGTTTAAATTGATATATTCATTTTATGTGTAGCAAGCATTTATATTAATGTTATTAATTTTTTTAAATTATAGCTTGTAATTCTAAGTGATTTCGATCTTTTTTATTCACTCTTTAATAGCAGTTTATAGTGTCGTAGTGGGTCGTTAGGTTTGTAGTGGGATAGGGTGGGAAATTAATTAAGTATTACTTAATTGTTAATTATTTAAAACATTTTATTAATTTTTTTAATTTATATTTATTATGTAAATTATATATTGATGATTTATTTTCATTGTTAGCTTTGTAGGGGCACAGAGTGAGAAGTTAATTATGTAATAGTTAATCGACAATTAACTATTAACTGTTAATTATTTATTCGACTTTTAATTTTTAATTAATTGTTAAATAATTATTTGCTTCATTTTAATTATGTAAAATATGGAATACTGATTTATTTTACTGTCATATTGGTTGGAGGCTGTTTGTAGGGGCATAGGGGGGAAGTTAGTTAAGTAATAATACAATAACTATTACATATTATTTGTAAATTAATTATTTAAATGAATTTAAAAAATGTTAATATGTAAATTTACTTACATTATTTTCAAATATTAATATTTTTAAATTATCATTTTGTTTATATTTTAGTTGCATGCTGCTAGGTTTGTAGGCGTCTAGGGTGGGAAGTTAATTCAGTATTAATTAACAATTAAATATTAATTAATTATTTATTAGATTTTAAATATGTAAATAATGCAATACTTATGTTTTTAGGTTTATTTTAGGGGTATTGGGTGGGAAGTTAAATGAAATTGAATAACAAATGATGTAAATTGATAAATTGATTTTAGGTTTATATATTTTTTTCATGTTAATTAATAATTTTTATATGAAGAGTTTCATAATATTTCGACATTCATGGGTTTACTCATATATGGGATGTGTTTGAGGTGAAGTACGTTCCCTACTCTTGCTTAGACTGCAGTAGGAATAGTAAAAGTAACCTGTTCGCAGTTCAACAGTTTCCCTACTGTTTGGTGTGGGAATAGTAAGTTTCACCCCTATGAAATCCAATGCTTATATGTACTGTTGCACAGACAGGAGTGGGAATAGTAAATGTAACTCCTCCAAAGTGCAACACTTTCCCTATTGTTGTTTAGACTGGAATTGGCAAAGTTTATTTCATCCTCCTCTTCGCGAAGTCCAACGCTTTCCATACTGTTGGTTAGAGTGGAGTGGGAAGAGTAAATTTAACCCCTCCGAAGTTCAACACTTTCCCTACTGTTGCATAAACTGGAGTGGGAATAGTATATTTAATATTCTTAAACTCTAATAGTTTTCATAATATTGGTCAAATAGATTTTATAGCACTAATTGTTTTTTAATATATGTTATACTATTTGTTTTTATTTTTAACTTTATTTTAATGTTTATAGTATTTTTAGTAAATGTGTTTTTTGGGTTTAAAAATGTTAATATTATCTTTATTGCCTCGATTGATGAATCTATTTTTTGTTATTGGATTGAATTGAATTCACTTGGTAGTTCACAGCCAAGATCATTTTTTAAAAATAGGGCCAAATAGACCATTTCACAGCACAGCTTTCAAATACAGTTGCTAAAAGCCATAGGCTCTAAATGGATACTTAGGAAACATTATGATACTTTGAGGGTAGGCCAAACAAGCCTGATCCTCCTGAGGATTGATACAGATATGCCTGCCCCAAGAACGTTTTAAATAAAAGGGAGGTTGGAAAAATATAACATACACAAGTCTCACAATCTCAGACTATACACAGCATATATATGCACCTAAAAAAAGTTCAAACGGAGTTTTGGATACAAATTAAAACGAAGAACAACTAAAATTCCAAGTTATAGTGAATGAATAATTTGCATAACAGATAAGAAAACCATAACTAACACACCAAATACAACACTTCCGATGCCACCTTTAATTAAACAGATGCAAATACATATGTTGTAAATCATATTGCAGATATATGCCAGGAACATCATACAATGACTATCTTAATCCACTCCCACATTTGAAACCCAAAAATCTTTTTTCTAAGTTGCTGCCTATTCTGAACTCCATTGCCATTAATAAAATACAGCCTCCTCTAAGGCAACACTCTCATTAAGATTTTCAATAGGTTTACAATAAGAAATAAGGGTTTTTCTGTTTACCTTTAGGAACACAAGACACCACTCCCTCAACTACTGCACATTTTTCTTCACCGTCACAGCTGTGGGGCTTACATGTTACACCTTCGGTTGGGCTGCAGGTGCAGACTTCAGTGCAGTTTTCATTCAAGATCTTCTGGTTGGGCTGGGTGGTTGTTGAAATAAATGGTTAGAGCTCTGAAAAAGCATTTACATTCATCTCTAAACAGGCAACAGCATTGTGAGACTACATTCCTTTGCTGGAACAGTTAACAATGTTTTCTACATATCATCTTTCTTTAATGTCTAGCTCATGAAAGTCTATTTGTTTGAAAAGTTCTTACCAAATTTTAAATCAGAAGTGAAATGATTTGTTTTGCACATAATGGTTAAATAAAGGTATTTACACTCTTGTCTTGACTGCTAACACGAATATTTATTCAAGTTGCTTTTCAATGACATTCAACTCTTGCAAAATCGGTCAACCAATGAACCAAGTGTTTTAGTCAACAAAGTTTACAAATAGTTTTTGAGGTGTCCTCTGAATCAGGATCTCCCTGTCACAGGACCTTTTGTGTGGGATGGCAGATTTGTTATGCCAATCTCCACCACAAGGGCTTTCAAGTTTCACTTTCCTTTAAGCTAAGTGCTTTCATCTGAAGACCAATTTTGCTAGTACCCATCGCCCCGGGGGCTAAATTCAATATTTGATTACTTCAGAACCTACGCTGTTCTGCAGCCAGTGTTACCATTACTTTGTATCCAACCTTTACTTTCTGTACGTAAGAGATATGTCTTTTGGGGGAATCAGGCCACACTAAAATGTTTGGGGTTATGCTGATAGGCTTCATATAATTTGGGTATGGTCACGTGTCTCAGCAGTACATGCATGACCCCCCTTCAGTTGGTTGTAGAGGGCTGACTTGTGTGTCTTTGAAACTGTCTGATGCGCTTTACTGAGATTGAGGCTATGTGAATGACCAACAGATTTTCTCAGGGCATGGGGAACAGCTTTTGGGATCTGGGGGATGATGGGGTGGGCGGAGTAGTTCATGTTCTTTATCATGGTTAGATTGGAATGTGGGGATGTGCACCCTTATGTGAATGTAATACATCTAATGAGTTGGGGGGAGATAGGTTCCAGTGGCAGGCTTAAACTCCAGAAAACCTGTGCTTGAATCCTTACCTTCTCACTTGCCCAAACTGTTTGATCCTTAGGAAATCATTCTACCTCAAAGGGACCCTTTGACTTACGTTGAATGAAAGAATACCTATCATCAGTAATGTGCTTCTCATGCTAAGGGTCACTGTGTACACTCGTCCAACCTGAATAATTTTGCTTCACCAAAATTTCAATAAGCACAACATTTTTTAAGGCCTATTATACTCCACAGTTTGTGTCACACTCAGTGCATCCTAGAGGACAAGGAACTATTCCCTTCTTTGTGGCCTCCAACCACAAATGTGCACGGGAGGTTAATGAGGGTCTGCACTAAAATTGGCTTCCATATCATACTTATCACCAACATTAGAAATCGTTTTCGGTAGCCCAAGTACTGTTTTCCTCTATATGATCCTCTTCCTCTCTGTATTTCTTTGCATCCATTTTAATTTATTGCTGTTTTATCTCCGTCACTGACCACTGTGTCTATTTGCCCATATCAGTATACGTATTTTAGTATGCCCATGCCTATATTGCTGGGCATATTAAATATATTTGACCAAGGAAGTGGTTATTCCTTTAGCTAATATCTCCATCCTCAATTGCTTAACATTAGGTCAGCTACTTGATATGTCTATTACTGTTTATAATCAGTAATACTGTATGGTGCTGTGTGTTATCACTTTATGCAAATCAGTCCCTATATTTGCAGGGCAGAGACTCTGTCGTCCTGATGGAGTAAACTCCGTTAGCCGATAACTAAATGAGGACCTTAGTCTGTGCTTCCTGGCGGTCAGGCACAGTTACAGAGTCATCAGCCTCCCATCCTAGCACCAGCAGAAACTAATAGGTAGTCAGGCGCTGGCAATACTATGATAGCACAACCATCCAATAGCCAATGGAAGGTGCACACAGTGTGCCCTCATGCTCCCCATAACAACATTTGCTCTATTGAACTAATCATTATATTAACAAAATATTTAACATGCGGGAGGGTCTCCTACTCCTGTAGTCCTCAGTGTTCACTGGGTGAAATCTTAAGTTAAAAGACAATGGTTAAAGAGTTCATAATGAAAGAGAGGCCCAATGGACAGTGTGGGCCAGCTGGGACTGTGGACACCCCAGAGGCAAGAAAAGAAGGGCAGTAAAGTGAATGGGGCAACTGTGACTCAGATGGTCATAGAGAATGGCCAACCCTCCTTAAAGGTCATGATGGCAGCGGAGAAGGCCCTGGGAATGCAATCCAACACATCAACCTGAGCACCACGGCCTCGCAGGGATCCTGGGACGAGGACAAGGTAGAAGACTCATCAGGGTCCCATGAAGGGAGAGAACCAGAGTGGTTTTGGAGGTTACTCACTGCATAGAGGTCAGAGATGAGTGGAATGTCCCTCGCCTCAAGAAGCCCATCAATGCAGACCAAAGAAACGGTAAGACCATGGGACTGGAGCAGAGGAGGTAGGGTAGTCTGTAGCAGGGGGGTTGCCCTTGGACAGGCTGAGGAAATGTGTCACGTAGGACAAAAAGGCAGGCGGATGGTGGAAGAAGAAGACAGGCTTTGGAAGAAGGGGGACTGGAGAGCTCAGAACGAGTGAGGCAAGAGTGTGGCATGATTTCAGAGCCAGAGCCAAGGTGGGTAAACCTGAAGTTGTCAGAAGCACCCGGTGCCAGTGGGGAGTCAGACATTGAGATGGAAGAACCAAGGCACAGGAGGGCAGCAAGTGTTTTTCCATGTCAGAGGACGTTAATGCTGCCACATGAAAGCTATCTGTGGGTTTACTGAGGCAGATAATGGAGAATAAGGACAAGAGACCAAGGTGATTCCAGAGCTGACTATAGTACACGAACAAGCCTGTCAGTAAGTATGAAGGAGCTTGGTGGGATCCATGGAGAGTAGATGACAGTGAGGCTCTTGCAGCAGGCAAGGAGAGGTGTGCTGGGACCACTCATTGGAGGAGGAGGAAGAAATTAAAGTAAGGAGTTCACACAGTTTTAGAAGGTATTATCAGACTCTTGGTAAAAATACTTGGAGAAGAGTCGTCAGAGGACAAGTCAGAAAAAGCTAAAAAGGTGGGACCAGGGGAGCAAGTTGGGGGGTGCTGAGATGGGAAAAAGGGGTAGAGGTACTAACGAGACAGGGAAAGGACAGCATGGGAAGTGTCTGGTCAAAAGAATAAAGAGGAGGACAAGGTAGTGAAATTGCCATACACTGTGGCGGTGGATGCACTGGGAGGGTATTTGCTATTTAACAGAAAGGGATTGACTTGGGCTAATGAATATATTGATATTTTCAAACTGTAGAGAGAGATAAGGTGTAAGAAAGGGTAACATGCGGAGGTGAAGGAGCTGGGCAAGCTCCTGAATATAAACAATTGGACCACAGTGTTCATGATTTATACCAGCATCATTTGTGAAAGGAGTAGTGTAGTGTTATTCAAATACCTGGAGTGCTACAAATTGCCAGTACTAGTGTCATACGGTTTCTATACATTTAGTAGTACTAGGTATTAGATCAACAAAACTACATAATAGAGGGTCTGAGTCTTCTTAAATCATCAGGTCTAGCTCACAGTACCACATCTAAATTCCTAAACCTCCAGAGTTATTAATGATATTGGCAACCTTGAATATGAACTCTTATTCTCAAGGAATTTGTAGAAACAGTTCTCACGCTTTCGTTTGTCCCTTGTGCATGCCCAAGGTTTCCCAAAGGTAAGAGACAATAATATATTTTCAAATGTTATTGAAAAGATCTAATCCTTATAAGTAAAACATGAACTGCGATAATTAGACATATGAGACACATCATTGTTATAAACATTATTGAGATGGTGAAATATACAAACAATCCAACCATGGTAATTGTTCCTAATGTTACTCCTATCTATCGCGAATACCCATACACTAGTGAGAGCATGGTGGGAGGACTCTTCTGCCAGACCCAGTGGAATGATCTAACCTCATACATTGGTGTAATGTCTCAGGAAGGCAAATAAACAAATTAACTCCATCTCAGTGTGCAAGCCTGCACACATCTCCGTTTGAGCAGCTATCTTCCTTCTTAGAATTAAGGTTAGGGCCTGCGGAGCTGCATCTCAGTCACAGCCATTAGCAGCTTCCATGATAACTCCGATGTGAAGTGCCTCTCACTGGGTTCAAAATGGACGCTGTTTAAATAATTAACACTGGCCTTATCTCCTCTGCCAGAGATGCAGAAAAATATCCTTACTGAGGGCCTGAGTACAAGTTTAGCGATCCATAGGACTGCCAAACTCACAGTGGAGGTGCGATGGCAGTCGTGGACTGCCGCACCAGTGGTCTGACCACCGTATTACGAGTACGGCGGTTGGACAGCAATAGGATCGCTGCAACCACTAGGGATCTGTGATCTCTCGCGGTGGCATGGCGGTCTGAGGGCCACAATATGCTGATGGTGCCTCTGCAGCAACACAAAGCATATTATTCGTTTCCACACATCCACCCTTTTCATGGCGGTAAACTTAGGGTGCCCTACAGTGCCCTCTGTTCCCTCAGGGCCATGTGATGCATGCAGGGGGTACATGGTGTGCCCCCTTGTCTGCATGCACCCCCTTTCCTGCACGGCATGGACTTTACAGCCCATGCCATGCAGGAAAGGGCTTTGGTGTTCCCATTGCGGTCCCTTTTTAATAGGCACCTCCAAGAAAAAGGCAAAGAACCACCCACCAGACCATGAGATAACTCGTCATCTGGCAGCCAGCCAGCAGTGAGGTTTGGCTGTGTGTGAGGAGCGGTGGTGTGGCAGCCCGCTCCCACACCACCAAACTCATAATTAGTCCCTTAGTATGGGCAAAAGAGACGTCTCCTATGAGCAAAAAATAAACCAAGACTTTGTGTTCTGAAATGTGTCCCTGAAAGTAACAGTGCAGACTACAGAACAACCAGGAGCGGTCAATGTCAGAGGAGAGAGGCGGGTGGGGGCGGGGGGGTTTCAAGGAGACAACAACAAAAAAAAGGGGGGGGGAAGAACTTACCTGCAGCCTACCGCATCACTTGCCTTCTGCTCCTCTTGTGGCTCCACTGCCGGCACAGGCTCCCAGACTCCCCTGCGGCCAATCCTGAAGCTGCTCTCATGCATAGGAGCAGCTTCAGGATTGGCCTGAATGTCCTCGATCTGTGCTCCCCGGGAGAGTGGGAGCCTGTGCTTTGCTGTCTCAGATCGAGCAATGCAGCTGGGATGGAAACAGCTTCACTGAGCATGACGGTTTGGCTGGCCTGATAGATCCCCGTTGGTGCCCATCATCCCCCTAGCCTGCCCCCAAGATTCGGCGGGAAACAAAATAAAACGACGATAAACCCAGATTTATTATCTTTTTATTTTTATTTTATTTTTATGCTGCTGGTGGGGGGCGACGCTCCTCCACCATAGCGGCGGGGACGCCACTGAGAACGTCGTCCACCAAGAATGAATGCGTGCGCGGCATTTTCATGTGAACAACATGTTCAAACCACTATCTTAAAAATTTGCTCAGTTAAAAGGGAACATCAAAATGGGGACTAAATGTAACCCCTATAACACTAGCTTTGACGAGTTAGCGTGGTTACACTATGACGATGAATTTAGGTCATATAGGAGTGGAAGTCCCGCAAAGTCACAAAACTGAACAACAAACTGACTGCAGTTTATGACACCCACGTGACAATTACTGACTTTATATGTATTTACCCATCTATTGATTTCAGTGCAGCTGTTTTCAGGGTGTCCTATGATGAGGAGTGTGCAATGCAGGGAGAATGGACCCAAATGAAGGCTACAACAAAGCATGCTGTCAGTACCCCTGCATAGTGCATGTGTGTCTGGTGTTTTCAGCACTTAGAGGTGCACCTGTCCCTGCTAGGAAACAGGATATATTTGGAGAAGGTGATAGAGGTCCTAGGGTAGAGGAATGTGGGAAGAGGCAGTAGGAAATAGAAATTTGATAAGAGGAAAAAGCAAATGGGAAGAGAAGAAAAAGGAAATTAGACTTTGGCCTAGTCTGAAAGAGCCCAGACGAGACAGGCATCATGAAGAATTAGAGCCTTGTTGAAGGCTATGCAGGCTCAAAGCCAAGAGGTTAAGCTGGAGTTAGTGGATATTGAAGAGGAAGGTTTGGGCATTTCAGGAGTGTGAATTGTTTAGGGAAAGGGATATTTATTCAACATTAGCTCACTGTTTGGGGTGTGTTAGAGTGTACAGTAGGTTTGTGCAATGTAAGCTTGTCTGGTTCTCAAATAAAGTGACCTTCTACTGCTTAAGAAGTGAATCCATGGCAGTTCCTCTCTCACAAAGCCGGGGTAGATGTGCAGGTACTGCCCTCTCAATGCAAGGAGTCTTGAGAGAGGCAAGTACATAGATGCAGTGATGCTACCATGCTTGCCTCATTAGATCTCTGAATGTGCAAGCTTCAGTTCCTCGCTGTGAAAATTGCCCTGGTACATAGAAGATACTGGCGACAGTAGCTTAGGAAGCGGGGAGGATTGTAAGAGTAAAGGCTGTTGCTGAGAGCAAGCACTGAGAGCCCACTAAGGAAGAAACTGATTAACAGGAAAAACTAACTGCAGGAGGACAAAGGAGAGAGAGAGAACGAAAGGTGAACTGGAAAGGTGGCCAGGCCTAGGAGCAGACAGGCCTGGTATGCATTAGGGAGCATTAGAGAGACATGGAAGGGTATAAGGGCTCAAAGACAAGAAGTTAAACTGCAGGTTTGCAAATATTAAAGTGGAAGAGGTGGATATTTTAAGGGTAGGAAATATTTATGGGCGTGAGTTACTCAGTGTTATTTCACTGATTAGGGCACGTTGGAGTGTGCAACATAGCCAAAGGTCTGTGCAACGTGAGCATATCCTGCTCCTCAGTAAAGGGACCTTTCACACCTGAAGAAGTGAGTCCCTGTCAACTCGTCTCATAGTCACAATGAGATTTCATACAATCCGCCAGGTGGAATTGCCTGTTTGTGTGTCCTTAAATGATTTAAGTGAAGTTACCATTTGCTTACAGTAGAGCTGGACATAGCTTAACTTAGAGAAAGTAGATTAAGAATATGATTGTAGGGTCTAAAATATGGGCAAAGGTTAAGATGACGGAAAACCAATCAGTAGAATGTCAATTGCGCGAACCTTTTGACTATACTTTGAAGCATGAAGATGCGTGGGTAAGATTTCTAGTCTTGAGTCACAAATCCCTGGCAATTAAAGTTGTAAATCACTTTTTTAAGATGTTTGGAAGCAGATTTCTGACTTTTCTGTGACTTATCAAGGATTCAAGGATAGCTGTCATGCTGGCACATGTTCACTTGATCTAGTGGGCTACTGAGAATGTTGGGGCTAGGCGATGACACTACATTGTTTGAGCATTCAGAGGCTTTACATAGGCCAATGCAGCACCCCTGATGGGGCGGGGGGGCAAGCCTACAGCCTATGTTTATCTTTGAGATCTAGGAGCCTCATGGCCGCTCTACAAATTCTGATGAAGGTTCATCATTTTGTGTTAGATCACTATGAGCAGAAGATGGGAGTTCATGGTCTGGTAGCCAGAGTGGCAGAGGACCATCTATGTTACAGAGAGTCTGAAAGAAAGAGCTGTGGGGCATATTACCAAGGCCATGCGATAATCAGCTTTACGCGATTTACATTATTGCTGAATTACATCGTTGTGTTAGCGACGTATCATCAACGTTTTGCTAACAGGCGATGTAATTCCAGCGATAGAGGCCAAATAACAGGATAAGCGCGTGAAATCCAGCAAGGATTTCACAGCGCTCATGAAATGCTTGATAATAGGGGAGTGTGGACCTAACCAGACGATCCACCTCCCATACAAAACATGCCTAAGTCAGGTTTTAAGCAGATGTAAGAAACCGGCGATAACCGCGGTTACCGCGGCTTTTAATATCGCTTTGCGGTTCCTTGGCAGCGTTGTTAATACTGCGATGACGTGTTTGCGACCTTATTCTTGTTGTTTGAAGAAGGAACGCCTACTTTGCATCTAATTAGCGATGTAGATCGCTAATATGCGAAGAGTTACGAAAACGCCAGCTAACATGCGCTAATGCATGTTAGTGCTGCCTTGATGATTGTGCGATATAAAAATCGCAGCTTTTTCGGCGCTATGTGCCGAAAAAGTGGCGAGATGTGTGTTGATAATATGCCCCTGTGTTCCTTGTCTGCAAATGAGGAAAATATAAGGAAATGTAACAAATCCCGTTCTTCTGCTATTAAATGCAGCGGGGATCAGAACCGGAATCAAAAACCCGCCAACAGTAATTCAGTAACACCACAGAGGAGAGCAGATGTACACCTTTTATGCAGATGTTGCATTCCTCTGATTGATGCCCGTAGCCTATTTACTGTTGCATCTCTGATATACTATCATAATACAGGCATCAGAGTCTGAGAAATTATCAAACAGTATTTTTGACTTTTCATGGGGGCATTAAGTGACTTAATGAGCTGAGGTTACACAGTTTCCTCCATGATCAGGTGGTAGGAACCATTCATGTCTCTTCTTTCAGAAGATAACTGGTGAGTAATGCCCACTTGGTATACTATGGCTCCGACCTTCACTAGCTCTAAGTATGTGTAGAGTGGTGAGTCACATTCACATCAAACTCTAGCCAAAACGCTATGACAATGACGATATACATATATTGACATCCACTTAAAAGAAGGATTTTGAGATAAAGGTAAAATGAAGATTAAATAGATGACTACTTTTACCCGGAGATTTTATCAGTATTTTACCTACAATGAGTGTAACCAGCCAAATGCCCTTTTTTCGGTTTTGGTCTCGCGGGAGTTTAGAAGAATTACCTTGTAGTATTTTCCATCTTCAAAGCACCCACACTCATCCATGGTCACACATTTGAGGCCATCAAAGAAGAATCCATCGTCACATTCGCAGCCTTCAGCGCAGGTGGTTGGGCAGGTAGAAGTGTCAGAGATTTGTGCGCAACTTGTGGTGCAGGCATCCGCGCAAATCTCATAGTGACCGTTGGCTGGACAGTCCAAGGCTTAAGGAAAAGAAAGACATAGTCAATTTCTCAAATCTTAAATCCTATAGTAAGAGAAAAGATGTAGCATGAATATTATTCTTCCTAACCTGTACACCTGCTATCACACATTACTCGCCCCTACACTTTTAGGAGTACAAAATTGAGCTTTCTTGACTCCTACCACTTTACTGTTACCTTGAAATAGTATATGTAGCAGCAAAAATGAGGTGTGGCTATTTGTGTTTTGTCTTATTCCTCAGGTTCAAGCTGGGCTTCCAAAAGGAAGGTATACCGCCACAGAGGCTGGATAGTCCATATAATTATTTCTTAGGCTGTTTTATTCACACAACAGGTGTTCATCCTTTGGACGAAATTCGATTAATTAAAATTTGCCGCACACTTAAGTTATAGGAGTTTCTCATACCATTGAATAAGGAAAATAAATCTTCATGGATCTTAGGTTCTGTGTCCCCAGTTTTCAAAGGACACGTCCTTAGTTGTCACCATACGTAGTGATGTGTGATTTCACGTAGTATGCCTTTTTATGGGATCCACACTGTTTCCATTATGGAACACAATTCTACATGTACGTAGATGACACATAGTTGTTCAATCTGCCATAACCTCCCTCTACTCGAGCTATGGATCCACCACAGAATTTAAATATCTTTTTTTCTGCTGTGCCATGGTGGTTGCTGGTTAAAACATGTTTTGGAACTAGCCCTTGGCCCTAACACAGAAATTTCATTTTGTTAATTAATAGGGTGTAAGTGTGATACTTGATGCTTTGACTAAATATGTTTTAAAAATATCCATTAAACCTTACATGGTGCAAGGCTACTGATTACCTAATGATGAGTGATGTCTGTTGAACACATTGCGGTAGCTACTCACACTGTGCTTGCGCTTGATAATATGTTGTGACAAGGCAACCTGAAGTGATATAAACATGATGTTGCTGTTGAGTTGGCAGTAAGTACTCTGCAATTGGTTGATTATCCCTGTCTTTCAGATGCTGATGAGGTAGTTGTATGTATTCTTGCCTTAGAACTAACCTTCTTTTTTAAGTTCCATTCCTGTGTTTACTAGTGTATGTTCCCATCACTCAACAAACTACGTGAGTCTGCGAGGAGAGTTACTAATTGTGAGATTCGAGGAGGATCTTCTGGATAAAGGTGGGAACATTAAAAGGAAGGATTCAAAGTTAACTATGTTGCACTGGGTTGATCTTAAGTTTTCAGCACCTCAGGAACCTGAGGAGGCTACCTTGTCTGTAGATTTGCTCTAAGAAAGGCTAAGTGACTCTGGGGCATAATATCAAGACACGGCGTTAGAATTATCGGCGCTTTAGCAGCAGTTTTCTGCCGCTAAAGCGGCGATAATTTTAACGCCGTGCTTGATAATAGGCCCCCAAGTGAGGTAGTTGAACACATAACAAATGGATGGATTGGGTGGTCTCCATCTGCCATCAATGTATTTACATCTCCTTCCTGTGCTACTGCCTTTCTTGTCAAAAGCCGGCATGTGGTCACTCTGAATCTCTACCTCCTACCCTTTCACATTAAGATGTGAGGCTGGATCCTACGGCGAGAAGGGATCCTTTGAGCCCCCCACATATGTTGTACTTCCACTTGGCCACCAGATACCACTTGTGTTGCTTTCTGCTTCCTGCTATTACAATAGAAGACCCTGCTCAGTTCTTGTGGTGAAAAGATACACTGGAGGCTGGTCGACAATGCACAGCCAACACCACAGTCTGACATGTGCTGCAACCCGAGGCATTTATGAACAGATCTCAGTACCCATCAATAACAAACCTTAGACGAATGCCACATCGAAATGAAATGTGATCGTGGAAACGTCTTAGCTGCCTTCGGCTGCTTGTGATGAAGATGAATATCCAGCATGCACTCCTGTCCCTGCCAACTTTGCATCCGATGAGCGGGTGAAGGGACTTCATCAGACTTGGACCAAGCTCCCCTAAATGGAACAACTCCACCTTAAGGTTATCCAGCTGAGGCAGCCAACTTCATCCCATGCATCTGGGGGATGTGCTATACACATGCGTGCTAATGCCTTCATTTGAGCTCACAAGAGTCCATAGGTAGCCATGGAGAGGTGCCTACAGCACTGTACTGTACTCTGACTGGCTGCCAGCACTTTGGGTTGACAAATGCAAGTTGCCCAGATCTTCATCTTCCAGCACACACTGATTTCACACGCAAACTCTGGAAATGTGAGTCATAAAAAACTGGATGGGATTCTAGTAGTACCCAACGGATTGTCTAACTTAAGAGAGAGACTGCAACATTACTTCCAGTTCACTTCAGTATCACTCAGTTGGGTGGAGTCAACACTTCCTGTTTCTTGATCTGTACTGCTGTGTGATTGCTGTATCACACACATTTATTTTTTTGCTGAGAACTACCTTGGGGTCAGATCAAGCCGTGCCCATGATTAGGGGTGTGCAAAGTGTCCCTATCATTGGACTGCTTGTAGCTCATAAAGGAGTTTCTTACGCTGTTATGTTTAAGCCGATGCTCAGGTTTGTACTGCAGATTGGTAGTAGCAGCCCACAATTGATGGCTGGTACACTGAAAAACGACCTGACTTTTGCTCGTAAATTATCTTTAGTGCAGATTTCCTCTGGACTTTGAATCTGTATGAATGTTGGTGATCTTTATTTTTCTCGAAACTGCTTGAAAGGGGAGAAAGTCACTTATTTAATGTACAAACCCAAATGCAGAAACGCTTTTGAACTATTATTAGGGGTCCTGGCATTTGTGAGCATCAGGAGAAGTTTAAGACAACAACTTCTAACCTCTCTTACTCCGGCCTACGAGATCCTCCATAAAACAATGTTTGCCTGTGGATTGTGTTTGGGCAATGTGATAGCTCAGAGCTCAGTCAAAACTGTAGTCCCCCTGCCCCCCAAAAGACTCCTGCTATATACAGAATTGGAGGCCAAATAATGGGCAGAGTTTGCTCTATAGCTTAAAGAGAATCTTCTGAATCTTTTTTTAAATTAGAACAAACTGTATACAATAGAATTTCTGATTAGTTTACTCCTCTCTTGGAGTAATTCTAGCGTGATAATCATTCGAACTTGAAGCGACTTACGACAGAAAGCGCTGCTCCTCCATGCGCTGATGGTGATCCCTTCTGCCTGGCATGCAGTCACATAGGCCTGGAGGCTGTTGCACAGGATCTGACTGTCACCATTCCCTGCACACAGGTCATAGACACAGTTGTCAAAGTAAGGCTTGGGGTTGATCTTGGCGTGGCATGCCTTGAAGGGTCCATCGTCTGCAGTGAAGATACCGCACTGATCCCCTTTCTGGTAGTCTTTCATCTTGTCCTCGTCGCACTCTGGGCAGGGTGACCCAGAACCACCACAACCCTCCCCACAGGTGACTCCAGCCACAGGTACCTTCCAGCCACTGCCAAAGGCAGTGGCATCATTAACCTTCTTCAGGTCAGGGAGGAGGAATTCATCTGTCTTGTCTCCATTATAGTTCCCACACAAGCCACACATTTCACCCTTGTAGGTTGCTGGCACAGTGACGGTGGCATGGTAGATCAGGTCATAACCCACTTGAAGTCCAAAGTCTGTCTTCACAAGGAAATTGACACCGTACTTAAGGGCTCGGACCTTCCCATGCTCCAAGTTGAGAGGAAGGTTCTGGTACAAGCCATTTACCTGGAGAAGAAATGTTTTCCAACATGCATTAATTTCACAGAGAATATCATTATAAATAAAACAATCTTTTAAAAATCAGAACACCTTTTTCATGTTTTTACTGCATGCCGCACTTAGTTATTTATACCATTATTACAACGAAGGTTGACTTGTAGAGGTGGCATATGTCCACACCATCATTTGATCACACCATTTTCCTAGCAATCAAACACCGAGAGCATGATGGAAAGTAGAAAGTCCATGAGTTAGACCACTCCTTAATCATGTCTGCAGTATAGTGTCTTTAAGCCAACCAGCCAACTTCCAAGCCATGAGCGCCAGTAAAGTATTCTACAACCTTACCCTACAGGATCCGGCAACGCTTTCAGAGTCCCCTATGGAGTACTCTAAATATAAGTAGATCACACCAGCCAGCCTGCCCTGGTTAATTCCATCAGAAGGGAAAACGCCTGAGGTTTAATATCACAATATTACAAACTATGCTTGAGAAGGAGCAAGCACAGCTGAAGATAGTGAACAAGTCTTAAAGTACAAATGACATAGCATAGGGGCTCATTCACAAAGGTAAACTTATACTTTTGTGGACGTTTACTACTTTTGGGTATTCACAAGCTATGATTTTAATTTTACTAACAGTAATTTCATGGGTGCGAAGACTCCCCAATCCTGGCGGAGGCTCTGCACATAAAAAGATAGGCCTGGCCTATGCTTTTATGCCCAGAGTTCTCTGCCCCGACTACAGAGTGTCCTCAGTTGTAAAATCGCCATTAGCACCATTTGTAAAATTAAACTCATAGTTTGGGAACAACATAACAATTGTAGACTTACACAAAACTGCCAGGTATTTCTTATTTTATCTTCCTTGGGATGAATGCTAGATAAATGTTCTTTGGTGCTCAATGTATCTATTGTGCATGACACAAATTCTCCTATATTCTGGTGGTCCTAAGGTTGGCTCACCACAAAAAGCCTGCTGGTGTATTCAGTGAGCAAAGTAGAATGTCACAGTTTGGGGGAAATAAGCACAGAGACTCCCGGAAAAAAGTTATCAACTGAGTTTGATTTTATAAATTAATTACTTCCCAATCACTGTGCTAAGAAAAGAAAGTGTTGGGTAGGAGAGGAGAGACAGATTCGGTACGGACATACCGAGTTACCTTTAAATGTCATTATAGTTCAGGCATGTTTTAATAATCTTCCTGAAAATACTGGAAACAGTTACATCAATACATTTTAAGATTGTATGTTCCACAGCTTGGGAAGAAGATGGTAGAATAACCAGACGTGACTCCTCCATTTGAGCGGAGGACCGGTGCCCCGCTTGCTGCAAGCGCAGCAGGCCTACACAAATACTTATATGCCACAGTGCAAGAGTAGGGGCGGGGCTGAATCCTGCAACTGCAGGACTACCGCGGCACCTGCAGTGCGCATGTCAGGTTGGCCAGCTCTATTACTATGACCAGCCCGACATGCGCACTGTAAACCCAGCAATCCAATGGCTGTGAAGCAGCCGGAGAATTGCTGGCACAGGCCCCCATCCTCAAATTAAGCACTGGGTTAGCTTGCTCTCGCCAATCCTGGAGCGGCTCCCAGCATGACAGCAGCTCCAGGATTGGTTGTATTGTTTTCCAATGAGCAAGAAAGAAGTCCTTTCCTACTTGCGAACGCTAAGCAGGAAGAGAGTTGAGCACCCAGGGGAGCTGTATACGATGAGTTTTGCGCCTTAGCGCACCATCATAGTTTTATAGTTGTAGCCGCCACTGAGAATGACCTCCCTCCGATTTTAGACCGAAGGAAGTTATACTTCACAGACCAGACAGTAGGAAAGAGCAAATTGTTTGTAAATCCAACTTGTAGGAATAGGAGGCTTAATAAGTTTTTGGTACGGAAATAAATAAATAAAGGTGAGTCTTAAAGCGAATGCAGAGAATAAAAGCT
This sequence comes from Triturus cristatus, assembly GCF_964204655.1. NCBI lineage: Eukaryota > Metazoa > Chordata > Amphibia > Caudata > Salamandridae > Triturus > Triturus cristatus. The sequence goes on from NC_140590.1 coordinate 180,165,975, forward strand.
AGGGCCAGAAAGGAGGAAAACGTAAGAATCAAGGGGTCTGTTTTGGTTCTTGCTTACCTTGATCACACCTGTTTTACCCTTCTCCAGAATGAGGGTATAACCGTAAACTTCCACTGCCACCAGCTTCGTGGTGGCCACTCTCCCATTACCCCACTTTTCATTCTCCACGCTGACGGCAAAGGGTGTCAAAGTGCTATTGTCTGTAGAGCAGGTTTTGGCCATGGTGTATGTGCAAGTGCCTTGGAAGTCAAAGTTGACTCCATCAAATGACCGATAGTGAGGGTCACCAGAGGCACAACACATGGCAGAGCCAAATGGCTCACACTTCTGGATACCGTCCACTACCTTGCACTCCTCGTGGGGGCCACAGGCGAAAGCCTTGCACTCAACAATTCCACCAACATTGCAGGTACATTGCTGACTGCATTGGTCATTGGTAAGGAAGGTCTCTCCAGACTTGTGGTAAACACCTGCGTAGGAACAGCCACAGTCAGAGATCCGAATGCATTGATCACCATTGAGCAGGAAGCCCTCATCACAGGCGCATCCTTCCTTGCAAGTGGGCGTGCAACCAGCAGGAGTGGACAATTCGTGACAAGTGGTGGCGCAGTCACTGGTGCACACCTCGTAGTGGCTGTTTTCAGGACAGGTGGGACCTGCAATAGGAAGGCAGAATAGTTCAAACAAAACATAACTAGTAATGAACATTTATATAAAAACAGTATACACAATGGTAACAATTTATCTAAAGTTATGATGATACTTTTAATTGTTAGATAAAGGGCAAGGGATTGTACAGAATAAGTTTACATATAGCCGAACGGTATAGGATATTAAGAATTAAATATGGGTCCCATTTGTCAGCATCGTCAGCATGTTGGCTAAAAAGGAATGAATGAGGAATCAGAAACCTTGTTTGGAGTAGTTTACTGGGATATTGGAATAGTTCATGTTAGTAAGGCAGGCATCAGGTATTCTGTAATTTATGATTATTCAATCTAGATTTGAGTTCATCATAATTTAAAAAGAAAGTGATAATATCCCAAAACAAGCGTCAGCTGAATTTTCAATGGACCCATCAATTAACAACTAATATTGAATTATCAATAAAAATTCCTGGATGGCTAAATGAACATGAAGTGGAAATAGATAAATCCAGATTATTGATTCTCTAGCATTGACTCTTTTGATTCTCTTACACATATAAGCACAATCAATGATCCCTTGTGTACTATATAATATAGTCTCATTAGCCATATTGAATCAACTGGGGCGGATTCAGATCTGCTCCTAAGGTCCTCATACAAATGATTGTCCCTTCCTGAAGGCTGGATTGAACCATGACATTAGCTACTGTAACGTGTAGGTTCGGGCTGATGAGCAGGCGTGTTCTACAGAGTCCTCTTATTTGCAGGAGCGCACCCCCGCAGAGGCCTGGGTTCCTAGTGGCAGCCTGGAAACTGGAACCAGAGGTTTTCACTAACTTGGCTGAAATGAGTCTGACAACCATAGACGCTGGCTGGCTATCTCAGTGACGTCTACACAGAGTCTCAATAAAACCCAGTAGACTCTTCCACTCAGCCAGATCCATTTTCCCAAGCAGTCTTTTCCCTCTGGAAAGCCCAAATAATAGTTATTCGTGCAGGTTCGAGGTTTCATTGTCATGCACCAGCCCTCGAAGCAGGAAGAAGCAGCAGGAGTCCAGATGGGACCTGCACAGGCAGCAAGGTAAGCAAAAACAGCTTTTAAATGTTGTGTGGTATGGGCGAGAGTGTGTTTCTGGTGAGGAAGTGTGTGTATGTGTGCGTGAAAGAGTCTGTAAGGGATAGTGACAGACAGTCAGTGAAGGAGTGAGTCGGATTGAGTGAGAATAGATGATAGGAAGAGTGAGTAGGAGTGGGAATGAATGAGATTAAAGGATTATGACAGTGAGTGTAACTAGGTGTAAAGGTGTGTGAGCCTGAGACTGAGTCAGAACCTGAGTGAATCATCAGAGAATGAGTTCAAGAATGAATAAGAGTGAGAACCATTGGACTGAACAAGTGAGAGTGTGTGAGACTGACTGAGTGAGACTGGGTGAATGAGATGAAGAATGAGTAAGACTGATTGAGTCTGAGTCAGAGAGAGATTGGGCGAGTCAGAATGACTAAGAATGGCTGTTAATGAGTAAAACTGAGTGAGTAAGATTGATTTTGAGCGAATCAGAACGAGTGAAACTGACCGAGAATGAGCGAGACTGAGTGAGTCAGAATGAGATTGAGTGAGTCAGAATGAGCGAGGATGAATGAGATTGGGTGATTCAGAGAGAGACTGAGTGAATTGGAATGAGTGGGACTGAGTGAATCAGGGAAAACGAGTGAGACAGAGTAAGAATGTGGGCGAATGAGTAGGTCAGAGTGAGGCTAATTGAAACTGAGTGAGACTAAGTGAGAATGAGTGAGTCACAGGGAGGCTGTGTGAGTTAGAAATGAGTGAACATGAGTAGGACTAAGTGAGACTGAGTGAGTCAGATTAAGTGAATCAGAATGAGTGGGATTGAGTGACAGTAAGTAGGAATGAGTGAGACCGAGTGGGTCAGAGTGAGAATAAATGACAATGCATGAGTCAGTAAGACTGAGTGATGCAGAGTAAGTTGCTCACTGGAGTTCGAGTCTAGGATTACACCCCATCACTTTTAAAGGTCACTGGAGGGCACTGCTAAAGAAGCTGTCCTCCTCTGTCCTGCCCAGAGTGTCCAAAGAGCAGAGCACCTACTCTGACCCGGAAGAAAATCACATGGCCCAGCGATTGAGACCTGGCTGAAGGTTGACCCAGGAAAGCAGCCCTGGCCAGGACCTTGAACTAGGACTAAAGCAGCGTGAACTATTGACAACAACAGAAGTTTAAATTACTACACCTATTGGTGAGCTTGCACTATCACTCTGCTAACTAGATTGGCAGGAGCCCTTTTTCCATTCCAAGAATAAGAGGGCTCACCATGTTTAAATTTGATTCAATCATTTGATACACAGTTTTTAAGATAAATGGATTAATACCTTTGGTTGATCCTAACCCTAAGCCAGTTATTTCTCCAGTTATGGCTAGAAATTGCAACACCCAGCCGTTAGGGCCCCTAAAGCTAGTTCTACCCCAGGAGCACACCCCTTTCCTGCACAAGTTGCTCGCAGAACATTTAGTCTTAAAATTGGTCAGCCTGACCTATGTCTGGTTTTCCCCTTCTTCAGACCAGTGGATCCCTGTGTTCCCAGTAACTGAACACTGGGAGCGCGGTCATGGAGCCCTTTTCACGTTATCACACGTCTTCACTTTGCCGGTAGAAATTCCCAGTTCACTTTGGGGGTTGGATTTTGGAGAAGAACCCAACTTTAAGTCCCATAAACAAGGCCTCGCAGGAGGTGTGCACACTGAAAAGGCATGGACAGCTCACGGCTTTCTACAAAGTGACAGGACTGGGCCTAAGCTCGGGAGACATCAAGAGTACTAACGTGTGTCTGGGCTCTGAATAGTAGTCTTGGATGACAGTGGAGAAGCAATAATAAAAATGAATTACAAGAAGCACTTTGATCAAAACAAAAAGGTGAAATAGAAACAAGTGTGAACAACGCAACCAATACATGAGATGATGAAATAAAGAGGTTCACAGGTCAAAGTTGAAAAGCCACCACAGCAAAAGCAAAAGAAAATCGTTTAAGCCAAACCTCAAAAGTATGCGCACTCTTAAATAGCACTTTAGGGTGCAAATGCCACGAATGCAATTTGGATCTAAGGAATGGGCTGGGACAGGTCCACGGTAGGGAAGGGCATATGAGCTAGTAACCTGTCTGTGAGGCCAAAAGGGGCCTGGCACCCACAAAACCCGGTAATCGTTAAGACAAGGGCTTCCTTTCCAAGGGGATCATAATGGACACCAACCAAAGCAAGTAAAACAGTTCAAACGTACTCCGGTATTACATTTGCATGCAGAAATGTAGTTCTGGAAGAGAAGATAGTTATGTATGTGAGTATTCCTAGGAACCTTAGGCAGGCTGAGCTTCCCACGAGTACTCTGGGCATTCTGTGTGAATTTCAAGAAAACCAGAAATTTCCACAAAACATAAGAAAGAGTTCAGATGAGTAAAAGTCCATGGTTCCTTTGTAGCCATGAGACAAAAACCCTGTGATTCGTGAATAGTACTCACTGCAGAAGCTATCCGACCGCCAGGCATCGATTCTGCCTCCTGCCTCCTGGCAGGCTTCGGCATAGCTGGCCACGGCCTGGCACGTGATCACCTCCTTCCCTTCATAGACACAGAAGTCATAAACACAGTCTGTGAAGTATCCTTCCGCATCCACCTTCCCGATGCAGTCTCGGAAGGGTCCACTGGGGTCTATGATTATCTCACATGCCAACTTCTTCTCTCTGTGTTCTTTTTTCTTGTCTGCCAAGTCATCGCAGCCTTTAGGTGGGTTCTCGGTGCAGTCTGAGGTGTTACCAACCTTCCAGCTTTGGCCGAAGGTATTTGAGTTGTCAGCCACCTCGCCATTGCTCATGGTCAGCTCGTCTTTCCCGCTGCCGTTGAAGTCTCCGCAAAGCCCACACAAAGCACCTGCATATGTCCCCGGCACGGTGACCGCGACACGGGAATCCCAGTTGAATGTCACTCTCAGTCCAAAGTTGGTCTGCACCACCGCACTCCATCCAGACTTGAAGATGGAGAGCTTGCCATTGTTAATGCTGTAGGGCAGCGTGATGCGCAACCCATTCACCTGCATAGAGTCAAACATTCAAAAGAGCAAAGTTAGTAAGGCTGTGATGAAACATATCGATCATTGTAGCACCTGAAAGCTATCATGCCTACATGCCTGATTGACAAAGATGTTTAACGCCAACATCAAACTACCTGAATTATAATTGGTAGAAATTTAGCCCTACTAATGGGATTTGGAAATATGGAAATTATGGAACCCGGCTTACCTAGAGCTTTGTGTGGACCAACCAGATAGATGCTACCTGTAGAGGTAGAAGAAACACCTACTCTACAATAGATTTCTGGGCATACACATAGCCGTGGTATGGAGTTTTACAAACTGGACCCACCTGCAAATGTACCCCTTGCAGGAGTGGAGGAGGTGTGTCTCGTCTCCATGATGAGACTGGGGAAGTGGTTCCTCACCTAGGAACATATTTGCCCAGTGGAGAAACACAAGAGAATATGTGTTGTTGCTCATTTGCTCAGATTTCTAAATACAGAAGTTTCCTTAGGTAGAGTTTTTTTGGGTGGACATTTTATTCGTTATTACTCTTGGAAAAGTACAACTGTCGTAGTTTGCTGGAATTCTATTGGAACGACATGGAAGTTGGAATTTGCTTCCCACCATAGCAATCCAATGAGCAAATTCAAAGCATTTGCTCGCTACCTTTGTGAATTGGGCGTTACATGCTTAAAAGAATGATGAGTGAGCGAGACACCAACTCTCTCATTGTTTCAAGTACCAATGAGGGTAGGGGTGATCTGGGATTACAATTATGACACTATCTTGACTCTTTCTACCCCTATCCTCAGTGGTCTCTCAAGATTCAAATGAGGCATTTCTGAGTCCCTAGTGCCCCAGGAGCAAGTGCAAAATAACTTTTGTTGACCACCCTCACTCACCTCAAGAACAAGCAAGGAATCGTCCAGGCACCCTGTTGCACAGTAACCGATGGCACTGTTACCTATGTGCACTCTTAAAGCTGTTACATGTGCATTTTGTAAGCTTCTGTAGCAGTATCAAGTTATTTAATATGTGTACATTAGAAAACATTTTTAATTTATCTGTTTTGTCATCCGGTCAATATATGTCACGGCATTAAAGTTCATGTAATGTCACTTCCTGTGATGTCTTCAGGTCGAAGGAGAATTGAAGTCACTTCTGCTACTACTCCTAAATTTTCATGAAACGACACAAGTGATAGGTTTTCAACATATGTAGGGGCAAATTTGAAAAGATATTCAAAGAGTATGTTAACTGGTACACCTGTAGGACTACTTCATGTACTCCTAAATGCTTTACTCAATTGGCCGCAAGAAAAATTGGATTAAAATGGGAATATGTGTGGAATATCCGTGTACAGTTTGTACAAACAGAAAGGACTGTGACCTCTTTGCACTTTCACTAATAGGTTTAATTCTAGGACTGATTCACAAAGATACTGAGTAGTACTCCAGCAGTACTACTTCATGAACGAGTTCCCTGGCGCGAGATGTAGTGTTAGATCAGCCAGCACACCTGACAATTCATAGGGTCTCTGAGTCAAAGGCTAAAGTCTCCCGACTCAATGTCTCCTAATATGTTTGGATTTATGCTGCTTTGTAAACCTGCTGTACGTATTATAATGACAGAGGGCCCCATTTACAGAACTAACTTAAGACAAAATCCTAAACTTACTACCATTTGGGTATTCACAGAAAGCATTTAGGAGTCCTAAAGTTAGGACTCCTAACTTTACTACTCCTAAACTGAGAAAAATCCTAACTTTAAGACTTTTGGTATTCACAGAAGGCATTTAGGAGTCCTAAAGTTAGGGCTCCTAACTTCTGTGAATACCAAAATGAGTAAGTGCCTTCTATGAATACCAACATGGTAGTAAGATTAGGATTTTGTCTTAAGTTAGTTCTGTGAATCGGGCCCAGTGATAACATCCAGGCATGTATGTGATATATATTTTAAAAGAGATAGAAAATGTGTGTGTTTAAACTACTGTGCTCACTCCGGAATGCACCGGAATCCAGAAACAAGGATGACTCAATGTCATACACAGGAATGAAGAGAAAAACCAATAGCTTTTGAAGAAGAACCTTTGCCCTCCAACCTGGTTGGTGGCATGCTTCAACATTGGGTTCCCAGCTGGGCTGCTGAATGCAACCCAGCTGTGCTACAACGGCTGAGTTGCAGCAGAGTGGGTTGGTTTTGTGTGTGAGAGAAGTGATTTTGGTGCGGTTTAAAAATACCTCTAGGATCCTCAATTGCTACTTTATTCCTGAGGTCCTAGGGCACAGTTAAAAGCAAAGAGGGGATATCATGAAGATAAAATTAGTCTTCATTATCCCTATTAAATGGTCGACATGTTTCAGCCTCAATGGAGGTACTAAGGCTTTCTTCAGGACACAAGACTAATAAAGTGTGCAAAAAAATGAGTGACCACGTGAAATTTTCAGCAAATGTGCTAAAGTGTGCTGTGAGGCCAAGGGTGTAGACATACTTACGGTTCCCACCGTCAAGTGTAAGATAGAAGCTACGTATTTTAGATAGCTAATAATGATCCCGGAGGGGGCGGACTCCTGTAGTCACACATTCATCAAGGAGACTTGTCCACCGACGATACCTAGTGTGGTCCTACTCGGGATCCCGAGAAAGCCTCAGCACCTCCGTTGAGGCTGAAACATGTCGACCATTTAATAGGGATAATGAAGACTAATTTTATCTCCATGACGTCCCCTCATTGCTTTTAACTGTGCCCTAGGACCTCAGAAATGAAGTAGCAATTGACGATCCTAGAGGTATTTTTAAACCGCACCAAAATCACTTCTCTCACACCCAAAACCTTCCCGCTCCGCTGTAACTCAGGCGTTGTAGCTCAGCTGGGTTGCATTCGGCAGCCCAGCTAGGAACCCAATGTAGAAGCATGCCTCCAACCAGGTTGGTGGGTAAGGGTTCTTCTTCAAAACCTATTGGTTTTTCTCTTCCTTCCTGTGTATGACATTGAGTCATCCTTGTATCTGGATTCCGATAACGGGTCCGTCCATGTTGTTGTTGATCTGATGTTTTTATTGTTCAACAACATTTATTCTCATTGATCCAAGGGTATGGGCCCAATTCACAAAGGACCTCCGCACTCGTGGTGGACGCCTTGCAGTCGCGTCGGGGGCCCGCAGTTGTGGCGGGACATCTGCAATGTGAGACTGCAATTCGGAAGTCCTGCTGCAAGTGCAGGGCTCCCACCACAAGTGCAGGCCTGCCCCCACAACTGTTGGACCTCGCCCACGAGTGCGGAGGCCCTTTATGAATAGGCCTTTATGTGTCTAATATGGAATTGAGTAATAATTAAAAATCTATTGATTTGGGAAGGAAGTACCAAATCCTACCTAGTAAAATTCAAATCGTATGGCAGAGGCAAATCCACTGGCGGATTACACACCAGGGAAGTATCCTTCAGATGAGGGCTTTGCGTTCACTGCACCTAGTAGATGTTAATTTATCCCCAACTCTCTAGCAAGCTTCCGGTGACTTACCGTGACACTGTCAGGATACTGACTGCTAATTTCAATATCGGTGTCGTAGACCTTGACTTGCACTGCGTTGGTGTAGGATACAGTTCGGCTGCCTCTGTGCGCGTTGTCAATGAGGACTTGGAAGTCTAGCAGGTCCTCTTTCGCTGAACAAAGCCCGGCAAACAGGTAATGGCAGGTGCCCTGAAAGTCATATCTCACGCCATCAAAGGTGATGTAATGTGGATCTCCAGAGGCCGAGCAGGTGCCGTAGCTAGTTGGGTAGCAGTCCCGAATACCGTTGACCACATCACATTTTTCTGTGCTCTTGCACTTGGTCTTTGTACACTCCAAGCCGTTAGTGTCTGGGTTGCAGAAGCATCGCTGGTGGCACTTGTCGTCCTTCCAGAAGGTTGTGTTGGATTTGTACTGCAGACCACCTGGATCGACACAGCCACAGCTGCTTTTTGGCATGCACACTCCCTCGCTGAGCACATAGCTCTTGTTGCACTCGCAAGTCTCCACACAATTCTTAGCGCAGACAGTGGGGGTGGCAGCATCATTGCAAGTTGCCGGACAGGCACTTCCACAGGCCTCATAGTGGCTGTTCTCTGGACATGGCATGGCTGTAGAGAAGAACAGATGTGATTAAATGCAACTTCCATACATTCTGCATCTGTATACTGCAAGCTTTCCTCCTGTCAAGTGAAAACATCTATAACTTTACTAGCTCCTATCTGGAGTGCCAAATAGGAGAAGCCACGAAAATTGTGTCCACAGCAAACATGCAAGCCAAAGGACACCCAATCAGCACCTTCCAAAATGAAAACTGCTTATATTTGCCTAATAAATCAAAGGACAAGGTAATAGTTTCTTGATTCACATCTTATGTTAATATACTTTTGAGCAGTCGATATTAATTAGTAGCACCCTCCCATGAAATGCTGAGATTAGCTCATCAAATCAGTTCACTGAGACGACAGACATTAACTACTGGCTTTTGCCTTGTTTCTGTACCTTCCTGAATTAAGGAAAAAGATGAAAGAGAGACACAAGCATCTGAGCTTCTCTGTGTGAGAAGGGCAGTTAGAGCTGCAATAGCTCATTTAGAGCAGACTGGGCAATTTGTAGTGATACCATGAACTGGTTAAAGCATTTGCGCATGTGGTACTCTTGCCATTACCACACATCTATCTTTAAATGGGCAATAACATGCTTTTTTCCTTGCATATTATGTTAAAAAGCAGCAAGGTGAAGCACAAGGTACCAAACAGCGTGTATTTTCTGAGAAGGGATGTGGCAATATCACAGTTGAAAGATGGTTACATCAGTTCAACGCGAATCATAAAAGTCATGGTGAAGGTGCAGTAACTGCTTACACCAAGTAATGTATAACTTTTACACTTTCCCACAAGTTCTAAATAGGCTGGCAGATAAGGATGGATGTGAAATGCACTTCTCCCTCCTTATTTATCTTCTGATAAGGCCCATTATTGCAGGCATAGAATTAACAGCCATTAACATCTTCTGCGGAGGTCAATAATCCTTAATTATAGCCTTGCTTCTGGTCGACTTCTTACAGTAGAAGCAATGCAAGTACTCTGGGAGAGCACTATAAGATTGCATTTTGTGCCAATTTAGTCACCATCAAGACTTCTAAAACACAGTCACAGCACCATCGTAAGCAGTCAGGCTGACCTCCTGGGAAATTGAAAGCCTGCCCCGCCAGCCGGAAACGATGATAGGACCTGGAAGAGACAGTAGCACACAGAATGCCTGAGCCATGATGCTGCCTCTCAGCCCTTCTGGTTTCAAATGTTTGGCTCTGCTTGCACCCGGCCATTTAGGATCAAGAAGCAAAACAGAAATCTTAATCCTTCAACAGCTGCAAGGGAGTCCCTTCATCTCAAAAATATATTGGAATTATAGGAAGAAAAGGGCATGCCACTTATAGCAGACGACCCAACTGGGGTCTGCATCGGGGATCTCTTCGTAATAGACATGCACAAGGCTACAGAACCTGCATCTTTGCTTCTTTACGTTGAATATGGCTATTTTATAAATTACACATAAAAAATGAATTATATCAATGGAAATTCAGACTTTTTAGAGTTCGAATGATGGGAAAAGAAGATTAAAGCTTGAACGGTGGAATTGACTCTCGGTGAAGCTCCAACACTAACACGTATTACTTTAAAAACTTGACTCAGAAGTTCTTGCATTACTTACGGCATCCAGCCACGCTCCGCCAGTCCTCGATGTGCCGATTGTTACTCCGGCACATGTCAGCGTAGGCCTTGAGAGCATTGCACAACGTTTGCTGGAAGCCACCAATGTAGCACATGTCATAGGCACAGTTGTCCTTGTAGATCTTGGGGTCAATGAATGGGTAGCACATCTTGAAAGGTCCAGTCGGTGAGGACATGATGCCACAGTAGTCTTTGCCTTTATATTTTACTAATGATGCAGTCGTGCAGTCAGGGCATTTTCCATTGCAGTCGTCCCAACACGACGCATCCCCATCATCCACTTTCCAGCTCTTCCCAAATTCAATTGGATTGCCAGCTGTTTTCCCTTCTGGGGTCAAAAAGTCATCTTTTGAGGCCCCATTGTAGTTGCCACAGAGTCCACACACATTGTTATAAAAGCTGCTTGAGATGCGCACTTCAAGGTAGATGTTCCAATCATAGACAACCTTCAGGTTGAAATCAGTTACGATGATCACGGAGGGGCCGACATGAGAAAGCCGGATCTTTCCATCGTTCAGAGAGATGGGCAAAGGGAAGCGCTGATTGTTCACCTACAAGGGGAAGAAGGCAGCAAATTGAGGATTTACAAAACTGACTGTTAGAGTCACCAGTCTAACACCACCCCTGCGGCAAAACCATACGCTGCTCTTCTATTGAGCGTCATTGACACCTTCTTTACCATTGACCACCTTTTTTACAGAAGCATGTACATGGTGGTCAGCATGGCTTTCAACCATGTTTCCATGCAAACCGTGTCATCTCTATCAACCTTGACAATAGTTGTAGTCTCCTGTTTCACCCAACTTAACCACCAGCCCCTTCTCAATAACAGAAATGCCATCAATTCCCTAATCACTCCCTTCTTCACTACTCACCCATTTCACCATCTGGGACTTCCTTGAACTCAACTGCTGAAAGTGTCACCAATAGCACTAACCCAGCTGGCGGCATACCCACTCTGGAATGAGACTGGCCCCATCAACATGGCACAGCTGTAAACAGATTCAACTTCCTCATTTCTCATCATATGAGCTGATCACCACACCCCAGAAGAGTAACACAAAGCATCCATGTTCATTAATACCACAACCGGCCAGGAACATGTAGAAATACTAATGTACCATAACCAGCACAACCAGCATCTGAACCAGTGATTTTTAGCTGGGACTCAAACTGTGACAGACAGTCCTGTTGTGGAGATAGCGCATTGAAAACCTTTTAATTGGTTGCACAAGAGCAGTCATATTTTAAATTCTATATCACCAAAGCTAGTGGTCAGTGATTCGTGGTTTTTTTTCAAATTGAAGCATTAACAGGAACTCGTGCTGAGACTGCAAGACCATAGTTATTTATTTATTTATTCATTCATTCATTTGTATCACACACAACCCAGAGCGATTGTACTACTGAATATCGACACCAACAATATTGTAGCACAAGAATATAGAGGCACAATGTATCAAAAGGTAAATGCAATTAGGGAAGTATGGATTCACTACTCCTGACTCCACATCTGCGTACCATGAAGATATATGTACTTCATAGGTACATATATGTAAAGTTAAGTATAGCAAATCTAGCCTTAATTACCTGTTGAGTTTTTATTTTTGATATTCTTTCCTTGATATTATGTCCCATCGGTATTGTGGTTTCGATATTCAGGTGGCACGCCAGCCAGACCCAATCATATCTAGGCACTAGGTCAAGATTGTGGACACCATCTGAGAAATGATTAGCCAAAATGCTACTCCTCCATTGCTTTCAGAATGACATCAAAGTTTGTTCAAGAATAACATGAACTTTAAGTCAATCCAACAACTTAGCTCCAAGAACTGCAAATCGCCTGCCCTCTCGAGAATTATACATCCTAGAGGAACAGTTACAAATGAAATGTCAGTCTACCGGAGTGAACTACTGGAGGGGTGCCATAAGAGTCTGCCAGTCAAAAGGGTTGGACTGTGCACAAGTGAGCACCTAAACACCAAAGCCAAGGATCATTACTCTACTTAGAGGAAAGAATTTTCCAGCTTGAGAGACAAGGTCCTTTTTCTTTAGATGGAACATTAGGTCAACCACTGTTTTCTGGATGCACTGCAGTTGTTAATGCATCGCCCTGAAATGCCTCATTCACTCATATTATTTCCTAAATATTCTTTGCAAAAATTTCGTCCCATTTGGTGTAGAGTTTCTATTGTTAATTTCAGTAGTCTGCTTTCTACTTTTGGAAAACACCAACAGAACAGTGAGAACTTCTATGTGCCAGAAAAATGACTTGACTGGTTATCCACTCAGCTGTATGGCTTAGAATTTACAGCACTAAGTGGCAGACACTGAATGACAGATTTAACAACGGTCCATCAGGTTTTGGAAGGCAATTGAAAACAAGAATGCTGCTTAATGGAAGAATTAGGTCATCACAGTTTAACAGAATGGTACTGGATGGCATATTTTAGGATGGCAAATCAACACAGACAAACTAAGTGTATATTATATATATATAATGCCTATTTTTCAATTGTCCCCATCATTGTTGTGGGACTGATACTGCTGGTTGTTTTGACTCCGCTCACTGAGGCACTGCTAATCAGGCCCCAGTGTATGTCGTCTGACACTAAAACATGTAGAAATTAGCTACGCTCCTGATTGTCATGTTTCACGTCCCTATAGGTCCATAGAATATGACAAAATAAGTGCACCCAGAGCCTGTAAGTTAAATGTTACCAGACAAGCACTGCAGCACCAGTAGATTGGAAGTAAAAAAACCTCCAAAGTCATTTTTCACTGTAGAAATGCTGGCTATCCCATATAAAAGCAGTTGCTTACATTATAATACCTTATACTTAAATTCAGTTTGGGTATAGCTAGAAAAGTGATTCAAGGACTAATTTTAATAGTAATTCAAAGTCTAGCGTAATGGTCACATTAAATTTTAAAAGGACTGTTCCCATGAGGCACAGGGTCAAGACCGAGTTGCATATCGCTGAGTCTGAACTGATGTGGCAAAGTGAGCTAAAGAATGATGATGGATTCAACTCAGATCTGTGACTGGTGTTGAGTGTCTGAAAAGGTTCAGCACTCCGTCCATCATCTCCTTGTGTTTGCTTTGTTCACCCTAAGTTGGCAGGGTATGCCCAGACGTGGGTCCCTTGCTCACTTTGACACTGGATTCAAGTTAGCCTGGCTGATGAGGGGTGTTACCCTGAAACCGGTCCCAGGATGCTTGTTTCCGGTTCAGGGAAAACCTGACTTGGCAGTTCAGGCTGGACTGTTCCCATGAAGCAAAGGGTCAAGACTGATTTGCATATAGCTGAGTCTGAACTGAGGTGGCGAAGTGAGCTAAGGAACGATGATGGATTCAACCCAGATGTGTGACTGTGAGTGAGTGTCTGAAATGTTTCAGTGCTCCGTCCATCATCTCGTTGTGTTTGCTTTGTTCGCCCTAAGTTCAAAAAACGATCACTAATCAAGCCGAATGTGACAAAATCCAGAATTTCTTTTTAACTAAAATTGAAGACATCATTCTGGCCATTAAGAATATGCTTATTGCCCCTTGCCCACAATCAGCTGAGGAAGAGCCTCCTGGCTCCCTGAAGACCCCCTTTTCTCAGCTCCCGGTGCTTGAACCAGAGGATCTGGCTCGTATAGTGTCTAAAGTGAAATGCGGGTCTCCGGAGGACCTTTGCCCTCCTAAGGTGTTCAAAATGATCATCCCTCTGGTTGAGGCTGAGGTCCTGTCTGTCCTGAACTCATCTTTGATGTCAGGAAAGGTTCCTCAGAAGTTTAAGGAAGCAATAGTACTCCCACTGCTGAAGAAAGCAGGGGCGGATGTTCGAAATCTGAAGAACTTCCGCCCCATTTCCCAACTGCCGTTCTTGGCTAAAGTCCTTGAACAGCATGTGCTCAGAGCCCTTGCATCATATATTGAACAACATCACTTGCTGCATCATTGGCAAGCGGGGTTTCGGGCACATAACAGTACTGAGTTGGTGATGCTTTCAGTTTGGGACGATCTACGACTTGCAGCAGATAAAAAGACCCATTCTGCTTTGATTTTGCTCGATCTCTCAGCCGCCTTTGATACGGTGAATCATGGGCGGCTACTCTCTCGTATGCAGCGGCTGGGAGTTACAGGGATGGCCCTTCACTGGTTCACCTCTTTTCTGGAAGATTGCCAGCAGAAAGTCCAGTTGGGTAACCTTATGTCCAAACAGGGCACTCTCCATTGGGGATTCCGCAGGGTTCGGCATTGTCCCCCCTGCTTTTTAACATCTATCTTCAACCCCTGATTGAGGCCCTAGCTAAGTTAGACTGCCAGGTGTTTAATTACGCGGACGACAACCAGCTAATAGTTTGCATTGATCACACCTGTGACTCACAACGGAATGTTCAGAACATTCTTAGGTACACCATGAACTGGATGACCCTGAATTCTTTAAAAGTGAACCCAGATAAGACCGAAGTCTTGGTACTCTTTCCTGACTCCTCGCCTTGGTCCACCTTGTTCTGGCCTCAAGAGCTTGGCACTACTCCTACGCCAGTGCCGACCGTGAAAAGCCTAGGTATCAAACTAGACACCGGACTGACCATGAAGAACCAGGTTTCCGCTGTGGTGGGAAGTTGTATCGGATTACTGCGTCAGCTCCGAAAATTATCTGTCCTTTTGTCATCCACCACAATGCAAGTGGTGGTAACCGCTTTAGTATTGTCTCGTCTAGACTATGGTAATGCAGTCTACATTGGTCTCCCTGTATCACTCTTGAGGAAACTTCAGGTGGTCATGAATGATGCGGCAAAGTTGATATTCAAGCTGCCTCGAAAGACGCACGCCACTCCCTTGTTGCGTCATTTGCACTGACTACCTATCAAACAAAGGGTAAGCTTCAAGGGCTTGTGCATTGCACACAAGTCCCTGTTTGGTGAAGCCCCCAAACACATTAAAGATCATTTGAAGCCCTATGTCCCGGTCCGTCATCATCGTTCCTCGCAGGCCAGTTTTCTTACCTGTCCCCGTTTTAGCATGACGACACTTGGTGGTCGAGCCTTCTCGGTCTTTGTACCCCAGATGTGGAATAAGCTCCCAGAGGATTTGCACAAGGACACAAAACTACTCTCATTTTGGAGGAGGTTGAAGACCATGTTATTTCTGGAGGCCTTTGCTTAGGCTTATGGGGATTAGGCTAACTTAAGCATTTCTGTCATGTTATGTCTGTCGACTATGAGGAAGCGCTTAGAGACCTTTGGTGATTAGCGCTATATAAATGAGAACAAACATAAACATAAACATAATTGTAATGTCGTTTATAATTGAGACTGTAACCTTTAGTATATTACAATTGTTGAACAAAAAGCTTATGTGTAATGTAATGCCTTTTAATTTGAATGTGCACCATGATGAAGACTGCTCGAAGAAACAACGAGGTATGCTTAAAATGTAATGATGTTAGACGTTTATAGCAAAGCATTATTAATGTGTGTAAATCCTGATATGTAAAGGCCTAAATGAATATTCACGTTTTGCTATGAAAGGCCTGTTCGTTTATTCTTATGTTAGCTGAATTTTGTAGGCCTGAAATGTATTTTCCCTGGTAAGCTCTCATTTTGAAAGTAGGCAGCGGAATTCATGTGCATGCAAGGATGTTCGATTCTCACGTTTCAGTTACAGGTGTAAGAAGCTGACTTTGTTAGTTGGAACTAACGCCTTTTGTTTTAGGAGTTAGGCATGGAGGAGAGATGAAACATTGTATGAGGAATGTTGATAATTGGGAGCCGATGTTCTTTCCCACTGAGGAAGCCTGGGAATCAAGGTCAACGAGATCCACATGGAGAAGCCGGTGGAAAATTACCTAGGAGCGGTATCCGTAAGCATGAGGTGATCTGTGGGCGTGTTTATGTTTGGTGATTTTGTATTAGGGAAAGTGCCCCGAGGGAGGAAAGGCAGAAGGAGACAGAGAGAGGTTCAGAGAGGTAGAGGGTGACTTGAGGAGGTAGGTGTAAGGGAATTGATGGAGAAGAGTATCTTAGAATGATCTCTGTAGCTGTGGTTATCCGACTTACACTGTGAATGGGCTTCTTAGGAAGAATTCACAAGCTGACACCTTTGGTTAGTTTTGTCTGGGAAATGTTAAGTATGGATGTCATCTTAGTGATAGTGTAGGGACAGTCTAACGGTTTTTCTTTTTACCCGCAAATGAGGTCCGACTTGAATGTTGGAGCTGTTCTTGCTTGCGTACTATTTTTGGAATTGTTTATTCGTTTCATGATCCACCGGACCAGATTAATCCATAGATTTGGTTTTGTATTAGCTCCTATGTATTTCTACAACCTTGTCTTGAAGTGTTTGTATATTCAGTTATTTTTGGCTTTGTAATAAACCCCCTAATCTGGAGTTGGAGTCTGTCATCCTCGAGTCCTAGTCATTATTGAATATTAGAAATGTCTAGAATGAATTGTGTCTCTCCTTCACACTTTTCAGTAGGTAAAAAAGAGACATCGGCCCAGGGTTTCGTGTTGAGATTTTAGTATTGAACCCGGCTTCATCAGTTGGTAGCAAGAGGATGGTCACCGCTGTAGTAAGGGGAGAAGTTAGGGAAAGGTTAAAGAAAGCCCCATAGAGCCAAAGAGATGGTCACCCCGAAGATCGAAAGAGGAGAAGGACGGTGTGTGGCGGCGGCCGACTGAGAGTGACGGTGCGGCGAAAGCAGCAGTTCGCGAGGAGTGAGTATCAATAGGGATGTTGTTAGATTGCGGTGATGATTTGATTGTGTGATATCTGGTGGAGTTGGAATGAGAGTTGAGTGATTGTGGTTTCGGAATGTGAGCGCACGCGTTCCATGTGATTTTTTATGTCAGGCTCGACGAGTAGCCTAAGATCCCGGGATAGATAGATTGTGGTGTAAAAGACACCCAGAGCTGTAATTGTCGATCATTGATTATGGGAGTCGTGAGACATCATCGACAACCCCACCCGAGATAGGGAACGAGAGAGCGAGTGTCTAAGTGACCAACGCAGGTCGTGGGTTACTGTGTGTGTAAAATTGAGTGATTGGATCCTATCACTTATTTATGTGACCGTCCAGCCATTCGTGGGCAGATGGTTGAGGGCAGTTGTCCGGTCATTTCGCGGCCAGACAATTGTCAGATTGAGGTAGACAATTACGAGTGGCTGTCCGGTCGTTTAGTGGACAGACAGTCGATCAGGTAATTGTCCGGTCGTATGGTGGGCAGACAATTACCTTTGTATGAGTCAGACTTGTGAGATTGTTCGAGACGAATTGTGAAGGAGGGGAACTGCTGCGTGAGGAGGAAGAGTGACATCGAAGTGTGCCGCGCTGTAATAGGTCGGTTAATGTAAAGCTGCACTGGTATTGGTGGATTGACATCAGCAAGTAAAATGAAAACACTGTGTGTAAAAGAAAGTTGATTTCATCATGAAATGTTTTAAGGTATTGCAAGATCTTTGTTGGGGAGATAGAGGAGTGGTAACTCGAGTGGGGGAAGAAGCACCGTCTGAGGATACCCCAGCTCATTACATGGCTACAAACGTAGGACTCCATACTATAATGTGGCTTTAGAATTGGCAAAAAATGACTGAAAAATAGGGAGATTTGGCTTTCCCACATTATGGTTCATTTAGACTTGATGTATTGTATCGATTGAGAACAGTAATGAATGTGTTGCGACCTCCACCTAGACCAACGCAGTTTGAAGCATTAGATGCATGGATAAGAGCAGCATATGCGAGGAGAAGAGAATGAAGTCAGGAAAGAATGAAAAGGTCACTCTGGGCGTTCCAAGATGCACGGTGGGATGCACTGACGAAAAGATTGAGGGTAGACACCATCGAGGGAGATAGATTGTTTCCTTTATTAGTGAAAGTGGGAGATGCACAGCAAAGGAAAGAAGAGGCAGACGACAGTGCTACAGATGACAGCTTATTGAAAAGGTTGTTGGCAGAGCGTCCGCCTCCATATAATCCAAGTTCGGAAGAGAGAATGAGAGAACTTACAGAGGAGCATAGAGAGCCACAGGGAAACTCCACTGTGGGAGTGAGAGGGATGATTTCAGTGGTAACAGAGAGAATAGGGATGCAACCATTGAGGGGAATGGAAGCAAGTGAGACTAACACAATTACCAGACTACCGGAAGCTATTACAGTGCCGTTTACCATTGGCCTCATAGTGTCAGTATACAATCCAGATCAGGCCGGAAATGGAAGTCTAGTACGGTCAATGATGGGAGGAAGCACTGGTTTCGGAGGGGAAGGGATAGCGAGTGGAAGTGGTCCTTTCGAGACCTGTTGAATCGACCACGCCATTGCCAGCCGCAACAGATTCCTCGAGGGGGCAGGTGGAACCGAGAGCAGTGAAGACAGGGTCATTGGCTAATTCGCGCTCTGACCTAAGGATGTGGGAACCCACAGTGAGAGGCCCTCTTGGAGGGATGAGGAAAGCGCTAATATTCAGGGAGTTTCGGGGAATCGATCTGTTCCACGGAACTTAATGGAAGAGAATCAGCTGGAAGACCAGAGCAGTGAGAGTGGAGTATCAAATAGTGGGTCAAGTCGAGGGACAAGCAGATTTGAGGGTCAAGGTGTTGGATGTGGTGAGGTTAAAGGCGGAAGTGGAGAAGATCATCAGTGGGAATTTGCTTTTAAAAAGTATCAAACTCTATGAGCCAAATGAATTGCTGTTTGTGGCAAAAGAAGTGACTTGCAAGGCGAGGAGAGCCCACGAGAAATTAACAGATTTGGCACAGAGATATGATGTGGATTTGACCAAGACGAAGATGTTACAGGGAAATCACAGACTAAATTACAGTGATCAGGAATTGGAAGAGAAGAGAGTCATAGGGTTGAAAACGCACATTTGTGAATTGATCATAGGGAGCATGCTTGATAAGTGGGAGGAAAGGTGGTCAAAGAAGAAGAGTACTAGAAATAGCATAGGGGAAACACCACCTCCGGGGGGAGGTACAGTGAGAGTAGAGGCCTTTCCGTTGCGGGAGCTACCAAGTGGAGGGTATGTGCCTTGGAATAGAGGTGATTTACCAGCATTTACCAATGATTTTCCTCGGCTAAGGGAAAAACCTGTTGAGTGGTACAAACAGGTTGATCAATTTGTAAAAATTTCAAAGGTGCCGTGGATTGATTTGAATACGTTGTTTGATATTGTAGTGCCAAGCGATTTGTGGTCAGCTTGTAAAATCACTGTTGATTGGCCATCTTCAGAACTTGAGCGAGATTCTGTTACACATGGTCCTTCACCTATGGTTATGAAGAAGTACGAGCAGGTGATCATGTGGCTGCAATCTAAGATCTCGCCACAAGATATTGATTGGGTAAATATAGACAGAACTGTTCAGGAGCCAATGGAGACTGTGCATACCTACTATGAGAGGCTCTTACAGGCTTTCAAGCAGTATAGTGGGTTGGACACCCTCGACCCAAATGATATGGGACAGTTAGTCTCCAAATTCATGTTAGGATTGAGACCAGAAGTTAGCCTTATGATTCAACTGCATCTGATTTGCTGGCAGAACAAGTATTTGGATGAAATTCTACGGTATGCCAGATTCTGCAGTGATGAAGTGGACTCGAAGCACAAAAAGCTTAAAGATCAGCTGATGCTGATCCAAATGCAGAATGAAGAAAAGGAAGAACAGACACAGTCAGATGGAGGGACTTTAGGAAGAAGACACGGAAATATTCAAGGAGGGACTCAGAATACATCAGGACAAGGGAAGGGGAAACCTATAGATCCTAAGACAGGAATAGACGTTGCTACCGTAAAGAAGACCACTGCATGTCATAATTGTCACAAGATCCGGCACTTGAAGCGCGAGTGTAGGTGAATCCAGCTTATCAGATTCAGCAGGAGGAAATGGTACAGGCACCTGAGGTCGCCATTTAAGTGATGAGACCCAAATCTGTTAATGGGGGGACATTAACTTCACAGGTACAAGTTCCCCAGTCACCGAAAATCCCACAGGGAAACCGAACATACCAGCAGATGCCTTTGATCGAGACCTCTGATGAAATTGATTCAGACTTAGGGCAACAACAGTACCTGAGGGGGGAGGAAGGCTGTACTCTTGGAGCAGTCTTGGAGGTGGACCAGAGAGGACCGCATGTAGAGGCTGTTGTTGAATGTTATCCAACCACCTTTTTGGTTGACACTGGTGCTACCCGTTCTACTGTGAGATCTGCAGTAGTTCCCAACTTGCCCCTTTTGGGACAATCGATTTAAGTCGTAGGAGTAGCCAACAAGAGAATGAACAACCCATTGACTGAACCGATACCTGTGAGAATAGGAACCTTACAGGATAGACACCAATTTGTGGTATGCTACTCGAGTCCAGTCTGTTTGTTGGGTCGTGATCTTTTGTGTAAACTGAATTGCACCATCTATTGCACACCCAAGGGAGCGGAGTTGCAGACCAATGCTGATGACGCTGCGTTCAAGGCAGTAAATCAGAACTTATATGTGGAGGAAAAGCGTCTGTTGACAGTTGAAGAACTCCCCTCGACCTGAGGGACTCTGTCTCTTTAGATGTATATGATTTCACAGGAGAAGAGATAGGACTGATCAAGGGGGTTGAGCCAGTTAGGATCCAAATTAAACCCAATGCTGAGTTTCCGAGAATACCCCAATATAATTTGTCACTGGAGACGATTGCAGGAATCAAGCCTGTGATCGAGTACATGATCGAACAGGGAATTCTGAAGGAGATAAAGGGAAGTCCATGTAACTCACCAATCGTGGGATTGCAGAAACCGAGTGGGAAGTATAGGATTGTACAGGACCTGTGCAAGGTCAATACGATTGTGGTTCCATGTTGTCCTGTGGTACCAAATCCATCAGTGATACTGTTTCAGATCCCATGTGAAGCTGAATGGTTCTCAGTGATTGAGCTATGTCAAGCATTTTTTTCAGTACCCTTGCATGAGGAGAGCCTGTTTTTGTTTGCCTTCCAGCTGGAAGACCGTGTGTTAACGTGGTGTCTTATTCCTCAAGGGTATACAGAGAGTCCATCGATTTTTAATCAGATTTTGAAGAAGAATCTTTAGAGTCTCGTGTTGCCACAGAATTCGGTTCTTGTGCAGTACATTGACGATCTCTTAATTGCATCTGAGACAGAGGATGCTTGCAGGATCGATACTGTAGCGTTACTGAACCATCTAGCGAAGAATGGACACAAGGTGTCACCAAGCAAGTTACAGTATTGCTTGATTGAGGTTCAGTATTTGGGTCATCGGATAGAGAAGGGCAAAAGGAAAGTGTCACCAGACACTTATTGAGGCAATCATGAATATGAATGTGCCCACCACACAAAAAGAAGTCAGAATGTTCTTGGGGATGGTTGGGTACTGTTGCCAATGGATCTCAAATTTCTCCTTGAAGGCGAACCCCCTGCAGAGGCTGACGCACAAGGATGTGAGTGACCCTGTGTCTTGGGATCATGACTGCTTGGTTGCATTTCTGGAGCTGAGAGACAGCTTATGTTGTGCTCCAACGCAGGGGATGCCAGACTATAACAAGTTCTTTTCACTGTCCTGTTATGAGCGAGAAGGCTGTGCTTTGTCAGTCCTGGTTCAGAGTCATGGAGGAGTCCGTAGACCAGTTGCTTACTTCTCAGCTACTTTAGATCCAGTAGCTTCAGCGTTGCCCGGATGTCTCAAATCTGTTGCCGCAACCGGTGTCAGCATTGAGAGATGTGATAGTATTGTTATGAGTCATCCACTTACGGTTTATGTTCCACATTCAGTAGAGCTCCTGATGACGATAGCCAAGACACATCATATGACAAACAATAGACTCACCCACTATGAGCAGATTATACTTGTCTCAGAAAATGTGACTTTGAAACGATGTACTGTTTTGAATCCTGCTACTTTAATGCCTGTGTCAAATATTGCTGATGAAGAATGTGAGGACCATGACTGTCTTGATGTGACAGAATTTTGCACCAAACCGAGGCCTGACATTGTTGACGAACCTCTATCTGAGCCTGATGAAATCTTTTTTGTAGATGGTTCAGCTTAAGAGACAATGTGGGTCATTTGAGAACAGCATTTGCTGTGTGTACCATTTCTGGAGTTGTGGAAGCTGCTTATTTACAGGGAGTCTACTCTGCACAAGTAGCAGAAATCATTGCTCTGACTCGCGCCTGTTTGACTGTTGACCAAATTTGAATCACCATTTACACCGGCAGTCAGTACGGGTTCGGTGTGGTTCATGATTTGGACAGCTATGGTCCCAGAGAGGGTTCCTAACGTCATCAGGATCTCCCATTAGAAACGGGAATATGTGAGACAATTGCTGGAAGCTTTACAACGTCCATAGGAAATTGCTGTGGTAAAATGTGCTGCCCATGGGAGGGGAAATTACTTTATTTCTCTTGGAAATAGATATGCAGACGAAGACGCACGTTTTTGCACTGAATAAGGGTGCATTTTTACTGGAGATTATATAGGAGAGAGGCCAGAAAGAACCGAGCTCAGCATGATGTTAGCCATGGCAGATACTTGGGATGAGCTCAAGCGTCTGCAGGGAGAGGTTTCAGAAGAGGAATAAGCTGTGTGGATTAAAGCAGGTTGTGAGATAGGAGATGAAGGGATTTGGATTTCAAATGATGGTCGAGCAGTGTTACCAGATGATTTATTAAGTCCTATGGCGAGACAGATTCATGGAGCAGTGCCCCTTGGAGGGGATGCTATGGTGCGAGTGTTCAGACAGGCGAGGTATAACCCACGATTTTGTGCGATTGCTGAAGCAGTGTGTCATTGGTGTGTTACATGTCAGCAAATTAATGCTGGAAAGAAAACTGAGGTTGGATTGAGTCATATTGGGAGGTCTGGAGGGCCTTTCAATAGGATACAGCTTGATTTGAACGAGATGCCCAGGTGCAATGGTTTGAGATATGTTTTAGTTGTGGTGTGTGATTTCTCAAGGTGCGTGGAAGCGTACCAGACAAGAAGGTGTGATAGCCTTACAGTGGCAAAGTTGTTACTTAGGGAATTAATCCCAAGGTTCAGTTTTCCAACTTCATTGGAGTCGGTTAGAGGAACACATTTCCACAGTGAAATCATGAAACCACTTTGTGCTGCTTTAAATATTGATCAGAGACTGCATTGTAGCTATCGGCCAGAGGCTTCTGGTATGGTGGAGCAAATTAATAGGAAATTGAAAATGAGGAGGGCAAAAGTTTGTTCTTCTACGTGTCTGAAGTGGTCGGATGCATTGCCACTGGTGTTGATGAGTGTTGGTAGTAGCCCTGATAGACGGACTGCTCTTTCACCTCATGAGATTCTGATGGGGAGGGCTATGAGGTTACTAGCAGTGCCATCCACAGCCTTGATAAACATCACAGATGATTTGATCCTTGACTATTATAAAGGACTAGCTGATGTGGTGCATTCTGTGTCTCACCAAGTGGAAGCTGCAACTGCCCCAACCTCGAGAGATCCTTGTCATGACCTGTGTCCATGTGACTGTGTGCTAGTCCGCAAGCATGTGAGGAAAAGTTGCCTTGATGCCCGTTGGAGAGGTCCTTATCAAGTGATTCTGGTGACGAATACAGCGGTGAAGTGTGGAGGATTGCCAACTTGGATACATGTCTCCCACAATCGCAGTGTTTCAGGACCCCTGGAAGAAGCCGCCCCGCTTGAAGACAAAAATCCAGCTGTGGCAGCAGAGTCACTAGAGAGGGCAAGACAAGCTGTGGGGGTTGCTGACGAAGTTGGTTCACCAGAACGAGCTGAGGAGGGTTACGCTTCACAAGACCCAGGTATTGACTCTGAGGGAGAAGATAACATTGTGAATGGTATAGAGTCAGACTCAGCTGAAGTGACTGGTGTGCAAGGTGGTCGGGGGAAGAGAATAAAAGCTGATGCTGCAGAGGAGTCGTGGCCTGGAAGACAAGGAAGGCTACACTTGAGACTAGCCCCTGAGAGAGATCTTGCCCCTATGCCCGAGAATTCGGAATCTGAGTTGAGTGAAGGAGAGCAAGCTTAGGAGGGTCCCAGAAGGTCAAGGAGATTAAGAGTGCCTTGTCAGAAGTACGCCACCCCGGAGTGGACCTATCTGGTAACAGATGCCAGGAGTGGTGGAGATTGGAAGACTGAGGTCTTCGCAAGTGATCAGCAGAGCACACGAGTTGAAAATCGAGGTGGGATTGATAGTTCCTGGACTGGAAATAGAAGGGGTGCTGACAATCACTGTCCCAAGATCTCCAGTATTGAGCAAGGTGCGGATTTTGATCCTTCAGGAATTATCCTTTCCGACTTTTGGGTATCAGCCACCAGCCCAAGAGATTATAGCTGTTCGCCATGAAATTTTGCAGCGTGTGTTGATTGATATTGGTTCTGAACTTAAAAGAGACTGTGAATGAACTGTGAACTGTAAATAAAGGTTTCAAAGAAGGTAACCTAGGCTCGAGTGGAAGAAGAATAAATTTAGGGTTTTTTCCTGTAGAAGAAGAAAGAGGGGTAGGGAAGTCTTTTGAACAGTGTAAATAAATTAGAGGAACTGAACTGTGAAACGAACTTTCAGAATTTCAAGGAACTGTGTTTGAACTGTTTGAACAAGCAATCTGAAGAGGAAGAAAGAGACTCTTGTGTATCCTCTCGTTGAGCTGAATCGACAAGTTAAGGATGGAGTCTGGAAATTCAAATCGTAGGTCTAAGTGGGTAGTAGGTACATGTACTGTAGGAATGATAGTAGCAATAGTAGTAGTTATTGTTGTATCTATAATCCTTTCACACGATGCAGAGGTTGGGGAAGTGGGGTACAAGGGACGTTCACACCTATCACTTCTAGCACAAAGGAGGGCATCGTAGGAGCTGAAAAGGCTATGCTAGATCAAACCAGTCGTATGTTGCATGTAGATTTGTCTAAAGGTGATTACACACTTAACGCATATGCAAAGCTGCTATATGAGTACGTTAACACGATAGATATGAGAGATTGTTATGTGTGTATGCAGTTGTTGGCGTCTGTGGAGGAAGGTATTCAATACCATCATCTTCCTTTGACATATGGTATTACTTGTAGTTTGTTACTTAGTATGTTGTATGACAAGGGTCATTATGAGTGTTATTTTTCTAATTATGATGTAGTGCTTTCAGAGGTTCCAGCTTATAAGCATTTGAATAAGTATGATTATTAGAAGCAGGAAGGTAGAATAGGGAAGTATTTCATACCTACTGCAACCCTAGATACAACTTATGCACACCGACATAACTTAACCTGTTCACTAACAGATGTCGAAAAGAAGTTTATAGATCAAGTAAAAGATAGACATAGACAACTAATTGGAAACAATTATAACAAGGGAGCTAAATTTGAGTGGACCAAGGAAGAGTAAGCTCACAAGGCTAAAGGGAGTAGTGGTCCAATTGCATTAGATTTTCCGCAAAGAGGGAAGTTGTGTGTGAGACAAGTACAAACCTACTATGATAAGGTCTTTGTAGGAGAAAGTGTATGTGATCATATTTTCACCATTGAGGCCTCAGCAAAGATATGTTTGCAAGATGTGATACAAGTGGTGCCAAATGTGTATTTTGTATGCGGGAAGAATGCCTATGTGGGATTGCCATTGAATTGGTATGGTACGTGTTATGTGGCAGTGGATTTTCCTAAGATTTACCACATGGAGGATTTGAAACATTTGGGAAGTGGATTACATACTAGAAGTAAGAGAGGTATGAGTGCAGGAGAAATAGTAGGAGACGGTTTTGGAGCACTGATACCCAGTCTGAGAGTGGCATTGAATGATGTCAAGATTAGGAAGTTGTCAACTATAGTGGACAAGTTATCAACGAATATAGCTCGGTCTTTGTTACTTGTAGATGGAGAGATGGTGTCAATAAGGGCTGTGGTGATACAAAATTGTCTTGCTTTAGATGTTTTGTTGGCCAAGGAGGGTGGAGTCTTTAAATGTTGAAAGTCCTAGAGTGTTATACTTATATACCTGATAACAGTAAAGATGTGAAGAGGTATATAAGCAACATTACTGAGATACACCACGAGGTACATGATTTGGCCACTGAAGGAATTTGGGATAAAGGTGGAAAAGGACTTGGTAAGGTAGGGAGTTGGTTTACTTCCCAGGAACAGGAAATTCTTGGATGCATCTTGAAACCTATCATTATAGTGGTGGTTTGAGTGATTCTGTTGTGGGGATTAGTGAGACCCTATAAGTGGCATAGGGCAAACATAACTGAGAGTTCCCTTAAAGAGCAGGAGAGAAGGATGGAAAGACTGCAGGACAGTCATTACAAAAAATATCAAGAGCCTAGAGAGGTTCCGACAGGGAAGAACGGCTTCAAGTTCTGTTTAGGTCAGTTCTCTTGCCAGGGAGTATGATTTGTTGTGATGACACAAGTCATCAGAGGGGAACTGATAGAGCGTGATGGTGCTCTGAAATTGTAGGGGTGCATCATAATCATGGATAGTCCGCACCCGCACATATTTTTGTGCTGTATTAACGTGTAATCATTAGAATTGTGCTGTAATAATGAAATGTGCAAGTGAGACGATAGAATGTATTTCGTGTCGTGCAGAAGAGAATTGTAATGGCATTTATAATCGAAACTGTAACCTTTAGTATATTGCAATTGTTTAACGAAAAGCTTATGTGTAATGTAATGCCTTTCAATTTGAAAGTGCACCATGATGAAGACTGCACGAAGAAATAACGAGTTATGCTTAAAACATAATGATGTTAGACGTTTATAGCAAAGCATTATTAATGCGTGCAAATCCTGATGTGTGAAGGCCTAAATGAATATTCACGTTTTGCTATGAAAGGCCTGTTCGTTTATTCTTATGTTAGCTGAATTGTGTAGGCCTGAAATGTATTTTCCCAGTAAAGCTCTCATTTTGAAAGTAGTCAGCGAAATGCATGTGCATGCAAGGATGTTGGATTCTCACATTTCAATTGCAGGTGTAAGAAGCTGCCTTTGTTAGTTAGAACTAACGCCTTTTGTTTTAGGAGTTAGGCATGGAGGAGAGATGAAACATTGTATGAGGAATGTCGATAACTGGGAGCCAATGTTCTTTCCCACTGAGGAGGCCTGGGAATCAAGGTCAACGAGATCCACACAGAGAAGACGGTGGAAAATTACCTAGGAGAGGTGTCAGTTAGCAAGAGGTGATCTGTGAGCGTGTTTATGTTTGGTGATTTTGTATTAGGGAAAGTGCCCCGAGGGAGGAGAGGCAGAAGGAGACAGAAAGAGGTTCAGAGAGGTAGAGGGTGACTTGAGGAGGTAGGAGTAAGGGAATTGATGGAGGAGAGTATCTTAGAACGAACTCTGTAGCTGTGGTTATCTGACTTACACTGTGAATGGGCTTCTCAGGAAGACTTCACAAGCTGACACCTTTGGTTGGTTTTGTCTTGGAATTGTTAAGTCTGGATGTCATCTTAGTGATAGTGTAGGGACAGTCTAACGGTTTTACTTTTTACCCGCAAATGAGGTCTGACTTGAATATTGGAGCTGTTCTTGCTTGCGTACTATTTTTGGAATTGTTTATTCTTTTCATGATCCACCGGAGCAGATTTATCCGTAGATTTGGTTTTGTATTAGTTCCTATATATTTCTACAACCTCATCTTGAGGTGTTTGTATATTCAGTTATTTTTGGCTTTGTAATAAACCCCAAAATCTGGAGATGGAGTCTGTCATTCTTGAGTCCTAGTCATTATCGAATATTAGAAAAGTCTAGAATGAATTGTTTCTCCCCTTTACACTTTTCAGCAGGTAAAAAAGAGACATCAACCCAGTGTTTCATGTTGAGATTTTAGTACAGAACCCGGCTTCATCAGTAGTTCGGGCTAGACTGTTTCCATAAGGCACAGGTTCAAGAATGATTTGAATGTAGCTGGGTCTGAACTAAGCTGGCGAAGTGAGCTGAAGAACGATGATGGATTCAACCCAGATCTGTGACTGGGGGTGAGTGTCTCAAAGTTTCAGCGCTCCCTCCATCATCTCCTTGTGTTTACTTTGTTCGCCCTAAGTTGGTAGGGTATGCCCAGACGTGGATCCCTTGCTCACTTTGCCACTCGAATCAAGCTAGCCTGGCTGATGAGGGGTGTTACCCCGAAACCGTTCCCAGGATGCTTGTTTCCATTTCAGGGAAGACCTGGCTTGGCAGCTCGGGCTAGACAGTTCCCATGAGGCACAGGGTCAAGACTGATTTGCAAATAGCTGTGTCTGAACCTAGGTGGCGAAGTGAGCTAAAGAACGATGATGGATTCAACCCGATCTGTGACTGGGGGTGAGTGTGTTGAAACGGCTCAGCGCTCCATCCATCATCTCCTTGTGTTTGCTTTGTTCACCCTAAGTTGGCAGGGTATGCCCAGACCTGGGTCCCTTGCTCACTTTGCCACTGGATTCAAGTTAGCCTGGTAGATAAGGGGTGTTACCCGTAAACCGGTCACAGGATGCTTGTTTCTGATTCAGGGAAGACCTGGCTTGGCATTTCAGGCTGGACTGTTCCCATGGGGCACAGGGTCAAAACTGATTTGCATATAGCTGGAGCTCAACTGAGGTGGCGAAGTGAGCTAAAGAACGATGATGGATTCAACCCAGATCTGTGACTGGGGGTGAGTGTCTGAAAAGTTTCAGTGCTCCATCCATCATCTCCTTATGTTGGTTTTTCTGCCCTAAGGTGGCAGGGTATGCCCAGATGTGGGTCCCTTGCTGACTTTTCCAATGGATTCAAGCTAGCCTGGCAGATGAGAGGTGTTATGCCGAAACCGGTCCCAGGATGCTTGTTTCCGGTTCAGGGAAGACCTGGCTTGGCAGTTCGGGCTGTACTGTTCCCATGAGGCTCAGGGTCAAGACTGATTTGCATGTAGCTGGGTCTGAACTGTGGTGGCGAAGTGAGCTAAAGAAAGATGATGGATTCAACCCAGATCTGTGACTGGGGGTGAGTGTATGAAAAGTTTCAGCACTCAGTCCATCATCTCCTGGTGTTTGCTTTGTTTGGCCTAAGTTGGCAGGGTATGCCCAGAAGTGGGTCTCTTGCTCACTTTGCCACTGAATTCAAGCTAGGCTGGCAGATGAGGGGTGTTACCCCGAAACCTATCTCAGGATGCTTGTTTTGGATTCAGGGAAGCCCTGGCTTGGCAGTTGGTGCTGGACTGTTCCCATGAGGCACAGGGTCAAGACTGATTTGCATATAGCTGGGTGAGAACTGAGGTGGCGAAGTGAGGTAAAGAACGATGACTGATTCAACCAAGATCTGTGAGTGGGGGTGAGTGTCTGAAAAGTTTCAGCACTCCGTCCATCATCTCCTTGTGTTTACTTTATTCACACTAAGTTGGAAGGGTATGCCCTGACGTGGGTCCCTTGCTCACTTTGCCTCTATATTCAAGCTAGCCTGGCTGATGAGGGATGTTACCCCGAAACTGGTTCCAGGATGCTTGTTTCTGGTTCAGGGAAGACCTGGCTTGGCAGTTCAGGCTGGACTGTTCCCATGAGGCACAGGGTCAGGACTGATTTACATATAGCTGGGTCTCAACTGAGGTGGCGAAGTGAGCTAAAGAAGGATGATAGATTTAACCCAGATCTGTGACAAGGGGTGAGTATCTGAAAGGTTTTAGCACTCCGCCCATCATCTCCTTGTGTTTACATTTTTCTCTGCAGCAGCAACTTTAGTTCAATGGTCCAACTCTAAGTGGCATCCTATGGCATCAAACCCTCTCTGGCTGCAGTCTTGCCCTGCTGAAGTAAACAGACTTCCAGAAAACAGACTAAGTCCAAAGGTAGAAATCTTCAAAAGACATGTCGCTAAGCAGCATCCAATCATCATCAACAGCTTCCATGGTGTAAACTTCAGACTTTTTCTATCCAGAGGTTTTCCCTCCTTCGTCAACAGTTTCACCAAGACGTTGTCCTCCGCCAGCTTATCATCAACGTCCTTGTCTTCGGATCTGTACTGCAGCCTTGGTCTGCTGAGATCTCTGCCTTCTCAAAAGAAAGTCCAACGGTGACTTTTTGACCAGGACATGCCTAGGCCCTGTATCTGACCAACACTATATTGCAATTGGCTCTAAACTCTACCTTTGTCCTGGTCTCGCAAGACCAGTTGCCCACGGTCAGTGCTTGGTGCTTTTTGGAGCTAAAATTTATTTCAAACTTTTAAAGTTCTCCTTATTGTATTTTTGTGGTTTCGGCCTCTTTTTGGTCATTGAAATATTCGCTAGATTTTTAAATTGGAGTGGAATTTTGTATTGTGTTGTGTTTCTGACTTTTTAACGCTTTTGGTGCTTCTAAATGCTTTACACATTTCCTTAAGATAAGCCTGTCTTCTCTGTGCCATTGTTACCAGGGGTTGAGCTCAGGTTTAAATTACGGAATCTTTTACTGGGGGTATCACTAAAAGAATATTGGATACTCAAATATCGTGTGGACAGAATATTGGGTCAAAAATATCGAGGACCAAAATATTGAGAAAGTAAGTGCAAATAGGTGAGTATAGGCTTACGGGGGGAGGGGCGCCTGGCGAGCAAGATGGTCACACTTCCGTGAGACTCCAGTAGTCCGGGAACACAATCCACAATCATCCTACCTCATCTGGCCTTACTGGGACTAAACAGACAGAGAGCTGAGCTCCTGATACCTGCTGTGTCATATATGGGAACTTTTTGGGCATGTGTGCCAATGTACATTTTCAATCACTGCACAGGATGCCCTGGGTAGCGAAACCAACATGACGGCCGCCTAGGAATATGGTGATGCGTTGCGACACATTTCTGCTGCAGTAAATACCTGGACGATATGACTTTCAGAGGTACGTGTTCCCCACTGTGGTGCCATGGGAAAAGGTGTGCAACCCCCGGTGCCTATAGTGTTCTTCGGCGAGGCCGCTCTGTCTGCGGAAGACTGAGCGGACATCACGTTGGTTCAACCTGACTCCCGCTTGGAAGTTGAATGCCACTAACTGTAAGACTGCGGGAGCGGTCATATTGGGAAATCTCCTTTCTAGATGGAGGGAACAAGGGCACAGGGACACTACCAGAAGTTGTGAGCCTTCTACCAGATTTGCTGCAGGGCAATGTCGGCTGCGTGGAGGCCCTGTACATGGATAGTTGACCCCCGATATTGCGTGCGGCTCCCTAGAAGCACCGCTAGGGGAGCACCAAAGAGGGACCACAATACTGCTCACACCACCCCAACTACACTGGGCCCGAGCGGGCCATTGACACTGAAGAATCACTGATGGGCACATGATCCATGCCTGCTCTCCCTCACCTACTAAAGTTGCATCCGGACCAGTCTCGACGAGGCTCACTCACCGCATGGTAATGAGCGGTTCAAGTCTTGCCAGATATCCTTCACCAACTACTTGAAGCTGCCTTGGTGATAACTCTTGGTCTACAGTGCTGATTTTTAAAGTCACTCCACTGCTGCACATCACAATGCACATACATTTGCTTCCCTCACAAGGGTGCCAGCCTCAGGAGACTCTCTGTGACCTCTGAGCACGCTGCATACAGGCCTACCTATTGTCCCCTTTCTTCAATAGGGAGCCACCCATAACATAGCCTGCAAATTCTACCCTCTTCCACCTTGCAGACTGGGTCTTCAGAGCAATTCTCTGACCCTGTCACTGCGGGGACCGGTATCCTGGAGGCTGCGGGCATGTAAAGCTGCTGACCATCTTGACGCAGTGGCCATGTGAACTTGGCTGACATTGATGTGACTTAAGTCTGCTCATGCCCCTAGTGTGGATTGGCGGGGGTGAGACGGGACTTGGTCACTGAGATGCTCCAAGCGAACCCCCCATTACCGGGTGCAGACTGTGGTTTAAGAAGAAGCAGCCAAACTCATCGCTGTCACTGATCTTTGACACAGGATCCACAGGGCACTGCAAGGGCAATCTAATGCACCGGCAAGGGCAGAGGGCGATTACAGTCTGTGCTGACTTCATCTTTGACAACTTAGCAACGCCCTGATAGATTGCGACCTGCTAAAAGCACCCACGACTTCCTCCCAGGATCTACTCTCCATGATCAGGACCATGGAATCCGCCGCTCTCCGACACTATAGTCAAACCAGACGTCCGTCAGACCAAGCTGCAGTTCGACCCTTGCTGCTCCACGTGCATACCTAATGGCGGAGCTGACCAACCTGTCACCGATGACCCTCCAACAGAGATGCCTCCAGATGCAGTAGATATGAAAACACCACTGATGGCAATGAGGCAGAGTTTAACATCCATCAAAACCAAGATGTAAACTATGTAGTAGAATGGATTACATAACGCACAAGCTAGAGAAACATGACAGGTGCCTCAAAGAAGCGGAACAATTTCTATCCACAGCAGAAGACATGGTAACATCCTGTGGTGACCAACTATTCAACATGGAAAAATTCCTAAAACTCATCGCCACAAAAAATGAGAACATGGAGGTGCTGGAATCAACTAAAATGGGCAAAAAGGAGAATTCCTTTACCACTCTATTTGGCACAGACTCCTTCTCTAAATAACTCATAGTCGAGCGCGCCCACTATGCACTGCTGACCTGTGCAATCCCTGGAGCCCATTCAAAACTGATTATTTCTCAGCAACTCAATTATAGAGACCAAGAACCTGCTCTGCACCCAGCGAGAGAAAAGCACCATTTGCAATTTGATGCAATTTCACAATCGCGGTCCAAGCGTTGCTGATTTCCTGTGAAGACACTCTATCCACGTCTCACTGACTAAGCCACTTGCCACCTCACCTAGGCCCTCCTCCCAACAGCAGATGTGGGCTGAGACAGACATTTTTACAGCATTATCAGTTTACTTGGCGCATGATCATGGTCTGCATCCGCCATAGCTTTGCCAGCTCCTTTGATGAATACATATGTCCCAGTTCTCACTTCTACTCTTTTTGTACTACGCATACTAAGCCAGATGAGACGAAACTGGACTCCCTCATATACATGAGGATGACCCCACCTTGCCGCCTGGACTGTCTCTGCAAGTTACCCCTAGAATGGACAGTTATTATTGAGTTTTGTACATTTTCTTGATTCTCTTCTTCTCTCTTTGCCATTGAAGGCTCCATAACTATCACCTTCTCACGCTGACATCCATTGTTCGTTCCTTCTTCTCCAGATTTACTCTTATTCTTCTATTTTATCTTTGTTCTAAGCTGCATACTGATGGTAGTCTCACCATACCTCAGTTTTGGTTGTTTTCATGCCTGTGACTTTAAATGGGTTTGATGGGGAGGGATATGCATCCCTGGCAGGTTTGGGCTGCCAGTGTGGGCAGAGGAGGTAAATGGGGTTGATTAATATGTTGTGTTGTGCTCAGCGTGACATCATGTTGTTGCTACATTGCTCTCATCCTGCACTCTCCTACTATTTAACTTGCTGCACTGATCCACTCCCTAATAAACTGCCTTAACATGACCTATAAGAATGCTGCACAGATAACTTTCTCCCACACAAGGCATAATTTCCTCACATGGAATATCAGAGGTCTTCGTAACCCATGTAAGCGCAGACACATATAATCATATTTGGACCAACATGACATTCATGTAGCCCTATTACAAGAAAACCATCTACATGAGTCTTCATGTGCGACTCCTGCCATCCAATGGGTTTCCGATAGGCAATTCGCCGAATACTCCTCATACTCGAGAGGTACTGATTCACTCATTCGTAGCGGGGTACCCTTTCTACCACAGGGATCACTGAACGATAGTTAAGGTGACTACTCGATCTTGTGGGGTAGACTAAACTTGTATGCTATTGTGCTAGTGAATTGCTATGGCTTTAACACAGATAACCCAATGTTCTTTGATTGTCTCTGGGGACAAATCACAAATATAGGACCATTGCTTCTCATATGGCGGGGGTGATATTAATGTTGCACTTAACACAGCCATCAACCGCTCTCATAGCCCAGCCACTTCCCACAATGTTGCTGCTTGCCATCATTGGGAAATCATGGAAGATCATGATCTATTAGATGCTTTGAGAACTTTCCACCTCTATGACACGAAGGGCACGTTTTACTCAGGAGTGCATAACAGCTGGTCACGCCTAGACTATTGGCTTTATCCAGAGGGGTGGGATCGTGAATCCACAAAGTTTATCATCTTGTGAGAACATATTCGGATCACTCCACTGTACTAATGGTGTTGCACCTTCCTACCAGGGCTCCAACTAGCACGACATGGCAGCTCTCCCAGACTGCGCTCCTGGATGCCCCCTTTTGTGAAGAACCACAGCAGTAAATTGTTGACTTATTTTCCAGGAACACTGATTCGGTACCTATGATGAGCACTGTTTGGGAGGCATTCAAAATCATAATCCACAAACTCTGCTTTGCAAACAGTGGTGGAGTGCTGTGCTCACTGCGCAACTACCTGAGCCACCTCAAGGGAGATCTTAAACACCTTGAGGATAGACGGGGAGATGCGGATGACGTTAACTTATGCCGAAAAAATTAGAACAACCCTTTCTGAATTTCAGGAAACTGCCAAGAGGGAATGCCTCTATTAAGGTAAACATGCCACAGCTGGTGAATACGGAGAAGGCGAACATCCAGGGCACTCCCTAGCTACCCATGACCCAGAAACCACCAGCCTCCAATGACATTCTGGAGGTTGCAGAGTGAAGATGGGGTACATTACAGAGATATGCTGGAGAACTTGTGTGCATTGTCCCTCCTCTTGGCGAGCGCAGAGCTGCCTGTTGCTGGGGGTGGGAGAGAGTACAGAAGTTCAAGGAATGCCCCCCTGACCTGATTTATTGTAATGATCAGCTGTCCTTATCTGTTGTACTATTACCTATTAATTCTCGACCCAGAGACATATGGGACCCATTACATAATTATCTGTTAACCCATCCTGAGGATAACGGAGATGAGATGGCAGTTGAAACTTGAGAACTGAATTGCTATCATGAGACGACTATCACTTGGCTTGCCTCACTACCTATATATACCAGTATGTACTACTCATTCCTTCAGGTGCCAACTTAGTGATAATATTGCTATGGGATGGGCCTACCATCTTGGAAGGTTTGGTTCATTGCTTTCTTTTAATGTGATACGAAGAAGTATGAAAGATGTAGGCCACAGATATGTGACTTGCTGGGTTTGTCTCAGTGTACCTAACGGGGCAGGCGAGTGGGAAGGGACGGGATGAGCTACTTTACATTCTAACTTCAAAGGCATGTAAACGCAACAGATGTTGCACCTAGACCTATATTGTTATTATTACAAAATGAAAATCAATAAAAAAATGTTTTTAAACGTATAGATTTACTATTCTTAACTCCGCATCTACATACTTTGAAGATATATATTGTCACTGTACATATATGTGGAGTTATATAGCGTAAAACTGTATTTACCTATTGAAACTTAACTTCATGATATTGATGTTCTCGATATTCTTGACACAATATTTTGTCCACACAATATTTTTTCCAAAACTTTTGTCTGGACACCGTCCTGGAAGTAACAAGGATAGTGGACCACTCAAAGGTTGCAGAAACGTTATTGTTAGGCTCGGGTTCCACTTGCACAAAACCAATGAAATTCAGCTAACTATAACTCGCGCCCTCGCAATGCACTGCTTATGATCTCACATATTATATCACTGATTACATCACTGATGGCATTTCAAATGACATCACTGATAACATCATCCAGTGGCTGAGTGTTTTTAAAACGTTTATGAGTGTTAAATATACGTACCAAGGTATATTAGTGAATCAGTGGGTGTATGAGTGCCTGGATGGATCATTCAGTGGGTGTGTGACTGACTGTATAAGTGAGTGATTAGGTGTCTCAGTGAATGTATGGGTGAGTGACTGGTTATGCAAATGTTTGTATCAGTCTGCCAGTTGGTATATAAGTGGCTCTATTGGTGTGTGAGTGGATATGTGAGTGGCTGTATGAGTGATTGATTGGTTGTCTGAGTATCTCAATGGGTGTCTGAGTGTCTATGTGGGTGGGTGAGGGGTTGTGTGACTGCCTGTATTGGTTAGTGGGCGAGTCAGTGGTTGTATGAGTTAGTGAGTGTGTGTGTGGGGTGGCTGTCTGGATGAGGGAGTGTGTGTATGGCTTTGTGGGTGAGTGGATGTGTCTGTGGTATGTGAGTGAGTAACTGGGTATATGAAAGGCAGTACAGGTGAGTGATAGGGTATTTGAGTGAATGTATGGGTTAGTGAGTGAATATTAGAGTGGCTCTATGGGTGAATGTGTGCCTGTGACAGTGACTGTATAGGTGAGTGAGTACATGTTAGTATCTGTATGAGTAAGTGTGTGTGTGTGTATGTAACTGTATGGGTGAGTAAGTGGCTGTATGATTGACTGTATGGGTGAATGAGTAGATGTGTGAGTTGCTCTATGGGTGACTGACTCAGTGTGTGAGTGGTTGTATGTATGTATGAGTGGATATGTCAGTAGCTGTATTAGTGAGTGAGTGGGTGTATGAGTGGCTGTATGGGTGAGTGAGTGGATGGGTGTGTAGATCTGAAGTGGGTGTGCAAGTACTGATATGGGTCTGTGAATGGGTTTGTGAATGGTTGAGTGGGAGTGGGTGTATGAAAGGTTCTATGGGGTGTGAGTGAGTGTGTTAGTGATTTTGTGGATGATGTCATCAGTGATGTCACTGACCATGCCATGAGTGATGTATTATGTGAGGTCCTATGCAGTGCATTGCGAGTTATATTTAGTTCAGCTAACTATAACTGCTGAATTTCGCTGCTTTTGTATGAGTGAAACCTGAGCCTAACTATAACGTCACAGTAATCTTTGGGTTTTTTCAATGAATCACTAAGGTTTTTTTTTGCCATTTCCTAACTGTAACGTCCTTGTAACCTTTGTTTTTTCAGTGAATTTTTATGCTTTTTTAAGGGGTAATGGCGTTTACAGAGTGGTGGAGTAAGTGGGTGGGCCTCTGACCAGCTCTCGGGAACCCCACTGTGTAGGACTTGCAAAAAGTACCAGGAGGGCTTCTTGGCTCCCAGGGTCCCTCGGCACCCAAGAGGACTTCATTCTTCAACCAGTAGTGCACCAGGAGACACGTTTGCAGAGTGGTGGAGAAAGGGTGTGTGGCCTCCGAAGACCTCTTAGCAATCCTGCTGTGTGAAACTTACTGGAAGTAACAGGAGGTGTTGTTCGCCTCCAAGGACCCTCATCAACCAAGGGAACTTTATGCCCCAACTAGTAGTGCACCAGGAGGTATGTTTGCAGAGTAGTAGAGAAAGGGGGAGGGTCACGAAGACCTCTCAGGAATCCTGCAGTGTGGGACTTACTGAAGGTAACAGGAGGGGTAATTGACCACAAGGACGACCTTGGGAGCCAACAACGCCTCCTGTTTCCTCCAGTAAGTCCCACACAGTGAGATTGCTTAGAGGTCTTCAGGGCCACGCCTGCTTTCTTCACCACTCTGCAAACACGCCTCCTGGTGCACTGATGGTTGGGGGATGAAGTCCACTTTACTCCTGCACGTCCTTGGGGGCCAACTATCCCTCCTGTTACTTCCAGTAAGTCCCACACAGCTTGAATGCTCAGATGTTGTTCAAGGCCAAGCCTATTTACTCCAACACTCTTCATGCGCACTTCCTGACACACTACTGGCTTTTCAGAGTCGTGGAGAAAGGGGGCGTTGTTTCTGACCACCTCTCAGCAATCCTGCTGTGTGGGACCTACTGGAGGTAACAGGAGGCCTTGTTGGCCCCTAAGGGACAAAGAATCACAAGGGAAGGGGACTGTGTGTTCTGGAGGGATCTCAACAGGGAGATTCTGTAGGACCCTCAACAGTTATTTTTGGTCAGTTGTATATGCTTTGCCACTGACGTACTTGTATTTGGTAGCATCACCATTGGGTCTCCTTTCCTCCAACAGGAGGTAATCTGTCTGTTTAAAGATATTAGTTGGGATCCGCATAAGAAAGAGTGACTTAAGAGTTCATTTTATCTAGAGAGAAAGGATTTATTAAAAATCTAGATTGGGGTAAGGTTACAAACAGAGAGTGGATGTGCAATTGGAATATACAAAGTGCCCCTCACATTGCATATTAAAAATGATCTGCATGTTTCAGCCCACCTGCGCCCTCACTGGGTCAGCAGTTTTCATCAGGACCAATAGTATCAGGGAGCCCTTTGTTTCCTGCGTCAGACGGAACACTGTCCCCTGGGGTTTGTTATGATCCGGGTCAATTCATTCTGGATAAAGAGAAAACACTGTTCTATGCTCGTTTTTGTTTAAATGAGCCCCAAAGGTTTGGGAGGGAGATGGTGTGGCCGCCCTCATGTGTTTCAGAGCGTCTGCTTCAGTCTAGTCCCTTCCAAGGGCGCAGCCCCCTCCCAGGCCGATTTTGGCCCAGTGGGACCCTATCCCCTCCGGGGCCTGGCCAAAGCACAGCAAGGGCTTGGCTACCTGTGGCAGGGGGTGGGGGTTGGCTGCAGGGCCCTCTGGCCAACCTCCTGCCATGCATGGCAAAAGGATGTGAGAAGTGGGTGGGTTGACCACAGGGGCTAGCTGTTGGCCAGTCCCTGTGGCCCACTCCCGGCTGTACACAGCGGACATCCATGTGCAGCATGGAGTTGGTTGCCTATGAGGGAAGTAGGCCACAAGGCCAATCTTGGAGCATGGGGCTGGCTGCCTGCGGTGTTTTGACCATGCGTAAGGGTTGACTTTACTTATGGTAATAAAATATTACTTTACTTTACAAAATCCATAGAAATTCACTGAAAAAAAACAAAGGTTAAAGTAACATAACAACGTAATGTTTAAGACTCGAAAAGCTACAGAAATTCACTGGTTATAGTTATAGTTACCTCAAGGAACTGTAACTCATGCCGTAAGGTAACTATAACTCACGCCCTCGCCATGCACTGCTCATTGCTCCACATATTACATCACTCATGGCATCTTCTATGATATAATTGATAATATCACTGCAACATTTGCAGTGAAATTATTATTGAAAAAACAGGAGATGGGGGAGCTCCTCCAAGAAAGCAACTTCAGAAATCCTTCCTCAAGCTCCCATCCTTTCGTATCTGCATGGTGTTCACTCCTGGTTCTAGAAGCCCCCAAACCCCACATTAATCCTGTTGGACTTGGCCCTTTTTGCAGGGTCATCCCTAAACTTTTTGCCTTCCTCGGGTATTTTTTCTGACCTGGTGTTGGCTGTTTTATGACTCTGGGCACCTTACCACTGCTGACCAGTGCTAAGGTGCATATGCTCTCCCTATGGTAAAATGTATACATTGATTGATGTCCATGATTGGTTTATTGGATTTACTGTCAGTCCCCAGTAAAGTGCACCAGGAGTG
This sequence comes from Triturus cristatus, assembly GCF_964204655.1. Classification (NCBI taxonomy): domain Eukaryota; kingdom Metazoa; phylum Chordata; class Amphibia; order Caudata; family Salamandridae; genus Triturus; species Triturus cristatus. The sequence goes on from NC_140590.1 coordinate 180,205,755, forward strand.
CCAGGGCTTGTGAATGCCAATGCTGCTAGTGGGCCTGCAGCGCTGGTTGCGCCACCCACAGAAGCGGCCTTGTAAAATGTGTCTAGGGTCTGCCACTGCAGAACCTGCGTGCATTCTGGTACTGTCATGCTGGCTGGGCAAGTGCACACCCTTGCCAGCCTCCAAACCTTCCCTTTGCCTCATGTTAGTCACCCCTATGGTAGGCCCACGGGCAGGGTGCATTGTAGGTGTAAGGTAGGACAAGCCCTGAGTGTGTGGCATGTCCTAATAGTGAATTACAGCCATTTTCGTTTTCACAATTGAAGGCTACCTGCTCTCCATAGGCCAGAATGGGCTGCTGGAGTCACTACACGCTGTGACCCCAGTGGACTCATAGAGCATGGTAGAATGTCAAGTTTAGTATGCCTGAACTCAGAATAATAAAATACTTCTTTTAGTAAAGTTTATTTTAATATCCTGCGTTTGTAAATACTACTTTTAGAAAGTTAGTATTTACTGACCTGGCCATTTCAGTCCGCCTCTGCTGTGTGTGTGTGTTCTGCCTAGCAACAGTAAGGAGCAGGGTTGGGGAATCCCCAGAGACAGGCTGGCTGCCAGGTGGTGGGTAGAGAGATTACACCAGGATGGGTGGGAGGAGTACACCTTGACTCATGAACAGACCTGGGCTCTGCCACCACAAAGACGGCTCCGCCCCCTGTGGAGCGGCTGATGTCTCTGCCCTGCTGCTGAAAGGAAAGAGCAGAGTCACCATAACAAAGTGCTCCAGAACTGGACTGAGCCAGGCCCAGGCCCCCTGGCGCTAAAGAACAAAAGAATCACTGTATAAAAGTAGGAGCCTGGCTCCTAAGAAATCAGAATCCTGTTTTACCACAAAGAACCTCTGCCCGACTAGAAGGCGAAGAAGACGCTGGAAGGACTGGCCTGCTGCTTGCCTTGCTGAGAAAGGAGAGGAAGAGACTTGCTGAAAAGACTTTGCTGCTTTGTGCTTTAAACATTCTCCAAGGGCTTGATCTGAGCTTGCCCCTGAACTGAACCCCAGGACCAGTGGGTTCTTTGTGCCTTTGCTCGTCCTGAAACTCGAGCCATGTGTGCATCCAGCTAGAGAAAGACTGCGCCCCTCATCGCCCCCTCCTAGGGCCGTGACACTCGGGAGCTTGTCTGCCTTTGTTCCCGTGAGAGCCTCGCTCCGACCGGAGTCGCTCTCTGCCCCCGGGCTAGGCTACCTGCTCCTCTGCCACCGTCTGTTACTGGAGCGCGCTGAAGCGCTATCGCCCCTCCTGCCGGAATTCCTCTCCGACGATCGTGATCCCCACCGGGTCAACAGCTGCATGGACCGTGCCCTGTGACCCCGCTTCGCTATCCCGGACAAGGATCAGGCCGCGCCGCCCCCGTTGTGGAGACCCCCGCACCGCCGTGCTGAGGGTCGTGGGCCGCGCCTGCCTGAGTGCATGCACCCGCTGACGTAGGATCCAAAGGTGCTCCCCCTAATCACCGAGTCGCACTGACCCGTGCCGACTCCCAAAGAACTTGCCAAGTTCCTCAAGGTTCCAGCATCAGGCTCGGGGCCCTCAACGCCTTATTACCCCGTCATCAGGAGCCGATCGTGCCAGAGGGCTGTGCTTTCTCCAGAGTCCTCCCGGGTGAGTGAGAGCGAGCGCATACCTCCGTCTTCACCCCTGGGACCTCGAGCCCTCTGACAGGCGCCCTGCTCCCCGTAGCCCCCACCGCATCGCAAGACCGTCTCGCCTCCCGTTCTGCCTCCGAGCCGCTGGGAAGAGCCGTACGCGGCGCAGGTGTGCTCACGCCCGATGCGTGAGCCGCGGTAGGGTCCGGGCCGATTTCCGACAGGGGAGAGAGGGAAGCGCGACGAAGCGCACCGAAGGGCTAGGACTGGCCTAAATCACCTGTAAGTAACTGGAACCCCAAGTAACATTTCTAAGAGACTAAAGAGTATCCATTTGAAACTACAACAAAGAACATTTGCCTGCTTTACAATCTGGTGGCATAGAGAAAACGTTATTGGTCTTGTGATAAGTCTGCTGATATATATCCCTATTTTTACATAAAGAGCGTATTTTTCCATATCCAAGCCTGGTGTCCATTTCTGGGGGGATTGATGTATTTACTGTGTGTATGATTACAACTGCTTAACTGACTAACGCCTGGAGAATAGCCTTGGCTGCTCACGCCACGCACCTAGAGGGTGAGCAAGGGTCATTCCAAAGGGGTTATCCTGCGCCCTGACGTAGAGGAGAGGGTCCCTGCTTGACACAAGGGCATCCTTGCGCCAACCAGAGACCCCCAAGTCTAATAAATCCCTTTTAAGGGCATCCTGCTCAGATCATTTATCACTCAAGGTCTGAAGAAATATGACCACATCACGCTCATACTGATGGAACTCCATCCATTGGTTTAGCTTGCTGCCATTATCATCCTCAAATTCGGAAGCAAAATTTACAAAGCTTTTACAGCTATCACCACTCCACATCCGGGTGACATGCTCAGGATCTCCAGTGCCAAGACACTGTTAAACTGGAGGCAAATAAATGCAAAAAACATAAAAACAAGGCAATGGGCATTCCCCATCTATGCATCCAGGATCTGGAACAACATCTCTGTGTCCATCAGGACTGCCCCAAACCAGCTCCGATTTAGGAAAATGCTGACGTCTCACCTCTTTAAAGAATGCTACATCATAATTCAGTAACAGTCCACCCCTGTTTACAAAACCCAGCTACACCTTCAATGACTCTTTGTACCTTTCCTATGAAAATGTACAGTGCTCCACTGTCTAGTTTCAAGCAATATAAGTGCAACATACATTTGTGCAAAACTTGTGGACAATTAAGGGCTTATTTATTTATTTATTTATTTATTTGACTTATATGGCGCAACAGCTACCCAACAGGGTTTCCCGGCGCCAGGACGAAGCTACTGAAAAGAAGAAGCCTATTGATTAAAAAGCCAAGTCTTGAGGGCACAACGAAAATGGGAGTACGACGGCTCGCTGCGTAGGGCAGGAGGGATAAGGTTCCAAAGAGAAGGGCCCAGGACGGAAAAGGATCTACCTCCCATTCTTGAAAGCTTAAACCTGGGAACGTGAAACTTTTCAAGTGAGGCGGAGCGAAGGGGACGGGTCGGAACATATTGACAGACAAGGTTCTGCAAATAGTCAGGTGCTAGGCCCCATTTGATTTTGTGCATGAAAGAAAGGGCTTTAAACTCAACCCGTTTGTCAATACGAAGCCAGTGAAGATCTCGTAGATGGAGGGAGATAGGAGAGCATCGAGGAACTCCGCATAGAAGTCGAGCAGCGGAGTTTTGCACAAGTTGTAGCCGACGGGGTACTGCCTTATTTGCACCCAAAAACAGAACGTTGCCGTAGTCCAAACGTGACGTAATGAGAGCATGGACTACGGTTTTTTGGGTGTCTTTGGGCAGCATCCAGATGATCTTGCGTAGCCACTTCAAGATGGTGAAGCATGTGCCTGAAACTTTGTTAGCTTGATGGTGCATTTTCAAAGAATCATCAATGACAAATCCCAGGTTTCGGACATGATCAACAGGACGGGGGAGGGAGCCCAACTCATTCGGCCAATGACGAGAGCCCCACAGATCCCTTTGTTTACCCAGAATAAGGACCTCTGTTTTATTTGCATTTAGCTTGAGGTAGTTGTTAGTCATCCAAGCTGCAATTTGACGTAGGCCCGACTGGAGGACAGAAACAGAGGATAGGGGATCAGATTTGGAGAGAGAAAAAATGATCTGAGAATCATCGGCATAAGAGAAGAGGGATAGTCCTGCATTAACAGCGATGTCGGCAAGAGGCCTTACATACAGATTGAAAAGTAGAGGACTCAGGATGGAGCCCTGAGGGACTCCAAAAGGAGAAGGAGAAATATTAGAACTATCAGATGCAGAAAACACTTGAAAAGTGCGGTCAGTGAGAAAGGAAGAAAGCCAATGCAGAGCTGAACCACAGATGCCAAAGGATTGAAGAGTGTTGATAAGAATAGGGTGCGAGATGGTGTCAAAAGCCGCGCTCAGGTCTAACAATAAGAGCGCGACTGTCTCACCAGAATCCAAAAGGAGGCGCAGTCTTTCAGTCACACCTAGCAGTGTGGTTTCGGTCGAAAAAACTGCATGAAAACCAGACTGGGAAGGGTGAAGAAGATTATTGGTATCTACAAATTTAGCAAGGTGAGTGTAAATATGTTTTTCTAAAAGCTTGGAGAAGATGGGAATAAGAGATATAGGACGAAAGTTGGACGTGACTTTAGGGTCAGCAGCTGGCTTTTTCAGCAGAGGGACTACCATAGAGTGCTTCCAAATTGGAGGAACAATAGAAGAAGTGAGAGAGGAGTTGAGGGCTTCCATGATAACCTGGAGGTGGACAGGGTCGAGTTGTTTCAGAATGGAGGCAGGAAGAGGGTCATTAGGAGAACCGGATTTAATTGAGCCAAGAATGGAAATGAAAGTTTCCAGTTTCAAAGTGGGCCAGCAGGACAATTTAGGAGAGACGCTGGAGTGTTCTTCATGAGAAGCGTCGGTCAGCGTGGAAGGAGACACAAAACAATTAAGTGGTGAGTTCGCTATTTCTAAGTGGATGAGTTCAATTTTATCTGAGAAGAATTTAGCGAGATCATCACAAGATTGTTTATTAAGAGGCAAAGGTTTAGCTATAGTCTGAGCACCAGCCAAATTTTTCACCAAGTTAAACAATGTCTTAGGGCGGTTAGTGGCAGTATTAATGGTTTTACAAGTATAAGCAGCGCAGGAGGATTTGCAAAGATCGTGGTATATCTTTAAGGAGTTTTTGTATATTATTTTTAAATCGGGAGCATAACAGCGCCGCCATTTTCTTTCTAATGCTTTGCATTTGGATTTTTCAACTCTAAGGCTGTCAGTAAACCAGGGTGCAGGAGGGTGATGGTAGGATGATTTTTTCTTGACAGGGGGAAGGCAAACATCAACCGCACGAGACAGCCAATCTTGGATGCTTTTAGCCGAGTCAGATACCAGCGTAGAAATGGAGGGTGGATTTTCCTTAAGCGAGTTGTTCAGAGCATTAGTATCTACTTTTTTCCAATCCCTAGTAAAAACAAGCATTGGCAATGCCAATCGGTCTCGCCATTAGGATCTTATCTGTATTTAACTATGCAGCATAGTGACAGGGCTGGGTTTTAATACTCACTCACTAATTTTATCCAATTTTTGTGCTCGAAATGTCTGGCTTAGCTTCCCTTCCACCATTCTTACCTTGATTGAGCTAAGAATCTGGGGTGCATCTATGAACAGTGCAGCAGGTGCAGTGGCACCGGAGACCAGGAATGTTGGCTATCAAGCCCAACTAGGGCTGTGTTACTACAAACTGTGCAGAGCGGGTGGTTGGAGGGAGTATTTTCACTGTTTGCAGGAGGGCCCATTGACCCCTTGCTATGCCACTGCTGAAAATTCAACATTAGGTTATTACACTGACATCCACAGTGCTGACATAACCTCACACGTAGCTATGTGCTTAAGACCATTGAAAGCCTTAAACAAACAAAATGGTGCTATGAAAGAATACAGTCCGTCATCAGTCACGTTAGAAGACTAAAGCTGTGATGTCTTACTACCATATAGCAAACAGGTTTGCATTCCTAATTGCAAAGCTGTCCGTTCACAGGTGAGTAGGTGCAGTGTAATCACCTGTCTCTCCCATGCCTTTCTTGTTCTGCTCGGTCAAGCTTCTTAGGTCATGCGCCTAGATTTACTAGGATTGCGCAAGCACTTGTGCGCTGATACACAACGAACGTTGCATTTTTAGGCCTTTTTAATGTCAGTAAATCGACTAAATGCTTTTTGTCGCTTTGCGCCATGAGAACACCCATGCAAAGCGACTGTAAATAACTCAGTTGGGATGTTGGTGTGCCACTGTGTAGCTGGGTTGGCATGTAGTGTTAATGAGCTGCATAGGGCGAATGCTGCTCCAGGCGTGACATCCTACTTTTGCCTTCATTATGAGCAAAAAAGCATGCATCAGGGTTGACTAAATTATGCGGCAAGAAAAGCCAAAAACAAGTAGGTTACAACCAGCGCCACTGGAATTATGTAATTTTGTAAATGCAGCATTTTCCGCATAATTAGGGATAATGGATTTACCACATTGACACATAACCCTCCATTTACTAACTTGAAAATGTCAACAAAAACTAATTTTAGTTCGCACAGATAAAAAGTTTCCAAATAAACGAGAACACTTAGACCCAGAGAGACTCGTTACAGTTCTTTCACAGTCTCACCATTTCAAAACTGAAGCGTTTTCAATATGCTATACAATGAAGCCATAGTTGTTGCTTATTTATCTTATGCAACTAACAACCATTGGCAAAGCCAAAGCCCTGGCTTGTTGGAGCTGTAATGTCACTTGTTGTATCATATATATGGATAGAATGACAGAAGCAGAAAAATACCAGTCAGGCGCCACACTAAGCTAAATATAGATTTTCAGCATACCGGTTTTTAAGCCACGTCCTTAATTACATCGACCACGCCCCTTTGAGAGACCCCCCCCCAGTTTTTTTATCCTACTTAAAGCCCTGCATAACACCCTACCTCTGCCCCGACAGGTGGGCAAAGTATCCAACCCAGGTTTCTCTTTTACATGTTTCTATGGTCTGTGCAAATCATCTCTCTACAAACCTGTAAATAGGTGCAACCATAAAACCTGCAGTTGCTACTGCACACCACAAAAAGAATGCCCCCCTAAACATTTAATTACAGCGCCACAAACTGAGTGGAACACTTTCCATCTGCCACTGTGGGGTGAGAGGTTGAGATGGCTCAGTGGATTTAAACCAACGGCTTCCAACCTCTCTCTCGCTCTCACTGGAAATTATTTTTTAAAACAGAGCTATGGTCTGGCTCAAACCACTGAAATTTGCCAGAAAAACACTTTGCTGCCTCAGAAACTGCATGTAACAATTGCTTTATATAAGGAAACTACTGAGTTCTCTTCGCTATGATTGTACCAAGCTGCACATGTAAGGGCTTGCATCCTGGTTTTAGTTAATTATTAGCATATTACACTGTGCGAACCTAAGTGTATTTAAAATACATGCACTTTTAACTGGAACTCCCAAAAGGGCACCAAGGGAAATTCTCAGGAGCGCAGAATCTCACGCAGTCCCTTTTGAGACGCTATCGAGTAATTTTCGGATTCTTCCTTCAAAGGTTTTTACAATGGGTTCAGAATTTCGCCAATCTGGTCTCACACCGGCGTCATGTTTAAGTGCATAGCAAGACATAATAAAACCACAAACAGCAATGACACCGGTGTCAGAGGGCTGCAGCAAATGACACACACCAGCCCAAGTGTGTATTCCTCTGGGAAAGTGTCTGCCTTTTTCCCCTACGCGACGCATTCTTTGCATACATATAACATGTGATAACAACCGAACAGGAGCCCCTGTGAAGTTATAACTCGGTTTAATCCCCTTCCTTTTCGTAGGTGCCTCATACCACTGCCATGCAGCACCACCCACCCCGGTAAGCCCACGCTCCCAAAAATAGCCCCTAGCTGTCCAGCTCAGTATCCCAGCATGGCCATTTGTAGCAATGCCATCTCTGAAGTACTTAGGTCCGTTCGACTCCTTGGCACGGGCCCCATGAGTGCGAATCTTCTCAAACGCCAGAAAAAGGCACACCTTGTTGTCGCACAAAAAGACAGAAAATGGAAATGATAAAAGCCACACTGCGACATCAGACGCAGGCATGGATTGGCAGAGCAAATTACGAGCAATATAACTTTTGAAGTGTAGATCTGGGGAGTGCCTGACCTGCTCTGTTTCTAAACAACAGTCCCATATTTTTTAATGAATACATTAAAACGTGACTGCCGCTGACCGCGGCCCCCGCAGGGGGCCACTCGGCGGTCGGCGCCTTAGTGGCCCCGGGGCCCCGGTCACCCCTCCCCACTCCCTCCTTCGGGGGGGGGGCGGGGATCCCGATTGTTGCCCCCCTACGTGACGAGGGCCGGAAGTGACGCGAAAGGCGCGTCACTTCCGGGCCCAGGTGTGAGGAGCAGGCTATTTAGCCTTCCCCCACCCTCACTGGCGACCTCTTTGTCGCCCACCTCGCCTTTTAGACGGTCGCTGGCTGCTCGTCGCTGATTCCCGGGTTCCGCGCCGGATCGGTAATCGTCGCTGCCCCCCCTTTAACGGTGAGTCTTGTTGCTTTCGCTCCGCCCCGGCCCCGTCCCTGGGCAGTACCAGGTCGACGGGTCCCCTGTGGCTTGGATGACCACGGGCGGAGGGGGCACAAGATCAAAGCGGGAGCTGAATTTGTATGTAGTGCGGCGGGGATTTGTGCGGCAATGAGCAGTACGTTTAAGCGCCTGCGGGCGCTCGTGGGGGAGTGAGAGCATTATTGTCGGGTGCGCCGTCGGAAGTTTCAGCGTGTAGGGCACGCTTGGTGCCGAGCGTTACGGGGGTTATGGATAAGGCTTGGGAATATTGTGTTGTACTAAAGGAGAGGAGGTTAGCACTCCCCTTGACAAAGATGGAAGAGGTCCCGGTGGCCTTGACAACGCATATATGGTTAAGGCACTGCCACTTACTTCGCTCCCCCCCCGCTTGTGGCGTCCATGCTTTTGGGGGTCGCGCTTATCTTTCTCTCGCTGGCGATCCCGGTTAAAGAGTACACCCAGCAGCCCCGTGTATCGCGCTGGGCTCCGGAAGGATTTGGTTTTGGCAACGAGCTTTTCGCTGCCGATTTATAACACCCCCTCCCACGCGAGCTTCGAAGAATGGGGGGGGGGGGGGTTTTGTTGGTGTTGACCCGGCGGCATTTGCGGCGAGTTCGCGCTCGCTCATTTAAATACGTGTATATGTAAATTATCCCGGGTCGCTGGTTTATACCCGTTACCCGTTTCGTTTATATTTAACCGAGCTTTTGGGGTCGCGCCACATCTTGGGCCCTGGGCAAATCACTTAATCTCCCGTGCCTGTATGACTTTAAATACAGGGTGCGATGTGTCCCAATAACCTTAGGGGCGAGTACATGGAAGCACAAATAATCGAACAACCTGCCCCGGGGGCTTCCAGAGGCTTGAGTTACGGAAATCTAAGAGGAAGGCGATTGCCCCGCGCCCCTCAGTGAGGAGGGCTTTTCACGGTCTCGCTTGGGCCCGTGGCCGCCCTGTGAGCGAGCGCGCGCTATTTTAAATGCAGAAGGAGAGATGCTGAGTCGGGCCATTGAAAGCGTTCAAATAACTTCGGGTCCAGTGCGCGCTAGGTAAATATAACCTTCAGGTCGAGCGCGCGCTATGTAAATCAATGTAATAAGCGGGATGCTTAGCTGGGTCATTCCAAGTGCGCTCATAACTTCGGGTCGAGCGTGCGCTATGTAAATTCAACAGGCCTAATGCATGCGGAGACGGGTCATTTCAAGCGCTCCTAGGACTTCGGGTCGAGCGCGCAATATTTAAACACGGTAGGCCTAATGAATGCTTAGACGGCCATTTCAAGTGCTCCAAGATATTGAGCGCGCGCGATATATAGCTCAATGTTAAGTCTGGTGCCTACGGTCGTAAATGGTCTCACAGGACAGGGGTTCGAGTCCCGGGATCGCGGTCAAAATGTCATAAAATTTCGAAATCATCTTTCTAAATTACAACGATGCTTAAACCACCGCTTGCGTCTAGCACTCCCATTACTTTGGGGTTATCTCGACGCTACATAGGAGGTGCCTTTGCGGCGGGGGCAGCATGATAGAGGTGGGTACCGCTGCATCTGGCCGGTGGGGTGATGGCTAAATGGGCAACCTAAACTTCAGTGGTGTGGCGCAGGCGCGTACCAGTTGCCGTGGTTGGGGTGGGGGTCGAGGCGAGCGAGGTGGGCAGTGTAAGAAGTGATATGTATGTCCACCCGTTGGGCTCTCGTCTCTGTGCTCCAGATCTCCCCCCCCCCCCCAAAAGGGCAGGCTGCGAGCCGCGGGTCGCGTCGCCGTCCTGGACAAAGCATTTATTCCCCGTGTGTATGTAATATGTAATGTAAAGTGTGCCAATAATTTGGTAGGCACGCTACAATAAAGGCTAATGAATTTTGGGGCAAATGTGCGCCAGGAAGGTAGTTTGGGGGTGGGGCGCAAGCGAGCACCATGCTGCTTGCCAGGTTCAGGGTGGGGATGAGGGCAGACGCGAACAGGGTGTGCATGGTTAAACGTGATGTGTAAGAGCACCTGTGTCCTCTCTCCCACCCCCCCCCCACTCTCCCCCCCCCCCCTTTTTTCTTGCGGTACAGCCACGCCTTTTCATGTATGCATATTTCTTGCGCTTATGCTGGTTTCTTTTGCAGTACATTGTCCGCTTTTACTGACTGGAGGATTATTAATTGGCGACAGAGAGACGCGAGACAAACACCATCGTATTCGGGGCTCAGACGGGAGTAAGTACGGGCAGTTGGGGGATGGGGGTACCTCTCGGAGTAGCATGTGGCACTCAGGAGCGAAGAACTAACCTCAAAGGGGGTGAACAGGCGGTTAACTTTCTCTCTTTCCCAATTGCAGATAAGAGAGAACAACTGCTAAGTGATGGACAGCCAAGGATTATCCCCCCCCCTTTTCACACCAGGGACACAGGTTGAGGAGTCCGTGCCGGACACTTCGGAGGAAGCACGGATTGCCGGTTTCCTGGAGCTGACGAGGGCCAAGGGTTTAGCTTGGGCGACGGAACTATTGAAAGCCAGTACCCCCCCAGACTCTGGGATAGCGATGGACGGTCCGGCTACGGATAAGGATGTAGGGGAGGTTGCGGGCCCGTCACGGTCGAAAAGAATCCGCCGCCCCACGAGCAAAGACTTTCCGGTAGAACAGCCACCGGCTCGGAATAGAGCGGCCCCTCCTCACAGGGCCCCAGCGCCCCCCCAGGCGGCGGTTAGCTTGGGGACGGGGGCGCACAACGGACTGCCTGGCCCGCCCCAGGCGACATTTGCCTCAGCAGAGGATTTGGGTAAGCTCTCAGACACTTTAAAAGACTTCATGGCTGAGGTCAGATCCGGTCTGCTGCTTGCCAGGTCACCTCTAGGGGTTGGTCCGGCCGCCCCACCGCCGCCGACTGTTCTCCCGGCGCCGGGGGGCTTCACGCAGGTGTGGTGTCAGCCGCCGGCTGCGTTGGAACCCCCTCCGCGGCCCACACCCCCAGCTGCTGCTGTGGCCGAGAGCGCGGCAATTGCGGTCGATACTGCAGTAGTGGTTCCCCCAGTGGTACCGACGCCGGCACCAACGCTAGCCGTGGCACCTAAGCCCCTAGTTACCACGGCCCCGCTAGTATCGGGCCGCTGCTCACTCGCTTGGATGGTCCCTCTAGTGGCCAAAGAAGGGATTTGGCGCAGGGAATTTATTGATATCTTCACCCTTCTCATGCATGGGGCGGAGGGGGTAGATACCAGGAGGATGGGCAACAAGGAAGAGGACAAGCGGGTGCGATATCATGTATATCCTACCAAAAATATTGTGACTTGGGGTCAGGCCTTTGCCATTTTTGCGGCAGTGATAGTGGAGAAATTCCCAGATGAAGGGCCTGGTCTCTTCCACTATGCAAGCGTGATTACTGAAGAGGCTGCTAAGGGTGGGGGCATGGGATGGTACCACTACGACTGTGACTTCCGCAGACAGAGAGCAATCTGCCCAGATCTTGAATGGGACCAGTTGGAGGTCCGTTTATGGGTAAAACACATGGGCAAGCATACTGAGGGGTCTACGACGAAGTCAGGTACAGAGAGCGGTGTAAAGAGCAAAGAGAAAGAGGATAAAAAGGAGAGGAAATGGGAGAGCAGGAAGTCCTTTCGGGGCGGGCGTGGGGGGGGTCGCAGGCCTGGCTTTCGGGCACGGTCTTCTGGAACTTGCAGGCTCTTCAATGCAGGGTTCTGCTCCTGGGACAAATCATGCCGTTTCTCCCACAACTGCAGCGTGTGCGGGGCACCCCATGCCGCTACCGCATGCTCCAAGCACGACACCCCCGACAAGCCTTCATCGAGCAAGTAGCCCGGGGGGTTTCCCCCCTCCTGCGCTTTGGCCCCCTGCGTACACAGCTGCCAGCGCGCATGACCTAGCCCCACACGACCATGTGAAAGGGCCCTCTCCCATCTGCGTAAAGAACCTCCTCAGCGCACTCCGCGGTTACACTGGCAAGGAAGGGTCCCTCATTTCTGAGGGTTTCTTAGACGGTTTCCGCATTCCTTATCAAGGCCCCTTAGTGAGCAGGGATGCGGAAAATCAGAAGTCAGCTAGGGAACACCCGGAGGTTGTGCGGGATAAAATAGCGAAGGAGGTGTCTTTGGGCAGGGTGGCGGGCCCATTTTCATCACCCCCTATGCCCCACTTTGTGATTTCTCCCCTGGGGGTGGTACCAAAAAAGGAGCCAGGGGCTTTCCGACTTATCCACAACCTATCACACCCAGAAGGGGACTCCGTGAATTCCTGGTTGGACGAAGGTAAATGCTCAGTGTCTTACTGCTCCCTAGACCTGGCAGTTGACATGATCAGGAGGGCAGGGAAGGGAGCCTGGTTGGCCAAGTCTGATATCGAATCGGCCTTCAGGCTCCTGCCAGTACACCCGGACAGCCAACACCTTCTGGGCTTCAAGTGGGGGGACCAGGTCTTTTATGATAGGTGTATGCCCATGGGATGCTCGGTGTCTTGTGCGTACTTTGAGGCGTTCAGCTCCTTCCTACAGTGGGCCTTAACAAACAGGTATGGCATTGAGGGAGTGACCCACTACCTGGATGATTTCCTGTTCATCGGGGGAGCTGACTCGCAAGAATGTGCGCGGGCGCTGCAATGTTTCAAGGAATTGGCAGGACACTTGGGCGTACCTTTAGCTCCTGGTAAGACCGAGGGTCCGGCGCAGGTCTTGGTATTCTTGGGCATCGAGTTGGACACGGTAGAGGGCGTGTCCCGACTCCCTGCGGATAAGGTACAGGCCTTGCGTCAGGAGATCTGCGATCTACTGGGTAGGGACAAGGCTACTCTAGGTGAAATTCAATGCCTGCTAGGGACCCTGAATTTTGCGCTAAAGGTCATACCCATGGGGAGGGTCTTTGCACGCAGGCTAGCTAGGGCGACTGCTGGTATAAAGAAGAAACATCACTGGGTCAAGCTGGGGACAGGGCTGAAGCAGGATCTGGCGGTATGGAGCGAATTCCTCGCCTGCTTTAACGGGACGGTTATTTGGAAGCAGCCCTGGATTGATAGTCAGGAACTCTGTCTTTTCACAGATGCCTCAGGCAGGGAAGGTTTTGGGGCTATCCTGGGCGAAGAATGGTGCGCGCAGGGATGGCCCAATGTTTGGCGCAGGCGTAGGATCACCAAAAATGTTACTGTGTTGGAGCTCTTCCCGATTGTTGTTGCATTACACCTATGGCCGGCGGCATTGTCAGACAGAAAGGTGGTGTTCTGGTCTGACAACATGGCGGTCGTTCAGGCAATTAACAACCAGTCCGCCAGGTGCCGGCTGGTGCTGTGCTTACTAAGGGAGTTGGTCCGGGCTTGCCTGCGCATCAATGTGGAGTTTAAAGCCAGGCACATTGAGGGGATTCAAAATGTGGCAGCTGACGCTCTTTCTCGTTTTCAGTGGCTCCGATTCAGGGAGGCCTGGCCGCGGGCGAGAGCGCAGATGACCCCATTCCCGGACCATCTATGGAGGATCCTGCAGTGGGACTGAGCCTGAAAGCGATGGGAGAAAGAGCTCTGGCCCCAGGTACCAGAAAGCGTTACAGCGCCCACATGGCAACATTCAGAGCAACTTCTGTGGCACTGGGTACTTCAGGGGCTGCGTTGGTGTCCCAGGTCCGAGCATTCCTGGTGTGGGCTAGGGGACAAGGGAAGAGCCGCTCATGGGTGGGCAGTCACTTGGCAGCCGTAAGCCACGACACTAGGTTGTCTGGCGGGGCGGATCCCACTAACTCCTATCCCATCCGGGCCGCCTTGAAGGGTTGGGCTAGGGAGGAGCCCAGGGCCCCTGATAATCGGGCGCCCATTGATTTCGAAATCCTGAAAGGCATGCTAGGGGCTCTCGAGTTAGTCACCTACTCTCATTACGAGGCCACGCTGTTTTCAGCCACATTCTGCTTAGCATTCTTCGGGGCTTTCAGAGTCAGTGAGTTAGTGGCTAGGTCCAAGGTCGACTGTTCAGGGGATGCGCTGGCAATTTCAGACGTGTCCATCTCCGGGTCACTGACCATTCTTTTACGCAAGTCCAAGACTGATCAGGCGGGGCGGGGGAGCAGGGTGGTTCTCCAGCCCCTAGGTGACCCCAGGTTCTGCCCAGTACAATGGGTAAAGGCGTTTTTGGAACACAGACCGCCTGGCCCTGGTTATCTCCTGTTGCATTCAAATGGTACCCCTGTAACTAGATACCAGTTCGAGCAGGTAATCAGGGCCAGTTTAGCCAGGGCGGGGCTCGCCCGGCCGGACAGAAGGTATTCCAGCCACTCCTTCCGCATTGGCGCTGCCACCGCCGCTCACCTGGCGGGATTAGAGGCCGCTCAGGTGAAGAAACTGGGGCGTTGGGAATCTGATTGCTATAAGATATACGTTCGCCCGTGAGGCAGCTGTTAGTAATGTGTTTGTGATTTATGGTGTGTATCGTTGAAATCACCCTTTCTGATTAAATAACTTGTGTGTACACCATGTCTCCTCTTTATTAGGACGAGTGGTGTGGGTGATCGGGCATTCATTTGTCGCCCGGGCGGCCCAATGGGCATTGCACCGAAATTGGATGCGACACTTCCCTCAGACCGAAGTGGAATGGATGGGGGTGCCGGGGATGAGATGGTTCGAACTCCGGAATAAGATCGAGCAGAGACTAAGAGCACACGGGTCCTCCTTTCCCCACCTGTTGGTGATACACCTGGGCGGTAACGACCTTGTTACCCTAGGGAGACGATTGCTGTTATTAGCCATGAAAAGAGACTTAGGGGAAATCTGCAAACGTCTGGGCGAGTGTGAGATCGTGTGGTCGGAGATCATCCCCCGCAGGTCTTGGCGGGGAGCTAAATCCTTGGAAGCGGTAGAGCACTCCAGGAGGCGCATTAATGGAGCTATGCGTAAGTTCACAGCCCAAAGGGGTTTGGGCTTTATTCGCCATGAGATGATTCGGGGGAATGTGAAGGGGTACTTCGACTTGGATGGAGTACACCTCTCCCAAATAGGCATGGACCTGTTTTTATTGGATTTAAGCGAAGCATTGGTGAATAGAGGGTGCAGGTAAAGAGCTAGGTTGGTGGGGGGCCCTGGCTGCGACGGTTAGCCGCCTCCAGGGCTGTGGCGGAGTTACAGGGCGATCTGGAAGCAGGCCGGTACAAAGGGTACCTCTGCGCGGCACCACGTGGTGCCTGAGCCAAAACGAGGAGCCTCCAGAGAGGTCCCGGAAGCCGGTCGGCGCCCCGCTAGGCCTGTGGGCGGTTGTGGGCCTGAACAACCGGGGGCTTGCTATGCGACGCTCCGCCCCGAGAGGGGGGGTGTGAGTAGAATCTCAACGGCACGTGATCGAAAAAAGAATCACTTGGGGGGGGGGGCAGCACTTGCGGGTCGTTCCCGTGCTGCCCGGCTCATCAGGCGGGGCAGGTGAAGTAGATGGCCGCCTGCCCTTGGATCGCCCGTAAGATAACCCACCTATTACATATCCTGGAATTATGTTATAAATCCTGCAGCATTTGTTACCCATTTACGACTGTTTCTTGTGTCTTCTTTGGGTAACCTAATGTGGGGAAGGGGGGAAAGCGGGGTGCCCCTGGGGGTACTATGCCGCTGACCGCGGCCCCCGTAGGGGGCCACTCGGCGGTCGGCGCCTTAGTGGCCCCGGGGCCCCGGTCACCCCTCCCCACTCCCTCCTTCGGGGGGGGCGGGGGCGGGGATCCCGATTGTTGCCCCCCTACGTGACGAGGGCCGGAAGTGACGCAAAAGGCGCGTCACTTCCGGGCCCAGGTGTGAGGAGCAGGCTATTTAGCCTTCCCCCACCCTCACTGGCGACCTCTTTGTCGCCCACCTCGCCTTTTACCCTCCCTACCGCTTACCCGGCGTGGTGTGGTGGGGTGGGGGTTTTTTGGTGAACGTTTTAATGTTTTCTTTTCGTTGCAGGCGGAGTTACAGGGCGATCTGGAAGCAGGCCGGTACAAAGGGTACCTCTGCGCGGCACCACGTGGTGCCTGAGCCAAAACGAGGAGCCTCCAGAGAGGTCCCGGAAGCCGGTCGGCGCCCCGCTAGGCCTGTGGGCGGTTGTGGGCCTGAACAACCGGGGGCTTGCTATGCGACGCTCCGCCCCGAGAGGGGGGGTGTGAGTAGAATCTCAACGGCACGTGATCGAAAAAAGAATCACTTGGGGGGGGCAGCACTTGCGGGTCGTTCCCGTGCTGCCCGGCTCATCAGGCGGGGCAGGTGAAGTAGATGGCCGCCTGCCCTTGGATCGCCCGTAAGATAACCCACCTATTACATATCCTGGAATTATGTAATAAATCCTGCAGCATTTGTTACCCATTTACAACTGTTTCTTGTGTCTTCTTTGGGTAACCTAATGTGGGGGAGGGGGGAAAGCGGGGTGCCCCTGGGGGTACTATGAAAAATAACACCGTTAGGCACACTGAATCCACATCTGTTGTAGCCTACAGCAGCTGTGGGAAAAAAACATTACTTACAGTCTCCGGGTTTGCAATAAGCTGCTTGCATTATGTTCGGACAGTCTGTTCAAAGTACACCAGCGGCACTTTCTTGTTTTGAAGATAATGTTAGATGTTGTCCAATAGTAACGCTCCAAATGGCCCTACGATTGCGCATAACCGAAAAGACCCGCAGGGCATGCTCTTGTAGCTAGCTGGCAGACACGTTACAAGGGAGGAGAAGTGCGTTCCAAGCCTCGTTCTGGCAAAAGAAATTTAATTGGTAAAAAATAAAGGAAGGGCTAGGCTATGTAGCGCAAACTCGACCTGGAGGTTTGGAAATTTATATGAGCACTACTTGCTTGCTTCACACAAGAACAAATTCATTTGTGTGTATTTTTAGGCATTGTGATATTAAATAAATGGCCCAGGATTTCAAGATGCTGAGCCGATGCGAGACTCGAACTGGGTTCCCTACTTACTGCCCCCTCCCTGCCTATCTCCCTCATTCCTGGCTGACGTCAGGGCTCCCCGCACTGGTGTCTGACCCCCGGACAGCAGAAAAGTAAAACATCCTGGGTTGCCTTGCGAGGATGTATGATAGTACATCGCAAACCATTACAACGCATGCTTTTAGCACGCAGTTTCCACATCGCAAAGACTTTTACTTCGCACAATTTTCCACCGCATGGCGTTTCAACGCTAATGTTGTTTACCCTATAGCACAATCCATTAGGACGCATACAGAAATATCGCACGCCATTACAACGCGTAATGTTTTATCTTTTTGGATCGTAAACTATGCTGTCTCGCCTTTGGGGCCTTATAAGTATTTAGCCTCCAGCATTTTTTCTACAGCTGAGGGCCAGTAGTGCTTCCACCAGCAAGCACTAACAAGTATCAAGCACTGTGGCTAGTTGTTGGCTAGGAGCAGACAGTGGTGTTTTGAGCTTTGACTTTACCTATATTTGTGGACTGGTTCACCATTCTAGCTTAATGGGTTACTGGGGGTCATCCGGAGTGAATTGTTTTTAATGATCCCCTGATTCATGTAACTAGATACCACGTAGCCCCACCTTATGCCCATTCAGTCTGCCATGCTCCTGGGCCACAGTCTGTATCTAGGTGAGTCAGCAGCACCTCTGAGTTAATGGGTTGGTGCTCCCCTTAGCATGACTGGTGGGTCCTGATTGGCATTATGGTATAATTGACTGGTTCCTGGCTGGGGTGAGATGTGCCTGCACTAGATTTAGTGCTCGCCCTCTCAGTCTGGATCCCACAAGCCATACAAGCATCTGCAAGGAGCGCTGCTGTTTAGAGTTCTTTGGGCGTATCTGATTTCTGTGCCAGTGTAATGTGGAGCCTCACCAGCAGCTCCTTGTCCCAACTTATACCTGAGGCCACAGCTCATACCTCAGCCAGTATGAGTCTCTTGTGGCCTAGCCCGTTCTGGCAGCACTTGTCTGCTATGTCAACAAAGTCCTGTGTCACCACCCACCAGGGGCTGTGGTCTGTAAAGTGAGAGCCCCGGTGTATTGGGTCCGGCTCCTCCATTCTTGAGCTGTTTCCGTTTGGTTACTGTATGCCTCAGCTCACTGTCAGATGCCCTTGGAGGAAAAGACAGCCTTCAACACATGGGTCCTAGACTGACTTTCCCATTGCTTGGGACGCTGCCTCAAGCCGCCAATTTGGGTTGATCGCCTTGCACTGGGCAGGTTCTCCTCCAATTTGTGCCAGAATGCAGCATTGCAGCACCCACTATTTGTCGCCGGATGTGGGTTGCTCCAGTGGGACCTTGTTGATGTTGTTTGGATTCTTGGGCAGCAGCATGATCGTAAATTGCTAAATCAGCCTGACAGAGATTGGAAATGTGTGTCGTATTGCCCCACCATCTTGGCCACGCCCCCAGGAGGTACTTCATTTCATATATAATATTCTTGTATTTATTTTAATTGAAATATATGTGAATACATATGAATTGTAATAAGTCATCTTCATTCTAGGTCAGACTGTCAATACAAAATGAGATGATCTTACTTAGATCACTGATTTAGTTCTGTTACTGTCAGTGGTATTACTATAAATGTATTCACCTGCTGCTGTTAGAAATGAAGATTCCCGGGAAGCGATCAGGGTATTGTTTGTTGTGGTCAAACAGGCACATGCTTAATACAACTTCTTCCCTTTCTAATGGCGCTAATAACCCCTGCCTGCCACAATCTCAGCCAGTTACACAGGTACTCCCCTCAATGATTAAACTGGTAGCATCATTCCTTGAAGGACTGGCATTATTTCTATGAATACATGACCAGGGCTACAGCTCTAGTTTGGATTTGATTTTGAATGCGTCATAAATTAGTGAACAACTGCTAAGAAAATGTTATTAACAGCCAAGAAAGGAAAACATAACGTGACATCTGTTTGTCTCTAAAATAGTACAAACGTTAATTGTAATATTACACCCCTCCAGTAAATTTCTGTAAACATCCTAGGCAACTTTCACTGCCCGAGGAATTTTGTGTTAATAACTCATGGAAACAAATTTGATGCCAGTAATTTAAAAAAAACGCTGACAAGTTCTATATATTGTGCACATTTCTGAGGGCGATATTTGATTTGTACCAATACCAAGACGCTTCTGCAACATTTACGAGACAAGTTAAAACCAAACCGTCGCATGGATCACATTCATCCAACAACACAAAGGGCTAATCTTTACGTTTGTCTTTAAAAAGCACATTCCTCCTTCTTCTTCTGCGCAAATCGCTGCCTATCAAGAGCTTTATTTTCTTGTCATGTTTTAGCAGCTGAAGGCTGAATTAGAACTATGACCTTCTGCTAATCTATAAAAACACAGGCGCCTACTAATAGTTTCTCAACATTAGGTTCACAGAGAGGGCAGGCCAGTATATGTAAAAGATTAAGGGAAGTATGAATAAATGCCAAAAAATACATATATGTTAACGCATACTTAACACTCCATGTTTCCTCACGTCCGAAAATGCTTTCTGGGCAAAATCTCTGTGCAAATCTGCAACCTGCCCCGCAGAGACGATACCAGTTAACTGTTTCCTGGAGTGAAAACACACCGATTTGCATACTTGACACTCCGTGTCTCCTCACTTCCGAAAATGCTTTCCGGGCAAAATATCTGTGAAAATGTACAGCCTGCCTCGCAGAGACGAATACAAGTCAACTGTTTTCTTGGAGTGAAAACACGCCGATTTGCATACCTGACAATCCGTGTCTCCTCACGTCTGAAAATGCTTTCCGGGCGAAATCTCTGTGAAAATGTGAAGCCTGCTCCACAGAGACGAATACAAGTCAACTGTTTTCTTGGAGTGAAAACACGCCGATTTGCATACCTGACAATCCGTGTCTCCTCACGTCTGAAAATGCTTTCCGGGCGAAATCTCTGTGAAAATGTGAAGCCTGCTCCACAGAGACGAATACAAGTCAACTGTTTCCCAGAGTGAAAACACGCCAGTTTATAATGTTAATCGGTAAACAGAATGTTTAATCTGAGCCAATTGACACAGTATTGTAGAGAAAGTGCAGAATGCTGTTTGATGGGCATGCGCGAGCGCGAAAACACGTCGATTTATAATGTTCATCGGTGTTTAATCCGACACAATTGCTTGCGTTGTAAATGTTACCGAAGTAAATGTGCACGCGATCTAAAAACCTGCGGTGTTAAGCCTCCCGCGATGTAAAAGCCGAGTTGCAAAGGCAGCGCGTGAATACAGTCGTTGTAATGAGTGTTTCCCCCTTGCGAACATTGAAATTCGACATCCGTCTACTCCTGCAGCCTCGCGTGCGCACTCACACACACACACACGCTTCCACTCATCACACGCTTGCTTAGACCTGAAGTGGATGCCTGCTTGTGCCCCGGGGGGACCGCGCAAAGTGCATTCTGATAGAGAAGCACTGTAGTAGGTCCCTGCTTGTGCCCCAGGGGCACTGTAAAGTGCACGCAATGGAAACAGAGATAAACCCCTTTAAGGGGCTTGTCTTGAAGCCAGGGAGGTGGCGTATCACATAAGGCTGCTGACGTTGGAGCTGAAGAGCAGAGTTCGATCCTCGGCTTGGGCTGTATTAATTATAAATAAAAAGGTTCCGTGGAGTGGGCTGTATTAATCAGTAATAATTAAACAAATCTCAGATGAGAGTTGCGAGAGACAAATAAAACGAGCATTGTGGGGAGAAACAAATAAAACAAGCATTGGCAATGAAATACAAGCAATGGCAAAGCAGATGAGAGTGGGGACGGGAGAAACAAATAAAACAAGCATTGGCAATGTAATCATAGGGGGTGAGAAGGCATTGTAAGAAGTAGACTTGTAAGAAGTAGCAGTAAAGGGGCCAATAGCCGTGGAAGGACACAAAGGAGGGACTAACAAGCCTACAGCCAATTGGAAGTCACCATTTAAGACACCAACCAATGAAAATGATTGGTGGAGAGTGGGTGGAGCTTTTATACACTATAGTGTATACTGCATGTCTCAACGAGACAGCGCAAGCGCTGCCTAGGCGAGACCTAAACATGGACTGCGGGAAAACAGAAAAAGAACTAACAGGAGCCTGAATTTGAAATTTCAATAGAAAGTGGTCTGACCAAGAGATGGGTAACGCAGGTTCACAAACTATAGACGTAACATTGGAAAAAATGGGATCCAAAAGATGGCCAGCTTTATGAGTGGGACCAGAGTTACAAAGAGTTAGATTCATAGCTAAAAAATCAGAAATAAGATTAGAGCATGCAGCATTGGTAGCGTCTTCCAGATGGAGATTCAAATCGCCAAGAATGGTGAAATTTGAGGAGGACAGAAGGAGGGAGGAGACCAAACCAGACAACGAGGCCGACCACAAAGAGGAGGGGCCAGGGGGTCGATAAAGCAAAAGCCCCGAAAAAGAAAAATTAGGAGTAAGTCTGAGTTGGAATAATGCGGCTTCACAATTTGGAAGTGTGACAGGTTCCAAATTGCATTGGGAAGACTGTTTATAAATAACAGCAATTCCTCCGCCCAACCCAGTGGTGCGGTCCAGTCTGGCGATGGCATAGTTAGACGGGAGGGCAACAGCTATATCCGGGCCAGAACTGTTGTGGAGCCAGGTCTCAGTCAAAAAGAGGGCATCAGGTGAGTCGTCCAAAAGGAGATCAAAAATGAAGCTTTTATGCTGAGGAAGGGAGCGGCAATTAAGGCTTAAGAAAAAAAAATTAGGAGCGGCGCTATCAGATAGCACGCCCGTATAGTTATTATTGACCGCCAAAGAGTGGGTCAAAGAAAAGGAACAATGGGCCGCAGGGCAAGTAAAAGGCCAAGCATCAGTGACAGAAAAAAGAGCACAATCAGTGAAGCCCTTCGGTCGTAGTGCAAGGAGTTGAGACGAGGAATACACTACTCGTGAGTCAGCTGCCAATGACCGAAGGACAGGGGTTCTGGCCCCATGCGCCGAACTGCCGCGGACGGGCGCAGACGGGCTTGCCTTTGGCGTGCCTTCGGCGCGCCGCCGGCGCGCCCGCTGCGCGCGTCCGCTGCGCGCGTCCGCTGCGCGGTTTAACAGGCATTCCTAAAGAGGCCTGGAGAGGATCACGTGCCCGGAAGGAGCGAGGGAACCCCGCCTCCTAGCAACTAGGCCAAACAGTAATTCTACTGCTTTCTCCCTCCACAACAAACGGGAAAACCCGTGGTGGAACGGGGAGTGGGCGGATCTACAGCTGAGAGCAAAGAGCAGGCAGTCCTACACGGAGGTGCAAAGAAGCAAACAGACAATGAGGCAGAAGCTAAACGAGTTAAAAACACAGAATCAGGGACATAGTAAGTACATTATCTTTGTTAAAAAACGGTACAAAATTGCATTTAAAACGGGGACTTAAATGAATAGGACACTGACTTCACAGCGCGCGTCCCCCCTTCTGCTGAAACCCATGGACTACTGCAGACAAGTATTAGCACGGCATGAATGGGCCACACATACATCAGTTGGGTTACCATGGGAGTAATATGCATCCACTGATTCCCATGGCCACCCCCAAGGCCACACATGCAATCTTGCTGGCATGGTCAAAGTCAATGGGCTAACACAGGAGTCACTGCCCCCCCATTTTTAACCACGGTGCCCAGCAGGCCCCCACCGGGACCCAAATGCCCTCACTCCTAAATGACAGTCTTGTGTATTGGTGTCTACTGATGGATGAAACACAAAAGGCTCACAGTTTTGTTAAAGTGTAATTCCACAGCTGTTTCTATGCCGAACTACACTCCAATGATTGCCTTGTCCATCAGCTTCCCATTTTCAATATGCACATCCGGCAAGGCACAACCCGCTTTGCATGTGCAGCATATTTTATGCTCAAATGGAAGCAACCAAAAGATGCTGCACCTAACAGAAGAATGCAGCTCGATAGCTGGACTGATGTAGGTTCACTCACTGGGAAATGTAAGGTTTTGCAGAAGGAATCATTCTCAACCTCCTATATATGGTCAAACTGCAATATTGTAATTTTGGTATTACCTGTACAGCCAGACTCCGAGAAGGGCAGACTGATTTAAGGAAGCAATGGCAGGACAACCCCCAAGGCGAAGATGATAGAACAACTTACAAAGATACATAGCTGAATAGAATGTGTGTCATTAAAGATCCTCACATTAGGGTGAATTCCTAGACACTCTGCCTGGACCGAGCACAAACAAGCTTACTCCTAAGTTGCGGTGAACCCTTAGTCACATACGCTCGCTTCCCAAACATAAATTAGAGCTATCTGACTTCTTAGGTAGTCATCACCTTGATTTACTCTTCATACCAGAGTCATGGGCAGATGCCTCGTCCAGCCTGGACTTCATTGTAGTTCCTCCATCAGGTTCACGTTTCATAGATTGGATAGACCGCTAGAAAAGGGGCGGCGGGCTTGCTCTGATTAATCGCAAATTTTTCACTTCCACATTTGAGACCGTTCCATCTTCGGTTTGTGAAACATTCGTATGTAGCTTGGAACTCACTAAAAATCAACCTTTCAGTGGCATCTTAGTTTATCGCCAGCCTGGCCCCAGAAACTGCTTTCTGAATTCCATAGGTTCCTTGCTGGAAGCTGGTATTTATGTTAAGGATTCACCATTGTAGGTGACTTCAATTTCCATCTCGAAGCTTTTTCAGATAAAGACACTGACTCTTCTGGAAATCACAAGCGCTCTAGGTCTGGTGCAACTTATCAACACACCCACACATCAGGCAGGACATCCTTTCGGCGGCATCTTCTCCAATAACTGACATGTCACATTACAGGAGATCTTGCCACTAGTCTGGCCAGGTCACCATGCTATTCTATTTAATATTAGCACCCCCCAGATAGCACATCACAACCTGGATTCGGCTCAACCATCCTGTTATCAGCCTGGAACAAAATTCAAACTTACTCAGCAACTTGCGCACACTCAGCTCACCGCTTCCTCTCATATCGAACAAGCCATGTCAGACTATCGCAATTGGCTTAGCCCTACATGTATTAAGCTAGCCCCATATAAGTCCTCCTCTGCACACAGAAGCACACCATCAGCACCCTGGTTTACAGAGACACTCAGGAAAGAAAAACAGATATGTGGAAGACAAGAAAGGATCTGGTGTTCACACTATGATGAACTAGAGAACGAATGTTATAACGCGGCATTATCTAATTATAAACTCTTCCCAAAGAAAGAGAAATACATATATTAAACCTATCAAATTGAGCAGCTCAAAAATTCCTTAAAGGAACTTTTCCAAGAAGTCTCCAAACTCACCAAATGTCAATGTAACAAGTCAACACATTCCAGTCAGGCTTTCTGTGACACATTGTCCTCTCATTTTATG
This sequence comes from Triturus cristatus, assembly GCF_964204655.1. Lineage (NCBI taxonomy): Eukaryota > Metazoa > Chordata > Amphibia > Caudata > Salamandridae > Triturus > Triturus cristatus. The sequence goes on from NC_140590.1 coordinate 180,230,240, forward strand.
AATAAAGTCAAGATAATATACTCCAACCTCGAGGTCTCTAATACTCCAGCCCCTATGGAAGTAAACAAGGAGGGGCTTCTTGATCAGGAAATCATCAAAGAATTCTCCCCAGTCACAACAGCGCTTCTTTCTCAAATGATCACAACTGCAGTGCCAGGCTCTCTTTTAGAACCTTGTCTCCCTTCACTACTAAAGCTGGTCCCCAATTTAATTGCTCCCAACCTCACTGCTATTCTCAACTCCATGTTTAGCTCTGGTGTTTATCCTTCCCAAAAGAAGAAAGCATCAATTCATCCTCTCATAAAAAAGCCCAATCTAAATAAGACAGATCCCAATAACTATTGTTCCGTTTCCTGCCTTCCTCTCAGCCAAATTGGTGGAGAAAGAGATGACTCTTCAGCTGGCCCGATTCATACATAGCAACCAGTACCTGGACCCAGCGCAATTTGGGCTCAGGCCAGGACGGTACAGAGAACGTCCTTACCAAAGCCACGGAAGAGATCAGAGTCGCACTCGATAGGGGAGAAGCGGCTGCGCTCATTCTTCTCGACTTGTCGGCTGCCTTTGATACGGTTCACCACACACTTCTGATCAACCATCTAAGGGGCACATGCATCAAAGGTTTTTGCGATCGCAAACGGTGCGATTCGCAAAAATCGGCCGTTTGCGATCGCAAATTACCCTTTGGAGATGCATGAAAGTGTTTCCTATGCTCAATTTAAGAATTCGCAATTATTTGTGAATTCCTAAATTGCGATTGCATTTAAGGAATCGCAATTTGCGATTCCTTAAATGGAATGCTAGAAGCACTTTCAAATAGCGATTTCGGTATTTGAGACTGCAAATTACAGACAAATCAAACTTGTCTGTAATTTGCAAAAACTTTGAAAAATGTACTAAAATGCATTTTTTTAAGTTTTAGGTTACACACACATATGCCCTTGGGGCATGTGTGTGCGCAACATGGGTGCACATCACAATTTCAGGGGTGCAACAGGGTGTCATTTTGACACCCTTGTACCCTTGAAATTGCATGAGCAATTTGCGAGTACCTACTGGTACTCGCAAATTGCACATGCAATCTCCCATTCATTCCTATGGGCCTGTAGGCCCATAGGAATGAATAGGAAGGCATTCCTTAATTGTGACTCGCAATTTGCGAGTCGCAATTAAGGAATGTTTAGGAATCGCTATTTTTATAGCGATTCCTACATGCATAGGCTTTTGCGATTCCTTAATTGCGATTCCTTAATAATCGCAATTAAGGAATCGCAAAAGCCTTCCTTGATGCATGTGCCAGTAAGTAAATTAGGCATTAAAGAGCACTGGCCTGCTATCTCTTTTCTGTTTGACAGAGTACAAACGGTCGCTCTTGACCAGTTTACCTAACCTCCCTTTTCCCTTCTGTGCGGGATCCCCAGGGATCTTCACACAGTCCAACCTTATTTAATATATGTGATACATGGCTGGCTACGATGATTAAAGCTCATGGTTTTTCCCTCTGATGACACTTAAATTGTAATCTCAGCTTTCAACCAGGACTCTAACATCTTCTCCCGTTTCCATGACTGCATGTTGGTGATCAGTCAATGGATGAAAAATCACTGTTTAAAGCAGAACTCAGATAAGACTGAGGTGGTCGAGTTTGGAAACTTTTCTCCTAGTTGGGCTCCCTCGCTGGTGGCCTGATGAACTTAGATCTACCCCAATTCCGGTAACTAAAGCTAAGAATCTAGGAGTCATCATTGACACTAAGTTGAATTTCAGATGCCAGGTGAATGCTGTTACATCCTAAGTGTTGAGGACGATCTAGAAAATTCTCTCTTACGTCGCAGCTAATACAAGAAAAACTGTTATCACTGCTCTTATTTTGTCCAAATTAGACTACTGCAATGGACTCTACATAATCTTGCCAGTAAAACTCAGAAAAAGACTCCAAACTCTGCAGAACGCAGCTACTAGATTGCTCTTGGGTATTCTGAAATTCCAATCTGTGTCACAAGGAATCCATAAGCTCCCCTGGCTACAAGTCAGAAGTTGCATTACATTCAAGGTCCTTTGCACAGCCCACAAGACCCTTCACGGCATAGGCCTGAGTTTCTCAGACACTCTTTTGACTGGTATATACCCAGTAGACTTTTGCGCTCCCCTGGTGCCTAGATATTGGTGGTTCCCTTATTTCGGTGGGTTAACTGCGGAGGTCGGAGCTTTGAACCAGGGACTGTCTCAGATTGGAACAACCTTCCCCCACACAATAGGACTTAATCATCCGTTATCTTATTCAGGAAAGAGCTGAAGACGTGGCTTTTTAACTAGTCATTGGGTCTTCTGGTTGTGCTACACTGGCCCAGCGGCAAGACACCTTGGGGTAAATGAGCGCTTTACACATTTTTTTTAACATAACATCTATAAAGCGTTGTCATGTTTGGAGATGAACTTGGCCTGGCCCTTTATTGAACAGGGCTAATATTGAAGGTAAAAAGTAAATTATGGATGTCTTTGTATATTGACCTCAACTTATTTTGGAAATCATAACGTACATAAACACTGCTTTAATTGGGAAATGCTTTGGTAACAAAAAATATAATGTCCACATTGGAATCTTACCCTAACGAAGCCATGTTCTGATCTGACAGCTGTAATGTTGAACCCATAGGCCTGAACGAAGACCAAGCTGACGTATGACACTGCAGTGGAACCGCGGTTATCGTTCTTGGACTCAACGTTGAAGTAGGGAAGGGTGTTGTCTTCCCCACAAGTCTTGGCCATTGTGTACCTGCAGGTGCCCTGGAAGTCATAGTCTTTACCATCGAACGAATGGTAATGAGGGTCACCCCATGCCCAGCAGACAGCGTCAGATTTTGGGGAACAGACTGGTTGATGATCCTTCATGGAGCACACCTCTTTCGCTCTGCATTTGGTTTTGCGGCAAGAAGGTTTGGAGGGACCTGGAGTGGAAAAATAAGGAGGGAATTTGACAGTTCACAGATTTGAGTTTAGGAAGAGCAGTTTTTTTTATTCAACCACCCAAATTGCTCAAAGTACCCTACTTTACAAATTCTGAGGCTTTAGGCAACTTCGCCTAGTGGCAAATATTGCCCTAAAATTCGCAGGTAAGGCAGCCACAAACGTTTTTCCTTCTTCTTTAAAACATTTTAGGCCAGATGTACGAAGCTCGCGTTTTGCGATTTGCAAATTGCGTCGCTTTGCGACTCGTAATTAGTGACTCGCAAAATGCAATGTCTCAGACACTGCGATTCCCACTGGGGTCGCAAATCGCATGCCTCATCAATATTCATGAGGCAAGTGCAATTTGCGACCCCATTGGGAATGGCTAGCACTCATAGGGATTGTGGCCTGCTGAGGTCATCAGACCACCATGTCTGTGATTGGTTTTTCAATAAAGCAGCTTTTTATTTTTAAATGCAGCGCGTTTTCCTTTAAGGAAAACCGGATGCATTTAAAAAACAAAAACTTTTCAGTTTAATTTTTTAAGGGCAGGCAGTGGTCACACACACACGCACACACACACGCGCACATACACACACATAGACACACACACACACTTTCTGCATCATCACCTTTTATCTTTTGCTGGACCCTATATTTTTGCTGGCTTTAGAACTCTGTGCTCTTTATCCCTACTAACCAACAGGAAAGTGCCTGTGCATCCCCTTTAAACATGGTCGAATTAGCATGCTCAGTATATTTAACTTGCCTATAACTTCCTAGTATATGATTCAAAGTGTACTCTGGCCCTAGTAGTTGAATGTCACGTCTGGACTGCAGCACTTATTGTGCCATCCACTACTGTGGAACAGCAAACATAGCTTCAGGCCTTCCCTGTGTAGACTGACTGTAGCAGTGTAAAAACTGTGATTCCACCTTTCGAAATAAACCCTTTTGACAGGTACCAAAAACATCCCTTTAAATTTTATTCAGTCACCCCACGAAGGCCTTGTAGCCCACAAGGCAGAGTGCATGGTACTTAAAAGTAGGACATGTAGAAATGTAATGTTAACATGGTGTTCTACTGAGTAGCTCTATTTACTGGGACAGAACTAGCTGTCCTATGTAGAAAACCAGAATACAGATTCAAATCCTAATACCTTATCTCGGGAATGGGACAAGCCATAAAAATAATTAAATTACTATTTTTATTGGCAACTAAATATCCAATTCAATGGGGAGATGGGGTTTTTAATACATATTAAGCAAAAGTAACTTTTAGAACGTTACCTTTCTCCCTAGCAGACGATCCTGAAGGCTAATTTGCATTTGCTCTCCAGCTTCTCCCAGAAAGTGATTAGCATTTGAATTGGTGTTAAATGCCTCCCAGAAGCAAAGAATAGGCTGACTTGAATGGACAGAGTGAATTCTCTGAGCCCCACAGAATATACAGGGTAGAGGCTGCGGGCATCTTTTTGACACTACTGCGTCAAATCCTGCTGGAGTGTCAAATCCTGCTTCGCAGGTGTTCTGGGTTTACATTGAACACTTGGGGCACAATTGAAAGGTATAGAACAGAACATCAAGACTATTCTTGTGTATCAACTGTTTGGTTTCTGAAGTCTCCTGCTTTTCTCCTACCAGGCTTCTGACTCTTGAGTTATTGTGGATACAGTGACTACTTCCAACTGAATTTGGTGTTAGATGTGGGAGGACACTAGGATTGCCAAAGTACACTCCCCAGACACACACCCATCCTTTAGAGCCCAAGCTTAGTGTGGCCAAAGACATTCGCCATCATAAAAATGCCCCAAGTGGGTTGGGTTGGCCGCAGGAACTTTTACCCCTTTGTTTAGGGTGTGCCTGGAGTTATTCCCAACCACTAAATCTTGCCAGGCATAAATGTGACATTTCCAGACTCCCAATCTGGACCTGAAGAAGAAGGGAAAAGGACTGAGTCTGCTTTCTGTGACCTGAGAGGAGCCCTGAAAGACTGGACCTGCTCCTTCCTCTCCACAGGCCAAATAAGTGGTCTCCAGTGGCCACAAGGCTGACCTCCTGTTCAACCTACCGGAATACAACAGGCTAAAAGGGGCCTTTGCTGCAATTGTCCAGCTGATCAGTGGCATCTGGTCCTGGACTGGACTCTGCTGTTGACCTCTGGTTGATGTGCTGTAATTCTCTAAGTGCCTCACCTGAGCTCCTGGAGGGCATTAGAAATGTTTTTCTGTGATGTTTTCGGTCTTAAAGGGCTAAATCAGAAAATAAGATCTTTGTGAAGAGCAAATCTCTTTGAAATGTCTGACTTGCTCTCCATTGCAGGCAATCTCAAATTGCAACTATGTTCTGGTCTACAAGAGACCCTTGAGTATCACTGGAGCATTGTGATTTTAGGCCTTATTTCTATCTGAAACACCCAAAATTAAGTTCTCTGGTTCCCCTTTTTGGATATTTGTCATTGTGGTGTCATTCTGTTTATTAAGATTTTTTGTGCTTTGCTTTTTGACCCTATTACAGTTTTGGTACTACATAACACTTTACACATTAACCTAAGTTAGGCAAGTTTACCCTGACAAAGGTTGTGGTCATTCCTTGAGGTGGGTAGTCACTCACCCTAATAATAATCTAATTTTGTACAATCACATGCACAAATGCGCACACACACACACACACACCTCTAAACACGTGCTCTATGTGTACTTCTCAGGTACAGAAAACCTACCCACATTGTGTTCAACTATACTCAGCAACTTACATGGGGAGCAGCCTTTATTTGTGCTCAGTGCTTTATTCATGTGTGATAAAATAGTTTATGACATGTGACCATGAACAATAGGTAGCACTAACATAGATCAAACACAACCGGGGTCCTTCTACATGGGCCATGTTTAATGCTTATGTGTAGTTAAAAAGTCATACAGCGTACAACTCAAAACTTAAATGTACCACCTAATATGTTAGTTAAGATGCACTATGACACCTTCAAACACATGATGCAAACCACTACAGTCCACCAGATTGTGTGTCCCACTAAATGTCTTTAGTTTCTTTATGTTGTAAGTCATAAGTAGCAACTACCATTGTGTGCAAGGTTCAATCAACTTTAATATCTACGGGAAGTTTGATGTTTGAGAGCCATAGAACAACAGTCACATGGTTGCTTAAAACCTTTCAGAGATCATAAAGTCTTCTACTAGACTAAAGTTTGGTTTCAAGTGGGAATAACTTCCCATTTGATGCAAAAAGATATGATGAGGTTCCTCTTTTCGCCGGTATTATGATGTGATTGTATTAGCCTATATACACCTACTATTGAAATGCTATGTTATTTGTGTTTTTATAGCATAATAATCATGTGTGAGGGTATCGAGGAACTCTGTAGCAGGTGTGTGGGGTCAGCCCCCTGGGCTTACTCAAAAAGCCATGTCTTCAGCTTCTTGTGCAAGTCAAGCAGAGAGGAGGAGACTCTGGTGTGTTGTGGGAGGTCGTTTTATGCTATTCCTTACTCAGGCCAACTTAAAAAATGCCTGTTTTTAAGGTCTACTGAATTTTTGGTCAGTGACAGGACCACTGGAATTACTTGATTCCCCGGCTGCAGCACTTTTTGCATAACTAAGGATTCACCGCATTAGCCACATAATCCATCATCTGCTGCATATCTGATTTCAACAAAAAAATTGTTTCTAACTCATTTAGATCAAAAGTTACTAAAAATGTGGCGATATGTGTTTATCAGCATTCGAAGTCCCTTTGCAAAGGTTAACTGGCCATCTTTCAGTTGCTTATTTATTGTGTTTGGTTGTTAAATTGAACTGATGAGGTGAAATATTTGCCCAGACAGAATTAGCATGGGTAAAAAGTACAAAATAATGAAGTAATACTATGAAAAAATGTGGTGCATTATGCCGCATAATTTGGTGCTCCTCTGCCGCTTAATTCCAGTGGCGCTGGTCATTAGCCTGTTGCAGAAACAACACAGCTTATCTGTATTTAAGTTTGCCGTAAACCATTTCTATTGACCATTTCCTTGAATCTCTGATTACCTTTAACTACCAATCCCCGCCTTGTCGATCTGACTGCAATATAGGAACATTTATTTGAATGTTAGATCTTTAAAAATATAACAAAATACACAGGTCCGTGCATTTGACAGGGATAAAGCGATACAATTCCCTCGATTCCCACGCCCACAGAAATAAGTAAAGGCCATACTCACACACGGCTGACTCCCCGTAAAAATCACTTTTAGACATATGGAAGAGCAGGAGCCCAAAGGGAGTGCTGGGGTGTTCAACAAGATGGGGTGGGTACCCTGCCTCTTTGCTGAATCTGCGCTCACTCCAGGAGTACTCGGATCCGGGGATCTCCTTCCAGTTGAGGCCACTCAGGGCCGCCTGGTCATAGGTGATGGCTGTGGCTGAGGTCTTGGCCACGATCAGGGCATAGGTCTCACCCAGGTCCGACCCGTGTATGTTGTAGGTCGTGCAATAGGAGTAAATGTCCGGGACATTGATGAGAAGAGGATCATATGGGATAGAATCTTTTTTGAACCCACCAGACATATACATTACTTGGATCCCAGCAGATGCGTTGATGTATAGAGGGGTGTCTGACAGGTGGAGCCCAAGGACATCTCCATCAGACAAGCGCTTGCTCTTGTTAGCGGATCCCTTCCAATAATCCACCTGGGTGTTTTGAGATGTCACAATATACACAATGTCGTAGTTGTCCTGGAAAGACATCGGTGGCACAACAAACGTTGTTTCCCAGCTGGAGACTGGCAGGAGCTGCTCGTAGACGTGGTTGCAGTTGGTGTGCTTCTTGGCGCAGGTGTTGCCGCTTAGCACCGCGACTGGACTGCCTGACACAATCCGGGTGCCCGACAAGTCCTCCTTGCTCTGTATCTCAAAGGCTTGGTAGGCATCTAGATAAATGTCCGCTTTTTTACCTGCAGGGTATGTTTTGCTTTTGAAGGTGATTGCACGTGTTGGGTAGATGCTGACGGTGGTGGACTCTTTAAAAGCTACAACGGCAAACTCGCTCAAGGCTTCGGGCGGGCCATCCGGCGGGGTCAGGATGTAGTACTCTGTCCCGAGCTCCTGTAGGGGGTACACGATGGAACTGTCCGTGCTCAGATCCTTGCTGTTGACAGAGAGGACAGAGATGTCCTTATTAGCGGTGATAATGGTTGTCTGGGCAAAGACGTCACCCCCAGCCATCTCTTTGCCCACGTCAACCACAACCATTTTCGTCTCACGTGCATTAAGGTCGATTTTTTGCCGGAAGCTGCGACTGTTGACGGCTATGTTGACCTGCGTGGAATCTTCGGTGCCGGTGAGGAACAGCTTCAGGCTCGTGTGGCCCCCTAGCTTGTTGTTCTGCATGAAGACAGTGATAAACTCCTGCCCTAACGGGTCTGCTGCACCGGAACCTGCAAAGAAGGTAAGAGAAAAGCTGTTCATGAAAAATAGTCTTACTGACTCTTGTTTTTTACCAATGCATCTAAATGGCATTGTGTTTCTGAAGTAACTTTAATCCATGATACGTATAGGTGGATTGGAATGTTATCTTGTAGCCTATTCTCTTTGCACAATTGCTACTTGTTCATATACAAAGTGCATGATGTACTTCTGAGGAAGACAGACACGTTAATACTGGAAACATTACTATTTACAAGCGTCCATGGATACCAAAGTCCCATCATTAAAGAAACCCAAGCGGCATTGTCCTGGCTGCCCGCATCCATCCAGCCAGAGTGTGCCTCAAAGCATGTAGCCAGTCTAGTTAGTGCAACCCAGTCTCCACCTGCAGTGCTGTGAATTACAAGGCTGTTAGAAGCTACAAAGCCAGGGAATGGTTTTCGGTGCAGGGAATTGTCTCAGCTTTTCACTTCTAAAAAGTAGCGAGCTTGCTTATAGGAGGCTTCTGCTATGGGAGCACCACTTTTTTTGATGCTCCGGCAATGCAAGCCTCTCAATCATTCCTATGAAGCCATTCACAGCCACTCTGCATGGCTTTGCCTGGCCTCATAGATATGGAGTAGGACAAAGCAGCGCAAGTCATACTCTATGTCAAAGAGTTGTTTCATGGTCATTGCGGTGGGTTTTCATATGCAGCACCCATGGATTTTGATGCGACCCCAGATTTACTCAATCATGTAAACCCGAGCAGTGCGAAAACCTTATACCTCCGTAGAGCAGGCATAACAAGGAGAAATATTTTTATTTCTCCTCGTTTTTTTCCTCTTTCCAGGTGTGCATTCTAAAGCACACATAGAATGCGGAAAACACTTCTCTGTATTTTTTTGTGGGCAGGAAGGTGCACCTTCCTGCACAAAAACAATCCTGCCTGCAATTGAGGCACCCTTGCATGGTGCACATTTGCCTACGTTGTTGCTAGGCAGCATATTGTGCCCCTGAGCAGGGGGAAATTACAGGAATGCAACATATTTAATAAATACAGTGCATTCATGCCTTTCCATATTGGTGTAGGGCAGCGCCGCAAGAAGACTTGTGGTGCTGATCTACGCCGGTTCCTTATAAATGAGGCCCTAGGTGTGGCAATTCCGAGAATTATATAAGACCAGCTAAAACCCATCATCAATGGCTAACAGGTTTATCATTTAAGCAACTCTACTTTCCCCAGTCCAAGAAATAATCTACCTGTAGATGAATAGGAGAGAAGACTTCTCTGTCTGCAGTAGAAGTGGTGTAGAGCAGTCTCCAGCTAACCACTGAACCTGCCACACCGTCATTCTACTTGTCTTTCAATCCCGCCTCCCAATCTCCATCCTGTTCTCTATGTTTATCGTCCCTCTACCTCTCATTCTATCTACTCTCTCTATCCTGTTTCTCTGTCTCACTCTTCATCTCTTCTGCCTCTCACTCATACGTATCTCACTCCTTCATTCTCTCCCTGACATCCATATTTCTGTCACCTTTCTCTTCCTTTTCCCCGGTTCCTTTTTCTTGTTTTTATCTTATTTCTCTTCTATTTCTCTATTAAACATTCGGTCATATTTTCCTCTCATCTTTTCCCTTCCTATCTTTCCACCTTTCCTTTTGCTTAATCCCTTTACCCTTCCCTTACCATTTCTTCCTCATCATCTACTCTCCTCCACCCCAATCCTCTACCAAAGAGTAATCATAGAGCCAGGTCCCAGGAAAGCTCTGATCGAGCCTCTAAAATAACCACAGCCAGGAAGGGGCCAGGTGCAGGGCAGAAAGGGCTCTGGGCATCAGTGCCACTGCACTGGTTGCACAATTGATAGCTATACCCCTGTCCTGTATGTAACGGGTGAATATGCTGCCTTTCTCAAAGCAGAGAACTGGGCAAATTGTAGAAGATATTTCTCCTGCTTGGGCCTGTGAGATGATGTTGAGAATTCCAGAGGGCCCGAAACTGAGATTGTGATAAAATGCTTAGAACTTGTGTGATAATTTGGGGCGAAGGACCTCTTTAACCTAATGGCCACTGGATGAGCCTTTTATACTGCTGATCATGGACCTTATCTTAAATGGAGAATATTTAGAAGAATTTCTGACATAGCCTATGTGCATCAATATGCTAGGCTTGGACACATTAGTATAAACTAAGATGATAAACATACATCAGTTCAGACTACATTGTTATGCTATTATCTGTTATACCTGGGGTTTCTGGGGATTTATCATTACCATTCCAAGGATATGAAACATGATGCAGCTACTCCTTTTTAATCGGAAATTACAACTTAAAAGTGTTTATAGATATCCACAATGTTAGTCTATGTGAGGAGTATGCCTCACGATAGTGAAAAAACAAATTTAGCTGTTTGTCACTACTAGGTCATGCAAAACTTACTAGTGCATATCCTACCTTTTGCTTACATAGCACACAGCCCACAGGGCCTGCCTTAGGAATAACTTATGTATAATAAGTTTAAGGCTTGGCAAGTGGTTTTAGATATCACGTTGAGTGGCAGTAAACTGCACACAGGCTTTGCAATGGCAGACCTGAGAAAGGTTTGAAAGGCGACTTGTGTGGGTGGCACAACCAATGCTGCGGGCCCACTAGTAGCATTTAGAGTACAGGCCCTGGGTATATGGTGTACCACTTTACAAGGGACTTACAAGTAAACTAAATATGCCAATCATGTATACATTAATGTTACCATGTTTATGGGAGAAGCACATGCACTTTTTCATTGGTCAACAGTGGTAAAGTGCTCAGAGATATAAGGCCAACAAAAAGATACAGCAAAATGAGGAGGTAAGCAGGCAAAATGTTTGGGAGTAAACCACCCTAAGGATGACGGGTCTAACATTATCATTGGCTGTCCTCGAAATATAGATAGCAAAATGCATGTCCCAGACTGAAGTCTCATTAGATGTTCTTATCAATGCCATTGTCTAGTTGACTTGACACCTTTACAGGTTCTTAGAAAGATAAAGACTGATGGCATCGACATGAAATGTAGACATGCTGATGATAAGGCAAAAAATTGAGTCTTTGTCTGCTCTTAATGGAATCTGGCCTTATTGGCTTTACGTCACAGCCATGAATTGGAATCTGATGACCCAGTCCTGAAGACCTGAGGATATTTGTGAAGGTAGCAATAGGTCTGAAGGGAAAAAGTTTCAGTAGGATGAACAAGCAGCTTTTTACCTCACCATAGTTATGTGCGATTTTACCACAGAGGTTATCTAAGCCCCTGTCAACTACCTTACAGACATTTTTACCTCTTTATGACATTTGTACTATTTTCCCATTGGGTAACATTAAACAGATTTTTCTCCAGTGCTTTTCTTCTAGAGGGGTGGTCCTTGCGTCATTGAAAACAGTTGATCTCTTAATCTGATTTTTTTTTACATTTTCTCTGGCATTTTTCTTTTTAATGTCCTTTCGTGTGGCTAGACGTATTTGGACCTTATATGCTTAAATTTGTTTGATTGCGGGGTTACTTTGGAGCATATCAACAACAACCGACGATAATTATCGCTGAGCGCACTTAGCGCTCGGATAATTATCGCCGGCTAGCGCTGATTTTTATCGCTGAGATAGCGTGCTATTAGCAACGCTTATCTCATCAGCGATAAAAATCCTAGCGCTAACTGGCTAACATGAGATTATCGCTGGAAACCCAGCGATAATCTCACGTTAGCTAGTTGATAGGGACTCAGAAACTTAGCCATGATATCCACCTTCCATAGGATATCATGGCTAAGTCAGTCCTGAAGCAGGTGTTAGGAAAGTAGCGATAACAGGGGTTATCGCTACTTTTCCAGACGCGATGCTTCATAGTGTTAGGCTTGCTGATAGGAGAAATGTCGCTTAGCGACATTTCTCCTGTCATGTTAGGTCAGGAACGCCCACTTTGCATCTCATTAGAGATGCAACGCTGGGCGTTAGGAATCCTGACGCTAAAGCAAGGTTTCACGCGTTAGCGTGGCCTTGCTGATTAGGCGATAAAATTATCGCTGCTTTTCGGCCGAAAACGGCCGCAAAAGCGGCGATAATTTTTTATCGCCTGCTTGTTGATATGCCCCTTTGTCTCACTATTGCACGTATGCTGCGTAGTTTTATGTGAGGATGCCATCGCAGCGTGTGCCAAGCTGCAAAGTACAATCCAGGGATGCCCCTCAAAAGTAAAAACTAGTTTACCGTTGTGGGTAGGTTACTTTTTGACCTAGTGGAAGGTCAAGCCCACACCAAGACTGGCGTTTCTCTCTCCCATAGTTTAATGGCCTAATTTCCTACATTAACTAATTTCACATTTGAAGACCAGTTTGTTCATTTCCGCCATTTGCACAGGTTTCCGGACTTTATGGAAGTGAACATGTAAATTATAAATGGATGTCGTTTCCGTGGCTGTAAACATGCATTTCAAAAAGCAGGATGTAAACGAACTAAACAATAAAATATAGTATATTTAAATTCAAACATACTTAAGACACATTTATGAGAATAAAGGCCTCATTCAAATGCGTGCTATCGTTCTAAATACATGCGATCCCTGCATTTTTTGCTTTAGTATTTTGGACTGATCATGTAGTTTAGAAAATACATGCATCGAATGGTGTGCTTCCACTGAACGACACTCCCAAACCGAGAACGCTATTTTTGTTGAAAGTGAAATTGAGTCCTAGGTTACAAATCTCCTTAATGTGTGCTCCCAAATGTTGACATGTATGCAGGAGCACATCTTCTCTCGCCTTAACGAAAGGCTATAAGCTTTATAACTCTCTTTTCCTATGCTGTCCCTCCAAAAAATGTTCTCAAAATACATAAGTCAAAATGTTGCCTTTCTCAATACGTGTTTCATTCTACACGATGCTCTCTCGGCGCTAGTTCAGCCGGTCACATCCAGCCAATGTAGTACTCTAAACAGCCACATAGTGGCACTGCTACATCGGCAAAGGTGTCTCTGCGCTAGTTCAGCCGGTCACATCCAGCCAATGTAGTACTCTAAATAGCCAAAAAGTGGCACTGCTGCATTGGCAAAGGTGTCACGGGAGCAGACGCGTTTGAAGTATTAGACCAGTACCGTTGGCTTCTGTCTCCACTTGATCATTACTAGAACCTGGAGACCTCAACTGAATCATTATTGAAATTGGAGGACGCCCAGGTCTTTCAGTGGGTCGGGTCTCACCGATGCTAAGCAACGGCATGTTTTTTAAAGGGGGTCTCGAAACGGGTCTCTATCGGACTCTGGGGCAGATTTACAAGCCCCTTGCGTGACTTTTGCGCTGAAGTTGCGCCACTTTTTTGACGCAACAGCGGCGCAAACAATGCGGCCTATTTACAACGTGACGCAACGTGACGCATCTAGGGAGATGCGTGACGTTGTAAAGCCCTGCGTTACATTATACCTTTGTCAGGTATAATGTATGCAGGGCGGGCGTTCCCACGCAGGAAGGCCTTGTAAAAGTGACTCAGTGAAACCTACAAGATTTCACTGCGCCACTTTTAGGACGCCACTGCGTTCAAGCAGGAGTAAGTAGTGATGCAGTGTAGTGGGAATAGGCCTAAACACGCATTGCTGGAGTTGCGTCGTGCTTGCGACACGACAACTCCAGCAATGTGTGACTTTTCCGCCAACAGATGCGCCAGAATTTCTGATGCATCTGGCAATCCTTGCACCATAGTGCGCCGTATTGCAAATACGGCGCATCTATGGTGGTGCAAGGGTTTCTAAGGATGGCGCAGGGACAGATGCGTCACTTTCTTTTAAATCTGCCCCTGTGTTTTGTGCCCTGTCACAGGCGGTCCGTTTTTTTTCCGGACTGCAGTGACAGCAGGCACATCGATGTGCGCCTGCTCACACTGTCTCACCTGTTGTTGGGAAGGTAAATCCTTTAAAGACAGTCATTTTCTCTCTGGATTTCCCTTCTGTTTTTGAAACTCAGAAGCAGCAACATTGTCGTGGTGTCACCAGGGTTTTAAGTGGAAGCTTTTTCAATATTATATGCTAGCCATAGTTGCTGCTTATTTATCTTATGCAACTAGCAACCATTGACAAAGCCAATAGTCGTGACTTCTTAGAGGTATGATACTTGTACCATATATATAGATGCAATGACAGAAATGGCAAAATACAAGTCGGGCGGCACACTGTGCTAAGCACAGATTTTTAGCTTACGTGTATTTAAGCCACGATCTTAATTGCACTAGCCACGCCCCTTTGAGAGACCCCCCTGTTTTTTCATCCCATTTAAAGCCCTGAGTACACCACTGAGTCACTACTTGAAGAGGAGGGCCGTGGCAGAAGCATTTTAAATGATCTTAACCACAAAATAATTCGCAAACAATACAGAAACAAGCATTCGTCAAATAAATATATATGATGACTTATTTAATTTACAATTCGTTTTTAAAAATCTGAATTTTAATGGACATGTTGGCGTTTTTCTAATTCAATTTGGGTCACTCATCATCCATACTGTATTCTGTTTTTGCCCTTGCGCTGCTCCTACTAATCAATGTCAGAATACAAACAACTTCTAGCCCTCAATTTCAAACTCCTTCACGTTTACAGAACGCTTTACTAATTTACATACATTTTATTAAAACTGTAAGAATTATTTAATTTTCGGAGCAGTCGTGCATACCCTGAGTAGGCTTTCTGGACCCCTTGGAATTACCCACTGCATTAGGGAACCAGACACGTGTTCTTGCTTCCATGTTAGGTCTGTGACTCGCTCCATGGGATTTTTTATGCACTTTTTTTTATTACATGCCAACTCACTAATATACTCTCTATTGGAAAAGCTGGTCTGGACAGTTGGGTAAATGAGGAGTTTTAGTGTCAGCTTGGTTAGACTTATTGGTTTGCCATTTCCATATGTCTGGCTCTACCCCAGCCCTGACAGCTTTCAAAGACACAAGTCTTTGACATAATATTACCACCGTCCTATAGCACATGAGAGATCATGTCTACGCATAAAATGTTATCAGTGCTGCCAGTAGTGATGTGAAATGTGAGATGTTTGAGTATAGTGAATTAAAGTGTAAGCATCTTGATTTCCATAGTAGTGCTATGAAATGCAAATGAGCAGATAAGAACTGCCACTTTCAGGGCACGGTGTCCTCACACCTTAGCGGTCCTCAACATTTTGAACACGTGCAACATTGAGACAGGGGGTCAATCTTTTCGAAGGTGTTGGCACCTGTGCACTTGACGAGACCATAGGCCCTATGGCTGTGACCGGGTTTCTCCAAATAACAATGACCTACTAGGTCACAGCTAATTCTCAATATTTTAAAAGCTGAGGAACCACCGCACACCCCAGCAACATGTACATGACGCCAAACCTTCATTTTCACAACTAAAAAAATATCCAAGAGTTTACTCTTGCTTTGATTAAAGAAACAGTTTTTAAAAAACATAACATGGACATCTTTGTAAAATTTTAAAGCATAGCTGCCAAGTGGTTCCATGTCATGTATAACATCTTAAGCCAATTCTGGTATTTTAGCCAACAGCACTCTGAGTGCTGGGGTTTTGAGCCCAAAATGACAGTGTTAAATGCATGTGAAACTACAAGCCCCATAATGCATATGTTGCTGACTATATAGAACTGAAGCTGTATATTTTATAGTGCCATTTGGCAGACATGTGAGCTGCAAAATAAAATGTAGTTCCTTTCTGCCTTTTTTCTTGTAAGCAATAAAGTCTAAAAGACAATGTAGTGGGGAACAGGGCAGAGACAGCCTTTCAAATGAAAATGTGAGCATCTCACTGCAAATGGGCTAAAATGAACGCTCCTTGGCAAAACAAATTGGCAGAAGAATGTGTCTTTGTAGAGACACTGAAAGAGAGAAACAATGAGCTGCAAGCCCATTCTCGGGCTGTACAGTGGACCTCTCTGTTTGGTCAATTTAACTTTCCTTTAAGTCAATTGTAAGTGCTGCCTACAATGCCTGCTAAGACTACCTCTGTGGTCTGGCCGGACTGCAGTTAAAATCATTGCTATGATACATGGTAGACAAATGTGCATCTGCCATGTAGAAAAAGCCAATTTTGATATATTCCCTCTGCCTGGTAAGATCAGTAAGAAGGGTGTTAATATTTAACAAGCATTAGCAAAGCCAATAGGTCTTGCATTGGCCAGCAGTCTTTTGGATCTGTCAGTGTTTTTCTTTTTCATGATTGTTGCGCAATCCTTTTATTGGGGAAGCTACTGGACCTTCATCAATATATTAAAAAAGACATTTGCTTTAAGCATAAGTATCTGTTGGTCGATAAAAAACCACACACATTGCTATAGTAGTCCCTGACACTTAAGCAAACTATTTTGTGTGTGGATGTGCGTCTTGTGAAAGGGTAAATTAATGTCACTCACAGCCAAGTTAGCCAAATGTCTCAAGTGCACTGAACCAATGCCCCATGCTGTATGCGGTAGTGGATGGAAGAAAAATGTGAATGACTCATTAACAGACCAATGTTGGAAGAGGTCTGTCTGAAAGTCCCAAAATGATAATATATATATAATTTCAGTAAAATAAAAAAGGTCTTGGCTAGCATTGGACCTAATAATAGGGCACAGTACATGTTGCTATTACACAGTGTAGATCGTGCTAGACTTTTCTCTGAACGGGTTTAGATGGGATTAAATTCTTCATTCCCTATCTCCCCTTGGGAAAATGCTAGAAAAAATGCTTCAAGTTATTTCCTACTTAATTTTCAATATCTACTTTAACGGTGTAGCCATATTTTTGACAACTTGAGTGGAAAAGTAACTTTATACAATTGTACTTTATGCTATCTGAACCAGAACTGGCTTAAAGCCACTCGTTACACCGCTACAGCTCAAAAATACATAATTGGCTGGGATACTTAATGACTCTGGATTAGAGGAAAATTCATTGCCTCTGAGCCCAGGAAAAGCAAATTGGTGTTAAGTTACTTGGGGGTGGACAGGAACACCACCTATTTTGACTTGAAAATGCAAGAGATGGGTTCGTCTATTCATTCCAGGGACTCTCCTATACAGCCATCCTCCAATCATAGAAGGAGAAAGAACCCGTTTAACCCGGTCAATGGCTGGGAGAAAAGCCATCTAAATACGGAAGAGGCCAAGGAGCTGAAAACAGGACTGCCTTGTTTAATCAATCAATCAGGGGTTTATGAAGCGCGCTACTCAACCGTGAGGGTCTCAAGGTGCTTGGGGGGTGGGGGGTTCAGGGGCGGCTCCGGATCAGTCAAAGAGCCAGGTCTTCAGGTCCTTCCTGAACGTGTGCAGGGTCGCGGAGCATCTGAGGTTCACAGGGAGCTCGTTTCAGGTTTTGGCTGCAATGTAGGAGAAAGCTCTCCTGCCGGTTCTGTTTCTGTGGATGCGGGGGACTTCTACCTGGGCGAGGTAGGCGGCGCGGAGGCTCCTCTTGGGTATATGGAAGGATACTCTCTTGTTGAGGTATTTGGGTCCGATGTTGTCGAGGGATTTGTAGGCGTGGGTGAGGAGTTTGAAGGTGACCCTCTTCTCAACGGGGAGCCAGTGAAGGCCTCGAAGGTGTTGGGTCATGTGCTCATGGTGCGGTGTCCCGAGGACGAGTCTGGCTGCGACGTTCTGGATGGTTTGGAATTTGTGTAGAAGAGTTTTGTTGATTCCGGTGTAGAGGGCTTTGCCGTAGTGCAGTCTGCTGGTTATGAGTGTATGGGTGACGGTCCTTCTGCAGTCGGGGGGGATCCATTTGAAGGTCTTACGGAGGATGTGAAGGTGTTGATCTGGTGGTTCATGCAGAGGGAGGAGTCTAGGATGATGCCGAGGTTCTGAGCATGGTCTGTGGGGGTGGGTGGGCTCCTGAGGGCAGAGGGCCACCAGGTATTGTTCCAGGCTGAGCTGCAGGGTCTGAGGAAAAGGACCTCGGTCTTCTCTGAGTTTAGCTGAAGACAGCTGTCCTTCATCCAGGCTGCCACATTCTTCATTTCTTCCTGGAAGCAGAGTTTGGTGTCTTCGGGGTTCTTCGTGAGTGAGAGTAGGAGCTGGGTGTCGTCGGCGTAGGATACGATGCTGAGCCCATGCTGTCGGACGATGGCGGCGAGGGGGGCCATGTAGATGTTGAAGAGCGTGGGGCTCAGTGATGATCCCTGGGGTACTCCGCAGTTGATTTCCGTGGGTTTGGAGAGGAAGGGAGGGAGTCGAATCCTCTGTGTTCTGCAGGAGAGGAAGGATTGGATCCAGCCGAGGGCGGCTCCTTGTATTCCCGCGTCGTGAAGTCTGGCTGCGAGCGTGCGATGTGAAACGGTGTCAAAGACTGCGGAGAGGCCCAGGATGCTGAGGGCCACAGTGTGTCCCTGATCCAGTAGCATGCGGATGTCATCAATGGCGGCGATAAGGGTGGTCTCGGTGCTGTGGTTGCTGCGGAATCCAGACTGGGATGCATCCAGGATGGAGTTCTCTTCGATGAAGGTGGTCAGCTGGTCTCTCTGTGACCATGACTTTGGCTGCAAACGGGAGGAGAGAGACGGGCCGGTAGTTTTTCAGGTCCATTGGGTCGGCAGTTGGTTTCTTGAGGAGGGGTTTTACCTATGCCCGTTTACAGTCATCTGGGCAGATGCCTGCTCTGAGGGAGGCGTTGATGATGCGTCCAAGTTCGACTGCGATGATGGAGGCGGCCCCGTGAAATATGTGAGGTGGTCAGGGGTCCGTAGGGGCTCCTGAGTGAGTTTTCCTCATGGTTGTGGTGATGAGTTCCACGGTGGCGGGATCCCAGGACATGATGGTCGGCCTTGTTGTGATAGCTCGGTTAATTCTTTCACCAGGAGCACATCCATACACAAAGTATTTTCCTGCAGCATTAGGGACAACTATGGCAATATGTGCTTTCAAAGACCCCCAATTTTTTTCTTTTAGCAAATATTTTTGTTTTTTAGTCTGATGAGGGGTTAGCAGCTTCCCCAAAAATAACATTTTGCAACAACCATGCTAAAATAAAATAAGCATTGGCAAAGCCAAATGCTGGCAGCTACACCAGACCTATTGGCTTTGCCAATGCTTATGTTACTAAACGTCCTTACTTTTCATAGTGGAAAATGTCACTTGCGATCCTTGTTTCTATTACACAAGTTACCATGTGTCATATTCAAGAACTGCATTTAGCAATATTTTTAGTAGCACTGCAGTAGTAATCTAACATACTACAAAATGCTGTTCACCAACCAACGTACCTCAGTTTCACCTTTGCTTCTCCTATCTGTTTCTGTGCGCAGTCTCCACACACATGACTATACACTGTAGTAGTAAATGTGGGAAGGACAGAGGGGAGGGGCTGGAACATAGGGAATACTTACTACTAAAATAGAATGCTTAAGGGAGGATTAAGGAGGAATTAAAGTTGGAGGAAGGGATTTAGGAAGAGATGTGCACCCGCTCGCAAAAGAGTACGCACATTCCTATTCACGCACTGCACTTCTAAAGTTACTGTGGCCAAAAATGAACCAAAACGGCGGGGGCGGGGCCGATCGGCAACTGTGATGGCAGCGCTCGAGGAGAGCTCCGTATCCCGCCAGCCTAAAACCCTGTATAATCCAACAAATATCCATCTAGAGACCCAGATTTCTTCGTCCCTGTAATTTCCGGGACCGCGGGCCGCCTTGAGTGAGAAGCGGCGAGCTTGTGCCCGATTGGGGTAGAGGAACAATGTGAGGGCGGAGCCTGCGACAGAAGTCCTACGAGGCCAGGGACTTGCGTAGATTGGCGCTGCGGCAATCCCTTGCAGTGCAGTCGGGACCGGCGCGACTGAGAACCACCTGCGGCATTCTCCGTGCAACCACTCCCTAGCGGAGACTGACAGTAAGGCTGAGGGCCCGGGGGGCCTCAGGGGTGGGAATGGCTGGGGTGCGGGCGCTGAAGAGGACGGAGGGACCCCTGGAGCATGGAAAGAGATATCTGAATGCGGCCCTCAAAGAGTCGCTGCTCGAGGGGGCTTCTCCTGCGGTATTCCGCCTACCATCTCTACCCCACCCTCCAGAATTGACCTAGTGAGACCGAGGGGAAGGCGCTGGGCACTGTTTCTTCTAATGTTGGTGAGAGTCCCCATTTCATCTTCTTTATCCAGGATCGGCGCACCATAGTGCAAAGTGGCCATTTTAAGCTGGTGGCAGAGGCTGCACTGATTCGGCCTGGGACATGGGGAGCTGCCACAACAGAAAACTCTTTCACGTGCCACGACTGAAGGGTCTTGTCCAGCACTGCTCCGGGCTGTAGGGAGGAAATATCACCTGGGTATCCACCTCTTTTGACGCAGACGTCTCTGACATTGGTGTCTTTTTCCCTCCTACCTGCATCTTGCTGTTCCCCCCCTGATCCCCACACTTTGAAGCAGAGCCGGGAACGGGCTTTATCCAGTGCGCAAGATTTCTTCCCTAAGGACAGCGACGTTCCTACCAATGGACCTGAGAAGAATATCGTAGTCCACATGAGCTTGACTACGGCGTCTGCCCACTGTGGTGGTGCTATACTCTGGAGAGTAACAGGGCTCCAATGGACACTTGATGCGACATGCTTGGGTGTGGCGGGCGTCCTCCACGTATGTACGTAATAGTTGCATCCTCCACAATCGCTGTGGCTTGGTGAGGGACGGTCCGAAGAGGAGACAGGAGGGGCCCATAGAGACAATTGGGATATGGCAACGGCGAAGGGGTCTCGACAAACGTACCAGACTAAGCTGGACAAGTTTGTGCTTTCCAAGGCAGAGAGCCTAGAGGAACAAAATGTTGATCAGGGCGCAAAGAAGTAGGCTGATGAGGGTGCCCATACCCTCCAAAATATTATGGAAGCCATACAGGGGGTCCGTATCAATTTGGATAAAAAAATAGACTCTGTTACCGCAGAAGTGACCCTAATGCATGTAGACCTGCGAACGTTGGGGGAGAGGATCAAAACTGCTGAAAACTCTGTCTCGGATATTCAATCCTTCACTAAAGTATTGGAACAGAAGGTAAAGAAACTTCAGGTCATGACGGGGGAAATGGAGGCCCGGCTGGAAGATCATAAAGGGAGGGCGCGCAGGAACAATGTCCGATTCTTGGGTGTGCCGGAACGGGCGGAAGGTTAGTAGAAGAGAGTAGGAGAGAGTGAGTAGTAGAGAGCAGCCACGGTCGGTAGTAGGAGTTCCCACAGGGCGGTGACGTGGGGAGGGGGAGGGGCAGGGTGGGGGGTAGTAAACTGTGTATTACGGAGGTTTACAGGTAAGTAAACAAATAAATTAATAAAACGAATTTCGTTGCGTGCACTGCATCGCCAAATGCGAAAAGCGAAAAGCTTCAAACACAACTTTTTAAAAGCCCATCCTGAAACCCCTATAACTGACCCTTACTTCTCAATGAACAATGGGCTCATTAAGAACGATATCATTCTTTACACCAAAAGAAGAGCTCAATGGAGAAAGGCCGTTCTCGCTCTCTTCAGGGTATCGCGCACGAAGAAAACCGCGCACGGATTCACTACTATGAGTAGTACAGAGTATAAGAGAATGAGTAGAGAGTAGAAAGTAGTAGAGAGTAGTAGAGAGTGAGTAGTAGAGAGTGAGTGGTAAAGAGTAGTAGAGAGTGAGTAGAGAGTAGTAGAGAGTGAATAGTAGAGTGAGTAGACTAGAGAGTGAGCAGAGTAGAGAGTAGAAGAGAATAGTAGAGAGTGAGTAGTAGAGAGTAGTAGAGAGTGAGTAGTAGAGATTAGTATAGAGTGAGTAGTAGAGAGTGAGTAGTAGAGAGCAGAGAGCAGTAGAGAGTGTAGTAGAGAGTAGTAGAGAGTGAGTAGTAAAATGAGAGTGGGTAGAGTAGAGAGTAGTAGAGAGTAGTAGAGTGAGTAGAGTAGAGAGTAGTAGAGAGTAGTAGAGAGTGAGTATTAGAGAGTAGTAGAGAGTAGTAGAGAGTGAATAGAGCAGAGAGTAATAGAGAGTAGTAGAGAGTGAGTAGTAGAGTGTAGTAGAGAGTAAGTAGTAGAGAGTGAGTAGTAGAGAGTAGTAGAGAGTGAGTAGTAGAGAGTAGTAGAGAGTAGTAGAGAGTGAGTACAGAGTGAGAAAGTAGTAGAGAGTGAGTAGAGTAGAGAGTAGTAGTGTAGTAGAGAGTGTGTAGTAGAGTGTAGTAGAGAGTAGTAGGGAGTGAGGAGTAGAGAGTAGTAGAGAGAGAGTAGTAGAGAGTGAGTAGTAGAGACTAGTAGAGAGTGTGTAGAGAGTAGTAGAGAGTGAGTAGTAGAGAGTAGTAGAGAGTGAGTAGAGAGTAGTAGAGCGTGAGTAGTAGAGAGTGAGTAGTAGAGAGTAGAAGAGTGAGTAGTAGAGAGTAGTAGAGAGTGAGTAGAGATTGAGAGTAGTAGAGAGTAGTAGAGAGTGGGTAGAGAGTGAGTAGTAGAGAGTAGTAGAGTGAGGAGTAGAGAGTGAGTAGTAGAGAGTAGTAGAGAGTGAGTAGAGCAGAGAGTAGTAGAGAGTGAGTAGTAGAGTGTAGTAGATAGTAGTAGAGAGTGAGGAGTAGAGAGTAGTAAAGAGTGAGGAGTAGGGAGTAATAGAGAGAGAGTAGTAGAGAGTAGTAGAGAGTGAGTAGTAGAGAGTGAGTAGTAGAGAGTAGTAGAGAGTGAGTAGTAGAGAGTAGTAGAGTGTAGTAGAGAGTAGCAGAGAGTGAGAAGTAGAGAGTAGCAGAGAGTGTATAGGGAGTGGAGTGAGAGAGTAGTAGAGAGTGAGTAGTAGAGAGTAGAAGAGAGTGAGTAGAGTAGAGAGTAGTAGAGAGTGAGTAGTAGAGTGTAGTAGAGAATAGTAGAGAGTGAGGAGTAGAGAGTAGTAGAGAGAGAGTAGTAAAATGAGAGTGGGTAGAGTAGAGAGTAGTAGAGTGAGTGGAGTAGAGAGTAGTAGAGAGTAGTAGAGAGTGAGTATTAGAGAGTAGTAGAGAGTAGTAGAGAGTGAATAGAGCAGAGAGTAATAGAGAGTAGTAGAGCGTGAGTAGTAGAGTGTAGTAGAGAGTAAGTAGTAGAGAGTGAGTAGTATAGAGTAGTAGAGAGTGAGTAGTAGAGAGTAGTAGAGAGTAGTAGAGAGTGAGTATAGGGTGAGAAAGTAGTAGAGAGTGAGTAGAGTAGAGAGTAGTAGTGTAGTAGAGAGTGTGTAGTAGAGTGTAGTAGAGAGTAGTAGAGAGTGAGGAGTAGAGAGTAGTAGAGAGAGAGTAGTAGAGAGTGAGTAGTAGAGACTAGTAGAGAGTGTGTAGAGAGTAGTAGAGAGTGAGTAGTAGAGAGTGAGTAGAGAGTAGTAGAGCGTGAGTAGTAGAGAGTGAGTAGTAGAGAGTAGAAGAGTGAGTAGTAGAGAGTAGTAGAGAGTGAGTAGAGAGTGAGAGTAGTAGAGAGTAGTAGAGAGTGGGTAGAGAGTGAGTAGTAGAGAGTAGTAGAGTGAGGAGTAGAGAGTGAGTAGTAGAGAGTAGTAGAGAGTGAGTAGAGCAGAGAGTAGTAGAGAGTGAGTAGTAGAGTGTAGTAGATAGTAGTAGAGAGTGAGGAGTAGAGAGTAGTAAAGAGTGAGGAGTAGGGAGTAATAGAGAGAGAGTAGTAGAGAGTAGTAGAGAGTGAGTAGTAGAGAGTGAGTAGTAGAGAGTAGTAGAGAGTGAGCAGTAGAGAGTAGTAGAGTGTAGTAGAGAGTAGCAGAGAGTGAGAAGTAGAGAGTAGCAGAGAGTGTATAGGGAGTGGAGTGAGAGAGTAGTAGAGAGTAGAAGAGAGTGAGTAGAGTAGAGAGTAGTAGAGAGTAGTAGAGAGTGAGTAGTAGAGTGTAGTAGAGAATAGTAGAGAGTGAGGAGTAGAGAGTAGTAGAGAGAGAGTAGTAGAGAGTGAGGAGTAGAGAGTGAGGAGTAGAGAGTGAGGAGTAGAGAGTAGTAGAGAGTGAGTAGTAGAGAGTAGTAGAGAGTGAGAAGTAGAGAGTGAGAAGAGAGTGAGGGCAGTAGAGAGTGAGCAGTAGAGAGTAGTGGAGAGTGAGTAGAGAGTGAGTAGTAGAGAGCAGTAGAGAGTGAGTAGTAGAGAGTAGTACAGAGTGAGTAGAGACTAGTAGAGAGTGAGTAGTAGCGAGTACTAGAGAGTAGAAGAGAGTATTAGAGAGTAGTAGAGAGTGAGTAGAGTGGAGTAGAGAGTACTAGAGAGTAGTAGAGAGTGAGTAGTAGAGTGTAGTCAAGAGTAGTAGAGAGTGAGGAGTAGAGAGTAGGAGAGAGTGAGTAGTAGACAGTAGTAGAGAGAGTAGTAGAGAGTGAGTAGTAGAGAGGAAGTAGTAGAGAGTAGTAGAGTGAGTAGAGTAGAGAGTAGTAGAGA
Organism: Triturus cristatus; assembly: GCF_964204655.1. NCBI lineage: Eukaryota > Metazoa > Chordata > Amphibia > Caudata > Salamandridae > Triturus > Triturus cristatus. The sequence continues at coordinate 180,254,935 of NC_140590.1, forward strand.
GTGAGTAGTAGAGAGTGAGTAGAGAGTGAGAAAGTAGTAGAGAGTGATTAGTAGAGAGTAGTAGAGAGTGAGTAGTAGAGAGCAGTAGAGAGTGAGTAGTAGAGTGTAGTAGAGAGTAGTAGAGAGTGAGGAGTAGAGAGTAGTAGAGACAGAGTAGTAGAGAGTGAGTAGTAGAGAGTAGTATAGAGTGAGTAGAGAGTGAGTAGTACAGAGTATAAGAGAATGAGTAGAGAGTAGAAAGTAGTAGAGAGTAGTAGAGAGTGAGTAGTAGAGAGTGAGTGGTAAAGAGTAGTAGAGAGTGAGTAGAGAGTAGTAGAGAGTGAATAGTAGAGTGAGTAGACTAGAGAGTGAGTAGAGTAGAGAGTAGTAGAGAGTAGAAGAGAATAGTAGAGAGTGAGTAGTAGAGAGTAGTAGAGAGTGAGTAGTAGAGAGTAGTATAGAGTGAGTAGTAGAGAGTGAGTAGTAGAGAGTAGAGAGCAGTAGAGAGTGTAGTAGAGAGTAGTAGAGAGTGAGTAGTAGAATGAGAGTAATAGAGAGTGGGTAGAGTAGAGAGTAGTAGAGAGTAGTAGAGTGAGTAGAGTAGAGAGTAGTAGAGAGTAGTAGAGAGTGAGTATTGGAGAGTAGTAGAGAGTAGTAGAGAGTGAATAGAGTAGAGAGTAGTAGAGAGTAGTAGAGAGTGAGTAGTAGAGTGTAGTAGAGAGTAGTAGAGAGTGAGTAGTAGAGAGTAGTAGAGAGTGAGTAGTATAGAGTAGTAGAGAGTAGTAGAGAGTGAGTACAGAGTGAGAAAGTAGTAGAGAGTGAGTAGAGTAGAGAGTAGTAGTGTAGTAGAGATTGTGTAGTAGAGTGTAGTAGAGAGTAGTAGAGAGTGAGGAGTAGAGAGTAGTAGAGAGAGAGTAGTAGAAAGTGAGTAGTAGAAACTAGTAGAGAGTGTGTAGAGAGTAGTAGAGAGTGAGTAGTTGAGAGTAGTAGAGAGTGAGTTGAGAGTAGTAGAGCGTGAGTAGTAGAGAGTGAGTAGTAGAGAGTAGAAGAGTGAGTAGTAGAGAGTAGTAGAGAGTGAGTAGAGAGTGAGAGTAGTAGAGAGTAGTAGAGAGTGGGTAGAGAGTGAGTAGTAGAGACTAGTAGAGTGAGTAGTAGAGAGTGAGTAGTAGAGAGTAGTAGAGAGTGAGTAGAGCAGAGAGTAGTAGAGAGTGAGTAGTAGAGTGTAGTAGATAGTAGTAGAGAGTGAGGAGTAGAAAGTAGTAAAGAGTGAGGAGTAGGGAGTAATAGAGAGAGAGTAGTAGATAGTAGTAGAGAGTGAGTAGTAGAGAGTGAGTAGTAGAGAGTAGTAGAGAGTGAGTAGTAGAGAGTAGTAGAGTGTAGTAGAGAGTAGCAGAGAGTGAGAAGTAGAGAGTAGCAGAGAGTGTATAGGGAGTGGAGTGAGAGAGTAGTAGAGAGTGAGTAGTAGAGAGTAGAAGAGAGTGAGTAGAGTAGAGAGTAGTAGAGAGTAGTAGAGAGTGAGTAGTAGAGTGTAGTAGAGAATAGTAGAGAGTGAGGAGTAGAGAGTAGTAGAGAGAGAGTAGTAGAGAGTGAGGAGTAGAGAGTGAGGAGTAGAGAGTAGTAGAGAGTGAGTAGTAGAGAGTGAGTAGTAGAGAGTAGTAGAGAGTGAGTAGAGACTAGGCCTTTAAGCTGAATCAGTCTAAGTCCTTCCTTGCTAGCACCCTTCAATCTGCTCACACATTAGCAATCGTGGCCTAACTTTTCCCCCACACTTGATTGTCTCTCTCTTCCCGTATAGGGTAGAAACGCTCTCAACTGGTCACCCTACGCCCCTCTAGGTCCACGTTTTTTCTTCCCCCTTCCCCGTGTGGCCCCGACACGATGGAACACTACGGTAACTTCACCTACGCCATCATTTACCCCCCTAACCTATCAAAAAAAGCAGCGAAAAGCTTCAAACACAACTTTTTAAAAGCCCATCCTGAAACCCTTATAACTGACCTTTACTTCTCAATGAACAATGGGCTCATTAAGAACGATATCATTCTTTACACCAAAAGAAGAGCTCAATGGAGAAAGGCCGTTCTCGCTCTCTTCAGGGTATCGCGCACGAAGAAAACCGCGCACGGATTCATTATATCCATCCTTCCCTCCCTATTCTTTAACGCGGTAGCCACTATCAACATCTATCATAACGGTATCATTCTTATCCAAGCTTCAGACCACAACCTCAACCTGTTTGATCACATTTTCCCTCGCATCAAGGAGAGAGTCACTCTTTCGTTCCCTTCCTTTCCTTCGAATCGCTCCGATCATGTCAGCCCCCAGCTGGATCCCGAGATTAGACAGAATGCCCACCCGTCCCCATCAGCGCCCACTTTAGGTCCAGATCCCAACGACTCACCATCTAACGACGCAATCCTACCCTTAACCCCCTCTCAACTCATCTCCATTTACCCCCTCACCACCCCTCACGTCGGATGTATGACGTTACAACGCATGCTTTTACAACGCATGCTGTTACAACGAAAGTTTTACAACGCATGCGATGTTACAACGCATGCTTTTACAACGCAAGTCTTTACATCGACATACACTAGATGGCGTGCTGACATTAGAAATGTGTAATTTACTATTCTAACTCCAGTCCACGTTGCAGTAGGGAAGGTGTTTGGATAGTAAACGACACTATTTCTAATGTTAGCACGCCATCTAGTGCAAGTCGATGTAAAGACTTGCGTTGTAAAAGCATGCGTTGTAACATCGCATGCGTTGTAAAAGTTTTGTTGTAATGGTAGTGCGGTGTAAAAGTTGCGTTGTAAAGGTTGTTCCCCCCTCAGCTCCCCACTACACCTCCCCCACCATGCCACCCCACACCCAATTCCTGTTATCACCATGTCAGCCCCTCCTTTACTCTGACTGCTCTTAGCCCTACCGCCTCTCTCCCCCCGCACATCGCATCATCTCCCCCATCTCCACCCCTCACCATCAACTCCAGTTCCTCCACTCAGTCCGTCAGCCCCACCTACACTATCATAGACTCCGGCACGGCCATATCGCATAATCCACCCACTACGCCATCTTGCACTCCCTCTCCCCTCTCTGATACTTCCAAAACTCTCCTTTTGCACGGCAGCCCCACCTCTTCTCTGACAGATCAGTGCGTAACCAACCCTCTCGCCCCCCATCTTAAGACCTTCTCACTCCTCCTTCCCGCCGTCACCCACTCAGATAGAGCTTTATACCTCGTCCCCAACCTCAATCCCCCCTTTCAGGACACTGCTGAGGCCACTACCCAGTTTTCCGACTCGGCACTCCCCTCCAATAAGGAAACTTTCTCACCTGTCCTGAATCTTGACAAACTACTCTCAGCCCTCCTACAAATCAAATCTGACATTCGTACACTGCACGACCTTATGGTACAACAACCTAGACCCTTTCGTTATTCACACAAACTCAGTTCCTCCACACCCCCCAAGACCGTAAGACGCACTCATCATCTGCGCACATTCTCCCAGGCTAGGGGACCTCCAAGCTGGAGCACTGTCCCGTTCCCGAATGACATCTCACGCCCATGCATCTATCCGACTCAGAATTAAAAGCGCTCCTTCATTCTTATGAGCCACCGCACCCATCACATAATGCTGGACCTCCAGCTACGGCTCACACAGACTCCAGAATACCTGCTATACCTACCAACTCACACCGACCCATCAGACACAACCCCAGAGGTATTGTTGCAAATAACCTCACTAGAATACCCCTCAGAAGTGAACCATCCATAGCATCCATCAAGCAAAATCTCAGCTGTATCCTGCTGAACTGCAGATCTGCGTCTAGACACGCTGCGGATATAGCTGACCTACTTATTGCTAACAAACCAGACATTCTGATCCTGACTGAAACTTGGCTAAAGGAAACGTCTACCCCCATCATGGACATCCTGCTTCCCCCTAACTCTGACATCACCAGACTAGACAGAGCTGACAGACAAGGAAGGGGGTTAGCCTGCATTCACCAGATCAGCCTTACAGTTTCCATCTCTAATGCCCCTTCGGTACCCTCATGCGAATATCTTTGCTTAAACATAGCCAATAACAACAAACAAATTTGCTCTCTACACACCTTCTACCACCCTCCCGGTGACAACCTAACATTCATTGAACACCTCATGGAAATTCTAACATCTAATGACAACCAACAATATAAGCAAATCTTCTTGGATGACTTCAACCTACACTGGGATGACGAGAACGACCCTGGGGTAAACAGCCTCAAAGCCTTCCTTGCTGACCTCAATCTTGTCCAAATTTGTAACAGCCCGACACACGACAAAGGTGCCACTCTAGACCAAATAATTTCCAAAGCGGGCGCCACACAACTTGTCTCGATTCTCCCCTGCGACTGGTCTGACCATCATGTCATTTCTTTCCAAATCTTGGAAACGATTAAACGACGCCCAACTCAACCCTTGAGATCTAAGACCTGGAAGATAAACCTGAAACTCGCTGGCTCGAAACTCTTTTCATTAGTTAATTCTAACCATCTCCACCCCCCTGAAGACCTCAAGGATGTTCAGGAGCTGACCAGTCACTACTTCCGTTCCATGAACAACCTACTTGACAATATTGCCCGCTTCAGCTAAAAAGTACCTCTACTAAAGAGTCAAAACCCTGGTACGATGGGAGACTAAATGATGACAGACGCACTCTCAGATTACTGGAACGTCGTTGGAGAGCTGACCCCTCTACTCATCACCTCAAGCTTCTCAGACACTCCAGAAACGCTTACTTTAGGAAGATCAGAAAAGCGAAAACCGTCTTCTTCAGATCACAACTAGACAGGGCCAGGAACCGCCCCAAAAAGCTTTTTGATCTTATCAAAACTCAGACCAATAACCCTCCCAATCTCCCTAACCTGATCCCACCCTCTCTTCCCAATTGTGACGAATTTGCCACCTTCTTCGCGACCAAGACGGAATCCATTAAATCAGACCTAAGAAAAGACCTCTTAGTCATTGCCGACCAGAGTAAGAACCCAGCTCTGCCCTTGGCAGAGGCTCAAGAAAATGACCTCCCAAAATGTAAACTAAAAAACAACGCATCATGGTCCCACTTCAACACTTACAGTGAAGAGCACATATTAAAGACGCTAACTTCTCTGAAACCCTCCAATCACTTCTTAGACCCACTACCGGCCAATTACCTAAAAGACTTCATTCCCCTAGTCCTACCCCTATGGACTAAGATCATCAACTCGTCCCTTCTTCAAGGATCCATCCCGGACAGCCTGAAAACAGGGCAGGTCTCTCCGATCCTTAAGAAACCTACAGCTGACCCTTCGGATCCAAACAACTATCGCCCGATCTCCAACATCCCAATGCTGGCCAAACTCCTGGAAAAATGTGTTAATTCACAGCTGAACAACCAGATTGCTCAATTCAACCTACTTAACCAGTTTCAATCAGGCTTCCGAGCTGATCATAGCACTGAATCGGCCATGACACATATTCTTGACGACGCGCTAAAAATCCTAGACCAAAACGAAGCCTGTTTACTAATTCTTCTCGATCTATCCTCAGCTTTTGACACTGTCAAACACGACAACCTGCTCACTCTCCTGAAAAATAGAATGGGAATTTCGGGTTCTGTTTTTAACTGGTTCACCTCCTTCCTGCAAAATAGATCCCAAAGCTTCAAGGTCAACCAATCTCTGTCCAACCCCATGCCAGTCACGCTATGAGTTCCACAAGGCTCTTCTCTCTCTCCCACCCTTTTCAACCTCTTTATGGAACCACTCACCGATCTTCTCAGCTTTGCCAAAATTCACTTTCACATGTACGCTGACGATACCCAAATATACATCAAGATTCATTCTCTGGAAGACATCAAATCACTAAACTCCACACTACAAAAAACCCAAACCTGGCTGGCCGAAAACCACTTGAAACTAAACTCCCTCAAAACTGAATTCCTCCTAATCGCTCCCCCCAACAAATCTCCAATCATACTCGAATGGATGAAACACCTTACAGCTCTTAATGGTCATCCGCTAGTCGTGGGCTCAGCAAAATCTCTGGGGGTCACGCTTGACAGTAACCTAAAGATGCAGAAACATATCAGCGCCGCCACAAAAGGAGCTAACTTCCATCTGAAGACTCTTCGTAAACTAAAACCCTTTTTACCGGCCCAAGATCTAAAACTAGCGGTCCAAGCATTAGTAATCCCTCGTGTGGAATACGGGGCAGTTACCCTTTGCGGCCTTCCGAGGACATCGACAGCCCCACTAAGAGCCACGATCAACTCTGCTGCGAGACTCATCACGGGCTCAAAGAGAAACTCCCACATTTCACCAGACTTGAGAGCACTCAACTGGCTTCCGTTTGAAGCCAGAATCCATCTGAAAATCGCTTGTATGACCCACAATGCCCTCCACCACAATACCCCCCACTACCTAGCTCAGAAATTGGTGCGCTCTTCGGGCAACAGAGCCTCCAGGAGTGCCAAGACTCTTCTTTTGAAACCACAAAGATTTGCCAAAAAAAAAAACCTATAACCGATCCTTCTCGGGCATGTCTCCTAGGATCTGGAATGCCTTACCCATTGAAACAAGAATGAACCCTTCTTCTGCCGCATTCAAAAAAGAAGTGAAAGCGATCCTCATGGCTAAATTCACATGAACTTTGTTGCGGTTTTCTGTATATTATGTTTGGTGACTGTTTGTTTGATACTCTTTAGTTTGTCCCTATGTATAGCTTAATCTTTATGACTTTCAGAACTGCACCTATAACCTGTTAAGCGCTCTGTTACTCGCAAGAGTCTTGTTCGCGCTATATAAAACTTCAAAAATAAAAATAAATAAAATAGTAGAGAGTGAGTAGTAGCGAGTACTAGAGAGTAGAAGAGAGTAGTAGAGAGTAGTAGAGAGTGAGTAGAGTGGAGGGGAAACATCCTTTACCACGCAACCATTACAACGCGGTATGGTTACATCGTGGTTTTAACAACGCAAGTCGTTACACCGACTTGCACTGGAGGGCGCTGTAGGCTAAGGAATAGTGTGAATTACTTTCCAACACCTTCCCTACTGTACGTAGACTGGAGTTGGAATAGTAATTCACACTATTCCTATGTCCAGCGCCCTCCAACGCAAGTCGATGTAACGACTTGCGTTGTTAAAACCGCGATGTAACATACCGTGTTGTAATGGTATGCGTTGTTACATCATACATCCAGAGTGGAGTAGAGAGTACTAGAGAGTAGTAGAGAGTGAGTAGTAGAGTGTAGTCGAGAGTAGTAGAGAATGAGGAGTAAAGAGTAGGAGAGAGTGAGTAGTAGAGAGTAGTAGAGAGAGTAGTGGAGAGTGAGTAGTAGAGAGGGAGTAGTAGAGAGTAGTAGAGAGTGAGAGTAGAGAGTAGTAGAGGGAGTAGAGTAGAGAGTAGTAGAGAGTGACTAGTAGAGAGTGAGTAGTAGAGAGTGAGAAAGTAGTAGAGAGTGATTAGTAGAGAGTAGTAGAGAGTGAGTAGTAGAGAGCAGTAGAGAGTGAGTAGTAGAGTGTAGTAGAGACTAGTAGAGAGTGAGGAGTAGAGAGTAGTAGAGACAGAGTAGTATAGAGTATTAGAGAGTGAGTAGTAGAGAGTGAGTAGTAGAGAGTAGTAGAGAGTGAGTAGAGAGTGAGTAGTACAGAGTATAAGAGAATGAGTAGAGAGTAGAAAGTAGTAGAGAGTAGTAGAGAGTGAGTAGTAGAGAGTGAGTGGTAAAGAGTAGTAGAGAGTGAGTAGAGAGTAGTAGAGTGAATAGTAGAGTGAGTAGAGTGAGTAGACTAGAGAGTGAGTAGAGTAGAGAGTAGTAGAGAGTAGTAGAGAGTACTAGAGAGTAGAAGAGAATAGTAGAGAGTGAGTAGTAGAGAGTAGTAGAGAGTGAGTAGTAGAGAGTAGTATAGAGTGAGTAGTAGAGAGTGAGTAGTAGAGAGTAGAGAGCAGTAGAGAGTGTAGTAGAGAGTAGTAGAGAGTGAGTAGTAGAATGAGAGTAGTAGAGAGTGAGTAGAGTAGAGAGTAGTAGAGAGTAGTAGAGTGAGTAGTAGAGAGTGAGTAGTAGAGAGTAGTAGAGAGTGAATAGAGTAGAGAGTAGTAGATAGTAGTAGCCCTCAGAGGAACCCTCATCAACAGACCCCCAGGACCACAAGCACAGTTCCGCGACTCCATCACCGACCTCGTCAGCACACATGCCCTCACCTTCACGGACTACATCCTCCTCGGGGACCTGAACTTCCACCTCGAGAACAACGACACCAACTCCTCTCTGATCGCCAACCTCGCCAACCTCGGACTCAGACAACTCATCACTACACCCACCCACTCTGCCGGCCACACGCTTGACCCCATCTTCTGCGCAAGCTCCCAAGTCTCCTTCAACCACACCATCGAGCTCCACTGGACCGATCACTGTGGCATCCACTTCACCTTCTGGAAACCCACCAAGCACCACCGCACCCAACAAATGCCGCGCCGCTACTGGAGCAAAGTCACCGAAGACCAGCTTTCCACCACCCTCGCCCAGAGCCCACCCGCAGATCCGACCGACCCCGACACTGCCGCTCGCAACCTCAAACAGTGGATCAACGACTGCGCCAACACCCTCACCCCACTCCAGAAGCCCTCCTCCTTCACACTAGCAAGAAAGCCAGCTGGTTCACCGAAGACCTCCAGGCCTCCAAGCGAACCTGCCGAAAACTCGAAAAAAGCTGGATCCGTGAACGAACACCGGAAAGCTACACAGCCCACAAGAACGCCACCCACAGACACCACCACCTCATCAGATCTGCCAAAAAGACCTCCTTCAACGACCGCCTAGACAACAACGCACACAACAGCAAAGAGCTCTTCAACATCGTGAAGGAACTCTCCAACCCCAGTTCCAACACCAACGACATCCCACCTGCACAAGACCTGTGCGACTCACTGGCCACCTTCTTCCATCGCAAGATCACAGACATCCACGACAGCTTCAACGCCGTCACCACCCCGGCAACAACGAAGACCCCCGCTCCCACGACCACCACTCGCACCAACTGCCTGATCACCTGGACCAACATCAACAATGACGACACTATCAAGATCATGAACACCGTCCACTCCGGATCCCCGGAAGACCCCTGTCCACACCACATCTTCAACAAAGCCAGAAGCACCATCGCACCCCATCTCCGGAAAACCATAAACATCTTCCAGACAGCGACATTCCCGGAGAGCTGGAAGCACGCAGAGATCAACGCCTTAGTCAAGAAACCCAAGGTGGACACCAAGGACCTTAAAAACATCCGACCCATCTCCCTGCTCCCGTTCCCGCCGAAGATCATCGAAAAGGCCGTCAACAAACAACTGACCAGCTTCCTCGAGGAGAACAGCATCCTGGACCCATCCCAGTCCGGGTTCCGCAGCAACCACAGCACCGAAACTGCCCTCATTGCCGCCACCATTGACATCAGGACCCTGCTAGACAACGGAGAAACCGCGGCCCTCATCCTCCTGGACCTGTCAGCCGCCTTCAACATGGTCTGCCACTGCACACTATGAACACGCCTCTACGATGCCGGAATCCAAGAGAAGGACCTGGACTGGACCTCCTCTTTGCTCTCCGGCAGAACACAGAGCGTCCGCCTCCCCCCCTTCCGCTCCGAAGTCACCCAGATCATCTACTGCGTACCCCAAGGCTCATCCCTCAGCCCAACGTTGTTCAACGTTTACATGGCACCACTCGCCCACATCACACGCTGGCACGACCTCAACATCATCTCCTATGCCGCCGACACCCACCTGATCCTCTCCCTCACGAAGGACCCCCACACCGCCAAAACCAACCTCCGCGAAGGAATGAAGGCTGTCTCCAACTGGATGAGGAACAGCCGACTGAAACTGAACTCGGACAAGATGGAGGTCCTTATCTTTGGATCCACCCCCTCGGCCTGGGATGACTCCTGGTGGACGACTGCACTAGGAACACCCCCAAAACCCACGGACCACGCACGCAACCTAGGGATCATCCTCGAATCCACCCTCTCCATGACGAAGCAGGTCAACGCCGTCTCCTCCTCTTGCTTTAACACCCTCCTCATGCTTCGCAGGATCTTCAAGTGGATCCCCACCGAAACAAGGACAGTCACCCAGGCCCTCGCCAGCAGTAGACTGGACTACAGAAACGCGCTCTATGCAGGAGCCCCGGCCAAACTCCTGAAACAGCTTCAACTAATCCAGAACGCCTCCGCATGCCTGATCCTCGACATCCCTCGCCGCAGCCACATCACACCTTACCTGAGAAACCTGCACTGGCTCCCTGTCAACAAGAGGATAACCTTTCAACTTCTCACCCACGCACACAAGGCACTCCACAACACCGGACCAACGTACCTCAACAGCCGACTCAGCCTCTACACTCCCACCCGCCAGCTCCGCTCCGCAGGTAGCACCCTCGCCATGGTCCCCCGCATCCGAAGAGTGATTGCCAGCGGCAGATCATTCTCCCACCTCGCCGCCAAGACAGGGAACACCCTCCCCATTCGCCTGCGGCAGACCGAAGACCTTCTGACCTTCAGAAGACTCCTCAAGACCTGGCTCTTCGAACAGTAGCAGCTCCCCCCCCTAGCGCCTTGAGACCCTCACGGGTATGTAGTGCGCTTTACAAATGCCATGATTGATTGATTGATTGAGTAGAGAGTAGTAGAGAGTGAGTAGTAGAGAGTGAGTAGAGAGTAGTGGAGAGTGAGTAGAGAGTAGTAGAGAGTGAGAAGAGAGTAGAGTAGAGAGTAGTAGAGAGTGAGTAGTAGAGAGTAGTAGAGAGTGGGTAGAGTAGAGAGTAGTAGAGGGTGAGTAGTAGAGAGTGAGTAAGAGAGAGAGTAGTAGAGAGTGAGTAGTAGAGAATCATAGAGTAGAGAGTGAGTAGTAGAGAGTAGTAGAGAGTGAGTAGAGAGTAGTAGAGAGTAGTAGAGAGTGAGTAGTAGAGTGAGTAGTAGAGAGTGAGTAGTAGAGGGTAGTAGAGAGTGAGTAGTAGAGAGTAGTAGAGAGTGAGTAGTACAGAGTAGAGAGCAGTAGTGGAGAGTAGTAGAGAGTGAGTAGTAGAGAGTGAGCAGTAGCAATCCACTAACCGGCTACCTCTCCAATCACTCATTGACGTAGATGCTTGTCTTTGACCCTGTACAACTCTTGGCTGCGTGTATGATTGCGCCATACAGATACCAGAAACATGCAGCACTAAGCATGTAAGGACCCGTAGTTTTACTTTCCCATTATAAGTACAGGCCTGCTAGACCCAGCAATCTTGCTGGTTATCTATCTGTGTGTATAATCCGCAAAAACGTGTGCTGCCCTTGTAAAGCTTTTGTGAGCTTAACTTCAAATATAAGATGTTCGCTTCGAGGATGAACAAAGGACAATGTTTTGCACCTGGTGTTCACAGCAGGCCTTGTTGGAAGTCTCCCTCATGACATGGGTGCCAGTTGGCAGCAATGGCGTCTGATTGGTTTTCACTGGCCCTCTTTGTACGATGTACAGCATTAAATCATGAGTGGAATCAGATTTCCGTTATTCCTCCATTCTGCCTGGGATCCAAATAGCCGCGTATGCCTCATGCTTTTAATCTTTTAATTAGAAAATGTCTGTCACATTCTTCTCACAACGGGACTGGATAGGAACCAAGCGCTGCCCCCTCGGCCCCGTGATGCAAGCCGAGCTGGGTGACACAGTGGCGTTAGGAAATCTGCCCGCCCTGTCACGCCTTCCAGTAAAGCCATGGCGGCCTTCCCGTAAAGAAGAAAGGTCAAATTTCCCGTGGTGTGAGTCAGTGTTTGGGAACGGTCTGTGTACGGCTGGCATGACAGGAACTAGGGAGGTCGTCGGGCTGGCGCGCAGTGCACGCGTGCGCGCATGGTGGCGTGCTTTCACTTTAAACTGCGTTTAAAGTGAAAGCACGCATGTTCAACAAGATGGCGGCAGACTGTCCACTGTCCTTACATGCACGGGCATGCTGTTAGGTTTGGACAAATGGCGAGAGCAGCCATCTTTGTCCATCCCTGCGCGTGCATGTAAGGCTTTCGGAGAATCGATTCCAAAAGGTACTCGCAATAGCTGCTTTCGCTAGGCGAGACCTAAGAAGGGTCCTCCGGGGAAAGAATATCAAGTATGCCAAGATCTTTCCAGCAAAACTCAGAGTAATGACGGATGGGCAAGTCTGGTTCCTCTTGTCTCCAGAGGACACGTGGGACTGGTTTGAATGATGGCAAATGCATGATCCCTCGCAACATGATTCGAGGCGTCGAGAGTGGGGGCTGGATGATCGACGGGATTCCTTTAACTCAAGGGAAGGCACCCAATAGGAATAGTGTCACTCTCAGTTGTTTGTCTGTGTGGAGGGTTCCTCATCGATTGTTGTTTCCTGATGTCGTGATCGGGTGCTGTTCGGGACCGCCTGGGACTCGGCGATGAAGCTACTCTTCACCAAGTAACTTTGCTCTGGGAAGGGGGGTACATTATTGACTGTTGGACCCGTGAAATTCTTACTGCTATTATGCTATAGTTTATCTTCACTCACCACGGGACATAGTCTGCTTCTTGCCGGGGGGATCACAAGCTTTCATACATGGGCATTCTGGTTTGAATTGGGGTACTATTAGATCTTGGGCTGGGGTTGACGGGGCCACGTTCCCTCTACAAAGTTTTATGGGGTTGGGCAAACAGGGGTTCTGCACATTTGGGGGTTGGGCAGTTTGGGGTCCATGTTGCAGGGAGGCAAGGAGGGGGGAGGGATTGGGTGGTTTCCCAAGGGTTTGTTGTTTTGTCGTTCAATGTTTAATTTCATTTGCAATGTTGTTCTCTGACAGTGCAAGAGAGGTACCTATTTTGACAGTAGATCGTCCAACACTAAACATGTGATTTATTTGACCATGTTGCTGATCTTTTTACTAGTAATGAGGGATCCAACGACATTGTATAGATGCTGGGTCCGGGGCTGGAGCCCCCATTACATCTCATAAATGGCCAGAAAACAGGAACAGCCTTTTCAACTTAAATTGCTTTCATGGAATGTTAACGGGCTTGGGGATAGAATAAAGTGAGGGATTGTCCTACAATACTTAAAGAGGCAGGCCCTGATTTGGTCCTGCTGCCGGAAACTCACATACAAGGTTCCTCGTACTGCGCTTTGAATAGGTGGAGGTATAAGCTGAGACGGCAGACTACTTAACATCACTTCACTGTACATTTCACCTCAACTTCACCTCCCGACTCTTACTGATTTGGGTGCATATCTGCTCATTTTGCCGGAGGGAGAGTTGTTGCTTAGGAGTGATTATAACACCACATTAAATGGTGAAGGCGATAGGCGGCCAGCGAGGCCGGAAGAGCCGGCTGGGAGAGCGCTGGGAGAATTTTTAACAGCAATGGGCCTGTTGGATCAAGGAGAACCTACAATCCGTCCTCCCTCCAGTACACCTTTCATTTGGGTGTGCACGGGAGTTTGTCTCGTATAGATTATTTATTTTGTAGCGCAGACCAGCTTTCCCTGTTTAGAGAGGTGGGCCACCTCCCTAGGGGCATCTCAGATAATTCCCCGGTGATTGCCACATATGGTGATAGTCCCTCTGAACATAGCGGTGAAATGTGGCTTAACCCCTAGTATTTGAGGCTCCCTAAGATTCGGGAGGGATTCATTGAAATGACAGAAAATTATTTCAAAGAAAATGTGGGCTCAGTGGATTCAGACTCCACATTGTTGGAGGCGTATGAAACAGTTGTTAGGGGGCAGGGAGTATCTATGGTCGCTGGGTATAAGAAAGAAAAGCAGAAACAGTTACTTGTCCTAGAAGACAAAATAACCCAACTGGAGAAAGAGCTAGTGACTGCAGTCTCAAACATGAATTGCTCCTTAAGCAGAAGGAATATAGAGATATCACTGAAGAGGTGGCTAAGGCTCACTATCGAGCCACACAGTGTCAGATCTATGAAATAGGGGATAAAGAGAGCAAGCTTCTGGCACGGCTGGACCGACAAGAGCAGGCCTATAGGTGGGTTTCTGAAATTGTCACAGAGGGTGGCGGTTGCCTTAAGGACAGGAAAAGTATAGCAGGGGCCTTTACGGAATTCTTCCAAGCAGTATACACATCTGCAAGTGTATATTTAGGAGACGAGGCAAGAGCGCTGTTGTCTACCCTTATACTCCCTGTGTTGGATGATGCAGAGGTGGAGGGGCTTGAGCTGCATTTGACCAAAGACGAGGTTACCCTGACAATTGGTGCTTACAATCGGGAAAGGCGATGGGACCGTGTGGTCTTCCAATAGAATTGTTTAAAATTAATGCATCTACCATAGCCCCTTATTTAATAGATATGTATGAAGAGAGTGTGGTTGAGGGCATTCTTCCTGAGGCTCAAAGACTGGCGAATGTGGTGGTGATTCACAAACAGGGCAAACCTGCAGAACGGTGCGGATCGTATCGGCCGATATCGTCATTGAATCCAGAAGTGAAAATATTGCAAAAATTGGGTACATTGGCCGGTTGATAAACCTGCTTATAGGATGGATAGGTATAATATGATAAATGGCTCTTACCAACGGGCACCCTATGGAGACCGGAAGAATGCCCCAGTATACACACTGACCGCAACTACGGTGGCATTGTGGCATGCTGCAACCTCCGCCTTGGACTGGAAAAACAGTATTACCCTTGTCACCCCCTCTTTGAATCTGATTGATTGGGGCTCCTGGTTCATAGCCCAGGGTTTCGCAAGTGGGATCTCATTGGGCTCTCAACAGTAGGTGACTTATGGGCGAGAGGCAGGGTGGTCCCTTTTAGTGATCTACAATGTGATCATGATCTGAATCCGGGGGCAACCTTTCTATACCTGCAGGTGCGTAGCGCATTGTATAAATCTGTACCCATGGGCACGGACCTCCCAGCAGCCTCGTCATTAGAAGATAAACTTCTTGATGATTATTTAAAGGACAAAGTAATCTCCTTGACCTATAGGAAGATTTTATATAACCCCCCGAATGCCTTAGGGAAGATCCGTTCTAAGTGGGTGGAGGATGTGGGAAATCTAGATGATGAAGAGTGGCAGGAAGCGCTGGCCTCTCCTCAAGAGGTCGCAGTGTCGTCCACATTTAAATTGGTTCAGCTTAAGCTCCTCCACAGAGTTTAATATACAAGCTTTGCATTAACCAGGATGGGCGTTACGGGTTCCCCGCAGTGTCGCCGGGGTTGTGGGCAAGTGGGCACATACTTACACCAGTGGTGGGAATGTCCAGGTATACGGCAGTATTTGAGGAAAGTGACCTCAAAGATGTGGGAAGTTTGTGGGAAAAGTATGGAAGTCACCCCCCGACTTTGCCTTCTGAGCATATGGGAAGCGACTGACCTGAAAGCCAAAGAAAGGATCTGGGTTTCCCTTGGGAATGTAGTTGAAAAACGTAATATAGCCAGAACTTGAAAGGGAGACATGCTACTCAAACTCTGTGACTGGGAAACTGACATGGACTGGTGTATGCAGACAGAGAGGGTGGTCTATGAAGGGAGGGGTTGCCCCCAAAAGTGGACCAAGATCTGGGGTGACTTGAACAAAGCAAGGGGATTGTTATGTGAGCCGTTTCTTGATCCCTCTACACAAGATTGTATGACTCCGCAACATCATTGGTCATAAAGTCGAAATTGAAGTTCTGTAATGTGATGGAAACGTTAGACTACATTGACAAATCGTTGGTGGTTTTGGTACTTATGCACAATGTCACTTTATTATATCCTGTCATATGTTTGGTTTTCATTAATCAATAAAAATATTTATTAAAAAAAAATAATAATAAACCAAAACATTAGTTAAGGTACTCCAGTCCAACACCACATATGGCCAACCACTGGAACTACAACACTCTCCCATTGAAAATAATGGAGGTCGAGCCTTTAAAAAACCCATAGGAAATATAGTTATAATAAAACAAATTTAATATACAACAAATCTAAAAATAAAGCATGTTTTTATTTTAGTTTCACATATTTAATTTAAAATGTAATGTAACATATTTTTTTATTAAAATAGAATTACATTATTTTTAATTAATTTCCTAAATCACATTTAACATTTAATAATACATGATGAAAATGTTGTTTTGTTACTTATGGTTTGATTTTTTTAAATGTAAACTTATAAGAATAATGGTAATTTAAGTTGCTATATTTCAAATAATTATATTTTAAATTTAAATTGTGTTTTTGATCCTGTAGAATTATTGTTATCTTGTTTTACATTTGAAATATAGAAAATAATTTACATTAATATTTAACATAATAATATTTTTATCATTCTTTTCAAGTTTAAAAGCACTTTCCCCTATATTTCACCATTGTGATATGTACACGACTGTGGTGGAGATCTCCATATGGTAAAGTATAGAGAAAATGTAAAAGTTTATTAAACTTGGAAAAAATCTGGTAAATATTAATATAAATTAATTTTATATATGTATTCTAAATGGAGAAATTAAAATTAAACTGCTACAGTACTATTAAATTAATTTTGAATTAAGAATTCATTAATTTAGATACACATTATTAAATTATAATCATTTTATGAAAGATGTATAAAATAAATTATTTAAAAATATTTAAATTATATTTTAATAAAAGGTGATGTTGCATTAATGTTTGTAATTCAAATGTGTTCATAAAATAATGAATATAAACAACAGTTTTATTTTGAGATTTTTAATTCAATGAGGTTTATTTATATTTGAAACTATTTTAAATATTGTAATTTAACATTATATCCTGTGGGGTTCTTTTTTAAGCCACTGCCTTACTTATTTTCTATGGAGGGTGTTGTAGTATAAGTGGTTGGCTATGTGTAGTGCTAGACTTACTACTGCTCCTTTTTAGCAGTAGTAACTTACACTTGCAAATTTGATTACATATTACGTCTACACTTATGAATAACTTTACACTTGTAAATGGTTAATAGACAAAAGTAGCAAAGTTACTCAAAGTGTAAAAGTAAACTTAGAGGTGCAAATTGCTCACAGGTATGGTACATTTGTGAATAGCCCACAAGTGTTTCTATGAGGCAAACTGATAATGTGGTATGTGTCATCGGTTCTTCTTATGAAGCATGTCACCCTGTGCTTCTTTCTTATGTCCCATGGGACATAGGGAGGACCTGTGTGCCTGCCACCATGTCTTCCTATTTCGTATGTCAATATGTGCTTGATGTCACATTTCAAAATGTCATCTTATGTGCTCCTCTGTCCTTGTTTGCTTGTGCCCTAATCCTCCATGTTCATATAACTTTATAGTGACTCAGGGGTCCATTATGATGGCATCGCAAGGGAGCCAGGGACCGACTGCCAAAGTTGCGGAGGTCCTGCCATGTGCATTAGGATGCACCCGCCACAGTGGCGGGCGCATCCTGGGCCTTTTACATTGCGGGTGGATCTGCTGGCTGCAGACCCACTCACAATGTAAAAGTACTGTGCACAGCATTGCCATGCACTACGTGGCAGGCACCACGTGGTGCCTGCCACATAGTGAATTGCAATGAGGGGGGTACCATAGGTACCCCCCATGTGACCCCCAACACTTTGGGGGCCTGCAACGGGCCCCCAACAGCAAAAATCGCATGCCTTTCCATGGCGGCAACGCCGCCATGGAAAGGCTGCTCTCCGCCTGCATCATGATATGGATGGCGGTGTCTTGCAGACACCACCACCATATCATGCCCCTTTTCCGCCTGGCCGGCGAGTCGACCGATACAAATGCAGCGGACGGTTTTTCTGTCCGCTGCGGACCCCCCAGCCATACTAATATGGCGGGGGGTCATTCAGGTATGGATAGCGGGCGGATCGCCCCTGCCGGGCCAGCGGTGGCTACTGCCAGCCCGGCAGGGCGATCCGCCTGCCATCCTAATGGGCTCCTCAATGCCCCATATTACCATGTGTTTCTAGTAAATGAATAACTCATGTTCCAATAGCTTTCTAGTCATCTAATAACCCAGGTTGCCTTGTATTTGTATTGGTCTATTGCCCGAGGTTACCATGTGTTTCTATTTTCCACATCATCTGAGTCCATATTCCTAAAGATGACATGTGATCCCACATCACCTTCCTCTGGATATATTTTCCAAGATCTGACCCACTGATCCTAGAAAATCATGTGTCCTTGCTGCAGATTGCCTATCACAGTACCGTCTAGTAATTTGTGAAATCTATAATCTTATATACATCCTTTCGAAAGGTTTTATACAGAATTTTTAAGTTGACATTGGTACTCACATTAATCTGAATGCAAGACTGAGTCTATGTACAATCTGAACAGCACAAAGAGATTGCAGTAATGAAAGCTCACATCACAGAACTTTCTTACCAGTTTCCATACTTACCACATGGAACTGCCAGGAAGACCCACAGCAACAGGAGCATTTTGGTCGCCATTACTGAAAATGAAGCGGAGATAGGTGATGGTTAGTAGTGGAAAATGGGAATGGCAGGTAGATGAAATTGTTGATGACTTGTGCTGTTTGCTACTGTAACTACTTTACATATTTTAGAGCTAAACTGATGTGTAGGTATGCTTGCTCTCTCTCTCTCTCTCTATATATATATATATTACCTACTGGCGGTCGCCAGTAGGTAGTTATAGTTAGGACCACGTTTCCATAGGAAAACCTCAACATTCTATTTTGAATAACTTTGGCGCCGGTCGATGAATCCTCGCGAGTTTTTCAAAATAGGTGGGGCGCTACGCTCCGCTCTTACCCTGAAAGTCTCGGGGGGATTCGTCAAGCGGGGGCTGAGATAAAAGGGGGGTCCCAAAACGCGTTTTTCCCATGCATTTTTCCATAGGATCTTTAGACAGGGCTACAGCCCGAACGGCTGAACAGAATTACTAGAAATTTGGCAGAGAGGTAGTCCTCAGGTCAAGGAAGTGCCTTTTGTAGGTTTGGTGTAAATCTGTTCAGTAGATTCTGAGAAAATAGCCTTTAAATCAATATATATATCTGAGCCAGCTTACGGTGCGCTTACGGTACGCTTACCGTACGCGTACGGTGGCGTGCGCGAGCGCGATTCTGATTGGCCCTTAGATCTTAGTAAACATTCGAATCGGTCGAAACCAGGAAGCGGCGGCCGCCATTTTCTCTCTCGCACTCTGAGGGGGGAGCTGATAAACAAATGCCAAAAACATATAAAGGGGCTGTTTAGACAGCGCCCATGAACATAACCATGTTAGTTGAGTCTTCAAAGATCCCCCAAGGCAAAAAACGGTAATTTTTAATTTTTCGAAAATTTCGCCGATTACGCTTACCGTACGCTTACCGTACGCGTACGGTAAAAAATTATTTTAAAAAAAACCACACTCTCTCCACCCCGTGTGCAAATGGTGGCCGAAGGCCACCATTTGTGCATGGCTTATTTGATCACAGCATTTCCCAAAAAAATTTCAACAGATTACCTATCACAAGGAAGCGCATAATATGTCCTCCATGTGCGCAC
Organism: Triturus cristatus; assembly: GCF_964204655.1. Lineage (NCBI taxonomy): Eukaryota > Metazoa > Chordata > Amphibia > Caudata > Salamandridae > Triturus > Triturus cristatus. Next base: position 180,274,427 of record NC_140590.1, read on the forward strand.
GGTGCGCGAAGCGCATCGTGCGTACATGGCCCATCTAGCGTAATGTGGGCACGCGGTGCGCGTAGCGCACCGCGTGGCCACTGTGCGTGCACGGCACTAACTGCGTAAAGTGGGCGCGCGGTGCGCGAAGCGCACCGTGTGCTCACTGTGCGGGCACAGTGCGCGAAGCGCACCGTGCGCGCACGGAACGAACTGCGTTAAGTGGGCGCGCACGCCACGAATGGCGTAAAGTAACTTAGCATTTAAAAAACCGTACAAATTCACTGAAAAAACCATAGGTTTCACACATGTTATAGTTAGGAATTAGCATTTAAAAAACCTTGCAAATTCACTGAAAAAACCATAGGTTTCACACATGTTATAGTTAGCGGAAATTTTACTGATAAAAAAACAATGAAATTCCCCTGTTATAGTTAGTGCAGGCAACTATAACTCACGCGACCGCAATCTTCTGCTGATGACATATGTGTCTTTATGAAAAAAAAATATTTGTAATATATGTATAGCTAAAAATGTATGGAAGAAGACATGGGCAAATAAGTGTCTAAATACAGTATTAGCATCAGCAGAGGATTGCGGTCGCGTGAGTTATAGTTGCCTGCACTAACTATAACGGGGGAATTTCATTGGTTTTTTATCAGTAAAATTTCCGCTAACTATAACATGTGTGAAACCTATGGTTTTTTCAGTGAATTTGCAAGGTTTTTTAAATGCTAATTCCTAACTATAACGTGTGTGAAACCTATGGTTTTTTCAGTGAATATATATATATATATATTCACTGAAAAAACCATAGGTTTCACACATGTTATAGTTAGCTGGACATTTTACTGATAAAAAACCAATGAAATTCCCCCGTTATAGTTACTGTAGGCAACTATAACTCACGTGACCGTAATCCTCTGCTGATGCTAATACTGTATTTAGACACTTATTTGCCCATGTCTTCTTCCATTAAATTTTAGCTATACATATATTACAAATATTTTTTTTCACTAACTATAACGGAGGAATTTCATTGGTTTTTTATCAGTAAAATGTCCAGCTAACTATAACATGTGTGAAACCTATGGTTTTTTCAGTGAATTTGCAAGGTTTTTTAAATGCTAATTCCTAACTATAACGCGTGTGAAACCTATGGTTTTTTCAGTGATTTTGTACGGTCTTTTAAATGCTAAGTTACTTTACGCCATTTGTGGTGTGCGCGCCCACTTAACGCAGTTCGTTCCGTGCGCGCACGGTGCGCTTCGCGCACCGCGTGCCCACGTTACGCTACATGGGCCATGAACGCACGATGCGCTTCGCGCACTGTGCGCACATGGAGGACATATGATGAGCATCGCTGTGATAGGTAAAATATATGTTAGGTTTAACATTCATAAGCCATCCACAAAAGGTGCCCTTCAGGCACCTTTTGCACACGGGGTGGGGAGAATGTGGATATATATATATTTTTTTTGTTTATTTCTAACCGTACGCGTACGGTAAGCGAAGTCGGCTAAAATGTCAAAAAAATTAAAATTGCCTTTTTTCACTTGGGTGGTCGTTGGGGACTCCCTCGACATGGCTAGGTGCTTGGGAGCTATCTAAACAGCCCCTTTACATGTTTTTGGACTTTGTTTTGCAGCCCCCTGTCAGAGTGCGAGAGAGAAAATGGCGGCCGCCGCTTCCTGGTTTCGACCGATTCGAATGTTTACTAAGATCTAAGGGCCAATCAGAATCGCGCTCGCGCACGTCACCGTACGCGTACGGTAAGCGCACGGTAAGCGCACGGTAAGCGCACCGTAAGCTGCCACAGATATATATATATTGATTTAAAGGCTATTTTCTCAGAATCTACTGAACAGATTTACACCAAACCTACAAAAGGCACTTCCTTGACCTGAGGACTACCTCTCTGCCAAATTTCAAGTAATTCTGTTCAGCCGTTCGGGCTGTAGCTGTGTCTAAAGGTCCTATGGAAAAATGCATGGGAAAAACGCGTTTTGGGACCCCCCTTTTATCTCAGCCCCCGCTTGACGAAGCCCCCCGAGACTTTCAGGGTAGGAGCGGAGCATAGCGCCCCACCTATTTTGAACAATTCGCGAGGATTCATCAACCGGCGCCAAAGTTATTCAAAATAGAATGTTGCGGATTTCCTATGGAAACGTGGTCCTAACTATAACTATCTACTGGCGACCGACAGTAGATAATATGTATATATATATATATATATATATATATATATATATATATATATATATATATATACATATATATATAGATCTATATATATATTTATATATATATTTTCATGGAAAAAACCACAGGTTACAGGAACTTTATAGTTAGGCTGACATTTCAATTGTACAAAACCTGTGAAATTCAGCTGTTATAGTTAAGCTCGTACCCCCACAATGCACTGCTGATGACATCACACATTACATCACTCATGACATGGTCAGTGACATCACTGACGATATCACTGATTATCATCCACTTAATCTCTGATGCACCTACTCACACACTAATATAACCTTTCATACACCCACTCCAAATTTCAGACTACCATTCTCGAAAACTTTGACATACCAATACCAGTACGTACATACCCACTCACTGATTCATAGGTCTACAGACATCCACTCACCCACCCATACAAGCACTCATACACCCAGTCACTCACCAATACAGCCATGGATATATCCCCTCATACACCCATCGGGACACTCGCACACCGTCAGTCACCCATAGATCTACTCACATGCCTAGTCACTCACCCAAAGAGTCAAGCACACTACCACTTACTCACTATACCGTTATACACACACCACCTCACTTATTCATACAGATACTAACACATACTTACTCTCCTATACAGTCACTGACACAAGCACACACTCACCCATACAGCCACTCTCACAACCACTCACTCACACATAGTCACTTATGTACTCCAACACTCACATATACTGCTTCTCACATATGCAGTTACTCATCCATATACCACTGAGACATCTATTCACTCACTGACACAGACATGTGCACAATCACTCACCCATATAGCCCCTTGCACACGCACTCATGAACCCATACATCTAGTAATTTACCCACCCACACATCCATGCAGGGAGTCACACACACCCTCACCCACCCATACAGACACTCAGGTACTCATACAGGTACTCAGACAACCAATCAATACACCATTATAGACACTCATGTCGCTACTCACCAACCCATGCAGCCACTTACATACCAACTGACAGACTAATACAGACATTCATGCATATTAGTCACTCACCCATACATTCACTTAGACACATATAATCCCTCACTTACAGTCAGCCACACACCCACTGTATCATCCTTACAGACACTCATACACCCATTCATTCTTCAATACACCTTGGCGTATAGAAATAAAACATTCTTCAACTTTTTAGAAACACTCACTCTCACTGGATGATAACATCAGTGATGTCATTTGAGATGTCATCAGTGATGTCATCAGTGATGACATTGGCCATGTCAAGGGTGATATGATATATGATGTCATCAGTAGTGCCTTGCGGATGTGCGGGTTATAGTTAGCTCAGCTAACTATAACGGCTTAATTTCACACGTTTTGAACAAGTGAAATGTCAGCCTAACTATAACGTCTGTAACCTGTGTTTTTTTTCCATTAATTTCTAAGGTTTTTTAAATTCTAATTCCTAACTATAATGTCCCTGAAACCTTTGTTTTTTTGAGTGAATTTCTAAAGTTTTTTTAAGTAGCAGTTGTGTTTGCAGAGTGGTGGAGAAAGGGGGCTGGGCCTCAAACCAGCTCTCAAGAATTCTGCTGTGTTGGACTTACAGGAGGTAACAGGAAGGCCTCTTAGCACCCAAGGTCCCTCTGGAGTAAAGTGGACTTCATCCCCCAACCAGTAGTGCACAAGGAGGCGTGTTAACTATGTGGGACTTACTGGAGGTAACAAGAGAGGTAGTTGGCCCCAAGGACATTATGTGGGCCATCTACCCCTCCTGTTACCTCCACACAGCAGGATTGCTGAGTTTTGATACCAGGCCACACCCCCTTACTCCACCAGTCTGCAAAAGCACCTCCTGGTGTGTGATTGGTTGGGGGATGAAGTCTCCTTCGCTACTGGAGATCCTTAGGGGCCAACTAACCTACCTCTTACCTCCAGTAAGCCCCACACATTGGAATTGCTGAGAGGTGGTCGCAGGCCACGCCCCCTTTCTCCACCACTCTGGGTTTCTTCAGGATTTGTGGATCCACCACAGTTCCGATTTTGTTTCTTAAAATGTTTTTTTGGGACCCCCTGAACAGGCCTAAGGGGTCATGGTGTTTGTACTGTGCCCCCTTTTCTTGTTTTTTTAATGTTTTTTTACCTTTTCCCTTGAGACTCTGTTCAAACGAGTCACAAGATGGCTGCCAATACTTCCTAGTCTGAAGTATTGACAGCCAAACAGATCTCAGGCTCGAGATCAGGAGGGTTCACGGATCCTCTGCGGCCTTACTTGTATATCTGAGAAATATTTACATTTCTCATGAACTACTTAATGGAGAAAAACGCATTTTGGGACCCTCTCTTTTTTTTTACCCCCGCTTGGCGGCTCACCCCAAAATTTTCAATACAGCAGCTAAAGTGAGTGGGTCATTAGTTTTGAAAATTTCACGAAGATATTGGCAAAGGAAAAAACACTTTTGAATAGAAACTAGGTCCTAACTATCACTACCTACTGGCGATAGGTAGGTAACACACATATATATATATATATATATATATATATATATATATATATATATATTATCTACTGGCAGTCGCTAGTTATAGTTAGGACCGAGTTCCCATAGGAAATCTGAAAATTCTATTTTGAATAACTTTGGCGCCAGTTGACTTATCTTCGTGAAATTTTCAAAACTAATGGGGCTCTCCGCTCAGCTCCTACCCTGAAAGTCTCGGGGTGATTCGTCAAGCGGGGGTTGAGAAAAAAGGGGGGTCTCAAAACGCGTTTTCCCCATGCATTTTCCCGTAGGACCTTTAGTCGAAGGTACAGCCCGAACGGCTGAACAGAATTACTTGAAAGTTGGCAAAGAGGTAGTCCTCAGGTCATGCATGTGCCTTTTGCTTAAATGGTGTAAATCCGTTCAGTAGTTCCTGAGAAAATCAAAAGTAAAATCACATATATATCTGGGTGGAGCCTAACCACACATCTCATCGTGAGATCTGATTGGCTGTCAGCACTTCATCCAAGAAGTGTTGGCAGCCATCTTGGGACCAATATACATGATAGCACCTCATTAAAAAGCATTGCAGTTAATAGAAGGTTTTAAGACTTTAGTTACATTATAAATCATTTGTTGATGGTACCATACTCATTTTAGGAATTGTGGTGTGTTCTAAGGTGATTTTACCATGTGAAAAAGCCTTCTGCTGTGATATCATGAATCTTGTTTGAGAGAAAACTATTTTCTCATGCTTTTCCCACAGAGGTTTGGAAGGTGATCTATAAGCTAACTGAGAGCATATTTTCTGTAAATTCACATTATCTTTCTCAGTAATGTGAGAATGAAGTCTGACATTCTCAGTAAAACATGTACATCCAACAAGGGCAGAGACTGTCAGTTGATTCCTTTGTGTTCTACTGCAGCTTCCCAGAGTGTTCTAAAGAACAACTAGAGCGCTAACAGTCCTACTTATGACAAACGTATGGCACACCTGAAGCCATCTTGGTTGGAATAAAGTGGTAATTCTTAAAAAATTTAATTTAAAAAGGAACAAAATGAGGGGGTTCATTTTGCCATAGAAAGTATGATTAGTGCTGCAGAAAGAAAAATTAGGGCACATTTTGAGTGACTTCTCAAATTCTCTTCTATTTCATTAAAAAATTCTGACATGCAGACTGAAACATGCACTTTCAATACCAGCAGCAGACTTCCTTGGTGAGCAGTACCTTTACTACAGTGATCTAATAAGCAACTAGAGTGCTAACATTCTGATTGTACGCCAAATTTGTGACACATCTGAATGCCTTCTTGATGGAATCAAAGTAAAAAACTGAAAGTATTTCCTACTGAGGAGACTGTAGTAAATGAGGAAATTAGGAAACATCATAACAAATAAGTCTCCCAAAATGGCCACCAGAGACAAAAGAGCCCAAATGTAGCCCAAATATCACCCAGATGTAGCCCAAGTATAGCCCAATGACAGAATGTCCCAGAGTGTTCTAACGAACAACTAGAGCGCTAACAGTCTTACTTATGACAAAAGTATGGCACACCTGAAGCCATCTTGAATGGAATAAAGTGGTAACACTTAAAACATTTAATTTACAAAGGAACACATTGAGGGGATTCATTTTGCCATAGAAATTATGATTAGTGCTGCAGAAAGAAAAATTAGGGCACATTTTGACTTTTCAAATCCTCTTCTATGTCATAAAAAGATTCTGACATGCAGACTGAAACATGCCCTTTGAATACCAGCAGCAGACTTCCCTGGTAAGCAGTAGCTTTACTACAGTGATCTAATGAGCAACTAGAGTGCTAACATTCAGAATTTATAGCAAATGTGTGACACATCTGAATGCCTTCTTGATGGAACCAAGTAAAAAAATGAAAGTATTTCCTGCTGAGGAGACTGCAGTAAATGAGGAAATTAGGAAACTTCATAACAAATAAATCTCCCAAGATGGCCACCAGAGACAAAAGAGCCCAAATGTAGCCCAAATATCACCCAGATGTAGCCCAAATATAGCCCAATGACAGAATGTCCCAGAGTGTTCTAACGAACAACTAGAGCGCTAACAGTCTTACTTATGACAAAAGTATGGCACACCTGAAGCCATCTTGATTGGAATAAAGTGGTAATACTTAAAACATTTAATTTACAAAGGAACAAAATGAGGGGGTTAATTTTGCCATAGAAATTATGATTAGTGCTGAAGAAAGAAAAATGAGGGCACATTTTGAGTGACTTCTCAAATCCTCTTCTATTTCATTAAAAAATTCTGAAATGCAGACTGAAACATGCACTTTTAATACCAGCAGCAGACTTCCGTGGTGAGCAGTAGCTTTACTACAGTGATCTAATGAGCAACTAGAGTGCTAACATTCAGAATTTATGGCAAATGTGTGACATATCTGAAAACCTTCTTGATGGAATCAAAGTAAAAAACTGAAAGCATTTCCTACTGAGGAGACTGCAGTAAATGAGGAAATTAGGAAACTTCATAACAAATAAATCTCGCAAGATGGCCACCAGACACAAAAGAGCCTAAATGCAGCACAAATATCACCCAGATGTAGCCCACATGTAGCCCAATGACAGAAGTGTGCAAAACACTTATTTTTTGTGTATTTGCAGTTTTATATAGTGCAGACTTGTCAGGTATTGGAATGCTTTACATGAGCATTGGTTACATCACACAAGAACAAATTCATTTTGGTTGTAGACATGGGGAGATTAAGTATGTATGTATGTATGTGCGGTCTTATATAGCGCTCAAATTACCCTTGGGCATCTCGGCTCTTGCATTGGGAACCCGTCCTGGTTTTTCCCTGTGAGATAACCCGTACTGGGCATCCCCAAGGTGAAAGCCAGGCATCCCGCCGCGGGGGCCGTTGTGGAGATTAAGCAAGCTTGTTGCCCAGAGCTGCATAGTGTGAACTCGTGCTTAAAGTAGGCACCGAAGCGAGAATTATCGAGTCCGTGGACAATTGGGCTCCAGACCCTGCCGCGTCGGGAATCGAACCCTGGTCCTGGGTCTGACCTCTGCTTCAGGGTATGCCTCCTCTAACCAGTGAGCTACACTTCTCCGAAGTGATTTGACCACAAACACAGAACGTTGAGCTGAAGCAGAAACTCCAACCTGGTTCCCCAGTTGCAAAGTCTGCAGCTCTGGAAGTAACACCACATCCTCTCGCCAATGTGCAACATTTAATCAAGTGGTCAACTGGATAAAAAAACATAAAGATTACAAATAATTTAACAGTTCTTTGTCGCTATTTGAAAACTCAGAAAATATGTCCTCATTTTAGTTTTTTAGAGCACTAACCATAATTTTGATGCAAATAAGACCCTCTCATAATGTAATTTCTAAAGGGAATACCCTAGGTATTACAGTTTTGATTACATCAAGATGACGTCAGGCATTCCACACTTTTGTAATAAATATAGAATGTTAGCAATCTAGTTGTTCATTGGGATACTGTTGAGAGGCAGAGGCCAGGGGCACGGACTCTGAAAATCAAAGGCAGGTAGCAGAGTGCAGAGGCAACAATTTGACCACACTGGGCAGGCAGGAAGGGCAGTGGCAGCACAACAGACTATGGAGGGCAGTGGAAAGGGGGGCAGGGGCAACAAACCAACAATACAGGACTGGCAAGAGAAGCTGTGGCAATATAATAGACCATTGTGGGCAGAAGGAAGAGGCAGTGGTAGTACAACCATACATGCCAATAGACCCGTTTCAGCCAGGAAACGTCCAATGTTTTTAAGCTCAAATGGGCTTTATTTGATCTGTCTCCTGTCTACAATCCCCTCTTTTTCAATGTAACTCAAAGCGGAAAATCAAAACCCCAGTATTTTTTCAATATCTCCCTCTTACCAAGTTCAAAATGTTCGCAAGTATGGTACATTGAATCATGGTAGGCAGGAGGAATTGGGGTAGGGACATGGACTCGGATAACAGAAGACAGGAGGGACATGGAGAGGTGCACCAAACTGACCCTACAGGGCAGGCATCAGGGTTTGCAGCAGCACAATACACCACACAGCGCATGCGGGACGGGAGTGCAGCACAACAATCCATAGAAAGCAATAGGGAGGGGACAGGACCATGCACATGGACAACAGAGAACAGATGGGAAAGAGGCAATGGTAGCTAGCTGACCATAATGGACAGACAGAAAAAAAAAGCAGCAGCATAACAGACCATAAAGGGCAGGAGGGACGGATCAGGGGCATTACAATGGAACAGACAAGCCAGGAGGGAGGGAATAGGGGGTCTGCACATGGAAACAGAGGGCTGGGGGCAAGGTGGCAGGGCAGGAGCAGCAAGATGACCATGGAGGTCAGGCAGGATGGGCACTAGCAACAAGACACACCATGGAGAGCAACAATGAGACTATGGTGGCATACACACAGACCATGGAGGGAAGGTGGGAGGGGGTCAGGGGCAGCTAGCTGACCACACAGGGAAGGTGGGAGGGGCCATGGCAGCACAGAAGACCATGCATGGCAAGCGGGAGGGTTAGTGGCAGCACAATGGCTATGATGGGCAAGAAGGAGGGTGCAGGGGCATGCACAAAGGACCATGGAGGATAGAAGGGAGGGTCAGGACCTGGGCACAGACAAGAGAGTTCAGGGGAAGGGGCTTCACAACAGACCGCGCGGGGCAGGCAGGAGGAGTAGTTGCAGCACAACAGATCAGGGAGGGCAGAAGGGTGTGGCAGTAAAATGGACCATGGAGGACAGGAGGAAGTGGATAGGGGCATGGCATGTGGACAGGCAGGGTGGAGGTGGCCGGGACAGGTTACAGTCATCTGACAATGCTAGGCAGGTGGAAGGGGAGTGGCAGCTCAACAGAACACTCAGAGTAGATAGGAGTGGCAGGTCCATGGAACATAGTGGGCAAAAAGGATGGAGCAGGGGCATGCACAAAGACAACGGAGGGCAGGGGGAAGGAGAATAGGGGCAGCAAGCTAAGCACAGAGGCTAAGCAGGAGGTCAATGATGGGCGATAGAATTGGGCAATGGAGGGCAGGAGGAGTGGACTGGTACATCATGCTAAATGGAGGGCAGTGGCAGCACATCAGACCATGCATGGCAGGAGGGAGGAGGCTAGTCCATGGATTCAGACAACAGAGGATAGGGAGGAGGTGGATGGGGCAGAAAGCTAACTGTTCAGAGAAGGTGGGTATTAGGAACTTTATTGTTTTTAAAATGTGTGTCTGTGTGAACTACTTAAAATATGAACAAGTATGCAGCATAATCTCACTTTTATTCAGGAAGAAGAGGACGTTTGTGACTGTGACTCCGGGCTCACTTGGCAGAAACACCCCCTGACCCTCCACCCCCATCGCAAAATGTAATGCCCGTGAAAAGGGTAGGTGGACGCAGTGTTATATAGAACATAGTCCTGAGAGCACGAGTGAAAATGAAAACTAGATGTAGTATATGGTATAAACTATGCACCAAAAAGTGTGATATAAGATGAACCGGGGCGTGAAATATAATTTACAATACATTGTGTGCAATGACAGATTCATTGGAGAGCGCGAGATAGCACAGGCACTAGCGCGTGCTATGCGATATGCGCCTTGGAGTGTAATATGCACAGGGCAGTGTTGTGTAACATAACTAGTCTCTAAAGTTGTAATATAAAATATGTGCTGAGGAGTGTAACGTTGCATATGCACTGTGACAAAGATATGGATCCCAGATTGTAATATGTATGGCATAGCACTGTGCTTTATAACATACACATCGAGGAAGGCACGTTAGATGGGGCAATATAACCCGTGCGAAGGCAAGTGTGGCATGACATATTCACGGGGTGGTGTTACAGTGCACATGGGCTAGAGAGTGTCATAGCATACGCATTAGCTGGTGGAATACAACACAGAGGTGTGAGGCAATCGGCGAGCACTGGTGGGTGTAACAGAGCATTGGGCTCAGCCAGGAGCACGCTGTGACTCTCAAGTGAGGTTTGTCTCCTTTCCAGAGAGTAAAATAAAAAGTATTACACATCCGGCGGTGGATGTGTTTTTTATTAACCGTGAGGGGGTTTCTTGCATAGTTTGGTCGAATTTTTGTCGAATCCCCTTTGAATGGCTTGGTGTGCATGTATATTAAATGTGCCCGTCAATAGCTACCCATGTTTGTATAAATAAACGACAAGGGTGTCTACTTGGAGAGTACCCACCGGCGGGAGCGCCGGGATAAGGCACGGTAGGGCGTCAGACACGTCAGAGCTTCACTAGCGGTGTAAATACATTCCATGTGGATTCATTCTATGCATAGTCGCCTTTTAATGAATATCACGCAATATCATGGTGATAGGTACATACGGTTTGTCCAGCATGTCCTAGGTGTTTCTATAAATATATATATTTTTTAAATAATAAAAAACAAGGGCCGGCCCCGGGGGATGGGGTCCCCGGAGCCATTAGTGGCCTGAGGAGGGGGGCAACGCAGCCCCCTCCTAAAGAATTTAAATTAAAAAAAGGCCATGACTCGGGGGTTGGGGTCCCCGGGGCCGATTAAGGCCTTGGGAGGGCCAAATTTATTTTTTTCAACAAAAAAAATTAGGGTGCAGGCCCTGGAGGATGGGGTCCCCTGGGCCAGTAAATTAGAAAAAGAAGGGGGGTCACACAGCCCTCCTTCTTAAAAAATAAATAAAAGACAGGCATCGCGCTGGAGGCCACACCCCCTCCTTGCAGCACTCTGCAAATGCGCCCCCTGGCCAGTTGTAAGTTGGGGAATTAATTCCCCTTCAATACTGAGGGTCCCTGAGGGCCAACTAGCCAAACAGGTATCTCCAGTGTGCGCCAGGGAGCTGCGTTGCAGACAGGTGTTCTGAGGCCACGCCCCTTCTTACACCTCTATGCAACGCAGCTCTGTGTTGCTTACTGGAGGTACTTAGTGGGCTAGTTTGACCCTAGGGACCCTTAGGATTCAAGGGGACTTAATCTCTCAACTTAGAACGGCCACAGGGCGCGTTTACACAGTGGTAAAGGGAGGGGACCCGGCCTGAGGTGACGTGTGCAAACACGCCCTGTGGCGCATTTTAAGTTGGGGAAATAATTCCCTTTCAATCCTGAGGGACCCTGGGGGCCAACTAGCCCACCAGGTGCTTCCAGTAAGTGCCACTGCTCTGCGTTGCAGAGAGGTGGTGCAGGCCGTGCCCCTTTTTCACACCTCTCTGCAATGGCGCTTACTAGACGTACCTAGTGAGCTATTTTGCCTATAGGGATCCTCAGGATTCAAGGGGACCTAATCTCCCAACTTAAAAACCGGCCACAGGGCATGTTTACACAGTGGGGAAGGAAGGGGACGAGGCCTGAGGTGACGTGTGCAAACACGCCCTATGGCGCCTTTTAAGTTGGGGAAATCATTCCCCTTCAATCCTGAGGGCCCCTGGGGGCTAACTAGCCCACCAGGTGCTTCCAGTAAGCGTCACTGAGCTGCGTTGCAGAGAGGTGGTCCAGGCCGTCCACTTTTTACACCTCTCTGCAACGCAGCTCTGTGGCGCATACTGGAGGTACCTAGTGGGCTAGTTGGACCCTAGGGACCCTCAGGATTCAAATTAACTTAATCTCCCAACTGAAAACGGCCACAGGGCGTGTTTACACAGTGGTGAAGGGAGGGGACGGGGCCTGAGTTAACGTGTGCAAACAAGCCCTGTGGCGCATTTTAAGTTGGGGAAATAATTCCCCTTCAATCCTGAGGGACCCTGGGGGCCAACTAGCCCACCAGGTGCTTCCAGTAAGCACCACTCCGCTGCGTTGCAGAGAGGTGGTCTCGGCCGTGCCCCTTTTTACATCTCTCTGCAACGCAGCTCTGTGGCGCTTACTGGAGGTACCTAGTGGTCTAGTTGGACCCTAGGGACCCTCAAGATTCAAGGGGACTTAATCTCCCAACTTAAAACGTCCACAGGGCGTGTTTACACAGTGGGGAAGTGAGGGGACGGGGCCTGATGTGACGTGTGCAAACACGCCCTGTGGTGCGTTTTAAGAGGTAGTTTTAATTCCCTGCCCTATTATATACTAGGGGCTTACAGAGGAGGTCATGCTGATCACAGGGGGACCCCAACGCATAGTGTTCCCTAGTGTATGTAGGTGTTTTCACTGTATTCTGAGTGTCTTTTAACATAGCACTGGCTCTAGGACTGGTTAGTCAGACTCAGTTACCACCAGTAACCGTCTGAAAAAGTTGAGGGTACAGGATGATTTTGCAACAAGGCTTCTTTCTGCTCTTCTGTTTGTTCTTTCTGCACGTTATCCTTCTTCCTGCACTTTTTTTCGTCTTTGAGGACTTCTGTTGCTTCTTTCTGCATTTCTTTTTTTTCTTTCTGTGCGTTTTTTCTTCTTTCTTCACATGTCCTATCTCTGTAGGCATAGTTAGAAAATAGCATTTAAAAAACCTTTGAAATTCACTGAAAAAACCATAGGTTTCAGGCACGTTATAGTTAGGAATTAGCATTTAAAAAACCTTAGAAATTCACTGAAAAAACTATAGGTTTCAGGGGCGTTATAGTTAGCTGGACTTTTCACTCGTACAAAACCATTGAAATTCCCCCGTTATAGTTAGTTCAGCTAACTATAACTCACGCGCCCGCAATGCACTGCTCATGACGTCACATATTACATCACTCATGACATGGTCAGTGACACCACTCATGACATCACTGATGACATATCAAATGGCATCACTAATGACATCACTGATGACATCATCCTTGTGATAGAGTGGCAGACCTCCTCTTCCCCTAATATAACCTTTGATACACACATTCAAAAATAGAAACTACAATGTTCAAAACAATGGACATACCAATACCAGTTACAACAACCTATTCAGTAATTCTAAGATCCACATACACATCCACTCATTCACCAACAGTCCTATACAGTCACTCATACATGTACTCACTCGTCATATGTACTCACACACCTATACATCCTGTTACAAAATGCCAGTCATCCATAGAGTTACTCACACACATAGTCACTCATGCTAATAAAGAATTAAACATCCATTTACTTGCATATACAGTTATACACACACCAACACACTTACTTCTATAGAAACTTACACATACTTAAGTCTTTTAAACAATCACTTATAGAGACACATACTTATTCATACGGGAACTCTTTCAATCTCTCACTCTCACATATACTCACTTATATACACCAATAGTCACATATACTAGTTTAAAACATATGTAGTTACTCATAAAGACACTATTGAGACAGTCTATCACTCACTAACACACCCATGCACACACTTATCCACCCATACAGTCCTGCACACATGCTGTCTTCAACACATACAAACAGTGAGTCACTCATTCATGCACCTATGCACTACGTAATACCCCCCACCAACCATACAGACACTCAGACACTCATACTGATACTCAAAAAACCAACTAATAACCTATATAGAAACTCATGTAGCTACTCACCAACCCATGCAGCCACTTATACACAAAGTGAGAGACTGATACAGATATTTACACATTTAAACATTACTCAGTAAGCCATGTATTCACTAAGATACACTTAATCAGTCAGTTATACAATCAATTTTTCAAAAACAAATTATCCATTTAGACACTTATATATCCATTTATTCTTCCATCGACCTTGAGATATACATATATAAAACATATGTAATTTTCAGAAAAACACACATTCACTGGATGATGTCATCAGTGATGTCATTTGAGATGTCATCAGTAATGTCATGAGTGATGTCACTGACCAGGTCATGAGTGATGTAATATGTGACGTCATCAGCAGTGCACTGCGAGCTCGCGAGTTATAGTTAGCTGAACTAACTATAACGGGGGAATTTCAATGGTTTTGTACGAGTGAAAAGTCCAGCTAACTATAAGGCCCCTGAAACCTATGGTTTTTTCAGTGAATTTCTAAGGTTTTTTAAATGCTAACTCCTAACTATAACGTGCCTGAAACCTATGGTTTTTTCAGTGAATATATATATACATGTCCAATACACATATATATATATGTGTGTGTGTGTGTGTATTGGACAAAGAAAGCCACAATGTTGTCATATCAAGGCTTAAAGGGATTTGCCCTGAAATCATTATCGCAATTGTGTACATCCGGTTCCATTTCATGTAAAACTTGCTGTGTGAATCTGTACAAACACCGTTAAATGCGCAAGTATTAAGGGATTCATGCAGCTTTCAGAAGTTGGACCGCCCTATCACCTATGGGGTGGAGGAAGCATCTCTGCTGCACAGTTAGAAGTGTTTGAGTTTTGTTCCTCCACAGCAGGTTTTTTTATAACCCTGGGCGTTTGCGTACGCGAAGTACACTTTGAATATGAACTAAGCTCAGCTACGCACACACTGTGTGCTTGTCTGCTCTGAGCAATAATTGCAAACAGCATCTTACACAGTGCAAGTTATGAAAAGTATCTCTGTCTTTATATGCTAAATGCACATAGTCATTTCACTAAAGTGAAAATGGTAGATTTGCAAGCAGTGAGAGAGGTGATGATTTTGGGATCCTCCCTAACCTAGGGAGAGAACCAAGCAGATGCCTTGAAAACAAAAAGCACATCTTCTTGAACGATTCGGTGGTGGTCCCATCCACTTAGGACCACCCCAAGCACAGTTATTGGCAAAAATATTAAATTTTTATTATTACATAAAGCTGCAGTTCCACTAGTCCTTACTAAATGTCCCTCACAAGTCAAATGCAAAAGCTTCATGGAAGGGTTTCAATGTTTTTGCATTTGACTCATGAGGGACATCTAGTAACGACTAGTTGAACTGCAGCTCTTTGCAGAATTATTTTGATATTGGACACTATAATATTCACTGCCCACTGCTAATCTCGTCCCATAATGCTTTGCAGGGCCTTTGGTTAGGATTGTATTTTTGCCCATAACTGTGCTTGGAGTGGTTCTAGGAGGAAGGGACCACCACTGAATTGTTCACCAGCATGATATTCTCTTTGTGTTCAAGGCATCTGCTTGGTCCTCCCCCTAGGTTAGGGGGGACACCAAAATCATCACCTCTCTCATTGCCTAATATTTTCATTCACAGTTGACTTTTGTGAATTGGTTACATGCTTTTTAGCATGTAAAATTGCAAAGCAATGGTGGGTAGTGTTGATATTATCAGGGTCACTACAGGAAAAACTGGCAGTTTATTATAGGCTCACCCCCTTCATGACACTGCCTATGCTCTGCTCCCATCTCTGGGCACCTCTTGGCTCTGTTCCCTGGTGTCATAGTTATTATAATTACCGTGCTTCATGTTTAAGCACTCTGCTACTTCTCCCCTTCCCATGTTCCTCTCCTGTCCATGTTAGCTTGCCTCCATCCACCTTCTTTCTCCCACTGTAGCATCTGCTATATAACAGCAGTAAACTCTCTTCAGACTGATCAAAACTTTGTTTATTGGGGCTCTTAACCTAAGCTTTGTGCTCATAATATCCAGTGACTGACATGTCGACCACCACAGTGAGCGCAGCTGCATAGGTGGAACAGGAGCTTCATCAGGGGCAATAGGGTGTAGGCATCAATGTCACCTTTCAGTGTCTGTGTGCTAATCCAAAGGGCTGGGAGAGACTGGAGGTGGCCCGCGTTATGCATGTTCACAGCTAAACAATGAAATAGGAAGGCTCTTTTTGGCTGGTTAAAGTCTTACAAATTCTCATAAAATAAAATAACACAAGATGCAAAACAGGACTTGTAGTATATAATATAGCATGCATATATTTATATATGTCATACAATTCCATAGAATAAGATATCATACCATGCCACACAGTAATGCACCATTGCATAGCACAGCATAGCATAGCAAGGCAGTTTAGACCCTATTATAACATACCATAGTATAGCGCAATCTTTCGTATGCTAACATACCCATTGTACTAAAACATACAACAGCGTATAATACATTAGCCATACAGTATACCATAATACTGCTGGGCATACCAAATCATAACATACCACAGTATTCTGTATGATTCTACAGCATAAAATAATGTACCATGCCATAGCATCATTATATGCCATAGTAGGGGATACCAACACACCACAGTATACTGTGACATAAAACAACATATGATATCCCATACCAATGCATTTCATAATATATCATATTATAGCATGACACACCGTTTCATAACATATCACAATATACTACAACATACCATATCTTACAATAGCGTATATACCATATGAAGGAAATTGGGTTTCTGATTGAGGGGGTGAATCCCTACTCAAGCAGCAGCCACAATTTCTGTTAGGTTGAGGTCACAGCAAACCCCAAATTAACACTCTGGCAGTTTGGCACAAAATCAGTCAGGCTTAACTTAGAGGCAATGTGTAAAGTATTTATCCAGTACTTCAAACAGTAATAAAGTAATACACATCAGAAGAAAATAATGTGAAAATAGTACCTAAAAAGGACAAAGCTCCAACTATGGTTATCAGCTCATGCCAGACAGGGCCAAAATCCCACATTTGGGTCAACCGCAATAGAACATGGACCAGATAAAGGGACCAAGTTAGGGTCGCTGAACAATGTAACTTAAATGGCTGTGGAGCATTGCGAGATTAGATGTTGAGGAGACATGACGCAACTGCGGTTCTGAGGAAGTTACCAGGCAGCGATGCAAAGTCCTGCATTGTCTCCGAGGATGTCATCGACGAGGGGCTTCTGATGAGAAGGCCTGCGTCGAGTATTCATCGTGCAGTGGCAGTTCCGAGGAAGTGGCGGGCTGTGATGCAAGTTCCTGCATTGGGGATACATTGTGCAGCTGCGGTTCCTATGCAGCAGTGAGGAGATGCATTGAGCAGCATCAGTTCTGTTCACAGGACCACAGCTGGGTTGACAGAGCACCTACAGGCTCTCTTCCAGGGCAGGACTAGGGGTGATGGCAGCACTTGGGGGGGGGGTAGGACTCACAGAAGCCATAGTATAGGTGCTGGGAGCAAGGGAGTTGGAGCCTTTCCTATAACTTAGCCTCTGATCAGGAGGCCAATCAACTAGCCCTTGGAGTCACTTTGGTAGGTCTAGTTTCAACATGCAGGTCCACTCCATTTCTCTCAGGCAGCAGGGCGACAGATTACAGTCCTGCTATCAGAGCAGCACAGCAGTCCTTTTGAGTCTTCCACAGGTCCTGTGGTGTACTGAAGTGTTGGATCTGAGGGTCTATTATTTATACCTGGTGCCCACTTTGAAAGGAGAGAAGGTTCTGGAGATTTTCACCCCCAAAGGTGCTTGGAATTTCCTGACTCCCTGCCCTGGCCCCAGATTGTCTGGGGTCACAAAACACTAGTGTCAAACCCCTTGTGAGTGTGCTCTGGCAGACCTTTGTGATGTACAAGTGTGGTAAGTGACAACTCGTCCCCCTCATCAGGTCAGAGATGGCCCATCTTGCCATCACCCAATCCCCCTTCATCTCACTGTCTGGGAGCAATACAAAAAGACCCACCGCCAGCTACACCTAGTCATGTGACCCAGGTTACAGGCTGCAGGAACTAAATGGTTGAAACAAGGAAATGCTAACTGTTTAAAAGTGAAATTTTCAGAATTGCAACTTAAATTCTAACTTTACCTTTAAGAAGGGTTTTAACCCCGTAAGTGCGGGTGGCGGCTAATGGCCACCATCCCCACTACCTCCCAGAGCGTCTGTGGGTCATTGTTTGATACTAGAGAGGCATATAAAGGCCTCTATGGTGCTCTGCAACAGAAGGAGTCCTTTATGTTATTGTTAGCATGGGTTTCCAGTAAAAGCTTACCGAGCAGCCTGAGTGGGTTTTTTTGCTGTAAGGATGATTGGAGCACGTCCAATAGGCCTGTTTTACTTTCACTGCATTAAAGCTTGAGAGCATATCTCAGCCTCCCGAGCACTAATTCTCTTGAGGGGGAATACTGCTGGAAAGTAGAGAATCTCCCCTTTCCAATGGTACCTCTGCCCAGTGGATTCCTGCTTGGGGATAACCACAGGAGAGCGATCACGAAGCAGGGATCCACACATTATGCACCAGGAATAGCAGGTGCGGTCCCTTAGGCAAGGGCTTGTGATGCCTCCAAGCAATTCAATATTCCAGTCTTTCCCCCCGGGGGTCGATGGAGGTAGTTACCCATGATCTACCCCTTCAGGGGTGTAAAAAGCCAATTTGAGACCAGGCTAAAAATGAAAAAAATATATAGAGGTGGGGCCTGCCCACTTTGGGCATGGCCATGACCCCACCCCTAATAAAATATGGTGAAATTCTTGCTGTCTCTCCTGGAGGACAGATGTGGTTGATTGCCCCCAGTTTGCCTCCAGGGGTGGCAGAAAGATCACCAGACACCCCAAAACAATTGGGATGGGCCTGCACAACATGGGCATGGGCATGGCCATGCCCCTACTCCAACAGATGGACAGACTGTCTCTCTGCCCCCCCCTGGGAGGCAGATAGTATTGGGGCTGCCCCCTATCGACATGGACATGACCCACCCCTAAAGAAATATAGTGACAGACTTTCTGCCTCCCCTGCAGGGCAGTTGGGGTGATTGCCCCCAATCTGCCCCCCCCCCACCGGGGGGACGAGTCTGCCAGGCACCAGGGAATTTATTTTATTAAGAAAGTATAGGAGTGGGGGCTATCCACCATGGGCATGGCCATGCCTCCACCCTAAGAAGACGACAAACTGTCCTTCTGCCCTTCCCGGGAGTGGATGGGGGTAGCTACCCCGATCTTCCCTACTATGGGGGAAAGAGAAAGCCAGCTTGACACCAGGGTAAATATGAAAAAATATTTAGGGGTGGTGCCTGCCCACTATGGACATAGCCATGCCCCACCCTAATAAAACATTGTGTAATTTGTCTGGTCTCCCATGGAGGACAGATGGGGGTAATTTGCCCTAATCTGCACCCACTTGGGAGAGGCAGAAAGCCTGCTAGACACCCCAAAAATATAGGGGTGGGGTGCCCACCATGGGCATGGCCATGCCCCCAACTTAACAGGTGGGCAAATAGTCAGGGGGCAGATAGGGTGGGGGCTGCCTACTATGGGTGTGTCCATGCCCTATCCCTTGAGATATATGGTGATAGACTTTCTGCCTCCCCTGCAGGGCAGATGGGTTGATTGCCCTCAATCTGCCTTCCCAGGGTGCAGAAAGTCTTCTAAAGACCAGGTAATGTATGTTTTTTAATGTAAGTATAGGAGTGGGGGTGCCCACTATGGGCTTGGCCATACCCCCAACCCAACAAGAATACAAACAGTCCTTATGCCCCCCCCCCTTGGGCGCAGATATGGTAATTATCCCTGAACTGCCAATTTAGGGGGGGTAGAAAAACCACTAGACACCAGGGTCCAATACAAAAATAAATATGGGTTTGGGGCTACCTGCTATGGGCATCATCATACCCCCACGAACCTGGGGACAGAAGGGAGGAAAGCCCTCTACACACTAGGGAAAAAAGCATAGGGGTGGTGGCTGCCCACCATGGACATGGCCAAGACCCCACCCCTAAAGGGCACAGACAGTCTTTCCGCCCCCATTTCCTCCCTGGTCAAAAAGCCCAATAGACGCCAGAGACTAAATGTATGCAGATTTTTTGTGGGTGAGGGGAGGCGGATGCCCTGGTCTCAGTTCCATTCTCTCCCACACCTCGCGGTCCCATAGACTTTCTGCCCCCCAGGGGGTGGATAAGGGCATTCACCCCCAACCTGCCCCCCAGGGGGACAGATTGCTCAATAAACACCAGGTGTTTCAAAAAGGAGCCAAACCCAACAAAAGGATGGTATGGCCTACCCTGGAATCCAGCCATACCCCCTCCCCAAAAAGGGGAGACGGTATGAAAGCCCAATGAATGGCGGTAATATATTTTTTTCATAAAATAATAAGGTTGTTCTGCCAAACCCTTACCTATAAATCCTTAAAAGTCTTTCTGCTCCCTGTGCACTAAGAAATCCCACCCCAATGGAAAATGAGAGGAAATTTAGGGCCATATTAGCAAGAACCTTGTTAGAATTATCGCCGTTTTAGCGGTAGGAAACTGCCGCTAAAACGGCGATAATTTTAACGAGGTTCTTGCTAATACGCCCCTTAGTTTCTTTGCGTGTTGGTTTTACATATGGGCAATGGTGAATGGCTGGACTTGTTGTGCTTGGGTAATCTGCCACCGGGGAAAACCTACCAAACCCAGACAGTTCTGGAAACAAGACACCTGGGGGAGTCCAGGGTGGTGTGCCTCATGTGGGACCCACAACATTTTCTTATTCACAAAGCCCTGCAAACAGCAAATATTAACTAAAAGCACACACTTTCCTCATATATCTTTGCTAAAAAGTTCTGGAATTTGTGGGGAGCCATGAATTTGCTACTAGCCTGCATTCCCCAAACTCTCTCAATAACAAATGGTAACTCACTTGTGTGGGTTGGCCAAGGGACCTTGTCAGAAAAAGCCATAAAACGCTACAAGGAGAGATCAGTGATAGGGGAAACTGTAGGATTTTGGGCCGTGTTCAGCCGCCATTCATGGAAACCTACCAACCACAGACATTTTTGAAAACTAGACAGCATTTTTATATGCACAAGTGGAGTAACGCTGGGTGGTAGGAATTTTGTGGATTCCTGTGGATTCCAGAAGTTTCCATAACAGAAATGAAAGGAAAAAGCATGATTTCAAGCACAGTTGGAGGTTTGCAGGCCATTGTGGGTAAGGAAACCTCATGGGATCCACGCAAGGCACACCAACCTGAAATCCCCTAGTTGTCTAGTTTTCAAAAATATTTTTGGTTTGGAGGTTTGCTTTGGTGGAGGCCTAGCACTGCCCCAAATACTGCAGCTACCCTGGTTGCTTATCTCTCAATGTAGCACTTCAGGGTATTTTGTGTCGTGGTCTTGTGGCCCACCCACACAAATGGGGTGTCTTTCTTATTGGGGCAAGTGGGAACTCAGGGTGGCAGGAAATGTGTGGCTCTCTACACATTCCAGAACTTTACATCACAGAAATGTGAAGAAAATGTGTTTTTTTGACAAAGTATGAGGTTTGCAAGGGATTCCCAGTCAGAGCCATGCAATTCACCCCACCCTGGTTGTCCCCCGGTGTCTAGTTCTAAGAAATGTGCACGTTTCTGTGGTTTCTCTAAGTGCCAGCTGAGCTATGGCCCAAAATCTACAGCTTCCGGCTTTGCAAAAAAAGGGTCAGTTGCGAGTGGAAAAATGTGATGTATTCATGTTGCGTTATTGACGATTTCCTATTACGGACACTAGGCCTTCCCACGCAAGTTTATAGGAAACTGTTACATAAACCAGAGGACTACAACATATAGGAGTGACTTGTCATTTATACTGGTAGGCAGTACAATTTAAGAGTGCTTGATCTGGAGAAGCACAAACTCAGAATTGAAAACAGAACACCATAGTTGGGGTTTCTCTTTAATAGAAGAATCGATATTTACCCAAATTAACCCTTTTTGCAATATTCATATATGCTCTAATCTATACGTTGCAGTGTGCATGAAGTTCTTTGATGACAGCTAACAATTCACTGTCCCATATTAAGATTTTAACTTATAAACTGCAAGTAACAAATGGATATCGCTTAGAAAAGCAGTAACCCACTGACATATTTATTTCGTTATATGCACCTTGTGATTAGCATTGTGCACATTCTTTGCAGCAGGCATATTAATCCTCTGTGCTATTTTATGATCAGTCAAAACCACAACTAGACAAAACTTTCATCTCTCTCCAGGAAGAACATTAATCACCAGAGTTATCTTGACATTTTTATTGTTACCTGGAAATTGCTGGATGCAAGTAATGCAGCAACAGGTGCTTTTAAAACCAAAATAAACTCATCATCATCATCAAAAACACTTTATTCGATTAATTAAAATCATAAAAAGGACAAATTTCATACAATAGATAATACAATCAAAAAATCATAATGTATACCATCCATATTAAAAACATATCTTCAAAGTTAAAAATACCATGCCGAAGGACAATCGTTAAAAAGTCAGTCAGGATTACACAAACTGGTGTAGAATTTTTGGTTTTCAGCGCACGGCTGCCACCAAGAAATTTGCCACGCTGAACACAATGCGGGTACTGCTCAGCTGCTGAAGAAATAACAAAGCAGGTCTAACTTGTAAAAAACGGCTTCCTTCAGAATTGGGAATAAATGTTTTTTTTCGGCAAGCAGAATAAAACTCGCAAAACATGATGAAGTGCAATGTATCTTGATATGAAAAATCATCAAATTGGCACGGCCTGCTGCATTCAGGTTTACCCCAGGACGGATAAAAGCCTAATGAGTAATGGATCAGGTTAAATCTAAATCTTAGCAGTAGAAATCTATGGTGTGGATTAAATAGGGTTCCAGTGAGGGAGATAAGAGAAGCATGTAATGCGCTCTAACACTCGGTTTTGTGAGTTCCCTCTCTTCCCGATCCAATTTTGCCCTGTCTGTAAAGGACTCCTTAATCCACACTACGTCTGCCTTTACAATATGTAATGGGGATGAGAAAAGCTCAGGACGCCCAAGACGGGAGAACGCCGCTCTAACGTACTCCAGCCAGGGTATTCTTTTAACATTGTCCATAGCTAGGATGTCATTAAGGATCATATGATTGAGAGTGATTTCCTGATTTAACCAGGTTTTCACCCAGCAGAGTAAAGGGGCCATCTTCAGTTTGTCAGTAACATATCCCAGGCCAACCTCCGAGTGAATAGAAAAAGTAGGGGTAGATTGAGGAACTGAGAGCAAATGTCTCAGAAATCTGTTTTCTACCACTTGGATCTTGTCCTGGGCGACATAGCCCCACAATGCGGCGCCATATGTGGCAATAGCCAGGCATTTTGAGGTTTAAACTTTCAGCAGGGCCTCCATCGGCCATGCCCCTAGTCTTTTGGCAAAGCTCATCAGCGCTGAAGTGGACCTAGCTGCCGAGTTACTTTTAAGCTTAATTTTCGGGCCCCAGGTGCCTCTCTCATCAAAGAGGACCCCCAGATAGCAAAAGGCCTTTACTCTTGAGATCTCTTCCCCATTACAGAAAAAGGACCTAGATTTAGGTTTTTTGCACTGTTTCCCCACTACCATAAAATGGGATTTCTTTATATAAAATAAACTTGCAAACACTGACACCGGTCGCACAGCCCTAGAGCCGGCCTTCCATGACATTTGGACTCCCTCCAACTCACATTAAACGGTGTCTACACTTTACCCAACTCAAAAAGCGCCTCACCGATATTTTAGTAAATACTCCCACAATTTCCTCTTAGACGTCCCCTTCACAAACTATGCTCCACATACCTTCCCCACCTGCTTACCAATATCCTTGACTAATCCCCAATCGTCTGACAAGGATCCTGGGAGCACCGCCCAACATCACTTAAAGTCATTCTCGTCTCTCCCCTTCTCTTACTGTGTCTTTGAGCATCCTGAATTTATTTATTTGGGTTTTTGTAAAGCGCTACAAACAACCGAAGGCAGTTTCGAATGACACATTTTCTCTCCCATTCGATTGTGGCTTCTCCTTTCCTCTTCTAGCTTCTTGAGCATCTAATACCCCTTATGTTGCTCTGTGCTTTTCTTTTACTCTAACTCTTTCTTTGTCCTGAATTTATTGAGCTTACTGTGAAGGGTGTAAAGTGCATTTTATCTCCTTGAGCGTGGGCGAGGACCGTGCTACATTAAAAGGTAAATCATTCAAACATGAAGGCGAAGGTCTCAGTTTATGTTAACTTGCAGACATTCCAGCCACACCTTCTGAAATCTGTTAGGATGCATGGGTTGCCTTGTAAGTTTGTGAATGCACAGAAACGAATATATTTGTAGCAATTCCCAAACACCAGTCTGATCCCTTCCAGCCCTGAAACTGGTCAGGAATGCAGGGTGGGAAGAGGAACAGACCACCCCCGGGACTGGCAGGAGTGAAGGGAAAATAATGTTTTCGCACCGGGGAATAAAAGTGCATTTTCACGATAGTCTTGGGCTCTAGTCTCCTTTACACTATGTGGATTTATGCACGGGGAGAACAGGAGTCCGTGCAAGATGTCACATGACATTACCTATTGCTAAATTACCCCAGGAAATATGCGATAAGCACGGCATTCTAGGCATACTTAGGAGATTTTTTTTTACCACTGGACTTGGTATCTCGATTTGTGAAGAAAACATGGGGCATATCAGCAACACCCGGCGCTAATTATCGCTCAGCGCTCATAGCGTGAGGATAATTATCGCCGGGTAACGTGGATTTTTATCGCTGAGATAGCGTGCTATTAGCAACGCTTATCTCCTCAGCGATAAAAATCCTCAGGCTAACTACCTAACGTGAGATTATCGCTGGAAACGCAGCGATAATTTCACGTAGTGTGGCGTTAGCTTGCTGATAGACTCACAAACTTAGCCATGATATCCACCTTCCACAGGATATCATGGCTAAGTCAGTCCTGATGCAGGCATAAGGAAAGTAGCGATAACAGGGGTTATCGCTACTTTTCCCGCCTCTATGCTTGATAGCGTGGGGCTTGATGATAGGAGAAATGTCGCTTAGCAACATTTCTCCTGTCATGTTAGGTCAGGAACGCCCACTTTGCATCTCATTAGAGATGCAAAGCTGGGCGTTAGGAATACCCACGCTAAAGCAAGGTTTCACGCGTTAGCGTGGCCTTGCTAATTAGGCGATAAAATTATCGCTGCTTTTCGGCCGCAAACGGCCACAAAAGCGGCGATAATTTTTTATCGCCAGCTTGTAAATATGCCCCCATTTTCTTTCCACTCGTCACATGTGGACAATCCCACTGAGAATCGAGTGCAAGCTGTCAATAGTTTATTACTAATATGTTTAGATTTCTGTGTGAGCAGAGGGAGGTTGAAATCCTGCTTCTGTCAGTTATACAGGAAGGCCGTGCTATTGACTCTGTGCCAGCCCCGCCGTCTTTTCATCCACACCACCCTGATTCCCTGTACCATCTATCTGCCTTAGCGCCAGGGTCGGCTGTAGTGCTGAAGGTGCCCGCTGCAAGCCTGCTAACATTTGTATGTGCCTTTTCCTTTTGTTTTAAAAGGAAAGAACCCGAGAGATGTGGTTTTATATATGGATTTATTACACCCTTGACCTCCTTCTGCAGGATTCCCTTACTCCCACCTTCCAAAAGTGCCCCTCACCTCTCCATAGCCTCCTCTCTGACATGCATTTTTTTTTTATTGTCCTGGATTGTTTACTCACACTCAGTTCTATGCTCTCTATACGATGCAAGTTCTTTACAGCCCGCACGCTAACCTTCTGCGCGAGCCTAGGGTAGAATGAATCAAAACTTCCACTAGACAAAATCTTCAGATCTGTCCCCAGCAGGAACATTAATCAGCAGTAATATTGAATTTGTGTTTGTTACCTGGAAACTGCTGTATACACAAGGATCCTTGAAGGATGTGCGGTTTTAAGTCATACGGTTTTTTTTTCTGAACAGCGCCCCCACCCACCATGTCAGCGCCAGGTGCGGCTGCACCGGTCGCACTGCTGTAAAGTCAGCCCTGCTTGGTGCATCTCAGTTATTTGATTTGCCCATTTCGAGCTCTACTCCTCCCTTGACATCATAATTCATTCCTCGTACCAAACTGGAAACCCAGGGTGTCGCTCAGAGCTGGCCCGGGGCAAAGTCCTCCCTCACTGTCACTGCCCTTGGCACTGGCGCCCGAGCGAACCGGAAGAGCCAGTCCTGCAAACTCTCCAGGCATGCGGTCCGCCAGCATTGCGCTGCGCACGGAGCGTTTCCATTAACAGCTTCCAAAAATAACTGAGACGTGAGCAATTACGGAAAAATGCTGATTGACAACGCCACCACCCGCGCCCACCCCCGGCATGGGTGGCAATTAGCGCGCGACCTGTACCGTCACAATTCCAAATCAGACCGGGTTTAAACAGTCACCGTGCCCTTCGGACTTCGTGACGCTAAGCATCTTTCATTAAAGTGTGAATGCCATTCGTGAACAAAAATCAATGCATGCTTTAAAAATATGAAATGTTCACGAGAAACCGCAGTCGAGGCAGTTGTCCAGCCCTAGGCACTGCCCCCTTCATACGACTGAAAGACTTCCCACCTTAGTAACGCTCTTTTATAGCACAGCTTCAAACATATCAGTGTATTATCCATTGTGGCAGGGTGGTGCAGCCTGTTATGGTGCAGAACGTCATGTTGAAATACGTCACGTGATTGTATTTCTGTCATGTATGTTATTTCTATAGATATGATTAGGCTGTCCGGAATTCGGTTAAAACCGAGCGTACACGACAGAACACTACCGATTGAAAATCAGCTGACCTGGTTTAAACCGAGTGTCACTGATTTTTTACATATTTGTTTCACCGTTTGGCCACTTGAGGGAGCCAAAGGAGTACAAAAATGAACGGTACTGGAACTTGCAATGAGAACCAAACAGCGGTAAACAATGAGTCATCCTCCCAAATTAGCGCAAACACTGCCACATACAGAGAAATTACCAGTGAAAAACACGGTTTGCTGCCTTACACATGGCATGATAAAATTACATCACACATGGAAACAACTCTTAGTGGCCAGATGCATGTTCAATATAATTTTGTCACAAACGTAACCGCTTGTCTCCTGGCTTGGGTGAAGTACTTTTCTCCAGACTCGTGCGCATGAAATAATTGCAGAGCATAAACCCCTGTGCGCAGACGCACAGCATGGAATATGCCATTTATTACCACCGACTGAGGGCCATCGTGACCCCCTTGATGATCAGCTTTGTGAGTCATAGTCCCTCTCGAAATGCAACTGCTGCCAGCATCTATACTTTACATTCATAAAACACAATACAAAGTGGAAGAGAAGCAGTGCGTTCAAACGTTGCCTGGAGGAGCCGTTAGAGCCCCCAAAGATGCTTGGCCAGGCCCTGCAAAACAGGCCTTTCCTGGTAATAAAATCAGACCATATTCCCCTGGTTTTGATAATTTTTTTGTGCGCCTCAAGTCTTGTGAGCCGAAGTATTAGGCCACTGGGCACAAGTCCTAAACAAGCATTTGCAATGCAATAGGTCTCGCATTTGCGAGAGTTTAAGCTATTGGTATTACAAATGACAATGCCTTTTGATTGGGTTTTAAAAGCACCACATATATAAAAGGCACTGTCATTTACAATGCCAATAGCTCAAGCTCGCGTAAATGCGAGACCTATTGCATTGCAAATGCTAGTTTGTTTGTCTGCTCGAGTTAGTAAGTGTTCAAGGGATGTTTGGGAGGTAGTGCGTGCTATAAATCTAAATTCAAAGCAGATGGGCGCTCACAGGATAGATTGGCACTTTAGACAGGAAGCCAGTGCAAGGGTCTCATGGGAAACATGCACTTTACAAAAGGAGCCAATGAATAACCTAGCACAGCAAACTGCAAAAAGTGCAGGTGTCCAATAGTACCTGTTTCCTCTGAGAAGTGTCTGTACTCCCCAAAAATGAGGATTGCACCCCTACCCAGAAGTGCTGGTACTTCCCATTCCAAGTGGAAAAAGTGCAGGCACTGTGTACCTGACAGCAGCACCTGCTCACGTAAGGCATTATTTCTAGGAACCATAAGCACTCTACGCAGAGAGTGTATGCGTGCTCACAGAAAACATAGGCACTCTACACAGGAAGCCAGCGCATGGGTGCTCAGAGGAAATATGTCTGAGATTAATTCAAGCCTTCCACCAACAGCTTTTTTATTCTTCACTGTAAATATAGGAACTGTACAGAAGAAGTATCTCACCAGAAAGGTGTGCACCTTCCACAGTGTGTCAGTGCATGGCCTATTACCGGAAACATAGACACTTTATAAAAGGGGGACAGCGTTTGGGTTATCATGTAAACCTGGGCACTGTCTAGAGGGAGAAGGATTTGGGTTATCAAACATGGGCCCTGTATACAGGGAACTTCCGCGTTGCTGATCTCAGTAAACGTGTGCACCCTATAGAGCGTGAAGCGCATACCCTATCGCTAGATAAACGTGCACTGTACAGATAGCCACTGCATGACCTGTCACCTGAAACTGATTGACTGAATATTTATTAGCGCACTATTGCCGAGGCGTCTTGGCACTGAGGTGTGTGCAAATCAGGCAACGCTGACAGATCTAAAGCGTGGCAAAAAGCCATGTTTTTATCATTTTTCAAAAGAGAGTTCTGCTGGGCTGTTGTCGTATATGTACGGGGCGGGAGTTCCATAGTTTAGCCGCTTGGTATGAGAAACCCTTTCCTCCCCATCTGACTTTTCTTATCTTGGGGAGACATCCCAGCCCAGCATTAGTGGACCTAAGACAGCGTAGGGGCACATACCGGGGAAATAGGAGTTATATGTCCGCCGCTCCTCCTCCATACAGATCTTTATGCACTTGGCAGAAGCCATTAAAGTCCACTCGCCGTCGAACTGGAAGCCAGTAGAGCTGCGTTATACTAGCGGACATAGGATGATGTTTGGGTAGATCAAGCAATACCCAAGCAGCAGCATTCTGGAGTGACTGAAGTTTGGAAAACTGCCTTGTCCCGGCTCCCAACCAAGTATATAGCGTCACAATAATCTACTCTTGACAGAACTAAGGCTCCGACTACCATTTTCCTTAGTGAAAAAGGGATGAAAGGAAGAATTTTACGCAGGACTTTCAGTGAAAAAAAAGCAGGCCGAGGAGACTTGGTTTATTTGTGGAGCGAGCGTTAGGTCTTTATCAATCAGAAAGCCTAGATTCCTGGCCTTGGACACAGGGACAGGGCATGTACCGGCTTTGGTAGCTACCATAGTTGGCTCCATACAGAGGGTTTCTGACCAAACTCAACAACCTCGGTTTCTTCTGTGTTATGCTTCAAAACGTTAGCGTTCATCCATGCCATCAGTGCCGTGAGGCAATTGCGAAAACCGTTCAGCCATTATGTCCACACTTTGTGTAACTGACACCACTAACTGCTTGTCATCCGCGTACAACACAAGCATTAGACCATGATCTTTTATTAGTCTAGCTAGTGGTGCGACGTACAGATTAAACATTGTTGGGAACAAGGCCGATCCCTGAGGAACTCCACATGGGAGGTAGAACTTGCCTGACTGAAGTCCATCCCAGTGAATGAGTTGTTCCCTAAGATGCTAGGAAGGATGAGAGTAGGGTTAGAGCCTTATCCTTAATGTCAGTTGCTTTCATACGCCGCAACAGTACCGCATGGTTTACTGTGTTGAATGCTGCAGTAAGGACGAGCAGGATAAGAGCGGCCCTACCCCCTCCATCCATCACCTTGCGGATCTCATCTGTCGCCATAATCAATGCTGACTCAGTAGAGTGCCGAGATCTGAAGCCATGCTGGGTGGAGTCAAGGATGCTGTTATGATCCAAATACTCCGTCAGTTCCAAATTCATGGCTTTCTCCAGGATCTTAGAGGGTAGCGGGAGACAGGATATTGGGCGATAATGTTTTTCCTCCAAGGGATCAAGCGTGACTTTTTTCAGAATAGGTCTGATACAGGCCTTTTTCCATCCAGTGGAAAAAACCCTGAACTCGTGATCTCATTTAGTAGGGGGGTCAGGGACACACTGAGCTCCTCAGGAGCCAGATGTAAAATGTAAGAGAGGCAAGGGTCTAGGTTGGAGCCGGACTTAGTTTGTAACAACAGGTCTGCAACTTGTTCTTCCTCTAGCACAGAGAACCGTGATAAACTAGATTGAGTTGCAATGTCCTCCGGCTCCTCTTCACAGTTCTCCCCAGTGGCATCTGCTGTGTTCAGGAGTTCGTTGTAGACTCTCTGAACTTTGTTTTGAAAAAAGTAGCCCTTTTGTCCACAAAGTTTTGATCAGGTGCAAATAAAGTGTCTCGCGGGCACTTTGACAATGCAGTCACAGTTTTAAATAATTCCTTAGAGGAGTTAGTGGCCTCCTGAACTTTGTTGGTAAAATATACAGTTTTAGCCTGTTTTTATAGCAATCTTATATTCCTCTAAGTCTGTGTTATAATCCTTTCTATGTTCCATGCTATAGTCGGATCTCCAAATATGTTCCTTACCTCTGCATTTGACTTTGATTTGTCTGAGCTCAGCCGAATACCAGAGTGACCTATCTTGCCTTCTACTTGAGTGATAAGTCACTTCCGGTGCCAGCCTATTTACCGCATGACTTAGCCAGTTTTCAAAGTTTATGACTGCAGCGTTGTAGTCCGCTAAAGCTGGGGGGTTCCTCACCAAAGCTGTGATCAAATAAATTTTTGTATTAGTTTCCAAGGACGTGATTTGACCAAAGAAGATCTATTCCTGCGACAACTTCTAATTGTTGAGATCTCCTCATTGAAATAGACTGCGGAGTGATCGGACCAAGGTACTGGTCGCACGCTCTCCTCTTCAATGTGTTGATTGTTGGTAAAAATACCATCCAGCATGTGGCCAGCTTGATGCGTTGGCTCAGATATGATATGACTCAACCCATAGCCTGCCAGGTTATCTATCAGGCAGGAGGTGTCGGAGTCATTGTTTGCTATTAAATGAAAGTTGAAGTCACTCAAAACCGTAAAGGTGGCAGTGTCTAAGAAAGATTCCAGAAAGGTCTGCAGTGATCTAATGAAAGAAGTTCTCATCCCTGGAGGCCTACAAATGAGTAGCCCCGGGAAGAGTTTG
Source organism: Triturus cristatus (assembly GCF_964204655.1). Classification (NCBI taxonomy): domain Eukaryota; kingdom Metazoa; phylum Chordata; class Amphibia; order Caudata; family Salamandridae; genus Triturus; species Triturus cristatus. The sequence continues at coordinate 180,305,776 of NC_140590.1, forward strand.
AGATTGTTATGTTTATGTTTCACACTGAATGTCATCGCCTCAGCTTCCAGTGTAGGTTCTGGCACGATCCTCACCGTGTAGTGGGACTGATGAATCACCATCCGGGACCACGGGAGACCCCAATAGGTGCCAGGCGGGTGCAGCTCCACGATCAAATTTGCGTGAGGAGCGCACTCCTACCGTATCCTGAGCAGCGAACTCAGCCATAGTGTCTTTTTTCGCTGCGGTGTCCGCAAGTTCGCAGACACCGGGTCCACACACCTTAGCGAGTGTGTAGGCAATCAACCTTTTAATTTTTTCACTTATCACGTGGCACCCTTCACTTTGCCACTCACTCCTCTCACTGGTCCTGACGAAAGCTCCATACATCTCCATGAGGGCTGAAACATGTAGACCTACAACACTAACAACTATTAGATAATAATTTCTTTCGTAGTTGTATCACATACTTTGTTTTTAATATATCCTGAGCCGCCAGCAATAAACTCCCAACGGCAAGGACTCTCAGAGATATTTTTATTCTTCACAACATTACACTCTTGCACCACACCAGCTCAGCTTTAGTCAGGCGTCGTAGCACAACCGGGGGGCATTCGGCCACCCGGTTGGGACCCCAATGATGAAGCATGACACCAACTAGGTTGGTGTGTGAGGGGTCTTTTAACTTACCTAGTGGGTTCCCAAACACTGTCTGACAGTGATCGTACCACACATCGTTGGGTTCGTCCAACATTGATAAAACTGACTGATGAATCAACGCCACACATCCCCCTTTTGCCCCTACCCTGTCTACATGAGCTACCAGGTAGCCTGCCAGAACAGCTGCGTTCCAGTCCGGCACAGCGGTGCAATTCGCCCAAGTTTCTGTGAGGAACACCAAATCTGGGTTTGCAACTTGAATTAAACATTCTAGGTCGTACTTATGTTTGATCATCGACCTTGTGTTCAGTAGGATGCAGCTTATTACATTGGGGCCCTTGTGAGAAGTTTCTTGAGTTCATTCATGAGACTGAGAGCCCCTGATATTTTGGGAAGCTTTATTCTCCAAGTTGGTAAGAAGCGTGCCACTCTCCGTACCCCTGGTGTTATGTCAGGATTTTGTAGATAAATGCAAGGCCATCAGGCTGCAAGAATTACATCGCCGAGGGCTGTAGTTTAGTTGATCCAGTACTAACGTTGGTTGAAGGCACTCACCATGATTGAGGTCAAGGAGTTCCCTTCGCGTATAAGTTTGCCTAAAAAAATGGGCAGGGGTTCTGGCGCTGGTCGCGCTCCGGGCGCAGACGGGCGTAGACGGGTGTAGACGGGCTTGCCTTTGGTGCGCCTTTGGCGCGCCAGCTGTGCGCGCCCGCTGTGCGGTCACAGCATCCAGTGATTTATCGGAAGTGGAGTTGGGAATTAAGGAGCAGCAACTAGAATGCTGACCTTAAAGGCAGGTCCGCTCTTACAGGCGGGCACCGCAGTTAGCGTGAAGCAGCAGCAGTTAAAGTGCAGGTGAGCAGTACATTAAAATCACAGTATTACACTTTTAAAAACAATTTTAAGAACAAGTAAAGTGTGCAAAGCTAAGAAATGTAGGAGCGGGTAAGAATTTCCCCGCACTCCAACAGCGCTAGTTCCTGGATAGCACGTTACCAGCTGCGCGGTCGCAGCATCCGGTGTTGTATAGGAAGCGGAGTTGGGAATTTAGGAGCAGCAACTAGAACGCTGACCTTAAAGGTGGGTCAGCTCTTACAGGTGGGCACCGCAGTCAGCGTGAAGCAGCAGCAGTTAAAGTGCAGGTGAGCAGTACATTAAGATCACAGTATTACACTTTTTTTTTTTAAGTCCTTGTTATTGAATTTTCCAAAAATCTACAGATAAGTAAATAAACACAATGATAATAATACTTTTAAAAACAATTTTAAGAACAAGTAAAGTGAGAAGCTAAGAAATGTAGGAGCGGGTAAGAATCTCCCCACGCTCCAAAAGCACTAGTTCCTGGATAGCACGTCACCAGCTAGCATCTTCATGAGATAATACAGGAAATTGCGCACTACATGCAGGAAGTGTACGCATCAACTAACAGTGAAAGTGTGTGCATGAAATAGCACAGTAAACTTGCAAAGCACACATGGAAACCATGCATTACCTAGCAAAAGAAACAAGTCAAATAAATATGCATAAGACGCAGTTGCCTCCTCTATCAAAGGAAAGTTGCACTACAAACAAGGGTCCTCATGTTTTCACTAGCAACTGAAATTCACACTCTACATATGGAGTCTTTAAAGTATTACACATGCATGACCTAGCAAAAGAAACTTGCCCTTACATAAGAAGCAAATGCCTGATGCATCACAGTAAATGTATGCACTGCAAATAAATACATATGTACAAAATAAATCACATAAAAGGGTGCTGTGCTAAAACATATAGCGTGGCACCCGTGCATAGCAATGTTATATGTCCTAAGCAAAAAGCAGTCCATACCCCCCAAATTTGGTGCTGCAGAATCCAAGCTTGCACTATCAAAGGCATGACTGTAGGAGTCGGACCCGGGGGCGCTGGAGTGCCGCAGGCAGAGCCCGTTTAACGTGGAGCTGTCGCCGCTTGTGCTGCTGGATGACAGGCTGGCGGCGGCCAAGGAAGAGCAGGATGGATGCTAATAAAAAAAAAGTGAATAAAAAAAGAGGGTGCCGTGCTAAAACATGTAGCGTGGCACCCGTGCATAATGCACAGCAGCAGTTGCGCTTAGAGTTCAAGGACTCTGGAGGCTGCAGCCAGGGAAAGGCTATGGAGGCCATAAATATGAAAACATGTGTGCCGCAGGCAGAGCCCGTCCAACATGGAGCCGTCGCCGCTTGTGCTGCTAGATGACAGGCTGGCGGCGGCCAAGGAAGAGCAGGATAGATGCTAATAAAAAAAAGCGAATCACAAAAGAGGGTGCCGTGCTAAAACATGTTGCGCAGCACCCGTGCATAATGCGCAGCAGCGGTTGTGCTTAGAGTTCAAGGATCTAGAGGCTGCAGCCAGGGAAAGGCTATGGAGGCCATAAACATGAAAACATGTGCCGTGGTAAAACAAAGCACGGCGCCCGTTTACATAAAACGTCTGAGCGTGGCAGCCCCCGAGGCGAGCTGCATGGCAATAAAAACATGCGTTCGGCAGCTGGGATACTTTTGGCGCATGTGTATAATGTTAGGTAGCGCGCGCATGTTAATGAGTACTATGTTTAAAAAAAAAACACTGTGTAAGCGTAAGGAGATTGAAGTTAGGCGGTGCTGCTTCCCGAAAAAACAGAAGTTACGTATGGGATGAAGAGCCAATAATAAGCCCACTAACAAAAAAAATGCCAAAGTTACCTAATGGCAAGCGGCGAGAAATTACCCAGCAATAGGCGGAGTTTCACCACGCATATAGATTACTAGATGTCTCGGAGAGACAGCGCATTCTCGCTGCCTAGGCAAGACCTAAAAAAGAAGTGGGGGGACTAACCTAGTTAATCAGAATGCAAATGGCATCCTGGCTCGTGACATCACACCTTCTGACATTGAAGCGTGTGACATTGCGACACGTGACATGGCCTAACTTCACGGCGCGTGACATAATGGCGCATGACATCCCAGCACGTGACATCACAGGAAGTGGCATCATAAGAAGTGACATCAGATCTTAAGCCCTCACATATATGTTTAACATGTCTATCATGAGTACATTGGAGCATATTTCGAGTATCTAGGAAACCCTCCTGATTTAGGCATCAAATTCACACTTTTGTAAGTTACACATAAAACAGTGTTGCCTTTTGTCAGCGTAAACTTCCTCTACCCATAGTGCTTTACAAAAAGAAATAGTGGTACTTAAATCATTTCAACGCCTCATCAGGGGTAGTAAGCATTATATAAATTAAATTTATTCTGTGCAAATATTGGGAGAGACCACACATCTGATGTTCTGACAGTGCACTCATATCTCGTAAACAGAGCCTGAACAAAGTGAAAAGCTGCTTCTTTAAAGTATGTGTGAAGTGCTACCAAGTGTGAGCCTTTGTTTCCCCTCTGCTGCATTTGTGTCTAGGTGTGAGGGCCCTGATTGCTCCCAGCCAGGAGGCTCGAACAAAAGGAGGCCTGATGACCCCTCAAATTGGTCCTTTGTTATGGGCCCAGCAGGAGTATGACATAAAAATGCCCCGTCCCCGCCTGCACGTTGTTGTTTATCCAAAGCAGACAACAACATGCAGGCGCTGCTGAATGTGTGCCTGTGTTTGCAAATTACACCGGGCCGAATTCAACATATTTTTCAGTGGGGCCCAACTGGGCAGGGTGGACAGCGTCCACCCTATGAAAATAGTGGGCGGACGCCGTCCAGCCGCATGTACTCCCAACTCGTACCCTGTGTCTCATACTATATAAGTTATAACATTAGTGATGCACGTAATTTTAGCTACACATGTGTAGCTTGCAAAAAATTAGACGTATTTAAGCCATAAACAGTGCCCAATGTTTGTTACTCTGGTAGTGGGGTGGCACAAAAAATAATTTCCCGAATAGAACATCTTGAGCATCGGTAAAGGAGGGCCCTGGAGCGGGGGTATGGTCGGTGTCAGGAGCCGAGGGTGGCTAGCTTTGTGTGTGGGGGTTAGGGGGGCAGGGGGGCAGGGGGCAGAGGCCCGAACAAGCCAGATATAAACCATATTGAACGAGTTTGGGTGGAGTTTTTTGGGTGCAGCCTCTGGGACTTTGGATTCTGTCTGAATGGCCCAGTGGGGCGGGAACAATTTTCAGAGTGGGGGGGGGGGTGCTTCAATCAATGTTATATCCCTGAAATCCAAGGGATTGTGAAACATCCAAGTGTTTTAGAAAGAAGAAAGCTTTGTAAATGTATTCAATAGGAGAGTGGTAAGTACACCCTTACCCCTGTAAGGTGGTGTAGGAAGCTTGCTCTTTACATAGTATACCAAAAAGAGGTATACCGTGTAAAGAGTCCAGGTATTCCCTTACTAGTGGACCGGGGCTTGCTCTAGCAATCCGAAGGTGCTCTTCTAGGGAGTAATGTGGTCAGCAGCCTTACACTTATCAGAGACGAGTGTTAGACATCTGTAAATATACACAATAGTCAATAAATTATGCAGACAACTCAATAAGGAGATTCTCACCAATTAATAAAAATAACACTTATCTTTATATAACTTTAGGCACGAAGATCAGCAAAATTAGGTAAGTACCTTTTACAATAATAGGTTTGAAGAAAATAGGTTTGTGACACTTTGAATTGAAATTTTGTGGCAATATTAACTTAGGAAGAATATATATGCTGCATACTGTCACTTAACATTGACTTACGGGATCCATCCCCATGACTTCAAAGCAAGCCAAATGTACCAAGATCCAATCCTAAAACGGAATATGGGCTTGATGTAAATATGTAAACAGATCCGGAATTCTTGACTGGCTGATTGATATATAACATATTTTACTTCTTTATAGCACACTATTGTGCACACTCAAGGGGCCGTACATTTACATGTCCCTTCATCTATCACACATGCCTCATAGATACCAGACCCCAGTACTGGGATGTAGCTTTACAACACTGCTGGAGTGCCCCGCTATTTAGGAATGTATTTGTGACTCTTAAATTGAGTGTGGGAGGTGTTCAGCATCTTTTCATTTTTAACCCCCCCTTTGCTTTAAAAACACTCCTGTCTGTAGTAGGGACCTCCCCTTTAGCGATGACCACATCAGACATAACCTGACGCGATGCGCAGGTTCCCCGGTTCCGCTATCTGTACGCCATCTTGACTTGCGTGTGGACGTACGTGCCCCTTGAGTTTCTTTATAACGGCGCCTTCTGGTCAAGCCATCACTCCCTGATGGTTTGTTCTGCATTAAGTGCAACCCTGAAACTCGGGTGAGTCTTCTTTCCCGTCTGGCGCTCCACTGACCTGACTTGTGTCTAATTAAATTTCACCTGTGATTCAAGCCTTTACCTTACGCGCCTTGTCCTTTTCCCTCAAGCTACATTTTTTGTATCCCTGGGGACGGCAGTTCCATCCACCATTTAATTATTGACACTGAATCTGAAACCGATTTGATCGGTTCAACTTTGAAGTTCTTTCTGACCCCCGTGCATGTTTGCTGATAAGTGCATCCTCCCTCTTGCATTTCCATTAGAATCCTTTGACAGAGACAGTGTATGATCGTACAATCCCTTAAGTCCCTTAGGTCATCTATTATGTTACATTATCTTTACCCAGCAACTCACTCCTTGAGGGCCCCACACGCACCTTCATTGATTATCCCATTGGGAAAGGATCAGTAGCAGCGTCCTACATGAGATGAAGATATCCCAGTGGCATGTTATGTACTTTATGGTGAGCGTGACACTCCCAAGTTCTTTGTTTTCATTTCTAGGAACATCCTTATTGGCTTCTGTAATTTACTGAGTTGCACCCCTTATTTATAGATGTCTTGACAAGATGACTACCTTGTACTCCATCCAGGATTGGAGGAGTCCATTTTACCACAACTCAGTGAGTCTACGCATGACCCTGTTGTTGTTTTTATTCTTATTTTCCAAGCACACACATCTAAACAAACAGTCCCCCCTTTCTTTAATTAGAGCTGTCACACTGTATTTAGTTTTGTCCTGAAGAAGACCCTACGTGATGTCCCTATAACACAGACACTTGGGTCGAAACGTTGACATATTACTCACTCATGTCTTCAGACAGTGTAACCATAAAAAGTTGAAGTTTCAGGTTACCACTGAAACTAGACACTGGACAGAGATTGATATATATTATTTACCATTTTTTGTTATCTATGTATCCATGTTTTTTGTTGACAGTTCTTTCACTTTTATCACCCCATGTCACATTAGTCACTAATTAACCATGCATTTTGTTTATATCTACTGTATAGCAGTCTGTTTTCAACAAAAAGAAATATATAAAAGAAAAATATATGTGCTTATCTAAAAAGCTGTGTTGTGTGCTTGTGTTAAAGATTTGTTTTCTATCTGTAAATCACTGTTTATCAAAAGGAATTAGTCTCTGTCCGACGGAACTAGTCTGTAGACTATAATGGAAATATTGTCAGCAAGAATATTGTTGTCAAAAATACAGATTTTAAGGTAAGTAATATAAATTTTTAGAATATCGAGGTTATTAATATTGATTACAATAATATAGTTGTTTAATATATCTATTTTTAATTATGATGTATTTTGGTATATGTTTAAAATGCATATGATGTAATTTTTTTCATATAATTAGTGTTTATGTTTTATAATGTATATGTAACATTTTTAATAGTTATTAAATTAGATTTACGTAATTTTTGTTATGTTTTTTGTATCGTAGCAGGTTGTGGGTTTATAGGGTTACAGGGTGGGAAGTATTTTAATTATAATAAATTAATAATTATTTTTAATTAACATTAATTATTTAATTAGTAATTAATTATGTTAATTTTGTAATTAATTTTTTTTAATGTACATTTCGTGCTTGGTTTTAGGTGTGGGATGTGGGGTTTATAGGGGTACAGAGTGGGAAGTAAATTTAAGTAATTGATGTTTATATTTTTGTCATAATTATTATTTAGTTTATAATTAATTATGTTAACTGTGTGAAACCTTTTTTTATTACATTTTAGGAATGTGTTGTATATTTGGCGACGATATATTGTGAAAAGTAAAATAAATTCATTTAAATAAAAATACATTTTTAATTATTGATAATTGGTTTGTTGATAAATATTTATTAATAATGTGAATAATTAGCTTTTTAAAGTGAAGTTTTAGGTGTTGGCATATGGTGGGGGGTAACTTAAATAAAATGTATGTTATAAATTATTTTTTTGTCAAAAAATTAATGTTTAAATAGCAATATTTTATATAGAACAATTGTTTTGGGATTTAATATCTAATAATGTTTTTAGTTATTTATTATATTTATTCAAAATTATAATTTGTATTTTGTTGTATATTTATATGAAATGTATTTGTTTTTTTATATTTATATTTTAATTTGTTTTTTAAATTATTTTATTGTTATGTAGAGAATTTGTTTGTTTCTAATGTAGTACTGACTGCAGTGGGAATATATATTTTTTTCCTTCCGCAATCCAACACTTTCCCCACTGTTGCACTGACTGGGGTGGGAATATTATATTTTACCTATCTGCAATTGAAAAGTTTCCCTACTGTTGGACTCACTGGGGTGGGAATAGTAAATTTTACTCCTCTGCAATCCAACACTTTCACTACTGGTGCACCAACTGGAGTGGGAATAGTGACTTCTACCCCTCTGCAATCCAACACTTTCCCTCTTTTTGCAGTTATCGGAGTGGAAATATTACATTATATTTCTCTGCAATCTAAAATGTTTACTAGTGTTGTATGAAATGTAATGGGAATAGTCAATTTTAGCACTCTGCAATATAATATTTTATCTAGTTTTGAATTTATTGTAGTGACAGTAGTACATTTTACTTTTGTGTGATGTAACACTTGTATTACTATTTTGTTGTGTAAGGTGGGAGTAGTAATTTTTATATAATATTAGTATAAGACTTTGTTTATTTTTGTTTCAATTGTAGTGGGAAATGTATATGTAATAATTTAAATTGTAATACATAATTGTATTTGTTTTAATTTATATAATTATGTTTTGTTCATTTAGAAGAATAATATTCATAATTTGAAATTGTTTTTTGTTTGTGAATTATTTTTTTTCAATTAAAAAAAATGTATGATTTACTCTTTAATTTTAATTAAAGTGGTTTGCTTATTTAATATTTTTATGTTTTTGGTATATATATATATGTAGAGAGAGAGAGTTTATTTTGGCATGCCAGACTGCTGCTGTCGGAGCCTGTTGACCACGGAGGTCGTGGACTATACAAGTCTGAGGTGCCCATCCATATGACGGACACCTGCGGGAATTCCGCAAGTAAGAACCAGCAGCAGGCAAAGGGGGATATGCACAGCGGTTCAGCCTGGAGAGACCGGCAAGGAGTGGCAGCCTGGAGAGAGGTAAGGCAAAATCGGCAATGAGATGCAGCCGAAATTTCAATATATGAACTTTGAGATAACTCAAACAGCAACTTTTGCCATCCACCCATTGGTATCAGCCCCCCCAATGGGAACACCATTTGAACAATTTAAAGGACTCTGTGCTGTGCTTGAGTTTTTAATGATTTCTGCACTGAGGAAGGCATCACGTCAAAACGCGTTTACATCAATAAATCATTTTGAAGAACCCCATGAGTGCGCTAGAATTTTCTTGAGTTGTTGTGTAACAAAGGCAAACTCACCCTTCGTCCACGGAAGCACCCGCCAAGAGTTCGGCTGCCGGGGTGAAACTGTGGAAATGAATATATATATATTTATATATATATATATATATATATATATATATGTTCTAATATTATAATATTTATTTTTTCTTAACTAAGGTATAAAGAAATATTAGTCAATTATATTTTTTTAAACAGATATATGTTAATGTATATGTATATATGTATTTGTGTTTAACTTTTTGAAAGTAAGTTTAAGTGTTATATTTGTTAAAAATACATATTAAATATATTTTATTTTTATTATATTAATGTTACTATTTAATATATTTTATTTTTTATATTTTAATGTGTACATATTTAAAAATTTATATTTAATACAACTATATTATCATAAATGATATTTTTTAAATATTTTTGTACTTACTTTTTAATCATAGGTAGTCGATATTTATGTAGTCAAAATTTCTGTCTCCAGATTTGTGTAGGTGGATGTTTTACTACTCGATATTTTGTCAGTGAATCCTGGGCCACAGGTAAATTAAATGTGCCAGGAGAGAGCACAAGCACTTTAGCACTGGTTAGCAGTGGTAAAGTGTGCAGAAAACAGCCAGGCTGAAGGCAAAAGATTGTATGTGACCATGCAGAGAGTGCCAAGTCCAACAGTAGGTTGCTTAGCGGAATTAACATAGCCAGATAATCGGAATGCAGTGTTTTAAACACTTCCTAAAATCCACAAAGATACATTCTACCCTCCAGGAAGACAAAAATATTACAAATTAACTCAATTCTTAAACCTTTGGCCAAATAAATGGATATTTAAAAAAAACCTTCAATAGAAGACGTTTCTTCATATGTCCAAGATACTATAGACACCATTAATTAGATTGAAGATCAGGAGTACAATTACTAGGAGGACATATTGGTAACAATGGATGTTGAGAATCCTTATACCAACATCCTACAGGAGGTAGCTCTGGAGGTACTTAAATGTATTGGATACATGCTCCCATAGTTTATTTTTCAGCTTGCCATAGCTTGTCTAATCAAAAAGGTTTTCAATTTCAAAAAAATAATTTTATATTCAGATCAAAGGCACTGCAATGGGTTTTGCTTTTGCCCCAGGGAGAAGTTCTATCAATGATGTACTGATGATTGAGAAAGGATGTAATAAGTGATGTGGTGAATTTCATGACTGGATAAATACACGATCACTAGATATCAAATTCTGTTACAAATCTGATCGTAGCCATAAGAATATCAATTGCTTGGATGCAATGATCAAACATGATGATGGCAGTATTGGGTTACGTGACCTTTAAAGGAACAGGACCTGTGACCTCATTCTTATGGAACTCCTCGTGGAACTTCTCAGTGATCAGCATTATCCTAATAATTTATGGCAGGGGTATTTATCCCATACATAACAGCATAGTATATTTTGTCATGCCTGTGACTAAGCTTCTTGTTGAAAAGTAAATTTTTGTAACTCCTGAACCTGTGTTGAATTCAGTATACATTATGTTCATGATCTTGTGTCAGTTCAGGGTACAATTACACTTTTTTTCTAGTGTGTTCTAATGTAGCACGCGCGTCCGCATGTCATAACCCCAGTGTAGATATCTAACAAGCACTTAAGTGAAATTAAATATACTAAGGAATAGCACAAGATGGCCTACACTCAAAAGTATTCTTTTTATTACAGGATTATGCACAAAACCGCAGAAAGCAATGACACTGTATGACAATAATACACCAGTTCTCCTGCTGGCGTCACAAATGCACAGATTTGTAGATCTGCTACTGTGCCAATTTTAACTAAAAAGAAACTATTTGAAAAAAGCCTAATAATAGATCAGAGTGATTTTAGCTGTGTATACACTATACAAAGCTAGAGTAAGTAGGTCTTCTTCTGTTTTTTGCAAGTTAATCTATTTGTTCGTAGCTTTAAGAGGCGCCATCCGTCTCAATACTAATGTGTTACACTTTACAAAGGAAGTTAAGAGCTGCTCTTTACATTTGTGAATGTGTGGATAGAAAGTATGCCATGGAGACCATGTAAAGTAAGTAAACCTGCTTTACTTCAAGCATCAAGATAAGCGATTCGCAGGGAAGCAGCACCACAGACAGTAAGTGCTCTTCGCACATTCAAACAATAACATTCTCAACATCATAACCAACTATCATAAGCTGCATGGCTATTCGTTACATCACACAACTCTGCAAGACCCAACAAGGACATTATTACAATACCTTCATTCTCTTCTCTTTCGGTCCTCATACTGGATTAATAATAAAGATCAAGTCAAACAAAATAGCCTCACTTTACAGCAACAGAAATGTAAACAAGGTTGTTTTTTATAATGTTATATCCTTGTTCCTCGTTTTAACCTTCAAAGGTGTAAATTCATGATTCTTCTCTGTTGTGTTACTTACCTCAGTCAGGCTCGAGCCTCGGTGTCCTGGCTCATGTCACCATTGAATATTGTGTTTTTTTATGACAGTGACAGCAGTTGGATGTGGATGAGCTGGCTGTGCAAGGGTCTGTTTCGTTCTATGATAAACTTGAAGTGTGTACTTTACCTTTAGCTATCGTGTTTATGTTTAGCAAAGATGCAACATAAATTGGTGACGAGTTAAGGAAGTTACCTCGTTGTAAGGATCTTCCTCATCGCCTGAACACCCTTGCCTACAAGCTTGAGTTTCAACAATCCCTGTTGTGTGCCCCATAGGCACTCCTGTAGCTGAGGCCTTTTTCGTGTTGGACAAGTGCAGGGCAATTTTCATCATTAGTTTGTGTCTTGGAGGATTTTACTGGAACACATACTTTCTATATGCAGTTGACCATAAATGTCTTTGTTGCATGAACTCAAGAGTGCATGACAATACTTCGGGAAAGTGGCTGTCATTTTGGAGTCAGTAAAGTAGATAAAGAGAAGGGTTGTTTGTCTCTGTCCTGCTTGATTGTGCTGGAACGCATATCCTGCAGTAGCAGTGGATTGCACACGTCTTTATTGCATGCACTCATGAGGTGTGTAACGAATCGCGGTGAATAACGTGGGAGCTATGTTGAAGTCAGTAAAGAACATACGGGTGTGTGAGCCATGTTTTGTATATTGTCTTTGGATGTAAGCTAAAGGATCTAGTGCCATATGCACCAACACATTTTCACATAGATACAGAATGGGCAAAACCCTTTGATGTATCTGGCCCCTAAATACTTATGATTACCTGCACTCTTAAATGTGTACATCCTGATTCTTGTGGATAAACGTGGCTGCCATCTTTAAAGAGTTCCATAACATTACCCTTATATCATCTTATATGATTACAGATATAATTTATTTTTTAACATATACTCCAATTTATAATGGATTTGATACAATTTGTGGCACAATCTCATCCTTGTGCTGCAAAACTCAGAAATGCCTTCGTTAAAGTGTAGCACTTAGTTCAGAAACTTTGAAAATTATCTCATGGCAATAAATGCAAAAACTGTTTGTACCTGATAGGAAGAAAGCACTTTTGCTCACTTGTGTAGGAGCCACTGCTCTGGAAATTTTCAAGCACTTACCAGAAATTGACCTTTCTCAGGATAGTTTTGGTACCTGGGATGACTATCGTAAAACAGTTAATTAAAGACTTGAGCTTCAGTTTGAGAGAAGTAGCAAACTTTATTAGGGAAAGGTTCAACATATTTTCACCGAAGCAAAGTAGTAAAGAAACAATTGATGAATTTCTGGCTAATCTCAGACTATTAACTTCTTCCTGTGATTTTGTTTGTGACATTGACACTTATCTTCTTGATCAATCAGTCCTAGGATGTTTTAGTGATAAAATACACGATTTTTTTTAAAGTAATTGTGATCTGACATTAACAGAGTTGATAAGTACAGCAAATGGGGTTGAAAGATCTATGGTTCAACTAGAGAAATGGCAACGCAGAGAGGATTTCAATGTGAATGTGGTCTATATAGATGATAATAAGGGTAAAAAGTGGATTTGGAGGAAAGAAAAGTTTTTAATTGTTACCTTTGTGGGCCGCAAACACATTGGAGTAATGCTGTGCACTGCGTTAAAACATAGGTGTCCCATATCCAATAAAATTGGTCACTCCTCTAAGGTGTGCCAATCTAAACAGAATGTTTCTGTCAGTTTAAGTAATAGGAAGGGTATCAATATATCCACTGTACAAACCACAAATGAGTCAGAATAGAGGAGTGTCAGGAAAGGCTGAAGAATGTTATTGAAAGGTCTCTAATGAAATTCAGAATGATTGTAAACAGTAAAGTTGGTAGGTAATGTTGAATTCTTTGTAATGGCTGATTCTGGCTCACCGATAACTATCTCAGACCTACACACATTTGAAAACTTTGCACAGAAGTGATATTTCAACTAAGGCTTTTGGAGAATTTAAGATTCAAATGCTTAGTTGGTTCAGTGATACTTTAAACATACAAGGCATGAGTATTAGAGCTAAACTATACGTTGCTATAAATAGCAATGATGTGTTTAGATGGTTGGATAAAGAGCAGTTGGTAATAATTCTTGAACCTGTATCTGAGACTCCTGTTCAATTGATCCTAATAAGATGAAAGAGTCCTTATATGTTAGCATGTTGGGTAAGAACTCTTTAAGTTCTTTAATGCATGGGGTGACCAAAGGTGTTTCTAAAATTAAAATGGCATCAGCTGAATTCTCTTCAGTTTCTGGAGATGAGGTTGTTTGTGTTCAAGTTTATGTACATGACATTGTTTTAAAAGAGTATGCCATACCAGTTGTGTATTAAGTGGGGGATGTTTCCCTAAGTATATGCAATGATCATAAAAAATTCTTGACAGGTTGAGTGAAGAAATCATTATTTCTCCAGTTGAATGCTCAAAGTGGATATCGAGTATAGTTATTGCACAAAAGAAAAATGGGGAGATCAGATTGTGTGCCGACCTTTGAATATTAAATACAAATAAAATTGTTGAATGCCATCCTCTTCCTAAAATGTAAGAGATGCTGGCACAGATAGGAGATGCAAAAAACTTTAGCAGTGTTGATCTTAAAGCAGTCCATCCTCACATCAAATTAACAGAACAATTGCAACAACTCCACTTTTATGACTCTATTTAGTGCTTACAAGTATCTCAGATTGCCTTCTGGACTGGCATTGGCTTCCAGTGTATTTCAAAGACTTGTGGATATTCTGTTTAAGGGTGTATTAGGGGTCTTATTGTATCAGGATAATATTTAAATCCTTGCTTCTACTGTTGCACAGCATGATGACATTTTACATACAGTTTTCAACATTTTACAAGAGTGTGATATGACTGTGCTTAAGGATAAGTGTACATTCAGAGTCAATGAAATTGAATACTTTGGTCATTGCACTGGTGACAAATGTATTGATCCCAAAGAAGATCTAATAAGGGCTCTAAAAGAAGCACATACTCTTACAGATGAAGATTCTTGGAGATCATTTTAGGGTTAAGCGAGTATTATGCCTAGGTTTGTCTATGGTTTCGCAGTTGTATTGGAGCCTTTAAAAACATCCTGAGAAAAAATAAGAAATTTAGTTTAGGGGATGAGCAAAGAAAAGCCTTAAAATAAGTAAAATATTAAATTTCTAATAGAAATGCTTGGAAGCCTTTTGTTCAAGGTCAGTCATGTGAATTTATTATGGATGCAACTGCAATTGGCCTGGGTGCAGTTATTTGTCAGAGGATTAATGGTAAAAAGAGAAGTGTTTCATCTGAAGTACCCTTTGAGGAGCAGACTGTAAGTACAGTACTATTGAGAGGGAGGATTTAACTTGTGTGTGGGCTGTAAATTGACTCAGGACATATTTATGAGGTCAGAAATTGAAAATGTTGACTGATCACACACCTGTAGTCTATCTCATGGGTGATAAAGGTTTAGGGACAACCTCATCAGGATTAGTTAGCCTGATTAGCACATTACAAGAATCCAATTTTGAGATTAGCAATGTTCCTTTGAAAGTGAATTTTTGAGCTGATTTTTTTTCCACACTTCCACTTAAAAACTGCGATTGTGGAGCTGATGATGAGTAATTTCTTAATGAGTGTGTTATTTCTGCTTTAGATGCTGTACATAACACAAAGTCAGCCATTTATCCTGAAGAAATGGTGCAATGAATGTTTGAGATGCAAGAGATCATCAAAAGGCAAAGATGCAAGAGATTATCGAAATAATAAATACAGGATCAACAACTTTATCAAAGAATGTAACTGGAGTTTTTAGGAATTATGTCACATGTAGTCAGAATTGAGTGTTGAATTCGGTATAATTTTGAGAGGTAGTTGTTTTGTATCACCCTAAAAAATCCTAAAAAAAGAAACTGATTAAATTTGCTCATGAAGGTCACCTAGGCATAACTTTCACACAAGAAATGATTTGACACACTCATTATTGGTGGCTTGGTTTCACTAAAATTGTTGACAATTTTGACAAACATAGTTGTGAATGTTTATTCATTCTTCTGGTGGTTGTTGAGATGCCTAAAAATCCCTGGGATAATATTTCCATTGATTTCTGGGTACATTGAATAGCTTATCTGCAGAGCAACGGTATTTTATTGTTGTCATTAATTATTCCTCCAAGTTTTGTAACGGATTATTCCTATAAGTGGATTTATATTACCACAGTTAAATTCTTGAAATATGTTTTACTTCAGAGGGTGTAACCAGACTTTTAGGTTCTGAAAATGGGACACAATTAGTGCCACACCAAATTAGAAGATTCCTTCAGGATATTGGCATAAGTCCCTTTACAGTAGTTTTATACTCTTCAAGTTCTAACGACTTGGTAAAAAGAGCATATAGAATTATTAAAGAGCACATAGAATTATTAAAGACGGTGTTCAAACTGCATGTTTCTTCGACTTAATAGTAATAATTATCTGCACACCATTTGTGTTGTTACATCAAAGAGCTGGGTTTTGTAAAACCTTTCCACCGTGTATGAATGATGGTATCAATGTGGCAGCAACCAAAACTGCAAAGACTAGAAAAATAGTGAGTATGAAACAGGCTGAGCTGAAAGAACACCATGGCAAAACGTTTAGGGCCCGATTCTGACGCAGTTTGTAAAGCTTCCCGATGGAATGGGTTTGGGAATGGTTTCTGACCGAATCAGATCGGGAGAGTTCAACCGACCGAGTACGATGCATCCGGATGCTTCCAGATACGATTTGGTTGGACTCCCGTTGACTTTAATGAGAGCCTTTGTTCCGACCAAATGCATACGCTCCCATTGAAGAAAGGGGGTGGCTGGGGAAAATCGGGCACCCTGTGGCAGGCACCCACTGGTGCCTGCCACACTGTGCATGGCTGGTAAGGGGGACCCATGGGTACCCCCACGGGCCCAATTGGGAAGGCTCCAGGTGCAGGAGGGCCCACTAACCCCCAAAGTCTGATTCCAGCTGCCGATTCGAGTCGGACATCATGATTCGGAAAGGCTGTCCAAATCCAGCATCGTACTTGGTCGTTCCGAAACACAGCCCGTAGAGACATAATATTCTGCTCCGTACGGCTTGGTCATTCCAAATGCAGTCGGGTTCAGATTGGGATATTCCTAACGCCTATCTCGCATCATACTTGGTCGTTTGGAAACCTTTCCGAGACGGTCCGAAAGACACGTTTCCAATACGATTTGGACAAAGCAAATGCCGTTAGGAGGCCTTGCTAACTGCATCTAAATCAGGCCCTTAATGTTAAAGATAAAAAGATTCAATTGGTGATAGGTTGCCAAAGGTCAATCGAAATTTCAACATCCCCAACTGTTTGAAAATATAGGAAGGAAATCTGTTTTTTTTTAAGGGAAAGAATGGAAGAATCTTAAAGAAGTAATATCTTTGTAAAAGGCTCAAGGTAACATTTGGAACAGGGCTAAGGTTCATTATGAAATGACAGATACAGGTTTTGATTTTGTTCCTATTCCACAAAAATATACTTCCTATTGTGAAAAAAATAAGTATGTGGTAAATCAAAATGTTGACAATAGGCAATCTGAACTGAGGAATAGTATGCCTTGCAGTGAAACTGAAAACCGTGTATTTAATCAAAATTCAGACTCAACCAATAGGAATGTAAAAACAAATTATATCCCATGAAGGTATTAAAGCTGATGATGATTTGAGAGCTAAAAGAAAAATTATCTTACTAGCAAAGTACAAGGATTCCTTATGGCAATACTTATTTATTTATTTATTTATTATTTGTTTTATGGTAAAGGAAGGTGTTGTATCATTGTTCCTTATTCTGTTTTTAGAGGTGTAAATGCATGATTCTTCTCTGTTGGATTACTTACCTCAGGCAGGCTTGTGGATCATTGACTTGGCATGTCAGTCGAATGTTGTGGTTTGAGGTTTCAGGGACGACAGTTGACGGTGACGGAGTTGCTTGTGGATGTGCTCGCTGCATAAGGGGCTTCTTTGTTCTATTAATAAACTCCAAGTGACTACATTTTGCTATCTTGTTTTCGTGAAGCAAAGATGCAACATATAGTTACTAAGAAGTTGTTTGCAAAATGCTGCTTGCTAAGTTCTGGATAATGGTGGATGACATTCAGCTGGCATTGAACACACAGCTACTGCACCACTACAGGTAGCACTGCTGCTCCAGTATAAGTGCAGAACAATCCCCAGCACTGTTGATTTTTTTGAAAAACACAACTTAGACACCACTAAATGAAGGGAAGATTGGTTATCATGCTCAAAGAAGGTGGGACTGCATTCCTCAACGACCGACTGTCACCGCAAGACGCAGCCCTCTCTTAAGGTGAATTTGTTTTTATATTTCCTTTCACGTAAGGCATGCTGTCACAACTAGATTCTTTGCTCTATGTAAAGATCACCACTGTAATACCACAAACAGGTGAGATTACAGGCATCTTGACACAGATATGGTACTGACAAAAGTCAACAGGGAGAATGCTACCCACTTACAGCTAATACTTGGGCACACCTAACAGTGACAGAATTCACAGTTTTCAACACAATGGGTGGATTATGTGTGCTCAAAGTTCATGCATTCGAAACTTTGCCTTGGAAATTTACACAAGTGTGCTTGGTCGAAAAGTAAACTTTCGAAGGTTCATAAACCAGTCTGGTTTCTCATGACCATAAAATGATGCATGAGATGATCATGATACTGATGTGAAATACAAAGTTTCCACCAGTTTATGTGTAACCCATCAATGCCATGGTGCCAGAAAACATTAGGGGTTGCCTAAGAAACGCCCTAAATCTACCTGACCAAGCATCAAAATACTGTGAAAAAGACTGTTTACATATAAATGTTTTGTTCATATTTTACCCCTTTCCAATTTGCTATCAGATGTTTTTATCATTTCTTTTACAGCTGTGTGTGGGTGAAATCGTCTGCATTGTAGAAATAGCGTAACAGCTTGTCAAATGCCAATGAGTACATTTTTTCTGCATTGTGACAGCAATGACAAATTGATCTTCTCACCATGAAGACTGTAGGAAAGGGCCCCTTTTTGACATGGTCACCACACTTTTTTCCTGGTACATGATGTGATTTCAAATGGAAGTGCACTGGAATCCTGCCAACCAGGTCCCCATTGCCAGAGCTCTTTCCCAAAATTGTACAATTGCTTTCCCCTATTGGCAAAACCTTAACACCCTATGTAAGTCCCTAGTAAATTATACCCCTGATGCCTAGGGCCTGAGGTACTAAAGATGGTCCCTAAGCACAAATTGGGCAACCCTATGGGACCCCTCACCAAGCACACATAAGGCTGCCACTGCAGGCTGCATAGCTTGGTACAGACAAAAGTGAAACTACATGTAGTATTTGTGCGTCACCCCTACAGCAGGCTGACAGCCCTAAGGCAGGGTGCTGAATATTACGTGTGAGGTCCTTTGATTCTTTGATGTGCTCCTTTTATGTGTGAGACAGACACATTTAACCAAAAGCAGTTCACAATTCTCCATCCACACGCTGCGAGCCTGAATCGGTTAAAAGTAGCACACATGACATCAAACCAAGCGGTATCATTAAGTCTGGATGTATGTCGTTACAACGCACACTTTTACAACGCATGCACTTACAACGCATTTTTTACAACGCATAATCCATTACAACGCACTACACTTACAACGCATGACACTACAACGCATTTTTAAAAACTACCTTTACAACGCATACCATTACAACGCATAATATTAAATTGCATTTAAGGTAAGTATTAGATAGTATAGGGGTAAAAATTACTTTTCTAACTCCAGGGGGTGCAACAGTAGGGTAAATGTTGGATAGTATATGGGTAAAAATTACTATTCTAACTCCAGGGGGTGGAACAGTAGGGTAAGTGTTGGATAGTATAGGGGTAAAAATTACTATTCTAACTCCAGGGGGTGCAACAGTAGGGTAAGTGTTGGATAGTATAGGGGTAAAAATTACTATTCTAACTCCAGGGGGTGCAACAGTAGGGTAAGTGTTGGATAGTATAGGGGTAAAAATTACTATTCTAACTCCAGGGGGTGCAACAGTAGGGTAAGTGTTGGATAGTATAGGGGTAAAAATTACTATTCTAACTCCAGGGGGTGCAACAGTAGGGTAAGTGTTGGAAAGTATAGGGGTAAAAATTACTATTCTAACTCCAGGAGGTGCAACAGTAGGGTAAGTGTTGGATAGTATAGGGGTAAAAATTACTATTCTAACTCCAGGGGGTGCAACAGTAGGGTAAGTGTTGGATAGTATAGGGGTAAAAATTACTATTCTAATTCCAGGGGGTGCAACAGTAGGGTAAGTGTTGGATAGTATAGGGGTAAAAATTACTATTCTAACTCCAGGGGGTGCAACAGTAGGGTAAGTGTTGGATAGTATAGGGGTAAAAATTACTATTCTAACTCCAGGGGGTGCAACAGTAGGGTAAGTGTTGGATAGTATAGGGGTAAAAATTACTATTCTAACTCCAGGGGGTGCAACAGTAGGGTAAGTGTTGGATAGTATACGGGTAAAAATTACTATTCTAACTCCAGGGGGTGCAACAGTAGGGTAAGTGTTGGATAGTGTAGTGTAATATTATGCGTTGTAATGGTAGGTGTTGTAATAGAATGCGTTGTAAAGGTAGTTTTTAAAAATGCGTTGTAGTGTCATGCGTTGTAAGTGTAGTGCGTTGTAATGGATTTTGCGTTGTAAAAAATGCGTTGTAAGTGTAGTGCGTTGTAAAAGTTGCGTTGTAAAGGTTGTTCCCCTTAAGTCTAGGTCGAGATGCAGAACACTACAGTGAAGTGGTATTTCAAGGTATAAAGTGCACTTTCAGTGGAACCATGAAGAGGTAGTGCGATCCCTTAGACCTGGCAGTAGTAAAAGTGCATAGAAACCACAGGCGGCTAGTTTAATACGGTTTGATAAACACGGTGACAACAGAACAGATGGGAAGGGGATTCTTGCACATGAAGAATAACACCGACAGTGCCCAAAGGCTGAGTGGGGCATGGAAACCTGACATTGAAACTTGAGTGTCATAAAGCGCTTCTCGACACCTGCATATATGAGACACCCTGCAAGTCCCGAGAAAGGTCGTCGAACTGACTTGTGGCCAGAAATCCAGAACGGTGCGCGGGAACCAGCCCCTTTGGCCCCCATCCGCAATCTCCTCTGCACAGTAAGGTCCCTCACCTAGTCCATTTTTAGGTCTCGCCTGACCCAGCGCATGCGCTGGTCTGGCGAGACTTATTGAGAGGGCTCCAAAAAGTGCTACCAGGCCAGCCTAGAGCTACAGTGTATGTGCGTGGGCGCGCGCGCCGAGCTTTACCCCGATTACTTTCACTTTCGCGGCCCCACGGCCGCTTTGCATAGCCAAAAGGTCTCGCTTTTGGGACCTTATAAGTATTTAGTTATGCAACTGTTGCATGGCTAAACACTTATAAGGTCCCAAAGGCGAGACCTATTGGCTATGCCAATGCTTGTTTCTTTGCATGCTGACATGCGTAGTTTTAAATTCATGATGGGTAAACGCTGCTGCAATGGACAAAGAAATCAATTAGACTAAATAATCTAATCCCACATAGAAATGAGGAAACACGACAGCTCTTGCACCACAGCCTGTTACTTCTTTCCCCTTTGGCCAAATGTCCTCACCCCGCTGTTGCACTGCATGTCCAGGCACAGAGCGGTGTCTAATATTCGGCAGCAGGACGCTTGTCCCTGGCCGCCATCTACGTCAGACGCTTCACTCCACGCAGCGTGATCGATATCGATACACCTGGCTTGTCCGCATCTGTTTGCAGCGCCACTTGTATATAGCATATTAATAATATCTTTACCGCGGCCGGATAAAACTTTGTGGCAGGCAGGATGTGGCCCGAAGTAGCAGATTTATCATATCACACCTCAGGTGAAGAGTTCATGTCCATGTTCAGTTGAAGGTGCTGCCGCCTCCAGTCAAGGGCATTAATTAGAAAACATTTCTCTTGCCCATCTCCTTTCCCCCTTTGATCTTGGATATTTTTTTAAGGTGCAAAGCCGAGAAAACAAGGTGGACAACACAGAGCAGCATTGGAGTCCTGCCCTCACTGCAGGAGGAATCTGATGAGTCCTGGCACCCCTGCAGAGGAATCTGACGGAGTCCTGGCGTACCTGCCGAGGAATCTGACGGAGTCCTGGCATCCCTGCAGAGGAATCTTACGGAGTCCTGGCGTCCCTGCAGAGGAATCTGACAGAGTCCTGGCGTCCCTGCAGGAGTCCTGGCATCCCTGCAGAGTAATCTGACAAAGTCCTGGCGTCCCTGCCGAGGAATCTGACGGAGTCCTGGCGTACCCGCCGAGGAATCTGATGGAGTCCTGGTGTCCCTGCAGAGGAATCTGACGGAGTCCTGCCTTCCCTGCAGAGGAATCTGACGGAGTCCTGGCGTCCCTGCAGAGGAATCTGATAAAGTCCTGCCTTCCCTGCCGAGGAATCTGACGGAGTCCTGGCGTCCCTGCAGAGGAATCTGACAGAGTCCTGGCATCCCAGCAGAGGAATCTGACGGATTCCTGCCCTTCCTGCAGAGGAAGCTGACGGAGTCCTGCCCTCCGTGCAGAGGAATCTGATGGTATCCTGGCATCCCTGCAGAGGAGTCTGACGAAATCCTAGCGTCCCTGCAGAGGAATCTGACGAAGTCCTGGCGTCCCTGCAGAGGAATCTGACGGAGTCCTGCCTTCCCTGCCGAGGAATCTGGAGGAATCTGATGGAATCCTGGCATCCCTGCAGAGGAGTCTGACGAAGTCCTAGCGTCCCTGCAGAGGAATCTGACGAAGTCCTGGCGTCCCTGCAGAGGAATCTGGCAAAGTCCTGGCGTCCCTTCCTAGGAATCTGACGGAGTCCTGCCCTCCCTGCAGAGGAATCTGACGGAATCCTGGCATACCTGCAGAGGAGTCTGACGAAATCCTGGCGTCCCTGCAGAGGAATCTGACGAAGTCCTGGCGTCCCTGCCGAGGAATCTGACGGAGTCCTGGCGTCCCTGCCGAGGAATCTGACGGAGTCCTGGCGTCCCTACAGAGGAATCTGGCAAAGTCCTGGCGTCCCTGCCGAGGGATCTGACGGAGTCCTGGCATCCCTGCCGAGGAATCTGACGGAGTCCTGGCGTCCCTGCAGAGGAATATGACAAAGTCCTGGCGTCCCTGCTGAGGTATCTGATGGAGTCCTGGCGTCCCTGCCGAGGAATCTGACGGAGTCCTGGCATCCCTGCAGAGGAATCTGACGGAGTCCTGGCGTCCCTGCAGAGGAATCTGACGGAGTCCTGGCATCCCTGCAGAGGAATCTGACGGAGTCCTGCCCTCCCTGCAGAGGAATCTGACGGAGTCATGCCCTCCCTGCCGAGGAATCTGACGGAGTCCTGGCGTCCCTGCAGAGGAATCTGACGGAGTCCTGGCGTACCAGCCGAGGAATCTGACGGAGTACTGGGGTCCCTGCAGAGGAATCTGACGGTGTCCTGGCGTCCCAGCAGAGGAATCTGACAAAGTTCTGGCATCCCTGCCGAGGAATCTGACGGAGTCCTGCCCTACCTGCAGAGGAATCTGACGGAGTCCTGCCCACCCAGCAGAGAGGAATCTGACGGAATCCTGGCATCCCTGCCGAGGAATCTGACGGAGTCGTGGCGTCCCTGCAGAGGAATCTGACGGAGTCCTGGCGTCCCTGCCGAGGAATCTGACGGAGTCCTGGTGTCCCTACAGAGGAATCTCGCAACGTCCTGGCGTCCCTGCCGAGGGATCTGACGGAGTACTGGGGTCCCTGCAGAGGAATCTGACGGAGTCCTGCCCTCCCAGCAGAGAGGAATCTGACGGAATCCTGGCATCCCTGCAGAGCAATCTGACGGAGTCGTGGCGTCCCTGCAGAGGAATCTGACGGAGTCCTGGTGCCCCTGCAGAGTAACCGTGAGTATTGCTTATTCCTGCTCCACTTCTCTTCTACCCATCCCAGATACAGACATGTGGATAAAGGTTTCCCACCTGCAGGAAGTTCAGAGCTTCCAATGGGATTCTGATTGATAATTCACTGTCAAAATCAAGTAATACTGATCTCTGTAAAAATGAATGCATCTATTAGGGGAGAATGCTGAAGATCAAAACTAATGCAACTCAACCGAAAAATGATGTTTGTGAAAATGATGTTTCAATAAAAAAGTTAGTCTCAAGCCGGGTTGGGGTAAATAATACGTATGTGTGTAATGTAACTTGACGAAAGTAACAAATGCAAGCATTCACGAAATGGAACATTGACCGCGGGGCCGGACTGGCCGTAGCGGGCACCGGGCAATCCTCCGGTGCGCCGCACGGGTGTGGGGCGGTATCAGCAGGAAAACAGAAAATGAGACTGAGAGGACAACGAGTTCTCAGAATCATATTTTCAGTGGAAATCAACTCTGGGAAACTTGAGCATTGTACAAGCATCTCAATGTGCCAAACGTGCATGACTTTCACATGAGAGTGAAGAATTCAAGAAGAAACCAAGAACAAATTCCATCCAGTACATGTAACAAATCTTCAATCCTGCAAAAGTGAGTGAGTCCTTCTTGATTGTATAAGTCAAAAAATGAGAAACTCGAATAGGTTCCAGTAATAGGGCCAGCCCTCAAAGTAGTGTGGGCTTCAGGCAGTGCCTGGCGTGTCCATTTAGATGAAAAAGACTTAGCTGTAGAACGAGCAAATAAATAATTTTTAATGTTTACAAATGGCAGCGATCACTTAGAAACCCAATAGAATTAGCGAGTTACTAACAGAGGGGGTACAGGAATGTGCCTAACAGCAGAATGTGCATCAAGACGAGACGCCAATGCCCACCCTATTGAACGTGTACTCTAAGTTCAATATGTGATTTGCCAGATCCACTGCCCTTTGCAGGTTGTTCCCTTTACCCTCCCTCTACAAGGACTCTTCTCCAGTACCTCTTTTGATACCTGCTGCTGCTTCCATGCACCCACAAGTATTAGGGTTGAGAGTGATGAGTACCTGTCAGATTTTCAGGATATTAAAAATGATTATGACCGAGGCAAATGTACAGAATCGATGTAAGTGGAGCTTGTTGGCATATGGTTTGGTCATTTTGAAAGCCTGAGTTTTTAAATGGGCCAGAAAGTTTGACCCTAATTAAGATTTGAAAACATTGTAGGCTTCTAGTGACCATCTTTTCTTGTCTTTCCAGTTAAGATCCATCTTCAGCTTTTCCAGTTTTTTTGCCAGGCGGTTTGACCACCAGCAAGGCCTTCATCTTCAGAAGAGCTCCTTAACTTATGATGCTTCGTCCAAAATATTGTTCATATCTTCTGGGTTCCCTCACAAAACACAGAAGAGAATCTATATTCCCTTTGAATCCTTGGCAGATTCATTTCCGTGTGTTCTTACTATTGCTCCTAGCGTGATGGGTCATTCAGAAGCCCCAAAGGAGGACTTCCTGACTCACTCCTCCCATGGCACATTCCCTCTTCGCTCATAGACAAATCGCTCTGCCTTTACTTTCTTGACACCTCTTTCCAAACATGGGGCCCGATTCACAGAACTAACTTAAGACAAAATCCTAAACTTACTACTTTTGGTATTCACAGAAGTTAGGATTTTGTCTTAAGTTTGTCTTAAGTCTGTCTTAAGTTTGTCTTAAGACAAAATCCTAACTTCCGTGAATACCAAAAGTAGTAAGTTTAGGATTTTGTCCTAAGTTAGTTCTGTGAATCGGCCCCATGGTCATTGTACCAGTAGCAGAGCAGAAGTCTAGTATCCTCGCTCTACTGCCAGATCAGCCAGGTATGTTTGAGAGTTCCGACTGGGTAGAGCTCTGAAGATGCTGACGCGCTTGGGAATGAAAGGGTGCTGCTATCTGATTTGGTCTCCTCGTGGCTGCTGGATGCTCACCCTTTGACACCTTGCGGACTACCTGAGCGCGCCCTACAAATGCCTTTTTATAGATGGAGCAACATTATCATCTAATAAATCAGTCATAAGAAGTGTTTTTATAGCGCACATCTTGACCTCAAGTATTTAAAAGTGCTCTCATATGTGATAATATAGTAAAAGGAAGGCCTAAAATAAAATGTTTTCTTTGGATCACACAATATAGACATGCAGGGAGGCAGTAATTCATTCCAGTTTATCTGGTTTCACATTTTGAAATTCAGATGTATATCTCTGTCCCTCTCTCTCTTTCCTGTTTTACAGCAACGGTCACTGTTTTGTCTTTTCTTCTTGGCCCATGACAAAAAACTGGCACAGACATAGCAGACCCAATTTAGGTCCCCGGACCCTACAACCAGGCCAAGAATGCATTATTTAGGGGGTGTAACACCCCTAACACCACCCTTGAAGCTGTGCCTCTGCACTGCACCATGGTTCAAGATGTACACATCTTCTGACCTCCTCTGACATTAGGCCCTAACACCACATGTCTGCACACTCACAATGACACCATACATCATTTATTCACACAGGACAAGACAGGATAGTCATGGACACCCACTCACGCAACAGCTGGGGCACTGAACCCGCCAGCTTCCTTCGACCAAGGGTGTCCCAGTCTTGACTAAGTCTACAAATTTAAGACGCTAATAAAGCAAAAACAGTAAGTTTAACCATACATCACCTCAACTCCCTTGACCAGACTACAACTGAAAACCTGACCTCACACTCTAAAACAAGGTCCAGAGTTCCACATCAAACTACTAAACTGTGTGGGTGACACTGACATAACAAACTCTCACACTTTCTTCATCTTTCACAAGCAACGCACACAACTCCAGGAGGACAACACACTATGCCACATGCACATATTTGCAGTCCAGCTCTCCAACATGCCACACACCCAGTCACACTAGTTAGCCACTCCAACATGACCAAAAGCAAAGCCAAAGACAGCCCTTAATCTGCATCCAGTACCATGACCTCTTGAAATTGCACCAGAAAAAGTTGATATGTCTTCTGAACACAATCATGACAGCCTCCAGTAGACACATACTGAAAAATTATTGACCGAGCAACCAAATAATAAAGCAGCCCTGCAATACACCATGAACTGCAGACCATGACAGCAGATAGAGAAGTACTGACCTAAAACACTCTGAAGGTACATCAAACACTACCTTTCAAACATAAGACAATCGTAAATGCACTCAGTCTCCTGTGTCACACACCTACCTGTTGAATCTTCCCATTTGTACAAGGTGGCTACTGGTCCTAAAGCACACTAGGGTAAACCTTGAGATTATCACTACTATGCCCAGCTATGCACACACTGTGGGCTTGTCTGCTCTGAGCAATAATTACAAACAGCATCTTGCACAGTGCAAGTTATGATAAAATAAGTATCGCTGTCTTTATATACTAAAATGCATATAGTAATTTCACAAAAGTGAAAATGATAAATTAGCAAG
This sequence comes from Triturus cristatus, assembly GCF_964204655.1. Taxonomy (NCBI): domain Eukaryota; kingdom Metazoa; phylum Chordata; class Amphibia; order Caudata; family Salamandridae; genus Triturus; species Triturus cristatus. The sequence goes on from NC_140590.1 coordinate 180,332,928, forward strand.
CAGTGAGAGACGTGATGATTTTGGGATCCTCCCTAACCTAGGGAGAGAACCAATTAGATGCCTTGAAAACAAAAAGTACATCTTCTTGAACGATTTGGTGGTGGTCCCATCCTCTTAGGACCACCCCAAGCACAGTTATTGGCAAAAATACAATCCCAACCAAAGGCCCTGCAAAGTATTATGGGACGAGATTAGCAGTGGGCAGTGAATATTATAGTATCCAATATCAAAATAATTCTACAAAGAGCTGCAGTTCAACTAGTCGTTACTAGATGTCCCTCACAAGTCAAATGCAAAAGCATTGAAATAATTATTATTACATCAAGCTGCAGTTCCATTAGTCGTTACTAGATGTCCCTCACAAGTCAAATGTAAAAGCTTCATGAAAGGGTTTCAATGCTGGGACATCTAGTAAGACTAGTTGAACTGCAGCTCTTTATTTTTATATTGGACACTATAATATTCACTGCCCACTGCTAATCTCGTCCCATAATGCTTTGCAGGGCCTTTGGTTGGGATTGTATTTTTGCCCATAACTGTGCTTGGGGTGGTCCTAGGAGGAAGGGACCACCACTGAATCGTTCACCAGCATGATATGCTCTTTGTGTTCAAGGCATCTGCTTGGTCCTCCCCCTAGGTTAGGGGGGACCCCAAAATCATCACCTCTCTCATTGCCTAATATTTTCGTTCTCAGTTCACTTTTGTGAATTGCTTATATGCTTTTTAGCATGTACAATTGCTTTATCAAAGCATTTGTGGGTATTGTTGATATTGTTGCTATGTTACATGTTTTTGCACTGTGCTACGTGCTGCGTAGTAGTGCTAACTACGCATGCTCCGTGAGTGAAGTAGTACAATGCCCAGGGTTAGTTGTCACCCACAACACAGTTCTACATTTCCCTACATTTTCACTCCATGGGGTACTTCCCCATGCAACCTCTTACATCATGGTACTGCTTTTTCCCCACATCACACCCATAGGTTACTCCCACATGCAAGTTCTCATGAAGGTTGCAGCTCTTTCCCAACTTGGCACACCATGGAGTATTCCCTCATGCAACTTCTTGTGACAGGGTACTACACATACACCATCGCGTGCCATGGGGTACACTCCAAATACAACTTCTAGAGACAGGGTTCTACTGTTTCCCTGCTCCACATACCTTGGGGTACTCCCCTATACTACCTCTAGTGACAGGGTGTAACTTTTTCTCCAGTTTGCACTAACACATACACAAGTGCAATGCACTTGCATTTCTCACAACGCGGTACTCCTTTTCCTCACATCCGTGTTACTTGTACATGCACAAGAGTACTTATCTACACAATGACAAGAAGATGGGAGTTATTTTCTCTTCCTCAAACTGCTAACTAGACTCCATGTGGAGTCGAAAGTAAATAACCATACAGTTTACTCCCAAAATAACCTAGAGGTAGACTATTCAAACTTACCAATCTGTCAATCAGTACTATGCAATCGGCACTACAACCATTAACATAAACTGCAATTTCCAAAGAACTCAAGTCAACTTACACAGAAACGTAGTGACCCAGCACATGCATTACCAATAAGATGTATATGGGACATGTCAATAAGTAAAATCACTAACAGAACTGTTTCCTAACCTAATAAACCTCACTGTTCTTGGGAAACAAGTCACATTTCTTAACAATGGAACATAAATAATATGTCAAATAACCCCACGGATTAGTTAACTGAATTACATAGTTTACCTTTCCAATTGGACAAAAGCCAGACAGGCAAAGTTTTGGCTTCCCATGACTTCAGGACACAATATGCCCTCCAACAACACAGTCTTATTTCTATCACCTATGTCCCTGGAGATAGCTGTAGTTCTCTTTCTAACTGAACCAGGAGGCTTTTGGTAGGTAGTCTTTCTTCAATGTTTCCAGACTTGTGCCAACCAATACCCTCTTTTATTATGTCCACGTTTTTATAGCCAGCGCCTCCACTTAGATGCCCAGGTTAGAATCCAAGACATTGGTGTGTCTCTCTCACAAGCAAGGTGCAGTTCTATGCTCCCAAACACCACACCCTCTTCTTCCAGGACCGACTGACTCACGTCGAAGAGGAAAGTCCCTATTCTCCTGATGCTGCCCATTGTCAAAAGTCCTCTGTTCATTGCCGCACCATCTTTTCTAGTAAACTCTCCACCGGGCACGGTATACTGTGCAAAGTTCCTTTAAGCAGTGCTCTTAAAGGCTGCAGCGGTCCTCCTCGACCTTAGTCGGACCTCATGCGCTCAAGAAGGCTCTAGCTTCCCACCTGGCACATGCCCTTCTCTCAGAGCAGTGATTGAGCGTGTGAGTGATGTATGAGCCCAGCACGTGTGACAATTAGAATGGAGCAAAGTGCAGTTGCCGTCTGCTGCCGACAGCTGGCACACAGCACCCTCTAAAGACATGGAGTAGCCAGTGCTGCAGTCCTCCTAAATGAGAAATCATACTGTAGACTCGCCAGTGCTTCTCCTTATGACACCATCACCAGTCAATGTTTCATTCCCTGCAGTTCTAGGGATCATTTCAGAATGATGCTTACGGTAAAGGAGATGTCCTGCTTCTTCCCGCTGTCTCCTCAGCCACGGCTGGACTGGGGACCCAAAACAGCCCTGGCAATTTTCACGGACCAGCCCCTGGTGAAGCACTGCCTGGCACCGGGAGGCTGGAAGCGCTTGCTTGCTGCTTTGGAAACTGGGAGCTGAGATTGAAGCCTCGCTGCAAAACTGTCCCCCAGTAACCAAACCGACCCTCACCGCTTCAAAACCTCACCCCCCAACCTTCGAGACTCCCGGGGAAACGCCTGATGCCCACTGCGGCCATTCCGGCCCCATCCTCGCCCACCGTCCTGTCTCCACAGTGCTGTCCTCATAATACTGTCTCCAAATCTCTCTCCTTCGCCTCAACTTCTCCATGTGTTTGTAACTTGGAACTGTCTGCAAGAGGCTGAATGATGGTACCAAATCCAGGTGCACACAGAGGGTTTTCCCTGTGTGTATTGAGCAGTTTGTAGGTCTTGTGTCATTTAAAGAGACAGGCTGTATCCAGGGGAGCGCCCAAATGAGGAAATGGTGTTCATTGAATTTGGCAGTGCCACATTGTATTCAGACTTTCCATTCGTGAATGGGAAATACTTTGCATCTGGGGCATGGAGTTATTGTCAACTTTTTGCACTTGGTAACTAGACACTCCATGACAGAGTAATTCAAATATGCAGACTGAAACGCTTAATACCCAAAGTACCATGTACAATGAGTGTTGTTCTAAATCTGCATGCGACTAACTTTCCCAGCGTGCATCAGCGTCTGCCCTCTGTAAGGAGTTTAACCTCTCTTTAGAATCTTTCTTTTGGGTAAGTTCGCAGTTCCTGCCCATGGTTTACAGTACAGCTTCTCTCCACAGCAGAGCGATTTTGTCCAGGTTATTGCCTTGTTCTGAGTCAGTGAAGAAGTCCACAGATGCAGCATACTGGGGACCATTCCCGACTTGGAGGGCTCGCCTGGCTACACGAGCTGGGGCCACTACACTGGGCTCACAGATGACCTCACGTGAGTTTGGACCGTCTGAATAACTTCCTGGCTTTCAACCCCATTTGTAAGGTCTGAGCCTAATATTTTGGTGAACATCTCTGCAGAACAAGAAAGTGTTGATCAAAGGCGGTAATTTATTGGCCAATCAAGCTTGCCTTTGTCACAGACAAGTTCCAAGACCGCCCTGGTCAACATCGGTTGGCGTGGCCTGGATATAAAACTGATAGTAAAGGAAGCCGCCAATCAGGTGCTGCTTGCCATCTGCAGAGAACGAAGAGCTGCAGGGTGCTTGCGTCCTCACCATAGCTTCATGGCCACGAGAGTGGTTAGAGTATGCTAATAATCTGGGGGACCCATATCAATCAACACCGATGTTGATCACAGCAAATAAGCGCGGGATTTCTGTGGCTGCTCCAAGCCTTGATGGAGAGAGTCTGTGCTTTGATTGCCTTTTGTACCTCCAGCGACTGCACTCCGACAATTTGCGTTTGCCCTATTCAGAATCGGGAGATTTTTTTAAAAGCAATTTTTGGTGTTTAATTTGGTTTTAAGCCATAACATCGGGCAGGGGGGCTGGCACAGCTCCACCAATGATGAGCCACAGTTCAAACACACAATAACGGGCTGGAAGACATTTCCTGGCACTTGTTTTTTGCGATCAGACCCCTTGCCAGCCACAGGGCTCGTGCAAGCCTGGAGCCTGGTTCTCTTCTGGTGTACGCGTCCCGACTTGGACACTAGGCGCAGTGTCATCCTATATATCTGAATATATTGGGAGCGCAGAGCCGTATCTACCCGAAATCAAAACAGAGGGAGGCTTGTCAAGTGAAGTCTCTGAACAGGGCAGTCTCTCATCCCTTCAGGTTTTTAGGGTCAAGAGAAGCTAGCAGTATAAAACGGGGGTCTCTGTGGAGCCCGGGGGCTGTGTTCCCTCAGCCTGAGCGACTGTTGAACTCTGATCAGGAAGCAGTGAGGGCTCCAAATTGACATCATGTGCTGTTGGTGCCAAAAAGGTCTAGAAGTAGAAACAGCTCTGGCAGACGACCCCGCCCACTCACTATGAATGCAACTGACGCTTTGAGTGACTTTGTAGACACTGAAGAGAGACGTCTGACAAGACCCTACTGAGAAATCTCTTTCCAGCTATTTCTCTTCTTGGACATCTGTTTCTAACCTTTGAAAAAGCTCTCCTTGAGGCAGGGTGGGCGTTCTCGGATATTAGGGACCTTCAGAATTCCAACTCCCTCTAGGCTTATCAGTGTCTCCCCTGCAAATACCTTTTCTACATCTCAGCGGCACGATCCTGGGGTAAAGGTCCGCAGTTAAAAAAGGCAGGGCCCGGGCACATAATGGAAGGATACATGCACCTGTCCAGGGGATTGGAGCTGTAAATGCTGAAGCTGTCGAACAGGTTCCGCAATCACCTGTGACCCTCTGGTTCTCCAACTATGGCACACACACTGCACTCTGAATGGTTGCTAGGCAGTGAGAGAAATGTACAACTGCATAAAGTAAAAACTGCGCTTGGACCTCCCAAACCCTTATCGACAGTGTAAGCACTTGCAGGATTTATCCACTGCGAATATACAGGTAATCCCCTAAATTAGCAGATTTTGTATACAGTACTGGAGGGACGTGGAGCAGTGGCCAATAGAATTGCTAGGAATACCAAGTTGGCATCAACATTATGTCTTTTCTTTAAGGGGCTGATTACGAGTTTAAGTGCATTTAATTCACCTGATAAATAACAACACCACAGAGCATGTTATTTATTAATATGTACGAGAAATAAAACCTATTACGAATTTGTGTGAAATAACATGCAGATTCTGGTGTTTAATGCACCAAAATCCACATGATACGGTAAATACTGAGTGCTTTTCCCCCATTAAATTTAGGCACGTTTGAATGGCAGAAATTTAACGAAGGTTGAGTTATTTAAAGCATCCGATAATTATCAGGATGCATTAGATACCTTTAGACTAGTAATTCCGGCCCATGCGTAAAAAGGGATTTACGCATGGGTCGAAAATAACCGACCCACTTGTAATCAGGCCCAAAGAGTCTTTGCCCTGAGCGTGTGGATACAGTCAAAAAGACAATCTTTTCAGTGGGTAGAGATGACGTATTTTCCATTTGGAGGGAAAAAAATGAGTCCTTGGGATTACGCATTGATCATGAGTCCTCAAACCCTTAGACGGCAGGTTTGTCCTTGAGAAAAGGGGCAAAGTGTCCTAAAACCATGCTTGGAGGGGCAGACAGTGTGTTATAGAGCCCACTGCCATTGGCACCTTAGAAACTGTGGGCTAGGGAGCACAAAGCCATAGGACAAGTCTGGTGTGCACGGGCGAGAAGTGTGAGGATTCTCTCTCCTTCTACTCATGGGCCCTGCAGTCCTTAGCATCAGTGGTACATCTCTAACCATGGGATCCTGAGCTCACATACTCCAGTGGTACATCTCTGACCATGGGATCCTGAGCTCACATACTCCAGTGGTACATCTCTGACCATGGGATCCTGAGCTCACATACTCCAGTGGTACATCTCTGACCATGGGATCCTGAGCTCACATACTCCAGTGGTACATCTCTGACCATGGGATCCTGAGCTCACATACTCCAGTGGTACATCTCTGACCATGGGATCCTGAGCTCACATACTCCAGTGGTACATCTCTGACCATGGGATCCTGAGCTCACATACTCCAGTGGTACATCTCTGACCATGGGATCCTGAGCTCACATACTCCAGTGGTACATCTCTAACCATGGGATCCTGAGCTCACATACTCCAGTGGTACATCTCTGACCATGGGATCCTGAGCTCACATACTCCAGTGGTACATCTCTAACCATGGCTTCTAAGCTTACATACTCCAGTGGTACATCTCTAACCATGGGCTTCTAAGCTCACATACTCCAGTGGTACATCTCTGACCATGGGATCCTGAGCTCACATACTCGAGTGGTACATCTCTAACCATGGGCTTCTAAGCTTACATACTCCAGTGGTACATCTCTAACCATGGGCTTCTAAGCTTACATACTCCAGTGGTACATCTCTGACCATGGGATCCTGAGCTCACATACTCCAGTGGTACATCTCTGACCATGGGATCCTGAGCTCACATACTCCAGTGGTACATCTCTAACCATGGGCTTCTAAGCTCACATACTCCAGTGGTACATCTCTGACCATGGGATCCTGAGCTCACATACTCCAGTGGTACATCTCTAACCATGGGCTTCTAAGCTCACATACTCCAGTGGTACAGCTCTGACCATGGTGAGCTCACATACTTCAGTGGTACATCTCTAACCATGGGCTTCTAAGCTCACATACTCCAGTGATGCATCTCTGACCATGGGATCCTGAGCTCACATACTCCAGTGGTACATAACTGACCATGCGATTCTGAGCTCACATACTCCAGTGTACATCAGAACTCAAAGCACTTTACTTTGCCCTGTTCCCAGGGCATTTAGTTCACATCCTCACTTCACCCAGGTGCCGAGGAGTGGCTCACTTTATAAATTGCGTGCACATTAAAACTCACGGAATACCGTTTCACACAGTGGGAGAAGGCTATTCAAAGGGGAAGCTCGGAAGTCAAAAGACTTCCCTGTATGTCACTCTCTTGTGACGTCAAATCCATTATTGGTTTAACCGGCAGTCCCGGAATAAACCCTGTGGAGGCCCCTGGGCAGTCGAAATTTCAGGGCCCCCCTCAGAAATGATCTCTTAACACGCATTTAATTTTACCAACCAACATTTTGATAAACCAAATTTATTACACGAAAATAAACATCAACAATTATTAATTATATTAAACAAAAAAGTATTATTTTTGTTCATTTAATAAACCAGCAAAACTTTAAATATTCAATGGGTACATTACATTAATGCACACTGGCATAACAAAACTTGAGGGGGGCCCCCCTAAAAGGTACGTGGAGGGGCCCCTTCCAGACTAAATCGTGTGCTCTCTGGCCAGAGCACTGTGCTGAGGTGGGCCCCTGGAGCTTAGGCCCCCCCCCCTCTGCACCGCGGGGGCTGCGGGGGGCCTGTGTTACGCCACTGTTAATGCAGTATTTTCTCTATAGAGTCTTTAATGTAAGGTTTTTTTTCTTTGAGTTGATTCATTTTTTCTAATTTTTGGAAACAATTTAAGAAAGCTTGATTGTAATTTTCTTTCAAGATCAAATCAATATTATTTTGATCCATTGTCGCGGGGCCCCTAAAAGGAGTGGGGCCCATAGGCCGGTGACTACTTTGCCTATGTGGTATACCACAGCCCAGTCAAGTAGCCGAGGACCTACAAAGAACAAGATTTATATCATCGGGAGAGGAGGGAATTATCAAGATTTAAAAAACGTGGCTAACCAATACGGAGTGAAATAATAATCATAATGCCCCGTAGAATATACAGGATAAAGTACAACCTACCATACCTTATAGGGATGTTGCAAGTCTTTGAGGAGCTCAGCGACAATAGAGGGCAACGAGGCGGGTCAGAAAAAAGGCGGTAAATTGTGTTATCTTCTATGGTCACAGAAATCGACTGGGCCTCAATGACGTAAGTCTGGAGGATTTCATTCTTTGTAATGCGTTGTTCTACCACCACCTTTCATCCAACCCTCTTCTCACCCCATGGCCTCTTACTGCTTTTTACAAAGGAGAGCTTATAATCTCAAGGTATGCATAACACGACTGAGGTATGTGCTGTGAAAATTAAAAAAACAATATGCAGACTGCAGTTTGCTCCTAGCGCATATTTTGAGAGGCATTTCCTTGCACGACACTTTCACAGCCAGCAGTGGGTTAAAATGCAAGACACTTTCAGATGGATTCGGGCTTTGCTGTATAATATGGCAAACCACATCATGAATTGCCTTTTTACCATGGGATTTCAGGTGTTATTAATACCCACTATCACACATTTTTACAAAGTGTGGTGTAAAAAGCACCTCGTTGCAAATCAGCACCATCTGAGCAGTTTCTACAATCTGGCCAGCGCAGCCTAGCGCCTAATGTGCACATGGCTTCGAAACTGCAAGCGCGTGGCTCTGAGTGATTGGAATTACTTGATAAACACTGAGAAATGAATCGCCTGTACATGCCACTGCGCTCAGCCAAATAGTCCACAAGCTTTTTATCGCACTCAGGTTATTTTAAACTGCTCTGAATTTTAGAAAGAATGGGAAGTGAAACACAGATGTACAGATTAGACGAATATCACACGATTTTGCTAAAATGTGGAAGCTGGCATTAATAAATAGCCCTCGTTCATGACACTTGTTTTAGCGACGCTCGAAAGGATGACATGCTAATTAAGCAGGCCTAGGGGATACTGAACCTGCGATTTATATAGTTTAAACTAGTGCCCGTTAGCAGCCGGGTGTTGGTTATAATAGACACGTGCATCTCGGGTGGATTTCCGGAGAAGGAATATCATATATAGTTTGCAATAAATATCAGCATAATGCAACATTTCTTATCTTTTTCACGCCCTTCCCCTGGTTTATATGCTGCATTATAGCTCAAACCCCCGCTGCGCGTAAAAACACCTGTCACGGCATTTAAAACTTCGAGAAAAGCAGAAAGCGACTCACCTGCGCGCGACCTCGGCTGTCAGAGGCGCCCTGGTGCTCAGCTTTATAAAGTGCGGTGTCAGAGCTCGCGCGCACTGACCAATGAGCGGCCGCTCCGGGGACAGGTGTCGCGTCACTGCATTCCTACACCTGAATGTCCCAGGAGAGAATGATGGCGCTCTTGGGTCTCCTGTTCCCACACCCATAACCCAAGAGCGCGGGCCCTGAGTGGAATGCTTTAGGTAGACCGGGTCCGTTTGGCTCTCACACTGGCAGTCATTAGAAACGGATATTGAAATGGGTCCCTATTGGTCCTATATTCATGTTTTAAACTGGAGAAAACGATTTCTGAACAATTAGTGTGAGAAATGTTAAGTTAATAAATGTATTTGCTGTTTATTTTTCACATGTTTTACTTTGTCGTGTGTTCGGTACGAGTGTTAACTGATCCCAGGGTGTTGTGTTTCTGTATTTTTTTCGTATAGGATATTTCTCAGGGCACAAGTCCTAAAAAAGAAGTGTGAGAAGTAACTAACTTGGTATGCTAGTGGCATCACTGCGTGTGACATTATCGTGTGTGACATTGCACGTGGCATCACAGGAAGTGAAAACATAGCAAGTGCCATCTGTAAAAGAATTAAATAGAAACAAGCATTGGCATAGCCAAGAGGTCTCGCTTTTGGGACCTTATAAGTATTTAGTTATGCAGCACAATATCCTTGGTGCAACAACATCAACTGTTGCATGGCTAAAAACTTATAAGGTCCCAAAGGCGAGACCTATTGGCTATGCCAATGCTTGTTTCTATATGAAAACAATCAACAATATCCATAGTAGGAGGGTGTCTATGGTCTTTCTTTCCTTTCATTAAAACAAGCAAAGTAATGTAGCCTCTTTTCAGTTGCTGCAGCTTGAGGCATTCAAAATGGTCTCATCTGGGAAGACAAGCCATGTAAAATATATTGGTGGCTTATTTCTGGTCTAGTGCCAGTGGGTTCTCCTCCCTGTCCAAGACTCCATGTAATAAAAATACAGGAATGACACGGAAGGCGTGGAGCTGGGATGTAACGACCCCTCCCTTGGCTTGGCCTGGCTATGTGAGCTGGGGCCAGAGAGGAGGGTGCACTGACTGCCGCAGCAGCGACGAGGACTGTCCAGCTGTCGGTTGCTCCGTTGCCTCCCCCACAGCGGATTCTGTCTGGACACTGACGGAACCTCCACCCGGCCGACGTCTGCTGCTATGGAGACCCCGGGCCAGAAGCGCGGCACCCGGAAAGGAGGTACCCTGCTGCTGTCTCCCAACCGCATCACCCGGCTACAGGAGAAGGAGGAACTGCAGGACCTCAATGACAGACTTGCGATCTACATCGACAAGGTGCGCGCGCTCGAGCCGGAGAACGTTGGACTGCGACTGCGCATCGCTGAATGCAAAGAGACAGTGAACCGTGAGGTGACGGACATCAAGTCGACTTATGAGGTGGAGCTTGGGGATGCGCGCAAGACCCTGGATTCTGTGGCTAAGACATTCTGTGCATGTACCTTCCATAAAAGTACAAGCAAGTAACAATCAAAACATTAATACACACCACACACATCAAAGTGTCAGTCTCGGGCGCTCTATCCGGAAATGGGGGATCCTGGGGGTGGCAATCGCAGATTGTCCACCCCCGGGTTGCTTCGGGCAATGGTATGCCCTGACAGGTGGCGCGCACGTTAGGTAGGAAGCCGGGGCGGCGCGAGCGCTGTGGTGACGTCATAACCGTCACACACAGCTCCTGAGGGGTTACGGAGGTGGCGGTCGCGTTTTGAGGGCGGTCGCGTTTCTTGAGGAGGTAGCGTGAAGAAAGTATTTCCTTTGGGGGGGTTTTTGTCAACTTGAAGTATGGATGCAGCCGCTTCAGTTCGCGAAGCGCTGCGTGTGCTATGTGAGGCGGGCCGGGAAGATTTAGTCAGGCCCGGAGTGTTATCACAGGCTTGGGTGGGGCTCGATAGGAAGACACGGGGGGCGGCGGGAGGTGTGTCTGCGGCCGTGTTAGCATGCCTGTCTAGTGAAAGTTCCCCGGCTCCTTCGCTTTGTGGGGAGAATGCGAAAGATTTGTCCTTACCACAGATGGGTGGCGCTTCGCTTCCTCAGGCTCAGGGTGTTGTGCCTGCAACAGCGCAGTTGAGGAGAGGGAGGGGCAGGCCGCGCACACGCGCTAATAAGGTCCTGTTACTTCAGCAACAGGTCACAACAAGTAAAGGCTTGGTTTCCCTGAATTCAGTCGAGGGCTCGAAGGGGAAAGAAAATACGCCATCTGGTGGGCATTGTCAAGAATTACATGTGGCACAAGGAAATAATCAGGCATTGGCGCCACATAAACATGACATTTTTATATTTAATAAAGAGAAGTTAGGTGGTTCAGTTTTCGCTACCAAACCTCTTGGGGAACGGAGTTTATCACCTATGTTTTCCAGTGCAGGGGGAGAGTTATTGTCATGCTCAGGGCAAGGAGAACGTACGGGTGGTACAGGTGATGCTGTGACGCAACATGGCAATGAAGGGGAGTCGTTTTTAGCGGGGAGGTCGGGGTTGGCATCTGGGGGGGGGTTTCCTCACATGTTTACACCGGCGACATGGGGGTAAGCAAGAGGCAAGGCGGCCTCGAAGAGGCAGAAGAGGGTCAGTGGGTTTGGCTGCCTAAAGAAATTAGAGATACGGAGCGTCTTTCCCGTTTTAAAGGAGTTGGAGCGACAGCGGCTGCGGGGTCAAGCACCTTGCAGCCCTCCGTGGGCGAAACGCTGCCATGCACAAAAAAGGGCAGTGGGAGTAGACCGACCAGGCTTTTGGCGTCCTGCAACGACCGAAATGGACGAGAAGGGGATTTTTTGGCGAAATTCCCCACGCCGTTGAATCCTAAGAAAGCGTCTCGTTTTGCACAAGGGATCAAATGGAGTGTTTATGATGGGGGTGTTGGGGATGGGGAGCTTCCTGGTTGTAGCTCAAGGGGTGGTAGAGTAGGAAAGGATGGGGGTTTGAAGGACAAGTCCGTTGAATTTGACAATGTGTCTTTAGAAGAGGGGGAAATTGGGGAAGAAGATACCCAGGCGCAGGACTTTTCCTTGTTTCTTGGGGGGGGGTCTACTAAAGAGCTTTCCAGAACTTATTTTTCACAGGGAAATACACAGGCTGACGCGATAAAAGGGACCAAGTCAAGTACGGATTTCGCTGGGAGAAAGAGGAGAATGTTGCCGGATGACAGACAGGTTATACCTACAGGTGAGGCATTTGTGAAGTCTCGTTGTAAGATTTTGGGTGTTGATAAAAGTGTGGGCACGGCTGATGAGGCCAAGTCAACGTTAGGTGCGGTTAGTCAGGTGGTTACAGATACAGCGGGTTCTGACGCAAAAAATCAGGGGCCTGTGAGTAACAATACGGGGGCAAAAACGGAGGTTAGCACACGACAGTCATCAGTTTTGAAGCGCTTGCCTTACATGGGTCTCTCTATGCCATTGGGTTCTCACTTGTCGAAGGTTACGAAAGAGAAAATTTGGAAGGGGGAGTTCGTGGATGTACTTAAGTTACTCCACAGAGAGGTCCAGGCGAAAGAGGGCTCCAAAGAAGAGGCATGGGAGTTAGCCAAGAGGCCTAGGGTGCCCACCAACATAGATTCATGGACCTCGGCATTCCTCATTTTCGCAAGTGTATATTGCGAACGTTTCCCCGATAGGTCAGTGGCAATTTTTAAATATATGGATACAATCAGGAAAGCGGCCATTGAATTTGGGGGGTATGCCTGGCTTCGGTATGACGAAGAATTCAGGGCACGATTAGTGCTGATACCCGAAAAACCATGGGGTGAGGTGGACAACGAGCTTTGGGTGCAATTGATGTATCCACAAAGGCCCCCGGCAGCCATGCATACAGCAAGTGGTTTAGCAGTTCACAATCGGCCCTTTCAAAATAAGCCCACCCTTGGGGGGGTGGGCAGTTGGAACAAGCAACAAAATTCCATGTCCGGCGCTTGTTGGAACTTTAACAAGGGATTTTGTAATAAATACCCCTGTAAATACAAACATGAATGCTCTCGATGTGGAGGTAGACACGCAGTTACTCAATGTTTTGGGGAACAGCAGCATTGGGAGGGGAGCAGTTTGCCAGGTAGGGGGAGGGGAGGAGGCTCACAACCTGGAATCAAAGGCTTTTACACCAATTAACATGGTCAGAATGGCGGTATACTTGGCGCATTACCCTGACACGCAGGAGGCAGCTCTGCTCGAGTGGGGGTTTAAAGAAGGGTTCAAGCTAGGGTATCAGGGACCCAGAATTCGCCGTTTTGCAAAAAATCTTAAGTCTGCTGAAGAGTTTCCACATGTGGTGAGGAAGAAATTGTTCACAGAAGTGGCTGAGGGTAGGATGGCAGGCCCTTTTGTTACATGGCCGTTGGAAGATCTTATGGTGTCACCTCTGGGTGTAGTCCCCAAGAAAGCGGAAGGCGAATTCCGCATGATCCAACATCTTTCGTGGCCACATGGGGCATCTATAAACGACTTCATTGCCAGGGAAGACTCCATGGTTAAGTTTGCATCAGTGGATACAGCGCTGGGTATGATAAGGCTGGCAGGGCAAGATTCAGAACTGGCGAAATGCGACATCAAGTCGGCTTTCCGGCTATTACCTGTTCACCCCTCTGATTTTTGTTTACTAGGCATTCATTTTGAGGGACAATTTTTTGTGGATAAGGCCCTCCCCATGGGTTGTGCAACATCTTGCAGGCTGTTTGAGGCGTTTAGCTCATTTTTACAGTGGTGTTTTTCATGGGTGACAGGTCACACGGGAGTAACACACTATTTAGATGATTTTCTTTTCATGGGTTCAGCAGGTTCCCAGCAATGTGGAAAGGCGTTGAAAGATTTTCAAACATTCACGCAGGAGATGGGTGTTCCTTTAGCACCAGAAAAAACTGAAGGGCCTAGCTGTTGCCTAACTTACCTAGGTATTGAAGTGGACACCCATAAAATGGAGGCTAGGTTACCGAAGAAAAAAGTGACCGAGATCACCAGGCTTCTAGAATATGCCATAAGAGCCGACAAGTTGAAGTTGTGTGAGGTACAGTGTTTGCTTGGTCATTTGAACTTTGCTTGCAGGGTGGTCAGGGCGGGCAGGTCATTTTGCAGAAGATTGGGGTTTGCCATGTCTGGCATCCTGCTGCCTCATCACAGGATCAGAGTTACGTCTCTTATAAGGGCTGATTTGGTGGTATGGCTGCATTTTCTGGAAGATTTCAACGGCGTCACAATCTGGTCGTTGGAGGCGGATTTTCATTGGGAAATACAGTTATACTCTGACGCTTCCGGTGCAAATGGTTTCGGCATATTCTGGGAGGGGAAATGGTGTTCGGAGCAGTGGCCTCAAGCATGGATTACTGAGAAAAGGAGTATAGCTTATTTGGAGTTTTTCCCGCTTATAGTGGCCTTGGCCATTTGGGGTCCACGGTTGGCTAACAGGGCAGTGGTTTTCAACGTGGATAACAGGACCGTTGTAGATCTGGTTAATGGGCAGAAGGTCAGAGACACAAAGTTGCTGAAGCTCTTGCAAAATTTTATGTTAAGATGCCTGCAGTTAAATATGATTTTCAGGGCCAAACATATTGCGGGAGTGGCAAATAACATTGCAGATGCCCTCTCTTGTTTCCAGTGGGCGAGATTCCGTGGTTTGGCGCCCGGAGCAGACTGGCAGAAGACACCGGTTCCCCGGGAGGTCTGGGATCTGGCGAATTGACCACGCATCGTCTCATCGAGAGCTCCTTAGCTACCAGTACCAAGCTGGCCTACAGACGTGCTTGGTTGGAGTTTTTAGAATCAGGAGCTAAGTATGGATCCCCTCATGGGGCAGGTTTCAGACAGCGTAGGGATGACACAATCAGGTTCATAATGGGTAATATCCATAGGAACATATCTTCCACTACCATAGCCGGGAAATTGGCCGGGGTATCATTCTATGGAAAATTCTTTTGGGGCTATGAGCCGTCAGCTGGGGAAATGGGTCGGAGACTATTGCAAGGTTGGGCGAAAACGAAAAAGAGAGGCCAGTACCACAGAGAGCCTATATCGCTCAGATTATTATACAGCATTACAGGCGTTCTTGAGGGGATATGTTTTTCTCAATTTGAATATATGTTGTTGAAATTATGCATGATTTGGCTTTTCTTTGGGGCATTCCGAGTTTCAGAATTGTTGGGCACTGCGCATGTTGAGGGTCTGAAAGTGCATAATGTTTCTCTCTCCCTTTCTTCTATTTCTATTTTCTTAGCACAGTCCAAAACAGACCAAGTGGGTAAAGGGTCAAAGGTGGTTTTGCAAGCAATTACGGGTCCATTATGCCCAAAGCAGGCATGGCTAGATTTCATGTCAGTGGGGGGGGGCAACATCAAATTTTGTTTTCATACACCAGGATGGTTCCCGACTAACGGCCTACCAGACGTTAATGATTTTGCGCAGAGCTTTGGAAAGGGTGGGAGCAGACCCCTTTCAATTCGGGACACATTCTTTCCGAATAGGAGCGGCTTCAGAAGCCACCAGGTGGGGTTTTTCGCTCAGTGATGTTAAAAAGTTGGGTCGCTGGACTTCTGATTGTTGCTTGCGCTACATTCGAAACTTGGAGAGCGATTTCCCTAAGTTACGATACTAATTTGCCTTTTCTTTTCAGGTGTTTGTGCCAACGAAACATTGTCTCAGCACCGGGTGTAGATCATTGGACATTCTTTCATTAAATGGGCCGCTAAACAAGCGGAGAAAAGGCATTTTGGGAGGAATTTGGGGTTTCGTTCGGAAGAGATCCTGTTGTCATGGTTTGGTAAGAGCGGCATGAGGTGGGGTCAGCTTTTGCCTCTGATCAGCGAACTGTCTTGTAGAGGTAAACCAGCATTGTTACTGATTCACCTGGGAGAAAATGATATAATTCAATTGTCAGGTCTGGGTTTACTTATCGACATGAAGACAGATCTTAACATCTTGTTAAAGACATGGCCGGAAACACAGTTGGTTTTAACGGCACTAATGCCTCGAAGAGTCTGGAAAGGAGCAGAAAAGTTTTCTGCAGTTGAAAGAGCAAGGCGAAAAGCGAATAGAGACCTTCATCGTTTTTGTCACAATGCTGGGATAGGTTGGTTGTCTCATGACTCCATTACAAAAGATGACTATCAGTTTTTTAGGCACGATGGGGTCCATTTATCTTTTATAGGTAATGAAATTTATCTGTTAAATATAAGGGAAAAAGTTTCAATGAATTTCCAAATTGAAACATGGTGTTAGTTCACGATGTTTTAGCGACATTCGTTTCATGGATAATATGAGTTATTTTGAGGCTGAAGTTCAAACAGTTTTTACCCATCCAAGTGTGTTTTCTTCTCTCTCCCCCCTCCCCCTTTTCCCCCCCCCGCTTTTTCACAAAAGTTTTACATTTCACTTGAACCCCTTTTTTTAGTGCATTAAGGGGTGGTAGGTGTTACAATGTGCGGCTTGGGGGAAAGCAAACTTTGTCACATACGGAGGGGATGTTGGGTAATGACAAAGGTTGACAGAGTCTAAGAGTCAAACGATTGTTATATAAATAAAGTTTCACCTGTTTGGCGACAGCGGTGGCATGTGTTCTCTTAACTGATGACAAGCGTCCAGTCAATGGTGAGTCGAGTTTGATGAAGGGGGGGGGGGGGGAAACTCCTGTGTTAGGGTTTTTCCCGGTGGCAGAGTTGGAGGAGAGCAAGACAGGCAGGAAGGGTTGGGGGCATCAGGAATAGTTTCGGACAGAGGGAAGCAAGGGAGCGAGGTTGGAGGCAAGGGGTAGGCACGAGAGGTAGATAGGGGTTTGGGGAGGAGGTTTAGGCCGAACAACGTTAGGGGAAGTTGGTTGTTGGGGAAATTTTGTAGGGGTGGGGGGTGATAGGTCGGAATATGTATTTTGTGATATTGTGATTTATTTGCCACCTGTCCAATAAAGCGGCCTTTTACCCCACTTATTGGCTTGGGTCATTATTATTGCCCGATGGGGGCTCCTGGGGGTGGCAATCGCAGATTGTCCACCCCCGGGTTGCTTCGGGCAATGGTATGCCCTGACAGGTGGCGCGCGCGTTAGGTAGGGAGCCGGGGCGGCGCGAGCGCTGTGGTGACGTCATAACCGTCACACACAGCTCCTGAGGGGTTACGGAGGTGGCGGTCGCGTTTTGACCCACCCACACTCCCTGTGTACATATGAGTTGTTATATTGTTCTGAATATGTTGATAGATATATATAAAAAAAAAAAAAAAACCCTTTTGGGTGGTTGTCGCTTGGCCAGGTGGCAGAGTTGGAGGAGAGCAAGACAGGCAGGAAGGGTTGGGGGCATCAGGAATAGTTTCGGACAGAGGGAAGCAAGGGAGCGAGGTTGGAGGCAAGGGGTAGGCTCGAGAGGTAGATAGGGGTTTGGGGAGGAGGTTTAGGCCGAACAACGTTAGGGGAAGTTGGTTGTTGGGGAAATTTTGTAGGGGTGGGGGGTGATAGGTCGGAATATGTATTTTGTGATATTGTGATTTATTTGCCACCTGTCCAATAAAGCGGCCTTTTACCCCACTTATTGGCTTGGGTCATTATTATTGCCTGAATATCATGTCACGAAACAAAGACACTGTCACCTTATCGCACACCATCACACCGTTCAACATACCAACACCAAACATACACCCTCGCATACGGTTACATTCTACAAACACCAACAGAAGCACAATCACTTGCACACAACCTGAGAGGACAGATTGCAGTGCCGCTGCCAGCGCGGTGAGTGGTCTGTCTGTTTTAGAGATGGTTATACAACAGTGGCGCATACACATACACTGTGTGTGTCAGTTTCTGTGAAGGTGCGTGCGTGTAAGGATGCGCTGTCCTGTCTGTGTTGTTAGAGTCCACACACGTGAAGAAGGCTCAATAACGCAAATCATGCACATGGTTGTGTGCGTGCGTGCGCGTGTTTAAACTCTCTTCTGTCCCTGTGAAGGAACCGAGCACAACTGCTGCTCCTGCACTTACTAGCACCAATGAAGCGCCAATGAAGGCTGCAGTATTGCTACCCACGCTTAACCGCGTTGCTTGTTAGTGAACCTCAACCTTGGTCAATCGTGCTCATTCCGCAATAGCCAGAACATTGAATGTGTAAACGCAGGCTGGCTGGAGAGAGAGGCAGTCGTGCCGTGCCGTGCACAGCATCGCTGCAGGTGCTTGAGTCCCGCTGCCATCTGTGCTTAGAGATAGCTGTTCGCGTAGTTTCTTGTCGTCGTGTCCAGCTGCTGCTGCGCCCTCTTCACTAAACACGAAGGGCCTCATTTATGAGAAGTGACGCATCGCTGCGTGAACGCATTGATGCGTCACTTCTCAGTGCGCCCTCCTTGCGACACCAATGATGCGTCATATTTATAATATGACGGATCATGTCGCAAGGAAGGACAGATACGTCAGTATAACTGACGTATCTGTCGGCGCAAAAAGTGGCGCTTTGCTGGAGTTGTGTCGGAAGCCTGACGCAACTCCAGCAATGTTCCTTTCACATGGGGCAAGCCCCCTGTGAAAGGTCCTGCATCACCGGCGTAAGGTTTTGACGCATTGGCGTCCTAGAAGTGGCGCAGCGAAATCTCATAGATTTCGCTGCGCCACTCCTACGACCCTTTCTTGCGGGGGTACGCCCACCCTGCATACATTATACCTGGCGCAGGTATAATGTAGCGCAGGGGTTTACGAAGTGACGCATCTACCTAGATGCGTCACTTCATAAATATGGCGCAACATGGCGCATGTTTTACACCACTGGTGCGTCACAAAAAGTGACGCACCTGTGGCGCAAAAGTGACGCAGGGGCTCATAAATGAGCCCCGAAATATCAGTGTGATCAGCAGTCAGCAGCGTAGCAAGGAAGCCATGGGTCGTGATGCCAGAAAAGAAAATGGCCCCTTGACTGCTGTTGGGGTAGTAAGATGCAGCACTGTCAGAGCTCGGTAGGCCCCTCAGGGCTGTGGGACCCGGTGCCGCTGCACCTACTGCACCAATGAAAGCTATGCCCCTGAATGAGATTGCTTGGTTTACAGCCTTTCACACTTAATAACACAACAGCATAGCGAGTACCATAGGTCACCACTTATTATGCCCAGGGTTTTAAGTGGGATGAAAAAATTGGGGGGTCTCTCCAAGGGGCGAGGCCGATGTAATTAAAGGCGTGGCTTAAAAACACATAAGCTAAAAGTTTGTGCTTAGCATTTTGTTTGCCGCCCATCTGGTATTTCGCTGCTTCTATAATTGCATCCATATATATAATAAAAGTAACATTCCACCTACAGCAAGTCTGGACTATTGGCTTTGCCAATGGCTGTTAGTTGCATAAGATAAATAAGCAACAACTACGGCTTCGTTCTTTATAATATTGAAAATGTTTCCATTTGGAAATGAGGAGACAGTGAAAGAACTATAACCAGTGTCTTTGAGGTTACATCAAAGGCAATAAAGGGCCGTACTGCTGCGGAGTTAGGATTTTTTTTTACCCTGAGGGTGAGGGCAAAAATGGAGAGCCTGACAGGGACCTGTCTCAGCACCTGCTTTTTAGAAACTACCGGTGCTGAGCACCGGCAGGACCCGGCCCACTTAAACCCTAATTATGCCACTCTTCTCCACGATATTTAATTTTCACACTATGTATCCCCAAATGATGTCCTCTCCCGGGGACTACCGCGTGCTGGTTATTGCGAGTGAGGTAGGCAACGAATGCGCACTCTTGAGTCACCGCTCTACCTCACTCCGGAGAACAAAAAGAGAGGTAACCTGTACAGCACCGATCGGAGTCATGACTGAAACACCGATGTGTGTGGTAGTCGGGGTGCAGCCAAACACAACAAGTCAGAGTCAGCGATGATGTCACAGCGGAAGCAGCCCTCCGGGAAGCAGACATCAGACCTCAGTCCGCAACAGTGTGACACAAACCCCCTCAAAAGGTGGTGGGGGGGGCAGCCAGAAAGAGATATCAAACAGAGTGGGTCCGGGGCCTCCCTCTGCTTCACAGGGAGGTGCAGCCACACTTTGTTACCACTTAGCACTTGGAGTTGTCCATCACCACAGAAACAGAGAAGACCAAATTTCCTCCATATTATACGCCGAGTGGTCTGTTTTTCTGTGCTTAAAAGGGCGGCTTTTCGCGTGCCTCATAAGTCCCGAGGAGTACAAATATCAGAGGCCAATTGCAAATAATTTCCGCTGGATCCAAGTGATGCACAGTATTTCAGGACGCTGGTCTATATGTGAGAATCAGAAAAAAAGCGTGGGGTGTTCCAATGGCTAGAAAATACAGATTAAGTCAGTAGACATAATCAACGATTGGCATATTTAGTGAAAATTACAACACTTTGTCATTGAAACCATTTATTTCTCTAGTGAATCCAGAAGAGTCCCACGGTGGCTTCAACTGAGTTCTTTGCGATTTTTCTTTTCTTTTCTTAGTGTTTAAACAGCAAAGAAGTGACAAGCCCGGGAGTAGTGCGTGCGCGCGTGCGCTGGGGAGAGCAGTCTGCTGTTTTTCAAAGCACAAACTCATGCTTGTGGCGCGCTGCTGCGCACTCCCGCAAGGCGTATGCCGCCACAAGCACGAGTATGTGCTTGGAAAAAGTGCATGACGGCTAAAGGTCTCCTATGCAGTGCATGCGCGCTGCGTAGGCAAGACCTAAAAAGGGTATTTAGAAGGCTGGCTATGCTTGTAAATACTCACACAATCCATACAGCTGAGAATCTTACAGGGCATGCTCTTTTATATAGGGACTGAACAAAGTCAAAAGCTTGCTTCCAAATCGTATTTTCTCTTAAATGCTTGTGATATGATAACAAGCTGTGTGGCTTTATATAATCTACATTGCTCTGGCACCTCAGCGTGAGGCTGCAGATAGCTCCCAAACAGGATTGTACTTCCACAAAAAGAGAGCTGAGGGCCTTTAAATCAGCCATTTGTCTTCGGCCCTACTGGAGGGGCAAAAATAACAAGCATGGAAAATGCAATAGGTCTCGCCCTTGTTTAGGTTAAAGCAAATCTGTTTGTAATTAGGTGGCTTTTTAGCTTTGCTTTTATTAATGTTTTTCAAACTTTCATGTACACAACATGCATATGTATGCATATATGTATATGTATGCATTTATATTTGTATTTATATAGATATGCAGATGTATATATATGTTTCTATATGTATGTTAAATGTTTTAAGAGTTACCACTTTGTTCCAATCAAGATGGCGTCAGGTGTGCCATACGTTTGTCATAAGTAGGACTGTTAGCGCTCTAGTTGTTCTTTAGAACACTCTGGGAAGCTGCAGTAGAACACAAAGGAATCAACTGATAGTGTCTGCCCTTGTTGGATGTACATGTTTCACTGAGAATTTCAGACTTCACTCTCACATGACTGAGAAAGATAATGTGAACTTACAGAAAATATGTTCTCAGCTTATATATCAGCTTCCAAACCTCTGTGGGAAAAGCATGAGAAAATAGTTTTTCTCAGCAGAAGGCTTTTTCACATAGTATAATCACCTTAGAACACATCACAATTCATAAAATGAGTATGGTACCATCAACAAATGATTTATAAAGTAACTAAAGTCTTAAAACCTTCTATTAACTGCAATGCTTTTTAATGAGGTGCTATCATGTATATTGGTCCCAAGATGGCTGCCAACACTTCTTGGATGAAGTGCTGACAGCCAATCAGATCTCACGATGAGATGTGTGGTAAGGCTCCGCCCAGATATATCTATGATTTTACTTTTGATTTTCTCAGCAACTAGTGAACGGACTTACACCATTTAACCAAAAGGCACGAGTGTGAGCCAAGGGCTACCTCTTTGCCAAATTTCGTGTAATTCCGTTCAGCAGTTCAGGCTGCAGCTGCGATTAACGGTTCCTATGAAAAATTGCATGGGGAAAATACGTTTAGGGACCCCCCTTTTTTCTCGGCCCCCGCTTGACGAATCAACCCGAGACTGTCAGGATAGGAGCAGACCATAGCGCCCCACCAGTTTTGAAACTTTCGCGAAGATTCGACAACCGGCGCCTAGGTTATTCCAAATAGAATGTTGCAGATTTCCTATGGATAATAGGTCCTAACTATAACTACCTACTCGCGACCGCCAGTAGGTAGTACACATACATATATATAAATGCATATATATATATATATATATACATATATGTGTGTGTGTGCACATAGAGAAGTAGAGAGAGGTAGACGTAGAGAGGTAGAGGTAGAAAGGTAGAGAGTAGTAGAGAGGTAGAGAGTAGTAGAGAGAGAGGTAGAGAGAGAGGTAGAGAGAGGTAGAGAGGTAGAAGAGTAGAGGGTAGAGAGTAGAGAGTGAGTAGTAGAGAGTGGGTAGTAGAGAGTGAGTAGGAGAGAGTGAGTAGGAGAGTAGTAGAGAGTGAGAAGTAGAGAGTGAATAGTAGATAGTAGTAAAAGCGGATAAGCAACAATGTCGCGCCGCTGAACGTCAATGGAGAAAATCTAAAACCGACAAACACCGTAGGGAATATACTATCCTCCATTCGATATATATGAACAATATTAAATCAGCAAAAAAGGTTTACCTCACCCAGCGTATCATTAATGCAGCTCACTCGAGTAAAGAGTTATATAAAATATTGAAGGAATTTACTGCTCCCCAGGTCGAGCAACCTTCTTTTACGCCTACCCAAGAATGGGTTGACTCTATTGCTCTATTCTTTGACAATAAAATTAAAATCATATATGCCTCATTTCCCTCTCAACAAACAAATGATGGACGGAATGCTGACAATGCAGACATTCTCCCCCAGTCAAGAGATCTGGGTTAAATCCATCGTTCTTTTGCCCACTACACCATCCCAGTTTAGACATGGCCATATGCAAATCAGTCTTGACCCTGTGCCTCGTGGGAACAGTCCAGCCCGAACTGCCAAGCCATGTCTTCCCTGGACCGGAATCAAGCATCCTAGGACCGGTTTCTGGCTATCAGCCGTCATCAGCCAGGATAGCTTGACTCCAGTGGCGTAGTGAGCACGGGTCCCACGTCTGGGAATACCCATCCCACTTAGGGCGAAAAGCGTTACAACAAACAAATGATGGACGGAATGCTGACAATGCAGACATTCTCCCCCAGTCAAGAGATCTGGATTAAATCCATCGTTCTTTTGCCCACTACACCACCCCAGTTTAGACATGGCCATATGCAAATCAGTCTTGACCCTGTGCCTCGTGGGAACAGTCCAGCCCGAACTGCCAAGCCATGTCTTCCCTGGACCGGAATCAAGCATCCTAGGACCGGTTTCTGGCTATCAGCCGTCATCAGCCAAGATAGCTTGACTCCAGTGGCGTAGTGAGCACGGGTCCCACGTCTGGGAATACCCATCCCACTTAGGGCGAAAAGCGTTACAGCAAACAAATGATGGACGGAATGCTGACAATGCAGACATTCTCCCCCAGTCAAGAGATCTGGGTTAAATCCATCGTTCTTTTGCCCACTACACCACCCCAGTTTAGACATGGCCATATGCAAATCAGTCTTGACCCTGTGCCTCGTGGGAACAGTCCAGCCCGAACTGCCAAGCCATGTCTTCCCTGGACCGGAATCAAGCATCCTAGGACCGGTTTCTGGCTATCAGCCGTCATCAGCCAGGATAGCTTGACTCCAGTGGCGTAGTGAGCACGGGTCCCACGTCTGGGAATACCCATCCCACTTAGGGCGAAAAGCGTTACAACAAACAAATGATGGACGGAATGCTGACAATGCAGACATTCTCCCCCAGTCAAGAGATCTGGGTTAAATCCATCGTTCTTTTGCCCACTACACCACCCCAGTTTAGACATGGCCATATGCAAATCAGTCTTGACCCTGTGCCTCGTGGGAACAGTCCAGCCCTCTTATCTTACCAAGCATTTTCCACATTACAATCCGAGCCGTTCCCTCCGATCTTCTCATGAAAACTTCATGATCTCCACCAAGTTCAACCTGAAATCCAAAGGCGGAAAAACCCTTAGCACCCTGGCTATTAGAGCCTGGAACAGCATGCCGAGACACCTCAGACTTCAGACACTTGAGAAACCCTTTAGGAAATTTCTCAAAACTTGGATTTTTAATCTCTCCGACGACTGGACCAAAGCATCCATCTAGTCTTCCCCCTTTCTCTCTGTGACCTGTTTTCAAGGATTTTCAGCGCCATGATGCTCCTTCCGGAGCGAACGCCGCGCTCTATAAATACTCCTCCAAATACTCCAAAAATACTCCAAAAATGTCTTCCCTGGACCGGAATCAAGCATCCTAGGACCGGTTTCTGGCTATCAGCCGTCATCAGCCAGGATAGCTTGACTCCAGTGGCGTAGTGAGCACGGGTCCCACGTCTGGGAATACCCATCCCACTTAGGGCGAAAAGCGTTACAACAAACAAATGATGGACGGAATGCTGACAATGCAGACATTCTCCCCCAGTCAAGAGATCTGGGTTAAATCCATCGTTCTTTTGCCCACTACACCATCCCAGTTTAGACATGGCCATATGCAAATCAGTCTTGACCCTGTGCCTCGTGGGAACAGTCCAGCCCGAACTGCCAAGCCATGTCTTCCCTGGACCGGAATCAAACATCCTAGGACCGGTTTCTGGCTATCAGCCGTCATCAGCCAGGATAACTTGACTCCAGTGGCGTAGTGAGCACGGGTCCCACGTCTGGGAATACCCATCCCACTTAGGGCGAAAAGCGTTACAACAAACAAATGATGGACGGAATGCTGACAATGCAGACATTCTCCCCCAGTCAAGAGATCTGGGTTAAATCCATCGTTCTTTTGCCCACTACACCACCCCAGTTTAGACATGGCCATATGCAAATCAGTCTTGACCCTGTGCCTCGTGGGAACAGTCCAGCCCGAACTGCCAAGCCATGTCTTCCCTGGACCGGAATCAAGCATCCTAGGACCGGTTTCTGGCTATCAGCCGTCATCAGCCAGGATAGCTTGACTCCAGTGGCGTAGTGAGCACGGGTCCCACGTCTGGGAATACCCATCCCACTTAGGGCGAAAAGCGTTACAACAAACAAATGATGGACGGAATGCTGACAATGCAGACATTCTCCCCCAGTCAAGAGATCTGGGTTAAATCCATCGTTCTTTTGCCCACTACACCACCCCAGTTTAGACATGGCCATATGCAAATAAGTCTTGACCCTGTGCCTCGTGGGAACAGTCCAGCCCGAACTGCCAAGCCATGACTTCCCTGGACCGGAATCAAGCATCCTAGGACCGGTTTCTGGCTATCAGCCGTCATCAGCCAGGATAGCTTGACTCCAGTGGCGTAGTGAGCACGGGTCCCACGTCTGGGAATACCCATCCCACTAAGGGCGAAAAGCGTTAGAACAAACAAATGATGGACGGAATGCTGACAATGCAGACATTCTCCCCCAGTCAAGAGATCTGGGTTAAATCCATCGTTCTTTTGCCCACTACACCACCCCAGTTTAGACATGGCCATATGCAAATCAGTCTTGACCCTGTGCCTCGTGGGAACAGTCCAGCCCGAACTGCCAAGCCATGTCTTCCCTGGACCGGAATCAAGCATCCTAGGACCGGTTTCTGGCTATCAGCCGTCATCAGCCAGGATAGCTTGACTCCAGTGGCGTAGTGAGCACGGGTCCCACGTCTGGGAATACCCATCCCACTTAGGGCGAAAAGCGTTACAACAAACAAATGATGGACGGAATGCTGACAATGCAGACATTCTCCCCCAGTCAAGAGATCTGGGTTAAATCCATCGTTCTTTTGCCCACTACACCACCCCAGTTTAGACATGGCCATATGCAAATCAGTCTTGACCCTGTGCCTCGTGGGAACAGTCCAGCCCGAACTGCCAAGCCATGTCTTCCCTGGACCGGAATCAAGCATCCTAGGACCGGTTTCTGGCTATCAGCCGTCATCAGCCAGGATAGCTTGACTCCAGTGGCGTAGTGAGCACGGGTCCCACGTCTGGGAATACCCATCCCACTTAGGGCGAAAAGCGTTACAACAAACAAATGATGGACGGAATGCTGACAATGCAGACATTCTCCCCCAGTCAAGAGATCTGGGTTAAATCCATCGTTCTTTTGCCCACTACACTACCCCAGTTTAGACATGGCCATATGCAAATCAGTCTTGACCCTGTGCCTCGTGGGAACAGTCCAGCCCGAACTGCCAAGCCATGTCTTCCCTGGACCGGAATCAAGCATCCTAGGACCGGTTTCTGGCTATCAGCCGTCATCAGCCAGGATAGCTTGACTCCAGTGGCGTAGTGAGCACGGGTCCCACGTCTGGGAATACCCATCCCACTTAGGGCGAAAAGCGTTACAACAAACAAATGATGGACGGAATGCTGACAATGCAGACATTCTCCCCCAGTCAAGAGATCTGGGTTAAATCCATCGTTCTTTTGCCCACTACACCACCCCAGTTTAGACATGGCCATATGCAAATCAGTCTTGACCCTGTGCCTCGTGGGAACAGTCCAGCCCGAACTGCCAAGCCATGTCTTCCCTGGACCGGAATCAAGCATCCTAGGACCGGTTTCTGGCTATCAGCCGTCATCAGCCAGGATAGCTTGACTCCAGTGGCGTAGTGAGCACGGGTCCCACGTCTGGGAATACCCATCCCACTTAGGGCGAAAAGCGTTACAACAAACAAATGATGGACGGAATGCTGACAATGCAGACATTCTCCCCCAGTCAAGAGATCTGGGTTAAATCCATCGTTCTTTTGCCCACTACACCACCCCAGTTTAGACATGGCCATATGCAAATCAGTCTTGACCCTGTGCCTCGTGGGAACAGTCCAGCCCGAACTGCCAAGCCATGTCTTCCCTGGACCGGAATCAAGCATCCTAGGACCGGTTTCTGGCTATCAGCCGTCATCAGCCAGGATAGCTTGACTCCAGTGGCGTAGTGAGCACGGGTCCCACGTCTGGGAATACCCATCCCACTTAGGGCGAAAAGCGTTACAACAAACAAGATAGCCAGAAACCGGTCCTAGGATGCTTGATTCCGTTCCAGGGAAGACATGGCTTGGCAGTTCGGGCTGGACTGTTCCCATGAGGCACAGGGTCAAGACTGATTTGCATATGGCCATGTCTAAACTGGGGTGGTGTAGTGGGCAAAAGAACGATGGATTTAACCCAGATCTCTTGACTGGGGGAGAATGTATGCATTGTCAGCATTCCGTCCATCATTTGTTTGTTGTAACGCTTTTCGCCCTAAGTGGGATGGGTATTCCCAGACGTGGGACCCGTGCTCACTACGCCACTGGAGTCAAGCTATCCTGGCTGATGACGGCTGATAGCCAGAAACCGGTCCTAGGATGCTTGATTCCGTTCCAGGGAAGACATGGCTTGGCAGTTCGGGCTGGACTGTTCCCATGAGGCACAGGGTCAAGACTGATTTGCATATGGTCATGTCTAAACTGGGGTGGTGTAGTGGGCAAAAGAACGATGGATTTAACCCAGATCTCTTGACTGGGGGAGAATGTATGCATTGTCAGCATTCCGTCCATCATTTGTTTGTTGTAACGCTTTTCGCCCTAAGTGGGATGGGTATTCCCAGACGTGGGACCCGTGCTCACTACGCCACTGGAGTCAAGCTATCCTGGCTGATGACGGCTGATAGCCAGAAACCGGTCCTAGGATGCTTGATTCCGTTCCAGGGAAGACATGGCTTGGCAGTTCGGGCTGGACTGTTCCCATGAGGCACAGGGTCAAGACTGATTTGCATATGGCCATGTCTAAACTGGGGTGGTGTAGTGGGCAAAAGAACGATGGATTTAACCCAGATCTCTTGACCGGGGGAGAATGTATGCATTGTCAGCATTCCGTCCATCATTTGTTTGTTGTAACGCTTTTCGCCCTAAGTGGGATGGGTATTCCCAGACGTGGGACCCGTGCTCACTACGCCACTGGAGTCAAGCTATCCTGGCTGATGACGGCTGATAGCCAGAAACCGGTCCTAGGATGCTTGATTCCGTTCCAGGGAAGACATGGCTTGGCAGTTCGGGCTGGACTGTTCCCATGAGGCACAGGGTCAAGACTGATTTGCATATGGCCATGTCTAAACTGGGGTGGTGTAGTGGGCAAAAGAACGATGGATTTAACCCAGATCTCTTGACTGGGGGAGAATGTATGCATTGTCAGCATTCCGTCCATCATTTGTTTGTTGTAACGCTTTTCGCCCTAAGTGGGATGGGTATTCCCAGACGTGGGACCCGTGCTCACTACGCCACTGGAGTCAAGCTATCCTGGCTGATGACGGCTGATAGCCAGAAACCGGTCCTAGGATGCTTGATTCCGTTCCAGGGAAGACATGGCTTGGCAGTTCGGGCTGGACTGTTCCCATGAGGCACAGGGTCAAGACTGATTTGCATATGGCCATGTCTAAACTGGGGTGGTGTAGTGGGCAAAAGAACGATGGATTTAACCCAGATCTCTTGACTGGGGGAGAATGTATGCATTGTCAGCATTCCGTCCATCATTTGTTTGTTGTAACGCTTTTCGCCCTAAGTGGGATGGGTATTCCCAGACGTGGGACCCGTGCTCACTACGCCACTGGAGTCAAGCTATCCTGGCTGATGACGGCTGATAGCCAGAAACCGGTCCTAGGATGCTTGATTCCGTTCCAGGGAAGACATGGCTTGGCAGTTCGGGCTGGACTGTTCCCATGAGGCACAGGGTCAAGACTGATTTGCATATGGCCATGTCTAAACTGGGGTGGTGTAGTGGGCAAAAGAACGATGGATTTAACCCAGATCTCTTGACTGGGGGAGAATGTATGCATTGTCAGCATTCCGTCCATCATTTGTTTGTTGTAAAATCATTTCCCTCTCAGGCAGAAGACTTCGGTTGTCATAATACTAACATGAGTGAACTTAGCCCTCCGCTAGAATTAAACAAAGCCCCCTTATTAACTGGGTTTGATTCCATAACAAAAACTGAAGTCAGCGAATGCTTGGGACGGATCAAGTCCGGTTCCCCAGCCGATCCCTTCCCCCCCGTTCCTGTGCTAAAATTTTACCCTTATTTGTGGATATCCTAACTATTGTTTTTAATTTGTCTCTGAATCAAGCCACATTTCCGCATAGGTGGAAATTAGCACAGGTTAAGCCTATCCTTAAAAAACCCCTTGCCGACCCCAGTGTACCCGCAAACTATCGTCCTATTTCTTTACTTCCTTATTTTGGGAAGGTACTGGAGTTTTTAGTCAACAAACGTCTCACCGCCTATCTTGAAACTCATAAGCTCCTTGATTCTTCTCAATCTGGCTTTCGTACGGCTCATAGCACGGAGACCGCCGTTATTGAAGTAGTGGACAACATCAGACTGGCTTTGGACCGTCGAGAATCTGCAATCCTGGTCCTCCTGGATTTATCTGCAGCATTCAACACCATCTCCCACACTATTCTCAAACATCGTCTGTGGGAGATTGGTGTCAGAGGGAGGGCCCTTGACTGGTTCGATTGTTATCTTGCAGACCGATCCACTGCGGTTTCCGCGGATGGGATCGTTTCCAGCTCTTATCCTGTAACAGTGGGGGTCCCGCAGGGCTCTATTCTCAGCCCTATGCTGTTTAATGTATATTTAACACCTTTAGCTGATATCATCAGGTCTTATGGTTTTGACACACTATCCTATGCCGATGATACCCAGCTGCTAGTGACCTGTGACCCCGACCAGTCTGATGTTCAAACCCGTTTTAAGAGCTGTTTGATCCGTGTAAATGAATGGATGAGTCTAAACAAGCTCCAACTGAACGGCGGTAAGACTGAAGTTATCTTATTCGGGAAAGCTGAACAGCTTTGGACCAGCGCTTGGTGGCCATTAGAATTGGGCACCTGTCCCTCCCCCAAGTCCGCAGTCCGCAACCTAGGCATCACGATTGACAATTCTTTATCTTTGAAGACCCATATAAATCAAGTGCTTGGGACCTGCTTTGGGATTATGCGTATGTTACGCAAGATCTTTAAATGACTACCCATTGAAGCAAGAAAACCCTTGGTCCAGGGTCTCATCGTTAGCCGCTTGGACTATGGCAACGCCCTTTTCACCGCACTCAACCAGGATTTAATTTCCAAACTTCAAATCCTTCAGAACACGGCCGCAAGACTTGTTCTGAATTTTCCTTCTCGCACCCCCTCTGCCCCCACATTAAAAACTTTGCACTGGCTTTCGATCCGCCAAAGAGGGCATTTCAAACTTCTAAGTCTCACGCATAAGATAATGTATGGCACTGGTCCACTTTACTTGGCAAAAAAACTCCAATGGTATGTTCCTCGACGCCCCCTGCGGTCCAGTTCCAGACTTTTCCTTGTCCACCCTCGCATTCGGACAGTCCGCAATGGAGGTCGGTCCTTTTCATACCTGGCCCCTTTGCTCTGGAACAAACTTCCTCTGGATCTGCTTTCTATATCTGACCATTTACTCTTCCGTAGAAAGCTGAAAACTTGGCTTTTTTCCCAATAAATGTTGTGGTATGAGCACTTTCAGTCACTCCCGGTTTCTTTGTCTTGGTTGCTAGCGCCATGAGACCTTTGGTGATTTGTGCGATATACAAAAATCTTTGACATTGACATGGACATTGACATAGTAGAGTGAGTAGTAGAGTAGTAGAGAGAGAGTAGGAGAGATTAGTAGAGAGTGAGTAGTAGAGAGTGAGTAGTAGAGAGTAGAGTAGTAGAGTGTGAGTAGTAGAGAGTAGTAGAGAGTGAGTAGTAGCGAGTAGTAGAGAGTAGTAGAGAGAGAGAGTAGTAGAGAGTAGAGAGGGAGTAGTAGAGAGAGAGTAGTAGAGAGTGAGTAGTAGAGAGTAGTAGAGAGAGAGTAGTAGAGAGTGAGTAGTAGAGTAGTAGAGAGTGAGTAGTAGAGAGTGAGTAGTAGAGTGAGTAGTAGCGAGTAGTAGAGTGAGTAGTAGAGAGTGAGTAGTAGAGAGTAGTAGAGAGAAGAAAGTAGTTGAGAGTAGTAGAGAGTGAGTAGTAGACAGGGAGTAGTAGAGAGTGAGTAGTAGTGAGTGAGTAGTAGAGTAGTAGAGAGTGAGTAGTAGAGTGAGTGGTAGAGAGTAGTAATGAGTAGTAGAGACTGAGTAGTAGAGAGAGAGTAGTAGAGAGTGTGTAGTAGAGAGTGAGTAGTAGAGAGTAGCAGAGAGTGAGTAGTAGAGAGTGAGTAGTAGAGAGTGAGTAATAGAGAGTAGTAGAGAGTGAGTAGTAGAGAGTGAGTAGTAGAGAGAGAGTAGTGGAGAGTAGAGAGTGAGTAAAAGAGATGGAGTAGTAGAGAGTGAGTAGTAGAGAGTAGAGAGTAGTAGAGAGTGAGGAGTAGAGAGTAGTAGAGAGTGAGTAGAGAGAAGTAGAGAGTGAGTAGTAGAGAGTAGTAATGAGTGAGTAGAGATAAGTTGAGAGTGAGTAGTAGAGAGTAGTAGAGAGTGTGTAGTAGAAAGTAGTAGAGAGAGTCGTAGAGAGTGAGTAGTAGAGAGTGATTAGTAGAGAGTGAGTAGTAAAGAGTGAGTAGTAGAGAGTAGTAGAGAGTGAGTAGTAGAGTAGTAGAGAGTGAGTAGAGAGAGAGAGTAGTAGAGAAGTAGAGAGTAGTAGAGAGTGAGTAGTAGAGAGTGAGTAGTAGAGAGTAGAATAGTAGAGAGTGAATAGTAGAGAGTAGTAGAGAGTGAGTAGTAGTGAGTAGTAGAGAGTAGTATAGAGAGTAATTGAGAGTAAGTAGTAGAGAGTGAGTAGTAGAGAGTGAGTAGAGAGTGAGTAGTAGAGAGAGAGTAGTGGAGAGTAGTAGAGAGTGAGTAGTAGAGAGTTAGTAGTAGAGAGTAGTAGAGAGTGAGTAGTAGAGAGAGAGTAGTAGAGAGTGAGTAGTAGAGAGTGAGTAGTAGAGTGAGGAAATATGAATTTTATGATCAATTATGTCCCCTATCTTAGACCCCAACGGCTCCATGTACATGCTACAAGTACATGTATGTTCCCTCCAGTTCCAGCTATGAAGACGCAAATACATGTGCGTCCAACGTCAACATGTCCTCTTTCAGATCCGCCATGAATGGGTCGGATATTCCGTTCCTAAGTATGATTGGCCACCGACTTTATATGGTACACTATTCACGTTTTACAGTTCAGGCGAGTAGGCCCTGAATCCTGTCATCAAGTCTTTTCCTGCCTTCTGCTTCTGAAAGCTCCAGCCTGAGTCTGCATCTGTATCCATGAACTTTGTCCTACTCCCTGCGCGGCTAACGGTGCCCGACTCGGCCTGTTGCCTGCCAAAAACACTGTATTTCACCTTCAAGTTATCTGCTCCGCTCCTCATCCAATGCATTCCTGTCTAGTAGTTTTAGGTAAACATCCTTCCAGCTACAGAGCAAAGGGCCCGGCCTTACTGTCTCCATGCAAGTAATTCATAGCCTCCGTTTCCATGGTAGGCCCATGCCCCCTCGCATCTCATGTAGACACATAGACGCTTGTACACGCACTAACAGTCAGTATAGAATAGATTCTGCCCGAGAGACCTTTCCTTTTAGATAATACAGTTCCTTAAACACAAGATATTAGATACGATTTGGGATTAGGTTGACCTGACCCCCCAGACTTCTGTCTCCTCACGTAGGGCTAAATGTCACGTTCCCTTCACCCTCTAGTTACACGTCAATCACACGTCATGCGGCTGCGCGCGCATCTCTGCCATGTATTTCTGCTGACATTGCAGGATTCTCTTATGGATCCACCCACCTGTGACATCATTTTAAATGACGTTTCTAGTATACGCCTTTATGCACGCCTATTGTAACGCCTTTTTCATTACGTATGTGTATTCTTATCTTTCTTATCGGCTGTTACGCCTCCTGCATCTGTCTTACTGTAATGCATTTCATATATATACGATTACTTGTCAATAATGTATTGCCTATCCCTTCCTGAACCTTCGTGGTGATGGAATTCGATTGCCTGGTTCGAACCATAATTCCTTTGTAAGGAATAAAGCCTTTTAGAACCTCTAATACCACGGATTCTGCCTCTTATTTTTACTGAGTTATTCTTCTTGAATTTTACCGCATAAAAATAGTACCGGTAATTTAAATATTTACCACATAAATTGGCGCCCGAACAGGGACACCTTCCCCATCTCACGCGCCGGAGGTGCGTTGCAGGCCCGGTCTCCTGCCCCAGCCGGACGGACAACTACGCGTACCCGCAGGATTTCCTGTATCTCCCTCCGACCAAGCGGGGGTGACTGAGGCTGCGATCAACACCCAGACGAGGCGGTGAGAAGTGCGAAGAATCCCGACCAGAGCCTAGCTGAGAGAGCAAGATCCGAGGTATACAGAGGCCCACCAGGTTCCGAAGTTCCGTGTCGAGTCCAGTCCAGTCCGATCCAGTCCAGTTCAGTTCCGAGGCCTTCCGTTCCGTGCTTCCCGGTGAGTACCGTTGCTGGGGACGCATTTAGACGTGCACATTAGTTTGTGCCGGTCAAGACGGGTTTGGGTACACAGATCCG
Organism: Triturus cristatus; assembly: GCF_964204655.1. NCBI lineage: Eukaryota > Metazoa > Chordata > Amphibia > Caudata > Salamandridae > Triturus > Triturus cristatus. The sequence goes on from NC_140590.1 coordinate 180,366,602, forward strand.
GTCTGCACTGTTTTAGCAGTGTATCTGTACTGTTTAGCAGTATATCCAGTATATCTAGTATTATGTCCGTAACTAGTTTTATTCTAATTATCATTGTTCGTTTTAAATGTTAAATGTTATAATATGTTTTAAAAATGTCGTGGTATGAATGATTGTTCAATTTCTCATTATTGTGTTTTATCGTACTAATTGTATTTAAGTCCAAGTGTCTAAGTTCGAGTAGTAGTAAGGTTTAAAGATGCCGTTCTTTTCAAAATTAAGACAGATAAAAACTAGAAAAGGGGTACTCGAAGAAGCTGTTCCCATTCCACCTAGGGACGCTCCAGGGTACTTTATGTACCATAAGCATGGCATAGATGCCGTATTATATCTTGATTTATGGGTGGACTACACCAAGGATTTAGCAGAAAGTCAGAGATGGCCCGCAGCTGGGACATGGGATGCAGATTGCATCATGAGAGTAGAAGAAGAATTATGGAAAAAGAAAGCCAGACAGTCACAGAAAGATGCCATTGAATTATGGCGTAAAGAATCGCATAGACGCGCAGAGAAAGCGTTCAGAAAGGAAGAGAAAAGTAGAGAGAATTCAAATAAAGCCCGAGAAAATATATTAATTGAGGAAGGTATCCGAGTAAAAACAGAACAAGTAGACAGACAACGAAACACCCTTATGAATGGTATGTATCCTCTTCTGGCCGAGGGTTTACCTAAGGCCACCCCGGAGGTACCGAAAGATCTGCCACCTCCATTACTCCCGATTAAAGTACATCCCAAGACCGCAAAAGATATTTTCCTTTCTTCCTATTTAGACGATGTAGCTCCTGAATATGTTAATGCTCCGCCGCCACACACACCACCGGTCGATGGTGCTCAACACCCAGATCATCTGCCCCCACCATCGCAGCAACAAACACTCCCTCACATTCCAATAGTTCCGCCGGTTTCTACAGTCCTTCCGGCATCTACCGCCTCTACCTTACATTCAACAAATCCTTTTGCGCCTAGCACCTCAGGAGGTGCGATAGGAGGTGCGACAGGAGGTTTTTCCACGCCACCGCCAGGAAATAAATTGACTTTTAGAGATTTAGCATACCAACGTACACCCCAAACAGCAAATTCCGATATATTTAAGGAACCTCTTGCAGATTGTAGATATGATCCAGTGCCCGGTAAAAAGGACAGAATGTTGCTATCATCACTACTGTCGTGATCCCACTGGTTTCGCTCCTCAGGATGACGCTGAAGCTTAAAGGGATCCACCTCCCATCTGCCCCTAGTCCGGCGGATGTGTAATACACTCGGACGAAAGGGGTAGGTGAGCGAGGGAAGGACGGAAAGGGACGGCTGGGCGGGAGACCTGTGAATAGACAAACACACAATGAGTGATGGCTCCCTTACCCTTTCCCCAGGCTCCCCCTTGTGTGTAGCTCTCTTACCCGTCGTCTCTTTTCGTCTAACTGTGGGGAAACGAGAAGGGTTGTCTTCTCCTCTTTTCTGAGCGCACGACGTTCTCCAGCACCGTTACTTCACGGAACTGAAAGAACCTCGCTGTGGCGATCCGAGTCACGGAGATTGGTTGTGTCAAGAGTCTGCGCTGCTACTCTAGGCTCAGCAAGGTCTCGAGCCGAGGAGCGCGTTACTGTGGAAAAGCTGGGGCCCGGAAATCCTTGGGCGCTGCCTGTGGCGTTTCGCTGCTACTCAATGCTCCGGGAAGAGCCGGGAGCAGAGGAGCGAAACCCCCAGGTGGAGATGCCCGGAAATCCGTGGGCGCTGCCTGTGGCGTTGCGCTGCGACTCAATGCTCCAGGAGGAGCCGGGAGCAGAGGAGCGAAACCCCCAGGTGGAGATGCCCGGAAATCCGTGGGCGCTGCCTGTGGCGTTTCGCTGCTACTCAATGCTCCGGGAAGAGCTGGGAGCAGAGGAGCGAAACCCCCAGGTGGAGATGCCCGGAAATCCGTGGGCGTTGTCTGTCTCTTAGCGCTCTCCCTCGACGGTTCGAGGTCGCGTCTAAGTCGAAGGGCTAAAGTCGGGTAGTGGCTGTCTCAATACTCACCGGCTGCCGAGCGAGGAACAAGTAGTAGTCGAGACGGGGTCTGGAAGTCAAGCCGCTGAGAAGAATCATCCACTCGGGTCTTCCGATACCGAAGGCTTCAGAGAATCATCGGCACTGCTTCCCCGGGATTGGCCGCTTTTCAGTGTTTCCGGCAGCGTGAACTGTCACGTGGGACGGGAACTACCGGGAGTTCTGGGGGATGTAGTTCTTGCGGTCGCCGAGTTGCTCGGCCGTAGTCCAGGGGTAGAGGAGATGCGTCACTCAGCGCCACCCGAGCGCGGATCGTGACAGCACATCCCCCCTCACCCTTCACGGGGCGCTGAGGACAGGACCCGGTTTGCCAGGACACCGGCGATGGAAAGCCGCCACCAGGCGAGCAGCATGGACGGAGGAAGCGGGCTCCCAGGAGTTCTCCTCCGGGCCATACCCCTTCCAAGCCAGAAGATACCAAAGTCTACCCCGAACAGTCTTGGAGTCCAGCACGCGTTGCACCGCGTACTCGCGTTCATGGTGAACCCATACGGGAGCGGGTAGCTTACGCACTGGACTGAACGAGGGCTTAAGCAAGGAGACATGGAAGACTGGGTGAATGCGCAAATGGTTCGGGAGTTTCAGTTGCACCGATACCGGGTTGACGTGTTTCACCACGGGATAGGGACCTATGAACTTCGGATTAAAGACGCTAGGACGTTTGAATTTGATGTTTTTTGTGGATAGCCATACCCTATCCCCTTTATGGTACACAGGATCGGGTCTGCGACGTTTGTCTGCATGAAGTTTGTATCGGGCCTTGGCCAGTCGCAGGTTCTCACGGGCCTTGGTGAGGGTTAGGCGAATCGCCGAAAGCCTTTCCTGTACCTCTGGAACGCTGAGATTCGTGTGAGGGAGTTTGAATGGGGTGAATCGAGGATGGTACCCTGAGGAAAGAAAGAAAGGGGTGTGTTGTGTGGATGTATGGACAGAGTCGTTGTAGGCGACCTCGGCAACCCACAACCAGTCCACCCAAGCGTTTGATGCCTTGTCCACATAACACCGGAGGAACTGTTTCAGGGTTTGGTTAAGTCTCTCGGTCTGCCCGTCGGTCTGGGGATGGAAACTGGTGGACAAGGATGACTGAATGCCCAGTTCGGCACACCAGACCTTCCAAAACCGCGCCGTAAACTGGGATCCTCTGTCTGAAACAATGCTGCTGGGGAGGCCATGGAGTCGCACCACGTTCACCAACAGGAGCTTTGCCAATGCCCCTGCCGTGGGTACCTGCTTACACGGTAGAAAGTGTCCCATTTTGGTAAGGTAGTCGATCACCACCACGATAGCGGTACAGTTTTGGTCTTTGGGCAATCCAACGATGAAGTCCACGGAGATTCTGTCCCATGGTGTCTGGGGTGTAGGAAGGGGACGCAGGAGGCCTTGTGGTTTACGATGGTCTGCTTTCATTTGGGAACAGATGTCACAGCGTTTTACCCATAGTAACACATCTGGTCTCACTGACGGCCACCAGAATTGTCTTAATACCTTCTCCATGGTTTTCGTTCCTCCCGTATGCCCTGCACAGGGTAGTTCATGGCACCAATGGAAAACGAGCTTCTGCAGAGGAAGCGTGGGGATTAGCATTCTGGAGCCACACATGGGGACGCCATGTCGTAGGGTCCATTCCTTGTGTCCTTTTAACCAAGCTCTCCAAGCGAATGTGGCGAGTCCGCGCTTCACTGCCCTCAGAAAGGTGTCTGTTGTCACCCCTCCTACCACTTGACTTGGGGACAGGATAGCCCTTTTTGGTTCCGCTGTCGGCATGTTGGTCGTACCTTGCCGGGAAAGGGCATCGGCTTTTTGGTTTTGTGAGCCAGGCTGGTAGGTGACTATAAAGTGGTATTCTGCGAAGAACAACATCCATCTACGTTGCCGGGGAGAGAGATGTCGAGCAGATCGCAGGAACTGGAGGTTTCTGTGGTCCGTGAAAACAGTGATTTGGTGCTGAGCTCCCATGAGCCAGTGTCGCCATTCCACAAACGCCTCCCGGATCGCAAGCAGTTCTTTTTCGGACACAGAGTAATTGCGTTCGGCGGGGTTCAATTTCCGGGACATGTAGGCCACTGGGTGGAGGTGGCCGGTGTCTGGATGGCGTTGGGATAGGACAGCTCCTACGGCGACGTCGGACGCATCTGCCTCCACTATGAAGGGAAGCTCGGGCCGGGCGTGTCTCAGGATGGGTGCGGATGTAAAGGCCGTCTTGAGCTGTTCGAACGAGTGCTGGGCGTCGGGAGACCAGTGGAACGACACGTTCTTTCGCGTTAGTCTGGTGAGAGGTGATACCAGGTGAGAAAAGTGGTGAATGAACCGGCGGTAAAAATTCGCAAAGCCAAGGAAGCTTTGGACTTCCTTGACTGACTGGGGCTGGGGCCATTGTTCCACCGCCTGCACCTTGCGGACGGACATGACCTGACCTGTGGGGGTTAGGTGAACCCCAAGAAACTCCACTGTCGTCACATGGAACTCGCATTTGGTGAGTTTACAAAAGAGGCGGTTGTTTTTCAATGCTTGTAGCACGAGCCTGACATGAACGATGTGCTCCTCCGGGGTGGTGGAAAATATCAGGATGTCGTCAATGTACACCACGACGAACCTATCCAGAAATTCTCTTAGGACCTCATTGAGGAAAAACTGGAAGGCCGCCGGGGCGTTACACAGTCCAAAGGGCATCACTAAGTACTCGAAGAGTCCAAACCGTGTTTTGAAGGCGGTTTTCCACTCATCGCCTTCTCTCATTCTCACCAGATGATACGCCCCTCGGAGGTCCAGCTTGGTGTAGATGTGTGCTTCGCGGACTTGCTCCAAGAGAACCGGAATCAGTTGCAAGGGGTATCTGTTCTTAATCGTCAGCGCATTGAGGGCGCGGTAGTCGATGCAACATCTCAGCTCACCACTGGTCTTCGGGATGAAGAAGAGCGGGGACGCTGCGGGCGACCGGGAGGGACGGATGAACCCCAACCGGAGGTAGGTGTCTAGATACTCCTTCAAATGGAGAGTTTCTGGCCCGGTGAGGGCGTATATCCTACCACACGGAACAACCGTGCCTGGCACTAGATCGATGCGGCAGTCATACTCTCGGTGCGGGGGTAGCTCTTCCGCCATCTGCACATTGAACACCTCTTTATAGGGTAGATACCAAGTAGGGAGCGTCACGTCCTTTTCCGCGGCAGTCGCCACATGTTGAGCAGAGGTTCGGATCGTGTTCGGGTGTGGAGAAGGGCTGATGCACCGTTGTTGGCATGAGGCGGAGTGGAACGAGATGGTGTTGGTGGACCATTCGATAGTAGGTTCGTGTTTCCGTAACCACGGCAAACCGAGGATCAGATTGCATCGGGGAGCTTGTATTATGTTCAACTGCAACCACTCGCCATGGTCCCCTCCTATGGTAATCCAGAGAAACGGGGTGACGAATCGGATGGGTCCCGACTCCAGTTCCTTCCCGTCGACCGCAAAAACGAGTTCGGGCTGTTCCTTGGGCGATAATGGAATCCCCAGCCTTTCTGCTTCCTGTTTGTCCAGGAAACATCCGGTAGCCCCGGAGTCGATCATGGCTCTTATGGTTTGTGGTTGCTGGTTGATCACTGCTTCCAGGGAGATGAAGAAGTGATCTGGTTCTCGAGAGGTGTCGGATTCCATGGAAGGGATGGAGTGGTGGCTTGGAGGCTTCCCTTCCGGTACCTTCAAGCTCTGGAGTTTCCCGCGACTCCTTCTTCTGTGACCATAGCTGCTTGTCCGGGGCGTGTTCTGCTCGTCTTGGGTCTCACCGGACATTCCCGAAGGAAGTGCCCCTTCTTCCCACAGTACAAACACAGGCCTTGTTTACGGCGGTGATCACGTTCGCTCAGGGTTAGCGAGGCTCTCACCGTTCCGATTTCCATGGCCTCAGACTTGGAGGCCGTCTGATCCGAAGCTCGGGCATGGTCGTAGGGGAACGGTGTTTTATCTTTCCGCTTCTGGTCCCCTTTTCGTTCTCTGAGCCGATGCTCCAAACGAGCGGCCAATTCTACCATCGCCGAACAGGTCTGGGGTTGGGGATCAATTTGGGCGATGACGTCCTTGAGTTCGTCCGTTAGCCCTCCGTAGAAGATGGCAGACTGTTTGGTTTCTGGCCAGTCGGTTTCTGCCACCAACCGACGAAAGTTGTTGAGGTAGCCTAGGAAGTCATTGGGGTGTTGCCGTAGTTTCAGCAGGTCTCGGTCAGCCGAGAAGGTATCAGCTCTGCGGTCAAATGTTCTTTCAAAGGCGATGCGGAAGGCATCCCAATCGTACAACAGGGCTTCGTCACGACGGACGATGGGAACCGCCCATTGAGCCGCATCCCCTGCCAAGTAGGAAATGAGAAAGGCTACCCGGGCTTGGTTGGTATGGAAGAGTTTTGGCTTACAATGAAAATGCAACAGGACTTGGGTCATGAAGACTTGCACCTTCTGTATGTCTCCATGAAATCGTTCAGGAGGGGCCAACGGGACGTGTGTGGGCATTTCTACCACTACTGGTTGGGTTGCTGACGGGAACGGGGTCCCTGCATCGAAGGGGTTCCTTTGGAGCCGATCTATCCGTGTATGTAGAGCGGCGGTGTCTGAACGAGAAGCAACTAATTCTGCTTGCACTAGGGCAAGGGCGGCTACCACGTCCTCTAAGGTGGTCATGGTCTATGACAGCGTGATCGGGAGGAGATAATTCGTGGGCCGATGATTCTGTCGTGATCCCACTGGTTTCGCTCCTCAGGATGACGCTGAAGCTTAAAGGGGTCCACCTCCCATCTGCCCCTAGTCCGGCGGATGTGTAATACACTCGGACGAAAGGGGTAGGTGAGCGAGGGAAGGACGGAAAGGGACGGCTGGGCGGGAGACCTGTGAATAGACAAACACACAATGAGTGATGGCTCCCTTACCCTTTCCCCAGGCTCCCCCTTGTGTGTAGCTCTCTTACCCGTCGTCTCTTTTCGTCTAACTGTGGGGAAACGAGAAGGGTTGTCTTCTCCTCTTTTCTGAGCGCACGACGTTCTCCAGCACCGTTACTTCACGGAACTGAAAGAACCTCGCTGTGGCGATCCGAGTCACGGAGATTGGTTGTGTCAAGAGTCTGCGCTGCTACTCTAGGCTCAGCAAGGTCTCGAGCCGAGGAGCGCGTTACTGTGGAAAAGCTGGGGCCCGGAAATCCTTGGGCGCTGCCTGTGGCGTTTCGCTGCTACTCAATGCTCCGGGAAGAGCCGGGAGCAGAGGAGCGAAACCCCCAGGTGGAGATGCCCGAAAATCCGTGGGCGCTGCCTGTGGCGTTGCGCTGCGACTCAATGCTCCAGGAGGAGCCGGGAGCAGAGGAGCGAAACCCCCAGGTGGAGATGCCCGGAAATCCGTGGGCGCTGCCTGTGGCGTTTCGCTGCTACTCAATGCTCCGGGAAGAGCCGGGAGCAGAGGAGCGAAACCCCCAGGTGGAGATGCCCGGAAATCCGTGGGCGTTGTCTGTCTCTTAGCGCTCTCCCTCGACGGTTCGAGGTCGCGTCTAAGTCGAAGGGCTAAAGTCGGGTAGTGGCTGTCTCAATACTCACCGGCTGCCGAGCGAGGAACAAGTAGTAGTCGAGACGGGGTCTGGAAGTCAAGCCGCTGAGAAGAATCATCCACTCGGGTCTTCCGATACCGAAGGCTTCAGAGAATCATCGGCACTGCTTCCCCGGGATTGGCCGCTTTTCAGTGTTTCCGGCAGCGTGAACTGTCACGTGGGACGGGAACTACCGGGAGTTCTGGGGGATGTAGTTCTTGCAGTCGCCGAGTTGCTCGGCCGTAGTCCAGGGGTAGAGGAGATGCGTCACTCAGCGCCACCCGAGCGCGGATCGTGACAACTACGTATACGACGAGCTTCGAACTATTTAATGATGCTACCAGGAATGGTTGCTCATCTAGACAATATATATCGTTTTGTCCAAACAGGGCAAGGCCCTGAAAGTATTGACGAGGCCATGGAATACCAGAAAGTGGATATACAGAGATTCTTGTTACGCTTCTTCATAAACTGCTTGATCAGAAACAGAGATAGGCCTGAGGTAGATCCGGATGAAATGCAAGTACTTATCAAATGGGGTCAGAATATAGCAGACAATAAACATGATAAACAGAAGAGTATAGTAGTTATGTGCCGAAAGATCCGACAAGAAGTAGAACGAATACATGAAACCAGATTAGAGACAGACAAAAATGAATCAGAGGGAGAGGAGGAGGAAGAATCAGATATGACCACAGGACAATTAGAATCACCAACTATAGAAACGATAGCTTATGTAGGTAAAGGAAGATCTTTTAACAATACCAGATACTTTAATGATCCAATACGTCCGATACGTCCAGAATGTAACAGAAACTTTCAAGCAACTATGTTAAATACAAGGTCCCCTGAACACTTATTCCAGGCTGCTGATAAATTACTCCGAGAACGAAGGGGGTACCATGTGCTCAATTCACTGGATGAACAAGAATTAGCCAGGTCGGCAGTACAATGGGCTGACAGTTCTGAAAAATACAGTGATGATGCGCTAGCACACACGTTTCTGAATCTCACACCAGACGAACAGCGTTTAGCTGGTATATACATGATACAACACCTCCTTATATTGTATAAAAGCCAACACTCCGATCCTGGTCCCCTACCTGATATACTGATAGAATTACTCACGAATAAATGGAGAGGTTCGGGTACTGATCTAATTAAAGAAATTCTAGAATATCGGCACCAGTACATTGTCTTCGTATGCCCAGAACATGTTTCAGTTCCCAACATGGAAAGAAAAACGTATTACATAGACAGACAGAATCCCTTACGTGAAGTGCACCCAATTAAAAATACAGACGATTCCTTTTCACGCGTGTTTGTGTACACGCCCATAACTAAAATAGAATTATTGGAAATGAAAAAATTAGTACCAAGCCATGACAAAGATCCAGCAGGTTTCCACCGTGAAATAAAGGACATGTTACTCATGGGTGACTACACCTATCCTGACATTATGAAAATATTAAAAGTATTATTGCCTGCCGGTATTTACGAGAAACTCAAAGAAAAGGAATGGGAGGTGGGAGACCAAAAGATTGACTGGACAGCATTAGAAAACGAAGAAAAGGCCCGAACTGCAGGCAAAGGGCTTGGGGACAAAACTACAGCATTACCAGGATTATTAGTGCAAGTATTGCCACGTTTATTAACTACGAAAAAGGAAGACTGGGGTGCAATTTCAGCCTGTAAACAAAAACCCGATGAAGACACTAGTGATTTTTATTCCCGATTTGAAAAATGTTTTGGTATTAATAGTGGCATAAAAGCAAATAGCGAGTCGTATCCACATCTGTTTGTAACAAAACTAGTCGAAAATTCCCTGCCCCAAGTTAAGAACAGAGTATTGAAAGTCGAGAGCACTTGGCAAGGTAACACACCTTCACAGATGTTACAAATGTTACAGTATCACCAGAATAGAATCAGAGAAGAACAAGAACATGAACACAGACGTATGAAAGACACGAAAATGAAAATGCTTGTTGCTCAGACCGTTCAGGATGACAGTCATAAAAAGGGTGCGACACAGTCCAGTAATTCAGCGGTCCCTGTAAAAGGGACATGCAACTATTGTAAACAGCCAGGTCATTATATAAACGAATGTACGGTTCTGAATCATAATATCTCTACGGGTAAAACTAAGGAGAGACCACGTGCACCTAGACAGGATCAGATCCAACAACAAGTACCTCAGCATGTACAGCCTATGCCAGTTCCACAACAGACCGTAGCAGTACCACAGCAACAGCCGATTGCTGCAACACAAAATACTACACAACAGATGTACCAGTATGCACAAGCTGACTATCCAGATTATCAGCGATACACATGAAATAGCCTAGAGAAGGAAGTTGGCTTACCCCTTATCGAGGTTCCTGTAGATCAGGAAGGTCCTTATGTACATAGTGAAATATTAGGGAAAGACAGAAAGTTTTTACTTGATACAGGGGCAAGCAGAACAACTATAAGTCACAATGAAGTTCCAGGGGCACCCCTCTCAGGCTCACAGAATATTTCCCTTGGTTTTTCAGGAAAGCCTATTATTAATGAAGTATCGCAACCACTTCCACTTACGGTTGGTCCATTGACACGAACTACAGATTTATTGCTTACAAAATCATGTCCAGAAAACTTGTTAGGTATAAAGACGCTGAAAGCTCTAGGAGCTGTAATATGTTGTTCTCCGGAAGGAGTACGACTATTTTTGCGTGACTTTAAAGGTCACTACATGTCGAGAGACATGGATCACCGGTTACAGAATCTACCTACACATTTATGGGCACAAGGCCCCACTGATGTTGGTTGCATGCACATTACACCATATCGAGTCACACTCAAAGCAGGAGTGGTATTACCACGAATGCGACAATACAAGTTACCTCCAGATGCTGTAGTGGCTTTGCTGCAAATCATTGACGAGCTCATTGCACAAGCAGTGGTTGTGGAAACCGACTCCAATGTATGTAATTCTCCGATAATTCCGATTCTTAAACGAACTGATCCAAAAGCACCACCAGTATATCGATTAGTTATTGATCTGCGCGAATTGAATAAATGCATTGTACCACAATACCCCGTGGTCCCAGATATCTCTTCATTACTAACAGCCATTGATTCCGAAGCAACGTTCTTCACTGTAATTGACCTCAAGAACGCCTTCTTTAGCGTCCCAATCGATCCGGAAAGTCAATATTTGTTCGGATTCTGTTTAAATGGACGAAGTTTTAAATTCGCACGCGCACCTCAAGGATTCACAGAAAGCCCCAGCATCTATAGCCAAGCACTGAAAAGACAACTTGACAGTATCCACATGCCAGTTAACACTGCCCTGCTTCAGTATGTCGATGATCTGCTGATCACCGCCCGAAGCGAACCTGAATGTGAAAAAGCATCACTGACGGTTTTACATTTCCTAGCCGACAAGGGGCACAAGGTGTCCCCTTCAAAGCTGCAATTCTGTGTCCCGCAAGTTGTGTACCTTGGGCACTTGCTGTCCAAGGGGGGAAGACAGCTTACACCTGACCGCATCCAGTTAATTGTTAACATGCCACCACCCAAGACACAAAAGGAGGTACGGGCCTTCATAGGCCTCACTTCGTACTGTAGGCAGTGGATTCCCCAATATGCATTTCTAGCAAAACCACTCATTCAGTTGACAACCCAGGAGGCAGCGACATCGACTGTCCCTCCTTGGACTCAAGAACATACACAAGCTTTTGAAAACTTAAAGAAAGCCTTATGCCAAGCACCTGTTTTAGCAACACCATGTTACAGTAAACCTTTTACACTTTTTGTTACAGAACGAGAAGGTACTGGCTTGTCAGTACTCACTCAGGAACAAGCAGGATCACACAAACCATGTGCTTACTTTTCTAGCACGTTAGATCCAGTAGCTCAGGCTCTTCCTGCGTGCCTGAAATCAGTGGCAGCAACAGCTTTAGAGATCAGACAAAGCGACGCCATAGTGTTAGGACATCAATTGACAGTACAAGTACCACACGCAGTAGAGGTTCTCTTGAACCGGACACAAACACAACACTTGACTATAGCAAGATTGACGGGTTACGAACTAACATTGTTCCAGCCACACATAGAAATAAGACGTTGTAGTACATTAAATCCTGCCACACTTTTGCCATTAAGTGGAACAGACCCATTGGCACATGATTGCATTGAAGTCATTACTATTACGACGAAACCCAGACAAGACTTGACAGATATTCCATTATCAGATCCAGACCTGACATTGTATGTAGATGGTTCATGCATGAGAACAAGTACAGGAGAGTTAGTGGCCGCTTATGCAGTCACAACAGACACTGAAGTAATTGAAACAAATTGTATTGATACTCTGTCAGCTCAAGCAGCAGAGCTTATCGCTCTGACACAAGCCTGTATTCAAGCCAAAAATAAGAAAGTTAACATATACACAGATTCACGTTATGCATTCGGAGTTGTCCATGACTTCGGAGTGCTTTGGCGAGAGAGAGGTTATTTAACTTCTCATGGTGCCAACATTCAACACGGTCCCCTCATTCAAGCTTTATTAGATGCAATTCATCTACCTACTGCAATATCGATTATGAAGTGCAAGGCCCATACGAAAGTAACTGACATTATTTCTCAGGGTAACGACCTAGCTGATCGAACAGCTAAACAGACCGCTCAGAATCGGACTCACACAACTGACATGACAAAGACAATAGTACAGACATCCACACACTGCATGACAGTTAAGGATCCCGCCCTTGATGTAATTGACATACAGACACATGCTACACCAGAAGAAATTAAGAAATGGACTGAATTAGGAGGGATCCAAACAGATCAGGGATGGATGACGAAGGGAAAATCTATATGGTTTCTCCCCGACTCCATGGTTCAAGTTATCATTAACACAATACATAGCCCAGCACACCTAGGAGAGAAAGCTATGCTAGATAGTATTCAACACATTTGGTTCAACAAACACTTGCGAGCAGCAGCCAAACAGAAAGTACGTACCTGTACGTACCGGTGTAGAAGCCATCTTTTTTGTATGATACCAAATGCTGTAAGCTTCTAGGCCCTGCTAAGTTGACATGGAGAGCAGTGCACAAAATGCCTGTACTTTACCATTCGCTTCAGAGACACAGCTTTTGTAACACACAGTTCGATCAAGAATAATACAGAAGATGCTCATGTAGACACAGACATTTCAGCATAGCACATTTTGTAATATGTCTGGGACATTCTATTATGTTGCAACTATTAACTGAAAAAGCACCAGACCTATATCTTACATTACAGTGGAAAGTCCCAGAAGCAGACCTAGGTCACGCAGTCTGCAACAGTACTTTTCGGACCTTAAATGGTATATAACTATCTAGGCCCTTGCAAATTGGTCAAATGAACTATGCTTAATTTGTGCTACGTATGTGATGATGCCGTATCCTTTGTGGTTTTGGCTTATAAAAGCTATCACCAATGTCACATCTTTGGGCACTCAGTGACTTTGCTGGGTGCCCCCGTGCTGCACGCTAATCTGTTGTTGGTTTCTAATAAACGCTGTTATCTTACCCTTGACTGAGGACCGTTTGTGTGGATTCATTTCTTGCTTATATTTCAGATTCCACATTTGGTGGAGAATGCAGCTTCCAGACCACTGGCGATTTCACGGACTGGCGGCCTGGACTCCAGTTTCCATCAGGGTTCGGAGACGTGTGGATGAAGGACGATTTCCATTTGCCTTCCTCTCTCCTCCGCCTCCCTTGGAGCGCTGGGGGACTGTCTGCCCGTCTGTTGACTTCGCTTTGCCTCTGGCTCCTGCTCCCTTTTCCTTTCTCTCTCTCTCTCTCTCTCTCTCTCTCCTATGTCAAGGGTAATATGCTTGTGCCCGGGCGATATATATAAGGTCTGCTTCCCCGACTTGTGGGACACCTCCATGGCTATCATTACGCCTGTACTTATCACTTTCTTCTGTGTTCTTTTTGTGGCTCTTGTGATTTACTTTGCGGTCTGTCGTCATTCGGATGTGGACTGAGTTCCTGTTTTGTGTCTGCCCCTCGTTAGAGGATGCAGACAGGCTTTCTCCTCTGGTTCCGTGCGTAGCTCTTGATCTCTGACATTGCTGCCGCTCTCTGCCTGAATTTTTTACATGTGCATTTTTGCTCTACCGTTCAGTTCCTGGTCCGGATTCCCTCCCCACCTGGCCGGTGACAGCGCCCTTCTGCAGGTTCCCAGCACGCAGTGACTCCCTGGTGCCAGGCAGCACCTGGCTGATGGCGTGCCGAGGAGGGCGACCTACTGCACCCCCCTGTCTTGCTAGCAGAGAGTCCCCGGCCGTTGGGGGGGGGCAGGACATTCACGGATTTTTCCCGTGGACTTGAACAGAGGTCGGTACGCTTTGCCAGACTCAACAGACGCCGGTAAGTTTCCTTTGGGAGTTATGTACTCCAGTTTGGGTGGTAGCAGGTAGCTCCTCGTTTTAGAGTTGTAGCAGTTATGCTCCCCAGCTTTTGGGTGGTAGCAGTTAGCCCCTCGTTTTAGAGTTGTGGCGGTTTGGCTCCCCAGGTTCAGGTGGTGGCGGTTTTGCACCCCTGACAGCGCGCATCCTGTTTGGTACAGGTACGATATCGTGGGAGTGGCGGTCCCTGGACTGCCGCTCTTTTGGTTGCAACGGTTTCTTAGGGCGCCAGTTCTCCAGGTCCCTGTACTCAGGTCTGGGCCAAGTTGCCTCACCTCAGCGCCGCTGGACCCGGGTACCCAGTGGGGCGCTGCCTCCTACTGGACGCCTGAGGCGGTCTCCAGCTGTGCCTAGGGAATTTCCTAGGCACAGGGGGGGGGAGTATCAGTTGACCTATTTGTTGTAGTTGATCTGTTTGTTGTTGTTGATTTATTCGTGGTTGCTGATTTGTTTGTTGCTATGGGAATTCCTTGCATTTTTTTGTGTACTACATAGGCCTCTTATATATAGTGGCAAGGTTTGGTTAGGGTTCCAGAGCTTTACTAGTCTCTGTATGATGTTATCTCTTCTTTGGGTATTGTGACGCTAACACCACTAACATTTGATGCTGCTAATCTGTCTGACTGCCCCATATCAATTGTCCTGTACGCCATCGTTCAATAATAATATACAGGGCAAGTGACCCTCTGCGTCCTGTCCCCGAGACCTCTTGACGTAATAAAAGTCCCCCCGTTACTATTTTGGGATTAGCGTAAGGGCAATACACATACTCTTAGTACACAGCCTCTTTGACAGCGCTGCGCGCAGGGATGTGTTTTGTTTCATATGTTTGCCTGCACTGAATGTAGAGTTCACCACCCTGCACTATCTAGTGGATTGCCTGACAGACTCCAATTCCGCCTAGCCGTTATCCTAGCTTATGGGATAACGGAAGACTGCAAGGAGGCGGAATTACTAACCTTCCTTCCGACACTATTCTGTCACCTTTTCTTCCGTTCATGGGACGCCAGTATTTAGCACCCAGAACTATTTCTCATTCTCACTTAAAACCGCTTGGGTGAACTTGAAGTAACTGATCTGTCTGTTTGCCTGACGAATGGCTCCCTCTGCTATCACATCAGCTGGAGAGTGGCTGAGAAGAGTATGATCACGTACGTTAACCCACTGTGGTGGTGTCTGTCCATTGTCCGGCGCGAGGCCCCCACCCATCTGTCCGGTGTGTCTGCCCTGTCCCTGTTTAGCGCTTGCACGCAACACACTGCACACTGACCTTTCACAATGGGAAATTCACTTGGTAAATATAAATTAGATAGCAGTCAGCCAGCCCCCCCCCGAAAGACTCCACGGTGTACAATGTGGCCCTAAGCCAAGGACTTCACTCCATATTGTTTGTATACAAATGGCATGACATGACAGCTAGAAGACCGGACTTACAGTTCCCGTGTCAGGGAACGTAAGACATAAAAAATTGTTATATTTGAGACAGATGTTGAAACTAAAGGGAATGGAAGATTACGGTGTGGGACTAGTTTAGGGGAAATAGTTGCCGGAGATCAGCCGGTTCTGGTGCACTGCCTCCTGATGGATACCAAGGGTGGTCTCCAGATGTGAATAGGTGCCCACCTACTCACAACAAGGAGGGTGTTGGTGTTGGTATTGCATTATATGCATTAATTTGAAGATCTGTTATTGTATTGTGTGCATTTATTTGAAGTGCTTTTATTTAATTATAGGGTTTGTTTTGTAATACTCTAGCAACAGAGCTCTTGGACCCTGAGCTTGCACAACAAATTTTGGGCAGGCCCACTCCATCATCAGTAAGGGGTTGATAGACATCCCTTCAGTTAGATTAATGTACATGAGGGAGCACGCTTCTCCTCTGTGAGGAAGTGGGAGGCGCGCTGAAGTGTGTTTACCCTTACCAGTGCAAAGTAAATGTGTTTTTAGAGAGGATACATTGTGCGTGCTAAACACATATTTATGCACTGGTATTCTCTACCACAGGGGCACAACCCACCGAGCTGTCCCATGATGAGCAGACCTTTTGCAAATTTCTCGTGCACAAACTCATAAATAGGGAAGTTAACCAAATAGAACTTTTGACAGGATGTTTCAAAATACTGCTTCTCTTGTAACTATGGGACAGGACGCAGCCTATGCAAAGAAAAATAAGCTGTTAAGATTATGCACAGAAAAATAAAATACAATACCGTGTCTTAATGGGCTAAGGTCCTGAGGCCCACTGTGCTTCTAAGCAGAAAGCTTTGGCCCTAAGACTAACACAGAATAAGGGAACAGCCCCCCTCTCTCCATAATATAGTTGCGATGTTGTCAAATTTACGTTCCCTGATTTCTTTCCAAGTGCCCACAACGCACCACATTGATAATGCCCCTGTGAAATGTGCCCCCTCCACCTGGGGAAAAGGAGAATAAAGTGGCATCTCATGTCCTTTACCAACGACTTTCTGAAATTACGTGTAGAACAAAGAAGAGGGTACATAGAACTAAGGAGACAGGAAGGGAGACATATAGGTGGAAGGGAACGCCTGATACTTTTATAGAGTAGATAGAGTGAAAAAAAAATAAAAAAATGAAGCAATAGTTACTGAGAAATGGCCAGCACGGCCTTTGATTATATGATACATTAAGGGGTTAAAGAAAACTCTTTTGGACTGGCTTTGAAATAACGATCGTGGGCTGGCCACAGATTCTGGGCATTGCGCCAAGACTACACCACACACTACAACAGTTTTCTGTGGGTATAAACAGAACTGGTTATAAAAAAAATATGTATTCTTCGCAGCGGAGAATGGAAGGAAATGCCAATTCTTAAGGGTATATTAATAAAATAGGATTGAATAACTGTTAGAAATTATTATTGTTTAAGGTTCATTTAAAGATTGATGAAGGGAAATGTTATTTTGTGTATATGCGCTTTAATAAGTTTTGGTTCAACATTTTCGGATGCAAGAACGTCAGAGAAAAGATGTGTGTCGTACGTGCCTGTTTGGTGCCTTGTCAATTGACATTGTGAGGGCCAGAGTGATGCTATCCACAGGTCCCCCACCCCATCTCCCAGAGTGATTTACAACAGGAGACATTTGCTATTTTAAAGGACAAAAGATTCCATTACATTGCGCAAAGGCTACTGAATTAAAAAGCAGGGGGAACAGAGGACCCTCCTGCCAGTTATCAGGTTATTTCCGTGCATTTATAAGTATTGTCCCTGTTTCAAGTGCTGGTTTTTCGAAGTGTGCATTTGAACATATTAGCTATTGAGCTAAAAGATGAATGATCTGGGTGGCCTGGGTTCCCATTATTAAGAACGATGTAAGTTGCTAAGATGAAAATGAAATGCCCAGGATAACACAATTAGGTCATGTTAGGTAGCTGGCTTGTTTTCCCCATTTCTCACTCCACAGACGGCAGCCTAACATATAACGTCACCATCCTCACAAGCACATATAGAATAGCACTAGGTATATTGCGCTCTTAAAGGGTTTTGCCTAATTGAATGGATCAAGGAGAAGTACTATTTTATGTATGCATCTAAAAGAAATATTGTGTATGTATATTAATGTTTTTCATTTCTAGGTTCTTCAGTCTTGCAAGATATATAACATTTTATATTGTAAGGGGAACGCGCTAAAATGCTTTTGAAAGCAGTGCATTCGCCAGGGACTACAAAGGATTGGACGAAGAGTAGTGATATTATGTTTATTTATTGTTCTTTAGTAATGAGTATATGCCAATGCAGAAGGATAGTGCGCATTGAATGACTGTGCTTCGTATTATGATGTTTTAAGGATACAATGTGTACAAATTTATTATGTCTTTTAATGTACAGGTGCAGTCTTTAGGGGTGTTAGTGAATAGGTGTCCTGTGACAAAAACCACTTGTCCCTTTTATGCCACGCAATGCGGCGACAAATTATGGCAGCAATATATATCTGCACTTAATCAGAGTACGTGGGTGCACTTTATTTCATAACTCAGCCCCTACTTAGGTCTGGCATTAACAGTGACCTTCTGTGTTTATCGAAATGTTGTCTCTTTCCCTCTCTCTCCATGAGGGGATTCCTCACACCCACAGGCCAACAAATATAACATGCACAGTTGATCAGTGGCTTCCTCCAAGCATTACTAAGACCAACGACAGTGGCTATAATAAAATGTGCAGCGCACACATCATCAATGGAATATGTATCAAAGGGCAACGCATTTATTGATGGGGAAGAAAAGACAATAGCACTGACAGGCTGCCAGTTAGCAATGGTACAAATAACAAGCAGCGAGAAGAATACTAAATATAACAGTGACTCAGTACACTCTGACCCAATTTATATTAAGAGGAAGGTAGGGGAGGATGAAAAAGAGAAATGGGCCAAAGGAGGATGTGTGCAAACAAAGGAGGGGTTATGGACAGGGCCCAATGGGAAGATATGCCTGCCCTCAGCAATGCTTCCTTCTATCACATGCCTTTTTTTCACGATCTCTCACATGTTGGCCGAGATGTCATGAATCAGACTGTTTTCCCAATGCTGGTACAACTCCAAGTTCCGCCAAATAGCAGAAAGACTTTGCAGGCAATGCACTGTTTGCGCACAATAAGATACTGGAAAGGGCACACCAACTGCACATGGTCATTTCCCACCTCCCCAAGACCATTTGAAAGCCTCCAGATGGACTTCATAGACATGTCCCTCACCCACAAGTACGAACATGTGATGGTAATTGTGTGCATGTTCAGTAAGTGGACCGAAGCATACCCAACAGAGAACTGTGATGCACATACGGTTGCCAAATGCCTCCTACAGGAACTTATCCCACGCTTTGGAATACCAGCCCTTCTGAGCTCCGACAATGGGCCAGCA